>NW_024870950.1:2372500-4772500 GCF_019054845.1 Dipodomys spectabilis
GAGGAGAAGGACAACATTCAAAACGCTGATTCGTGCTGAATGGCTTTTACTGAACACTGTTGTGCTACTTCCGGGTTTTCAACCAGAAGAGGTTTTGAACCCTAGGCAGGCAGGTACAATGTCTGTAGACATGTTCCGTGACAATATTGGGTTGAAGTGCTACTGGCATCTAACATAAAGGTCGGAGATATGACAAAACATGTCACAGTGCATAGCCAGCCCCACCAGATGATCAGCTGACCTGTGCACAAACACTGTGAGCCTCGGACAATGTGCCCAGGGGACACAGGATGTAAAGATGAAGGCTGAGTCACATAAGACCTCATATAGCATGCCTCCCATTGTTTTGAATTACATTCTCAGTACATAGGTCAAGCTGGCCTTGAACTGAACTCCCCTGCCCTCCAGCCGCAACCCCCCCCCCCCAATGCTGGGATTACAGGTGTGCATCCCCACACCCCAGCAGCAACCATATTTCCAATGGACCCCCAAGAGCATCAACACAACACAAAGCCAGCCAGACCTTGGGCTTTATTTATCCAATTCTCTGGGTCACCAGTAAACAACTTGGACTTTGTATCTTCTTTATGTCTGGCTTACATGGAACAAGCACCCAGTCGGATTCACTAAATATCACTTAAAGGAACAAACACTTCATACTGACTGATAACAGTCACGATTCTGAATTATTTGAGAACATTCCAAGTGGTTCCAAACAGCACCCCTGACTTCCTATGAATAATAAGTGTGTATTAAAATTTTGTTATTTTGAATCACACTACCTAGAAATCTGCCGGAAGAAAGCATACACCCTTTTTGCTCTCAAATTTTATTTCCCCAAATAAGCCTGTTAAAACCCAGCTATCTCACTTGATAAAATGTCCTAGGGGAAAAGGCTTTCTATGGCCTAAACCTGCACATCTGGCCCTATGTCTGCAACAGGCTGCAGGCACAGGCTTGCACCTTCTCTCCCTAAGTAATTCCCGATGGTAGCTACAGAGAAGCCATCTGTCTCGGTGTCTTGTAAGGTTGTTCACTGGGTCCTCCATCTCCTGTATTGCACAGGGGCCGGTATGCTTGTCAAAGCTACGAGAGACAACTCCATTTTCTTTACAATTGCCTCTGCAGCAAAAAACAAAGTACAGATATTTCAAACGAGGATGGTTTAACAGGAAGGACAATAACACTTTTATAGTACACTGTATCTCTAGAGTGTGGAGTTTTATAAAATAAAATAAAATACTAAGTTTAATAATGCTACCTACTGCTAAGCCCTGGCGAGAGCCTGTGAGAATAGCCTTCCTCACTGAGTGCTCATGTGGCCAGCTCAATTAGTTAAATGCGGGAGTGCTAATCCATGCTGCACAATGCCAAAAGTTGGTGCAAAATAATGAAGGCAATGGTTTACTAAGCTTAATAACCTGATTTGTATTATAAAAAATGAACTCCATGACAAGGTTTAAATTGAAGCAGCCTAACAGCATGGAGATGGCCAGAGTGGGTTCAGAAGAATATTTAAAGCTAATGATGCCAAGAAAATAAAGGGAGATATTTGAAAACAATGGGAATATTGTTACATGAGATCCACACAGGAAAGTTAAGCAGCTGTGGGGTTTAATATCTAACCATCCCAGGGTTGTTAAGCTTTGAGATATCAATATCAAATAGAACAAAATGGAAAACATACCCCCAACGTCACATGCCTACTGACCCTACACTAGTTTTCATGACTGGTGACTTCGAGATGAATGTAGTCCCTCTCCTCTCCTCCTTCCTTCCTCCTCTTCCGGTCCCCCCTCTCTTCCTCCCTCTTTTGCTCTCTGCCTCCCAGCCTCTAGTCTTTTCTTTTCTCTTCCTTCCCTTCCTGAGTTAGTTGCCTGCACTGAATGTTGAAGAGATCATGCAAACCAAACCCAAATGTCAAGCTTCTCTGAAAACAGAGACCCCAGCCCCACTATGTGACAGCCAGGTAAGCCAGGGAGCAGCTGGCAGATGGAGGTGAGGTGGAGGCGCTCTGATTGGCCATGCCCAGCCGCCATCATGCTGCTGTCCTCATCTGCCAGACCACTGCAGGGACCTGATGCTCAGATTCCCATTGTCAGAGAGGGTGCCTGCTGGAGATGGAGGGCTCAAGCCTTGGCACAGAACTGCCTCAGACTGGATGCTCATATCCAAATCTTTGTGTGTTGTAGACAGGGGCCTTGAACTCATGATCCTCTTGCCTTTGCCTCCCAGGTGGTAGGATTACAGGTGTGCACCACCATGCCAAATCTTAAAGAATGTTTCCTACTGATCTTCCTGAGATTTCCTTCACACCATGTCAAGTCCTACTCTGTCAAGCATGAGAAGATCACTGGACCTGGGGGAGACCTAGCAATGGCCCCCAGCTTTGTAGAAACAGGGAGGTTGATCAATCAGGGATCTGCCATGCATATGCCACTGAATGACAGCAGAAACTCTGGACCAAAAACTACATGGGGGTGGATAAGAGGCAGGAGGTGTAACCAAGAAGATAAAGAATAAAGATTGGCCAGCAGCCCCTAGGGAATGTAGCTCAGGAAAGGAAAGGGAGTAAAAGCTCCACACACCAAGCTAAAACTCAGCGGCCCCTCTGCAGAGAGAGAAGCCCGTGAAAGACTCTAGGCAGAGAGAAACCCTATGAGTTACCATTTTATATATTCTTTTAATTTTTATTGTTATTATAAAAGTGATGTACAGAGGGGTTACAGTTATATACGTCAGGTAAAGAGTACATTTCTTTTGGGGCAATGTCATCCCTTCCCTTGCTCTCTCCCAGTCTTCCCTCCCATTGCCACCCATAAGTTGTAGAGTTAATTTTCAACATAGCGATCAGCTTATCTATTGAAGGCAGTGATCACCTTATCCATGTAAGGTACCTCCATGGCCAGGTAGCATAGGGTCTGAAATACACTGAAGCTCTGGGGTCCACCAGAAGGGACACAGTGCCCTCTTAGGCTGAGAACTAAAGGGCTAAACTCCACACAGGAAACAAACTATCTACAAGTCCTGGTGACTGCCTAAGTCTAGGCCTGACAGTCGCTGGCTACTGGTGAGCTCATTTTTTCATTCACCTGGACAAGGAGCACTGGGGGAGGAGGGCATCTGCATGTGGTGGTGACGAGGACAGAGCAGACAGCCACCTGATCAGACTCACTGGTGGGGAGAAGAGTCTCACACAGACGCCTCGGGCCCGAAGACAAGGGTAGGAACCCAGCCCCAGCCAACATTGACAATAGACAGGAGAAGGGAGGGAACTGGGAGGTGAGCACAAGGCAGGCTCTTGCTCCAGTGCCAGGATGGCTCCTCCAGTTTGAGATTTTTAATTTTCTCCATACTGTGGATGTACTTGGACCATGTCCCCACTTACTGTAAATTATGGTTTTAATTATCATTTTTATTAAGATGCCCAAAGGAGTTGGGACTTACAACACCCGTAATTTCTAATGGGTTGTTATTATTAATTTATAATTGTGAAACACTGGAGACAAATGCTACTTGTAAATGAACATCATTAAAAGGCCACAGAGGTGGTAATCCACCCCTCACCCAAGAATATACCACTAAAGCAATCTTATGGAACCAAGCAACAAGTCTCAAAATCTCACAGCACACGGCCCCTGACTCTCTGGAGACCCAGCGTCATGCACAAAGGCACAATGAGCCTGCATCTTTCAGCTCAGGCTAGATCAGGGGACAATTAGGATTTGAGGAAAATTTTGTGTTAGTAAACCAGAAGATATAATTCAGTGTTTAGAATACTTTCCTGACACACAAAAGACCTTGGGTTCCATCTCCAGAACCATGAAATATAGACAACAAAATCAGAAGCACTGATGATATGAGTTTCTCTGACATCTTCCTAAATACAGAAGGATCATACTCTCCCAAGTGATCTGATTAATGTAAATGAAATTACAGTGGCATGACATTGACCATGATATTGAAATCTAACTCTTCTGGGACATTTCAGATGACGGTCTAGGATGTGGAGTCGTCACAACTCTAAGGTCAACAGCACCACACTGGCAGGGACCAGATAATCCACACTGCCATTTCAGATCTTACTTTAATTCCCTGAACGATGACATTTACCTTCCATATAATTTCAACTACACAGTTCTGAGATGTAAAGAGTTAGAAATCATTCTCACTAAATGCAATCCACATATGCCAACTCCTAAGAAATTAGAAAATACACAAGTGTGGTGGAAAACAAGTCAAAATGTGGGCCATATAATACAGACAGGAAGGAAGGAAGGAAGGAAAGAAGCAAGGAAGGAAACAAGCAAGGAAGGAAGGAATGGAGAAGGAAGGGGAAAGGAAAGGGGAAAGATGGGAAGGGGAAAGAAAGGAGGAACTCAACATCTCTAAGATCAACTGAAGCATTACTTATCAAATTTTAGGTGTATGCACACCTTGGTCCAGTTAATCCATGACCGACCAGAACTTTATCCTAAAAAATGATCAGTCCATATGGACATAAATGTGAGGGGAAAAAAGCATTTAATATGTGCAGCATGTTTCTAACAGTCCAAAACTGTGATCAACCTAAACACCCATTATTTTGGTAAAATCAATGAAATGGCAAGCATAGAAAAAAATACTGGCTGCAGATAAAAACAAGTGAAATGATCAGGACACATAAGGAAAATATGACCGTTATATTAAGGAAAAACACAGTAGGAATGGGACACAGCTCAGTGGTAGAGAGCACTTGCCTATTATGTGTGAGGCCTGTATTTGATTCCCAGCACCCTGGAAGTAAGAAACGGAGAGCAGAAGAGGGAAGGCAGGGGGAAGAAGAGAAAAAAGTCAGAATATAAAACAATGTCAGGGACACCTGTGGGTGCTTTGGGAGAGCCCAACTTCTGTGGACAAGGAAAATTTACTGTGCACATTGTAGTGCCTCTGCTGTTTCAACTTGTAACTCATGCATGTATGCCTGTTATAGTAAGAAACTAAAAATAACAAGCTGAATGACATCTAATTGATAATTTATGGGCCTTTATGAATTTTAATACAAGGCAATCAAGGTGGGTAAGAAAAGAAAGGGAGGAACTAGTGCAAACAATATGTTTTCTGAAGATCTTGATTTGCAGAGAGGACTGCTGGGACATCTGGGAGGAGGATGTGGGGCCGCGACTGCACGCTGGGCACCCAGCCAAATGCTTTACAAAATACACTAATTCTCAAGCGTTCGTCAAAGAAACCCTAGGAAGTGTCAGTGATGAGGAAAGCAATGATCTCTGATGTGAGGGTACTCACACAATCAGAAGGCAAAATGAAGATGGCCCCAATGGGCAGCACGGCCTGCATTTAAAGCAGGTGCATCCCATCATCTGGCCCCCAAAGTACCAAGCTCAGCACCAAGCTCAGGGTCTAGGACACTGTGATGGACTAAGAAAGACAGACTTTGTCTTGGTCCAGGTTCCCAGCACAGAGAAACTAAAAACCACTGATATTTCCTGAGTAACTGGGACCGAAGGAGCATCTCATGATGTCATTTCTCCATGATACATGAATTATGCTAATGAGATGAGTCCTGGAGGATGAGGGCTGGTTGCCAGAGGGATCACTGTGTGATTAGAGGGTTGGACTTCCAGCCTCAGCCGCACCTCCCAGCCCCACCTCTGGGAAGGAGGAGGGGCTAGAGACTAGCATCACCATTGGCGGATGATTTAATCAATCATGCCTATATAATGTCTCCATGGAAACCACAGACCCTGGTGGGCAGGCAGCCTCCAGGTTTGTGGACACATGGAGGCACAGGAGGGTGGCATTCTCAGAGGACCATGGCACCTCTGCGCGCACACACACACACACACACACACACACACACACACACACACACACACACAATCTCACCTCACCCTGTTATCCTCTTTACCTGGCTATTCATCTGCATCCTTCAGCATCCTTTCCAACAAGCCTATATGTGTAACAAAATGCCTTCCTGCCTTCTGGGAGCCATCATACTAAATTCTCATACCTGAGGAGGAGGTTGTAGGAACTCCAACTTGTTGCTAGTTGGTCACAACTGCAGGTGGCATCCTGAGACTTGCAACTGGCATCAGAATAGGGGCAGTTTAATGGGTCAGAAACCATAACTGGAAGGATCTGCGTTCATTCTGGGTGCTGGGTGCCCTAGCTGAACTGCCCAGGATCAGCCTGCCTCCTAGCATATTTGCCATCACTGCTGGCTAACAAGAGGGTAGTTAAGGGCTATTTACAGCACATAATTTTAAAAGAAGATGATGATGACCCCTTCTTTCTTCCATCCGGAACACCTCGCACTGAAAACCCACTCACCGCATGCCAGCAGGGTGGACAATGTCCACTCCTTTTCTAAGTCAAGCACCTTTATACAAAATCCAGATGGACCTTGGCACTCACCTCCAAAGGACTGGTATATTACTTTACCTTGTGAGAAGATTGAATTCTTTCTGTTTGCAAAGTCACATGGGGGTGCTCCAACAAAATGTGGGGGAAACAGCACTTTTTGAAAGCTCGCTTTTAAAGTGTCCAAATTGGCTTTTCATTCGCCTTCACTTACTACTTTTTAAGTTACAAGTTCTCACAAATAGGAATTGATTTAAACACTAAGACTAGATACACAACCCAAGGGCTGCATGAACTTAGCCTTCTCTGTGTCCACTACAACTACACCCAATGTTAATGATTTCCACACCTCCAAAGAAACTGATGACTGGGTTGGTAAGAATGCAGCAGTGACTAAAACACAACATGTGACAAGAAGGCAAAATGTTTAAAAAAAAAAAAACCTTCACAGCAAACTGGGTTTAATGTAAGAGCAACCAAATAAAGGAACATCCTTGCCTTACAGTCAGTTTTTAAAACATACCTCGATGATCTCAACAGGCAAATCACTGTCCTAGATCTTTAATATAATTACTTTAAGTTTTATAAAATCTAACAGTGGTTTGTTTGACTGTGTATGCCTGATGCAGTTGTTTTGTTAAACACAAATGCTGACACCATCTCAATTCACTTTGAAAACATTAAACAACAACCCATACAAAAGTCCTTAGTCTCTGCTTCTAGTGAGTTCACTTGCCACAGTCAGCTACAGCAATTGTAAGTGAGAGGGTTAGGTAACATGACCAGATACTTGGTAAACATGCTGATTTAAAAATCTATACTTCTTGGGAACCTGGCAATCTAACCATCAGCTATGACCAGACACTTGCCTACCATGAAGGCCAAGGGTCTTTCAGCAGATGATTTTGCCAGGCTTTTTAGAAATTCAGCTAGCTGTAAATTTTTGTGTCTCCTCTCATTCAGCTACTACCTCTGAGTCAAGAAGGTCATGATAGGAGTTCCAGCACAGGTTGTTTAACTGCTGTAAAAGGCTTTGCTGGTCAAGAATTCTGCCACAGCTACTCAGTTCTGCCATTGTAGAATGAAAGCATCTGAAGGCAATATGCAAATGAGCAAGTGTCCCCATGTTCCAGTAAAACTTTATTACCATGGAGGCAGAGAGAGCACACACACACACACACACACACACACACACACACACACACACACACACACACACACACACACACACACACACACACACACACACACACACACACACACACACACACACACACACACACACACACGGCGTTCTGAGTTTGGACCTATGAGTCATAGTTTGCTGATCAAGGAGTAGACAATGCAATTTTTAACATTCAATTAAAAATAAGAACAGAACTCAGAATGTTGTGAAGGTGACCCTGACCTGCACATTTTCTCTAAAAGAAAAATAGTTAAGATCTATAACAGCCAAGTTCAGAACCCGTGTGGAAGACAACCATAGAAAATTTAATTTGGGACAATTTACAAGTTTCCGTAAAAACATATCTGAAGAGAATCTTGTTAAGCATAAAACAAATTCCTTAAGTATTTCATTTGCATCTAAATCTTATTATATTGTTTTACCCAGAATTTCATTCAGCTTACGATAACTACATTGGCTTTTCATTGCAAAGCTGGATGTTTAACTATAAACTACATCCCACTTCTCCCTTTGTGTGCAAAATTGACAAATGTGTTGTTTCTGGATCTCAGATTTCTGGAGAAAGCCAACTTAAATGAATTAAGATGACTAATGTGTTGATTCTGCTTCTAATCCAACAAAATGTTAATGTAAGAAACCATGTCATATGATGCTATATGTTTTAGTTCAAATTTAACATCAAATATTGAATAAGGCAGTTTCTCAGTAAATTACTAAGCTAAAAATATTCCTTTAGCGTAGCAAGAACTACATCTTGTTTAAATAAGTGAAAATTTGAACATCTTTGCTCAGATCAGCCTAAATAAGAAATTAGGAAAACGCAAACCTCCATTATATCCAACAGTATGGGTTTCAACTTCCTGCAGAAATTAGCACAATGTTGTTTGTTAAGACAAAGGGATTCATTCAAAGTTATCTCAGCCAGGTGTCAGTGGCTCATGCCTGTAATCCTCGCTACTCAGTAGGCTGAGATCTGAGGATCCCGGTTTGAAGCCAGCACCAGATAGATATTTCTCCAGTTAACTAGCAAAAAGCTGGAAGTGGAGGTGTGGCTCAAGTGGTAGAGCACAAGCCATGAGCAAAAATACCAGGACAAGAGCTGAGTTCAAGTCCTAGTGCCAGCCCAAGAAAATAATAAATAATAAAATAAAAATTATTCTCCTATAATCACAACTTCACACAAAGCTCTAGAGTTAAGGCACTTAATCCCATCCAAGGTGAATGGTTTCCAAGAGACCAGGAATGCTACTGAAAGATTAACAACCAGCACTGGATAGCTGGCATTGCTACTTCTTTTAGTACCATGTTTCTACAAATGTTTTTACAAATGCTTTCATTGCTTTTACTTAATGTTGGCTGAAGAGTTCCTATGGGTATAACACACTGCTACAGTTTTGTTTTAAGTAAACTAACATTAGTTTTTCATCATGTAATATTTGAGCAATTTGTTTCCACAGAGGGGATAACTATTTAGCTTTGCAAGGAAACGTTGGGATGTCACAATGCCTTCAGTGCCATGAGCCTCTGCTATCTACTGTGAGTGAGTAAGATTGGCTGGTCACCTAATTCTAATACCAAATTTTTCTGGTTTCCTTAAATTAATTACATGTACTGACCACCAAAGGAGGCATTTTGATAACTATCTTAGGTATGGAGACCAAATATGTTAAGAGATTTTAAGAGGGAAATCAGTAATTAGAGGGTCCCATTTAAGGAAGGAAGGAAGGAAGGAAGGAAGGAAGGAAGGAAGGAAGGAAGGAAGGAAGGAAGGAAGGATGGAAGGAAGGTAGGAAGAAAGAAAGGTAGGAAGGAAGGAAGGGAAAGAAAGAAAGGAAGGAAGGAAGGAAGGAAGGAAGGAAGGAAGGAAGGAAGGAAGGAAGGAAGAAAGAAAGAAAGAAAGAAAGAAAGAAAGAAAGAAAGAAAGAAAGAAAGGAAGGAAGGAAGGAAGGAAGGAAGGAAGAAAGAAGGAAGGAAAGAAAGAAAAAAAGAAATTTAAAATTTTATAAGGAAGAATTTGAAACTCAGGTCTGGAAATGCAAACCCCATAGAATATATGTATTTTGCCCCTAGCTTTTAGATTCAGCCATGACAGCCTGTCAGTAACTGAATTTTTTTTCATTACCTGCCACTTACATAGGAAATTTCCATTGTTTGGTAAAGGGTAATTTGAAATCAGAAATACTTTATTAATTGTGCACTGATGAATTCTATCAGAAAGAAGACTATTATAAAAAGCTAAGAAAAACATTCTAGACATACTTTTATTTCAATGAATTTTCATGGATCAAAAGGTTCTGTAAAGCAGATGTGTATATTTCACTGCCACTAATGATTATAATTCCCGGAAAGTATCTGGATTACTTAGTTCAGTGTCCATGAACTACCCTTCCTTCCACCCCAAAACTACACGCAAATGCCTGGCTGCGCACGCGCTAGTCTCGCTTGTGGAAAAGAGTCAGGTTACATTCCCAAAGGAGTCCAGGATGCCAAGAAGAAAAGAAAAGCTAAGATCCAATGCTCTGGAATTCCTTCTAAGAGAAGGCTGAAAATACATTTTGCTTGTCCCTCTGACAAATAAAGAGAAGGAAGTCAAGTTACTGGGCAGTCCCTGTGTGCAGTCAGCTGTCATTACAAGGGGCCTTCACCGGGCATCCAAAGCTCTGCCCTGAAATGACCTCCACAGCAGCCTGAGCAGCCAGCGAGCTGAACCACCTTTGTGACTGGAAAATCATTTGCTCAAGGCATCCGGGGCAGTTACTGGAAAGCAGGCAATTCCCCACTGGGTTCCCAAGGGGTGATTTAAAAAAAAAAAAAAAAGGGAAAAGAGCAACCACCTCCGGGAAAAGAGCAACTACCTCCGGAAATCACGCTCTAAGAGGAAGCAAGCTCTCAGTGGCAGCAGCAAGTCCTTTCGGGGGAGTCACCAGCTCCTGGGACAAGGCTGGCTAGATGACAGGCACTCAGCAAGGACCTGCTCAAGGGGCAACTTCGTGAATGATTGCATGCAGAATGGAGAACATCACTCGTCCAGTACAGCTGCCAAAGGTTCAATTGTGTCATTTATCCTCGACCCCCTCAAAAAAAAAAAAAAAAAAGATGCACTGAAGTCCTAGCCTCTGGGACTTCAGAATATGGTAATTTGGAAATAGGGGCTTAAGAGAAGAAATCAAGCTAAAATAAGGTCATAAGGCTGGACCGTAATCCAGTATGACTGGTGTCATAGAAAGGGGAAAATGTAGGCCCAGAAAGGCATGTATAGAAGGAAGACAAGCTAAAGAGACATGGGGGCAATGTTCTCTGCAGACAGAGCAGGGGCTGGGCTGGTGCTAATGAGCCAGGGAACATTTAGGACCCCCGACAGCTGGAAGAAGCAAAGAAGAGCCTTTGCAGCAGATTTTTGGGGAGTGTAGCTCCACCAACACCTTGATTTCAAACATTTAGCTTTTAGCTACTGGAAACAATTCAATTCTGTTGTCCTAAATGGCAGTCTGTGGCCCTTTGTTAGAGCTATCCTAGCACATTAATAAAACAATGGTCAAAGTAGAGGCCCCAGAATTCACTGCAAACAGGTTTGGATTTCTATTACACTGAGAGAGAAAGGGGCAGAGGGGGGAGGGAATGCCCTTTAACCTCACAGTAGCTTAACAGGACCAAAGAAAGCTGAGTAAGCGTGCCAGGAGCAGACATCTCCCCACCACTTCAAATCCTCCCAGCTTTGTCCCACTGCTGCACCCAACCACAGGTCCTCAGTTTTCAGCCCCTCACCTGGAGGACAGGGTGGCTCCCTGTTCCCACCCTGTACATCATCATCTGCCACTGCAGCAGGGGATGCCTAGAGAAACTGCTTATACTAACACATGTGCAATTGCAAACAGCTGCCCCACTGAATACCTGCGGGGGCCGTCAGGGCCCAGGAGTGATGGAAGCTGGGGGATAAATGCCTTCCATTCCTGGGCCACAGCTCTGAGATGCATTTCATGACTCGAGCACTAGCTGCCCATCACACTGCCCAACTGAAAAACAATCTCTGCATTGTCTTTCCCTCCTCGCTTAATTCTCCCAGTCCTCTTTATGTGTCCACAAATCATATCCTAAATGGTATACAAATAGGCCTGCCTCAGGTTCAGCTTATGGGGGACTCCAAGCTAAGGGAAACACACACACACAAACTTTTCCAAATAATAGCAATACAAAATACTATTTTTTCCAGTGGTGTGTATACTATCTACTTTGTACACAACTTGAATCATTAGATAAATCTACCCCACAGACACCAAATTCAAGCTGTTGAGCATTGTGTCCTAGAATTATGTCCATTGGTCCAGCTTCTGTCCTTTGAAGTAAGCCAGGTCGCTGGCTCTCTTAGATAGATAATGCAAGTGCACAGTCTAACTTATCTTCATCTTTTCTCCAACCAAATGACAAGCCATTAACTCTTGTGTGTGTGTGTGTGTGTGTGTGTGTGTGTGTGTGTGTGTGTGTCTGTGTCTGTGTGTCTGTGTGTATCTGTGTGTGTGTATAGCTTTTGGGCTCAAGGCCAGTGCTCTACCACCTGAGTTACAGCTCCACTTCTGGCTGTTTTGGCGGCAATTTGATAAGAGTCTCATGGACTTTTCTACTGCTTCAAACTGATCCTCAGATCTCAGCCTCCTGAGTAGCTAGGATTACAGGCAGGAGCTACTGGTATCTGGCCGTTCCCTCTTTATTTAATGGATTCTTCTAGGACACTATTTGGTAACACAATATCCTAGATATGTGCTGTCTGCCTCTCAAGCTTTTGTTGTTGTTGTTCTTGTTGTTTTTGTTTGTTTTGTACTAGTCCTAGGACTAGAACTCAGGGCCTGGATGCTGTCCTTGAACTTCTCTGTTCAAGGCTAGCACTCTACCAAATGAGCCACAGCTCTACTTCCAGCTTTATTTTGGATAGTTTATTGGCGAAAAAGAGTCTCACAGAATTTCCTGCACTAGCTTCAAACCAAGATCCTCAGATCTCAGCCTGCTGAGTAACTAGGATTACAGGCATGAGCCATTGGCACCCAGCTTTGTTTGGCTTTCTTTATAACCACAACAGTTTTGACCAACTTGAAGATAAGAACAGGTTGTGTGGGCTGGGAAGGTGACTCAGTGGTAGAGCGCTTGCCTTGCATGCCTGAGGCCCTGGGTTCGATTCCTCAGCACCACATAAGCAAAAAGAAAAAAGCCGGAAGTGGAGTTATGGCTCAAGTGGTAGAGCGCTAGCCTTGAGCTGAAGAGCGCAAGGACAGTGCCCAGGCCCAGAGTTCAGGCCCCACGACCGGACCCCCCCCAAAAAAAAAAGAACAGGTTGTGTAAAAACAACACCTGATTTCTGGAATGTTGGAGCAGCAGAACTCAGGTGCCTGGAGACGTCCAGGCCGACTGAATGTCATATGACAGAGATGCCCAATGACGCTGCGATTCCAAACCCCCTGTGCTTGCTCCCTTTCACATCAGTGGAGAGGCGCACGAAGCTCTTCACCCCTTTCCCGTAGCATGGAACCCGAGGTTCTCGCAAGCCTGACTGTAATCTAAGGCTGACCCAAATGGGTCTTATTGTCTTTTTCATTAAAAATACACATTCAAGAGATGTGGATTCCTCCCATATCTTCATTCTTTGGAAATTTTTAATGAGATACAGACAATTACTCTTCAAACTTTTCCTGTTCTCCCAAGCCAAAGGCAGAAGCCAAGGCCCATTAGGACTCCGCACCTGGGCCTCCACTGGAAAGGGGGTGTCAGCTTCCACCCCTTGCTCCCTTCTCCCTGTGGGTTGCACATCCTTATTTTGAGCCAACTATGCTGCACACATCTTTATTGCTCACTGAGTACTAGTGAAGCATTATAAAAAATAAAACGAATGAGTTGTGTCTTCATTGTTCGCTGGCAATATGATGAAATCTTTCTTAGTATGAAAAGTAAACTTAATAAAATTTAAAGGGAATGTTTCACAGAGGACAGAATAATTAAAAGGCAAAAGGGCATGGGATGCGGTCAGCAAAATGGAGCCAGCTCCTGTGGGAGTCTTAGAGGGAATGGTGTGGCTCTATGATGCTTTCCCATCGGCTCTGCAGATGGTGACGAAGCGCAGTAAACAAAAACCTGTGTCCATTTGGAATCTGACTTGCCCCCAAGGAATCCCCTTTCCCCTGAACTCAGCTTCCAGTCCCCTGAACAAAGGCTCCCTCACCTGCTGTTCCTTCTCCTCCGTGCGCTTCCTATCATAGGAGAGATTTAGGTCTAATGGACATCCAAAAAGACAACCCTGCTGTGATTCTGCCATCTGCTAAAAGGATGGCTACTACTCAAGCAAGGCACACAGAACCCCAGCTTTGAAGAAATCTCTTCTTGTATCTAGGAACAATTTGAGGCAGTCAAATAAAACAGGCCAATGGATACCAAACCACCAAAGAGGAACAGAGACCCATATTGAGTGGAGGGCTGTCCTTCAGCGGGTTGGTCTCTGAATCACAAGTGAGTCGTCCGCCCTGCTTCGTTCAAGGGTGCACTATAATGGATGTTGTTGTTTGTTAATCTTCTTTTAATTTTTTATTGTTACTATAGAGGTGATATGCAGAGGGGTTTCAGCTACCTAAGTTAACTCTTTCTTAATCGTTAAGAGAAAAATATAATTCTCTCTATGTCGGCATATGTATGAAATTGTTCACCATAGAAAGTTAAGAAAATAACCAAACTTTGTCCTAGAAACAGAACAATAAGCACAGAAAGCTTCGTGAACAGATACACTCTGTTAGGTGCCATGCTGGGCGCGCTCATTTCATCTCATCGACTTCTCACCTTCCTTCAGGCTGGTGTCATGTCCTCACTCCTCACATGACAACACTGAGACTCGGAGTTAAGAACATAGCCAAAGGCCCCAGAGACAGCAAGGTGGAAAAGGCAGAAGTCAAAAACATCCAGCCAGGCACGCAGCTCAAGCCTGCAATCCTAACTACTCAGGAGGCTGAGATCTGATTTGAAACCAGCCCAAGCAGAAAAGTCCGTGAGACTCATCTCCAATAAACCACTCAAAAATGGAAGCAATGCTGGGACTCAAGTGGTAAGAGTGCTAGCTTTGAGCACAAAGAGGCTCAGGGACAGCGTCCAGGCTTGAGTACCACCACCACCAACAAATGTGTCTAGTTATCTACAATAAGAGTAAGAGGACTCGCAATCCAAAAGCAAGCTGGATAGTGAACACACATTTTCCCAAAGCCTCACAATCCTAACCACTCTGGCTCTCCCAGCTGATGGGGTGAAGGAAAGGAATGGCAGCTTCCTCATTTCAGAAGTCCCTTTGTACTACCATCCCTGACCCTCCCTCTGCATACCTCCTCCACTTCCGGCCCATGGGGGCCTCTCCTTCTCCTAGCATGAAAAGCACACACTGTCTCCTGCAGAACTCTGCCCTCTAGAGAGGCCTGCCTCTGATCCACCATGCTGTCTACCTCTGGTGTTCAGGGGTAAAGGCTTTCCACCATGCAGATATAAGCCATATTCTCCAATGTCAGCTATGTCCATGACTTGAGTAATGTTCATGTTTTCCATTTGCCCCCTCCTTGGTCTTATTTCTCAATTTGGCTTTAAATCAGAAAGGGAGACACATGTTCTACGTCAAGCTCCTCAAATCCCAACACCAGATTAACAGATCAATCTGGGGTGGAATTTCTCCAGTGAAAGTGAAGTGTTCTATAAGTCTATAAGTAAAGATCAGTGTGGCTATACACTTCCAATGAGTTTAGAGCACATGAACAGAGGTGATATAACACCACATTATCAGGCTGAGTGCCCCAAACCTGAATCCCAAGTCACATGAAGATAGCCAGATCTAAAGAGAGGCACCTGACATCAAACACCTAAGTCTGCAATCAGGAAACAGCAGCCACTTTTTCTCCATCTGTCCTGGAGGCAAATGACCCTATTATCAATCTCAATCTATTCTAACTGCGAATAGTTTTCTCCAGCTTTATGTTATACATTGTGTCCTTGTACCAGTCATTTTTAAGAAGCTCAGGCATACCATGAAATCCCATGCTTTGTAAAAGATTCCATTATCAGAGTAATCATTATTGAACCTTTTAGCCCAGATGTAATTTCTTACATGTTACAACAAGTTTGGCACGCATTGTGAATTTCAGCCAAGGTTGATAAAGTTCAATAACTTGGCTAACCAACCATGTGTACTACTCATTATGGAAGTAATAAATAGATTCATCAAAATGGACATGAAAAAGCCATAAGAAAATCGGATGCCATTTCCAGCCCGCCTCATAAAAGCACCTCTTGGACTTTAATGTAATTTTATATATAGTTATCATGCCTACCCATCATTCAAGACCAGGTGTATATAAAACAGTCAGCCACCCACATTTGCATGCTGAATAAATTCCAGTCACAACGGTAGATTCTCTATTGTAGAGATCTCTAAAGCCATATAAAGGTACACATGCTTATCTTTAACTCCAAGAACTCATACATATCAAGTAGAAAGAAAATCAGACAGGCATGCCTACAAAGAACACTTTTCCTTACCTTTATATTTTAGGATCAGTTTTTGTAAGAAGTGGTTTTTTTTCCCCCTAGTAATATCTTTGAGCCTAATTACTTCTTTATCCTACTGATAATTGAAAAATTTAGTAGAAAGACAGAGAGTCCAACTTAGATGAAGGAAAGAAATCTAAGCTCACAGAACAAAAGACTTTCTCATGATCAAATATACAAGTCAACAAAGCTGGCTTCTAATATCAGGACAAAATTAATAAAACTGAATTTAATGGGACTTGAGTGACTGTAGAGTCAAAAACCCACATTCTGCCTCCTGCATTTCTCTCTTTAAACACTATTAGAGATACCCAAGGGAAGGCCAGCTCATCTTCTCCAGAGGAAACTGTCCCCACACTTGGCAGCACAGCTGGCAGGGTCGTGTGCTGAACTAGACGTTAATGTTAGGCCACACTTGTGAAGATTCTAAGGGCTTGCGCATGGGTAACTTTCTGTGCCCCAGTAAGGGAAGTCCAAAGGTAGAGCATGAACCCTCCATTTCTCAGGAATGCCTCTGCTTTGAGAGCTAGGTATATCTCTTGCCTTTGGCTTTTTCCGATGGGCCGGTAATGTCTTTCCTGTTTTACATGGCTGTGCCTCCCCCCTGACACTGTATGTCACCACAAATGCACTCTTCTTAGCTTAATGCTTTTCCTGGACTTGATCTTTTGCATGCTTCTCCACAGTGGGATCGCTTGTGTGACAGTATTATTAATAGCTTCGGATTCATCTGGTTCTTTTCACATCTAACACAGAAGAAAACATGATCCAGCTTTTTAACATCAAAGTTATCATCTTAACAGGGAAGATATTTCTTACTGTTAATTCTAAACAGGACCTAAATTATCACAGCTTTCACCAAATAATGTGAATTTTCAACTCGGCAGAAGTACAACATTAGAACAGCAGAGTGCTTTATGTTCTCAAGCAGTTAGTAACTGCCAATATCTTCCAAGAGCTTAAATACCATAGTGACAGATGCTGACATACAGAAATTAAAGTAAAATATGAAACTAAACAGGAGATGAAGAGATAAGCCAGTGATATACTCTGAATATCAGATATTGTACTAAAGAAAAATCTCAAACTGACTGTCATGATGAAAAAGGTTAAAAGAAACAAAAGAAAAGGGATGGATGGCTCCTCAAGACTTAAAGAAAAGGGGAAATTCAGCAGGCACAGCACATAGTAGGTGCAGAGAATAATCTTGAATTTATGACGGATTTGTTGAATGGTAATCCCTTATAGGACTACTTAAAGATAATAAAAATATGACTTTTTTAAATTTTCAAAAAAGATAGTTAAATTCTTTCATAAAGACTTCCCATTGGTCATAGGTGGCTCATGCCTGTAATCCTAGCTACTCAGGAGGCTGAGATCTGAGGATCTTGGTTTGAAGCCAGCCAAGGCAGAAGTGAAACTATGACTCCAAGTGGTAGAGTGCTAACCTTGAGCAAAACAGCTCAGGGACAGTACCCAGGCCCTGAGTTAAGCTCCATAACTGGAAAAAAAAAAGACTTGGCAAAGCTCACACAATAGAGCTCGTTCATGGATTCTGAAATCCGGGGCTAGTATTTATGCAAATAGGGAAGGATGCACTACAATGTTTGCTGTTTTCTATTCATAACAAGAGCAATCCTCCCTACCAATGTGTGAATACACACGTGAATGCACACATGGACACATATACACATACATACACAGTCACACAATACAAAGCCATTCCTAAAGGTAATAGTCAAGAAACATGAAGAAACTCATGTGGCTCCCTAGCACCTGAGCAAGAGTCACAAAATCTCTTAGAAGGCGGAAGGGCTTGACAGTGCATGGAGTGGAAATGTGGAAAGATTTGCTTCTATTGCAACAACTCTGCCACATCCTAACCTTTGAAAGCCCAGGGCAGCCTTCTACCACATACATGTCTTGCCTTGTGAGCTTACTTGCCTAGATGAGCCTGCTTGGATGGCATGAGGGAAGTAAGCTCCAGTTACTAGACCTTTCTACCCATCTGCACCAGTCTATACAATTTCCTCTCCAGTACTTCTCTCTAATAGTTTAAAGAGAGCATTTGATATTGAGAGGTGAGAAGAAAGAGTATCTTTTGAAAAGTTGAACACAATTAAATTCTTCAAATGAGACCACCTTTGTAATAACTAAAACATGAAACTGAGAAGTCACTCCCTAAAATTTCAGTGTGCTAACCTATCTAACATAGCTTACATTTGCATTTTGCATATTTGGTAATAAAAAGGTTGCTTGGAATGTGAGTGTGCAGATCCAAAATAGTATACAGAAATCTGACTGCAGCCCTGAGAGAATGTGGTGGAATCATTAAGTTTCATCTATGACTCTCCACCTTGGGTTCCAGGGCTGTGCTTTGCAGCTGGTGAACCATTGGAACCATTGAGGAGTTGGAAAACGGAATGGAGCGAGGAAGAATTATGGCAATTATAAAACCTCTCTGGTATATATTGTTAGATTAATAACCAGCATTAGCAGAGCTCAGCTATACCCTCAGCAGTGTAAGGGATGAAGAGCCCAGAGCTACTCAAGACATCATAGCGGGGAGCAAAGCAGAAACAAGACCCAACAAGAATGGTGAAAACGAGTCCACAAAGCAGAGCAAGCCAAGCCTGTCACTCACATGAGCCATCATTTCCACCCGCACTGTCTGAACAGTGCAAGGCCCTGAGTTAAGTCCTCATCTCTGAAAAAGAAACAGTTAAAAGAAGGTACTTTGGGACTCATTTGCAGCTGTCTCCTCAAGTATTAACAACAACAAAAGCTTTCATATCCTGTATCTTTAAAGGCAATATGCACATGTACACATGGCAATCCCACTCTCTCTGCCTCTTTCTCTTTCTCTGTCTCTGTCTGTCTGTCTGTCTGTCTGTCTGTCTCTCTCTCTCTCTCTCTCACACACACACACACACACACACACACATTTTGTCCTAGGAGCACAGAGATCAAGTTACTAATATTTTTGTCGGTTTGGTTTATACATCCTCAGGGGGAGGGAGATGTCTGGTTTCACACTGAACACCAGCTGGTAGTACCTCTAAGTCCCTCCTCCTCTGAAGTCCAACCTCCAAGGCCTCCATTTTATAAGGACCCCTGTGATCACATTCAAAACCCACTTGGCTAGTCCAGGACCTTTTTACAATCCCTAATCTGAACCTAAATGATTCCTTTTGCCATGGCAGTATGGGAAGAGTGGTGTATGTGGAAGGTGGCAAATGGGGCCACAAGCTAAGGAAAACAAGCAGCCACAGGAACTTTGGTCGCGGTTCAAAGTCAGCCCAGGCAGGAAAGTCCATGAGACTCTTATCTCCAATAAAAACCACTAGAAAACTGGAAGTGGCGCTGTGGCTCAAGTGGTAGAGCACTTGCCTTGAGCTCAAGAGCTGAGGGACAGCACCCAAGTCCAGAGTTCAAGCCCCACGACCGACCAAAAAAAAAAAAAAAAAAAGAAGAAGAAGAAAAGAAGGGTCAAACAGGTTCCCACCTGAGCCTCCAGAAGAAACAAGCCCTGCTAACACTTCAACATTCACCCAGTGAGACAGGTTTCACACTTCTGAACCATATGTGAAGAAAGGTGTTTTGTTTTATGCTAGCGTGGTGACCATGTCTAGCAGAGACCAGAAACGAACATATGTTCTCAATAATGACAGCAGGATCATACAAGTGACAGATGCACATGTGTGCGCTCACTGACAGTGTGGCACGTGACAAGACACAAATACAAATGAATCTCTCCCTGACTGGGCCAACAAAGAAAAGAAAGAAAGTAAAAAAAGGGAGGGGAGGCTGGGGATATAGCTGACCCAGTAATGAGAGACAGACAGACAGACACACAGACAGTGAGAGAGAGTAGGGGGGATGGAGGGAGGGAAACAAGAGTGAGCAAGCCAACTAGGGAAGCAACTCCCAAAGTTAAAAATAAGACCCTCATTACACACTGTGGACTCGCTGGCCGGGCAGGCCGGGGTGGGGAGCAGGCTCCCAGTGACACTTCCCGGGTGCTCTCTGCCTAGTCAAACACGCCATCTGGTAACTTAGAACTTCCTTTATTAGTAGATAAAGTTGTAATGGCAACTTTTTTGGACTACAATAATGATCTCTCAGCTGATAGAAGCTTCTGGAACCCAGCCGCCTTACTGGGCAACACACACACTCCAATGAAGGCAGCTGGGAGACATTTTTGTGACCCAGGAGGGCAGATAAAGCGCAGGCCAGCCATGAAGAAATCGTATGGCCTACACGGGCCAACATGTCCACCTATGAAACTCAGCACAACTCTGTCCTATGGACGATTCTGCTCTGCAGAGAATTCCTCCATACAACAGGAAGCTTCTGCTCATGGAGGTCTGGCTGGAGTCCCATCTTGTTCACGGGCGAAGAGATTCTCTTCACAGCCACCCAATCAGTTGCACAATGCGGAACGTTGCTCTGACATCTGGTTCTCTTTTCTGAACACTGAGGAGAAGCCTTGCACAGTCCTCTTGCGTGCCCTAGCCAGAGGGTGTCAGAGCTCTCATGTGATTGCCCCCAAGCTGTAGTCCTGTAGGACTCACAGTTCCACAGCTCTGGGTCACTGCTCCTGACCTGCAAGCAACCTGACCTTCAGAGAGGCTCTTCATTGCTGCATCTGCAGGCACAAAATAGTGACGGCAAAGTTGTACTCCCAAGGAAAGGAAGGCTCAGAAGAGCCAACTGACTCAACCTGAGTCACTCAAAAGGGTCATGATTGTCTCAAAGTCCCTACTGAATCCCAGAAGTTTCTAATAAAAGGGCAAATTCTATTTTTCTTCCTGTGCTAGTAGTAAGGCTTGAACTCTGAGCCTTGTGGTCTACCTCAGTTTTTAACACTCAAAACTGGTGTTCTACCACTTGGGTCATAGTCCCACTTCTGGCTTTTTGCTGGTTAGTTGGAGATAAAAGTTTCTCAGATTTGTCTGCCTGGGATGGTTTGAACCTTGCTCCTCAGATCTCAGCCTCCAGAGTAACATGGATTACAGGTGTGAGCCACCAGCGCCCAAAGGGCCAGCATGTTAAATAAAATTGGGTTGATCACATTAGATTTAATACACACTCCGAGAAGTCTGGTAAACCAACATAATCTCAAGTGAACAAGAACTCTGATGTCAAACTCTCAGGGGTAAATGGCAGGTCAAGTATTCATGGAAAAGTCTAATACTTTCCCTTCTTCTCATTTTCCCCAACTTTAATGTCTTTTTGGTTCCCAGATGACAATACAAATAACCTTATCTTTTTTTCTTTCTCTTCTGTTATCTGGACTAAGTAACTATCTGACCTCCAACTGAAGACTATCGGAAATGTTTCCTTGCAAAGCAAAGACAAGTCAATGCCTACAAGAGTTACCTACAGAGGTCATTTGAGGACAAATGCATAGCAAGGCACACAGCCTTCCTAGTGCCTAAGAGTCAGGAAGCCCAGAAAATACCAAACCAATCTCAGGAGTGGCTCCATGCCCACTTCCCCTATTCCAGAAATGGATACCCATCAGGCACCTGAAAGGATGAGTGTCCAGTTCTTGGGGAGAGGTGAGGTAAGGGAAGGGAGGTCTGATACTCAACAAATGTGCAGAGAAGGGTTCTCATTAGGTTTCACACATGTGGAGCAGGGTGCAAAGGAAGTTGCTGAGATAGGCAGTGGTTAGCTTGCAAACTAGGCCATGTCTGTTTCCATCATAACTTCTTTCCATAAAGAAACCACACAGATCCAGCCTGCCAGCCTACCAGCAGCAGAAACCATATGAATCCAGCCTGCTAGCCTATCGCAGGGCTGTTTAAAGCAGCACACTGGAACGGGGCTCATCATGAGAGAAAACATGCCCGAATAGCTCCGATCATGAATAGATCTTGGAAAACCGCAAAGCCAAGATAATCAAATCACTACTGCATCATCTCAGCGCGCGCACACGCGTGCAGGTGCACGCACACTCGCACACACACGCGCGCGCACACACACACACACACACACACACACACACAGTAAGCTGGCGATGGCGAGCTGGAATTTCCTGGGTGTTCTCTCCTCATGTGCAGTACTGGAACCAAAATGCCCAAGGTGGACACTGGGAAGAAATGCCTGAAAGGTTTCAATGAAGCAAACTGGGAAGTGGAGCTGACTTCTCTATAATTTCCCTTTGATCACAGCATTGAATATGTACTTAAAGTAATGGACACTCTGAGATAAATGAACTTCAAAGAGAAAGGGACATTTTGAAAATTAAATTATACTGCATGGAACAGGCATTCCATCAGCAATCAATATGTTCCCAATAGCCATGCACATAAAATAAAAAGGCAATTCATGAAAGAATATATACAAATGGCCAGACATGAAAAACAGCTCGATCTTACTAATAATCAGAGATGTGCAGATTTAATTGACATTTCTACAAAGTGCTAATTCCCCAACTTGGCAGGAAATGTAGGCAACTGGACATTCTAGTTGTTACAACACTCCAGGGGTCCAGGTTGAGGGGGCAAATCAAGATGTAGAAGGTTGGGGAGCAAATCCCTTAATCCTGCAATTCTACTGCACAAAATAGAACTACAGAACAGTCCCAGATGAGTACAAACATTTAATTACAAAATGTCCATCCCCATTCCACAGCTATTAAAAAGCTGGAATCCACCCAAATGTGCCACAGTGGGGGAAGAAGTGGAACCAGAGTATGGAATACTATGCAACCATGTCAGACTCACATTTAACGGCAAGGAAAGAGATTCACTTACTGGAAAATCACGAGAGGAAAAAAGGGTAAGGAACCAATGACTAGTGTCATGGGCGGTGGCTATCAGTGGTACACATCCAGCTGGTAAAGATCTGGAGTGATTTTGTTCCGTACTTTGTGTGGATGTTTAATAATAATTGTAAAAAATTACTTAAATGAGATTTATGCACAGCTAATTTAGTTTAACACCCAGCATAAACACAAGCTGGACAAATGCTAGCTCCTGCCCCAGAATCCTTTCCCAACACCTTTGTCACATCCACAACGGTAGACGATTCCACAAAGCAAGCATCTATGCACAAATCCCAATGGTTTAGAAATCCCACTGGCACCAGTGGCTCATCCCTATAATCCTAACTACTCAGAAGGCTGAGATCTGAGGATCATAGTTCAAAGCTAGCCTGGGCCAGAAAGCCCATGAGACTCTTATTTTCAATTAACCACCAGAAAACCAGATGTAGTGTTGAGGCTCAAGTGGTAGAGCTCTCACCTTGAGCTGAAGAGCTCGGGGACAGCGCCCAGGCCCAGAGTTCAAACCCCACAACCTACAAAAAAAAAATCCCACTGTCTAGGGCCACCCTAGCCTTCACATGTTTGCTGAACTCAATCAGTTTCCAGAGTTGGGGTTCACTGAGCAAAATGAGCAGCATGAGGAGTGATCAGCAAGGACTTGTGCACTGGGATTTCTCTGAACAGGAAGACAGCAAATACAGTAAACAGGGAAAGAGTCAAGAGTCCTGTCTTATGGGCACCATCAAGGGAGGTGTGATCTCAGGCAAGTTACCTGCTAATCTGGTCTTTCACTCGGACCCTACTCCAACACAGCTGCATGTACTGCAGTGCAAATTAAGGGATGTACAGAAGCTTTGTCAGTCCTACCTAGTATTATCATGGTCAATAAACAGTAAGCTAGGATAACTGAGTACATTTTAAAAAATGAAAGACTTTGTTTTGACTTCAATTTCTATACAACCACACAAGAAATTTCACTGAATTTTGTTCTTCCTGAAAATTCACAGCTCCACTCACCTTGCTAGCTATCCTCTGCCTAGAGAGAATCAGTGAAGCCCCTGGGATATGAATCCTCTCCCCCCAATCTCTCTCTCTCTCTCTCTCCATCTTTCACACACACACACACACACACACACACACACACACACCCATCCACCATCTCAGACCTAGGGAGGAAATCTTAATTTGGTTCCAGGGGCAGCTGTCTCAATATGGCTTCTAATGACAAGCACTGGGGAGGGGCGAGGGGGAGCCAAGAAAACCCTCAAATACTACACAATTTGAAGCCATTAGCATAAAACCGGATCACCTACTGCCATATCTCCACTGAGCTAGATCAACACAGGACTTTGTGAAATGCACTGTTGCACTAGTAAGACACTGGGAAATTATTTAGGCAAGAAACTCTCCCAACCAATGTAATGTACGCCTTCCTTGAGGAGGAAGGCCCTGTAGATCCAAGATGATAAAGAGGAGTGCAGGGATCACATGTGAACTATGAAATGAGCACAAGTCCAGGAAAGGACTGCGGCTGCCAGCCTCAGCCTCTCCTTCATTCTTAACTGTAAGAATTCCCACTCGTCTTCCAGTTTTAACAATTTATTTGACAAACAATGAACACATTTGCATAGGAGTGACCAAGACAGCTTTACTCTGAGGAAACAACTTTGCAATGCTACAAGTACATATTTACAAAGTCTCCAGGCTCTCACATTTCCCAAAAAGAAAACAGTGCCAGGGGGAAAAAAGATAATATAAAGTATATGGTGTAGCAAAACTTGGTCCTCACTTAAAATTTGAAAATAAGCAGCATTAAAAAGCCAAACTGGGCCAGATTTGGTAGCTCAAATATGCAAATAATGGTCCACCTGGAAGTTTAGATACAAAGTTCAACTCAAAATTACCCTTGGGGCCACGTACATAGTGCTGGCTCTCTGCTTCCTATTATCTGGTTTAATACAGCCTCTTATTTCAGAAATGGACACTGTATGCAAAAGGACACATTTTTTTTTTCTTCTACAATAATGTGTCATTAATAAGCACTCTAATTAAAACACATCACTTAAAAAAATACATCACATAACACGAGGTAAGGCTAGTGGCTGAGGCTGGGGAGACGCTATATTCGGGGGGGGGGGGGGGACAACAAAAAACATAAGGTCACTAAGGCATACTCAACGAACCTTAAAGAGGGCACTAATATTTAAAAACTACAATCTCCACTTAGAAGCACAAATCAGACTATTGATAGGCCAGCACACTCAAAACCAATACTGTGGTGAAGACACAGGCGCTTGTGTAATCTGGCTGAGCAAGCTGCTTCCCGGCACAATGGGCCTTTTCATCAAGGGGATCTCTTCATCCTTGGCATTTTATGCAAACCAAACAAAAGCACAAAGCCAAAAAGAGAGACCAAAAAAAAAAAAAGAAAAGAAACAAGCGTGAACACTCAGGGGTCTTGAGCTTAAACTGTATGCCTGAGACAAGGGAGACCTAAAAGATAGGTTAGAAAAAGTAAAAGGCATTATTTAACCAAAATGAAACCAAGACCCGCTGAGAGGAAGAAAACTATGCCAAGTGCCCTCCTTTGTTTAATTATATAGAAGAGCAACAGAGCCCTCTAGTGGGGGAAGCAAAAACTCATGGGAACATGTCTATACCGGGGTTCATTACAGAAAACACCTGGAATAATTTCCTTAGGACTCTTGACATGGCATTACGCAGAAAAAGAAAATAATTTTAACTGGAATTTTAAGTAAAATAATTTGTGAATTTCCAAATCTTAAACATCCCTATAAAACCTCAATAGGGTAGAATAAATAATCAGCTTGAACCACTGTCACTGAACAACAGTTGATATGGTCCTCACCTGTTATATATTTTTGAGAAAGCTAAAATACAAACCCATACAAAAATGTAAAATTCATTTAAGGATTCAGGTGGACCTGTTGCAACAATGAGAAGTACAAAATGTCATGTCAAAACCAGCTTTACAATGTCGGGGGGGGGGGGGGGGTATGATTGGGTGGGAGGGAGGGGGGAGGCTGGGAAGGGAGGTGAAGGGTAAACAAAGGAGGAGGCTGCAATGCTTGGTAAGAAATGTATGCATTATCCTGCCCATGTAATTGTAACCCCTCTGTACAGTATGTTCTCAAATAAAATAAAATTAAATTAAAAAAAAAAATGTAAAATTCAATGGATAAACCTCACATGGCAAAAGGAAAAAGTTTCTGCTGAAGACTGACCAGGCATCTAAACAGATGGTGTGCAAGCGTCTACACCACAGGAAAAACTGCGTGCAAACCTATTCTATGTGAACCTATTCAGAGCTTTTATATGGGATTATCAAACTACAAGATAAGGATAATAGAATTGTCTTTAATTGGCCTACTCCTGCTATGATCGGGGAGTAACATCTGTCTGGTGGCCAAGAGTATTCATTCACATGTAAAATGGCTGTTCAGATCATAGGTACCAATCTTCAACTTAAATGTCATTTAAGAACTTCTTTCCCCAATTTTGTCAAAAAGTTCAATTCACTTTCCCAATTCCAATTCATTTTGCTTACAGTGAATGGATGTATTTTAGCCTTAGAGAAGAGTTGTCACAAATGTTTTTAATTAATTCCCAAAAGGTTAGATTATTTCAGGATTTTCCCCCTCCACTTGATGAGCACTAGGGTGTTAAACAGAAGACTAACACCGAGGGCTCCAAAGTTCAAGGCTCACCACCTGCAGGAAAGGACACACAGGCCTCGCAGGACCCCGGGCACCGTGAGCTCACCTAAGGTCTCACACAGGAAAAACACTGTATCTACATTCATTTGTGGCCTTGGATTTATGGAAACTTCTAGAATACATAAAGGGGAAGATCAACGTTTTGGATTAGGCTGAAGGCAAAATTCATTTAGGTATAGAAAGAAAACAAAGCCAGCAGTGTGAGGAAGCTGGCCGGCCCACGACTGGGAATGAGATCATTTCTCCTGCACTAGTGTAGCACTGGACTGCACTCACAGAAGTCAGAGATCATCGCCCTGCAGTGGCCGCCACACTTAGGAGCAAGACGACACGTTTTCACAACTGGGCCCACCAACCTGAGACATCATTACTCTATAATTTCACCACACAAACATTTTGGGATCCCAGAAGAAAATTTGCTATCTTCATTTGTCTCAGGGTGAACAAATTTAGGGGGATGACTTTGACAGCTTGAATGTATAATTTTTATATCTCAAAGTATAAAATTTTTATATGTGTATGTGAGAGAGAGACAGAGGCAGAGAGACAGAGAGAAACAGTCAGACAGACAGACAGAAAATCACTATAATAAACTTCAGGGAGGTAATTATAAAATACAAACCAACAGAAAACTAAAGCCTCAATCCTAAAATACATTTTGCTGATAGATACCTGGGTAGCCAGGTTGTATTTGTTGTGGGGAGAAAAACCAGTTTTGTTTTTCTTAATGGGGCCTCTGGCTCAAAAATCGAATCCAGGCCAGGCTATTTCAGATGGAAACCCACCATATTCGATACAGCACAACATTAAAAAGGTTCAAAAGGTGAAAGAAACTTTTCATCCTGACCAAACTCTAAAAGGAATTTAAAAATAAAATTTGAGCCACTACCGGCATAGGACTGGAATAAGAGCAAGTTTTATCACTGTTACCACAGAACACTAGACTGAAAATATCTTATTTGCTCAGCCTTGTTAATAGTCTTTTAATGGATGTTTGACAAAATCCTGGCTGCTCCACCACAAATATGATGAAAGAAAATCTGTCCCCTTCCAGCATCAACCCACAGGCCCACGTGCGACCATTCCATTAACTTCCCACTAGGGGGTGTCATTTCAGGCAACAGATTCAAGGGCGTATTTTTGTACTGGGGTATGTCCATGCATGGCCCACCTGGGTGAGCAGGTAAGTTGAGAGCGCCAGGAGGGCCCTGGGAGGAAAGTACCCACCCTCCCCTCTCTGAGACCTCCCAAACTGGGATTCTGTAGTACCGTGTTGAAGCCATTTCCATTCTTTACACAAAGCCAGAGCCAGCAAGCTGCTTACTCCGGAGAGCCAGAAAACACCTGGCCCTCCTGCTCAGGCTACGCTGCCCATAGGCAGCAGTGCACACTCCTTCCTCCCTTGTCTACTGGTTAGCGGTGGGGCTGTGGGCTCCGGGCCTCTTGATGGGCTAGCAGAAGCTCTGGGTGGAGAGATGACTTCCCCCTGGATAGTGAGGTGCTGATCTCCACAGACAGGGGTCCACAAGCTACAGCTTTCAATCTATAAAGTTCTTCGGGTTCAGAAAGCTGGTTAAACAAAGGTCAAGGAGAGAAGAGTGTTAGTTTCCAAGGAGACAATATCCTAGCTTTCAGCTGCCTAGAAAAAGAGAAAGAGCTCAGGCCAGGGGTGCTAAGTATCTGTAGGGCTTCCCAACAGTTACAAGGGACTTATGGGCACAGTCTTCCTGCAGCCTGGGGCAGCCCATTCATCCACATCATATATAAAGTGTGACAGAGACACCGAAGCTGGGCAATCACTGAGTGAGAATTGAATGCAGGAGTCGGCAAACTCTCTGTAAAGGGCCAGACAGTGACTATTTTAGGCTTTGCAGGCTGTGTAATGGCCGCTGTAGTTCTCAAGGGCTGGCAATACATTAAATGGGCATCACCATTAAATCCTTACAAATAAATAAATCCTTACAAATAAATCCTTACAAAATCAGGCAGCAGGTCAGATTACACCAAGGGCCACAAGTTTTGCCACCGCCCCCGCCCCAATCTCTAAACAGTGGAATCCAGCCAATAGAGGTAAATCAGCAACAATCAACCATTAATACAAGGGTTTCATGAACCGTTCTAATCTTCCAGATCACCTGATCCTTTTGAGCTGAATGGAGTTAAGAAACTCTCCACTAGTAGTCATAATTATCAAAAACTCAAAAGCACTCTACATCACCTAGAGAAAACGGGAGAAACACAATGACAAATTCCGCTACAAGGACATTTGAAAGGGAGCAGGAACCAAGAACTACTACAGTCTACTACCGATGCTCTTTCCTTCCATCAGGCCTCACCAATGTACCAACAGTCGTGCCAACAAGGCAGCAAAGCACCCTGGGGGCAGGGGGCACAGCAATGTTTAGAAAAGCGCGGGAATATCAGCTCTGCACGTGAGCCTTCGGAAGGTAGAGTGGGCATGTGTTGAGCTATGCTTTGGTGCGACCCACTCTGCGTCTGAGAGAACGGTACCCACAGGCTAAAGACCCCATCGCTCACAAAGACCACAGCGCCTCCTCTCCCCCCCTTTCCCCCCCCACCCCCGCCCCGCCATCCCAGCACACAGGGCACTCAAGGCACCAGCAAAGCTCAGCTGTTTTCATTTGAAATGGGCAAGAATGAAGTAGTGATGGCAATTTATAAGTCAGTGAGCTGAAGGCAGAGGTTTATCTGGAAGGCACAGCCTACTCGGCAAGGGCACGTTCTGAAGCAGCCACACAGGACACAAAAGCCAGCTCAGTCCTGACGGAAAGCCACGTGCCTATCTCCAGCCTCTCCTTTTCTTTAAGCCTGATACTAATGCTGCACAGGGAAAGTGATTTGCAAGGATTTGATTGCGTGGAATGTGCAGTGTAGTATTTCAAGGATTCAGAATAAAAATCTTCAGGACTCACCTAGACCTACGCTCCTCAGAGCATGTCGGGGAGGCAGTGGGGACCCTGCTAAAGGCAATTTCTGAGGGAAGGTGGCAGAGCTGGAGAGGAGCTGTGGGTGCCTGAATGGCAAAGACTTTTCTACTTTCTACACCTCTCTCCTGTCTTGAGCATTAGGGCAGCCACCCTCCTGCAGGGACCACAAGAGGAACTGTGGTCAAAGGAAAAAAGTCATCAGGAAAAGTGGGAGCAGTGACGAGGCCAAGGTTGGGCTTCGTCCTTTAGATGTGAGGCATTCCTGTCAACAGCATGTCTCTTCTCCGTGTCTCAGAACGGCCCCCTGTCGTCCTGTCATGCCTAGATACCTGAAGAGGACATGAAAAGAACATCTTCATGTCCAAAGCAGCTCTGTGAGACTGGAATGACAAAGCCATGAGCCTGGTATTGCAGGATAAGCCCAGCTCTGGGACTGCGCCTTGTTAGCATGTAGGTCCCTGCTGCACAGCAACTGAGCCTGTCAGAACCTCATAGGGGTGAGGGAGAGTGATGGAAGGGGTGACACTGATCAAGAGGCATGCTGAACTGAAAGCCCTTTGTACAACTACTTAATGGTAGTAACAATAATGAACCTCCCAGGATGCTGGGAGATGCTTTTGGAGGCTCTAGAAGGAGTCATGGAAAGGAGAGTGGAGAAGATAGAAGACCTGAGAGGCCAACGCAGGGGGGTAGGGGATGAAGGCAGGGACAGGGGACAGGGGATGGATTCCATTCTATCTGTAAACAAATCTGAAGGAGCTTCTCCTTCCTCAAAGCAGTTGCTCTTTACTGATTCAGATGTTGATGTAAATGGATCAAAACGAAGTCAATCCCACCAAGGGAAAGGGACGGTGCCGCTTTGCTTCACTGCTGCTGCATCAATGGTTGCTGAAGAGGGGGGAAAGGGGCCTGTGAGCCCTTCACCTGCCAATGGTCACTGTGGCTGAGCAGTAGCAGTGAGGAGGGTTAACGCAGAGGCGGAGACAAGGACAAATTCTCTGGTCTTAATGGGGAAATAAGATCCGGTTCCCAAAGGAAAATGATAGGCTCAATGACCACTGACAACCCCCAGTACCCTTGGCTCCCAAGTCATGATACAATGCCGACTGGCCCCATATCCCATTACCAGTCAATTTTGGTTTGAATAACCCGGGTAATTGGAATATGTCCATAAACCACACAGACCAGGTCAAAACTCTCTGGGCCTGTTGTCCGCAGTCCCTGAGCACCAAAATAGCCACCACCTTTTGCTGAGTGTTCAACTTTTCCATTTCAAGGTCGGCCCTGCATAGCTTTTCACCGTTAACACCACAGTTGACAGAGGCCATAATTTCAATGAAACAGGAGCGGTAAGGGCAGTAACACATGTTTAAATTAGAGACCCACTATTAAAGAAAAATGTCATTACAGTCTCATATACGTGGATTTCATCATAACAATCACACAAAAAGAGAGAGAGAGAGAGAGAGAGAGAGACAGAGAGAGAAAGAAAGAAAGAAAGAAAGAAAGAAAGAAAGAAAGAAAGAAAGAAAGAAAGAAAGAAAGAAAGAAAGAAAGAGAGAAAGAGAGATTGTAAGTAAGCAAAATCAAAAATCACAGGCAGCTAAGAGCCTACCTATGCCTGAATTCGCCCCAGTGACCAGGACCACCTTCCCGGAGAAGTCTCGGCCCTGCAGGATCTCCATGGCGGTGGTGCTGCCGTCGTACCTCTGTCTGCTGGCAGGCTTCGTGGGATTATCATCCACGGTAAACGCCAGCCGTGGGTCCAAGTAGGTGGTTCTTTTATTTATATGGCTGCGGAGGAAAATAGGAAGCAATGAGTGCACAGCAGAGCACCAGCACACAAATGTGAGCTGCCTGACACCAAGGCCCTCTCTGGAACCCAAAAGACTCAGGGCCTTCAGAGGCGCCTGGAGGAGCAACCATAGAGCTACCAGTCTTGTCGTCAGTGCAGTGTGAAAGCCAGCAGTCTCTTGGGCTTCCAGAGAAAGCACAGGGATCTGGCCTTATTTAAATCCTTCATAATTTAAAATCCTATTATGAAGCACTTGAAGCCAGGCGCTATTGACTCAGGTCTATGATCCTAGCTAAATCAGGAGGCTGTCATCTGAGGATCGCAGTTCAAAGCCAGCCTGGGCAGACAAATCTTAGACTTTTATCTCTAATTAACCACCAAAAAGCCAGAAGTAGAGCACTGGCTCAAGTGGTAGAATGTGCCAGGCTTGAGTGAAAAACAAAACAAAAACGAACAAACAAAAAAAAAAACTAAGGGACAGAACTCAGGCCCTTAGGTCAATTCCTAGTACCAGCACAAAAAAATAAATAAAAATAAAAATAAAATAAAAAGAAGTGCACTGAGTTTCTGTGCAGATACTCACTCAACAAAAAACACCTGTCCATTCTCATCGGTCTCTTGTTCCCATCCATAGGGCAAATCTGAAACACAGCAAAGAATGACAGGTCCATGGATGGTAGAGTGAACAGAAGCCCTGCTCAGGTGTGGAAGAAAAGGTGTCCTGGCCCCTGAGCCTACCCTCCTGACTAACAGCTCTGGTCATAGATTCCCATCATGGCAGTCACAGACAGAAGACCCACTATCCCAACAGGATCCACACTCTGCCTCCTGCTACAGCAAACCCTGCTTCATTCTTGATTGTTCTGAAATGCTCCGGTGCTATGAGTATTGCTGGTTGCTCCAATCAGTGTAATTCCTCACTTACATTGGCTCAGAGATGGTGTAGGAGTGGCAGGTGCCCCACTCCACTCCAATGCTGCCTGCATTGCCTCTGAGAGACCAGAGCAGTCCTGGGGTGGTTTTCACACTAGATGCTTTAAGAGCAGGGACCTTCTTACCCTTTCTCTTCGCCCGTACTTCTGAAGACAGAACACTTGCTCAGAAGCACCGTGACCCAGGCGGGAGTCATGGCGATCGTTGTGGAATCCCATAAAATACCGATATTAAATCTAGTATAAACTAAGAGCAATGTTTCCAACAGGACAACTGTAGGAAAACCTAATAAGCTGAGAGTCAAAGGCCCCAATTATTTTAATACTTTTTATTTAAGACCAGCAAGTAATCACTGTCCTCTACCCTAAGATCTTATCATTACTATGGGCCGAATCCCACGGGCCCTCAGAGTTCTTGAAGGTCTTCTGCCAGGGAACCAGGGGATACAACCATCTGTCCCCTCCCTGCCTGGAACATCCTCCCAGCAGAATGAACGCTCCAAATGCAAGAAGATGCCAAGGGATGGCATACAAACCTCCTGCTACTCGTTTCCTTTTTCCTGTTTTTGGATGCTCCCACTGCGTCTTCTCCTCACTGTGACTGTTAAAACAAAATACACGAAGCCCTAAGTAAAGGTTAGCATTTCTAACATTTATGAAAAGTAAACTTCAGCTCAGTTTCCCTCCTAGGCAATATTCTCTGTCAATGAGAGTCAAATCAAAAAGCTGTGAGAAGAATGTGCAAAGCATTACATTGTCCTGGCTACCTCAGGTCCAAAGTCTATGGGTTGGGGCTGGGAAGGTAGCTCAGCGGTAGAGTACATGCCTTGCAAGCATGAGGCCCTGGGTTCGATTCCTCAGCACCACATAAACAGAAAAAGCCAGAAGTGGCGCTGTGGCTCCAGTGGTAGAGCGCTAGCCTTGAGCTGAAGGGCTGAGGGACAGCGCCCAGACTCAGAGTTCAGGCCCCATGACCGACAAAACAAACAAAGTCTATGGATTGGAAAGAGCCATCCTTTGAGAACCCCGAATCCTTCAGGAACCCCACCTGGATTAGCCAGTTGAGAAGAACAAGTCAGAGAGGAGGAGGACGTGGAGGGCCAGACTCCCAGCTCTGGAGGCTACCCTTAGAAAGGAAGCTCCCCGAGTCCCCAAAACATCTGCAACGGTGCCTGGGTTTTGTATTTGTTTTAGTTTTCTCCAAGATGATATAAACCACAAATCTACTTTATGATGCTGATAATTCACATGTAAGACACAGGGTTCATCTTAAAATGCTGGTCTTTCCACAGATGCAACTTCCAAGTGTCCCTTGAAACACCAAGTCCCACAGGCAATCAAGAGGTCGCCAAGAACACAGTGACCCAGTCCTACAAGTTATCCCACTGCATGTCTTCGTGTGCCTCTACTCCCCTATCTGTTAGCAGGCTACAAGGGTCACCTCAGGGGCTGCTGAGGATGCCACACACATCCCAGGTCTCCTGCAGTGCCTGGCAAATGACAAGCTCTCAGGCATGCAGGCCATTTTTGTAAACAAATTGGTAATAGGCACCGGTTTGATCTGTTCCATACCCAGCATTTAATCTCCGCACAACACACAGTCATAACTAATGGGCTAACAGCTGGAACCCCTGTCACCCAGTGACAAGGTAGCCAGGAAAACACACAATTATATCATCAGGGAAACAGTCAGATGCCGTTCCCGGAGGCATTCGAAGACAAGGAGGAGCTTCCTAAAAGCTCACATACTCCTGCAGAAATGGAAGAGAGTATTTCTTAATCACGTGGACATCTAGATCCACTCTTGTCACTTAGGCTGACATTCATAGGGAGCGTGAATTTCTCTAAAACTTTCCAGGTCACAAGCAAGGTCTGCCTTCTCAGAAATGGCAGGCTTTGGCTTGTTTCTACAAACTCCCGGCAGCTGGGCAGGAGAGGGGGTGATTTGGGAGTGAGGACTCCAAAACCCAAACATCCACTTTCTGGGGTTCTCTCACACACCGGCCTAAGTTGTTATCCAACCTCCCTGTGCTTCAGGTTTCTCATCGGGAAGATGGGGACTGCCTAAGACACTACTGACTGGAAGTCAGTGCCCTACCCCACGGCAATAATACTACACCAAATACAGATTGTGGCCTGGTACAGGCCATCCCCAGGGCCTCTCCTCCCATGGCTTGCCCTACCTGCCTACCCCCCTACTTCCTAGACCCACCTGGCTCTCCTTGTGCTCTGACATAGCTCAGGTGTCAACTCTAACATGACCTCCACCTGCTGACACACACCTCATGCTGCAGAGACTGCACTCAGTTCCCACATGCACCAGGGCTGACAAGCTGTCACTCTGCTCAGCAAAACTGAGCGCTTAAGGATGACAACTGGATCTCATTTATCCCATTTACAGGTGCTCAGCAAGGGGCGTGGCAGATCTTTTCATGTATGCAATGAACTAACCAGGGTTTGGGAGAGTTTTATTCCTTTTTTGCCTGGTCACTTAAGATAGCAATGGTTCACACTCCAGGTAGCTCAGAATCATATGGAAAAATTTGCAACCTACACATGGGCGAGGGGGGCCCCAACATAATTAACTCAATCTCTGGAAAAGGAGGGTGAGGGGAGCTGAGGAGAAGGTGTTCTAAAAACTATTCCAGGAGCTGGTCAGTAACTTGTGTTTCAAAGCCAAGTGATAATCTACTCACTTGAAAAACTTTACAAGATTCCCAGTTGGGTATGGAGGCATACCCCTATAATCTTAGCTACACTGGAGGCAGAGGCAGGAAGATTTCTTTCTATCCCAGCCCCAGCTCCCTCCCCCCAAAAGTGTGACATCTTAACTGAAAAATATCTAAAACAAAAGTAAGGAAAAAGGGCAGGGGGACTGGAGGTGTGGCTCAAGTGGTAGAGCACTTGCCTAGCATGTGTGTGGGGGCCCGAGGTTCAGTCCTCGGTATTGGGGGGGGCATGGCTCAGCTGGTAGAGCACTAGTCAATGAATGAAACTGTCAAGTACCAAATTAAATCCTGGTTTCAGACCTTAAAAAAAATAATTAAAATAATAGGAGTGTGTGTGTGTGTGTGCGCGTGTGTGCGTGCTTACACGCCAAATCTTTTGTGGAAGTCAGTGTCTGTAAGACACTCCAGATGGCCCGGCACCTGTGGCTCATGCCTGTAATCCTAGGTACTTAGAAGGCTGAGATCTGAGGAAGGAAGTTTGAACCCAGCCAGGGCAGGAAAGTTCTTGAGACTCACATCTCCACTTAACTTCCAAAATGCAGGAAGTGGAGCTGTGACTCAAGAGGTAAGAGTATCAGCCTTGAGTGAAAATGCTAACGGATAGCCCCCTGGCCCTGAGGTCAAGCCCCAATACCAAGGTGCGCAGACACACACAGACACTCCCTGAGTGATTCTAATACCAGGCCTAAGGGGCTCTGTCACCTCTAGAAACATCAGGAAAGCCTAACAGTGACTGGACGGACGGAGCATTATCTATTCGACCCTACACTCAGTGCTTCATGCACAGTGGTACACTGATCAACCCGTTTCACAGATGTGTAGCTGAGACTAAATTCTTTCAACGTGACAGAGAAGGGCTCGTTTCCAGTACTCTTCTGGAAAGTGACTAGTTAGGACATTTGCTTACACACTTACACACTCTCTCCCTCTCCCAAGCCAGACTCCCCCCACCTCCTCCCCGCCCCGCAGGAAGGGGAAGGGGCTGGGTATTTGCATTTTGTTCTTATGTCTAATCTCTGCAGGAAGGAGACCTTTCGCCCGAACCGCACGGTGCAGTGCGGCGTGGTGGTCAGCAGGGGGCGCGCCGCTGCGCAGCCCGGCGACCCCCCGCTGGACCCGGAGCCCGCGGCGGGGGCCGGCCCCCGGCGGGGGAGCCTCGGTCCGGGTGGGGACGCGCGGCCCCCGGCGGGGACCCTCGGCTCCCGTCACCCCTGGCTCTGCGTCCGCACGGCCCCGCCAGGCGGGCGGCGCAGGGCCCAGGCTGGCGCGGCCGCAGGTCCAGGTGCCGCTCCGTCCAGGTGAGCCCCGGGCCCGGCGGCCCCACCGCGGCCCCTTACTTGGCGTAGTAAACCCAGCCGTCCTTGGTGGTTCTCTCCTCCCAGCCCGGGGGCAGCTCGTCCTCGCTGTCCGTGTCGTCCAGGCCAGCGTAGCGCAGCGCGGCCATGACGGAGACAAGGAAGCACTGACCGGTGCCCTGAGGCGCCGCCGGGTCTCCTCGCCCGGGAACTCGTACTCCCGCTCCAACCGAGCTCCGCGCGCGCCTGCGCAATGCGCCGCCCAGAGCCGCCCTGCCCACTCCGTAGTTCTAATCCAGTCTCCTGGCTTTCAGGACTTCCTGAACAAAAGGGGCGGGACCTAAGGAGTCCGGCTGTGAAAGCACTGAAGACGGCTGTGAAAGCACTGAAGCCTTTCGGTTGGGAGGAAAACATGGAGAAGGCGCTGTGGCTGAGAAGTTGGAGCGGAGTTTCGTCACACAGAGGGCGTAAGGGAAGGGGCGTGCGCATCCAGTCAGGATCCAGGACTCCGCCTGTTGCTGGGCGACCCTTCATCACTTCCGCGTTGCTCTGTCCAATCCTACAGGAGACCCAGCAACAGGGCATCATGGGAAATGTAGTCCAACCGCCTACTGGAATAGAAAATAGAGCAGAAAGAATGAATTGTGATAGAAGGTGTCCAGACTCTAGCCTCTCCTTGTCTTAGGGCCTTATGGGGAGTAAATGTCCCTGATTAAAATTTGTTTCCAGCTATTACCAACACTCAAGTTGGTTCACAAACTTAGTTATGCATATAAGCACAACAACCACCTGAGAGCTTTCTGTAGGCTTATCACCACATCTCTATGATGGAGACACAAGCTTAGCTAAGTGCAATTAGCAGGGCACAATTAGAAGAAAACGGAGCCACTAGGGAATCTCACTATTTCATTACATATGTATGTCTTTACTCCTAAGTAATCAGACAAGGCTACACTTTCAGTCACTAACAGCAAAATTCTTAGGGCTGAAAACTTACAATGAATTACAAAAAAAAAAAAAAATTCGTATTGGTAAAAAAAAAAAAATTAGTATCTACTTATCCCCTTCAAGGTGGCTTTGCCTAAGTAGTTTTCCATAATATGTTCTGCTTATTTCTTGTTTCCCATCTCATACACAGGGAAAGCTACTGGCCTATGTCTCAGAGAATTCAAGCCTCCATCAAGAAATTATATATTTTACCCTGTGCCAGTAATCCCAGATACTCCAGAGACCGAGATCTGGGAGACTGTGATTTGAATCTAGCCAGGGCAAAAAAAGAAGTCCAAAAGATTCCATCTCTAAAATAACTAGGCAAAAGCTAGGCTGTAAGCATGGCTCAACTGGAAGTGTGCCAAGGCTAGAAAGCAATATTAGTCAGGACGAAGCCCTAAGTTCAAATATGGGTATATATGCACAGATAGATACATATATGCATGAATATATAGACAGCCAACATATCTATAATAAGAACATATTTATATGTACATATACATAAGTGATGAACAGTGGCAATGGTGCTTTTTGTTTTCAAATCCTCTCCGCCTTACTGAACGCAACCAACCAAAATCTACCTTAGTGAAAGGTCTGTTTAGCTTTAACAGCCCTGTTATCCCATTGCAAACCAATTGTAACGACCTTTTTCAAATCTGAGCAATTTATATTAACCTGCGGTTCCTTTATTCACTATAAATTAGACCCTGTAACCGCTACCTAAACCTATGTCTTCCTTTGATATGAATAGGAAATTAGGTCTCAGGGGGAATGAACAAGATCAGAGTGAGAAGTGTCCAGTTCTCAAGGCATGACTGCTTTGGTTGACCTCAGGTTGAGCTGGCCAGAGCCTCTCCTGCCACGGTTGCCTGTGACCTGGCATCAGACCAGAGACAGATCAAGTTCAGTATCCTGCAAAATGGGTAGTTACCCACTGTAACACTGTAGTGGGCCCCAGTGAGTATCATGATGCCATCTTGTTCACCCTCTTCCTGCATCTTAGTTGTTGGACTCTATCAGATGATTAAGAAGATGTGAGGGCATTTGAGAACTGTCAAGGGCTGGAATTCCAGATTTTAGGATTTAGAGTCTTTGGGCTTCCCTACAATACATTGCTGTAGTCAGGCTCATATACATACAAAGAGCAGAGACTATTGCAACAATAAGAGTTTAAGCAGGTGCAGTGGTACATGCCTGTAATCCTGACAATCAGGAGGCTGAGGCAGAAGGATTATGAGTTTGAGGCCAGCCTGGGCTACAGAGAATATAAGACTAGTCTGGGCTGCACACTGAGTCATTCCGATAGTAAGAACAAGTCTAAGAAGAAGCCAATTTTCCTGCATTTCCCCATCCCCTCTTACCCTGGGGGATACATTTTCTATGCTCTCCTCCCTGGGAGCCTCCTGGCTTGCTTTTGGTTTCTGACCCGTTGAATTGGCTTTGATTTTATTTAATAAGGACCTGTCAGCAGTGAAGCTGTATTTACTTGGCTAGAAAGATGGCAATGTTTTTGAGAAAGTGTGGGAATAAGGCAGCTTTTCAAAACGTAATCCTCAAGGAAGCCTCAAGAATGGTTTATTGTGTTGCTGGGCATGGTGGTCCTTGCTTATAATCCCAGCTCCTTAGGAGGCAGGAGAATCACTAGTTTGAATTAGTGAAATGAGACGTCTCAGAAAACAAAATACAGACAAAAGAACAGGGGTGGGGGGTTATGGGGATAGTATAGCCCATGTGGTAAAGCATTCACCTAGCAAATGCGCTGTGAGTTTAATTCCTAGTACTGAAAACAACAACAACAACAAAACAGGGTTGTTACTAAGATCTAAATAACTAAGTAAATAATAAACAAGTGTAGTTATACAGTTGCACAGCAGGGGGCTCTATCTGCCTGTTCTTTCCAAGGCTAAAGCCCAGTTTCCAAAAGATACTTCCTGCATTGGAACTTGCTTTTCTTTTTGATTCCTTCTCTGTGACCATAAGACTGAGTCTTTTCTGCTAACTGCAATTTGGCATCGCTCAAAAGGTATGTATGCAGTGGGCAAAATGTGTCTCTTCATATTCCTAGGGCTCCACAATTCCTTATCTTATATTTATCATGAAGGTGATTGATTCCCTCCCCTTCCCCTTCATAGTGGGGGAAAAAAACAACAACAACTCAACAGTTCCGCAAAGCTGATCTAATTGAAATCAATACTCCTTGCTAAATCAAGCCAGATGTGTTGGTGCTCAAAGGCTTTGGGGTTTATAATACCAAGATGTGGTGCCTTTCTCCTGAGCGAACCCTCAGGATCACAGAGAGGCTGCTTGATAAAGGAGTTCCTTGATGCATTCGTGATGTCTGAGGGCTGTTATGGCTTGCGGGTCTGGCTCCTCCAAGAGTCCTATCGAAAGGTAATGATATTATTGGGGACTGAGACTATTAAGAGGTAGCTAGCCTGTCAAGGCCCAAGAGTGGATTACAGCCTTCATAAAAAGGGCAAGTTCAGCCCCTTCCTTCCTTTGCTCGGATTTACCTTCCACCATGAGACTGTGTAGAAAGACCACACCCAATGTTGACCATCTCCAGATGCTGGCCCCTCCATCTTGGACTTCCCAGTCTCCAGAGCTGTGAGCTGTTTGCATTTCTGTTCTTGGTAAATAACACGGTCTGTGGTTCCCAGCACAAAATGAACACAGATAGAGGTGCAGGTGCCAGGCATGAGTAGATGCAGCACCCTGCACTAGTTCCTGAAGGCCAACCCTGGCTGGTTGAGAATGCAAATAAATGAAGGCAGTGTTCTTTGTTCTGGTGTGAGTAACTTTGTGATGAAAGCCATACAAATATTGTGTATGTTGCTGGGTGGAAAGATCCAAAACTCATCAGTCACAGTGAACATCAAGTTTAGAATCTGGGGTAAGAGCATCAACCTTGTGCCTCACTCTGAAAAGTGCTTGCTAGAATGCCTTGCCTCCTCATCCAGCCAACACTTACCTGTTTGCTTTTAGGAATTGTTAAATATTTCTGACCTAGGCACCGGTGGCTCGGGTCTGTAATCCTAACTACTCAGGAGGTTGAAATCTGAGGATCACAGTTCAAAGCCAGCCCATGCAAGAAAGTCTGTGAAACTCTTATCTCCAATTGACCACCAAAAAGCCAGCAGAGGTGGTATGTCTCAGGTGGTAGAGTGCCACCTGGAGAGGAAAAAAATCCAAGTGAGAGTGCAAGGCCCTGAGTTCAAGTCCCAATTCTGGTACACACACATACACACACACACACACACACACACACACACACACACAAGATCCAGGCCAGGATCAGATTGTGATCCTGGTATGAATTACTTCCACATAGCTGGGATTATATGTGTGAGCTGCTTATTAACTAAAATGAGATCTCACTGACTGTTGCCCTAGCTGACCTCAAACCTTAGCCTTTCCCCCAATTTCTGCCTCCGTCAGATCTGGGATTATATGTGCGAGCTCTACACCAGCATATTAAGTCTACCTAGTCCTCCACCCCAGATCATAACTCCTCATTGCTGGGTGAAAATGTTTTTCCAATATATCTATACGACCAGTTTGATCAAATCCATGGATTTCACACACACACACACACACACATACACACACAAATTGTCAAGTTTGATACAATCCAACACACCCTGAATAACCATAATCAACATCCAAACACCTCTACCCTGAGCTGGGTTCAGGCTTTTTTTAAATTATGCAATGAAAAAAAACTAAAACTTAATTCCAAGCATATGTAGTTAACATTTTCAAAACAGGCCATTATTCCCAAAACACATTCAACACAGAAAGAAATAAAAAGATATTTATTGGAAGGACAAAATATATTTAGAATTGTTTTTGCTTCTAAAATGCCCATTTTCCCTCAAGCCCAAATGGTATAATTCCATTTTAAGCCAATGAAGTTATTTTATACACTCTAGTTAAGCACTTTAATGGGAATCGCATTGGCAGCATAAAAACTTGCATAGTGTGATCCTAAAATAGTATTATTTATATCCAACTGGCTCTTCCAGTAATACTATTAGAGTCAAATATAGTGATGGTTCAAAAAAAAGTATATAAAGTTTTTCAACCCCCTCCTCCAACAGCTTAATATATATATAAAGACTGTAAGGATAAACGCGAAGGAAAAGAAGACTGGTTCCTTTCCCCCACCCCCACCGTCATCATCTATTCTTCTTTTCTGGTTTCTCATTTAAGTTGGAAGTCATAACTTAATGCCAAGAGTAGACTAGTGACAAGTGTACAGCTTCATTCGTTTTAGTTTCTGTTTTTGTGAGGTTTGGGGGAGTTTTTCTTGTTCTTGTTGTTGTTGTTTTATTTGACTGAGAAATTCCCGAAAAGCTGGAGTAAGGAGTTTAAAGAAAACCAGATCAGACCTCTTCTTCAAACGTTCTTCAGATGACTGGCGAGATACTTGTCTCACAGGGAGAAACAAGGGCTCTGGGCACATGATGTGTGTCCAGGATGGAGTAGCCCAAGCACCAGACCAAATTAGGGAATTCTGATCCTTCATACATACAGCCAGGCACCGCATTGCTACGCTTCAGCCAGTAATGGCCCACACAGGTGATGGTGGTCCCATCGATACTAATGCAGCTGAAAGGCCTTGTAGCTGTCCTACCCTTGCAAGCCATCACTCACGTGGGTGTTGGTGACACTTAAGTAAGCAAACCTGTTACTCTGTCAGGCCTGCAAGTGACTGATGAAGAAGTAGGTACAGTACATAAGACTTGATCATGATAACAAACCATTATGTTGCCCGTTTGGGTGTTTATTATATGCTAGGGTTTCAGGAGGTTTAATTTGTTTACACATGTCCTGATCAGGGTAATGGTGGCACGTCAGGCAGAAGCAAGTCATCATGTCTCAAGCTAGAGTGGATATACAGTACAGAGAGAGGATAAGCAAGGTCCCACAAGCCCTTTCAAGGGCACACCCTCAGCAATCTAAGTACCACCTACAGGGTCCTGCCAGGTTGTCCAGTCTTAATGTTGAGCCACCGAAATTATGAACTAAAGAAACTCTCTTTGGTGTCATAGGGATTCTGTATCAAGCATTTCCTTATATGGATAGGAAGCTGACAATATACTATACTTTTTATTGCTTTTTTTAAAAAAAATTTGTACTTATTGTGTGATCACATTTCTATAAAGAAGCTTATGCTAAAAACCTTCCAGGTTACACCAACAGAAGGCTTTAATATATCTTGTGTTTACAGCACCTCTTATTTATTTATTTATTTATGGGGCTTGAACTCTGGGCTTGGGCGCAGCTCAAGGCAAGCGCTCTACCAGCACCTCTTATTTTGCATGTAGAAACCACATTAAGGGTTTGATCTATGCCAATGCTATGACGTTGATGCAGTAACAAGATGGCCAGATGACACTTTCTTATTAGACTATATCCCTGTGATTGAGCCATCCATGACTGGACTAATTTCCTAAGGCATTATCTTTCAGGTAACCTAAGCTTGCTTTCTCACATTGAAGAAATGCATGAGCATTGTATTTCTAAAACAGACTATGCCTACATGAGTGACAGGGACAAGGAAAGAGGGAGGAGGATTTGAGACCTCCTTTTGCAAAAGTATCTTTAGTAGTACGCTTATTATTTCCTGATGTCTTGAGCAAAACCACCATGAAATATGATAGCCCCATTGTCTGATTGTGTCTTACCGTGGGCTTTGACCAACATGTTGCCATCGTGCAATAATTACAACTTTGATTTATTCCTGGGGACCGCCAGCTCATAAATCATGCCCACTCTTGCTTGAGTGAGACACATTTGCGAAGAGCCTGTTAAGGGATGGTAAACTCACATATGTACTTCTTGCTGGTACGGCAGATCTCATCACTCCATTTTCCCTGAGCCGATTGGGAGAACAGGACGCAATTTTCACGCTTGCCACCATTGGGCTGTGCACGGTCCCAGTTGAGGAAGGAGACAGCCATTCCATTGACATCAAGAAACTTGCCTTCTGTGGCCATGTCATTGATGCCCACCCAAAAGTCATTGACCCCAGGCAGGCTTCTCTTAGCATAGTCTCGGAGGGCATTGATCTCGTCAGAGTTCCTCGGGACCACCAAGGTCCCCCCTTTGGAAATGCAGTCCTCATTGGCCTCGTGGAAGTGTTTCAGGCCTTCTGAAGCCAGGTAGCATTTCCTGTGAACTTTCGTGCCTCGGAGACAGACTGTGGAAATGGGAGATTTAATAGAGTAAAAGTTTTTGCTGGGCACTGGTGGCTCATGCCTGTAAATCCTAGCTACTGAGGAGACTAAGACCTGAGGATCAAAGTTCAAAGCCAGCCTAGGTGGAAAAGTTGGTGAGAATCTTATCTCCAATTAACCACGAAAAAACTGTAAGTAGAAGTGAGGCTCAAATAGTAGCCTTGAGTGCAAAAGCTAAAGGAGAGCTTGAGGCCTTGAGTTCAAATCCCAGCACACACACACACACACACACACACACACAGAGGAAGAAGAAGAAGAAGAAGAAGAAGAAGAAGAAAGAAAGTTATGTCTTTTGTGTGCACTATGCCTGATCCTGGATCTGGCAAATGCTGATGAATAATTATAGAATAATGTGTGATTATAATGATTTTTAGTAATGATCTTACATGTGTCAGATACTGTAGTAAACAATTTACATAAGTTAACTTATAATAACCCTGATGATCCTATGAAGTGCTATCTTATTATCCTTATTTATTGGGATATTGAGGTATAGAGAAGTTGTTACTTGTAATTTTAGCCCGACAAAACCATAATTTGTAGAGTATGGAAAAATTATACACAAACCTGGTTCTGTCTCAACCTCAAAATAGTATCTCAAGACTCATAATGCTTTCTTTATTATTATTATTATTATTATTATTATTTTGGTGCTGGTTGAAGGGTGTGAACTCAGGGCTTGAACTGCCATTTAGCTTTTCTGTTCAAAGCTGGTATTCTATCACTTGTGTCACAGTCCCACTTCTAATTTTTTGGTGGTTCTTTGGAGATAAGATTCTCATGGACTCAGGCTGGCTTTGAACCTGGATCTTCAGATCGCAGCCTCCTGAATAGCTAGGATTACAGGCGTGGGATGCCAGTACCTGTATCCATATTTATATAGTTCCATTGTATGTTGGATGTTCTTGCAACTTGTGGAATTGGATGGGATTTCATTATCAAGAGAAAAGAAGTGAAACAGGAACAAAAATCTGAGTTTGCGTGTGGGGAGACAGTGGCTTTCTTGAGCCGAGAACAAAGACCTGTAATATTGTTTAGGTTGTCTAGCATATAGAAAAGGAGTACAGATGGTTTTAGGTTAGGGGCCAGGACCTTAGTGTCTGGGTTTAGGTTTCTATCATGACATTTACTAGCTGTGTACATCTTAGACAGATTCTTTTTCTGTCCTTCATTTTCCTCATGTATAAAATGAGGGAAATTGACTATTCAACAAAAGGTGATGGAGAACTAATATAGTACTTAGAGTATCAAAACACGGTCAAAGGCCCGTTAACCTTCAAACTCTGTATATCCAAAGATCTGATAAAAGGAAGAATATCACCCTTGTTCCTAGCAGAATTGCTTATAGCAAAAATGCTTCCTGGCCTCCTGGGAGTTATGAATTCTTTGTGTGTGTGTGTGTGTGTGTGTGTGTGTGTGCACGCACGTGTGTGTTCATTAGTATTGGGGAGTGAAATCAGGGCCTAGGCATCGTTCCTTAGCTTTTTCACTTGAGTCACAGCTCCACATTTGTCATTTTTAGTGGTTAATTGGAGATAAGTCTCATGGACTTTTCTGCCCTAGCTGGCTGCTATCCTCAGACCTCAGCCTCCTGAGTAGCTAGATTACAGGCGTGAGTCTCCAGTGCCAAGCTAATCTATTCCTATTTCTGTACTACTGATACTTGAAAGGAGGTAGCGAATCAAGCTCATTGTTCAAGACCATTATCACTAACTTTCCATCCCTGCACTCAGCTGCATCTCTAGTTTGTTGATGTTTCTTTCTAAAAGATGGCTTCCATATGCAGTCTCAATGAAATGGAGTTGTTGGCAGCCCTGGTTCTCTTCCAGCATCAGCTGGGGGTGGGGGTGGGGGGCTGGAGGGGTGTCTCACCTGTCTGGAGAGCTTGCATTTCCTTCAGGGCATTGACTTCTCGCCAGAGTTTTTCAACTTGAGATTTCAGATCTCCATCCTTTTCTGGGGACACATTTTAGGGGGGAGTGGTTAGAGAACGGAAAGCATATGAGTAAACGAAAGGCAATTAAAGTTGAGAAAATAGACAGCTTTGGGAAACACAATCTGAAGGTCGTGGAGGCAATGATGTCATCGAGCTGAGTGTACATCAAAAGTAATGTGTGAGACCAGGGTCATTGGGTTCAAGGAGGAGAATGGCTGTCTAGTAAGCTCAAGGCCTTGAGTTCAAAACACCCCAGCACCCCCAAAGGCAAAAGGAAAAAGAAAAGCAAAGAACACAGGCAGGAAAGGCAAGCATAATTCATTACCACGAGGTGCGGACAGTAAAACAGGGAGATTCCAGCAGGTAGAGCTCCTGCCTCTCCCTCTCCAGCCCCACCCCTGTGAGTTCCACCTGGTCACCAGCCAGCCTCAGCCTCCTGGATTCGAGAGCCTCTTCCATTCATTATTCCTTCTGCCTGTTCGCTCTCACTACCGTGGCCTCTTCTGAGAAGACTCCTGATTATCCTTTCATCTCCCATTCCTTCTGCTGATCACGCTCTGTGAGCCTTATTTGCTTCAAAGCACTTTTTCTACTAGTAGCTTAATTTTCAGTATTTTCTTACCCGTGCCATTTCCTGACAACGCTGAGCATTAGGGATAGAAAATACTTTAATGTTATTTTAATGTGCTCTCCAAAAGTAGAGGTGAAAGGAAGTGGGGTGAGATTTCCCTTGCATGAAGGTGGGCACACTGAGCAAAATGGCATGACTGGGAAGTCGAGCCCGAATCCTGCTCAAGGCCCCTACACTACTGATGCATCGGGGTGGCAGCTCCTGGAGGAGCCAGCTGACAAAGGCCACGTAACGATTCACTCCTGATGGGGAGCAGCCAGTTCTTTTTTCTTGAGTGTTCCTAGATGGGGCTGAAGAATCATCAGGGCTCTCCCTGATTAAGGAAGAGGTCAAAACTAAGTAGCTTTGTAGACACACCTGTGGCTCATGCCTGTAGTCCTAGCTACTCAAGAGGCTGATACCTGAGGATACTAGTTCAAAAACTAGCCTGGGCAAGAAAATCCATGAGACTCCTTACCTCCAATTAACTACCAAAAAGCTGGATGTGAAGGTATAGCTCAAGTGGTAGAGTGCCATCACTTGAATGAAAAAGCCAGGTGAGAATGAGGGCCACACACACACACACACACACACACACACACACACACACACACACACACACCAACACTCATGATATGATGATGTTTGGTTATCATTCCCAGAGGATGGGGTATAGAGGGGAGCTGTCATTTGGAGAGACAATTGGAGTCTGACTAAACTGCAGTGTGAGTTCTAAAGATATAATACCCTAGTCTGGGGATTAATATACTGTATGTGCATGATGAAGTTCGCCAGGAGAGAACAGAATGTCATGACCCATCCAAACAAAGGAGTAACATCCAGCTGTTCAATGAAGTGGGCCTTGCTAAACCCAAGATTTAATAGGTGAAATAAATTACATGATTAATTTAACTATTATGTATTGTTTTATCATGGGTTGATCACTAATTTATTATAATTGTCTTTATTGGTAGTAATTTATTGTGATAATGTTATAATTGTATTATTTATAATTGTTTGTTAATAAATAAATTTGCCTGCCTGCCAAACTATTTGCATAACATCTTCAATACTGTCACCCAATAGTTAAGAGAGTATATAATATTGAGATACAGATTGGAAGAGAAAATAGAGTTCACCTGTCAGACTTCATAAACTTTGGTATTATTACCAAGTAGTTCAAATATTTTAAGACTATATGGGTGGGTGGGAAAATAACTAGTAGGCAATCTAGGCTTATTACTCCACATCTTGTGAAGTTGACTTTCTTGACCCTAATGACAAAAAGTTGTTTGGGCTGTGGGATGGAGGGGGGGGCATTGGGAGAAGTTGGGAGAGAGAGAGAAGAAAGAGAGAACACATTTATATATTTATATCCTCTCCCTAAAGTGCCATACCACCTAGTATCTTCTGTCTCCCTCCCGCCCCTGTCCTCAGCATCGTCTACTAATGAGAAATTATTTGAGTTCTTCATTCAAAGAGGAAATGGGGAAATAGGATGTTTCACAGACTCAGCTTAAAAAGCTTTGCCTGAGACCTAAACATTCAAATAAAATCCCTGGCAGAAGGCTCTTTAGAATCCTCCAAACACAACACAGGACGGGGTAGAAGCTCGCCTGGTATGCATCAGCTGTGTCCTATCAAATCTTGACTTTGGCTTCTTGGTATTTTCCTGTGCTTCCTTCTAATAAGAAGATAAAGCAATAGTGCCATATCGTTTACCTTCAAACACCCTGGTAGAAAAATGACTCCAAGGCTGAGATAAAACACCTTCTGCTAGATGGGTGTTTCATTTTGTTGTTTCTTTTGCTTTGGTTCTGACATATTGCAAATCACTTAGTGGTACCTTCCTCTTTGCAACTTTTGATTTTTACTTCTTAACTCTTTCCAAGTCCACCTCAACCTATGTCTTGCTTGAAGAGTCAATTTGGGGTCAAAATAACTTCAAGAAAACTATAGAACTTAGCATGCCGATGTATTACTGTGAAGTGAGAGGTTTCATTCTTTTGTTTTGGTGGTAAGACAGGTTTGAAATCAGGACCTTGAACTTGTAAGGCGAACATTCTACCCCTGAGCCCTCTAGCCCGGTGCAGGGCAAATCCTTTATGATATATTTAAGTTGGTGTCATAGAAACATACCTACAGTATATTCATGTCTACCAATAGCTCTATCCTCTACACATATACTAAGATGATCGGCTACAATTCCTCAATAATACGAGTGAATCCGTACTCTGCTAATCTATATATTCTGCCCGCCCCATGGTTTGCAGTCCCAAGGACTACTACACACGTCTAACCTCACCTGTCAAAGAAGACAGGTGTTATAGATATGTTTTACATGACAAGCTTGTTTGTCCATTTTTTTTTATTAGAAAACCTTCTGGCAGGGCTGGGGAGGTAGTATAGTGGCAGAGTGCTCAAGGTCCTGGTTTTTCACTTCTAGAAAACCCCAAAGCCCAGGATTCTTTGAAACCACCAAACGTTTCCCGGGAATGGAAAGATTCTAGGGAAAAAGATAAAAAGCATGATTCCTTTCAACATCAGGGGATATAAAGCTCACTCAATCCCCTGAAAAGCCAGCCAGCCATGGCCACGGTCCCCAGGGGTGGCGTTCTGGAGGAGACTCCACACACACCCTGTCCCCCTCTTCTTGGCCACACAGGAGCCTATGGAGTTTTGCTACAGAACCCCTTGTTACCTTTCACACGGCGTTTGCTGTGCTTTCTGGACTTCAGTCTGGATGAGTGGCTGCTGGCCTGGTCCAGGAGCAAGCTGATCACCAGGAGGCAGACTACAAGTCCGCTCTTTGCCATGGCTGGGGCCCTGGGTAGCCTGCAGGGAGCAAGGAGGCGGACGGGGCCTGCCACATCTTGCCTTGGAGGTGGCCGCGGCCAGCTTTATAGGAGTGAGCGGAGAAGCTGGCGGGGATCCTGCTGACGGAATGCTGGAATGAGACTGCTGGCCCTGCCATAAGATGCTTCCTTGTTCTCCTGCCCCAGCCCCCCCCCCCCCCCCAGCCTGGGCTTTGGATTTGTTTATTTTCATTCGATGGCATTTTTTTTCTAGTCCATTTTTCTATTTTACTTTGATGTCTCAGAGTTCACTCGGGGTTTTGTCTGCTCTTTTCAAAAATTCTGTATCTCCTTCTCCCCATCCCCCAAGTTAAACATTTGGGAGGCTCTGGGAACACTCAGTGTTTACATGTCTCTATGTAGCACCTCTCTAAAGTGTATCAAATATGCTGGAAAATAGATCTAATTCTGTTTTGAAAGTACAACCCGTTTGCAATGGTCAGAAGTGTGTGTGTGTGTGTGTGTGTGTGTGTGTGTGTGAGAGAGAGAGAGAGAGAGAGAGAGAGAGAGAGAGAGAGAGAGGTGCTGCAGGACCGATGAACTTCACAGCAGTGTATCTGCAACACTGTGTCTGCACTTTGTCTCAAGTGGGGCTGAGGAAGGTTTGCGACACCACCGGGTTTATCAGAGCTAAGGTGACTGGTGACTAGTCTCACAGGGGCCTTACTCAAATAGGGTTTCAGAAGTGCGTCCCAAATTATCTTCCTGAAAGACACCTTGGCGCGAAAAGAATATGAAAAGGTGAATTACTTCCATAAAAAGTCATGTCATGTATCTACAATCATCTTCCCTCCCTCCCTTCCTTTCCTTCCTTTCTCTTTCCCTCCCTCCTTCAACTCTTCTTTCCTCTTCCTCTCTCCCTCCCTCTCCTCTCCTCGCCCTCTGTCTCCCTTTCTGTTTCCTTTTAATTTTTATCCTTCCCTTCTTCCTTCCTTCTTCTCTTCCTCCCTCCCTCTCCTCCTCTTCTCTTTCATCCTCGTTCTCCTTCCTCTCTTCTTCTTCTTTTTCTTCCTCCTCTGTCTCCCTTCCTCTCCCTCTCTCCCCCTCTTTCTTCCTTCCTTCCTCTCTTCTTCCTTCCCTCTCTTCCTTCCTCTCTTTCTGCTTTATTTCTTTCTTTTTTCTTTCTTTTTTCCCTCCCTCCCTTCCTTCCTCTCTTTCTGCTTTCTTTCTTTCTTCCTTCCTTCCTTCCTTCCTTTCTTTCTTTCTTTCTTTCTTTCTTTCTTCCTTCCTTCCTTTCTTTCTTTCTTCCTTTCTTTCTCCCTTCCTTCCTTTCTTTTTCTTTCTTCCTTAATTACCTTTCTTCATTTCTATTCTCTCTGTCTCTCTCTCCATTCCTTCCTTTCTTCTCTTTCTCCCTCCTCCCTTCACTTCCCTTCTTCCCTCCTTCCTCTCCTCTTCCTTATCTCTCTCGTCCCTCTATCTTCCTCTTCCTCCTTCTCCTCCTCCTTCTCCCCCACCCTGACTTTTTGTACCAACACAGATCCAACACGTAGGCATCTGAAAATGTTAAGTCAGGTTGAGTACTCCAGGCTCCCATCTCAGGCTGATCAGCAGAGTGGCCCTGGGCAGTTCACCTTGTGAGTTACCTCTTAGCCATGAGTCTGGGAGACTTTACAACAGACTGACCAGATAATGGCTATCAAGTCTTCAGCACAATGGGTGGTATTTTAATTCCATAACAGTAAGATTCACAGCATTAATTATAATGTATACAATTTATGGGTTGCCATTTTATTATTCACAATAAATTTATGGGATAGAAATTTCCTCTATTTTATGAGCAATGAAAAATGAGCATAGCAAATTTAAGTGGGGGAAGGCACATGGCTCATGCCTATAATCCCAGCTACTTGAGAGGACTGAGATTTGAGGTTTGATGCTAGTTTTGGAAAAAAACTTCGTGACACCTCATCTCAATTATCTGGGTATGGTGGTACATTCCTGTGAAGTCAGCAACTTTGGAGGCTGAAGCAGGAGGACAGAGGGTTTGAGGCCAACTCCATCTACATAGTGAGAACTTGTTGCAGACAAACAGAAAAGACAAACTGTTTTAACAAAACAGTTAAGTGGCTTCATCCAACACCACTAAGATCTCAATCTATAGCTTTGATTGACTTCAAGAGACCTCAGCTATGAAAATGTGCTTTGGTTTGAGCAAGGGAAAAGATCAATGTGTAAAATACTCATGCTATTGTTGATCCAGAATGCTTGGTGCCAGCTTCCTGAAGCTCTTACTTTAAAAAAAAGTATGTCAGAAAGACAAGGTTTTTTTGGTTTGTTTTTTAAAATCTTTGCATTGTGCTATGTTCACCATGGGACCAAGTATCTTTTAAAATCATCTTAAAAATTTTTTGTTTGAAGACTCTGTCTCCTTCCAGGAAGGCCTTGGATACCTTTTTGACTTGTCTTTGTGCCTCATCCTCAGCTGTGTGTGTGTGTGTGTGTGTGTGTGTGTGTATGAGTAGTGGGGCTTGAACTCAGGACTTGGTTGCTGGCCCTTAGCTCTCCCACTCAAAACCCTCTAAATCATTTGTTGGTACTTACTTATAATGACACTCAGACTTCCCATTGTAGCTTATGAAGCCCTCCTACCTTGGGGAGGGGACGGTAACTGGGATTTGAACACAGGACCACTTGCTTAGCAAGTAGGTGCTCTACCACTTGAGCCACACTGCACCCCATTCTGCCCCCTTCTTTTTCAACTAAGATTTCACTTACTGCCTTGGATGGACAGGACTGCCATCCCCCTATTTAAACTTACCCCAGAGCCGGAATGGTGAGTGTGTATCATTGTTCCCATCCCACCCATTTCATTTTCAACTATTTGACAGTAACTGGGGTTTGGACTTAGGGCATATCCTTCCTAGGTTGGCACTTCACTACTTGAGACATGCTTGTAGTCTTGCTTTTTGCTGGCTATTTTGGAGATAGAGTTTCTCAGACATTTTTATTTTTTACCCAGGCTGACCTCAAACCACTAACCTCCAGTTTTCAGCCTCCTAAGTAACTGAGTCTCTATACCTGGAATGTCTGCTACGATTTCACCCGGTTCTTCCAGGTGGCTTTTTCACTTTCTCAGACTTAACTTTCTCTGCCCCATAATCTCATAAGGTCCTTTCTACTGGTGTCCCTGTGACCTAGCTCTCCTTGATCGCAGTTTGCTGTTCACTTAACAGGTTTACGGACTTACTTGCTGGAAGTTGGTCTGTAAGTTCCCAGAGGAAGGGGCGGGGTTGTGTTGGATAAGCTTGAGTTATGCATGAACACAGTACTGGGGCACATAGCATTGCTGGGTAAATACTTATGTGTGTGTGGCAGGACAGCGAGGGGTTTGTTTCCATCCAATCCTACCTCGTCTCTGAGACTCCAGCCAAGGAACACAGCCTTGAAGCCCATGGCATACCAAGCAGATCTAGGCATCCTAGTACTGATACTTGGAATCTAGCTAAAATCCTCTCCCCTTGGAGAAGATCTGATTGACTAACCCAGAGACCAGACTGGGAACTTTCTCAAAGCTATTTCCCCCCTGCAGGGATGCTAAGTCTAATCCATCTGCCTTCTGGAGAAAAGCTGAGAAAACATAAACAAGGGGCTGATGGGAGCGGCTAGGATGAGAGGGCCGGGTGGGGTGTTTAGGGGCCGGGTTGGATCTGAATGTATTCACAAGCTAAGGATTTGGGTCTTGCCACAAATACAGACATCATACATATTGTTTATGGAGTCCCTTTCCTCTAAAACCTCAATAAGTAAAGCCCCAAGGATCTGAAAATGATCATGTCTAGAGTTTTACACACACACACACACACACACACACACATATCAAAGATAACGGAGGGGAGGGCCCCTTCTACACCTCATGCTGGGAGGAAGGCAGGTGTCTGTTTTCTTGAAGAAAACAAAGAACAATTCCTTTTTATTTTTTATTTTTTTGTGCTTGTCTCCCGGGCTGGACTGAGGCTTTTGAAAGGACTCTTTAAGAAGAAACACACATTTACAGGCAGTGAGAGGAACTATTAAAAAGAAAATATTGCGTTTAAACAAAAAGCATTTTGATGAGAGTTTTAAACCTGTCACTAAGGTTTTATTTTCTTGAATAAACCATCATTTGCCACCCACCCCTTAACCACCCTGTGTAATTGATGTGTTTATTCCACTGGTTGCTATTTTAAAGTTGCTCTAAGCTGTTTTCCAGAGTCTCGAATTCTAACCAGCAAATCCATCCGGCCCCATGGCTATTTGTCTATTAATACTCAAGGTTGAACACGTTTGAAGGGCTGTGTTCAGAGGTTCAAGGGCAGCATTTAGGAGAGGTCAGAGCACTGGATTTGGAGGTTTTTTTCCCTTTAAATACTGTTATGATAAGGATGATATAAAGAGGGGTTACAGTTACATAAATCAGGTAAAGAATACACTTCTTTTGGGACGATATTACTCCATTCCCTCACTCTCTCCCACTTTTTCCCTCCCCTCCCCACCCACAAGTTGTACAGTTCATTTTCGACATAGTGTCCAGTGAGTACCACTGCTGCATTTGTCTACCCTTTCCCGCCCCCTATCATTTCTGTGCCTCTCCTTACCGTCCCAAAGATAGATAAATGGACAAACCAGACAAAAAGAAAAGAAAAGAGAAACAGGAAAAAAAAAAAAGAAGGAAAGTCCTCTGATTCCATTTCCGGGAGTTCTTTTCGATCAATATTATTTTGTCTGAGCACTGTGCCTTCCTGTGCCTTTCCTAAGAGCGTGCTGCCTGGGTCTCACTGGGTGTGAAGGCCTAGAGACCTGTGTAATTTATTCTTGGACTTGTGCAAAGTTGCCTTGTTTCTCCAATGATTACTACGGGAGTTACAGTGGGGTATTTGAATTGAACATGGGCACCAGCTTTGAGACCCAGGGATAAGGAGGCTATTACGTTGGAGCAGCACTGAGTCGGATACTGAGTAAGAACTCTGGTAGCTGGGGATGAAATTTCAGATGCCACTTGCTCAGTGTGTGGCAGGAGTAAGGCTTGAACACTTCGCCCTCACCCATCTTGCAGAACAATGGAGAAACTAGAACGTGTGTAGCTACTCAGTGGAAGGACTTCCCTTGGCTTACTGTCTTATGTGAGACATCACATCTAGGTAAACATCTCAAACTCACCCCTGCTCTAAACCTAGCTTCACAGCATTAGTCCCATGTATACCATACCACCGAATGTTTTTCTACTAACCATGCAGTTATCTTACAGTTTATCCCCCCGCCCCCTCCCAGCCCTGTATTTGACCTTGGACATGAACCTTATCTTATTTACTTCTGACCTTCTAGAGCATGAAGCTGTGATCTACCTACCTCTGCCTTCTATGGGGCTGGGATTACAGGCTCAGTAGCCACATTTATCTAGTGCCTGCCATTTTTGATGGCTCAGCTCCAGTCCCGAACCAATAATGAATGCTTAGTTAGCTTTCATGATAAATGTTGTATATAATAGTTCAACCAAGAGGCTATTTGTTTCTGTGTATTTGTTTTTGTGTGCCAGCCTTGAGGCTTGAACTCAGAGATCCTGGGTGCTATCCCTGAGTATTTTTTTTGCTAAAGGTAGTATGCTACCACTTGAGTCACAGCTCGGCTTCTAACTTTTTGGTGGTTAATTGGCAACAAGAGTCTTAAGGACTTTTCTGCTCAGGCTGACTTCAAGTTGAGATCCTCAGATCTCAGCTTCCTAAGTAGCTAGGATTGGTGACCTAGCTTCAGCTAATGATATGTGCTATGCTAAAAATTTCTCATGTAAATCTGGTAGGGAATTCCATTATCATCCAGCTCTATAAAGGTGCAGTCACTTTTCTTATATTATTTCCCAGCTTTTAAATGTTGGTCAAATTTGGATATCTCACATCAGAGCTCAGCAGAAGGTGAGGTCCATCTAATGGTGATCAGGTTTAGAGCTTCGAGGTTGGCCCAGGAGGACAATCTAAAAAGTTTCTGGCAAAAACTGTAAAACATTTCAGGGTAGTGGGATGGGAAATGGAATCTTAGGTTTAGTAGGCATGACTCAAGTTCAACCTGATATGTTTATTTGTTGTTTTTTTTTAATTTTATTTTATTTGAGAACATACTGTACAGAGGGGTTACAATTACATGGGCAGGATAATGCATACATTTCTTACCAAGCATTGCAGCCTCCTCCTTTGTTTACCCGTCACCTCCCTTCCCAGCCTCCTGATATGTTTATTTGTGATAGAACAACTGGAGCATGTCTGTTTGATCCCCTCCCATGGTGAGGAACTCATTACCCAGAGCAAGGGTAGCCAGTTCTATTTCTAGAAAGTTCTTCCTTACCGTTTCTAGGAAGTTCTTCCTTTCCCCCAATTTAGTATGGCTGCACTCCTTTCTTGGCAACCTGTGGGGACAGATCACAGCCCCCTAACTTAATCAACAAAACCTCCTGATTACTCTCTTTCTCCCACCACTTCAAGTTTTTCGGGTCCCAGCTGATAAGTTACCTCGACTCTCTGGCTCTAAGCCTGTGGCAGTCACTTCTCTGAGCTGGTTTCTAGTTGGTGAGGTCATCTTGAGCCAGCTCCCTTTTCTCTTCAGGACCAAGTGTTCTTCTGGCTCTTTCCTGTCCCACCCATTGAGGGGGAGGGGTTGTCTCTCAGACATGGCACTGTAACCACTGAGGCCTTGGCCCCCCTAGAGCAGCCAGACTCCTCTTATTTCTTTCCTCCAGACACCAACATTCAGCAGTGGTGAGGGCACGGGTGACATCACACAGCCTGCAGTGGAATCATGGCGCACCCCTGTGCCAGCTCTGTGTCATTTGGACCAGTTTGTTCACCTTGCTGGTCCTTTCATTCCTGGAGACTGGGAGATCCTAACATCATGTATTTACCAGCAATTTGGAGGACGTTAGAGAGCTGCCCTGAAAATAGGATAGTGGCTGATTCACTCATTAGAGCTTATTTAATATATCAGCAGCAGCAGCAGCAGCATCCCCACCACCGTGGTTATTAAAATGGTATCCCAGCCCTCACCAACTTCACTTTGAAGCCCATCTCTTTCTCACCAACCCATCCCCACCCAGTTATTCATTCTGCTCATCCCCCCCCCAGAACGAACCATCCCCCTCCCCCCTTCCCCCTCCCCCCAGCTAGTGAACAGCTCCTCCTTTTTTCAGGCAGGAAAACATCCAGTTCCTGTTTTTCCTAGGTGTGCTGACATTTCAGATTTATTGTGAGTTCTGCTAGCCCTTGAGCCAAGATCATCCTGGATACAAATAAGCCAGTCTTCATCTCCCCTCCGTGTAGGGCAGCCCACGGCGGAGAGGCTGCACAATTCCTCCCTGTGGGCCTCCCATGGTGGCCCAGGTGACAACGACAACTTGTTCTTCCTTGGAATCCACCAGCTTGGTGCTTCTGAGCTCCTGAAGTTTCTGTGGTAGAACTAAGGCCGTGTTGTATTTTCTGTGAACCACTTCAAATAAAAAGCTAGTCCTTTGGGTTTAACCGACATGCAGAAGGATTGCTTCTGGTCTCTTTCCTAGCAAGCCTTGGCGAAGGCTAAAAACCTAAACCAGAAAATGGTCCTGAAGGATCAAACAAGGACCTCTGTTTCTCATAATGAGTAGGTAAGAGAGCTGAGTCCAGAGGCTCATGTCTGTAATCCCAGCTATACCAGAGACGGAAAGAAGTAGGATGATTACAGTTTCGAGCCCAGCCCTGGGCTGCAAAGTACCACATTCCATCTAAAGACAGATTAAAGTAAAATGGGCTGGGGGCATGGTTACAGTGATAGAGAACTTGCCTAACAAGAATTCAAGACCCAGGATTGCAAAAAATAAACTAAAATACTGGATGGCGCCAGGTAGTTAGACAAAGCGCTGGTACGAGGCATCACTTGCAGTTCCCCTGAAGAAGAGGAAATTGCACCGCAGATGGGGGCAGAGGGAGACCGAAGCACATTTGGTATCCGACAAATTGGTTTTCATGAGACACTCAAGCTAGCTTTGTCCAACTCATGACTGAAAATAAAGGTTGCTCAGCTGGAGAAGAGAGCTGCATGAGACAAGTCACCAGCTGTTAGTAGAGAATTAAAAGAAGTGTACTGATGATGAGACACTTGGATAAAGAGCGTAGGGCAGGACCCTTGTGGGGGGAATGGTAGAGGCTCAGACACAGAGAGGTGGAGTCCAGGCCATCAGAGCGGTGAGTAGAGGGGAAGAGGGAGATTGGGTGGGCAGGGCCATGGGAGGGAAGCTGTGTTTTCCTTTTGTTGGTACCAGAAGCAAGTTTCTGAAGCTGAGAGGAAGGTATTTCAGGGAGGAGTGAGGAGACAGAGCTGGCAAACGTGTCAAGTAATTGGAACAGGAAAGAGACTCAAATTTCCATAAAGTTAAAACAAGTTTTCTTCAAAGAGAGCTAATATTAGTAATATTAGTAACAGAGAAAGGAAAAAAGAAGCCAGGCTGACATCTGTAATCCTAGCTACTTGTGAGGCTGGGGTTTATGGATTGTGGTTCAAAGCCAGTCCAGGAAGAAAAGCTGGTGAGACTCTTCCCATCAATGAACTTCCAAAAAGATGGATGTGGAGCTGTGTGGCTCAAGCGGTAGAGTGCTGGCCTTGAGCAAAAACAGCTCAAGGACAGGGCCCAGACTCTGAGTTCAAGCCCCAGGACCAGCACACACATATATAAACACAACAGAAACAAAACTAAAATGAAAGGACTGGGCAAACTGAATGCCGGTGGCTCACACCTGCTACTCAGGAGGCTGAGATCTGAGGATTGCAGTTCAAAGCCAGTCCAGGCACAAAAGTCTGTGAGACTCTTATCTTCAATAAACCACTCAGAAAACCGGAAGTGTTGCTGTGGCTCAAGTAGTAGAGCGCTAGCTGAAGAGCTGAGGGACAGCGCCCAGGCCCAGAGTTCAAGCTCCACAATTGACAAAACAACAACAATAACAAAAATGGATACAGTGCTTGCCTAGCACCATGAATCTCCCCATGTTCAAACCTCCTCTTCTCTAAATAGGGGCCAATAGCAATAGTTAAAAATAGGATTGTTGTAGGGCTTAGTGAAGTTGATGGTTCCAGAGTTCTGACTTCAGATGATGTCCAGAGGCTGAGATTGTTGTTTGGTTGTAGAGTGCTTGCCTGGCATGTGTGAGACCCTGCGTTCATTCCCCAGGACTGTGAAAATAAAAATGATCTGTAGCCTATAGTAAGCATGGATGTTATAATCAATATTTCTGGTGCAAAGGGAATGAAAACATTTATGTCTATCAGCGTATCTTACCAATTCTATCCACAGTGAAAGAGGAGATTTTTCTTTTTGGGTGGACTTGAACTCTGAGCTTGGGTGCTGTCCCTGAGCTCTTCAGCTCAAAGCTAGTGCTCTACCACTTGAGCCACAGTGCCACTTCCGGTTTTCTGGTGGTTAACTGGAGATAAAAGTCTTATGGACTTTCTTACCCGGGCTGGCTTTGAATTGCGATGCTCAGATCTCAGCCTCCTGAGTAGCTAGGATGACAGACATGAGCCACCGGCACCCAACTAAAATAGGAAATCTTAACCAGTCCCCTACCCAAATGAATTAGTCACATTCAAAGACACAGATCAGGCCACATAGAATCAATGAACACTCCTCATCTCTCCATATTCAACAGTATGCAAATGTGAATGTGACATGCAAATGTGGGTGTGATATTCAAATGTGGTATGCTATACAAATGTGGAGGTGATATGCAAATGTGGATGGGTGGTAGTTAGGGCAGAGATATAGGTCAGGTCCAACAAGACCCAGTGATTCCTCAGTTCTGGGGGAGGCTCAGAGGTCCAGCCCAGCACATGAAAATCTCTCTCTCTCTCTCTCTGTATATATATATATAAGTATATATATATATATATATATATATATATATAAGTATATATATATATATATATGTCAGGGGCCAATTTCAATTTTATATTTTTTCTCCAAGGTGTGGAGAGTGCTTCAGAGAGGGAGGAAGCTGTGGCTTGAGGAAGGGTGGGGCTGACATCTAGAAAACACTGGGCCTTTCTCCCAGAGGCAAAAGCTTCGGGGCTTTGGAGTAGGAGCCAGCCAGTCTGTTCTTTCAGGAAGGCCGGCACATCCATTCCCAATGCCAGGTAAACAGTGAAGGAGCCGGTGTTCTGTTTGTGTCTAGTGTCCCTCTCAGGAGCCTTTTAACAGCTGTTGCTTTGCCCATCAGCAGAGGGGCTGGGCAACTTGCATTGGGCACTGCTCTTTGCTAAAAGTTTCCTTCAAGCAGAAACCAGACAGGAAATGCTCTCAGAGTCTGGCCATTGGAGTGTGGAGATGGACTGGAAGCCCCTTTACCTTGCCTGCTGCTGCTCCTCTCCTTTAGAGATGTGTAATTCTGTAATTAGAATTATGTATACTAGATGTTTAGTTATAGCTAGGGGAGATGGTTGTTGAGAAGCTCAGTAATTGCCTGTAGGGTCCCTTATTGGAATCAAAGATCAAACACAGTCTGGCCTGAGTCTGATGATGATGGTAGTTCTAATCCCAGCAAAACAATCATTTCTAACAACTAAAAAGTAAAAGCAGCAGCAAAGTGGTGTCTGTGGCTCACGCCTGTAATCCTAGATACTCAGGAGGCTGAGATTTGAGGATGGAGATTCAAAACCAGCCCAGGCAGAAAAGTCCAAGTGAGACTCTGATCAGCAATTAACCACCAAAAAGCCAGAAATGGAGCTGTGGCTCAAGTAGTAAAGTGGCAGCTCTGAGCGAGAACCCAAAGGACAGTGCTCAGGCCTTGAGTTCAAGTCCCAGCACTGGCACAAAAAATAAAAGTGAGTCCACGTTCCTCAAACACAGGTGAAGATAATGCCCGGTGGAATGAAGGTCATGCAGTAATAGACCACAGGCAGTGTGTAAACCGGCATGCCACACAAAGGCAGGTCGTTGTAACACAGGAAAACCATGGAAGAAATCCATGACACAAAACTGTGCTTTTCTACTCAGGGCCTCTGTGCATGTTCCAGGGAACATGTGTGCAAACTGATAGGTTGATTTGAAACTCCTCTGTGCAACCACTTAAAGATCAATTTAAAAAGAAAGAAAAATCTGTGGCGTTTATGCAGCCCATTTACTATGCCTGAGCCCCCTCTAGACGTTCTAAATATGAAACCTCAGGAATGGGCCCTTAGGTGGGTGACTTTTTAGCCTCATCACACCCCTCACAAATGACCTAGACAAAGGTTTGCTGGATTCACAATGAGAGTGAAAGGTCGATTAAATTAGAAGCGTTTCTTCAACTTGGCCACTAGGTGGCAGAAGACGCCAGTCAAGTCCTACCTCTATTGTTCACAGGGAACTTGCTAGGTCTTTTCTTTCTCCCTCCCTCCTTCCCTCTTTCCTTTCCTTCCCTCCCTTCCTCCCTCCTCCTCCTCCTCCTTGACAGTACAGGGCTCAAACTCAGGGCCTCACACTCTTGCTTGGCTTTATTTTTGCTCAAAGCTGGTACTCTACCACTTGAGCCACACTTCCATTTCAAGCTTTCTGCCGGTTAATTAGTCATAAGAGTCTCTCAGCTTTTTCTAACCTGGCTAATTTCAAACCTGAATCCTCCTAACCCTACCTCCTGCGTAGTTAGGAATATAGTCACAAGTCATGGCTGCCTGTCTTATAATGTTCTTTTTGTGTGTGTGCAGTATTAGGTTTTGAACTCAGGGCCTGCAGCTTGCTAAGCTGGCACTCTACTACTTGAGCCATGATCCCTACCCTTTCTACTTTAATTATGTGACAGGTTACACCTTGCTCTTCTGCTGGGAATGGCCTGGGACAGAGATCCTCTTACTTCTGCCTCCAGAGTAACTGGGACTGTAGACCTGCATCACCATCTCCAGCTTTCTAATAATATTCTTTACAATGCCTGCCCAGCACAGCCACCTCAGTCCAACCAATCAGAATCACCTCAGTCTAACCAACCAATCATAAGCACCTCAGTCCAACCAATCAATCAGAATCACCTCAGCCCAACCAATCAAAATCACCCCAGCCCAACCAATCAAAATCACCTCACTCCAACCAATCATTATTGTTTACTCTCCTTATTCACCATGTCTCCTAGCTTTGGAGTCTCATTTTGCTTGTGAGAATTCTGCAGACGTTTTTTTCCCTCCTTGATTTGATCATATTTGAAGGCCAAGTTTTGCTGTGTTTTTTTTAATTTATTAGAGTGTTCTTTGGTTTGGGTTTGCCTCCTGATTTGTGCCGCATGCCCACAGGACTGTCACAGAAGTGACTTTCGCTCATGGGCATCACTTCCAGAAGCATGTGTTGGGGTTAATTTATATTGTTTTTTGTCTGCTGGAGTAAGATATTCCCTGCTAAGTTTCTCAAATACAAAGTTATAAGGTTTCACATAAGTGATTTGAATGGATATATTTGGGGACTAGAGAAATAATCGGTGTTTTTTTTTTTTTTGGGGGGGGGGGTCTGGTCGTGGGGCCTGAACTCTGGGCCTGGGCGCTGTTCCTCAGCTCTTCAGCTCAAGGCTAGCACTCTACCACTTGAGCCACAGCACCACTTCCGGCTTTTTTTCCTGCTTATGTGATGCTGAGGAATCGAACCCAGGGCCTCATACATGCAAGGCAAGCGCTCTACCACTGAGCCACCTTCCCAGCCCATTGGTGTTTTTTTTTTTTTAAAGCAAACTTTCCCTAGCCTGCTTTCACTAGCCCTACTCTATCAGTTCTACTTGCTTTTCTTACATATATTCAACTGTAATTCTTATTTACTGAGTGGACTCGTGGATATATATTTATTGATGGATTACAAAATATTTTGGGCCTCAGAATATTCTATATTTGGCCACTGGCAGCCCTCAGGGCTTCATTTTATATGTATCTGTGGTTGCTTTCTATGCATAGCAAGTGGCCTTGTCTTGTCACCTATGCAGTATTTTTTTTAAGCTGGGTGTGGTGGCTCATGCTTGTAATCCCTGCATTCAGAAATCACGAGCAGGAAAATCTTGACTTCCGCCAACCTGAGTTATATAGTGAGACCCTCTCTTACCCACCTCCCCCAAATACTGACGTAAAAAGTAAGCCGACTTAAAGAGAAGTATTAGTGGCATCATTATACAATAAAGAAAATATGAATGATACCTAGGGCCCAGGTATTGTGTTTTTTTAAGGCTCTATCTTTTGTTTTGGTTGCTTGAACTTGAAATAGTTGGCCATATTGTCTCAACTAAAAACTAGAACATTCCAGACACAGTCATCTCTTCTGCAGCTTCTTGCTTGTGGTGTGCAACGAAACTCCCTTTGCTGGAATGCTTGTCCTCATTTTCCTTTGGGAAGTAAAGGTGCTGTGTGTGGATGGAACTGGGAAGCTGGACCTTCCAATTATAACCCTCCCATTCAAAGACGCATTTAAAGGCTTCTTTTTCCAAAGAAATCAGCTTTCTTTGGTTGCGTGCAACAGCAATCAGGTCTGGCTCACTTAGACTCACAGAATCCAGTTCTGATTTAAGGTGTGTGTATGTGTGTGTGGGGAAGCTAGAGGGCTGGGGCTCAGGGGTAGAGTGCTTGCCTAGCATGGACAAGAAACCAGGTGTGATCCTTAATATCACCCCCGAAACAAGCAAACAAACATCAACAATTGAGCAACCAAACACCCACAAAAGCAGATTTGCAGGGATTGTTCAAAGCTGCGAATCTGGCACTCACGGAAACTGCTTCAGGATGCCACCTTCAGAATGACTGGGTTCCATTCATTTTCCTCTATCTGCCTCACATTTCCTAAACTTCCAATTTCTAGGAAGACATCTCTTTGATCTCCCCTGGGTCATGAGCCCATTGGGCTAGAGTTGGACAGAACACCTCAGCTTACAAAACCTCCAACACCATACGCAAGGAACAGGTTATACTCCAAATGATCAAATACCCCCATGAATAGAAGTGTTTATTCTGTGCCAGGCTCTTACTCAAGCACTTTGTCTCCATTAATTCATTTAGTGCAGTTACACCACAACCTGGTAACACTTGGCTTTAGTGGCAGGAGGGCAAGGGAGGCTCAGGGGTTAAATAATTTGTTCAAGGTCACAGAGCTGGTAATTCCAGAGTCAGGATTTCAACCCAGGCCTGTCTTCAAACGCCCCGGGTCTGCCCACAGAGCTATAAATACATTGCCAGCGATTCTTGGCAGGAAACCTGAGTCCATTTCACCTCTATTGCACAGACTTTCCTATTTTCTGCCCCAATCTGGCTTTTCCCAGAGTCCCATGGGTTTCTCCCCGATAAGACTCTCTTGTGATTGGTGTCCCCACTTCACCCCATTTTCCAGACACTGGCCTCATCGCCAGCCGTGGCTAGGAATCCTTCACAACATGGAAAAAGCAGGGCCATGCCCCAAACCGAAACAGAGTAAATATTCACAGATTCAAATAAAATCTCCTTCATCGTATTGACCTTAACACAGAGGGAAAGCAAGAGAAGAGAGCTGGATGAGAGTAGAACTTTTTGATGCACTCTTAACTTAATGTGATATAGTTACTCATCACCTGCATGTAAGTGCCGACTTGATGATGTCCTGACTCACTCCCTTGCTGGCAAATCTCCCAGGATGGTTGGGAGATGCTTACTTCTGTCCTGCACTCATGCACGGGTAAGAGTATTTAAAAAAATATATGAGCAAGTCAGTCTTGAGCATCCTTCCGGGCTCAATGTTTCTATGCTTCTTACAACGAATGAGACTGAATGTACAATGTATCTTTGTGTCATTGTGATTCTTTCTGTCGGGAGCACAGAACTGCTAGTTCTCCACCCAAATGCTTCCTGTGAAGTTCTCCGGAGAAACATCAAGACTCCTTTCTTGTGCCCTGAGAAGCCGTTTGAAAACCTCAGAATGGTTGGCCTCAGAGGTGTTTAATTTTGGGTGCAAGTCTTCGGTCTTGAACTCAGGTCCTGGGCATTATTCTTGAGGTTTTTGTTTTTGTTTTGTTTTGCTCCAGGTTAAGGCTCTACCACCTGAACTACAGGGCCACTTCTAACTTTTTCCAAGTTGATGGGACATAAAGAGTTTTTCACAGGCTTTTCTGCCCGGGCTAACTTTGAACCATAATCCTCTCATCTCAGTTTCCTAAGTAGTTAGGATTACAGGCGTGAGCCACCGACGCCCGACTCCCAGAAGTCATTTTAATTAAGACACCCACCAACTTTAACCTTTGAGTTAATTTTTCCCAACTTGGGAGGCTGGGAATGTGTGTTCTCAGGGACTTTGTCATAAGAGAGAGCTTGGCTTGACTTCCTGGGCCTAAAAGAAAAATGGTAGACTCTGTTTGTTACCTGTGTGGTTTGAAGCATTTTATTTAACACCTCCAATCTCTATTATTTACAAAATAGGGGAGAGGGAGGACCCTGCTTTAGTGTCATTTCCTTTATTGGATTGTTGCAAACAGCGGACAAGTTAAGGGCTGCTTTATTTGGGTTCCCCCAAAGTGACTTTGGACTCGAGTGGAAATGGTTCTTTGGGAAGGTGATGTCACAAAGCGGGGTGGAAGAGAGGGGGGATGTGAAGAGGAAAGAAAAGCCAGGAAGGACCACGCATGGACCAGTTACCATGGTGGACAATCTGAGCTGGAAATCACCAGGAGGCCCCTGGAGGTAGTCCCTGGAAAGAGCTTCAGGATCATGACAGCAGAGGGCCGCAGAGCAGAGGTCTGCAGGCTCAGGTCCTCTGTCGGCCCGGGGTGGGGTTTGGCTCTAGTTCACTGGCTGCCTATTGAGAATTACCGTGGAACACGCGGTAGCCTTCCCAATGGGGAATTCTCCTGTGAGAGCCTAGACATTGGTGATGTAGTTCTATGTGCCTTTCTGTTTGCTAACTTTGAGAATGTTAACTTCGTGAATGCTGTCTGGTTGTATGTTTAGAATCAGCACGCCATAAAGCATGCACATGGTCAGCCAGAACCAAAAAAAATGAGAAAAAGCAAAAAGAAAAAGGCTGTTGACAAACACATCAGTTACTACAAAGCAAAACAAATACACAAGCCTAACCTTGGGATCCGAGAGAAATCAGAGCCCTTGAAGCGTTTTGAGTGAGCCAGGGATGGTAATTCTAAACGCTCAGCATTTTGCCATCATCTGAAGTATGAGCCGGCTCGTGTGGTCAGCAGGAGGGTGGAGTCTGCAGGTGTAGCGCATACCTGTAATCCCAGCACTCAGAGAATCAAGGTAGGAGGATGGTGAGTTCTTCAGCCTGGGCTACCTAGTGGGTTCCAGGTAAGACCCTGAAACTTAAGAAACAGAACAAAGCAATGAGTATGGATTCTGGGGTCCCAGGCTTGGCTCGAATTAAGTGCTGGCTCTGTCACTAACCAACTTTGTGACTCGATCAAGACTGTTTTCAGTCTTGCCACCTGTGTCCGCTTCCTCTTAGCACTGCTGGGATGGTGGTAAGGAAGTCCCACATACAGCTCTCTGAGCAGCACACTGTCAGTGCAATAGAAATGTTTACTGCTGTGCTATTATTGACACCAATACTATTACCATCATCATGATAAGCATGTGGTTTTAGTGTGTGTGTGTGTGTGTGTGTGTGTGTGTGTGGATGTAGGTGTACAGACACTGGGGGCTTGAAGTCAGGGCTTCACACTCTTGCTCAGTTTTCTTGCGTATAGCTGGCGCTGTGCTACTTGAACCATGCCTCCAGTGTAAGCATTTTTCTGCTTAATTGGAGGTTAAGTTGGGCTGCCTTTGAACCTCCATTTCCCATTCAGGTCTCAGCCTCTTGAGTAGTTAGGATTACAGGCATCAACGAGCAGTGGCTGGCTCGTGTTGTTCTTTTGAGACAAGGTCTTACTATGCGACCCAAGCTATCCTTGAATTCACAAGCCTCTTGCCTGTTAGCTTGAGGGAATCTGATTTGACTTTTGAGCCAGGTTTTGCTGTGTCGGGTTCAACACTGGTGTTGAACTTGCCGTAGTAGCCTCGCCTGGCTTTGAACTCCTGCTGCTTCAGTCCCCCAAGTGCTAGAATTACAAGGGTATGCCACTGTGCCTGGCTGATATTTTTAATATGTATCGTGTACCAACGATGTTTGGATGCACTGTGGAATGGTTCCATTGAGTTAATTCACACAGTCACCGGCTTGCATACTCACCCAACTACACGTCTTCTTAAAGCCTTGTCTCATCACCCTGGTTACCTCTCTCTCCATGGGGTCTTTAGGTGCCATTTAAGGCCGTCTTATCTTTTTTTTTTTTTTTGATTAACCCATTCCTTGTTTCATATCGTGGCGATGTGCGTGAAGTAAATTCTGCCAGAGGAAATGATGCTATGCTGAATACTTTATTTATATATATATTTTTATGTAAACATAATTTTTGCTTTGTAGGCACAATATAACAAAAGCTCTGAAGCCACAAACACATTAGACGAGCTTTCAGTCCGACACCAAGAAAGCGAAACCCACAGAAAAGAGCCTGCAGTTCCTTTAAGGCAAACTGAGACTTTCCTTACACTTCCTTCAGCAGACAAGCAGGAGATAGGACAGAAGGAGGGAAGATGAGAAGGGGGAGGGGCGGCCCCCCTTGACCCCTCCCCCACCTTCAAGGCAGAAACTACAGGCGGTGGTCATGCTCTAGTTTCCTTCCCCTGAATTTGGAGGACAGGAGAGGGTTAGCATTTAGCCAGTGGTTGTAACAGCTGAATACTGGGTTAACTCTGCTGATTGAAAATGAAAGACCAGATGTGTGGCCATGGTACTACAAAGTGTGTCCCTTCCTCCCTCTGGCCCCAGGGCCCCGGCCGCTCTTGAACTTGAGGAAATAGTGTTGATACTCTGCTCACCAGAAATAGCATTAGGACAGTGGCTCTTTGGGCCTCTCTTCAGGGAGAATGTTGACCAATAATACAATATATAACAAAGGTGTTAGGGGAAAAGTATACTCTCTTATCTCTCTAGGTGACCCAGAAATGGAATGTTAGTGTGTCCCCGGATGGAAGAGAAGAATGGTGGGTGTCCTCTTTGGATAATACGCTCCTCTCCTTGGCTCACTGGCTGGCTCCATCTTTCTCCACATTCATATTGTATGCGTACATTCACAGTAAGGAGAAACTCCCTTCAGATACATATTTGGCATAAACAAGTCATGGCGACAAGGAAAGAAACAAAACCACAAGGACCCAAGGACTGTGCCCATGGAAGAGGTTCTTGCTGGAAATGCCTTCATTCCCATCTCTTGGGGGAAGAGCCAGGTCTGCCCCTAAAGCCTGGTAGTGGAGAGGCCGGGCAATGTAGGAACTTTCTCCTGTCTTCTAAAATGCAAAGGAAGAGTGTGTGTGTGTGTGTGTGCTAATCACATGATGTGGGAACACTTTTCGGTCTTCCACAGAACCCAATAATAGGGTGCTGATTGTATGGATCCCTTGTATTTCTGGGCTGATTTTCAAGGGAGGGAATGAACCCTCGGCCACGAGGCTTGAGGGGCCTCCGTGTAGGGACACTGAGATGGCTCCTCCCACAGGGTAGCTCAATTCTCCTCCCAAGCCCAGTCACATGGAAGTTTGGGGAGTTTTCTAGAAAAACTGAACAGGGTACAGGCCCAAGCAGTTTTGGTCCCTGATTTCCAAGAGCCTGCCAAATCCAGCACCATGGCTGTGCACACAACACAGGCTGGGGGACCGCCTACTTGGCCTTGGATACCCGCCAGTCGCTTCCTGCAGCTTTGCATTTGTGAGACGTGGGGTCATGTTTTGGCAATATGAAAGATACTGAGATTTTTCTCCCCAAGTGTAGTCCACAAGGGAGTTCTTTCAAAGTGCTTTCTTTCTTTCCTTCCTATCTTTTTCTTTCTTTTCTTTCCTTTCTCTTTCTATTTTCTCTCTTTCTTTCTTTCTTTCCTTCCTTCCTTTCCCTTCCCCTCCCTTCCTCCCTTCCTTTCCTTTCTCTCTCGCTCTCTCTTTTGTGACAGTCCTGGGCCTTGAACTCAGGGCCTAGGTGCTATCCCTGACCTTTTTTTTTTTACTCAAGGCTAGAGCTCTATCATTTGAGCCACCACACCACTTCTGGCTTCTTTTTGGTGTTTAATTGGAGATTAGTCTCACAGACTTTCCTCCCCAGATTGGTGTCAAACCACAATCCTCAGATCTCAGCCTCCTGAGTAGTTAGGATTATAGGCGTGAACCACTGGCACCTGGCTTTCCAAGGGGTTTCTTGGCCACAAATGGAATAGAAAAACAGCTGGCCATGTTGCTGGCCAGTATGCAAACACAGGTGAGTTTCAGTAATGACTGGGAGTTAGTCCTAGCTGTGGTGAGATTTTTTTTTTAGGCTAAAACAAAATGCATATGGCTGGGGGGGGGGGGGATTTTGCTCAGGAGACCTAGCTTCGTAGGAGGAATCAATGGCTGCCTTCCCACGTAGGCTGTTGTGACCCATCTTCCATCCTAAAAAAAATCCCACGCCTGTTCCATGTGTCTGTGAATAAAAACCAGGAAAAGAACCCAAGACTGAAGGGCTAGTGAAGGGAGGCTCAAGTCTATGGCCTTAAGACAGTGGATGAATGTAAGAACATTGCCTCTGAGAGAGAGAGAGAGAGAGATACTATGGGGATGTTTCCACACCCTAGGCATACCCTTTGGGCCTACTGTCTTGCTGCCAGAGGCTTGGCTGGCTGGTGGCTTACAGTGTCACCGGCCTGAAGAATATCAGGACCTGGATGACACACTGGGACCACACCTGGCCTCCTCCAGGCCTGGTCTTCCAGGCCTGTGGGGCTGTGGGGCTTGTGTTCATTTGCAAGGCTATTCTCAAACGTTCAAGAAGGACTCATAGATGGGTAGGTTTGATACAGGGCAGAAGGGAAGAGCGTGTGATACACAGACGAAAGAGACATAATACTGCATGAAATGGGACTGGCACTTAATCCCCCCCCCCCCAAAAAAAAAGAAAAGAAAACAGAACAAAATACCACAACAGTGATCACTAAGTTCTTAGCTCGGCTGACTGCAGACAAACACGACACGCACTGGACTACAGCATTTGTTCACTGGGGCACGGAAGAGTTCTCGTAGCCATTCCTCATCCTTCATTGTTGTCCCGCGGGGGCCTGGCTCACTGGATGAAGGGCATCCGCTCTTTGTTTTCCCCGTCCCCTTCGTGGTCCTCCTCTTCCTCCCCTGCCTCGCTGGTCTCCGTGCTGTCGTTGGCCATCTGGAATTGAACAGAGGACGATATGGGAGGCTCATCTTCAATCATCTGATCCAGCTGGGCCCCTGCGTTTCCTGAGAGCGGGCAGTCCCGTAGGAGACAGAGGCTGTCACAAACGGCCATCCAGGCAACGTTGCTCCAAACCTACTGAGCTGGTGGGAGACCCATGCCAGCAAAGCTTTGAGCTTCTGCTGTGTCCAATCAGATGCAAGCTCTAAAATTGACCTCACTGGATCTGTGCCTGATGCTCGACAGTTAGCCTGTTTTTCTGAGCTTCCCTGTCTAGTCTAATGGGCCATCTAGAAGGGCCTCAGCTTCCTCCTCAAGGCATAGAGACCCCAAATCCTCATCCTCCATCCTCTTTTGTTCCCCCTGGATCCCAAGGGTGGAAACCTTCCCCACAGACTCAGAAACAGATCTTGACAGAGGTCCTGAGCTCTCTGGACTTTTCAGCCTCTAAGGACCGATTCATGATCAGGCAAATTTCCAGCCATTTTGCTTAAGAATAATAAGTTGTCCAGAATGTCTCTACAGCCTGTCTGCCTTCTCTCAATGGGGCTGAATGAGACCTGAGCAGAAGGCTCATGGAATAGGGGCCCAGGACAGCAGAGACCTCAGCTCCATTTTCTTCCCTAACTTCATCCCCTCACCGGCCTTCAAACATGTCCTAGTGCCTCCAGAACATTTTATAACCTGTATCCGTTATTCCCACTCACCTGCCCAAGCATGCCATTGTCCTTCATTGAGTGAAATGGTTCTCAGACCTGAGCTCCATTGAGGTTATAAAAGCTAATGAAATATTTTTAAAAAATATACACCTGGTCTAAAACATTTATACAGTTTTAGTTCTTCCTCTTGGAAGATGGATGCAGCTCTATGACTTGCATGCTAAACACACACACACACACACACACACACACACACACACACACACACACACACACACACACACACACACACACACACACACACACACACACACACACACACACACACACACACACACACACACACACACACACACACCCCAAAACTTTTTTTTCCCCTCTCAGTATGAAGGGGTTTGAATTCAGGGCCTCACACTTGCTGAACCACACCTCCAGCCCTGTTTTTCACTGAGTAATTTTAGGAGAGGGAGCATTCAGGAAGCTGGCACGCACAAGCATGCATTTCTGAGAACTTACGAGGAATTCTCCTGTTGGCAACTGCCTAGATTTGTCATGTCCCACTATCTTCTCCTGTCTGCTCACCTATTGCATTCACCTTTCCTTCAGAGCCTCCAAGGATCAGTCCCTCATTTCTGGAATTATCTAACTACCCCCAGTGTCCTTCAAAAGCCCAGTAGCTAACTGCCCGTACTTCATTCTCCCCTAGCTGTGTTGTGTCCACATCTGACAGACCTTCCATGAATGAATTAGCTGAGTGGTCTCCTCTTGAATCTACACCTACCAGTGGAGTCGGGGTCTTTTCCACATCCAGAATTAACTTCCCAATATTTCCTCGGTCATGGATCCGTTGCATGGCTTCCTTCACCTGTGACACAGGGCCAGGAAGAAACTCAGATCAGGGAGAGACATCACTCAGGACAAAAAGGGGCCTTGGAAAACTCCAGCACCTTACTTTTCCACCAGAGGGCGCTGCAGCTCAAGCCTTGTGGCTAGGAAGTTTTGAGTGTTGTGTGCAAATAAATTCTGTCATTCACACGCTCTGCTTTTGTGCAAGTCTCCTGTGTGTAAAGATGAAGGTTATAGCTTTTGCAACACTTCATGAAAATTTCTTTAGGAAAAGAGAGGGGAAAAAAAAGGCAAGAAGATTATCCAGAGATTACACGCCACAGGATGTCAGGGTACGTCCATCAGGCTAAATTTTAGGCAATGAAAGTATTTTTGATGGCTATTTGGAACACAATTACTTAAATGTTATATATCTCAGATTCAGATTTTAGCTTAAATAAACCCATTACCCAGGGCTGACCCCCATTTAGAAAAATCCCCATGGTTCTTACTTACTGGGAAGAAACTCTGTCCCCACCTTGCAGAAGTTCTCTTCAGAATGGAAGGTGATTATTGTTTTTTCTCTACCACTTCCTATGTGACACTAGGGGCTTCTTAGACCAGGCATGTCTCCTGCAATGCATGACACAACCCAATGGCGTCTAGGCATGGTGTTCTGTTGCTAAGTAGAAAATGAGCTGCAGGGGGCACTGTGGGAACTAACAGAGAGAAGCTGGTGGGTGTGATCTCCACATCGTGGTAAAATCTAGATAGGATGCAGTGTACCTTTATTTATTTATTTTTATCATAATACGTCTAACTTATATTATTTTTTCTTACAGTCTCACATTTGAAAATATTTTTCTTCATTTATTCACTCCAGAGATATCCAGTAAATGTCACTGCTAGGCTCGATGCCATGATTTAAAATAATAAATAAGACACAAGCCCTGTCTTTGAAGAGCTCAGCCTGTGGCCATGGAGCTGCATTTGCTTATATGAAAACCAAAGGCTTCTTTCTACTCATTTCAATATAAACTTGACAGAGCCATTAAAATGCTTTGTATTTCAATTGCTTTTCTGGGACTTCATTATAAAGACCTAATTTAATTTATGGGCAAGAAAAGAAGGCCGCATAAAAGGTACTCAATCACAGCCTTGTTTTTTTCATGGCAAAACATTGAAACAATTCATATGTCACGGCATGAGTGGATGGTTAAGTAAACAGTGGCTCTTACGTTTATCATGGAACGGAAATGTGATGTGTCTCTTGAACAATGGAAAGATCTATGCTGCTAACTGTAAACAAACATGGAAGGATTAAGGGAGAAAAACCACACATTACATCTCCCTTAAAAAACTACAGATTTTCTTTTAGACCTAGAGAATGATAACTTTTAAATCAGGTGTCCAAATATTGATATTTGGTCATGTGGAACCAAATCAATCTTGACTATGCATGAAAAGCATCTTTAAATGCATTTTCTTCTGGGTGTTTAGTTTGTTTGTTCTGTCTTTTTGTTTTTATTTCAGAGGCAAGGTCACACCGTGTAGTCTGTGAACCGCAATCCTCCTGCTTTCTACTCTGGGGAGCTAGAAGAGGCAGCATTGCTTTTTGAAGCGTTTCCTTACTTGCTTCCACCTCGATCTCTGAGTATCTGTGGGGACTGGCTCCAGAGCTGTGTCTGGAGGCTCCCTGTTCTAAAGTGGTGCAATGTGTATTTTGCATGTCACCTGTACATATTTGCCTTTCAATTTTGTCATCTCTGTCTTGCTCCTGGTGCCTAATGCAGTATGATGCTATGCTATTCAATGGTATAGGGAATAATGACAAGAAACAAAAAGCCTGTCCATGTTCAGGATTTTGTTCCTGAGCATGTTTTCTTTTTGCTGAGGTTGCTTCATTCCTCAGGTGTGGGACCTGAGATGAACAGGGCTGAGTGGGCATCACTCACAAACTTCTAGCTTGGCTTCCAGTGCCCCTCCCCCTCCCCACTTCCTGGGACATAGGCTAGTGTGGGAACTTCTCTCATTAAGCATAGGCTGGACCTAAAGATTTATGTCTAACCCACAGAACACAGCAAAAGAAATGGGGTCTTTCTTCTCAGGTTTACAGGTTCCCAAGCTTACAAAACAGAGACCCTGACTTCCATCTTGCAGCTGCTCTTCCTCTGACTCTTTTCATTTTCTCCCTGTGGTGAGACACACAGCCTTCTTGTGAGCTGCCCCGTGGAGAGGTCCACACGGTAAGGAGCCAAGGGAAGACTCCGGCCAGCCCACAGCCTGGAGAAGCAACAACCGGAGCATGTGTATAACCAGACCCATCTCCAGCCAGGCCTTCAGAGGAGGCCAAGCCACTATTATTATTTTTTTTAATTTAATTTTATTTTATTTGTGAACATACTGTACAGAGGGGTACAATTACATGGGCAGGATAATGCATACATTTCTTACCGAGCATTGCAGCCTCCTCCTTTGTTTACCCTTCACCTCCCTTCCCAGCCTCCCCTCTCCCCCCCCCACTATTATTTTTTTTGGGGGGGGGGAGTGGATTCAGTAATGGAAATTTAACCAAGTTTTCAACCTTACACACCAATACTTCTCATCTTGTAAGATATACATGAATATCTAATTTAGACAAGTACCTGGATGCTGAGGGGAAAAAAATAAAAGCAAATTTGCCGAAGATGACGTGGTCACTGGTAATCGAACTGTGGTTCAGAACCAGGCTGGTTAGACCTCCAACACAACATCCCTCTATCATTCCTGCCCAGTCTGAAATTTCCAGTGAACCTCTAAAAGCAGAAGAAAGGGCGTAGATAATATCCCACATGATGATTTTTCCAGGATTTAGTTGTTTGTCACTCTGGAAAGTCATTAAGCACTTGGAAACTCCACGGAAGATGAACAATACTTTTAAAGCTGTTTCTCAAATAAGACAGAGCTCAGGAACATGGAAAAGCTGTTTTGTCGTTAAAAGCTTATTGCGATGCTAGGGAAAAAATAAAAAGGTCCCAAACAGGGCAGGGCTGGTCCCGCAACAGGACATTAGTTAGTCATTGCTTTCTGAAATTAACTGACTCCTTGAAATTTCCCACGTGAAAAAGATGGAGAAAAGGTTAGGAGGCCTGCTATGGGATCGTTTGTCTGACCTTTACTCAGGCTGTTAGAATGTGCATTCTCGCTTTTAAGCTTGCTCTTGTAGAGATGGCAACTCCGAAGGAAAGAAACTACCAAATCCGATCCATGTTTCGTTGTTGTTTTTCTTAATCAGGCGTCCTGGGCAGCAGTTTATGGCCATTGCTATTTTATCTGTGCACAGAGCCTCTCAGGTGAATGTCAGCATCAGTTTTTCACAGATGAGAATCACAAAGACAAAACATCTCAGGACTGCTCTGGCTGGTGTTCAAAAGATGCCTTAGTAGTAGGAAATGCAAGGGTTGCCTTGCTTTCTCAGGAGTCTAGACACAATTCCAGAACAGCTTCCACTAGCCACACCAACTACTCTTTGCTTATACCCTGGCAAGGTAAAAATCTGCAGAGACGTTGCTTCTATTACCACCCAGGGATAGAAGTGATGGCCTAGAGCACACTGGTACCAGGGAGGCCTCCTCCCTGTAGCTTTTTGTGAAGCACCTCTCTGCTTAAAACCAAGTGTCCTTGTATCCAAGAGAAGCATCTGGTCCACCTGCACTGTTAAAACTATGTGTCACTGCATCCAAGAGAAACATCTGGTCTACCTGCCTTGCCAGATACAGCAGCTGCTAGTCACCTGTGATCTGAAGTATGGTGGCTATAAATACCAACGCTCTGTCAGCACTGAAGACAATGCCAGATGCAATATCATGGTGGGTACTTGTGTCTGAACTCTGGGCTTTGCCCTTGGCTGGACAGGTACTCTGCTGCTTGAGCTAGAGTTTCAGCCTTGATAGTCATAATACAGAATGCAAGCTTAGCTTGGTAAGACTTGGGGAGCAATGATGAATTGTGGAAAGGATGTTATACTTAATTTACTTAATTCCTCAGGTGTTTTTTTAATGTGGTTACCGATTCAAAACTTGGAACACGGCTGTGTCATGGACGGTGTGGGGTGGACATGTCAAGGCTGATATCTGTGGGTTTTGTGGGTTTCCTTCTCCCCTCATCTCTGACTGTCCCCACTGCTCAAGATGTGTGTCTGAAGCTCACTGGACCTTTACCTGTACCCAAGGGCTCATCCTAGTGGAAAGCATTCCACAATGTAAAAGAGAAATGTCCGGAAGGGAGTGAACAGGCTTGGGATGAAGAACACATACTGACAGACTGCAGAGCTCCTGTCTCCTATAATTTGTTTGTTTGCTTATTTATGTATTGTGCCAGTAGTGGGATTTTAGCTCAGGGCCCAAATACTATCCCTTAGTATTTTCACTCAAAGCTGGTGTTCTACCACTTGAGCCACACCCTTACTTCTTAGCTTTTGGGTGGGTATTAGATCTATGAGTCTCACGGACTTTCCTCCTTGGGGCTTGCTTTCAACTGTGCCTCTCAGATCTCAGCTTCCTGCATCGCTAGGATCTCGGGCATGAGCCACCAGCACCCAGCTTCCAAAAAAACCCCAAAAGACTCTTGTTCCCCAAGCTCATCCTCTCCTGCAAAACTGTTATGGCTGTTTGCTTCCTGGTTAAGGAGCGACCTTATCACAAAGGCTGCAGCCTCCTAATCGAGATGCTTAGGATAATCTATAAAGTATTTCACTGTGTGCAGCTAGACTTATTAATGCAGACTTCCCGGTTTGTTTATTTAGCCCCAATGCTTTAAGCTAGCATAGTTCATCTTGTGTCACTGGTTCATGCTCTTGATTAAGTCTGGTGCTGGTGTTCAATACTCAGAACACTACCCACGGGGAAAACTTAATTGGCTCATACTCTGTAAGCGGAGGAACAGTAGTTCTGGTCAAGCTTATTCAGTCTGCAACAGCTATGTGAGACGGGGTGCTTGGGGCCTGGAGGAGGATGGGGGAGGTGGTCCTGGGTTATGCCCTGGGTGTTCTGGGTTCCTCTGGGAATAATGCTCTCCTCTTTGGACCTTTCTGTCTAGTCCTCTAGGGACTGTATGTACTTGTACCCTTGTCACATGGTTTCAAATTGGATTTGGCCACTGAGATAATCAGAACATAGGAAAGGGAGAGTCAGGTGTTTCCTTCATCCCCACTAGGACTCTTGGCCACTGCAGTTCCCGCCAGCGCCTAACTCTTTCTAGAATCTGGTATTGCTTTCTCCTTCTCCATGTTCCTTAAGGCCCCGGGTGGCCAAGACTGTCCTACAAAGATGCCTATCACGGCTACCAGGTCAGCATCTCCAGTGTCCGTACTCCAGAAAACACCTGTGTGTCCTACCTTCCCTTCAAGCGTTTCCAGAAAGAAAGGGTATGCCAAGGGGTGAATCTGACTAAAACACCGTATATGCATAAATACAACATGTCTATATCATTCAATACGCACATTTACAAAGAATGACAGGAATGTAAGACAGATTCTGTTGGGGTGGGGTACCAGTAGAAGAGAGGGGATAAATGGAGCGGGTAAAGGAGGGAGAATATGGTCAACATACTTTACGAACAAAGGTGTAAGCAGAAAATGAAGTTTGTGGAAATTGGTTGGGAGGAGGAGGGAAGGGGTGTGTGTGACAGAGGGGGTATGCATATAGGGACAGGTACAAACAAAAGCCTCTTGTACAGCTCATTACTGCTAATCAAAATGTGTGAGCTGGGAGTTGGTGGCTCACACCTATAATCCTAGCTACTCAGGAGGCTGCGATTTTGAGGATCACCGTTCAAAGCCAGCTCAGGCAGGAAAGTGTGTGAGACTCTTATCTCCAATAAACTACTCAGAAAAAGCCAGAAGTGTTGCTGTGGCTCAAGTGGGTAGAGTGCTAGCCTTGAACACAAAGGGACAGTGCGTGGGCCCTGGATTGACAAAAAAAAAGAAAAAGAAAAAGAGAGAGAGATTAACAGACAAGAGGTAAACAAATGACTGATAGAAAAGATGCTTTTCTTACAATGCTGATATACATAGTCATATTTTTATGACAAAAAAATAACCGAACAAAGAGAGTAGTCTGTATTGAAAAGTTTGATGGTAAGCACGTGAAATGGCTACACATGAAGCTCACAGTCTCTCAGAAGTACAGACTCATATCACGATTCAAACAGTTGAATGGTAGCTGCTTGGTAGTTGCTAAGAGCCTGTGTGAGCATGTGACCTGGTTACGAAGACCAGAAAAAATTCTTTGGAAAAAGTGGTAGATGAGCTGGGATGTAAGGCTTAAAGCCATAGCAAGATAAGGAAGAGAGAACTATTCCAAAAAAAAGGGCTGGGGGTGGAGGGCTGCAGAAAGAGTAAGAATAACCATGCAACCAATGGCCTGGTTGAGACAGAATAAACACCAGGCCAGGGAGCCAGGCTGGGGGGCCTTTGGTTCCATGTTCCTAAGAGTTTCCAAGGAAACAGATCGTGGGCATCCTTGTATTTCCATTCTCCTCTACCTGAGAGGCTCACTCTTTCATAGCTGAGCGAATGACATTCAGTCTTTTAGCATCTTAGTTAATGCTTTGTAATGTTCAATTTCCTTTTGTATGGTGCAAAAGGCAGAAAGTCATTAGGGTGCAAATGACACTACTGAATAACCATGACATGTGGCTTGTGTTATGAATAGTAAGAAGGATGGCCACCTAAGGGAGGGGAAAAAAAGACAGATAATTCTGTAGATCCTTGTGCTTACCAGATGATAAATTAAAAGGTTTGATCATGAAGATATCGTAATTAAGAAACCCATCTAACCAAGTTGTCTGTGGAACATTTCTCACATTATCAGTGCCCATCTCCGGGAGAAATGGATGATGGCTTAAAATCCAGAGGGTGTGTTGGACAGTAACATGTTCATTGCAAGCAGCATTGGGATCTGGAGTTTCTGGGTTCTGGTAAAAAAGAAGGAGCCCCTCACGTGAGGGAGTCCCAAGATGTTCTGATGGAAGAGTTTTGATTGTGAAAATGAAATGGAAGGCCCATGAAGTGGTCCACTGAGAAAGGGATCAGTTCAGACATCAAGCCCCTTTCTAGAATAGCTGCATGAGGGATCTTTGCAAGAAAGCAGAGCAGAGATCAGGGTGGGACGAGAGAGGTATAACGCTGAAGGAGGTACTCATTCTCAGACAAGTACAGAGTCCGCACCTGAAAGTGAGTCCCACCTTAAATCCTGCACGCTAGTTGCCTCATACAGGCCCTACTCATCTGTCCTCAAAATGGCTCTGTGGCTTGAGCTCAGGGCCTGGGTACTGTTCTTTAGCTTTGGAGCTCTATTCCTTGAGCCACAGCTTCACTTCCTGCTATTTTTTTGCTGGTTAATTTGGAGATATGAGTCTTAGGGACTTTTCTGCTTGGGCTGGCTTTGAACCTCAGTCCTCAAATCTCAGGATTCTGAGTCATAGCTGGGTAACTTACAGGTGTGAGCCACCAATGCCTGACTAGGGGACTTGTGTGAAAGAAGAGAGCCCACATAGCCTCGTGGCTCATCTCAGGCCCCGCAATGGACAGGGATTTGCTCATGTGAGATTTGGTTCTACTGTACCCACAGGACAAAGATGAGAATGTGGCGCACAAGCCAGGCGCTGATAGTTCATGCGTGCCATCCTCGCTACTCAGGAGGCCGAGATCTGAGGATTGTGGTTCAAAGCTAACCTGGGCAGAGAACTCCATAAGGCTCTTATTTCTAATAAACCACTCAGAAAAAGCCAGAAGAGGCACTGTGGCTTGAGGGGTAGAGTGTTAACCTTGAGCAACAGAAGCTCTTAGGGATAGAACCCAGGGCCAGAATTCAAGTCCCAGGAATGGTGCGCGTGCACATGTATGCATGTGTATATGCACACATACACACACACAAATAATAATACTAATGTGGAACACAGCTTGAGCTAAATGAATTTCTCTTAAAACATAGATGAAAGATTTCCTGTATTAGAATCATAGGCACGGCTTTGAAGAGTGCTAATGTTAGTTTTACCTTGGACCTCTTTGTTGAGACTAAACAGGCACTCAGCCCACTCCTGTGATCCTGGGGGCCTGGCAGTTTTAGAATCTTCGAATTCAAACAGTGCTTCATACTTGACAAACATTAAGTGCTCACCGTGAGTCAGATGCTGAGCTTGGCTGGCTCTCTATGGAAGACAAGCTCTCTCTCCCCCCTACCCTCCCCCGCCACGCTTGGCTCTGATCCCCTCTAAAGGAGATGATCGAAATCTGGATGAGGCTTAGTTTAATGCTTGGCTTTAATATCAGTTCTAGGCTGGAAAGCAGCAGAGTGTCACAGCTACTAGTCTTTCCACTCTGGGTCAACTGAGTAGGAACTGGATTTCAGTTTTGCTTTTCTGTAAGTTGGCTTCTGTTAGATTTCTCAGTGCATGAAGAAACTGCCCAGATATTGTCTGGTGGTTAATTAAGCCCACTCACTGACTCGGTGTGAATCTTGCTTTGTTTACCATGGCCTGAGGCTTGATTTCTAAGATGGTGGGGTCAAACAACAGAAGAGGTAAGTTAGTATCAGCAAGTTATAGAACAGCCACAGCCCAATGTTTGTTTTTTTCATTTTTGATGATACTAGGGTTTGAACTAAGGGTCTCAGGGCTTGCTAGGCCAGGTGCTCTACCACTTGAGCCAAACCTCCATCCCTTTATTGTTTTAGTTAATCTTTCAAATGCTTTCTTAGGCTTTTTGCTTAGAGCTGGCCTTTGTCCATGATCCACTTACCTATGCCTCTTAGTACCACCACACCTAGTTTGTTTGTTGAGAGGAAGACCTTGCTAATTTTTTTGGTCTTGGACTGGCCTTGAATTTCTACTTGTTGATCTCTGGGCTCCCAAGTAGCTAGGATTACAGGTATGAGCCACTACACCTAGCCCCAAGACATTAGGAGCCTGATACAAATGGAAACACCAAGAGTGGGCTGTTGGGATCTAACAGGTGGGCCAGACTTGATTAGAGTAAGGAAACAACAGGAGCTGGTGTGAACCAATGTGCAACAGAGGCACATCCTTGAGTGAAACACAAACCAGTGCTTTGCCAAGGGGAAAACAAAGAGAGAGTCCAGAAATAAAGCTATCGTTAGCTCTAACTATGAGCCAATAAAGAATGCTCTGCATCTATGCAAGGATCCAGACATAAATACGTTGGAGAACTACACCCAGTGGAAAGCTGCACAAATCACTCTTTAGTTTCTTTTTCCCCCATGAGACACGTGACTATGTCTGGGAAGGTCAGGAACGGGACTGCTATATCAAAGTAGCCCGAGTTGAATGGCTTTATTTAGTCTCTCTCCATTCTAGAGCCTGGGAAGTGAAATCAAGATGGCGGCCATGCTGGTTCCTACTGCTGGCTGAGGAAGAATCTTTCCAAGCTCTTCCTCTAGATCTTGCCTTCATCTCTACCTGCCTCTCCCACCTGTAGCTTGGTCTTTCCAGAATACGAGAATCTAACCTTGGCCTTTCCTTAGAGAAGGATGGCCTCCACTGCAGCCAATCAGTCTTTGGGTTTGGTTCCAACCTCTCTGGGTGTGTTGTCTCATGTTCAGCCACTGCCCAGTGGAAGGCCCCACCATCTCCCTACAGAATGCTTTCTCTAGCCTCTCACTTGGTCTTGGAAGCCCCTGCTTTTCCAGTCTCCAGCCTGACCCTATTCTGCTCCAGAGTCGTGGTGATGGTTACCTTTGATGATCAAAGATCCAGTATTATGGTTCCTCATCCTTCCAATGCTTGAGACTGAGCTGTGTACTAAGTCAGTAAAGCTAATGACAAGGACAATGACTTTGATGGCCACTCCAGGCCAGTAAGCACCTCAGCTGAGCATGTGCTAGGCACTGAGTGTTTTCCATTCAGTACTCTGCTTTCTCCCCACTATAACCCCAGGATGAATGCACCATAATGATGCTCACCTTGCATATATATGCAAGGGGCTTCAGGAAGGTCAACCTGCCTATAGTCATAGATACAGTATGAAAAGGAGCTAGGATGATCTCAATCCAGACTGATTATGAAATATGCACAGAGAAAACAAATCTAGAAAAAACAAATCTTGAGGATGGGGAAGGCCACAAAGGAAACACAAATGTTCATCCTTGTGGAAACCGGGTAATGGGTACCCAGTGTAGAAAAAGATAAATGTGTGTGTGTGTGTGTGTTGTGTGTGTGTTTGTGTGTGTGTGTGTGCATGCATGAGTGTGGGGAAGGGGGTCAGTATTCTATTATCATTGCTTCTGAAGATGTTTGAAATTTTCTAGTAAGTTTTATAAGCAGTGAACTTTGGGCCTTCTTTCTCAAACAAGAACTATGCAATCCCAGTCCCCAAACGTTCTACCATTATATGAAATTGCCAAGAATTAAGTACATGTGGTAATGACCTTATAAAAGAGAGGGAAAGAGAGAGCTTTTGAGTCCTTTCAAAGTTTGATTCTAGAGAAGTTCAGAGTTACTCCAATTTCTGCAGACAAGAAAAATACATCCTTTCAACCAAGTGGCCCACCTTGGCAGAGGTGAAATATCCCACCTCTTCTAAGTCAGGAGTCACCTCCAGCCTCTTCTGCCTTGCAAAAGCCCACAGGCTGGGAGGGGAGAGGAGGGAAGGGACAAGGCCACAGAGACTGTCAATTCCCAGAGAGCGTGGGAAGAGTGAGTGATATTCTAAGAATGAATGAAGAGCTATGTAAGCCCAAGGGAGGAAATGACTCAATTTAGAGAAAAATGGCATTCGTGTTGGATTTATGATGAGGGAGGTGACCCCCCGGAAGAGAAGCTGTTCAGGTAAACAGCTCAGCTCATTCCGCAAACTGAGAGTTAGCGGGGGTGGCATGGTGTGCCCAGAGGACATAAGGCTGGGGTCTAGGGAGATGGCCACAGGCAGAGGTGTCTCAGGAAGACAGCCCTAAATGCAAAGCAGTCAGGCAGGTGTCAGGTGAGAAGTGGGGAGCAATGAGAATTTGGGGTGCTGGTAAAGAGGAACGGACACAAAATAAAGCAGCACCTGGAGATGTGCTGTTATATCTGACACTTCATCTTTGAGGTCACTTAGGTTGTATGGAAGTCAGGCGATTTCCTCAAAGGGTAGAAGGATTCTGGGAAATGACACACGCTTTGTGAGCGTGGGGAAATGGGAGACCATTGCAATTTCTTCTCCCATCTATTTGAATCAGCACAACAGATGGTCCTGCTGAGTCCTAGGACCGTCTTCATTGTCCACTCTGCCAGTGTGTCGATGTGACCACCGAAGTCACAAAATAGAAAATTCCTAATTTTCTCTATCTGTGGAGACAATGGAAGTGCAGAAGGAGGGAGACATTCAGTATTATCATTTTTTCCCCCTCTGACAGCTTTTCCTGCTTGTCTGGAAGCTGATGTTTTTCTCTTATACACCAAGGAACATCTATTAGCCTAGAAGTTGTGTTGCCATGGCAACGAGACCAAACCCGGCCCAATATATAGATAGGGAAGGAAAACGAGCCACTGGAGAAGATGCCGGGTTTCATTTTTTCTTTTTTTTTTTTTGTCCCCAGTGACCCTGCGGTCAATGCAGAGGCCAACTGCATGCTGGGTGGGGGTGGGGGAGGGAGGGGAGGGGGAGGCCTGGCCTGGCCTGATGGCTGGCACTCTGATTCCATGCCAGCCTTTGCCAATGGTCAGACTGGACTGTTCCAAGAAGAGTGGCCATTGGACCGTCCTCAGACCCTCTGGAAATCTGGAGAGGGTGGATTTGGAAAGAATTCGAAGTAGTAGGGTGGGAGAAATGGTTGGGAAGTGCGTGGGCATGCACACACACACACACACACACACACACACACACACACACACACACACACACATTTAATTTGGGGCAGTGCTGGGGTTTGATGTCAGCGTCCTGTGCTTGCTCTGCAGGTCTTCGGCCACTTGAGCCACACCCCAGGCTTTCACTTTCATTATTTTTCAAACAGGTCCTCACTTTTTGCCTGGTCTTGCCTAGACCATGTTACCATTTACACTTCCTGTAGAGATGGGAGGAGAGGCGTGGAGCACTGTGCCCAGCTTTATACTGGCGGAGGTGTTGTCACCATGAAGTTTTTGCATGGGTTGTGATTCCCAAGCCTCCTCAGTAGCTGGAATTACAGGCATAAGCCCCCATTCCCAGTCTTTCTTTGAGGCTTGAACATCTCTGATGCTTTCTTACTAGAAGAAAATAATTGTTTTCTACAATCTGGAATTGGTCGTCTTTCCAGGAGAATGGGTACCAAGGCCATAAACCGCTTATTTGGGGAGGGGGAGGCTTTGATGTGCTAGGATGGTTCTGAATATTGTTAGGAGCTACAGAAGCAAACAATCTGTGTCTGACCCCATGGACTTCAAGATTTAACGCTGCTGGCTTCTGGATGGTTCCAAATGTGAGTTCTCTGAACAGACTTTGACTACAGGCAGAGGATCTGCTTGAACACGGTCGGTGTAGCTTTCCTGACTCTCCAGAGGAGCCTTTAGCTCCCAGTGACCTCCCATCTGATCCCTGAGCTCTGCTTCCTTCGAGACTGTCAAGTGGCTGGAGAAATGCGGACTGTTTGGAAAAATGGGACTGTTTTATTCCCTTTGAATGGACTTTTATATTCCAAGTGGTCTCTGACACAGCCATGATTTGCTGGAGCTGAGAAGTGCTAATGAGGCTCTCTTGACAAAGTATTAAACACTAAATTCAGCACGCCTTGACACTCCTGAGGGAACAATGCAAATGTGTGTGCTTAGAAACACACGCACACAGAGCCCATGTAACTCCTGTTCCTACCCAGGTTGAAAACGTGTTGAGGATCTTCCCCTCCCGACTGATCCCTAAGTGGAAAAGCAAGCATCCATTGTTGAACTGGCAACGAATCCAAGGTAATTAATGAAGGAGAGGAAGGAGAATTGGGGGAGTCAAAGAGTGAGGTTACATTCCATCCGCCCACAGAATGCAGAGCTCACAGAAAGAGCATTCGGTGAATGCTGGTGTCACGCGGCATAAAAATAACCAAGCAATCCTGCCACGGCCATCTAGAAGCTTTCAACACTCGCTTAAAAGAACATTCCTTGCTTTCTCGATTTCCCCATCCATTTAAGACATTTTATGCAATTGTGTGTGTGTGTGTTTATATATAAAGTAATTTATGAAACAAGTTATCTAAGAGAGGTTTGCTTTCAAATCTTGTTGCTTTGATCGTATTTATTTAAATAAAAGTCTCTTTCTATGCCAGGCATTGGTGGTTCACACTTATCATCCTACTACTCAGAAGGCTGAGATCTGAGGATCGCAGTGGAAAGCCAGGCTAAGGTAAGAAAGTCCAGGAGTCTCTTATCTCCAGTTAACCACCCAAAAGGCTGGAAGTGAAGTTGTGGCTAGTTAAGTGTTAGTCTTGAGCACAAAAGTTCAGGGATAGCAACTGGACCATAAGTTCCAGCCCCAGGACTTGTGCATGCATGTACAAACAACACATATGCACACACATGCATGCATGCACGCGCGCACACACACACACACACACACACACACACACACACACACACACACACACACACACAGCCCTCTTTCTAGGTCCAATGTGGAGGGACAGTATCCCAGCTCCAGATGAATCTAATTACCAGAATGGCTGAGAAAAGAGTCCAGGCTATGAAGTAGAGCTGGGGAGGGCTGTGAGGTCAAACTTAGGTTTGATTCTGAAATATTTTTTAGATGATCTGACCACATTTATATCACCACCACATCTTAGAACATCAATCCTCTCTCCCTCCTTTCCTTCTTTCCTCCTTCTCTGTCCCTCCCTTTCTCCTTTCCTTTTTTCTTCTTTTCTCTCTCCCTCCCTCTCTCCCTTTCTCCTTCCTTCCTTTATTTTCTACTGTTGATCGTCTAGCAGGCAAAGATCAAATGAGCATGTAGCATTCATTGATCATCAAAGTTCCAAATACAGCATCCAGCCAATTTCATAGTCATAGACTTTCCAAGCAAGAAGGGTGGGGAGTATGGGGGGGGTTAAAGAAGGGGGCTGCCTCTGGCTTTTATGTTGTTTCACAGATTTCTCAGCACGCAGCATCGGAGACCCGGCCACAGCTCTGCAGGCCTCCGGACACACTTGATTCCTTCAATCTCCTTTCGCCTCTCCTCCCAGACGGCGCATCATCCTCAGGGCCACGGAGAAGCAAAAATTGATTTTAGGAAGGGAAACTGAAAAATGGCTCGGGGCTAGCCTCCTTCCCCGCTGAGTTCATTTGATTAATCGCAGCAGAGGAAACACGAGAAGGTGGAGAGAGGGAATGGTTCTTTATTCCTACACTGAGTCTGGGTATGGAAAAGCCACGTTCCCTGAATAAGATTCTGTGCACCGAGGGATCCTTTCATCTTTCCATCTTCCTTGCCAGTGAGGTTCTCATTATCCCCGACAATATTTGTTATGGGGTGAGCTGTTCCCCAAAGTCTCATCATACGTTCCGGCCCTGGCCGCCAGGAGATTGGATCTGGACGGCCCTGACTTCATTGATACATTCCTTCCTTGATGGATTCATGACGTAACAGCATCACTGGCAGGTGGTAGCAACCAGACCACAGCACCCAGCTGTAGGAAGTGTCCCCAGGGGTGGGGCTTTGTCTCCTGTCTCTCCTTCCCTTCTCTAGCATGAGCTCTCACCACCATCATGGTTCTGGCTTCCCATGCACCCATAAACAATGGAACCAACGGGGCTGGGTATGCACTGCAACCTCTGAAGCTATGACACAATTGATGTGTCCTCCTTTAACATGCTTTCTCTCTTTCTCTCTGTCTTTGTAGTACTAGGGCGCGAACACAGAGCCACACACTCAAATGGCTTGCTTGTTTAGCTGGTGCTCTACTGCTTGAGCCATGTCTCTAGTTCAGGTTTTTGCTAGTCACTTTGGAGATAGAATCCTAATAGATTCTTCTCTCCAGGCTGGATCTGGAACCGCAATCCTCTGGATCTCACCTCCCGAGTAGCTAGAATTATAGGCATGAGCCCCACCACCCAGCATTTTTCTCAAAATGTAGTTTTCTACATACTGAAGTTGGCCAGGTTGTAGCAATGTGTAATCAGAAAACAATGTGTAATCAGAAAAAATGAAAACAACCCAAACCCAACATTTTCTAAAGTATACACACTTACCTGATTGTAATTTAATCAAACAGATTCAAGGTAACACCAAAAATACAAATGCCACCAAGCTCCAGTGGCTCATGCCTGTGATCCTAGCTACTCAGGAGGCTGAGATCTGAGGACCACAGTTTGTAGCTAGGCCCAGCAGGAAAGTCTATGGAACTCTTGTCTCCAATAAATCACCAAAAAGCTGGAAGTGGAGCTGTGACTCCAGTAGTACAGTGCTATCCTTGAACAACAACAACAAAAGCCACAAGGATAATTGCTTAGGTCCTAAGTTCAAGCACTAGGACCAGCATCACTCACACACACACACACACACACACACACACACACACACACACACACACACACACACATAGAGAAATGCCCTGAAGTCTGGAGTGAATAAGTCCAATTAAGACAAAGAGAAACTATTAATAGACACGAAATACAGTCAGTGGTCAGATCAGCAGGTAAAATACGCAGACCTACATAGACCAGATCTGACAGCTGCTCCCAGGTGAGTCCTTTTCTGGCTCCCACAGCCTATGCAGAAAGAAGCTGGGGGCATAATTTGCACCGGGATTTGTGTTCCCTCCTACCCACAGAAGATCAGAGAAACCACTTTCTCAAGAGAAAGCCAGTTGTCTCTCGGGCTGTCTCTCTCCCGAGTTCTCACACAGGGGAATCTCTGCGGTGGAGAAGGTTCTCAGAGTCCCCCGTGACACACAGGAAGGAGCCGCCTTTAGTGCCATATGTCTCCACGCGAGTCAGGGGGGCATCAGCACTGAGCACTCAAAGCAATTCCGCCAGGAGTCAGAGAGGTATTACCTTGATTTATAGCGCTCTTGGGCTCTGATTCGCTCTCACTAGGTAAGAGCGGGAAGCCAGGCTTGCTTCCCTGCTAAATTCCATGCCGCTGACGTGACTATCAGTGATAGAGAAAACAGAGCTGGCCTCGGTATCCATCCTTAAGCAGACTCTCTAGATTCTACTGGCAGGCTGCTGAAAATGATATAACTACTACTGCTGTGTGTGTGTGTGTGTGTGTGTGAGAGAGAGAGAGAGAGAGAGAGAGCGCGAGAGAGCATGTGTGTACAGGGGCTTGAACTCAATATCTAGGCACTGACCCTTAGCTTTTGTTTTTTCTCAAGGCTGGTGCTCTACCTCTCAAGCCACAGCTCTACTACAGGCTTTTTGGTGATTAATTGGACATAAAAGTCTCAGAGGTTTTTCTGCCCAGGCTCGCCTTGAACTCCAGTCCTCAGATGTCAGTCTCTTGAGTAGCTTGGGTTACAGCCACTGGTACCCAGCTGATTGCTACTTCTGATCTAAAGCAATGGAGATGTGTGTTAAATACTGCTTACTTAATACAGTGAATTACACACACATACCCACTGTATAGACACACCTTATATGTTACAATAAACATGTACATATTATGGGTGCACATAAACACAATATGTGTAAACATCTATTTAGCTACTCATTCTTCCACGTAGAATTCTGCACGAGTTTTCAAGCAGTCATGAGGTAGATGGAGTAAGCTGACTCCCATGACGCATAGTGGCTGTGTCTCCACAGGTCTCTAAGGGGACACTTTGGGGGGTCAATTCTGCACCTTCCTTTGTCTTCCCTGTGGCAGGTGTAAGTCACCTGCCTTTGTCAGCTTCCTCCACCTTCTGAATTTTCCTGTCTAGATCAGATCAGATCAGAAGCAGCCAAGACTGGCAGTGGCTTGGTCACTCGGCAGAGCACCAGTCCCCAGGAAGTGGAGAGAGTTTTGCATGGCTGAGTGTTTTCATGGCTCTGTGTGTTCCGAACCGCGATTCCTTTGCTCTTCCTTCAGGAATTTTGGCTGTGTTCTGGATCAAGTTTGCTTTTTTTAAGTTAAATGAGACCAGATGGGAGTTGTGGCTTCCTGGGGCAGGGGTGGGGCTGTCCCCGTGTACCAATTTGTCTAGTGGGGATGGGAGGGGAAAACAGAGAAGAGGGAGGGAAATGGAGATATGGCTCAAAAAGAATTCGTTAACTGTAACCCCCTTTGTATATCAATTCTGCAATAACAATAAATTAAAAAACAGATAAATTAATGAGACAGGATGGACAACAGCAGGCATCTCTTGCTTTGAGAATTCTCTCTCTGTGAAATCTTGTTCTGCCAACCAGGGGCATTTAGGTGGTAAAGGGTATTTGATCATTTCTTTCTCTACCATAGTCATCGTTTCTCAGCCTTATACTAGCTCGAAGAAAACGAGATTGGAGAAGGCAGCTCAAACTCACACCAAGAACTCTTGAAAATCTCCACACCCTATTCATCCTACCCCAGCCCCTGTGAAGCTAGGAAAAGGGGTGATTTTCAGTTCCACACCCCCACTTCTAATTCATTTCAAACTAGCTGGCTGGCAACACTGATGCCGAACATTTTCACATTCCAGCTCCAAGCTCCATTTCTGTTCATTGGAGAATGTTTTGTTTCAACTAATCAGCCCAGCATCCTTCCAATCAAAACAGCAACCCAGGCTAGGTTCAATGCCCATCCCTCAGGAGCCTGGTGTGATCTTCAAATCAAGAACTACAAAGGACTGCCCCCAACCTCCCCACCTGCACCAATGTTGCAGACGAAGCATTGCAGAATTGCAAAACACCACACACACACACACACGCACACACACACACACACACTCCACAGGGACTTAAAAAGTCTATTCATAGCTAGCTAGCTCTTTTCCATGACTTCCCCCTTTTCTCCACTGGCATAGCCTATAGTATGAGGCAAGATGGATGCCTTAGCATTGTTTATTTAGCCAGGACTCTCTTGAAGAAGCAATAAACTAGATAGGAAGGGATGATGGATGATTCTTGCCTTCTAAGCAACTTAATTTTAACTAACAGCCATGCTAAGCTCATGAGAGAAAGCGAGCTTATCCCACCAAACAAACATTAACTGGGAACCCGTCTTGAGCTGGCTATACATTTCTGAGCTCAGAGATAAATAAGGGGAATTTCCTGTACTCTGGGAGCTCAGGGTGAGAGGGAAGAAGAGAGGAACAGATAAAGTGACAGGATGCCCTTCCTTCCTACTTTATTTTTATTATTATAATCTGTGTGTGTGTGTGTTTGTGTGTGTGTGTGGTATGTGTGTGTGTGTGTCCGTACTGAGGCTTGAATTCAGGGTCTGGACATTGTCTCTGAGCTTTTGTACTCAAGGCTAGCACTCTGCCTCTTGACTCACAACTCCACTTCTGGCTCTTTGGTGGTTAACTGGAGATAAGAGTATCATAGGCTGGGCGCCAGTGGCTCATGCCTGTAATCCAAGCTACTCAGGAGGCTGAGATCTGAGGATCATGGTTCAAAGCCAACCCGGGTAGGAAAGGCCGTGAGACTCTTACCTCCAATAAACCACTCAGAAAACTGGAAGTGGCACTGTGGCTCAAGTGGTAGAGTGCTTGCCTTGAGCTGAAGAGCTGAGGGACAGCACCTAGAGTTCAAGCACCATGACTGACAAAAAAAAAAAAAGAGTTTCATAGACTTTCCTGCTCAGGCTGAGCTTGAACCTTGATCCTCACTCAGATCTCAGCCTTCTGCATGAACCACTAGTGCTTATTGCCTTCCTATTTAAAACCTGCATTTCTGGGCATGGAGTGCAGTGTTGAAAAACAACTGGACAAGGTAGTCTTCTGATGGCACAGGTCAGCCAAGTGCACCATGGGAAATGCCTATGTTCCCAGCAAGCCTTCGGGCCTGATATTCAATTAAGCCTCATGGCAAGACAAGGAGAGCAGAGAGAAGGAAAAGGGATGGGAGGAACAGAAGAGCAGCCAGCAAAGGAGTCTAAGAGAGCAAGTCGGGTGGGATTCTACCGGTGGTTTTCAGATGACGAGAGAGGACTTAAGAGCAAAGGATGTGTGTATTTGTGTCTGCAGGAAGGGGGAGATTACATTCTCGGTTTCCTGTGTGGATGGAGGTGCCATTGATTGGGATGTAATGAGCTAAAGCATGTCCCAATGTCTGCGTGAGTACTTAGCTTAGTGAGCTCACTGCATCACCCTTGCTGGCTGCTGAGACCGCAGATTAAAGAGCTGCTGGGCCAGCCTGTGCGAGCTCTTCGCGGGAAGCCCTCATTTCTGCAGCCAGTCAGCGAACTGCTTCATGAGTGAGCTCTGCACTCCCGAGGCTCCCCACTCACCCACGGACATGGATTCCTTCCAAGTTTGTCTCTCGCTAGAGCGGATTCAAGCACATGCACCTGTTCCTCACTTCTCTGTCTCCTGGCCTAGTTGGGTGCCAACTCAATGGAGGTTTCCTAGGGTGACGGGAAGACCAATGGAGTCTAATGTGTGCCGGAAGATATCAGCCTCTTGCATAGCTAGGATGAGCCACTAGTGCCTGCCTCCTATGTCTATTGTCTGAAAGCAGGTAACATTTTTTATCTTTGCCCTTAAACTATCTCAGGCAAACCAAAACATAACAAAACTTTGGTTCACTCTTGGGGCTCCCAGTGAAAAGTATCTTCGTCATTGCAATGATTGGAAGCTGCACAGGATCTCTGTCTGGGACTGAATTAGAATGAAATTTAATGACCTCTGTTAAACCTGTGTGGGACCCAAGTCCCTTTAGCAATTTTGTTATTTTTACAATATTAAAGGTGATATGATGAAAGGCACAGCTTCACTAAAAGCTAATCTCACTGTAATGAGAAAGCTCCAGTATATCTTCCATCTACCGGCTACATTGCAGCGTGCAAAGATGTCTCAATGCCTCTCTTGATCTCTTCCTCTCTTCTAGTTTCCCTCTCTTCTGGTCCCACTTCTGCCTCTGATCTCCTAGCCACAAAGACAACCTTTGATTTCCTCCAAACCCTTCCCCACCCCCATCCTTCCAAATTAGTTCTTAGTGAATGAAGTTTGATGTCCAAGGGGAATTGAGAATCTTGGGTTATATCTCAGAGCCTCCAGGAAGCCAAGGAGACAGATTACCCCACAGTCTCTCTTATCTAAATCTTTCCAGTGCTGCTGGATGAGTAATACACTTTGATTCACGAAAGGATACACAAAGATGATATTTTATCAAAACCCCGTCTGTGGAACTCCAGCAGGGCTTGGCTGATAACTGTGAAAATGACTAATGTCACCAGGAAGGCGATCAACACGAATCAGAGGGCACTCCTTGCCAAGAATGCTAACAACAAAGTGGAAGAAATGACAGAGGTCCCTGTGGAGCTGTGCCTGCCTTAAAAAAAAAAAAAGGGAGCTAAACACATGGTAATTAATTATTACTTTAGGAACAGTTTAAACAAACCATACCAGCCAGCTACAGAGGCTCAGGCCTGCAATCCTAGCTACTTGGGAGGCAGAAGAGATCAGAGAGGATGACAGTTTAAGGCCAGGTGTGCACCGCCAGGAGTGGCTTATTTACATTGGATGCTAGAACCCTAGGTAGAGAGCAGAACATTCCGATTTTCAGAAGAGGTGGCAAGTGCCTTCTGAACTTCATATTTGTGTAGCTACCAAGGGGCACAAGTAGGCCTTGAACTCTGATCTCTGAAGCAGAACTCTTGGTGTGCTCGGCTGTTCTCCACCATGAATAGTTAATTAGAGATAAGAGTCTCATGGACTTTTCTACCTGATCTGGCTTTGAATCATGATTCTCAGATCTCAGCCCTGTGTAGCTAGGATTACAGGTGTGAGCTACCAGTGCCCAGCTTCAGTTATTTTCTTTAGCACTACCGTGTGACCTGGTTCACAAACGATTACTCCTCTATGCTTGTTTTCTTTGTGCAACAGGGATAAAGTAGTAAGATTTACTTCTAATATCTGTTGTGAGGATTAAATGAAATACAGCTCATTTCCAGTGCTTTGGGCAGTGCTCAGTACTTTGACTTGGAGTGTACTGATTATTGTTATTGTTACAGCATCATCATCGCTATCATCATCACCATTATGTTCATCTCATCACCATCCTCTGCCCATGCCCTCCTGTGTTCCCTTAGTTCCTCTCTCCTCTTTTTTTAAGCTATGAATAATCATTGCTATCAGACAACAACCATATACCCTTTCATACCCTCTCTCCTTCTTCAGCCTCCTAAGTGCCGGAATTCAAGGCAGGTACCAGTACAACTGGCCCACAGCTCCTATGATCTGAGCTTTCAATTTGGAGGGTCCTGTCATGGTTTTCCTCTTGTTGTCTATGCTGTTATAGTCTAATCATTCAGTACCATTCCCTGCTTTTATTACTACTCCCTAAGCAGGCACTAAAATCATTGATGGTGAAAGACATATCCATAAGCCTTGGCATTTGATTGACTTAAAATGTCAAGCTCAGGGGCAGGCCCTGAGAAAGGAGGGAGAAAACTCCTTTTTATGAGGTTTGCAGTCCTGAGCTAGGAAGTGCTATGGAGATAAAACTACACGTGTTGAAGACCGGCCCCTGGCGATGCGGATTGCTCTGTGAGGAATCAGGGACCCAGGGGAGCAGAGGACACGGAAGGACAGCATCCAAGCGGAAACCGAGTAGAAAACAGTAATAGAAATGGCTCTGAACCGAGAAATGCCTTCCAGAGATGGTTCTGGTATTTGCTTGCAAGCTTTCGCCTAAAACCATCAGAGGAAACTTCTTGTTTGTTTTTTAAGTGAAAAAAAAAAAAGGGTTAGAATCCTGGCACAAAGGAGAGTTCGGGGAGAGTAACGCCAGCCACCCCCCAGCTGTCCCCTTTGGGTTCTCGATTTTGCCTGCAATTCTTTACAGACGACGAAGCTGTGCCAACCAATATAATAAGTAACCTTTCTCTCTCCTTCTTTTCTATTTTTAAGCCAGAGGGAAACTATTTCCAGCACTTAAAACTTGCCATCGTTCTTACGCATTGCCAAAAACAAAGGACATGCACATGAAGTCCAGTACAGTCGGAGCGAGGGGATAATTTAAATGGTCTTTCATAATCACCTCAAGCAGGGCTAAAATTCTCATTTGCTATTTTCCAAGGCCCTCTCTCCACCCTGAACTTACAACACAATATTTTATTTTGTCCTCATCCTGAGGCTTGAACTCAGGGCCTGGTATTGTCCCTGAGCTTCTTTTGCTCAAGGCTAGGAATCTACCACTTGAGCCACAGTGTCACTTTTTCTGTGTATTCGGTACTGAGTAATCGAACCCAGAGCTCCATGCATGCTAGGCAAGCACTCTACCACTGAGCTACATTCCCAGCCACAGACAACAACAACAACAACAACAACAACAACAACACAGTATTTTAATCTGTGCACATTTCTCTGTTACCACTTTGTCTCTCCAGGCCCCACTCCAGGCTGAGTAAACAGCAGATGCTCAGTAAAGGCAAGTTGGTTTACAAACGAAAAAAACAAAAATTAAATGCCTTGTTACCTGAGCGAGGAGATGTTTCATTCATGTTTCTCCACTCAAAATTCTTAGGAAAGAAAGCTTGACCTAAACCCCTTCTAGGGAATTTGGGAGGGGTTATAGCTTGAAAGATGGTCTTCCTCCAGCTTCGCAACGCAAAGCCCTGACTCCCATTCAAGACTTTTAAAGCTGGGGATTTAGTATAAAAGGTGTGCGTGGGGGGGGGGGGGGGGGGAGAGCTAGCTGGTGCTTCTCTGGTGTGAATACACTGGGAAGAAAGTTGTCTAGAGACCATTAAGAGAACCTTTGCCAAGTACCAAATCAGCTGACATTTTAACCTTGGACTCTCAGCCTCCTCACCTTAAAAAAATAAAACCCAAATGGTTTAAACCATCCATCCTATGGATTTTTTTTTTTGGTGGGGGGGGGGGGTTGGATCATGGCAGTCTGAACAGGAAGGAAATAAAGCAGTAAGCCCCAAAAAGAAAGCTCGAAGTCAAAGCTATTAAAACTAAAGTGGAATATAAATGAATTAAAACTCAGAATAGATGAACCGCATCGATAAATCACTGGTGCCTTTAATGAAAGCGGAGAGAAAAAAAATTCAATACCACCACGAATAAAAAGGAGAGGTATTTTAATACATCTGAAGTGCATTTTGTTTTTGTTGGGGCATATAGTTATTCTGTTGAATGCTAATAGTTTTTCAAAAGTGAGATTGTATAATTGATTGCTTCCAAAAATAGAAAATGTCTGTGCTGTTCCCCAAAGAACCAAAATTGGCTACCACAGCCCAGTATTTGGCCTGCAAATACTGGAGACCTGTTGGTCTACAGTAAAAATACAGCCATTATTTTTTAGTAGCTATTAAAAATGCTAAGGTATTAATTCTATTCTTACAGAAACCTATGCTCCAAGAGATTGTATTGTATATGCTAGGTACTTCCTGCAAAGTGTATTTCCAAAAATGGTTTAAAAAGCAAAAGTGTGTGTGTATGTGTGTGTGTGTGTGTGTGTGCATGTGCCTGCATGCATGCACCAGTAATAGGGCTTGAACTCAGAAACTTGTGCTTATGCTTAGCTTTTTTTTTTCTCAAGGCTGACTCTACTACTTTGAGTCACACTTTTATTTTCAGCAAAAAGCATTTTTAAATCTTAGACTTTAAGGTGAAAATCAAAAGAGTTAATCAAAACTAGAGTTGAAATTCGGCAGGGAAGATAGTGTTTCCAATGTGTTTATTTGATGATATTTGTTGTAATTTATCCAGAACTTACAGATGAGAAAACTCTAGTCTGGTGAGTAAATTTCTTGCCAAATTCTTCTTTACTATAAGGCATGTCTGTAGATAAATACAGATTAATACAGATGTCTACTAGGACCAGTGATGTATCGTTTTTTTTCTTTTTCTAATTCCAAGCTTTGAACACCCAGCCTCTACTTGCTCAGCTGCCACTTGAGCCAGATCTCCAGACTGGCTTTTTGCTGGTTATTTTAGAGATGAAGTTTTGTGAACCTTTCTGCTAAGGCTGGCTTGTGTGTGCGCATGTTTGTGTGAGCACATGTACACACATGCACATGCATGCACACATGTGTAAGTCTTGGGACTTGAACTCATGGCCTGAACACTGTCTCTGAGATCTTTGGCTCAAAGCTAGTGTTCTATCACTTGTGCTACGGCCTTACTTCTGGCTTGCTCTATTTGTTGGGTTTGTTTTGTTTTGTTTTGTTTGTTTTTGATGTTTAATTGGAGATAAGAGTCTCATAGACTTTCCTGCCCAGGCTGGCTTCAAACTGCGATCCTCAGATCTTAGCCTCCTAAGTAGCTAGTGTGAGTCACCTGCACCCACTTTCAGGCTAGATAAGAACTGAAAATTTTCAAATCTCAGCCTGCTGCATAGCTGGGAACACAGGCATGAGCCATAGGCTCCCCATTCTTCATTTGCTTATTGGTGGTAATAAGGTTTGAACTCAGGACCTCCTGCTTACCTGTCTTGCACTCTTCCACATGAGATGACATTCTTCAACAATTTAAAGAAAGAAAATGCCAAGCATTTGAACTATTATAACACAAAGCTATGGGGCATGATCTTTTTATTCCCTTGACATTTCTTTTTAAGTACTATTACCATTTTTGCTATATGTAGCTCATGCAGGCCTATATTCTTTTACACTAAAAAAAAGATATTGTTTGGCATGCTGGTTTTAAATTCCATTTTACAACTTTCGTTAGGTGGAGAGAAAAAAAATAACCTTAATGATTAACAAGAAATAGTTGCTGAATGTCATCTAGTACTGTTATTATTGAGATAATTATACAAGATTTTTTACAGAAACGTGATGCATTATATAAATAACTCAGATCAGCATTATCCCCTGCCATGTGCAGGTGAGGTTAATTACTGGGATATGAATCATACATTTCTTATTTTATCTATTGGTCTTTGCTTTTTGGTGGTTTTTTTTTCTTGAAGAAAGCACAGGGGACAAAAAAAAAAAAGGAATAATGGGAGCTGATCAGTGAGTAATGCCAATGGCTGAACACTATGGTCACAGCCCTGTCTACCTGCGGGGCCGGCTATGGAATCAACTGGCAAGGGCTCAAAAATATGGGAAGAAACTTGTGTCTGTAGTGAACAGATACAGACATACAATTTCCCCTGGCATTATGCCCTAAATACTTTAACAACCACTCACACGCCATTTATATTGTGGTAGGGATTATATGTAATCTGGAGATGATTTAGAGCAGACCAGAGGATTTACATAAATTATATGCGATACTGTAGTAGCATTTTATATGAAGGACTCTCATGTATCTGTTATTTTGCTCTTCACAGTAGAGCCTGTTCCCACCTTGAGTGTCAAGGGACAGCAATATGGAATTTGGAGGTGTGTGTGTGTATGTATGTTGGTACTGGGGCTTGAACTCAGAGCCTCATGCTCTCATTCAGCTTTTTTGCTCACAGATGGCGCTCTACCCATTGAATCATGCCTCCAGTCCAGCTTTGTGCCGAGGCGAGGATCACATGCTGTCTGCTCTTGATTGTGGAACAAGGCTTATTCTCCATATTCCCATCCAATTGGTGTTTGTCGAGCATACTTGCTTAATGATTGTACCTGTGCATGTGCGGGGAAAGCTTTGGCTGTGACACAGTTTAGAAGAGAGATAGGAAGGAAGAGAGTAAGGTTGCAGCATTCGTATCCAGCGTGCTGTTGACCCCTTACACACTGCTTACTTCAGACTCGGGAGCAGGCAGGTAGGTTCAGGACATTTCATTTCACAGATGCAGAAAGCTAGGCTTGAGAGGCAAGGCCACCTGTCTGTAATGAGAGAAGCCAATGGATGCTTCTAGTCAGGGATCTGGGACCAGCAGGAAGAAGAGCCTAGAACAAAGTCATCCCCTGTTGGAGCTCAGGAGACAGCCAGTCTGAATGTCAAACTTGGGCTCCAGCTCTTCTTATCTGTGTACCATTACTCAGGTCACTGAACTCTCTTCTTTGAGCCCCAGTCTCCTCATCTGTACAACAGGAAAAATAATCGTTCTTTGTTTACAGGATCGCCATGCCATCTATCTGAGCTAATGCAAGTAGGCACTCTGTACCATGCCTGGCTCAGGGCCACGCCCCTTCATCATTCAACCCACAGGTAGCAGCTTATTTACATTTCATTAAATGACTAACTGGAGCTTGGCACAATCCTGGCAATACCACCCCCAAAGAGCTAATGGTTTAGTAATCAGCCAGGCTGGTTAGGGAAGGAGAAAAGCAAACACCAGCCTGTGTTTATTGTGTGTGCAGTGAGGAACTTCTGTTCTCCCCCAAACAGCTCCACAAATGCCTTTGGCAAGGCTGGGTAGCACAAGGAAGGCAGTTGCTCCCCGACCTTCCCTAACACTAAGCTGAAGTCCTAACACCCACGACCTAAAGACGGTGACCTGAGTTCCAAGGCTCTGCAGATATAGCTAAGATGAAGTCATACGGAAGTGGGCTGGGCCCTCATCCAGTATGGCCTGTGTCCTCATACAAAGGAGAATTTGGGTGAGGGATGCACACAAGGACAAGCCAGGTGAAATGAATGCAGAGATGGGGTGGTATGTGCACAAGCCACTGAACACCAAAGACTGCCACTCCTGTACAGAAGCTAAGAGAGGTGTATACAGACTGTACCCCCCCCCCACCCCAACCTGCAGGAACTAACCTGTCAATCCTAGAACTTCCTAACTGCAGTGTCCAGAACTGAGAAGCAAGACGTTTCATTGGTTTAAGTCACTTGGCCGGAGGCATTTTGTTCTAGCAGCATTTAACAACCTAATGCACATTGCTGTGAGAAACAAGGTCAATGGTTTTTCATTTTGTAGGTGAGGAAGATAATGGAACAGTGTAATGAAGTGCTGTTGGTCAACAGTGAGGAAGTAGATTGGTTAAGAAAACCTGTTGGTCCAAGTGCTTATGCCACTTACTTAGAGATATTTCTAGAGATTAGAATATGCCTTGTAGCAGTAGAGTGCTTTGAAATTCACACGGATGCAATCATGGCACAATAATGGTAAAATCCTTAGTAACAGGGAACAGGGTAGAATCTCTCCCTTCCCTCCTCTCTCTCCCTTCTTCCTTCCCTCCTTCCTTCCCTTCCTTCCTTTCTTTTTTGTGCCAGTCTTGGGCATAGGCCTTGTCCCTGAGCATTTGTATTCAAGGCACTAGCCTTGTGCTCTACCACTCAAGCCACAGCTCCATGTCTTGGTGGTTAATTGGAGATCAAGAGTCTCATAGACTTTCCTTCCCTGGGTTGGCTTTGAATTACAATTCCTCAAATCTCAGCCTCCGGGTAGCTAGGATTACAGGCTTGAGCCACTGGTACCCGGCTAGGATCTCCATTTCCAATGGAGAAAACTAAAGAGAAAACAAGAGTTGCTAATACTTTGGAAGGTGGTGGTAGAAGTGAACTCCACACTGTGTTTGCTTACCAGGGTATGACCTTTATTCCCATGTTCTCTGATCCAAACATAAGCTCTAGGATACAGTTCACCAGAACTCAGGCTAGCTCTCTCATCTAGTCCAGACACTAGATCAGAATCTGTGAATAACTATCACCACAGATGGGGAAATACTCAAAATGGTCCTCTGTGGCCTTCTTGTAAAAATAAAAAAAAAAAGAAACATAAAGCGATTTCTCCATCAAAGGCACAAAGAACATATCTAGTCTCCAGAAGCAGCAGAATTTTCAAAAACATAGCCCGAAGTAGTCTGTATTATTGTCCCTGGCTGAGAAGGAAATAGTTTTGTGATCTATTTGCAGCCAAGTGACAGGCGTGAAGGCAAGGATGACCATTTCCTTCATACCAGGAATGTGCTCAGTGCCAAAGCTTGCAGAATCCCAGTCAGGAGCCCTGGGCCATGAATGAAGCTAATCCTGCAATGTGCTGTGGTCTCTCATACAGACTGAATCATTTCAGTTCAGCTCTTACTGGGGATGCTGCATTGGGGAGAGGGTGGAGGGGGACATGCTTGCCCCAGGCCCCAGAACTCTTCCAGACCACATCCTGTGCTGTCTTTGGTTTGACACCTTGCAGAAAATTATCCAACCACAAAGATCTACAGCATACCACAGAACCCACGCCTCCCGTGTCCAACCCCGTGGTTTCTAACACATCCACAGAGCTGGGCTACTCATCATGGCTACTAATTTTAGAACAAGCCATGATACCTGGGAGTAGTCCTTTCTATTCCTCACAATCCCCTGTGCTGGAGAAAGCCGAATCCACTTTCTTTTCTTTTCTTTTTTTTTTTTGGGGGGGGGGGGGTCTGGTCGTGGGCCTGAACTCTGGGCCTGGGCGCTGTCCCTCAGCTCTTCAGCTCAAGGCTAGCACTCTACCACTTGAGCCACAACGCCACTTCCGGCATTTTTTCTTTTTGCTTATGTGGTGCTGGGGAATCGAACCCAGGGCCTCAGGCATGCAAGGCAAGCACTCTACCACTGAGCCACCTTCCCAGCCCCCGAATCCACTTTCTAAGGAGCCCTCCTCCCTAACCTGGCTCCTCTCGGCTCTGTACCCAGGCTATTTGTACTCTTCTAGGCCAAGCAGGAGGCTTGTGCTGCCTATCAGCCTGTTTTATCTAGCATTGCCTTCCTGAACCTCTGTGTCCACACTTCTGCCCTCATTGCATTACTACAACAACTTTCCATAAAACGTCAACCAGCACCCCTGGGTCCAATCCAAAGGCGTCCCTTGGGGGACGGCAGTAAGGACCCATCCAAATAGTTTTAGCGGTCCTTAGATAGTGCCTGTCTGTGGACTTCTCATCTGCTATCTGCTATAAGGAGTGTGGTGGGGGAATGCCTGGTTCCGGGCTTCTCTACGCCCTATAGGGAAGAACTCAAAGATAGAACGCCAGAGCTGGGGATCTGGGGCAACTTCCTCATCGCTGTGCCCCTCCATCCCCATACCTGTGTCCCAGGGACAGTAACTGTGCCACCCCTCAGGGTCATCAAGCAGATGAAATGAGTTAATTTGAGGTGCAGGGCTTGGCGAAGCGAGCGGCACACAGAAACGCACCAGGCAGTGTTTGCGCGTAGAATTATGGAGCTCATCCTTTTGTGCAGTGAGTTGTTTATTTGCCACTATTTTTTCTTTTTAATGAATTCTATTCCATTAGACTTCCCTGGCGTTCAAACGTCCACCCAATGCGATTATAAGCTGGGGCCAGGAGGGGAGAGATTGTTGAGGATTTCAAACGTCTTCAAAGCCTCATTTGTGTCATCTGTAAGATGAGAAGAGTAATATCCAGGTCTTTGGGTTAAAGAAGTTAACGCATGAAGTACTTAGAATAATGCTGGGCATAGCATGAATTCCTTCGAGATGTCTGTAGTAGGGATAGTTGTCCAGCTCCCTCTTGGCTGTCCTCCTGGTACTCGGGTTAAGCCACCCAGAGACAGGCCTTACGGACTGCTGTGTTGATAGAGCATCCTCCCATAGAGAAGGTCTGCACAAGCTCGTTGCCATCCACCGCAACTGAGCCCATGGCTACCCGTCTTTCTCTCCGAGTTTGAGTCCAGGCATCTGTTTCAGAGGCCGTGGCTTCAGTCTCTTAACTTCTGGGTTTGGTGTGGGAATTGAAGCCTGCAGCTACTTTAGAACTGGCTGTTGCCTCTCTCTGGGACAGCCTTGTCTCCTGGAGGCTGGTGCTCCACAATGATCTTCCTGCACCCCCTTGTCCCATCCCAGAAGAGAGAACCTCCAAACTTAGTGGCCATTCTTCTCCTTTCTTTCTTCTTGTAAGGCACATGGTGTCTGGAGTTTGTGGTGTTTTCAAATTATGTGTGTGTGTGTGTTTGTGTGTGTGTGTGTGCACACTCACACACGCGTGTGTGTGATCAAACGACAACCCGCATCATGGAGCTTTAAAAAAAGGCAGGCAAAAGATAGAGATTAGGGACATTTGCATCGAAGACATGAATGCATCTGGGCAATGACCTTCAGTGCACCAAGGCAAAGGGAGATACACCAGAGAAAGGCATAATTAACATAATTGACTCAAAGTCATCCATGCCAGAATGCTAGCAGGGACGGATTCTTCCTACCTTCAGAAAGAAGGATGAGCTCATCTCACAGACTGGAACTTTCTGCAATGACCACAGCATTCTATTTCTGTCCTGGGGGAGGGGACAGTCGCTATGCCAGAGGTGGCTTCTTAGCACATGGAATGTGGCAAGGGTCATATTTCTAATGTGACCAACTTTAACTCACTGAAATTTCAACAGCCACATGTGATTAATAGTCTCCTATTGGACAGTGAAGTCATAAACCTTCATGGAAATAATAATATAAAATGCCACATATATCTTTAGTAAGAGATCTTAAAAATTATCAACCAGAACGTGCATCCCCTTGGTACCACTGAGTGGCAAATGAGCGAGAGTGGTTGTAATTACCAGTAGGTAGTGGCGGCTTGTGTACATCTTTGCAGTGTCTATACTGGGGGCCAAGGTGACCTTGGGAAATTGAGGAGGGGAACGGCGCCCTCAACCAGATGTGAACTCAAAGTCCTTCGGCAGCACCTCCTCTTCTGTGACTTTGTTCACTCCATCCCTTTCTTATAGCAGCTTTTTGAGAACTACATCATCCCAATAATTTCAGCCTTTCCAATTCATCCTGGAAACCATCGCTGAATCTTCATTCCCGCTTCATCGTGTTCTCTCTGGCTTTCCGATCCAGTTACAGTTGGAACCGATACGCCACAGTTGGTTAGCAAGTGCTTCTCTCATTATTTTGTAAGTTTTAGCTTGCTCTCAAAAACTAAATCACAGAGCTGGGGTGTGGCTCAAGTGGTAGGGTGCCTATGTGGGGCTTGAACCTAGCCCCTCCCCCAAGGACTGCAAAAACAAAGCTAAACCATAAACTCAAGGGCAGGAAACATGTCTATGCCTTCTACAGACTTGGAATTTGAACATAGTATTAGCACACAGTAGGTTCTCTGCCACATTGTAGGTGTTTCACCACAGAGTAGGTGCTCCACAGAGTTATAGCTGACAGAGACAGGTGTTATTTTGTCCCTTTCCCCGCTCTGAACTGTGTGTGTGCACTCCACCTTTCCCTCGGGTTAATGCACAGCTGCACGCTTGTATCTGGATGCAATCCTGAGGCCATGATACCCCTGCTCTGCTTGGCGTATTAAATTTACAGTAAAGTCAAAGACAGATGGCAAAAAGGAAACCTTAATAGTCCCTGATATTATTAAATCTTCTTGTTGGAGGGCTCTAAGAGCTTCAGAATATTTTCCTTGAGTCCTCCTGGATTACCTGTTCCATCAATGGAGTTATAGACCTGGTCGGAGAAGCAGTTCTGTGCAATCATTTACTGGAGGGGAAATCGTTACAATCCTCCTTCAGAGGCTCCCAAGTAATAAGCTTGCTATCCTCTCCTCGTGCCAGGAGAGCTGCGTGGGTTTGATGAATAGCCCCATTTGGCCCAACTGCAGCTCTAAACAGATGTCTGTAAATACCACAGGAAAGGGCCCTCAGAAAGTGCTTGTGGATGCTTATGTTGGCAAACAAGCAGTAACTGGCTGTCTCCCTTCCAAAGAAGATCCACCTGACGAAGGAATCATTACTCCTCTGTTTTGCCGGGGACTGCGTTAACTAGCTTGGCTTCTTGAAACTCATCTCAGTAGCTCCTCGGCTAGTGGACTGGGCTTGTCCACCCATGAGACATCGTGTTTACTGCCACTGCTGGTAGTAGGCCGGTGCTATGGCCTCTAGTGAGCAGAGGTCAAAGATGGTACAAGCTCTCCCACAATGCACCTCACTCCCAGCCAATAATTATCCAGACCAAAGCTGGGTGCCCATGGCTCACACCTGTACTCCTAGCTACTCAAGAGGCTGAGATCTAAGGATCACAGTCTGAAGCCAGTCTGGGCATTTGGAAGTCCATGAGACTTACCACCGATTAACCATCAAAAGCTGGAAGTGGAGACATGGCTTAAGGGGTAGAGCACCAGCCAGGAGCAAAAAAGCTCAAGAGAGTACAGTGCAGCACTGTGTGGAGATGGAGGGAAGCCTGTGGACTGGAGACCAGGTCCCAGAATCCTGTGCCTCAGGACAGTAAAAGCTTGCTTGCTGCTGCGGCATGCTGCCTGGCTCCTCTTGCTCAGTACCCTTGGTCAACTGAGTCTGTGGCCAGCCCTGAGCAGTGAGGGTGAGTCCTCTGCTGCCTTCTTCACACCGACGTGGAGAGCAGAGCTGCCCACCGGGAAATTCCCATCTGCACTGCTGTTCCCGTTCCTTAGCTGGCTGAGGTCTCTTAAATGCCAGGCTCCACAAGCAGCCAGGACCCGGCCTAGCCCCGCCTCTTTCCTGGTCGATAATGCCCTTGGAGCCATGACCTTGGCCTTTCAGAAGCCTCTGGAGGTAGTTGGAGAACACCCCAAAGTCACTCAGATGGCTCTATTTCCCTCCCTTTGCCTCTTGAGAGTCTTCCTGCCTGAAATGCCCCGACTTCCGCTTTTCTGGCTCCTGCCTATCCCCGCTCAAAGGACCTTACTCCAAAAAGGCTTCCTCTTCCTCTTTCTTCTTCTCTGTTTCAGTGGTAATAGGGCCTCGGTGCTGGCCAGTCAGGTGCTTTACCACTTGAACCATGCCCATAGCCCTTTGTGCTTTTGCTACTTGTCAGGTGGGGGTCCTGTGTTTGGCCCGGAGTCAGCCTCAGTTATCATCCTCCTAGCTATACCGTCCGCGTAGCTGGGATTACAGGCATGTATCACCATAGCCAGCTGGTTCTTCAAGATTAAGATCTTGTTGACTTTTTGCCAGGGCTAGCCTTGAGCTGTGATTCTACTCTCTCTACATCCCAAGCAGCTGCGACTACAGGTGTGAGCCACACACTCAGCCACGCCTTCCTTCTTTAGAGTCACTCCAGCAGGTATTCTCAAGGAGCATTCTCTGCCCCAGAGCAGAAAAAAGTGGTCCGTGGTGAAGGAAAAGTAATCTATTTTTTTAAGCATATAAAATACAGATACACATACAGAATGTAAGCACACACACACATACGGTAGATTCAAATTTCAGTCCTCACTTAAACGCTACTAGATTTGTTGGGGTGCCTCAGGACATGGCATTTGAGCATAAGTTCCTTCTCTTCCTCACAAATGAGTTAATCTTAAGAGATGATTCCCAGCTTCCTCTCCCCATTGGCCAATGAGAACTCCATATAGCCCAACTCCACCCCATTCTAGCCTACTGAGATGCCACTATGAATAACATATGGATGTCTGGCTCATTAAATTAAAAAGACTTTCATCTTGGCAATTACAGCGGAAAGCATATATTATTGCCTAATTTAATTGAACAAGAAATAGAATCACAGAAAAAAAGAAATAGAATCATAGGGAGCACTGTCAATAGGGAAAAAAAAGGACTGGCAGGAAACAAGGAGAAATGTTAACTACATTAGCTTTCTCTGGGACGTGGTCATGCGTTTATTTCCCCTTAAGTTCTTCATTAGTTTAGGAATTTCCTGTAATGAGCATGTATTTATTTTCTATTTTATTCGTTTTGGAGTTGGTACTAGGCTTCAAACTCAGAGCCTTGTTCTATTGGCTTTTCTTTTTTAAGCTCACCACTGGCACTCTATCTAACCTGAGCCACACCCTAAGTCTGACATTTTGCTGGTTAGTTGGAGATAAGAGTCTTATACATTTGTCTGCTTGGGCTAACTTTGAACCATGATCCTCAGATCTCACTCTCCTGTCCAGCTAGGACTACAGGTGTGAGCCACTGGTGCCCGGCTGAACATACATTTATTTATTAGTTATTTATTTCTGCTGGTCCTGGGGCTTGAACTCAGGATCTGGGCTCTATCCCTAAGCTTTTGTGCTCAAGGCTAGCACTCTACCACTTGAGCCACAACTTCACTTCTGGCTTTTTTAATGATTAGTTGGAAAGAGTCTTCCTGTCCTGGCTTTGGAATCCTCAGATCTCAGCCTCCTTGAGTATGAACCACCAATGCTGGCTGTATATATTTATTTTATCACAATCTGCGTGTGTGTGTCTTTTTTTTCTTTTAATGCTGAAATATTAGACAGACATAGAGAGGTACACTTTGAGCCCACAAATCCAGGGCTGACTGTATTTGATTATGAAAAACAGAAGACTTCTATGGGGGTATTTATATTTAGGTAAAAAGACGTTTGGGGGTATTCAGAGAAGCCATTCAGTTTGGGCCAGCTGAGTCCATCAGGCATACAGCAAAAGCTCCCTCTGGAAGCACACCCTAGTCTGTCTCACAGAAGCTAGTATTCGCTGCAGTTTTTAAAGATACTTGTGATGCCCTGAAGTCCAGAAAACACATGTGCCAAAAAGACCTCACCCATGAAGAGGCAAAAACACATCCCATGTGTTGAAATATTGAAAGTATTTCCTGGGAACTTCCTGACCTAGGAAGACTTCTTAGTGAGATGTCTGTCCCTCAGAGCTCCAGATGCATCCTCCATCCAGGCTGACAAGAGGCCATCCCAGGCTCCGCCCTCCCTTTGTCCACAGAGTTTTCTCAACCCTGCCCCCAATCCCACGTCCCAAACAACTCATGATTTAGCACCTTTAAAGGTGATTCTGGGGTTCTCAGTTTTCTCCCAATCCTAGGACTTCTGGCAGATCCATGAACAGAGACTTAATCCAACACCAGGCCCAACACTTCAGCAAGAATTACCATGCTCAACAAGATGGTGGACAGCACCTGCCAAGGGCTCAGCATGCACATCATGTCCACCTCTCAGCTCTCGTCCACCCTGACATCCTCAGTCTCTCATAGGCCCCTGAGGTGACCACAGGCATTATGCGTGTACAGGGCTCATAGCACCAACACTGTGGCAATGTACATGGTTTGAGAATAGCCCTGAACTCCATGAAGATGATTGCTCCATCCACAGCTCCACAGAGTCTGAGGCGACGATTTTTAGGACACTCATTGCAAACCCACAAGCCAAGAGAAAAACCATTTGGTAAAGCTCGCACGTGACTCCCCGGATGGGAGAGAGGAGGTATTTGCAGAGGGACAGCCTCGCTCTTACCTCCTCCAGGGCCCATAAGGAGTCCATCATGGGCTTGATCTTCTTCTGGTTGTAGAGTCCCAGGAGTTTGTCCACCACTCCTCGAATGAGGCCGGCTCGGCCCTGTTTGAAGAGCAGGTTTAAAAGGGAGAAGCCCGCGATGACTTTATTCTCTTCATACAGCTTAATGGGGTTCACCTTCTCCACCTGCCACCACTGGAAGAGAGAGTTGCCTCATTACAAAGACTCCGCCCAGGGCAAAGACAGGGGTGGTGGCAGCTAGGTTGGATCAGCTCTACAGAAGCCAACTATTTGTTCTCCAGCATCTAATCACAAAGCACAGGGAGGAATGAGTAAGGAAGTGATTTGCACTAAATCCGCAGCTCCTCAGTGAATGTTTGTAGAATTCCTATTACCATCGCTGTTCAGCTATAGCTGAGAGAATTCTAGAGCCAGGAGCCGGTGGCTCATGCTTGTAAAAGCCTAGCCACTCAGGAAGCTAAGATCGGAGGGTTGACGTTCAAAGCCAGCCTAGGAGGAAAAGTCCATCCGACTTTTATTGTCAATAAACCCAGCAAAAAGTGGAGGTGTGGCTCAAGTGGTAGAGTGTCAGCCTTGAGTGAAAAAACTCAGGGACAGTACCTAGGCACTGACACAAGTGTACACAAGCACATGTATGCACACACACACACACAGAAGCTATCGTGCTGAAAGGCACTTAATGATACAATGAGTGAGTTAACGTATGTAAGGTGCACATGGTGTCTGATGAGTACTGGGCACGCTATAAACACTTGTATTATCTTAATTTGGAAGGAACGCATGTGACTTCGTGCCTAAGTGCTCTAATTTGGGGTGCGACTGCTCTGTGGGTATTAGCTTCACCTGAGCCCATCATCACTGTGATGGGCTGATATGTCTGATAATGAAATGCCAGCTCGGTGACAGTTCTAAGATGGAGGATAATTTAAGACAGCTGAGTGAGAAATCTCTCTCTGGTTCCAAACACGCCTTTGTCAAATGGACATAAAAGTCTTGTTCTTCTGGAACTTTTCACAACAAAGTCATCACTCCTCTTCTCTGCCTTCTCTTCTGATTCACTTGTAGCCAATTAAGGAGTGATCTCTGAGCTGGAATGACCTCCAGCGACAAGGTGTAATGGTACCCTTGCTTGAGCCGAAGCATCTGTCTCCACACCCTGGCTATCCTTTATAAATACCTTCACAGAGCCCCGGCCCACTGCCACGATTTCGTGAGCATGGCATGTTGAGATGGTGCGTGAAGGGAAAACCCCCTTACAGCCGTCTGTCATTGGGAACCAGCATGGCTCCCCGCAGCTGCCTGTCAGCATCGCATGCCACTGCAGCCCCGTCACCCACATGGCTGAGCGGCAGGGGGCCTGTCTCCAGCCCAGGCTGCCGACAGCGGCCTGCAAGAGGTTCCACTCTTGCTCTTGCACAGCCTGTCAGCCCAATGACCCTTCCATCAGGTTTCCAGGCCCACATAAAAATTCCAGAGTCGGGACTGGGGGTTGACGATTCCGGCAGTGAGTGTTGTCACTTAGAAGGAGCCTAGGAAAACCCCACAGAACCACCCATGGTTCTGTGAGAATGGCCAGCTCTCCCTGCCTGCCCTATGCAAAAAGCTTCCACCCATCCTGCTATTTTTACCATCCTTTTTCTATCCTTGACTGAGATTCGATGTAATATGGGTTTCTAACGTTGGGGTTCTCTCCCTCATTAGACTATTAGAGCTACAAGGGCTCCAAATGGACCCGCTACAGTCGCCATGATACCATGATGCAAGGCACAGAGCCACACATAGTAGGTGCTCATAGAGGGTCTGTATGATAAACACTGATGGAGTGACAGGTCTATCAACATAGCATGGGCTGCACAGGAGACTAAAGAAGCAGCATCTCCTGTGTGGAAGGTGGGGGGCAGAGACAGAGGAGAGCCCAAGCAAGTTTTTTTTGGGGGGGCCCGGTCATGGGGCTTGAACTCTGGGCCTGGGCGCTGTCTCACAGCTCTTTACTTCAAGGTTAGTGCTCTACCACCTGGGCCACAGTGTCACTTCCAGCTTTTTTTTTCCTGCTTATGTGGTGCTGAGGAATCGAACCCAGGGCCTCATGCATGCAAGGCAAGAGCTCTACCACTGAGCCACCTTCCAGCCCCCCAAGCGAGTTTAATTCTAGCATGGATAGCTCTAGATGGGAAGCTGTGTACATGCATAGTGGGAGGAATGCCCAGAGGTAAGTCTTCTCAATGGCAGGCAAAGTAATCGCATACCCAGTTTGTTAAAGCTGAGGGATCTCCACCTCTATTTCTAACTCATAAGGATGGGGACACAGAGAAATCTCAGGTGCCTTCAGAGATCTGGCTAGAAAATAGCCAAAGGGAAAGGCTGGCCACTTTTTGGAGCAAATGCATTGATGCTAATTCTGTGTGTGTGTGTGTGTGTGTGTGTGTGTGTGTGTGTGTGTGTGTGTGTGTGTATTTGTGCCAACACTAGTGTGGGAACTCAGGGCCTAAGTGCTGTCCCTTAGCTTGTTTTGCTTAAGGATGATACTCTACCACATGAAACACAGCTCTACTTCCAGCTTTTTGGTGTTTATTTGGAGATAAGAGTCTCATGGACTTTCCTGCCTGGCCTGGCTTTGAACCAGGATCCCCAGATCTCAGCTTTCTGAGTGGCCAGAATTACAGGCATGAGATACCGGCACCCAGCTGATGCTAACTCATTTTTTGACTGTTGAGAGAAATGGCTACATGCAAACAAGGCCTGCTGAAATAACGATACACGTTTTTCTTTTTTCATCTTCCTGGACAGCCCCACATCTGTGCTTCTTTTAGGCAGCAATATCCAAATGCTGTTCCTGCCATGCACATGGAACTGGGCAGGGATGCAGGCTTGTACTGACAATGGATGATGCAAATGACAGACAACTGACCCATCTTTAGATGGAACTGACAACGTGCAGATCCCATGGTACTTACTGATTTTGCAAAGCTGAAGAAACTCTTGGTCTCTCCAGTTACCATGTTGGATGAGCCTGCCAAGGAAAGATTCCCAGATCAAGCAATTGCTAATGAAAACTCAGTATCTTCTCATTATCCTCAGTATCTTCTCATTATCACGCATGGGATGATGACAGTTGTTTGGTGCAGAATTGGTAGAAGCTTAAAAACAAGTTTAATTCAGCCTTGGGAAAAGGAGGGACTTAGAAATAGGGGATCAGAAGTTGATTATAATGCTAAGGTATCCCTGAGCCAAAGGGGAAGTGACATTTCTCATGGTGACAGTGGGATTATTTTAGAAAACCAGGTGTGACAAAAAGTGATTTAGGTCAACATTTTAATATAATGACTATTTGCTGAAATGTCTCCTTGGGTCTGTTCTCTGTGCCTTGAGTATTGAAGTTGCACAGGAAGCTACTTTGAGGATCTGAATTTGATTGCTGAGTAAGCAAGAGTTTCATTTGTGGAAGCGGGCAGGGAAACTGAGGAGGGCAATATGGATGAACGGAAAGATGAGGCTCAGAATAAGGTAGATGAGGCAAAAAATACATTCAGAAGCCAAAGAAATGGCGTGACCACTGAGTCAGGTCCAAAGATCCTGGGCGGAAAGAAAAAGAAAAAACCACTCGAGACAAAGGGTATGAGAAACTGGGCTTCATCAGCTGGAATAAACAATATGCAGATGGAGATAGAGCTGGAGTTGGGAAAGAGTCTCTAAGATGCACAGAGAGAAAGACGCCTTTGTGAGTTTTCTATGGTAGGTGTAGGGATGAAGAAAGCTTTAGCAACACGGGGAAAAACAATGCTGATGATTCACCAGTGACTTTCTAATGACTGTCACAATTTGCCCCCGAAAGAGTCGGGAGTAAATTCTTCTCAGAGAATAGTTATTTCATGAACAACAAAAGCCACAAAAGAAAACACGTGTTTTATACGTGACTGTGTGGCCTGCGTAAGTTGTCACCAATTAGTTAATCACTGCTCTGATTTGGCAAATGGCAATCATTAGCATGCCAGCATCGGCTTCTATTCCTGAGTCACCAAGTAATCAATGCAGTTAATTAGATAATGGTGACATAAGCAAGTTGAAAGTGCACCCAAATGACGTCGTGGGGGGAAAAAATAGAAATCCCGGTAATTGGTCAGTAAGGACGAATCAATGGTCCATCCACATTTTGTTAGTCATATCCGACATCCGAACAATGTCCACTGACTTCTTAGGTTCTCTTTTCAATAATTAATGTGTCCAGTCTCCAGGAAAAGCACACAGTCAGGATAGAAACAATCAGAACACCCCCAGCAATGAAATGGTTCCCAAGTGTGGTAAGCTCAACTTTTTTTTGTTACAGTGATTTGATGATGACAAAAAAAATCCTATTTATAGCCATCAAATATGTCTTTTATAAGCTCTACAGCTAATAGCAGAAGGATTTTCTTTCTCAGTTACTCAGAGTTAAGGCTCAATTTCCATTGTGCCTGTGGGGCAGTGAGGTGCCAAGAATTTCAAATGGCAGATCACTCTGGTATCATTTCACTGTAGAATATGACTCTGGCTTATCTGTGTCTTTTCTGACATTGTGCAGGCTGATATGCAAATGAGCTGCCTGCCTAGGATGGTGGACAAGGAAGAGAAGAGGAAAAGAAAGGTTTCCAGTCTTGGTTTAGCTTGGAAAATTACTCCTACTTGTTTTCATAAATCTTTTGCACACTCAAGCGAATAGAAGCATGTGAGACAGACAGGTGAGCAGAGACAGGAATAGACATGTATGCAGAAATAGAAATAGACTGCTAATCCAGGGCTCACCTCTTCCTTGGGATATTCAGGAGTAGATGAGAGAAAAAGGGGTGGGTGGTGTCTGTTTTCTGCAACTTCACCAACTCTTGTATCCCATTCACTGGCCCCCATCTAGTGGCTTCCTTCAAAGCCATTAGTATTTTCCACCTTCCGGAGGTCAAGTCCCTTAAAGGTTCTACTCATTCTCATTGACCACACTGGTGTGGCCCTGCCTTCACCCAAACACAGACTGAAATTATCAATCTCCAGTCCTACACCCCCAATGTATCCACACCATTTCTGGTTTTGGAGCCAAGTGCCCCCTGTGACTCACCCTGCCCCTCTATGCACACTCACCATATAAAATGTAGGTCCCCAGGGGTTTCAGAAGACTGAGACCCTTGCCAGTGTTGTCCCCACACAGGCAGTCCAACACAACATCCACGCCCTCAGCAGAGATCCTGAATGGAGGGAAGAAAAGCAAAATGCTGTCGGATGTCAGAAACCAAGGAGTACAGCCCTTTCCTTCCCTGTGTCCCATCACTTGACTTCCAGAATAGGAATGGCAGAGCTCCTGGAGAGGCCTTGGAGGGAGGTTTATCTCCAAAGTCCAGCTACACACACCCCTTGCCTTGCCTTACTATGTGGGTCCATCCCGAGAGGCCTGTGGCAAACGGAAAAGAGTTCGCAGACCCCACCTCAACGCAGGTCAGCAGCACGGTGCACTGCAGCCATTAGCTCCTGATTTCTTAAGTGGAAAGTTGTGATTGGCCGAGGCTGCACAGCATCATGGGAGAAAAATCACACTGTATATCACTAGACCACCGGATGGGATCGGGGTGAGAGACCCAAGTTCAAAAAATAGAAGCACAGTTTCCACTGAGTGCCTACTACTCCCAGGCCAACGTAAAGTCAAAATATCCTCCTGAGCCAGGAACTGGTTATATAAGGATGTCACAAGGCCGGGGACAGCCAAGCCTTTGTCTGACAGCAAGTACTGAGGAGGAGCGTGGGGAGAATGAACTCAGGCATTGAACTCAGAGGGCCTGAGTTTCTATCTCTCTGCCTCACTCTACTTCTCTGAGCTCTAACTCCTTCCTTGTCAAAGTGGTTCCTTGGTTTGTGGTAAGAATGAAATGAGGCAACAAAAAAAACATTGGTCCCAGGCTTGGCACAGCAATCATTCAGCACATTAGTTAACAGCTAAAGGCAGAGCTAAGAGATGGTTCAGGCTCTGTCCAAAGTGCTGAAAATGACTCATCGGTGGTGAAGGAGACGAGAACTCAGCATTTCCTGCTCTTTACTGGCTGCTAGCCCAGTGGGGCAGGCCCCGAGAGATCTAACTTTCAGACTTCTCTTTGTACAGCCTCTTGGGACAAACTAAAACTGAATGTTACGGTGAAGGAGTAAAGAGAGAAGTACTTCCTTCAGTGATGGAAGAGTGTCATAGAGAGAATCCACTTTTGTACTCCACTGGAGAGACCGAACAATCATCGTCCTATTCATTTATCTACCCATTGATGGTCTCCCTCAATCCACTTGACAGACATTTGCTGCTTCTAGACGATATCGTAGAGGGACTAAAGAATGGGAGGCTTGGGAGATGGGAAGGAAGGAACTCAGCCCATGGAGATTCCCTGTTAAACAGGCTGGCCCTGTTGTGCTCAGACAGGAGTAGCATTTCCCAGTTCTGTCCGTGTGTGTGAGATAATCTTGTCTTAGCAAAAACCTTCATTTTTCTAGCCTCATCTTTACCCCAGTGAAATTCAGGCACCACAGTGTATATCAAGATCTGGGAGCAAGATCCCATCTCAAAACTGAGCAGTAAAGAACATGGCTAGATGGCGGTGGTAGAGCAGCAGGCTAACAAGTACAAAGCCCTGAGTTTACACCTCAATAGCACCCAGTTCCAGTCCATCAGCCACTACACCCATGGTGAAAAAGCCTGAGAATCACCAGCCGAGCCAGCTGACCGAGTAGAGGTATCGGCTACCCTCCTGGCTCACTCACCTCCCATATCTAGGAGTGTCTGACAATGACGTCAATGCAGAACATAGAGAGGGTGAGGCCCAAGCATCGTGGTTTGGATGTCTGCTTTCCTTGCTGCCACGAATCTCCGCTGATTTAGAAAGCAAACATGGATAGCCCCAGCTCTGGGCATAATTCAGCAGTGAGATATTTTGGAATTCCTGACCCAAGATCTTTGTGTGGCTTCTTCCTTTGTGCCCAGCTACTTCTGGCCGCTGTGGGATAAATCTTACCCTTGCTTCCCACCTGAACAGATCAAGGAAGAATGTGCTAGAGTAGAGATCCCCCAACAGTCCGTACTGAGAGACCTTTTCCACCTTGCCAGGAAGTGAATTCCTCTTAGTAAAGTCCACTTAGACCCTTCGCTCCCCTTGCTCCTTCTGAGTGTCCCTTTTTTACCTAAGGATTTGCCTGTCTCCTATATCTGCTCATCTCTGGCACATAGTAGGATTCTCATGACAATGACACACAGTAGGCTTCTTACTGAATGCTTACTACTGATGGCTTCCGTGGGTACTCAGCCACATCACTCCAGAAAATCTTTTCTAGATCTCTGTCTCACTAGTGTCTCTAGGTGACTTGAGTCTCATTCATTTCCCCTGGTAGTTTAGTAAGCACCCACTATCTTCTAGGCACTCGGGGTACAGAAGAGAAGGAGGTAGAGATGGTGTCTGGTTTTTGGAGCTCACACCCTCAGCCTCACCTTTGACCTAAGTCTGAGATTTGGGCATTTGAGTGAGTGGAATCCTCCCACAAAGAGCAGGGTGTTTCCCTGCAGGGGCTTGGTGGTAACCAGCCTGGCTCTGTCTAGTCTGTTTCTCCATCTTTTAGAACTGGTACACCATGGGCAAGTGCTTCTTGTGCCCCAGATCCATGCCCCATCTCCCCCCTTTCCTTGCTCTATTGCTGTGTTTATGGCATGTAAAGGACATCATCATCACTTCCGACGCCCCACCGCTGATCCACCGCCTGATCCCAGTATGAAGAAGTCTTGCTTGCAGTGTCATGGGTCACTGTGTCTCATGCTCTTTCAAACTCCCAGTGGCTTGGCCTTTTTTTCCCCTGATTTGCTGGTTCCCCTGACTGAGGTGTTCCTCTCCCCCTCAACCTGCACACTGTGGTTAGATCTATCTTGTTTTGTCATAGACTCTTCTTTCTCTCTGCTTCAGATCGGCATTGCTGACTCCATTACTGACATCATCCAATTTGAACTCCAGGTCGGGACTTCGAGGAGCCTTGTCAGGGGCTCTGTTTCTAGCTAAACGCATCTGGTCCAGCGTAATTGGACAGATTGGTGGGGTCCAGGGATATCTATCGACACAGGCACAGGAGATGTCATGAGCAGCTCAGGGTCAGAGCAGCTCTGCCAGTTCCAGGATTGGGACATACCAGGCTGCAGTGTGCACTGTCAGGTCTTGGGGGTTGGGTGGGCGCTACTTCATAAACAAATGAGTGAGGACTAACACTGCTGCTAAGCTTTCTACAACTCATAGAATGGACTCTAGAAGGCCTGATATATACCAGCCCTCTCCTTATCAGGACACCCTCAGGACCAGGCTACACCTTGGCTCCCTTCTCTGAAAGGACAATGTCTTCTTTGTAAAATGAAGACAGGACCAGTGACTCAGGCCTGCAATCCTAACCTCCTCATCTCAGGAAGCTGAGATCTTAGAACCGTGGTTCAAAGCCAACCCAAGCAGGAAAGCCCATAAATTTTTTTTTAAATCTCCAATTAACCAGCAAAAAGCCACAAGCAGAGGTGTGGTTCAAGCGCTAGCGCGCTAGTCTTGAATAGAAAAGTTAAGGGACAGTATCCAGACCCTGAGTTCAAGCCCCAATATTTGTAAGGCCCAAATTGGGCTCCCCTGTATCATCTGGGCTTCTGTTTGATGTTGCTTGCCTGGAACCCCAGGTGCCCAGTACCCCCCTCTTGAGGGTGAACCCCACTATCTTGCTCATTGAGCTGTCTCTACAACTTTGGATTTCCGAACATAGGTATCTGTGTTTCAGGCTCATTGATGTGTCTGTGTGGTAAATAAAGAAATATCAATGATACTTGAATAAATGAATGAATGAATGACCAAGATCTCACATCATGCTGTGCACCACTTACCACCAGCTGAAATTTCAGATACATGCTTTGCAAACACAGCTGTAGATGCAATAAACTACACAAATGTTAAGTGTGCAATCCAGTGAGTTGTGACATTGGTTTGCCCCTGTGAAAACATCACCATCATCCAGGTATGGGAGGTATCCTTGCAGCTCAGTAAGTAACCAAAATAGGGATTGGCAGGGAATTCATAAACTCATCTCGGTGGTACAACTGGGTTCTAAGTCTCAGTTTCAGCCTCTGTGAAATGAGGATTTTTTTTCTTTTCACTCAGAACTGTGAGTTGCACATATCATAGTCTCAGCAAGTTTTTGACAAAGAAGGAGGAGGCCAACATCTTACCTGCCTTGCCAATCTCAGCTCCCCTTGCTGAGACACTTTGCCCAGCAGTAACACCTTCCTTATCTCTCTAGTGCCCCCTAGGGGTTTGTTTGCTGTGACCTTCTCTCTGATCTCTTACTTCTCAAGTCCTATTTGTAGTCAGGTGTGCAGGACTTGATGTTGCTAACTCTCTTGTTACCGCATTATCTGTTTTCTCTCAAAGAGATGGACAGTGTCTAGATGTAAAGGTTAAGTCTGCATTGTTGTAAATATTATTTCTCTGTTCCTCTTATGATGTATGGCTCCAGGCCAAGCGTGCATTCAAAAGATGATTAAGGATCAATTGGTTTATAAGAGAGTTTTCATCTCAGTAAGGTTTATTTCATTATCTTCTTGTTTGCTGTACGTGGAGCTATGTCTGTAATCCAAAGGCAAACAGAAATTGCTCTGCATAACATGCTGATTGCATGTTAGCACGTGGATATTTTGCTTTGGCTTTATGTCCGTATGCACTGAGAATTTGCACAAAGCCGTCATTGCAATGGGATGGAAACTGGCATTCTGCCTGTATCCCCCTTACTATGATAAATTCTTTTAAAAGAAATTTCCACACTGTCTTTCTAATGGTCATTTTTAGGGGCTGCATAATACTTTAGCATGTGGGGGCAGCGTGTTCGATCACAGTTTCTTCTGTCGGTGATGGCTGCTGGCTGCTGGAACTTCCACTTAGGGGCCAGGCTGCAATTTACTGTCGACATCCACTGAGCACTGATGACACAGAAATATGACACAGACACAGAGCTTGGCTCTGCGACAGACAGGTTGGTACCTGCAGCTTTAAGCTTAAATCTGGGCTGTTTCCTAAGGGGAGGATTCTTGGGTAGACGCTAAAATCATGCTCACAGCATCCTGGTCATTTGTAGTCGAATCCTAGCCTCTCTACTGAAAACCTCAAGGAGCCATGGGAAGTCACATTTGAGGGAAGGTACCAGGAGAGGTGGGTTCAGATGTTGCTGCTGTCTGCTTTCCAGACAGCGGTAATCCAGGAGTGAGCAAGCAGGCCAAGGCTGGCCAGGGGCTGAGGGGAAAAGGAAGTGGAGGAGGCAGGAGGAAGACATCATTTTTACAGAAGAGCAGCCATCTCCTGATATCCTGACCCTCTTCCTCACATCTTCCTGCCTCCAGCTTGCCTGACCTCCTTTCAGAGTGCTGAATTGGCCCCCAGAGCCTTGGCACATGCCATTTCCTTAGTCCAAAGTACTCTTTGCATTGGGTAAACACACCCTTCAACATTAGGCTCAAAGCATCATATGGTTGGTGAGAGCATGCCTTTCTCTACCAGAGCACACATCAAAAGAGCCAATCAATTCATGCTCTGCACTATGTGGTTTTTTTTTAAATTGTAAGCTCCATGCACAGGAGCTGGAGTGAAGACCGTTCCTAGAGCACCCTGCTTCTAGCTCTGTTCTTCCTGTGGTAACCATAGCCTGTGCCTCACTCTTCAGAAGAGTACTCTGTGTAGAGTAAGCATGTGAGCATCTAAGTCAGAATGCCTGGTTCACACCTAGGCTCCTCCATGTGCTATCTGCACACAGCAAGATGAAGCTGTCCCCAAGACTGCTTCCAGTAAGGTGGCCAAGGGCCTGAGCACAAGCAATCACATTTGAGCACGATGTGTGTGTATTCATTCTGGGACTAACACATAAAATCCTTCCATTCCTGAACTTCCAGCCAACCACAAGCAAAAGACCCTAAGACCCTAGACAAGAGCGGAACCGGAATTCATCAAGAGCTTGGTGGGTCCCTGAATTTCCTTACAGAAGATTATCCAACTTGAGCTGTTTACAAGTGGATGGGAAAGAAAGGTCTAGAGGTTAAGACTAGCAATAGCTAACAAAACTTCCACATATTCACTCTGTAAGTTACTTAATTACTTAATTGCTTGGTTCTGTGGGGATGACAACAGATGTTTATCATTATTACTACTGTTAGCCTTGATTTATTTATTTATTCATTCATTCATTTTTATTTGCTGGTCCTGGGGCTTCACCTCAGGGAGCTATCCCTGAGCTTTTGGGCTCAAGGCTGGCACTCTAGTACTTGAGCCACAGCTCCACTTCTGGCTGTTTTGTGGTTCCTGGGAGATAAAGAGTCTCACAGACTTTCAAACCCAGCTGGCTTCAAAACACAGATCCTCAGATCTCAGCCTCCTGAGTAGCTAGGATGACAGGCGTGAGCCAATGGCACGCTGGCTGTTAGCCATCTTTTAAACACATGCTATGATTGGTTGAGAGAAGAGACAGGGTCGGCCTGGTGCTGACCGGAATGAACGCCTTACTTTTTCACTTCTTGTACGTAGTCTGCATTCCTGTCAAACAGGTGAGTCACGGAGTCTTTGATTGCTTCGTGCTTGAAAGTAGAAGCGGTCCCAAAGACAGTCACATTGGGGACAGTGGAGCACAGCTGAGCCACAGCTTGACCCTGCAGATGACATGAACAGGTGAGTCACACCCAAGAGCCAGTAAGTTAAATGAGGTGTCAGCTGACCCAAGTCAATGGTCTGAGACAGAATGCACATTTCACAGACCCTCAATAAATCTTCATTATCTCACGCACTACCAGTCCTGTCGGAGGTAGGATGCGCTTTCAGCTCTAGCACTATGAACATGTGTCAGGTTGGGTCAATCTTGGTGGTGTATCGATTGTGCATTACAGAATGCTCAGCACTCTTCCCAGCTTCTGCTACACACCAACTGCAGCTTCATTTTTCTGACTGTAACAGCCAAAAATGTGTACACACGTTGCAGCATCGCAACGAAACCTGTCTTGGGTAAAAGCCACTGGTGCCGAGAAAACTCACCAGAAATCAAACAACCTCAGCAAGAGACTGAACTATTTTTACATGTGCCCTCCTGGGACTTGGACTCAGGGCCTTGCACTTGCTAAGCAATGTTCCACCACTTGAGCCACACCCTCAGCCCTTCTGTTTTCATTTTTTTGAGATAGGATCTTCCTGAATTTGCCCAGGCTGGCCTTGAACTGTTAATCCTCCTGCCTCAGCCTCCCAAGTTAGCTGGGATTACTGATGTATACCACCAGGCCCTGTCTCAGAAAATAGCTTGGTATTAAGACCAAAGAAGAAGGTAACAAATAAAGGTTATCAAGCCCACACCCCCCCATGGGCAACTGGAGCTTACTTCTTCTGAGGACTTCCATGAGAAGGTGCAGCTACACCTCAGGGTTATTCCAACCAAGAGATGACAAAGCTTCAGTATTTATCCAACTATCCCCACCCTGGGGTTGGTGAAGGGCTACAGTAACCCTTGCACACATCTGGCTTATTCCACTAGGCCTAGGATGTTCTGTGGCAGAACCTCACAGCAAGCAGCCTTCAGCATACCCAGCAGCCCTCTGTATAAGTCAAGGACCGGGTACAAAAATGTGATACTCAACAGGGACTTGATAAATCTTCATTATCTTTCCCCTTAGGAGCTTATTATCTCTGGGGCTGAATGAAGGTGCTCTGGCATATAAAGAAAAGATCAATAAGAGGTCTTAAATATGAAATGGTCTAGGGGGAAATTATAAGTGCCGTTTTCTGTGCCCTCTTCCAATATGGTGGAAATTCAGGATACTGGATGCAATACTGCGGCCACATGTGTTCTTAAATCTTCCAGTAAAAACCACGTTGTTTTTAATGAAGATGCATTCCAAAACCACCATCTCTTTCCGGCATTTCATTTGGGGAAATTATCCTACCAAAGCCATCTGCCATGTGCATTTCTGCCTCTCCTCTTATTTTCATGTCTTCAATATGGTGGATAATTCCGGTTGGCAGGTCAATTTATGGAAATGTTATCTTATGATGGATTGCAATTAGAGGCAACCTGGAGGGACTCACAGGATGTCACAGGTGGAAGACTGTCCTGTGCATCTCCCTATTGTTTTATAGATGACAGAGAGGACACCCAGAAAAGGCAAGAAGCCCGCCCGCAGGTTTTCAAAGGAGAACTCTGATTTGAGCCAGTGCCATTTTCTATTATTTTGTGCTGCCAACTTACTTGGACATTTCAGCTAAGTAGACTTTCATGTCTTAAATAGACATGTCACTGGCACAGTCCCTTGGGGGCCAACACATAGATGTGAAACTAAGACCGGACAGGCGATGGGTCTCTGTGCTAAGAATAGTTTTGATATTTGCTTAAGTTTTCTATCCCAGACTTTGTAGAACAAAGAGGAGTCTATCCTTCTTAGTGAGTGTAAATCCCAGTAACTGATGTAGTAAATCCTTAAAACTCATTGGCCTTACATACATTAATGAATGCCAGCTGCATAATTGCAGGGCTTGAGCTAACTTTGTTAGTACTGGGGCAGGAAATTAGAAATTAGTTCTAATATCCTGCGGTCTCCTTTCTGTTGTCTGTCCTCAGGCAAACAGGACAATTCTTCATTCTCCTCTATAAGTCTATCTAAGTCTATAAGATGTGCTATAAGATGACAATGTTGGAGGCGACTGCTATGCCCTTATTACTACTTCCCATGTCTTCACACATGGCTGCCATTTTGGCATGTAACTCTACCTGGCTGTCCCCAAAACAATACAGAAACTCAACAGATCCAAAACAAGGTTCACAATCATCTCCAAATGAGCTGTTCTCTGAATGCATTTGCTAGAGTGCCACAGCTAGGTTGCTTTAACATAGAAACCTCTTCTCCCATGTGGGAACTCTAAGACCAAACTAAGGTATAGGCAGGGTTAGTTTGTTCTACAGGGAGAGAGGGAAAAACCTGTCCAGGGCCTCTTTCCTTGGTTTGGAGGTATCTACCTTTCTCCTTTCATCTCTTCTCTATAACAGTTCCTTGTCCAAATTTTGTGCTCTTATGAGGATACCAGTGCTTTTGGTTTAGGGTTCATTTCTGTGTGACACACTTCACTAATGTCTTTCCATTCCATCCATGTCGCTGCTGATAGTAGAATTTCATTCTTTTTTTTTTTCTTCCTGGCCAGCCCTGGGGCTTGAACTCTGGGCCTGTACACTGTCCCTGAGCTTCTTTGGATCAATGCTAGGGTTCTACCAACTGAGTCACAGCACCACTTCTGGCTGAGCAGTTTATTACAGACTTTCCTGCCCAGGCTAGCTTCAAACTTCAATCCTTAGATCTCAGCTTCCTGTGCAGCTAGGATTATAAGCATGAGCCATCAGTGCTCAGTTATATCGTTCTTTTTATGGCTGGATATTTTTCTGCTTATGTGGTGCTGAGGAATCGAACCCAGGGCCTCATGCATGCAAGGCAAGCACTCTACCACTGAGCCACCTTCCCAGCCTATTTTTCCATTTTGTATATGTAACACTTTTTAAAATCGATTCATCCATTGATAGGCATCTAGGTTGAGTCTACAGTTCAGACACTGTGAATACCATCCTGATGGAGGACAGATGGGACTTCCATATATTGATTTCAATCCTTTTAATGGAGCTGCTGGATCATATGGCAATTCTATGTCTAGTTTTTGTGCCTTTTTTTTTGAGAAGCTGCTCTACTATTTTCATAAGTGCTATACTAATTTACATTCCCATCAACAGTATAAGAGAACTTCCCTTGCTCCACTGAAGCATAGATTTCATTAGCAAATGCCACCTCTCACAGAGGCGGAACTTGACCATTTCCATTTTAAGGAGGGAAATACTCACGGGAAAGAGGGAGAGAGGGAGGGAGAGGGAGAGAGAGAGGGTTGCTAACATACAGTCATGTGCCACTTAATGGTAGGGGCACGTTCTGAGAAGCGCTTCGTTTGGTGACTTCATCACTGTGTAGCATTATTGTGTGCACCTGCAAACCTGGGCGCAGAGACTAATCACCTGATTCAGCCTATCACGAGATTGAAAGGCCACTCCCTGGGTACCACAGCATACTGTTTTACAGTAGGGTTTATTCCCATGGATAACACAGTCACTTATCCTGTTCTGTACTTTTCTATGGCTCACAAAGTTGGTTTATACAGGACTCACCACAGAAATATAAGCAATGGGTGATGATACCATGATGTTTCAACGGTTACAATGCCATTAGGTGGTTCAGATTTGTTTTTGGCTCTGTTATGTATCTCATGAAGCCAACGTATGTGCCTGTTGTTAACTGAAATAAGCAAATGTGCCTCTAAATTATTTCATATAGCATATGCTATATTTCTCATATGGCATATAAGTATCACATAAATATATATGTAGAGCATGTATTATATGATCGCATAAAACCAGAATCACATATAATTTGTGTATGTTGGTATCATGTGCACATACAATTAGTATTTATTATATATAAATTATAAATTAATAATATAATTATAAATGTGGTATATAATATATAATTATCATAAATCATTTTAGTTATAATTTATATTGTTACATATTACACAGTAATATGGCATTATGACTACTTATTATACTATGTAATTATTAATATACTAATATATAATTACCAGCTAATTATATATTCAATTAATATATGGCATGTAGTATTTAATTAATAATAGACAATTAGGACTATAGTGATGATATAACTCATGCCACGGAAGCACTGCTTGGGAAACACAAACTCAGAATACATCTATCTGCAGCCTTCCAGTACAGGCAGTAGGAGCCCTCAGTGAGTTTTCTTAATAGTAAATAATGCTCGGTATTTAAAGAGCTTTCCTTGCAGTTATAGAAAATCTGTACCCTTTCCCCCACTTCCAGCTGTTTACTCTCATTTCTCCTTCTTGCCTAGTAAATACCATACACTCGATAACTACTTGGGGAAGATGGAATGAATGTTCAGTAAAAAGTATTTCGCAATGAACCTGCAGACCCAGGACATGAAATGAACAAGGCCATCCCTTTGCCCCAAGGTTGCAGCACAGGGGGAGAGAGATGTGCTGGTTTTCATTGCCTTCCCTTCCCTCGTGAGTGAGCTTCCGCACGAAGGCCCCATTCTCTTCTCAATGGCTGAGAGTACACTGGAAAAGGAGCTGTGCGTCTTTCATCCCACGATGAGTAAGGCCCAATGCTAAATGGCACCACAAGTCCTCAACACACCTTTTCAGTCATATTTTAGCTGCCCATATATACCCATTTATAATGGGGATGGTGAAAACAAAAAAGGGCTTTTAAAAGCCAGTGTCCCTGACTCTAAAGTCACACTCAGATCGTCCTCCTATCTGTCCCTATGAGCACTCAGGCTGTTGAGCTGGGAACCAGCATGGTAAGGAAATGCAGGTGTCCCCAGACTTGGTGTGAAAGGCTTCATGATAATATCTTTGGAGAGATTTACAGCCACATTTCTATCAGCCCGATCTATGTTCTGGGGCTTGGAGAACCAGACCAGAGACCTCAGGAAACCTGGGGAAAGTTGTTACAGCTACTCTGGGTCCTTATATAACTCTTAATGACAGACAAGCAGTTTCAAGTAAGATCTACTTACAGAAGAGCCAAGCATGGTAGACAAATGGTTAGAGGTACAGCTGCATTCCTATGAAGGCTCACACACTGCCTGGCCCACATGAAGTACTGAATACTGGCAGGCTTTAGCTATAACCATTTGGGAACTGGGATCGAGCCCAGCAGAAATTCTCATCACCCACTAAATGGGAATTTAAGACAGCACACTGAGATTCAGCATTTGGTATCGGGGGTTCAACTAAACAAGAGGCTGCTCATGCACCACTCAAAGAGACTCACTCTACAATGTTGATTTCTCATCTCATGGGAGAAGTGGAGCTTTGGCCCCACAGAAAAAGACCCAGAGTTCTTCCGAAGCTCCTCTCTGCCTCTCTTGATAGTACCTTGGTCTGTGCTGCCACCATGGCCACCAAATCTTTCCCCTGTCTTTTCTCCTGGCTGATTCCTGAGCATCCTCTGACTCTCAGTCTCCTTCTGCCGCCCCTCCATCATCATGTGGCTATGGCTGTGTTTCTGAGCATGCATCTTAATGGAGGCAACAGATACTAATAAAATAAATGTCCTATTGAAAGTACAATGGCATACCTAAGCCATGGAGACAAGAGCCCCAATTTCAACCACTGATAAGACCCATGGGTGCACTAGGAATCTGCGCATCTGCGGCACACCAAAGGCATGCATTAAGGTAGCAGGAAATGAGGTAGAAACAGAAAGGACTCTCCTGGGGCCAAGTTACTGGGGCTCAAATAGGCCTTGTGATTGAGGCAGGCTCTCTAAGACAACAAGAGTTGGCTCAGTATCCAAAGTTTGGTTTTTTTTTTTTCTTTTTAAAGGATAGTTCTACTGCAGACGTGCCCATTTCTATACACTTGAAAGAATTCTGTTTATCTTATCCAAACACTTGTTTCCACAGCTCATGGAAACCACAGACCACTAGCATGGTCAAAGGACGGCAATCCATCAGCAGGCGGAGCTGGAGAATGCACCAGAAGAATTCATGGAGGAAATAATGAGGGATTTTTTTTTTCTCCAAAAATTAAAAAAAAAAAAGATTTTTAGTTGTGTTTCTCTCCATCTTTATCAATGCACTAAAGCACTCCCAGCCACACAAGACAATGGCACGCGATCGTAAAATCTAATCATTGGACTATTTGCACCAGCCGTTTGCTTTGTTTATGACAATACCACCTCCCACACTGGGATTCTGACACAGGGTCAGAATCTTTTTCTTTTTTCAGATGAATGCTATCGTTTGCCTGGCTCAACCATGCAGTTGACTTAGTGGCTGTAAAAACAGGAAATTTCAAATCGCCACGGTGCAAGCTGATTCCTGTAACCTACCATCTCAGGCAGCAAGGAATGTTCTATTTTTCCTGTCTTGTTTGTCACTGGAAAGCTAGTGACCTACACCTGCACTCATTCTAACTTGGCGGAGGGGGGAGGCGGTCAAGGTAGAAGGGTGAGAAACAGGCATTTTTCAAGTGTTTAAGATATAAATCTGGACAACTTTTTCCTTTATGCCAGGAATGAATCTTGAACTCAGGGCCCTACACTCTCAAGGCTGTCCTTCTACCTTTAGCAACACCTCCATCCACTTCTGGCATTTTTAATGGCTAACTGAAGATAAGAGCCTCTCAGGGACTTTTCTGCCTCAGCTGGTGTTGAAACTGGGATCTTCAGATCTCAGCCTTCCAGAGTAGCTAGGGTTATAAGCATGAGCCACTAGCACCTATGTTTTTGGTTTTTTAATCCAAACAAGCAGTAGATACATTCAGAAGATATGGTAGATAGGGTCTTCTTTGTTTTCCTCTCTTTCTCTTTTATTCACATGGGCCAGAGCATCAATGCTTATGCACTGTGTCCAGATCAGCCTTGTCTTTATGGAACAATGGGTTGAAATGCAGGTTCTCGGGCAGCTTCAAGGTAGAGGCCCTGACATCGGGGTTGAACCAACTTCCTAGGGGATGCAGATGCAGCTCAGGATGAGACCGGCCGGTGAGAACCAGCCTCACCCTGTGGCAATTAGAAGAGAGCTCCCACAGTGCTCACCCACAATCTGCGATGAGTGTGTGCTTTATTTCAAGCCGGAGCAGGGCATGGTGATTAGCACCCACTTTCTAAGTCCCCTGGGAAGAGGGGCTCTAGACGTACAGTGAAGGCAGAGACCCGATGGCATCACCGAAGCCTCCTGCTCTGACTTGCTCTTTGATGGCCCAGTAACCCTCTCCTTCCTCCGTGTCTCACTGAGGTTGATGTCACAGCACGTGGGTTTGGTGTGTGGGATCCTGTCAATCACAGCATGACTAACATGGATTTCTGTGACTCAGAGATACAAGAGGAGAAATTAAGCCCCCGGCCCCATTATCAGGAGCCGGAGCTCTCCAAGCATGGAAGTGTTGAGCCTTCCTGCTCCCGAGGCCTCAATGACACTCTGGATCTGGTCTCTTGGCAGTCCTACCTCTGCTCTGTCACATGACTGCAATGGTCAATACCCACCTCTCTCTCACCCAGTCTACTCTGTACTCCTTCAGCAGTGGTGGAGTCCATGCACTGACAGAGAAGTGAAGGCTCTAGATACATGGATCCATTCAGCCTCAGCTGTAGAGAGCTGATGGAGTTCTGGGCAGGATACCCAGCTCTATAAATAAAACTCAGTCTTTAGCATGGCCTCTGTTATACAGGTACTTGTTCAAAGTCATTTTCCAGATGAAGGAAATGAAGCACAGAGAAACTGCCTCCAAGTCTCACAGCAGTAGCAGAGACAAGACTCGACCCCACATCATCTGTCTCCAGCTTTGGCAACAGGAATGGAGCCACTCCTCGCTTCTCTCCAAGATTTGAGTAAATTTCTGTGCAGTGGCACAGCCTGACCAGATGCGCATGGCTGCTCTATAATCTCCCCTTGCGGGGATCCCATGGACTCTCGCATCTCTCATCAGCAAAGTGACGAGGGCCACAGGACAGCCCGGAGCTCCTAACTGGCCTTTTCACCCGAGGTGGACTCCAGAAGCATGTTCTAGGCTCCTGACCCATCCCAGCAGATGGCCAAGTCCCCTTCCTGAGGCTCTAAATCACCGAGGGTCAGGCCATTTCCAGGCTGGCTGTCTTCCTCAGGGCAGATCTAGTGAGATTTCCTGGATGACTGCAACTGCCTAGCTGGATGCTGGATTTCCATTTCCAGCCAAATTACAATTTGTACCCAGTTTGAAGCTGTGGTTTTTACAAATAGTCCATTTTCAACCACATACAAAAAAGGTGTTTTTGAACTACCGTTAGGTCAGGTGACCGTGTAAACTCTACAATTGATTGTCCAAACTGACACTCTTTCTGACAGTGAAGGGAATGCTATTTATTTTCCTTGCTCAGTTGGCATAAACTGCACGTCCAGGTAAACAGGGTCCTAAGTCCATCTTAGAGCCATAGGAACCCTCACTGGTTCTCTCCTTCAATTCTGATGCTTAGATCTACTGCTCATCTCTGGAGAGACCTCAGCCTACTCAATCTGACTGAGAGCTGTATCTAACCATGGGGATAATTGAGTCTACCTCACCAGGTAACTCAGAGAGTTAAGAGTTAGGCGGGTAGAGGCTCATGCAGGACTGGGCTCAAAGCTTACAAAGTAGAAGCTCACCTCCCTGACTCCTGTCTGCCATCTCACTAAACACAGGCATTGGCGAACTGATGTGCAACGGCGCAGGTACCCCACTGGGGGAGACTAGGCTGGAGAAAGGCATCATCTCATTAACCGGGACTCTTAGGGCAGGTGTCTGACCTTTGCTGCTACACCCTCTGATGTGATCAACAATGGCATCTGAAGGTGGCCACTCTGGGGGTGAGCTTCTCAAACGCCCACCACTGCTCTGTTCCTGCCAGCTCACAGAGATCACACACAGGGACTACGGGACGTCAAATCTCACCACTGAGGTGGAAGGTTAGGGCCCATCCCAGCTGGAAGGTGACACTAGACTCTAGATCAGTGTAGTTTATGGGTCAGTCATGTAGGGAACAGAGTTGACCCAGACAAGTCCCCAGACAGGCGCAACCATTGTGACTGGCGGCTGCTCATGGTCATTTCACCTTTCTACCTCCCTATCTTCAGGTCTGCTCTTGTAGGAGTTGTCATGTGTCCAAAACATATTATCTAGCCATTTCATAGTGAAACACTTTCAAACTTAACTGGCTTTCTTTGTGCATGCAACAAGAGTTAAGTTATTCCCCTCTTGCTGACTTCCTTTGGTTCAATCCTGGGGATTGAACCCAGGACCTTGTACACATTTGGTAAGTGCTCCAACCATTGAGCTACATCCCCAGCCCTATTTTAACTCTTCATTTATTTATTTCCCATACTGGGAGTGTTGAAGTCAGGGCCTCATACTTGCTAAGCTGGTGCTCTACCACTTGAGCAATACCTCTAGTCCAACTCTTTTGCTGGTTATTCTGAAGATTAATAAGTCTCATGAATTTCTAGATCTCAGGCCCTGGAAGTATCTAGAATTACGGGAGTGAGGTAGAACCTCACTGCCTGGCTCTTATTTCACTCTTAAGATTGTTTGACAAGTTATTTCCCTCCTTAAACAATGCCACCAACGTCAGATCATTAGTCACCTTTTATCTGAAGCCCCAGCACAATGCCAGGCACATTGAAGGTATTCACTCAACATGGAGAGGAACAATGAATGAATGAATGAATGAATAAGTGAGTAAATACAAAACTACACATGTGTGAACATGTTGTCATACTATGGGTCGGTGGAAAGAAGGAAGGAGACAGCCCTTATAAACAGAGCTCAACACATGGCCTGGTCCCACCAATATTGACAATTAAGTCCTTTCCCTGTCATTCCAACAAGATCTTGGACCAGGTACTTAGACTTAGCTCTCCTACTGGGGGCCAAGAAGGAGATCCCTGGGGAGCACTTAGAGCACAGACACAGAGTCTCTCAACATGCAGGGATATTCTTGGGTCATCCATTCCAAGGTGTCTGTTGCAGAGGGAGATTTCTGATTTAACTTTTTCCCATAATATGTCTAAGATGATAATAACAAGGTAGAAATGGACAACAAATGGCCTCCCAAGTTAACCCATTTATTTGCAGGACAATTCTGTTTAGAAGGCCCAATGCTGTCCAATGGGTGCCTTGTGGCCAGTTTGGCTCTAAGGAAGCATGGCTCACACAACAGCGGCTCTGTGTATCTCACTCCCTCATCATTGCCCTTTGGAAGTTTGCAATGCCCCACCTGCATCTGGAACCTTCTCTTTTCCAGACTGGCCAAGTCCAGCCCATTCAGCTCTTTGTCAAATGGAACTGTGCTCAGCAGACAATGAGTTAATGGCAACAAGCCTCTTAAATGTGGCATAATGGGATTTACCTAGGCATCCTCAGGTCCAGATAATTCTTTGTTTATGCCAAACATTTCTTGCATGACAGGATTTGGGGTACCACATTTGAATGGGTCGGAAAAATCAGAATAATAACACTAAAACCACAGAAGGGAGTCAGGTTGCCATTACTAACCACAGGCTAACCGTGTCATGCATTAACAGTTCTCTTACTGGTGCCTTCTCTCAGGAAAGAAGTCAAAGCACACCATGGCATGTGGGTACCCTGGGCTGTGAGTGAAAAGAGAAATCTAAATTGAATCTGTTGCCTAAGGAAGATCTTACTGTCTACTGGACCATGCCAGAAATGTATCTCCTACACTTAAATAAAAAGGCGACTGGATGGATTCTCTAGCACAGTCCAATAGATATGGTGAGCCAAGATATATATAAGATCATATATTCATACTCATATTGTTATATATTATGTACTCGCTATATTTAGACAGATAGTAAGCCCAGGTTTGGGATGCAATGATGGGAAACTCCAGGGCTTCCCTAACATCCTCTGACTTGACCTCTAAGTATTCAGAGGTCACCCTCACCAAAAAGAACTCAAGGTAAATTACTCATAGTTTCTGATTCCCGTCAAATCCTTCCTCCTGAAAATTTCCTGGCCTAACTGAGTGCAACAATTTCTGCAAGCACAGCACAAACTCTGAACATATGCAAAAGCTCTCCTGATTCACATTAGGTATCAAAGAGTGACACGCCATGATCCTCAGCTCCATGATCAACTTGAAGCTCTGCTAAACTCTTCTTTAAAAGCATCACTGTGAACGCAATGTGTGTCCAGGCCCACTGTAAAGAATGAAATTCAGAAAATCTGGGACACTATCTATCTATACAATGCCAACAGTACTGCCGTATCTCAGAGATAAACCCTCCACATGATTTGATGTATTGTGTTCTGGGTTTCTGTTATGGATTACCAATGCATTTGGTTCTCCACAAAATTGGAAACACAGTGAATAGCACTGTGATTATATTTTTTTCTCTCTAAGCTTATATTATGAATATTTTTGGTGGATTGTGACAACAGTTTTAACACCATCATGTTTTGAATGGCTGCAAAATATTCTATTATGGAATTCTACTGTAATTCCTTCTACTCAATCCATGTCTTACAGCCAATTATATTGTAATGCAATTATAAGGCATATTGCAGTGAATATTTTTGCATACTATTATACAAGGTGCAATCTGAATCTATTTTGTCCACAATTGTTAACTTGGACTCTAGTCCACTGCTGGCTGAATTTCAGAGATGGTCTATGTTTGAATAGAGATTGGTTATCTGCCTTTAATTTCTTTAGGAGATACTTCATGAGTTAGGGTTTTACCCTTTATTTTATTTTATAGTTTTGTTTTTTTTGTCGCAGTACTGGGGATAGAACTCAGGGTTTCTTGTATGCCACGCTGGTGTTCTAGCACTGAACTATAACCTTAGCTCTGCAGCCTACATTTTTATATGGCAGTTCTACTGGTAAGCAATAATATGGTCATAGGCTCATAAAGAGATTTGGGATAGGAAAGTAGGAATTTCTATCTTTGTGGTTCACAAAAGGATATCATAAAGAGCCTGCTGAGGACTATCTCTGCTTTGAAGACTGTATTTTAGTAGTGGCAAATCAAACACGATCCCTGGCTTGATGGTTTACAAGCTGTGTTAAACCATGAAACTGTGTCTACATGTGGCACTCTTCTGATGATAGCATACTCCAGTTCTATTCTTCTGTCCTTTGACCATGCATCTGTGACCTGCATTTGTCTGTGACTGGGGGTATAAGGGTGACAAAGACCTGCCTCTACTTGGTCTTGTCGGGGAGGGGGGGTGTGAGCCCAGGCCTTGCACTAAATGTGCAGATATTTTTTTCCCTCATCATGAGCTGTGCTCAAGAGAACAGTGCTCTGTTCAGTTGTTGCTGTTGGGGCTTAAAATATTTGCCTTCCTTAATGCACTCCTGACTGGACGTGTCTTCTAATCACCGCAAATCCAGGCTTTTGGTCTCACTAGCGTAAATAATCCCCTGGAAGGTTTAGAACTCTGTGGGAGAAATCAGGGGTCTGGAAAGTAAGGATTGCCAATTAAATTTGTATTTGCTCAGTCTAGGAACCTTAGTGGAACTGACCTTCTCTTGGGGCTGTGGGATGAGGAAAGTTCTTAGCCTTCCTCTCTGAGCTGGGACAGCTTGGTTCAAACCCTCTACCTCATCCATCGCTCAGGATTTCTTCCTTGCCTTCCCTCTGTCCATCTCGCCTCTCAGAGGCCAACACATGTCATCAAAAGACAGTTTGGAGCAAGGCCACTTTGGCACTCCAAAAATAGGTGAGAGAGAAACCATGGACAGATGGGTCGACCCGGATTTGCTGTCTCCTTTCTCCTTCCACACCTAGTATTTGTGCACTGATGCACTGGTTTTGAGGGGGGAAAATTCCCACTATGGATTTTACCTCTTTCCTTGCCAACTATCTGATTCTGTGTCACTGGCTCCATTTCAAAACTCGAAGTTAAAAAAAAAAAGTCTCAAAATTGCCTGGCGATCATAGTCTATGCCTCATGAATTTGGGGGAACGCAGATAAGATAATGAATTCAACGTCCTCAGCAGCATGCTTGTGAAAAAAATTGAGCGTGGAAAGTGCATCAAATACTTAATGTTACAGATGTATCATGTATATAAATACACCTACTGGCATTGAAAAATCGCTACTTGGTTTTATCTTGAAATGAATCCATCCGTTGATTTAAGACTTATGAATAAAAACTTAGTGGAGGTGTGAGTCTGGAGAATAGGGAGGTTTGGGGAAGCCAGCATTAACAGGGTTCTCACAATGTCTCTGCCAACTCTACCACCACCTGCCCCTGAGACCCAGCCATGCCCATGGCTCTCTCGCGCCAAAGATCACACTCTCCTGGGTTTTGTACCATGTTTTCTGGCTACTTTAAGAACTATGCTACCCAAGCTGGGCATTGCTGGCTTCTGCAGGTCATTCTAATGGCACAGGAGGCTGGGATTGGAAAGAATATGGAGGGAGAAGAATGGAGGGAGAGGCTGCAAGAAAAGGAAAAGCAAATAAAGAAATAGGACAGAAAGAAAATGGGAGGAAGAAGGGATAGGCAGGAAGGTATGGATGGGTTTGGTTGGGGAGGAGTCTAGCTTGTGAGAGGGCTAAGCCAGGATCCAGCTTCCTCTTCCTGTCCTGCCATACAGTTAGGGTAAACTTCATCTACCATGGAGTGAGTTGGAAAAGCCACCTATCAGGATAACCAGTGGTCAGCTCAGGACACAGGGTGTCTATAGCTGGGGCCGACAGCCTGGTGGGAATCAGGGGGAACAGAGACCTCATAGCCGCTGTTTGCTACGTGCTCATTTGTCTCCAGTGGAGCTGATTCGTCTTAATATGGCAATCATATTTGTAAAAGCAACCGAGCCCTTGCCTGATGTGTCATGGAGGATGCAGATGGGTCTCCAGGGTCATATGACCTCAGCCAAGATCAGTGCACATGCTTTGAGCTCTCAGTGTGTGTTCAAGGGGCCAGATCTCCAGAGCAGAATTTTCCTTAACGTCTAATTGCACCTTGTATGTTCAAGGAAACTGATGTTTGCAAAAGGACAAGTAAGAGCATCCCATTAATCATGAGAGTGCCAAGCAGTGGCTGTGAGACAAGACATGAAAGGAAGTGAGATTGATTTCACCACCCTCACTTCCAGGAAGCTGAGATTGGCTTCACCTGCCCCCACTTCAGGCTTCAACAGCTACTCACCCTCACCCAGATCACGTGATGTGCTGCTCCCTTGTTTCCGGCTATAAATGTCAAAGGACCACTGAGTAATGCTTTCTAATTGGACAATTATAGCAGTAGTAATAATAGGATGGTAATAATGGTAGTAATATAGCAGCTAACACGTGAATTTTCTAGGAGCCACAGAGCATGTTAATCCAATTACATGGTCCCTTTTATGAAATACCACATAAAGATGAGAATATGGATATTATGCTTATTTTTTTAACAGATGAAGAAATGAGGTTACAGGAGGTTTGAAAAAATGTGCCTTGGGTCTCTTACGTGGAAACTAGAGAAGCAAGGATAAACTAATTCTTCTCTAAATGCTAGACTTTTTTCTGGTATACAGGTTAGAACTCGGGGCCTCATGTTCACTATATTGAGGCTTTACCACTTGAGCCATTAATCTAGCTCTGGTTTTTTTGTGGGTCATGGGTCTTGAACTCTGGGCCTGGGCACTGTCCCTCAGCTCTTCAGTTCAAGGCTTGCTCTCTACCACTTGAGTCACAGTGCCACTTCTAGTTTTCTGGTGGTTAATTGGAGATAAAAGTCTCACAGACATTCCTGCTCAGGCTGGCTTTGAACTGCATGATCCTCAGATCTCAGCCTCCTGAGTAGATAAGATTACAAGCATGAGCCACTGAGGCCTGGCTCAGCTCTGGGTTTTGTTTTTGTGTTTTTTTAATTTTTTTTTTTTCAAGAACTCTTCTGCCAGGTTGGTCTTGAACTTTGATCCTTCCACTCTGAGCCTCCAGGTAGCTAGATTTACAGACATATGACCATCACCCATGACCAGCCAAAACCTAGGTGACCTAAATAACTTCCTTTGTTCTTCTTTCCTTAATATCTTCATTCTTTTTTTCAAGTAGTTAGTGAGCCACACCTACCTGCTGGGCCATGGGCTTAGAGCTTGGGATACAGGGTTGAGGGATTATACCACCCTTGCCTTCCAGGACATGAAATCTGGAAAGTTAAGGCCCAGGACAACTCCAGCACTGAATCTGCCTGGCTTGGAAATCATCTGGTCAACCAAAGATCCTCCCCTTCTCCCAAGTACCTCTCAGCCCTTGTTCACGCCAGGTTATTCTTAGAGAAGAAAGCCTGCCAACAAAACCCATCTTACTCGAAGCAGAAAGAATCTTCTCTCAGCACTGTATCCCCGCTATCCCATCTGCATCTCAGCACTTAAAAAACAAAGAGTCCTGATTCAACAAAAGCCCCATGCCAGCTCTTCTTTTTAATATAGTGTGCCCTGTGGCAAGTCACTCACCTCTCTGTGTCTTTTTCCTTTGCTAAAATGGGGAGGTAATCTTTTCTGCCTCATAGAGAATGTATGGAAATGGCTGGGGTTAATTTTGTTTTAGCTCTTTGCCTCTTAAGAGCTGATATGTTTATTCCGCTGATACTGAGTAAATGAATCCTGTCTCCAAGGCCAAGTTCAACCTTTACAATATTTATGATGAAGGTAGCTTCTTCAAGCAATCATGAGTTACTGTGAAGGAGTGAAATAAAGATCGAGGGATGCTAAGCAGGGCACAGATGGGGCCCAGAAGAAGTGTTATAGATATAAACTTTTACCTGGCAGCAGACTAGAAGTATGAAGAATGCAGTATCTGGCTTGGGCATCAGAAGATTCTAGAAATTGGGGGAGGGATGGCAGGACCCCATATCATGACATATCTGACAAGAGCATGTCTAACATTTCAGAAAGCAGGTGCTTGATTCCCGGGCTAGCAGTTAGAGAAGCGGGGGCTTCTAACCATACCAAATCCCCGCCTCACCTCAAGGAAGTTAATCCTCATCCTTTTGATTATTTATGAAGGACATGATGGAGCTACTTTGTTCTCTTTAAATTTTTAGCAGTTCTGTTTCCTATCATTGCCGGGCCCTGGGGAACTGAATGTTTGGTGGCAGGGCAGGTGGAGGGAATTAGGGAAGAGGCAGGTATGGCCGAGGCTGCTGCTATGTGGAGGGGCAGTGTTAGCGCTACCCCTGGATGTTGGGTTCCAATTTTCCCCTCTGACTAACTGGCATTGTGGTCTTAGAATGGAAACAGTGGAACTCTTCACAGTGGGGATGGTCAGAGGTGTACCAAGTGCTTGTGGGTGGGACACTGAGTCTTATGGTAGTCAAGAAGAGAGAGCTGGGACTAAGCTGAGGGCTCCTGCCCTGAGTACTCACATCATGCCCTCCTTACTGTTTTGTACCCTCCAGCATGGAAGACTTCATCCAAGTTAAATGAATAATGATTCCAAAGAACCCAGCACAGAGCTGAAGACTGTGACTCAAGTGGTATAGGACTGGTGTAGCAACTGCAAGTTCCTGAGTTCAAACCCCAGTACCGTTAAATAGGATTGGCAACAAAACTGTTGAACTTCCAGACCTGAGTCCCATTCTGTTTCTTCTTCCTTTCCTTTCCCTTTAAGTTTCAACTGGATCTAATTAAGGGCATTACCATCTCAGGCCATCTGGTGGTGATACGTCAGAGGGAAGCCGTGTCTTCCATGGTTTAGAGGGCGAGAAGGCACTTGGGAAATGCCAGCAACAGCATAATCTGTTCTGGATGGAGTTGTTCCAATGCCAGAGGAAAATTCCTCAAAATCCCAGCTAAGGTCGTCAAGCCTTGGGTACTGTCTGCAAATCCCCTGTCCCCGCCTTTGGTGCGCAGTAGACAGAAGACTTAGTGGCATTAGCACTGATTGGGTTTAGAAACCCAATTTAGGCAGCTTTATCCTAATTAGGCTTAATCTTCTTTTTTTAAACTATCTCATCAGCACCAAGTTTGCAAATGTATACCAGGGCTATAATCTGTGGCTCTTTAAAATGTCTATACTTACCACTGGGTAGAGGTTGAATCAATATTTATTACATGAATGAGGAAACTGGAGGAAGGAAGAATCTGTGTCCTCTCACATGGTGGGGTATGGAGTGGAAACAGAATAGGTTTGGAGTCTAGCAGGTTAGGGTTCAAATCCCTGCTCTGTCATTTGCTCCCTTGTGCTTTTCTCAAGTTTCTATGGGATCACCACAGGGAAGAGGAAAGGGGGAGGTAGACCAGGAAAAGTGGCCTCATTGCTGTATTAGTTAACTACGGCTGCTGTAACACCAATGATCACAAACTCGATGGTTCAACACATACTGATTATTACAGTGCTAGACATCTAAAGACCACTGGACAAAAATCAAGGTGTTAGGCAGGGTTGGGTTCCTACACCGGAGAATCTACTTCCTGTCTCTCCCAGCATCTAGTGGCTGCAAAGCCTCTTCAATGGAGCATCTTCAAATTTCTCTGCCTCTTCGGCCTCCCTCTTCCATCTTTAAGGACTCCAGTGATCACTTTGGGTCCACAGGCCAAGCGAATTTCTCCATCTCGAGGTTCATAGCCCAACTGCATCTGTGAAATTCCTTTTGCCATGTAAGGCAACACACTCGCGGGTCTGTCTGCAGGGCGCCATTATCCTGCCTGCTACCTCAACCATGAATGTGACTGGCAGAGATGGGAAGTGCTTCTCTTCCTCCCCAGGGTTCACAGATAATATGTATTAACCCATGGGGCTCCCCTACCTCAAGAACTGGAGAAGAATCTAATTCTAACTGGGGCCAACTCACTGTGCTGTCTACCTTGGAGTGTGGGTGGTGCTGGCTCCTCTCTGGATGGGATGCCTCCATTTGTGTATGGTAGGATCAAGCCCAGCCTAGTTGAGTGGTCACGTACACGAGTCTGCACCACTGGACAAAACTCCATTCTCTCATGGTGGCTGCCATGTAGCGCCTACCAAATCATCATTGGGAGAAAAGCTGCTCAAGATTTCCCGACCTCCCCGCCCCACCTTCCTCAGCCCCACCTGAGTTATGAGTTCAAAGATTAAGTCAGATCACATCCTTCTGGATCCCCCATTTATTGGCTTTGGCTAAATTTTACTTTACTTTGATGCTGTTTCTGATGCATGGCATCAGAAAACATTCGTAGAGATAGTTGCGTTCGCTGGAACAATTCCAGTGAAAATGTGCACTGTTTTTCATATGTCTCTCATGAGAATCAGGAGAATGTGGGGAGGGGGGATGCAGATATTCCTACTGTCTCCCAAACGACAAGTTATGGTTTTCTCTAGTAATGGCTTTGCTTCCATTGAATTCAAATGGATGATGATTTCTCTCCATTTCACTCACTGTTACAAAGCTAAGAGACAACACCGTTGTCCAGCTCAACAAAGCTTAGGACACCATAGCCTGGATTTTGTATATTATCTTATTCTCTTCTCTGCTTGCTTTCCTCATTTCCTTCACCTATTTTAGTTCTTATTGTCCGAGGTGTCTCTAAGCTAGACTAAGGAATGGTAAAAAAGAAAACACAACAAAAGAACTTCTGTTATTTCCCAAGATTTTCTGCCCTTGATAATTCCCCCTTTTCATAGGAACAAACACAAGAGAAAAAAAATAAAGTAAAATGAAATGAAACATCACCAGTGCCAACAAAGAAACTCTTGGCAGGACTGAGAGCAACATCACTGTAAAGACTGGAGTTTATGCTGATAATATGAAAACAAGTCTCTAACACTTTGTATGCTGAGCACGCCACAATAATAAATGCCAGCATTCTAAATGGCTTGCTTGCTGTGAGCAGATTGCTGGAACTGAAATCTATCTCTTTTCTAAGGGACTTTTAGCTTTTATTATATCTTTATTCACGGTCAAAAGACATCAGCAAATTTGCTAAAGTGATTGAATATATTCTTTGAACAACATCCCTTTACGTTCATATCTTTGCCGCCATCATTTTGGATGTAGGCTTGTTTCCTTGGAGAGGAAATATAGGAATGTGCTTTACATTGGCACAGAGTTTTGATACAGAGTTTTGAAACAGCCAGGATTTTTTAAAAATCAATGTTCATAAAACCTTCACCTAAAATATTTCTAGGCTCTGGTGGGTTACACTTACATAATCCAGATACTCAGGAGCCTGAGATTTAAGGATTAAGGATCAAAGCCAGCTCAGGCAGGAAAGTCAGTAAGACTCATATCCCCAGTGGCTTACCAAAAAGCCAGAAGTAGAGCTGTGGCTCTACTTGAACAAAGAAGCTAAAAGACAGTGTGCCTAGGCCCTGAGTTCAAGTCTTAGTAACAGCACCAAAAAAAAAATAGAAAATATACTCAGTTCTAAGAGTAACTACAGAATCACTAACTCTTGAGAGCCTTTCAAACCCTGTTAGATGATATTTTGGGACCTCTTCCTTGTGGATCTCTGCATGCACAGAGTCTAAAACACAGTATAGCTTAATATGGATTTACTGAGTTGGTGAGTGATTCCCTGACTCTCAAAAATACTAGAGTTCCATCCAAGCCAAGCTGACCACAACGCAGACACACTACCTTCTATGGGACAAAGGGGGGAGGGGAATCACAGCCTCTACTGAATGACAGGGACTCAGACGGTGCAGTGAAACCACATACAAACATCTGCCTTCCTTGAGCTCCCTCAGTTTACCTCCTTGGCAAAGACATCCCAGAAAAAGACAACACAAAATCCGCTACCTGCAATGACTTTCCTGGGTGTTCTCTGGTCAATGAATAATTCCTAGTGTGCCAGTCTTATCTCTGTCACCTTTTTTCCACTCAAGAAAATATACCAGCACACAAAAGAATACGCGTCATAAACAGAGGAGCTATCTGGAACACAGTGTCATTCATTGAGAAAGTGAGTAGCTCACCATTTTGGCACTTCAGATTATACTATCAGGACATGAGACAGCTCACAATGATGAATGTATTTGATTCTACCCATGATGAGGACCAACTCCCCTACCAAAGCCAGCTGAGATCCCTGTGCCTTCTCATGCCATCCTGGTGACTTTTCTAGGCTCCAGACAAACCCTATACCCAGCATCATCATAAACAAAGCCTGTGCAAGCCACGTGAGCACCGCCAGAACCATAGATCGCTCCAAAGAATCTGCTACATATCACTTCGCTTCCGCCAGCATGACCTTCTGGAAGCTGCATCACAAGCAGCCAACTTACCACTCCACCGCCAGCTGAGTGCACCAGCACGGACATCCCTTCCCGGAGGTTGGCAACCTCAAAGAGCATCATGTAGGCGGTGACGAAGTTCATGGGAAAGGCGGCCGCCTCGGAGAAGGTCATGTCATCTGGGATCTTATAGACAAACTCCGCTGGTGTGCACACCACCTCTGCCCAGGCATTATAATTGACAAAGGCCATCACACGGTCCCCGATCTGAGAATGGGAAAACACAGGGTTAGTGAAGGCTCTGTGAGGGACCAAAAGTAGCAGGAACTGTCCATGGTACAAAAAGGATAAAGAACATCTCTACCCACATTCTTCTGAGTCTCACAGTCCTCTATTCATTGATGAAACGAATAACTTTTTGTAGAGTTGTAGCAAACACTCTATCCATGGCTAGTGAAGTTTAATGTTTAACAACTCACTTGAGGGACCACCCAGAGCTCCATCGTTCCTGCCTACCCATCTTTACCTAATCCTAAGTTCCAAGGAAGTTGGGTGGAGGAAGATCTGTTCTATCTGTGACATCCTAGACATCACTGTAGGGAGCAGCAAGAGGCCAGGGCAATATTGGCAGGGTTGATCAAGGAAGGAAGACCCTTCCTCCATTCTTGCAAAACCACCTTTCTCTTGTACTCTTCTTGAGGGTTCCTCAGGCTTTAGCTGCCATATCTTAATCATCCTTGGACTGACAATGTAGCTGAAGAATTCATCACTCCTCGTTGGGAGAATTTCCTATATTTGCATTTGATCCTCACAGGAAAGCTACCACTTCTCAGACAGGAATGATGAAGCAGACCCTGTCATGGTCATTGGAACTAAACTACTTAATCTGCATGATCTCTTCATGGACAAAGGGAATGGAGGGTCTCACAGGTTGAGTCTCTGCTCTAAGATGACCCAGGAGAAGGCTGTCTGATCCCAGACGTTTTCACAGCGTCCTAGTCATCTCCTTGTCAGGACTGTTTCTTCAGCACCCTTTTCAATCTGAAGTTTTTTAGGCACTGAAGATGTCTTTGTAAATAAGGGATAGCCTATGCTCTTTAAACGTTTAACCATTTGCTTTTAAAAAAAATTCAGTTGGTCAATACTGCCAGTGACTGGGCGTAGGAGGAGGCAAGACCGTTCCGAAAAGATACTTTATTAGAGAATAAAGCCCTAAGCCAAAAGCAAGACGCGCTGGTGGTAATGCTGCATTCGGTCCAGAGATGTTAAGATCATTTATTGTGTGGGGAAGGGTAGGGAGGGCAGGCCCAGGGATTCCAGACGAGCCGATAGGAAAATTCCCAGGCCCACTGGGGATTTGCCAGCCTGGCCAGTTGTGTTTATTTTGGAACAGCGTTGTCATAACTGGGGTGTGTGGCTGGCAGGGTTTGCAAGGACCCATTTGTCCAGCCAGCCAGGAAATGAAAGATAACAGACCAACCCTGGCCCTTTTCAGTTCTGCATAATGAGAAATTCAAGCAGACGAAGCAGGTGGGGAGAGCATCGACAACATTCTAAGTGATTCCGGGCATCTCTGCTTTGGGTTCCAGCATGTCCTTAGGTCAACGTGCCCAGCTGGCCCATTGCAGGAGAGATGTCCCAGTCACAGACTGCCCTGTCACAGCCATACAGGCAATGCAGAGCCAAGAGAGGAAAAAGGCCAACAATCCACCACCGCAGTCTGGCGGACTTACTGATTCCCTCTTTTCTTTTCTCCTTTCTTTATCCTCCAGAAGTTTCACCTAAGTTCAAGTAGGCTCTCCCTTCCCTGAGATCATCCTGAGATCTGGACAAGGAAAAGTCTTTGCTTCAGAACCATATATGTTGTTGGATGCCTGTGGCTCACGCCTGTAATCCTAGCTACTCGAGATCTGAGGATTGGGGTTTGAAGCCAGCCTGGGCAGGAAAGTCCATGAGATTCTTCTTTCCAATTAGCCATCAGAAAGCCAGAAGTGGAGCTGTGGCTCAAGAGAGTGTTAACCTTGAGTAAAAATGGTCAGGGATAGTGTACTGGCCTCAATATCAAGCTCTGGGACTGGCAGGCGCGCGCGTGCACGCACGCACGCACGCACGCACACACACACACACACACACACACACGCACGCACGCACGCACGCACGCACGCACACATTGTGTTATCTGGGGCTTCTGTTCCCACTTACCTTCTTTCCCTCCCCAAGCACACGGGAGGCTGAAGCAGTAGATCTCAAGTTGGAAGTCAGCTTTGGCTATAATAGAGAGAACCCCAACTCAAAGAAAAACCAAATAAAACCCCAAGAGTGGAAGTCTGCATAAAAAGGACTAAGCATAGGGAGAAATGGAAAGAGTGCCACCGGTGAGAGGAGCAGCAGCTAGCATTTATGAGAAACGTTTTACATGGCAGCCATTTCACTAAGGATTTCACGTCATCTTCAAATGTGGACACTGAATTTCTTTTATCAGGAGTTGAAATAGCTAAACACTGTGTATGGGTTGGGAAGGGAGGAAGACTCTTCTCTTTAGAATCCTGGGGTTTTTCCCCCCCACAATCTATCATCATTAACAATGACACAATGAATACAAATGATACAATGAATACAAATAAGTGAATAAATATTAATAGCTTGCATGAGTTGCCAAGTATTAGTTATATGAAATCATTCTGGCGCTTGATATGTCAGTTGCTTCTATGAAGACTTTTGAATGCAAAAACCCAAATTCCTGGGGTCAGAATGATTTCTTCAAAGACTCATATCTTGCATACGTAAGCTTAGATACAGTTTCTTATCATTGATTTCATTTATTTATTTACTTATTTACTTTTGAGGTATGAGGGTTTGAACTTAAGCCTGTAATTGCTAGGCGGGCACTCTACCACTTAAAGTTGTGTCTCCAGCTGTTTCTGCTTTCGCTGTATTTCAAATAAGGTATCAATTTTTGCCTAAGCCAGGTGGACTGTAATCCTATTTATGATTTCTTCTGGGAGAGTGGCATGTGTGACCATACGCAGCTTTTCATTGGTTAGGATGGGAGTCTTGTGAACATTTTGTCCAGGCATCTTTGAACAATGATCTTTCCAATCTCAGCTTCCTGAGTCGTCAGGATGATAGGCATGAACCACCCTGCCTAGCAATTATCAATTAGCAATTGATAATTAGCAATAATCACATCTCAGATAAACCTCCTAGCACAAAGCTTGTATTATTTACTTTGTGGCTTAGTAATTATGTTTTACCTCTACCCTACCTAAACAAAAACAAGCAAAAATTCTTTGAATGGGTTCTATTCTTTTCCCACAGTACAGATGAATCACTGAGTTTCTACAGACATTTAAACTGAGGCAAAGAGAGACAAAGTCACTTGCCAAAGGCCACTGAGCTAGAGAGCGACAGAATCTGGTGTGTGATTTCAGATACAAAGAACTGATTCACTACAGTGGACATAAATATAACCAAAGAAGCACAAAACATTCCAAAAGAAGCCAGGTGGGGTAGTAAACCCCTATATTCTAGTAGTCAGGAAACTAAAGCAGAAGGACCACAAGTTCAAGACCAGCCTAAACAATTTATCAAGACTATGTCTCAGAATAAAGAAGGGCTAGTATAGTTCAATGGTAGAGTGTCTTGTTCAATCCTCCAACGTTTTACACACACACACAGCAGAAACATGTAATTATATGCAAATGTACATCAGGGGAACTCTTAATTGGACTCTAACTTTTCTCACCACTAAAGTGAGTGTAATATTAACAAAAGATCCTTGTGAAGACCTAATGTATATGCAATATGCAATTACATGGTGCATGAAAATGAGGAATGAGCAATATATGTTAACACCTAAACAGAACTGGCTTCTTCCTAACCTCACAGATTAATGACTAAGCTGAGTGCAGATGCACTATACTTCAGGAAGCCGAATGAACAGCTGACTAATGAAGACATGGAGGGAACAGAGAGGCTGTGTCCCTGGCAGAGTCCAGACCCTGGGAGGCCAAGGGATGAATGTCAGGATCTCATCTTCAAAGCAAGGATTTCAACCAGGTGCTAACGGGGGTATAGCATTGGCCTCCTCTTCTTCCCCAATCATAGAGCAACAGAGGGTATGAATTTGACTCCATATATTGTATGCATGTATGCAAATATTACAATACAACCCCTCTGTCCAATTAATAGATGCTAATTTTAAAAAAAATCAGGAAGACACCCCCTTAACAGAGGAACTGATAGCCTCTAGTGTAAATACAGCAAAAGAAATGAAGTTTTTTTAACCACTCTGACAGTTCATCTCATTATTTGAGTCTACTGAAAAAAATATACCCAGCCCGGAGCAGATGAGCCCAAATCATTTCTTTACTGTTGGGTCTCTGGAGAAAGATTTTCATCCTGCACTGCAACTGATCAAAGCAACAGAACTGCTCAGCTGACTCCTGCCTGGATTCCGTCTCCAGCCTGACTGTACAGAAGAGAGTTATGAGACTTCTGAAGAAAGCCTACCATTAACAAATGTCACCCATAAAATAGTAATGCATGTTTCAGATGTGTTTTGGTGTAGTCTTTCATCATCCCAATGGATTCTAGATGAGTATCACTCTTGAAGTCAGATTCAAAACCTTACCTCATAGCCTTTCACGCTGTCCCCCAGAGCTTCAACAATTCCAGAACATTCAAATCCTGGCACCAGGGGAGTCTTGGGAGGGTTGTCGATATTTCCTTGTCGTACCATCAGGTCAATGAAGTTCAATCCACTGTGAAAAGAGAGAAATTCAAAATGAGATGCAAACAGAGCATCCACCTGGTTTTCTTTCCTTCCCTTTTCTTGTCTTCCCTTCCTTTCTTCCCTTCCTTTGTTCTTTCTTCTTTTTTTTAAATTTCTTTCTGGCTTAGTGTCTCTAATAGTAAGGCCACTTAGCTAGATGTCATCAATAAAAACAAAATTCAATTACTTCTAGACAGATAAATAATGGACTTCTGGCAGCGAAAATAGTGGCAGTTTTCACTTTAATTCGAAACTGAGCCCTTTTGTCCTCTCTTGGAGCCTGTTTACTCTCTCTGGAAACACATATTGACTAGCCTAATCATTAGACAATCTAGTACTTAATCAAGGGTATGAAAATATATATATATATATATATATATATATATATATATATATATATATATAAATGCCAGGAAGAGGTACAAACAGACACATGGAAAGCAGCCAGACACCATGGCCTCCAGCCAAACTACAAGAAGGAGAAAGGAGACCTAATTGAAAAGATCTCAAAACAGCCAACCACTTCCCCTCCATCATCACACTCATTTATGCCAGCACCTTGCGCACAGACAACACCCAAAAGGATGAATGGGAACCATCAAGAGACTGTATTATAACCTGCAGGAGGAGGGGGCTCCAAAAGAGACATCAAAGCCCTGGTCTGATAGATATGGGAACGAACGCTGGATCTAAGTTATCTCTGGATAAAGGAAGTTACTGGATACATTCTCTTAACATATGACTTTAAAAATAAGCATGCTATGAAAATATACCTAAGTCATCACCACGGGAAGGCATCTACTTGCTTCTAATGCACCATTTCCTCAAACTGCCCTAGGGAGTTGCATTAAATACCCACTTACTAGTAGAACACATCCCATGGAGCGTGTATTTTGCCTCCCGAAGGGTGTGATTGTAATGTGCTTATTGGTTTCATCAACCACCATCTAAGACAGACTCACGTTGCAGAACTCAAACTTCCCAGTCCAACCCATGAGCCATTATCCCCTGGCTGTATTATCCCCTGGGTTGAACTTTTAATCACACCTTGCCAATTTCTTCCTCTGTCTCTTTGGAATCAAGGAAGCATCTAATTCTGCCTGCAGTCCCCAGTCTAGCTCATCAGCCTTATCCACAAAGAATGCATGAGAACAAAAAGGGAGGCCTGCCTTTTAAAATTGGGTTCAAAACTTAACCAACTTCTCAAGGTGTCCTGACCATATTGCCCAGATGGTTACAGCTCTTAAACTTGCTACTCTAACCTCCCCCCCCCTTGAAGGCAGCTTACATTTCTTTGCTTCCAGAGATCCTGAGCATGCAATACTACAAATAGGTTAGGTACCCAAGTAACATCTGCTGAGTGAAGGAATAAATTAATCAAGGATATTCAAAGTTCATGTCTCCTGTTTGAGCAAATTCTCCAGTCTACCATGTTTACCTGTGTGACCTGGAGAAGGTGGTATAGATTCTCCAAGCTCCAAGGTCCTCATCTAAAAAAGCAGGGATTAGATAGTGCCTACCTAATGGGCTTGCTGTGCAAATAAGTAAAGCAATTAAACAAGTGTGGCACCAGATATAGAGAATATTCAACAAGGTTAGTCTTCAAGTGCACAGCTCCCTTTACAAAGGCAAGTATGTGAAGCATTTTGGGAAAAGGATTAAAGACAGCTATAGAGCTGACTCAGGGAAACTTCAGCAGTCCATAAATTTCGCTTCTATGAAACGGTCCATTTTACAACACAATCGAAGAAACAAAGCTTCACTGTCTAACAATAAAAGGAATTTCTACATTCTCAAACAAACACTCTAATGCATTCCAAGCATAGTTTAGCTCACTGTGTTTCCCTTTGTGTGAAAACTTATGATTTCCCAAGACCCTGATGAAGAAATGTCAGAAGAAATTACTGGACAGTTCTGCAAATGCAGAAGATCCCCTGGAGAAGAAAGCCTTCATCCTAGAGCTGATTAACTGTCAGACACCATCCAGCCTGAGCTGGGCCTGGGGACAGGAAGTGAAGAGCTAGGACTGACTATCTAACAGACTGTAGCTTCCTGTTTCATCAGAAAGGCAATCAGTGATTCTGCCAAGTTGTGGTCTTGCTAAGTCTGCTTATTTTACTTAACATAATAATCTCCAATTCCATTTGTTTTCCTGCAATGACGTAATTGCACCTTCTTTAGAGTTGAATTCAGCCCTATATATCTATTTAATCAGCTATATGTGCATATAATGATATTCACAATGTGATATGGATATATTACATTATACATATATGTATGTTTGCGTGTGTGTGTGTGTGTGTGTGTGTGTGTATCGTTATCCATTCATCTGTTGTTGGACACCACTGAGGCTGATTCCATAACTTGACTATTGTGAATAGCACTACAGTACAGGAAAGTAAGAATCTCTATGGCAGGCTGACTTTTATCCCTTCTGGTATATGGCCCAAAAGTAATATAGCCATAGTTACTTCTTTATACAGACAGATGAATCTATCCTGAAATTTCAGCATGACGTTGAGCTATATGGGTCTTGAGGTCTCATACAGCATACAGACTGGTTATGTGTCTTGCTTTGTGTTGGCAGATTGGACACTCTCTCCAAATCTGCTTTCCTCCTTCTCTTCATTTTCAATGCCATCCCAACTTCTGAATGATGTTTCCCTTTAAAGAATATTTTATCTACTATTACAGAAGCTGGCAAACTTAGGCTTGTTATCAGAATTCCCAAGGAGGGCTTGTTCACATAAGTTGTTGAGCCTGACCCCTGACTCAGTAGGTGTGAGGTAAGGGCAGAGATTTTTGCATTTCTAATGAGTTTTCAGGTAAAACTGATGCTTCTGGGTTCGGGATCAGGCTTTGGAGAGCAGCTGACCAATCAAATGCTTTTAAGCTAAGTTCAGTTTTCTCTTTCTATCTTTTCTTTCTCTCCTTTCTTTCTTTCTTTCTGAATGAGATCAGATTAAAAAAAATAAAAGATGCTGATTAGATAGATATGAAAATAAAGGGTTCTCCCGTGATCCTCTAGGGCAGTGGAAGTTTCTGATCCTAATCCAGAGCATTATAAATATAAAGCTTACTCATATTAAATATAATTCTTATTAAATGTGGTCTTATTAGCTTAGGCTTACCATTCCAACTGGCCATTTCTTCCTTGAGTCTTTCAATCTTTCATCGCCACCCCTCCCCCCCCCCAAAAAAAAAACCTGGCTCTCCTTCCTGGATTTGTATCCTCTGGAAATGTAGTGATCATGCTATTGCTGGTGGAAGTATTAGACAGGTTGTTACATTTCTGTGTTAGAGGTGTGTATGAAGACAGTGAAAGATGCCATGGAGACCAAAGCATACAATGATCTGCGTGTGAAATTATCAGGTCATGTATTCTCATGATTCTCTGAAATCCCTGGAGTTCAGGTGTATTGTGTACTCCATGAGGTCTTGGCCTTGGTGAACGATGGCCGTTAGCCCTCTCCCCATAGCAGGAATTATGGAGCAGAGAGGTGAACCTTGAGCACAATGATGTTGTGGATGTATGTATGTCAGGATCATCATAGTGCTGGTGTTTTCTCCCATATATCCCCAGAGTCTGCCTAGCCCAAGCAGTTTTCATCATCACTGTTTAAGGGTTGAGGTGTAATCTTGGGCTGAACAAGGCTTCCTTCAGCTGTGAGGAATAAGGGCCAAGATCAAAAATAACAATCTCCACGAGAGAGGTTGTATGATCACTACTTCCAGGTGTCTCCCACCCCAACCCACAACCTCAGAGAGGTTGCCGCTGTCAGTGACTATTTATGGGGCCTCTTTGTTTAGCAGTTCTTCAGGAGAAAGATCTAGAAGGTCTTAGAACCAAGCATGAAGGTGGCAATGAGAACAAGATCTTCAAGGACATGATAGAGAGAAGGGAAAGGGTGATGGAGAAATTAAAGAAATCAAAGAATCAAAGGCATGGAGACCAGAGAAACAGAAAATAAGGAAAAGATGGGGAGGTGGATGCACAATCCAAATGCCTGCAAGCTGGATGTATGGCCAGGGGTTAGGGCTGTCTATGTGTCTGCAGGAATGAGGTGACACCAGGAAAACACTTTCTGAGTCCAAATGGATGCTCTCACCAGCCTTCTGTCTGCTGGACATAAAGGACCCCAGTATCCATGCCCGCCTTTGCCAGCTCCAAGAATAACTAAGCAGACTAACATGACGCTTTGACCAAACAATAAAAACAGCCAAGGAGTGTGACTTCCCTTATTCTGCTCTTGTCAGTGCAGATAACACGTTCATCAAAGCACTTAACTCCAATCCACATGAGGCCAAAGAAACAGATGTTTGATTCATCCCCTCATTTCCCAGCAACTGAAGTTTTTATTTCTGGCTACTTAATCCCAATTGATAGCTTGAAAATGCCTAAGAAAATAAGCATTGATTGATCTAAAAAACGAAAATTGTGTTCACATTTCCTTTTCATTTTTTTCATTTTTTTTAGTTGGTTCAAAAGCACACATTTGGTCTCAAGATTGTGAGAAGAAGAATAATCTATTCTGGAAGGAAAATAATGTCTAAGACAAGGACACCTTTTATGCGAGTCTCAAATCGCTTCTTATCTAAGTTGTCAGCCAGAATTGTCTGTCCTGAATGGACTGTGGCCTAGAAAGGACCCCCTGTGTTCAGTCAGAGGATGCAAAGAATAAGTTATGAGTGTCCCAAATTTCCTTCTTCCCACTGCAATGGTCCCCCTGCGGTCTGGCTCCAGAAGACCCCACCAACCTTTCTCTAACCACTATTTGTAGATATACCAATTAGTCCCTGCAGCCATCTGGGACATTACAGCCATCTGTAATTCATGTGATGCTTTTCATGGCCTACCACTTCCTTATTGAGTAAGTGATGCTGCTACCTCACCACCACCACCCGCATCCCTTTTTCATAATGTATGCAGGAATGAAGAGTTACAGATATCTCTGGATATAGTTGTCCAAGTTCTTTGGGGCTACTGTATGTGAGAGGAAATGCATGCAGATCGTATGTCCAAATTAGTATTCAAAACACAACTGAGCAGTATTTCCAACATGGAATGAAATGGTCAAGGAGCCATATTGAGAATATAAATATCCACAGCCAGGTTTCAGCAGAAACAAAAGCATGGTACCAATGGACCCCAAACAAGCTCCCCCTTAATGTCAAGACTGGCCCTTTTGATTCGGGGACCTAGAGTTATTTATCTATGCCCAGCCACTCCTGGGAAGGCAGTAGGAGGTATTCACTCCCGCCATGGTTCTTCCAAAGGTTAACATCTCTATAGTCCATGTTTGATGATGACCGAGGTTTCAGCTTCAGACAAGAGCTGGGCAGTCATGGGCTGCATGGAACACTCAATCTCGTCCGATTGAAATTCAACAGACATCCAGTGCCTTGGGACTGGGCTAGAATAATGTTACAACCGTGGCAGTGACATTCAGCACCTCCCAGGGGGTCAGAGATCAGCAAATAAATCACTACACAGGACGACAGTCCCACAAGACAAAGTCATACAAGGGTCACAGCTAGCACAGAGAGCACGAAGTGATTAACACATTGCCCTGGGATCCCGTGCTTCTCACAAGGAAAGCATTACTTAGGAATTAAGTGTTCCCATTCTCCAATCTCTCCAGCCCCAACCAGTCTCTATATAAAATGGATTAAAGACATCACGGATGACCATAGCTTGGTGTCTCCACGAAACCCACAGAAGAGACAGGTTCCCCACAGGGGACGCTGAGTAAACAGTTGTCTCGATAGAAGAGAGGGGCTGAGGGGAGGATGAAGGCTAGAAGAGCATGCCCCAGTAAGACAACCTGTGATGCTGGAAATGACCTAGCCCTGTGCTACCCAAGATGGCAGCCACGTGCAGTTCCTGTAGACTTGGTTAGTACAGCTGAAGAACTGGCCTCCAAATGTTGGTAGATTGATATTTAAGCTAAACCTCGGGACAGTAGCAGAAGTGATACCCTCACATCTCCCTGTCGATTATGAGGAACTCTAGAAATGCATCTTTTTTTTTTCTTGGCAGTATTGGGGTTTGAACTCAGGACTTCATACTTACTAAGCAAATACTCTTTGATTTAACTATTGCCTCCAGACCTGGTGGTTTTTAAAGATAGGGCCTTGCTTTTTGCCTAGACTGGCCAGTTGTAATGACAGGGACCCATCACCACGCCCCACTTTTCCTGTTGAGATGGACTCTCACAAACTTTCTGCCTGGGCTAGCCTTGAACTGAGATCCCCTTGATCTCAGCTTCCTGAGTAGCTGTGATTACAGGTGTGTGGCAGGTGCCCAGCAGGAAACCCATCTTGCAAGACTGACTGCTTAGAGTGCACTAAACATCAAAGGCTGACAAATAATGATCCCTCCACTGGAAATGCAAATAGGAAAATACCTAGAAGCGATCTGAGTTCTTTTTTTCCATTTCTTTCTCCTGGTTAAAGAAATTATCTCTGGGCTGTGCTTGCCTGGCAGCCTTTTGTGTTCCCAGGTGTACCGTGGTGTAATGGTAAGGAAAAGAACCAAGAAGATCAAAGACATGCTTCACTGATACACTTTGGAAAGAGCAAAGATTTACCCCTGGAGGGTAAAACAATAAATGTGAAAGTGAGCAAAGCTAGACATAAGATGGCAAGAGATAGCAAGGAGAAAGTCTGAAAGTGTGGGAGAGTTTGAAGAGAGTAAGAGAGCCCGCAGGGAGCAGGAGATACTGCAGGGGCATAAACAAAAAGCAAACAACAACAACAAGAAGCATAATTGTGGAGACATCTTCCTCTGTAGCATTTACAGCATTTCCTAAAGGGCCCAATGGTTTGATGCTGCTTTGCAATTCTGTGGTCTCTATTCAAAAGTGAAGAGGCCGGGTTATGTTAAGGAAATGAGAGGGGACCACTAGAAAAAGTAGGCGGGGGGAAATCCAGAGAGCACAAAGTCTCCCATGAGTGCTGTTGGCTGAGCACAGAAAGGCTGACACTCAAAGGAAAAACAGAGAGCTGGATGCTGATGGCTCACATCTGTAATCCTAGCCACTCAGAGGGCTAAGATCTGAGGATCCTGGTTCGAAGCCAGCTCTGGCAGAAAAGTCCCTGTGAGACTCTTATCTCCAATTAACGACTCAAAAGCTGGAAGTGGTACTGTGGCTCAAGTGGTAGAGCATTAGCCTTGAGCATAAAGAGGCTTAGGGACAGTGCCCAGGCCTGAGTTAAAGCCCCACAACTGACATTAAAGAAAGGGGGGAAAAAGAAGGTGACAATGGCATCCGTTGCTTATGTTCAAGAGTCCCAGAGGCACCAACTGTGTCTCTCTGTAGTCAGACAGAGAAAATGCTCAAACCCAAAGATGCCGTTTCAGGAAGGCTGGGCATATGATGCCTGTATCATGCATTTCCAGTTCTGGCTGTAAAATGCCGAGTCAGAATTCATAATGACTTCCCCAATCAGAACAATTTTAGTGAGTAGGGCCAGGCAGATAAAGCAAATCCAATTGCAAATTCATTCAGACCAATTGGAGGAATGGTGGTTTTAATAGCTCCCCATTAGATGACTGAAGTAAGTCTAGCACAGATAAATGGGATGCTTTCTTTGTTGTTGGTAAAGAAAGTCTGTAATTTAACAGATAGTCTGTTAAACCATGCATTGTGAAACCAGCTGTGGCCAGGCATGCCTGTAATCCCGGTGAGTCTGATGGTGGAATTAAGATCGCGGTCTAAAGCTGTTGTAGGGGAAAAAGCAAGACCCTATCTATAAAGCAAACTAAAATGAAAAGGAGACGTGGCTCAGGTAGAAGAGGGCTAGCCACACCAGTACATGTGTGTTTTTGCTGGGAGGAGTGACAAAGAGTGGAGACGGAAGGTCTCAGCAGAGTTCACCAGGATCCTGGGACTAGGGCTGCCAACTGAGCATTGATTTGCCTGAAGAGTAACTGTGAGTTCTGGGAACAGCAAACCCCCCCCCATCAAGGGAACGATGGATTGGAGAATGTAGACTCAGATAAAGAACGGTAATGCAAGAGAGGCTAGATTCCACTTGTCCCATCTGCCATGCTCCTGTAACCTGTGTCTACACACCAGTGAGTGACAGGGGCAGAAAGAAGGATGGGGTAGGCCCTGGAGAGAGAGACACACAGACTCAAATCCCAGCGCACGCACTCTCTCTCTCTCTCTGTCTCTCTCTCTCTCTCTCTCTCACACACACACACACACACACACACACACACATTAACTGTGCAATCTTTAGTAAGTGCCTCTCCCTCTCTGGTCCCGATTCTTCATGTGTGACATCCTTGGTACCAGGGCGATCCCTTGAGAACACTCAGCACAGTGCCTGTGGCGTGCGAAGTACTCAGGAAGGGTGGCGATCACCATAACGATGACACCATGCAGGTGACGGGAAATACCCTGATATTCAGTCAGACCGCCCAGACTGGATAAGAAACGGGGGCATCCTCCGAGTGGCCTTGGCATACTGCAGAACTGAGCAAGGGGAAAGGGTCAGAATCAATAGGGAATCAGAAGAGGAGGACTGTGTCTCTGAGCACTTATGCAACGCCCCTAGGAAATGCTTTCAACTGACAGCTGCAGGTTAAAGGGCACAGGCTGGGAAGCGGAGGCCTACCAAGGGAGGGAAGGCCAGCTATGTGGAGGACAATGTGGAGGACACTGTAGACAGCAAGGCTTGGGGGTGGGGGCAGGAGGCCCACTGGCATTGCAGGAATACCTGAGTGCACGTGCTCTCGAAATGACTGTCATCAGAAGCAAGCATGCAGGTTCTCTTGGAGAGTCTTGGCCTCCAGCACTTGAGGGAACCAGATGTCACTAAGGAGAAAATTCCAGCACATCTCGAGAAGTCAGAGACCTCACTTTCCCAGCCTAGAGAAAGTAGTGATTACAGAGTAGGGCAAGTAAATGCCTGGTTGAACAGATGGTGTTTGGGAGATGTAAAACTCCCTGCAAACAGAATTCTCCTGAACATTCTTCCAAGATCTCACGTAAAGACCAGCAAGCCTGGAGGCGTTAGGAAAAAGGAGGAAGGAGACTTGAAGCCACAGTTGCCTGAAGGACCACCGGTTCGATTCAAGTCACGTGTGCTATCTGGGAAAGTCAGCACGATTTATTCATCCTGCAAACACTGAAGAACTTACTACTGTCCAAGCATCATGCTCGATGTCCGATACTCGATTGATAATAAAGTTCCTGGTGTTTCCAAGGTTGCCGAAAAGGTGTCAAAGCCCATGAGTCTTGAAACGGGAAATATCTATGTTATTTAAGGGGATTTAGTGGACCTACTATATTCAAAGGCTACCATGGTCATCAGACTAGCGTGTTTCTCATCTCTATCTTATGGCCAATGCACTGTAGTCATTTTTGGAGTATGTACTCTTCCTCAACACAGACACACACAGACACACACACACACACACACACACACCACACCACACCATGTGTTCCTGATGAGCTATAACTCCAGATACCTCATTCTTCTAGGCCAACATAGGAGAGAATGAGACCAAATACGGTCAGCCTCAGCTCTCCGTTCCCTTGGGGTCACAGAGATGGTTATAGTTCACAAAGGGATGGACCAAATTTATTCCTTGATCTATGAAAATTAGGAGCAAAGGGTCCCCTTTCCCCAAAGGCTTCCCTTTGGGGGCTTACTAAAATTGTGTGGGGCAGCTGGAGCTAAGGGTCAACACCTTTCTCGGCCTCTAGACTGAAGGCACAGTGAGGCAGGAGCATATGAGAAGGTGGCAAGCGACAGGGGAGACTGCAGGCATCAGGATGCTAGAAAGGATGAAGTAAGAGGTGGGAGGAGTCAGAGGAATGGATTGGTCTTTCCTTTGAAGGAGTCCTGGCATGTAATAGAGGCATAATACATGGGGACTCTAGTTCCGTTGGTGTTCCTTTGGGGATAAATCTTCTTGTACTTGGCAGAGGACATGCTGCTGTGTTCATGTGTGTTCATGTGCCAGTACTAGGGCTCAAACTCAGGGATTCGGTGTTGTTCCTTAGCTCAAGGCTGGCACTCTACCACTTAAGCCACAGCCCTACTTCTGGATTTTTGGTAGTTAATTGAAGATAAGAGTCTGATGGATTTTCCTGCCGGGAATGGCTTTGAACTGAGATCCTCTGATCTCAGCCTACTAAGTAGCTAGGATTAAAGGTATAAGACACCAGCATCTGCCTTTCTTGGCTACTTTGGATGTTGGACCCTTTGGAGGAAAGCATGTGGAGTATGAATGGTTGGGCTCATTCAGAAAACTTCCAGAAATATTTGAGAACTTTCTAATCTGCTATCTCTTTGCATCTCTCAGGACTATCAGAGACACAGTATATGACAAAGATTTTATTCAGTCAACAAAAATAAAATTTGCCAGCTTTATTGCTAGGCACTTTAGGTAGAATGTCTTTTTTATAGGTACTGTTATTATACCCGTGTTACAGATGAGCAAGCTGAGGTTTCAAAAGGGCACAGCGTTTCCTCAAGATTATGCTAGTTGCTAACACGGTCAGAGCCAGGGTTTGCATCCACCCTATTTTACTTCAAACACACACTACTTTATGAGCAGAACATGTCTATACAGTTTGGGTGCAGTCAAGCCACGACTCCAAGAGAATCCTTCTCATCTCTGCACAAAAGATAATTGTCCTGCATTGTGCTGGGAGCGGGGAAAGGCACAGCCACTTAAGGAAGTTCCCAGTCAGGAGCCAGTGGCTCATGCTATAATCCTAGCTATTCAGGAGGCTGAGATCTGAGGATCCCACTTGAAAACCAGCCTGGGCATACAAATCAGAGAGAGACCCTTATCTCCAATTAACCAATAGAAAGCAAGAAGTAGAGGTGTGGCTCAAGTGATAGAGCACCAGCTTTCAGCTAAAACAAAAAATACAAGACAGAGCACTAGGCTCTGAGTTCAAGCCCCAGTGCTTCCTCCACTCCCCCCCCCCCCCAAAAAAAAAGGAAAAAATGTAATAGGACCCAATGCATTTGCTTGCTAAGGAAGTTCTGTTTGGGAAAGCACTGTTGGGAATGTTCTAGACAATACTGGAGATGAGATTTGGCTGAAACGTCAGGGGTCACTGGCAAAGGCAGATTGACGACAGAAGCTGACCGTATGCTCTAATGAAGAAGAGACCACATGCAAAGATCAAGCATTTCCTTTCACTGGAAGCGTTTGTTTTTGTCTCCTGGGCCTTTAATCATAAAATTCAACTTATGTGGAACCATGACTGCAATCGATTTCCTGTATGAGATCACATACAGAGGAATCAGGCTAATTGGAGATTACGTGACTGCTGCTCTCGCCTATGAAGAGTCCCGTCTCGCCTCTAATTGAACTTTGTCTTCTCTGACAAATGCCAAGATGATCAAGAAGGCTCCCTCTTGGAAAGGTGAAGTGTCTGCATCTTGGCTGTGTGACGGTGCTATTTCTCCATGCGTGGGTGAGCTCTGTGATTGAGGTTGAACCCCAAAAGTTCTGAATTTTTATTCCTTTGAACTATAGTGAAGGACGGCTCCCAAGGCGCACCCTCAATTATCAATTGAGGCAATCAGGTGGGCTGACCTGATTGCCTAACAGGTTGGCCCCATCTTATTCCAGTGCCGGCACTCTGTTCCTTGCTAGCCATGTTGTTCTGAGAAATACTCAGAACCAATTCAAATCTCAGTTCTGTCTTTTGCAGCCTGAATGACTTAGGAAGGCAAATGATCTTTTCTTGTGCACCTACTATGTGCTAGGTGTAGTCAGTGCCTTCATAACTACATCGATCTCCTTAAGAACAGTTAATGGGTACACCTAGCAGTGTGAGTTGAAAGTGTTATTCGCTTTAGATCACAGCCACAGTAAGGTCAGTTCAGTCTAGAACCCAAACCTATTGCTTCTCTTTGTTGCCACTTGAGTCTCTGAGTCCCATTTTCCTCTCCTAGTAAATACAAATGGTAAAAGCTGTGCCTGGTTTCCTAGGCCTCTTCCCTCCTCAAGGAGTACAGAGGCTCTGAAGCAAAGCTGAGGTGTGCGGTGGGTGGGTGGGCTTTGTAATGCAAAAACAGTGCTGCAGGTGGAAGGGGGTGTGCTTGACTACGAGATTGCATCATCATTCCCTTTGCCTGCCACGAGCCACCTGCTATTGGTTTCTGATGAGTCTCTATTTAGCAGAGATCTGGCTGCTGTTTGAGGGAATCTACTATATGCCAGATGTTATAAGATGTCGGCTCCATTTTATAAGTAAAACAAATAAGGTTCATGTAACTAAGCAACACAAAGGGTTATAAAGGGCAAAAGCAAAATTCTAACCCATGGTTGCCTGCCTGGGTTAAGAGCAAAAGCACGGGCACTTTCCAAAGGATAGACTATTTCCATTCATCTTCATCTGCAGCTCTACCAGTCAGGCTCACCAATCATCACTGAGTATCCTTTCTAAAAGCTGAATGAATGAATCTTTTCTGAATGATTCTTCTATCTGCAGGAAGAGCCAGCCTCCCTGCTTGCCTCCCTGCCTCCCTGCCTTCCTGCCTCCCTCCCTCCCTCCCTCCCTTCCTTCCCTACCTTCTTTTCTTCCTCCCTCTCTCCCTCCCTCCCTCCCTTCTTCTTGATCCCAGGCTATTTTTAATCCCATAACTTTGACCCCCAACAGTTTTATCCCCTAGGACATTCCTATTACCAAAAGTAATCAGAGTTATGACAACATTAGCAACTTTTTAAAGAGAATTTAAAAGTCCTCAGTGGCATGGTTAAGCTACCGGCAATCTACTTCATTATTCTGCTGAAGTTATTTCCATTTGGATGAATGCTATTGCACATAAAATATTATTACAACAAACTTTAATTTCTTAATCTTTTTCCCCCTCCATTGTAAATTTGACCAATTATAGCTTCTGTTATTGGGGTCACTCTTTGGGATCTAGTACTTTTAAAAAAAAAACAGCATAATGAGAAAAGTGAAGAAAAGAATATCAAGAGATACAGATATTGGGAGAGGGGATACAAAAAGCAAGGGAAAGACAGGTTTCTTTATTGATAATGAGATTAACATGCTCTCCAGAGGCAAGATAGTTAAGTACAAACAGTGATCAAACAATGGGGTATAAAGCTATTTCTCTTTCTCTTAAGGTAGGAAAACCACTGATTCTGGGTTTGCTTTCCTTCCCAAGTTACTGGCAATCAAGTATGGCTGTGTTCCAGTTTGGGGTAAAATACAGACTCGCCATCCACCACCTCATCAGTATGGATATAGCAAATGAGAAAATATACACTTCAGTACACAAGCAAAGACCCCTGAACTAATACATCCATCTTCACATCGCCAAAATGAGGTTCGGGGCTGACTCATGAGAATGTCATCCTGATACCCTCATCCGACAATTGGATGATTCAGAACCCTTGGTTCCAATTTGCCTGTCAAGGTAGCTCCTGGCTTGGGTATTAGAAATTCTCAGAGCAATTTCTCAGATTTACAAACATCTGTGTCACTTAACCTCACAGACGCCATTTGCTTATTTGAATTAACACCAAGGCACAGCACTGGCCATATTTCATTGCATTAACCTTATTAGTGACAGCTTAATGCTGTGCTGTTCCAAGACATCTTGTATTTACGTTACAAATGAAGCAATGGCCGGCAATGCCCAGTCAAATAAAGGAAGCATAGGAAGGAACTCCAGTATTCTCTGGGGTGCTAAGGAGCGATGTCTATGTTTGATCAGTATGCATATTCTAGGTCAATAATCAAAGCAACATCAGTTCTAGATGGAGATCCAGGGCCTCTCATACCCCTGCAATCTAGAGGAATAGATGAGATACAGAGCTACAGCGGTCATGGTGAGAGGCAAGCAGGATGGCATTATGCTCTTTAGAGTCTTATCAGATCTATTTTAAATCAATGAGATGCACTCGTGGTCCTGTCTGTCTGCCCATCTGCAGGTCCGTCTGCCTTACTGTGCCTCCTGGTCTGTCATCTCTATTTCTCTCCTTTTCTCGGATGCATTTGTCACTGTGGTGTCTGAGTCTCTGGCCCTCAATTTTAAAAAGTCCATGAGCAAGGGAGATTTGGAATTCTACTTCCACTTGGAAGTCTGAGATGCTGACATGCTTCTCAATATCAGTTTCTTTCCCTTTGAAATCGACCGTAATACTGATCTTGGTGTGCTGCTGTTAGGGTACAACCAAGGAGAACCCATACAGGCAACTGGGTTCCTGGCCCCTCACAAAGCCCGCCCCTCCGCCCATCCTCAGCTTACCCTCATGACGCATTAGCATGCCACCAATCTGAGGGCTTTCCTCCAGTATGGCCTGCCCTCAGCCCATTTTCAGATCAGCCAATGGAGCTATGACTGGCAGAAATTATTTTTCAACCAATTGGTCTCTTTCCAGCAGTTTCATATGGCTTCTCACTGTAAATCACTCGGGGAAAATAAATGTCCCCAATCCATTAGTGGCTTTCTACCACGAGCCAATCTGAGGCACAAACTAGACAAGGCTTGTTAATGGTCACTTAAATACCTTCCTAGGGCTCAACCCTGAGGGCTGCAGCTACCCTGCAACCCCACCTGCCCATGGGAAAGGACGGACAGCAACAAGGACACAGACGCAGCCTTGATCAGTCAGAAGGGACCACACATCCTGGCTGGCTTATGCCCATTCCAGTCTGTTCCTGTAATCCCTGAGTAATGACCAACAGTGCACTTTTTGAAACCAGTTCCACTTCGAATGGTAAACTATCTTGGGTCTCTATGGCAACCAAGAACAATAGTTTGGATAATAATAGCTGTCACTTATCCACCGTCACCTGTGTGCTAAGCATCACCCTGCAAATCTCACCTGCAAACAGCAGTACAGCACCAAGGAAGGAAGAAGGCACCATGATGACCCTCATTGTATAGACCCGGGAAGTGACATTTAAGGCAACACACCCCACGTCAGTTACAGAGTGTGATCTGCACCTTCTCCTCACCTGCTGAAAATGTTGGCGGATCCTGATTCAGAGCTGACATAAGCCATCTCTTCTTCAGAGACACCAGGCCTTCAACGGAAGCAGCCCAGCCAATGATCTTCAAAGGCTTGGCCTGTTTCTTGCTTCCAGAACTGACTGAGTGGTGGGAGCCAGGTGGGCCCACATTCTTACTTAGCTCTCTCCTCTGTCCTAGCCTGCTGCTTTTATTTTCATTGTCCTGAACATACTCCCTCAATGGACCACTTAGAAAAGACCCCTGTGGCAGGTTGTAGCTCCAAGAAGACACACCTAGAGCACCCAGTTAGCAAGTGGATCTTCTTTAGGAAGTCTGACCCCTAAGTCCTACATGATTTGGCAGGACACACAGGCTATATGGCCTACAAGATTCACTCGAGGGCCTCTACGATGTATCTCAGAAGTAGAGTACCTGCCTAGCATGCTTGAAGAGGCACTGAGTGCTATCTATACCTAACCCTGTGCAACCCAAAGGCTTCCCAAGATGTCTGGTCACCAACAAGCATATGCTATATGGGACCAGATGTGACCAGAGCGCAGAAACAGTAACTACTACCTAGTGAGTGTCTATATTACATCTGAGCCTCTCAACATCACACTGTCTGTTCATCTGCATTGCATAAAGGCAGCCCAGGGGACTTGGAGAAACAGAAATACCAGTGAAATCAGGTAGATAGGAAGAGACCAGCTCAGGCTTACCGCCAGGCATGTGCTATCACGTGGTAAGCATGTCTATACTTTCCACAGAAAGCCATGTTACCCCAGGAATAGCCAAATAATGCTCCCCCAAGTTACCCATAAAAGGAGCAAGGGATCTCTATTTTTTAAAACAGAAAGGAAAAGATAGAAAAATACCCGCCAGGGTCCAGAGAGGTAAGTCATATTTCTTGTGACTTTCCCCCAAATGAAAATCAAAATGGAGTAAAAGGAAAACAGCAGAGCATGAAGTACACGCAGATTCAAATCCTAATTCTGTTTTTCAAGGTTCCTGGCTATTCATGCAATCTCCCTGAGCCCCAGTTGGTTCTATAAAAAAAAAAAAAAAAGCCTATCTCATTAGTCCATGAACGAGAGAGTAAATGAAGTAAAACAAGTATTTCTCTCTGTTTCTTCTCTTCAATTTCCATAAAGTACATAGAGTAACCAACCTGATCCCTCATTCCAGGTCTGACTAACCCAAGTTCAAACATATGATGCTGCACTTCCAAGTAAAGAGCATATCCTACTTGATGATGAAAAGGCTTTCATTAAAAATAGAGAGCAGATAAAAGAGACCTTCATCCCAGAGGCCGTTGTTGATTCATAAAAACACAGAATGAGTCATCCTGGATCTCAAGGCTAAAACGTACAATCAATGGGCCTCTCCGGCCAGCCAGTCCCAGCCCCGTGGAGGAGGAGAGACCCGTGGGCCATCTTCACAAGCTATGCCAGGCCTCCCCTGCAAAACTCATTAACTCTGCTTCCAGCTTAGCAAAAGGGAAACCATTTGGGACCCTTGACAATATTACATTCAAGTGTTCCCCGGGCCTGGTGGCTTCCTGAATCTGTAGGGATTCGGGGGGGGGGGGGGGGGGGGGAGAAGGATGTCTGCTAAAGAAATGTATGTGTCTGAGAATCAACCTGCCTGGCCTTCCCCTTGTCTCAAAATGCCTCAGTTCCTGTGTGCATGCATCCAGTTAGTCTAAGATGCAAAAACCAGAGAACACAGACTTCCATGTACTGTAGTTGAGGCCTGGTTCTTGAAAAAGTCACCGAAACATTTTCTTCTCTATATGTATTTTTACAGAAGTCCTAGAACCTGATCCTCAGGGTCATTAATTATATGCATGTATGCATGCATATGAATATGGGTATGTATTAGTGTAATCTGTGTGTATATGTACATATATTTGTATACATATAATACTGTCTGCAAAATAATGGGGTGGTTAAAGGAGAGTTATCAATAAAAGGTTTTCCTTGCACTAGACGGAGACTCTTCCACCAGCAAGAAAAATCATGAGCCAACAATCACCCAGCAACCTTTCTCCTTGATCCATTCACTTAGCAATCACTCTGATGCTCTGTATATGGTGCTGGACACTGAGAATTTGGTTCAGAGAACAGATACAAGTTCTGCCTTCTGAGATCCATCCGCCTGGCTGTGTAAGTGTTAACAAGAAGAACTCAGAACCCCTGGATTTGCAAAAGCACCTTCCCTTATGGGAGTCCCCAGAGGTACCAGAGATGAGTTCAAAGTCAGACACACCAGCTGCACAGACAAGGAGTGAACAAGAGCTCAACTCCCACTGCTTCTACCAGCTGCCTTCTTCTACCAGCTGCCTTCTTCTACCAGCTGCCTTCTGACCTTGGCAAAGGAAACAGGCCTCTGCCCTCAGAATGGGGAAGTGGGCAGAGAGGAGGGATGGATGGATGGCTTTTGTGTTTTTCTTGTTTCTTGATCTGGTCCCAGATTCTGGATTTCTGATCTAACCTGAGAACCCTGGAGGTGGCTGTTGCTTTGAGAAGCAGCAGAATCGGCCAGTTCACCTAACAAGCTTTGTCACACAGCCAGTGCTGGGGCCAGTGACCCTCTCCATCAGGTCTTCCCAGAACCTTGGGGATCCACGGAGAGATCTGCACACGCCTGGGATCCCATCTGAGAGTGGGTCTGAAGGAGTTGCTGGGGGAGATGGAGAATGGAGGGCCTTGTAGAGAGCTAGGCTTCAAGACGGAAGCAGGGGTTCAGGCAAAGATGAATGAGGGTTGCCCTGCCCTGGGAAAGAGAGAAGAGACCCGGAAGGAGACAGGGTGGGCTGTAGCCCTGGCCTCATCTTTTATCCAGCTTAGAGCTGCTGCTCAAACAACCCTCTTGGTTCCCAGTTCCTCTCCACACACCTGGTTACAGGGAGGAAAATGAGTGGAAGTGTCTGGGGGAGGGGCCCCGCCGGCTACCCTCCTCCCCCCAGCCTCCATCAGGACAGCAGATAGAAGTGAACAAGACCCAGTCTTGGGCCTGTCATCCTAGCTGTGACTCAGAGGCTGAGTTCTAAGGATGGCAGTTCAAAGCCAGCCTGGGCAGGAAAAGTCTATGAGCCTCCAAAAGCCAGAAGTGAAGCTGTGGCTCAGGCGGTAGAGTACTAGCCTTGAGAGAAACAAGGAGGAGGAAGAGGAAGAAGAGGAGGAAGAGGGAGAGGAAGAGAAAGAGGAGGAAGAAGAGGAAAGAAGAAGAAAGAAGAAGAGGAAGAAGGAGAAAAAAGCTCAGGGACAGTGCCCAGGCCCTGAGTTCAATCACACACACACACACACACACACACACACACACACACACACACACGCGCGTGCACACACACTCGCACAAGCACACACACTCGCACACGCACACACGCGCACACCAGCCAGGCCACTCACTGGCAGGGTGAGTGATCTCAAGAAATCACCCCCTTCCTCCGAGCTGCGGGTTTCCTCCCAGGACGAGGCGGGGGGGGGGGGGGGGGGGGGGCCGCGGAGACCTCCGGCCAGCCGGGCGCGGGGTCCGGGGAAGGGTGACGACGCGGGATGGCCCCCGAGCCAGCGGGCACCCACGGAACTCCCTAGAAACTGCCACCCCGCGCGCCCGCCGCCACCGCGGGGTAGCTTTTCTCCCCTGCCCCGCGTCAGCCTCGCCCCGCCGCGCGCGGGCTGCGGAGCGCTTCCGACGGCCCCGACCCCCGCGGCGCCCCCGGCCCCGGCGCCCCCGGCCCCGGGCGCCCGCCCTCGGCGCCGGCCGGTGCCCCCCCCCCGCGTCGTGGGGCGGAGGGCGGCTCTGGGAGCCGGGGGGCCTGGCCGAGGGGGGGTCCCCAGCATCGGGGCCCCCGGCCCGCCCCACCGCCCCTCCCCGGCGCCGGCGAGCGCGCAGAGCCCGAGGGGCGCGGATACTGGACCAGGCTTTGACGCGGATCTTGAGCTCGCCGTCCTGCGGCTCGGGCATGGCCCTCCGGGCGAGCCGGAGCTTGTTGAGCCCCCCGAAGCCCACCAGCACCACGGCGCGCATCTCCCGCGCGTCGCCGGCGCGGTGCGAGCCGTCGCCGCCGCCGCCCTCCGCGGGCTCCGGGGTCGCCTCCTTCTCGATCATCTGCTCCGTCTCCTCCGCTTTCTCCACGCCTTCCTTGGCCATGGCGCGCGCGGGCCGCGTGCGGGGCGCTCGGGCTGCCGTGGGGAGGATCGGGAGCTCCTCCCGCGCGGACTCCTCCTGTTGAATGCGCGGCGCCCGGCGGCGGCGCGCGGGGCGGCGGCGGCGGCCTCGGGCGGCCCGGGGCGGGCGGGCGGGCGCCGCGGCCGCGGCCGCGCCGTAAGCCTCCGAAGAGCCGCGCCCTGCGCGCCTCCTCGCCCCACAGCCAGCCCCGGCTCCGGGTTTCCAACCCGGGCTGCGGACCCCCGCTTGGTCGTGGCTCTGAGAGACTCGGCCTTCCGAGGACTCTTACGTAAAGCCCGTCCACGGCGGCGCCCGGCCCCCGCCCTCCCGCCTCCTCTCGGTCGCGGCCGCCGTTTTTGGTTATTTACGGCTCCGGGGCGGGCGGGCGCCTGGAAATGGACTGAGATGCTGCGGGCGGGACGCGCGGCCGGGCGGTCTCCCGCCGCCCGCGGGGGGCCCGGGGCCGGGCGGGGGGGCGGGGCCGGAGGGGGGGGCGGCGGAGAGACGGGAAACTGGGCTGTGTCCCAAGCAGGCAGTTCTGCGAGGAAGAGCCGGGGAGACGGGCGCGGGAACTCAGCACTAGGATACAAGCCCAGGGCAGAGTGGGCACCTGCAGGAGCCCTAGGATGCGCCTTCCAGACGACCTCCCTGCAGAGGACCGCGGCCCGGCCCACAGCAGGCAGCGCCTCCGGGAAAGTGATCTTAACGATCATTTGGGCCCAGAACAGAATCTCGTTCTTGTTCTGACTCCAGAAGACTTGGTACCTCATCCCCCAGCGCACGCGCGCGCGCACACACACACACACACGCATGCACACACACGCATGCACACACACGCACACGCATGCACACACACGCATGCACACACATGAACACACACGCGTGCACGCACACATGCACACACAGGCATGCACACGCATGCACACACACGCATGCACACACATGCACACACACGCATGCACACACACGCATGCACACACATGAACACACACGCATGCACACACTGCAGCTAGCCTTCGTGTGCTTCTTTTGCTATCAGATCCCTTAAAGAAAAGCTTATTGCACTGAAAGGAAATGCAAAAGCTGGTAACAGTAGCGGGCTTGCTTGGGGCCACTTGACAGATGGAGAGAGATGCATGAAGCGTCTTGGTTGTGTTTTGTAGTGTGAGAAGCCAGCCCCGGCAGAGTGGGTGCCTCCTTCACCCTTCCTGAGCCGCAGCACCCGGGTCCATGCCGCGCGCCTGTTAACTTGGTTCTCCACCTGGTGTGAAGTGGTCGGTGGATAGGATTCCGGTGATGAGGAACTGGATTTCCAAGCTCCAGCTTGGGGAAGACCATAAACAAGTGCGTGTTTCCCTCCATTCTCTCTCTGCCTCCGCATCTCTAATTTCATTTCCTTGGCTTTGGGTGCCTCAAACATGTTCATATAGCCAGTGGTGGTGGCTCCAGCCTGTGATTCTAGCTACTTGGAGGTAGAGGTCCAAGAAGGCAATTCAAGGCCAGCCTTGAACTGGGTGGGGGTAGAGGAAAATGAGGCACCATCTCAACCAATGACAACATAGAGTGGTAGAAGTCAGTGAAGCCAACTACCAGGAAAGCACAATGCATGGGAGTTGTCATTTTGTCCAGGTACAGTGGTTCACACCTGTAACCTATGCTATTCCAGAGGTAGAGACTGAGGGAAATCTTGGTCTGAGGGTTTGCCTCAGACAAAAACTGCAAGATCCTACCTGATCCATAACTAAATTTTTAAAAAGAGGGGGCTGGAGATACAGCTCAAGTAGTGGAGCGCTTTTTTAGCAAGTATAGATCGTTGAGTTCCATCCCCAGGACCTCAAGTAGAAGAGAAGGAGCTATACTTTTGGAGCGGACATGTCTTCGGTGCTGATATCCAGTGCAATGTATTTCATTGTTTTGGCCATGCCTATAATTCTCCACGTGTTGGGTAAGTTATGCAATTTGATCCTCAGAATAATCATATGAGTTAACAATTACTGTCCACATTTTACAAAAGAGGAAATCAAGTCTTAAGTAGGCGAGTCACTGTGCTGAAAACAACACATGGTTTCTTTTAGCTGTGGTGAGACACAAACTGACTTCAGGTCCACGTTCAACAGGAATGTTTGTTTACAGGACAGTTCTGCCTCTGACTGATCCTACTCTGTGGACCTACTCTTTTTCTTGGCATTCTAGTATTTCTATTCTACCAAGATCCCTTGCCTTAGTTCTGAGTGTTTTCCTTTGGCATTAGTAAGATAAACCTATCATATAATCAGCAAAAACCACATTTAAGAGAAAGTAGCTTATGTGGTATACTAAAGGCTGCATAATTATACCCTGCAAGGGAACCTTCTGGCTGCACATAAGCCCCAGATTATAATTGGCAGACAGCCCATTGTCAACAAGCCAGAAGGAACACACCGTTCTCTTTGCTGCTTGGAGAAGAATATCTTCCTCTTAGTCCCGTATAACACTATCATTAACTATTCCAAAGTTTTATCCTTCCTGGTGGCATGTAGCAAGAGCTATATGTGAGGCATATCTAAAATTAAACACAATGGATCAATTTTTAATTTATAAAATGGATTCCTTGGCATTGTAGGGTGATGTCAAACAGCGACCACTGCTGGTGAAGCCTACCTACTATTATTGCTCAGCTCTATGACCTTACCAATGACTTCAAGAAAGGCCCCTTACACTTGTTCATGGGGGGGGGGGGGGAGTGAGGGAGGGGGCAGCGGGAAGAGAAGAACAGAGATAAGGACAGGAATAGGGAGGGAGAGGAAGAGTAGGAGGGAGGGAAGAAGGGAAGGAGGATAAAAGGGAAGGAGGGAGAGATATTGAGGGAGAGAGAGAAAGAACAAGAGAACTCAAGATATTGGATACCTGAGGGGAGTATTGCATAATAGAGGTGAGGGTTTTTTTTTTTTTGAGTAATGGTAGGAAACAATATTGTTTTAGAAATAATTAAGTAATTTGAAATGCCTCAGTGATTTGGGGGGGGGAGGAGAGGAGGGGGATCACTTACCCGATAATCAATGCACTCAACTAGTCTTTAGTAGCCTTTATTCTATTATACTACTTCAATATTATTATAATTATTTATCACATACATTACATGATTTAATCCTGCAAAGGCTCCTGTGCCACAGGAGCTAGTAGCTCTATGCTACAGAGGAGAAACTTCAGTATAAACGGTGTTGATCCTAAGATCACCTGCTTAGTTGGTAGCAGAGCTGGCATTTGAAGTGGGAGACATTTGACTCTGGAATGTGAATTCTTAAACTTTATACTATAATATCTGTGGTTTTATAGGTTTCTCTATCACTCGGGCATAAAAATGCTACAGGGTAAGCTAAGAAGGAAGGTGATGAATTTTAAAAGTTGAAGAATAGAAAGAAGTAGGAGATTCTGGCCAATAAAAGGTCCTGGTAAAAATCAGCGGCTGGCATTAAAGAATTCCATGATTTCCTATAATTCTTCTAGATGCTACTTAAAAGATAATAGCATACGACTGCTAGAAGCACTGCACTGCTCTGCAAAGAACTGGTGAGAAAACACGTTCTATCTCTACCTTTCAGGCCCACTCGTAAGAAGAAACTCCAGCCACAGCAGCAGCAGCAGGGTATTTGTTCATCTCCTTTTGAATGCTGACCTTGTACTCCTGTGAAGTGCTAGAGACGAAATATTATGAAAGGCCAAGGTGTTCTCATTTCCAGTGGAGCTCACGGTCTGGCCATGTAGAGGTACATTGGTTTAGGTTGGGTTGCCACAAGCAAAGCTCTCTTAATTCAGACCTCTGAGTGCAACTGATTATCCCACTTGTGAGGTGATCTCAGGAAACACCAGTAGGACTTTGGGACCTGAGACAAGGAGGGGAAATAAATCAATGCAAGTTGTCTGCCCAAAGGCCATCACTGGGTCATTAGGGTTAAATCCCTCGAAGAACTCTAGGAAGCAGGGAAGCACACCTACCCCTCAGAGGCTCCTCCAATCAAGAGGCAAGGAAGTGGAGGATCCATCAGCTCTGATCAGTCTATGGGTAAGATCTGTCCATTAGCCACTGCTTCTGGCCAACCTTGCACCTGTGCTGTTTGGGGCCAGGCAGCAAAACACAGCTGTACTGGAATAGAGTCAGGTGTGTCTGGAGTTGGAAGAAACTTAATCATTTATTGTGTATTGCCATGCTGGGTTCCAGAAGGGTAGAGGTATGTTTCAAGAGAAAAAAATTATGTCATAAGCTGGGTGCCAGTGGCTCATGCCTATAATCTTAGTTACTCAGGAGGTTGAGAACTGCAGTTCAAGGGCAAGAAAAGTCCAATAGACTCTTATCTCCAGAATTAGGGGTGTGGCAAGTGGTAGAACGCCAGCCTTGAACAAAAAACACTAAGGGAGAGCACAAAGCATTGAGATCAAGCCCCAGTACAGGCACACACAGGGGAAAAAATCACATAATTATTGTTCTGTTTGATAAATGCTGCAAAGGAGAACTACGCTAAGCATCAGGGAAGCCTTCACCATGAAAATAACCATAAAGCATTAGATTCATCTACAAAAATTTCACTGTGATCTTCAGCTCAGGAAAGCCGGGCCCCATTCTCATGGTCAAGACATGGCTATCATATACACGTTGACAGAGATGAGTGTGGAGGGGCACCACAGGGGTCTGCCCTATTTTAGGGGTCTGCCCTATTTTATCTACCTACTTCCGATTGGCCAGAGCCTAATGATGTAGCTGCTTCCTGTTACAAAGGAGGCTGGGGAAATGTAGTAGTTTCATATTTAAGAGACAATGTCCCAGTGACAATATTTGAGTCCTGCAACTAAGAGTGATAGTATCTGGAGGTACAGTGAGGACTTTTCTGAAATAATGTTGCAGGGCTTGAACCAAATGACTGATCAACTGTGAAGAATGAAAAGGTGATTCTCAGCCCTCCCTTGCTAAAGTCAAACACTGCTCAAGGATCCTGGGTCTCACTGTTGTCTTCCAATAACTCATCTAAAGCATTATTCACCCTGTTCAACTTTTTTATTTTTCTCCATAGAGTTCAACTGCAATTTTACTATGGATGATACCAGGAAAACCCTAGTGTTGGTCATAAAGCACTGGAAACCATTTTAGCACTGGATTAACCAGATCATGGGTGAATAAAATCAGTGCCACTTTGCCTACGCTTGCCCTTTTCTTTGTAAGCAGCTCTTATCCATGGAGAGGTCACTTGATCGATTGTTTTTTGTCGGTCGTGGGACTTGAACTCTGGGCCTTGGCGCTGTCCCTCAGCTTTACAGCTCAAGGCAAGTGCTCTACCACTTGAGCTACAGCGCCACTTCCGGTTTTCTGGTGGTTTATTGGAGATAGGAGTCTCACAGTCTCTCCTGCCCGGGCTGGCTTTGAACTGCAATCCTCAGATCTCAGCCTCCTGAGTAGCTAGGATTACAGGCGTGAGCCACCAGCGCCCGGCTTGATCGATTGTTTTGTATCACTTGGTAAACATGGCTGACCAAGTGTGCAGGAGGATCTTGCCACATAGGACTTGAGGAAGGAATTTTAATGAAGCAGTTTGTGTTTTGGAAGCCTCTTCTCTGCTAAAAGATTTCTCTTATCCTGGGTCCTGGCACATTGTATAGGATTTTCCCTAGTATGATTTCTTCTTTTTTTTTTGTCAGTCATGGGGCTTGAACTCTGGACCTGAGCACTGTCCCTCAGCTCTTCAGCTCAAGGCTAGCACTCTACCACTTAAGCTACAGCGCCACTTCCGGTTTTCTGGTGGTTTATTGGAAATAAGAGTTTCACGGACTTTCCTGCCCGGGCTGGCTTTGAACCATGATCCTCAGATCTCAGCCTCCTGAGTAGCTAGGATTACAGCTGTGAGCCACCGGCGCCCAGCTAATAGTATGATTTCTTGTATGAAACATTGCATAATAATGCTGTCAGCCTCTTCTAAATCCTGCACAGAGCTGTGTTCTCCCCAGAGTATTTCGATATAGATCACTGTGAATAATGGCCAAGGGATGGTGATGTAAAATTCACATTCAAAAGCAAAGTACTCACTCCTCAGAGTGGGTCCAATACAAACTAGACAAGGGAGAAGTCTCCCTCTCTCTTGCTCTGTTGTGTTTTTTTTTAATCTTTCTTTCCTATGAGCTGAGGACATGCTATTATAAATCAGAATGAACTAGACCTCCAGATACTCACTTTCTTATTTCCCTGATGTCTCTGGTTTGAGCTGAGAGATGATTTTCCTGAGGGCTCTGTTTCCTTTATTATTTTATTGGCCCATATCCAGTTTGTTAAGGCTTTCACAGTCATGACTGTGTGAAGCTGAAAGACCTTGATGTAACTGGAAAGGCTCAGTCTGAGAAGGGCACACATTGCCTTTCTTTCTTTCCTTCCTTCTTTCTGTCTCTTTCTTTTGAGGTTAAATGGTTTAAATCTTGGGAGATGGGGAATGTCCTTCAGGGGGACTAATCCCTTCCTATTGCTTTTAGTGTATGCTTTCTCTTCACACAGAATAGTATAGGGCATGAGTAATTGATCAAGCATATTTTCTGTCCAGTCACCCATCCATCCATCCATCCATCCATCATCCATCAATCCATCCAACCAGTTCACCCATCCCATAACATACTTTTGTACTAGGCAAAGTGAAAAGAGCACATTCTTTTTTTTCCAGGTAGGTCTCGTTCAAATCCCAGCTTTTCTATTTCCCAGCCAGGTTAATTTTAGGCTGCTATAGAGAATGAGTGGGTATCTCTGAATGCCTGCTCAAGGTAGATTTTGTAGAAGAAACAGCAAAAGAAGATGGTGCTGTCCTCAAATTTCTGAGAGCTGAATTACATGAAAATAGACCTACAGATAGTTTTGAGAAGATGGAACTCTAAATTGGAAACCAAGACTTATGAAGCAAACCCAGAAGGGAGTGTGGAGATCTGTGATAAACAGGTTGTGTGCATGGCTTTCCAAAGGGGTTACGGTAATGTAGATTCAACTTTGAACCCTTGTTCCAGTCCGTTTTTCGGTCACACTGAAAACACATGAGGGAAGCCATTTAAAGAGGAGGTTTAGTTTGGATCACAGTTTTAGAAGCTGTAGTCCCTTGGTTTGCTGGCTCCATTGCTTCTGAGCCTGATGATGAGACAGAGCATCATGGCAGAAGGGTTGGTTGAACATAGCTTCTCACTTCAAGGTGGCCAGAAGTAGGGAGAAAGAGATTGCACAAAGGGCAGGGGGCAGATGCAAAATGTCCTTCAAAAACATGGTCCCAGTGACCTATTTCCTCCAGCTAGGCCACATCTCTGCAAGTTTCTACCACCTCCTCAAACAGTGCCACCTGCTGGGCATTAAGCCTTCCCCAGGGAGAGTTCCTGGGGATGGTTTCTAGGGTTTCCTATTTAAGCCATCACATTTGTAAGAATGTGAGCTTTGTAAGAATGTGAGCTCAGGATTTCTAGGTGTTCCAAATGCTCATGAGAATTCAGAAGCCTGGATTGGTCAACAAAATGTACCAGATTTATAAAATCCTATCAAACACCACATATGATGAACAAGGTACATCCTACAACGCCAATGTAGCCACAGTGGCTCTGGTTCACCATCTTTGCCATATGTCACCAATTCTCAGGCAGGAGTAGGCCCATCGGGACCTTTCTGGTTATCACAACTTAAACCGAAGGATCTTAAGGGACAGAGGCAAATGGTGCCTCTAAACATCTTACAATGCATAGGACTATGTCATTACCTCATCCAAAATGCTGCCAGTCTACAAAAACCTGTCCTTTGCCTAGGATCTAAGATGTCATGAAGTAGTCCAGAGGGCTATGGTTTTGACTGGCTGCCTGTGTGTTACCTCACATCAAGACAATTGTCCTAACTTGGAGTGCTCCTCATTCTCCAGATGGGTTCAGAAGCCTGTTATGTGCAAATCTTATTTTAGATACTCGAATGCATTTGAAGCTGATGTCCAAAAGGCAACTAAATCATTCTGGACAACTTTGTTTTAGAGACAATTGTATTTTATTGAGAGAAAAATCAAACGGTACTCCTTAATTTAATATGCCCACAGCCTTTCTGAGTAGAAATAGCTTTTGAGATATTGATTTTGAGTTTGGGTATTGCCTGTGCCTGTTTATCTAGGAGGCCATCAGGAGCAAAGTTGTCCTTTTATCTTCAGGATTTAATCTTGTCATGCTCACAGTGGCACCGTGGCTGGCTAAAAGATGAGGTACATGGGAGAAGAAGGGATGTTATGACTTGGGGATTCAGTGACAGAGAAGAAGGAAGTCAATGAAAGAGATTCACATTGAATTTCCCAATATTTGCAAAGAGCACTTTATGATGAACACTCAGCCATCTTCTAAGCAGTGCCAGTTATTCACATTATTGCCTTGATTTGGGCCATGGGAACACAATACCATCAGAATGATTGCTTACAGTTTGGAGTCTGGAAGGAAAGGATTTAAGTACCCACAGGTCTGGGCAGAGCAATTTTCTTGGTTTCTAGGCAGCTTTCCAGTTTTGTCTCCCACAGAAGGCAGGGTGGCCAGTCCCTCATGGGACCTTTCCTTTTTTTTTCTTTTTTAAATTCCCTAATGATCCTTTGGCTTTCACTGGCATTTGTTGTGGTATCTCTGTTTTTCATCTCTAATTTGATTTATTAGGATCTTTTCCTTCCTTCTCTTAGGCAGGTTAGCTAAGAGCTTGTCAATCTTATTTATCTTTTCAAAGAACCCAATTCTTTTTATTTCATTGATTCTTTGTATTTTTTTAAAGCCTCTTAAGTTCTCCCTTATTTTTTTTTTACTATTTCTTTCCACTTACTAATTTGGGGGTTGTTTGTTCTTGTTTTTCTAGGAGCTTAAAGTACATCATTAGGCTATTTATTTGAGATCTTTCTGGTTGTTTCTTTAAAATTTTTATTTAGGTGTTCATAGCTATTACCTTTGCTCAGTACTGTTTTGCTATACCCCAAAGGTTCTACTAAGTTGAAATTTCATGTTTTTTAGACTCTAGGAATATTATTTATTCTCTTATTTCTTTAAAAGATCCGTGATAAGCCAATATATTATTCAATCTACACATATTTGAACCTTCTTGTAGTTTCTTTGGTTGTTAATTCATAGTTTTTATTCCAAGTGGTCTGTTAGAATACAGTGGGTTGTTTCAACTTTCTTCTATTTGTGAAGACATGCTCTATGTTCTAAAATACCTGTTTAGGAGAAAGTTTCATGGCCACTTTGATGAGGAAAGTGACCCCAGTAATGAGGGCTCTGCGTCCATGACCCAGTTGCCCCCGGAACAACATAGATTTAGTGCTACCACATCCTCCTGAGGCTGAGGTTCTGACAGGAAGCCCACAGTCCATTCTACATTACCTCTTTTCCCTGCATACTATAAGGTTTCCCAACCTGGGGTTCACAGCTAGGGAAAAAAAGGCTTTCTGCAATACTGAGGAGGGGGTGGCAAGAAGCTATTTAGGGATTTCTGGGTGCTGACCTGACATCCATTCCCAGAGTAGGTGTGAACTTCAGGGATGCTGTCTTCCATCCAGGAATTGGGCATCCACTGCACTGGCTTGGATAGCAGCATGTAGCTAGCTTATGAACTTACAAGTAAATATATTGGGATGTCGGCAAGTGTATACAAATTAACTGAAATGCGGTGGACTCAAGGGAGATGGCAATGTAATTTTTTTTTTTTGTCGGTCATAGGGCTTGAACTCTGGGCCTGAGCACTGTCCCTCAGCTCTTCAGCTCAAGGCTAGCACTCTACGACCTGAGCTACAGTGCCACTTCCGGTTTTCTGGTGGTTTATTGGAAATAAGAGTTTCACGGACTTTCCTGCCTGGGCTGGCTTTGAACTGTGATCCTCAGATCTCAGCCTCCTGAGTAGCTAGGATGACAGGTGTGAGCCACCAGCGCCCGGCAAAATAGACACTTTTTCTTGTCCATGGAGCTTGAACTTAGGGCCTTGGTGCTGTTCCTGAGCTTTCCTGCTCAAGGCTAGTGCTCTACTACTTTGAGCCACAGTACCACTTTTGGCCTTTTCTGGTTATGTGGTACTGAGGAATTGAACCCAGGGCTTCATGCATGCTAGGCAAGCACTCTACCACTAAGCCACATTTCCAGCCCCTGGCAATGTAATTCTTTAGAAAGGCAAAGTCTAAGTTCAACAACAACAACAACAACAAACACCAGAAAGGGTGGGATGGGGCCAAGGTTAGAGGAAGGAAGAGGAAAACCCTGTCAAGAACGCAATGTATATCCCACAAAATTAAGGACACTAAGCTCTAGAGTGGATCCTGGGAAGGAGGGAGCGGGGAGGAGGATATTAAAAGGGCGAATATTGAAAGGATGGGTTGTTTTCATAGACTGCTTTGTTAAATGGCAACTCTTCTGTACAACTACTTAAAGATAATTTAAAAATAAAATCAATTTAGAATTAAAAAGATTGGCGGTAAAAACAAAGCTCTCTCCTGTGTGAAGATTGCTACCCACCCCTGTGTCCATGCGAAGGGCTCCAGGACCCGAAGCAACGATGCCAAAGTCTGCTATGCCTGCATTTTCCCAAGTAGCGCTTGCTTTTTCCAATATTTGGTTTCTCAGGCTGGGAAATCAATCTGCCTGAACAGTGGCTGTAAGACAAGGCAGGTTGTCCCTGCAGCCAGGCCCTTGCGTGCGGAAATACAGGTGAATAGGGTTGGCTGGTGGATAGCAGTGAGGCCTTGCAAACAGACCTTGTGATGAATATGAGGCCAAGTAGGTTATTTGGGGGAGGAGTTCAGGCAGCACTGGCAGTGGAGTGTGGAAGTTAGATAGGAAAACCGGGGTGTGGGGGATTCCCTTTTAAACAGGTCAGAAGCTAGGGCTCATTGCATCGCGGGGGGGGGGGGGGGGGGGAGGAAGTACAGAAGACAGTGTGGAAGGCATTTCTGAGTTATCCCAAATGGCCACCAAGGATACTGGGCCATGTATGCATCCTACCCCATTGCCCATCTTGGGTCAAGGGCTGAAATCAACTTCTACCTTGGCCTGGCTTCAGAGTTCCAGTCCTTGGGTAGAGAGTAGCAGATAGTCACAGTGAACAGCTCCAGAAGGCATATGGATTTATATTGTTGTTATCATCATACGACTTGTACAACAAATGCAGCCAACTGTAGTATCATTACACTTATAGCTCTTACAGAATCCTGAAAAGCAAAACGTGCCTGAATATTAAAGCATGTTTAAAGCACCAAAATGCAACACAGGTCACAATAATAGTCATTCAACGTGATGTAGGGTGTCCAAATCAAGATTTGTAGTGCAAGAGTACTGGCTTACCAGGAAACAGATTTATTTTTTTATTTTTAGTGCCAGTCTTAGGCTACAACTCAGGACCTGGGTGTTGTTCCTGAGGGTTTTTTTGTTTGTTTTTGGTTTGGGGTTTTATTTTATTTTGGTTTGGTTAGCTTGGGGTTTTTTTGTTTGTTTTGTTTTGTGTGTTGTTGTTGTTGTTGTTGTTGCTCACAGCTTGTGCTCTATGACTTGAACCACAGCACCACTTTGGGGTTTTTTGGGGTGTTTAATAGGGCTGGCTTGAAACCACGATCCTCAGATCTCAGCTTCCTGAGTAGCTAAGATTACAGGCATGAACCACCAGTATCAGGCCCAAGGCAACTTATTTTGAACCCAACAGAGCTATAATATCTTGTGACTAACTAGATAACTATGGGTAACTATCTTGTGGATAACTCACTAATTCTACTTGTCCTTTTTCTAGCTGCTGCAAAAAGTTGGTCCTATAGTTGTGAGATCATTAAGTTTTCACTCAACCCAATACATAATTTTATATTAACTTTCTTTTCTTTTCTTTTTAGCCAGACAGGGTTCTTAATTGAAACTGGCTGATTTAGTGTATTAAGGAAAGAAATCAATTTAAAGGATATTGAATAGCATCGTGTAGAATCAGAAATCTGTAGAAAGATTTAAAGGGAGAGCAAATGGTTAGGAAACCATGGCTATAATTGCACAAGGTTTGAGTATGTTCCTTCACGTTCCACCTGATGGGAAGCCTGGCCCCCAGTATGAGGTGTAGCTTTTAATAGAAGGAACCTTCTGGAAGGTCATTAGGTCATGAGGTATTGCCTCAGAAGAATGCATGCTCTTCACATAAAGTGAGTTCCTTCTCAGACACCTTAAAGACACTTTTCAAAGCAGAGACATGGAGGAATAAAGGGAACTTCTAGAGGGAGGCTATTCTTTTCTAAACTTTCTAACCACAAGAGATAATGACAGTAATGATATCAGAGACTATGCCTGTTCTGCTAGTTGGAGGGTTGCAGCCGGATGGAAGGAAATAGGGGAGTCTTGGCTTGGTATAGTGTAACTTAGGTGGCATAACTCAAGTCTAAACACAGGACTGTTGGGCACCTGACAACTCGAATTTCACATTAAAGGGCCCACAAGTTTTGTTTCTCAGTGGAAACTGAGAGATTGGACCGGGGATATTCCACTCTTCCCTCCTTGTCTGTGATGGTTTAATTCTATTTTAACGTGGAGACATCACTATGCTTCTAGAAGTAAATATTACACAGAAGATGGTTCTCCTCTGCTTTCTGACACCTTCTCCCTCCACCCTCCATAGATAACCAGCCTCCTTGTTCCCTGGCTTATCTTTGTGTTTGTCTTTTTTTTTTTTTTTTAAAGATTAGCATACCTACATAGATCTTTCCTTTTTCTCCCTGCCTCCTTCTTCTAACTCCAAAGGCAGTAATCTATGTACACCCTTTTGCTCTCTGCTTTTCTTTTCCCACCCCATAAATTTGCTCCTGGAAATTGCTCTACCATCCTTTCATAAAGATCTTCCTTCTTTCTTTTGTTGCTGCTTAGTAACCCAAATGTGTATGTACCCATGTGTAGTCTCACTCCATTTTTAATGCTTGCAAACTAATTCAATATTTAAAATAGAATAAATCATACCGGTGGATTGTAAGTTTCTGGTCATTGTCGTTGGTACGGGAATAGAGTTGGACATGTCATCAAGGAAGGGGAAGGGGAAGGAGAGCACTCTGGGGTCAGGAGACTGAAGAGTAAAAGCATCTCCCCTGGACGTGGGTATTGTGACTCTTTCCCAGCCTGAGAAGGAACTGGGGCATCCATAAGTGATTGGATTCTACACCTGCTCTCCAGTGCTGTCAGCATCAGAAGAAAACCTTTTGGTTTCTGACATAAGGAACATCATGGCTTTTATGTTACCTTCTTTGAAGAGAGGATAAATCTGAGGGCTTTGTATCATTCCAAACTGCTTTGCAACGTGGTCCTTTCGAGAATGATAAACAAAGAAAGAACTAACAGTTGTGTGGTCTACAAAGGGATTTCACAGCTTTGATCTTTCTAGAACTGTTAAGAAGGACATATGTTATTAGCTAGGATCCAGCAAGTCATTGATCTCCAAAGATGGCAGTGTAAATAAATCAAAATCGGTTAGTAGGGATGAGAACTGAGCAAGCGCAAAACTTCCAGTGCTCAGTGGGCATGGGGTGAGATGGTACTGTGCTGCAAGAGGCCACGTCTCCATCATGCAAACTTGGGGACATGTGACACATCCATATGATGCCATGGAAGCTTCCCAAGCATGGGGAGGGTGTGGAGAGACTGGAACCCAGGTCCCTTTGCGTGAAAAAGCAGTGGTACAACTGTATAGAAAAGAGGCTGGAAGTCCCACAAAAGATTACATGTAGAAGTACTTCTGAGTATTCGTACCAACGCATTGGGAATCAGACATGAAGGGAACCTGTGTTCCTGGCATTGGCGCATTCATTATTCACGATAGCCAACATGCGAATCACAACCTAACTATTCACCAACAGAAGAATGAATAGAGAAGTGTGTCCTTTTTTTTTAATACAATAAAATACTGTCCAGCCTTTGAAGTAGAAGGAGGAAATTCTGTAAGATGACCTTGAAGGAAATGGTGCTAAGTGAAATATCCCAGACACAGACAGACAAATACGGCAAGATTTTCCCTCTATGGAGATCTTAAAATGGTCATATTTACAAAACCAGAGAATGGAATGGTGGTGGACAAGGCCTGGAAGAGGGATGATGGACAGTCCGTAATTAATTGACTTTATTAATCAATTAACAAAATTCCTGTGGTAAGTTCCTTGGAGTCACTTTTTTTCTCAGTTTACCATCTACAAAAGGAGAATGCCATCAGCCCACTGCTTAGTTTTGGTAAGGGTTAGATACCACAATTGCTGAAATATCATTTAGATTAGGGTTCGTCAAACTTTTTTTATGTAAAGGGTCAGATGGTAAATACTCTTTATTTTGCAGGTCATGAGTTTCCACTCTGTCCCTTATAGCAAAAGCAGACAGACAGTATGTAAAGCAGGTGAGCAGGGCTCTATGCTAATGAACTTTGATTCATTAATCTGGCTTTGAGTTATAATCTGCGTAACTCTGAGTTAGAACAATAGTAGAAAGCCTTTAAACATAGAGATAATAATTATGACCCTATATTATTATTGTTAGAATACTGTCATATCAAGCTTAGCTTTATTCTTTGTTGTTGTTATTGTTTGTTTTAGTTGGTTCTGGGGCTTGAACTCAGGGCCTGAGCACTATCCTTGAGCTTTTTTGGCTCTAGACTAGCATTCTACCACTTTGAGCCACAGTTCTACTTCCAGTTTTGGGGTTGTAATTGGAGGTAAGAGTCTCACAGATTTTTCCTGCCCTGTCTTGCTTCAAACCATGATCCTCAGATCTCAGCCTACTGAGCAGCTAAGATCACAGGCTTGAGCTAGCAGTGCCCAGCTAAGCTTTGTTCTTGTAGCTATCAGGTTCTCAAAAACAGACTGACAATACTTTTCTATCCTCCAGGGAGAATTGTATGTAGATAGAGAAGGCGGACACTTTTTTCCAGACTTTAAATCTGCTGACAGAGTTTTATGATCTATTTTAGTATTGCTTTATTTTTTTTCTAGTTCGCTCCTTGAAGATTTAATTTTTATTGATCAAATGTTAGAGAGAAGGTAATCTGAGAAATAAATAATACATAGCATGGTTCACTTCTCATTAACTTGGCCAAAATCAGCCATAGAGCAAGATAGGAGAGATTGTATATGGGAAAAATTAGCAGCAAACTGTGAGTAAATCAAGATAATAATTTGTTTGCTTTTAGTGATATCCCTGAAGTCTGAGTAGTTGTAGCCAAGAGAATATATTTGATGAGCTTAGCCCGGGATTTACAACTTGATTCTTGCCATACAAGCTAGGCATAAGCATCAGTTTTTATGGTGTTGTCTGCCTGCAAACATTGGAGGACTCCAGTTCCAAATGAAAAAGTTCATTAGTGAGCTTATCTCCTGATGAGTTATCAGCTGGAAGCCAAAAGTAATGAATTTTGTTCAGATGGCTTCTAGTGGAGATAGGAAGGGATAGAATCCCCCAGTAATAAATTTCCATTCCGTTGTGTGCTTATTGTTTTGCTTTGCTTTGCTTTGCTTTCAATGGCACTCTTAAAGGTCTCTGAGCTTAACGTGGTCTAGAAAGTTCAGGGTGAGGTAGCATGCGCGCCTGCTTCTGTCTGCTCTTTGAAATGTCTCCAAATCTATCACCCAGACTGCCAAAGCAATACTGGGTTCTGTGCCGAGAACTTTGAAAGGCATGGCTGTGAGAAGTGGAAGCTGTCAGCAGTAAATGCATTTGTTGTTTGGGTGTCTTGGTTGTTAGAATTCAACATCACTAGAAGAGCAATGGAATGTCTTCCCTCTGCACACAGAGTATCTTCCTCTGAGTTAAAAAAAATTAAGTATTACGTTTGATTGGGCATTACTGTAATCCCAGCTACTCAGGAGGCTGAGAATTGAGGATCCCAGTTCAAAGCCAGCCTGGGGAGAAAATTCCATGAGACTCTTAGTTCCAACTGACCAGAAAAAAGCTGGAAGGGATAATGTAACTGTGGCTTAAATGAGAGAACTTCAACCTTTAGAATAGAAGAAAAAGCCAAGGGAAAGTACAGAGCCTTGAGTTCAAGCCCCAGTACCCTCCCTCTGTCCACATGATTGTGTTTTATTGAACATATACCAATCTTTTATTCTTTTCATGACACCTTAGACAATACAGTAAAACAGTGATTTCTATAGCATTTGCATTGTATCTGGTATCATAAGTCTTCTAATGGTAAAGCATAGGATGCATAGGATATATACAAGTATGAGGCATTCTATATCAGGGACTTGAGCATTTGTAGTCGTTGGTGTTCACTAGGGGTCATGGAATCAACCCACGATGGATGCCATTTGGGTTCCCCAGTAGTGATCCTCATTTGAATATCCTGTGTTCCCTCTCCTCACACTGTACAACAGGAAGAGCCAGTCCAATCTTGAACATAGGGTATAAGAACAAAGAAATAAGCAGAAGAAAAACACAGGTGTGTAATGTGAGCAATGTCGGGATAAGACTCTCCACAGTGGGACAATGTATGGAGAACTGATCAAAACTGGTACTAGTGGTAGAAAGACTGGGAGGAGATTGGCAGAGGGGACAGTGAGAGCCAAGGGACAAGGCACTCAGAAACAGAGGTTTGTTAACAAAGGAGTTTGGCCAGCTTCAGGCAAAGAAGGAGGAGCTTACTGGAGGAAGCTACAAGAAAGGGTGAGAAAGTTCCAGGGAAAGCCAGCTCCAGAATGTATCACTTTTGTCAGCTGAGGAAGGAGGTGAAACCCTTGGAAGGCACCAGAAGGGGTCCAACCAAAGATGCCGCTCACCTCCCAAGCCCATTGTTGATGTGAAGTGAAGAACGGAGCACAAGGGGTGTGGTGACTCACATGTGTAATCCTAGCTACTCAGGAGGCTGAGATCTGGGAATGGTGGTTCAAACTCAGCCTGGGCAGGAAAGTCTATGAGATTCTTATCCACAATTAACAACTAAAAAGCCAGAAGTGGAGCTGTGGCTTGAGGTGTAAAGCACTAGGCTGGAGCAAAACAAGCTCAAGGACAATACTCAGGCCCTGGGTTCAAGCCCCAGGACCAGCACACATGTACACACACACAGACACACACAAGTGGAGAGCAGGAACAAGGCTAAGAAGACAGCCTTAGGAGTCCTGCAGGTTCTGGTGGGAAGGGATGGAGGCCACAGAGGAATGGGGGCAAGAAGATGCGTCTGGAAATGAACTGTATTTCAAAACAGGAACAGAACAGAAACAAGAACAATGCCTATGGATCTACTAAGAAAGGCATTTTGTTCTGTGAATATTTCAAGACTATATTATACAATGTTCAGGCACTTATTATGACACAAAGCATGGCATAAAAATGTTTTCTAAGCTGGGTGCTGATGGGTCACACCCGTAATCCTAGCTACTCAGGAAGCTGAGGTCTGAGGATCATGGTTTGAAGCCAGCCTGGGCAGGAAAGTCTGTGAGACTCTTATCTCCAATAAACTACTCAGAAAAAGTTGTCAGTAGCACTATGGCTCAAGTGGTAGAGCACTAGCCTTGAGCACAAAGAGGCTCAGGGACAGCACCCAAGCCCTGAATTCAAGCCCCAGGCTTGGCAAAAAAAGAGAATGTTTTATAATAATAACAATGGCAGTAATTTCTATCCATTAAATACATATCGTGTACTTAAATACTGGTCCCTCTGCCTTTTTATGTGCAAGGGGTTACAGAATTGTACACAGAAATGAATTCTATTCTTTTTTTTTTTTACCCACTCACGAAATTACCATGTTTTGCATATAGCCTTTGCCCCTCTGAGGATTGCATTGCCAGGGAAACAGCCCATTAATCCTATTAAACCAGCAACAATTCAAACAAAATACACAAAGCCAACCAGCTCTTAGGGTTGGAATATTGGCCTTCCAATGCCCCCTTCCTCATGCCTAACTATAAACTTAATAAGGCTGAGCATTTAGACGCTTATCTAATTCCACCCAGAGTTCTGGACTTGTACATTCCTGCCTTAAATCCCTGCTCTAAATGTCAGAACTTTTAATTAATCTCCCCAAGTGGTCTTTTCACATAATAAACTCTTTGCCTGCTGCTAGCTTCCAACAATACTAGAGGTAGGCCGGGGGGGTAGGGATAGGGGTGGGAGAGGGGAGAATAAAAGTGACTCTTATTTTTCTCAGCCAGATATTTTCCTATATAAAGTCTTAAGCAAACCTGCCTACATACCTGGATATATTCAAATGCGGAAAGAGAATGAGGGATTTCAGAAGAAATTTAGAAACCAATTAGAGCTACTTTTCAGGAAAGGAAGCTGAGGTACAGCGAGATTGATCTGTTCTCTAAGGGGTATGTCTGGGCAGCACAGAGGTGATGGCTACTTCCTCTGGCTCATGACTCAGACCTTGGGCTTTTGTTTCAAAGTTGCTCCTCTTACCTCGCCTCTCCTGCCCCCTTACATCACTCATTGACTCTCATGGTCACAGCCCTGGCCTCTCCTTTCTGCTTCTGAAATGTCCCAGACTTACTGCTCCAGGGCAGATAGTCACTCCACAGCTAATCTATCACCCACCCCCTCTCCCATACTGTTTCTCAGCTCCAGCCTTTCCCTTGCGTCATCAGTAAAATTATACATCCAGTTGTGTTTGACACAGATGTGTTTTCCAATCTAGTGCCCATAGGTTTTGTTAGAAGACTGCTCTCCCCCGACCCTTGTCATTTCATTAAAAAATACCCAGTGGAGTGAGGAGAAAATGTAATTAGAGCCAGTGTACCACAAATAAACACTCACATTAGGGGAATTCATGGCTAAGCTTATCAGAGGGAAACAGAGTCGTGGTGCGTGTGAGATGCCAAAGGTTGGACATGTTCAACCTGTCTTTGGTGGTGGAAGGGAAAGAGAAGGACAAGGAGACTGAGAAATACAGCCTAGATCTGAAATATAATTGTCAGAAATGGACAGAACCTTTTGAAGACAAGGCAAAGCAATATCCATCTTTATGTTCTACTCCTCACATGCCTTCACATTCCCACGCCTCTAGTGGAAACCACTAGGAGAAGTACAGACCAGCGTCGTAAGGGAACACAGTCTCTATCCTGAACATGGTTTGGGAGTCGAGAGAACCACTCAAGGGACAGACGGCAACTAGAACCAAGTAGAAGAAATGTAAGCCCGTAAAGATTTGGATGAATCCTAAGGGGGCAGTCTAGCTTTGTGCTGGAATGACAGTAAGTCAACTTCGTCTAGATCCAAAAGGGGTGGGCTCCAAGCCTGTGTCGGGTGCTAGTCAGCTTTTTGTTGCCATGAGAAAACACAGGGCAAATCACCCGAAAGGGACACACAATGTAAGGTTTCGTGGTTTTTTTGGCCCTGTTGCTTTGGACCTGTGACGGCACAGGACATGGTGGGGAAGACCCTTCATCTCTTGACAGCAAAAAGAAAGAGAAGGAGCCAAGAAGCCATCTTTCCTTTCATGGACATAATTGCAGTGACCTAACTTCCTTCTGCTAGGCCACACCCCCTAATGCGTCTGACACTTCCCAGTAGTGCCTCAGGCACTTCACACCCAAACTAGAGCATCAGAGATTGGCAGAAGGCTGAAGAGGATCCAATTCTCAGCTCCTAGTAGCTCAGCAAGACAGCCAGGCATGAATGTATATGTATATGTGCATATATATGTAGGTATATGTACATGTATGGTGTGTATCTTTTGATATTTGTCTTTCTGTACCGCTTATTTGGCGTAATATTGTGACATGCAGCTCCATCCATTTCTCTGTGAATGTCACACTTTTCAAGCACATTACATGGATGTATGAAAATAGAACATTGAACCTGTTGGATTTTTTTTTAAAGAAGGAGCAGGCAGGGGGCAGGAGGGAGTGATAGAGGGGTGAAAAGATGGGAGGACATTGTATGCACGCATGGAAATATCACAATGAAAGCATCTATACAAGCAATATATGCTAATAAACCCACCAGGGAGTCTGCCACTCTCAGAACATGTCCCTGACTCTCACTCCTGTGCACACGAGAGAGGTGGACTCTGTTCTCTTCCCTCACTGCAGAAAAGCAAAGAGAGAAACCCACACATGCTCTATCCACAGAGCAGGTCTGCAGACCCTGCGGCCACTGATGCTACACTCACTAGATTTCTGAGGAACAAAAATCTGATTCACCGAGCTTGGCTAAGTTCCAATCTCTGGACAGCTGAGAGCAACCCGTTCCATGTCTATCCTGAGACAGAGCTAAAAATGGGAAGCTCTTTCAGCAATTGGGAGTGAACAGTGGTGTAAATCAGTGGAAGTGTATTTATTTTTCCTAATTTACTTTATTGTTTTAGAGGTGCTCTACAGTGGGGTTACCTTTACATACATCAGGTAACAAGTACATTTCCTTTCCCATAGTGTCCCCTGTTCCCTCCTTCCCTCCCATTCCCTTCCTCCTTCCTTCCCATTCCCTTCCTCCTTCCCATCTCCACCCAAGAGTTGCAAAGTTCACTTTCATCCATGTCCAGTGCAGCCAATGCGCTCCACTGTGGCACTTTTTCACCTCCTTTCCTCTGATTCTGTGCCCTCCCTTCACCCTCCCACAGATGTGCACGTGAATACACCGCATATAAGGTAAAGAATACAGTCATCAGAAACGTAAACAACAAATTAAGAAAAAAAGTCCTTTACTTCCCTATCTTTGGAGTTAGTTTCAGTGTGTGTATTATTTTATCATCTCACTGGTTTCTGGACACCAGGAATCAGATGGGAAGACACTGGCAGGCCACGCTGCCATTGCACAGATAGACTAACTGACAGGGCTGAGCGGGGTTCAGCTGTGGGATGACTGAAGGGGAGGGGGGCGTGGACAGGTCATGGGGGATTCTGGACAGGAAATATCAACCCAGATCCTACATGGGACCCGGGAGGGCCACGTCTAAGACAACTGCACTCCGGTGATTTCATGCAAACCTCGCATTCTGCTGAAACTACAACTTGAGTTCCATTAAATCATCTTGTCTATGGGCGTGGAAGAAGGTTTCCCTCCATCTCCGCTCTTTAACTGGAAATCTGGCACCATGAAGGAGCTGTTTTAATCAGCAAGTGTGCCGCACTGTCATTTATTAATTTGTAGGTTCCATTTTAATTAAGAACATTCTAGCTAATTATTTACTTCACAGGGTGAGATGCCGGCTGAGTCAGCAGGAGGACACGGGTAAGGCAAAAAGAAACTCTGTCCTTTCTCCACTTCAGCAACTTTTCTCTTCCTTTCCCTCGCGCATGGAGCGGCGCAAAGGGCAGTGTAAGTGAACCGTCCTTCCTTACCTACTCGTGGGTGAGTGGATGAGGAGAATGGACTGGAAATGCCTCCTTGTATATTTTGGAAGAGGGCTCTGTCATTGATACGTGGTGTGAGCAAGAACAATATTTAACCTCTCTGCCCTTCCAATTTTCCTGTCTGAAAATAGGGATAATAATCGAAGTGAGATGCTAGGCATACAAGAGGAGTTTCACCGTGCCACTCACGTTGCTGGCCTTTCTTCCTTCTCAGGCTCAGCTATTTCTCTCATCTGCTCCTGACTGTTATTCCTGAGTGCTCAAATCTCAGCGTCTCTTCTCTCTTTGCAAGTTTATCTCTATTCTATTTTATTCTATTCAGTTCTATTCTGTTTATTTTGATCTTCTGTTTACTTTTAAAAACCCAACAGGGCTCACCTGAATCCCTTGGCGAACAATTGTGGTTCAGACTGGACTGAAAAACAGTATTTTTCTTTCAGCCTATCTACATTATTTTTTCTAACAGCCATCGAGTGAGCAGGACATGGCTATTTGCTAAGTTGTTTGGGCCTAATTTCATAATAAACAAAACATTAAGAATCTCTTTTGATCTCGTTGTGTGTGTGTATGCCTTGGAAGAAAATCACTGACCTGGACACAGAAAGTTCTAGAACATCCAGTACAGGAAAAGGAGGAAGCTTTGAACTAGAGAATAATAGCTTAACTGGCATTGTTGTGATTTAATGTTACAGTTCTAAAAATACTGTATTTAATAGTTAGTAGGAAATTGTACACTAATTCCTGGGCCCTGCTTTGGACACTTTGCTCTACTTGCAAGCTGGAAGGCTGCTCATGTAGTCTCCTGAAAATGGGAAAACCAAAAGTTTCTCTCTGCTGAATGCAGAAGAGTAAACTGAGGCCCACAGAGGATAGATAACTTGCTTAAGTTCCTGGAAAAGGGGACCCTAGAACTGCTATTCACATCTGAGAAATCTTCCTTTGGCTTTTGTTACTTTTCTCATAAGAGTTTTTCCTTGGGCTAGCCTTTGATTAAGATTCTCTTACCTAGACTTCCTGTGTAGCTGGAATTACTCACACCATCATACCCAGCTTGTTCATTGAGAGATGGTCTTGTTAACTGTTTTTCTTAGGCTAGCCTTCACTTACTGGTTCTTCTGATCTCTGCCTTCTGAGTAGTGGGATTACAGGTGTGAGCCACTGCCCTCAGACTTAACTGCTCCTTTACCAATGCTTGCAAGGTTACAAAGAATACAAAATTAAGCCGCCTGGATGGCTGAATCCCTTTACAAAATTAAGGACAGGAATAAGGTGTTTTGAGTTGTTTGACCAGCCCTTTGTGTGCTCTATACAAGGGACCAGAATGTCCTAGGCAACCATAATAGAATGGGCACGGAGTGCCCGTTGCCTCTCTGTATATTTGATCTAGAGTTGATGTTTATCCGTTACAGTCTTGCCCTTCGCTGTCATAAGATACTCTATGTAACCAGCACCCTGCATTGGTGCTCTTTGACCATGGACCTCAGCAGTGTGGGTGCCTCTTGAAAACCAGGCAGGTCTGTGTCGCACACAGGGCTGTGTCTGCCCAGCCAGAGAGGTCAGCCACATACCCAGCAATTACACCGCTGTCAGACCGTAAATACATACTGGCAAATGTCTCTGTAATTGTTCTGAAAACAGTTCAGACCCATTCATGCAGGGCAAGTTATGGAACGTTAACGGGGACTCTTTCCCCAACATCTGCTTTTGTGGTCGGAAGCAGATGGGTGCTATTTACACATTGACGGGCATAATGCAGTGGGTTGGGTATTTTTCTCTGCCAAGTTTCAAAGAAATGAAACTCCGACGTCGATGAACGAGTAGTGTATGGCAGCTCGATCGATGAGTTTACTGATGGCTTTAGATCTGCAGTTGTAGCCAAGTCTTATTCACAAATGGTTTGGTCTAATAACTACATGCAGTTAGATGGCACCTGACCTGGGCAGAGCTGTGGTTAGGTTGGTTTACTGCTGGCCTCTGCCTGGTGCATCATTGTTTCTACCACAGTTAAACAAGGAAATCCCAGCACACCAATGCCTATGTGATCTCAAGGCATGAAGCTCGGGATGTCTCTTTTTTTTGTTGTTTTTTGACTTTCATCTTGGAGCTTGTGTTTGGGATCAGTGTCTTTCTCCCCTAAGCATCGTGAGATGAGTATGGCTCTCTCTCTCATCTGTAGGCTCCTCGTGTTCCTTAACTCCCATCTGCCATCCTGGATGATGCCAAGCTCTGCTCCCCTAGGACAGGGCATCCCGTAAAACGTGCAGAATCCACATGTGAAGAGCCAAGAGTTGAGAGGGCCAAATTCCAGCTGTTCCCAATACCTCAAACTTTTTATTGGTTGGGACTGAATCTTGCAAAGACTTTGCCCCGGCTGGCCATGAACTTTGATCTTCCTGATTGCAGCCTTCACTGTAGTTCAGTTATCTATCCAGCCATTTGCAAGTCTGTTATTTAAGGTGAGAGGTATATTGTGACCAAGAGGCCCCTAATTAAAGTGGATGGCAGAATTTTGTCCTCTCCTGTAACAGACCCCAGTGGACCACCCAGTCTCTGCTCCACACATTCAGAGATCCAAACACTGACCATGGGCCCAGTTTAAATTGTCATAGAAGCAGGCAGACTAGATTTCCTTCCTTTCCTCCTTCCCTTTCCTTCCCTCCCTTCCCTTCCCTTCCTTCTTTTCCTTCCCTCCCTTCCCTTTTCCTTTTCTTTTCCTTTACCCTTTCCTTTCCTTTTCCTTCCTTCCCTATCCTCTCTCCCTCTTTCCTTCCTTCCTTCCTTTTTCCCCTCCCATCCCTCCTATTTTCCTTTTGCCTTCCCTCCCTCTCTCCTTTCTTCCTTCCCTCCTTCTCTTTTCTTTTGAACTGGGCTCTGAACTTGGATCTTGAAAGGCAGGCACTCTACCTATTGAGTCATGCCTCCAACTAATTTTTTGCTTTCATTATTTTTCAAATATACTTTTGTTATTTCCCTAGAAGTCCTGAATCATGACTTGCCATGTAACTGGGATGACAGGCCCACAGCACCATATTGAGTTTTATTGGTTGAGATTGGGTCTTGCAAAGGTTTTCCCCAGGCTGGCCATAAACTTTGATCTTCCCGATTTCAGCCTTCAGAGTAGCTCAGGTTATAAGCATGAGGCACCAACACATCAGGTGGAAAGGTCAGCTGACCAGAAGTTTCTATCCTTTTGTCAAGTACTGGTGGCTCACACCTGTAATCATAGCTACTTAGGAGACTAAGATTTCAGAATCACAGTTCAAAGCCAGCCTGAGCAGAAAAGTCTGTGAGACTCTTTTCTCTAACCACCAGAAAGCCAGAGTAGCACTGTGGCTCAATGTGGTAGAATATCAGCCTTGAGCAAAAGAGCTCAGGAACAGAGCCCAAGCCCTGAGTTCTTAGCCCCACGCTGACTGTCCCTTCCCCGAAAAACAAAGAAAGAAAGAAAAGAAATAGCTGGGTGTACGCCTGTCATCCCAGCTATGTGGGAAGAGTGAACAGGAGATCACAGTCAACTTGAGAACCTTGGCCAGCTCTAGAAAAAAACAGACGCCCCATCTCAACAATAACCAAAGCAAACAGGGCTGGAGTTGTGGCTTGGGTAGTGCCTCAAGTTCAAACCCCAGTACCACCAACAAATATAAATAAATACAGTTAGATAAAGGCCACATGGTCATAAACTCAAGAAATATTTATTAACTGCCTATTATGCGCCAGATACTCTTCCTTAAATGTGTAGGAAAAGTACCACAGATTGTGGATGAAATTACACAATGCTCTAACGTCATTCACCCTGGAAAGCAGGCAGGCTTGAGCTTCGTAGTGCAGGAAGGGCAATCAGTTCATTGGGTTTCAGGGATACCAGCCTAGCTGCGGTTCTGTGCAGAGATTCACACCGAGAACACGTGGGCCGTTCGTGGGTTGTGGTCTCACAAATCATAACTTGTTTGTCACATGTTTCCGAAGAAAGAACTTTTTATAAGATGAAACGAGATCACTGAGATTGAATTCAGTCTCAAAGGAAGGTGTTTCTTCCAAAATGATTAAGGCCACCAGCATGGCCAGTTTTGCAGTTATGCCTCTGATTTTATACTGGAGACCACTTTCAGGGTTTGTATACTCAAAGCAATGGGCGATAAACTGGTCATCGGGTTGTGTGATGTGATGGTGGCTGTGAACGTGCGGGTGGAGGAAGTAATCCAGAGGCACCAAGAACACATCCTTGACTTCATCGGGGTTGGGCTGGGCCTGGAAGCTGTGGTCTATAAAACCCACCACTGGGGTTATCAATGTATCTTTCTAGAGGCAAAAAATAAAAATCAGGCCACAAAGTAACAAGTTCAGTGGTATCCTTTCAAACATTAAAAGCTGGCTACCAAGCCAGGTGCCAGTGGCTCGCATCTATCATCCTAGCTACTCAGGAGACTGAGATCTGAGGATTGCGGTTCAAACCCAGCCCGGGCAGGAATGTCTGTGAGACTCTTTATCTCCAATTAGCCACCAGAAAACTGGAAGAGGCACTGTGGCTCAAGTGGCAGAACACCAACCTGTTGGAGAAAAATCTCGGGGACAGTGCCCAGACCTTTTAAGCCCAGGACTGGCACCAAAAAGAAAAGAACAGAAAGTGACCACTTTTATCAAGCTTTCCTAGAAACCCAAGACACTGCTCAAAGTGAGGGCAAATGACCTTCATGCAAACAAAGGTCATAATACACTAGTTTCTCTTAAGGGGATATTGTTCATTGAGTAGAGTCTCAAAAATGAATGTATGGGGCTGGGAAGGTGGCTCAGTGGTAGAGCGCTTGCCTTGAATGCCTGAGGCCCTGGGTTCGATTCCTCAGCACCACATAAGCAAAAAGAAAAAAGCCGGAAGTGGCGCTGTGGCTCAAGTGGTAGAGCACTCACCTTGAGCTGAAGAGCTGAGGGACAGAGCCCAGGCCCAGAGTTCAAGCCCCACGACCAGACCCCCCCCCCCCCCAAAAAAAAGGAATGTATACTGGAGAAAAGGAAAGATGAATCAAACATGAGAAAAATAATTCCAAAAGCCCAGGTGGGGTTCCACGGCACCCAGTTTGCAAACCACTGATGCAGTTCAACGGGTCTTTTGGATGGGGAGAGAGAGGCTAGCCCACAGGACGCCCGGTTGCACACACGGGAGCCCCTGGCTTTTAGGATCTGTCTGGGCAAACGTGAACTGCAGGTCCATGGGGAGCAAGGCAGAGTCTAGAAAGATCCTTACGTCAAGCATGTAGGGTGCCAGGCGGCAGGCGACCTCCACCTGCTGAGGATGCAGTCCCACCTCCTCCTGGGCCTCCCGGAGGGCAGTGGCCGTGTCGTCTGTATCCGTGGGCTCCCTCTTTCCACCAGGAAAGCAGACTTCTCCAGGTGATCTGCTTAGCTGAGTATGGGGGAAAGAACGGATTCTAATTCTGCAAACTGTTTGGTGACTCAATTAGTACTTGCTCTGTTAGGGGCCAGAGGCCTGAATCCAAGTAAGACAAAAAAGTTCTTCCTGAATCCCTCTGAAAAGGTAACAGCTGACTGAGGCACTGGGGGCTCATGCACACCTGTAATCTTAGCTACTCAGAAGGCTGAGGCCTAAAGGCTGATAAGCCAGCCCAGGAAGAACATTCTATTTTCAAAACAACCAGTGAAATCAGGTTTGGAGATGAGGCTTGAGTGGCAGAAACAACAGGTAGGCAAGCAAACTGAGCAAACATAGCCCCCAAGTTCAAACTCCAGTACCTGACAAAACAAGAATCATGCCAGGAGCCAGTGGCATATACTTGTAATCCCAGCTACTCAGGAGGCTGAGATCTGAGGATTGCAGTTTGAAGCCAGCCCAGGCAAGGGAGGAGTCTATGAGAATCTGATCTCCAATTAAGCACCAATAAAACTGAAAAGTGGAGCTGTGGCTCAATGGGGAGAGCACTAGCCTGGATCAAGAAAAAGCTCAGGGACAGCATCTAGGTCCTGAGTTCAAGCCCCAGGACTGCCCTCTCCATCAACCACCCCCCCCAAAAAAAAACAAAAACAAAAACAAAAAACCATGAGTTGTCCAGCTGCAAATGCTCATATCATTTGGTTAAGCACTAAGGTGAGGAAATTGTGCTTTGGAAGCATTGTAACTTACTTATAAGTTAGATTTCTTATTTTTCTTTTCAAAACCCCTCGGAGGAGGGGGAGAGCCTTGTCAATCAAGGCCTCCTGTACCTTCCAATGTCATGAATCTGAAAGTCCATTTGGTAATTGTGGCTTAAAAATATATGCAAAATATATGCACAAAAGCATTTTGTGGGTTTTGTTGCTGTTAAACATTGGGGTACCATAGCCAGAGCCGCTTTGCCACCTACCTTTTCTGAGCGGAGGGTGAAGAGTAAATGGAGTTTCCCATCCTTAACCAACAGCGGTAAAAGGACCGAGTATTTGAGAGCTGCGAAGTGAGAATATTCGGTCCCCACATCAAGTTTTCTTAAACGGGCCCTGGCGTCATCAATCATATTTTTGCTAAAGTGAAAACAGAAATAGGGAGGGTTACCCTCATTAAAACTCCATATATGCATGTCTTAAATACCAGAGTGAATTCACCCCACTCATAAAATTAACATACAGTAAAAAAATAAGTAAATAAAAGCATTGCTTCAAGTGCAAGCCCTTCATGCCTGTCATCCTAGCTACTCAGGAGGCTGAGATCTGAAGATGGAGGTTCAAAGCCGGCCAGGGCAGGAAAGCCCATGAGACTCTGATCTCCAACGAACCACCTGAAAACCGGAAGTAGTACTGTGGCTCAAAATGGCAGAGTGCTAGCTTTGAGCAAAAGAGCTCAAGGCCAGCGCACGGGCCCTGAGATCAAGCCCCTTGACCAACAAAATAAGGGGATATGTGAATACCAGCAGCACATGGTGAATGAGGACGAATATGGCCTATGTAGCTGATTTGCAAATACAGAAACAGAATGATAAAAGCTGTTGAAACTATTTCAGAAAAGAGAGGAAGGAGGAAGAGCAGCAGGTGTGTAAGTTGGGAAGGATGCATCATATATGCATGTATGGAAGTGCCCCAATGAACCTCCCCTGGTACTAATGCATGCTAATAAAAAGTAGTAAAAAAAAAAAAAATACAAAACTAACATGAAATGGAAACAGAGAAGGCATTCTCGTAACCAGGGTTATGGGTCCTGCCTGTTTTCGAGCCTCACGGGTATTGAGTCAGTCACCATTTCTGAGTGACAATGTGTTTTCTCATAAAGAGCCAGAAGTCACAACACTGAAATGATGTGGTGGTTGGCAAGACTGAGGAAAGACAACAACAACAAAAGAATGACTAAGTACATAGTTTAGTACATGAGTTACTTTGAAATCCACATATATTTAAAACTAGGCCAAGCATGGTAGACCATCCCTATATCATCTCAGCTACCCAGGAGGCGTAGGTAGGAAGATCACAGTCCTAAGTCGGACTTGGCAAAAGCTGGGAGATCCTATCTGAAAAATACACTAAAAGCCAAAGTACCAAAAGGTGTGGCTCGAATGGTAGAGCACTTGCCTGGGTTCACCACCACGTACTGAAAAAAAAACAAGGGGAAAGGTCTGATACAAGATTTTTTCAACATGCAATATTTGCATGTTGAAATCCATAGTTCAATGCAGGCAAGACAGGTCTGGTGACCATCATCACGTGAGCCTTCTTTCTCCACTTCTCATATGACAAAGGTCTCAACCTCTATGTGTTCTTACTGTGATTTCCAGGCTCCAGTCACAACCCAGGCACTTGATGGCAGATGGCTGAGCCCACACAGATGGCAACCATCTACATGCCTATCCCCCCCTCTTGTTCACTCACTAGCTCAATAACAATTTCTGAATGCATCCACTATCTGGATTTATAACCACAAATGGTGCTTCTCTCACTAATCTCTTTAACGGGCATGTGTGGTTGTTTGTTTATGCCCTGGGCTGGACAGCGTTCTGGTGTTCAGGTTCACTTAGAACCTCAGAAATTTAAAAAAAAAAATCTGTAGAAATACTAAGGGTCTGGGATTTAGGGTGAGCCCCCAAGCCAATGACAGCCATCCTCTGATGATGAGGAGAGGACACAGAGTTGCCCACAGGGAAGAAGGCCCGTGAGTGTAGAGGTGGCAATTATAAGGATGCTGCCACAAGCCAAGGACTGCTGGAAGACACAGACACAGATACAGTCACAGACACATACACACACATACTGTGTGGCAAAGGCCTACTTAAGTCTCATGTTTGAAGGTCACTATGAAGAGACTGGTTCACACACTGACTTTGTTTTTCCATGTAGCTGGGCATTTCCTAAATGTGGATGAGTAACAACAGTGGGTTTCAAAATCGGGGCTTGAACTTGGGGTCTCACGTTCTTCCCTTCCCTTTTTCTGATTACCTGGAGATAATCTCATGGGCTTTTTCTGCGGGAGCTGACTTTGAACCTCAAACCTCAGATCTCAGACTCCTGAAGTAGCTAGGATTACAGGCGGGAGCCAGCAGCCACCCGGCTCCTAAGGACGTTTCAGAAGGGCCCCAAGCACTGGTCAGAAAGACCAGCAGCCCTAGAAGTCTGCAATAAAAGTGGTCCTGTCCCCTGTTGGGGCAATCAACACACAAGTTCTGGGCAGGGCTGGCCCCACACTTCCCAAGCCTTTTGCCCTCAGTTCTCAGCCGGGTAGGCGGGGACAGGACCCGCCTAGTCCAGGTTCAGAGGGGACTGGTGGTCAGGTGGAAGCAGCAGCAGCCCTGGGGGCTGGATCCTGGCTGTCCTGTCCTCCACTGCCCAGTCCTCAGAGACTCCTCTCCGTCCACCGTCCTGCCTCAGAGACCCGGTCCTCAGAGGATCAGAGATCCGCTGTGGGTCACCGGGGCAGGAACCGCGCTGGCTGCGGCCGGCGCTCCCCGGGCGCACCCGGGGCGCAGTTCCGGGGCCTCCGCCCGCGGCCCAGGCCGCAAGCTCGGTTCCAGCTGCCGGGCCAGGGCGGCCCCGCTGCCACGGCGGCCGAGCTGGCGTCCAGGCCGGGAAGGCTTTACCTGACCGGCTCCCGAAGTGGACAAGGTCGCGCCATGGGCCGCAGGACGTTTGTTTCCAGCGGAAGACTGCGGGGGAGGGAGACTCGTGTGGGCAGGCGCAGATCAGCCGGGTCCTGGGCGGGTCGGGGGCGGGGCCGGGTCCGGGGGCGGGACCGGGCGGAAGGCGGGGCGGGGCTTCGGGTGGTGGCTTGCTGGGCGGGGCTAGACTTCGGCCCGGTTCTGGGTTGGGGGCGTGGCTCGGGCGGCCCAGGGGCATGGCCTGCGGGTGGAGCTGGGGGCGGGGCCTGGAGGCAGGTTGGCAGTCTCTCCAGCAGACAATGTCTGCCCAGCTCCCTTGGTTTCCTCCCAGTTAGGAGACATGCGAGGAAGGATTAAAATCCGAAATAGCAAATTCTCTCTAAGCCAGGCGCTGGTGGGTCACGCCTGGAATCCTAACTACTCAGGAAGATGAGCTCTGAGGAGCTCAGTTGGATGCCAGCTTGGGTAGAAAATGTCCATGAGAATCTTACCTTCAATTAACCACCAAAAAGACAGCAGTGGAGCTGTGGCCCAGGGGGTAGCGCGCCAGCCAAGGCTTTTCAAACAGCTAAGGGACAATGTCCAGGCTGTGAGTTCAAGCCCAGTACTGGCACTCCTCCCCCCCCACACACCAACACATATACACACCAACACACACACACCAACACACACCATTTAGTTTTTCAGCTTTGGGAAAGATGGAAGCCACTGTAGCCAATGCAATCACAGTGTGCAGTGTATCGTGATAGGTATGTGTGTGTGTGCCCAACACAGAGCCTCAAGGTTAACTGGCAGAATCTTCCAGAAGAAAGGACTCCTTCACTTAGTTCTGCACAGAGTGGTGGCTCATAAGTAAATAGCATGGTAATATAATTCTGGAAAAAAATGCACCAAGGAGAAACAATAGTGCTCCACAAAGGTCAGATGGATGTGCCACGCCAACACCCATCAGGGAAGTCTCCCAAAGAAAGCACCCGCCTGGGGTGAAGCTGCAGGGCTGAGCCTGGCCTCCTGACGGGCCACCAGAACTTTAGTACGAGCAGCACCTGAGGACCAGGCCTGGGTGATGGATGCAGAGTCAAAATGAGTGCCTGCTCCCCGTAGAAACCATAGCAGGTGGAGTAGAGATTCACAAACAATTACTGTGGTGCCAGGCAGGTGTGGGCTGCATCAAAGTGAGGTGGGTTCAGAACTCCTGGAGGCGGAGTTCTGCTGGAAAGCTATTGTTTTTGCCTGGGGGTTGGCAGTAGGGCTGTGTGGGTTGTGGCAAGGGAAGTTCCTGGGTGTGTGTGTGGGAGGGGGGGGAAGCTTTGGAAATGGAAGTTTCCTCCATTCCTTCCCCATCTTGGGGGAGATTTGCTGAGTCCTTGGAGCGAAATCTCAGGGGAAGGCTTTCAGAGGAAATCTCCCACATCCAAAGTACAGATGAATAGCTGTGGGCTTGAACATTAGACACAGCAGATTCTTTCCTCCTCTGCCACCAACTCAGCTTTTCTCCTTCAGCTCCATGACTCCAAAGGCCAGGAGAGGCCCAGGCACCTCGCTGATAGGGTAGGAAAGATCAGAAGTCTGGAGAGTGTTTTAAGGATTGGGTTGAATAGGAATGTGTCTGTGAATGGGTCAAAATGGGTCAGGAGTCCACAGTGGCGAGATCACAAGGTCATTCAATGCCACAAATTCTACTCTGCCCGTTTTTTTGTTATGTTTTGGACAGTGCTAGGACTTGAACTTGGGGCCTTGTATTCTTGCTTCTGTTTCCCCCACCCCTACTGAAGGATGACACTCAGTCATTTGAGCCACACCTCCACTTCTACCTCTTTGCTGGTTAATTGAAATCTTTCAGATGTATCTACCCAGGCTGGCTTTGAACTTGATCTTAGCTTTCTTTCTAGCAAGGATTACAGTTGTGAGCTACCACTCACTGCAGATAGTCTGATGTAAGTCCACACTTTGTAGAGTGGGAATTAGAACTCAAGTTTTTTTTGGGGGGGATTACAAGAGCAGAAATAAGGAGCCAAGGAGTCAGTGAGTTGTAACTCCATCCATGCTTCCCTGGGACCGGGTGCAGACTGATAATCAAAGGCTTGGTTGAGGCGAAATGATTTGGGAACTAAAAACCAAAGTGTAAATGCTGGAGATTTATTTCTGGGTGCCTCAAATGAGATTTCATGGATGGCATTTTAAATCCATGTTTAATTTTCATGGTTTAATAATAAAACAGGCATCTGCTGGCATATTAAAATGCCTTAAAATTGGGAGTTTCTATGAAGCAGGAATGCCAGAAGCCAGACACCCACACTGATGGGTAAGCACCCGCATTGGTTCTCGGCTCTGTGTGCCTTTAGAAATTGAGATAAAGATTACTTATGTCTGATTCCTTTACAGTCCTGTAATCTTTGTGTAATAGAACAATCAAGGAGGTTTAATTACCAGTGGCAAGGAGGATGGGACATTTGGTATCAAATGAAGACTGGTCTACAAGGCATGTGGGGCATGACAATGTCTCACAAAGAGTAGCAGTCTGCTCTTAATTAGCATGAAAATTAGTTGTGAAATTGGCTGGAGATTTTCCATTGCTATGCACTGTTCAGCTCCAGAGATAGACACAGACTGGCTCTCAGGGGAACTGGGCTCTTTGGAGTCTTACCTCTGGGCCTTTCATAGACCTAATGGGAGCTTCTAACTCCATCTAGGTTAGACTCTTGACCTCTTTAACCTTCCTGGTTGGGGAAGGCAGGTATTCACCACATTTCTCCCCAGATCCACACTCCCAACACTTGCCCAACTTGGTGCTTCCCGGAACCCACGTGGACAGACACTTGTATGCCTGTTTGTGTAAGTGTTCATTTGACTGCAATGATATATAGGATACACACACACACACACACACACACACACACACACACACGGATCGCTGACTTCAAAAATTCTTAGTTGTTGCTGGGCACCCATGGCTCAAGCCTATAATCCTCGTAACTCAGGAGGCTGAGATCTGAGGATTGTGGTTCAAAACCAGCCCAGGCAGAGAAGTCTGTGAGACTCTTATCTCCACCAGAAAACCAAAAGTAGAGCTGTTGCTCCAAGTGACAGTGCTAAGCTCAGAGACGTCTAGGCTGTGAGTTCAAGCCCTATGACCGACCAAAAAAAAAAATCTTACTTGTAATATGTGTCTTGCCTGCTTTAAAAAGTAGTTTTCTTGGTACTTAGGCTAAAAATACCCGGTGAGAGAAGACCCACCCACCCCCAATCCTATACCAAGAGGAAAGGGCTCTCCCTGTGTACCAAATGCTAAAACTAAGGTGACAAAAGTTTGCTGAGCTTCAGTTTATTGTTGACCTTCCAGGAAGCCTAGAGAAGGAATGGATCTCTACTGTTCCATGTGTCCTTCCTGCAAAATCCCTCCTCCTTGTATGTCCCCTGTCCCCTGAGTATCCCCACAGAGGGTGATGGGGTCTGCTAGCTCTAGGAGGACCTGGGGCCCCCTTCCACCCCACTCCCCCTCACCCCGTCTTGGACAGAAGAGTGAGCCAACACTGAAACCTTAAATCTGTGCTAATGTGCTTGGTGTGGCATCCTGTGTGTGTTTAGCGATGTTTTCAGGGAATGAATCTTACCCCAAAAATCCATATTGGTTGCAGATCTGAGCCTGGTCATCTCAGGCTGGAGATGGCTGTGCAGGGATCATGGTCCCTCCTGGGTGGGACAGGGTTTCAAATTCCTCTGAAAGTCCTCAGAAATAACCACAGAGGGCTCTGGAGAGACCGGAGGAGGATGGCGGTGTTATTAAGGAGTACTTACTCCATGTGAGTTAGGTTGAGTAGGACGGGTGTGAATCCTGCCTTCCGTCTTGCCTGCCTCCCTCCCTCATTCAATGGCAGGGCCTCGTTTGTCTGATTTTGAGTCTGGGGCCAGGCTCAACAGTTGGCATTTCTGAAAAGCTCCCAGATGAGATCGGGGTGAGGGGAGGTGGGGCTTACAATGCCACAAACCACACACACCTGTGGAAGCGCTGCCTAGACTTTTCCTAGTCCAGGTGTGGCCTTCAGGCCAACAATCCTCCCAACGACTGTGGTTCGTGATGAGGCCTGGTAACTCCTCAACCAAACACACTGGTGACCACAGGCAAACCTGCTGTTCCATACCTGAGACATAGCCCCTGCATGTAGAGTCTGCTACCTCCTTGCTCTGTCTTCACCCAGGGGCTGATCTCTCTGTCAGTCTTGCTTCTGCTTCCTGTTGATGACTCTGAGGCCTCTGGGATCCTAGCCGAGTCTCATCTGAGGAGCACACCTGAACTTAACCCTTCTCTTGGTCAGGGCTGTTCTAGAAAACTCTGTCTTGGCTTATGACCACCCTGCTGAGAAAAATGTCAGAATCAAATTAGAGAAATTAGAATGAGGGCTGTGTGGTAGATTGGCCGGTGTTTGCACAGAGCTCTACCCCTTTCTAGCTGTGCAACCCTGGGCAGATCACTTCACCTCTCTGTGAGTTGTCTTTGGCTCCTCTGGAGAATGGAAACAAATGTTTTAAACTTCCCGAGGTGAGCTGTTTAGAGGATTAAATGAAATCGTGACTGGAATGTATTTAGCCCTGGGTACCAAGCAAGTATTTCAAACATAGGAAGGAAGGAAGGAAGGAAGGAAGGAAGGAAGGAAGGAAGGAAGGAAGGAAGGAAGGGAGGGAGGGAGGAGGAAGGAAACAAACCATGGTTTTCAAGTCATACCTGAGTGTGCATTTCAGCTGGCTGTTTATTAGCTGTATGATTGTGGCAAACTATGTTGCCTTTGTTGCCTTTTTCCTGTAAAATGAGACCATCTCCATCTGTGTCGACCCCAGGGGTCATTGGAACGCATAAGAATAGATAACTATATATTCAGATTTGTGTGTACCAGTATTAGGGCTTGAACTCAGAGCCTTAAGCACTTGCTTCACTTTTTGTGCTCAAGGCTGGTGCTCTACCACTTAAGCCACAGCTTCACTGTTGGCTTTTTGCTAGTTAGTTGGAGATAAAAGAGTCTCCCTCATGGATTTTTCTGCCTGGGCTGGCTTTGATCCATGATCCTTAGATCTCAGATCTTCCTGGATAGCTAGGATGACAGGGGTGAGCTCCCAGAGCCTGGGTGTGCAAGATTTTTTTTTTAAACCTTCACGAACTAAGCATTAAGGACATCATGGGTGCTCTGTGAAGAATTTCTCCTTAACCTGCCTGTGAGCTGTGCTGCAATGAAGCTCTGGGTTTTGTGCTGACAGTCTTCATAGCTGCCATCTCTCAGAAAACCCTGTTTACCTAATTTGGTTAGGCTGCTACACAGACAGACGGGCTTTCCTAGGATAAATGGGCCATGAAAGCAAAGGGAGAAGGCATGCGTGTAACACTCATTTCCATTCTTTTGAGAAGAAAGCGGAGAAGGTTGCCCGCTGTGAGCAAAGACTGGATTAGAAAGCAGGCTGTTGATTGGCAGCCTGCTGAGACGCAGTCCTGGCAGCACGACCCGCCCAAGTGGTAATCATTTGTAATTACCTCCCTGCCTTTCTCTCAGGACCCACAAACACTTTCTCAATAACGTCTCCCCTCTCCCCCCTCCCGCCCCGATATTATCATTCTGCAGTTAAGAAGTCATCTTAGCAGACCTGCTTTTCATAAGCTTTTGCAGGCCCGCAAAGCTTCTCGAAATCTTCTACTGGGCGGAGAAATGTCAACTAATCGGGTTACCGGGACACCTGGCTGCGTGCAGGAATATTGGTTCTGGCTGACACCAGTTTTATATCCTTTGAGTTGTCCTAAAAGGTCATGGCTTTGTGCTTCTTGTTCAAATCACACCCCAGAACCCCAGACTCTGTTCCCCTCCCCTCCCCCGACCAGGCTTGAAGAGTGAAATCATACTCATGGGCCGCACAGCTAAGGATTCCGGTTCCTTCTTGAAGAGATCTTTCTTTGATCCCAAACCCAAGGAAAAGCAGTGCGTAAAGGAGCATGCGTGTTCTCTGAGGCTTGCCTTCGTCAGCTTTTTGTGACTGTCACAAAACACTTGGCACAAGCAACCTTTTTTGTTGTTGTTGTTGGTCATGGGGCTTGAACTCAGATCCTGGGAGCTGTCCCTCAACTCTTCAGCTCAAAGTAAGTGCTCTACCATTTGAGCTACAGCTCCACTTCTGGTTTTCTGAGTGGTTTATTGGAGATAAGAGTCTCATGGACTTTCCTGCCCTGGGCTGGCTTTGAACGGTGATCTTCAGATCTCAGCCCCCTGAGTAGCTAGGATGACAGGTGTGAGCCACTGACGCCTGGCTTGGCACAAGCAACTTAAAGGTAGAAGAGAGTATATCTGGACTGAAGGTCTCTGTGATTCCGGCTGGGTCTTGCTGGGTTAGAATCAAGGTGTTGGCAGATGCTAGGGCCTTGGGAGCACTAGAGGGCACCTGGCTCCTTATTCTTTCTTCTTCTTTTTAAAAATATAATTTTATTCTTATTTTTTTACTTATGTGGTACTGAGGAATCAAACCCAAGGCCTCATGCATGCTAGGCAAGCGCTGTGCTACTGGGCCACCTTCCCAGCCCTTATTCTCTAGGGGCTACGCCAGAGCCTTCATGCTGGTTCCATGCAGATTGAACTTCAGAATCTCTGCCATCCTCTGCTTTTAATGGGTCAGAGGGAACATGTTAGCTGAGAGGTCAAAGGGCAAAGTGCAAGGGGCAGAAGACAGCAGTACATCAGGAAGCAGTAAGAAAAATACACACAGGTACTCAGCCTGTCTTTTTTTTCTTCTTTCTTTTCTTCTTTTCTTTTTTGTGCCTGTCCCGAGGTTTGAACTCAGGCTCAGGTGCTGCTTTGCTCAAGGCTAAGGGCTCTACCACTTTGAACCACCAGTCCTCTTTCGGCTTTGTTGTTATTCATTGGAGATGAATCTTGGGGACTTTCCTGCCAAGGCTGGTTTGGAAGATCTTCACCCTCGGATCTCAGCCTCCTGAGCAGCTGGGATTACAGGCGTGAACCACGGGCCCGGCTCCTCCAGGATCACGGTGTGATGTCTAACACTCAGAACCCCGGGTCTTCACTCAAACATGCCAACCAGCAGTTTCTGGCGTCAGACTCCTCCCACCCATCCTGCCTGCCCCTCATCCTAGCTCCCATGGGTGCTCTGTGTCCCCACACCTTGGTTCATGCCCTCGTTCTCTATCTAGAGCTAGATGTGGTCTGCCCATCTGCATCTTTTCTTTTCTTTCTTCCTTTTATTTTTGGAAGTCACATACACCTCTGGCTCTTGTCTCCCTCTTCCGCCTTTGAGGACATTTGGGATGCCATTAGACTCACCCTGGATAATCCAGGCTAATCTCCTTAATCTACAAAACCAGTGGAGTTAGTGTCCTTCCTTCCTGAAGCCTTTATTTCCCCTGTGCCGGGTAACAGAACATTCACCAATGCCGGGGATTAGGAGGTGAGACCGTTATTCTGTCATAAGAAATATCAATGGGCTGATTGACTAGAGCTATGGACACCTGGCTCTGTGGACCCATTGGCTGCACGCACTACATTTCTTGTCTGCAGTGTGCACATTCACCAATGTTCAGGGGGAACAATTACTCTGATGGGCACTTTGAGCTTCCCAGAGAACAAGAAGTCTCTTTCCTTAATTATCAGCCTCTCTGGGGGTGGGGACGGAGGGGGGGGATCTGGAGACCCTTAAGATACAGGGTGAAGAGGGGCTTCACCATCTAATTAAATATCTACTATTCGTCCGAAGCCTTGAGATTTACAGCTGGTGCACACTCTCTCCGGAATGATAAATGGAGGCATTAGGCACACTTGTGCCTCAGGCGATTCTAGCCGAGGTGATTAATTTCTGGGAGATTAATAAAGGAAGCTGCTGGGCTGTGTTTTGTAATCAAGTTGAAAGTGTTTGATCCAACCTGGATTGAATTCCAGCACAAGAGTTGGTGGAGGTGGGCGGGGTGGGGGGGGGGAGGGGGCGGGGGGAAGGGAGGAATGGAGCTAGCTGTTTCCTGAGTACCTTATGAATGTTGTACTGTTATGTATGGGTAGAATGAGGCAGTGTGTTTGTTGAGAAAAGCCCAGAACCATCCAGACTCTTGTAATGTTCTGTTTGCCCAAGAGCGACACAGTCATGCCAAACGGGTCTTTCTGTTCAGAGACCTCGCCTTTCTAATGTCATGTCTCAGGCTATTTTTAGTGATGATGCTTGAAGAACTTAAGGAGCCTTTCTCTTCACACCAGGCTCAAGCACAGCGTTGCTACGCAACAGGAGCCTCTCCCTGGGGATTCCCACCCTTCTCTCGCAGAGCCAGTGAACTGGACCTTGGCAATCACCATAAACCAAGATGAGCCAGGCATGGGTGGCTCATGCCTGTCACCCTAGCTACTCGGGAGGCTGAGTGGGAGTGGCAGTTTAAAGCCAGTGGGGGTGGGAAAGTCTCTAGACTCTTATCACCAACAAACCAGCAAAAAGCCCACAGTGGGTCAAGTGGTAGAGGGCCACCCTTAAGCAGAAAAAACAACCAATCAAAAAACAAAAACAAAGGGATAGAGCCTAGGTTCTGGGTTGAAGCCCCAGTACCAGCCACAACCCAACAAAACAGAAAACAGCTTAGACAAGACCAAATCATGAGAAGAAAGAGTAATCACTCTAAACCCCCTCTCTCTCCAGATCCCTGGCATCACAGAGTTAGCTGTGTGGCCCTTGGCAAACCCATCTCCCCGGGCCTCAGGTTCACCAGGCATCCAGTGGGGGGGATGCCCTGTATCTAACTCCTAAGATGACTACACTGAGAAAATGTGATTAGAGCGTGCCTTTTACAAGAATGGCTTCCCATGAATGGGCCTCAAGTGAGTGTTTAACACAATCGTGTGGAAAACGGGAGGGGATTCTGTTAGCATGTGGCGGCCCTCCCCGTCTCGTGCTGGTCAGAGTCGATCACAAGTTAGTTGGCCATGACACTAAAAGCAGCAGTAGTTGAGCTTAACCTTTGAAAGCACGGCCCTGTTCGCAGGCATGGGCTGGCTGCTGTACTTCCTGGCCTGGGCGTGGGTGCCTAGTGCTGAGGCTCCGAAAGGAAAGAATGGTGTGGGCTTTGGGGCAAGCGGGCAGCAGGCCTAGAAGCTCCTCCATAAGCCCCAGGCAACATCTTGAGCACAGTTACTTGTGCCTGTGAATGGAAGTCAACTTCCATGTGTCCCCAGAAGCCTTCTGCTTGTCCTTTCCTAGCTATGCACTGGTATAGCATTTATGGATCACTTCCTGTGAGTCTAACAGAGGGGCTGTGGGCTTGTTAGAACCCGTGATTGTCCTCACCACGGTACGGCGGACGTGCTATTAGGACAGAGGGATGAGCTGCGTGGTGAGATCCCTCAGCCAGGGGTGCTGGCCACAGATGGCACAGCTGGGTTTGCTGGGTTCCAGAGCTCATGGCTGGTCTCACGCAGGTCCTGGTGTGGGAATCCAATGCTCTACATGAACAGCGTTCATGAGATGAGGCCCTTGAGGATAAGACTGGGTCCCTTACAGGAGTGTCCCAGGGGAGGGGAGACGGTGGCCGTCCCCCCACAGGGATGGCACAGGGTGGCATCAGCTGCACTGACTGCCACTCTGATTCAGACCTCTCAGTTTCCAAAATCTCGCGTGACAGATTTTCTGTTGCTTCTGGGCAATCAGCCTGAGCTTATCTTGTTAGAGTAGCCTGGATGGGCCGAGACCAGTGATACTGTCTCCTGTCATTGGACAGATAAACAGTCAACAATTGGATGCCTTTAGAAGCCAGGTTTTGAATGTTGAGAATAACCTTCCTTTTGCTCTTCCAACAAGCTCCAGTAGAGCACCAGAGAGAGGCCATTATAGATTTCTTTCTGATGGTACTGGGGTTTGAACTGAGGGCCTCACTAGCTCGGTCACTTGAGCCATACTCTTGCCCCTTTTGTGCTTTAGTTACTGTTCAGACAGGGTTTTGTCCAAGTGGCTTGGATTTTTGATCCTATGTATGCCTTCTGTGTAGGTGGGACCATGGGTATGAACTAGCATACTTGGCTTGTTGGTTGAGATAGATGGAGATCTTGGGGTTTGTCCAGAAGGGTTACAAACCATAAGCCTCCCAATCTCGGACTCCTGAGTATCTTGGGATTATAGGTATGAGACACCCCATCTGGCTCATTTTAGGTCCTGTAGGAAGGGAAAAAAGAGGGTCAATATAGCAGGTTCATCGTTGGTAGATTCCATTCTTTTCTCATTTCTATTAGTTTGAAGACAAGCTGTGGCCAGATGGGGGCGCTGTTACCATCTAGCAAGGTGTGTATGGAAATTTCCAGAGATTCCTCTTCCCTGCAGATCTTTCTCTCTGAGCCCAGCTCAGGGCCTGTGTATCCTGTATGTCCTGTTAACTTGCAGGTCATTCATTACTGCTTGTGCAGTAGTGACAGTGTGAATAGTAATTGTCAAGTTCTGGGGCTGGGAAGGTGGCTCAGTGGTAGAGCGCTTGCCTTGCATGCATGAGGCCCTGGATTCGATTCCTCAGCACCACATAAGCAGGAAAATAAAGCCGGAAGTGTGCTATGGCTCAAGTGGTAGCGTGCTAGCCTTGAGCTGAAGAGCTGAGGGACAGCGCCCAGGCCCAGAGTTCAGGCCCCACAACCGGACCCAAAAAAAACACAAAAACAAAAGTAATTGTCAAGTTCCTTTTGTGGATTGATTGACAAACAAGAACTCCCTTTGGAAGGCCAGCAGCCTCTGTAGACACTTGGCATCTGCCCCTGGCATTCTTGAAGAGAGTTTTCAGCTCAACTTTACCAAAACTAGTGTTCACAGTTGGTCTGCTCTGTTGTGGTTTTCTTTTTCTGTTGTTAGTTGGAATATTCAATAGTTTTCCATTCTACAAGGAACAGTCCTGTGAACATAAATGAAAAGTAACTACTGCCTCCACACTGAGGCCAATGTGGTGGTGGTCGAGGTGTCCTGGAGGAGTCTAGACTCAGGGGCTGAGCACTGTCCCTGAGTGTTTTGTTTGTTTGTTTGATTTGGTTTTTAAACCCAAGGCTAGGGCTTTACCATTCAAGCCACAGCTCCACATCTGGATTTTTAGTGGCTAATTAAAGAGTCTCATGGACTTTTCCTGCCTGGGCTGGCTTTGAACTGAGATCCTCAGTTCTTAGCCTGCTGAGTAGCTAGGATTACAGGCATGAGTCACTGATGCCCAGCTTCAGATTTGTGGCTTCTGATCTACTCCAGCTCTGTAGTTTTCTACATCAGGGACCTCAGAGGCAAAAGGCCATGTGTTTGTGTATAGCTTAGACTATGTCCAGAAGTGTCAGGGGCTTGAAGGCAGATTTCCTGATTGCAGTTCCTCTCTACCCGGGCCTCCATGTATACATGGCATTCTCTCCAGTCCTCTTGACTTTGCAGGGAAGTCAAGCCACCCCCTTACAGGTCAGTTCCGTGCCGGGAAATAAGAGCACTGGAGACAGTCTTCAGCCAAACGTCAGAGGCTCGAGGACCTCTTAGGTGACACCCAGAGTGCTCAGTGATCACATTTCTGGCAACAAGAACAGACGTTCAGGGTCTACAGTTCCACGTACCTCCATTCCCAGCCGCCGCCACCTGCTGTTCTCTGAGGGAACATTTCTCTTCGTGCCCACTGTATTTGCAAAGTTGTTAAACCATCAATCCATCCATCAGTTCTTCTCCTCCACCAGGTTTATATAAAGATGATTTTATTCCTATGAAGCCGGAAGCTCTGACAGGCCGTAGGATTTTAGTACAGTGGAAAATGTATAAAAGAACTCCTCAGCCGGCTCTAAATCCATGGCCATGAGTGGAGATTTGTCCGTTTTTTGTGTTTATTTTTGGACTTAGGGCTTTAGTGTGGTCCAGGAGTTAATGGGGCGAGGATAAATCTCATGGAGGGACGCTCAGAACATGGCGTATTGACTTTGTGTGTTCTTGCTCAATGAAGATTGTAAGGAACATTGCTTTTTCTAATGTCAGAATGGGCAAGAGAAGTCCATGCAGAAGTTACCGTAGAAGGGCAGAGGATGCAAATGAGTACGGTGGGGCACTGGGAAGGAGTGTGGAGATTTCTCTACTGGCATAGTCATGGAAGAGGTGTAGCTCATGATCAGAGAAGGACTTAACCAAAATCAGGACGATGCGTGTTTCTTTTCCTACTATAGTTCCAACATTTGGCCCAGGACCTGGAATTTAGTGAATAATCAAAAAAAAAAAAATCCCAGATCATTTTATTGTTAATTCGTTAAGTGGGCATCTGTGGCTCAGGCCTGTCATCCTAGCTTTGCAAGAGGCTGAAAGGTCTGAGGATCATGGTTTGAAGCCATCAGGGATAAAAGTTAGAGACTTTTTATCTCCAGCTAATCAGTAGAATGCTGAACTGGAGGTGTGGCTCAAGTGGTCAAGTACCACCTGTGAGTGAAAAAGCTGAACAAAAGTTCATGGTCCTGGGTTCAAGCCTTGGTACCAAAACACACATACTTATGTGCACACACACACACACACACACACACACACACACACACACGCACACACACACACAAAGGGATAGGTGTATTTTTGGGTAGATACCATCCCACTCTTCTCATTTCACACTAGATGGTGACACTCTTTGCTGGTCTGGGGAACTCTGGATATAAGATGGTAGAAGAAAGTTCACAAGTTCAGTTTTGAATATACCAAATTTGTGATTTCCATTTCCAAGGGAAATGCCCATGTGTATACCTATATACAGGAAAAGTTATCAAAAGTCAAAGATGTCAGATTAAAAAATATAAATTCTGGAACTAGAGTATGGTTCAAAATGGTAGAACACCTACCCAACAAGGGTGGAGCCCTGAGTTCAAACCCCCATATTGGGGCTGGGAAGGTGACTCAGTGGTAGAGCGCTTACCTTGCATGCATGAGACCCTGGATTCGATTCTTCAGCACCACATAAGCACAAAAAGCCAGCAGTGGTGCTGTGGCTCAAGTGGTAGAGCACTAGCCTTGAGCTGAAGAGTTGAGGGACAGCACCCAGGCCCAGAGTTCAGGCTCCACGACAAAAAAACCCCCAAAACAACCACCACCACCACCACCAACAACAACCAAAAACAAAACAACAAAAAACCCATAGTGCCAAAAGTAAAAAGAAAAGAAAGTCGACAAAACAAGAATATGTCTTCTGGCCTGTTTGGTAGGTAGATTGTGGTTAAATTTCAGGCAGGAGCCTCTAGTACCAGCCCAGTTTAGTATTTATGAGGACAAAGCACTCAGCTGGGCACCGGTGGCACATACTTGTAACCCTGGCTACTCAGGAGGCTGAGATCTGGGGAATCCTGGTTCTAAGCCAGCCTGGGCAAGAAAGTCTGTAAAAGACTCTTATTTCCAGTGAACCAGCAAAAAGGCAGAAGCTCCAGCAGAAGTGGAGCAGAGCTGTGACTCCAGTGGTAGAGCACTAGACTTGAGTGAGAAAGTCAAAGTGAGATGATGAAGTCCGATACAGTAACACACACACACACACACACACACACACACACACACACACACACACACACACACCCCAAAGTGTTAAATTGATTAGCGTGGAGAATCATTCTAGGAGGGATGGTTTTATAGTGGTATTAAATGGCAGTCAGACAGTGTTGATCACATTTTGGTGAAAGATTTTTTCCTGGGTCCCAGACTGATAGTCATTTAAACCTGGTGTTATATGGTTAGTAACGACACACACATAAAGCAATGGTGATGGATGGGTCTGGGAAGGTAGCGGCGGTGTGGGCGGGTGCCGTTTAAACCCCTCAGCCTGTCCCCTGTGGGGGTGTGGGGGAGCAAGGTAAGGGATGCAGGAAGACAGGGATGCAGGTCACCTGTGCAGAAGCGATTGGTGGCAAAACACTGCTGTGTTTATCAGCAAGGTGATTTCATTTATACTGATCAACAGCTTTGGTACCAATTAAAACAAGAAAAACAACAACCACAATGACAACAATCAAAAAAACCTCTTCGGGTTCCTTCACCTCCCCTCCTCCTCTACCCAACATGATCTTAACGTGTTTGCTGTTAATTCTCCACTTCTGCTGAAAGAAAATGAAGAAACGAGATTCCTGGAAATCAGGAATATGATTTTCCCTTCCTCTCTCATTCCGTCTCTGACTCTCACTCCACTCCTCTACCGGGACATACTACACCCCTGCATGGTGCTCCAGATACAGAGCTAGGTGATGGGAAACAGTGCAGAGACTCAGGGGAAAATTTTGACCAAATTATTCTTATTTTTTAACTTTAATTTTATTGTCAAGGTGATGTACAGAGGGGTTACAGATACATAAGGTCGTAAGTACATTTCTTTGAACATCTTACCCCTTCCCTCATTTTTCTCCCTCTTTTATTTTTAATTTTTAATCATGTAAACAATAGATACCTTTAAAAGGCTCCACATAGATACTTAGGAGAAAGATTTAAAAATCCAGAATGTGCTAATGTGGAAATGAAGAGGCATCGTGTGTGTGTGTGTGTGTGTGTGTGTGTGTGTGTGTATAGTGATCAGGAAGGGACATTTGGAGGAGGTTATGTGAAAGTCAACAGTAAGCTTTGAAAAGAGCCAATGGGGACAGGGGCACAGGTGGCTCATGCCAGTAGTCCTAGCTTTGAGATTGGAAGGATCAGGGTTCAAGGCTAGCCAGAGCTGAAACAAGTTTGTGAGACGCCCTTTCTCAATGAGGAGATGGAGGCTAGGGTGTTGAGTGCCTGTTATCTTAGTCACCTGTGGGGAGTTTAACACGAGTGGATTGTGTGCAGCTACATGCCCGGGCAGGGAGAGAAAGACCCTATCTGGGAATATTGAGCAAAAATTAGGGCTGGAGGCATGGCTCAGAGGTAAGAGCACTTGTTTAGTAAATTAGAGGCTTTGAGTTCAAACTCCGGTACTCCCAAACAACCCCCCCCCCCAAAAGCCCCGAGAGGGCGAATTATCTTGTGTTCTGCAAGGCACAGACTCTAGACAGGACAGAAGGGAAGGAAGGAACCCCTGGCGTACCCGATTCAGCTTACATTCTGTTCCTGTTGCTATTCCAGGTGTGTGTGTGTGTGTGCGCGCGTGCATGCGTGCACACGTGTGTAGTAATACTGGAATTTGAATTCAGAACGTTCTCTGTGCTAGGCAAGCACTCTACTACTTGAACCATGGCTCCAGTCCTAAAGAAGGATTCTTATATTTTCATAATTCCTTGTTCCAGGATAGAGTAGTCCACAGAAACACATGCTTTGTGTTTACTTGATTTTCTCATTTAGGTTGTAATGTGACAGAATTCTCTCTCTCTCTCTCTCTCTCTCTCTCTCTCTCTCTCTCTCTCTCTCTCTCTCTCTCTCGTTCACTACCAAGGATTTTAATATTCTGTTTGAGAGCCAGGTGCTGGTGGCTCACGCCTGTAATCCTAGCTGCTTAGGAGGCTGAGATCTGAGGATCATACTTTGAAGCCAGCCTGGGTAGGGAAGTCCATGAGACTCTATCTCCAATTAACCACCAGAAAAGTGAGAAGTGGAGCTGTGGTTCAAGTGGTAGAGCACTAGCCTTGAACACAAAAGGCTCAGGGACAGCGCCCAGGCCCTGAGTTCAAGCCCCAGGATGGGCACAACAAACAGACTTTGACAAGCTCTTTCACAGCCAGGCTATGAGACGCAGTTAGGCCAATTCCTTGCATTCGTATTCATTTGCTTTCCTTTCGGCAGCTTTGGACATAGCGTTGCATTGATTAAAATGACACTCCCCAGGCTTAGGGAAGCTTCTACTTTGTGAGGACAGCTCGTCTTCTTTAGCCTCCGGACTCAGTGGAGCAAACTTTCCCCCAACCAGTGATCACAGAATGTAATGTGTAATTGAGTGTTTACTGGAAAGCCACTCAGCAGGGCCTGGGGCAGGGCTGGGGGGGTGGGGAGGGGAGGAGGGAGGAGCTATGTCAGAGCAGCTCTGGTTTCCATAGCAACGGCCAATGAGCCTGGGAGCCAGGAGGCCTTCTCTGGACCACTGATGCGATCATGGAGTGAAAGGAGCCAGAGCAGGCGCTCAGCCGCATCCTACACCGCGTCCACAGCGCTGAGGGCTGAGGGCTGCCCCCTGTGCTCTGGCCCCCAAGCTCTGCTTCCTTTGTCCTTGCTGCTCGGTTGCTCTCTGGAGGCGGCTGGCATTGGCAGAGCGTGCACAGGACTGTGTGTCTCAACGGAGCTGAACAATGGCACAGAACCCACTTTATAAGAAACACGTAGGACAGCGGTGACATGAGCTATGTGTGACAACGTGCTTCCCCATCCGATCTATCGATCGATCGATTGATCTATCTATCTATCTATCTATCTATCTATCTATCTATCTATCTATCTATCTATCTATGCTCGAGCTGGGGCTTGAACTCAGAGTTTGGGTGCTGTCCCTGAGATTTTGGGCTCAAGGCTAAAGGAGCTCTACCACTTGAACCACAGCTCCATTTTAGGCTTTTTGGTGTTTAATTGGAGATCAGAATGTTACAGACCTTCCTGCCTAGGCTGGCTTTGAACTGTGATCCTCAGATCTCAGCCTCTTGAGTAGGATTACAGGCTTGAGCCACCAGCACCCAGCTTATTAAACACAACATATACAATACACACAGCACATACACATTACACAATGCATACACAGCACATACACATTACACAATGCATACACAGCACACATACCACACACATACATACCACACACATGCACACACAACATACACACCACAGACATGCACACACAACATACACAGCACAGACATGCACACACATTGTGCACACAGTGCGTACCAGGCACACAACCTGCATATACATGCACACATGCAGCACACACGTGCACAGCATATTTGCACACACATGATTTCCAGCTTTTGGAGTGGCGTCTTCTCTGGTCTCCACAGGAGGCCGTGTCCTGGAGGTGGGTGTAATGTCCCCACACCTTGAGGCGGGGGAGGGGGGGTGGGGGGAGGTGGTGTCACTCAGCAGGTGAGCAGGTGGAGCTCCACCTGTAGCACAGAGCTTGGCCTCCGTCAGCAAGATACTCCAACCCCATGGCCACAGCGGAGTCAGGCAGTTTTAATACTCAGTCAGCAGTAGAAGGTGACATCATGAGATAGGGGCTACAGTCAGAACCTGCCTAGGCAGGGGCTGCAGATTGGGTTAATCTTCCCCATTGTTTCAGTCATCCGTCTGTGGAATATTACTGACGCCACACAATGAGGCAAAGTCTCTCCCGGGATGAAGGATGCTCCCTCTAGACGTTAAATGTCATTCCTAGGAATGCATGTGTGTATGGTGCCATCCTGCCCTCTGCTGGTGGCAGTGCATATTACAGCCAAGGGAAGGAGGAAGAAAAGCCACCCAGAAAGCAAGCAGGCCCTTGACACAGGAAAATTCTCTTCTTAAGGAGAAGTAACGAGGGGATGTTGCGTGAGGGGTGTCCTGGAGACCTGGTACCAAGGATGTGAGCCAGAATCTGCAGGAATTTGTAGGATGCTGAGTCTCAGACTTGTCGTCTTCCAGTAAATTGCTGTCCTCCCACTACCTGTCAAGTTTGTAAACTCATTAAGGGGTGTCCCCCCCTCCCCCAGGAATCCTGGTGTCTCCTAGCTTGTAATTCTAACAGTTGTTTTATGAAAACATAGGAGAGTGGATGTAAAGAATAAAACAGAGGAGTTACCAGGATTGTCAGATAGAGTTTTATTTATTTATTTATTTATTTTGCCTGTTGTGGGGCTTGAACTCAGCCTGGGCGCTGTCCCTCAGCTCTTCAGCTCAAGGCTAGCGCTCTACCACTTCAGCCACAGCGCCACTTCCGGCTTTTTGTGCTTATGTGGTGCTGAGGAATCGAACTCAGGGCCTCATGCATGCAAGGCAAGCGCTCTACCACTGAGCCACCTTCCCAGCCCAGACAAGGTTTTTTTGTTTGTTTGTTTGTTTTTTAAAATCTTTGAATTGTGCTATGTTCACCATGATGAGGTCAGGCTGGGATTAATGTGTCTGTGATGGTGTTGCTCATCATGTTGAAGAGGAGGTGACCACTTCAGAATGGACCTGTGATCCTTCCTTGTGGAACTGAGAGTGTTCCCTGATCTCTTAGTGTCCTTAGTTTCATGTTTCCTTTACCATTCTCTCACAGGTCCTTTTGATCTTTGATCATTTATCAAAGACCAGATAACTATATTTATGCCTATTTATTTTATTTTATTTATTTATTTTACTAGGGATTGGGCTCAGATCCTTGCATTTGCTAGGCAGTAGCTCTCTTCATTTGAACTACATCTTAGTTCTTTTGCTCTTTCTTTCTTTCTTTTTTTTTTTGGTGCAGGTTCTAGTGTTTGAACTCAGGGCCTAGGTGCTGTCCTTGAGCTTTTGTGCACAAGACTAGTGCTCTACTACTTGAGCCACAGCTCTACTTACAGCTTATTTTTTATTTTTTGCTGGCTAATTGGAGATAAGAGTCTCACAGACTTTCCTGCATAGGCTGGCTTTGAACTACAATCCTCAGATCTCAGCCTCCTGGATAGCTAGGATTACAGTTGTGAGTCACTGGCAGGGCTTGGCTGGTTGCTTTTTCAAATAGATACTCCTGCTAACTTTTGCCTCTGTGAGCCTTCCGCCAAGCTCTTCCTACCTCTCTGCCTCTTGAGTAGCTGGGATTACAGGCATGTGCCACCTACCCAGGTGTCCCTTCATTTATTGTTAATGTACTATCTGGAAGGAATAGAGGGCAGAAGACATGGACCAAAAGTCAGAGCCAACCTCTCAGCTGTGGAAGGGCCTCATGCTGGCCTCTCTGAGATTCTGTCCTTTGGTGTCAAAACACAAATTTCAAGTGGGGACAAATAATGCTTTAAAGTGACCCTCGTCAGAAAACAGAAGTCATATACAGGGGAGCCAGTGCACCCAGTTGGCTATTTTTTTAATTTAAATTTTTATGTATTTATTTACAATGCTGGTTTTGTCTGAAATTCAGTAGGGAAGTCCCAGTAGTTCCACGTGGCCTGCAGGTCTCCATGAGGCCCACTAGGGGGAGAACTTGAATAATGCTGGAATTCCTGGGGCCAGTGGCACCAAGCTATTTCTGGGTGAGCAAAAAGCTCACTCCCCAGAGCAATCTCCGCCCCCGGGGTGGGGGACAGATGGCTCACTGGGCCATGTGCACAGCTTTTCCTGTGCACGTGAGGATGAGTGTCGGGGTCATGCTGGGGTCTGCGTCCCACGCCAGGCCCAGCAGCTGCAGGAGAATTCAGAAGCCAACTCTGGGCGGTTGTAGGGTTTGCATTGGGCTCTCAGGGATCATCATGCACGCATGCACAGCAGGATAGACAGACAGACAGACCATGCCTGGAGACAGGGCAGAGGTGCCCATTGCGCCCATCACCAGCTGCTCCCTGCCGCTCTTAGCAGCCTGGCCTCATCTCAGTAACACTGAATGCTTTTTTCCAAGAAGACATCTGTCACAGCCCTGAAAGTTCCATCCTCCATAGAGGATGTTTTAGAAACTTTGGCTGTCATTTGTGGATCCATCCCCCACTTCTTTCTGTGCCTAAGGCCACGTTTTCTTCAGTTCCCTTCAAAATGAGTCATTAAAAATGATCTTGAAAAGACAGCTATTATTATTATTATTATTATTTTATTGTGCTGGTTGGGGTTTGAACTCGAGGTGCTCTATCACTTTAGCCACAGTTCCACTTCTGGCTTTTTTGGTGGTTAATTGGAGATTAGAATCTCATGGATTTTCCTGTCCAGGGGCAGGTTTCAAACCACAATCCTCACATCTCAGCCTCCTGCATAGCTAGGATTACAGGTGTGAGCTACCAGCACCGCCAATATTATCTATTTTATAGGTCATGATCATAGGAACTTTTGGAGTGAGAGGGGGAATCGCTCTCGAGGGATGGGAGGACAAGGAGGGGAACTGTCATAGGAAGGATTTTGTTCTCCAGGCCCCTTTCCCCTGGTGTCACCCCAGTGGGATGATTTGATGACATGGCGCTGGGGTCACTGTGGGTGAACAGTGGTTGTTTATGCTCAGGTATGGAGTCAGGGGCAAACCTCATGCTACATCTCTCCCCTGGAATCTCCCTGAAAAGGGGTGTGGAGGGATTCATGGTGGCCGCTCTGGTACTCGCAGTCAGACAAAATGCGTACTTTGGCTTTGGAAAGACTGGGCTTTCTCAGACACCAGCTCTAAACGGTGCTTATAAAGAAAGTAACAGTCCTTCTGAGTCAGGAGCGGGGCAAGCTCTAGAAAGACGCCTTCTAAGAGAACCTTCCCATTTTGAGTTACATGGGCCCACCTGAGCCATTTGAGAATTGGCTCCAAGATCCACACTGCCAGGCCCTGTTGGTCATGCCTGTAATCCCAGTTTCTCAGGAGGCTGAGATCTGAAGATCAGGACTCAAATCTGGGATCAGACTTCAAGTCTGTGAGCTTCTTCTCTCCAATGAACCACCCAAATGGCCAGAAATGGAGGTTTGGCTCAAGGGGTGGAGCCTGCCTTTGACAGGAAAAAATGCTAAGGGACAGCACCCAGGCCCTGAGTTCAATCCCCAGTACTGGCTCATCTGCTGCACACACAGACACACACACACACACACACACACACACACACACACTCATACTCCTCTACTTGTCCTCTCCTTCCTGTTTCCTGCTTTGACATATTGGTTGTATGTTTCAAAATCTGAACCAGTGTAGTGAAACGTTTTGCAGCAGGTTTGGTACGTGCTCAATTTATTTAAAGTATATGCATGGGAGTAAATGGTCAACACAAAACACAATGAAACAAAGCAAAACAGAACAAAAAAAAACCCAACCTTTTCGGTTCTTGGTGTTCCCATGCCCCGTTCTTGCTTTGGCGTTTGAGATGGCGATTCTGTGCCCATGCTTCTAGAATTGTTCCCAGGTGCTGACAGAGCTTCCCAAGGCTGGCTTTCCAACATGGCACTAATGTATGAGTCACCAGACACCCTGCTTGAGTGCTTTCATTCTTTTTTTCTTGTTGTTGGTCGTGGGGCTTGAACTTTGGGCTTGGGTGCTATCCCTCAGCTCTTCAGCTCAAGGGGAACGCTCTACCACTTGAGCCACAGCACCACTTCCGGTTTTCTAGTGGTTTATTGGAGATAAGAGTCTCATGGACTTTCCTGCCCCGACTGGCTTTGAACCGTGATCCTCAGATCTCAGCCTCCTCAGTAGCTAGGATTACAGGCGTGAGCCACTGGTGCCCTGGAGTGTTTTCATTCTTTTTGGTAATCCTGAGGATTATCAAGGAGCATCACCCTGGAGAATCAGGTCTCAGGGGTCATCCTTGGTCCCTAAGATGACTTAGAAGGAACTTGGACAACACCTGCTTCTCATTTCACCTTTGAGTGACCAGTGCTTGCTGTCTGTCCGACACCTTTGCTGGGCCTGGGGATTGGTAGAACTCTGAAAGGAATGTGTTGTGCTGAGTAATTTTGAAGTAACTTGAGCTGGGTAGTTAAGGAGAAACGAAGAAAAAAAACAACACAAAACACACCCATCAAGCACTCCTGTGGCTGTGGCATATACAACACTTCCCCTCAACCCAGATGCTCTCTGTATTGGGACCCCCGAACCCCTGATTCCTTTGGGTGGTCCAGGCAGTGGTTCTAGAGCCAGGCCATCTTTAATAGAATGTGTTGCTGAGTGTCGTGTTTTTGACTCTGAATATGTAATCGCAGCCATTTTATTTGAGAAGAGGCAGCAATTTGAATGATTAAATCCATTTTCCTCTGTGGTTATTTATTTTCCCAGTGTGTGTGTGAGTGTGTGTGTGGGGGGGGCTCTTCCGGTGTATCGTCATGAAGGAATTCTTCAAGACTGGCAAAGTGAGAACAGGACAGGGCTTTCTTTCTCTTTCCTCTCTCCCAAATTGCTGCGGCTGCTCCTTCCAGGTGTGGTGTGTTCTGGGCTGGCATCTCAGGAGGATGTGAATTTGTCTCTGGGCGCTGAAGTCTACTGGGAGGAAGGAGGTCTGTTATTCTGTCTAGGTAGTGGGTAGGATGCCTAGTCACAAGCCATCATAAGGAAAAAGGAAAGAAAACCCAACAAAACCACAACAAACTATGACTTACCCTATAGCTGGGTGTTGAGATGTTCTGTTCTTCCCAAATCCCATCCACAGTGAGGATTTCCCACATATGAAGTTGTATTTATATATTAAAAAAAAACAAGATTTGATGTCTGATCCTGAGCCTCCCTCTCCTTTCCTGTGGTTATATGTTGTGCTGTTGTTTTATTTAGTCAGTCAACAAATGTTTATTGAGTTACTACTAGGTGCTGGAAATAGTGGCTAAGATGGACAGAGCTCTCTCCTCCCCTCCTCTCCCCTTCTCTCCCTTCGTTCCCTTCCCTTCTTTTTTCTTCCCTCCCTCCCCACTTTGTCTTAATTGTTGGTAACACTGGAGTGGGAATACAGGTCTCGCTCGACGGCACACTACCACTGTCCCCCCCCTTCAGCCCTTTCTGCTTTCGTTTATTTTGTTGGATAAGGTCTTACAGTTTTCCCCAGGACCGGCCTCACATCAGGAGGCTGTGTCAGCTGGGATTGCAGGCATGCGCCTCCTTCCTGGCTGGGCCAAGCCCAGGTTCTTTAGGGAAAGAAACTCCCAGTGGCAGGAGACCACTTCAAAGAGACTTAACTGAGAGCTAGGAGAGCACTGAGGAGCGAGACCTGGACGAAGGAAGGCCTCGACTCTCATCCTTTCCAGCAGGAGGGCGTCTGGAGCTGGGAGAAATGAGGACAGTGGACGCACACTTCCTCAGAGGCCTCTAGAACCTTCCCCCTGGACTCCAGTCATGAACATAACCTACCCCCAAGGAGCCTGCTCAGCACCAGGCAGGCACTAAGCGAATTTGGAAACTTCTGACACCCATCAAATAATTGCAAGGTCATTTTGGCCAAGAGCAATGATGGCCAAGTGTGAAGTCATTTTACAGGATTTTCCTTGCGTTCCCCAAATCCTCCAGTGAGAGGAAAGAAGTGAAATTGAAGTCGAGTCTGGAGCTCCCAGAGCAAAACTTCTAAGGTAAAAAATGAACACCAACTTTCACACAACCTTAGCGCACGTCAGAAACCCAGGGGATTAATGAGATCCAGACTCCTGTCCTCAGTTGACCGCCACGTGTCTTTTGCATAGGCCAGGCACCAAGAGGCAGGTTTGCAAAAAAAAAAAAAAAATGTTATCTGAGCCTACTTTGAAGGCATTTCCATGCAAAAACCCAGGATCCACGAGTGAGATTTTACTGGCAATATATTTTAACCAAGAATTCAGAAGCTTGTTTTAGCTGGGTGCTGGTGGCTCACACCTGTAATCCTAGCTACTCAGGAGGCTGAGATCTGAGAATCACTGTTCAAAGCCAGCCCAGGCAAGAAAGTCCTTGAGACTCTTATCTCCACTAAACCACCAAAAAACTGGAAGTAGAGCTGTGGCTCAAAGTGACAGAGCACTAGCCTTGAGCAAAAGAGCTCAGGGATGGTGCCCAAACCCTGAGTTTAAGTCCCACAACTCACACACACACACACACACACACACACACACACACACACACACACACACGTGTTTTAGTAATTACAGCTCCTCAGCAATGCAATTGGTGTTAATTGTTATCATTAATGTCATTAATTATTATCTTGTAGGATACTATTAATTATAACAATAGTAACAATAATCACAATAATAGCAATAATGATCATAGTCATACTACAAGGTTCACATTTATTGATAAATGCAGTGTATCAGACACTGGGCTGAGTGTTTTCTGTGTGCTGTCTTATTTAACTTATGGTATGGCCCATCTTTACAGAGGAAAAAAACCTACTAAGGCATCAAAGGATGAAGGTCACGGTAGCGAGGGGTGCAGCAGCCATCGGTAAACAGAGACTGGGTGCTTTGAAACATGAACTTGATTAAGTCTAGATATGTTTTTGAAGAATTCTTCAGTACCAGATGCAATGGGAAGTATTGTGGTATGAACAAATAGCCAGGATGATCTGGATCATGGCTGGTAGATCTTTCTTGGCTGGTAGGAACAGGGCAGCAGAGGCTTTACCATTTGTAAAATGAAGCATTTGCAGGTCCAAGATAATGCCATGGGAGGAGCATTTGGTTACACTTGCAGGCAGGAAGAGATGAGGAGGGACTTCCTATAGGAAGTGGCGTATTGCCGGCCATTGAATGAATTTGCCGGAAGGGACTTTCAGAAGTATAGAGACCCAGCCAGAAGGCTTAGCTGCAGAGTTTACAATCCATTCACCTGGGCAGGAAGAATTCAGGGGTCCACCAATCATAGGGGTGATGTGGCCATTGTGCTGCTGACTAGACCTGTGTCACTGAGGGAAATAACCTACATTGAACTTTAATGGGAGCTCAGGGCTTCATAATTCCTGGTGATGTTGCAGTGAGTAGTGTTGACAGATGGGTGTGGTGAAGCGGAAAGAGAGAGAGAAAGAAAGAGAGAGAGAGAGAGATACAGACAGACAGACAGACAGACAGACGAGACAAACCCCTCAAGGTCATGCCTCTATTGACCTCCCTCCAACTACGCCCCATCTCCCAACAGCGCCTACCGCCTCTCCATAACCCCTACAGCCATGAAACCATCAATGGAGGAGACTACTGATGACATCAGAGCCTTCACAAGCCAATCACCTCTCCCGAGCTCCCCTCTGAAAGCTGCCCCTGCCCCTCCCCACCCCCACCAGGGCCAAACCCTGTACAGAGGAAACTTTGGGGAAAACACTTCAGATCCAAGCCTACACCTTGGGCTAAGAGGAAGAACGAAGACCGGGGGCCAGTTACATGCCTGGGAAGTGGTGGAAGGCCTCAGACTGGGTAGGGATGAAGGGAGGGAGGTGGGAGAGGCAGGTAGATGAGAAAGAAGAATCCAGTCAATTGGTCAAAAGTAGGAGGACTGGGCCTGCCGCCAGTGGCTCACGCCTGTAACCCTAGCTGTTCAGAAGGCTGAGATCTGAGGATCACTGTTCAAAGCCAGCTTGGGTAGGAAAGTCCATGAGAGTCTCATCTTCCCTTAACTACCAAATAGCCGGAAGTGGTGCTGTGGCTCATGTGGTAAAGCACTAGCCTTGATCAAAAGAAACACAAGGACAGTGCCCAGGCCCTGAGTTCAAGCCCTAGGACTGGTGTGCACGTGCACACACACACACAGTAGGAGGACTGACTGATGATGTTAATGTTTTGAAACTGGTTATCTTGGAAGATGAGGGAAAGGAGACACCTTGGGGATCCTGGAGGCTGGGGAGAAGAGAAGAGAATGAAAGCTGGATTTGCCGCCCACCTGGGTGGGCTCAGGAAGATTTCTTTATTATCTCTGGGTCTCCAGCCTTGGAAGTGGGTGTTAGCTGATGGTGGGTTCTAGAAACCCACATTGGCTACTGGCTAGTGTTGACTTCAACACGGTTGAGGTTTACTGAGTCTCCTCCTTGTGTCTTCAGGGCCACAGGCATGGAAGTGACATCTGGGCAAGGCAGAAAACCTCTGGTCCTCCCGGAATGCTTTTTCCACGGAGAAACAGACACTGTGTGATTCCCCAGTCATCTGCACTAGGAAGAAAGGATGTTAGCAGCCTGGGTCTGTCCTCTTTCGGGCTGGAGCAGGCTTTGGGGAGAAAGGAATTGGAACTGATGTCTAGATGGAAAGCATCTGCACATACTGCATAGTCTGTGTGTTCTGAGTATTCTAACTGCGCATTCTGCATATTCTGTGTATTTTGTGTATTCAAACTGTGTTCTAACTGTACATTCTAACTGCACATTCTGTGTATTCTAACCGTGCATCTTGTGTATTCTCACTGTGCATCTTGCATATTATTATTGTGCATTCTGTGTATTCTAACTGTGCATCCTGCATATTCTAACTGCAGGGCTGTGCTTACCTGCAAGGCTGGAAAGCTGTGGGCACTTAGAGCTATGTGAATCTGTGGGCACCCAGCCCCTGAGATACTCCTGACGCCGGTATTAGAGCTGTCACTGGACATCCACCAAGGGGAAAGACTTTCCAAGCATCCCTTACCAGTATGGGCTCTTTCCTCTGCCAATTCCACTCACTGCCCCTTGTAAGTTGGCTTCAGGTTGCCTGGGTTGTTCCGAAATTCAATTCTAAAAATGTGCTTCGTTTTCTCCAAAAATGTGCTTCGTTTTCTCCAAAGCGATGACTTGGGGAAGGCCAGAAACGCCGCTGTGGTTGAGAGAAGGCCGCTGGAATGCAGGGCTGAGGGCTAAGACTTTGGCTGGAGATCACTCCCGCCTGCCCACAAATCTAAATCTGCACTGCTCGACTGTCATGCTGGAAAAGATCGCCTAAGGTCTTGGCTTCTTCCCGCAGAGAAGAGAAAGTTGAAAATCACGGATGGCAGTGATATTATTAGTTCAAGAATTTTAGCACTCCGATCCCATTTGTTTGGCTCTTAATGATTTTTTTTTAAAAAATAAGGAATCATGTCATGGTGAATTTGTCTTGAGCCATGAGCAGGCTGTGGAGGAAAGGTGTGAAGAAAGGAGAAGGAAGAGGCAGTCCCAGAGACTGCTTGCTGTCTGTGTGGCTGGTTGGTTTGATTGTGGGGTGTCTTCTGATGGGGTGTGGTAGCTGATGCCAAAGTTGATCCAAGCATCTCCATGCTCCAGACCTTCTTGCTGCTTCTTATTGAAAAACTCACCTTCTTCCCTGGGTAGATCACGAGGCCCTCCCAACAGTTAGGATTTCAGTTTAGTTATGAACCCAACAAAATGCCAGCCACTGGGAGAAGGGGGGATGTTCGGATTGAGGGCTTCTTTGTCTTCGGTTATAAAGATAGGAAATACAAGGAGCCACAGAGCGCCCCCAGCTGCGCCCCTGCCTGAAGTTCTGGAGAGGGACATGAGGGTTCCTGTGTGCACCGGCTGTGGATGGCGCACTTCCTGGACCCAACCAGATGTTTCTGTGAGGGCCATCTGTCTCCCTTCAGTTCCGCCATGTTGCTGAATTCCTAGTAGAGATGGATCTGTGTGTATTTCCCGATTCTGGGTTAGTGAAAGCTGAATTAGAGTCATGTGGGATGGAGTCATAGTGTTCAAAAGAGATTTTTTTCCCCAGGCCTGTGGCCTAGAAATTCCATTCCTAGATATTGACTCAACTGAAATGTATCAACTTCTTTATCCATAAAGGGTGAGGTGCAGAAATGATCATAATAGCATACCCTCCCATGCTAATGATATGGAAAGGACAGGAACATTCTGGACCAGTCACATAGACACATGCTATACAGTAATAAAAAAAGATCTAGTTTACCAAGACCCATGGACAGCAAGAGGAGCCATTGTAGCTGATGGGTACAACGATAGTACCTGACAGCCCTGGAGAAGAACATCCAACATTGTTCTCCATTCTCTCTCTGCAGCAGGAAAGTTTGCGGCAGCACTCTTTGAAAAGAAGGACTTCTCATTCCTTTACAAACATGTCCCAGATCATGGGGGCTCCTAATTGGTGGTGGTGGTGGCATCTGGCATGTTCTCTGGTCTAGCCACTTTTGCAGCGTGTACTTGATTTCACAGCTGTGGTTCCCGGCAGGTGCCTGGAACGAAGCTTTCTGTGCATTCCAAAAGCAAATGGAAATGATCCATGCTGTGCCAAGTCAGTTGAAAAAACGACCCTGAGGCAGCAGGGCCATAGAGTAGGGCGAGGGGCCTCTGAAGAGGTCAGACAAACAAGCTGGGTATGGAAGTCCACATCTGTGACCACTGTTATAGGGAGGCATTGGTAGGAGGATCGTGGTCGGAGGCTGGTCTGAATAAATAACCAACAACAACAACCCACCCAAACCACTGCACCTCCAGGCTGGAAAATGTTTACTACTGAACGTACTCAGTACTGAATGTCACAGGTAGCAAAGCCAGATGTGACTATTCCAGCTTCGTCTCGGTCATGCTACTGAGTCTAAAGAGCCTTTTGTCCATATTTAGACTAACAATCTAAACAATGTCTCCTACTTCAATGCTGTCCAAGGATCATGAAATGATAGCAGTAGTCATGCTAGAAGAAAAGGAGATCATCGAGAGAGGCAGAGCTGTCCTTCTGGCTCTTTTCTCAACCAAGAAGATCTGCTTTGAGCAGGGACCCTGAAGGATCTCAACTTCATAGTTGGTAAAGGAGAGAAGGAACAATTCCCTTATGTTCCATCCAAGAGAAGTCAGGAACTGCACAAACTATGCAGTAAGTTCCAGGCTGAGTGCTAAAGGCTTCGTTGTACCTGATAGCACTGGAGAAGAAGAACATCCAACATTGTTCTCCATTCTCTCTCTCAGCAGAAAAGTTTGTGACAGCACTCTTTCAAAAGAAGGACTTCTCATTCCTTTACAAACATGTCCCAGATCATGGGGGTTTCTAATTGGTGGTGGTGGTGGCGGCATCTGGCATGTTTTCTGGTCTAGCCACTTTTGCAGCGTGTACTTGATTTCACAGCTGTGGTTTTTAGGCGGGACATTATTTGATCTAGCAATTTCCATGCAAATGAAAGGCTGACAGCGTGTCATAAGCAGCAAGATGCCACTGCCCCACATTTTATGTGAAAGGAGACATGCAATTTAAAGGGAGCCTAAAACCCCAGCGGACAAGACAGTCGACTTGATGTTCCTTAAAATAAACACTATTGATCAGACTGCAGGAAACACTGAGTTCTGACCGTGACCTAGACATTCTGCATAGTCCCCCCCATCCCCTGATAAAATCCCCACTACACCAATCTAAGGATGAAATGGTCCTCCGCAGATTGTGGGTGGGTTACTTGGACATTCTTAGGGAGGCCTGCATTCTCTCTTCCTGCCTGCCTGCCTTTCCAGTGTCGCAGGCACCATCTTTACCGTCCTGCTTTCTCTTCCGGCTGCATCACAGTTGCTCCATCTCCTGACCCTCTCCTCCCCTTGGCTTGGCTTGTGTTCTTCTCTCTGTCTAGAGAGAAGCCACACGCCTCGCCCAGATAATGTCAGCAGTTTGTCCTGTTGTCCATGGGTTGAAGCAGGACTTGAGAATACCAGTCAAACTCTAGAGGACCCTCCAAGGACTGCTATCCTGTCTCTTCAGTGTTCACGACATGCCATCAGTGACAGCCTGACCTCTGCCCCTGCTCTCCCCCCCACCCCCCACCTCAGGTACAACTTCCCCATGGGGCTGTGAGCTCCACAAACTGCTGGAGGTCGTCCGTGCATGTCTAGGCCTCATTGCAGCGACCCTGCTGGTCATTCACAATAAGCATTTGCAACAATATTCTCATGGAAAGTGGAAAGTCATGTCAAGTCTCTGGGTAATGACATCCATGACCATTAACTTTTGTGTGCAGAAGACAGGGTCACCACCCAGCTCTGTGGCCTTTTCCGGATTCACATAACCTTTAGTGACTGGAGTATTTTTACAATGTGATGAATAATTATTGTATTGTTATTATTTGACAACAACCTTGAAGACTTTGTGCACATCATCTCTGGCATACCCACGTCGTTGTGCACGATGAGGGAATTGTATGCAAAGGAGCCCTGTGGTTGCTGTCTGTTTCGTTCCTATTTATCTCACTCTTGCTGCAGTATCCAGAATTGAGCCTTGAAGCCTGTCAGATGGTAAATTCTTTAACAACCATTATTTTTCATGAAATGGATGAATTCATCGGCACCATTCATAAAAACATTAAATATTCCATTTAAAAGAAGAAAATAAGATGTTTATAACCTCTGTCCTATCACTGAATCTCGCCTTGGGAATGTTCTATTTAAAGGGCCATATACAGTTATGAAATCATTTCCCAGAACTTTATAATTTTATAGACAAAGAACTGAACATGTGCTTTTGATGACATTTTGCTGTGAAAGAAGAATATTTGATGTGAGCTGACACACCATTTTTCAACCCTCCTTCCAACACACATCCCTGCAAAGAAGATAAGAAACTACCTTCAATATATCTAATGGGGAATTAATCATTAATAACATCATTAAAATTACCCAGCAGCCTACTTAACCTAAGACAACATATGTTTTCTGTTATATCAAAAAGTTTATTTGACATTGTGTGAACTTTTGGAAGTTCCATTTGCAGTTTATAGTTTTTGGATGGTACCTCTTAAAATTTATAATCAGAGTGTTGAAAAACATTTCATAGCCTTCAAGTACTGTATATTGCGAAAGCAAGGCAGGGAGAAAATACTGTCTCTCTTTTTTTTTTGCACCAAGCTCTCCTTAAATCAGTTATTTGAATTTTTTTCCTATTGTGGAAGAGACATATAAACAAGACAAAAATTGCTTGTCTAGAAAATGATGGTTAGTAACTTTTAACCATTAATCTTCCTATCCTGCTTTTCCAGTGGGCATCCTGGGCTGGATACCCTCGCTGTGGTTCAGTGGTCTTATTCCAACCCAGATTGGCTTGGCTTCTGGCCAATCAAAAGTCGGAGATCAGCACAATTTGCATGAAGCCCGCAGAACTGTCCCCCTGGGCATTTATTTCTTCTTGGTTTCTTTTCTCTTTTTCTTTTCCACGTTCCAACCTGATCTTTGTGTCTCTTTAGGTAACTCATCTCGGTAACAAAAACAAACAACAAGCAAACAAAAACAAATGGGGGGGGAGAAACCCACACCAAACTACAAAATACCAAGACGGTTCATTTTTATCTGCTTCTTTGTTTAGAGTTTGGCAAACTCCAATGTGGATGAGGCCATAAAGCAATTTTTGTTTCTGGTGTCGAAAGTTCCCAGAAAGATTTTGCAAGGATGGCACAAAGGTTTCCCTTCCCATGTTGTTTTAGTTAGAACAGAGGAGATTACGCTGGAGAAACAAACAACCCCTGCCTTCATGATGATTGCAAACAGCCAAGATTTATTTCTTGCTCACTCCACGTGCCTATCCGGAGGAAGCTGGGCGAGCAGATCTGTGCTCGCCACCAGAAAGACTCAGGTTATTGGGGAGAGGAAAAGACAGCAGATGGCCAGCTTTGTATGTCTCTTCAACTCCAGTTCTGTTGAGCAAAGCAAATCACACAGCCTCATTTGCCTTAGGGGCAGGTCAAATGTCAGTTCAGCATCATGCTGCCGTGTTCAGACAGAGGGAGAACTGAGCATGTGACATCTGATTGCTAGACCACCATATTGAGAAAGGTTTTGCCTCCTTGTCCACACTTGTCCAGAAAGGCTGGGAATGGATGCTTGGTGTCGTTGACAATGATTAGGGGTAGCTGGATCTTATGCAAGGAGTCTTCTTTCCTGAGACAGCCAGCAGTATACTTTGGTGCTTGCTAAAATCACCATGGAGATTGCTCTTACAGATGTTCCGGTCCCATCTCTAGAGTCTTCCCCCAAATTTAACATAGTTGTCTATCTCCAACTTAAACTGTCAGATGTGTTCCAAAGGAACAAAAGAGGAAAAATTTGCCAATAATCATCTCACTAGTGTGTGTGTGTGTGTGTGTGTGAGAGAGAGAGAGAGGCAGAGAGAGAGAGAGAGAGAGAGAGAGAGACAGAGACAGAGACAGAGAGATAGACAGAGACAGAGAGACAGAGAGAGACTCAGAGCGAAGGAGTCAGAGACTGGCTATAAATATAAATTCTGAAAAGTAGAAAAGGGTCTTTGATTTTATGACAAGGGAAGGAGATCTGTGTCTAGGACTGCGTCATCCCTTCATACCAGACATGGCATATAGGATTTCATTTTGGAAATTAACCCCAATCAATTGCATGAGGCTGCCTCGTCTATGTGGGATGAATGCTGAGGCTATATTGGAGATCGGCACAGAAATTTTGCAATGATTGATTAGTCATGTCTGCCACAGGCGCATGAGCAGCAGTGGTGGTTGAACCCATTCCAGATATTCCAGGTATTTGTCCTCTTCTCGCTCATCATATCCCAGCCTACCTCTCCCTTTTAAGGGGGTTGCATTCTGACTAACAATCTCGCCCCAGCTCTGGTTCCATGGGCCTCTTGCTATTGGTACAGATATGATCTGAATGATCGATGTACGCTTTTCACACACGTGTCTCCTATGGGATATTTTTTCAAAGCAAAAATTAAAAAAGATTGGCATTTACTGTTTATATCAAATTTAGGAGTTAATGAAATTGAGTCAATCCCAGAGCTCAAGACTGAAGAACTGATTGAAGAAATTTTTAATGTGAAAGTCTGCACTCTAGCATGGTCTTCCCCAAGACACTGTTTGGAAAATAGATCAGCTTTCCTCTGTGAAATTTCTCCTTCTTCTTCTTCCCCTTCTCCTTCCCCTTCCCCTTCTCCTTCTCCTTCTCCTCTTCTTCTTCTTCTTCCTCCAACTTCACTAATTAATGACTAGATATCATTAGACAAGGAATTGATGTAGAATAACTCTGTTAATGAAAATAGAAAAAGAGAACAAAGGAAATTGTTCAAGGAAAAAGTAGAGATCCTTATGAAGATTTATATCCATGAGGATCTGGTAATCCATCAAGATTGGGATATCTCTGAAGTTCATTCAAAACTGGAAAGAAAAAGAGAGAGAGAGAGAGAAGAGGAAGGAAGGAAAGGAGAAAGGATGGAAGGGGCAAACGTCAAAATTAAAAGAAAAAAAGAAGAGAAGAATTGAAGAGAGGAGAGAGAATAGGAGAAGAAGAGGAAGGAAGGGGAAGAGAAGGAGGAGAAGAAGAAAAGAGAAGCTAAAAGGAAGAAAAAAAGAGAAGAGAGAAGAGAGAAAGAAAGAAGGCTGGAGTACTTCACGAGCTGCTTGCATCTTTTTTAGTATCAATATGTAATTTAAAGTCTAAGAAAATGCATGATTTCTTGTCTCCAGCGGAGACATTGGGTTTGAGGTCTCTTTCCCTACTTTTGAAGACTAGCTGAAGCTGGGTTCTTGATGTAATGGATCATTGATCATTGGGGACAAGTATTTGACAAGTACCACAGTCAATGACACCCTTCTAAGCTAATGGGAGATGGGACACATGTCAAGAGAAATTAGAACACTTCTATCTGCCCAGTTTTATGATTAGAAGGAAAAGATTTCATTTTTTCCCATATTATTCATGACTAGAAACAAATTTCATGATCTCATAAATCTTCAAATTTAGAGCGTATACCAGCAATTTGGACATATTTCCAGCCCATAGTGGTATTTATCTCTTCTAATGGGACTGACTCCCTGGCCAGCTTCTTTGAGAAGACTTTCCTAAACTTTAGCCTTAACCCATTTTTCTCCCAAGTGCTCCCTAGAACAACGTCACAATAGATCATTCCATTGGCAATTTTGGTTCATCTTTTAGGTACTGTCATGAAATCATAATTTTAGAAGCCTTCTAATATAATCTAGGCAGATTAAGGATTATGGAATATTAGGGGTTAACTTTTTTTGGTGTGTGCATAAAAACAATATTTTCTAAAATCTTTTCTGCCGGTGCTGAGGCTTGAACTCAGAGCCTGAGAGTTGTCCCTTTGCTTTTTATTTACTCAACACTGATGCTCTACCACTTGAGCCATGGCTCCACTTCCAGCTTTTTGCTGGTTAATTGGGGATAGAGTGCCACAGACTTTTCTTCCCAGGCTGGCTTTGCTTTGGATCTTTAGATCTCAGCTTCCCGAGTGGCTGGGACTACAGCAGTGAGATACCAGTGCGTGACACAAAACAAACTCTCAAGTATTACAGTGGCAGCAGCTGTCCACATACACCTATGAAGTGCACTTGTAGTCTTAAACTTTGGGGAAAGGGAATGAATTAGGGGGGGAAATGTCAAAGGAAAGCCCCTTAGGAAGGAAATAGAAGAACGTTGCATAATGTTGCTGCACTTTGGATAGTAACAGTTTGAAGAGTCAACATCTGTCCTGTGCCAGGTACTAATTTCCACGTGATTCTTTGATTATCCACTTTCTGGGTCGCCCTGTAGAGTAAGAGCCTCTGCAGGTGGCAGAGACGAGATCTCAGGCGAGTGGAGACACACGGCAGAGTCATCTCCCACGGAGCTCCGCCAGCCAGAGCAGAGTGAGCCCGTGGACTCTTCAGTCTAACTTCACTTCTAACCTGCTTCACTGCATGGACCCCAGCTGCTGGCTGGGCACACAGGAAGACAGAAGCCCTGCTTCACTGCATGGACCCCAGCTGCTGGCTGGGCACACAGGAAGACAGAAGCCCAGAGGGGGCTCTTGGCTTTCTGTTACCGCCCAGGCTCATCTTGGTCGTGATTGTTCCATTTTGGTGGTCCTGGGGGTTTGAACTCAAGGCTTTATGCATACTAGGCTGATGCTCTACTCCTTTAACCCTGGCCAGCCCTGCTCATCCTGGATTAAGAGCCCTCCCCACCCTACCGAGGCTCTTCTCCGGTATACTGTCCGAAAGGATTTCTTGGCCAGTAGGTTGCTTTTGGTAGAAGGTCTTCATCCTAGCGAGGGGACCTTTGACCTTTGAAAATGTGACCTATCAAGGGCCTTGACTGCTTTGAGAGGAAATGGATGGAGGGCCTATCACCTGCTTCGATTTCCTGACGCCTTGTTTTGTTGTTATTGTCAAGCTTCTGGGCTGTGTTTCTCTGACGGAACCATTTTCCCCTTACTTGAATCAAGTTTACTTAAATCTGATTTCAAAAATTGACAGTAACACTCTTTCCTTCTGACCCCTCCCTCCCTCCCTTTCTCCCTCTGTCCCTCCCTCTCTTCCTTTCTCCTTCTCTCCCTTCCCCTTGCTATAGACAGGGATTGGAGCTAGGTGATGCCAGGGAAGGAAAAGTGGACACTGGTGTTCTGCCTTCTCCATCCATCTGCCATCTTGTAACTCCCAGTCATCAGTTGCCTACTCCATGCCTTCTGTTTGTGGGCTGTGTTCACATTCTGTAGGAGACACAGGGAGAGTCTGCCCACTTCTTGCCCAGAATGGACCCCAATTTGTTTTATAGATCCATACTTGGGGCTGCCTTCAGGTTGTGGAGTCTTCTTCCCCATCATGCTGAATGCTGGAGCAAATTAGAAAGGAGATGGCATTAAGATCTATTGAGTTAGTCACTTTGTGCACATTGTCACATGTAACCTTTATGATAGCCCTTTTCTTTTCTGTTTTTTGTTTTCTATTTTTTTTTTTTTTCTGGTGCTATACTGGGGCTTGAATGCAGGGCCGAGGCACTGTCCCTGAGCTTCTTTGGCCCAAGGTTAGTGGTTTACCACTTGAGCCACGAAATTGCTTTCAGCCATTCCTGAGTAATTTGTTGGAGATAAGAGTCTCATGGACTTTACTCTCCTGGCTGGCTTCAAACCACATTCCTCAGATCTCAGCCTTCTGAGTAGATAGTATTACAGGTATAAGCCACCAGTGCCCAGCTCATAATAGCCCTTTTCTAGGTGTATTATTTCCTCATTTAACAAGGAGCAAAATGTAGCTCAGCGAAGTTACATAGCTAAGGAAGAGACACATCCAAGTTCAGCTTTATCTGTCTACTCCAAGGATCTTCTCATCCTACTGTGCTGAGGGGGAACTAAATTTATGTTTAGTATGGGGATAATTGGATATTGCTTGATAGCTATCTATCTTTATCTCTCTCTCTATTTAACTCTTTAATATTTGAAAATATTTGGTCTTGTGTTCATCAGCAAAAAGATTCATTTTCTCAGACCAGGTATTTTCAAGGACTGCCCTCTGAAGACCTTCTTTTTCTTTTTCTTTTATTTAGTGCTCTAATTTCCCTCACGTGAGCTTGTAGTAGAGCATGAGCCTGAGAAGCTCCGACTTTCCATTTATCAAGAAAATAAGGCAGCTGCATGCAACGTCGAATGTTTAGCTTGGCCAACCGTCTTGGAGTCATAAATCCTGTGTGTGGGGAGTCTCCGGGGACTGTAGGAAGGAGTAGATTGACCTTTGGCAAGTCCATTGCTGAGGCTCAACTGGGTTGTCATGTTGTCAGGACACCCTGAAGGAATGGACTTGACATGGTGGGAGACACAGGCCCACAGCGTTTGTGCCCGACGAGGTCGCCCTGGTGGGTTACACACGTTCTCTGGCAAACAGCCATTCTGCAGCGCGGGACCCACGGCCGTTCAGTGGTGGTGGCTGTGGCTTAGATGAAGTGGTTGTGGAATCCTTTGGCAGTCTCCCCAGAACCGGGGGTGTTGGGGGGGGCTGGAGGATGATGGAGGAGAAGATAGAAAGTGAGGTTAGCAGGTCAGACTGTAGTTGTTAGCTTTTAAAAAGGCAAACATGATAAGACTGAAGCCAACAAGAGTCTGCTCTTGGAGTTCTGAAAACTACCAGACACTTAGAGCGTTCATTTGGTCACTGTGTTTTCTAGAGAGAGATGTTATTTCTTCTGATCGATCAAGGACCCTCGTCCCCCCAAAAAAGATTAGAATTCCTGATATGTGGGTTAAATGGACATCTGGGGATTTGCAAAGGTGGAGTCTGTACAATGCTAGTGAGCCATGAAACAATAAAAGGGAATGATGATACTGTTAATTTGAGCAATAGTAATAAGTCCTAATGAAGTGACAGCCACATGAACCACTATTAGAATTTAGGACAATCTTTGTGGCTGTGTCTCTGTCATATTGAAGTCCCGGTGATTTGATTTTTGACAAGATTAAAGATAGTATTTATTATTTTTTAAAGTGCACAGGAAGTTGGATGAAAGATGGATGGAAATTCTCTGTACCACTTCTGTAAACTGTTTATCATTTTTAACATTATATATGTGTGCTTAGATGTATATATGTATATGCACAATTCCTTTGGAAGGAAGCAATTTCCATGGAGTGAGTGGATGAGGCTGATCTTGGGGACATCTTTTGTTGTTCATTGGTGCCAGTACTGGGTCTTGAACTCATGGCTCCCTGCATTGGTAGGATTACATGTGTGAGCCACCAGGGCCTGGCTTCCTAACCACTTTTGAGTCTGGCTGTTTCTTCTCATTTCTGAGATCAGTTGGTAACTGGGATCTGCAGTGATTCGATCAGAGCTTGGATCTGAGAAAACATACCCAGCATTGCCTTGAGGCTCAGGCACAGCGACCCCGGGCTTTCAGATGCTAACTCCATCCACCCCAGCATGACAGCCAGCGAGTAGGAGGCTGTGGCCCTCTCTTGAGACAGAGCCTGTGATTTGCCCCTTGAGTGGTGAGTCATCACTTTCACGTCTGCCATCTGAACTCGAGAATTCAGCGATAAAAAACCCAAGGAAAGAATGGCCCCTGGTCAAAGCCTAGACGGGAAACGCATTCGGAAGGAGGTTAAACTAATTGCATCCAGGGGAACGTGGCTTGCTAGAGAGACGTGCCCGCCTCTCTCTAGCAACTCCTGACTTGGAGCTGCAGGCTCTGAAGGGACTTCTATATTGGATAGGAAATGAAGTGAGAAAGGCGTTCCCTGAGCAGTGCAGTGATGATGGACGGGAAAAGCGGCAGGAAGCCGAGAGCTTGGGTGAAATGATGGGGACACTGCTCTGGGAGGCATGGGCGCTCATGTCCAGCCATTCATGCTTTCCTTCCATGGCCGCCGTGGTCCATTGGCTCCTGAGTGAGCTGGCTACTGGGTGTTTTCCCTCCTTTGCTCTCTGCTCCCCTCTCCTCCTTCCCTCCCCTCCCCTTCTCCCCTCCCCCTCTCCCCTCCTTTCCCCTCCCTTCCCCAACCCTCCCTTCTCTCCTCTCCTCTCCTTTCCTCTTCTCCCTCTTCCTCCTTCCCCTCCTCTCCCCCTCCTTCCCCTCCCCTCCCCTCTCCTTTCTCTTGCCCTCCCTTCCCCTCTCCTTTTGTATTAATGGGGCAGCAGAACGAAGTCAGGATACCCTAGAAAGCAGAACAAAAATTATCAAAGAAATACTGATTTTGGAAATCGAGTGTCCAGAAATCTGGGGTCCTGAGGGAACAAAATAATTCACTAATTAAAAAAGGAATCTTTCTTATTCAGGCACCTGGAGATGAGTAGCAGGGTCTCCACCAGGCAGGCTGGATGGGGCCTCGAAATGGGACCATCAGCAGTCTCTGCCCCTCAGCTTTGAGGGACACAATGATTCATTACGTTGTGTGCAATTTAATCATTTTTCTCTATCCTCTGAAGTTCGGACTGAAAACAACAGCTTAAGAAACAGTTATTGGGCTCTAGTGGCTCTCACCTGTAGTTGTAGCTCATCAGGAGGCTGAGATCCAAGGACTGAGGTTCAAAGCTCTATAATTAACCAGCAAAACAAGCTGGAAGCAGAGCTGTGGATAAGGTGCTAGAGCTCTAGCCTTGAGCAAACAGAGCTCAGGGATGGCACTCAGGCCTTGAGTTCAAGTCCTAATACCAGCACACAATGAATACAAAGAAAAAATACTTATTGATGATGATGTGTTATTCACTTAATCATTTTTTTTTTGTCTAGGTTAGCCTCAAACTCCCCCTGTCTCATTTTCTCCAGTTTTGGGATGACAGGTAAGAGTTACTATGCCCATCTCATTTAGCTATTTTTTTTTCTGATAGTGCTAGGATTTGAACTCAGAACCTCACACTTGCGGCTGCCACTATGCCACTTGAGCCACACCTTCATCCCCTTTGGCTTTGGTTATTTTTGAGATAGGGTCTCATGGTTTTTGCTTATACGATTAGGACTAATTTCCTCCTACGTATACGTTCTGCAACGCTGTGATGACAGGCATTGGCTTCCATGCCCAGCTTACTTTATTTTTGTTCAGATGGGGTCTCACTCACTTTTTTGCCTGAGCGGGCCTGGAACTTTGACTCTCTTGATATCTGCTCCTGTGTAGGTGGGCTTACAGGGGTGAGCCACCATGCCTGGCCTCGTTTAACTTTTAACTGAGACATTTATTCAGCCATATATTTTTGATGGACATGTTAGAATATATCTCAAATTCAACTCCAAATCCAACACATTTATGGGAATGGTTCATTTTATCAGTAGCCCTGGTATTTTGTGGGTTGTGTATAAAATTTTAGAAGAATCTTGTCAAATGGGAATCATATTGGTCTGTTGGCTCCAAGAAAATAAAAAGACAATGGAGCTACACATTGTTTACTTCAAAATGATGAAAGAGCAAATCATTCTCCACAAGAAAACATCACCCAAAGGCAAGAAGCCAAAAGAACAATAGTGGTTAATATATGAAGATCATAAATCTAAGCCTAATTCCTTTCTGTCGCATCTAAGCACGCAGGCAATAACAATTCTATTTCGTAAGAACATCCCTGGGAATTATACATGAAAATATTTGTCCTAGGTAGTGTCTGGAGTTGCATGCTCTGTAATCTGTTTTGGAAACAGTTTAATATCTTGTAACATCTGCATGGTCTGTCTGATCTGGGTTTCTTCCTCAGAGGGCCACGTGACAAGGGAGACATGTCTATCTAAACATGGAGGACATACTATCACCATGTTAAGGACTAATTTCTTTTTTTTTCTTTTTTTGGTCCAAGACTCAGGCTCGGAACTCTGTACCTGATGTTTTAGCTCCTTGGCTAGTGCTCCACCAATGGAGCCACACTTCTAACCTCAGGGATATACCTTGTATTTTCCACAATGGGGCAAAAACCCAATAAAAAGAAAATGAGACCTTTTATTTCTTCTCTCAAGAAGAGGAAGAGATCCACATGAAAGATCTGTGGGGTAATGCTATGATGGTGACTGAGTCACCAGCCTGGCTCTGGAGTTTTCTTATCAGCCAGAGCAAAAATGAACAAAATGAAAGAATGACAGTAAATGAAGAGATTTCTGATGTGGCCAGGAGTACAAAGTTAAGATACAATAATGTAATAAGGCCGGGTGCCAATGGCTCACGTCTAGCAACTCATGAAGATGAGATCTGAGGATTATAATTTGAAATTGTCCATCAGGCTCTTCCTTCCAATTAATCACCAAAAAGCTGGAAGTAGAGGGTAGGTCAAAAGGTCACTCACCAGCCTGGACTATAGAAGCTAAAAGGGTATGACCTGGTTTAGAAATCTATTTATTTGGTCACACTGGGTAAATGATCTCCCACTGGGCTCCACCCCCAGCTAGACTTACACTGAGTTATGCAGAAGGATGCTAAAGTTGATCACAGAGGATAACTCCTTCCTCACCCCCCAGAAATTAACCCATGCCCAGAAATTCAGATTTTTTTTTTGTTGCAAATTTGTTCATTGCCTTTCTCTCCTAGGGTTGAGAAAATGAATCATCACAGACCCAGTGGCTTGGCACCACACACTGTTATTCTCTCACACTTTTAGAGGCTGGAGGTACAAAGTTTTAGGGTGTCCCCTGAATCCATTCCCCTGAAAATGGACTGGGAGAATCTCTCCTGTGGCCCCCTCCCAGCTTCTGCCTCCTCCAGCCCATTCTGAGTGTTCCTCGGCCTGTAGAATAGACAATGTCTGTCTCTGCCTTTACATCACTCTTGGTTCTCTTTTACAAATCTTTCTTTCTCTTACGCCACCACGGGATTTGGAGGACACTCTAAATCCAAGACATTCTTGCTTGCAGATCTCCAGTTACACATGCAAAGACCTTTTCCCAAATTACGTTCACAGGGTGTGGGGGTTAGGAATGGCTAGCACCACCGTTGTATCTTGAGGGCCGCCATTCCATCAATGACACCGCCTGCTCCCCCCCCCCCCCCCCGCCACCCACCACATAACAAATACATTTATCTTAGGTTGCCTCGAGACCCAAAAGTTTGCCTGGCCTCTAGGAAAATGTCTGTGCATGGAACAGAGTTCCTCATATTCCAAACAATGACACAAACTAGGACTCTTAAGGCAAACTGGACAGTTGACTTCCCAGAATATGCTCCTCCATGCAGAGAAAACTATCATCAAACTTCATAAAACCCTAGCCTTCCACACTGAAGCTCTCCTTTGGGCTATGATGGATGAATGGTCCCTAAAGATGGCCCTAATTCATCTGCTTCTTCCAGCAGGTGTATTGTCCATCAAGTGGGGGGGGGGGGGGGAGGGGCGGGGAACTAATTTCTCTTGCCTGGTAGCTGAGCTGGACTTGGGATGGTGTTTTACCAATGCAACATGGAAGAAATGATTTTCTGCATGGCTATGTGCGCTTTTAGATCCCCGAGTCACTGGTATAAAGCCTGGCTATCCTGTTGGAGAAGTTACATGGACAAAAAAGGGCCTAAGACTGTAACCAGCAGCCCAGTTGAGTTGTACAGTGGCATGAAAGACCCTGGCAAAGGTCAGCAGGAAAACACTGCCACAGAGGCCTCTGGGAAGGGCCACCACCATGAGAAATCATCCAGCGAGTGCGTTCAACCACCAGGTTTGGCACTGACTTGTCACGCAATACGAGGCAACCACAAAATAGGCAATTGCCTATACTTTGCCTATTTTGTGGACTGATAAAATGGAATTCTGTGTTGCAGTATTGTTCTGAAAACAAGAATGGCACCAGTTCTTTGTGTTGGATGCCAATTAGCACAGAGAGAGAGAGAGAGAGAGAGAAACAGAGAAACAGAGAGAGAGAGGGAGAGAGAAACAGAGAGAGAGAGAGAGAGAGAGAGAGGGATGCTCTGGTGGATGATGGAGAATTGAATGACTGCCCTTGTCCATAAGCAAAGGAGACAGTGCACCCCTGTCTAGTTTGGGGAGTGCTTGGAAAAAAAATGACTCCACGCTACTGTTTCTGGTGCAGTAAGAATATAATTCCAGGCACCACAATTAGAGGATTCTGAAGTCAACTTTAGTATCCCTGAAGTAGAGCTAAAAATAGCGGAACATTTATTTTGCTGTACTCAGTTGCTACCATGGCATTTGGCACATGGCTGTGATTTTTTTCTCCTCTCCTTACTTTTGTATTTTTCCTTTCAATGTTATATTTGCTGCCCGCGGTGAGACTTAGGCATTCTTTGGATACCTTGACATCCAAATAGATTCTTTCCTTTTGTGGACAAGTCCTGGGATTTCAAGGTGTTGGAAATGTGTCCCAGCATGCTGAGAACTCAGGCACCAGCATCATGTACTTTGCCCTAGCTGGGTGCTGATGGCTCACACCTGTTGTCATAGCTACTCAGGGAACTGAGATCTGAGGATTGCAGTTCAAAGCCAGCCTGAGCAGGAAAGTTGCTAAGATTCTGATCTCCAATTAACTAGCAAAAAGCTGGAAGTGGAGCTGTGGCTCTAGTGGTAGAACTCCAGCCTTGAATAGAAATAGCAAAGTAAGAACACAAGGCCCCGAGTTCAAGCCCCAGAACTGGTGCATGCGTGCGCACTCCTCCACCCCCACCCCGTGTGGTGAAATTTGAGGCTGGTGGCTTGTCTCCCACTTACAATCAGGAACATGGGCTAGACAGGCCCTGACCTGGCCAATGGCCATGGGCGATCAATGAGGAATTGGAAATGGAACCCACTGTTACTGGTTGCTGGGGTGTATGTTGTGTGAGTGTTGTTCTTGAGTCCTTGTTACTGGTGACACACATTCTGGAATAGGAGAGGCTGCTTCCCAGCAGATATGGAGGTCTTAGAGTAAGACCCTGGCAGGCACTTTGGGGGTCACAGGTCAACTTGGTTGGGTGAGTGGAGTAAGTCCGAGCAAAGCTTTAGAGAGATTTCTGAATGCATGAGCGGCACAGTCCTAGTTTCCTAAAGGGTGATTCTGTGCCCTTAGTAACCTTGTATGCCGAGAGAGGCACTGGAAGGCAGCCTCCCTCCTCTTCCTGCCTTTCTTGTCCTCTTCTATGATCTCTGTGGAGTCCTTTAATAGTTTCCTTTATGGGAAACTGTTAAGTGTCCATTCAGGGTCATGGCTGCCCTTCCTCTCCAAAGAAATATCACCCTAGATCAGTCTCCCTCCCCCCGCTCCCAACCTATCCTCCTTTGCCTTGAGGGATCCGAGAATCTGATATTGGGTAACTAAAGGCTGCCCCTCAAAGTGCAGAATATTCTGAGATTCAGCCTGCATGTGTTCCTCTGCCACACCCATTCTCTGCAGAGAGGCCAGGCCTCGCTAGCCCTCACCACATCAACCTCGCCTCCTCGTCTGCCTTGCTTCGTCTCCATCTCCGTATGTGCGCTTCTCAAAGAGCATCCCCTAAGTCACAGTCTCCTCAAATCCCTGTCTTGGATTCTTCTTCCGTACAAGCTGATCTTTGCATGTGTCCTTACACACATGCACGCATAGGTGTGACACACCCTCTTTGCATACACACCTGTCAGTACAGATACATGTGCAGACGTGAGTGTGTGCATCCAGATAGGCCTGGGAATGGTGAGGTTTGCAGTCCAGTCTTGCCTTCATCCCAGATTAAATTGGCTGTTGGTGGTGGTGTGCACGGCTCATTAATTCTTGGGGTTTTCGGGATTGTTGCTGATACACGGAGAAGCTGTAGTTTATTATTTTATTCAACTCTGCAAAGTGTGTCTTACCGAAACTCGGCTGATTTGGGGGTGGAAACACAGGTAGCTTCACGAGAGAGGGGTGAGAGTGTTCAAGACTCCCACTGAAAAGTGAGAAAATCGCCAGCCAAGAGATGCTATCTCTGAGAGCCAACATCTCCCAACCTGCCATGCGGAGAAGCCATGGAATGAGGCTGCGGGGAAAAGTCGACACGTTCATGAATATTGATAAGCTGACAAAGAATGTGACTTCTCAGATGTCTGACTCTGATTATTTCTGAAACATAAACACTTTTTAATTCTCCCCTCAGGCCAAAGATCAAACTCGGGGCTGCGGCCTTTCAGATAAAACGCCAGGCTGTTCCATGTAATCCACATGTGTACACGGTTCCACCCCGGGAAAGCAAGCCCTTCAGCCATCAAGGGAGGGAGAAGGCTGACACCGGCCTGCAGACTTCCTTGTTTGTTTCGGGGTGGGAGTCTTAGCAGACCTGGGGAACGGGGTGGGGGTGGGGGGGACACCAAGGAACACCAAACCTAAGATGGAGGTGGGCAGGCCTCTCTTACTAGCCTTTTGCTTTTCTCACTGCACTTGGAATAGAATCCAAACCTGTAATGTGGCCTACAGGGCTCCCTACCAGCCCGTCTTCCTCCTTTATTCTTTTACCCAGCATGCTCCTGACTCATGACTCCAGCTCCTGGGATCTGTCAATCTCCTTAACATCCATTGTCCATTATGTCTCCAGTCTTGGGTCTTTTCTCAGTTCATTCCTCTTTTCCCTCTCTCCCTCCCTTTCCTCCCTCCCTCTCCTTCTTCTTTTCTTTCCTCCCTCTCTCCCTTCCTCTCTCCCTCCCTCCCTCCCTTCCTTCCTCCCTCCCCCTTCCTTCCTTCCTTCCTTCCTTCCTTCCTTCCTTCCTTCCTTCCTTCCTTCCTTCCTTCCTTCCTTCCTTCCTTCCTTCCTTCCTTCCTTCCTCTCTCTCTTTCTCTCTCTCTCTTTCTCTCTTTCTCTCTCTTTCTTTCTTTCTCTCTCTCTTTCTTTCTCTCTCTTTCTTTCTTTCTTCTTTCTTTCGTTCTTGTGATGATAGTGGGGCTTGAACTTAAAGCCTTCACTCTCTTGCCTAGTTTTTCCACCCGAGGTTGCTGTTCTACCATTTGAGACACACTTCCATATTTTTTTGCTAGTTAATCAGAGAGAAGAGTCTCTTGAATTTGTCTGCCTAAGCTGGTTTCAAACCACAACCCTCAGATCTCAGCCTCTTGAGTAGCTAGGCTTACAGGCATGACGTGAGCCACTGGTACAAACCAGGCCATTCTATCTTGGGGGACCTTCCCTTCCTCTCCCATGATGCCCCTCTCACACAGGCTACTCCTGAATCCCTGAGCCATCCATGTTTGTGTCTTAGTGCTCTGACTTACGTATTTTTAGGGGATTTTTTTTCTGAAGCATTTACTTCGAGACCACATCTAAACATGGCTAGACCTTCATTGTTGTGTGTACATATTGTCTCCCCAGCCTCACTCTTTGTAATATCATCCATGCCATGAAGTGAGTCTTCCATTTCCTGGCACTGTTTAGAGGGCTCAAGACTATGTGCAACTTGTAATGTCTGAAAAAAGTAAGTTACCATCTCCTTGTTCAGCGAAAATGCTATCAGTTCTTCCAGGTACAATTTTCACTGTTTACTAAGAGTTCTCTGTAGACTCAACCGTACTGTGTTCCAAACATTCTGCATTCATTATGCAGGATACTGTAAAGTACAGAACCTTATAAACCAATCCAGGAACTTATTAGCAACAGCGTCAGTGACTCTTAACCTAGTACAAATTTGGGACAAAATATTTAAGAACTTCCTTTTGCTTTTCCAACAGTTTAGGTTTCATAGCCTTAAACAATTCTATAGCAGCCAAATATTTCTATCTATTAATGGATTAGCACAGTTGAAGATCTTCTTAACAAATTAGTTATTCTCAGGATAAACAAACCCCCCCAAATGAGGATTATTAAGAGAATAGCCAGGTAGATTTCCAAAGACTCAAGGAAAAGTATTGGAAGGTATGTCAAAAGAGCCCTTTCAATGGACAATATTTCTTTTTGAGGAAAAACAACTATCAGAAGAGAAGTGAGTCAGGCATCGATGGCTCATGCCTGTAATCCCAGCTACACAAGTAGCCTAAATTTGAGAATCATGATTCAAAGCTAGCTCAGGCAAAAAAGTCTGTGAGCCTCTTATCTCCAATGAACCTGCAAAAAGCTGGAAGTGAAGGTGTGTGTGGCTCAAGTGGTAGAGCACCAGCTTTGAGCAAAAAAGCCCTGAATTCAAACACAAGTACCAGTACAAACAAGAAGAAGGAGGAGGAGAGAGAAGAGAAGGAGGAAGAGGAGAAAGAGGAGGAGGGGGAAGAAGAGAGAGAGACTAAGTGTGGTGTGTGATATCTGAGAGTATGGTCATACTACATTTTACTTACAAATGCTAATCACGTGAGTTCTATTAGCAAAGATCTGTCAGCTGGCTTTTTGTTAAATAATTCAATTTTTCTATCACCAGGGAATGTCATCCTTGACAAGTCTCATCTAAAGTATTATTTTGAAGGGTTTTGGAAGAAAAGAATTTCTTTTCCCAAAAGTCAGTATACCATCTACAACTCCCCACTTACCAGTGAGGAAGAGAGAGATCGTACACTGAACTGTCAATCATTCAGTGACCCAGGCTCCTCCTACTTTCTCTTCTCTGCTCTTTCTTTCTTTATTCTATTTCTTTCTTTCTTTTTCTCTCTTTCTCTCTCTCTCTCTTTCTTTCCTTCCTTCCTTCCTCCCTCCCTCCCTTCTTTCCTTCCTTCCTCCCTCCCTCCTTCCCTCCCTCCTTCCTTCCCTTCCTCCCTTCTTTCTTTCTTTCGTTACTTTTTTTGTTTTTTGTTTTTGTCGGTCATGGGGCTTGAACTCTGGGCCTGCATGCTGTCCCTGAGCTCATCAGTTCAAGGCTAGTGCTCTATCACTTGAGCCACAGAGCCACTTCCAGTTTTCTGGTGGTTCATTAGAGATAAGAATCTCATGGTCTTTCCTGCCCAGGCTGGCTTTGAACCATGATCCTCAGATCTCAGTCTCCTGAGTAGCTAGGATGACAGGCCTGAGCCACCGGTACCTAGCCTTGCTCTGTTCTCTAGAAGAGAAATGAAGACTGCTATTTCATTCAGACATTATTCTCCATTTGACTTATATCCGCCCCCTCCCCAGCTCCCCAACACACAAGGATAACAGTTACAGAAATAACCATTGCCAAATAAAATGACTAATAGCAGTGGCACTCATTACTGCCATGTATTAAGTGTGTTCAGGAGGGAGATCTTATATGGGTGCTGTTCAGGATAAATGCAACCTACAGAACAATTCTCCATTTTTGTGGCCATTCTCCTCCCTCACCCTGCTTCTCGCCCTCTACCTAGCTTCATTTCGGAGGTGAACCGATCCATTAGGGCCTCTGAGTCATGTGGCAGAGGGCAGCATTCATCTCCACCCTGCGCTGCAGTTTTCCAGTAAAAACTCAAGATGAATGATGCAAATATCTACGAGCCAACAACACACCAAGGCCAGGACCCGGACACATTTGTAAACAGTGTGGAAAGCTTTGTAGGAGCTCAGATGGCTGCAGATGGGGAAAGAGAATACCGATGTCATCAAAGTCAGGGCTCACCTGTCACCAAGCGTCTACAGCTGGGCTCACAGCAACATTTGATGGATGAATGTCTTGTGCCAGCGGGTCACTGGGGTGCGCCTGCACCTTTCATGTGGCTGGGACAGCTGTGGGCAATCTGGGGTGAGGTCTTCTCTTGCTGGGGGCGGGGATAGGGTGGGGGGGACTTGTTTGTGCAGAAGCAATGCAGCACACTGAGTCTGGAAAGAGATGAACATCAAGAACCAATTCACAACCCCTGTGAAGACTTCATGGACTCTTCAACTCAACAGGAATCTGCTCCATGAACCTCACCTTTGATGTCTTCTTGCCATGAGATCCTTGTAGTTCTGATTTGGTATTTACATGAAGTGTCTGTCATTCTGTCATCTTCATGTCATTTGCTCTGGATTCTGCTTCTCCATGCCCCACCCCCCTTTTTTGGATGCCAGTCCTGGGGCTTGAACTCAGGGACTGAGTGCTGTCCCTGAGCTTTTGTGCTCAAGCCTAACGCTCTACCACTTGAGCTGCAGCTCCGCTTCTGACTTTTCAGTGGTCAATTGTAGATAAGAGTCTCATGGACTTTCCTGATTGGCTACCTTGAACGAGAGATGATAGCTCTCAGCCTTCTGCATCACTAGGATTACAGGCGTGAGCAACTGGCACCCGGCACTATGCCTCATTCTTTGATGAGGACTCAGAGGTCCCCAGTAGGTTGACCAAGATGGCAGAGTTAGAGAATGGCTGAGCTGGGACTCAGGTCTGCGTCATCTCAAAGCACTCGGGACAGTCATGCAACAGATTGCAAGCGACTCCTTGTGGACGTCTTAGTGGCAGCCCAGGCTTCGATCTTCCTGCCTCAGCCCCCTGAGTCCTGCAATCACAGCTCTACACCAGCACAGCTGGCAAATAATGGTTTTTGGTGACTGTAGGAGCTGTGGCTTTCTTACACCGAGCAATCGCTGGTTTCTACTTTGCCTTTTGTCATGGGGGGGGGATGTTGGTGAAGGATAGGGCGGAGGCTCTTGACTCTTGACACCCCAAGAGGACTTCTCATTGGCCCTTCTCCCCTCAACTTGCTCCTCCTCCCAAGTGCGTCCAGGATCAGGGGAATGTTTCACTTCTTGGCATTTGAGGAGAAGATAAATGCCTGCCGACCTTTGACAATCCTGTTAGCAGTTGCAGGAGGCGCTGGGGTGGGGGTGAGGGGTACTCCTTGGCCCCTAGGGGGTGTGGCATCGGTTTCCTTGGGGAACTTTCTACCCATCAGTATTCACACTCCCTTCTTGGTGGTGCGTAGCCACCATTTTGCCCTTCTGGATGCTTTCTGCACATGTGTGCGGGGTAGGGATGTTAACAACTTTCTCAGGAGTTCAGCTTCACCCCTGACCTGACAAGAAGCAGGCCAGCTCCCTTCCCAGGCAGGATTATCTGCTGTGGTGTAGACATTCTGCCCTTGCTCTCTAGGTCCCCTTACAGTCCTCTCTGCTCTCCCAGTGTTCTCCAACTTCCTCTCCCGGCAGTGATACTTGCCCATGTCCATGCTTTCTCTCTTAGGAACTGACGTTTCCCACCCTTCTTTATGTCTGAATTGGAGCCACCATGTAAAATTGAATGTAAAGTCTCCTCTCCTCTCTGACCATCACTTGAGAAGAGAATGACGGGTTCTTCCTGCTGATTTTATTATGGGAGGTGGCTGAGGATGGAACCCAGGCTTCTATGCACGCTCCGAACACGTCCCGCCACACGGAAGCCTCTCTCCCTCTTGAGTTTTTACTCTAATTGTTATCCATGCATTACATTCGGTACTTGGAGTGTAATGTGATTTGATGTGAATACATGCTTCTTCTCTTGTGTGGTTTGTTTCATGGCATATCTATAAATATGGAAAAGAAAAAACAGGTGTTCTAAATAAAGATACTAAAATATTGTTCCAGATGCATGGTCTTTGTTGAAAAAAAGACAATGAAATATTGCAGTTTATAAACTGCCATCTTTCCCTAAATATCTATCTATATAATATATTATATATGCTATATATACATATTCATATATATTGCTTCGCTAGAAACATTCTGACATGTTTGTTTTAATTGATTACCAATAACTAAATGTCAGGATCGGCATAAAAGTCCAGATTTGTGGCTTTAATTGATAAATCAGAAGTTCTGTCAACACTTGGCTTAATTTTTGCTGGGAGACCATCTGCTTCAGGGTGCCTCTTAGCTGTGAACCTCATTTTTCCCTCACCTGTCAGCTCCCCAAAGCAGAGGTGTGTGGGGTCCTTTTTCTATTCACCCTCATGGTTGTGTTAGTTATTTCTTACAATCATTTTGAAGAAGTGAAGGGCTTTGTGTTATAAGTGGTTGTAAATGAATCAGAAAATTAGCTTGAAAAAGCCATGCTTTTTTTTTTGTTTTTAGAAAAGTGACAAAAACTATTATTTTCCTGTGGAGTAAAAAAAAATACACATGTGGGTTTGATATTTAAAGTGTGTCTATGTAAAATAAAAAATAAAATGCCTTCCTTTCTCTCTTCTTCCCTCCCTCCTTCTATCCCTCCTTCCATTATTCTCTCTCTCCCTCCCTTATTTTCTTTCTCCCTCCCACTCTTCCCCTTTGCTCTCTCCCTTTCTTTCTCCTCTCTCCACTTCTCTCTTCTCACCTCTCGCCCTCAGTCTTTCTCCCTCCTTTCCTCATTCCTTCCCTCCCTCCCTTCTTCCCTTCTTCCCTCTCTCTTTCTCTCCCTCATTCCACCCTTACCTCTTTTCCTCCTTCCCTCCCTCTCTTCCCCTTCCCTCCCTCTTTTCTCTCTTTCCCTCCCTCCATCCCTGCCTCTTTTTATCTCTCCCTCCCTTCCTCTCTCCCTTCCTCTTTCTTCTTCCTTGTCTCTCTCCCTCCTTCCCTCACCCTTCCCATCCTTGTCTTTATTGATGACCCTCTCCCTCCTTCTCCCTCTTCTTCTTCATTTTCTGCTTCCTCTTCCTCCCCTCTCCTTCCTGGTTACCATGATATGAGCAACTTTGTTGAGCCACGCCCTTCTGCCACCTTGCTGTCTTCTTTTACCTCAGGCCCATAGCAATAGAGCAGCAGAACACTGGTTTGTTTTGGAGGCCATGAGCACAATGATGTCTTCCTCTCTCAAACTGTGTCTTAGATATCCTGTCACAGAGACGACACACTAAACACAGGAGCTAATCGTATTTGTGGCTCAATATGGAGACTGTTGGCAGTTTTTCTTCCTACTGCTTTGGCCTGGTGCAGAGCAGGTAATTCATTTTCAGCAGTGGCATGAATAGATAATGTTCAATAATCCATCTCAGCAGTCTTCCTTGAGGAGCGTGGCAGCAGTGACATCTGGATGCCATTTTGGTTTACTCTTTGTTTCTTCCCTAAGATAAAGAATGCTCTGTGGGCCTAATTTCCTTTCTTCCTTCTTTCTTTCTTTCTTTCTTTCTTTCTTTCTTTCTTTCTTTCTTTCTTTCTTTCTTTCTTTCTTTCTTTCTTTCTTTCTTTCTTTCTTTCTTTCTCTCTCTCTCTCTCTCTCTTCCTTCCTTCCTTCCTCTTTCATTCTTTCATAGATTGGTGAATAGGAGTGTTTAACTTTAAAAAAAATTTTTTTTGGGGGGTCTGGTCATGGGGCCTGAACTCTGGGCCTGGACACTGTCCCTCAGCTCCTCAGCTCAAGGCTAGCACTCTACCACTTGAGCCACAGCGCCACTTCCGGCTTTTTTCTTTTTGCTTATGTGGTGCTGAGGAATTGAACCCAGGGCCTCATGCATGCAAGGCAAGCGCTCTACCACTGAGCCACCTTCCCAGCCCGAGTGTTTCACTTTTTGAAGGTGTTTATTTTTAAATTTTCCCATCTGCCCCGTGCTTCCCACCACACCACAGAACAACTTACCAGATGGCAGGAGGGAGGCCGATAACCACTGAGCTCTCATGGCATCTTTGGCATGAAGAGTAGAAAGGAACAGGCCAGTGCTCAGAGCTGGAAGAGGAGAAGGAAGCTCATTATTTCATGATTATATCCAAGTGCCGACCTTGCTTTTCCAGAGAGCATCTTCAGCCATGTGCTCAGACCAGCCATATTGCTATTCTCCAACATCTTTTTCATTTGTTTTTAAACTTAACATGGAGGAGTGGCCTTTGATAAAGGCTTCCCTATTTTATTTGAGAAAAGGAGAAAGAATGAGTCTGACTCTCCCTCCCACATCTCAAGCTTACTCCTAACTTATGTACCTAGCTTTCACTAATTTCTATACCTCTCAGATGCTCTGCACACACCTGTCCAGCTCTTCTCACGTTCATGCTCTGTGCTTTGACTTTGCTTTTTGGAGTCTGGGGCTCAGGGAAGGATCTCGGAATGAGGAGTGCTAGACTCGAAACCTTCATAAATGTTGAGCCATGTGTTCACGGAAGTTGTTGGCCTTTTCACTGGGGTTAGGATGACTAATCGAAAACAACTTGGGGTTCTCCTCTGTGGTATGGCTGCAATTCACTTTTTTAAAATTATCTCCCAGGAAAATGCATTCCAGACTCCCTGGATGTGTGGCGGGAGGCTCGCTGGAGCAGATAATCTATTAAAGATGGGTAGTGACTCTGTTGTTTTCACACCTCATTGTCAAAGTAGGTGGTAATTGCAGGAGTGGCAAGTTTGCACAATTTGTGTGGTCATGGATATCTGTGAACTATTAATTGAATATTTGCCAGGCAGTCCTGGAGACGAAAGCAACCAGATGTTGTGGACACATAGTGGGTCAATAGATGTTTACAAATAAGATGTTGTTTGACTCGATTGAAATGTATTTTAAAATTAGAACAGCTATGTCTGCTCCTTGGAGGTCACCTAACCTACGTCAACCTATTTGAGTGTTTGTTCAATACACAGCTACTAGCTGAACAGTTACTGTGTTCCAGGTTGCATTCTGGGAACCAGAATTATAAGACACCAGACACAATCAATCTCTTGAGGGGTTTATATTGTTATGGGGACAAACTAGAAAAGAATTCTAAGTTATAATTTACCGGTCCTACAAAAAACCAAACTCTCTTGGCTTCAATGCTACGAAAGAAAAACAAAAGATGAGAACTTGAGACAGACACAGGTAAACCTACACCCCACAGATAGCCCTGGGGCACAGACCAAAGCGTTACAACCCGTCGGTGATCTGTCTATGTGTTATGAGCAGAAGGATTTGCGGTAACATCTGGATTGTGTTTGGTTTCATTTGATTCCAATTAATGACCCACGTTATGTTGTGCAACCAAGGTAGATGTGTGAACGCCAGCTTGCGTTTTCACGCTTTCCCCGATTAAAGGAGGGAACAATGCTTTCCAGCAAAGCACACCTTCTCCCCTCTCGGTTTACCCTCATTCCTCAGGCTCAGGATCCCAGAAGAAAGCCTGGTCTGCACCCAGCACACCTGGGCCAGGCATCCTGGGACAGGGCAGGCCAAGTCCTACTACACAAACATTGCTCTTCCCCCATCACCCCATCGGCCTACCTTGCGTGGGCCCGGGATGGCCGTTTTCAGCTGAACTAGCATGACAAATGAGTTCTTGTAGTGTTTGTAATAGAAATAGTGGAGATGCCACAGGAATTTGAGCTCTCCAGGGATGTTCTCATTTCCAGGGCTTATGTCCCTGGAAGACCCTTGCATTCTGCCCCGTCTGGAATCAGAGGAAGTAAGGTTGGCCGTGTCCAGTCCCCGGGGATGGCCCCAAGACGGACGACTCTTTCCAGCGCTGACAGCCCAGAGGTCAGTGAGCCTCACGGGGTAGTGGTGAACAGCAGATGCTTTCTTGTGAATGGCTCCATGGAAAAATGCTCAAACTCGGCTCCCACAGTAAGGAGGCAGCCATGGACATAGACTTGCAAATGATGGGCACACCTGCATGCCAATAAAACTTTATTTCTATAAATAAGTGAGACACCAGATTCAGTGCTGTGGTTTTCCATTTCTCTCCTGCTAGGATTCCTAAGTGGGTCATTTCAGCTTCACCATTTGTTAAGTGGGGTTAGTAAAAGCCCCTACATTAGAGTTTTCATGAATCTTTTAATTTTTTCCCTTGGTATAGGGTTGGAACTCAAGGCCTTGAGCTTGTTTAGGTAGGCATTGTACACTGAAGTCATGTCCCACAGACCCTTTTGCTTCATTTATTTACTTTTTTAGGAAGAGGCTTCTATTTTTTGCCTGGGCCAGCTGGGACCGTCAGCCTCCTGCATAGCTGGGATTCTAGCTACCTAACACCAAGTCCTTTTATTTGCTGAGATGGGGTCTCCCTCACTTTTGGCTTGGGCCAGTCTTAAACCAAGATCCTTCTGACCTCTGCCTCCCCAGTAGGTGGTATTACAGGTGTGTGCCACCATGCCTGGCAGGGGTTTTCATGAGTCGTAGTGAATAACATAAAAGGATTTCAGATACAGCCTCCCTGTACCTGGTCCCTAAATGGTTCTTGCTCTGTCACCTCTGGCATTTCAGACAGCCCTGGCCTCTGGACAGATTGCTGCCTCCAGTCTGAGAGGCCATTTCTTTCCTGGCTTCGACTGATTTCTCCTCTGCTAGGGAGCAGAGCTCTGCTCCCCTCAGTCGCGGGGGCCCAGTCTGCATAGGAAATGCTGAGATCCCCTCCCACCCACCTCCGCCCCTCCGCCCCTCCCCATTTGCATTAACCACACTTTTGTTCTGAGACAGCGTCTACTTGTGTAGCCTCGCCTGGCCACGAACTCCCAGTCCTGTTTCAGCGCTTTCTGGTCATGCTCATTCTTTCTCATACCAATCCATATACTCGTTCATCCAACAAAAGGGGCATCATGGTTTCCAGCCTCCCCCCAGCTCCGCCGAGCTGCTGGGACCCTCACTCATTCCATGCTCACGTAGCACCTCATGCCTTAGAGGTCAGGAATCTGTTTTATGTTCTCCCGTCCTTCGAGCTTAGCACTGGGCTGGGCAGGAAATACCCAAGTTTGATAAAGCCTTTATAGTGAGCCCAAGGAATCCGGGCGCTTCCTCCTTCCCCAGCCTCTCAGCCATTAATAGCTCAGCAGAGAGCCTTGCCATAGTAAACACCAAATAAACAGGCGTGGGCCGGTTCCATTCCTTGGAGTGGTCATGCGGCCCAGTGTTGACCTTTCACCTTTTATCGAGGACGGGACTGGACTTCCGCAGAAGGAGGATGTGTGTGTGGGGGCAGTGGGTTCCAGAGAGTAGAGGAGTGGGGCAGATAAATGAGGGAGGATCAAGGCTTTTAGCTCCTTAATGCATGTCTGGGTGGCCTGTGAATCCAGGCAGGAAAGAATCCTCCTGGCCCTCGACACTTTCCAGACACGGAAGGGAAGAGGAAGCGGAGGACCTGCTTCCTCTCACTCTTCTGCTTCCCCACCCTCTCGCTCCCCTGAGAGGTTTTAGGGAACACAAGAAAGGACAGCAGGCTCTGAGTTGGAGGGCCTGGGGTTTGAACCGAGCCCCTAAAGATTGCTTTATCTATAGTGGTCTCAGTTTCCCCTTCTGTCGCTGGTGGGCGTAGGGAGGTTGTACAAGCACTGTCCTATACATGATAGCAGATGCCTGTATTTCCTTCACTCAAGAGGCAGGAGATCCCGACTTTAAGCCTGAAGCTTCGAGTGTATTATAATTACTGTCTTCATGTCCCTCACCCCACTCCCCACCCCGATGTACTTCAGCCTGGCACCAGTGGGAAGGCACTAACTGCCTGGGTTGCATTGTGTCCGCTCCATCTTGTGATTCAGGAAATAACTGCCAGGAAGGGGCAAAGGCCAGTCTGCAGAACTCCACGCAAGCACTCCTCCTTTCCTGGGCCTAGGAGCTGGAAGGATTCAGAGGTTCTGTACACAGAAATGATCAGAGTGCTAATTGAGATCTTTCGGGAAGCCACGGTAGAAATGAATGAATTGATGGGCACGGGCCACGCTTTTCTTACGATGCAGGCTTTCCTGGAAAGTTCTGCTCAGGAAATCAGGGGCATTATTTAGTAAGTGCTTCTGTGACCCCAGACTTTCCTGGACTCCTTGTGAAAACAGTGGATCGGTGAAGTGGTGTGACATCAGAGAAAGCCATACACCGCGACAGGTGACCAGAAACAACGCATTATGGATGTGATGTTGCTTCGAATGCTGGAACCACACACGGTTCTTCGCCTCATCATGGGGCTGGGTGTAGGAGCCACAGCTGAGAGCAGCTAGGCGGTGGTTATGTTATCCGAACCCGTCATACTGATGATGCAATGGAGCCTTGGAAAGGCCAAGGACTTGTCCAGGGTGACATTGTTGTCCATAGTTTTCTTACCACTGATCCCTTCCCTCGTCTCTGTAGAATGTCTCTCTTGCTCATTTTGATGTGTTACCAGTGTGTTTACCTGGCAGGTGTGTTTTAGGATTTTATATCTCATCTCAGAAGCTCAAGGGGTGCTGGACATTTCTGAGAAATGGAGACTTCTTGCTGATAGAGTGAGCCACAGAGGGGCCTAGACCGGATCAATGTGCCTGTGGCTTTCTTTGCTCCTGAGCTGCAGGAATAATGTCAGTTTTTACTTCCATGTTTCAGGACCAGTCCAAGGGCTCCGTGAAGCCACTGGAATAAGGATTTGGTCTAGGCACAATGCATCCATCTTTTAAAAAAACTAACCTTTAATAATCTTGTCTTTTTGAAAAGACCTCTTGTGCTGGAACTAGAGATGGTAGCACATCCGTGCTACATCAGTCATGTGAAGAATCCTAATAATGAAGTTCCAGAGTTGTGGCAGTTCAACCTATGTCCACCAGGTGGCAGTCTCCCCAAGGAAACGGAGGCCAAATTTGAGGTCTGAAGCAATTATTATTATTGAATTATGTGTTCAACACCAGCAGGCTTAGCTCTGTTTTCAAAGGTTTCGCTTCTGCCCTCAAGAAGGTTACCACGGGTCTGGCTTCAAAAAATAACTAGTTGCTTCTCCTGGACCATTCTCAGCTTTGGACTCATCTGTCTGTATTCCTCAGGTCTTAGTGGCTAAGAGAGGGAAAACACATTTCATTGAGTCCTACTATGCGTCTTATGTGTGGGACTCCATCTCCAATGTGTCGCTCATCTAGGACCTGTTGTGGGAAGAGTCCATCTCATCTTACAGAATTAGAAACTAGATATGTGTATCAATATGTAAGCTCCGACTCCACCGAGCTAGCGAAGGGCAGGGGCAGATCCAAACCCCTGCTGATTGGCTCCCAGTCTTGGCAGCTTTTATTATATCTCACTGCAGGAAAATTACAGGACACGTTAATCCCAAGAAAGAGTGCAAAAAAAAATTAGAACTCATCACACAAGCCTATAGATATTTTGTGTGCGTGTGTGTGTTTGTGAATATGTGTTTGTGCACGTGTGGGTGGGTGCTAGTACTGGGGCTCGAACTCAGGGCCTGGAGCTCTTGCATGACTTTCTTACTCAAGGCTGGTGCTCTACCACTTGAACTACAGTCCCACTTCCGGCTTTTGGCTTGTTGATCAGAGATGAAGATGCTCAGGGATTTGTAACTAGAGTTTAATTTTCAGATGTGAGCTTCTGGGATGACAGAGGCTAAGTCTGAGATGAAGCTGTCAGAGGCCTATTTGAGAGGGTGGGGGGGGAGTCCAAGCCCCAAAGGCCTAAGCCAAGGGGGGCCTAGAGTGTGAGTTTCAGTCAAGTTCAAGGCCACAGTACCAGTGTTCAAGGACAGAACCATGTGTGTCTTAGCCAGGCAGAGCAGAGTGTCTTGTCTTCCACCGTTTTGCCTGAAAGAACTGGGTGGGGTTCCCCCCCCATCCCCGTCCCTGCCCTGGGGGTGGGGTGGGGGGAGTAAAACTCTTCTTTGCCCAGTTTAGCAATCCAAACGCTCACCATTTCTGGAAACACCCTGGCAGGCAGACACTTAGGGATCATGTCTGTCTAGCTTTCATTTGCTTTGAGGAATAGGAATACCCCGGGGATCTTTCCCAGGTGAACACTCAGCCGTAGGAGTGAGTGGAAGATTGGGGGTTGTTGACAGCTTGGAGGAGGACAATGGGAACTGACCTGGGAGAGGGTTCAAGTTCAAGGAAGAGAGAGCAGGGGAGGGGCCAGGGGAGCGAGGCCCGGCCAGGGGAGGGTGCCAAGGGAGAGAGAGAGAGAGAGCTCAGGCGGAGCCCTGTGAGGGGAGACACCCTCAGGAGAATTGTGGTTGGGGGAGGGGGGCAAATTGCACCTCCGAATCTGGGGCAAGGGAGATGGGGATTTCCCACGCTGGCACTGTCAGGAGTCTGCCCTCTGACAGAAGCCCGGAGTGAGGAACAAGACATGGCACAGGAACTTGCGGCCTCAGCTTTCCCCCCAGGGAAAGCCAGCTTCGTTAGCCCAAGATCAGATACTCCTCAAGGATGTGAGCGCAGGCGATGCAGAGGCAGCCAGGGGAAGCAGGGGACCAGCAGCCTTCCCTGAGCTTGACGTTCTTCAGCGGAGCGTTCCAAGTAATCCCTGAGGCTCGCCATTCGTAATCCTCTGCTGCCAATCCTTTGCTTGCTAGAGTCCCTTGCCAGTCACTCCTTCAGCCCTGAAAATAAGGAACCATTTCGTTTCCTACCAATCAGCAGTAATGGGGCAGAAAGAAGAGTCAACCCTCTCCCCCTCCCCGGGAAGAGATCATTCCGTCTGGTGAGCTGGAGGTCGGAGGTCAGGCGTTCCTCGTGGCCTTTGACTTCGCCTGCAGTCTTCTGCCCTTGCCGTCAGCTCCTGCCTCCTACAACACAAGAGCCATCACGCCCCAGAGGCAGGGGACGGGTGGTGGTGGCTGCCAACGATGAGAAACACCCACTGATTGTAGATAGCAAGCAGACAAGGGCCCTTGGCCCACTTTGAGCCAAGGAAAACCTCTGTGGAGGAAGCCTCTCAGCCGGGGAGAGGAATCTGAGATCGGAGCTGGATGGCAGCTTGCCTTGAAGCCGGGTCTCACTAGATAGGCTAGGTTAGCCTTGAACTCCAGATCTTCCTACCTTGGCTAATCCCTGGTGCTGGGATTACAGGTGTGAGTTCCTGCTTCAGCTTGAAGGCATCTTTCTAGTTCACTTGTGCCTCTCGGGGCTTTGAACCTTCCGTCTCTGCCTCTCAGACCCCCACCCCCATTCTCTTTAGATTCCTTGGCTTTGGCTCTGGTTAAAGTGTCATGGCACACTTCTAGTAGCTGGCAGGGGGCCGGGGAGAGCTGACCAGAGCCCCCGATTCCCACTGTTGAGGGGATGATAGCTAATTAAGACCATGGGGGAAAGAGAAGGCCACCTGCTAATGATGTTTCTGGAAAAGTCAAGCGTGAAAAACCTCCCAAGGGAATTGCTGCTGGTCAGGTGTGGCCGGGGATGGGGTGGGGGTGGGAGTCCCAGAACCATCCAGAAAGGGCCGAGCCGAGCATGTTTGCCCACCAGCTTCCCTCTCCGTCCTATGGGAAGGACCGAGCGCGGCTCCCACAGAGGCCCTGACATGGTCTCGGGGGTGGGGGGGCCCACAGTCACCTCCGGGGGTGCAGTGGCCGCTCTGTTCTCCTGTCCACATGTCCCCAGCTGGTCTGCACTTGCCTGGAATTGCTTCAAGCCATGTGTTACCATGCCAACAGCTCTGGGCAGGTGCAGACCCTTTGGGAAGAAAGGAATGAGTGTGCAAAGGTCATGGCCTCGTTTCCGGGCCTGTCTTCTCGCCACAGCCACGCAGCAGATCCTGCCCCCAGATGCCTGAAATAGGCTGCTGCCCCCCCAACCCCCACCCCGGTTTATAAATGGATGCTACCGGAGCCCAGGAAGGAGCCATAAACCTCATACACGGCTTAGAGGCCAGTGTGGTGTGTAAACGTGTTTCCCTGGTCGCAGGAGTTCTGGCCAGAGTTCCCATTCTGAACTGTCTTGGAGGAGGGAAATGGTGATAAAGGTTTAGGGGGAATTGACAGAAGGGCTGTCAACTGGGGAACCAGTCACTGCCCAAAGCCTGGCCTATAGGACTGTTGAAAGTTGAGGACCCTTGTGAATGATCCCCCCTCCAAATAAAAGAAGGCATCTCCATGAAGAGATGGTAGAGCCGGAGTGTGCCAAGGACTGGAGATGCCCATCCAGGCAGTATTGATATTGCAACGACTCCAAGCCTGGGGTGAGTTTGGGGTGTCTGTCTCAGGAGAGAGGCTCAGGCAAAGCAGAGCGGTGACAGGCTCTGGAGGCCGAGGAAGGGGCAGCCTTGTGATCGGAAGGAAGTTTGTCTTCCTCCCGTGGCGGTGGGAAGCCATTAGCAGCTGGCGCACTTGCCTTCCATCTCTGAGTGTCCATCCCAGCTACCCTGCTCAGGGGCGCATTGTCCCCCACCGGGATGAGCCACGGATCCCTCTGCTTCTTTCTCCATGCACGGAGGGCAGGTGCCTCCTCAATGGTGGCTGCTAAGTGGCTCTTTCAGCTCATGGTTCAGGATTTCTCTCTCTTGACCCTCACATCCTCCAAAGAAGGCTTCTTCTTGCTGGAGTGCTCCACGGTCCAGGATGCTCTTCTACTGCTAGCACATTCCAAGATGGCACCCCTGTTCCATTTGGATGGTCCTTTCCTCTTCTCTAGGAGAGCTGTCCCCCATGCCGCCTCCTCTCCCTGCAACCCCACCTCCAGGCTCCAGAGAGTCAGGCAGGGTCCCTTCCAGCCAGGAAATGCTGTCCCTCCGCAGTGCTGAGGCAGGCCTTCACATGGGCTGAGCGCCCACAGACATTTCACTTCATCCTCATGATGACACTAAGCCTACTATTAAATCCTCCTTTCCCAGCTGACAAAGTCACCCGGGGTGTGCGTTACTACAAGACAGGGCAGAGCTCAGAGATCCAGGTCCTATGCTCTAGAACACTCTGTATACACCGGCTCATCCAGAGACAGATGACCAAACTCAACCTCCTCCCTCCTCCTTCTCCCTCCTCTCCCTCTCCCCTCTTCCTCTCCCTTCTCTCCTCTTTTTCCTCCCTCTCCTCATTTCTTCTCCCCTCTCCCTCTTCCTTCCTCCCTTTCTTTTTCCCTTCTTTTCTCTTTCTACCTCCCTCTTTTTCCCTCTCCCTCCCTCCTTTCCTACCCCTCTTTCTCCCTTCCTCCCTCTCTTTTCCCCTCCCTTCTTCCCTCTCTCTCCTTCCTTCTTCTTCCCTCTCCCTCCCTCTCTCCCTCCCTCTTCTTCTGCCCCCCCCAGACACACACATACACATACACTTTGCACATCCTCTAGTGTGTTCCTGGCCCAGGGCTGGTCACATCTTCTCAGCCTCCTTGATGCAGGCCCAGAGTCAGACCATCCGTCAATCACAATTACCTGCAATCAACCAAGGTCACAACCACCACGCTCCTTCAAAGAAGTGGAAGTTGGAATCCTGGAACTCCTGGCTTCTGGCTGGAAAGCATGTATTCGCGTTCAGGGTGATAATCTGTCAAGGGTCAAGCACAAGAAGAAACAAGAAAATCAGAGAATTAGCAAATGGATGTTTGAGCTCCAACTGGAAGGGAGCCACCGCTTGTGAATGACCAAGTTTACATCACCTCGATCCGCCCACAGACAAGCGGCTCTGCATTAGAGATGGCCGCTGTTTATTTTCACAGATGCACTGGAGAAAAACATTTCTCCGGGCCATGCTAGCCCCACTGATGGACTGATAACGGAAGCCACACCATCTGCTGGCAGCCAGACGGTCCTGTGCGCTTGGGATCAGCCTGAAGCACATTTGTGAGAATAAGGAAGTGGCCATTTTGGTTTCTCCAGTTCAGGCTCTTTATTTATATTTGAAACCAAACATAGTTCCTGTTCTGGCCAGGGTTCTCCGTTGATGTCCCTGTCACTTCCCGTCTACATGACTTCCCAGCATGTTTGCTGATTGGACCTGGTCATCTCTGCAGAGGCCCTGGGTGGACATCAAGGTAGATCGCTGGCCATCTCAGGAGGCAGGGCTCTTTTTGCACTTGAGCAAAGGGGAGATCTTAGGTAAGGGGTAGCCAAGCTGGGAGGAGCAAGGAGCTCCAGTGCTGATTTCATGGGAAATAACAGTTTAGGCCTACCATCTGGTCCTATGTTCTTTCAAAATGAAGAAGAGAAGATACAGTCTTTCTTGTGCTCGGGCTGTGGTGTGGGAGGGATGGGCAGGGAAGGAGGAGTAGAACTAGAAGGCCCTTGACAGAGGATGTGGTCTCAGAGGTAGCAGAGAAGATTCATACCCCACTGGGATCTGGGCTTTCAAGTGTGTGTGTGTGTGTGTGTGTGTGTGTGTGTGTGTGTGTGTGTTTGTGTGTGCTGGTCCTGGGGGCTTGAACTCAGGGCCTAGGTACTGTCCCAGAGCTTTTGTCCTCAAGGCTAGTGCTACCACTTGAGCTATATCTCTACTTTGGCTTTAAAAATATGTGTGTGTGTGTGTGTGTGTGTGTGTGTGTGTGTGTGTGTGTGGTTTATTGGAGATAAGAATCTCACAGACTTTCTGCTCAGGCAGGCTTCAACTTACAGTTCTCAGATCTTAGCATCCTGAGTAGCTAGGATTACAGACTTGAGCCACTGGCACCTGGCTTTAGATTTTCATCTTCAACTCTTTATCCTGAAACTGGGACCTTAGCCAGAGGGACATCAGAGGGTAGGAGCCATCTATTGAAGGCATGTAGTATCGGTTGGTTGGAGGGATTCCTGATTCTTACCAATCGAAGGGCAAGACCACAATAGACACATTGTGGAAGGGAAGGGCAGCTTATACTCATATGCTTGGGAAGTAAAGAAATCATGCAGCAAACATGGAAATCATAGACAAGAACGTGCTTTGTAAGAACGATCCACACCTAAATAGATTTTAAATTTGAATGAATCCTGATATTAAAGTCATTTTGGTTGGAGTAAGTTATCGTGCAAAAACGTAATTCACTGGCTTTCCATAAGGAAAGTTTGATTTCCTTCCTAACATTTCCTTTCCAGTTGACTGGCAAGAGTGGGGAGTAGAGACAGGTATGATAACTCACACCTGTAATCTCAGCTACCCAGAAGGTAGATCTAGGGGCAATCGCACTTCAATCTTGGGCAAAATGTTGGTAAGACCTACATCTCAATGAATAAGCCAGGCATGCTGGTTCACAACATCTGTCTTCCAAGATACATGAGAGGCTACAGTTGGTTAGGAGAATTATAGTTGGAGGCCAGTCCCCAGCCCCCACCCCCAAATGTGAGACCCTACCTGAAAAACCATTTTAACAAAATGACTGGGTGTGGCTCCAGGGGTAGAGCAACTTGTCTAGCAAGCATGAGGCTCTGAGTTCAAAACCTAAGACTAAAGGGGGGCCTCTGACCATGGCTGCCCTTTGGAGGCCTTGAATAAAGGCTCCACTCAGCACAGAAGTCCCTGGCCTCTGGCAGGAGGTCAGTCTACACATCTCCTTTAAGCCTCTGCCTGCAGGACACCTGTCCACTTCCAGTCATGTTTTATTGGTCAAACAGAGTCACACAGCCAGGACGATCTTAGAAAAATCAGAGAAGAGCTGTCCTATGACATGTCCAGAGACAAGAAGCATGTGGGGAGCTACAATGGTGTCTACAGACATTTCCTATGGCAATGCAGCTAGCCTCCTGGTGAGAAATCATCCATCAGAACGATACATTTTACTTAAGACGGAGCAATCTAATAGATCTGCTAAGATGAACACAAGGCACAGTTGGTTTTAATGAGGATTGGTGCCTTTCATTTTCCTAGAGGTGGCAAATGAGATGACCTAATTTGGTGAACACATACTATGGAATACTAGAGCAGGCAGAATCCCTCCTCCCTAAAATATCTATGTTCTAGTCCCTGGAATTTGTAAATATGGTACTTGACACAGAGGGGATTTAGGCTGCAGATGGAAAGTTGCTAATCAGTTGGTTTTGAAATAAATTATTTTGAATTATCCTCGTGGGTCCAGCAGGAGAGAAAAAAAACTATAGCATCACAATTCTGTGATTGTTGCCATCACTAGCTTTGAAGTTGGAGGAAGAGGTCACAAGCAGAGGAATGTAGGCTACTTCCAGCTGCTAGAAATTGACAATGAAACAAATTTACCCCTCAGTCACAAACAGGAATGAACTCCACTGAGAGGAATGCAGTTGTGTGGGTGTCTTGACTTGTCCGCTGAGAGCCATTTCAGGCTTCTGAGCTCCAGAGCCATAATAGACATCACTGGTAGCCTTTAAGCTGCTCAATGGATGACAATAAGAAATGAATGTAAATCAGATGAACTACTTAGACACCTAAGATACAGCATCCTGTGCAGATTTTAGAAAAATTCTAATGAAGGAAAGTAAGAAACGCAGTATGATTCTGGTCACAAATGTGTATGTAAGTAACACATACACATGCACACATGTACATATAGCATGGGATACATGCATAGTGAAAGACATTTCTCAGATGGTTTACAGGAGGGATTAGGGGGAAGAGAATGAGAGAAGAAATCAGAGGCAATAGGGAGGAGGAAAAAGCAGAGAGAGGGAGGAGAGGGAGAGAGAGAGAGAGAGAGGGAGAGAGAGAGAGAGTGAGAGAGAGAGAGAGAGAGCGCAGAGATCCTATATGACAATGAGAGTAGACTCAAGGAATGTGATTTTTTAAAAATATTTTATTTTGTTACTTTATTTTTTTTCAGTGCTAGGGCTGGAACCCAGAACTTGTGTGTGTGTGTGTGTGTGTGTGTGTGTGTGTGTGTGTGTGTACAGGGGGTTGAACTCAGGGCCTAGGAACTGTCCCTGAGCTTTCTTTGCTCAAGGCTAGTGCTCTACCTTGAGCCACAATTCTACTTCTGACTCTGTTTTTGAAAGTCCATCGGTGATAAAAGTCTCACAGACTTTCCTGTCCCCAGGCTGGCTTTGAACCTGGATCTCAGCCTCCTGAGTAGCTAGGATTATAGGTGTGAAGCACTGGTACAGTTCCAGGACCTTTTAAGACAATCATTTATCCAACTTGATTAAATTCTAGTGATCTATATGAGCGGCATGGGAGGGCAGGCTGGATTCGTGAAAAGCCTTTGAAATAATGGAGACAGTCACAGCTTGAACTCAACGTGAGCCTCTTGCCTAGCCTCACACCCACCCGTTGGACACCATGTTTGTTTCTTTCTGTGATTTTGCCTCCTACAGCTGGATGTGGATCCTGTCACTTGGCAGCCCTCCTGGAAAGGCAGAGCCGGTGGTTGAATGAGAGACTGGGAGCTGGGAGGAGAGACAGGGCTCGGACTGGAGTCACAGCAAAGCAGCAGAGGGTTGGTTGTTGGGGAATTTTGACCAACACCAGTTGACACCAAGCACCGCCGCTTGGTGTCTGACATGGAATGGGTGGCCGTAGATTCTGCCAATGTTCTATCCGACACTGGCCATGGTTGTTTAAAATGCAAACAAATGACATCTTCCACACAGGAAAGAGCACAGACAAAGGAAACGTCTCAACGTAAGAACAAAGGGGTCCTTGACCAAGAAACGGCGATGACAGAGAACCTTCTAGAAGTTAAGTAGCCTACTTCATAGTGTAACCGAGTGTTTGAAATAGCTTACCTGGAGTATTTGAATTAATGTTCAACTCTGAGAAACCCTTTCAAGTGTGTCCCTGTGACTTTGAAGGCCAGATTGGGAAAACCACGGATGTATTTGAAGGGAAGGGGAGGAGAATGAAGGGAAGAAGGAGGAAGAGCCCTTAGAAGAGTGGGGAAGAGCGGGGAAGAGCAGGCTGCCTCTGTGGCCAGCCGGCCATCCCTCCCTGCCTTGTCTGGTCCTGGCCTGAAGGCCGTGGCCCATTGGCCTTGGTCAGGCAGCTCTGATGAGCCCCGCAGTGGCCTGCTTCATTTTCCTCTTGGAAAGAATCGGGGGAAGTTGACCCGCTCCTAGATAATGAGGCAGCTCTGTTACCCTGGACACAGCTCTTGGCAGAGCTTCTCAGGATTTCCCTGGGCCATCAGGGAGAAGAGAGGTCAGGCGTGGGTGGGTGGAAAACTCTGGAATCTCTGAGACAAGTCTGCTTGACTGAAGTAAGAAAGCTCTCTGGTGATCAGCCAAGATCTCCACTGGTGATTAGGAACCTGGACCTAGATATTTGTTCTGTCTTGGGGTAGGGGTGGGGGACATTAAGAGGAAATGTATGACTGTGCTTAAAAATGTCTCATAGGTGCATCTTTTCAGCTTGTACTCCTGAGCATCCTGGGAATTCAAGATGGCGTTGGGGTAGGCCGGGCGAAGGCTGTGTGTGTGTGTGTGTGTGTGTGTGTGTGTGTGTGTGTGTGTGTGTGTGTGAGAGAGAGAGAGAGAGAGAGAGAGAGAGAGAGAGAGAGAGAGAGCCCCACAAACTTCCTTCCCACTGACTTTAAATCATTTCAGATACTGTCCTTTTCCGTCTCTTTCTGATAACTCCCTATTTGATACTGCTTGAGATCAGCAGTTCATTGAAGCACTTTTGCCCATTCCAAGGAAAATTCAGCCAATGTCTGGATTTATTTTTTGTTTTTCACAACTAGGGAGGGTTTCTGGCATCTGGGGGTGCGGGGGGGGGGCAGGGTTGTTTCTCAACTGTCTGCAGTGCACAGGGCAGCTGGCACCAGAGGAAGACCCCAGATCCATTCAGTGCTGAGACTTATAAGCCTCTCGCTGTTTTCTGCTTCCCTTTTCCCCAATCTCTGTCTCCATCCTAGCTTCTCCTCAACCCTTCAGTTCCATTTGTTTCTTGCTTTGTTTCTTTAGCAGTTCATTGGGTTTGAAGGGTTGGTGAGTCGTATGTTGTGCTATGTAGAAAAAAAAAGAAAAAGAAAACCAGGCGTCTATGTGTTCATGCCCATAATCCTAGCTACTCAGGAGGCTGAGATCTGAGGGTGAGGGTTTGAAGTCAGCCTGGGCAGGAAAGTGCACAAAACTCTTATCTCCAATTAACCACCAAAAAAAGCTAAAAGTGGAGCTGTGGCTCAAGTAGTAGAGTGCTAGCTTTGAACACCAAAGCTCAGGGTCAGTGCCCAGGCTCTGAGTTTGAGCACCAGGACCGGCACGCATACAAAAATAGAAATAGTAGTAATTATGGCTGTGGAAACATAATTAAGTGTACAGTGTAGTAGTCTAGTTCACCCTTTTGGCTAGTCTGTGTTAGAGATATTGGTGTCCTCTCCCCTTTATTTTATTTTATTTTTGTCAGATGTGGAACTTGAACTCCTGGCCTGGGTACCCTCCTGGAGCTTTTCCATTCAAGACTAGCACTCTACCACTTTAAGCTACAGCTTCACTTCTGGTTTTCTGGTGGTTCATTGGAGATAAGAGTCTCACAGACTTTCTTGCCTTGGGCTGGCTTTGAACCAAAATCCTCAGATCTCAGCCTCTTGGGTAGCTAGGATTACAGGATTACAGGCATGAGCCATCAGTGCCTAGCCCCCTTGATATTTTATAGGTGAGAGTGTTAAAGTTCAGAGCAAGTAAAGTCTTGCTCCGTGTCATAATTGTGGACTTTAATTTTCAATCCATGTCTAGTGACATTCCTCATTCTGGTCCATTGTACATTGTTATGCAGTTTGTCTTTCTGCCTTTCTCCTTGTTATTTTTGTTCGTTTGTTGTGGGAGGGGAGGCTCAAGGCCAGTCCTCTACCACTTGAACCACAGCTCTACTTCTAACTTTTTGGTGGTTAATTGGAGATAAGAGTCTCAGGGACTTTTCTGCCCAGGCTGGCTTTGAACAGGATCCTCTTGTCTTAGGCTCCTGATTAACTGGAATTATAGACATGAACCATAGGCTCCAGGCTCTCCACTAACAACTCTGCATTTCCTGCCTCCTGTTTCCTGTTACCTGGAAATGGATTTCTTGTTTCTTTCTCCAGTGCTCATCTCCCTTCAGAGTTGAACCCACAGCTCCCGCTATGGTCTTCCCTGCCTCCCGCCATCTTGGACCTGCCTTGCACTGCCCCCTGCAGGGAGTGTACCGCCATATTTGAGAGAGGCTTAAAGCCTGAGGAGACCTTCAAAGTCTCAGCCCAGGAAACGAGGCAAGAGTACACCTGAAAATAACACGCATCAGGGGATAAAACGACCCCAGGAGATCTTGAGAATGTACAGAATCCAATTCTGAGGGTAGGGCTCAGGAGGTACATTCTTGGAGAAGTGATCTTGGCCTACTAATACATTAGCAGGTGGGGAAACTGAGGCCATGAGAGAGGAGGTGAGCGGGACTCAGTTCCTGGGTTTTCTCACTGCCATTTCTGGTCTCTGTTCCCAGAGTGAGCCCATTTCATTCCTGTGTCTCTCCCCTCCTCCACCTTGAGGGGAAGCTGAGCGAAAATTTCCAAGCTGAGTGATTAAAACAAAGTCCTTGAACAAACACATTTTTGTCATATTTGTCTCCTTTTTGTTTCCCCCTCCCCTCATCTGTCAAGCCTGGCATTCTTTCAGGTAACGATGCTTAGTTCAGAGCTCATTATTTTAAATGTCACTCTCCTCCTTTTTTTTTCCTTCTCCCCCAAATTAAAGCAATGCGTTTCTCTCACCAGGGCTGAGAAATGTTTGTTTTTCAGCCTTTTTGGAATCCTGCAGATTCCTGAGGCTAATCACGACGCAGTGAAAAATGAGTCACGTTCACAGAGTACCATCCTCATGTCACAAGTTGTGTTTCTGTCTGCACGGTCACCTCCTGCCACACTAGGGGCCTTTTTCTGTGGATAAAGATGAGCTACAGAGAGGCTGAAATAAATTACATGAGTCACAGGTAGTAAATCGTAGTGATGGACTTTAACTCTGAGGACAAAGCCCGTGGCAATTGCACACTACACTGCTTCTCAGTGCAATTCCAAATCCACCTACTATCAATCACGCTGACCAGCACTAAGATGGTTTCTGGAATGTTCCCTAAAGGCTCATGTGTCAAAGGCTTAGTCTCCAGCTTGATGCTATATAGTGGAACCTTTGAAAGGTAGAGCAAGAGTGGGGGTCATGACGTTAAAGGGGATTATGGGATTCAGGCTTCTTCTTTTGCTCCCTGGCTATGGGGTGAGTATATCCTCTGCCCCCAGGCTCTCCCCATGATGTCTGCCTCACTCTAGGCCCAGGACAACTCACTGCAACCTGACTTCAAAAGTTGAGGCATATCTGGGAGCTGGTAGCTCACGCCTGTCATCCTAGCTACTCAGGAGGGGCTGAGATCTGAGGATCGGGGTTCAAAGCCAGCCTGGGCAGGAAAGTCCATGAGACTCTTATCTCCAATGAACCACCAGAAAACTGGAAGTGGTGCTGTGGCTCAAGTGGTAGAGCACTTGCCTTGAGCTGAAGAGCTCAGGGACAGTGTCCAAGCCCAGAGTTCAAGCCCCACGACTAACATATCTGGGAGCCAGTGGCTCAGACTTGTAATTTTAGCTTCTCAGGATGCTGAGGTTTGAGGATTATTATTGGAAGCCATACTGTGAGGAAGGCCTATGAGACTTTGATCTCTATTATCAGCTAAAGTCCAGCCTAAATATCCTGTTGTGGCTCGAATGATAGAGTGGTAGGCTTGAGTAAAATAAGCTCAGGGACAGGGCTTGGGCAGACCTGAGCTCAACCTCAGGCTTGGCATGTATGTGCATGCATACACACACACACACACACACACACACACACACACACACACACACACACACACAAGTTGAGGCAAAAAATGAAGTTTTCTCTTTTTACAATTTCTGATCTCAGAAAGCTGACTAAACACAATGGTGAGTATCTTACATCATTTTAATATGGGTTACGAATGATACTGTGTGCTTGCTTTTTGGTTGTTACATGGATCTACCAGAGAGTAGCCAGGAAAATAGAAAACAGTCTCAGGTCTGTCATACTGAGGCAACATAAGCCAGGAAGTTGGTTACTCAGATGAAAAAGCCAAACGGCACTGATGACCTGATCAGTGACCGGCAGTGGCCCCTCCGACCCACAGGTGGGGAATGACAAGAAAAGATGTGGTTTTAATAGTTCAGGGATCAGCATTGGCAGCTCTGGAGCTTTTGCAGAGGGGGGTAGACAAGAGAGATGGGGCAGGGGAGGGAAGAGGAGAGGAAAAGAGAATGAGTGAATGAGGGAAGGACTTCTTTTTCTGTGCAACCTCCCTCCCCCCCGCCCCCCCCCCGCCGTCCCCCCCCCCCCCCCCATCTCCAGTCCTGGGCACAGTCCTTGAGCTTCTTTTGCTCAAGGCTAGCACTCTACCACTAGAGCCACAGCACCACTTCTGGTTTTTCTGTTTATGTGGTACCAAGGAATTGAACCCAGGGTTTTGTGCATGCATTCTACCACTAAACCACATTCCCAGCCCATCTGTGGGATCTCTAATTGTGCTTTCTTTTATCTCCTGCTCATGCCTTCCACTGGTCAAACCTGACCAGAAGCTGGAAGTATAAAACATGGGAAACATTGTTTCCTATAGTACAGAGGGAAGAAGGGAATTGTGAAGAATGAATTGAAAAGAAAATAAGGAGAAAGTAGATCTGTGCAGCTAATCTTTTCTGTTTTCCTCTCCCTGGGTGGATACAAGGGAACTCGACAGGCACTGGAACTAGGCAGAGTTCAGCTTGAGGCCTGATCTTGCTATTTCTGTAGCCATCATGAGTTTCCTAGGCCTTACGGTCTCTACCTTATAGAAAGAATCACGTATTTCTTATTCCATGCTGTGTGTTCAAGATGAGAAAGGTATAAAGTCAAAACACATAGTTTCCTAACACAAAAAGAAATTTCCACAAATAGAAACTTTTAGTTTTATTTTTCTCTCTCTTTTTGGAAATCTGTGAAAGTAGAATTGATTGAAGATGAGATGTCATCTTCAGAGGACTGGGTGCTGGGCGGGGCACAGCAGACATCAGATACTGATAAGTTGAGAGCTTCTCTACCTGATGTTGGGGGTCAAAACCAGAGCATCCTTTGCACTAGACAAGCACTTTGCCACAGAGCTATTCTCCAGACCCCAAAGGTCTTTAAAATAAGATTCAAATCTTATTCAAGGAATTGTTCAGTATCTTTTCCCATGTTGCTACTCCCCTCCCCTCCTGCCCAACACTCTCTCTCTCCCCTCTCTCCTTCTTTCCCTCTCTTCTGTCTCTATTTCTTGTCTCTTGGTCCATCTCTGCCTCTCTGTCTGTCTCTCTCTCATGCATGGACACTCTTCAGTTTTTAATAACAGATATTAGATCCTATAATATTTTTTGTAGCTGAATTATTTCACTAGTACCCTGATTAACACTCCCCCTCCCGTGTTTTCCTCTTGGGGCATAGAAAAAGTCTTAATCCAAGCTTGTAGAAAAAGGAACTTCCAACAATGTAATTCAAGCTCTCATTCTGTCTGCCCCAGAGAGACACAGACAGTCTGACCTGCTGGCGAGGTTACTCGAAGAGTGAGTTTCCCGATGATGCGTGTGCTCTTGTCCAAGAACAATACTCTCCCTGCTGACCCTGGCTTACAATGAAGATGGAAATAATTCATTAGCGCTCCAGTAGACGTGCTCAGGACAGCTAAAGCAACCAGGGCATGTCACAGTCAACTTGGTTCCCACAGGAAGAATCTGCAAGGCTGTTTATTCAGGCTCCCTGATTGAAAGTCACCTTTCAAACACAGATGCTCTGCCTTTCCCAGGAAGAGAAAAGACCCTGCCACTGAAAGGAAAGTAAGAAAAACAAGACAAGTGCGGACAGTGCAAATTCAGGTAGCCAATGGGCAGTTAAGTTAACTGGGATCCAATGATGTGCCAGATAACATCTCAGATTTGAGACCCAGCCTACCAATGGCCCCAATCTATGTCTGCATGCAAATTTATATCATTGGCTCATTTGTTAATTCAAGAACTACTTTAATGAGGTCTGGCATTGTGGCTCCTATCTGTAATCCTAGTTACTCAGGAGGTTGAGATTGGGAAGATCTTCTGTTCTAGGCTGGCCTAGGCATACAGTTTGCAAGATCCCATTTCAGCCAATGTACAGCTGGGTGTGTTGGCTCACATGCCTCACCCTAACTATGAAGGAAACATAAGTAGGATGATTGTGACCAAGGCCCCCACAGGTAAAAATAGGAGCTCCTATTTGAAAAATGACTGAGCAAAAAGGACTGGAGGGCATGAGTAATGAGGTAGAGCACCTGCTTAGTGAGCAGAAGACCCTGAATTCAAATCCCAGGATAGTCACTTATGAAGATGATGATGATGATGATGATGATGGTGATGATGATGATGATGGTATATACATCCTGTTCTGTTTTGAGGTCCAAGAATATTATCATGAATGCAAAGAGAAAAATCCTGTGTTTGTGGGAATAAGGGGAGAAATACATAGTGTGAAAGGTCAAATGATTTGTATGTTCAATTTTTAAAAGTTATCTTTAAATAGTTGTACAAGCCAGGCACCAGTGGCTTATGCCTGTAATCCTAGCTACTCAGGAGGCAGAGATCTGAGGATCATGGTTCAAAGCCAGACTAGGCAAGGAATGTCTGTGAGACTCTTATCTCCAATTAACCACCAGAAAACTGGAGGTGACTGTGGTTCAAGTGGTAGAGCGCTCACCTTGAGCTGAAGAGCTGAGGGACAGCACCCAGGCCCAGAGTTCAAACCCCAAGACTGACAAAAACAAAACAAAAAGAAGAGTCATACAAAGGGGTTTGGATTCCACACGTGAGTTTGTAACTACGTCTTCATCCATCACACCCCTTCCATTGTTCTCCCCCATCTCTCCCGGCCCCACCCATCTCCCTTTCTTTTTTAAGTGCTGAGGAATAAAACAAGAGTAGCGCGAGCGAGCAGGGAAGTGCAGCCCATGTCCCATCGCAGACCAGGCAGCTTCACTAGGATTGGGCCTTCACAGGCGAGAGAGAGCCTGGCTCTCGGGGGGATGGCTGATACGGCAGAAAGGGCCCCAGCTTTTGAATTATCTAGCCAGTCTTGTGTCCTTGGAGCCCCTCTGCCACATAGCCCATCCCCTAGAGAGCCAGGCCCTGCCCACCTATGCACAGCCCTACTCTACCCTCCCAGCGAGGCCGCCATGGCTAAGATGGCGACCGTGCTTCCCCACTCCCTCTCCAGCTTAAGTTTTCTCCTTGTTTTCATTTCCGTTCTGGCCCTGGGGATTGGACTCAAAGCCCCACCTGTGCTAAGCATGCACGCTGAGATTCCATCCCACCCCCAGATACCTATATTTCCTGATTGACTCTCCACTGTGGCAGATTCCCAGATTATCCCAGTTTGTGGTCAGAGAGAACCACACAAAGGAAAGAGGTGGGGAATGCTGGGACCAGCTTGGAGCCTGGTTCTTATACTGCCCACGGTGGACCCAGTTTGAATTGGACCAGACCCCACCATCTTGAGTGGCCTGACACCCTTTTGGGTTTCCTATGTGTTGTGCAACAGTAAGGTTGTTGTGGGTGGTGCTCCTCTTTGAGTGACTCTGAAGCTGTTATTCATAACTGATCAACTTAACAGCACCCCTTTATCATCAAACAACAGCACGAGCTTCACTTCTTTTGGGCTGGGAACGTGACTCAGTGGGAGAGTGCTTACCTTGCATGCACTGGGTTCGATTCCTCAGCACCACCTAAGCAGAAAAGCTGGAAGTGGCACTGTGGCTCAAGTGGTAGAGCACTAGCCTTTAGCTGAAGAGCTGACAGACAATAACCAAGCCCAGAGTTTAGGCCCCACGACTGACAAAAAGAAAAAAGAAAAAAAAAATAGCACGAGCAAGACTCTGTGTTCTGATGGCCCTACAAATCCATCATCACTCTAAATGCGGGTGCTACCCTTATTAAATGTGGAACTTTATTCTTCCCCTCAGGCTGTCCTGTTAAATGTGAAGGGACTAGGGGAGAAGTCATGGAGAAGTGGAAAACTTGGGCCAGGAACTGTATTTTCTGTTTTAGATATGAGTCCAGTGTACGATAGGGAAGAATGCTGCTCTATAACTCTTTTTTTTTTTTTTTCTTTTTTGGCTTTGCTTTATCATTTTCTTTTCTTTCAGGCATCTAGAGAAAAGGTTGTGAGGAAATTTCATCTTGTAAGCCTGGCATGGGGGTGGAGTTAGGTAGGGTCTTTAGCATTGCTGTTCGTCATGAGTTGCGGATTATCCACAAGTGTGACGTGTGTGGGTTTGGTTGAAATGGTGGGAGGCAATCTTTAATTTGCTTCCCCTCTTCTCTCATTAGGATCAGTCTCTTACAGCTCTCTTCCTCCTTTTCCTTCTCTCCTCCTCCTCTGATTGGAAACTCATGGAGAAGTCGACCATAGGGTTTTGATGTTAGGTACATCTTCATTTAAAAAGTTTCTCCTTTTTCTTACTTATGGCTGGATCTTGAGCAAATAGATCAGCCTCTCTAGGCCTTGGTTTTCTTCACTCCAGAGACTCGGGGCCCAAGGCCAGAGTGTCTTCAAGGAATCTCTAAAGTCAAGCCAAGGTCAGTACAGGGCCTAGTCCCTGGAATCCCTGGGTAAGTGGGAGTGACCATCTTTCTTGTCTGTCTCATAGTCTTTTGCTCCCTTGGTCATTTGCTTGGACATGGTAACACTTGCTGAGTATTAGGGTGCACCCCAGGCTCTTTTTGCTTTCAACTTGGCCCTTTTGTGCTTTGGAGGTACTGGGGTGCTGGTACTGGCTCTGACTGTAAGAATGGATTATACTCTCTTCCAACACTCTTGGTCCAATGGTAACATTGCTCGCTTGAAATTAATCATGCTGGTCATATTTACACTCTGGCAGGGGGCCCTTGTGGGAGAATTTACACTGTGATCCTACAACTCAGGGCTCCTCTGGGGAGCCAGGGATGTCTCTTTCCAGGCTGTTTCTTCAGGAAAGACACGTGAATCACTGCACTGCCTGGCTCCTTCCCTTCTTTTCCAGTCCCTCTTTATCTCATCCCTTCATTCCCTCTCCTAGACCATCACACAAATGCATCATGGTTATCGGCGGACGCGTCCCAATGACTGATTTCAGCACGCTCACCGATTCTTGCTCAGAATCCATTTGTGTTTTTGGTCACGCTCCACCCTTAACTTGTCAGAGGAATAGAGTTTTACAGATCCTGTTCCACTATCTCCACTTGGCAGACCCAATGTACACGTTGCCTGGAAATCTACTTGGACGGAGAATAGCCTTTAGCACAAAGAAGAGCTTCGTTTGGATTCTGGCTCTGCTGTCCTCCTGCTCTTTGACCTTGGGAAATTTGCTGAAGATTATAGATTTATTCCAAAAGATGGCAAAGAATTCATCATAACACAGCAGAAGTACAGAGATGGAGCAATCGAAGGGTTGGAGGAGCGCAAGGGAAAGACTTAATTCTCAGTCATAGGTTTCCCTGAAGAAGTAACATAGGTTGAGAGACCTAAAGAATGTGGACATTGAGCCTGGCATTGGGAGCTCACACCTATAATCTTAGCTTCTCAGGAGGCTGAGATGTGAGGATCACAGTTCAAAGCCAGCCTGAGTGGGAGAGTCTATGAGAATTCTCCAATTAACTACCATAGGAAAAAAAACCTGGAGGTCAAGATGGAACTGTGACCCAGGTGGTAGAGTGCTAACTTTGGGTACAAAAAGCTCAGGGACAGCCCTGAGTTCAAGCCACAGGACTAGAAAAAAATGAATAAAAGAAAAAGAACAGAAAGAATGTGGACATCATCCAAATGGGACTTGATGTTTCAGAGAGACAAGAGAATATTCCGGAAGGCCTGAGGCTGGGAAACACATGGCCAGACTTTGCTACTACGGGGAATTCACTGCAGCTGCTGCCTTGTTGTGTTGTTCTTGAGGTTGAGAAGGTGAAAGAGACTACACCGAGATACAGCTCTCAGGATCCTTGGCTGCCATGTTGAGTCTTTCTGTTAAGAGCCTCAGGTGTTGAGTGGAGACATGGTCTGCTTAATTTTCCATCCTTATGGATTGCTGAGAGGTTCACTCATCCCCCCTGTCCCCACGCCCTTGGGTTATCTCCCTAACTTTGTGAGTCTCCAAAAAGAGCCATGAATTTATAATTTCCTGAGAACACTGGATGAGATAATGCATGGGAAACCATTTCATGAACTTAGACTTGTCTACGATCCGAGGAATAATTATTAGTTCGGGATGTAGGGTGTGTCCTTATGTACCGTGTAGGCTGGAAAAGCTGAGTCTACATGCAACTTTCCCACTAGTTGGAAAGCTGGCTTAATGTTTAGATGCTGATATCATGATTTCCATTTTGCTATTTTTTGTTGTTGTTGTTCCAGTCCTGGAGCTTGAACTCAGGGTCTGGGCACTGCCTCTGAGCTTTTTTGTTCAAGGCTAGTGCTCTAGCACTTGAGGCCAGCCTCCACTTCTGGCTTTTTGGTTGTTAATTGGAGGTAAGAGTCTCATGAACTTTCCTGCCTCGGCTGCCTTCAATCTAAGAACTCAGCCTCCAGAATAGCTAAGATTACAGGTGCGAGGCACATACATACAATCCACGAGTTTTGCTGGCTTTTGTGCTAATGTTCAAGCAGATGATGGACTAATGGTTCTTCTTTCCTGTTCGATACTAGACCTGCTACATCACAGCTACTGCCCTAGATTTTTCCCCATCTCCAACCCAAACACACATGCTCATGGATGCACATTTCCAAGATCAGAGTTGATACCAAAACAGAGTGACGGCTCACCAGTACCAAGTTTCAGTCTCCTTGAGTTATTTAACTTTTCTGAAAATGAACAGAAACCCATCATGGCCTGCCTCCCTGGTCTTTTGCTAACTGACAACTCTGCCTGTTTGGAGGGTAATTTCAGGTAACTATAAGATTCACACTGAGCTGGGAAAGTCTGAATGGGGCTTAGAGAAGGAGTTGTTCAGTGTGCAACATGTTGCTTAAGCTTTTCCAGGACTCAGAGAACTACTAGAAACTTGTAGCCTTCCTGCTTTATTGCTAGGGGGCTTTCCACTGAATTACACATACAATCTGGCACATGTATTGTAAAATTCATGGCTTTCATTTTCTGTGACCAGATAAGCCTAGAGCACAAGAGTTTAATTAAAAACAACTGATCGGAATGACTGCTCTTCCCATATCTAGTTCCAGGAGCAGCTCTGTAGATCAATTTTTGTTCTGTGCTCAGAAACCTATTTTGCAAATACGATGACTTACCCCCTTTGGGGGAGAGCTCTTATAAATTCTCAAGTACCTGATACCTATGATACCTACGAGGGTTCTGGGGAGTCTTGACAAATCCGAGGAGTCTGTTTCTGAGCTTTGTTTCAGGAGTGGTGTTTTCTAAACTGTACCTTACCATAGGATTGAACCTCTTGTTGGGAACCTGGCATTATTTAAAAGTTGGCTCATCTACAAAGTGCCTTTTAGATTCCTATCAATTGACTCCACAAAGTCGTCAGGAGCTTGCCTGGGTCTTCTCTGTGTAGCTCGTAGAGAAGTGGGGGCTTCTATTGAGTGTCTATGATATGGAAAGAACTGGAGACTGAGGGTAAATCCTGTACTGGAGATATTTACTCTAATTAAAGACTAGGATCTGGGTGACATTGATCAAGATATATTGTGCTCATAAATGAATATGCTGAATTGAAACCTCTTGGCATAAGTGCTTAAAGATAATCATTAAAACATGACACAACAAAGCTCTTACAAGTATTACATGAAAGAATGTAAGAGAAAAATGTACACATATATTTATATGCATGCATGTCTATCATTTATCACTTATAGCAAAATTATTTAACATGTAGATGAAAAAATCCAACAGGAGCTACACTGGTATGTTAGAAGGCGTTATCTTCCAGCTTTAATATTTAGGAGAAGGGATGGGATTTCATAGGAGAGAGCCATGCAAACGATCTGTGTGTAGGAATATCAAGAGGCCAACACCTCAGCTCTCCTCGTTCATCCTGACTTTCTTTAAAATTATTTTTGATGAGTCAGGTTTCTAGCCTCAAAGCTTATTTCATGAATTTTACAGTACAAGTCACCAAAGCTTCAATTAGGCCAGACAAACCAGCAAATCTTGACATCTAGGTCTGATTAACCAAATAGGTCTCATAAACCAAGACCAGCTGCCCCATCCCAAATCTCCAGTCAGCCTGTAAGGATTTGAATAAGGAAGGGGGACCATACTCTAGATTAAAAAACCCCTCCCAGAATGATTGTCCTGTCTTAGAATTGCAGATCCAAAACTCAAGAATAGGATAGGTGTGGTGAGGCATGCCTGTAATCCCAGAATTCAGGTGGCTGAGGCAGGAAGGTCATGAGTTTGAGACCAGCCTGGGCTACGTAGTGAGACAAAACAAAACAAAACAAAACAAAACGAGAATATATCTAAGTGGGGAAATTGTACTTGGTTGAAAACAAAAGGAAATTAAAGTTACTACCACCTCTTTTCCCTCCACCCTCCCCTCCTCCACTTTCTACCCTCCAGGCCCACAGCTTGGCTCTTTCTTTATTCATTGGATAGACAAAGTGGGAGGTCTGCTTCCGGACTGTGGCTTGCTCAGCGTGGTACCTCCTTTGTCTGGCCCTCAGTTTTTCCATCTGTAGAATGTGCCGGAGTCAACTCTGAACAGCTGGAGATGGGACCCACCCAGGTGAATGGAAGAGCAAAATTTTCCCATGAGAAACAGGACAACAGACAGACAGACAGACACACACACACACACACACACACACACACACACACACACACACACACACACACACACTTACGTGGGTTTATTTCTCTTCAACATAACAACTCCCATGGCAATGTGCCTATCCATAGGGTACAATCAAATCAAAATTTGATCTAGGAGCCACATGGCTTTTCCTGCTTTAGAAACACAGCCCTGCCAGGCTTTACACCCTTCACCTCCAGAGTTCAAATCCACAGATCCTCAGTCTCCTTTTTCTGCTGTTCCAGATGGCATCTGAACTCAAGGTCACCCAGCATCCTTTACGGCATCCAGGGAAGTGGCTTCCTCCCCCGGTCAGGACCTTGTTTCACACACTGTGTGTTTCCTCAGTCATCAATGACATTTTTCTCAACTGTCAAGCTTCTCAGAATGGTGGGAGACTCTTGTATGTCCAAGCTCATGTCCAGTCTCACCCTTTCCCATCAGCCCCAGACCTAGAACACTTAGTGCCAAGAAAAGCGCTAATACTACCAAGGAAAATGTAATGATGCCTATTAAAATACTAATTGATCTTATTAACACGTGAACATACCAAGAATAATATGACCTGGATCCAACTCCCTTAAGGGTTGTAGATGCCAGCCACTGAAACTTCTCTGAGAAATTAGCCAATAATGAAGCTAGTACAAGGATGTGACCAGTGCATAGGACTGACAGAGGATATGGAGAAGACCTCTCAGCAGGGACAGAAGCCATGGCTTTTTTGGGGCCAGATTGTGGAGAATAATAAATCACCATCCATCATTTCACTTCAGCCAGGATTGTCTAGAAAGAGTAGATGGTGTTGTGTTGTCTGGAGTTCCTCCAAGAAAGGAAACAAAAGAAAAAACAATTCTACTCATTTGACCATTTGTACAGCTGCCAATCTGGATAAAGGTGTGTGCTTGCACTTTGCGTTATTTCTAATACTCACTACAAAGTTTCAAGATGTGAACTCTGTCTTTCCGTACACAACTTCCCTGAGGTTTGGACAGGTTTGGTGACTTTTACACAGGATCTCACAATAGAGCTGTGGCGACTCTAGCCAGGGCCTTTCCTGATTTCTCTGTTTTCTGTGGTTTTCACCATCCACCCACATACTCACTGTGAACCTCCACCCCAGAAAGCCGCGCTACGGTAGTGACACACTGACCCCCAGCCATGTCTTTTCTTGGCTCCTTTCCTCAGCCTCTTCTTCAGAGCATCTGGGGCCATCTGGAAGCGGTCCCCACTGTTTAGACTCCACGATCTACTTTGCTTTACCCATTGGACTTGAAAGTCAACACTGTTGTCTCTGGGAGATCTTGGCTCTTCTGGTTGATCTTGGCAGATAATCTGGCCTCCCATTCTGGTGCCAGGACCAGAAGCACAAAGGCTGGGGGTCCTCTTCTGGTCTGGAGGGTTTCTAGGACCCTGGTACACCAATCCCACGGAGCAAGTACACCCAACTTCCCCTGGTCCCAGTGGACCTCAGCAATGTAGGGTCCTCTTTGTCTCCCATGATTTCTCACTTCTCAATCCTAATTAGTCTTTACTCTGCCAAATCTCTCATCGTCCTTCCCTTCCCAAGGCAATTCGATTTCCCGTTCCTGTGTCCAGACGTATTCTGCCCTGCTACCATGCTGCTTTCTCATTCCCCCTCTCCCTTTTCTCTGATTCTCAGCCTGGGAATTTCATAATCCATCCAGGTGTTTATAAGAGCCATAACAGAGAGCCCTGGAGGGTGGCTGGGAAGGCCCTCTTCTTACCAGCATGCGGGAGGAGGCCGGGCAGCACTGCACCTTGCCCGGTGTTTGGACAGCTCCCCCCCCCCTTGCCTCGGGCTGCTCTTGGTTTCTATCTATTTATATCTATGCCTTGCTGGACCATGGGTGTCCTCTTCATCTCAGCTGATTTTCCTCCGAAGGGAAAATCTGAGTATGGAACTCTTCCGACTGCCATCTCCACCCTCTGAAATCTGACCTTCCTTTGAAAACTCAGCTCACCACTGGTTTTTTCCATAGCTCTTTCCTGAATCCCGGTGGTCAAAATTAGACTCTGTCTGTCTGTCTGTCTGTCTGTCTGTGTCTCTCTTTTTGCCTCTCTCTCTCCCCCTCTCTCTGTTTCTCTCGCTCCCTCTCTCTGTCTCTCTCTGCTCTCCTATTACATGAGATGCTTTCCTTAGACAGCAGACAGCGTGTGCTCTGATGTATGCTGCTGCCTGCCTGACCTACTAGACCAGCAGCTCTAGTGGGAGTTCTTTGATTCCCTAGTGAAGAGCAACCTGGGGTGAGGAAAGCTCTCCTAAAAGGTACATCCCTGGGCCTCACAGGGTGGAGACACCTGCTCTGGGTGCAGTCCTGCATGCCTCCCTGTGATGCTCAGAAATGGCATCCTCGTTTCCCCAGAGTATTCCCTTCTCTGATTTGCATTGCACCTCCTCTGGGGGAGGGAGGGGAGCCTTGGCTGGGGGTTTCCACTGAGTGGCAGGTAGGTGGTGTCCGCCATTCTCTCCCAGGCATTTTGAAGTTAGGATCATAAAAGGACAAGGGGAAAAAAAAAAGAGACTTGTCCACTCATCCCTCCACACTAAAACTTGCATTGCTTTTCCGGCTAGCTGAAATCGAAGGAAGAGAAGTCGAAAGGAGTCCCTCTTTGTCCTCTTACTGTGCATCTCACTCGCGAGAAGCAAAGCTGAATGTTCTAGCTCAGGTACGTCTGCAACCAGGGATGGGTATTTTTGCTTTCAACTTAAGTGGTACATTTAAAAAAAAAACTTACTAAATGAGAATATTTGGGATAAGGACCAAGATGTGCATTTTTTATAAGACCTTTCCCTTGGTATTTTGTTTAAAAATATTTTATTTGGCATAATATTAGATTTTTGGAAAAGCCCAAGGATGGTAGAATTTCCTGAGTCTCCACACTGTCTTCTAGCTAGCTGGCATGAACATGCCCGTTAATTCCATTGATTCTTCCAACACCCACAGTGATAGCATTGATCGAAACAAAGAAACTGGCATTTGGAGGCTACAGCCAACTCAATTCCACACTTGAATTTCACCTGTTTTCCTATGAATACCCTCTTCCCACTCTAGGATCCATTCAAGGGACCGTACTGGCACAAAGTTGTCATGACTCCTTGTTCTGTAGCAGAGTCCCCGTCTTGCTTTTCGAGACCTGCGTGGTTTAAGAAGTTTGACAGTGTACCCTATGGGATGTCCCCATCTCATTTAATGATCCTGACACCTCCACAGAGTCCAGGCAGTTCGAGGACAGGTTTGCACTGACACCACTACCCACTGCATGCTTGGTGCTTGCCTAGTGCAGCCTTAGTACCCCATGAGCCCATGCTGGAGCAAACAGAGATGTCTATCTTGCTAGTTTGAACTGTCCTGCATCAGGATCAGGGCCGTACTCATCCTTGAATTTACACTACACCTGCTTGAGCCATGCAAATGCACACTGAGAATCTGAACAGCCACAGCCACTGGCAGCAACCCAGTGCATCTGACGTTGGTAGCAGGCCCAGATAGACATGATCACGTAAGGACAAAGGAAGACCGATTGTGGTCATCTGACTGGCTTTTCACATCCTTCAGTTCATTCATGGATGTGTCGTGTCATTCGTGGCCCAATCCAATTAAATAAAACAAAGGGAAAAGGGAAACAATGCTGGCATGCCCCCCCCCCCCCCCCCCCCCCGCCGGAGCTGGGAAGACAGGATTTTTTTTGCTCCGGGTGTGTTTTGATAAATGGGAGAATATTTCAGATTCTTGTGCGATGCTGCCTATTCTGGTTCAGTGATGCGGCGGAATGCATGGGGGGGGGGTGATGGTGGGGTTTCATGTGCACCAGCTGCTGGATTGCGGATGCTCCTCTCTCTGCCCGAGGGGAAGCTGCTAATTCACAGAGCAGGGCAGACAGACTTAATTCAGACACGAACCAAGCGAACAGCACAAGAATAGAAGACATTTGCTCAGTATGGCTTAGTAAAAATTTCCCCACGGACTAAATATATCTGGTACATTAATGTTGAAGGCTGAGATGATTCCAACGCACAGATCATTTGAGTTCTATTGCACTAGCACATAGCAAATGATTTAAGCCTACTTAATGATTTAAGAGAGGCTGAGAAAATAGGCAAGATCTCAGGTTCGAAGCGACAAAGCTGGAGTTCAAATCTCCATGGTGCCCAATTTACCTTCTTCATTGTTTTGTGTTTTTAAAAAATTATTTTTGAAAGATATTCTTTTTGCAGCATGTATTTTATTGTTATTATAAAGGTGAAGCACAGAGGAGCTAGGATTACATGAGTCAGGTAATGAGGACATTTCTTTTTGAACCATGTCTCCCTTTCCCTCCCTTTCTCCCAGTTTTTCCCTCCCATTTCCACCCACAAGATGTACAGCTCATCTTCCACATAGTGTCTAGTGAGTACCACTGTTGTATTTGTTCACTCTTTTTCCTGTCAGTTCCGTTCTTCCCCCAATCCTCCCAGTGCCCAACTCACAAACAAGACAAAAAGAAAAGACAACAAAACCAGCCACAGCAGCAACTAGAGCAAAACCTCTTCATTGCTCTTTGGGGAGCCCCAAAACCTTTGTTTTATTTCCAGTATACAGGCACACACGCATCTATTTATCTCTTCATTATTTTATTATGAGATAGATGTTTTGTTGTTGTTGTGTTGTTGTTGTTGTTTTACAATTCAATGCACCTCACATTCAGTATTACAAAGTGCACCAGTCCTCAAAGTATGGTCTGGGAAGTAACTCTCAGAACCCCATGAAGAACTTGTCAAAGATGCTGAACTGGATTTCTGTGTAGACCTCCTCATACATGCCCTGCAGTAGATGACAGTTCTTTCTTAAAATATCATTTTGTTGCTATTATTAAGGTATTATATAGAGAGGCCACCATTTTATAAGTCAGGTAATGATCCATTTTGGACTCATTTTTGGACAATGTCGCCTTTTCCTTGGCTTTCCCTTAGATTCCCCCTCCTATCCCTACCCACAAGCTACATAGTTCTTTTTCCACGTAGTGTATGATTGCATTTGTTCGCCCTCTCTCCCTTTCTGTGCCTATCTTTGCCTCCTAAAACAAACAAACAAACAAGCAAAAGCAAACACTACCAGCAGCAGCAGCAGCAGCAACAACAACAAAACCCCATGTTTCCATTTCCTGGAGTTCATTTTAATAAATAATATTTTAAATGGCCAGAGGAGTTACACCTTTGGGTTTCTCCAGTTATATACTCTTTTGCTCTGACTCTGTCTAAATGCCTAGAATCCTGTGTAAGTTATCATGGCTTTATATTTCCGCTCTAACTTCTGTACATGAGAGAAAGCATGCACTGTTTGTCTCTTTGAGTTCACCTCACTTAGCCTGATTTGTTCCCCACGGATGACATAATCTTCTTCTTTCGAATGGATGAGTAAATTCCATTGTCTACACAACTTGTGTACATTGTGTAAGTTCTCACTGAAGCTTGAGAACCTTGGCTGGCTTGTAATCGGAAGCTTACCTGGCTCCAGCTCTGAGACTATCTGGAAGGATCATCTCGGGCAGGTCAAAGTCCCCTTTGTAAGATGGAGAGTCTCTCATATCTGGCTTGTGAGGGACAGTGGGATGCAAGCCTGACCTCACTGTGAAACAAGACATCTCCACGTTCTAAATACCCAGGATGGAGACGCTGATGTCAGCAACGTGATACCAGAAAGCTGTCTGTGTCTCATCTGGCGGCAGGAAGTTTGCATGTGACAACCATGGGATTGAAATAAACCCAGCAGGGTTTCACACTGAGAGGAAAGGACCACACGAAGACCGGAAAGCCAGAGGAAAGCCAGGCACTGGTGACTCACGTCTGTTAACCTAGCTACTCAGGAGGCCGAGATCTGAGGATCGTGGTTCAAAGCCAACCTGGGCAGAAAGTCCATGAGACTCTTATCTCCAATGAATTACCAGAAAACTGGAAGTGGCGCTGTGGCTCAAAATGGTAGGGCACTGGCATTGAATGAAAAAGGCTCAGGGACAGTGCTCAGGCCCTGACTTCAAGCCCCACAACTGACAAACGAAAGATAGCGTGGTCCCAGGAAACAACACAGTCTGGAAACCAGGGCCTCTCAGAGTTAGCACTACAACAGTTAAGACCTGATGTAGAACTGTCTGTGGTGATGGAGTCTGTCCTAGGAGCAGAGGAGTGCTGAGTGAGACCCCGGCCTTTACCCACTGGGTGCCACTGGCATCTGCTCCCAGGCCAGGCCAGCCCTGGACAGCAGGCCATTGCTGAGGGTCTCCTGGGTCTGGCTGGAATTTTCTGCTGTTGAAGGAGTTAGAATTTGTTCACATCTTGCCTGTCCTGTTTGAGGACTTCATTGAAGTCCTCAAAGTCTTAGTTCTTTCTCTTAGATGTACAGTGGGGAAGGGATGGCTCTTACAATTCGAGTTTTTGGAAGCATAACATGAGAAAAGAGTGGCAAGAGTCTGAGCTATGTGTGTATGTGTGTGTGTTGGGTATGTGTGTGTGTATGTGCGTACACACACATACCTCCGTGTGGTTCTGTAAATCTTGGAGTATTGTCAGACTAAATAATTTTTTTATTTTTTATTTGAAAAGGTGATGGGCTGGGGGGGAGTTACAGTTACATAGGTAAGACCATAAGCACATTTGTTTTTAATCATCATTAACCCATCCCTCTTTATCTCCCACTTCGCCCTCCCTATCTGCCCCCCCCCCGAAGTTGTAATATTCACACACCACATAGTATCAAGTGAGTATCAATGTTGCTGTGGTTCATCCATTGTTCTGCTGTTCTGTGATTCCCTTTCCCTTCCACATATTGCATTGTCTATTATGCAAAACAGGAAATACAAAAAGCTAAGAGAAACGAAGAAAGAAAAAAGAAACAACAACAATAGAGAAAAAGAAAGAACTCTATACAGGGTCTAATGAGAGCCTCTTATTTCCACTGGTTGGAGTTCATGTTAACATGCTTGGTTATATATAGTCTTTTGCACTAAGCACTTTGGTTGTTGAGTTCCCCTATTAAGAATATCTTCTACGTGGACTGGGAAGGTGGCTCAGTGGTAGAGCGCTTGCCTTGCATGCGTGAGGCCCTGGGTTCGATTCTTCAGCACCACATAAGCAGAAAAAGCTGGAAGTGGTACTGTGGCTCAAGTAGTAAAGCTCTAGCCTTGAGCTGAAGAGCTGAGGGACAGTGCTCAGCCCATGACTGGCAAGAAAGAAAAGAATATCTTCCACATATTCTAGTTGTTACAAATGATTTTTTTTTTTAAAAAAAACATACTTCTCTAGTCTTCCTGTTTGCCAAAAAAGGTTTTTCAAAATCCAGCAATTCTTAACTCCAGGAGGGAAGCTATGAACCGAGGACAAAATTATCGGGGTGGAGACACCGAAATTCACTTTTCTGAGCCAACTATGATACTATTTTACCCTAGAACCAGAAACCTGTGACTACCTGATGATCTATAGACAACATAACTACCAAGACTCACATGGGTTAAATTAAACCAGACTAAAACTAGGGTTGGACTTTAGCTCCCCACTCCCCATGGTCCCCCACCCACAGGCTCCGGAGACACCTGTGACTCGCCCGGGCAGGCTGCCATTTTGGATCTAGCTCTTACTTCTTTCCCCCAGGCTGCAAACAGAGAAACCCTGGGTCTTTTTCTAGTTGTACCCACAGACAGGGCTGAGATGAGTGAGGAGGTGTTTGGATTAGCTCTCTCCTGGCCTGGCTGTTTGAACACTGAAGGAGTAGATGCTGATCTTTCAGTTGAAGGGGAGGTGTGTGTGTGTGTGTGTGTGTGTGTGTGTGTGTGTGTGTTAACATTTGGGACAAATTAACCAGTTTGACACAAGCAAAACAGTACCCCCCCTTTTAAGATGAAGTGCTCCTTAAGTGCCTAAACTGTTTCTGGGCAAGACCAGAGGCCCCCCTCCCCGTCTGCTCTCAGGGCCTGGGAGCCCGGGTGAGAGTAGAAAGCCAGACAGACACCCAGGCTCGCTCGCGGCCAGCGCTGCGGTGCTGAGTGATTAGACCACCATAACCATCTCAGCTGAGTCTGAACTTGGCCTGAACCCTGATTTCTGCCTTCCCTGCCGTAACTTGGGGTGACTTTGGTGTCCCCTCCAAATCTTTCCACCTCCGATCAGTCCCAGACTTCATCTTCTATTGTTTCTCCTTCAACAAAAGCCCTAATGTACAGCTTGATACTTACGTGGCTCAGGACGAGCATACAGGAGAACGAACCCACTACCCAGAATCCTGTCCAGAGTCCTTCTTCTGTTCCAGGGGGTTTCGAGTGTTGCTGGATGGACCAAGCCTTGCAGCTTCTCGTGTGTGTGTGTGTGTGTGTGTGTGTGTGTGTGTGTGTGTGTGTGTGTGCTGACCACCCTCCTTTTGGTCATACATTTCCAAGAACAGGAAACTCACCACCTTACAAAAGCATGGGTGGCCCCTTTGGTACTGAACTGTAAGCTAGCTGGTGCTACCTCCCCCTAGTAGGCCAAAGCTCCAGGAAGGTCAAGAGCTTTCTTTCAACTCCTCCTCATCTCCTTCCTCTTCCTCTACCTTCTTCTTTCTTGTTTTTCCTCCTCTGTCTCCTTTTCCTTTTCTTCCTCCTCTTTTCTTCCTTCTCCATCTTCTTTCTTATTCTTCCTCCTTCCTCTCCTCCTTCTTACTCTTCCTTTTCCTTTTCCTCCTCTGTTTCTTTCTCCTCCTCCTCCTCCTCTTCCTCCCCCTCCCTCCTCTTCCTTCTGGCAGTACTGGGATTTGTGCTCAGATTTTTACATTTAGGAGACAAATGTTCTACCATTGAGCCATATCTCTAGCCCTTAGGCCCAGAGCTTATGGATGAGAGTTGGGATCCCTAGCTGTTCGTGTTGAATCAAACGATGAATGAATGAGTGAGTGGAACAGCTCGCCTCCTAAGCCCAGGGAGCCTCTGGGTGGCCAGAGCTCATGCCATGCTCATAATTTACACTCAGCACTTAGCCTGGGGCCTCCAGCAGTACGTTTCATGATGAGGGAAGAATGTGGCTGTGGGAGGCAGAGATCTGGGTTAAAGCTTACCTCTTCTGTTCGCAGCAGGTATATGTATGATAATACTGCAGAGTGATTATGAGTCCAGTTTGTGAAATGGGTTTAACTGCCAGCTGGTGCCCCAACTCACATGTTTTTCTGAAGATTGAAATAATGTTTCCTGGAAGGTGCCAGTGGCTATTCCTGTCATCCTAGCTTCTGAGCAGGCTGAGATCTGAGGATTGAGGTTTGAGGAAAGGCAGCGGGACCCTTATCTCCAATTACTACCAAAAAGACAGTACAAAAAGTGCAGCTGTGACTCAAGTGGTAGAAGCTAGCTATGAGCAAAGATGCTCAGGGACAGCACCTGGACCCTGAGTTCAAATGCCAGGATTGGCACACGCACACACACACACACACACACACACACACACACACACACACACACAGAATTTCCTACTTAGTGATGTCTGGCAAGTGATAATGTAATAGATGTCCAGAAAATACACATTTGATTTTATTGAGCAGGATGGGCGATTCTTACCAGTGTGATCAGCAGCGACTAAGTGTGCTTATGTGAGTTGGTGTGTGTTTGTATGTGTGTGTCCCATCCAGTCAGGCTGTGTCTGGGTAGAAGAGGTTAGAAGAATAAACCCAGCTGTTTGTCGTCTCTTGAAAGCAATTTTAGTGTGTTAGAAGTCTGCAAGAGAGAACCCACCACAGTACCACTGCGGTAGCGCTCTTGAACCTGAACAATGCCCCCCCTTACTTAATAATATGTATTTGATTTATAATGTGCATTTATTTTTCTTTCCTTCTGACTTGTAGATGCATAGATTATTAAGTGCTTATTTCCCCAAATGTGCCTGGATCCTAGGTGGATGTTCTAAAATACAATGCATACTCCCTCCAGCAATTCCTCCTCCTCCTCCTCCTCCTCGTATTTTTTCTCTGTTTCTGTCTCTTGGTATCTCTCTCTCCCCTGTCTGTCTCTCATTTGCCTGTTGCTGCCCTAATATAGCAACAAATCACAGCCTGTTTAAATCTCCTGATTTAATAAACACCAGATTCCCCCAAATGTCAAAGAGTCTCTCTCTCTTTTTTTTGCAAAGCCTTGTGTCTCATATTTGAGACTAAGGAAAAAAGTGACCAGTGGCATGAATAAGGGCTGGGGTGGGGTGGGGGCATTGTGGGAACAGATGGGTTTCTTCCCAGGCCAAGAACGTGGGAACAAGTGGTTTGGGGCCTACTGTACCAGGCGTCTGGGCCGGTGGTAGAGGCCCCCGCCAGAGGTCTTGAGTTCTGATTAGGTCAGCTCAGACTTCTGCTTTGCAGCAAGTGGAGACTGTTGAGCATCAGATCGGAAGGCCTCCCAACTCCAAACAAGATGCCAGCCTTGAGAGTTCAGAGGGTGCCTTATTTTGTCTTTATTTTACAAAACCTCATGGCAAGGTCATGCCAGAGAGTATCTGAGTGTGTAATTATGAGATTATATGTCCTACAACCATAGAAACCAAAGTACAGAATCAACCTTAGTACTCCGATGGATGGACACAGAAAATAGGATTCACATCCATAATGGAGCATTATTCAGCCAAAGAGATGAACAAAATCATGCTATATGCAGGCCAATGGATAGAGACTGTGTATCAACATACTAAGAAAAATAACCTGTGAGCTGGGTGCCAGTGGCTCACATCTGTAACCCTAGCTGCTCAGGAGGCTGAGATCTGAGGATCATAGTTCAAAGCCAGCCCTCACAGGAAAGTCTGTGAGACTCTTCTCTCTAATTAACCACTAGAAAACCAGAGGTGGCGCTGTACCTCAAGTGGTAGAGCACTCACCTTGAGCAAAAGAGCTCAAGGACAACAGCCAGGCCCAGAGTTCAAGCCCCACAACTGACAATAAAAACAGAAAAAGACTCATAAAGACAAATACTGCCCGTATTCTTTCATATATAGAATGTAGGTTCATAAATAATAAGCAAACGATAATGTCATGAAATAATGAGCCTGAATGGAAGGCTACTTAGTTGGGAGGAGAATGGGGAGGAAGAGAATAATGAATGGTGGTAAGGAGGGGAATGAATAAGATCAAAGCAGATGAGATGCATTCATGGAAGTGACATAATGAATTCCATTATTCTGTACAATAAAAATATAATCCAAGCCAGACACGGCGGCTCAAATCCGTAATCCTAACGACTTGGGAGGCAGAGATCAGAGAATCGTGGTTTGAGGTCAGCCCAGGCATAAAAGTTTACGAGACCTCCCATCGAAACCAAAGTCTGGATGCCAGGCACACGCCTGATATCCCAGAGGCAGGGAAGCACAGTGGCTGGACACATGGGTCCTCTCATGTCATCGTGAGCGACGCAAGCAAGTATAGGTAGGAAGATCTCAGTCCAGGCTGGCCAGGTATCAAGCCAGACCCTACCTTGTAAATAAATGACACACACCAAACGGGGGTTGGAGCTGTGACTCAAGTAGTAGAGCACCTACCCTAGAAAGCTGTGAGTTCAATACTCAGTATCACCAAATATGATATATACATACATTTATCTACACACACATATATTTCAGTATGATTTATTTTATTGTTATAAAAGTGATGATGTACAGAAGGCTGACAGTTACATAAGTCAGGGAATGAGTACATTTCTGTTTGGACAATGTCACCCTTTCTCTCTGTCTCTGTCTCTGTCTCTCTCTCTCTTTCTTTCTCTCCAAGTTTTCCCCTCCTCAGTATGTTTTTTTTTTTTTTTTTACAAAAAGAATGTCTCTTAAACATATTGGGCTTGGCATGGAAGTGAAGATTTGCGAAGGTCGTTAGGCTTCGTTTTCAGTTTTGTCTTCCTGGGTTTATTTGCAGGGAACCCTTCTGAAATGACATGGTGGACGGGAATGCACAGGTGAGCAGGACCGACAGGAACATTCTCTGAAATGAGAGATCATAGCAAAGTGTGGTGTCATGCCATGACAAAAATCCAAGGGCTCTGCAGCCTGGGACCAAGGGGAGCCCCCTGTGAACAGCTGGGCACAGGCAGTAGCCCTCCCAGAGTCTAACAGTGCCAGTGATGCCTCACTGGGAGCCTTTGCATAGCAGCCATTTCATCCTTTTCCTTTGCTGTGTGCTGGTGCTGGGCCTGGAACAAAGGGCCTGGGCACTGTCCCTGAGCCTTCCCTCTCAAGGCTAGTCCGCTACCAGTTGAGGCAAAGCTCTGATTCTGGCACTTTGCTGGTTAATTGGAGATTAGATTCTCAGGTCCTTGTCACTTGTGGGTGTCACAGAATCTGAAAGGTGGGGTGCAGTAAGGAATGAGCCTGACACACAAGCAGATGGCTGGCACGGCTGTTCTCAGATAGGATGTGGTTTGCATAGCTCTGATGGATTTGGGGAGGAATTGGGTTGAAGTCTTGGAACCCCCACAGGGTGGAGCACATGGCAGTGGGTCTAGACAGCTCACTGCTTGCACTTGGGGGAGACAGCAGATGTGGAGGGTGTACCCCAGAGAGTAGGAGAGCTTCCCTTGGAAGGAAATTCCACATCCTGGTTAGGGTAGCTTTGTATGCAAGAGGTGGTGGCTAGCCATTGCTGGAAGTATACAGCAGGTGTGTGTGTGTGTGTGTGTGTGTGTGTGTGTGTGTGTGTGTGTAAGTACAGGCAGAGACCATCTGACAACTCTTTCAATTGTAGGTGCTGGCAAGATAGGCCATGGAGTTCCATATACAATTCACCATACTCGTGAGCACAGGCAAGGCTGACCTCCATCTTGTAGAGGGATGGAGAAAAGAACGTTGGCATCACATTCAATAGGACAACGTACAAATGCTTGCTTGGTGTTCAGCCATATTCCTCAAGCAAAGTCAGTTTCCTCTTTGGATTACTCAAGAGCACTGGCTGTATACCTTGCGCTTCTGCCTGACCCTGTCTCCTTCGTGAGGCCTGTCTCTGTCTCTGTCTCTCTGTCTTTCTCGGTCCCTGTCAGCGAGGTGGTGGAGACTGTAGGGATTAAAAGGGTGGGGCCGACTGAGACACTGTCTCTCCCCAAATAGCCTGTTGTTGTTTATTTCCTGCCCATGACTGTTCAAAGGTAGGCTTCCGTCTTGGAATGCTTCTGAGTCAGCCCATTGGGAATTAACCAATGGGTATTTCTTTAAGACAGCAACAAATTGGAAGTTCTGAGTAATGATCTATTCTTATTAATTTTAATTCCTTACTGGATAGAAGAATAGGCTTTAGTACTCACAGCCGATTAAAACAAAGGGCGTGAAACAACATTGGTTTTTTTCTGGTAAACTTACTCCTATCTTGCTTTGGCTGGAAATGTTTCTGTCAGTCTTAACTTTATATCTGTGCGTCTTTCTCTCCTTTCCTTTTATTCCAGAAGTAATATAAGTTGCTCATTTCCATTACTTTGCTAAGTATCTGGTTTCTGTCCAGCCTTGAGGGCATAACATTAAAGTATCTTTAACTAAATGCTCAGTTTTTGTCATCTCTCTCTCTCTCTATATATATATGTATATATATATACATATTTTTCCAAGTATACAAAAAATGTTTTTTCAATTAGCTGGATTTCGACTCATCACATAAAGGTACAAGGAATTCAAGAGTTCCATTTGTCAAATGTTCTTTCTACTAGAAATAGGGACAGTTTTTAGAATTCTGAACATGCAAATATTAGAAGCGAGATGACTCCTTTGTTTTCTCAACCATTTCTTCCAGAAAAACACAGGAGGCCCTCAATTTCACTTCCTTACTTTCCCCTTCCTTCATGTGTTCAACTGCTAGCCATACTGCAGCCCTGGGGCTGCTTCTATTTAGATAATTGTCTTAATATTTAGAGATCTGTAAATAAGTTATTTTAGAGAAACTTAAGAAGGGAAACGAGAACCACTAAGAATCAACACAAATTCACCTGTGTGTGAGTGTGTGTGTGTGTGTGTGTGTGTGTGTGAGTGTGTGTGTGTGTGTGAGTGTGTGTGTGTGTGTGCATGTGTCTGTGTGATGATCTTGGGGCTTGAACTAAGCTCTTGCTTAGCTTTTTCACTTGTACCTAGCATTCTACCATTTGAGCTGCCATACCTTCACTTCTGGCTTTTTAATAGCAGCTCTAAGTCTGGTGGACTTTCTTTCTTGGACTGGCTTTAAATAAGGTTCCTGGGATCTCAGCCTCCTGAGTAGCTAGGATTACAGGCATGACTCACCCACACCCAGCTTAGTAGCTGTGATTTTTCAACAAGGCATAGGATAGTCATTGCAAAAATCAGAAAAATATGTCTGCATTGTGATACATTGAGCAAAGGAGCTGGTATCTGAAATGAGGTCGATGGGCCACAAAGAACTGGAGGTATTTGACAAAACTGCTCAGTTGGAACCTTTTAGAAGGGATTAGAACATCTGATGGGATATTGGACCAGGTAGGCCTCTGATCCTCCCTTTGTTCCTATGATTCTCTGGAAAGAGCTTTTCAGTCGAGGTTCCAGAATTCTCTGATAGGATAAGAAAGAGTACTTGACCCTCATAATGCGATCATTTCCTCAGACCTTTAGGACTTTATTAGCCTAATTCCAGCCAGTTGTACTTTTTTCTTTATAGCCTTCATGAATCTAATTGAAAACACACTGAGAAGCCAAATCTTTGCTAGGCTTGAGAATGTAACTAATAAAAAGGCAAATGTACCAGGGTTGCCAAACACTGCAGAAGTGAAGTCTATGACACCAGCTCTAATGTGAGAAATTTAGAGCCTTATTTTGGTCCTTCATTTGATAGGAAACATGAGGGCTGGATTTTTTTTTATGTGTGTGATCTTGGAGAAAGGCTGTTGCAATACTTAGCAGTGGCATATATGTGTATGTGTGTGTGTGTGTGTGTGTGTACATATACACATACATATATACATATATATATATATATATATATATATATCTCATTATTATCAAATGTGAACCATCACAGTGTGGCAATGAACTAGATGTAATCCAGCCCTGCTCTTTTGTCTCGGACCTCCATGCAAGGTGCTAACTCTGAAGTTTAGTCTTTTTGGCAGCCAAACCTCAGGATGGAGTCTCCAAGGTGAGGCAGACATGCAGCTGGCCACTAGGGGGCAGTCACTAGGGGACTGAGTGGGTGGGCCAGAGGTGAAGGCATTTTTTTCCTCCTGACCTTGGTTATCTATCAAGAGCGTGTAAAGTCAGGTGACCAGTGTCCCTTCCCAGGAGACATTCGTGGAATCCAGACAGAGGCCAGAACCCACCTGCTTGTTGCTGTCGGATTGGGATGCGGACGATGGCGCCTCTAGTTCTTGTGCTGAGTCAACTCGCTTGAAGCATGTTTGGGGTAGCTGTTTATCTTCTTACCTAGCTGGCACACAGCTAAGTCCGTGTGAATGCCGTTTTCTTGCAGAATGAGGTGGAGTTTTGAGAGGAACCCTGGGCTGCCCTAGAGAACTGTAAACAGCCTTGCACTATTCCAGCTCTGAAGTGAGATCTCCTTCCTGTGTCATCTGGGTGGTCAGACCACAACTTTGAGCACTGCACACCTGTCTTGTTCCTTTGGCAGACAATGTTTCCTGGGAGTGCTGCCTCATGTTCCTGAAGTATCCTTTCCCTCTCTCTTTGGTCAGCTCTAGCACATTCTTCAGACCTCAGCTCAGCATCTTCTCTGCTTTGTCACTTGGACAGGAACGCCAAGAACCTCTTCTTCAGGCACTTGATACTACTGTCACTAATAGTCTGTATTAGCCTATGCTGTAATTGACAGGAGAGCATCTGTCTTTTGATCTGCATGGCCTCTGATGGCTGACGTGGTGTTCTACATATCCTGCAAATTCAGCAAATCATCCTTCCATTAATTAGTGAGCAAATGAAGGGACTTGCTGTCATCTCAGCTCGCTCAGAGCCATCAACTAGTAATGCGCATGCCTAGCCTCCCTGCCTTGTGGAATTTTTTATTAGAAGTATATAAAACACTGCACAGCCTTTGGCATGCCGCAGAAACTCCAGGATTGGCACAAATAAATGGCTGGATTGTAAAATGTTTGACAGCATCTTACATTTGTACCATGCCTTTCATTTTATAATTTGTTTTGCTTTCCCCACGAAACAGCTCATCCTGAATCATCCCTTTTCTTTTCCCACTAAAATGCCATTGCTGAATATCTCTCTCCTATATCCTCCCAATCTGCTAGCCACGGCCTTCCAGTAATGGTAATAATGTCTTATGTGTGGATGTTTCTTATGTGTTTATGAATCGCTTGTCAGGACTATTCATATGTTCAATAGTAAAACACATTGCAAAGCTGTGGTTATTCACATAAAGAAATAGTATACAATGATGGGAACAAGTAACTAAAGTTATGTTAACATGGTGGGTTCTCACAAATCATGTTTTATGGAAAAGGAGAGAACATACTTTCTTTCATACAAAGGAAGGTCAGGCATGGTGCTACAAACCTGTCATCCCGGCTACTTGGGAGGGACTTCGGGGTCTGAGATTGGCTACAGACAAAAACTACTCCCAAGACCCCACTTGCAAAGAAGAATTAAAGAAAAAAAAAGTGCTGGGGTATGGCTCATGTGGTAGAATGCTTGCCTAAGCTAGCATGAGGAGGAGGCCCTGAGTTCAAACCCCACTACTGCCAAAGATAAAAGAAAAAACAAAGAGACATCATTGATTCTGGCATTGGACGAGGGTGGGGTCGCAGTCCCAGTGAGGCTTCTGTTAGAATAGATGAGGCAAAGGGCGCTCTCTGGTCCTGCTGGTTTTGACCTCAGTGGTGCCTGCGTGTGTAGGTTCAGCATGGTGAAGTTAGTCACTCAGCCCTGTACTTCTATATGACACACCGTCTATCTCTGTGTATACTCCCCCAACCGAAGGCGTTTGGATTGCTTTTCCAGACATAATTGAATAGAATTTCTATCTGAACTCCAGGAGATTGCTGGGAGAAGTATTTTTAGATTTTCATTTTGATTTTTTAAAATGAGGTTGCCAAAGTTTGAACTCAACACCTTGCACATTCTAGCAGGCACGCCACTACTTGAGCGACACCTCCAGCTCTTCGTTTTGTTTGGGTCATTCTTTTCGGTCAGATGGGGTCTGGTACTTTTTGCTTGGGGCCAGCCTTGAGCCCTCATCCTTCTAGCAGTGACCCACCACCCCTCAGCCCCCACATTTAGCTGAACTCTTAGGTAAATACCACCACACCTGGCTTATTGCTCAATGTGCAATGTCTCACTAACTTTTGGCCCAGAAAAGCTTCCTGTGAACCCATCTAATCTTGAAATAGCTAGGATTGTAGGCATGAGCCACCCTGCCTGGCTCTAATTTTTGTATGTGTGTGTGTGTGGGAGGGGGGGTGCAGTGTAGGAATTTGAACTCAGGGACTGGTGCTTGCTAGGAAAAGCACTACCACGTAAGCCACGCCCCCAGCTCTTCAGATTCACACCCATAGCAGGAGCAGGAGCTGAGGCCGAGTCCCCAGTGTGGGCGACGTAGAATTCTTCCTGGGGTACCACCACCGTCTCTTGACACAGACACATCTGACAGAGGATCTCACTGAAGAGCAGGTGGGGTGATGATCATCTTAGGTAAGTGCTCCCCATCTTAGGTAAGTGCTTCCTGAGACACCCCCAAACACAGCATGCTGGTGGCCATCTGCCTCTTGGTTCACCCCTGTTTCTCCTCTTGCAGAACAGAGGGGCATTTGCAATGGTGGGCTCACTCCCCTGGCTGCTCCTTGTACCAGCTCCGGGGGTGACCTAGGGAGATGGAAAGAGGTGACACGGAGGACGTTGGGAGCTGGGACACAGTGGAGCAGCTGCAAAGCAGCTGGGATCTCCTGAGCCCGGCCAGCTAGGGCCCAGATGGGCCGGCCTCGGCTGCCACGTGCTAATCCTCGCAATGGAAAGGCAGAGCTCCAGCTCACACCTCATCACGGAGGCCATAATAGGGGAGAGGAGATTTAACAGGCGCTTTAAAGACACAAGGGGCTAGTGGCAATGGGAAGAACCGAGCTCCAGATGTCAGCGCCTGGCAGAAGGGGTCTAGGTTCACAGGAACAGCGGCCTGCAGGGTTTCACGGGGTCAGAGGGCAGATCAGGGGACAGGGAGAGGTATGCCATGTTTGCTTCCGAAGACAGAGAATGAGAATTTTTTTTTAATTTGTATTTTAAGAGACAGTGCTGGAACGAATCAGCTCCCAAGACCAGAACGCAGGCCCTCTCCTCTCCTCTTCCCTCTTCCCCGGCTGCTGTGTAACCTCGTGCAAGCCATGCAAGCCACCTCTCTGACCCTGAGCGCGGTCTTGGATCTTAGAGCTTGCGGTTCTGACCTTGGTGGAGCTGGATGATGCATCCTAGCAACCCAAATGTGTTTGTGGATAAGGAACAGCAAAACAAGTCGGAGGCATTGTAAAAATATGTTCCACGGAACGAAAAATGCGCATTCCACACTTTCCTCTGCAAAGCAACAGACATTGCACCTCAAATGGTTCAATGATCAACATCTGAAGAGAGTCCTTAGTAAAGATAAACGCGTTGCATTGCTTGTCGGGATTGAAGTGATTTTTTACAAAATAATGATTTGTTTTAGTGTTGTTTGATTTTTCTTACTATTTCCTGAAGTTGTGCTGTATCATGAGACTTGACATGGACTCATGTTGGGTTTTTTTTTTGTGTGTGTGTTGGCTTTGTTTAAAACAAAACCATATATTATTAATTTTTTTGAAAATGGAAGTTTCTTGAAATCTGGTTTTATTTTTCTTCATAAAAGCACACACACAAATACCATACTTTGATTTTTTTTTCTTCTCTAATGTATCTTTTGGTTCTGCGTAATGTGAATAAAAATGCCTCTGGTATCATAAAGAAAACAAATGTGTTCATGCCCTTTGCAGAAGTTCACTCACACGAATGTGTTCGTCTCACACACATATTCCAGCCTGTGCCAGGTTCTGAAGGTAGCCCAGGGTCTGATAGTGAATGGTCATCCTTAGTTCTGAACAGGACGCGTTGGGTCTTGCCTTTGAGTCTCACAGACCCCTCAGAACGCATGTTCTCACCTCTGATGACTTCAGTGAACGAGACAGACATGAAGGTATTTGTTGTTGAATGTGGGTTCTCCACTGGTGGACCCTTGCTTATTTTGGCATTGTCCCTCTCTTGCAATCTCATATTTTATCCCGTGCATATCAGCTTCAGACATAGCTTCGCCAACGAAGCCAAAGTCAGGAGACCAGTCTTTGACAGTGGTAAATTTGTGCTTTGAAAGAAAGAAAGAAAGAAAAAATAAACCCCCAACCAACACACACCATATGCGGTCATCCAAAAGAAGACTTATTTCATGGCGTCAACTTTACGGCCTTCGTTTTCAGCATGACATGATCGATGTGGTAGGGAAGTTCGTTGGGATGATAAGATGAGAATCATTTGTACTGGGGAATTATTCGCAAGAGTGATAAATAACCCCTGGCACACAATAACAGAAAACTTTCAACCCTTGCACGGAATTCTGTATGTTTGTGTCTCATAAACAAGGTAGAAAATACATTGAAGAAAATACCACTGTGATTTCAAACTCCTTTCACCTCCAAGCTACTCTCATTAATAATAATAAAGAAGCCCATTTCCAAGCCCAGAAGCTCATTAATCTCACTACACGTGACCTGATTAGCTACTTTGGAGAGAATGGATGGGTTACAGTTACCTTCGTGTACACTGTGCAATTTTTCTCTTTTTCTTGGTAGATAGCTTGAAAAGTGCAGAGTCTGGGAGAATGACTAAGAAACCGGTAAAGAAAAGAAAAATGCAGAAAGAAAAATCAAATGGATGTTTCCAGAAAATGAGACTTTTATGGTGAATCAGTAAAACAATGATAGACGGAGGAGGTCTTTGTTTCTTTTTCTTCTCCTTCTACTGAGAGGAGGCAAGAAGGGTAGAAAGTGTGCATTCTGACCCGTGAAACCTTATCTATCGTCCTATCTGGAAAAGCTGTTGGGGGAGACTTCACAGGACTTTTCTTTCTGAAAGTCTATGCTTATAAATGTTATAGAATTCGGCTTTTTCTGGAGGCGGGGGAGGGAGGGAGGTTATCCAAAGGTTGGAGGACAGGGGGATGGCGGTGTGCATGAAAGAATGCCAGGATTCTTTTATGAAGTGATGGAGCATGGGGAAAGGATATGATGGTGGGAAGCAGAGGAAAGATAAGGTGCTCGGGCAAGATGGGTCCTGCTGCCCCTCGAGGCTGCCCCCTAGAGGACGGGGCACGCAGCAGCGCTCTACAACTAAGCGACCTCCACAGTCCAGTGCTAGGTTGGGGACAGGGAGAGGGACAAGGGCTCCTTGGGGTCAGAGGTGGGGGCCAGCACCTGTTGGGAGGAGTATTTCTGTCAGGCACCCCTGTGTCAGGCTGCCTTACAAACACCAAGTACCCAACGGGAAGCGTGGACTCACTGGATAGATCCAGCAGTCAGTAGCATAGAAGCTGCGGTGATGGGGAGCATCAGGCCATTAAGCCCATCCCCCCCACCTCCTGCTCCCTGCCACTCTCCCACCAGGGCAGCACTGTTTCCGACTGCTTATTGTTTGCAGAAGATAACTGTGCAAAAAAAAAAAATTCTCCCCAGGAAGGGATTCTTCTCAGAAAACCCAATGTTCGAAAGCCATTCAAGTCCATCTCTGTCTTTTTCAGAGGTAGAAAAGTGAACACTGAAGTCAGGCGCCAGTGACAGACACCTATCCTTATAACTAACTGGGAGGGTAAGAAGAGAGGATCACAGTTCTAAGCCAACCGGGCAACAAAGTTCTGAAGTCTCCTTACCACTCCAAAGCCCGACGCCATTATCTGTGTGTGAGCACTTAGCTACATGGGAGGTTGAGTTTGAGAGGATTGTCATTCTGGGCCCGAAGATAGAAATGTCCACAAGACTCCATCTCGACAGAAAGAAGCTGGGCATTGTGACACATGTCTGTCATCCCAGCAATGTCAGGACTTTTATAAAATAGGAGGATTGCAGTCCAGGTGTATGCCTGGCTAGGACATGAGACCCTATCTTCAAAATAATCAGTATAAAACAGGGTTGGAGATGTAGATCTCCTTCCTGAAGATGTCCTGAATTCAAACCTAGGATGCCTCTTGCGTGTGCATGTGCACACACACACACACACACATACACACACACACACACACACACACACACACAAGAAAGAAAAGGAAAGGAATGCTAGAAATGTACAGGTGGAAGGGAATCATCAAAGCCACTGAAGGAGCTTTAGAGTAATGCAAAGAGGTAGGCAGAATAACACAGTCGGGCAGATGACATTGTATGAATGAATTCCTTACAGGTTACCCTGAAGGTCAAAAGTATGGAGTCAATCAGTCTGTAGCCAAGCCAACAAAACATCCTGACATACATTCAATGTATCCTTATTTAGCACTTATAACTATGGTATAATCTACTCTGAGTGATCACAAAAACTGACATGATAGAAATCCTATTTCAGGAAATGTAGGGGAGAGGCTTTCTAGTTGAACTCTACAATCCGCTGAAAAATATTACCTGGGGGCGGGGGTTATTGCATAAAAGAACATTCTAGGAGTTCATAGAAAGTGCTCATCTGTGATTCAGAGGTCAAGGATAGCACCAGGAACTGTGAAAGGAGAAGGAGGACTTTTGTGAAATCCTGAAGGAAGAATTGCCCAAGTTTGATGAGAGTCTGGAATCTTGAAGTTAGAATCAAGCCTCCAGTCCAACCTCCACTGAACTGTGGGAAATTCCTGGGTGTTGTCACTCTCCAGGAACCCAGATGGTGGCGCTGCTGAGTACCACACTATGTCCTGGATGTATGTGATCATCAACCTTGTAAAGTAGTGATGATGAACATTTTATAGGAGGACAAAGTCAAGGTTGTTCAGGGAGCTGTGGAGTTGAGCTGGGCAGTAGAGTTAAGTGTTTCAAGTAGCGATGGGCAGTAAGAAGCTGATGATTTGGAATCAGATGGGCCAGTGTTTGATTCCTAACTTTGCCACAGTTTACGGAAACCCCTCTGAATCTCCTGCTCTTGCTTGTAGGATGATCATCACCCGTGCAGAGAAAGTGATCACTGGAAGTAACCTAGAGGCATTAGACAATGTGAAGGAGTGCTTGGACATGGGTTTGGCATAGTTAGGTCTTGACAAGCTAAGAGTTGACAGTATCCAGGGAGAAAGGACCACATGTTCACATGTGACTTTGAAGAGGGAAATGTGTTCAGGCTCAGCTCTATGTCTTGAATGTCTTATCTTGTCTGTTACCATAACAACAAGCTTGCATTACTCTATGCATTTTCTAGCGATATTACTATCTGGGAGTTATTAGAGGGGTGGGCCGTGTGCATGATAGAATATTTAGTTCTCTGCGTATTAGATGCCGATAGTGCATCATCATAGGAAAAGAAATGTCCTAGGCCTCATCAACTATCCAATAAGAAACAAAATGGGCCCTGCTAAGAACCACTGGTAGCCGCTGTGTCTGGCAGCAGTGTGTGAGGGTCCCCTGTGAGCATCTAGACCCAGATACTCATAACAGCCACAGCTGGAAAGTCCTCTCACAACTTCACCAGGAATATAGAATAACTCAACCCAAGATGTCTTCTCACCCTCCCCCCCCATCACCACTTCATTCCCATGATTGTACAGTGTTTCTCTCCCATGATTGTACAGTGTTTCTCTTCAGTTCTCAGCTCTGGGAATTTGTCTTTTCTCACTTCACCCAAGCCACAGCTCGGAGCTACCATCAGAAAATGATTAACACTGTCTGTCTCTGCCGAAATTCTTGATCAATCACAAGGTACATATGTCCCCAGTACAGTCTGAACTTACGATATGACCCCAGTTAAAGGCAACATGGTTTATATTTTTGACTCTCAAGAATTTCATGGGGAAGGAACATTTTCCTTCATTTTGTTTTCTTTTCCAGCTGCTAGAAAAACTAACATTCTTTGTCTTCATGTCGTGCCGTGGTGTGTGTGTGCATGTGCATAGTGTGTGTGTGTGTGTGTGCCATTTTAAATAATTGTTAGGAATGTGAATGGAGGGGGTGGTGGGGAGGAGTTAAGGAGGTCTAATGAGGTCACCTGGTTTAGATGTGTCTTTATGGACCTGGTCTACAGTCTAGCTGTAGTAGCAGGGTGTGCATGGAGGTGGGGGTTGGGGAGGGCTGTGCCCTTCAGGACAGAGGTCCCTGGACATTCCTCTTGGTGGGAAGAAGAAAGCTTGAACATAGATTTGCGTGGGAGCTGGAGGGCTCTGATATTCATTAAGCACGGAGCTCGGCAACTCTCATTGTCTTATTCAGCCCTCCCAGAAGCACAGTCTGAAATGGGAATGCTGGAAAATGCCACACAGAGAAAGTGAATAGGGCTCAGAAAACCCACTAGCCCTGCAGCACACAGTTTGTAATCCTTGCTCACATGGACCCCTCCGCTTTCTGATCATGCCAAAATGTGTACCCTTTTGTAACAACACATAGAACCCAGACACAGAAGGAGACTTAGGCCTGAGGGTTTTTATCCAGTCTGCTCACTTGAGTCTTTAAAGCGTATAGGGCCTCAAAACCGGAAGTAGACACTTCTCTGAAGACAGAGAGCACAGGAGTCTTGCAAATGGCTGAGCAGGAAAGTCAGGCTTCCTCTTCCAACATCTGTCACTTCAGCTCCAAGACTGGCCCACAGTGGATGGTCCAGCAAAAGGCAGAGACAGAAGATTGAATGGCCTAGAATTTGAATCCAGTTCTGTAGGGCTCTGGAGTATTTATCTGTGAGAGGGGAAGTAATTGGAAGTCCCACAGCTAGGAACCGGAACCCACTCCCAAGTCCATGATCCCAACCTTATGCAAACAGGAGAGCAGAGAAAGTCATTTTATGAGAAAGTCTTACAATGGTATAAAGTCCACTGATTTATTACCAGAGGTAAAAATGTGCTTCCCCAGCCTTATTAAAAAAATAAATAAAATCCCACGAACTTGAGAGCTGCTGGATTAGTCTATGTCTAAGAGCTTGTACTTCTTAAGGTACATGAGCCAGCTCTGAGGGCTTGCACCAGGCGGGCAGTTAGGATCGGCAGACCACCAAGGAAGCATCCTTGAGCCCAGGGAATCTGGGGGAGGAACTGCTCACAGTGAGTGAAGGCCTCAAGTTGTTCTCAGTACCTTTCTATTCATCAGGCCTGGACTGGAGACAGAGGGCTCCTCGTTTCCCGGTCTGTCTCAACTTCATACTCTCCCTCTCCACCCCCTCCCCCCCCCCCCCCCACGTGGGATCAGAAGCAGTACCCCTCGTCCACACCTCCTTATTCCCTGAGTTCCCTCCTCTACTCTGCCTGGACAGGCCTGGTGAAAGAGATCCATGGGTTTGTGGATTTAATTAGTTGGCCATTTAAAGTCTTCAAGCAAGACACCCAAATAAATTTCAGATGATTCAACACTTTAATATAACAAAATAGACTTATAAAACATTTACTTGCTTTTTTATTTTGAAAGGGCATGCTTATTATAAAGGAGTTGGGGGATAAAAAAACCCTGAAGGTTCTAAGAAGAGGATACAAATTAACCATACTCTACCCAATCAGAAATACCTTTAATATTTGGGAGTATTTTCCCTGCCCAACCTCAGTATCTCTCTCCCAATTTTCCTTTCTCTCTCTTCCCCCTCTCTCTTGCCCCCTCCATGTACATTTTACAACTTTAATTGATACTTCATTGTATGCACTTGTTTCAGTCCTATTTATTTTTTATTTAAAAAATCAGTAATAGTTTCTCATGTCATTAAATAATCTTTTTAAAGATGCTTTTGGGTGTCTACCAGAATAGATGGATCATGACTTCTTATCTGTTGCTCTACTTGCTAAACATCTAGTTTATTTCCTATGCTTGTACTAACATAACAAATTCTTTTTTTTTCTTTTTTTTTGGGGAGGGCTTCCAGTCCTGGGGCCTGAACTCTGGGCCTGGGCGCTGTCCCTCAGCTCTTCAGCTCAAGGCTAGCGCTCCAGCACTTGAGCCACAGCGCCACTTCTGGATTTTTTCTTTTTGCTTATGTGGTGCTGAGGAATCGAACCCAGGGCCTCAGGCATGCAAGGCAAGCACTCTACCATTGAGCCACCTTCCCAGCCCCATAACAAACATTTTCTATATTTTTCTCCTTGCTTTTCTATATAAATATTTTTGTCATGAAGTATATAGCAAGATGTAAGCTTAACTTTCTTAGGATAATTTTTGGCAGAGAAATGAGTCTTGTGAAGGTCTTTAGGCATACTATGAATGCTTTCCCAAATAATTTGTGCAAGGTAGCACTCCCATAGGATGCAAGTGACAGTATCTACTCTCAAGTTCTTTGGTCAGTTTTTTAAAAATTGTATTTAGCTGGGTACTGTGGCTCACATCTGTAATCCTAGCTACTCAGAAGGCAGAGATCAAGATCTCTGCTCAAGCCAGCCCTGGCATAAAAGTTCACCAGGCTCCATCTCGCCCAAGGGTTACGCAGGGCGACACACGGCTGTTAGCTATGGGGGAAAGGAAGAAAGCACAATGGCTCCACTGTGCAGTGGTACACGTAGGAGGATTGAAGATCAGGCTGGCCTGGGCATAAAGTGAGGCTCTACCTTGAAGATAACTAAAGCGCCACAGGTTGGAGGCAGAGTTCACATGGTAGAGCACTTGTCTAGGAAATACAATGCTTTGAGTTCAGTCCCTACCACCAGGAAGGAAAGAAGGAAGGAAGGAAGGAAGGAAGGAAGGAAGGAAGGAAGGAAGGAAGGAAGGAAGGAAAGAAAGAAAGAAAGAAGGAAAGAAAGAAGGAAAGAAGGAAGGGAGGGAGAGAGGGAGGGAAGGAAAATAGGGAGGAAAGGAAGGAAGCCAAGGGAGGGAAGGAAGGAAAGGAAAGGAAGGAATCAGCAATTTTCATTTGTTCAAAATTCTTTGTGAGATTGTGTATTTTTCCCATCATTAGTTACTTTTTTCTACATTTCTTATGCATTATTTAAGTTATGTTTCACAATAGTCAGTTGTGTCTATGAGAGGTCCTTGTTTGGGGTCAATTTTTTTCCACTTAGATTTCGAGACTTTCATGAAACTTGATGAGCTTACTTTAACTACCCATCTTATTAATTTTAACATATCTCTCTAATGTGGAAGGTTCACCATAGTCCTTTGCAGTAAATTAACACTTACCTTTGCTTAGTGTCATCTTTATAAAAATTCTGGAAGTTAGAAATTGTAACTTCTGTGTTGATATTATTATATGTCTCAGTAAGTGTTTGTCTCATACTATCTCTTTGTCTGTTTACTTTCTGTTTCCAGAAATTTCTTTAACTCTCCCTACAGACTTTTCTGAGAATGGACAGATATAACCTTCTCCATTTTTTGTCTGAGACTGGGATTCATACATAGTACCTGATGTGTTCATTTGCTGGCTGGCACTCTACCACCTGAGTCACACCTCCAACCCCATCCATATAACCTTTAATTTTCCAAACCATTTCCTTATTTTCTGTTCCTCTTTTGTGTACAAATTTGGGCATAAGTTTCAAGTCTCTGAAACATTAATAAGAATAAGCTTTAAAATTACCTTTGGTCCACTGAATTATATTTATTTTTTCCAGGGTAATTTCTTGCTCTATTTATCCTCTTCAATTTCTGTATTGGGTAAAAACTATGTAATAATGTATATGTAATTAAGACAGTATTCTATGTACAGGAGAGATAGTAGTATATAAATGATATACTACTATATATATAGGTATATATATTTTTTCATTATATACAGTCTAATATAAATGTGGATTTTGAATTTATTTATTAAATAAGTCTCAACTATCTTAAGTTCTCTTAGGCTATTGTATTCCCTGTAAATGGTGATAATGTTCCTCATAGGAATCTTATGGAAGATAGTAACTTCTCATCAAGTATATAAGGAATCTTGGAAGACTGATCTCTAATAAGCGCATACTCAGTTCTGTTCTCTTTCATATTCTTTGTTTTCCCTTTCTGAGAAAAAAAATATTCTTCTGAGAAACCATTCTCCATAAAGGACCTTCATGCTCCTGAGCAGCTGTGGATAACCACCCCGCGGCGCACCCCCCCCCCCCCCCCCCGCCAGGTCCAACTCAAGTCATTTGTGTCAAGCCGTCCTTCACCACCAACCCCTGCCCTGCCTTCTCTTGGTCCTGCCCATCTGTCACCACCTCCCCCTGCCCTAGTCTTCTCTTGGTCCTGCCCATAGAGCTGGTTTGACACATGGTTGGAAGGCTGAGATCTTTTTTTTCCTTGCCTAACTTAGATTCATATTACATAAGAAATATTTTGAATCAGTTCTTTTTTTGTTCTTTAGAAAGCTGGTAATAATTAATCTTGCTTTTCCTACAACAATGGAAAAACTGATAGAAATTTTAGAAGCTATAAAAACCCAAACACAGTCTAAAGTGTTCCCTCAAAATAATGCAACTGCCGCAATAATGTGTTATATTTAACTTTCAGCATCAAGTTCTTGGGCATAATTTTGAATAATTTAAAAAAAACACAGAAGGATTTAGAAAAATGAGTGTGATCTCACCACTGTATTATTGTATGCTAAATACTTTGTGTGTGTGTGTGTGTGTGTGTGTGTGTGTGCACATGTGCATGTGTGTATGCACGTGTGCCAGAACTAGGGCATAATTAAACTCAGGACTTAGCGTTTATCCTCAAGGCTGGTGCTCTACCACTTGAGCCACAGCACCACTTCTGGCTTTTTGGTGGTGAATTAGAGTTAAGAATCTTATGGACTTCCCTGCCCAGGCTGGTTTGAACTATGGTCCTCAGAACTCAGCCTCCTGAGTAGCTAGGATTATAGGTAGGAGCTACTGGTGCCTTGGCGGTATGCTGGTTTTAAGAGCAGAGTGCACACATACATCACATTTACTCTGATGCTTGCTTCCATGTGGGCTCCCCTGAAATCAGGACCTGGGCAAGGATTTGAGTGAAAATAGTTTCCTAAGCAATGGGGATGGTGGTGGTGGGAGAATTAACCACCACTTTATAACAAGTCAACCACATTGCATACCCTTTTTTTTTTTTTTTTTTTTTTTGCTTGAGAAGATTGCCATTGCTTTTGTCTTCTTTTTGCACAGTGTTTGCATATTTTCGTAAGATTAGGGGCTAGGACACACTCAGTAGATCACATCATGATTTCCACACAACTTGCCTCATGCAGAACTGGCTGAATTCTTCTTCATCACTGAGCTTTATGATATGTGCATGGGGATGAGACATTTTTGTTTTTGAATTTTTCTTTTTATCGTTTTATCAATTATTATATTTTGACCACACCCATTAAAAACCCATGTAATCTACAAACAAGGCAGGCCTTACCATACTTCTGGTCAGCTGTACTTTTAAGTGAGCAGCAGCCAGAGAAGACCCTGAGCCCGAGGGCACTGTGTGGGTGGAGGTGGTGAAGACATGTATTTGGATATAAAGAGTAAGATGGGCGCTTGACACAAACTGGACATAGATGTGTGCTAGGATCAGAGTGTGGCTCCCACCTCCTCACATTCATAGGCACAGGTCTGATCCCAGAGAATCACCAATTTTGTGGTCTTCGGTAGTGAGATCTCAGGGAAGGTGATGAAGTCATGGGGGTAGAGCCCTCAGGAATGAAATTAGTGCCTATCTTTTTTTCCTTTCTTGTCACTGTGACCAAATAAATACCTGACTTAAACAACTTAAAGGAGGAAACCTTTGTTTTGGTTCATATCTTCAGGGTTTCTTGCTCATAGTCCTTATGTCTCCTGATTCTGAGCTGCTGGTGGAGCTGAACATCATGTTGGTAGGTGCATGTAGAGGAGAATGATCATCTCATGGTAGAGAGAAATATGATGGCATAGTGGCAAGAAGGGGCCAGGTTGAGATGTAACCTCCAAGGACACTGACCCCTCCCACCCCTGGCCACTCACTTCTTCCACTCAGACCCCACCTTCCACAGTTCCACCATCTCCCAAGAGTCAAATTCAAATTTGTAACCCATTATTGAATTAAAACAGTCCTTAGATCTAATAATCTAATTATCTCTCAAGTTCTAATTATCTCTAGGAATGCCTTCACTAAGATTGTGAAGATTATCATTCATTTCAAACTCTGATCCTATCTTCTGATCCATAGACTCTGTAGTGAAAGGTTTAAGTGAATGTCCATCATACCGTGTCTGACTTGGTGGGGGGAATGGGACTTAGGTCATAGAACACCCGGCTTCTTTCCTGGGCCACCCTTTCCCCATGGTTGTGAGAGGAACTCTTCTGGAACATTACAACTTCACTTCATCCCTTCTCCTCTATGACCATACGGGCAATTTAGCCACCTTCCTCCTCTTCTGTGTCTTTCTTTCAGGTGAGTTGCTCATTAATCTGGTCCACTGTAGGTAATCTGGGTTGCCATGAGAGATGAGGCCTGTGGTCATCTTGGTCATATCTATGCAGAAATACTAAATCAGACCTCCAGTGAGCATTCTTGTCTTTCCAATTTGGACTAAAGGCATCATAATTTGCTTCTGTCTTAGTTATTTGCACTACTTTCTCTTCTACTCCTTAAGCCTTTATTTTTGTCAAAGGAAAATGCATATTAAGAGTCGGTTGTTGTGGTACATGCCTGTAATTCCAGTTTCTTTGGATGGAAGTGGAGATAGGAGGATTACAACCTGAATCTGGCCTCAGCCGATGCAGGAGACCTTATCTGAAAAATAAGCTAAAGCAAAAAAGGATGGAGCAAATGGCTCTGTAGTAAAGTACGCACCTAGCAAACCTGAGGCCCGAAATCCAGACCCCAGAAGTACCAAAATAAAAGCATATTAAAACAGTTTAGCAACTGGCATGCAATATTCAACAGTTATTTGCTCAGTGAAGAAAGAGTAGTAGAGATGAAACCTCAGTAAGTGAAGATTCAAAACTTTCTACAAGGTCCATAAAAGAGGAGGTGTTTTATCCAGTGCTTCTGATAATCTTGGGAAGTTCTTTCTTTGTCAAAGTCAGGGTCATTTCAGACTTACTTTATTAGATTTTGTGGAGCTCAAATCCTGGCTGAACTAAATGAATAAGTGATTTCAGTTTTCTTAGTATTATTATTTTTTCTGGGGATGTAATTTTTGTTGGATATAGGTGATATCAGCCAGGAGGTCATAGTTGGAGATTTCAATTCATTTTCCTGAGTGTTGTCCAAAGCAAAAACACCCATTAGGTGGAGTTCTATTTCTGGGATTCAAAAGCTGAAGCTGTGAATGCAGAGTCAAATATTAATGGCCTGATTTAGACAAAGAGACCAATCTGTCTATTATGCCCAGCCCTGAGACACTTCACCATGTACTATAGACAGGCAGACCCAGATTTCCAACACTGGGTTTTGTTCTAGGTCTGTCCATCCAAGTAGATATTTAACTATACAACTAGCATTTTTCAGGCCTTTGACTTCTTTATTTTCACCTTAGATACAGTAGATCTTATATTAAGGAAAATCTCTCTCTCTCTTTCTCTCTCTCTCTCTCTCTCGGTTGGTCATGGGGCTTGAACTCTGGACCTGGGCGCTGTCCCTCAGCTCTTCAGCTCAAGGCGAGCTCTCTGCCACTTGAGCCATGGGGCCATGGTGGTTTATTGGAGATAAGAGTTTCATGGACATTCTTGTCTGGGCTGTCTTTAAACCGTGATCCTCAGATCTCAGCCTCCTGAGTAGCTAGGATTATAGGCATCAGCCACCGGCGCCCAGCTTCTCTCTTTTTAAAAACTAACATTTATTTAGGGAAACCATTTATAGCTTTAAGGTTTAATGTTAATTTAAAAAGTAAAATCCTCTAGCTAAGATAGGTTAGTATCCTGAGATCTTGTAGGTAAAAATAAAGTGAAATCTTCTTGTGGAGGAAGCCAAGCGGATACATGAACACCTCTGAACAAAGACATTAGCAAAACTTCTCACTGCAAACATGTAAATCCCTGCCCTTCCATTCCAATATTTCTGTGTGGGAGAGTCTAGTTTTGTTTGGAAAAAAATAAAGTGTTAACTTCATAGCCAAGACTCACCAAAATACCTATTAGATGGCTTTTTTCCCCTTCATTGGGATTAGTTTCACAGATGAACAAGCTAAATTTTGTGGGGCCTCCTGAAAGTCTCTTCGTGACAGACGGAAATTGGCTGTGCACAGTTGCAGGTTTTCCCAAGTCTGTTTCCATACATTCCTTCACATGTCAGATGAGCTCCTTGTTCCATCTTCTTGGTTGTTGTTTTTTTTCTGGAAGCTTCTGCTTCCAGGAAAACAAAATATCCAAGTGTCCCCTGTGTGTGCAGCTGGGATGTGACGCTTCACATTTTGTTCTCCAGCTTTTGCTCACCCAGCCTCCTCACTCCCGTGAATTATGACCCACTCCCCCATCCAGCTATAAATCACAGATGGAAGAGTTCAAAGAACACCGTGTGTAACCCAACACACTTCTCTCCCCTGGCTGCTAATTTGTCTTGCACTTTATTTGTAGGCACTGTCATAGGAATTACATGCTAAGATGTTACCAAAGTTCTCAGGGACTGGCCAGAAGGCCTGCTTGCCGAGAAATAGACGCAAGGTAGAAGGGTCATTTGATGACTTGGCTCTGTTGAGAATTTGAAGGGGGAGAGGCTCCAAAAGGGCCCCACATTTCAGCAGGTAAGAATTTGGCCGAGATACTTCTATCTCTCAAGTCATGTTTTTTTCCTAAGAGGTGTTTTTTTTTTTTTTTTCCCCCAGGTCCTGGTGAGTATAACCCATCGCGGCAACTCACCATCTTCTAAAGCTCCTTGGTGAGTTTAGTGAGGTAGCCAGGCCTCGCTAAGAATAATCAGAGGAATCATGAGAGGATACACTGAGATTTATTGGGTGGCCTTCCGATCTGCTTTGTATAAATTGGGCACCTAGAATAATGTGTTAATATGATCCCTGGTTGTCAAAGCAGGAAACAGAAGCACATGGAAACCAGTATACTTTCCCAGGGTTGTATATAACAAAATAGATTTCTTGATGATGGGTCATTTTCCCCGGTGTGAACCAAACCGCCCGTTTTTCATACTCTCAGACGTCCCTAGGCCTACATGGAGCGTATCTATTCTGTTCCCACTTATGTACCACATGTGTGTGTTCCTTCAGAATTGAGATGCAGCAATCTGCGCTCCCAGGGTTCTGCTGTTAGGAAGCTGGAGTTTTGAGAGGTGATTGGACCAGCAGGGACCTCATGAATGGGATCAGGTCTTAGCATGGGGCTTTGTGCCTTCTGCCATGCAAAGACTCAGTGAGAAGGCATGTCCTACCCATCTGGGTGCTTCCCAGACTCCATGTCCAGATTTCTCAGCCTCCTAAACTGTGAGAGAAGAATTCCCATTGTTTGTAAGCCACCTGATCCTGGCATTTTGTTACAGTACCCCCTACAGGGCAAAGACACATGGACTCTGAGACATGCATGGGGCATTTACATGTACAGTAATAGAGCACGATCAAGCCGTTGTGTAACTTCCACAGTGATCTTCTGAAGTAAGTACTAATGCTTTCATGTGGCAGAAGAAAATAACTTACAATACTTTCTGTACTCCCATTCAGGTCAGAGATGACTAACGGCCCTTTTGACGCAAGCTTCGGTTAATCTAAGAGGGAAGGACTTTCCCTGGCACAGGAATACATGCCATTTTCATATTCCCATTTGTTAAGTACTTTATTTATTGCCCGGACAACTTATGCTAAAACTTTGGCTAACTCAGATTTGATTATTATTATTTTGTCATACACTTTGTCTTATTATTCCTTTGGCACTTAATGCACACAAAGATAGGCTTTGCCAAAGAACCATGTTCTTCTTTATAATCTGGTTTAGAATATTTCGATAGGTAAATTGTGGTATTTTGAGGAGTGCAAATCAGGCACCCATCAGAGAGATGTCTCTGATGGAGAGAGTCCCCTCCTAAAAAACCTCCAAAACAAGAATGTGGGGAAATGTCTTCTCTGCTTCATTATTCCTCCAAGCTTGTTTTGAACTTTGCTGTTGAATTACTCACCTTCTACCAGCACTCCCCTCTAAGTCATGAAGTATCTCAACAAGTTTCAGGTCAACGTGCAGAGGTAGTAAGTCATTTTTTCTACTGCTTTTCTTGGATTTCCCCAGCAGGCCAAGCAAGAGGAATTTCCCCTAAATGCATAATTTACGAGTCTCCTACAGATGATGGATTTACAGCTTAGTGGTGAAAATGAAGCTCTCATTCTAGCTACCATTTGTTTGGAGGTTGCATGCTGGCAAAAAAAGGAGGGGAGATTTGTATTTTAAAATAATGTTAAGCTTATAGTTAGTCTTGCTTTGAGCTTTGGGAATTATGAATTATTTATAGTATACAACTGGATTACCAAACTGCTAATAGTTTTAATATTTTGAGAACTCCTTTACTATTTTAAGGTGAAACCATTCAAATGCGAAGAGTCTGTTGTGGATTTTCTTGTCATATATAACATGCTGATAAGATAATAATAGTCAGAGATTAAAAATCTAGAGTCAAAGGAGTGATATTGATCCAGATGCACTAAATTTATAAATGGATTTGTTGAGTTGTAACCCCTTTGTACAATGACTTAAAGACAATCAACATATCATTTAAGAAAATCTAAGGCCTACAATGTTTTAGATGATGGTTATTGAGCCATGTTTGTTTCCCAGTATTCCTCACAAGGTCTGATGAGTAGCTCCTGTGTTCCTTTGTATATCAAACACTGGATAATTTATCACTCGATATTAAGGGAATTTAAGAACCATTTTAGCTTCAAAGTAAGTTTCTGTAGGTTGCATTTTCCTTTTCTATTTTTTCCTTGCCTAAAGTAAAGAATATATGTTAATAAAATATTAGAGGAAGAGCTGTGTGCTGGTAGCTGTTCAGGAAGCTGAGATCTGAGAATCATTGCTTGAAGCCAGCCTGTAAAACTCTTTAATTCTCAATATTGGCAAAAAGCTGGAATTTGAGGAATGGTTCAAGTGACAGAGCACCAACCTTCAGAGAAAAAGCTAAGGGACAACGCCAAGGCCCTGAATTTAAGCTCCAGTACTGGCACAGACAGAGACAGAGAAACACACACATGCACAGATTACTTCCACTTCTAGCTGGAAATACATATTTGGAAAAGTCAAATATGAAATGAGATCAACAAGGACAATTAGGACTTGCTTACTCCAAGTTTGGTGACTGCCCTACCCTCCTATGAGAATGAAAGGAAAGACAAGTTTTGATTCTGCCATTGGCCACCTCATTTCAAATGAATAGGAAATGTCCTGAGAAGGAATGGGTCAGTGTATGAATCCAGTAGTTATTTCATATTAGCTATGTGCTCTTGTTTCTTGAGCTGTCCCTGTTCCTTGTGTAAACCTGAATCCCTACTCATCCTTCTAAACCAACCTTGGTATCATCCGAGAAAGGCCATGAAAGGTCATTTCCATCTCGGGGCTGCATGCTCAGTCCTTTATGTAGCATCCCATGTCATGTTGTGAATTTAAGGATTTAAGGACAACAGAGCAGAGATTCAACAAGTTAACACTTCCAAGAATCTATGATTAGAGGGAGGAGCTCAAGGAAATGTGGTCCAATTGATTCGATCAAATTGAAGTAAATGGGTTGAAGCTAATTGGTAGGCAGGTAGCCCAACTATCTTTGAAAAGAGTTGAAGAAATTGGTTCCAGAGAAGACATGCAATTTTCATGTTCATGTGCCTTTAAGAGAAGTACTCCGCTAACTCCAAAGCATCAAGGATGCTAATTAACTGTGATTAGAACATTTATTTGCAGGACTTTGTAGAGGGATAGATAATTGTAATGTTTGTAGTGAACAAATTACTTATTATCTCTGAGGCATTCCCCATTTGGCCAAGAGCTCTTTGATCAGGGGGACATTTCCACACAGGCGATCATGTATTAGTTTTACATATGAAAGCCCTAGGTTTCTTTCATCCTGATGGGACTGCAAGATTTATCAGTGTAAAACAGATCTGAACTCTCCTGACCTCACCTTGACACCAGAAATCCTTAATTTGGCTATAACGACAGGCTAGAAAGAGCAAATACTTTTAACTAACGTCAACACGCTCTGGCACTCTTTGTAATTAATCAGGGCAGAAAATTTGCAGACAAGAGAGTAATGGAGGCGGCTGCAAGTCATATTCCTGTCTAATCAGCAATAGCACACACTTTTTGTTCACTTCACTTGGCATTTGTAAAGGACCATCATTTGAACATGACAACGACTATTGTCGGAAATCACTGGAAACTTGGTCAGCCTTTGAAGACCCGGTGTTTATTGTTGCAGGCAAGGAATGGTAATGTGTTTTGGTTTCAATTAGTTATCCCAAATAATTCCTCTCCTCTCCCCCACCCCTCCCCAGAAACCACTCAATCCAGCCCTCTTACTGGGACAAAGAACTTGTCTCTATTAAATCTATAACAAGGGAGTATAGAAACATGACAAAGAAAAAAGCAACCCATGGCTCAGCATATAAATGAAAAAAATACAAGACCACAAGTGTGAGAGTTGTAGTTCAAACGTGAATGATTTTATGAGTGCAACTTCAAGGGGGTGACTTCACTTCGTCAGCCTGAAGCACCAGTGTCCTCTCTCTAATGAAAAGCCATCAGGCTATTGGCAGAACAATCTGGATCCTTTATTTGGGTCACATATTGGTAAATACATTACAGGCAGCAGCTTAAAATGAAAATTGAGTGGCATGTTTTTAATGTGAGTTGGAAGAGTTGAGAATAATTCTCATATTTTTCACAGGGAGTTATTTGATGTGTGTGTGTGTGTGTGTGTGCTGAGACTTGAACTTAAGGCCTTGAACTCTCATTTGGCATTTTTGCCCAAGGCCAATGTTCTACCACTTAAGTAATACCGCCATGTTTGAATTTTCAGTATTAATTGGGGATAAGGGTTTCACAGCATTCTCCTGCCACAGCTGGCTTCTAACCATGATCCCTTGGATCTCTTTCTCCTGAGTAGTTAGGATTAGAGGTGTGAACTACCAGTGCCTGGTAAGCATTTGCTTTGAAACACCACTCATTGCACAAGTCAGGAAAGAAGAGGAAAAGCAAATAAGCTGAAGGGAGTCTAGAACATGATGGTGAGGTTGTTATTCAACCAGTCTGAGCTCCAAGCTCTTTATTTCTAAGATAAGGACTCACTTGCTTCTTGGTGGGTTTATTCAGAGATTAAATGAGATGGTCAATCAGTAGATTAGATGGCAGGTATTCACTAAATGCTAGTGGCTGGCATGGTTTTTGTAACTGCAGAGGCACCCTGGTATTGTAAGTAGTGGTGGTAAGAATGAGTCTAGAGACTAGAAATATAAGAAAATAGGCATTGAGAAATTAAACTGAAGTGATGATACCACACATATTGTATACCTGGTGTGGCATGGGACACCAACCCAAATTGGTACAGGGCCATCACTGGGTTTGGGCATGGGGGTGGTAATGTACCAGTGGCTGGTCATATGGAAACATTTGTTGTGGCTGGAAAAGCCAGGAGGGTCTATAGGGTGAAGACAGGCCATGAAGAAATGGCTCTTTAGGAAGACATGTGACTGAACAATTCTTAACTCAGAAATGTTCAGATTTGGGAAAATTTAGGATTTGAGAGCTAGGCCTGACCAACTTGTAAAGATTATCTAAATACTCAATAGGTAGAGTTGCTAGGTTACAGGGCAAGTACAGACAAGTTTTCAAATGAACTGAAAAACATACAAAATCTGAAACACTTCCCGTCATCATCAAGCAGTTTGGATCTTCAGCCTGGATCTCAACCGCTCGTTCCTTCCTTAGTTTCTGAGCCCCTCCGTCCCTTCCAGCCTTCCCTCTTCCTTCCTCCCGTCCATACTCCTGTCCACCTGACAATTCTGTACTCTCTTCCTCCCTGGCATTTCATGAGCGCTCATCTTTGCCAATGCAGGAATGGTCCCAGAACGTTCCTGTGGCTTTATTCTCGGGGTCTCCTGGAGAGGAACTCTGGAGATGGCCTCCATGAGGGATGGGTCCCCGGGGAAGGACATTTTTCTATACAGTAGACTTCGAAAGAAAGCTGTTATTAATTAGCCCCGTGTATTCTTGGCTGGGGAAATGTTGTAGCCATTTATTTAGTAGAAAAACAAACATAAATCTCCTGGTAGGCCCTTGGTATTCATCAGACAAGTGGAATTTCAAGCTTTTATTCCTCGTGTTTAGTCTTTGTTGCTCCAAATGGAGCTAAGTCAGTTCTTATGGAGTCAGCATCACCTTTTGTCAGTCCGGCAGACTGCCATTTGAAAAATAACACTGCTTGTTAGCTATGTGACAGAGAACTCCTAACCTTACATTCTTACTACCATGTGATGTTTGGAAATCAAGCATTAAAGAAGGGAGGGTCCTATTCTGAACTAAGCTAAACCTCCTGGTTGGAAAAACTAGACTCTTGTTCAGAGCTCATGGCTACTGTAATGAAACAGTACCTGGAACTTTGACTCTTCTTTTTATTTCCTAGGTTCCGTCCCTGAACTGAAATGATAAACGTAAAGTATATGTCCATATATACATAAATACTATATGTTATATATAGTATATATACATTAATTATATATTATATATCATTGTACCATATAATATATATACTATATAAATACATGTATATAAATAATATATATTATGTATATAAATAATATATACTATGTAACATAGACTATGTAGTATACTTATATATTATACTTGTATATATTATATATCTATATATTTATACATTTTATATAATACTTATATAGTACATATACTTATATATACCACATAGTCTCTGTTACATAGACATATACTATATATTATATTATATATACTTTATATATAATAATATCTTTTATATATAATTTGGTTATTGCAAAGGCCCTTTTAGGAAAAGTACTGATTATCTGTGTTTTAAAGGCAATGGAACAGATGATCAGATATGGAAAGTAGTTGATAACCAAAGTCCCAGTTGGCTGGGTGCTGGTGGCCTACAGCTGCAGTCCTTGCTGGCTGGGAGGCTGAGATTGGGGGAATACAGTTCCAGGATAGACAGAGGAGCGAAGTCCAGGAGACTCCATCTGCACTCAGGGATGCTGGACACCGCACATCCTCCTGTTATCCCAGCAATGACAGGGAACTGGAAATAGGCAGATCATGGCTTAAGACATGTGCTGGGCAGGATTGGAATCCTTATTCTAAGAATAACCAGTGAGATGTGGCTCAAGTGCTAGAAGTGCTAAGTTCAGACCCAAATACACTCCCTCAAAAAGAGCAGAGGTGGTTAGTGGAAAGGGGTCGTCCAGAATGATCCCTTTTCACTGAAGAATATCTGACCCCTGCAAAACGGAGCATCCAGATCATCTCTGGTGTTTGTCCTTATAGCCATCAACTCTGGCCCTTTGGGGTGGGGTTGGACATTCACAGGTCTGGGGCATGGGTTAGGTCATCTGAGATTCCCGATGTGGAAGCTATTGTGGAGGGCCTCCGTCAGATCTTCTCGGACTGACTGACTGACTAACAGTGCCCAGAGTTTGGGAATAGATAACCCATGCTGACATCTCTGTTACCCTGCTCCATATCTGAGTAACCTTCCACAAGCTTCTTATCGCCAAGGCTGTTTCCTCATCATTCTCGAATGAGTTCCTGTGCGAAGTACAATCACATTCGTGTAATTACTGGCCTGTACTAATCACCAACATCCGGTGATGATTCATTTTTCCCTTTCTATCCAGTCTGACCCAGCTTCCTGTTATAAAGGAAGAAATAATCAATAGAAGAGTTAATGAAACCTAAAGAATACTCAAAAAAACAACAACCCCAACAAAATCCCCAAACAAAATAAAAAAACCAGAGACCTGTGCCCGTCTTCTCTCTTGGTGTTATTCCATTGTTGATTTTTTTGGGGATTTTATTTTAAAGCCAAGAATGAATATCTTTTCATTCTTACAACAAAATCTGGGGCAAAATTAGACCCCTGATGGGAAAACTAGCTTGGTTCATTCCTCCTTTGCAGCAAGGCCTTGTTCTTCTGGTTACATGATCTATAGCACTGAACTACTACTTTCCTCCTGAGGAAGTAGAATTCCTGCAGGGTCTGAGACAAAGCCCTGGTTGCCCTGGAAGGAGCTTCACAGATTGTATGATGCAGACATCCCATATTGCAGATGAAGAAATGCAGTCTTGTAGTTCAAGTTCATCCAGGTTTGCTCTGACTTTCTTCTGTAGATACACTTGTATCTCATGGTTGAGGAAATTCCCAAAAAAGTCTTTCTGACATCATTCATGAGCCTTCTTAAGCAATTCTATGCAAAGGAGAACCATCCATGAAGAACAAAAACACAAGTTTAGAGGTAGAAATTTGACATGCTTCAGAATGATTTCCTGGATAGGAGGGAGAAAGATAAAGGTTTTCGAGTCACCAGAGTCAGCTAAAGGCAACTTTGCTTTGGACTGCTCAATACAGGAGCAGAGGAATGATTTCTTGACTATCCCTGTTTTTTTTTATTGAAGAAATTTCTGGACTTTTTCAGTAGACAGGGTTATGTTTTAACTGGGCCTGGTCAGCAGTGGTAGATGGGATAATCAGTTCCCATGTCTCTTTCTTGAGGCTTGGTCTGTCAGGACCCTACCACAGAACAATGCTTAGGAAAGTGAAAACTCCACTTAGGAAAACACCACTGGACTTGCAAGAATGGATTCAAGTTCAAGGTATAGGTCAAAGCTTGGAGACAGGGTCAACATTTCCATTTTAGACTTCCATCCTCTGGAACCCAGAGGGAACACATGTCTGTTCGTTTGGTTGTTGTTGTGGGAGGTGGTCAGGACAATCCTAGGAAGTCAACATGATCACTTACTTCTTTCACACTTACACATACCTGAGAGAACCACTTTAAAGGAAGATGGATTTATTTGGGCTCATGGGGTCCGAGTTTCAGTCCATAGATGGCTTGCACCATGGCTATGGGCCTCTGTGGAGGCTGGACATCTCAGAGGTGGGATGTGGCACAGATTGCTCATTTCATGGTACCTGGGGAGCAGGGAGAGTGAAGGAAGGGACGGGATAAGATATATCCCTTACAGGCATGCCTTCAGTGATGTACTTCTGCACTGGGCCCTACCTCCCAATAAAGCTACAATCAATGATACATTCACAGCTCTCAAGACCCAGCCTCTCCCAAAGGCCTCCTCTCCAACTGCTGCTGCATTGGGAACCAAAACCTAACCCCTAACTCTTTTTAGGGAACACTTCCTAGCCAAACCCTTACAGGCAGAAGGCAGGACACCATGGTGAATGGAAACCACACCATCCTCCCAACCACAGGTCCAGTAGGAAAGTCTGAACTTGAAGCTTGGTCTCTTATCTTGAACGTAGCATGAGCTGAGAAAGGCATTCTTGCTGCCTAAGCTTACCAGTGCCATGTTTTTCTTCATTCCAAAGGAATGAGTGACCTGGATCTCCCCCAGGTCCTCACATCTCCTGTAATTGGAAAAAGGGAAAATGGGGTTACACAGACTGCATCCTCTCTGTGGGGAGGTTTAGATTACCCTAACATGGACTTTGGATAATTAAAGGGGGAAAAAAAATAAAGTTTCATTTGCCCCAGAGTGCGTCTTTGCTTGAACAAGTGTTCCTCATTAACTAAACAAGGCTGTTTTGGGTTTTTTTTCCTGTTTCCTTTACACCCTGCATAGCAATCACTGCTTTTTACCAGCCCAGAGTTCTTTTGTTTAAGGACTTGAAAGGGAATATGTTTCAATAATGATGAGTTCTTTGGTAGCAAGAGAAAGATGGCATCTCCCTAAAGTGGCCACTGATGGGCATGAATTCGAACCCACTCAGATACCAACTCTGTCTCCTGCACAGGCTCGTCACCATCCTGAGAACACAAATTCTTCATTTGCAGAGTTATTGGTAATTTGCAGTTCAATAACCAGGCTCTCAGAAGTTTCTGCTGTCCTTAAGTCAGATGTTACTACTCTAGCCTGGAGCCCTTGTCCTATAGCTATATGGTGGCTGAGGAAATGATGGTTTTCTTTCAGGAACTGGAGCTTGGTAACCACCCAAAGTATTTCCTAATTGGCATTGCTCAAAGATGCACACATGGGCTGGGAAGGTGGCTCAGTGGTAGAGCACTTGCCTTGCATGCATGAGGCCCTGGGTTCGATTCCTCAGCACCACATAAGCAAAAAGAAAAAAGCCAGAAGTGGCACTGTGGCTCAAGTGGTAGAGCGCTAGCCTTGAGCTGAAGAGTTGAGGGACGGCGCCCAGGCCCAGAGTTCAAGTCCCACAACCGGACCCCCCCCCCCCAAAAAAAGATTCAAACAGTACCTGGACATTCTCTGGTGGGCCTTCTGTGGGTATTTAGAAGGCAAGATTTCTCTTACCCAAGATATTTCTTCTCACCTAAGATATGGTGGTGGAGTCTGAGACTTTCCCTACTTCAAGTGAGCGAGTTACTCTCCCAACATCTCTTGGATGTTATTAGAAAACTCGTGGGTCAGCAACAAAGGCTGACAGAGAAAGCAACAAATGCTTCCCCTCACCCTCCCTCAGGGCAAAGGACATTGGTAGTTCATGTCACAGGCGAGGACCCATGCTTGAGAAAGCAGAATCTTTTATGATGGAGAGCAAGCATACTTGTCCATACCTCCAGGGCAAGACACTATCTTTTTCTTTAAAAAAAATTGGGCTTTTTGCTTTTGATTAACACCAATTAATTAGACACATTGGTGGGCCTCAGTGTGATATTTCACATGCACTCCGGGTGTCCTGATCAAACCCAGTCTCCCTGTATTCATTCCCCTGTACTTCTTAACCTCTAGTAATTTTTTTTAAATCTTCCACAGTAGAAGCTTCCACAGTACCTTCCACTGTTCTCATGCAGCATTTAACTTTCCATGTCTGGCCCATTTTGCTTAACATAACATCCTCCATTTCCATCCAATTTGTTGCAAATGACAAGATTTCATTCTTTTTTAATGGCCAAATAATATTCCATTGTATGTGTGTGCATATATATACCATATATATATATATATATATATCACATTTTCTTTATCCATTCATCCAGTTGTGGGCACCTAGCTTAACCCCTCTATTCTGACTACTGTGAATCATGCCTCAGATATCTCCTTGGTATGCTGGTTTCATTTTATTAGATGTTTATCCGGAAGTGAGATAGCAGGATTGTCTGGTAAATCTGGTTTTTGTTTCTGTAGAAATGTTCTCCTCAATAGCATTATTCACTTACCTCTCTACCACCAGTATATGAAAGTTCCTTTCAGGAATTACCATTTGTTTGTACCTTCCAAGCCTGGTTATACACCCTTGAAAGAAAATGGAAAGCAGAACCAGTGCAAGCAGTCCATGCTTCTGCTTGCAAGATGTTCAGAGATGTGTAAATGGAAAACTGTCTTTCAACAATACTACCGATTTCTGCTTCTCGTTAAAAAAAAAAAATCAAAGCAGCCGTAGTCACTTAGAAAACATCCCATGCCACTCTTCTCTCATCCCCCTTTTCCCAGCCCTCTTCTGCTTTTAATTCAGAGAGGGGACTGTGGTGGGAAGTAGATTGCTTTGGGAACTTGCAGTAGCTAGAATTGCTGGTACTCAAGCCTCGCTCTCCTTGTAGTTGATTATGAAATCTTGGACATGTGACTCGCTATGCCCAATCCTCAAGTTTTCCATCGATAAAGTGGGGATAAGATGCCACACATACACACACCTGACCGTGTGGTCAGCAAGTTTGGTGCATGATAAAGATGAGGGTCTATCCTCTGTCATTTCATGGGGTAGTCAAGAGGGGAATATCACTGTTGAGTATACACTGCCAACACTGTAGTCGGCTAGGGGCTGAGTGACACATTTGGAGCCAAGGTGTCTAAACAGAATCTTGCTCTCCCCAAGCTTCTCTGGAGGCCAAAGAAGGAAGGAGGGCCTTGTGTATTGTGGAGGCCATGAGCCAGCCTGCCTCTCCTGAATCAGAAGACAGAGTGCACACAACAGTGAAGCTTCTCTCTTGACTTCTCCATGAAGTTACAAAGCATGTGCACACGTGCGTATCATGTACTTTGTTCTCATCCCTGCCCCATCACCCTCCCGTCCTCCACATCCCCCTCCTCCCCCAAAGAATATCTTGCTTCAGTCTCCTTTTCAATGATCCTGTGGTAGAGTTAAATTCTGGATGGGTCCAAGTGGCCTCAGTTACCCGGGGAGAAGAAGGAAGGAGGGTCAGCAGTGGCCAGAGGGGCCCATGCCAAGGCTCTCCACAATCACGGAAGAATTGTTTGCATGTGCTCATTCTTGTTTATTGAACAACATAAGAGACAAACTCTTTGGCCATAAATACAGAAATGGGATGAGTCACTGGTGACAGACTCACTGAAATATTTTATTTCTAGAAAATGTCCATGTATGATGTTGAGCGGTGTTTGTTAGGTTCTGTGTTTTATCTAACCCTATGCCAGAAGAGATGCAGGGGAGGAGAGGAGAGGGGGTGGAAGGGAAGGGTGAAGAGGAGGAGAGGAGAAGGGAGAGGAGGGGTAAGGAAAGGGGAGGGGATAAGAGGAAAGGGGAGAGGAAGAAAGGATAGGAGAGTAAAGGAGGGGAAGGTAGGGTAGGGTAGTGTAGGGTAAGAGTAGGGGAGGAGAAGAGGAAGAGGAGTGAAGGGAAGGGGAGGGGAAGGGAGAGGGCAACCAATGGGCAGCTAGAAACTGAGGTCACTTCCTGGTTCCCTAAACTTCACACCTTCTCTCCATCTGCTGAAACTTTGAGCCTAAGTCCTTTCCTCTCCTCTCTTCTCTTCTCCTACTTCTCTCCTCTCCTTTTCTCGATCATCCAAAATGCTACCTACCCTTCCTTCCCCCCTTCCATGTCCTCATTTCCCCTTTCCTCCCCCACCCCTCCCTCTCTCCTCCTCTTCCTTCCGTTCTCCTCTATTCCCTCTCCTCTCTTCCCCTCCCTCCCCCACCCTAGTGATTAAAACCCGGGGCCTCAAGCATACCTGGTAAATGCTTCACCACTTTGGCTGAGTCTCCATCCCTTTTGCTTTTACTTGTTTTTTTTTTTTTTTCTCCAGAGCCGATCTCATGCTAACTCTGCCCAGACTGGCCTTAGACTGCTTCGCCCACCTCCACCTATCCACAGCGGGAATGACAGAAATGCACCAGCATATCCATCCTGAGGCTAACATGTCTGACTTGCAAAATGTGTTAACAATATCGAAGTCACGTGGCCTTAAAGAAGGAACGGGGGTGGGGGTGGCCGCATGGAAGCACTCAGTATAGCTCTTGGCACACTCCCCTAAGTGTCTCAAATGGTAGCCATCGTTAGCACCAGGTTTATGATCATCGTTCACATCACACGCAAGTGGAAAGCGCAGAAATCACCATAAAAGGAGACGTTCTCGAACGCACTGGTTTCATTTTAAAGCCTGGGAAAAGACATTATCCTGCAGGGAGTGCTCTGGAGAGGCTGGGTGGAACTGGTCGGAGGTAAGTGAGCGCCTTAAAGGTCGCGGCCCCCTTGTCAATCACGCGTCCCACACGCAGGAAGGAAGCATCGGACCGGGGTCGGGTCTGGAGCACCCGCCCTGAGCTCGCGAAGGGACAGCCTTCACTGTGTGCAGACAGTGTTTCCAGCTCAGGCTGGGGTGCCAAGGCCCGGAACTCTCAGCTCGTCAGAGTCCGGCGTGCAGGTCTCCCGGCTCTAGGTGCACCCAGCCTGGCTGAGCCCTGGAGGACGATGCACAAGTCCCGTGGGCGTCTACCGAGGCGGGAAGGAGCTCAGGGGATCAGAGAAGAGCCTGCCTGCTCCACGAAGTTCCTCTCCCCCGGGGCCACTGAGACATCACTGGCGCCAACTACACCCACAGGAGACGGCGCATGCGTCCCACGCGCCCACCGTAGATGGCGCGTGCGCAGGACGGGTGCGCCCGCAGGAGACAGTGCATGCGCAGGACACGTGCGCCCCCGCAGGAGCCAGCGCGTGTGCAGGGCGCATGCGTCCACAGGAGACGGCGCATGTGCACAACGTGTTCTGCCGGCATACCCTCACGCTTTCCCCAGGGCGCCCCGTCGCTAGGACACTGCCTGCTGCTGCCCACGTTCTCAAACTCGCGACCTGCTTTGCTCCTAGTTCAGGGACAGTGTCTTAAAAAGGGTCAGGAGTTGATTCTCCTAAGGACTGGCGAGGGATTTAACAGGCAAGAACGATATTCTTTTATTTTTTACGTGTACTTTTTTCTCCAATTGCTTTCCTTTGAGCATCAGGCCTGGCAAGGTTTTGGATGGGAGCTTATTGTATGTAATGTTGCTAGAGTCACCTCTGGCTTTTGAACATGGGAAAAGAAGCTTCTAGAAGGAATCAAGGAGTCCAGATCTTTGTCCCAATCTCTCCTTAAAATGATCAATCAGAGAATCCTGTGGAATCTTCAGGTACCATAATGAAATCGACGAAGTTACTTATAGGTATGTATGTATATATGTATGTATGTAAAGATGTGAGTATGCATGTATGCATACATGTATTTATTGGTACTGGGGATTGAACTCCAGGGCCGTACCCTTGTTAGGCAGGTGCTCGACCACTTGATACTTCTAACCTTTTTGCTTTTATTTTGTTTTTGAGATAGGGTCTCACTAACTTTTGCCTTCCAGTAACTGGGATTACAGGCAAGGTACATAACCATCATCAGCTCTAAATATTTTAAGTAACAGTCACTACCCAGGCAGGCCTAGAGCCTTATAACAAGGACTTGGCAGGCCAGAGAGAAGAGATTTTTTACATTAACATCACAGAGCTCATGTAGAGAGCTTGGCTTTCCACAATCCACCATGTCCTGTTTTGGGGTCTGAAGATTCCGAAGATAAATGACATCATTAGCATTGGTCTTTTCTCTGTTCTGTTTTGTGCCTGACATTTAGCTGCAGTCATCACTCATGGTTTAGTGACTCATACCTGTAATCCCAGCTGTTCAGGAGATGGAAACGACCTAGACCGAATTTCAAAGAATAAACTAGGCAGTCGAGCATATGTCTGCAGTCATGGCTACATTGCACACATACGGAGGAGGATTATGGGATAAGGCCCATCCACAAAAATATGAGGCCCTATCCAAAAAAAATTTCTTAAGCCAAAAAAGAGGCTAGGGACATGGTTCAAGTGTAAGCACCTGCCTAGAAAGTATAAAGCTGTACAAAGCCATGTGTGCAAATCCCAGTGTCACAAAAGAAAAGATCACATTTCTTCATTGTAGACAAAAGATAATTATCAAGCTTTGACTTTGTTAATTATCTGTTTAAGCTTCAGGCTTATTCTGGGGATTGCTTTTAATGCCATAAATTACTGGCACTTTTCTAATTTAGGAAGAAAATTTTTGCAATTATGCAGGAGGAGTCAGTCGTGTTTTATCCAGGTGAAAGGAAAGCAACGTTAAGGTGACTCACTTGTGACCTTGGGCAGATCCCCAGTTGCCATAGAGATGGCTCCTCTATCTATCCCAAAGCCTAAATATCTGCTTCTCTCTATGGATAGGATGACTGTTGGGGATTTCTAGGGAGGAAACCTACCACCCACACTGCTCTGTCTTGTACTCTTCGTTCCTCTGAGGGATGAATGTGAATCAGAGAATCGCCCCATGGAAATCAGTGCTGACATGCTCTATAAATCATGCTTGTCATCGTTTTCCAAACTCTGGTTGATTTATGATGCACCGGGACTTCTCACTGCCACGGGCACACCATTCTAGTGATATGAAATCACAGACACACACACCATCGGGGACTACTTAAAGATGGAAAAAGATGAAGAATATAAAACAAGGCATGATCAAAAGTTAGACAATGCTGAGACATGGGTGGGATGCAAATACATCGCTGGAAAAAAAGTGGGAGATGCTGGAAGTAAGTATTCCCACCAGAAGAGGCAAAGAGAGACAATCCCGTAGTCAACAATGGATTCCTTAAGGTAGAGGAGAAGGAAGGGAACAGGTAAATGATAAAGCAATTGGATGCTCATCTCTAGAGGCAAAAGAGCTCCCATGGCCTGATCCTCAGGCACTCTATATAGGTTATAGATGAGTTTCCATCAAAGCTGGGTGAAGATTCACTAGTCATGCAGTAGCTGAGTGGGGTGGGAAAAGGGAAAAGGAAGCAGTATGCTGAGGGGAGCAGTATGCTCGAGGAAGTAGAGATGTCTAATGGTAAGATTCCATCACTGTGTAGAGAACTGGGGAGCCAGGAGGCAACTTAGTGTCCTGGTCCAGGCCCAGCTTCACCCAGATTAAAATGGCAGATCAGAAATTCAACTGTCATTGAATCTCTGATTCATTGTCATGACCCTGAGCCTGTGCTTCCTCTGATCACTTGATATTTAATTTGTTCTCGGTGGAATGTTCTCCATTTCCAAAAGAATGCTGAGTCTTGTATATTACAGAAATCTGTCTGGGGTTAGTTTCTAAAACAACATTTCAAGCAGATAGGCAATGGCTAAGTCAGAGGAGATGCTGATGGGATTTTCCTTCTTTTTGGACTACTGTAGAGTGCCTTCTCTGGAATTGGCTACAACCCATCAGAGCAGAGAAAGAGAGGAGGGGATCTGGCTTGTTCTTGGCTTTGCCAGGGCAGCTCGTGTCTTCTAGATGCCTGTCCATTCCAATTGTGAGTGACTTTCTTGCTGCTGGGTACTGGAAGGCGATTCCATACTTCCTGTGTCCCGTCGCTTAATTGGCTTCACTTTTGTCCAGTTCCTTGTCATCCCCTGGGGAATGGAATGCAAACTCTGGGTCAGAAAGATGTGAGTTCAAGTCTTGGCTCTGTCTCTTATACATTCTGAGCCATGGATCAGATGACCAAACATTTCTGAGTCTTCGTTCTCCTATGAAATGAAGATTAAACAAACAAGGAAACAAACAACAGCTGGATTGCCAAGCACTTAGGAGAAATAAATAGATCTAAGTGGTGTGGTATGTGACTTGACACACAGTAGGTGCTTAATATGGCCATGCCTATGTGTGAATATATTAGACTTCTTCAGAAAACAAGAACTAAAAGGAAATTGGTCAACGGGTTTTAAGGAAATTGGTGCATAGAGTTGTGGAGATTTGATGAATCCACAATCTTGAGTTAGTTATGAGGCTGAAGATGCACAGAAATGTTGAGACCCTTTGGCTGGCAAAATTCCTCCCATCTTTGTCTTCTTAAGAATTGGATGAAGGGCTGGGAAGGTGGCTCAGTGGTAGAGCTTGCCTTGCATGCTCGAGGCCCTGGGTTCGATTCCTCAGCACCACATAAGCAAAAAGAAAAAAGCCGGAAGTGGCGCTGTGGCTCAAGTGGTAGAGCGCTAGCCTTGAGCTGAAGAGCTGAGGGACAGCGCCCAGGCCCCGAGTTCAGGCCCCACGACTGGACCCAAAAAAAAAAAAAAAAAAGAATTGGATGAAAACCAGTTTCATTATGGAGGACAACCTTTTCACTCAAAATCTATCAATTTCAATGCTAATCTCCTCCCAAACCACCTTCACAAAAAAACTCAGAGCCCCTTGGCTCTGTCAAGGTGACATGTACATTCTTATACTGGGAGCTAAATAATTAATTGTATCAATGGTTTTATACATCAACTAATAAGACAGCAGTGTAGACTCAATAGTCTTTGTGTAGTCACGACTTTGTAATGTGGAAAAAAAGTTGGGTAACTGTACCTGGCCACTCTAGATCCACCCCTCACCCCAGTATTAGGGTTTGAAGTTGGGGACTAGCGCTTGCTCAGCTGGTATTCTTCTGCATGAGTCATGCCTCCAGCCTGGCTTTTTGTTGATGATTTGGGAGATGGAGTGTCAGGGAGTTTTCCGCCAAGGATTGGCTTGAATGATAGTTCTTCAGATCTCAGCCTCCTGAGTAGCTAATACTTTATTCAAATGATTCCTACTTTGATATTTTCTCTATTCAGGACACTGTTGATCAAGACTATTGAGGTTGAATTCTGGTACACAGGGATTTTTGAATCACAAGTTCTTCCCCAAAGATTCACTCTTCCATTCCAGATGTCAACAGCATATATCTCTGGATGAACCAGTGACTGTGATTCACTGGTGCATAAAACAAACCAATATACTTTTTAAAATTGATCCCAATACACTTGATTTCATAAAATTCCCAATTACCCTGATTAGAAACTGAAAAGGTTGCAAACTTGGGGACCTGAGAACTTTGAAAGCATTTGTTTCTGATGTGTACTCCACCCATCTATCTATTCATCTAACCATCCATCCACCCACCCATTCTCAGTCCATTCACCCACCCATACATGCACCCACCCACCCACCTACCCGCCCACCCATCGTCCAACCTTCATCCTCCCATCTATCTCTCCACGCATCCATTCATCTACCTTTCCATCCATTAACCCATCCATCTATCCATCCACCCGTCCCCGCATCCATCCATCCAGTTATCTATCCATCCATCCATCCATCCATCTACACATCCATGGCATTCATGCCTCTGTAAGTAGATAGATTCCTGTTTGGACAAATGATTTATTTTTTCATCTGCAACTTTTTGTAGTTATACAGCTAGTAGACCTTTCATGATCAGTGGGACCAAATCCAAGGAACAGAATGACACAGACGCATCTGACGTTTGTTAACAGTGACTTCCAGCTCTCACCAGTTTTGCTGGGACGCCTGAACACACAGCATGTTCAGACAGGGTGGGGCTGGGAAGCACTTGCACAAGGCCCACCCTGGGTCTCAGCTGTGGGAACAGTAAATACAGGGCCATTGCCTATGTCATAGACAGGGAGAGACCAGGATGGAGAGCGGAATGGCGGGGTCTCCTGTGGCTTTGGGGTGGTGTCATCTCGTCCTGGAGGCCATCACCACACACGTGTGGCACACACACCATATGTCTCTGCCTTGGAGTTGGCAAACTGAAGCTCTTCTTGTCCCACTTGGCCAACACCCATAGGCGAGAGCTGGCAGGATGGAATTGCGTTTGGAACTGGAGATAGGGAATACCGCCCCAAACATGCTTGGGCAGCTTGGCGGGGCAGATGGGAAGTAGCGAGGCATGGGCCGTTGTGTTGACTCTGCCACTTCCTAGAGCTGTGCATTCAGGCAAGCTCATTCTCTCTCCCAACCCCAGTTCTGTCCTCTGAGAAGCGAGCAGCTTCTCTCTGAAAGAGACCTTAGGGATTATCTAGTTAAAACAAGCTGTGGCTCAAAAAGAAACATCTGAAGAGGTATTATTCTGCTCTCCTGTAGAATTTCCAGGGGATTCAAATTTCTCTGTGTTTGTGCTTTACCTTGAGGAAGAAGGAAGGAAGGGAGGAAGGGAGAGAGGGAAGGAGGGAGAAGGAAGGAGAGAGATTTCTCCTGGGTTGAAGTCCATCCTGGCCATTTGAAAGATTTTCCTGCTAAGGGCACAAGCCTGTATTTTAACATGGTTGCTGTAATAGGAGTTTTATACTTGTAACTCCCCTCCACCAAGTCCTACACTTTCTCAACAGTGACAGAACTGAAACCTCAGGAACTAGGGTCAAATATTGAACAAACTACCCCTCAGCTGTGTGCGAAAAGCCAAATGCTCTTAGGAACTGGTGAAGTTTATATTTGTTCAGAACTACAGAAGTCAAACTGTTCCTAACCACACAAAATATCCCTAAACAAGTCTAAAGAATAGAGGAGAGAGAGAGAGAGAGAGAGAGAGAGGGAGAGGGAGAGGGAGAGGGAGAGGGAGAGGGAGAGGGAGGGAGAGGGAGGGAGAGAGGGAGAGGGAGAGAAATAACCAATAACAATGAACCGAGCCTAGTGGGAAAGTTAAAAGCTGTGGCAGAAAATTAAACAAAAAAAAAACCAAAAAGCTCTGTTATTTTTAATTTTTAAAATGTAAAGTTTAATGTTCCGTATGTCACCAGGCACTTGAGTAGCTGGAGATGGTTCACTGTGGTGATGTGGCAGGAAGCGAGGCTGATGGTTTATAAACCGCAAGTGGGATAAACAGCGGCAGGCACCTGGGCCTTGGGAAGGGGATGGATTTCCTGTGGGCTCCGGGGCTAGCTGTTCCCAGACAAGGCCACCACCGAGCAGATGGGAGCGTTGGGGGTCCAGGATGCAGGACAGGGGCTCCAATGATGAGTGTGAGTTGTTCTCCTTGGCATCCAAGTTGTTTCCAAGAGGAAATGAGCTTGGATGGGAGCAGAATGTGTTATTAACCATCTGAATTTGTGAGGGACTTTCCTCAGCATTCTCCTTAAAAGCCTTCCCAGGACCAAGTGATAACAGGTCAGATGATCATCTTCAGGTTTAGAACCAAGACTCCGCTTCAAGGCCAGGAAGATGACTGTCACTTTGGAGCAAGTGTCCCTTGGAGCCTGGTAGGCAGGGGCTCAGACTTTTACGGAGGATCAGACCTCCTCCATCAGACTTCCTGAAATCTGCAGTCATGGTCTGACCTGGAGATCATTCTGCCTCTCTTCTCTTCCTCTGCAGTGTGTGACTTGAACATTATCCAGAATATTCAACCGAGGATTTTTAATACAGAGATTACATGTTTGAAGATATTTATGTCTTCCAGAAACATGCACTCATGCAAAAAAACAATAAAAAACTAGACATGTTTGGGGGAAAAGTGTTTACTAGAGTTCCTTAATGGAGCCTTGAATAAATTATAGGACCGTTCCCCACTTCATGAGAATTCAAAGAAATGCGTGCCATTTGAAAGATTGCAAGCTTAAAGAAATTATCTTTGCTAGAGGATGTCTTTTGAAGATGGGGAAGAAGCTCACTTTAATTGGACAAATTAACGAGGGACTTTGAGGCCCTGTGTGAAGTTAAATCACGGTAATTTGTCATGATGCTTTGCTGGAGTTGTAGGATGTCACTCTGGCTATACTAACTGCTTTAGTTAATTTTCTTTGATTCCTCCTAGGTGCCTCCTAAGTGCTAGTGTGTTATCAGTGTGAATGAACATCATGAATACACACACACACACACACTCTCTCTCTCTCTCTCTCTCTCTCTCTCTCTCTCTCTCTCTCTCTGAAGTGGAAACTTTGTAGAGGGAGTCCAGATCTGAGAAAGGTTTCCCAAATGATGACATTTTTAACTTTCCTCCAAGGATGACCAGATGTAGGGCTAGAAGTCCCTAGTGTACAAGTATTTTGATTTTTGCAGCAGTTTCCTTTAGGGATAAATCATTTCTCTTACTAGGGATAAACTCTTGGTCAGTGAATTCTCTTGATGTTATTCATCTGACCAGTACCCTGTTAGATTATATAATGATTAATTCATGTTTTGGTCGTGCATTCATTCATTCATTCATTACAACCTGGTACAAAAATCCTATTGATAGTTTCCAACCCATATTGGAGGTAAAATCCAAATAGGAAAACAGTCTCTTGAGTACAACATCATTCATATCAAGTGTTGGTAATAGTAGTTTATGATGCTTGCTTGTAATCCATTCAACATAGGAGGCAGAAATAGGAGGATCACAGTCTAAAGGTGGCCCAGGGCAAAACCATCAAAAACCCTAAAAGTAAAAGGACTGGGGGTGTGGTAGAGTATTTGCTGAACAAGTACAAGGTCCTAAATTCAAGCTGTAGTAAAACAAACAAAAATACATACAAAATGTATTTCCTGCTAATTTAGTCTCTTTAAAGCATAGGACTTGAGTGGCATACATTTTATTCACAGTCTCCTACACCATCATCATTTGGAACAGAACTCTACCCCACACCAGCTCCTTGCTCCCATCCCTCTCAATATACTGCCTGTCTCTATGGGTCTCAGAGGTGGATGTGTGATATTAGTGGGATCACACAGCATTGTGCCTGGCTCACCTGTTTTCATTCATGTTGTGGCTTGTATCTAAACTACCTTTGGGTGACTGAATAATATGCCATTGTGGGGCTATATATAATTTTGTTTATTTCTTCATCTATTGGTAAGCACTTGAATTGATTCCACCTTTTGGCTGTTGTGAATAATGTTGCAGTCAGCATTGATTCACAAGTGTTCGTTTTATTCCCCATGTTCAGTAGGTAGTCATGGCATTGGTGGGTCATGGATCATTCTCCATTGAGCTTTTTGGTGAGGGTATAGACTCTACAGCCATGTACAAAGGTTCAAGTTTCCAGATCCTCATCAATACTTCTTCTCTACTTTTCTGAATATAGCCATCCTAGTAGTGGCGTCTCATTGGGGTTTGATCTCATTTCTCTAATGACTAATGGTGCTCAGTCTCTTTCAATACATCCGTTGGCCATTAAACTGTCTTATTTGCAGATATAGCTCCCTAAGTCCTTTTCCTATTGTTTTCTTTTTGAAATTGGACCATTTGTGTTTGTTGAGTTACAGTACTTTATATCTATTCTGGGTTAAACCCTTAACTAGATATGAGATTTGCAATATTCCTTCCCATTCTAGTATTTCCCTCCATTGATTTATGAAGGATTTTTACTGAAATGTAGTTAGTCTCTTTTCTTCCTGTTGCTGCTGTTGTATTTTGGGGGAAATCATACCCTAAGTGTCCCTTGCCCAACCCCCTCTCACTTAACATTGTTTTCAACAATAGTTACCAGAAGGTTGGCACTGGAGCTTACATTTGTGTTACAGGGGACAGAAAAGAAACAATCTAGATGGAGTGGTGATGTTAGTTGGTAACAAGATCTATGACTGGAGGTACATATGAAATCACGATAGGTATGAGATTATATCAGATTGCGTGAGTGGGGGGAAGACAAAGATATTTGAATATTCAGGGAAATCCTGCACGACAAGTTATTTCATCTGAGAGCTGAGTGATGGCAGGGCATCAGTTATGGAAGGATCTAGAAGATACAGCATCATTGCCTGAGAAGTCACACACCTGATTCTAGGTGTCGTGATTACAATGGCAGAGCAAAGATACACACCCAGGTCTTCTATGGGTACCATTTTGAAATGGTCTCTTTTGAAGTCATTAGTCTTCTGGAATTCCAGATTAATCAGAAAATGGGACGATGTAACAGCTTAACTCTAGTGGGAGGAAAGGTGAAAGGAACAGCTTTATACTTCTTTATGCATCCAGTGTATGGAATCTTCGGCCGTCATGCAGGGGTAATCAAGGGACATATTATTTAGAGTAGTATTTGGACAAGCTGCCCTGGAATGCAGGCTCCCAGAATTACTCAAGATCAATAAACAGTGTTCCTCAGAGGGCACCGCAGCAGGCACCCAGACCAGCAATCCTGCAAAGGCCTGCGACCCATGCATTCCATTCCATTCCAGAACTCACTACAGTGGGACTTCCCAGTGGCTGGAGGAGAAACAAGTTTCAAGCACATGGTGTTTCAGTGGACTTGTCTGATAAATACTGGAATGACAAATGGTCTTTCACTGTCCCAAGTGCTGAATGGTAAAACACAGTGATGGCTCCCTGGACAAGTCACATTCTGAGCTGGCAAGACTGCAGCCGAACCAAGCACAAATTCCCAGAGTCCTTTGGCCCCCAGACCAAACTCTCTTCCTTGGGAAAACACCACCCAAAAGCAAGCACACCCCAAACACATGGCACTCTCCCACAGAAACAACTCCAAAACAGCTTCAGTTCTCAGCACAAGCTCAACTTTTGAAAAACAAAGGGAAGATGCTCCTCTAGGGAGAAGAGTTTATTTCTGACTTCCCAGGAATTAGCCTTCTTTGGCACTGTTTTGGGAAGATGCCTCGCTTGGGGCTTTGATGAGTTGTAATGATTATATGCTTATCACCCTTGTCTGCTCCAAGCAGAGAGATTAAAATCCAAAATGCACTTCTTAGCACCTAGACGCCAATAGTGTTTGTTTGGAGAAGGACATTTCCTACATTCAGCTTCCTGTTTCCGTGGGGCTTATTTTTATTTATGAATTATTTTATTCTTTTGAAGTGTGCTTTAGGATCTCTCTGTCTGTCACTATGAGGGCTGAATCTTCCTGGAGTCTGTACTCATGTTCTGCACAGAGGGCTTCAAATAATTTTTGTGGCAGAAATAATGGTTGAGGTGTTTTGTTTAGCCAGCACTGAGACTTGAACTCAGGGCCTTGTACTACTCTTGCTTAGCTTTTTCCATTCACAGTTGACATTCTACCACCTGAGCCACAGCTCCACTTCTGGCGATTTGGTGATTAGTTGGAGATAGGCATCTCATAGACTTACCTGCCCAGGCTGGCTTTGAACCTCGATTCTCAGATTTCAGCCTCTTGCGTAGCCAGGCCTATATATCTAAACCACCAGCGTTCAACTTAGTGATTGTCGTTAAAGGTGTTCCATATTTTGTGTGCAATTTTATGAAGTCTGAAGTTGCCATTGTTGACTTACATGTAGTTGTGATCTAGTTAACATAAAAAAAAACCCAGCTCTTTGGGAAATGTATGAGGGGGATACTACAAAGGGAAAACTTCAGGTTGCCAGCTTGCAAATTCTTACATAAAGAGAGTAACAAAACTTTATAGAATATTTTTTAAATTTTCTATTGAAAAAATTGGTATTACAAATGCCACAGTTTATATGCTGTCTAAATACCTGCAAGCTACAAAGGAAGGCTTGGTGGAATATAAAAGAGCAAGTTATTTAAAAAAAGAACACACACAAGATTACATACATGGTTGGGGGCAGAAAAGTACACGAGACTCTTTTCTCCAGTTAATCAGCAAAAAGCCAAAAGTGGAGGTGTGGCTTAAATGGTAGAATGCCAACCTTAAGCAAAAAAGTTAAGGGACAGCACATAGGACCTGAGTTCCAGCCCTAATACTGGTACAAGAAAGGACATATGTGTATATAACATATATAACTTAGTAAATATTACACAAATGTAGTTTTCAGCAACATTTGTAAGTGATCAGTAGCACCACAAATTATTTTAAATGTTGGCAATTCACATTAAGAAGAATAAAAATATTCATCCAATGTGACCTTAGCCTCTCTCCAGGGAAATAGCATTATGGAATAATTCAAATAAATGACAAAAATTATTTCCAAATATGGTTAGGCTTTTTTCATATTTACACAAAGTTAAAGACTACACTGTCTCTAGCCTTTCAAGGTTTCAGTATCTCCATTATAGTCTAGGGAACCATCAATGAGAAGTCTGACTTTAGTCTTATCACAGACGACGTAGCACAACCTATTTTGACCCTGGTTTAAAAATTATAAATGTCCTGGGCTGAGAAGGTGGCTCAGTGGTAGAACACTTGCCTTGCATGCATGAGGCCCTGGGTTCGATTCCTCAGCACCACATAAGCAAAAAGAAAAAACCCAGAAGTGGCACTGTGGCTCAAGTGGTAGAGCGCTAGACTTGAGCTGAAGAGCTGAGGGACAGCGCCCAGGCCCAGAGTTCAGGCCCCATGACCGGACCCCCCCCCAAAAAAATTATAAATGTCCGTAATTTCAAATTGGTGATGTGTGCAAGTTTCTAAACAAAAGCTGACTGCTTTTCAACATTGTCCTGAGGACTGATTGTTTTCCAGAAGCTGGTGGAGACATGGGACATGTCTAAAATCACTCCCGTGCTCTTAAAATGCAACGAGTAATCAGAAATAGCCCAAGGAAGATGAGTAAGAAGAGCTGAGCCATGTTTGGTAAACGAGTTTGCTAAAAGCTACTGTTCTGTGTCTCTTCCTCACTTATTTGGCAGTGACACTCCATGACACCATTCTTCTAGCAGCAAAGAGATCAAATAGATTTTTGGAGAGCCTGAACCACTCTTCTAGAAAGCAAAGAAAATAAGGATCACATGCCTCAAAAGCCGATCCCTTCCTTCAGGGCTTATGAAAACAATTCTGAAGTCTGAAGATTCATTAGAGTCATTTTCTATAACTTCTGAATTTTATTAGAGAACAGAAAAGATGCTGACAGACGAACACCATTCAGATGTTCTTCAAGCCACTGTGGACAACCAGAGAAGTAGCTTATTTTTTCTTTTAAAGGGAATCACTCTTCTCTGAAGAGCCAAGAGTTGGTTATTACGTGGATGCGTCTGCACGAATAATGGCTGGTACTGATGTGGTCTGTGCTTCCTCTATTGATGGTTTTCCTCTGGGGTTGGTAGCACAAGGACCAGGATGTCTTGGTTTCAGGGAAGCATTTGATAACATTGTTTCCCTGATGGTGACATGCGAATGGAATGGCAGTTCTGCTGGATGACATCAAGGACAAACTCATTCTCTCCAGCCAGGCGTGATTAATGGCTCCTTGTCAACTTGGTGGGAGGTCTACAGAAAAGTGACACAGGGATCCCTTTCTGGCCCTGTCCTGTTGGTGTGCCCCCCCCCCCTCAGTTCCTTGGGTTGAAAGTATGCCTATCACATTTTCAGCTGCCACAAAGTGAAGAGAGATTGTTAATACATACACGACAGAGCCAAGATACAAGAAGATCATCAGCCGGGCAGCACAGACTGAAACTGGAAAGTAGACTTTGATAAGGAGAGGCCATCCTAATTTGGAAGTTAGTAATGAGTTCAAGAATTTCAACATGAGAGATATAGACACAGCATAGAATCAGGGAGAAATAATCTGACTTTTCAAACCCAGAACAATGAGGGCCCTTAAAAGTTGAACGATTTGTGAATATATTACACACATTTTTGACAAAGCTTCATCCAAAAGAAATTCCTGTTTCAGCACCACGCAGCTCTATGGATGTGGAGAAACTTCCAGTCAGTCCTGTGTTTCCATCCATCCTCTTTAAATCATGAGATCTGCTGAGTATTTTTCTGCTCGTGTGCTTGTGCGTGTGTGTGTGTGTGTGTGTGTGTTTGTGTGTGTGTGTGTGTGCATGCGTGCAGGTGTGTGTGCGCACCCTAGGACTGGAGGCAGAACTCCAGGCCTCCCACTCTTCTTTGGCTGTTCTACGCAGGGCTGTCACTCTGCCACTCGAGTCACTGGGCCAGGATTTCCAAGGCTGGCCTATTCCCATTTCATCACGCCACAGCCCATTGTAGACACCAGGCTGTCCCTAGTAGAAAGCCAATAGCTCAAGAGGAAGTGGACCATTTCTGTTCTACTTGGTTAAATATATACAAATCACAGACCAAAAATTCTTCTCTCTTGGACCCTTCTTGGTTATTTATCGTTGAAATGTCTTTTAACTTTTGGACAGTTATGACATTTTAAGGCATCAAATCCAAATATTTGGAAAGTATGTAAAAATGCCCAAATAGGAGTCCTCTCTCATCCTACCAACATACCCCTTCACATACTCTCCAGAAAAGAGCTTGGTTGAGAGTTGTACATATCCTTACAGGGTATTTTATTTATTTTCCAATCACAGAGAATACCCATTTCTCTGTCTGTGGCAACAATCACGGGAAGTATTGCTACTGGCTATGAGATAGATACAAAAGTCAGGTGAGTAAATGCAGGACATACTCTCCCACAGGTAACAAGAAGCTGACAGGGCTCTGACCTTGCTATCTAAATTAATTAGTTCTTCTTCTAATACCAGGCTACTTTGAGGCTGTAAGAACCAGCCTTATCTGATTATGATAGAAAGAATTATAAAAACAACACAAAAGACTAACATTGAAGTTGAATTCAGTTAGCAACTAAAGCTTTCACATTAAAAGAGGGGAAAAAATGTGTACCAAACTGTATAAAGAAATATGTAAGCCAAATCTCAATCAACAATGTGCCCTAACTATTGGCTTTAAAATGTAAGACAAGAAAATAACCCCCCCAATTTTAAAGTGATGATACGGGCATTTGGGTATTTTGTGTTGGAATAGTCTGTCTCGATAGATTCTCAATTTCTAGCTATTTGCACCCAGCACCAATTTATGGGAGAAGTGAAAAGCACTGTAATTCAGGGGAAGAAAATGCATGTCTTTCCCCCCCATAATGCTTCCTTTTTTAGAGGAGTTGTTTATTTAATAATCAAAATCAGACATACTCCTTGCAGGTTTGGCAAGTGGCTACCAGTTTGAGATCCATTCTGATTTGATTAATTGGACCACAGAGAAGACACAGGAACAGGCCCGACTCAGTCTTTCCCTTTTTTCTCCATGAAACTAAACAGTTGGGCTTTGCTTCATTAATATATATTTTTTGCCTGTATACATAAAACCAGAGTGTTACATGTTCTAAAGTCCATTGTTGGCTTTAGGGTGTTTTATTTTGCGGCTCCTTCTCTTCCTGATGGGAACCTGCTTGATGTTTAACTTCAGAGCTAGTTGCACATACAATGTGCAGACGTGAAGCATGATAGGATGGATCCCCAGTGGTTGTCCCCACACATGTCACGGAGAGACATGGGGTCTGGCAGACACCAGGGTTTCAGGGTAGCCCAAGTCCTGACTTACAGGGATTCTTTGGGAAGCTCAAACAAGATATTGGAGGTGACCAGGTTGGAGTCAAGCCGCAAGGTCTCCCAGTCATTGTTTGATTGCTTTAACCTTCTCTCCGCACCCCTCCATTTGAACTTGAGGCCTCCATGTGAGAAACACATTCCATTTCATGCACTCCAGCAGGTTCTCAGGGACACCCAGAGCCTGTAGAAATTTCAGTAGCCTAACACCTTAGGTCATTCCTATAGCTGCATAAGACAAACTTATGTTAGTGTGTGAAGGAAGTCAAGTTGTATTACTACTAAGTAGTGCAAGAGGTACACAGATTTGGCAACACACGTGTGCATACACACATACACACTCACACATTGGCATGTAAGTAGTTGGACTCCATTTCCAAGAATTCTATCCTTCTGATTTTGCTATTCCTATTGTTTTTCTTATTCTTTAATAAATGTAATCAAAATGATACTTGATATTTTATTTTGTTTCAAATTCCCCAATTCTATACTTACTTACTAAAGTATTTTGTCTTCTTCAGCTACTCTGTGTGTGTGTGTGTGTAAGCTCACCCTTTGCTTTTGTTTTTGTGCAAGGCACTCTACCACTTGAGCTGTACCTTCACTTTGGGTTTTTGGTGTTCAAAAGGTGATAAGAGTTTTATGGACTTTTCTGCCCAGACTGGCTTCAGACTTTAATGATCAGATCTCAGCCTCCTGAGTAGCCAAGATTATAGGCATGAACCTGGCACCTGGCTGTATTCCATTTCACTCATTATTATCCTATCCTATGCCTACAATCCAGCCAAAAACATAATAGTAATTCAATAAATATTAGAACAAACACTTTGTGGCAAAGTGTGATAGGGTTATTGCATCCTTTTACAACTCTTTTGTGTTCCATCATTTGTGGGAACAAACCCCCCAATCTTTGTCTCGAGAATAGGGATTCTAAAATGTTTTGGTGGAGACTGGAATCACCCTCCAAGTTGTTAAGAGAGAGGGCTGGGCTCCGTTGTTTCTGACACTGTAGGTGATGGGCTACCCATTGTGGAAGGCGAATATGATCAAAGTACCTTGTGTGCTGTGTGGCAACGATGAAACCCCTTGTGTGTGCAATTAATACACATCCATAAAATGTGCACATCTGGTAAGTTACCTGGTGATACTGCTTGGCTGGGCTCTGCACTTGAAGAACTTCAGTTGCAATCGATACACAGTTTTGGAAGACAGTTTTTTGAGTCTCTGTGTTCTTAAACAGTCGTGAGGAGCCAGCTCCTCCTTGTTTACTGTAGCAGACATGGCATTGAATCTATGGGAGATGGAAAGAATCTATGGGAGATGGAATGAATCTATGGGAGATGGAATGAATCTATGGGAGACAACCTTGCTTCTTCCTAAAAGCCCCAGGAGACACTTTGGTATGTCAGCAAACGTGTGTGGCATTGCTCAGGGGATTCTGTTTCCAGCAGTGATTTGCTCCGGGGGCAGAGTCGCTCCTGATTCTCCACAGGGACAAGTGCCTGCAACTGAAAATCCAAGAGGGAGGGAGGATGGGGAGGTTTAAGTTTCAAACATCTTTCACTGAGGAATTAATTCTAAGGAATCACACAACAATCAAGCACGAGCAGAGTCCAGACGCTGTCATTCAGGGCAAGCTTACCCTCGAAGCTGGCACCCCGCCAGCCAAGAGCCAGGTGCCTCTCTTGGATCTCAGTCAAATGCCCTCTGGCCGCCTACAGAGCACTCAGGTAGGATCCTAACTCTCCCCTCACCTCTGTCTGCCCTGCTGGATTACTAGTTCAGGTCCTACCTAAAGATACCCCACTGGCTGGCGAGGGTCCAAGCACTGAGGCTTAGTCTTCATGTCCTCTGCTTTGTTGCGGGGATGAGAGCAGGCTTGTCGTGGTGAGGGTAGACCATAGGTCCAGCTCTCTCTCTGCTTTGAGCTCCCCTTAGAGACGTCCTGTTCACACAGGGTGACAGTGCTCACGTCTTATGGTCCCGGACTAGTGGCTACAAAAAGAAGACAGAGGGCCAAACAATCAAAACGCTTAGATCTATGGTTTCACATAAAACCAAACAAGATACTAGGACATCTGGGAGAGGGAAGTGGGGTGGAGTGGGAGATTAACTGTTCCAGTGAGGGGCCTTTCTGACACGCCCGCCCGTCACCCAGTTCACTGGTTAAGAGAATACTAGGATAGGATGCTCAGGTTAAAGCTCAGAGGTAGAGAGGTGACATCCTGTTTACCCAAAAGATGTGTTTGAGAGTAGGCATGCCTATTGAATAGACAGAAGATTTGTGTTTGTTCTATGAAACATTAAAACAAATAATTCACCTCACAAACATTTAGCCCTAGGAAGGGCAGCTGATGGAGGAACCAGTGGCTGTGGGCTGAAGTCTCTTCCTGCAGGGCGGTCTGGTCCCAAGCGGGCCGGAGCAGTCCTAGGGTAGGCCCTAGCTTTGGCTGGGGGCCTCTTCAGTGGTGTCCAGCACCAAGTTCTATTGTCTAAAAGCCCAGTGGAGTCTAAGGCAGTGGTTCCACTCAACCACCCTTTCCTCGCTCCTTCACTTGCGATCACACAGGCATCCAGCCTGGATGGGCTTGCTGCTTTCCAGGTTCCCTATGGTGATTTCCCCTTACTATTCTTGCTTCCTAGTTCCTGGTAAAAATGAAAGGCCAGAGAGCATTCTTCCTTTGTGTGAAGAGATAGAAATGTTTATGGGAAAGAAGTTGATAGAAAGTCCAAGAAGTTCTCTCTCATGGTTTGGTCTAAGTTTATTATTAGTGCCATTTCCTAGAATTCTCTCTTCCTCTTTGCTGCTATTTGTTGAGTTTTTCAGCACATCTCTTCCTTTCTCTGCCCGCCCCCACTTTCTCTCTCTCTCCCCCCCCCCCCACCAGCAGGTCTTCAGAAAGCTTCTCATCCCCAGGACATAACCTGGCCCCCTAGATTTCTGCAATCATGGCCCCTTTCAGACTTCCGGTCTTCCTTTTCATTTAAGATGATGATCTAGCATCTTGTCCAAACCATCAACCACAGCAAAGATCACTGTTAGAATTCTACACTGGTGGAGTCATGAAATACACAAAATAAGATAATCTCTACAACAGCCTTCTGATATAAATACTATGATTCCCAGTTGACTTTTTCAAGGAAAGCGTGGAGGAGAAGAGAGGAAAGAAGTGGGGAGAGGAGAGGAGAAGCCACCATCAGAAATAAACTAAACACAAATGGATTTTAGGGTCCCAAAGTCCAGCAGGGTAGTCTTTTTTTTGCTTTGTTTAATTTACTGGGTCCTATGACAGATGTTGGAAGAGATAGGGGAAGGGACGCTACCCATGGTGGAGGTTTGAAAGGTTCTCATGCAGAAATCTGAGCTCAGCTGATACCAAATGATGCGTTCCTCTAGTTGTGGCCGACTGGACTGACCTCCTATTTATTATATTTATAAATAGACCCCTTAGGTCAGTCCAAGCCCGTGATGAGAAGCCCAGGCTTGGCTTCCCTCCCAGCTCCATGGCTGAGAGAAGGCTTGGTAGCATTTATAGTTTAGAAATTGACAACATCTTGTGGTAGTTGTGTGAAGCCTAAACCAATGGCTCATGGTGTGCCTTCAGATCAAAATGGGCATTCTGTGTCGCCATAAGGAGGAAGCCTGCCTCTCCCTCTTGCCTCCTCTTCCTCTGTCTTGCCCCACTGCCTTATACCGGTGGGCAATGAATGAGCAGACACAGCGTCTGCTGCACTGAAGAATAAGAGAAGGAAAAGAACTACCTTTTATTTCTTCCGGGCACATTAACAAGTTACTTGATATGTGCAGATGGGCCTGGGTTAGAGTGTGTGATGGGGGGGGGGGCGGCTAATAGTTCTGTACAAAATAAAGGGGAAAGGAGAAGGGGAGTTTAGGGGACATGGGACCTTAAGCTGCCTGGTGGGTGGCCGAATGGCTTGTGAGGAAGGGATATCTGATACTCACTGTAAATCCGGTTCCACCTGTGTGATATAAAACTCGTCTGGTGGTGATGGTTGCACGCTATTGTGCGTCCACTTAGTGGCACTCACTGGTACATTTGCACATGGCTAAATGTGCAAATTTTAGGAGATGTGCATTGTAGCACAATAACAAAAAGGCCAATCTGGATCTCCAAACTTTATTGGGAACTGCGAAGCCTGCAGATGCCTTCCTGGCGTGGTTTGGAGCAGGGAACACAGTCCTGCTCTACATCCTGGTTGATGCAGGACCCGAGAGAACCCAGCAAGGTAAGAAGAGGGGATGGGCAGAGTCGGTGGATGTGTGCAAACGTGGCGGGGGGGGGGGGGGGGGGGGGGGGAGGGGGAGGGAGCAGGTCCCTGTGAAGCTATTCAAATCCCAGGCCAGGACGTCAGAGTCGCTTTGTAGGCAGGATTTAGGGATCACATCATTTGTGGTCGCATTGAAAGGGACAATGCCAACTGCCATCTGGAGGACACAGAAAGGAGCAAAAAAACAGACGGAAAAAGACTCGGTTGGAGTTTCTCGATGGCTATATACATCACTTGTCTCCCAGAGCTGTTACAAGACTGAAAGGAGGAAGATACCAACACAGATCAGAACATACCCAGTGGTGCAGAGAGATGTGCCCTTTCCATGCCCACTCTCCTCTTTCACGTGTGTTAAATGGTTTATTTTCCATCCTGTTACATGCCTTCCATAGTTAACCACTTTGGAAAGCTAACAGACAGTCTGCACCCAGGCCCTGAGTTTTAGTCTCAGTGCTGGTGCACACACAGACCACACACACACACACACACACACACACACACACACACACACACACACACACAAGTCACCTAACATTTGCAAGGTCAGAGGTAAATATCTTTTAAACCGTGCAGCTTGAGTGCTTCTACATAGGTGAACAATAAAAATGAGGTGAAAAGGACAGATCCAGAGCTTGTTATGCCTGGTCTGCGGCCTTGACCTCTGACCTAACCCAGCAAGGGGTCCCAGTTGCCTGATGTGTTGAAGAGCGTTGGTCATCACACGACCTTCAGTTCTGCAGCGGGGGAGGGTAGGATGAAGGACCTTATTGGGGGAAAAATATATGCTTGGCTTCAAATAACTCAAGAGATGCCAGTCTCTTCCTCCCTTCTCCATTGTGTGGTGCTCACAGATGGCTGTTCTACAGCTATGCTGTCCCTCGTCGGGGGTCCTTCTGCATTGCAGTAAATGCATCCATTATACTCCTTTAATGGATGACATCACCATCATTAACAATGATGGCTCAGGGAATAATAGTACCTGTGATTACTCTGAATATAATGCTAGTCAAACAACATGCGTATAAGAGTGTGTATAAACCAATCTCAACGCCATCAAACAGTGCTTCCAGAAGGAATTCTTCTTAGCTCATATTTATTGGGCTCTTGAGGGAGTGGGTGATGGACTGATCTGTCTTATTTTCTGTTTGGTAATACTAAGGATTGAACTCAGGGCCTTTTGGTGCTTGTTTGGCAAGTGCTCTACCACTTGAGCTATGCGCCCAACTTTTTTCTTTTTTTGCATCGGTCATTTTCAAGGTAACTCACTGGACTGGATTGTGAGCCTCCCATTTGTGACTCCCTGTGTGGCTGGAGATGGCAGGCACACACCACTGTGCCCAGCCGTGGGTTGAGATGAAGTCTCAGGAACTTAAAAAAAATTTTAACCCAGGCTGGCCTTGAACAGATCTGTTCTTTGCCCCCCAAGTAGCAAGGATTACAGGCTTCAACCACTAGGGCCGGATGAATTATTCTTGGTCTCTCCACATTTTCCAACATATTTGAAGGCTTTTCAAGAAGAGTTTCTATTGTTTTTTGGTGGTTTTTTTTTTTTTTTGGTCATCATCAAAAGTAAATATTTTAAAATTCAGTAATACCTATAAATTCTCTATATAAGGTCTATCAGTTGGTTCTAAATGCATCTGTGGTAATTAATGTGCTTTTACAGGGGGGTGGGAGAGTTGTTTTGTTTTTGTTGTCTTTGTGTGCTTTTAAACCAAAAATAAACGTTTTCTAATTAAAGCAATGTGCTGAAGATTGTGTGTTTGCAAGAGCTCTTTCATTTACTAGATGGTTAAACACACCAAGCAAGGCAATATTTAGGCAATTCTGAAGAAGTTGTGTGTGTGTGTGTGTGTGTGTGTGTGTGTAAGGAGGGGGGTTGGGCATTTCAGTTGTAATGATTTTTCTCTCTGTCATTTAGCAGTTTTGGTTTTTTGTTTCCAGGGCTTTTTCATCATGGCAGCACCGGGCCATTTGAGGTACCTGCTCTCTAATCAGCCCTGGCGAACGTCCAGGTCCAGTCAGCCTGGGCGGAAACTCTCTAGGCCCAGGGTTTAATTGGGGCCACCCACCATGGAAGCGCTTCCTCGCTTTGTCCAGTGAGATGGAAGCTTTGACTGCAGTGCACATAAAAACATCCCACACCGCTGGGCAGGCACAAGTGGGCTCCGATGGCCTCAGGCCATGTATTGTGAGCTTTTCACACATTTCCAAAGGGCTCCCCAACCATCTGAAATGCAAGACATCCCATCTACTGGCAGAGGAAGACAGAACTCCCGAGAAAGAACAATACCAAGTGTTTGCTGTCTTGACAACCAGATGAGAACCCCTCCACATAGATCCCACAAAGAAATACACTCCTCGCCCATACCTTCTGCTATTATTTCTCAGGTACCTCAGACTTTGTCATTCCTTACACCAAAATAAAAAAGTGCATTGAGATTCAGTCATTGATTTTAAATGATCCTCTTCTTAAAATGTGGGCCCTGAAGCATTGTGGAAATGCCAGGGCCCAATAGCTCCCCAGCTTCTGGAAACGAATGGCCTGTGTGACGGGTCACAGCCCCACACAACACATCTAGTGGGCCTGGCTGTGTAATGGGGGAAGGCAGGGTGTCTGGAAGGGGCAGATCCTGGTAGGTGTTTGGCTTCTGCCCATAAGTCAAGGGTGCTGTGACCTTGGAGCATGCTTAAAATTAGAAATGTCTAAATTAGATGGGAATGTTGCATCTGTAGACATCCTATTGGCTGAGGTTTCTCCAGATCACAACAGCTGGCACCCTGGGAACAGAGACTCACCCTTCCCATACCCCACCACAGCACACAGGAGGATGGAAGAGAAAGGATGGGGAGAGAAGGTTCACAAAACTGCCACTTGCCAGCACCTACACTGACACTGAGCTTGATGTTCACGGTCTGTTAGGGTTCAAATGATAGTGGGGAACTGACCCGTCTCACAGGGTGATCACCTCCACCTTGGTAAGACAAATCACCCTGCATCCATGTAAGGTGATCTTAGCATTTTTACCATCTTGTGGGTGAGGAAATGGAGGCTTATCGAGGGCAGGCTCACACCTGTAATCCTAACCACTCAGGAGGTTCAGAGCTAAGGATTACAGTTCGAAGCCAGCCTCAGCAGGAAAGTCCCTAAGACTCTTATCTCCACTTAACCAGTAAAAAGCTAGAAGTGGAGATGTGGCTCAAGTGGTAGAGTGCAAGCCTTGACTGAAAAAGCAAAAGGATGGTGTCAGTCTGCGTTTATAGTTATCATTTCAAATGGTGCAATTCTTTAAAGAAGATAACTGCGAGGGTTGGCTCATTCTCTCTGACATTTTGAATGATTCTGTTTTTGTGAATGGAGTAGAATCTCTGCCTTTCTGTTTCTATATATCCACTCATTCATTTAGAACATTTCTTGCACTTCTACCTTAAGGCCCTTTTGCCTGGCTGGGCTTAGGAGCCAAGCAGTAGGTTGGTGAGGAGTGAGCGGGAAGTGGCTGTGGATGTAATGTGTTCACCTTAGCATGCCACTGTCCATGTAACGGAATTCGTGAGGTAGCACGAGTGCCTGGAAAGATGTTGAGGAAATGGAGGGACACAAGGAAATCAGGAAATTAGAAAGGGCAATGCAGTTCATGGCTCTAGGTGGAATACCTTTTTGCTCTTACTCAGTTCTTCAATCCAAAGTAAGAATGGGTCTAAGAGAGGAGAAGATATCAAGCCAGGCTGGGCACTGGGAATGGCTCTGCCCTGCTGGGGGTCGGGGAGAGGGGGTGATGGGAAATGCAATCCAGCACACCCCAGGTTGTAACAGTCACATTTGCATCCAGGTCCCACCTCTTGGGCCAATAATTTCTGTCAGCATAAAAGTGACATGCTTTGAATTCAGAAGAAGGGAAAGGGAAAGTTGAGAAAGCGGACCACCCTCTCCCACCCAAACTCAAGTCAAACGAACTATGAATAAATATAGCCAAAAACGCAACAAAAGATACAACAAATCAACACCAAAGTCTTTATCACTCAGCGCTGGTACTAGAGCAAGGATTTCGGTGCCAGGTCTACCCTGTATCCTTTGTGCTATACTTGGCTTCCTCCATGAAGAAGGAAGGAGAGAGAAACACCGCTGGAGCTTTAAATCCTATTGGCTTGAAGAAAGCAGTATTGGCACCCAAGTGGAAATAGAAGGAGAGTGGGTCACAATGATTGTTTGATAATATATTTAGTTACACCAGAATCCAGACCGACTTAATTGGAATATTCCTGGGGATGCCAAGAATGAGTATGGCTAACAACCTTCCAGGTGCTTCTGATTAACAGGGGTTCCCAGTCTCCACCGCTAGCCCCCTCCCAGCCGGATACTTACCGAGCGCTGATGTACAACCCTGTACTCCATAGGATCATAATGGGGAGGGGAGCAGGGGAAAATGATCACTGAAAACAGAAGTCATTTACCCTTCCTGGCATCTTCCAGCCCTTTAGACTCTTCCCTGATTCAGAATGCTTTAGAACTTGCCTTCAGTTTGTGTGTGCAAATAAGTAGCCTTGTTTTCATGGTCAGGCAAACAAGCCTTTAGTAGTAGAGATAGGGGAAAGAAATGGGGAATGGGGTAGGGGAGGGGGCAGGTCATGGCTCAGCGTGATCCACCAAGAAAAATGGAAAGCCCTGAGTCCCTGAGTTCAAGCCCCGGCACTGGAGCGTGCATACACACACACACACACACACACACACACACGAATTAGGGAGGGCACAAGGTTACTCTCAGACGAGTTTGGACAAAGCACCCACCCCTCTGATTTCCTTTCAGGTTTCCTGATGGCTGGGCTGTTGTCTCCAGTCCCACCCCTCACCCCCCTTTTTTTTTTCCAGTATGCTGCTTGGTGACAGAATTTCAAGCACAGTTAGGGTTTTTGATGTTGTTTCCCTTCATGTCCAGCTCTTCCCTGATGTCACATTAAATAGTGACCTGGGTCCCCTGCACGTAGATGCCTCCTACAAATGCAGATGTGAGCCTACACCAATGCTACACATCAGAATTGCGATGGATGTGACCCAGGGAATCTGCATTTCAAACTAGCATTGTGGGTGATTTCTCACCAGGAGGAGGTGTCACGTTCTGACTCTACAGCCTAGCTTTCTTTACCTGTCCCCTGTTGCACTCAAACAGACTACTTAGGTTGATCCATAGGCCAATCTGTCATTCATTCTAGGCTTGGCACAGACCTTGTAGAACTGAGCAGGGCAGTATGTCTACCTTCGCTGGCATCACGAGGTCCAAGGTCTTCATTATTGTACTCCTTGATGCTAGCAGGGGACAGTGGCCTAATGTGCTCCAGTCTGGCCCCTGTTGAGTTCAGGACCTGCATTCCATAGGAACCCTAAGACCCACAGTGGCCATCTCCAGCATGATGCTGTACTGCGCGCGCGCGCGCGCGCGCACACACACACACACACACACACACACACACACACACACACACACACACACAGAACCATACATTGGCTGAAATCTGAGTTCCTCGACAGCCTTGCAAATCCTTCCATCCAACCGCCTGCAGTGGCTGCCTCTTGCTCAGCTGGTCATTCGCCCATCAAGGCAAACGCTGAGTCCTCTTCCTTAACAAAGCTGACCTAGTCTTTTTGTTTTCTTTTTCCATGTCAGCTCCTAAGAGATGCTTTGCGTGCACATTTGTTCTCTTCCCTCGCTCAGCCGCCTCTCCCCCTTCTCATCTGCCTGAGCATGTATATTACATTCAGTAATGACCTTGCTAGGAGCCTTATGATGCTCTCCCGTGATGGGGTTTGGGATCCTTTTCATTCATTCCATTACTGTTTTTGAGTTATCCACGGAAGTTATTTGCGCCCCCGGCACTGCCTTGGGAGAAAGTGTGGACAAATGAATCAAATACACGAATTGAATGGATGGCCGGCACAGCGCCATTGGTTGTACAGGAGGGCGCTGACAGGCTCTGTGTGTTATGGCTGATGGTGGTGGATCTGGGTGTCCAGGGCTTAAGATTCAATCGTGCAGAACTGGCAGCATGGTTCCCCCCGCCCCCCCCCCCCCGCACCCAGGAGAAGGACCGAGGTGTGCGTGGGGGGTGTGGGGGGGGGTGCTGGCTCCTGGCGCCAACTCTGTAGCCCTCTAGCCGCCCGGGACAGGATCCTGGGTGGGTGGGTGGGTACGGTGCATGCTCGCAAGCCCTACTTTGTCATGGGGGGGGGGGGGTGTGGAGGCTCCCTGGCCGGGCCTGGCGCTTAGGAGCTGAACTTTAGATTCTCCCCACTCTCGGTCCCGCCGGGACTCGAAGTCGGCAGGGGCCGGAGGAAACGTGGCGACGTCCTCTACCTGAGCCCGCCCCGTCCCGCCACCCCCTCCCCGGGGAGGGGGGCGCTCATCCCAGGCCTGACCCAGCCCCCCCCCTTCTCTCTCTCGGCGGTGTTGCCTCCCTCCCCTTCCCTCAGCTCGGAACCCCACGCCCTCGCCGCAGCACGGGAGCTCAGACGAGCCCGGTCGCCAATCAGGGCGCGGAGGAGAGGCGGGCGCTGAGCCCGGCGCGCTGGGGAGGGAGGGGACCCCCTACCCCCTACCCACCCGCCACCCACCCCCGGCCTCAGACACCGACCCGGGCGGACGCACGGACGGGCGGGCGTCGGGAGGGTCTCCCCGCCGCTGCCGGACGATCTCGCCGCAGCCCGGGGCGGGGTGGGGTGGCGGGGGGGTGGGAAGCGCTCCCCCCACCAACCCCGCGTGCGGTCCCCTGTTTGGAGCCGCCGCAGCCGCCCCCCACACCCCACACCCGCACGGCGCGCGCCCGCCCGGCCGGCCCGGCTGCGGCGGGCGGCTGCGGCGGCGGCGGCTCCCACCTGGCGCCGCACCTGGGGCGCCGCGCTCCCGGGGCCCCCGCCGGGGAGAATGCGCGCCGCCGCCGCCGCCGCCCGCGCGCCGCGCCCGCCGCGCCCGCCGCGCCCCGCCGCCCGCACCTGACCATGGCGTGCGCCCTCCTGCTCGCCGGCGCCCTCGCCGCCGCCGCGGGCTCCGGCCCGCCCTGCGGCCCCGCGGGACTGGGGCGTTTGGCCCAGGCAGGTGCCACCCCGTGGGGGGGGGTGGGAGGAGGGGAGGAGGAGGCGGGGGTCCCGGGGGAGGGGGAGGCGGACGCCCCCCCCCGTGCGGGGAGCCCCGGGGAGCGGGGTGGGGGGGACGCCCGCCCGGTGCCAACCCCGCCGCGCCGCTGACCCGCGCGCGCGCGCGATGTCACTTTTCCCCCTCGCAGGCGCTGCAGCTGGGCTGCCTGGGCGGTGCCTGGGTCGCCGCGGCCGGGGCCGGTGACAGCAGCGGCGGCGGCCACGGCGGCTTCAACGCGGGTTCGTATCTGCTCTGCGCCCCCCTCCCGCCCTCCGCCCCCCGCCCCGCCCCCCTTTGTCTGCCCCTCTCTCCGGCTGAAGGTGGAGGCGCGCGGGCAGCAGGTGTGCGCCGTCCGCGCGGGCCCCCGGCGCGCCCGTGGGGCCAGGACCGAGAACGCAGCACGCGGGTGGATCGGGGCCTCAGGCTGCGGGTCCCAGAACGCAGCGGGAAAACCATCCACCACCGAAAAAAAAATCCTCTCCCTGTTTCCCAGATGGCTAGTTCTGTTCAGAGACAGACAGACAGACAGACAACCGACAGACAGACCCCTAAGGGCGGTGAGAAGTTAGGAAGAGGACACAGGTGGAGGCACTTGCTAGTCTCATTTCTTCCCTCTCTTTGGAAAGGCCCGCCGACCCTAACCACTGCCGGTGGGGTGGGAACTGGGAGACTCCGCTCCCCACCCTCCTCTTCCTCCTCACTCTCTCCTTCTGGCAACTCTGGGGGGATCACCCCATGCCCACAGGTGGCCTTCTCCTAGACGGCAGTGCAGCGGGAGCTTGGGGGCTTGGCAGGCTGCATCTGCTGCCGCACACTTCTGCTTATCAACTCCCCCATGGAGAAGGGGATCCCTCGGTTTGCACTGTGTGTGTGTGTGTGTGTGTATGTATGTATGCATGTATATATGTGTGTATGTATGTATGTTTCCACCAGCCGATGCCTGATTCATTCATCCTGTCTAGCAAAAAACAAAAAAAAAACACCCCAAACCTTATTATTCCAACCTGGATTCTTTGGCTCTTCCTTTCTGATCTTTGCAAGATTACTCTTGATGGGGACAGAAGCCAACTACTAGGATTTCCCCTCCCTCTCCCTCTCCTCTCCCCCTCCCCCAGGTGGAATTGTACAAAAAGGTTGCTCGACTCTGGGTGACAGAGAGGGCAAGAGAAGCCTGAATATTATCCATGGGTCAAAATGATCATTTTTGTCCAATCAGAGGCTGAGGTTTCTCAGTCACCTTCCCCCCACCCCCACCCCTACCACCACATCAGGCCTGAAGAATGCTTCCATTCCAGTCTCCATCTCTGAGGTCCTCCTCTTGGGGCAGTTCCTGGAGTAGTGAATGGGATGACTTTTGACAGGATACCTCTCACTGCGCTTCCCAACAGCCTGCGGACTTAATCTTCCCTTGGTAGCAAACTTGTACATAGCAGGTGTGTGGGGCGTGTGGCTGAGGCTTCCACAAGCCTCCCAACTAAGAGCAGGCAGAATTTCAGAGGATTTGGGACAAAGCTGTAAGAAACAGCTTACGGTGGAAACTCTTGTCTGGACCGTATGTCAGACATGGCTTTTGTAGTCGGTTAGGTTTTACTTTGGTAGAGGGAGGAGGTAGGCTTTCTATTAAGAAAAAAAAAAACCCTGTGTTTAATCAAAAGCTACATCTCTGCAAAGTAATATATTGGAGAATATTTGTTTAAGAGATGTGAAATACACCCTGCTCAGGTGTCTTTTCCCCTCAGGTTGACAGAAGGGAAAAGCTTTTTTAATTTTTTTCCTTTCTCAGTTATTGAAAAAAATATGGATGCCAGTTATATAAGATAACCACCTGAAGGAGAGAAGCACGGAGAACAATTGAGACAGGAATAAAGGATGTAAGGATGAGCATTGTCCAATCAATAGAAATCACAGATGGGGCAGAGACAGAAGACAACCATGCAATATGATTGTCACCGAATTCCCCACCCCCAACCTCAGTATAATTAGAATATCATTGAGATTGATCTATATCATTGATATCAATAACATTGATCTCTGGTAGCTACAGAGTTTCTGTACCCTGTAGCTTTTTATTTTGTTTTTGATTGTTGTTGACTGTTTTGGAAAACATGGAAATTCCTCCTGCTTTTTCTTCTTCTTTTTTCCCCTCCCTCCCTCTTCTCAGTAACCAAGAACCGAAGTGACTCAAACGTGCCTCTTATTTGTTCAGAATCTTTATAAACACTTTCCAAATTACTTTCCAGTTCTGTGCTTGGAGAAGCGAAATGCAGAGCGTTGGTTAAGTGTGACTAGGACATATTCTAAATCATTACCGGGGGAGGCGGGGAGGAAGATGTTCTCCAAATTCAGTGTTTAGTAAAAGAAAGAGAATGTGCTGGTGTGGCTCTCTCAGACTTGTTCAGCTCCCCACCTCCCCCTTTAGAACATACAGCAATTGGGGGTGCTCTGGGGAGCAGCGAGGGAAGGTGGCTTTCAACATGTCTTTCCAGGTGTCCCGAGCTCAGCCACGCCCCCTTGGACATGTCTGAGCAAGGTTCAACATCAGACTCTCCAACCTGGTTCTGAAAATTCTGGGGTATTTTTATGCATGAGGCCGTGTTTGAGGCTTGTGATGGAACCAGATTTTCCCTGGAAGAGCTGGTAGGAAAATACAAATGGCAAGATGCACTGAAAGTTTGTTCCTGCTGTGTAAATAGTATCGGCAACCTAGAAATGGCTGTTGCTTGCGAATGAGTTACCCTTGGCGAATTAAATCCTATCCAAATAATCGACATTGGCTCCCAATTCATTTTAAACACCAAGCTGTTGATCCCCTTGAAGTAAAAATCAGTTTACCTTTGTGATTTTATATTAAATTTATCTCCCCCAATGAGCATAGTATAATTGTACATACGGATCTATGGTGGATAAGTAGGAAGCGTCAACCTCTCTTCTAACAGACTGTGTTGTGGTATTTTCTGTAAGTGTTCTAGAAAAATGCATCATACTTGGGCTTGGACTTTAGGTCCTAGAGCTAATTGCAGATGCTGCCAGGTGCTTGTCTGGCTGGGCTATTCGGAAGTCTTGTTCTCTCTAGGTACATAGCAATAGGATGGAAGATCACTGGGCTGTCCCTATTTTCTTGGCCAGCCTGTCACGAAGTGACCATTTGGCACTGTGGGTTCTGGGTGCTGACAGCTCAACTTTTCCCATTGCAGATTACGTCTTTGTCACGCCGGTAGAAGTGGACTCGGGCGGGTCTTACATTTCGCATGACATTTTGCACAACGGCAGGAAAAAGAGATCGACTCAGGGTGCCAGGAGCTCCCTGCACTACCGGTTTTCAGCATTTGGACAGGAACTACACTTAGAACTGAAACCCTCGGCGATTTTGAGCAGTCACTTTATTGTTCAGGTACTTGGAAAAGACGGTGCTACAGAGACTTGGGAACCTACGGGGCAGCGATGTTTCTATCAGGGATTTATCAGAAATGACAGCTTCTCCTCTGTTGCTGTGTCTACCTGCGCTGGCTTGGTAAGTCTGTGTCCCACCCCCATGTCCGGTTGAGTTCACTGTTCGTGGTTTGCATAGGTGTCATTGAGCAGATGTCTGCAAATATTAAGAGCTAATTTGTAGCTAACTGCCTGCCCCCCACGGTCAGCTTTTGATACTTACAATATTCTCAATTGAATTAATGTAATCTGCTCTCTGAAGAAAAAGGAAAGAACATATAATAGAATTTTAATGACCATTTAGGACATTCTTTTGATGTTTAATGGTCTGGGCCTTCACGTTCTCCATGTTTGAGAGGATTCCCCAAGGAAATAAATTTGATGGATGCCATTCGCTTTGTGAAGTCTTGGGAGCTCAGCCTTCTATAAATCTAACCAGCTGCATGTATCTATGTGACTCTGAAATATGAAACTATATTTCAATGCAAAATTGCATTCAGCAGTCTTGGTCAGTCCACCTTCAACTTTGTACAAGGAAAGCCTTTTAGTTTCTTTTAAGTAATCTGTTGATGTTGTCTTGCAAACATAAAGAATCCTTTTAGACTGGGTGCTGGTGGCTCATGCCTATAATCCTAGCTATTCAAGAGACTGAGATCTAAGGATCACAGTTCAAAGCCAGCTTGGGCAGGAAAGTCTGTCAGACTCTTATCTCCAGTTAACCTGCGAAAAAGTTGGAAAGGAAGCTGTGGTTCAAGCACCTTGAGCAAAACTAAGAGACAGCGTCCAGGTCCTGGGTTCAAACCCCAGTATGGGCACACATACATGCAAAAATCCTTGTAGAACATGGCTTGGTGGTGTTCCGGGCTTGGCAGGATGAAGTTCGATATCCAAGAAGGCAGAAGATTTAAAAGCATCTAGGACAAGTGTTATTTCCTCTCTTGGAATGCCAGCCAAGAATTGTGTTGTGAACTCTATTGCATACAAGGTCGAATCAACTAGACAAGGCAAGAAAGGCATTTAGGCTTTTACATTGTGTTGCGATCAAGAAATGTGATTGAGAAATATCTTGGATTGACAGAAGTGTTTGTGCCTGTGAGGCAGAGTGACCATGCTGTGGCCTGTCCAGAAGGAACATGTTAGAAGGCCCTTTGAGGGTGTCATTGGGAATGCCTGGGGCACAGTGTGTCGTAGGCAAGAGGAACTGCATATTTGGGGGTGGAGGAGGGCTCCCGTGTTCTTTGCCAGTTGACATTTTCAGTTAAGATGTGATGTGACTTCTTTTTGTTTAATTTTAAATCTCATGGTGTGGCCTGAATTGTGGCTAAAATCTTTCCTCATCTGTACAGTCACAATATTCTTCCATCTATTTAAATTATAAAGTAAAGCAAAGAGCAATTCCCAACGAAGCTGGATCCATTTAAGCAATGACTCCAGCTCACTAATGACCTGTGTATTGTAACCTGGTTACAGCCACGTGTTGCACGTGCCCAACTAGATCTTGGCTTTCTGTTTGTTTTGTGGTGGCGAGTCTCTTGCTGTGTCTCAGCATTCCGCCATTCTCCTGGATGGCCCTCTGTCTACTCAGAATTCAGAGCCTTTAGATGCCTCCCTGAACCTTGTTTCATGACACTGGTGGTTAAGAGCGTTCAGCTTGAATTTTGACAATCATACCCACACCTACCAAGAGGGCCCAAGGCATGTTATCATTTAAGCTCTATGCACCTTCACTTCTTCATCTCTAAAATGGGAATCATGGGACAGACCACGCCCCCTACGAGGCTGTGGAGAAGTGAGTTACATGGAAAGCAGGCCAGCAGCCCCTGGCTCTCCAGCTCTTCTCTCTCTACAAAACTTAGCTTCCCTTGGGATTCCATTGTCTACGAGGGATAGGAAATCTGATCAGTCATCTCATTCACAGATTTTGGGGAAGAGATTTTTGTTATTGTTGTTCCAACACTGTGGGGGGGGGGGGTGTGTGGAGGGGGGGAGGTGCTTGAACTCAGGGCCTGGGCACTGTCCCTAAGCCTCTTTGCGCTCAAGGCTAGTGCTCTACCACTTGAGTCACAGTGCCGCTGCCAGTTTTTGAGTGGTTCATTGGAGATAAGAGTCTCACGGGAACTTTTCTGCCTGGTCTGGCTTCAAACTGCGATCCTCAGATTTACCCTCCTGAGGGGCTAGGGTTACAGGCATGAGCCACCTGCACCCAGCTAGTTCTTTTCTTTTTAAGGAACTCACTTTGGTTTGGTGCTGACAGAAAAACACCAAAGCAATGATTTCTCCCTACATAGGTACTATAATAATCTATATTGCTTTCTAACTCTGCAGAGATACTCCATGAATAAGTTTTGTGGTCATGTAAGTTAAGGAAACTGTAGGTTTAAAGGAAGTTAGATGCCTTTCATACCTCTCATGCTTTTCAATATTATACATTGTGGATCTCCAAGAAATGGCACTGAGACCACTTTGACCATTCCCCTTCTTCTTAAGCTTATAGATCTGTCAGCTTCCTTTACCAGCATTCTGTGTTTCCTTATAAAACAAGCATTTTCCAGTCCTCAGCTTACTTGTTCTTCATTGGTACCCAATATGACTGATGGTCCTGATTTCTGGCTGAGGAGATAGATATGACTTCAGAAACTCTAAACCAAGCTCCCGTCTTTATATGAGGATCCCACGAGAAGACTTTACCTTGTGTTTCTGCTTAGGCCTGTAGTACATGGACTTGTTTACCTTTGAGAACCTCAGCAAAGACCAAGCTTGTCAGAATGGTTAGGCTGCTTTGCTGTTTCTGTCAGACCCTGTGTTCAATGTCTGATTATTCCCTGGGCTCAGTACCCCACCAGAGGTTCCCAGTGGAATGCATCCCATAGTAAGAGTTTCCACAGCAACCCTTGTGGTCTGGGTTCCCAATACACTACTTATTTTTGTCACTTGGTTTCCCTTACTTTCTCTTTTCTTTTGTCCCCAACAATTATGTGGCATTTTTTTTCATCCTCCATGGCTGGCTACTCTAATGTCCCCATTGTGTCTTTCTTTAGTGGTGGCTTTTTCAGACTTGGACTTCAGTGTTCCATTCTCAGGAGAGCCTGGGTCCTTGCAAGAAACTTGGGAAGCCATTGGCTTTCAAAAGGCACCAGCGGTGGGGATGCCTTGATCTCTCCTTTTCAAACACTCGTTTTTAACACTCAGGGAGCTCAGTCATTGACTTGTCTCTTGCTAGTCACTGCCTGCCAAGCAGTCTTTAGAAAGCTCATTTCCATTCAACAAAGGGCTGAAGTTGAATGACTTTTATCCTTGGCTCTGCTGGCTGGAGGCCTCCTGAACTCTAGGGATTGTTGAATTACATATACCCCATTGCAACTTCGTGGACTCTCTGGAGAGGATCACGTGAAATTAAGGATTAGGCTGGATCGTATTAACCAATTTTCTAATACAGGCTGACCCCAAATCAAAGGCGTTTTCTTAGGCCATTACTCAATTTGTCAAGGGTAAGAAAAAGAAAAGAAAAGACTTTTTAAAGTTTTTTTGGCTTCACTTCACTCTACCCTCTTCACACACGATTTGTGGAAACACTTAATTATTTGCTTATAACAACACTTTTAGCAACACATCAGACCAAAAACTGTTAAAAAAAAAACATCCCAAAGCCAAGTTTCTTGCCAGAGTGTTGCGCTGCGGAGTAGCTGAGCCCAGGCTGAGGATCTCACATTAGAGTGCATGGCGCCCATGCTTCCTCCCTGGGTTTTCTGTTTGTCCACCAGAGACAGCCACTGAAGAATCCATTTCCCAGCTCCCTGAGCCCTGGGCTTGGTGAGTCCTGAGCTTGCCTCTGCCTCCATCTTTCTCATCTGCACAGTGGGAATGGTGATTCTCTGACGTAGGGTTGGGAGGCTTTGTGTCGAGTGCTCAGCTGGGCACAGCCTTGATTATTCTTGGCTTTCAGCTAGGTTATAGTCTTAGGCAGGAAATGGCCATTGACCCTCTCTTCTCCCCATCCCCTGTCCTGAAGGGTTTTAAAGCCAGTCAGTCAAGAAAAGAGTGCTTTGGGTTTGGGCCACCATGTTGGTAGAGACACCGAGGTTTAGAGGAAAAAAGAATCATTGCAGCTGGGTGCTGGTGGCTCATGCCTGCAATCCTAGCTACTCAGGAGGCTGGGATCTGAGGATTGGGGTTCAAAGCCAGCCTAGGCAGGAAAGTCCATGAGTCTCTTATCTCCAGTTAACCACCAGAAAACTGGAAGTGGGGCTATGAGTCAAAGTGGTGGAGTTCAAGCCTCATAACAACAACAACAAAAAGAATCATTACTTTATCCGCTAAGAAGAAATAAGAAAAAGGACACACAACTTGTACCCATCCCATGTGAGGGAGCATTGCATGTCATGGCTTTGGTTCTGTCTCAGGTACCAGCTCCAAACCCTTACAGGTTACATGAGTCAGCCATATTGTTCATCTTTTTTGCATTTAATTTCTTCCTTGATATGATAAGGGTAATGATAGTATTCCTTCTCATGGGATCTGTAGATGTTTGATTGAAATATGATACTGGTGAACATTTAAGACAATACCTGGCACCAGAAAGAATATTGGTGTAGCATGAACTTATCTAATCTGAAAATCTGAAATGTTCCCAAAGCTGAAACTTTTGAAGTGACAACAAGTAGAAAATTCCACTGACCTCATAGAATGGGTTCAACATAAAGACACGCTAAAAATAATGTATAAATGACTTCATGATTATATGTATGTGTGTGTGCAACATAAATAAATTTCATGTTTAGACTTGGGTCCCATCAGCAAGATATATCATTATATATGAGAGAAATATTCCCAGATTCTCCCCTATCCCAAATCCATAACATTACATCCTAAACATTTTCAATGAGAAATACTTAACCTGTTGTAGTAAAGATTTGGTAATAATTACAACTATTATAGACCTTCTTCCCTAGAGAAGTTTTCCAAAGTCAGCTAGTACCAATACTTATCACCCACAGGAAGGAGGGAGGTTTATCCTAGATAAAAATAAGCACTTAGAGAGATTAAAACTAGAGCTCATAGTTGCTGGTGGCTTAAGCCTGTAATCCTAGCTACTCAGATCTGGTCTCTCATGGTTTGAGGCCAGCCTGGACAAGAAAGTTCACTACCTTCCCTTCTCTAAAATAACCAGCAAAAATCAGGACTGGAGTTATGGCTTGAATGGTAGATTGTTAGTTGCATGAAATCCTATACTTTGTCAGAGAGACAGTCATTTCTTCTTGGCGAAGAGCTGAAATGTGAAATGAATTCAGGACTCTGATTGTGGGAAGAGATATATTCACTTCTATTAACATGAGCATTCAACATCACTGTCAGTCTAAATTGGATGCGTGACAGACAAAGCTACTGAGAACTCATTTCATCCTGGTTTTCCATGAACCAGACAGTGCCTTTGAGTAGTCCCCTCCAGCAGAACATATGTGTTGGTAAAATTGCATGGTTTCCCACCATTAGCAATAAACAATTTGGGGAGAAAATGGTACTGATTAATTCCTGAAGTCCGAATCTAAACAGGCTTAATGATAGCACTGCACAGGAAGGCTTTCGTGACCAAAACTATTTGCTTGGCCTTCATACACATCTCTGTCCACAAGCCTAAGAGTTCCTCTTTAGTTACACTAAGTTATTCTCATGAAAGCTTGTTCCCACGGGTTCTTTTTTTTATCCAATTACAGGACAGAATACATTCAAATAGCAAAGTGCAAGTCTGCTGAGCTTTCTGTCTAGACAGCAAGCTCACCTCTCCTGAAGGGATGGATGCCTTTGATGGAGCTAAGGCTTTCATTTTCAGTAGACTTCTTTTGATTGCTTATTCATGCCATGGAGCTTTGGAATAATTTATCTGCCCTTTATTACCACCACAAGTCAAAGGGGAAGCATGCTTTGTAATATAAATGATATAGTGCCCATCATTAATTTGAGAGAAGTCGGCTATGTGCACACCCCTATTTGAGAGACGGCACTTGAAAGAGATTGAGATAAGCTTATAAAGAAGATTATATCAGCTGATTTACCAAGTTCTCTAATAGGGTGTGTTTCAGCCTCTATGTGTTCTCCCTGTGATTTTGCAATTTCATATTCCCTTTTTTATTTTAATTGACCACTTCCAGGAGACAGATGAAGATTTACTCCAAATCAATTTCTCTGGGGCTAATGAACATATCTGTGTGTGTGTGTGTGTGTGTGTGTGTGTGTGTGTGCTAGTACTGTGTCCTGAACACAGGGCCTGTGCACTATTTCTTAGAGTTCAAGGTTAGTGCTCTACTACTTGAGCCACAGCTCTACTTCTAGCTTTTGGTGGTTCATTGGAAGCAAGAGTCTTATAGACTTTCCTGCCTGAGTTGGCTTCAAACCAAGATCCCCAGATCTCAGCCTTATGAGTAGCCAGGATTATAGGCATGAGCCACTCGTGCCTGTCTATGAACACACTTTTTTAAAAAACAGATAGATGAGGCTGAGTCTGTTTTATGTGTATTAGAGATGAGTAAAATATATTATTTAAATGCATTGCTACTACCCATATAAGTATTCTTATCTTAATAACAGGATTTTTCAGTAAAATGCATGATAGGATGAATTCGATTCTTGCCAAAGGTATAAAGAAATATTAATTGCTGTTAAGTTATTACGTGTTAAGCACAGTCCTTTACAACTAAAACATAATTCTAGAAGAATGGCTCTTGGATCAAGGAGGCATAAAAACAACAGCAACCATGCTGCCATGTGTCCTGGCGGGGTCGGAGGGCACGGTTGTCCTCAGCTGAGAGCGTGTGTCAAGGGCCCAATCACAAACTGACTTTATTTACAAAACACATTTCCACAAATTTATTCGTTACTTTCAGAGTATACTTGACATTAAGCATGGTGATGTCAGGTAAATGCTTGACACCCAACATGTTTCAGATTTTGGAGTTTCGTTTTGTTTTTACATGTCGGGATATTTGCATAGACTTTACTGATCGAATGTATCTAACCCACAAATCCCAAATCCAGAAAGGCTCTGAGATCTGAGAGTTAATGTCACCTTGATGCTCAGAAGGTTTCAGATGCCAGAGTATTTTCTGACTCTCGGATGTAGCTACACAGTCTGTAGCACACCTGTCTTCAGGGGCTTCAGCCATCTCATGAACCAGGCAGGAGTCTGGGGGTGGTTGGACTGCAGCAGTCAAACCATCTGGGAATGTTTTAGAAGATGTGTATTTGCTTTTGCATTTTACAACATGCCAACCCAGACTACTGAAAATAACTGGACCACTGAAGAAACAGAGAGGATATTTATAATGAAATGTGCCCTTAGTTTCTCAGGAGGAAAGAGGTCTAACTATATGGGTGTGGGTTACAGATATGGATACTGTTTCTGGGTTTGGAGTTGACCTAAGAGAAACATAGAATGTTGTCTCTGCTCTCTTGACCTGTATATACACAGGGGCCATGGGCAGTTCTGGGAATGAAATCAGGAATGTCCTCTGTGTTTTCTAAGTATGCCATTGCCCAAGACTCTTGAAAAGATGTTTTCCCTTGTTCCTATCTAGTGCATATAATTGGACACTTTACACATACATATCTTTTTGAAATAGTAATTGTGTTGGGGGAGGATTTCACTGGGATGCAAGGTGTACAGCTTAGTTCTCTATTATGAATAGTGTTAGCAGAAGACCCAAGCATTCATCTGTCTGTTTCATCCTTTCCTTTGAAGACTAATTTGCCTACATGACCGGTACACTGCTATTTCTATAATTCACAATAGCCTCTAAATTGCTCAACCTTTGATGAATATACCAAGTAGGCACAGTCAAAGTCACACTGGAGTGTAGGTTCTTTTTCTTTTCCTCTACTTCTTCCTCTACCCCATCCTTCCATCTCCCCATCCTCCCAACTCCAAACATTTATCCTTGGCTTATTCTGTGCTACAGAATTATGAGAGCCTCTGGGCAGATGAGAGTAATATGGTTCTTGAGTTCTCTGACATTCCAGCATGAAGGCAGAGAGTAATGACGTCATGAATATAAATGCACATGGATAGTGTGACAAAATGAACATTACAGTTGAGAAATGTTTAAATCACCATAGGTGCTAGGCCCTAAAGTTGAACTAGATGAATGAGGGGAGAGGAGAGGAAAGGGGCTGTGCGGAGCAGAGCAGAGGAAAGGGGAAGAGCGAGTGATTCCATTCGTCGGAGGAAACATATAAACACCAGGAAGAGGTCACTGCTCACGGACTTCCTCCCTGCGAGGGCTTTGGACACTCACTTTGCGATTTCTGCTCAAGGTTGGTGCTTTCCCACTGAAGCTACACCTCCACTTCCAGCTTTTTGCTGGTTAACTGGGGATAAGAATGTCATGGATTTTTCTTGCTGAGACTGGCTTTGAACTTTGATCCTCAGATCTCAGCCTCCTGGGCAGCCAGGATGACAGGCTGCGCTCTGTCTGCCTTGCCCCTACCTAGTGGGATTTAGATGAAGGTGACACGTCTTCCTCAGTCCCTAGTCAGAAGGTCAGATAATATTGACTGCATGGATTGGTTCACTGTAGTGACTGGAGACAAACATTTCCCGGGATCAAGTTCTGGGCCACCTGGGGTAGCAAAGATGCAGTTGCTGGCAGTCATTCTTGTCACCTGAGAACAGGGTCACATGACCCCGATGTCCATATATTCCTGAAATGAAAGTTCTATGGGCTTTTGAAGCACTTGAACCATATACTAGTCTTCTCTCCCCTTCCCATTCTCTTCTCCCCTTTCCTTTCCTCTCCCCGCTTCCCTTCCCCTTCTTTGTCCTTTTCCTTCTTCTCCCATGTTCTCCCTCCTCCTCTTCCTCCTCCTCCCCTCCTCCTCCCCCCTTTCTCCTCCCCATCTCATCCCCTTTTCTCCCCCTTCTCTCCCCCTCTCAACTTCCCTCTTCCCCCTCCTCCTCTCTCTTCCCTCTTCCCCCCCTCCTCTACCTTATTAATCTAGTTCATTTGAAATGAAAATCCAAACTATGATAAAAATGATCAACTGTGGATTCTTTCCACAAAGAGCTCATGGGCTCATAGAGGAACTAGGCAAGCATAAGCAACATTGCACAGCATCAAGGGTAGCTGGCAGGTTAAGTGCACTGGCCATTTGCCCACACACATCATGAATCAATATTATTGAGTACAGTGCCCACAGCAAGAATATCACAGCATCTTGTACTGTCAATATGTGGTCTTACTAGGACATCTTGGATACATTATCTGCCTTGTTGACTCACTACTTCTTATGTCAGTTGTCTCATTGGGACATACCTCTCCCCTTGTCTGCTGACAATAAGGGCAGATGGCATGAAAGCAGGAAAATACCAGTGAGTACATCATACGCCTGTCAGCAGGCGGCTGGAAGGAGGCAGAGACTTCATGGTTGGCTTGGAGGATGACTTCACACTCTGCAACCACTGTTAATTGATTTCTTTGAATAGTTCAGATGATGACAAGCGGGTTAATGTTGGAAACCAAGAATACTTACCGGTGGATTACATTGCCCCAAACTCATATGCAGTTCATTTGTGCCTTTGAAGATATCTATTTCAATGAGTCTAATTTTAGTGTGTGGTAGACTTTTATTTTTAACGAATGACAACATAAGTGAGGTGGTTTTTTTTGGAGGGGGTTGTCTTTACTCCATGAAATCTTGTATTTATTCTTTTGTGTTGCATGGAACATTACCTCTTGTTTGCTCTAGCACACCCTTATTCATTGAGAATATAATGAAAGCCAAGACACACACACACACACACACACACACACATGCACGCACGCACGCATGCACACACACACGCACACACACACAATTTTAAGTTCTCTAGGATCCACACTAAAAAAGAAAGAAAGGAAGAAAGAAATGGATATAATTTATGTTGGTATTAGATTGTATTGTATTAAACCTAATATGCTACACATGTAATTATTCCAAAAAAATATAATCAATGGGTGCCAGTGGCTCACGCCTATAATCCTAGCTACTCAGAAAGCTGAGATCCGAAGATCATGGTTTGAAGCTAGCCTGGTGAGATCTTATCTCTACTCAAAAACCCAAAGTAGAGCTGTGTCTCAAAGTGGTAAAGTGCTAGCCTTGAGTAAAAGAGTTCAGGGACAGCATCTGGGCCCTGAGTTCCAGCCCCATGACATATATATATATATATATATATATATATATATATATATATATATATATATATATGTATGTATGTATGCATGTATAATGCAGAAACTATTAATGAGATGCTTTTATTTTTCATATCAGACATTTAAGTCCAGGGTGTATCTTCTAACTTGAGCAACTACCATGTAAGAACTTCCTAATGTCTACCACACTGCAAAGAACAAATATAGTCTCTTGTATTCTGAGTTTTACTAATGGGACAATGAAGCAAGCGGATATGATTCTCTTTTCCTTGAGTTGTTTGCTGACATTGTCTTCCCCAGAGTGCTTTCAGAGTCCATGCAGTCTTCAGTTGGATGCTGTGGTGTGGACAGGGTGGTATTCTGGTTTGCAGACACTTAGTTATTATACAATTATATAGACATTTGCACAATTCTGTTGATGAAAGCCAGATTTAAAGATGTTGAATTAAATATTTCCCTTGAAGAGAAATGAAAGAGATTATGCTTTGAAAATTTTCAGAAGTTACATATGCATATTTTCTTCTAATTATATCTGGTTAAAACTTGCTAGCTGAATTAGCTTTGCTCATTTTTTTCCCTTCAAATAAAAACCTCTTTATTAAGTTTCAGATGTATGGTTTGTTTTCATAGTAACTTTCCTAGGTACATTAAATAACACATATAGGAAGTAAAAGAGAATATAGTTTTACCAAGATCCCTGATCAGGAAATTTAAAAGCTAATGCCACATTATTACCAATCCCCCCATATAACAACAACAACAACAACAACAGCAACAAGAATAGCAAGAATAATCCAGATCAATGGATACATTCAAAGGTCCATTGTTATCTGACGCAATGTCATATTTAATGTATTAGAATCTTAGCTTTTCTTGTGTTTCTGCTCATATGGATATTTGAGTGGATTTCCCTTGCTAGAAGGAACGCTGGCCAAAGCAGGCATTTCCACGGAAAGAGAGGAGAAATCAGCCAAGTAAAAGATCTTCTTCTTACTGCATCCCAGAATGTCTTCTTCACTGATGGAGAGTTAAACCCTGACTATAGTTCTAATAACACATCCATGTGTTGATTCCTGGTTTCTCAGGCCCCAAAAAGTGTTTAGGGGGTGTGGTTTCCTGGAAAGAAGAGTAGGTAGTGTTTATTCTATGGAAAAGATTCGCAGTACCAGGAAAAATGGCAGTGGATGTTTCCTTTCTCTAATCTGACTGGTAGACTGAGTGTGGCTAGGCCCGCATTAACCCACATTCTCCAGAGAAACCAAACCAGTAGTTCTGTTTTATATATCTGTGCTAGTCTCTGTAGGGAAAGGGAGAGGAAGAGGAAGAGACAGACAGACAGAAAGAGAGAGGAGGGAGAGATTTATTATAAGGAATTAGCTTGTGCATTTTGGACACTGAAAAGGCGAAAGATCTGTTGTTAGCAAGCTGTAGACCTAGAGAGCCAATACTATATATTTATCTATCTCAGAAGGCAATAAATGACAGGTGTTTCAGCTCAAAATACAGGCAGTGGTCATGGATGCCACCTTATTCAGACTTTTTGCTCTATTTATTTAGTCCTTCAATATATGTGGGTGAAATCCACTCACATTGGGGAAAGCTATACGGGTCTGCCAATTCTGATGCTAGTTTCATTCAGAAACACCTTCACAGGCACACCTAGGATAATGTTTAGTTATCTGGGCATCCTGTAGCCCCATCAAGTTCATTAACCATCACAAGGTCTTTTGACCATTCTTTGCAAAGTTGGCTTTTACACTTCCCCTTTTCCTGACATAGTACTCTCTGTACTCTTACAACTAATAATGTGATTATTTGAACGATTTCTCTCTCTCCTGCCCAGAGGTGGCTTGTGTCAGGAGGAAATGAACGTTATTGTAACAATACATTCTTGCACCCAAATGTTTAAAATATAAATGATCCAGAGAAACTCCTCATTCATCAAATGTACATTGAATATGATGAACTCGAATGATCTCCAGGAAGCAGTAGGGCCCAGTCATCCTCAAGAAAGCATTCACTTGAGAGATGCTTCATTGTATCCTTCCTTACTGGCTTGATTTGACTAGTGAACTGAAGGTTGTGCAAAGATCAAGGACAGATGTAAGACAGCCAGTGCTGTATACTGGAGAAGCAGGGAGGCTGGGAGTGGCATTCTGCCCGTGAGTGCCAATGGTTGGTGTAGTACAGTGGACATGAATCACCACATTAAAGCATTACCATCATACCACTCACTTCTGCTCATCATCTAAAATGAGTAATCAGTTTATATTAGGCTCCACGGGCATTTTTTGCAGAAAAAAAGAGATGCCTTCTAATGTGACAAATGAACCAGTTTAAAATGATGTGGTGGTCTTATAAAATTGCCAGGCTAGCATATCATACCGTGCGTTACACTGTATGATTCAGTGGTTAAAAGAAATCTTTTGAAAAGATTGAGCATGCTTGAATGTGAGGTTGCCATGTGGATCAAAGGAAGGGGGATTTCTCAACCACCTGTTCTCAGTCGTGGGTTTGGTTCCAGCCCCTTTCTGAAAAGTCAGCTCCAGTGTTATTCATTGTTTTCCTTCTTTTGCATGTTTGGTGGTATTGCCTCTTCTCATTTGCAGCATTTTCTCACAAGGGTTAAAATTCTAAGATGGCACAGGAGTGAGAAATGTGAGACTTGGCTTTACTTCCCAACTCTTTGCAAATGTGTGTCTGTGAACATATCCTTCCTCTTGTCTCGTCTGAAGCAAAGGGATGGGAGGGAGATACATTTACCTAGATGTCATCTTCGGTGCACCTGCAGACTCCTTGTTTGGAATGCTTCATGATTAGAAAAAATTGGTTCCTAAACCTATCCCAGATCTATTGAATCATAATCCCTGGGCCTATGCAGTCTGTACTTTCATTAAATACCTTGGAGGATTCTTAGGCCATTTTGAGTGTCAGTGAAATTTTTAAAAAGGATCCTGGATCATGCACTTAAAACCACTTTCCTTCTTTATTTAAAAAAATCTTTAAAAAAATTCTGGATTGCAACCATTTGGCAGATCCTAACAAAACAGAATAAAACAGGTATTGATTATGTGATAGCAAAAAGGGCAAGTATTTCATGACATTTGGCAGTATGAGTTCTAGTAGGTTCACTGAGCAATGTGATTGGAGGTAGCTTGTAGCTCAAATGAGTGTGTGTATGCTTTTTTCTAAGCCACAGCTTTTAGTCAAAATAGTTTCAGACATGCTATTGTAAAACATCCATATTTAATGGATGTATTGCATAGTCCACGCAAATGTCCGTCAAGATAGTGACATTGCATGAGTTGCTGAGAGCCGGGCAGCTAAATCCCAAAGACCAAACTGTGCTAATAATGGCAGGAGGTATGGAGTCATTGGGTAAATAAATCTTTTCTCGCATTGATGGGTCTTAAAGACTATATGGATCTCTGTACATCTGTGCCATTTTTCTCTAACCCCAAAGCACAAGAAAGATTTCCATTATTTGAACAGAAAGGGAGCACATTTCCCTCCCTTGTCAGCAGAGGCTTGCCTTTGATAGTCCAGCTTTTAGCTGAGCCCAGACTCAAGACAAGGCTTGTTTGATGAAGCAGACTCGTCAGAGTGCTTCCCCATAAATGCCATCAACTTGTTGATTTAAGGGTTTCAGTGTATACTGCAGGTCATCAAGACCCAAACATAGCACATGGGTTTCTTTTTTTCTTTTTTCTTTTTTATCTGAGGATTCAGTTCTCCATTGTAAATCTGTCAGCCTTGGCTGTTGAGTCAGCTACCGTGAACAGAATGTCTGTGACGCTATTTATCCTGTCATATCAGCTTAGGAGAACAGTTTCTTTTGTGGCTCTCTGTGGAATAAGCCTGTCCTGACTGAATGCTACTTTTGACTCTAATGCAGTTTCTTATCTCTATCTGCTTCAGTGTCTGCTTTCCTAGGACAAAGCTACAAGAAAAAATGTAGTTTTACTCTCAGGTTTTGGACTAAAAGGTACCTACCACTCAATTTACAAGGTGCTTCTGAAATCCTTCATAGCATTTTACTTCTCTTTTTTAGAGCGTTTCAGGGTCTGTTTTTAAAAAAATGAACTGAAAAAGCATCTAGATGGAAAGGCATATACCAAAGTCTATAGCTCAATGAATTTTTGTGAGTTGGCCACTTTGCTGTAATCAACTCAAATGGCCAGCAGTAATATTTTACAGTTACCATTCTACAGCTGCCTTGCTGAATTATTTTGACTGATATTTTTGATGCTAATAAACATGAAATAGTCATATTGATTTCATTTTGGGGGAGTATTGGTATGTAGAGAAGAAGCTGATTTTTGTATATAGAATCTTATCTAGAAACCTGTCATCAATTTTGAAAGTTTGTTTAAGGACTCTTGAATTTTCTGTGAGTTTCTTGTATGTACAGTCAATCAGATTATTGTTGGTATTATCTCTGTTGCTAGTTTTCTGATCATTTTTATCTGTTTGTTAACACCTGTTGTGATTATATGATTTCTTCTGCCTTTACTAAATAGATTGAGCCAACCTTGCCTTCCTAAAGTAGGCCTTATGTAGTAAGATATATTATTCATTTTAGTCATTGCTATGCCATTTTGGCACTTTGTGTTCTGGATATGCTGATATCCCCAAACACAAATCCCTATACTCTATTTTTTTGAACAAGATTTTGCTTGAGAGTCTTTTCTTGATTTAACCTTGTCTTTTCAGGCCATATCATTGAATGCGTTCAGGGGAAAAATGACATCTGATGATCAGATCACCTCATTTTGTTTCTCTTTTCTCCGAAATCTTAAATCTTAACCTCTGTGTGTGTGTGTGTGTGTGTGTGTGTGTATACTGAGGCATCAACCCAGAGCTTCATGCTCTGGCTTGGCTTTCTTCCTCATGCCTTGTGCTCTACCATTGAGCCACACCTCCAATGCAGCATTTTACTAGTTAATTGGAGGTTAAGAGTCTCTCAGACTTTTGTGCCCTGGCTGGCTTTGAACTGAGATCCTCTAGGCTAATGGCTAGGCAATACAGGTAATAAACATAGACAGGGACATAAAAGAGGGTCCCAATTCTGATAAAGATGGCTTACCATATAAGAAGAAATACAGAGCCAGAGTCTGGTGGCTCATGCATGTAATCCCAGCTATTCTGGAGTCTGAGAGCTATTCAAGAGGATCTCAGTTTGAAGCTAGCTGGGAAGGAAAGTCTCCAATCAACCAACAGAAAGCCAGACAAGGAGCATGGCTCTAGTGGTAGAGCACTAACAGTAAGCAAGAAAGCTGATCAAGCATGTGAGGCCTTGTTCTTAAGCCCTAATGCCAGTGAGAATGAGACAGACAGACAGACAGACAGACAGACAGGGACCAGAGATTTCTTCTCTACTTTGTGAAGGATCAAGGCGAAGGTAGTCATTTGTGAACTAGAAAGAAACCAACAGGTCTTTGTTTTGGACTTGTAACTTCTATAGCTGTGAGAAGGAACTCTTGTTTCTGTTCATGCCTCCCAGTGTGTGTGGCATCTTGCTGTGACAATCTTGCCACAGTGGTGCCGGAGGCTAATTACCGAGCAACCTGTGGAGGTAGAATACTTTTCTCTTATAGTAAGTGTGCAGTGGAAGGATTCACTTCTTAAGCAGAATTTATTCATTATCACGTGGAATCGAAGCTTGGCTACAGTCTCTGTGTTCACTTAGAGCGTTATGACAGATCTGATCCATTGACGACTGAAATGGGCTCTCCGCTGGCCCCTGGAGTGGACCGTGTGACCTGCTCTGCCAAGAAGAATGGGGGAGGCACTCCAGACCCCAAAAAGAATTCCATTGTGTCAAAAGAATTCCATCATTTTTGGTGTGAATTTTTTCATTCAGGATGGAACCATTTTGGATGTATTTGACCAAGGGCTGCTTGTCTGGACATAAACCCCAATCCACTTTAGCTGTCAACATGCCACTAAGGAGTCCAGAATTTTCTCTCTGAGCCCAGCACAGGGGTGGCCAAGTAAATGCTGCTTCAAGACAAACACTTCCCCCTTTGTCTGGAGGTTAATGTCACTTTCCGTCAAAGGCTGATGTGCCTGCAATCACTCTGAATTTTTTTTTTCCTCACCAGTGGCAAAGGCAATTAACAGCAGCCTTAAAACATTTCTTCTCCCAAGGGTTATTTTTTTCCTTTCATTAAGACACTGTTCAAACATCATTTTCAGAAAGAAAAACAAAATCTTCGATACTCTCAGACTGAGTGAAACGCTTCTGCCCTGATTTCTCAGAGTTTTCCCATGTCATCATAATGCATTGCAATTCTCCCTTCAGGGAGTGGGTCCTTTGCCTGCTAGACTGGGAGTAGCCGAGGAAGATACCCATCCTGACCATGTCAGCATCCTTGGAACCTGGCACCCTATCGGTCACATCCCATGCCAAGAGTGGGCTGTCTATGAGATACATTAGGAAAGGCAATGGACCCAGGGCCCTGGATGGGCCTTTGGGAAGCGAGAGCCATTCATTACACCAACAACTTTACTCACAACCCCCAGCTACCATGTATGTAAGAGCCAAGGGATGTTTACTCTCATTCCCAATCTTCTTTTGAACAGTGTAAGCACACAGACTGTACAGTGAACTTTCCATGATTTTATTATATTTTCCCTCATTATTAGATTAACTGTCATTAATCATGTCCTGGAAATGGCTGGAATATTCCTCTCTGTGGGTAAAAAGCATATGGTGGGTCAGATTTTGTGTTTGTAACAGGGAACTTAAGAAAGTGGAGTATCTCCTCGTGTAACTAAAGTTCTAGATCTCTGGGTAGCATAATGACTAGGCGTCTGGAGCCAGAGTGGATAAATCATGCTTTTGTCCATTCAGTGCCTGTGGGTTAGGGGCAAGTGACCCTCTGCGCTTCACTTTCCATGTCACTGAAGTAAAGATGAAGTTAACAGAGGGGTCAGCAGAACCTTCTAGAAGTTTTATTTCCCACCTCCACCAAAGATGACAAAAACAAAGTGATGTCTGTGGTTCATCTAAAAGACAGCACCTAATAAGCAGTTCATATCGAGGCTATTATATGTTAGAGTTTATGGTAATAAGGATGATAAAAATGATTACAGCCTGATCATGTATCACTGTGTAATTGTTACCTACTAATTGCTTCATATGTACTTGATAGATGTTGTATTTCTACATCAGTGGGGGGAGCATGTCTCATGAGGAAATGGGATTCGGAGGTAAAGCACTCAATCATGGCTAGAGTTCTTGGTATTGAGCCAAGCCTCTCATAAAACTACAGAGAATTGGGGTAGTTTTGTTAGACTAAGAACTGGAAAGTTAAGACATTAGCTTGATGTTGTTGCTGTTGTTGGGGTGGTGGTTAGCAAAATCTAGCCATGTTTTTCTTTGTTTTGTAAAAATATATTTTCTACTGGGTACAGGTGCCTCACACCTGGAATCCTAGCTATTCAAGGAGGTGAGATCTTAGGATCACAGTTCAAAACCAGCCCGGGCAGGAAAGTCCATGAGACACTTACCTCCAATTAATCACCAAAAAAACCCCAAAACTGGATGTGAAGCTGTGTTACAAGATGTGTTACAGCACTCATCTTGATCAAAACATAATGGAGTGCTAGCCTTGAGTTAAAAAAAATGTCCAGGCCCTGAGTTCAAGCCCCATTAATGACAAAGAAACCACAGGGGGATGTGTGCAAAGACACAGGATGCTGGCGTGTTGGAGGATGGCACCCACTCTGTCAGCTGCAGCTGGGCCTGGAATCAGAGAGGAGCCTAGGTCAAAGCCACCAGGAAATTCTTCCTGGGGTCCCTGAATTGGAAGGAAGATTTTCAACTGTTCAAGATGGAAGATTCCACTTTTCAATTTTATTGTCTTACTGGAAAGGTCTGGACTGGGGACACCAATTAATTCTAAACGCTACCATACCATCTATTTCTTGCTACCAAAACTTTTTTTTAGGCTAAATGACCAGGTATTCCGACCTGCGCCTCTCTTCTTAAAGATCCACGTAGGATTCCAGATGGCAGACAACAAAGCTGCCTGTAAGGATGCCTGTGACAGTTATTCAGGGGTCTTGAAGTGATTGTGCAGTAATCACCACAGTTGGTATTAATAACAGCAGCTACACTAGTGGTAACCAATCACACACCCACATTGCATGAAATGTGCCCAGTGCAGGACCTGACCCAGGCACTTGACTTGATGCTTCACAGTGTGTGTGTGTGTGTGTGTGTGTGTGTGTGTGTGTGTGTGAGTGTGTGTGTGCGTGTGCGTGTTCTTTTGGATCTTGATACCAGTAAGAGTCTTTCAGAACAAACAACCAGACATCATTTAGTTTTATTGTGTCTTAGGGAAAATAAAACCCATGAATCTTTTAGAACACCTCCAGCATCTCTGAAGCTCTTGTTTCAGGGGTAACAGGTATGGTGGATGGAGGATGTGCATGTGACTTGGGAGGAAGGCAAGTTCTCAGCAGTGTTGTTGGGAGCTGATCTCGCTGAGTCTCTGCTGCTCCTCTTGGTTGACTTGGTTCTCAGCACCTCCTGAGTGGTGGCAAGAGTGGCCATGAGTAGTTCTTGTCCTTTGTCCCTCCAGGGGGCAGTTTCAGACTAACAAGACAGAGAGTTGATGCATAGCCAGATGACGGAGACGAGCTCATTTCTTAACCAGAATAAAAGTGAATTGTGAATTGTGCATCCAGCTACCACCTGCGTACATGGAATGAAGGAGGGGTGATAGCCACATCTCCCCAAGAGTTGCTGTTGCTGCTGGTCCACAGGAATAATTACGACGATGACAATGTTGGCTGGGTTAATGGAAAGCTCACGAGTATTGATTCTTTAGACACGGTCTTTGAGGAATCTGACATCTTCTCATGATTGGACTTAGGCAAATGGGAAGAATCATTCTTCTCTTCTTTCCAATGTACCTCATTTCCGTCCCAGTAAATAAACATGCCAGGTACTACTTCCTTTTCACACCATGGAGTTTTCTTCTTTCCCATGTCTAAATCAGATTCTCAAGCTATTTTTCTTTCTTGCTCGCCATGTAGAAATAATAGCATTAGGTTTGGACCAATATTGTATTTTAACAAAGCAACAGAGATTGGCATGTTTTGTGAACAGAGCGGGGAGAGCCTTCAGTAATGGGGTTGGAATTCACCTGGTTGCTGACTTGGGTTTACAAAATAAACCAATCCTCATTTCTGACACGTGTTTTTGGAATCTTGGTTTCCCTTGTGTACTGGAATTTAGAATTTCCTCTTTGCAGGTTTTTTTCCTCCCTGACCAATTCTTTTACCTTCCACGTTTGTTTGGGTTTCTCCCTCCTTCCCACATTTGTTTTTTGATTAAGCTTTCTTTTTTTTTCCTTTTAACCTTTGAAATTTTCCTGTGGTTTCGGTCTAAAATGATTTTTCAGCCTTGTGGGTCTGATAATAACTTCCTTCAAAATTTATACTAATCATGTGAAACTGGTTCATAACCCATGTGGTGTCTGGAAATAGTTACTTTTAAATGACTTTATGCTGAAGTGTAGTCATATTTTTGTAGAAAGGCTGTGATCTGTTTTTAATTTACAGCAGTTTGAAGTTGTATTGATTTTTTTTTTCTGCTGATATTTCAAATTTCCCTTCATGGCAAACACCGACAGTTGATTAACCTCTTGGCTTCACTGTCAAGTGGAAATAACTTTATTTGCCCAAGTGGATGTCTACAGATTAAAAATTCTTAATTCTAAGCGGGAAACAAAAGCTTGAGAACTATAGAGTGCTGTGGTTGCTGATGGAGTAGGTAGTCAGTGGCTAGTGAAAATCTTGACGCTGTACTAGCTGGGTGGCCATTGGCTCATGACTTAATTTTTCTTTTTGAGGAACGGTTTCCTCATCTACAAAATATCAGTGTGGTATTTTCCCTGCCCTCAAGGGCTGTTAGGAGAACTGAGATGAAGCAACATGGTGCCCAGCTCATTAGGGGAAGTGCTTCACAAATACGAAAAAGTACCACTATCACGGTGAGTACTTGCAGCAATAGTGGTTAAAAATAATAATAACCTTGCACATCACTCTCTTTAGAGTAGACAGGACTGTTGAAAGGCTTCTCTAGATCTGGTTTCTCCAGAACTCTGTGGCTGTCATCCATCCCCTCCTTTGGCTATTACTATATTTTGGCCGTTGTTAACTCCTACTCAGAGTTCCAGCCTTTGGTAGCTGATTGCTGAGTACGAAAAGTATGATCCTTGCCTTTCTGAGATGTGCAGTTCAGCCTTATCAGGGTGGCAGTTCCCTTATTCAATCAGTGACACATACAGTTTGAGACTTGGCTTCAAAATGAAGGTGCACGGTACTGTGAAGGCCCTGTGGAGGCTGAGGCAAATCTGAATAAATAAAAATGGTGTTTCCTCCGAGGGGTGGTGGAACAATACCAAACCAGGCAAAGAAGAAGTATGTGGTTGGCTGATATCTTAGTCTTTTGAGCTGCTGTAACAAAATACCATGAAGTGTGACTTATAAACAGCAGAACTTTATTTCTCAGAGTTCTGGAGGCTGAAATCAGAGATCCAATAGTAGCATATTCAGGTTCTGGCGAAGGCCCTGTTTTGGGTTGCAGCTGCCAGCTTCCTGCTGTCTGGGCCCCGTCTCTAAAGGCACTAATCCCTTCACGTGCTTTCAGAACCTAAACCACATGCCCCAGGGCCCTGAATCCTAAGACCACCATGTGTGGACTATTTTTTTGAGGGAAAATTGTCTCTGCTGACTTAAACACCGACTCAGTGTTCAGAGTACTGTTCATTAGGGTTGATTATCTCAGCCCAAACAAAATGCTTCCTGATAGCTCACACCTGCTGTGCAACCCTGTCCCATGAGTCCATGCACTCCGGCAGCCTTTGGTATGGAGACCTTCAAATGAGGCATGTGATAGGGTAATATGCCAGGGAATTGAAGGACACTCACAGGAGGATGTCACGCAGCCTGTTCAGTGTGGCTACCACATGACCTTGAAGAAGTCCTATTCTGTCTAGGATATGCAGTTTTACCTCCACAACGAGCAAGGGGAGTCCTTTGAATGCTTTAAGTGTTATTTGTAGAGACATGGCCGACTTTGGGTGAATTGTGATTGGCATGTTATCCCGTTGTTGGGGCTGGCTGATTCTGCGTTCTTTCCTTCTGTGAATGCTTACCTTCCCCTCTTCTTGTAGATACTGTGAACTTTACACTGGCTATAATCCTCTGCCAGTCCATTCATCATGTCAGTGTAGAAAAGGATTGGGTACTTGCGTTAATAATCTCCTGCTTTAATGACTTATTCACTTACTAGGAAACAAAATCCATTCTTCTTATTCTAGCCAAAGGGTATGATTTTTGTACATCACACTTTTGCACAGGAACCTGCTCCGATGAGGGGGAAATGGGCCAGAAACATAGGCATTCAAAGTGTGTGTCAAAGTGTTATAAAGGAAAGCCATGCCAGGGCCAGGCATGAGGAAGTGGGGTGGGAATTGTATGCTGACCATTTAGGGAAGTTCTGAGAGTATCACATACAAGGAGAAAATGTTCTAGATAGATAGGGTCTTGTACTCTTTGTCTGGGATGGCTTTGAACTACCATCCTCCTGATCTCTGCCTACCAAGAGCGCCAAGAATCATGAAGTAAGCAGCCTATTTTGACTGGTGACTAGTGTGCTAGACAGCAATGACCTCTCGGTTATCCATAGGAATGCAGCAGGTCTGGCAATTCCTGACGGGTGATAAAAGATGAGATCACCCAGACAGACAAAAGGGGTCCATGTGTCCTCTTCCATGGGGCAGCTGGATTTAACTTATACACTGATAAGTGAATACTTTGGGTGGTATGCAAGTGTATGCAAATGTATTAGCTAAAATATAGTAGATTCAAGGGCGATCATAATTCCTTAGAAAAGCAGAATCAAAGTTGAGCAAAATAAAATGCCCCAGGTACTCTGAAAGATGTGGGCGGGGGGGGGGGCGGGGACCAAGAGGAAAGGGGTAGAAGAATGAAGAAATGAAAAAGGGGAGAAAGCAGGCAAGAGTCCAATGTATATATCTTACAAAATTCAGAGGAGTGAGGGAAGGGGTATGTAGGGGAGAGATGGGTGAGAACGTTGAAAGGGGTGACATTGATCAAGATGCATTGCATTCATCAACTGCCTTTTTAAATGGAAACTCCTTTGTACAACTACTTAAAGATACTTTCTTTTAAAGAAAGATGAGACCTAAGGTTCTTTGCTTCTTTCAACTACCCAGTTGCTTACACAAGGCCCAAGTGCCCTCCTTAGTCCTTCTCTCTGCTCATTATTCCTAGTTAAATCCCTGTGAATCTGCGTCCTTCTCTTCCATTTGTATACCCCTCAATCCATTGGTTGTTTTTATTACCCTTCTATTCCAAGCAGTAGCTACTAATGGCTTTCCCTCCTCAGCTCTTCTTGACTTCCTCCCCATCGCAACCCAGCCCTCTCTTGAAAATCCTTTCGGAATTGACATTTTTCTCAGGCTAGAGCTTAAAGTCTTCTAATGAACCCAGCAGCATTTGTGGGTTTATTCCCAGTTGTACAGTTCTGCCTGTTTCACGTCCACTGAAGGGAAGTCTTGCTAATAATCTGACTGCATATGAACTTTTTCTGCTGAAGCATCTGTCCCTTCCATTGTCAGTAGTGGATGCATGCAAATGCACATGGACCTTCTACGCTTCACCAATCAAATAGCTACAGGCCACTGGATCCTGCTTTCTCATTCACCTCTGCCCCTATATCTCTTGTTGTAAGAAATCACCCCAAGAATGCATTCAAATCCTCTTACTTATCTTCCTAGTTCTTGGGTGGAGATGGGGCTAGGTTAATGGGGGTGAGGGATCAGGCTGGTGTGGGGGGGGGTGTCCCTGGTCAGAACTTGAGCTTCTTAGGGCCATAACCAGCCTAAGGCTTGAGGCCTAGGCCACTGCTTAGCCCATTCTAAATGTTCAATAGTTGCTGAATGACTTAATTGGATAGCCACCCTCCGTCACAAAAAGACTTTCCCAGATTACTGTTCCCTGTGGAAACAAAGAAAGAAAGAAAGAAGGAAGGAAGAGAAAGAGAGAGAGAGGAAGAGGGAGGGAGGGAGGGAGAGAAGAAGGGAAGGAGGAAGGGAGTGAGGGAGGGAGGAAGGACAGAAGGAAAGAAGGAAGGAAGGAAGGAAGGAAGGAAGGAAGGAAAGAAGGAAGGAAGGAAGGAAGGAAGGAAGGAAAAAGTAACATGTGATCTTATGATCTTATCTCCTTTTTGTGGACCTAGATGACCCCCAAGCTGGGGCTACTCTTGGTTTTTATTTGCTGTTGAATCACATCCCTGATTCTCTCCCCTTAAAGATGTCTTCATTTAGTTAATGAATGTCAGTTTCATTAGAAGCTGCTTTCTTGTTGCAAAAGCATCTTTTGGGTTATAACCCCAGGTTCTTGGGAGGCAGAGATAGAAGGATCATAATCTAAGGCTAACACCAGGCAAAAACACAAGATCCTATCTGAAACCACCTAAATAAAGCAAGCAGGGCTTAGGCTGTGGCTCAAGTGGTGAGCACTCACCTATCAAGCAGCAGGTCCTGAGTACAAACCCCGTTACTACACTCCCCCCTGAAAAAAAGGTAAAAAAAAAACCCAGTGCATTTGGACATTATTCATTGAATCAACACATACTTACTGAGAATCTGTTATGCATCAGTCACTAGCTATTGGTTCCGAGAAAACCAGAAATTGCAAGGTCTGCTGACCTGACTGCTGGTAGGGAAAGATGATCAGGGAGCACAGTGCTTCCAGAGAGGAGCTGGGAATGCAGTGGGCTCGCTCAGTGCTGGCTGAGTCCAAGGTACTAGTCGAAGTGGTCATGTAAACCACGTACTGTATACGTAACACATTTGTGTTTTCAATGCCCAGAGCGAGCTTGCGTCCGAAACGTGTCCTCTCTGTATGGTGAGGAAACTGAGGCACACAGGGTCACGGGTCTTCTGAGCAGTAGAGCCAAACTTCCAACCCAAACATGGAGTTCAGTCTGTGGCTATATGAAATTCGGACTCTCGGAGGACCTGTTTAAGTTTAGCAGATGGAGAAGAGCTTTCCCAAAAGAGGAATGGGACTTTTTAGGAAGATGGTGTTTATCATCATCATCATCGTCGTGCTTCTGCTAGAGAAAGCCAGAAACAGGTTTAGCAAGTTTAAAAAGAACAGGCAGGAAAGTAGGAAAGGCTGGGGGAGGGGTGGGTAGGAGATCCTGGTGAGAGATGAGAGGCTAGAGAGAACATAAACGCAGGCAAAGATGTCTTGTTCTGGGCTGCATGGACGTGGATGTATCTGTAGCTACACGTGCGAGCAGTCGTCAGCGCTTAAATAAACCCCTGGAGAGAAAAGGCCCAATTTTCCCCGGTCTTGTTTGTTGTGGATGGCCAAATGGTAGATATTGGCTGTCATCTCCAGTCACCTAGGATCTTAGCCATGGTTGGAGAGTCAAATAAAACTCTCTTGGCAGAAGTTAGCAAAAACTCTGAGCATCCTGACGTTGGTTTTCTTTGTGTCATCTTGGGAAGCCATGGATAATGTGCTCTGTAATTGTCCCTTTCGAGGAAAAGACAAAGGAGCAGACAGACAGAATTCTCTTTTAAAATACTTTGTTTTACTGTGCCAGAAGTGCGCATGGAGTTTGTGGCTGGGCAGCCAGGAGGATGGCCGAGCTCCCTCTACATGCGTGTCTTTGAAAGGTGTGCGTTTTGCAATTGGTACCATTGTTTCCATTGATAAGTGAGAAACCTAGATGTCCTTGGCTTGTTGCAGTGCAATTCATCTCACCGTGCGGGGGACCTGAGCCCCCTCATATTTTGAATAGATGGAAAGGGATCCCACACAGCCTGATCTATAACCAATGAACCAAAGAGCGGCCTAAAGGGCCACAGTGTGGTGGCTTCCTGTCACAGTGTGCTCGTGACTGGAACAAGACCCGCATGATGGCTGAGTGAACTAAGGATCTAGGGGAGCATGAGGGAAACTCATTCATTCGTTCCCTAGGTCGTGTGGTGGTGAGTTAACAACTTACGCTCTGTCTCCCATGTTCTCCAATCCATGGCTTAATAAGGCTGAATCTGGACAGAGGGGGTTAGTTTAGTGGAATGTAATTAGCTCTTGGCAATTTTTTTTTTCTTTTGCTCCCAGGCTCCCTCCTTCCCCCTCCTTCCCCCACTTCTGTTGGGAATGGCAATTTGGGTGCACCAGAGGATAGCTCCCTGAACAGAGCTCTTGACTCACAGGCAATCTTCTGTAGTTTGTTTCTGCATGAAGGCACCAAGAATTCGCAAACTCACGGGCCCTGCGAGGTTAAATAAACTATGCTTCTGTCCCAGCCTTCTAAGAAGGCTGTGTTTATCTGCCAGGCTCCTGTTCACAAGGTGAACCATTCATTGCGCTCTTGAGGCATGCCCTTCCCCTAGCAGTGTACTGTCCATGCATGCATATTTACTGCTAAGCAATGCTAAAACGAATTTTATGTTAGTCTCATTTTATGGATGAGGGAACTCAGGCCAAAGGAGATTCTGCAAGGGGTCCAGTGTGGCAAAGAATTTAAAGTGTGAAGTCAGAACCTGAATCTAAGTTGACTCAGAATGCATGTTCTTTTCCCTTTACTTCACTAGCGGCCAATTATAAATACTCCAAGGTATTACCTCTTTAATGACTAGATGTGCAAGTGACACATTTGTGGAATTGACTTTCTGCTGGATGATCTGGCAGACACAAAAGAAAGAAAAGATAAATGAAATTCCTCAGTACACGAGACATGTCTTAATACATCAGAAATACAACAGCCAGGGGCTGGTGGCTCACCCCTTACAACTTGTTTACTCAAGAGGCTTAGAGCTGAGGGATCACAGTTTAAAGACAGCCTGGGCAGAAATTAATTCCATGGTACTCTAGCTTGAGAGAAAAAAAAAAAACCAGCAAAAATCCAGGCTGGAGGAATACCTCAAGGGGTAGAGTCCCAGCCAAGCAAGCATGAAGCCCTGAGTTCTAATCCCAGTGCAGCCAAAATAAATGCCTGAAAAGGTCACAAAGTCAGGGGTGCGCAGACACCAGCTGTTAGTTCAGAGGAGAGTAGGAAGCGGGGACTTAGAACTGGGAGCTGCTGCCTTTGGCAGAAATGGCTTCCGCATCACAGAGTTACCCGCTGATCTTCCCAGGTGAAAAAGTGAACAGACTAACTTTCAAGACCCATCAAGTCCAATCTTTCCACTTAGAAGACAGAAAAAAAGCCTGAATGCTAGGTGACAAATAACCTGCCAGTAATTGGTTTTGACCTTTTTTAAAAAATATGTATTTATTGATATTATAAAAGTGATGGACAGTTACACAGTGGGTGACAGCTACATAAGTCAGATTTTTAAAAAGTGCATTTCTTTTTGAACAGCGTCACCCTCTTCCTTCACTCTCTCCCAGTTTTTCCCTCCTGTCCTCACCCACAAGTTGTGTAGTTCATGTTCCACATGGTGTGTGGTACCCTGCCCCTTACCCTCCCAGAGACAAACAGACTTAAGACACAAGTCAAATGTAAAGACAACAAAACAGCCATAGCAACAACAAACATCTCTCATTTCAATTTCTTGGAGTTCATTTCCTGAAGTAGTATTTGATAGGATCACAGGTGCATAGCTGTTGAGCCTTGGTGATCCGCTCCTATGAGTATCCAGCAAATTCTTTGATCTTCCCAGATCCCGTTTCCTTCCTCTGTAAACGGAAGGGGAATTGCAAACATCCCCTAATCCTATGATTATTTTCCTGGGATTTACAATAAGGCAGGGAGCAAAGGGAAGCAGAAGATAAATAACTGCAGAAAATTGGGACCAGCCGTCTCCAGCATGGCGGTCACCCTTGGGAGAGCTTATGAATCCCAGCTTGTCATCTAGCCCCTCCCTCTCTGTGGCCACCCAATGGGCTGGTGCCACGTGGCATGTATTTCACTGCATGTTTAACAGCTGGTTCCTGGCATGGCTTCCTGTTCCAGCTGTCTGTTTAACAAATGAAGGCTGTCAGTTCCAAGAGAGGCAGGGCAGGGCAGGGCGGAGAGCTTGACATAACCCATCACCACTGCAGAAACAAGTAGAACCATATGTCTTCCTGGTGGCGCATCAGCCTGCAGCAGCCTTGGGGATGGAGAAGCATCATTTATTCCAAAAGAAAAAGAAAAAAAACACCAAAAGATTGTTCCACTAGCTTGCAAACATAACATCCTATTTGTGCATTTCTAGCTGGAATATAGCATGCCTGTCAGTTGTTCCTTCTTGGAAAGACATTGTTTTCAGCCAACATGTATTGAGAGTTGACCACATGAATTCCTCACTCCCCAAACTTAGCAACCAAATAAACGGAACTTAAATAGCAAGAGATAACAACAATCTGATGGTCAGATTGCTAGGAGTTAAGAGTTTTTCCTAGCAAGGGATACTAAACATATAGCAAAATAGGCACCTGAACAGATATGATATAGAAGGTCTAGACTTTGATATGTGGGTAATCTATATTTCTAATGCTTAGATATTTCTTTTAAAAAGGAAATCTAGAGCAAAGATGGTGTATTAATGAGACTTGATACACTATAGATGGTAGGTAATGTGCTTGTGATGTCAATTCCTCCTGTCTAATTTCTTACCATATTTCACAATTCTTTCACGGCTATAAGAGTCAGAAAATCCCTACAGGGATGCACTGCTGGAGTTTTCTATCACATTGCTTGGTTCTTAGGGCTTTTCCCTTCCGAATATTGGCTCCTTTCCACTGTTGAAGTATTATCCTCAGAGCTGGCCCACCCTAATTTCATCCTTCCCACAGAGTCCAGGATGTCCCTTTAGGTTTTTGGCATAATCTCAATGCCACACCAAAGCCATCTGTGTCCTCAGGGCACAGCATCAGGTACGACATTATCTCTGCTTTGTGGGAGGATTTTGATCACCAGGACTAAGCAGAACCTAGAGAAATAATAGTCCCTTCAAAGGGGTCTTCAGAGTGTGCTGTGACCAAGTGCAGGATGGGCCGGGGCCTGTGGGAGAGGTCTGTAAATCAGAATGAGGACCTGGGAGAGAGACATATCTAATTCATCGGTTGTGTTCCTCTTCCATAGTGGGGGAGTGGGTCAGGAGAATCCTTAAATTCTAGGCATCCGTGTCTTGCTTCATTTTTAGGTCTTCCTCAGCACTGAGCATGTTATGTGATGGGTGGAATTAGTCCACAAATATTTACAAAGCATCTACCATGCGTGAGACACTGGGCATGCAAAAGTCAGCAAGACAGACACACGTCACAGCCTTTGTGGCACTCATTGGGAGCAAAGGACAGAAAGCACAGAAGGGAGAAGCTCCCTGTGGGACCAGCAAGTATTGATAAGGCACGTTACAGGTAAACCAAACTGACTGATGTTGAAAAATGACAGGAGTTAGTTGTGTCTTGATAGACTGTGATGTGGAGAGGGTACTAAAAGAAAGAAGATCGCTAGAGCAAGGCCATGCTTGGCACAGAAAGTAGCCGCCACAGAAGATTCTGGGATGGGAGCTTGGCCTTCCTGTTTCTCAAACAGCAGTAGAACCAGTGCAGCTCTAGCTCAGCTAAAAGGAACAAGAGATAGACAATACCAGAAAGGCTACCTGGTGGGATAATATCCTGGGTGTAATATCCCTACTCTTGGTCGGTGACCGTTCAACGCCATGCTTTGGGAAAAGTAACTATGGAGCAAGAAAGACTAGAGTTTGGCAACAGGGGAATGAGCTAGAAGGTCATTCTGTTGGTTTATTGAGAGGTGATGCGTGACAGACTGGCCTAGGGTGTGAGCTCCAGAGATCTACTCTTAGGTTGATATTTGCTAACATTCTCCCTTCTCCTCCTGCTGGTACTGGTGGGGGTTGAACACAGGGCCTTGTGTTCTTGCTTGGCTTTTGTCTTTGTGCTCTACCACTTGAGGCATGTCTACCATTGTGGATTTTTCCTAGTTAGAGATAAGAGTTTCATGGATTTGTCTGCCTGAACTGGCTCTAAACTTTGATTCTTAAGATCTCAGCCTCCTGAGCCACTGGTGTCTGAAGCCTTTTCTTGTTTTTCTACAAAGAATTAGTCTAGATTTTTACTCTTGACACTCTGAACTGCAGTGTGTGGAGCCAAGATAGTTGTCTAAATAGAAGATGGCTATATTTTTTTTTAAATCACTTTCTCAATATAGAAATTTCTATTAAACAATTGAGTAGCCCACTGACTTCACGGAATAAGAGGGAAAATAGAAAGCTTCTGAACCGGTTGGTCTAGTCCAGGCACTTAAGTAGCTTAAGCCTTTGATATTAGTTCAACCAAGTAAGGAAGTGAGTAAAGCTGGAGGGCTTTCAGGATAATTCACTGGTTTTTTTTTTTTTCAAATTCCCTCCCTCTTCAATCACTCTGTCTTTAGGGGACTATAAATGGGGCCTTTTGTCTTGTTACAGCCTGGAAGGGAAGAAGGGAGGGCATGGTTTGGATGAGGGGCCTTTGCTCAGGGGGAATGGGGAACCTGAATTTTACCTGTTGCTTCCTGCTAGGATTTCCTAGCTGTAGGGTTAAAGAAGACATTGCACAGCTCGCTCCTGGCCTCACTCTGGGGCTATACAAAGAGTTTGTTTCATGATCTTAACTGCTGCTGATGGTACCCTGAGATGGTTCAGCTCTTGGGTACAAGGCCTAATATTATGGTACCCCCCCCCACCGCTGTACAGCAAAGGAACCACACAGGATAGGAAGATAGTAAAGAGTGGTTATTAAGAAAGAGGAATTGCTATACATCTTGTGAGTGAGAATGGCAGGGAAAAACTGGGAGAGAGCGAGAGAAGGGGTGACGTGGTTCAAAAACAAAAATGTGTTCATGACCTGACTTTTGTAACGCTTCTGTACATCACCTCTACACTAACAATGAAATATTAAAAAAAAGAAAAAGAAAAAGGAAAGAAGGGGGGAATTATGCCTTAGAGGTGAGGTAAGCAATCCAGCTAAAGTCTCACTGTGTAGAAGTTCTTGGAGGCTGGGGTTTTATCCAAGATGTCAGGGTTACTAGGTGGTGCAGAATGAGACCCTCCCCATATGACTTAGCCACTAAGCAGAGACTTCCTGTTCCTCTTCGCTCTTCCTGGTTTAATCTTGACACAGGGAGTGGGTTCCATAAGGGTATAGACCATTATCTTATTCACTGATGCTGAGTGTGGACTACCAGGTGTGAAAAAAGGAATCTTCGTAGCCCAAGGTGTCTCCCCATTCCTGCTCACGTCTACCTATCATCCTTTTCTAATGGAACTCATCCCCCACCTCCTAGTTACATACCCCCAGCCTGATGTGACCTCTGCATCCCCGCTGCTCTGGCATGTGGTGATAAACACCACTGTTTGTTGCCCAACATAGGGAGCCTGCACCAGTGGTATCTATCTATGATAGAGGCTGTGTAGAAAGTAAGGAGGGGCATGGAGTGAGGACTGGCCAAAGTCAGGACACAGATGTCCTTTGTTGAGGAAGCCCACCAGCAGACTGTGGCCTGAAGATTATTTGCCAGTGGGAGTGGCGAGTTTCCGGGGAGATGGTGTCAAAGCCAGAACACTGAAGACAATCCAAGAAGTCCAGGACCGATCTGGAGAAGGAACACACGTGTGCGCAAAGACTGCTGAGTGTGAAGGACTGAGTAGATATTTGGAATGGCATGACACTGAGGGACAGGGGACAAAGGCCTACAGGGAGCAGGATGTACAGGAATCTGTGAGTCCCCAAGAGAGATTCCTAACCGAGACCAGGGTAGGAGTGGATGTCCGTTGGGTTAGAACTCCAGGTTGGAGAGGACAGGTGAGATTTGGGGTTAGTAGGTAAATAGTTCAGAATGTGGACTGGATGCTAGAGCCATGGCTCAGGTGAGAGGTGGATGGGTGGGCACCTGGGAACGTAATGCAGGCGATTTCTGGAATTGTGGGGCTCATTTTAACCTTTCATTCTGCCTGTCGATCTTCTCCCATCATCTCTGTGAGGATATGACTAGGAACTATTTTGTGAAGCTTTAAAAAAATACCCAGCATGTACCTGGGTGAGCCAAATCATCCATCTGGAACTCCAGGTTCTAGCTGTGTCGGCCCATAAGATAAGTTCTCCGAAGGCAGTAGATACTTGAGGTACTGGGACATTGAGGTCCAGACCTACATTCTAATGGGAGCTTATGAAATCACGATAGAATACATTAGCTGCACATTAGTGTGGGCATTTATATCTTCATCACCCTCTCCCATGTTTACTAGCATCTGCCAGGCAAAGGCAAACAGGATGCCCCAGAGTTAAGTCCTGCAAACCCACATACACATCAGAATCGGCAGCCTAGCTGACAGCTCAGTGGTAGAGTACATGTACATGCCTAGAGTGTGTAAAGACCTCGGTCCCTATCACCTCCCTCTCTCACCTCTCTCTCTCACACACACACACATACACACACACACACACACACATACACACACACACACACACACACACACAAACTTGATAGCATAGTAGCAGTGAGCATTAGTTCAGGAGATGGAGGACCATCCGCCTTACTAGTAGCCATGGCAACAAGGTATGTAATGATGCAGATAAAATTGGGATGGTAGATGTAGAGCCATTTCCTGTCTCTCCACAGGAAGTTGTCACTACACAGATGCTGGGAACGGCCCAGGAGAAAGGGGGCTCCTGCGGGATGGATGCATGGCATCACAAATGTGTTCTCTTGTGTTTGGCTCTTTAGTCAGGTCTGATAAAGACGCGAAAAAACGAATTCCTCATCTCACCGTTACCTCAGCTGCTGGCCCAGGTACATAACTACAGTTCCCCGGCAGGCCACCAGCCTCATGTACTGTATAAAAGAACAGCCGAGCAGAAGATCCAGCAGTACCACGGCTACCCCAGCTCTCACCAGACTTCTCCCGGTCACTCCCCAGGCCAGAGCCCCCCGGCACCCCAGAGTCAAGAGACAGAGCACCACCCCCATCGAAGGTGGCAAAGGCAACATTTTTGTGGACGACGCAAGAAATGTATGTAAGGAAAGTTTTTTCTTGTTCTGTGCTTAGGAGGGACTCGCTCCACAGGTTGTCTTGGGAGTGGGTGGGGCTGCCCACTGCAGGTTAGGATCTGGGCTGGGCAGCTTCCTCACTGCCCTGGATGATGGTGGGTCAAGGAAGCACGGGTAATCATCCCGACGGCCCATCTGTCTGGGTTAAATTCAGAAATACTGAGATGTGGGTTTAAGGGTAAGCTGCAGGTCTCCACCTTGGTTCTTGGGAAAGGCTTTGAGATGACCCCCTGATGAACCAAATTGGAGGTGAATCTGTGGGTGTGGTTGGGTGTTCCTTCTGGGGACAGGAAGAAGAGATCGTCCAGAAAACAAGAACATGGGCTCTAAAGGGAAGGGGGAGTGCCACACGCCTGGTGACTTTGGGAATACTTTGTGAGCCAGTAAGAGCTCTGGAATGTTCTTGATCAATATTGTACAATAGAAATATCATGCAAGCCCCAGATATAAATTAAAAATTTATAATAGTCATTTTAAATATGTGGAAGGTCAAATTAATTTTAGAAACATGCCCTCTAACCCCCCAAAACAGATAATATCATCATTGCAACATATAGAAGAATTTCTAATGAAATATTGTGCATTGTCTTTTCACATTATATTTGGGAAATCTAGTGTTTAGTGTGTTCACTTTTTAATTCTATTAGCCAGGCGCTGGTGGCTTAGATCTGTAGTCTGAACTACTCAGGAGGCTGAAATCTGAGGATCATGGTTCAAAGCCAGCCCGGGCAGGAAATGTCTGTGAGACTCTTATCTCTAATTAACCACCAGAAAACCAGAAGTGGAGGTGTGGCTCAGAGTGGTAACGTGCTAGCCTTGAGCAAAAAAGCTTAGGGCCTTGAGTTCAAGCCCCATGACTAACAAAAAATTTACTGTTATTATGAAGGTGTTGTACAGAAGGGATAAAGTTGGATAAGGCAAATAAAGAGTACGTTTCTTTTGTGGTCTTTTTTGTGTGTTTTTTTTTTTTTTTGGTTGGTCGTGGGGCTTGAACTCTGGGCCTGGGCGCCATCCCTCAGCTCTTCAGCTCAAGGCGAGCGCTCTACCACTTGAGCTACAGCATCACTTCCAGTTTTCTGGTGGTTTATTGGAGATAGGAGTCTCACGGTCTCTCCTGCCCGGGCTGGCTTTGAACCGCGATCCTCAGATCTCAGCCTCCTGAGTAGCTAGGATGACAGGCGTGAGCCACCAGCGCCCGGCAGTACATTTCTTTTGAACAGTGTCGCTCCCTTCTCTCACTCTCTCCCAGTTTTTTAGGTTTTTTGTTTTGTTTGTGTTTTTGCTTTTTGTCAATTGTGGAGCTTATACTCAGGGCTCGGGCACTGTCCCTGAGCCTCTTTGTGCTCAAGGCTAGCATTCTACCACTTGAGCTGTAAGCCACCTCTGGGAATCACAGAGACTTTTCTGCTTCAACTGGCTTCAAACTGTGATCCTCCAATCTCAGCCTCCTGAATAGCTAGTATTACAGGCGGGAGCCACCGGCACCCCACTTTTTAGTGTATTTTTATGGCTCAATTTCAATTCAGATGATCAGTTTTCATGAGAAGTTATCTGTATTTTGATTTCCACAAGTTTTCAAGTTGAAAAAGTCGATTTCTATAGTCCAGTTGTCTCAAAGGTACAAGCTTTCCAGATGCTGAGAGAAGTATTACAAATGTAAATTACATTAAATAAAGAATTGGATTTATCTGTTCACCAGCCACATTTCAGTGGCTCTGAAGCCACACGTGGTAAGTGGCACTGCACTGAATGATAAGGACCAATGAGGGCTCTTAGGGATAAGAGGAGCGAGCATCACAGGACATTCATTGTGAGTTATCATACAGAAAATGTTCTACCATTTCAACAGGCTTTTGTTGGTGGTTAGCTCCTCTTTAAGGACCATCCTGCTAGCATCTCCCAGTAATACTGGAATCCGTGATACCGTGGTGTTATGGTGGTACTGCTGTATATGTAGTATGAGACATCAAAGCTAATGTGTAGGGTTACCTTATGCATGGTTATCCTGCCCTTTTCAAGAAAGAAGCAACAGAGACCCAAGATGATAGGGCTAATGAATGGTGAACTTTAGTAGGGTTTGTTTTAAATCTAACGCTACATGAGGTTCGATCCTGTGTTCTCCTTCTGTGGAAGGCTGGTTTTCACTAGTTGTTGTAGTATTACAATCTTCCTTTATGACTTCAGTCCAACATCTCTGTCCTCTGTTTTCCAAATGCCATTGTCTTTATCTCTCCAGGGCTCACCAGACTTATCACTATTCGCTCACGCCAGGTGTTGTGCCCATCTCAGCAAGCACCTGTAGGTCTCTAATCAGAGTAAGGCCAGTATAATTACTCTGTTAAGTTTTAAACCCTTTATGACACGTTTTTGAAATCCCACACCTGACTTGTTTCCTCCAATAATGAAGTCAATATCAGCTTTAAAAGTCCTTTATTTAGCCACTTCCTTTAAAAATTATTTTTAATGATCCTTTAGTTGTACAAAGGGGTTTCATTTGAGCTGTGAGTACGATGCATCTTGAGCAATCTCCCCCAACCTCACCCATCCCCTCCGCTGACCTGGTTCCATTTTTCCTTATACACTTCGAATATTTTGCCTGCATTCACCCACCCTTTGACAATTTCTTGTGTGTTGCATTTAAGTTTACATTGATGAAACAAAAATAGAAGACACAGGTAGTGTTTCATAAGAGTTTTGTATTTTATTCATGAAATAACATATAAAATATTATCAAGTCAGCTCTGACTAGTAATGCATATTTGCATAATTTTAGGGTAATAAGCATTTCCTCCTTCAAAGACCTATACTGATTTTTGTTGATTGCCTTCTGTACCAAGTAGAATTGCAGTTTTTTCTTTTTTCTTTTACTGTTTTTGTCTTTTTCTTTTTTCTATTTTTTCTCTTCAGAGTATTTTTCAGTGACTAAATAAATCCACCCATCATCTACCCATCCATAGATACACTGATCTACACTTCCACCCACCTACAAGTCCATCCATCCATTAGTCCACTCAGCCATAATTCCACTCATACACTGGTCCACCCATCCCCTGCTCCATCCAGCCATGCATGAATACACATCTATGAAATAGGTCTTTGTTAATCACTTATTAGGTACAAAACATCAAGGCAGGTGTTGGTGATGGCATTATTAGTGAAGTGAGGGTGGCATCGGTTTTCTACCCTTGTGTAGACATTGCCTTGTCTTCCTCCTTCCCGTCTTCTTTCACCTCTTTTGGTCTACTGAGCTCACCTAGTTACCCTCTACTGACATTCCTTCCAAATGTTCTTATGGTCCTCATAGATGCCCCCAAGCCTCCTTCAGAGGACACCTACCTGAGGTTTGATGAATATGGGAGCTCAGGGCGGCCCAGAAGGTCAGCTGGAAAGTCGCAGAGGGGCCTCAATGTGGAAACCCTTGTGGTGGCAGACAAGAAGATGGTGGAGAAGCATGGCAAGGGAAACGTGACCACGTACATTCTCACAGTCATGAACATGGTAAGCGAGGTCAGCGTGAGCCCTCCCGGGCCCCCTAAGGAAGGGGCCTTCTGGTCCCTCTAAATCATACAACAGGGTTGGTGGATTCTGAGATGCAGCCAGCCACCTGGTTTTATGGAGGCTGACAACGAATTCTAAGAAATGGATTCGTAAGGATGTACCTGGTTTGTCAAATTAAAGCCGACACACTTGTCAATGTCTGGTTGATTCTCACCATACATTTTTCCATTTTTTTGAGACTTGATTTTCCTCCTTGTGCTAGGTTTCCAGTTTGTTTAAAGATGGGACTATTGGCAGTGACATCAACATCGTTGTGGTGAGCCTCATTCTTCTGGAGCAGGAGCCTGTGAGTGGGAATCTTTTGTTTATTTCTCCATTCATTCTGCTACGGAAGACCAGCTGTCTTCCAGCCACGCCACGGAATAGTCATGATAGTTGAAAATCTGAAATTATGTGGATCCCTTTCCTCAAGGCAAGTGCTGTCTAGTTGGACTGTGAAACCAAGTAAATTAACCTACAGCACCACAGAAATCATTGTTTTCACATTAACATAGGCAATATTAATATATGCATTCATGCATGCCAAGACAGTGGCCCACACCTATGAAATGCCTATATAATATAAAGAAAAGATGAAGGATATAAATACTAGGTAGGACTCACAAGGTCATAGAGGAAAGGGGTAGTTGGAATTTGCAAGCTTGGTATACCAGGCCATCCTTGGTAGATGCAGAAGAGTAGGGTGACAATAGATGGGGGGGAAAAGCAGTAGAACGTGCTTGTAATTCTTCTGTGCTATGGAGACTAAGCAAGGAATGCTTAATCACCCTTGAATCAGTTCCTGAGAGGTATAAGACATTGGCATGGGGCAAATCACAAAACCAGAACATAGAATAACGTGTCAAATTGCATGCCCCTCACTGTTTTGTAGTGCTTTGATGTTTAAGTTGTATTTTTTGACAACAGAGATCACCAGTCTGAGGGACTGTTTTTATACCCGATGGGGCTTTCTCTCTTCACCTATAACCCTAATGAAGAATTCAAAAGGCAGGGAGACAGAGATAACAGAGAAAATGATCCAATTGCCCAGGTGTGGACAGCTCCAAAGGTTAATGACTTGTCAAATTATCCCTGGGATTTTTAGAAAGGGAGGACATGTGTCAGTTGGGTGACATTTTTGCCTCTCATCTCTCCATATATGCACTGCCCAAGGCCGTTGAAGCCCACAGCTCTCCAATTCAGTGATGATCAAAGATCTTATCTTAAAACCTTCCCCTTCCCCCAACTCAATCATTTTGACTGAGCAAACATTTTGAAAAATTATTGTTGTAAGGGTAATCCCGCTCTTGCCTTTGAGAGTCTTATGACTTCATTCACTCAGTGGACATTGTATTGATGGTTGGTTGATGGATTGTAGTGTAGGATGTACCAAACCATTGGCTGGAAATCTCTCAGGAGAGGCAAATAAGTTGTGGTTACTGCCTTGGTTACATGCTCTATTGAAGACATCATCACTCAATCATTTATTATCTTTTAAGATTTTATAAAGGTGGTACCTGGTGGCGTGAAGAAAGGTACCTGTAATGGATAGAAGGTTATTTCTGGTAGAAATAGAATTGATTTGTAAAACCATATTACTGAAACATTGTATTTACTTGAACAGTTGTGAGCAGCATTTACCATTTCGTGTTTATGGCTCTGTGACAAAAATTACACTCCGATTTGCATGGGTTTCCAATAGGGAGGATTGTTGATCAACCACCATGCAGACCAGTCTCTGAATAGCTTTTGTCAATGGCAGTCCGCCCTCGTGGGAAAGAATGGCAAGCGGCACGACCACGCCATCCTGCTCACGGGCTTCGATATCTGCTCCTGGAAGAATGAGCCGTGTGACACTCTAGGTATGGTATGACTAGATCCTTCATGCACACCTACTTGGTAAAAAGCACAGTATGGAAATTTTGTATTAAATGCACAGTGCCCTGTGAAGCTCATTGAAAACAGAGTCACACCCTACTTAATAACAGGGACACATTTGGAGAAGATTACAGAGATGGACACAGCATTCCTAGATGCTATACTCTCATGAGATCACTGTCATATGGACAAGCAACCCACTGTTGATTGAAACATCATTAATGTACATTATATACACTAGCACATGACAACCATGTCTGACTATGGAGTTCCCTCGTTGTACCCTAGTGAGCGCAGTGTGGAATGGGGAGCTATGTATTCTGATCACTTCGGTTTTCATTGAGGTGTAAGATGACGCATCATTGTGTAACTAAACAAGTTGTTTCATAAGCATCATTACTATAGAACTGGGATACTGGAGACAAGTTGCTTGATTTTCGTGGTGCTTTGCTGTCCCACTAGGTACCAGGGCCTCCTCAAGGTATTTGGTTTTGAAGGACTCACTTCTTCCAAAGTTGCACAGGATACGGAGAGTAATGACTATATATGTTTTTATATTATACCTGTGTTGCATTTCCTATTATATTCCATTGCATATAACCGGAATTTAGCCCCTCCTCCACCTTTTTTGATGAATTGGTGATTATTTAGGGCAGGGGCAGCAAATGTTCTCTGTAAAGAGCCAGAGAGTAAGTATGTTATATTCTGCAGACCATCACTCTGTGGTAATTACTCATCAATTGCATTCGTGCAAAAGCAGCCACAGGCAATGCATAAACAAACGAGCATGGTTGTATTCTACTGCAATGCACTGACAAAACCAGAAAGCAGAAACTAGTAAGAGTGGTGCAGATGGATGGGTAAGACAAGGAGCTGAGAAAGTTTATGTGGTTTCCCTTCACCAATCATTTTCTTCTCCAACATACTTTCTAATCCCCTATGGTTTATTAGTGATAAAAGTAGATTGGGCTTTATGTAACATTTTTTAATGCTTTAAAAATTCTCTCTAATGTCTCATGTTATACCTTGGAAGACAAGCCTCTTTTAATTCACTATTAATCACAGTCTTGAAGAAGCACAACTGCTTTGGGAATTGCTTCGTGAGAAGGGCTTTTAAAAGTGAATTTTGAAATTCCTATTCTGAGTTTGAGATGCATAAGGTAATATCTGGTTACCAATGCATTGTTAATGTTTCGAAATGATCTTCTGAGAAAGAGCCAACCAGAGACCAAAGTATAAGGAAAGACTTGGAAAGACAAAAACATCATCAGGAAACCCACAAACTGCTCAGACTTTTAGCAGCATGTTCTAATGCAGGCAAATGAACAATGCATGATTCCTGAAGTTGGGGTTATTGACTGTGCCACCTGAAATGCATTGATTTCCCCTTTCTGGACCCCAGTTTCCTTATCCGTAACTCTCTACAGGAACACAAACGCATACTAGACATAGAGATAGAGCAGGGTGTGGTGTTTGGCTAGCATCTGAGGCTGCAGTCACCCAGGATAAGGGTCTTCATATTCTGTTTCCCTGAAGATTTTCACATGGGATGGGTGTGGTCAATTCATAAGCATGTACTTAAAGTTCAATGGCTACATTGTCCTGCTCTACTGGTTGTAAAGACACAAAACTGAGAAGAAAGACGTCCACACCCTATAATATAGATTGACATGGAATCAGCTTTTATAACTGCTTCTGGAAGGAGGCGACTTTGGGAACACTTATCACATTGTAGTAGCTGGGAGAAAAATGAGCATTTCATGTTCTGTGCTCTAGAGAAAGACCAAGATGTGTGTTTTCTCTTGGAAAATGTATCCAGTGTTAGGACAATATCACCATGGTTCAGCTAACATGGTGCATTGGAATAGTTATCAATTAGTCTGATTCAGATATTAAACTTAGGTAAGGCACATAAGTTTTCTATGACTTAATCTAAAATGGGAATTGCAGCATCCATATTGATCTCACAAAAGTGAATTGCCATCTCTCTATTATCTGTCTGTCTGTCTGTCCATCCATCTGTCTTGTCAGTCAGTTCGTTCGTCAATCTGTGTCTGTCTGTCTGGACAAGCAGAGAACTATATACCATTAGTGTTTTCCTGCAAAACAACAACAAATCCATTAAACTAAAACTGTGTGGAAAATTTTGAGGACAACAGAGTGGATTTCATCTGTGCTCCCCCCTCCGGTTGACATTTGAACCCGATCTCTCTACAGGGTTTGCACCCATCAGCGGAATGTGCAGTAAGTATCGAAGTTGTACCATCAATGAAGATACGGGACTTGGCCTGGCTTTCACCATTGCTCACGAGTCAGGGCACAAGTAAGTGGCTCCTTGATTCACAGCCTTATCTGAAAACTGGCCAAGTGATTCACCAGCATTCCTCTCAGGATTATTATTGATTCAGGTGGGATAAATGGGATAAAATTCTTAGAATAATGTCTGGCTGTAAGAAAGGCTCTGCCAAGGCCATCTCATCAATGTCTCTGTGTTATAGCATTTCTTGTCTGCACAAGTGGACTGCCTGTTGTTTAAACAACTCTCAGGTCTTCCCCATACTTATTTCCCTTCCTACTACTTCAGTGAAGCCACCTCTCAGCTCATCCTTTACACCAAGGAAACAATCAATAACAGAGACATATAAATCCCCTGAATACAATTGCATGTGGTTAAACTTTTGTTGTTGTACATCCTGGGTATTCTTTTAGTCAGTGACATGTACATGAATATTCTTGTAATGGGTATTCATAAATCTCGCTTTCATGAGACTAAAGTTAGAAATGATACTAGAGTTAGCAATGAGAAAAGTTGAAAGTAATAAGATATATTCATTTTGGTAGGCATGTAATTTTGTATGGAGACAATGACACACAGAACTTTCAAACATTATTTGAGTAATAGCTGTGGCACATTCAAGGAAGCACACCACTTTACGCAATGACTTATTGGATATACCAGTTTAGAAGTGTGTGTGTGCACACGCACACACACGCACACACTCACTCATGGGCGTGTGCACGTGCGTGCACACAGGTGCATGTAGTGTATATATAATATTCACATGCAGGTATATTTTATGCAACATGATTTCTTTTACATATTCAGAGTATCCAATTCTGACTTAAAAGCAAAGATCACACATTGAACAGCAGTTGATAGCAACTCGTTTTTGTCTGTCTCTTTCTTACAGTGTTAATAACTATTTCTCACCTGGGTTTATTGACTCTCAGTGCATCTCCCCCTTCCCTGCCCCCTGGTTACCCCTTGGCGAATGGGTTCACAGAAGGGTGATCTCTCCCCTCTGCCCAGCTTTGGCATGATTCATGATGGCGAGGGCAACCCCTGCAGGAAGGCAGAAGGCAACATCATGTCTCCTACGTTGACTGGAAACAATGGAGTGTTTGCGTGGTCTTCCTGTAGCCGCCAGTACCTCAAGAAATTCCTCAGGTAAGACAGATGAGAGCAGGTGTATGCCCAGATCTGGTAACAGTAACACGGAATAGTGTTTAATGGATGTAAAAAAAGAAAAGAATAAAATTTCTTTTGACCTCGCAATAAAACAAAAATAATAAAATTTAATAACAACAACAAAAACATCCTGAATGAATGCAATGATGATCAGATGGTATTATTGTTATTGCTGAAAAATCAAAGGCCTTCTATGGAGTCAAAACCTCTCCATATATTTAGCCCTGTTTCATTCCGCCAGCAATGCTATTATTCTCTTCATTCTAAAACTTAGGAAGTTGGGTCTTAGACTAATTGCATTGCTTAAGGAACGAGAGCAGGTAAGTTGCAGATTCACATTTAAGTTCATGCTGACCCTAAGATTTGCCTTCATAACTCCATGTCTCTTCTTTGTCTTCCAAAGGTTGCTGCACATATTGCCTTTCTACTATGGGGGGAGAGAGAGAAAGGGGGAGGGACGGAGGGAAGGAGGGACAGAGGGAGAGAGAGAGAGAGCACGAGGTTATTGATTTACTGAACCTATTTTAATCTCATCAATCCATAGGTCCTAAGAATATTAAAGATATTCTAGTAGTGCATATGGTTTTTTTTAGTAATAAAAAACACATTCTTGATGGGTCATTTTGCTTAGAAATGGTGACAGGCCAGCTCAGTGTCCAGAAATCATCCAAAGGAGATGCAGCTATAGATAGTCATTTTGATAAGTCAGAACTCTGAGACTTATATTAGTATAAGAAGAGTTAAGTACTACTTGATTCATACTAAACAATGACCATCAGGTTTAATTATGAATGTAGATGTATCCTTGCAGACACATGTAGATAGAGCATTTGTAATCTGTGTTGCCACACATGCCTTTCAACAGACATTAGTGGCATTTCTTCGGGAATTTATATTCTTTTTTTTTTTTTTTTTTTTTGGGGGTCCGGTCCTGGGGCCTGAATTCCGGGCCTGAACGCTGTCCCTCAGCTCTTCAGCTCAAGGCTAGCGCTCTACCACTTGAGCCACAGCGCCACTTCCGGCTTTTTTCTTTTTGCTTATGTGGTGCCTAGGAATCGAACCCAGGGCCTCAGGCATGCAAGGCAAGCGCTCTACCACTGAGCCACCTTCCCAGCCCGGGAATTTATATTCTTGATGCATTTATACCACTACATATTATTTGTAAATATTAACAGGATTAGCGAGATGTGTGGGCAAGGCCAATTCAGTGTAAGAATGTCTAGCCCAACGATGCCCAAATGGTGATTAAAAACATTGAAAAAACACTTTTGCTGTGTAGTAAGCATTGCCAGTCAGATGTTCTTGTTAGTTTTAAGTTCATGCTTTGAGGGCATAAATTTTTCTTTTCTAACTCATATGCAATGTATTCAATAAATATGATAAATCAAGATCATCTTGATGTAGAAAAAAAATCTTCACCATGCATATATTATAGTTAACTGCTTTAGGGCAACAATGATGGTAACAGCAGCTAACTTTGATTACTGTGCTGTGATAAATGTATTACATTCTCGTTTGATCCGTGAAACAACCCTTATCAAAGTCACTGACAAAAATGAAAGTCTTGGATGTATGATCAATAGGCCCTCCATTTATCTGACCTCCGAAAATTATGTGTAACCACCTTGATACTTAACCTCTTAGTAATACCGTAGTTTAATTATTTAAGTAAGTGAAGATAAAGTTTTTTTTCTAAGAAGTGAGGCTGTCAAGACTGATTTTCATCTCAACATGTCATAAACATACCTCACCCATCAGTGTATCCCTCCTCCAGATTCTTTCAATAACCTTAATGAAGTTTTTGTTGTAGTTGGTCATGAGGCTTGAACTCAGGGACTGGGCACTGTCCCTGAGCTTCTTTGCTCAAGGTTAGCACTCTGCCACTTTGAACCACAGCTGTACTTCCTGTTTTCTGGTGGTTCATTGGAGATAAGAGTCTTACAGACTTCCCTGCCTGGGCTGGCTGTGAACTGTGATCCTCAGATCTCAGCCTCCTGAGTACCTTAAAGTTGGTGACGCTTATTTGAGGCAAAGCACATCCTTGACCTGTGCCTCCTCACCTGTAAAAACAAAACAAAACACATCAGGATTTAAAGTGAAGGTGCTCATTGTCTCTGTCTGGGTTGTTGTATAGCTCTAGTGCTTCATCCTTTCCCCAGAGTAGACATGCAATAAAAAGTGGTCAAATGTCATAGGAGACTGTCGAAGGAAATTTCATAGTTTACCGTTCCCATCTCCTGTCCAATCGCAAGACAGGTCCCTTGAATGTCTGGGCCACCCAGTGCCCTGGGACTGTGGCATATATTATCCTTTCAGATAAGACTCACTTTGGGGAATAAATAAGTATTAGAACTTTAAATTTCTACTAGTTTTCTTTAACTATGTTCTAGTTTTCTTTGTATCACTGTATTCAGAGGGGGGCAGTTTACTTTAAGTGGAGAGCTCACAGATGACCTGGTAATTAATAGGGATGTGTTTTCCACTCTAGCACACCTCAGGCTGGATGTCTAGTGGATGAACCCAAGCAAACAGGGCAATATAAATATCCGGACAAACTCCCAGGACAGATTTATGATGCCGACACTCAGTGCAAGTGGCAATTTGGAGCCAAAGCCAAGTTATGCAGCCTTGGTTTTGCGAAGGTATGTTTGCTCGTGATGTCCAGCTTGCATTAAGATTCTACAGCCTGTCTGTGTACCTACAGGAAGGATAAACATTTGCTTTGCAGAGGTCAAAGGTGAGAGTCTGGGTTATCTCTAAAATGTCAGTTGTTTGGCGTGATGATTCAGTGGCAATTTTACTGTTGATGTGTTATCCAGACCCAGGTTAAATAGCACCCTTGGAAAAAATTCCTCCTGTCTACATATAGACTTCATCCGCTAGTAGTAAATCTGGGAAGAATAGCTTTTACTTACTTCTCATCACTGATTCTATAGTCTTCACGTTTATATCCTCATCTTCATCACTAAATACCTCCATGTGCCTTTTATTTAAAACTGTCATTGGTAACCAATAGTTTTGTAGAAATTCAAGGTGTAAATTGAGTGGTCTTGGGTATGATTTTTCTGTTGAGTCCTTTTTCATTCAAGACATGAACAAGAGAAATGGGAAAATGCAAAAATTCACCCTGTAGAAAGGAGAACTCTCTCATTTCACTTTGTCAAGGATCGTATCATTGTCAGTCTTACCAAAAATTAGGACCATTGTTAAGTTGGCATATTCTCCATATCCAATGAGAAGTCCTGGGTACCTGAACAGGTCTATAAACATGAAGGTAAATAAACATGAAGGATATAAAACCAGTGATAAGGATAAACTGTTCTTCCCAGATTTACTACTAGCAGATGAAGTCTATGGGTGCCAGAACACGCAATTAGGGAGGTTTGAACTTCCTCTCCGTTAGTGTCTTATTACTTGTCATCCTCCTTTACTACCTCCTCTTTTTCTTCCTCCTCTTTCTCTTCTTCATTGCTTCTTCTTTCTCCTCTTCCTCTGTCTCTCCCTATTCCTCTCTTTTACCATTACGCACCACCAGCTCCCATGTTACCAATATCAACTATAGAAACATGCGTAGGTCATATCAGCGCCATCATAATTACCACCACCACCACCACCACCATCCTCTACCACCATTACCATCACCATCTCCACCCGTCATTTCCAGCAGTAAGGGATTTATTTAAGATTTGTTTGACTTGACCTCAAACTTTTAAAAAAATCCCTGAGACGTTCTTGCCCCTTTTCACTTGGATCTTAGAGAAAGTATTCAGTTTGCCCAAGGCCACAAAACTATTTTAAAGGACAGAATCCACACAAAAAAGTTTATTCTGCAATGACGTGGAGCTGCTGCTTCTCCTTTGAAGACCAGCTTTTCTTGACCTAATACTCAGTCATTAGTAGCAATCTTCATTCATTGCGCAGTATCTCTGCCTTTTTTCCCTACCTAATTGTTTTTGTATTACTCCACTCACTTTCAAAATACAAATCCTGAGAAATAGTATCTGTCAATCATAAGTATGATAAGGAGATATATGTTAAATGCTGAAAGAAAAAGTGTATCCAGTCACATTTCTTGGCATACCTTCTGTGACACAAGGGCTTCCCTCTGGCTAATGTTAATGTATAATATGTGAAAATGAACAGATTCAGGGCTGACTCTGACTTGCCTGTGAAGTTGAGGCTCTTAGGCAGAAGTAAATAGCCATTCACTTTGTTGGAAGAGAGCTGAGTCCTAACATGGTCTCTTCATCACTTTGTTCTAGAAGATTTATTAGTGTCCTCAGTCATCAATCAGGTATTTATTATTCGCTTACTCTGCAGCGAGTGAAGCAGCACTGGTAATGGAGTTACTCTCTTTAGAAATGCAAAGGAAGTTTCTCAAATGACCCTCATTCCTGCAGAATCACACAAAGGTACAGACATCTTGGGGGTGCCTGTTGTGTGTCAGTCCGTGTACAGGGCATAAATAACCATGCTGAAGTTATACATCATTTTCAAGAACCACACTATACTTTGAAAAGATAGTATCTCTGTCTTGGAGAGGGTCTTTGTAGAGAAAGGGAGCCCAGGGCAATGAAGATTCCACACTAGACCGGGGACTAAAATGATGAAAGGCACAGAGAGGAGAATATCTGGAGGATGGGGAGGATAGCTTCAGAAAGAGATGTTTAGCTGGGCATGACGGTGCGTGCCTGCAAGCTCACAGCACTGGGCGTGTGGGGCTCTATTGACACTGAAAACCAAACAAGACAAAAAGGAAAGGTGTGTTTAAGATGGCAAGGAGGTGAGATGGAGAAGGAAGGAAGCATTGGTGGATGGATCCTGAATGTGGATTATTCTACTGCTTGTACCTTTCACCAGAGGCTCTACTCCAAGATCATGCACAGTGCCCTTGTGAGGCTGGGGGGTGGGGGGACTTCTGACTTCTGAAGCAATGGAACCTCCTTGCATGTCCAGCTTAGCACTGAGAGTACTAAGCTCAACTTGGTGACACAGGAAGTACTTCTTCAAAGTCTTCACCAGCCTGTCACTACTTCCTCTTCCTGTCTTTCATTCCTCAGTTCGTTTTATTCCTGCCCCTCCCCGAGACCATGATTCCTTGAGAGGAAGGGTTAGAGCACCAAACAAACTCAAAACAAATTCCCCAAGTACCCTACCCAGCTAACGATGCAGCATTGTCAGTATCACAGGGAACTTATTAGAAACACAAATACGCTGGTTCTATCTGCACTTACGGAATGGGAAACTTTGAACAGGATGACTCTTATGTAAGCTTCGGTTGAGAACCACTGAGCTAGACAATCTTCATTGTCACACACACACACACACACACACACACACACACACACACACACACACTCACACATTTTATAATTACATAGACCTGGGTTTAAGGATCTTTTTTTACCACTTATGAGAGGCCTTCAGCAAATGACTCAGCCTCCCTCGGTGCTAATTAGTGTCTACATAGGTAACTGGTAATGAGAAGATAATCATAGTACTGTAGGACTTAATTTGGTATAGTCGCACCATTCAACAAATGAGAAGGCTTTCCTCTTGTTCAGACAGCATCATGGCTGTCTTTTCGCCTGTCTGGCTATTCACAGTGGCTACCTTGTCAGGGTTGGGGCTGGGGAGAGTGTGTCTGATGCTGCCCCTATTTTATCCCTCATCTCTTTGGTACACGAAGTACTATCTTGGTTCTCTTCTGAAGTATTTGTATTATTCAGTGTTTCGTGGCTGCCACAAAATACTTGGGTTGGGGTCCTTGTGAAGAAAGAAAGCTTCTGTAGCTGGTAGTCATGGAGGTTCACGGCCCTGGTTCTGGCCTTTGGTGATAGTCTCCTTGGTTGTGTCACAAGAGAGTAGGTGGCAATGGTTGGAGCATTGGCCATCATCCGGTAGAGAGACTGAGGGGGCCAGATTCAAGTTCTATTACTGTCATCCTTTGAGAACCAACAAATACCTAAGAGAAGTATAAGACCTTCCAGGACATGTCTTATGTTTCCTAATACTTTCTCCTGAGGCTCCATTCCCATCATTGTCAAAGTAAGACCAAGACCATCTAGCCAAGGGTCCTGTAGCATTTGGAGTGAGTACTCCTGGCTCAGTAGTGAATTTGTATTGTCTTTCCAATGATCCTAGACACAGAGAGAGTGTTAACATACTTCCCTGCTGGTGGTTTTCTTGCACTGGGAAAGACCAGCTGGACCAAGGGACATCTTTTTAGTTGGTCCTGTGACTGAGTAGCTAGCGCAGGTACTCTCATAGAGCAAGGGACTCAGCACAGGTACTGTCCTCGAGCAGATGCTCAGTCACTTTGGCTTAGAGGCTCACTGCGAAAGTTTGAAGCCAAAGAGAATGGTACCTCCATGAAGACGTTTTACTTCCAGTGAGTGTCTGGAACCCATCATTTCCCTTGAACAAGAGTAGAACGCTTATGGAACCATAGCTCCTCTGTACATCACCTTTATAGTAACCATTTAAAATTTGTTTTAAAAAAGCGTAGACTGTGTATGTCTTTCCTCTTTGGGAATAAAAAGAAACCTCCTACCATCTAATCACACACTTCCCACTGCAATCCACCAGCGTATTATATCATTCTTCATCTTCTGTTAACTTTCTTCTTACCCTTGCACCCACCGGATATTGATGGCCACATATGGGTTTCAGATATTTCCTTGCTCAGGGGCATAAACAGTGATCTGTGTGTCCTCTCCTGTGAACAAGTAATCATTGTGCATCCCAGGTAGTGAGTTGGCAATGCATGAGGGCTCCCTCCTCTAAAACACCTTTCTCTGGGCTCCCTCTCACCTTAAGGTGTCACAACCAGGAGCTGGTGATGCTGCATTGTCACGGTCTGGGTGCAAATCCCTTGCCTGACCAACGCAGGGCTTCACAGGGATGTGACCTAAGAGCTGATACTCATCCTCAACCAGTCACTAAGTTTACACTGCTGGTTGAGCTCACAGTGGGAGGAGGAGGGGCGCTTTTCATTCATCCCTGTTCATTCAAGAATCCAGAGTGACTTCCCCGATAAAGGGTGCCTCTGAGCATGCACACAGCTGGATCTGCTGGTTTTGTGCTACTTGGATTCAGCCCCCACACTTCTTGCCCATGACCTCTAGATAGAACACCTCGGAAGGAGAACTATCTATGCCAGCACCCTTCTGCCTACACACAGGAAGGAGAAAGTTAACCCTGGGAGACCGTGCCAGACCTATTTGGCCACAGATCACAACCATTCTCCAATGTTTCTTTATCTGTGATAAGGATAAGATCTTGATCTCCATTTGTTTGACTCCAGTGTCTTATTTTATCTACTGTAGAACAGACAGGGGACATTAATTATTGTTCCCCTTAAAGTAAGGAAATGGAAGTTCAACAATCTGCCCAAGGTCAGGGGAAAGATAATAGAGCAAGCAAGCAAGAAAAAGAAAGAAAGAAAGAAAGAAAGAAAGAAAGAAAGAAAGAAAGAAAGAAAGAAAGAAAGAAAGAAAGAAAGAAAGAAAGAAAGAAAGAAAGAAAGAAAGAAAGAAAGAAAGAAAGAGAAAGAACCTGAATAGGCTTTAGAGACAAAGTTGTAGCAAAATCTTGCTAATTCGTTTTGAATGCCGCTCTTAGAAAATGGAGGAAAGATAGTCATTCTTGTGTATAAAAATCGCTATATCTATTTAGTTTGTATTCTTCAAGCATGTTGTGTGTGTGTATATGTGTGTGTGTGTTGTTGATACTTTTGGGATATGTGTTTCTTTCCAGATTTTCTGAAGTAAATGTTTTGCTCACATTTATACAACTAGTAAGTAGGAGGGTAGCAGAGATAATCCTGGGGTTTTGGTAGAGTAGATTCTTGACCATACAGCCCTACCTCTTAGGTTATCTTTGAGAATATAAAATCAGCCCAGTGCCAATCCCTTAATGACAAACATACACAAAAATAAAGGAAAGAAGGGGATCTGATGTATAAACAGCTCATTGCAAAAGATGAACAGCAGAGAGTCAATAAATACACGGAAGCATTATTCATTCTTATCTGTCAGAAATATATAGAATAAGTTGCCTAGTGGCATTACCAAATCTTATCAATGATAAAAATGAAGCCACTGGAACTCCTGCTTACTGCTAAGCACTGGAAAATACTACAATTATTTTGAAAAAAAAAGGGGGGGGGTATTGTTTCAGTTTTTTTCCTGACCTGTCTTTGACAATACTGGGCATTGAATTCAGGGAATTGCATTTCTGAGCAAGTGCTCTACCAATTGACCCATACCCTTAGTCCTTCGTTGTTTTTCCAGACAAGGTACTTGAACGTTTGTCTAGACTGATCACAGACCACGATCTTCCTACTCTCTGGACTAGCTGAGATTACAGATGTGTGCTACCACACTCAGCCTATGTTTTGTTTAAGCATATGAAATTAAATATACCTTTATCTTCTGTCTTAATCTGACAGAATAAAATATATGTCCACAAAAAAGACTTGTTCAGGAATGTTTTTAGTTACTGCTTTATTCAGAAGAACCAAAGGCAGGAAGCAAATTAAAATGTCCTTCAGAAAGAGAAGGTGAAGAAAATTTCATTGTATTTATTCTGTGAAACTCTATATATCAATACAAGAAGAACAGCTATTGATATACACAAAAACATAGATAATAAAACCCACATTGAACAGAATACCAAACGAAGTCCACTTGGTATAATTCCATTTCTATGAAATTTAAGAAAAAGCACCCCTGATTTCTAGTTACAGACATCAGAACAGTGATTGCCTCTGAGAAGGTTATTTTTTGTGGGGTGAGATGAGTGTTCTGTCTAAGATTATGGTGGTGTCTTCAGTGGTGTATATATTTTGTCCCAACTTCTATAACCATGTGCTTCAAATGGGCGCCCATTATTGTAGTAAATTATACCCCCTGTAAACTTGATTTAAAAATGATAGCAGTCACGATTCTTGTTGATGGTTACATCTTAATTATTGCTTAGCTTATAATCTTGGGTAGTGAGGTTAAGCATAAGGGGATTGAAACCCAGGCTGAGCAAAAGCTCACCTGCATAAGGCAGGGAAGAGTTTTCCTATGATTGCACAGAAGATAAACACTCTGTCTTCCCCATGGGGTCATTGTGAGGAGCCAGGAAAATAACCAAGGGGAGCCTGGGGAGATAGGATCTATGCTTCTTTTTTGTGGGGGGGGGGTCACATGTTTCATTTCTAATTCTTAAATTGCAGGCTCTTCTGAAGGATTTCAGAGACTTCAAAGAATTATTGATGTAGATGAGTTTTCTCCTTATAGAATTAATCATGCACTTGGCTTACAGGAAATATTGATTGTACTAGGCATTTCTATTCTAAGCTCTTGGGATGCATCAGTGATAAAGTGAACCCGTGGACATCCCCCCTCCCCCACCCCCATCCTACATCGTGCCATGACGAAGAGAATGAAGGCCAGGAGCAGAAAACATTGTAACTGAAGTTGTAAATGAAGTCACTAGTAATGGCGTAGGATAAAATAATGAGGAGGCTGATTAGGTATTGAAGTTGAGGTGTTAAAGTTTGTGTGTGTGTGTGTGTGTGTGTGCACACGTGTGTGCGCTGGTACTGAGACTTGAACTCAGGATCTCATGGCCTTATTCAGTTTTTACAGCCAGAGCTGGTACTCTTCCACTAGAGCCATGCCTCCATTTCCAGCTTTTTGCTGTTTCATTGGATTTGTCTGCCAGGGCTGGCTTCAAACCTGGATCCTCAGGTCACAGCTTTCTGAGTGGCTTAGGATTTCAGATGTGAGTTCCTAGTGCCTGGCAGCTGCTACTAGTGCAGCCATGGAGGTAGGGGTGGAATTTAGGCAAAGAGCTGGTGGAGGCAAAGAAGTGTTAGGAGTTCAGATAGGTGGAGAATTAGAACAAGCAGAGACAGGCCCTGGTTTGGAGCAAACTGGACGTGTTGGCAGATTAGCGTATAACCAAGGAGAGCAGAGCAGAGTGAACTCATATAAGACCAGATTAGAGATAAAAGGGACTTGGTGACATATGGCTTGGAGGTGCATTTTCTGTGAGTGAAGTTGTGTGTGTGTGGGGGGAGGGGGGTTGTGCAGAGGAGTTGCATGGGTCCAGGCAGAGGAAGAGCTGGTTGGCCTGATGTGGGAGGATTTCTCTGTAGAACTTTTCTTCCCTGCCATCCAATATGGTAGACATGACTGTGTCTTTCTCTCTCTTTTATTATCTTCAAGTACTTGTACAGGGGAGTTGCTGTTTAACAAAGCAGTTGATCAATATCACCCCTTTCAACATTCTCACCCATCCCTTCCCACTCACCCCTTCCCTGTTCTTAATTTTGAATGATTGATCTACATGGAATTCTTGACTACATTTTCTCCACCTCATTTATTCATCCCCCTTTCCCACTGACTTCACCCCACCCCTTTCCAGTACCCGCTTCCTGGTGTTTATTTTTTTGAACTCTGACTTTGCCTTTCCAAGGCATTTTACTACTTAAGTTCTCCCATAGATCTACCTTATTTCACTTAATATATTTCTATATGCTTGCATACCACCCAGCATATTTACTTACTTTAAGAACATGAACAATGACTATGGTGACAGTGAATTTTTATTTAGTTTTAGGTCATCTAAATTCCCATTTAACAAGTCACATGTAATGACAGGCTGCCGTATTGGAGATCACTGTGTTGAGAATAGACAGGGTAAAGGTGATCAGGTGACAGATTTACTGGTGGAATGTGAGAGGAAGACAGGAATCAAAGATGGCTGCAAGATTTGGAGCCTGAATGGCTGGAAGGAAGGATGGAGGTGTCACAAAATAAGATTGGGAAATAAGAATGTGGGACAGTCTCTGGGGAGAGCAAGGAGGATTTTGTTTGGATGGTATCTAGTTTGATTTTTGGAAGTCATTAACTCCTCCAACATGTCAAGTTTTACTTCTTAGGATATAGTGAATATAACCAGAGAACATGCAGCGATGACACAACCAAATACTGACAGCTTCAAGCATCTTTCCTTAAAAATATGGTCTTGTTGGGGAAAAAAAAATCATAGCCAGGCAACATGAGACTTGAGGGGCCTCTGTGGTTATTTCTCTTTTTCTCTTAAATGACGACTTCAGGCCAAGTAATTATAGATAAGGAAAAGTTGGTTGAATACGCTTGGAGGAAAGGAAAAAAAAAAGGACAAGCTCCCCCTCTCTGTTTACTTTGAAAGGAAGCCTTCTCAGAGGGCTTTCATGGTCGCCAAAACATGTAGCTGGCTATAATTACGTTTGACTTCTGTACCTCACCACAGAAGAAATAATACGTTCATCCAGTCTGTCTTATTTCACTCTGGAATTTGTGTGCTTTGTTGTTGTTGTTGTTGTTGTTCGGTTTGGTTTTGCTTGATTTTTCCTGGTCCTCTGTGAGCACTGTGTGCTGACATTCTGTTTTGAATAAAATTTAGAAAAGAAGACTAAGCTCTCCTGTTCTTTGGTCTGTTTTACAGTCACAGTGGCCGCATGGTATGGGTTATGACTCTCCCCTGGCTGTAGGAAGGAATATTATTTAATTCTGAATGCTTCTCCTTGCAAAGGTTGAATGGCTTCAATGGCTGCTTCTCATTCCTTCTGTTTGACCTGGATGGTTCCTTTTTCCACACCAGTTGGTTCTCTTCCAGCCAAGAGTGACTCCTTATGGAAGGACAAGCAATGCTACTGCTGATTCCATTTGTGCAGACGCTGTCTCGTGATAGTTAAACTTCTTTCACAGGACTACTGTCAGAACCACATTTCCTAAAGGATTAAAAATGGCAGTGAAGGTGAAGACAGTAATGATGACCATGATAGGTGATTTGGTGGGGGGAGAATTGTGTGAACTATGCAAGTGAATTTACAGATATTACGTATTATTTACATGCATCACAACATCCTTGAGCACCACTCCTGAAATGCTGATTTTATCACTTTTTGTTTTACCATGAAAACTAAGAAATTTTCAGCCATGAATTGCAATTCAAGGAATTCTATAATATGTCCATGACATGGATTTCAATCAGAATTGCCTTAATTTAGTTTTGGTCTATTCTGCTACACACTGGTTACAATAATTATTAGAAACAATATCCCTTAGATCACAACCAAGTATCTGCTGATAGTTGCCACAGCCCAGCCACTGCTGAATTCATGTTCAGTAATGTAGCATGTAGTTTCTAGAGAAACTTTAGCCTTCCACAGTCATTAGAGTGCATTGCCTTGCTACTGCCGACTTCATTTGCCTCCCCAAATAATTTGTCTTATTCTATCCACCCCAGAATATAGAACTGCATACAAAAGCTTTAAATGTTTTCATTTTTGCTTATGTTATCACCCTTAGGAGTGTCTGCTTTTCTTTCAGGACATTTGCAAATCACTGTGGTGTCACCGGGTGGGCCACAGGTGTGAGACCAAATTTATGCCTGCAGCCGAAGGGACCGTGTGTGGCTTGAGTATGGTAAACTGCATACTTGCTTGCTTTTGTTTTTCAGTCTCTGGGGAGGTGACAGGGCCTAGGACCCAAATGACTTGTGTTGTGACTTAGCATGGAATGCCTTGGCTGCATGTGTTTTCTGTCTTCTCTGGAAAGTTAACCAACATTGCCAGGCACCGGTGTCTCACGCCTGTACTCCTAACTACTCAGGAGGCTGAGATCTGAGAATTGCAATTTGAAGCCAGTCTGGGGAAAGACAAATTCAAGGGACTCTTATCAGCAGTTAAGCAGCAAAATTCCAGAAATGGAGGTGTGGCTCAAGTGGTGGAGTTTCAGCCCTGGGAGAGAAAAACTAAGGAAGACTATGAGGTCTTGAGTTCAAGCTCCAATACTGGCATGCATGTGCGCGTGTGTGTTCACAGACACACGCACACACACACACACACACACACACACACACATAATAGCATCCATCAATGAGGAGTTGAGTTGAAAGTTTGCCGATCTTTACTGTTGGCTATTGGAAAGCAGCATGAGCCTGTATAGAAGTAAGTCTTTGGAGTCCTTACAGCGAGGGACAGGAGACAGTAGAGATACAGAGACGAAGAAAACTCAAACTCCAGGAAACCACAATTCAGTGATGAAACTATGCAGAAGCTAACACTCTCTCTTTTTAAGATTCGTCTTCCTTAAGCACTAATTGCTATCCAGGCTCCAATGAATAAAAAAATGAATCCTGCTAGGGACTAAGTATGAACTTAGAGTTTACAATGTGGGGATATGCCAAGGTGGACATTGCAAGTTTGAGTTGAAGTTCCTCAGCTGGATAAGAGAAAGAAGAGATTTTTAGGGAGAGGCCAAAAATAAAGGCAAATCACAGACACACAAGAAGAAATGGGTGAAAACCATGTACTTTGATCCCAAAATACATGTGCAAGGAAAGTGGTGTTTGTACATACTCTCATTGAACGCTGTTGGCATAGCCAGGTGCTGGTAGCTCATGCCTGTAATCCTAACTACTTAGAAGGCTGAAATATGAGGATTGTGGTTCAAAGCCAGCCCTGCAAGAAAGTCTTTGGGACCCTTATCTCTAATTTACCACCAGAAGACTGGAAGTGGAGCTGGGGTCCAAAGTGGTAGAGTGTTAGCCTTGAGTGAAATTGCTTAGGGACAGCACCCAGGCCCTGAGTTCAAGTCCCAGGATCAAAAAATAAAAAAGATATTGGTATAAGTCATAGCCATTCAATGGTACTGAATATTAGAAGTAGCCTAAGAGTTATGGATAGATGGTGGTTGGTTCTATCCATTTGTGCCAACAAAGCAGGCACATATATTGGTTTTACCATTAGAACCAAAACATACAAAATATACACATTAATTATGTATATATTTTATATTTAATCTGACATGTAGAATATTATATAATAATAAACACATTTTCAAGCAAGGAAATGATATTAAAAATTAAGATCTGTTGGCCAACCATTTGCCCAGGTTACAGATAGAATGAGTCCTAGTGAGGAGCTTTGGCTACTGAGTGAAATTCAGTCTCAGCTACTTATGTGGTTATTTGGGTAGTTATGTGACTCTAAGCAAGTTAGTATTTACTAAATTGCTCTCATCTATAAAATGCTTTATCTCCAAAATGCTTTTCAAGGGCCAGATGAGATTCTGCCCCCCATTTTAGGGACACAGAAGCCACTTCCTGGGCTGTAGCTGGTGATAACAGTAGCTATTGTTTGCTGGTTCTTGTTTTTGTTTTGTCTCAGCCCAGTAGAGAGAGCCAGTGAATCCTGATGGGGAAGAAGTATGCTCATGATAGACAAAAAAAAATCCTCACATAACTGACTGCTTTTCCCCTCAAAGTTATCAACAATGTTTTATGATTTCATGCAAATGCTGAATCTGGTGATTAATCCAAGAAGGGGAAAAATTAAAAAACGGAAGAATGGATCAGTACCTGGCAAGAATTTGAGGAAAGGCAGCAATATCTTAACCTTGAGGAAGTGCACTAGCAACAAGATAGCCATAAAGCCAAATGTATCACAGGGTAGAGTGAAGATACAAAAGTCAAACAATCTCGTCATAATTTTGTAATTGAACTCCTAACTTCTCAGCAAAACAAAAACAAAAACAACCCTGGCATGGTCCAAACCCACCCCTTTGCGTTGTGTTGCAGAGGGCTCTAGGAAACTCTGCAGTTCTGCTAAGCTACATAGAACTTCCGTGCAATAAAAACACCACTGGGGGCAGCTGGGATCTATGGGAGACAATGTAGCCTCTAAGAAGAGAGGACCAGTAAAGCTTGGTGTCTGTTACAAGGGAGAACTAACCCAGGAAAGTTAGAATAATTCTCACCCCTCCTCATGCAAATGGTGGGCAAATAAATATCATTTACAGAGTTAATCCATTAAAGACACCACAGGAGTTGAATATCATCCAAGGGTCAGAAATAGAGACCTTTTATCTCAACAAAAGGGAAATGTATGTTACTGGATGAGAATGATTTTTTCAGACTTAAAAATTAATCCATTTCATACGACAAAAGCATAATGTGTGTGTGTGTGTGTGTGTGTGTGTGTGTGTGTGTGTGTGTGTGTGTACTGATAACGTGCATGTGTACTGATTCTAGGACCTGAACTCAGGGCCTGGGTGCTATCCTTTAGCTTTTGCACTCAAGTCTTAGAGCTCTACCACTTGACCTACAGCTCTACTTCCAGTTTTAGGAGGTTAATTAGAGATAAGAGTCTCACAGACTTTCCTGCCCACGCTGGTTTAGAACCACAGTCCTTAGATCTCAGCCTCCTGAGTAGTTTCCCACTACAGACCCTAACCACCAGTTGACAAAAGCACAATTAGTATCTCTTTTTCTGATGTCAAGACCATCATTCATGGTGATTGATACTTCAGTTTCTTCCAAACCATTTTCTTTTCCTGGAGTGAAGAATCTGAGTGATTTCTTAAATAACGTCATTTCTAAGGCACCGCAGGCTTCTCTGTTGTTGGGTGTGATCCCTTGGCTGGTGGCTTGGCGGCGTCTTCACTGAAAATTTTACACTGCTCACAAAGTGTGCAGTCTTCAGACTGCTGGTGGGAAAAATCCACCCCTCCGTAGACAGCAGCCTGTACCTTGCAGGAGAATAATGAGGAGGACCTGTATGTTCCTAAGACCCTGCAAAGACAGACTCCTGTCTATCCAGGTGTCAGTGGGGATCTTTGAAGGCTTCCTGTCACCCCTCACCCCCAACCCATTTCTCCTTTTACTGTGTAGATGTTTGCCTCTCCCTGTGTTTTCCCAGCTGGTCTGATGGAAGCATGTCCCATGTTCTTTCCGCAGTGGTGCCGGCAAGGTGAATGCGTGAAGCTTGGGGAGCTGGGGCCCCGACCGGTGCACGGCCAGTGGTCCACCTGGTCGAAGTGGTCAGAATGTTCTCGAACTTGTGGTGGCGGAGTCAAGTATCAGGAGAGACACTGCAATAACCCCAAGTAAGACCTTCATGGCCTCGGTGACTTTGTGTTTCACACCTGGTTTTCTTCCCTTTGATTAGAGGCGATCACGGAGGTTTGTTTCTTTTTTTTTTTTTTTATGCTGTGGGTATAAGCATGTCTGGGTGCCGGAGAGGGCATGGTGGGCAGAGCTGAAGCACCTCAGAAGAGTCTCTCTGTGAGCGAATAGGATGACCAAGGTATTTACTCGCTACCTCTTCTGCGGGCAGATGTGCCAATAAATGCCCAAGCTGTTGCAGGTCTAAGAAATGTGATTGGCCCAAAATGTGCATCTCTCAAACACGTGATCTAGATGAAGGGTGCCGAATGGAGAGCGAAATTTTCTCCTTCTTTGCAGTATTGACAAACCAATTTGAGTGTCTTTCCAGACAAAACAAAACAAAACAAAAAAGAATCCACCCCGTGGATTGGAACCGGCCTGGGTCAGCGGCGGGTGGTGCGCTCCGGTCAAGGCATTCTACACTCTGTGCAAAGGAAGGGACATTTCAGGGGCTTGGTTGTGCTCGTCCTCACCTTCCCCATTTGTTGTTGCTGTTCTCAGTATTAGGGCTTGAACTCAGGGCCTTGTGCTCTCAATTTGGCTTGTGCCACTCAAGGCTGGTGCTCTACCACTTGGACCGCAGTCTAATTTCCAGCCTTTTGCTCGTCAATTGAAGATCAGAGGCTCATGGATTTTTCTACCCAGACTGGCTTTAAACTGAGATCCTTAGATCTCAGCCCACTCAGCTGCTAGCATTGATTACAGATGTGATTCACCAGGACCAGGCTGACTTATTGAATTTTTGAGTTCAAAACAGTTTAGAGATAATTGGTTTCTTGAGTGCCAGGGACAGACATTCGTGTATTTCCTTTACTTTATGCCCCCATGGGCATTTGTGTGTGTGTGTGTGTGTGTGTGTGTGTGTGTGCTGGTCCTGGAGCTTGAACTCAAGACCTGGGCACTGTCCCTGAGCATTCTCCATCAAAACTGGTGCTCTATCACTTGAGTCATGGCTCTACTTCCAGCTTTTTGGTAGGTAGTTGGAAATAAGAGTCTCATGGTCTTTCTTGCCCAGGCCAGCTTTGAACCGTGATCCTCACATCTCAGCCTCCTGAGTAGCTAGGATTACATGCATGAGCCACCAGTGCCTGGCTGGACAGGAATTTTAAAAAATAAACTCTGTTCAAGAAAATCAATAGTGATGCACTAAAGCATTCTAGAACTTTCCTAAACCACATGCCTGTTTGAGAGTTATTCACTAAGTAGTCTAATGCCACTTATCAAATGGAGTTCAAAGGAAATCCTGTGTCTCCAAAACAGTAATTGAGCTGAATCTGTGGCCCATTTTCCAGCCAGTGTGCAAGTGCGTGCATATATACATGCATTTTTTCCATAGTTCTCTGCGTGGTCCTAATAACCAGGACCCAACCAATCCTGTGTTGTCGGGATGAATCATACAGACGCAAATATGTGGACACCTCATAGAGCTCAAGTAAAGACGAAGGCATGTGCTTAGGCTTTTCCGTCTCTACTTTTTGTGTTTCATCATAATTTACTATACTAAGTGATATGTTGGGAATGTTTTAAGTGTTAATTCATATTAATAGTCATGCTTCAAGCTATGGAAAAATGGACCTGAGTTGTAAAATTGGATGGAAAATCCAAATGTGGGCTGAGCATGGCTCAAATTGTAGAGTATTTCCCTAGTAAGCATGAGTCTCAGTACTGTCAAAAGGAAGGATGGAAGGAATGAAGGAAGGAAGGAAGGAAAGAGGAAAGGAAGGAAAGAAAAAATAGGAAAAGAAAGGAAGGGAAGGAAGGGAAGAAGGAAGGAAAACAAGCAAAACAACAACAAAGCTCAAATAACTGTCAGTCATTATTTTGGATGAGTTGACTTCATCCCATAGCAGAGAACAAATTCTGCAAGTTCATAAAAGCACACATAGCGGGGATGGGAAGGTGGCTCAGTGGTAGAACGCTTGCCTTGCATGCCTGAGGCCCTGGGTTCGATTCCTCAGCACCACATAAGCAAAAAGAAAAAAGCCGGAAGTGGTGCTGTGGCTCAAGTGGTAGAGCGCTAGCCTTGAGCTGAAGAGCTGAGGGACAGCGCCCAGGCCCAGAGTTCAGACCCCATGACCGGACCCCCCCCCCAAAAAAAAACAAAAAACACTGTAGGGGCTGGGAAAGTGGCTCAGTGGTAGAGCGCTTGCCTTGCATGCCTGAGGCCCTGGGTTCGATTCCTCAGCACCACATAAGCAAAAAAGAAAGAATCCGGAAGTGGCACTGTGGCTCAAGTGGTAGAGCGCTAGCCTTGAGCTGAAGAGCTGAGGGACAGCGCGCAGGCCCAGAGTTCAGGCCCCACGACCGGACCACCCCCCCCCAAAAAAAAAGCACACATAGCATGCTAATCAGCACAATGTGGATATGTAACACAGAAGTATTAAGAACTTCCTGTCTATCGACAATGGCTATGACCTAGCTGTGGCTCTATCTTCTTCACCAGCCATGCATAAGCTAGTTGTCCAGACTGCCCTGATTTTATACATGAGAGATTCCAGCTGGGGAAAGACAGACAATCTTCAGATCCAGAGCTGTCAACCCCTAGAATCATAGCCATGATGCTTACTGACTCTTTTTGTTGTTGGTGGTGTTGGTCATGGGGTTTGAACTCTGGGCCTGGGCCCTGTCCCTCAGCTCTTAAGCTCAAGGCTAGCGCTCTACCACTTAAGCCACAGCACCACTTCTTGGCTCTTCCTCTTCCCAAGCAAGTCCCTGCAGCCTTCCTCACTTAAACCTAGGGTGGTTGAGCAAGTAAAGAACTCCAGAGTCCCAGGGTCTGAGTTTGGGCTCTGTTCTATCTGTTAGTCCTGTGACATTCACTCACAGTTTCCTGAGCTCCTTCTTGCTGCTTTGTCCTTAATCCACAAAATAAGGGGAAGGCTGTGTCCATGAAGAATTCATTCCAAAAAAGAACCCATTTCACTTCCTTAAAGAAGTTGAGTTCACATGAGGGGTTATTTCTTGACTCATAGGCAGAAAGTCTTAAACTGGGAGTTGGTTTTAAACATGCCTTGTAAAGATGACTAGCCCTGGTCTAGGAGGTTTGCACTGTGCTTCTCAGATGGTCATTTAAGATGTCTTCAGGGGTTTGATCTCACACCATAGCTGATGCATGTTGGAGGAGTTGCTCCAGCCTATTTTGAAATAGCATAAAAATCTTCTGGCAGCATGATTCCCCTTCTGTGGAAGTCATCAGAGAAGAGGACTCGAAGTACGCTGAAGATGACTCAGGGCTGTTTTACAGAAGACTTGTGTTTCCTACATAGACAAGGAATTTTAATCACACACATGCATTAACCCCTCAGTCTCCTTTCATGATGCATGTTGGCACGGGTTGTGTCGGTGCTAAGATTGATCCTGTAGCCTCATTTCAACAGTTAGAAAAAGCTACACAAAGGCAGGAATGAAAAGAAGCAATTGCTTTCTGTCTAGAGCAGGCTGTCTTGAGTAGTGAGAGGTTGTTTTCAGTATGGCTGGGATCTTTTGGTGATTGTTGTTCTGTACTTGGCTTTCTGGTGTTGGCAGCTTGGAGTCAGCCAGCTCAGATCTGAAGAAGCTTGCCACGAGTTCATAGTTCTTGGCGTTCTGATGAGATTTCTTCTTCTGGGCAGGGAAGCAGGAGGCCACTTGTAGAGGTAACACGTGGTCATGTAGGGCGTGTTTTCCCTCAGAGTCTTGAACCAATGACAGTAAACCTCACCAGGGGCAGACGATCATCAGTATTAGCTCCAGGACTGACACAGCTAGCGTAGAGAATGTAGCCGATGGGCTCTCTGTGGCTTCTCTCTGAGCTGACATTTAACAATAGCAAGTATGAGGAAAGGTAGAGAGAGAGAGCTGGGATGTCAGGAAATGGAAGAAAAACCAGAGAGATGTAGGATGGGTGTTGATGCCAAATCATAGGGTAGTGTACAGAAGTGTACCTGTGTGTCACTGTGGACATGGAAGAGTGTTTAATATTTAAAAAACACCAGAGATTGATTTAACGTGCCAATCCAATGATTGAGCAACAGTAGTGATGGCAGAAGGGTATGTTGAGAAAGATTTAGAAGCAATGTGAAGCTTTTGCCAAGAGGAAAAGATTTCTTGGTTGATCAATTATGTATTCCGTGGAAGCCATGTGAAGCTTTGGCCAAAAGATAAAGGGATTTCCTGATTGATTCATTATGTCTGCCTCGGAAGCAAGAAGAGATAAGCAAATCTTAGGCTACCCATTTCCATTCACGCAGTGTTGACCCTCTCTCTCTTTGTTATTAATGTAAGTGATTGATAAGGAGAGGCTTCTGTTGGCTAGCATTAAAGTTCACGAATTTTATTTTTAGGCCTCAGTATGGTGGCAAGTTCTGCCCTGGATCTAACCGTATTTATAAACTGTGCAACATTAACCCTTGTCACGAAAACAGCTTGGATTTTCGAGCCCAGCAGTGTGCAGAATACAACAACAAACCTTTCCGTGGATGGTTCTACCAGTGGAAACCCTACACGAAAGTGGAAGGTAACTCTGCCTCCGTCAGTGTGTAGCACCGGGGAGATCAATGCCTATTCATTCCCCACAGTCATCCTGAGTTAGATATTTGCCAAACCCTGCAGATTTTGTCTCCTTTTCTACAAGACATACCTTGTCTCCATACAAACACAGTTAAGGACTAACTTACACATAGTTGAGCAGAGTTATGGACTTTGGGTCTCTCCCTCTTTCTGACACATCAGAACCGTCACATCATGGCTTGAAGGCCTGTGACATTCCTGCATTTTAAGAATAGGGGAAGGTGTGTGTGCATAGTGGCATATACCTGTAGTTCCGTCACTGGAAGGCTGAGGCAGGCAGATGGTGAGTTTGAAGTCATCCTGGGCTACCTAGCAAGACCCTTTCTGAAAAAGTAAACAAGCAAAGGAAGACTTTATTCATAGATACAGATCATCTGTCCTAGGGTGGTAAACTTTGTTTTTTTCCTTCCCGTTTCTTATGGGCAAGTTTATTAATTTGTCTAGGAATCTGTGGGGAGGGGGCGTGGGGGAAACCAAGACTTCGCATAGACTTGTTAGTTCCTGGAAATGATGGAAAAGAGGATGCATGTGTCTTCCAGCTCCCTAATTTCATTTGCAAAAATTAGGAGGTATTCAATAAAGCTATTTAAAAAAAATTGTAGTTGACAGAGAGACTTTCAATCCACCCACACGCACATCTACATATTTCAACCATAACAATTTAATTTCCTTCATACTTATTCTATCTTCTATGGAGGGATTTTTATGAAGCATAACTGTTTGCAAACTGTTTACACATTTGCTATAAAACTGTTGTCAGGGATATAGCTCAATGTCGCCTACATAAGGTCTCATGTGAGAATTGTCATCTGGAATTCCTGGCTGAGGAGAACGCTTTCTATTGGAGAAATTGGCCCCATAACTTCTTTCTGATAACAAGAGCTCTATAAATACATTTTTTCCTCTTCTTTTTCTGTGATACCAGAAACTTCTCAGGGTGTTAATGGTAAAAAAAAAATGTGTTTTTAGATTTTAGGAGTCATTGTATTTGCTCTTTCTTTTTGAGTCTGATAGAGATTTTTTCCCATCTGTTTTTTTTTTTTTTTTGTCTGTCATGGGGGCTGAACTCTGGGCCTGGGCACTGTCCCTCAGCTCTTCAGCTCAAGGCTAGCACTCTACCACTTGAGCCACAGCACCACTTCCAGCTTTTTTCTGCTTACATGGTGCTAAGGAATCGAACCCAGGGCCTTATGCATGCAAGGTAAGCGCTCTACCGCTGAGCCACCTTCCCAGCCTTCCCTATATGTTTTAGAAGTATTATTGATCTCATACATTTTTCTTTTCCTAAAGTATCTCAATCTTCACCACTCCACATACCTGACTACATCATCTAAAGTTTCAGTCTGGGAGTGGAAGTGCATATAGGTAATCCCAATGCAAACCTCAGTACCATGGAAAGTAAAATGTCAGTAGAACACAATGACATCCCTTTATTTACGTAATGTTAATGACACATGAAACCTTGAAGGCACAAGGTTCCACAACCCAGCCATCATGTAAATAGTGAATATTGCTAAGGATTGGGAAAAATAAAATTCTTTTGTATTAACATTCAGTCAGCTTTATATGCATCATCAAATGGGATTTTTTTTTTATTATTAGTGTTTTTTTAGATTTTATTTTCTTGGTGGCACTGGGAATTGAACCTGGCCTGGTGCTTGCTAGGTAGCTACTCTACCCCTTGAACTATGCCTTTAAAACCATTTTTGCTTTGATTATTTTCAAAGTAGGGTTTTATTTTATGCCACAACCAGCCAGAACTGTGATCCTCCTCTCTGTGCTTCACTGTGTTGCTGGGCATGACAGACATGTGCCTCTGTACTCAGCTATTGGTTGAGATGGAGTCTTGAAAACTTTTCTGCCCTGTCTGGCCTCAGTCCCCAAATAGCTAGGATTATAGGCTTAAGCCACTACACCTGAAGGAATTCATATTTTAATGTTCTATAAGTGCACACCCATGTGTGCACATGTATGTAGAAAATAGTGTGTAACCTTGGTTGCTTTGATCATGATAGTTTTTTTTGGCGGGGGGGTCCGGTCGTGGGGCCTGAACTCTGGGCCTGGGCGCTGTCCCTGCGCTCTTCAGCTCAAGGCTGGCACTCTACCACTTGAGCCACAGCGCCACTTCCGGCTTTTTTCTTTTAGCTTATGTGGTGCTGAGGAATCGAACCTAGGGCCTCATGCATGCAAGGCAAGTGCTCTACCACTGAGCCACCTTCCCAGCCCCAAATGATCATGATAGCTTTTGTCCTTACAGTTTCCTCTTGTCCATGGCCTCTCTTGATCTCTTTGCTTCTAGAGGAAGACCGGTGTAAACTCTACTGCAAGGCTGAGAATTTTGAATTTTTTTTTGCAATGTCTGGCAAGGTGAAAGATGGAACTCCCTGCTCCTCACACAAAAACGATGTCTGTATCGATGGGATTTGTGAAGTAAGAGAACATTTTTTTTTTGCCTTGGGGTGTAGGGTCATGTGTGCACGTTCTTAGGTTAAGCGTGTACCACAGGAATGTGCAAAGAGTCTGCCAGGGTGGTGTGGAGAAAAGGAGCAAATTATTCAACTTGAACAGACATCTCTAAGTGTGTCACCTTTTACACGGTTCCTGTCCAAGCATTGCAACTTCTGCTTCCCAATGCATAGGGCAGAGATGATGGCATTTCCTACTCCATATAGAAGATTTAAGTAAGAATATGTGTCATGTGCCAGGGTCTCCTAGCTACTGAGTTGGCTGGTATCTGAGAATCACAATTTAGGACCAACCTGTGCAGCAAAGTCTGGGAGATGAAGTCTTATCTCCAGTTAACCAGCAAAATCCAGAAGTGCAAGTGTGGTTCAAGTAGTAGAGTTAAAAAAAAGCCAAAGGAGAATGCAAGGCCCTGAGTACACACACACACACACACACACACACACACACACACACACACACACATACACACATACACACACACACGTACACACACACACACACACACACACACACACACACACACATACACACACACACGTACACACACACACACACATACACACACACACACGTACACACACACACTATAAATAATGACTAATTTCTTGCATTTTTTTTTACTAAGGCCATACTCACTGTATTATAGGAATCTCAAAAACATATTTTGAAATACAACACTTTTTCCCAGTTGTTTTTTTTTCTTTCTCTTTGGAAACTCGTTTCTCGTTCACTTGAATTTCCTTGTGAGGTCCTTTTCGAGGCAGGGTGTTAGGGGTTGAGTGTGTATCGTCCAGCGTTTTTATGTCCCAAGCTGAAGCAGGCCTGAGAATCTCACCTGGCATTGGCAGGCGATTGTATATTCCAGTTTTACAGATCTGGAGTCCAGGCCTTAGATGTATTAATGTAACATGTGCAGCCAGGCATCAAGAAGCCTGGAGCCACAGTCAATCTTGAGGCTGTGCTTTTACCCATAAGCTGGCTGCCTTCTTTAAATTCCATAAATACAGAAAGCCGTGTGTCAGCAGGTAGAGAGAGCCACTGGCTTCTCTCACCTTTGATTTTCTCACTTTATTTTTTTCTGTTACAGCCTGTGGGATGTGATCATGAACTTGGCTCTAAAGCAGTTGCAGATGCCTGTGGCGTTTGCAAAGGTGATAATTCGACTTGCAAGTTTTACAAGGGCCTGTACCGCAATCAGTACAAAGCGAATGGTAAGCGATACTGCTGTCACGTGGCTGGATGAGTGTGAGTCACACCGAGATGGCACACAAGCATGCCTCCTGCGTGGAGGACAGCTTGCATTTCTTGTTTATGAACAAGGGAGCCGGGTGTCTTTGAGGAAGTTCTTCAAAGCACTGCGTACCTCCCAAGGATGTTGCATGAATTCCTCCCTACTTTGCAGTTTAAATGCACACCTCAGGGCTGGGAAGGTGGCTCAGTGGTAGAGTGCTAGCTTTGAACTGAAGAGCTGAGGGACATCGCCAGGGCCCAGAGTTCAGGCCCCATGACTGACCAAAAAAAAAAAAAAAATGCACCCTTCAGACTCTTATACCCTCCCCCTCCCCCTCCACCCGGTCAACAAAAATCTTACTCTGAAATATAGAGAGTCCAGGCACACAGTGGAACATGAATATCTGAACCTGGTCCCCTAAACATTTCAAGTAAAATTAAACCCTCAAATCCTCTTTTAAGAATGCTAAACATGGAGAAATGGCTGTATTTAGGTAAAATGAGCAGAATTTTTTTCCTTCCTTCCTTCGTTCCTTCGTTCCTTCCTTCTTTCTTCTCTCCCTCCTTCCCTTTCTCTTTTCTTTCTTTCTTTTTCTCTTTCTTTCTCTCTCTTTCTCTCTTTGTTTCTCCTTCCTTCCTTCCTTCCTTCCTTCCTTCCTTCCTTCCTTCCTTCCTTCCTTCCTTCCTTCCTTCCTTCCTTCTTTCCTTCCTTCCTTTGTTTTTAATGCTCCTGACTTATTATCTTTAAGAGTTTGAACAAAGTGGGGTTCTGTTCAGCCCATCAGTGTATGAGTATAGTGCGTTTTACCCTTTCATTCTCCCCCATCTTTCCCAACTGCATCCAGCCCCTCAAGTTGCCAGGTTCCATTTTCATATACGTACATTTGTGTGTATGGTGTGTGTGTGTGTGTGTGTGTTTGAGGTGTTTGTTGATCTAGAAAAGAGGTGAGCCAATGACCACAGGTGCGTGTGTGGTTAGGACACTGGAAATGCCGCCTTTTCTTTCTCTGGTGTTTCTACCAATTAGAAAATGAAATAATGGCTCACTTTTGCCTCGTAGGATAGGAGTGGATGGCAGTTAATGATTCCAAAAGCATACAAATTGACACTGTCTATCTCCATGCCTTCCTGCCACTGTCCCCCAATGTTCAGTGTAAAATTACTGTTTCCATACAGAGTATTACCCAGTGGTCATCATTCCAGCTGGGGCCCAAAGCATTGAGATCCAGGAGCTCCAGGTTTCCTCCAGTTACCTGGCTGTTCGCAGCCTCAGTCAAAAGTATTACCTGACTGGGAGCTGGCGCATTGACTGGCCCGGGGAGTTCCCGTTTGCAGGGACCACGTTTGAATATCAGCGCTCCGCCACCCGCCCAGAGCGACTCTACGCAGCAGGACCCACCAACGAGACGCTGGTGTTTGAAGTAAGCTTGACTCACTTTTCAATCCTTCTATGCTATTTGAGCTGGTTCAGAGGACTCCAGTCCTTTTAGTTCAATTTGTTCCTGATTAAGCTAACTTTTTTCTTTCTTCTGGCATTACAGTGGTTTCTTTGTGCCAATACTGAGGCTTAAACTTAAGGCCAAAGTGCTTATCCTTTAGCTTTCTTTGTGTGCATGGCTGGTGTTGTAGGGCTTGAACCACAGCTCCACTTTGCTGGTTACTGGATAGAAGAGTCTCACAGGCCTTCTTGATTGAGCTGGCTTTGAACTATGATTCTCAGATCTCAGTCTCCTTACTACTAGGATTATAGGTGTGAGCCACTAGTGCCCGGATAATTACAGAGGTTTAACTCAGTGCTTTGCACTTGTGAGGCAATTGCTCACTCAGTTGAACTACACTTCCATCCCTCATCCCTCAGGGAGAAGGCAGCTCCGTTTTTAGGAAGAGGACAGAAGGCCTCCAAGAGTGTACATTGATCTCACATTGATTTTCACATTGATTCTTCTCCATTATGCTCGGCTTGTGTGAAGGAAGGATGCTTATTCGATTATTCCAGTTTGTCTCTGTCTCATTTGAAGAGCCAACTACTCCTGTCATAGCTGGCCCAGGAGGCAGAATTATATCCTAGAGGAAACGCTTGAATATCAGCAGAGTGGTAGTCTTGCAAAACCACAATGATTTTATAGGCTATAGGTTCCCCAGAGGTAAGAAGAGACACAAAAGGAAAACACACATGAATGGATAATAATGTCAGAAATAAACACAGCTGCACACATCTCCAAATGGCTGTGTAAGATTGCTATCAGATGTGCATCTCCTTCACGTTGTGCCTCAGAACTCTCTCTTCCTTGAGTTTAATGGCTTTGCAGTCATGGGCCAGTGATGTGCTCCAGTGTTTTCTGAGGGGACAATGACCATGTTCCCCAAAAGCGTACAAAGCAAGGCTTGCACTTTCTCACTTTGAACTTTGGTTTCTTACCTGTGAAGTGAGCAGTGGAAAAGGCATCCTGTCCATCACTCCTCCATGACTGTAACAGAGCGCCAGGACTTGGCAGATGCAGTTCACGTGGAAGAGCACTTGTCTGGAAGTGCAGGGTCCTGAGTTCAATCCCTGGTGCTGCCAGAACAAAAATAAACAGAGCCTGAGACAAGCCACTTATATAGAGAAGCAAGTTTTTATTTTTTGTTGGACTCGGTTTTGGAGGTTCTGATGCGGATTTGTTGACTCTGGGGCCCTGGGGCCGGTGGTTAGGCAGCAGGCCCTGGCAGGGCTGAGGCAGCAGGTCCTGGCAGGGTTGAGCAGGTCCTGGCAGGGTTGAGGCAGCAGGCCCTGGCAGGGCTGAGGCAGCAGGTCCTGGCAGGGTCTCATGGTAGAGGGAGCTGCTCACCTCATGGAAGCTAGGAAGTGAAAGTCGGGGAAAGAGGAAGGACAAGGAGGGTCCAGGATCCCAACATAGCTGCAGTGACTCCTTTCCTCCCACTAGGCTCCACATCTACCATCTCCTAATAGCCACCTAGGCCAAGGACCAAGCCTTTAATCTGATGGCCTTCCCAGCACTTACCTCACTGTCTGGCCAGAAAAGTAGGGAATATGAAGGAAAGTTAAAAGACTTCCCTAATGTATACAGTCAAGAACAAGCCAAGGAGACCTAGGGTCCAAATCTTCTCCCTCCAGAACCATGAAGTCTGCATTCAGCCCAGTCACACTGCTCTTCTCTGCCCTGGTCAAGCAAACGTATGAGTGATACAGCCGCTGTTAGCATCGTGATTGAGACTGCGCTGTACTGAGACCCGGAGGTCCCTCTGTGCAGGGATTATGTTCCTAAGTTCGATGCTCCAGATGACAAAAAACGTTGAGCCTTAAAGGGGTGTCAGCTGTAAGTGTCAGGATTGAGGTTTACACTCGAATCCTTCCCTTTTTGCCTAACACTGAAGATGCTGGAAACTCAGCCACTGAGGAGAGACAGCACAGTGTTTCTGGGCATGGAGCAGCTGTGCTATTCAGTAGGAAGGACAGAAATAAGCACAGGAGAGGGGAACAAAGAGCCGTGAGGACAGTCAACGCTGGCGACGTCACTGCCGGGTAGGAATTCATGTAGACAGAACCTGTCCACCTGTTTTGTTCAACACCAGCATAAGTCTGTGGAAGCAGGAGGCCGATCTCAAAATCACACCTGAAGGGAACTGCTCTCTGAAGCTCGTTGGGTGGTCTTTGTCTCCTTTCTGTCTTAGGTATATCGACTAACTGATCTCAGATTCTTGGCCCTTCTTGGTGCCCTTCTTGGTGCTGAGGGAGGGACATACTGTTTTCCCCTGTGATGCTTACAGTGTGCCATGTCCTCTGTCTTTTTTTGCAAGGTGTTTTGGTTCAGATGTGTAATTTTTTTTAAAGCAATTTTCAGCCAGGCACGGGTGACCCATGCCTACAGTCCTAGCTACTTAGGAGGCAGATGCAAAGCAGAAGTGAAAACCAGAAAGTTCCCCTTGTTGTCTGCACTGACCAGATTTGTGGTCAACGAACATTGTTCTGGCATACAAGGGTGTCATTCCAGCTTTGCACCAACATAGTCTTGTGCTTTGGTTCAGCTAAGTGCAGCAATGTGTCTTGTTCAGCTGCATAATTTAACCCTGACATGAATGAATGGATTTAATCATCCGTTTAACCCAAGCATAAACTAGTTTAATTAATTAATTTATGATTTCTTAATTTTTTTAGCAGCAAGTTTTGAGAAATGAAAGCTTGACCTTGGTTCAGGATGGAGTCTCTAAAATAGACCTAGGACCTCAATCTGTCCCTTTGTAAATGCAGACAGTTCCTTGAAGAACAACAGTGAATCGGTTAGGAGAAATGTGCTATTTGGACATTCATAGCTTGCTTTAAAATAGGTTTTTAACTATATGTAAGGAGAGCAGAACTATAGCAGTATCTACAGCAATACAAAATGATGGTTTCATCCTGGTAGAGTGAAGTCAGTCTTATTTTCTGTAAGGATGGACCTCTATCCTTCTACTTATGCTTCCCTTTGCAGTTGGGAATGGGGTGGGAGGCATGGGCCACCATGCTCAGCCTTGGACATGCTTTCTGGGATGAAGTTAAGAGTTCATTCAAAAGTTGCAAATCGGGGCTGGGAAGGTGGCTCAGTGGTAGAGTGCGTGCCTTGCATGCCTGAGGCCCTGGGTTCCATTCCTCAGCACCACATAAGCAAAAAGAAAAAAGCCAGAAGTGGCGCTGTGGCTCAAGTGGTAGAGCGCTAGCCTTGAGCTGAAGAGCTGAGGGACAGTGCCCAGGCCCAGAGTTCAGGCCCCATGACCAGACCCCCCCGCAAAAAAAAGTTGCAAATCAATTTGTGTGGTGGTAGAACATGCCTGAAATCCCAGCTACCAGAGAGGCAGAAACGGAAGAATCATGGTTCAAGGCTAGCTAGGGCAAAGTCACCATGAGGTCCTAGATGAAAAACAAACTAAAAGCAAAAGTACTGGCTGGAGTCCTGGCTCTGAATCCAAGCCCCAGTACCACGAAGAAAATCACAACTGTGTTCCAAGGTTAAAAAATAGTCAAATCCAGCAACCTACTATTATGCCTATTTTTTTTTTTAAAGAATGTGAGTTTAGTATTTAAATTACTGTTTTCAAGAGAACAGCATCAGATTTCTGGTCGGTTTTAATCACATGCTTATATCTTTCCAAAATTGATAGTACACCGTTACTTAAAAAAAAAAACCTCGAAATTACAATAAATAATAAATTACATTTTTTCCAAAACTAGAGTATATCTTAATCTCCAAGTGATCCATAGTTTAAGTCTTTATAGGAAGTTAAATAAAGTTCATATGCTTCTCTACACAACAAGTATGAACTGAACGAAAATGAATACTTTGGGAGCCAGAAATATGTTCACTCCAATATAAAAATGTTGAATGTATTTTATAATCCTGTGGGATGCTGGAGTAGAGTGTGTGAGCCTACCAAAATGAAGCATGCAGCTCTTTCCCCTGGAAGTATCATCTCTCAACAAAAGCATTTTCCCTTTTGGCTGTTGAAAATCGCTGCATGTTCCTAAATTCTTATGATTGCGTAAAATTCCAGAGCAAGGCTATGGTGTCAACACACCTCAGGGTCATTCTGTGATGTATTCCATTTTTTTCCTCTTCATATCTCAGCTAATTCCCATCTTCATATATGAACTTGTGGTACATAGTAGGCTGCAATCCAAGTAATTTTTTTTCTTCTCTTCATTGGCTGTCTGATGACAACAAATTAAACTTTGCCTAGGTATCTGTTTGATACAAGTCTTGTGCTAGAGGAATCTCCAGTGATCTCTTTATAGGTAGAAATCAGGACACCAGAAATTTGTGCTCTCGGGTGTTTTAAGAATGTAAAGAATGAGTTTGGGTGCATGGATCCCATTCTCCTTAGTGTCATAATGGATTAGACAGAGAGCTAGCTGGTGATGCCAGTTAATCCTTACTATGTGACTTTGAACAAATTGCTTAAATTGCCCTCACCTTGACTTCTCCATTTGGAAAAAAATTCTTCAGGGTGAATTAGTGACTTCCACTCTGTCCTAGAGCCCTGTCCCCAAACACTGTCAGAACACCAGAAACCGTGTGTCGTCAAATGACAGTTTCTACACAGTTCCTCACAGTTTCTACAGCTGGCATGGTATCTAGAACATTGTACATTGAGCACTAAATAAACTAATTAATTAATAGGATTATAGTGGGAATGAAAGCCAATGATAAAATTCCTTTGTTCATTTAACGAGTCTGGTCTTCTTTCTAAGAGAAACCCTTGTGGGATTTCATTTCCCCAGAGGAACTTGAGGGATCTGTGTGCTCCCTGAGGAGGTTCCTGGGCCCAGGGTGTGAATCATTTACACTTGGGAAGTTGCCAAAGACTCATCAAAATCCAAAACAGGGAACTGTTTCCCATGGATAGCAGGCTTACTAGATCTTTCCATTGATTTCTGGAATTTCGTAGTATAAGGCAGAGTAATACAACCTTGGGAGTAATTGACTTTTGTCCATTAACCCCAAGAAATAAGTGCCTGGACTGACACCAAACAAAAGTATCTTCTGCTTCTGGTTATTTTTATATGTCAGAGATTTTACACGACGTCTTCGTGGGGAGCTCAGAGTTGAAAGTAAATGGGAAACAGACCTTCCCTTTTATCACTAAGTCATGAGCCAATCCAGTTCTACAGTGCAGACTCGTACTACAGGCAGTATTCTCTTTGGAACTTTTTTCTCTGGCTGTTTCCACATTTTGCAGCAGGTGGATGTCCACTTAAACAGTGCTGGCTGGTTGATTTCCTCAATGGTCCAGAAAGATTCCTAGGGGTAATAAAGCATTTGTATGATCATCTTCGGCCGTAAGTGTGTAGGCTGTATTTAAGTCCATCAATCACATTTCTGTTTTGAAAACGATACACATTCAAATGACTAATGTTTCTGCATTACCCCCAAAGGAGAGAAGTAGTCATATGCACAGCCCCCAAGGAAAGAAAGGCTATTTTGGCAGTCATATGTTTTCTGAGATCATAACCGATATGGGTTTTATATAAGCAGATAATTTCCATTTATTTCAATGCATTCTCTACAACACGGGTCTGGCATAAAGACTAAAACATTGCTCATTGAACTCATGAACTTATTAGTCATCTGACAGATTGTTAAAGTGAGCTTATATTTCGATAGTGTCTAGGGGATGAGGCATTATCTGGTTGGGTTTGGGGAATGAAAAGAATAGCTTAAATCTGTGTTCATCTGCACCCCTGAAATAGCTACGTTTAGTCTGTTTATGTATGAGGAGGGGGTGGTGGTAGAAGAATTAAATTGTGAAGTGGTAGAAATGTGAAAATGGAGAATCAGAATTGGAATTTGCACATGGCCTTCTTCATCTGATGCAGGCATTTGTGCTGGCCTTTGGGAATATGTTTTTCTTTTTTTTTAACATTTAGATGTAGGTAATTTGGGGTGATACTGGAGTTTGAATTTGGGCCTTGCACTTGCCAGGTGGGCACTACTCAACGTCTTTTTTTTTGGGTATGGTCGTGGGGCCTGAACTCTGGGCCTGGGCGCTGTCCCTCAGCTCTTCAGCTCAAGGCTAGTGCTCTACCACTTTTTGCTTATGTGGTGCTGAGGAATCGAACCCAGGGCCTCAGGCATGCAAGGCAAGTGCTCTACCACTGAGCCACCTTCCCAGCCCTACTCAACGTCTTGAGCTACGTCCTCTGCCCTTTTTGATTCTGTTTTTCTTCTTATAGTGAATATGCTTGGATAGGTTTGGACCACTGTCATCTACCCACACTTCCTGTGCATTGGGATGACAGAGGTATACCACTGTGGCCAGCTATTAGTTGAGACAAGTTCTCGTATTTTCACCTGTGCTAGCACTGAACCATGATCCTCTTGGTCTCCATCTCCCAAGTGACTGTGCCTATAGATGTGAAGCACCGGCATTTGGCTAGATGTAGGCAGGTTTTTTTCATGACTGAGGTTTGCACTGGCTAGGTAGGCACTCTACTACTTGGGCTACACCTCCAGCTCTGGATACAGGTGATTCGGCGTCTCTGGCTTCATTGTTTAAGCAACATGGAAAAGTCTTATTCCACATACAATTTTAGGAAGCCTTGGCAATAAAAAATCACAACACAAATTCCTTTACTTTGTGATTAGTTCAGTTCTTCCTCTTTCTTCCCTCCTTCCCTTCCTTCTTTCCTCTCCTCTCTCTCCCATCAGTTGAACCCAAGGCCTTGCATAGTGTTGGCATCCATCCCTAGCCCTTTACTTTCTTCTGTACTCAGTTTTCTTTGTCTGTCTTTCTGTCACACACACACAGACACACACACACACACACACACACACACACACACACACACACACTACAACAAAGAGTGAGTCATAGCCTATCAAACCGTGTAGTAGTTGGAAGAGAAGCAAAGCAATTTGCGGTGAGAGTTCCAGGTGACTTCAGCGCCGTCTGATACACAGAGCATGATAACACAGACGACTCTTCTGTCATTGAAATATGATCATCTGTATTATTACAGCACTGCTTTTTTTAACTTAACAAAGTCTTTCAAACACATGAACAACTCTTTTTTATGTTAAGGATATACATACCTCTGTTTTTTTTCTTGTCTTCGAGGGGCAAGGGAGGATATTTGAGTGTCCATCCCTCAGGCACAGCACACGCAGGCTAATCTTGCGGTTGGAAACTCACTGTTGCTTTAGTCATGACAGTAAGTGAGAAATAGATTAACCCCAGGCTAGTTCCAAGACAGGAAAAGACATCTAAAGAAAATTACTATAATAAACAACTTCCTGTACTCTTTTGGCAAGAGGAGATGATGGGGTTGGCGGGGGGGACAGGCCAGGTGGACCAGGCATGGTGATCAATGAGATGACAGCGAGTGAGTGACATGAGCGACTATTAATTACCTCCCGCTCAGCTGCTTCCCTGGGCCCCGCCGGCAGAGTCCTCCCCTGGGTAACAGGTCTGGAATGGGAGAAGATATTCCTCGAGATAAAATCAGAGTGCCGGGGAGGGGACACAGTGAAGACACGGAGTACAAAAGGCCAGGAAGAGGTGGAGAATTAATTTGGAACAGATGACCTCAAACTCAGCCTGAAGAGGCTGGCTTCCCGGCACTTTGCCCAATGGCACATCATTTTTCTGGAAGTCACCATGTGCTGTTTGAAGTGGAGGCCTCTGGTGAATTCAGAGCAAATACTTCTGGGATCGCTTTGGGGAGTACTATTTATTTCTCTTCCCCTCAACTCGGAAGAATGTAGAGGAGTTGAGTGAGTGTCACGGGGGAGATTTGGTGCCTCAGCCCACACCTCAGAAGCTTGCCTTTGAACTTTTGCCTCTCTGGGTCTCCTTGTGAGCATCGTCTCCTTGTGAGCATCGTCTCCTTGTGAGCATCGTCTCCATGTGAGCATCTCCATGTGAGCATTGTCTCCATGTGAGCATCATCTCCATGTGAGCATCGTCTCCTTGTGAGCATCGTCTCCTTGTGAGCATCGTCTCCTTGTGAGCATCGTCTCCATGTGAGCATCGTCTCCATGTGAGCATCGTCTCCATGTGAGCATCGTCTCCATGTGAGCATCGTCTCCTTGTGAGCATCGTCTCCTTGTGAGCATCGTCTCCTTGTGAGCATCGTCTCCATGTGAGCATCGTCTCCATGTGAGCATCGTCTCCTTGTGAGCATCGTCTCCATGTGAGCATCGTCTCCATGTGAGCATCGTCTCCATGTGAGCATCGTCTCCATGTGAGCATCGTCTCCTTGTGAGCATCGTCTCCATGTGAGCATCGTCTCCATGTGAGCATCGTCTCCATGTGAGCATTGTCTCCTTGTGAGCTTTGTCTCCTTGTGAGCATCGTCTCCATGTGAGCATTGTCTCCTTGTGAGTATCGTCTCCATGTGAGCATCTCCTTGTGAGCTTTGTCTCCTCGTGAGCATCGTCTCCTCGTGAGCATCGTCTCCTCGTGAGCATCGTCTCCTTGTGAGCATCGTCTCCATGTGAGCATCGTCTCCTTGTGAGCATCGTCTCCATGTGAGCATCGTCTCCATGTGAGCATCGTCTCCATGTGAGCATCGTCTCCATGTGAGCATCGTCTCCATGTGAGCATCGTCTCCATGTGAGCATCGTCTCCTTGTGAGCATCGTCTCCATGTGAGCATCGTCTCCATGTGAGCATCGTCTCCATGTGAGCATTGTCTCCTTGTGAGCTTTGTCTCCTTGTGAGCATCGTCTCCATGTGAGCATTGTCTCCTTGTGAGTATCGTCTCCATGTGAGCATCTCCTTGTGAGCTTTGTCTCCTTGTGAGCATCGTCTCCTTGTGAGCATCGTCTCCATGTGAGCTTTGTCTCCTTGTGAGCATCGTCTCCTTGTGAGCATCGTCTCCTTGTGAGCATTGTCTCCATGTGAGCATCGTCTCCATGTGAGCATCGTCTCCTTGTGAGCATCGTCTCCTTGTGAGCATCGGCTTCTTGTGAGCATCGTCTCCTTGTGAGCATCGTCTCCATGTGAGCATCGTCTCCATGTGAGCATCGTCTCCATGTGAGCATCGTCTCCATGTGAGCATCGTCTCCATGTGAGCATTGTCTCCTTGTGAGCATCGTCTTCATGTGAGCATCGTCTCCTTGTGAGCATCATCTCCTTGTGAGCATCGTCTTCATGTGAGCATCGTCTCCATGTGAGCATCGTCTCCATGTGAGCATCGTCTCCATGTGAGCATCGTCTCCTTGTGAGCATCGTCTCCATGTGAGCATCGTCTCCATGTGAGCATCATCTCCATGTGAGCATCGTCTCCTTGTGAGCATCATCTCCATGTGAGCATCGTCTCCTTGTGAGCATTGTCTCCTTGTGAGCATCGTCTCCTTGTGAGCATCGTCTCCTTGTGAGCATCGTCTCCATGTGAGCATCGTCTCCATGTGAGCATCGTCTCCATGTGAGCATTGTCTCCTTGTGAGCATCGTCTTCATGTGAGCATCGTCTCCTTGTGAGCATCATCTCCTTGTGAGCATCGTCTTCATGTGAGCATCGTCTCCATGTGAGCATCGTCTCCATGTGAGCATCGTCTCCATGTGAGCATCGTCTCCTTGTGAGCATCGTCTCCATGTGAGCATCGTCTCCATGTGAGCATCATCTCCATGTGAGCATCGTCTCCTTGTGAGCATCATCTCCATGTGAGCATCGTCTCCTTGTGAGCATTGTCTCCTTGTGAGCATCGTCTCCTTGTGAGCATCGTCTCCTTGTGAGCATCGTCTCCTTGTGAGCATTGTCTCCTTGTGAGCATCGTCTCCTTGTGAGCATCATCTCCTTGTGAGCATCGGCTCCTTGTGAGCATTGTCTCCTTGTGAGCATCGGCTCCTTGTGAGCATTGTCTCCTTGTGAGCATCGTCTCTATGTGAGCATCGTCTCCTTGTGAGCATCACTTGCACATCAGACTCCTGCACTCACGTCAGCCATGAGGGGAGCTAGCGCTGCTCATCAAGCTTGGAAGCAAAGGAGAAGGGAGAGGAAACCATCCCAGTGTTTGCATTGCCAACTTGCCAAACCACCAACCTATGCCAAGGCCCTGCTCCTCTGAAGCTTACGGCACGTGCGGTGCCATTGAAGATTCAGCAAGCAAGGATCCACCAAAGAAGGGTACTGCATCCCTGTTGCTCAAAGAGCAATGAAAGAAAGCATTAGGAATGTGTAGGGATGTATAGGAAAATGGACCAACATGATTTAAGAATCATAGAGGCTTAAGTTAGATATTAGCCCGTAAGGTCAAGACAGGAGAGTTCTCAGTTCTGACCCCACGTCACAAAATAAATATTTGAATGTGCTGCTGATCCCAGTGTAGAATATTTTCAGCAGTTAATACTGTTGTTTTTCTTCTTTGGTAGTCTGGGATTTGAACTCAGGGTCTTGTACTTGCTAATAAGCAGGTTCTCTACTGCTGAGCTATCTCTTCTGCCCTGTTTTTTTTCACATTTTAGATCGTAATCCTAGACCTCATTTTAGAGCATTCGAGACTGTGAACTGAGAGACATAGTGTTCAGATTTACAGTCACTCAATATCACAGAGCTGAGTTCACCTCTCACCATCTGTATCACCTGGGTACTGGGTGACTCTTCTGCATTTTTGAATGTTAGTAGCACCTTCGCATAATGTGGCTACCAATTTTAAATGAGATCATGCATTTAAATGCAGTGACATCACCACCACCCCAGTGCCCAACCCCCACCCTTTTGTGCTCCCCCATAACCCAGGATAGCAAGCATAATGCTATTGTGCCTCCCACCTGTAGGAGGGAGTCTGGGATACTTTTATGTCCAGGCTGGCCTCTAACTATAATCCCCCAATCTCTGCCTCCCAAGTAACTAGGATATGGGCCTCTGTGCCTGGCCCAGAATGCGCTTCTTTTTTTTTTGTTTGGGTTTTTTTTTTAACTGTATTTTTTGTCTTTTCTTTTTTGGTACTGGGGATCGAACCCAGGACATTGCACTTGCTAGGCAAGTGCTTTGTCACTGAGCTACATCCCAGCCCTGCTCTTCTTTTTTTTAAAGCAAGCAAATACATTATAGATGATAAGAACCAAGTTCAGTAAATAGAAAGCCAGTCTTTTAAAACCATAGCAGATTTCCATGGGAAAATGAGGACAACTTCTTTAATTTTTGTTTGTCAAAAAGGACCTTCAATAATAACCAATAAAATAGGGATACAGGTTGACCCATTTCAACAATGAAATGTACAAGATGCTATGTCGAAAAACAAACTTTACAATTTAGGCGGGGTGGGGAGGAAGGATTGTAGTTGTGGAAATGGGAAGGAAGGGAAGGGAGGGGAAAAACAAAGGAGGAGGCAACAGTGCTTGATAAGAAATGTACTCATTGCCATGCTCCTGTGATTGTAACCCCTCTGTATGGTATTTTCACAATAAAAAATGTATTTAAAAAAATAACCAATAATAACAATGACAGCAACAGTACTAATAATAAACCAAAGCCAGTGGGAAGCATTTAAAGGGTTAACCATAACAAAAGTAGAAGTAAAAGAAAAAAAAAAGATTTTCCCCCAATCACTGCATGTGTTCTTTGCTTTCACTTCCGAGTCCCCGGGCAGGAGCAGCCTCTCCCCTGCTTCAGAGTGCACGTGGTAGATTCCCACTGTGGCTTCCCCATTTAAGAAGCTGTAAATTTTATTCTGTGAACCCTCCCCCCCACCCAGCGCTCTGGGCTTCCGAGTGTGGTGTCTGCACTCAGGTGGCTCGCGTGTTAAAGGTGGACATGAAGGAGTTCTGAGGGTCTGGAAGTACTTTAGGGCTTTGCTTGCCAGCTGTAAAGGAAAGACCTGGTGCCAGTTGGCTGGAAAGCTCCCTGGACTCAATCCAGTTAAGTAGACAGAAACACTGGCGAGCTTTCCAACTTTGTGCGTTGAGCAGCTTGGTTCCATAGCCTAGTGGGCTGCATGGGGTGGCTCAGAAGTGGCATCAAGAGATGGCCCGCCATGACTGGGCGTGTCTAGGAGGTGGGGGTGTTAGTGTTCCCCACCAGGGCCAAGAAAAGCAATGGCGGACTCTTGACAAGGTCACTGAAAAGGCTTCAAAGTGGATGTGATGTTGGACACTGGATGGCTCATGCCTATAATCCTAGCTACTCAGGAGGCTGAGATTTGAGGATCCCAGTTTGAAGCCAGCCCAGGCAGGAAAGTCGATGAGACTCTTCTCTCCAGCTAACCAGACAGAAGTTGGAAATGGAACTGGGGTGCAAGTGGTAGAGCACTAGCCTTGAGAGAAAAAGCTAATGTCCCGTGCCCAAGTCCCAAGTTTAAGCCCAGTACTGACACGCACACACACACACACACACACACACACACACACAAATAGATGCCAATGATAGGTGTTATTGTTTTGAAATCATGGATTGTCTGAGATATATTCTCCTTTGTTGAAAGAAGCCACACTCTTAGCTATGTGGTTGTTTGTACATCTCTCCAAGGCCCAGCTGTTGTCTGTGAGGAAGAGGATGGTGATGGCCATATCTTCCTTCTTCTATTTGGATATACACGAGCCTGTCAAATTGGGAGTGATCATTTCCACCCATATCGAAGGACAGGGCAAAGCTCTGTTACACCACAGTGTCATTTAGACTTGGACAATGTTCAAGTTGGGTCTTCAAACTGACCTAAGTGGGAAAATCCTAGGTGGTGGTTTGGGCAGATCTGGTTTCAGGACCGTGGTACCTCCAGAGTTCACGTGGACCCTGGGCTCAGAAGAGTCGATGTTTGTTTCAGTGCTGTGCTAAATTCTTAATAATTTTTTCCCCTTTAAACAAGTAACCTTGAGTTTTCATTTTGTATGGGGACCGCAAATCATGTGGCCATTTCCTGGAGATAGAAATTGATTTCCTTGCCAGAATTCAGTCTTCCTTGCTTTCTTTCTTGTCTTTCTTTTTTTCCCCCTTCAAAACAAGAGAGAACCATAGTGATTTCCTTTGCTGCATCCACTATCCACTGTTAAGGGATGACTGTGTTAAGCACCCTATAGCAAGGAGCAAGGTAGTGCTAGTGTTCTATGCTCTTTTATCATCTTCCTCAATGCAGCATAAAAGCAAGGGCAGAGAGAGCACTCATTTACTCATTTATCTTGGAGAAGTAGAAAATAGGGTATTATAACCTATAGTAATTAGAATGAGCATACACTCACCTTTCATCTTTTTAGCACATAATTGTCTTGTCAGCCTACTGCTGTGTGATACGGACAAGAATTCTCAGTCTCCAGGATTCTACTTACAACTTTGCACGTGGATTTATAGCTGTGTAGACATTCGAGTCAAGCCTTGAGTCATTTGATTTTGTAAAGTTGGGGTGCCTTTATTCACTTGTGCCTTGCCTGGAACTACTGGCATGTTCAAGACATAAATAACACTAGGCTCTCTAGATCCCTGGCTTATAAAACCATAATAGAACACACACGTGCAGTTGCTCTGGGTTTTATGACTTACTAATGTAAGATTTTATATTTCTGCGAACACTTACAGTAAAGAGTGTCATTTTGCTTCTTGCTGGATACATAAATTACTAATTGCCTTACAAATAGGGAAGAGATTGGTTTCATTTTTGCTTTTTTGTGTGTGTGGCCATGAGGGTATGAATTCAGGACCTTGCACTTGATGGGCAGGTGCTCTACCTCTGTGTCATACCCTTAGTCATTTTTGCTCCTGTCATTTTTTCAGATAGGGTCTCAGGATTATTCCTCAGGTTGCCTTGGACTGTGATCCCCCTGTGTAATAAGAGATGATTGCGTGAACCCCATACCTAGCTTTTTGTTTGTTCATTGGATGGGGTCTTAGGACATTTTTCCCCCTGTCTTGGGGGTGGGGTGGGGCATGGGTGCCTGGGCTGACCTCAAACATGAATCCTCCCAATCTCTGCCTTCCAAGTAGCTGGGATTATAGGTGTGAGGCACCACCACCAGTCAACCCCCTCATTGCTTGTACAGATTCCATGCCGTGCTGGTCAGATCTTTGCGTTTCTGAGGATGTTTCGCTTTTGTTTCGGTGATGGGGAAGGTGATCCCAGGGAGGAGCATCTGACTGGCAGAGGACCACAAGTGGGTGAGGAGAAAGGGGAAGAGAGGAACTTTCCACGGATTTGTTGCTGCGGCGGCAGTTGCTGTGAAGGGCAATGGAGAAATGGCACATGAGTTGGAGGGCCGTGTGGAACTGAGATAAATCTTGAGAGCTCTAATACCATCTGATCCCCTACATAGAGAAATCTCAGTCAGCTAGGGGAGAGGAGGCAAACAGAGCAGAGACGTAATCAAGCATCTGGGGGAAGGCGGAGCTGGGCACAGGATGAGGGAGGTGGCCTTAGAGGCCAGGCCAGGATATCCAGGAAAGGAAGGGAGGGGGTAGGAGGGGACAGAAGAGGAATGGGGCAAAAAGGAATCTATGGATATAGGCTCAGAGGTAGGTTTGGCCCTGGAAGATTACTTAAGTCTCTTCTTGTTGATAGCATCAATCATTTTTCTGATGGTTGGTTTGAATAGAGGACTGGGGAGAATGACATCTTGATTCTTTTTAATTAGTAGTAATGGACATTTCTCTTCAACCCATCTTAGTCTTCATAGCAATATTTATTTTCCCATGCTGTGCAGTGAAACCACCAGCCATGTGCACTGTCAGGTCTGAAATAGATGTGAGAAATGAAAACAGAATATAGTGAGCGCCCACCCAAAGGTCTGCTACACCAGCCTGAAGTCACCAGAACATGAGCCTGTGGAGCTCGAAGGCCAACAACTAACATCCTTTGGTATTTCCTCTACATTTGCCTTAAAAGTCTATTCTTCTGTGGCAGAGGAAGTCAGGCTGGGGTTTGCATGGTGAGAATGGAATGGTGCTGGGAAGCAGAGAGACATGAGGAAGTGTCTCCTTTGATCGTCTCTGTCTAAATCTGGCAGATGTGGGGTGCGGGTCCTGACAGCACAGCCTCGTGTCCCCTCCAGGGCTGCTGCCGTCACTCACTCCATCTCTAGTCCATTTCTCCCACATCAGCGTTGTACCCTGCTTGATTACTTCCCCTGGAAGCCATCTGCATTTCTATTGAACTGAGAAGACAGCAACCCAAAGTACTGCATTGCAGATGCTGCTCGGAGTGAAGGAGAAATCGAGTCAGAGTACCCTCTCTTCTGTGCAAAACTGCCCTCACCATTCTGTTTGGATTGTGGATACAACTCTAAAGTATCTGTATTTATTTCAGACCATGTGAAGACATTAAAAGAAAGGCTTCAGAAATGCCAAATGAGGAAAGCATAAAACTTCTTTTAAAAAACCCATGCAAGCTTTGTTACAGGATTCCCAGAACGGCTGTATGGCTTAGCCACAGAAGTAGGAGAAACAAAGACTAGAGAGACCCTCAGACTTCAAAGACACTTGGGACTTCAGTTTTAGGAAAGGTTTACCTTTGGCAACTGATAAGAACATGACATTTATTCATTTGTAATGGTTTTTCCTGTTAGATTGGATTTGGATTGCTGTAAAGGATGTGGGAAGAATAGAGGTCTACCTATCCACATTTTTATTCAGGGAGTTAGCAAAGTATGTATTGTTGCAAAGTGACATCTATACCATGGAATGTTAAGAGGTAGATGAAGCTTGGTGTGATGGCTCATGCCTATAATCCCAGCTACGTAGGAGGCAGTGAATGAGGCGGATCGCATCTGAGGCTTGATTCCACCTCAGTCAAGCTGCGTGCAGTGTCTGGTGCCTCTAATCCCAGACAAGAAACCTGGGCAGGAGGGTGGATGTGGCTCAGACTCAGCCTAAGTAATGATATCCTAGCAAAAACAAACAAACATTTTCAAGTGAAGCACCAGTGGCTCATGACTGTAACTCTAGGTACTCAGGAGGCCAAGATCTGAGGATCCCCTTAGAAGCCAGCCTGGGAAGGAAAGTCTGTGAGACTCTTATCTCCATCTAACTGCCAGGAAACTGGAAGTGGCGCTGTAGCTCAAAGTGGTAGAGCACTAGCCTGGAGCAAAAGGGCTCAGGGACAGTGCCTGGGTCCTGAGTTCAAGCCCCATGATTGACAAAATAAATAAATAAATAAATATTTTTGTGGCAGTACTGGGGCTAGAACTCAGGGCCTGGGCACTGTCCCTGGGCTTTTATGCTCAAGGCTAATTCTCTACCATTCAATCCACAGCTCTACTTCTGGCTTTTTTTTTTTTTTTTGGTGGTTAATGGGCATGAGACCTCACAGACTTTCCTGTCCAGGCTGGCTTTGAACCACAATCCTCAGATCCTAGCCTCCTAAGTAGCTAGGATTTTAGGCATGAGTCACCAGCATCCTTTAAGATAGATTTTAAAAGATTTTTAAAAGTGAGCATGGGTTGTGTCTTAGTGGTAGACTGCCTGTCTAGGATGAGCCATGAATGCAGACCCCAGACCTACCAAAAATTGTTTTAAAGACTTGGAATATTTCTGGATATGTTTAAACTAATAGCAAAGTGGAAACCATTTGTGACACCCTAAAGTGCAGTCTGACCTGGAGAAGGTCTGTGGACAGCTGCCACTCTCCAACACTAATTGAGGTGGGATCTCCCAGACAGAGATATGGCCAGGCCTTCTCTATTTTTAACCAGCAGTAGCCTTTCATTGGAGCACAGATGCCAAGTTCTGGTGGTAAAGAGTTTCCACAGGAATCATGGGGTAGGAGAAGACAAGTTATTTATATTCATGTTATTTATATTGAGCTTAAAAGTACGTAAAATGAGGAGTTAAGAAAAGAGGGAATTTAGAAGAGAATGTCTACCCACATATAAAAAAGGTAATAGAAGTTTAGAGGTGTTAGAAGTTTCAGGTAAGCATGATCTTGTGTGTGTGTGTGTGTGTGTGTGTATGCTGGGGCATACACATGATCTTCAGACCTCAGCCTCATGAATAGCTAGGATTATAGGCGTGACCTTCCTTGTATGATCTTCTCTCTCATTTTATTTCAGTGAGTAGTCAGCTGCTTCAAAAGTTGTTGGAGGAATATTTTGAGATAAGAACAGAAAAAGCCAGCAGAGTGGATGACACTGGAAAGTGTCCAATGAAAAGATTATCTTACCTCAATCATTAGACCTTTTGATATTGGAGTTTTCTAGAACCCTTGTATTTTTAAGAATCAGCTACATTTTTTTTCTTATGTGATCAGATAAGGCCATTGATAATGCACGCGTTCCTTTTAGACTAATTTTCTCTGGAAAGTCTATTGGAAACCCATTTTGATTCTGGAGTTGATAAGAGGTAACTCTCAGTAAGTGTCCCGTGGTTTTGTTTTGGTTTGTTTTGGAGGGGGCAGTGGTAGTGATGGGTGCTACCTGTGTGCTACATTTAAAAAGTTGTGGTTCAGTACACACCACGAAATAGATCCATGTGGATTCACTAGTTGCAGTGCCTGTATGAGTGTGTGTGCACGCTCGGGAGCATGTGTGTGGGTGTGTGTACGCGCAGGAGCATGCGTGTGTGTGTGTGTGTGTGTGTGTGTGTGTGTGTGTGTGTGTGATACAAGGCTCTCAAATCTAAGTTGAGACCCGAAAATAATAACTTCCTCCCATTTTCTTTATTAATACCCAGCATTGAGATCCTATGCAAATATCAAATTGGATTTTGGTTTTTAGCATTTTTCTACGTCACAATTTTTACGTTATGGAGGTACACTTTTTTTGGTTTATTTCTGATGATTATTTTTTAATTTTATTTTATTGTACAGATGCTGTACAGAGGGATTACAGTTACATGAGTAAGGCAATGAGTACGTTTCTTGACATGATTTAAAAGATGTGGCAACACTTTAAGTCACCATAAAACAAACTTGGGAGCAATAAGTGAACTGACTTGAAGGTCAAAATGACATGCAAATATCTTCAAAATGTTTAGCGAGATTTCTGTGATTCCAGGGTCTGTCTGACCTGAGGGATGATCTCTCATGGTTATCGCTCACTTTCCAGATACTGATGCAAGGCAAAAATCCAGGGATAGCCTGGAAGTATGCCCTTCCCAAGGCCCTGAATGGAACCCCGCCAGCAACAAAGAAACCCCATCACGCCTGGAGCGCTGTGCTCTCCGAGTGCTCTGTCTCCTGCGGTGGAGGTGGGTGATGTCCTGGTTCCTCTTCTGAGGCTGTCTCTTCTTTCACCCCAGGTCTCTTTAATACTGTAGGTTAAACAAACAAGGTTAAAAAAGCCACCCAAGGATGGCCCCTCATAAGACCTATTTCCATAAAAAGCAAATATTATACTACTTGAGAATTTTCCTATGTAGAAAGAAAGGGATCCTAAAAGGATCAAGTCAACCACAACCAAGGCTCCAAAGTTCACGCTTGGAACTTAGGGAAGCAATATAAAATACACTTATTTATGACAATATAAGTTCTGTGAGTTTATTCTCTTTTTATGTCTCTATACAGAGCTCATATACGTAGATTGGATGAATGGATGGATTGGTATGAGTGGGTGGGTGGATGAATGGGTGGGTGGATGAATGGGTGGGTGGGTGAGTGGATGGATATGTGGATGGATGGGTGGATGAGTGAGTAGATGGATGGGTAGGTAGATGGATAGATCAACAGATGGATAGGTGAATGGATGGGTGGGTGGATAGGTGGATGGATGGGTGGATGCATGCATGGATGAATGGATAGACTGGAGACTGGCCCTCTGTTTCCTGTTACTTAGACCACCTATTGGTAGTGGGTGGGTCTTCCTACTTAGACTATCCCACAAAGCAAAATGAGATCTAAGATTCTAAGAGAATCAGGATCAGAGACAAATCAAAGATGATGAAGAAATTCTTATGTCTTTAAGGTCCATCTATAGGTGCCCAAACTAAGAGACAAAACTATGGTTGCCTTGGTTTTTTTTTAAGAAAGTTATAGTTATCCCTGTGTTCCTAGAATCCACTTGAGCACTAAGAATCTATACATTAGTATTATTAAAATATAAACTCTATTATCTCAGGGATAACTAGTACTCAAATTAGTTGCAGCTGGATCAGAAGGAAGTATCTTTACAAAATATATAGATTCCATCTGTCAAGTGGAGTATCAGAACACTGGTAAATCCAAAGCAAAAATTGAAAAGAAGATTGAATTACCTAATAATGTTCACTTTGTCACTCCTGCCATCTTTCTAGGTTACGTAAGTGTGAAGGCCATTTGCCTACGTGATCAAAGTACTCAAGTCAATTCCTCATTCTGCAATGGAAGAACCAAACCAGCAACTGAGCCCAAAATATGTAATGCTTTCTCCTGCCCGGCCTAGTAAGTCATCTGGAAACATCTTTCTCTTTGTGTTTTTACCCAAATGTCCTGGTAATGGTGGTGGAGAGTAATGTGCAGTCACTGTCAAGACTTCTTTTATCCAACTCTCAACAGAGACTCCTCTTCCTGGAATTGAACCAAAGAGCTATTTAAATAACACAATCTCATATTAGTTTAATTTGCATGTGGTTGTATGCTTAACTTTCATGTCAGTTGTCCAAGAATTTAAAAATCATAATACTGTGCAGACCATGAAACCCCAAATGCAAATTACACAGTAGCAAGACACAAAATAAAAAGAGGTGAAAGCTGAGTGGAGACGCCCCACTGCTGATGGTCCCTGTGGGGAGCTCAGTGGGTTTGTTCTTGGATCGATTTTAGCCACTCCATTGTTTGAACACTAATTTGAAGTATCTTCCCAGCCAACTTGATTCACTTGAGCGATTTATCTTCTGCCAAATATATTTCTATAACTAGACATCCATGCATCCATGAGTGTTTCAGATCATCTTAAGAAGTAGTATTTTGTTTATGACAATGTGATCTTATTACACAGTTTTCATTTAAAGAAGAGATGAGATGATCCTACAAAAGTCAAAAACTCCCTTTCTCTTTGTGTGTGTGTGCTGGTCCTGGTGATGGAATTCATGGCCTGGATGCTGTCCCTGAGCTTTTTTGCTCAAGGCTGGCATTTCTATCACTTGAGCCCCAACTCCACTTCTGGCTTTTTAGTGGTTAATTGGAGTAAGACTCATGGGACTTTCCTGCTGGGGCTGGCTTTGAACTGCAGTCCTCAGATCAAAGCCTCCTGAGTAGCTAGTATTACAGGTGTGAGCCACTGGCACCCAGCAAAAGGTACCATTTTTATAGAAAAGTATTGATGCTAGTAATTTTGTAGTATATCTTCTTTACATCTTGTTATGAGATAAAAATAATTATAAAACCATAAGGAATTAATCTGTGATATTGAGGGTTTTGTTCAATAATATGGATCATGTATTTTTTTTAAAGAACACACATAGTTCTAGAACTCATGTGCTCAATTCTCTACACTAAAGGTTTTTAAATTTTACATATCAGGCATGTGGGGGAAATAGAAGAAAAAAGTATAAGACTAGGGAGGTGACAGACTTAAAAAGGTGTGACTAAACACATTTACTGATTTGCCTTTATTTTCCCAAATGATAAGATTATGTCTAATTAACACACACACACACACACACACACACACACACACATACACCACACACACACACACACACACAAACACACCACACACAAAATATCCTGGAAGTAGAGCTATCAAGTGGTAGAGTATCAGCTTGAGTAGAAAAGCTAGGGGACATCCCAGGCCCTGAGTTCAAGCCCCAGTACCAGAAGAAAAAAACGTATTTATAATCAAAGATCAATCTTAGACATTGTTACTAGGATTCAAACGTATCTCTTCTAATGTATCTCTTTATGCTATATTTTACCTACTATACAACTTCAGTTAATCAAAAGTGGTTACTGAAGCTGTGGCTCACATCTATGATCCTAGCTACTCAGGAGGCTGAGATCTGAGGATCATAGTTCAAGGACAAGCAGGACAAAAAAGTCCATGAGACTCTTTATCTCACCAAAAAACACCCGGAAAAAGCCAGAACTGGTGCTGTGACTCAAGTGGTAGAGCACTAGGCTTGAGCACAAAGAGGCTCAGGGACAGTGCCCAGGCCCAGAATTCAAGCCCCAGGACCCAGAGAGAAAGATGGTTTCCATTGATGAGCATTCAAGTATCTTCCATGACTCAGATGGTAATGAAAAAAAGAATTGGTAGGGCAATCTTTAAATAGATAACCTGGGATTAGATCTCTAATTCCATCAGCAAATTGTCAGACTCTCCAGGAAACCAGTTGGGAATTGCCCAACTACTTCTAGAAATGCTGTCTGTGAGACTTTCTGCAGACAGACTCCACTCTCCTATAAACACCCACCTCTTCTCCACACCAGCCTCTTCCATTCACCTCATGATTGTCCTGTTTACTATGTGTTCATCCCAGTTGCAGCACTGGTCAAAAAACAGTGTATTTCATAGTCCATGCATCCGACTCTCCACTGTTTGGTTGACAAGTTTGGGGAAAGAACGTGGCCCCATTCATTATTCTAACCCTGGGGTGTAGGGACATGCTGGTCCCACAGTGAGGTTCTCAGTACATTTGGCTGAATGAAATGAGTCTCCTACCCCCAGAGGAGGCAGGAACGTGTTTGTTTGTCCTAGAACTGCATTGTGGTGAACTACACTTCCATGTATCTGGGCCACATCGGCCTATAGAACAACAGTGAGCACACGTGGGCCTCTCTGGTTATAAAATAGACCCAACGTTTCCATCAGAGGACTCACGCCCCATAGCAACTGCTTTAGAAGTGACCACCCAGAAGTCTTGCCTTCATTTGAAAAGCCCTGCTGTTTTCCCCTGAAAGTTGGATGCCAGGAGAATGGAGCGTGTGCAGCAAGTCATGCGCGGGGGGCCAGCAGAGCAGGAAGATCCAATGTGTGCAGAAGCGTCCTTTCCAGGAGGAGGAGGAGGCGGTGCTACACTCCCTCTGCCCAGTGAGCACACCCACGCAGGTCCAAGTCTGCAATAGCCACGAATGCCCTCCAGAATGGAGCCCGGGGCCCTGGTCACAGGTAACGTGCAGAGCGTTGGCATCGGTTGTTGACAGCTTCCTGAGAATGAGTTGTTGGCCTGGCTGCAGTTCTTGTGGTTCTTGTGCACCTCAAGGACTAGGGGTCCTTTAGAATCGTTCCACACGTGAATGGGGCTTGTCTAGGGAGTATAGCTGGGCAAGGAACTGGTACATAGCTCTGGCTCCCGAATTCTCCCAAAAATAAAAATAAAAATTCAAAGAATGAAGCAGAAAAGGGATATTTGACTGTTGTTTCCATGGCCGGGCCTGGTCAAAAAAGAAACAAAATGGAGATCCGAATGGCAAATTAGCATCTCTGACAAGTTCCTGGTAAGGCGTATTGCCCTGTAATTGGCAGAGGCATAGAACCACCTGCCACTCACCACTCAGTCTCCCAGTCTCTATGATGGATGCTATGCTGAGAAATCCTCTGCCCCGCCCCCATGAGCACAGCTGGAGAGTTAGGGTGCGCCAGCCTTAGGGTGACACAGCTTGTTACAACCATCAGAAGGCTGCCGTGAGGGCTGACGGTGGATTGGGTCCTCTATCCTGGTGCAATTATTGGCAATTTTGCTCAAGTGGTGAACAATAATTCTGCGAACAATTCCTTAATAATGGCCTCCAGCATTGGCCCAGATGCTATTCATCTGAATTTGCATGTTTTGCTTTGTCTTTCCTTTCCTCCCCCTCTTCTCAAGTGTTCCAAGACCTGCGGACGAGGCGTGAGGAGGCGTGAGCTCTTGTGCAAAGGCTCCTCTGCGGAGTCACTCCCTGAGAGCCGGTGCTCCGGCAGCCCCAGGCCCGAGGCGCAGGAGGGCTGCGTGCTGGGACGGTGCCCCAAAAACAACCGGCTCCAGTGGGTGGCCTCTTCGTGGAGTGAGGTACATGCTGTGGGGGCACTGCTGGGCTTTGCTTAACCCGTCTCCCTTCAGACTCACGGGGCTCCGTTCTTCTGCACACATGGGGCCCTACCCACTGCGCTTCCTTCCCCCCAAAACAAGACACGCAGAGTGATAAGAGAGTTCCTGGCTGACCAGAAACGGATTACAGGGAGAATCGTGGGCAGGAGGGGTTCTCCAGCAAGCCTGAGCCATGAGCTGCAGCAGCCTCACACACAGCGGGGCTGGGAGAAGGGGGTCCTGGCAGAGGGCTGCGTGCTCTGAGAAAACTCAGACGTGACCCTCGAGTTACATCACAAGCTATTAGGAGAGGGGGCTAGAAAAGGGTTCTGGCAGCACTGAGGAAGCATGCACACTGTCAATGAGAAGTAGCATCAGCCTGGCCGGCCAGTCTTTCACTTTAAGAGCAAGGGAACTGGATGACGCAGGCAAGGGCAGGTCCTAAGGTGCGTGGTGCAGGAATGAAGACGGGAGTGTTTCAGGTGTCCGGAGAAGCCCTTTGAGTTCTTAAAGCGGTAGCTGTGTAGCTTCCGGTGTCCAGGAGGCTAGGAGAGAGGGAGGAGGCCTTCACATCCACGGCTGGCTGGAATTCACGACGGCCAGGTGTACACAGTGACCAGCCAGGTCTCTGCAATTGAGGAACTGAGATGCTGAGAAAAAGAATTTACCAAGAAACAATAGGGGAACAGGTGAGGGACAAAGGAGGAGGAACTTCTCTCTGGCCAGCACAGATCCATTCCATATGGCCCTCAATGAGACACACGGGGCCAGGGGGTGGTTAGCACCTGGCCATGTCTCTCTCTCATTCATTTTCTTTAAAAGGCAACAGACTACCTAGGCAGACTTACTGTGTTTGAAATCTGTACTTACTGTAGGTATTGACTTTAGGGGAGCCTGGCTCCCATCTTTACAAGGGAGCGGCCAATGGTCATCCGTGTGTGTGGCTGACATCTTGAAGCACACCTGTTTGACAGATGTACCGTGGAGCCGTGTGCTCCTGACACCTGTTTTCTCCGCTCCCAGTGTTCCACCACCTGTGGTTTGGGTGTGAGGAAGAGAGACCTGAAATGCAGCGAGAAGACCTTGCAGGGGAAACTGGTCGTGTTCCCAGAGAGGAGATGCCGGCATATGAAGAAACCAAACCTGGACATGGAAGAAGCCTGCAACCGACGAGCCTGCCCAGTGTACAGCGTGGCTGCGGCCTGGTATTCGTCACCATGGCAACAAGTAGGCACCTGCAGATTGAGGTTAACGTTGAGGAGAGGTGGGGGAAAAGATGGAGGCAGTCTGCCAGACCTTGTTCTTGGCTCCTCGGTGATTCTCCAAACGTAAGGAACAGGAATAACTATTCTCTTCTTCAGCCAGTCGTACTGCCCGTGTGACTGTAGGCAGGCTGTGGGATCTGTTGACCTTAAGTTTTCACGTCTACAGCATTGAGATCGTAACCCCTGGTGGATGACTATTTTTGTTTTTGCTTTTCATATGAATAATTCTATTTTTTTTTGGTAAAAGAGGTACTGTATAAAGCAAGCACCTCGTAGCAAGCACATTCTGCTCAAAAAGTCACCAATTTGGAAAGGCTGCTGATGGGCACTGCTCACATCTGTAGAACATTTCTAGGCCCTCTGTCCTCTGAGGGCTTCCCTGTTCTCTGTGGTGTTTGTCCAACAAAATGAAGACTTCATCTGTCCGGAATAAACTATTATAACTAATGTAACCAATAACTGATTGACTGGATTTCAAAAGCAAAACAACAACTATCCATTTATAGGCTGTCCTTTACCTTGATATGATATATCACGACATAAAATTGTCAATTTGGTTGTTTAAAACAGCAGAGAAAGCCTTATTCCCTAGTGTTTATTCTCCTCCTCCTCCTCCTCCTCCTTCTCTTTTCTCTTCTTCCTCCTTTCTCCTCTTTCTCTTCCTTTCTCCTCCTTTTTCCCTTCTCCTTCTCCTCATTCCTCCTCCTCCTACTTCTTTTTTATTCTGCTCCTGGGGCTTGAACTTAGGGCCTGGGTGCTGTCCCTGAGCTTCTTTTGCTCAAGGCTAGTGCTTTACCAAGAGCCACAGCTCCACTTCCAGCTTTTTATTTTAATTTTTTTATTTTTTGGTAATTTAGTGGTGATGAGAGTCTCATGGACTTTCCTGCCCAGGCTGCCTTTGAATCATGATCCTCAGATCTCAGCCTCCTGAGTAGCTCGGATTACATACTGGTAGCCTGAGCCACGAGTGTCCGGCTTGAATCTTTCTTCTTTATGAGTCACCTAACTGGGAGACACATTTCCCCATAGACTTCCCTCATCACCTGCTCTGGGGCAGACCCTCAGCGCCACAGTCCACTCCAGACAATCCATTTAACCAGCAGGCTTCCTGAGAACGTCAGGGACGTGGGCAGTCCTTCTATTTGATGCTGCCGGCCTCAGGAAGAACGCCATCCCGCCGTGTTTCTGACTCTGTCTTCCTCCCACAGTGCACGGTGACCTGTGGAGGTGGAATGCAGACCAGATCCGTCCACTGTGTGCTGCAGGGCCGGCCCTCCTCCAGTTGTCTGCTCCACCAGAAGCCTCCAGGACTCCGTGCCTGTAACACGAACTTCTGTCCAGCTCCTGAGAAGAGAGGTAGAGAACCCCAGCTGCCACCAGTCATCTTAGTTATTTGGTGGGGGGGGTGGGGGGGAAGGGTGAGGGGAGATTGCACATGCAGATAGACTCCATGGCGTTAGAGTCTCTCTGATCCATGCTCCCTGTACCTGTATAAGGTATAAACTCTGGGATAGTCATGGTTAAAGTCAGTTCGTTTGCATGGTCCAAGGGCAACATGTAATTCTACAAGACTCTTAAAGCCAGGAATTCTGACTTTGGAAATGGGAAATTGCCATTTAAAAACCTTTCCCCTTTAAACTTAAATTATTTGTGTTCGACATAGTGGCTCGTGGCTGTCACCCTAAGGTATAGCAAGAAATCCTCAAGGTGTGACCCACTTGCCTCGCAAGTTTGAGGCTCTGAGTTCAAACCCCAGTATTTACCACCACCACCCCCCCCAAAAAAGTTCTAAATCCTCATGCACAAAGGCTAGGGTTAAGAGGAAATTGCAGCCCCTCCCCCTGGGCACTAGTAGGAAGGGCCAAGGAGAGGGGCCAGTCCTGAAAGTGCCATCTAGACAGGAGTGAGAGGATACCTGAGAAGCTGGTGAGACCCAGGAAGACCGCCAACTCAGTTTCTTGTTCTCCCAGCGTCTGACACCTCCACGTTCTCCCTTAAGAATACAACAAAATTACTAGGCCCTCCACCAATCATCCACTTACGTTTACATTAAAGCAAACATCCAATTTTCACATGTATGGGACTTCTAGAATCATCTGAGTGTCTTCTAAGAAGACTTAAGGCATCTTAACTTGCAGCTAACAAAACTAGAAAAGACAGGTGATAACTCACCTATCTGCAGGATACAGTGCGTATTTAAACATACTCACAGTGTTGAAATTGAGCCTCCAAACCGGACGTGCAGATTCCCAATAGATCCAAGAGAATCAGAGCTCCTGGGCCTGCAGACTCAACCTCCAGCCACCTGAAAGCCATGGTTTAACAGGCCTCTTCATGCGCTGCTGAGAGTCTCGTCTTCAATCTTTTGGGCACTCAAGTCAGTTCCCAGGTTATGGATGGTTGATCAGACATTGATCTCCCACTATATAGGATTCCTTTCCTATCACCTGATTTATTCTCTTGCTATTTAAATTTGTGAACGGTCACATGCCCTTTCATCCTGTCCCCGCCTCAGTCTTCATCCAGACTGTGTAAAAACCACCACAGAGAGCTGAGCGCCAGTGGCTCACGCCTGAATGCCTAGCTACTCAAGATTCTGAGATCTAAGGATCATGGTTCAAAGCCAGCCTGGCCAGGAAAGTCCATGAGATTCTTATTTCCAATAAACCACCAGAAAATTGGAAGTGGCTCTGTGGTTCAAGTGGTAGAGCTCTAGCCTTGAGCTGAAGAGTTGAGGGACAGTGCACAAGCCCAGAGTTCAAACCCCTCAACCAATCCCCCCAACACACACACACACACACACACACACACACACACACACACACACACACACACACACACACACACACACACACACCCCCCACAGAGGCATAAGGTTAAGTAGGTGTTTGGTCTACAGGTCACCATCTTAAATGTCCCGAGAGTACCGGAGCTCACGTGGTCAATGTGTCTTGTCTTTTCAGATGATCCATCCTGCGTGGATTTCTTCAGCTGGTGTCACCTGGTTCCTCAGCATGGTGTCTGCAACCACAAGTTTTATGGTAAACAGTGCTGCAAGTCCTGCACAAGAAAGAGCTGACCTTGATGTTGACGGCCTCCTCTCCGGCCTAGGAACAGAGACACTTACTGCCTGTCAGTCTCCAGGGAGATCAGCCACCTTCCCAATGGAAGCAAAGCACTGTAAACCAGATGCTGCAGAGTTGGAGAGAGGGAGAGAGAGAAAGAGAGAGCGAGAGCGAGAGAGAGAGAGAGGAGAGAGAGAGAGGTTCCTTATTTGATCTCAATAAGCACATGGTACTCTGTGAAACACTTGACAGTAGGAGGCGATGACAAATCTGACTTTATAAAATAGAAATCAAAGAAATAATGGATGGATTTGCACTGCTCTATGAAAGAAGCGATGAGTCACACGGAGCTAAGAAGTCAAGTTTGCATTTTGACCAAGTGAGGGACAGGTCTCCCACCCTTGAACTTCAAGTGATTTCATGGCAAAGATGCGACCCACAGGTCCTGTAAGACTTCAGGGCAAAGACTTAAGACTTGGATCCATCACAAGTGGGATGGGATTCCTTGTTGAACCATTACTTGGAGTTCACAGTTTGACCAAAACAACAACAACAACAAAAACTATGAACACCAAAACCAGGAGTTCTATCAGAAGCCAAATGGTGCTCACAATGATGCTTGCTGCTGGACTGGCAAGTTTCACATTGTTTATTGTGTGTGTGTGTGTGTGTGTGTGTGTGTGTGTGTGTGTGTGTGAGTGCTGCACACATGCTCATGTGTGTATGTGCGTGCGTTGTTTTATTATTTTGTGTAAAGTATAATCTGCTTACAGAAAGTCTCCAAGACTAAAATTTAACAACTTGAAAAGTGTTCCAAGGAAATAGGACTGAAACAGGACTCATGAACCATTTAGGATCTCTGTGTAGCTGAAATTCACGCTTGGAAAGCAAATATTCATACAAGACAAACACAGATGCCCTCCACATGATAGCAAATCCCCCCCAAAACTTTTACGTGTGGGGGGGTGTCTCTAGGAATTGGCCTGCTGCTCATCTCTGCTAAAAAAAAAAAATCTAGGAGGTACTAAGTGGCAAAATAGCTGTGTCTGAAGGAAAGGAAAGCCATCATTTCTAATGGTCCCTGGGTATTATCAGAGTGCTTGGAAAATTAAAGGCTGCTTGTGGCTTTTTCTTACCAGCTGACAAGTTTAAATTTGCTCTAGGATTTAGTGAACAAGGAAAAAAAAAAAGAAAAAAATGTCGAGAGAAAAACCCACTGTCTGTGTGCAACATTAATATGAATAAATCAAAATATGCCAAGACCTTCCAATGAATTAAGAGTGTTTTCCAGTGTTTTGGGTCACCACCCGCAGCCAGCTGTTGATAGACATTAACAAGCTTAAAATTGTTCTCAATTGGAAAAACTCACCACACACTATTTTGCCAGAACCAAAGTAACGTACAAGACTATGTCCTCCTGTCATTTTTTGAGAAGTGGTTTATAAAGGGTGTATTTATATAGTGCTACTCCAGAACCATCCCCCCCCCAGCTCCTTTGATGAATGTAACTCAATTTCACTACTTTAAAAAAGTCTCAATTCAAATAAGGATTAGCCAACTCAGCACGACCAACTAGACAGTGGCTTGTTAAATTTAGCAAACTCCTTTGTTCCTCTACTTATTGAAATCATGAGTTTTTCAAACCCAGAGGCTGATGTAGAACTTCTCTTAACCTACTTGGCTGGCCCTTTTGTGGCCATTATATCATGAGAAAAATAAAATCTAATGTCCCACATCACCACCTCTTTGCCCTCTGGAATGACAAGTAACTTGTGTCTTTATATATAATTATCATTTTATTTTATGGAAAAATTAATTTATTAATAGCCTATTATGTGTTCTTACTTGCTTCTCTAAGTAAGTGCTATTAATTCTGAGGAAAAAATGTTGACTAAAACCATGGATTATAGAGAAAAGTCAAAATATATGTGTAATATTTAATTATTTTATAAGTTTTATAATAAAGTATTCTGTTTCTTTATCTTTTGAACTGGTTAAGTTCTTGAGCAAGTTAATGAGAAGCTAGTTATTTCCAAGATAATTGAATTGTATTTGATCAAGAAGCACAACGATTTCATTAGAAAGAGAAAAATATTCAATCATTGATTTTTTCCCCCTCTTGGCTTCTGATGAAATCTGAACCTTTCAAGTGCTGAGAGGAAATGAACGACACGTTGAAATTCATCTTGCAATATTGTTTTCTACCCATCCAGCATGAAACATTTATGGAAATCATCTAAGATAAAGCTTCCATCCTTTCTCTTTTCCTACTTGAATTCTGGTCAGATTTTTTGCAATAGCAGAGTGAAGAGAGAGAGAGAGAGAGAGAGAGAGAGAGAGACGGGGGGGTCAGAAGAGGGAGATTGAAGGGAAGAAAAAAGTCCCAGCAATTTCTGTCAAGTTTTCTAAAGTAAATCTGAATGTATTGTCTATGCATCTAGGACTACACACATGTACGTGCACATACAGAGTTCATATGTGTATGTACATATGTATGTATATACATACTGATTTTATATAAATGACTGCTCTACAGAAAATAACTTATGGTTAAGAATGGAACAGATGGCAGGTAAGGGTATCTTTGGGGGGAAGTAATAAAATATTAGAAGCACCTCCATTAAGATTAAAGGGGTACCAGGGATTTACATGAATGCTTTATATATGTTGAGTCCACACAGTGTCAGGGAGATACCATTTCCCTTCGTTTTCAGGGGACGACTCTGTGAAAGAGAAATTACATATTTGGGCAAATGGTCAACTTGTGGTAATGTAAAGGCTCAAATCTGGACCCCGTTGTTGGGAGTCAGGGGGGCCTTCAACCTGTCACTGTGCTGGGTTACCTTGGGAGTCAGAAAGAGAAATAATATGTGCGGAGCTTAGAATTCTACAGTCCTTGAGATGTGAATGGACGTGGGCAATAAGGGATTTAGCAATGATGAACTATGGGCAGAGCGGGGAATTGTAAGGTGGGAAATAGGGACTTGGAGATAATAAATTCCCACTAAGTCCCACTTTTCAACATAGGATACTTGTTGCATGCTTCAGTCTCCAGTAACTGCTTCTCCCTGAGATGATAGTCCTTTTCCCCGGAGCTGCTAACTGCAAGTCCATTAGGAGGCAAGGACTTTGGAGTTTAGAACCCATGATTGCCAAAGGTCATAGGCAAGAAGTTACGTGCTGGTTTTAGCTCATAAAATATAGAAATAGGGATAAGGACCTCAAGTTTTGTCTGCCTTGCCGTATCTTTCTCCTAAGAGCTTACTCCCTTGAACACCTAAAGCTGGGGTCCGTCATTGCTGGGATCCTGGTGCTGGCGCCTGTCCAAGTGATGGAGTGGTATTGTCTTCCTGCTCTGCAGGAGCCCAGGAGAGGCAACTTGCAAACTTCTCACTGATTTACCATCCCCCTAAGTTTACCTTAAGCACACATCGCCATCTTCTATTCACTTCTTACTGTATCCGTTTGAGTAAAACACCACTTGCTATCCAGAAAACCTTGTTGAAAGCACACACTTTTTAGGACTCCGTCACGTCTAGCATAAATAGACGAAACTGGCGTGAAAGTAAGCCTGGTAAATATTAACATGAAGATTTTTTCATTTAAATGTTAAAAAGGGAGTCATGATTGGTTTATAAAATTCCTATCAGAAGAACAGAATTCCTCAATGAGAATTACTGAGGGGTTTCTAGCCCCCTCCCCTACAATTAAAACCATTCAATTCAGCATCACAAAATTTGTAATACAGTTGGAACTTTCTGTCTACAATATAATCTTAAAGAAAGATCCACATGTACAACAACAAGAGAATCTTGAATCCCAGCTCCTATTTCCTCCAAGGAAGGGCAAATTATATCCATGTATCTGTCCTAGGCTGATAGAATTGCCATGCGACTTTGGTTTAACCCATCATTTTTGTGTAGAAAAGGGCATTTGTAGACATACCCAGAATGCATTTCCCCAAATGTGTCCAGTTGTTAGTTTCTGCCTGGTGACAAATTACCTTTCCCATTTCTGCCTTATCATCACCAAGACATTTGCAAGATGCCCCTAGCGTTTTCATAATGTAAGCTAATGAGGGACACAACTGGGGTTCGTATTCAAGCCATTCAATAAGGTTGAAAACCATTTTATAGAATCATTGAAGTTCAAGGGTTGTTCCTTAGCATTTGAAAGCAACAGACCCTCAGAAACTACATTTGCCGAATAAAGCACCAATGCCAAAATCAAACCTGCAAATTTCCGAAGGGTAACTAAAAGCGGAAGAAAAGCCTGTCACGTCTACCTCCATTCTGTATCTGTCTTTTCCTTCTGCTGTCACCTTGGAAATTGAGGAGAAAAGAGTTGGAGCTGCCCCCACCCCCACTCCCACCTCCTGCCCCAGACAGCAATGTCTTTCTTCTGGCTACTGGGTTCCCTGACCACCTTGGGGTGCTGGTGGGGTGGTTACCCCACACTGGAGACCAGGACAGTTTAATAATCATGCACAGCTCTGGCTCCCTGCCCCAATTCTCCCTGTATTGAAGACCAAAGCTCAAGGGGACTCCCCTTTGTCTTTTCCCAGCTAACTCTGCCCTTCCCCCCATGACTCCTCCCTTTATTTTGGCTTGCTGACATTTGGAGATTCCCCAGAGCTGGGCCTCTGGGCTCTGGCTCCACCAACAGGGATGGAAAAGAATTATGGGATGCCTATGAACTGGAGGCACTGGACGCCATGTTCCCCCACTTCCTCCTCACCTGCATCCTGGTAGGTGATGCATAGGAAAGCTGGTGTAGGGTGTGAAGAGGGGGCCATTGGCAGGAGGGCCTCTGCAGAGATCACCTTTGAAGGTGGCCATTCCCACGGGTTGTTCCTACCCACAGGAACAGATGCAGGCACGCTTGCCCTTTGACACCCTTGGCTCCTGCAGCTTGTGCGCAGGAGAGACCGGCGTCTCCTGTGCAGCAGACCTCAGCAGCAGCACTGGTGCTCACGGAGCACCTGCGCTTCTGCACTTTCTCAGTCCATGCACTAGGGACTGAGTGTCTCCTTTATCTTGGGAAACAAAATGGGGGGATCCTCTTTCCGCTACTTCCTCCACTCCTTCTCTGTCCTTTGGTAGCCCTCCCCTCTCCCCCAAGTTGGATCTAGCTAGGATTACAGGCGTAAGCCACCCAGTGCTCCACCCAGGTTATTTTATTTATGAACACACACACACACACACACACACACACACACACACACGACAGGAGACCCTGTGTGTGCTTTGCCAAAGGCGTGGTGTTTTTCATTGATTTCTCGATTGTGTTCTCTTTCAGCGAATGTCTTGTTATGACATCCCTGTATTTACCCATTTTTGATCACTTGCTGCCTGGCTGGCTGGAGAGCAGGCCGTGTCCCATTTCCTGAGGGATTGTATTTGTTTCTCTGAATTCTCATTCGTTCTGGGAGAGTTTGGCCTGCCTTTCCCTTTTTCCTTTCTAAGTTTTGGAGATAGGGTTTCACTGAGTAACCCAGGTTGACCTAGAACTCATGATCCTCCTATCTCAGTCTCCCAAGTGAATTTGGTAAGAGTAGCCACAAATGTGTTTATAGCCATCTTCATTGGTGGGAGGCGGGCGGTAAGGGAAGTGGTTAAATATATCTCTGATCAGACTGTGGTTGGAGAGGGTAGAGTGTAGGAAAATCTCCTTTGGTATTACCCTTTTTTATACCCTACACTTTGAAAGAGAAAAAGGGGAGGTATCTTGGGTGTGGAATTTTGGATAGTGTTCTTGTGGATTTTATGAAACCTTTTTTTTTTAACTCTGCTTTGAGTCATCTGATGAAATTTTAATACTTTGCTTATAAAATGTTTCTAGGGCCTACTTAGAAAACCAAGAATAACAAGGTAATGACATGGTAATGTCCCCTCCCCTGGGACTGGCAGTAGGAGAGGGCAGGGTAGGAAGGGTTAAGGATGATACACCATGCTAATGTCTGATGTTAATCATCCAGACTCTGTAACTATGTCAACCTTCAAACAGTCTGGGAGAAAATCGCTAACTTGTCAGATTTTTCACATGAACCAGACACACTCAATTCACATAGACAGAGATCAAGGCATTTGCATCCACACAAACTTGAAGTCTGTATCCCAAGTTCCCTTCAAAAACCTAGCTGACATGATTTCTTTGGGACCCTAATTTCTCCACCCACAAACAGGCATTTAATCATTTATTCAACAGCAATTGCATTGGACTATGCAAGGTTGAAGAGAACTAGTTTTCAACATTCGCACTTTGTCTCCCACCCACCCTTTCCCTTACTTTTCTTAATATTGTAGTATATACCATGAATTCTTGACTGCATTCTTGAAAGGGAGGAAATTTCAAACCATATATTGGATGAGAACTTAATAAACCAGGGAAGGAACAAATAGGTATTTCCCAATAGATGATATACAAAAGGCCAACAGATAAAAGATATCCAACATTACTAGATCACCACAGAAATAGCCAAAAGGGTCAGCATACTTCCCATTGTAAGAATAGTTAATAACAAAAAGGCCAAACATAGAAAAGGAATCCTTTGTATGCTGTTAGTGGGCATGTAAATGAATGAAGACACTATAGAAAAACAGTACTGAATAGCTATTGAAAATATTAAAAAAATAAAATAGAACCATCTAGGATCCAGGTACTCCACTTCTGGGTATACGTCCAAATGGAATGAAACTACTTTGTTAAAAGTTATTCGCCCTCATGTGTCATGGTAGCAGTATTCACAACAGTAAGGAAACAGAATTAGACTTAGTGGCTGCTGCAAAGTAAACAGACATGGAAATATGATCTACTCTCACACTAGGGAATCTTATTTAGCCCTAAATCCTGACATAAGCAACAACTTGAAAGAATCCACAGGACATTATGGGTTAAAGTGAAATAAGCCAAACCAAGGAAAAGAAACACTTGATGATTTACAATGCTCAAACGCAAAGGAGAAGAGAATAGCCATTTTCTAGCAATAGCTGGGAGGAGGGAGCGAGAAGATATTGGTCCATGTTTCAGATAGAAGAAGAGAGAGTTCTCAAGACTTAAAGTCCAGTCTGGTGACCAGAGTTAACAATACGATAAAACTGGAATTCACTAAGAGGTTAGATTGCAAATATTTTCATCACAAGGGAGGGAGAGGAAGAGGGAAGAGGAGTCAGGAAGGAAGGTTTACAAAGGGGAGAGAAGAGGGGGAAGTGGTAACTGTGATAAGTATATTCATTATCTTGAGTGTAGCCACCACATACCAAAATACGTAGTCCCATACCTTAACTACATACAATTCCTCTGTCCGTTATAGTTCAGTATAGCTGGGGGAAAAACAAGAGGGGGCGGGGAGGAGGTTGTATGGTTCTCTAGCTTTCCAGGAAATAAGCTGATAAACAGCGTCATTCATGGCCTCGAGTTCCTGAGGCCCTGGCTTGTTGGAAGCTCAGCTGCCAGCTTCTTGGCACAGGTGTGCGTCTGAGGGCCTCAAAGGACCCAGCCGGCAGCCCGACTGCACACCAGCTGCCAGCTGCCTCCCTTCCCCAGAGTGGGAAGGAGTTGTTTCCCGTGTAACAGTTAATTAACTCCTGACTGGGTGCATGCTTTCACCTCTTTTCCAGTGTCACCATCTTGCTGGCAGAGCTCGCTGCTGAACTGCAGCCCAGCCTCTCTTAGGAAATGGGAAATCACCTTTGGCTGGGGCTAAGGACTTGTTCTCTCTCCAGACCTATTCACCCAGGTAGTGGTCTCCGCCGGAGGTCAGCCTGGGACTCTCAATAGAGCTTTTGTTTCCACCCCCACCCTCTCCCCCCATCTGCCAGGTCCGGAAGATATGAAATAGGATTTGAGGCAAGATTTCCTTGCTGCTTCTCTCTGGAAGGCACACTCTGGGTATTGTCTCCTGGCACAAAGAGGCTTTCAGAATTACCCTGTGTGAAGGATTGCTTTTGAGAGAGAGAGAAAAAAAAAGATTATGTTTTAGGGCGGAGGTATATTCTGAAGCCCCCAGTACAAAGTGGCAGGGAGATTGAGCAGCAATCTAGATAATCTTATCAACCCAGATAATTCAGACTTAGGTTTTATTGCCTTTAAAGCAGCCAGAGTCAAATAATCATGAGCTAGTCCCAGACAAAAGCAGGCTGGCATTTACTCAGCTCCAGACACGCAAACGGTGTCTGACGCACTTGGGATACACTTTTTCTTTTTAAGTCACATGTGAGTTCCCTTATTATCACACAGAAAAAAAGAAGATTTAACTGGGGTTAGAACACAGGTCTATTTCAGGCAAGAAGTAAATAAACAAATCTACTTAGGGAGGGGAACTCATTTTTTTAATATAAATGAATAATAAGGTATGTTTAGATCATGCCCTGGGTCATCCATTTAGAGTGGTATAAATAGATACCAACTGCTTAAAGAGTCTGGGAAATAAACACAAGCAGGCGTATTGTGGAGCCACACAGAGAAACAAAGAAGCAAACTTGTTTCCTTTCCTCCCTCCTTTTCCTTCTCTTCTTCCCCTGTCTTCCCTTATCGATGGCTTTGTCCTGGATGTGCCATGGAAACGGAACAGTCGCTGCGTGGGAGCTAGAATCCCGAGTTCCCAGATGGAAATGATGTCCCCAGACATCATTAACGGCTAACACAGAGAGAGCAGACTCCGTTAGAGAGATAGCTAGACACGAGCATCTCCTAATCCTAGGGATGGTTCACTATAAATCTCTGACCCCAACTACACCACATGTTAGATGAAGAAGACTCAACTCAATACATCACAGGAAATGCTTGAAGTACTGACCTGAGGCTTCAACTAACAACCATGGGAGGGAGACAGAATGCACAGTTTTGAATCTGATGTCATGAATGCCCTGTTAAACTAAAAACTATTTTCAGAGGATGTAATAGAATGCAGAGCCCTGACAATATAATCCTGATTGCAGCTAGAACATAACCTAAACTTACTTAACAAACCATTAAAAAAATAAGGACCTATTTCTGTGGGGAAAGATGGTCAAGCTATGCTTACACACACACACACACACACACACACACACACACACACACACACACACACGTGATCCAAAATGTTGGAAGAACCTAAATGTTTAAAGCTAGAGAAGAAACTAATGATGATACTTTCATACTCAAAAGATGAGATAGGAAATTATCAGGGAAATGTAGATTATAAAAAAAAAAAAGAAGAACCAAGCCGGGCGCTGGTGGCTCATGCTTGTCATCCTAGCTACTCAGGAGGCTGAGATCTGAGGATCGCGGTTCAAAGCCAGCCTGGGCAAGAAAGTCTGTGAGACTCTTATCTCCAATAAACCACTAGAAAACCAGAAGTGGCGCTGTGGCTCAAGTGGTAGAGCGTTCACCTTGAGCTGAATTGCGCAGGGACAGCGCCCAAGCCCAGAGTTCAAGCCCCACAATAAAAAAGAAAAAGAAAAAAAAAGAACCAAATTGAAAAACTGTGATATTGGCAGTAAATAATGTTTTACCAAGCGAAACAGAAGGATGGATAGGATAAAGAGAAGAAGTGATGAACTTCAAGACAGATAACGGAAAATACCCAACTTGGAGACAGATCGTTTGAAGATCATTGAATAAAAGTAGGAAGCTGTGATGATGGTAGAAATAAAGACTTCCAAAAATCACTGCCATAAAAATCATGACTAGAAATTAGCTAGAGATAACCATCTATCTGGACAGGCTGGGGCAGGGAATGCATTCACTTAACAAAAGTAAGTGTTCGTAGGAACAGTGGATTTTTGGTGCTTTCACTTAGTGTAGTTTGGTCCTCCTCTCTCCAGCAAGATGGCAACCGGAAAACCAGGCAATGGTTTTCCATGGTGATATGAACCATCAGCTAGGTGAGCTCAGAGAGGCCACAGAGAAACATTAAAGAGGACTAGGTCACTTCTTACAATTAAGTGACATGATTATAATTATGAATTTGTAAGTGTATAGACAGAAGCATGTGATCGAAAGCAAGGTACTGGCAGAAATGGCTTCAGGTGTGAATTGTAGCGATTTATTTCCTGCTGGATTTGTCTCCACCCACCTTTATTAGACTCTGATGAAGGGTGACCCTCTCTCCTTTCTAGACAGCTCTCATTCCCCACTGGTGGATGACTTCTGCTTCTGCTTTAGCAGCTTCAGTGATGGGAAGCCAGCCACCAGCTTGCTAATTTAGAGAGTCATAGGACTTCCTGATGCTAACGGGCTACTGACATAATTCTGACTCCCACTTAAGACCTGGTAGCTTCATGTGCAGAATTTTTAGGACCCGTATAGACTAGGAAAGTCTGCTCCCTGTCACCAATCTGCTCATTCTCTTGAGATGAGCACCATGTTAATCAATATATCCATAATAAATTTTTCTGATCTCTAACTCTAGAGACACTAACTGTAGTTGAGCCTCTGGTGCTTTTTTTAAAAAAATTCTGTGCCCTTCATCTTGTATATGTGTTTATCTGATTTGGGGAGAGGAAGGGAAAGCACAGAAACGATGGGACAAAGGGTGACTAGATACCATGTTGGAAATGAACTATATCACTTGGGGAGGGGAGGGAAGTCGGGAGGGGAAAACTGGGAATGAGGGAGAGGATGACACCATTCAGAAGGAAAAGTACTCATTAGCTGACTTGCATACCTGTAACCCCTATGTATATCACCTTTACAATAAATTCTTTTTTTAGAAAAAGAAATAGAATGAGAGAGACTTCATGCCTACTGCGATGTCTCGAGCTGGCTTTATAAAATTTATTCTAAGAAAAGAAGCTAAACTCACCTCAATCTGCCAGTTTATTTGCACCAGATTACAAAAAAAAAGATCTGAAACAGCATCGGATTGAGAAGATGTTTTTGTAGTCAAGTCCCATGAATATTCCAGAAATGTGCAGACTGTGGTAACTCCTCTGCCAGCCTGCTTTTCTGGCCTGCCTTTCAGTGCTGGAGTTAGGGGTTCACTGTTGAAGGTCCAGGATGTCTAAAATAAAGATGAGCTCATATTTAATCAAGATTTGGCTTGATCCAAGCCCTAATAGAGAAAGCATAAGAAGCGATTGGGTTTGTGTAAATCCTTCGCCTTTCCAGCCGAGGTTACAACACTTGGCAAGCATTAGTGCCTGTTAAGTGATTTGGATGTCTTCACAGTTGCTTAATCGGTAGGTTCAATCATCTGGGGTTTTAACAACTTTTAATCATTTAGTGTACGATATGATCCCCGCAGATCCTGCCAAGCCAATTTCAAGAGAGAGCGGAAACGGGGTAATGAAGCAAGATTGTGAAACAGAAGGTCACCTTGTGACTTGTTTTTCGTAGGACACTAAAATCGAAGATCCTGTGTATGCTGGCGTTATGTTGATCTTGGTCATGCAGTTGATCTTTCTTTGTACTGTGTTACACAGTACAATGTATTCAGAAATACACTTTCATTTTATTTTTAATGGACTTAAAAGTTACCCTGGCCCACTTTCAAATCATGGCTTTGTTGGGACATCTTCATTCGATGTGAGGAAGATAGTCACCTGAGGCCATGTAGCTCCAAGGCTTTCAGTCCTCAACTGTGCTTCCGAACATTAGGGTACCTAGAGGCCTACCATGCAGCCCAATTTTTTTATGTGGGGATACATCTTGAATGAGTAACCTTTGTTCCTGAGCTCCTTAGTGAGTTGGCTGACACATTATCCTTTCTACATCATGGACTTTCCCTGCCAAATCCCAATGCACGTTGCAGGATTTCCCTGCTGAAGTTTGGTTCCTCCTCTTTTTATCTCTCCAGGGCATTTCCGCTCCACTTCCCCCACACAATGGACCCTTAGCACTAACTTCCTCTGGGTATGTGCCTCTCCAAGGATCCAACTGACACTGAAAGTTACTTAAAGCCTCTAAGATTCAACTTCTTCTTTCAAATGGCTGCCATATATATAGATAGATAGATAGATAGATAGATAGATATATGTATATGTATAGGATCAGAATTTGGAGGGGTTAAATGAGGTAAAATACCCAAAGTGTATTGGCTGATAGGAGATCATAAAGGTTTTTGTATTTCTTCATTCATTCATCATTGTGAGATGCCTAGAACCAAGCATGCCATCGTATGGGGAGTGAAGTCATCCTGGATTTCCTCGAGGGCAGGCATTCTGGGTCTTGTGAGTGTAAATATATGAAATGTAAATGTCAGAGGACGGAGCAGGGGCATTTAGCCTGAAATGGCAAGGAAACACTAGCGGGGGAGAGAAGTCACATGGTTTGAGTCTGGGAGAGAGCACACGTGCACCAGGCAAAAACCAGTACTCAGCCTTGTAGAGCACCCTCACACTCAGGAGAACAAGGTAGCAGGGTCACGAGTTCAAACCCAGCCTGGGCTACAGAGCCAGACTCTGTCTCAAGAAACACATTTTTAACAGGAGGTTCGCGTCAGAAGCAAGAACAGCATTCAATCTCAAGAACATCAGAGAACTAGGTGGAGTCAAAAACCAAGATTGTTTTCTGTACATCACCTTTATAACCACGATTTTAAAAACTATAGTTCTTCATTTTTTTAAAAAGAAAAAAGCAAGAGTGTTCAGATGTTAGACAGCGAACAGTATAACACCAACGGCAGTGTAGACAGATCAAGGAGCCTTGCTAGAGATGTTTCTTGCTCTGCTTTAAAGAAAAGGAAACCGAGTAAGACCCACAGTAGCATAGAACACCTAGCCCCAAGTTACCATGTGGAAAGTCCTTGTTACACACAGAGAGACACAGCCTATTCTGCAAATCCAAGGACACCACCAAGGTCGTTCAGAGAAGCCTGAGCAGATTGTAATTAACTGATCCCCTATGGGAGAGAGGAGGGAACAATCTAAACACCAGTACAGGAGGGGTTTTCTAGGACATATTCTTTGTGCTCAGTAGCTTAGAGATGTTGAGCACACTTTGGAAGAAACAGAAGCCAATGTACACATTCCCAGCGGTTAGTCTATTCCCCCTCACCTCCCCCCACACACCATATTATCAATTATGCTGAAGTGATGCTAAGAACCTGACAGGACCTCCAAAGGAAGAAGAAAACTTCAGCCTCCAAAACTGAAGCTGGTCCTTGTGCCTTCCTCTTAAGCCATGGTATCTGGCCCTGTTTTCGGGTTTGCGTCTGGTCTGCATTCCTTTTGTGGATTGAAGTCAAACCTTTGCATACCTTCCATTAGGATTTGTGTCGATGATGTTTCTTTTAATAAAATACTTTAAAAAGGAAGGAAGTATCCAAATGCCTATAATCTAGGTCACTGATCTACTGCATACAGGCTGTCTGACTAGCTGAAACAGCTTTTTATTTTTTAAGGATGAGGGTGATATCAGTGTGTGCATTCACGCATGAGTGGTGATCTTCAGCCCCTTTTTCTAGAGCCACGTGGGCTCCAATTATCCCCTCACCCTCTGCTCCCATTTCTTGGTTCAAGGAGACCACACAGGAGCAGGCAGCTTCTACAGGAGGCTACGGCGACGAACCGTGGGACTGCCAGACCCATAGCAGGCCTGGGGTAGCATCCATCTAGAAAGAAACCACATCTCACGCTGAGCAAGAACACAGACCTACCCAGCTCAAGTCCCTTCCTTTCTGGATGGGGAAATTCCAGGTTTGATTGTAGGGATGGACTTGCTCCAAATCAGGGTCAATTTCACAGCCCAGGCGGAATTAGAATCCAAGCTCTCTGCTTTCCAGCCCATTGCTGTTGTTTGTCTGGCTCAGTGACTCAGAAGGCAATGAAAAGTTCCAAGTGTTTTTCTTTCCACACTGGTGAGAAAAGTAGGATGCAGTTTCTTTCAAAGAAAAGCCTGGCCAAGGAGCCGGGGGGGGGGGGGGGGTAGTGGCACTGTAAGAATGGTGCAAGGCTGACGCTTTGATTTTGCACATTCTCATTGTCTTTGCACAGTCTTGATGGAGTGCATTTTGCTCACCTGGCTCTGAGTAATGGTAAACCCATCAGCCACTTATGCCACATGGTTTAGTATCCACCCTCTCTTGCACCTCATGATGAAATTACATAAAGTAACAGAGTAGAGAGAAAAAAAAGAATGTCAGTGGAACGCTGGTGACTCACATCTGCCTGTCATCCTAGCTATTCAGGAGGCTGAGGATGATGGTTCAAACGCCAGCCTGGACAGCCAAGTCTGTGAAACTCTTACCTCCAATGAACCACCAGAAAACCGGAAGTGGTGCTGTGACTCAAATGTTCGCCTTGAGTGAAAGAGCTCAGGAACAGTGCCCAGGCCCAGAGTTCAAGCCCATGACCAAAAAAAAAAAAAAAAAAGAATATCTATGTTGCAAAAACTCTTGGGACTCACCTTACCTCACATGTCCTAAAGGACAGTCCACGGAGGGTGGAAGAGGTGGCCATTGGCCAGTGTCCACTGTACTTATAAACTGATTCATTGAATTGAAATATCTTAGTACAACTACCTGGAGATCATTTTTTACTTATTTTTTTTAAGAGAATAATCCATGGGAAAGAGATTTTGCTGTCGGAGAAAGATACTGTGGTCAAATGGAAAACCTGAGAGTCATCCAAATCAAAGCGATTCTTGACTACGGTACTTAAGGTCTCGTGGTCTTTACTAGACAAACGCATATTGATGTTTCCAGGAGCGCAAGACACGAACTTTCCCAGACTGAACTCCTTCGCATTCCAAAGACTAGTGTCGCCTGCAATACAGTTGTGAAATGGTGTTCTTTTCCCAAACTGAGAAAGGAAAAGAGGGTCTGAGAGGAGAAATGACAGCCAGACCTTCAGGCAATTCCTTTCTTACTGCCTTATCCCTAGACTTAGCAAGAAATGCTAACCAGTGACTAGTAAAGAATAGCTAAGTTCAGCCGGGCACTGGTGGCTCACGCCTGTAATCCTAGCTACTCAGGAGGCTGAGATCTGAGGATCGCGGTTCAAAGCCAGCCCTGGCAGGAAAGTCTGTGAGACTCTTATCTCCAATAAACCACTAGAAAACCGGAAGGGGCGCTGTGGCTCAAGTAGTAGAGCACTCGCCTTGAGCTAAAGAGCACAGGGACAGCACTCAGGCCCAGAGTTCAAGCCCCACGACCAACAACAACAAAAAAAAATAGCTAAATTTTTCATCTATATTATCTTCTGTGGTCTTCATTAAAATCCTAAGGGGGTACTTATCATCTACTAGACAGATACGAACATATCCCAACTGTGTGATACTGGTCAATGGTAGTGCTGAGAACATAAACAAGTAGTTGAATGAATGCAACAGTAGTAGAGGACACTTTGTACTATAGATACAAACAACTACCTCCATAAAGGACAGAGAAAGCCATCAGGGAAAGGGATGTGCCATCAATGCCCCAGATCCCACAGCTACATACCCCTGTTCCCCATGATGTGGCCAGCACAACTTGTGCACAGATGAGAAATGAGAAACACATCCTCTCTTCCTGAGACTCCCTGATCAAAGCTGGAGAGATGCCAACCTGGCTGTGTGGAAATACCAACTCACACCTCCCCCATGTGTCTTGTAAATGGCTCGAGTCTCTCCTGCCAGCCCAGACACTCACAATGGATTTCATGTTGTGTTGCCTTCCTTGGCCTGAGTTGCACGGTAATGGATTACAAGTGAGAAGAGGCAGGACTGAACTTTGTCTCTGGACTGAATGTGTTGTGTGCCCATGGACATAGCCTGCCCTCACTCCCGCTACGAGAAGCAAGACTGTCCTCCTCATTCCCGTGATGCCTGGATCCCGGGACCCTGATCAGCTCCACCGCCACACAGGAGGGGACTTGTGATGACCACCTGCATTTTGAAATGAAGAAAACATAGCTCCACAAAGATAAACCAGCTCCTTCCATGTATGGCTATCCACAGCGATAGACCAGGGGTGGCCCTGATTCAGAATCCACTTCCTATCATCTCCATCCTCACAGGAAGAGTCAGAAACGCAGAGATCTTTTAAAAATCCTGCTGAGTGACCCATTGGCAAACGTGTGGATAGAGATGGAACCGGAGCGAAGGGCTGTCGTCTTCTCCTGCTATGATTTCAGCTCCCAGGTCGCCGTTTACTTGTTCACAGAAGCAAGGAATAGGTATGCCCCCTCTCAAAAGCTGCAAGGACCAAAGGAGATCAGGGTCTGGGAAAGATCCCATAAACCCTCCGCCCTTATCAGAGTTGCCTATTTCTATCTTTTAACAAACCTACAGTGAAGAAGTCTGGCAGGGGGCCAGCTGCTGACTGGCTGGACCTTGGATTCACTCACCTAATTTTTTAGGGCCTTGTTAAAGGTATGAGGTCATTTGTCTTTGTTAGTGGGAGATCTAGTGATGAATTCAATCTGTAGCCTAATTAGCCCCAGGCCTGTCTAGTCTTTCCGGGAGAGGACCTGTCCTATCTTAGCAAAACACAGGCAACCTGAGACATGGGGAGGAGAGGTTGTCATTCTAGAGCGTCATGCTACTCTTCCCACAGAGGGCTCCAATCAGTAAGGGGGGCGGGGGTCCTGCTGCTTCCCAGAGTCTCTACTTCTGCTCAGAACAAACTGAGGGTAGTGGGCACCAGCATCGAGGGGCTGACTGAAATTGCAAATCCCAACAAATTGCTTTTCAGAATGGCGGGATTCCTGAGCTGTGCTTCGGACCCTTGCTGCATTGGTGTGAAGACACAAAGGGATGGATTTCCTTAGGGGAAGGCGGACACTTGTTAACGCTAGTTGTTGCTCCACGAACATGCCTCCACTTGACTCCCAAAAGATTTTCTGAACAGAAAGGCTGGGTGGCTGCCAGCTCAGCTCAAAAATGACAGAAAGATTTGCTCAAAGGAGTTTACACTTCACATCTGAAATCACGCTTTGTTCCTGCCCACGGAGGAACTGTTTACCATCCATCCAGTAGCTTAGATAACCGGGCCATTACGTAACCTTGGGCAATCTAAAGGATCTCCATTTAGGCTGTGCCAAAAAGTGGATTGTTTTGGCTGGGTGCCAGTGATTCCCATCTGTCGATCTTAGCTACTCAGGAGGCTGAGGTCTGAGGATCATGGTTCAAAGCCAGCCTGGGCAAGAAAGTCCATGAAACCCTTATCTCTAATTAATTACCAAAAAGCTGTGGCTCAAAGAGGTAGAGCACTAGCCTTGGGCACGAAGCTCTGGGACAGCGCTCAGGTCTTGAGTTCAAACACCAGGACCAGCCACCCCCTCCCCTAAAACCAAACAAACCAGTCAACTGCTATTTAAATTCTTCTTCCATTTTGCCATTCAGCAGTAAAACCTCTTTGCCTACTGATAGGAGATAAATAGTTTTTATTAAAATCCTGTGGCAGGGTATACGTGTGCGCGCGTACGTGCTGAGTTCTGTGACCTCTTTTTTCATATTATGAATTCCCAGTGCTTTCATAATGGTCCTCAGAGTCACTAATTTCCAGGTCCATGATGAAGGGGTCCTGATAGGGTCTTTGCAGGCTTCTAAACGAACAACTGAAACAATATGACCTACCTAGGAAGCAGGACTCATAATACAACCAGGGACCCAGTGCGTACCAATCATGAAGGTTCAGACCAAATGCATAGGAATGAAGCAATTTCAAGGCAACCTATGGGAAGGCCTCTGACATGAAATTTCAGACACAAACAACAACAAAAGAGCCTTCCTTGTCTGGATCCCTTGGTGTATAAAGGCCTCCATTATCCGGTGCCTATCAGGATAAGATCAGTTCATTATTGCTCACCTCCTTGGTAGCTGAATGGGACCTTGCTAGGTATGGCAATGCTCTTTCTCTGCTGTGTCTCTATTCTACAATCTTTTCCCTGACACCAAACCCTGACTTCTCTGAACCATCTAGAATATTCTGCTAGTCTGACGCAATGGCTCACCTTAATATTATTCTTCAAGATTGCACGTCTCTGAAGTGGCCTTGAGTGGACTCTATGGTCTTCTAGCATAGTTGTGGTAGATTGAAAAAGATGGCCACAATTCTTCATCCAAAAGGTAGGGTTTTGTTTCCTTATCATCCACATGTGGGCCGGTCTTCATCTTGCCTTGATTAACAGAACTTGTGCAATGCAAGTGACCGTGCGTTCCGCAACTAGTAGAGGCTTCCAAACAGCCTGTTCCCCTCTTGAAATGTAGCCTTGATGTAAAGAGCCCTCTCTATCCTGCCGGAGGAGGAGTCCAGGTAGAGAAGGATCATTGTCTTCCAGAAATCAGAGTCCAGCTGGATCACACCCCTCGGTTGAGCCCATGAGTGGCCCCCAATAGTGACAGACAGAGCAGCAGTTGAACATTCATGGTTTGAAGGGATGTAGCGGGGTCGCTTGTACGGCAGCCACACTGAACAGTGAAGGTATTTTCCTTAGGGGTATTGGAAGCCACAGCAACTTTTGTATTGGGGACGGTGAATTGTTCCCATGAGGAAATCCTCTTTGTTCTCTCCTCCTCATGCAACCAAGTCCTACTTGGTATTGTTAAACAAAACGTGTAAGAGGCTACTGGAGTGGACAAGACTCCTGCACTGGCTTCAACAGACCAATGCAACAGAGTTGAGTGATGGCAGCTAAGCTGTAGCAAGTCACAGGCAGCTCTGAAGCCAACTTGGCTGATTTAAGCGGTTCCCAGTTAGGGGGCCGCTAGGTAGTTCACGTCTGTGTTCTAGTATAATATCGTCGGATCACACTGGTGGTAAGAATTATCTCCCAGTTCTGGGACCAACATTTCATGGACTACTTTTTGTTTTTCCATGCTCAAGTAAACTCTACGAAGGGAATTTTCATGTACTAATACTTACTCGGGTCTCTAGCTGGACAACCTTCTTATGTAAGGAAGTTTACTCTCCTGGAAAGGAATTGATTCCTTTTAGGGGGGCTCCTTGGCACCCTGCTCTTTCCCTTTTCACTGATTGAGTTTCATGCCCTAGCTCAGTAAGGTAGAATAGAACCTGTCTAGTAGTGTGGACTATGTGGAGAGAATTTCTGCTTGTCAGGGAGTTTATCAGTCCTCCCACCGGGACACATATTCAATGAAGGGATCATGCTATAGATGTTTATTCTGAAATGAGGTATACTCTGCCTGTGTAATGAATGGGTCTGGTTCAGAGGCTCTGACTCTGTTAATAAGCTTCCATTTGATCAAAACCTGCTCCCTGCATAGGCAAAGACAGGTGCAATGTTCCCTTTAACCTCTACTTCTTTAACCTATGGTATAGAACCAGTGTAAGCCATCAGCCAATGGTCTCACTACGATGGTCAGCATAGTAACAGTTTATCCAGTTTCTTTTCTAAGAATTCTCCAGGTTCCGAGACATACCTGCAAAATGTTGATAAACAACAACAAACTAGCACCACCAGGTGAAATCTGACCAAGGCAAAGCAGAGAAACATGATTGCATCCAAAACTTGACTTGGAATTGTATTCTTTCATTAACGCCACTTGGAGCTCATATTGATTCATAGTGCTTCTGCAGCCTGGAGTACCCCATTGGGCCAGCATTGGGTCCCAGTTCACCTCAACCTGAGAACACACATTTGATCTTACTACCATCGTAGTAATGATGGGATGATTTTTATTTATCCTTGTCTTAAAATTTATATAATTGTATTTATTCAACTCTGTGACTACCAAAAAAAGGGGGGGCTGTTATGCAATGCTCCTGGGAATTGACATTCAAGTCAGAAGTCTACACTGCATTCCACTTCACTCGAAGTTGCCTTTAGTAGAAAGGTTTCTATTCAGCACTTGGCAGTATTAAGTAATCCAATGGTATTCCATTTGGGGGAAAAAAAAGAAAGACAATTATCAGTGATGCAAAATTCCTCTTGGGTGAATGATATTCTCTTGCTGTTCCTAGGTTGGAGGAGAAGCTGGGGCTATAGAAAAGAGTTTGGAATCTCAGATAAATTTGGGATGTTCCCCCCTCTCTCTGTTGCTGGGAATCCAACCAGAGCCTTGGTGCATACTAGCTGGGTACGTTAACTCTTAAGTGCCCTCCCAGACCTATGCTTGAACTTCCCTCCTAAACACCCGCATTAGAAAGCGACACCAAAGAGTCAGTGAAGTGTAAGGCATGGGCAGATGAAATGAGTGGATTAAACCACCTATTGAGAGTGAGTGATAGGCTCACATGCAGAGCTGTGCTCACCATTGCACGCACAGAGGAGTATGCCCAGTGTCTTAGCTCTTTATCTTTTTCTATTGAGTGCAGCTAACTCCTATCCTTTTTATTTATTTTTACCCTGGATGATCTTGAGGTCTAATGAATCCTGCCATCGAAATCTGTATTTAATGTGGGATACTTCCTGTGATGGCTGAAATGTAAAAGGGAAGGCAAAAAAAAAAAAAAAAAGAAACTGACAACTGTCTCTGATGGCTGAACTTCGGTGGCTCAGAAGCTTTGTCTCAGCTCGGAGGTCTTATGAGGGACAGTATGCACCTGCATGGAAGCGTAAAGCATGTCCAGGCACGAAGATGTTCCCTGACAGGGAGAGCCTTGGAACCAGACCCTTTCTCCATGCAGGGGTGGAGCCTCAGCACCCCCTGCTGTTCACTCTGCATATGACAGGAGGCAGTCAAGGCTGGTGGGAGCATCTCTGGGCACATGCTGCCATCTGCTGTTCTCGGTCACATTTCACAAACCTGTGGAATGTTCAAGAATACACCTAGGAGCCTGAAGGGCTGGGCCCAGGTGGCCTGAATCCTGTTTGGTGTTGGTAAGAAAACTCAAAAGGAAAAAGAAAGCTGTCAGCACCAATAATACCCTGATTACTTCCAAATATCCTCTGGACCCATCCTCCATTATACAATACAAATCCCTGTGAGTACTGAGGAGAGGAAAAGAAACGAGAGGACAGAAGAGGACAGGAGAGGAGGGAAAGGCTAATTTGCTGGGTACTAAGTCACAGGAGAAACAATTCTCAGTGTCCTGTTTCACTGTAGTGACTTCCATGAAGAAGTTATAACTCAAAACTGGAAGGGTGCAACACTCAGAAGAAAGCCCAGCAGTCATTTTGAGGTCTACAGAGCTGAGCTTACATGGGTTCTTTCTTTGCCATGAGAAGCTCAGAAGTCTCAAAACCTCAATGTCTCAGTTTCCTTGTGGCTAAAGAGAGTGACCGAGCTGGTGAAAAAAATAGCCTGGAACACAGCAAATACTTTCCATTTGAACTCAGTTTCTACACCTCCTTCCCAACAGACATACATCAGCCACGCCTCTCCCTTCACATCCCAACCGCTGCTCACATCTGGTCTGCACACACTTGTCAGCCGCTGCCTGAACAGCTTCCTGGGGTTTTAATAAAATGCCTGCGGGGAAGGTCAACAGGAGCAAGCCACAACCTCTTCATTCTGAATGCTAGGGGTCTATCAGGGTGTCTGAAGATGGTTTTAAAGGAAAATAAACACTCTGGAAGAATGTCATGTATGCATTCTGTTTTAATTTTACAGGAACTTCTGAGATTTCTGCACACTGACCCAGGTGTTTGCCCATCACATCCATTACTCATGTTCACCCCTTGTCCATTCTGTGTTCAAAAGTTCCGTTTGCCCCTTGACTGATGACTTAAGGTTGCAGTGTTTTTTGTTTTGTTTTTTTTTTTTGAGGATCCTTGAAATACACGGAATACTACCCTTGGTGAACATTCTGTCATACCCATGTCAGATCCCTTCATATTACTTTAATATCTTTCCAGAAACTCATCTTTAAACATCCTTAAAAGTGACCATATATGAAACCCTAATGCCAAAGAAAAGAATACAAAAGACAAAAAAAAAATATGCTACATTGGGGGGGGGGGGGGTGGAAAGGAGTTGCTCATCCAAGATTTCATTTAAAAGTTTAGTCTGTATTTCAGGCATTTTAAACCAAAATAAGGTTGTTGATTTTCTTAAGAAACTTTAGTTTTTAATCTCAAAAGGAATAACCTCTTCTGCAAGTGATTGCATGCTATCCAATTAGAGCCCAGACAGCCCACGTAACATCTGTCACACTTTGGAGAAAGTGATCTCAGCAAATGAGAGAGCATTCCCTTTTTGTAGGTATCTCGTATTCCTAGCTGGAGTCCAGGTTGAATAGACACATTTGTCATTCCCATGAGAGCATATACTTCCCAATTCCTTCAGTGAGGAGAGAGAAGGAAACTGATGTCTTATTTGACCCAGCAACTCTTATATTAAAACTAGCATTTTAAGCCTGTAACCCTAGCTACTCAGAAGGCTGAGATCTGAGGATCATGGTTCAAAGCCAGTCCGGGCAGGGAAGTCCATGAGACTCTTATCTCCAATAAACCACTCAGAAAACTGTAAGTGGTGCAGTGGCTCAAATGCTTGCCTTGAGTGGAAGAGCTGAGGGACAGCACCCAGGCCCAGAGTTCAAGCCCCACGACTGACAAATAACAAAAATTAATTTCAGATTTGCAATGAGATCATTGGGAAGTCAGAAAGAAAGGTTACGTGTCCCAATTCACACTTCTAGACAGGAGGATCTCAGGCCTGAACCTGACAGTTCTTTTCTTAAGCCACAGAATGGATTTTTAAAAAGGAACATTCAGGAGCAGTTCTTGTGACAGTTTACAGATTCTCAAGCTTCAGTATTCGAACCAGCTGGTGGCCTGGTGAAACCCTACCTGGTTCCATCTGGTTCAAGGGGTGGGGCAGGGTCCCTCAAGTGTATTTCTAGTAAGTTCCTAAATGATGTGTGGACGCCACAAGCTGGGCATCCCATGCCCCTTTCCCTGAGCCAAGACGTTCTTATCTCGGGGCCGGGGCAGGTGGTTTAGAATGCCAAGAGTACATTATCAACCAGAAGAAAATTTCAATGCAGATTCAAGGGTGGACACCATCCCAAATTGACTGAACTCTCCTCTCTGCAGGCACCCGTGTGGAGACCCGGGATGGAGCAAACACCCAGGTCCCATTTGGCATCCTTATCCCTTGCCCATCCTACAGATGAATAACAGATGTTCTCTAAGTCTTGAGGTCTGCACCTTGTAGAATAGCAACCACGTGGCTACAAATTCTATCTTTTCTGTGATGGGGACAAGTGGAGGTCTTAAAACAGGTATTAAAAAAAAAAAAACACCTCCTAGTTCATCCTCATCTCAAGACAGTATATTTTTCAGGATACTTCTTTATCCTGGTGGATGACCTTGTGCCTAAATACCTGACCCAGAAGCAATTCTATCACACAGGAGACTTCTCTAGACCGGAAGGCTCCAGTTTATTCCTACCAAGGTGTCTGCTCTCTAGGAGAGCCACGTTCAGAAACGTCACACTAACAGGATCCCAGCGTGGTTATGCATGCTCTCTGTGGTGGTACACACAGGAGACAGGGGCACTTCAAAAAGACCACGTGCAAAGCAGAGAAATGATTCTCAGGACTGTGCTGTTGATCATTTGGTTTTGCTGGGGTCCGGAGCTGTGCGGGTACTGGGTTTGGGATCAGTGGAATGAGAAACTGGGAGCCAAATTGCAAACAATGGTCCGGGGAAGAGAAGCTTTGATGGACTGAAGGTGGAAGGTCAGGACTGAAAATGAGTGCCCAATTGTGAACAAATGATATGCACTGCAGTCAGTCTCCCTACACAGCAGAAAAGGTAAGGCCTTAAAAGACATGATTGACCTATGATTGTAGGAGCAAATATGAACTAGAAAAGGCTGGATTCTCCTTGTTTAAAATGAGAGCCTTCCTACGCCATCCTTTCCTAACTTCTTTCCTGATCTCTCTCTCTGAAATGCATACAGATCTTTTCAAAAGCTAAAAGGTTGCCTCTTGCAACCTTCCTGACCCTGTAAAGTCCCTTATAGGCTGAGAAACCATCTCTCTGAAATAATCCCTTCAGGGTTGTTTACACCCTCATCTCAAAGAGGGGTAGCAACCTATCTACAGCAGTTGTCCTGATCCAAAGCTGCCATTTATCATGTGGCTTTCCTTGGAAGAAAGCAAATTAAAACGATTGCCCTAATTTTGGGTGAATTGTATGTGACCGCGTCAAGTCTGCTTATTTTAGGACAAGCTGTTGTTCAGCACAGTGGGCTCGGGTTCTGTTTTTGTTGTTTCGTTTATTTTATTGAACTCTGAGCCTAGGCGCTGTCCCTGACCTCTTCAGCTCAAGACAAGTACTCTACCACTTGAGCCACAGTGCCACTTCCGTTTTTCTGGTAGTTAGTTGGAGGTAAGAGTCTCACAGACTTTCCTGCTGGGCTGGCTTTGAACTGCGATCTTCAGAGCTCAGCCTCCTGAGTAGCTAGGATTACAGGTGAGCCACCGACACCCAGATTATTTTTTGGTTTTTATTGTAAAGGTGATGTACAGAGGGGTCACAGTTACATAGGTAAGGTACTAAGCACATTTCTTTTTGAAAAGTGTCACCTTTTCCCTTATTTTCTCCCAGTTTTTCTTTCTCTCCCCACCCTCCTCCCCACAAGTTGTATACTTCATTGTCAACATAGTGTCTAGTGTGTATCCCTAATGAAGTAGTTCACCTTTGTCCACCATTTCTGTGCTTCCCCTTACCTTCACCAAAACAGATAAAAAGTGCAGAAATCAAAAACAGCGGCAAAAGAGCATAAACAAACGACAAAAAAAATGAAAAAAAACACAAGAAGTAAAATAAAAACTCATTTCCATTTCTTGGAGTTCATTTCGATGAACATAATTTTGTATGATTATATGCACATAGCTATTGAGCCTCTGTGATCCTCTCCTAAGAATATTCTCCTTTGGTATGAATGTTTAAAGTCCTGTTTAATTAATCATGTCCAAGTGTAATTATTTGTCTTTTACTATCCATTGTGTTTACATGTAGATTTATAGGCATATTCTAATTACTATGTATGAGAGAAACCATGCAGCCTGTTTCTCTGGGCCTGGCTTACTTTGCTTAATACAATGTTTTCAAAGTCTTTCCATTTCCTTACAAATGGGGCAATATTATTCTTTCTGATGGAAACATAGAATTCCATTGTGTATACATACCACATTTTCTTGATCGTTTATCCAGCGAGGGACATCTGGGTTGATTCCATATCTTAGCTATTGTAAGCAACTCTGCAACAAACTTGGTTGCGTTGGTGGCTTTTGTGTGGCCTGGTTTGTGGTCAATTGTATAAATAGTCCAGGAGTGGAACTGCTGGGTCCTAGGGAAGCTATGTGCTTAGTTTGCTGAGGAACCTCCATATTGCTTTCCAGAGTGGTTGAACAAGTTTACATTCCCATCAACAGTGTAAAAGTGTTCCTTTAGGTCACATCCCTGCCAGCATCTGTTATTATTTATTTCCTTGATAATGGCCATTCTAACTGGGTTGAGATGGAATCTCAGTGTTGTTTTGGTCAGCATTTCTTTTATTGCCAGAGATGCTGAACATCTCTTCAGGTATCTATTGGCCATTCTAATTTCATCTTCTGTGTTTGAATTTCTTCTTTGTCTTCTACTTTTCATAGGGAAGTTTCTTGGGTTGGTAGGAGATTTTTTATTTTCCCAAGAGGGTCACACAGAGAACTGGAACTGAATCCAAGAAAAACACTAATGGCCTCAGTTCAGGCCTGGTAGTTCCCACTGGCACATTGTGTGTCTGCTACTATTTACTGAGCTGGTCTTTTCACAGGGCAGTGTGACTTGCCTAAGCTCTGATGGCAGAAGCTGACATGACAGTTTCTGCTACTTTCTCAATGACTTTCCAGAGGCCAAGGCTAGGGTAAACACTCAACAAATGCTATCTGACTTGGAAGAACAAAATGGATTTTGATCTTAACTCACTGCTATGGTGCTACACATCTCCCAAGTTTCCATGCTTTGAAACTGAATACCCACCTGGAGGCGGCAACTTAATCTGACCACATTGTGAAGAGGTGGGCCTCTGAGTGGAGACCCCAAGATTAAGTTGCCATGTGAATCCTGTGGTGACACAGCCAAGCAGCTGCCACCACCTGTGGCCTCTGACACCTGTACACCTAGAGCCAGGACCCGAAATAAACCTTTCTTCTTTATAAAGCTCCCCAGCCTTGAATATTTTGCTTTTCATTAAAAACAATCCTATATTTAGTAAAGGAAATGAAGGGGGGCTGGGGAGGGCAGCTTGGAATGCTTTCTCAGTGTGATGTGGGCTGGAGAAGGGGAAGGAGTTGGAGGTCTTGAGTATACTTTATTCCCTGGTTCGTTCAGGATGGCCAAGGCCAACACGGGCTGTGCCAAGCGCTATGTAAGCCCTGATTCAAAGGAGGCCCCGCGCGGCTCCACCCTGCCCCCCAGACCCCCCCCCCCCCCCCCCCGCCCACGACTCTCCTGTTGGTCACGCTGCTTTCTTTCTAGCCCATTCATTCCAACGTAACAGCACAGGGGTGGAGCGGAACGCCCTGGCGGCCCGGAAGGTGGACACCCGCATAGCCTGAGAGGGCCCGGGCTGGGGTGCCCACCAGTGTAGGAGGAGGGCACTGCGCGGGCCGGCCCCACGGTGGGGCTGAGCGCCGGGGAGCAAATCGCGGGGGGCCCCGCGGCGAGGCGGCGCCGGCTCCCCGCCCTGGCTCCCACCCCCAGCGGCGCCGGGAGCACGGACTCGGGGCCTGGGAATCGCGGTCTTTATTTCCGGGGCGGGCGGGCGGGTCCGGGCCGCGCTCAGGGCCAGCTCCACCTGCGGCTCCAGCCGCTCCTCGAGGCGGGCGCGGGGGCGCCGACGGCCGGCCTGCGGGCAGCGGGGTCAGGCTGCGGGCCGGGCCCGGTGTCCGACCCCTGCTCCCCAGGGCCCCCTCCGGGGACCCCGCGCGCCTCGGCGTCCCCTGAGCGCCTACCTCTCCTCTGCGGACACGGGCTCCGCTTGCAGCCTGTGGAGAGGCGCAGAGGGAAGACAGCGGGGGTCGGCGGGGGGCACAGAGCAAGCCACAGAGGCCTGGGAACGCCGCACAGGACGCGGCCCTAACCTCACCTGTCCTCCGCGCAAGCGCCCAGCGACTCCCCCGGCGAGCGCTCCACCTCCAACAGCCGCGCGCCGAGCTGCTGCCCTGCGGGGGCGGGGTGTCAGCGAGGCCACGCCCAACCCGAGCTCCAGGCACGCCCCCAGAGCCTTGACAACGCCCAACGCTGCCCGCCCGCGAGCTGGCCACGCCCCCGCCCCCTAGAGCTCAGACCACGCCCCCAAGCTCTGAAAACGTCCAACCCCGCTCTCTCGAGATGAACACGCCCATCCGCCCCCTGGAGCGCGGGCCACGCCCATACCACGCCCCGCGCCCGCCTCACTCTCAGCCAGCAGGTGCTCCAGGCTTCTCTCCAGGGCCTGAATCTCCTGGGTCAGCCGCTGTTCCAGCATCTGTGAGGTCAGAGGCCCCTGGCCTGTCCATCTGTCCGTTTGGCTGGCTACACCGACCGCCCTCCCCCTTTGCGCTTCGGGCAATTTGCACTACATCAGCTCATTCATTCAACTATGAACGCATGCACGGCTTCCGCTGCAGAAGGAGGCCCTGTGAACAGCTCAGAATTCACCTCTTCCCACTGTCCTCATCCAATACTCCCAGTTACGCTCGGGCAGCTTCTGGGGAAATGCCGAAGCCACACACCGCACCCACAAGGCACAGCTTCGCCCCTCGCCCCTCTAGTCACGTGTCACCCGCTCCTGGCCTGCCCCACGGATTCTCGGTTAGCGTCTGGGTTTGCCTCCCCGTGTGTGTGTGTGTGTGTGTGTGTGTGTGTGTGTGTGTAAGGGCTGTGCCCTGCCCTGAGGGTCACTGTTGCCTCTCCCTGCTACAGCCCTGCCCGCTGCAAATGCTACAGTTGGAGCAAGGCTTTCCCACAGCTCCATCTTCAGCAAGCTGGGGGAGGCGGGGTGCCCTGATTCAAAACCAAAGGTGGCAGGAAGAAAGGAGCCCCGGCTCCCCACAGTGCTGAGCCTGAGCAGCGGGCACGTAGAAGCCGGGCTCACCTGTAACTCCCAGAGGTCCTTGTGCTGGTACATCAGATCCTCCAGCTGCTCTCCCATATCCAACCTGGGGCCCACATCCAAGAACAAGACATCACAGTTTAGAGCCGATACCCAGCCGCCCAGAGCCTCTGGATCTGGGGTTCCTCATTCGTGCCCCCTCCTTCCCACAAGCTGTGCAGCCCACTCCCACGCTCCCCCCCAAGGCCCACCACACCCAGGCTTGGGGGGTGTCCCAGCATCCTCTCTATGGGTCTCTGCCATCTGAGCGTTCTGGTCAGGGAGGTGCTCTGCATTGTTCTGCACCAAGTGCTTCCTGGGGAGGGAAAGACCACCCTCAGGCACACCCTGATGCGCCCCAGGTCTCCAGTGGGAGTGGGGGTTGGCGCTCTGCTCACAATCTTCATCCATCACCTTTCTTCAGGTGAGTGTGAACCTGTCAAGTTGTCTACTCTATCCATTTCATGCCTTCCCAAGAAAACTTCCTAAGAGGTGTGGTTTTTCTTTTCATCATGGATTCTACAGCCATGATCTGAAGGCTAGATATAATCCACCCATGGTTCTCAGTTTCCTCGTACATAAAATGGTATAGCGACGGGACGGTGACATTAACTCCTATGAGGGTCATTGTGAGAGCAAGTAAATACATGAACACAAACATCCATCAGAGCATGCATGGTTAATCATGTACACACAGTCACTACCTCTCATCAAAGTTCTCCACACAAAGTCAGGCAGCATGAGAACATCAGCCTCTGGCCCTAGAAACGTGCTAAGCAAAGGCTCAAAGGATGAAGAGAAGGGTGGACAGACAGTGAAAAGAACAGTTGATTGCATGAGTGATTGGCTAGAGGAATGATGGCTGAGTAGAGAGGATGGTTGGATGGAAAAACAATGGAAGGACTTTTAGAAGGATGGTCACATTTCTGGATGGATGGTTAGGGAAAAAAGAAAGAATGGCTTACTAAGAGAAAAAAGAAGAAAGAAGGAGAAAAGATGAATGCACGGTTAGATAGATGCAAAGTTGAAGACATGGCTAACTTGGCTGGTGACTTAGTCGCATAGTTGAGCAGATATAGGGGTAGGTGAATGGATGAATGGGAAAGGTAGTGAATGACTGAACCTAAACTAGAGGGATAGATGGAGGGCACAGAGAAGCTGATGATCAGTGGGGAAAGATGACATAATAATGAGTGACTATGCTCTTGAGTGAATCTTACCACCACCTAAAATCAGAGGCAACTGGACAAGTGCCTGGCCAGAAGGAATTTCCCTCTCTACTTTCTGGAGAAGGAGATGAGGAGTATGTGTCCTACTGAGATGCTTTCCCCTCTGCTGGAGGGGGAGGTGAGAGAACCTGGGCAGGGCCTCTTACCACTGAGCCTTGCTTTTCTTTTTGTGCCAGTGATCTTGCAGGATCTTCAGTGCCTCTGTGGAGAGAAGGAAATCAAGGAGGTGCCGTGAGGAGCTCTTGATGAGACAGGGGGTGAGCAAAGAAAGGAGCCCCACATTGCAATGGGTAGTGGAATGCCCTGGGAGTCTGGGTGTCTCCTGGAAATGAACAAGCAGCTGAAGGAGACATCTAAGGAGAGGTAAGACACCCCCCCCCCCCCCACACACACACACACAGACAGGAGCTCAGGTTTCAGGGCTTCTCCTGTGGCTGCTCAGGAAGAGTGGGTTCCCGTGTGAAGTGCAGGGTAGGATACAGGAAGTGGCAAATACCTTGTTTCTTTCTCAAGACCTCCTCCAGGTGTGCTTCCTCTCCATTCACTGGAAAACACAGTGGCACATTCAGCCCCCAGGGACTTGATGGAAGGGGTCCAAGTCCACACAGAATGCTCTGTTCAGCCCAGGTGAAGAGACTTCATGCTAGCCTTGCCTCACCTCCCATGGGGGCCATCCTGACCCCTCCTCCCCTTCCCTCTACCCTTCCCTGCCAGGAGTCAATGCCCTGAAGAATATACAAATATTATGTGGAGGAGACGACCAACACAAAGACAGACATCCCAACAAAGATAAATGCACAGCTTCTGTCAAGAGCAGCTCCTGTGTTCATCCTAGCATCGAGGGCTGTCCCTTCTTTCACTGGCCACAGCCACAGAACTGGTTTTTTCCCCCCTGATTTCCTGGAAAGCTGAGGAATGTATTGAGTTCAAGATACAAATGACAAAGTAGAATATTAATGTCCCCCAATTCTGAGCGCTCTACTCATTAACACAAGGACAGACATCCCAACAAAGATGAATTTGTCTTAAAGCCCCCAAATTCTGAGTGTTCTATTTTGTCATTTGAATCCTGAGTTCCATATACTCCTCAGCTTTCCAAAAAGTCAGGGAGAAAAAAAAAATCAGTTCTGTGGCTGTGGACAGCCCTAGATGCTAGATGCACCCATCACAGGATGTCTAAAAAGAAATAAGTGTCCCATTAGAGGAAATAAAGAAAAAAATAGAGGTTTGGAAGAAAATCCAAAAGCAAGCAGGAGAGTGAGAGGGACAGAAAGAGAGTGGGACCATCAAAGCAGCCTTGTCCAGATTGCACTGAAGGCTGAGATGATGTCCCACATCAAGAGGCAGTCTGGATTGTGTGGGTTCGGAGCATTGCAGGGAGAGGGCGTGGCCCTACAGCCCGGTCAGCTGTGGTCAGAAGAGTCCCTGCCTCTTCTGATCTCACTTACAGGAGTCTAGCTGTTGAAGCAGGATCTCCTGGAGAGTTTGGCCCTCTCCTAGTTCCTTGTTGGATGTCTGCTTTGCTGAGCCAAAGGGAAGAAGACAGAGTTAGCAGAGCTCCGGCCTCACTGCTCTCTGGGGAAGGCTGACACTGTGTGTTCATCTTCTAGCAGCCTGGGTAGGGGTAGGGCTCTTGGATTTTAGAGATGAGGAGTTGGAGGCATTCAAAGTCCAGGGCCTTCCTGTTGGCCAGTCTGCAGGGTGGAGCGGGGTGGGGGGAGTCCCCAAGTTTACCTTGCTGTAGCTCATTAATACGGTTAATCAGGTCCTTGATCTGAGGCTCCAGGCTTCCCTCTGGAGAGAAGAAAAACAGATTGAGCCTGGCAGAGGCCCTGTGGCCCAGGCAGAGGGAGGAGGGCTGTATGCTGGTACTGGGGCTCTGTCACTGTCAACCACTTGGTATTTATTGAGCTGTGGCTTGGGGCCTGGGAGAGGCCCGGACAGGAGTTGTATTCTGGGTGGGGAGATGGATGTCCAATGAAGAGATGGAGGTCAATCTGGGTGGCAGTGCCTGCTGCGAAGGGGAGATGGGTGTAAAAAGCAGGAAGGTAATGGGCACCTCCTAAGACGCGAGGCGAGGGGCTGGCGTGGTTGGAGGCCAGTCTGGGCAGCTTCTTGGGCCAGAGTGGGAAGCTCACAGATCAGTGCGGGGTGTGATCACAGCAGTGACCTCCCATCTGCCCCCAGGCAGTCAGAGTTGGGCAGAACAACTGTCATCCGGGCAATGTGGAATCCGCTTGAACCGAAGGAAACTCTGCTTTATGTGGCCGGAGGCACCTTGTATATTCCCCAGCGACAGAGTTGTCACTGTAGGGAGAAGCCTTTCTCCTCGTCCCTCTCCAGGTTGGTGACAGAGGTGGGGCTTAAAGCCACCCTACCCCTGCTGGGTCTCACTGTCAACCCCTAAAACATTCTGGAGTTAATCAGCTCCCATCCTGCTTTTTCCCAGGTCATCAACTCTGCATACTTCTAAAGACAGAGCTCTGTCCATGGTACCGATCATGACTGATTAAAAAAAAAAAAATCCCAGGTCTTTTGTTTAACTGCTGATGGTCAGGGTGGGTTTCTAAGATTTGCTTCCAGCAATCTCTTTGTGAACTTTAGTGCAGGCAACCATCCCACGTGCAGCCACAGTGCGAGTGGGGGGGGGAGCGTGGAGGGGGAGGTTCCCTTTTGCTTGGAGCCATGGATGACAGCAGGTGAAGCTGAGGAAGCTAAGCTCTAACCAACCTCCAGCACCAGCTGCACTCTGCTCCAGCCTGGAAGCCAGCCAGCTCCCCAGCAAAGCCAAGGGCACCCCAAGGTCAAAGCCATCTGCATTGCCCTTTGCCATAGGAAGAAAGAATCTACATCCATGAATGTATTCCTTTTTTTTTTGGTATGTCGTGGGCCTGAACTCTGGGCCTGAGCGCTGTCCCTCAGCATTTCAGCTCAAGGCTAGCGCTCTACCACTTGAATCACAGCGCCACTTCCAGCATTTTCTGCTTATGTGGGGCTGAGGAATCGAACCAGGGCCTCATGCATGCAAGGCAAGCACTCTACCACTGAGCCACCTTCCCAGCCCATGAATGTATTCTTAAACAACACAAACCAAAAAAAAAAAATCTAAAAAGTTAAGAATTTAAAAACAGCAAGTCAGGAAAATGGATGATATGGTGTGTGGTGGTGGTGGTTGTGGTGTGTGTGTGTGTGTGTGGTGGTTGTGGTGTGTGTGTGTGTGTGTGTGTGTGTACATAAGAAGTCAGGGCATGCTTTTCCATCCTCTTAAACATCAGGAACCATGGGCTGTCTGTGTTTGGGCTTACAGGATGGGATTATGAGGGAGTAAAGGAAATGGGATCATTTCCCCACGTCACCCCCCCTCCCGCCCCCCAGATATGGGTTGAGGAGGCTGGGTTTTGAGCCATTGGACCTAATACACCAGGGCAAGGCACAGACACAAGACACAGGACCTTTCTGCAGCTTTTTCACCGTGGCCAGCAAGTCTTCATTCATCTTCGAAGACTTGGCCTGCCCTGTGGAGAGGAAAACCCAGATTATAGGACTCATTGGGAATGAGAAGGGACCGAAGAAAAGACCCAGGGCCACTGGAATGGCAGGAAGTCCCTATGATCTCAGTGCACACCTCTAAGCCAGAGTTCAAGCCAAGTAAAGATTTTGGTTTCCAGCCAGAGCAAGAGCCTTTAAGAACCTTCTTTTGTTCTCTGAAGTTCATGGTGTGACTGATGAATCAGGCTCCTAATCATTCAGGAGGGGTCAAAAGGCAACACTCCCAGAATTTCCTTCATAAAACTCAGAGGTGCGGGGAGAGGATGCATTATTGCTGCTGTCATTGCTGAAGGTCAATATGAAGCTCTTACCAATGCAATAGGGCAGAAAGACTTCACATCGAATATTCACAGCTACTAACATTAAAACATGAAAAAGGGCCAGATACCAGTGGCTCATGCCTATAATTCTAGCTATTAAGGAAACTGATATCTGAAGCCCAGAAAGTCCATGAGACTCTTATCTCCAATTAGTCACAGAAAATGCCAGACATGGTATTGTGGCTCAAGTAGTAGAGTGCTAGCCTTGAGCAAAAGGAGCTCAGGGACAGCGCCCAGGCCCAGAGTTCAAGTCCCAGGACCAGAAAAAGAAAGAAAAAAAGAAAAAAGAAAAAGGACAACTGGATGTTACAAACCTTTTGATGGAAGAATCTTGACACTTCTTATGAGAGGTGTCTTTTCCACACAAACACAAACACAAAAATAGAACTATGCTAGGCAGGTTCCAAAGGGCTGATGAACATGTCAAATTATGTCCCTGGAAATGCTCAGCACAGCCTGGTTTCTTCAACAAAGAAACTGCAAAGGAGAAAATGGGGGAGAGGGAGACCCTTATATTAAAAAGGGCTTCATGTCTACCTCAAATAATTACTGTGTATAGGTCTTCTTTAAATTCTGATTGAGAACAATGTGCATTTTTTAAACTAAATATACAACATAAGCCCGTGTTACTTCTAAAATTCAAACTACAAAACACAGGAAAATCTTAAACCATTAAAGTTAGTTATGAAAGGTCCAATGCCAACGAGCCACTCCACTTCAGTGAAAATTGGGCAGAGTACAAATGCATACAGTTGCCAAACTGACTGCAGAAGTGCTTCTGCACTTGTGGACTGGGAAAACCTCCCTCTACCCCAAGTTCCTCAGCTGTTTTCCTTCTAATAGTACTGTGTTATACAATCTTGTATTTTGCACTTGACCACGTACACCGGTGACATTTTCAATTGTTCATTTTACCAGTGACACAAGGTTCCATTGCACATATATACAATCATTTCAAAGCAGTCTCCTGCTGGTGAACATTTGTTTCCTGTCATTTACTGTTAGAGAAAGGTTAATGATCATCAGACAGAATTTCCCTAATTGCCCCTACCTGTCTTTTGCAGCTAGCTTTTCAAACTATTTCTGAAAGAGCTCCTTCTGTGTTTTTCCTCTCTACTGCTTTTTCCCCCTTCTGGACTAATCATGAGAAGGCCATGGGTGAATGAGTACACCTTTAAAAAACCTACTATCGTGATACAAATTTTAAAAAATTCCATATTACACAACCACTTGTGGAGTACAAGCCCCCTTTTAAACATTTTATTTTGAAATAACTTCAGATGTACACAAAAGTTGTAGAAATAGGCTACATTGCTCCCATTTGGGACAGATACTCCATCTGTCCCTAACCCCCAAGTTTCAGACATTGTGATTCACTAATAATTATTTAATTTACTAGTGTGCATTTCCTATTACAGAGGGAAATCTACCAAGCAAGAGCCAGACAAACAACAAAATCAGATTTTTAATATCACTTGCTATTAACCTGTAATCCTCAGATGACAAAAAATTGCCCTCTTTTCCCCTTAGAGTTTAAAGTAACATAGATAGCACTACCCATATTTTCCTTAAGGAAAAATAAAATGATATATCACACACAAAAAATGCCTTCAGTCCTGCTCCCTTCCTCCCCCATCCCTGTCCACCGTCCATAGTTGTTAGGCCTTGATCATTCAGACACTTTATACTGTGTAACACTCTAAGGCTGTACTGAGTAATCCCTTTTCTTCCTTTTTTTCAATCTCAGCTAGGCTTTCACTAATAAAAATATGAGTTCTCATTCTGTGCCTGGGAAAATGATCTTATCCACTTACAATTATTTTTTTATGACTAGCACACCAGTCTAGCTCACAGGCCTTCTGCTGCAGGCACGGGGGTCCTGAAACTTGGCCATTTCTCTTGGTTCCTCCTTGTGTTTAGTCTTCCTTGACACGCCACTGACCACACCTGGTCCTCACATTTGTGAACTCTCTTGATGACCTAGCATGGTGGCTGCAGGTGTGGAGCGGCACTTCAGATACCAAAATACCCTGTCAGCCTGCCCCTAGTGAATCCTTCGCTGGTCCAGTCTCAGTGAGGCAAGGGACAACCTGCTTCACCAGTCATCAGAGCTGGTAATATCCCTCCCTTTATACAACACCAATCTGATGGATTAGTATTGGTAATTTGATATATATATATATATATATATATATATATATATATATATATATATTTTCTCTATTGCTGAGGAAAGTAATCCTAACTTTGGCTGTGAGGAATCCTCAAGGTCATCATCAAAATTTGTTTTAACATTCTTGGAGACCCATTTAATGGAATCTCTTTGTATTTCATCTGTATCATTTTTTTTTTGACAGTCTGTCACCTGTGGCTCTAACCTAAGACAAACTCTGGATTAAAGTGGCTGCATTAGTTACACATTAAGAAATTCCTGAGCATCGTCTATATACTCATCAGGCCTTGGTTGAGGAAATAGTGATCAAGTCTCTGTTCTAATAGAGCTCACATCCAAGGACTGGAAATTACACAAACAGCCCATCATTATTTTGATTTTTTGCATGGATAGGTCTTACCAGATGCAAGCTTCCGTGTTTGTGAATATAGTGGTTTAAAGAACGTGTGGGACGGGGGAGACAAAGAGGCAGACAAGGTCCTCTGTTGAAGCAGAGTGAAGCGTGCTGGGTGTTCACGCTACTTTCCCTCTACTTCGGTACACTGTGAAGCTTTCTAGAGTGGAAAGAGAGAAGAAAACCGTAGGCTAGCGCGGCGCCCAGCGGGCCCTGCGCTGGGAGATCTTTCGGCTGGATTTTAGGCCGGACGCCCCTCCTCGGCCCCGCTCAGGGCAAACAAGTCACAGACACCTGGAGGCGCGGCCATTCTCCACGGAGATGCTGAGTGAAGCGGGGTCCAGGCTGGGGGCTGGGCCGCGGGGTGTGTATGTGTGTGTGTGTGTGTGTGTGCGCGCGCACCGTGTGTGTGTGTGTGTGCGCGCGCGCGCACCCCGTCCTCCCCGGCTGAAAGCGAGGCACGCGGAGGGACCGGCGTAGGCCGTGGATCCGGGGAGCCCTCCCTCGAGTCCGTCCGGGCCACATCACAAGGTGCTTCTCATTTATTTCCACCTCGTGGAACGGTTAAAAGTGTTGATATTAAAACGCTTAAAACCTTATTTAAAAAAACAACAACAACGCCCTCCCTCCCCTCTGCCGGGAGAGGGGCGCAGCCCGCTGTCCCCCGGTACCTGCGGCCGCCGCCTCCTCCGTGGACGCCTCCTCCGGGGATTCCCGCCACTTCTCCTCCGAAGGCTCCGGCTTCCCCGCCGTTTTCCAGCAGGGGGCTTGCGCAGGAGCGCAGGTGGGGCACGTGACGTGACAGTGGGAGGCAGCGCGCATGCGTGCTAGGCTTACGTAATCCAGAAATACCAGCGTCCAGGAAACCGGATGCTCTGCTCTGAGCAGGCGCAGAACATCCCACGCCCCGGCTGACCTTACACATGCGTACGCGCACGCGCCCTCGACCGTATGAACAAGGGCAGTGGTAGGGTATGGAGCGGTGGGGGAGTGAGAGTTAGGCACACACACACCAGTCTAGGAAGGCCTCACCCTCTTTAGACTGCTTATTTTGTTGTAGGCTAAGTTGGGGACAATGTGAATGAACCATGTGGTACTTGAGAGTTTCAACCCTTTCTGTTTATAAATCTTCTTTAAGGAGCCTAGAAGAAAAAGTCACTTCGGTTTCACGGGGAAGAAGGGCTTTACAAGCTACGTACACCTCTCTACTTTGTAGAGTCCAGATCTCAGCCACTGTAGGGAGAAGCCATGTGCTCTGTGTCCTAGTTGACAGCCAGCCTCCTCCTCAAGATGATGGGGCCCAGTTTTTGTGGAAGGGCAAAAAATGAACTGAATTACAGGGAGGGCAAGGAATAACTTAATGGGGCTTGGAGTTTAGGCCTTTTGTGTCATTTTCTCTTTAAAATACTCTCAGGCCTCTGTTCTCCCCCTTCTAGAACCTCTGTGGATCACCCTCGGAGTCCCAGACTTCTGAAGCATGTTGGAGGGGAAGCCCTTGGCAGGCTAGAGTAACATCCAAGTCCAGCAGGTCCAGGAGAGGGAGGGGAAAAGGACTGAAGGCTTTCCCAGAGGTGCAGATACATGAAGGGTGAAAGAAGGCAGGCAGCCTTTGCCCCTGGCTGCTGCTGCCCATCTCCCAGGTGTGGGAACATCCTCAATTTGTCCCCAACTGTCCATGGAGATAGGGACTAGTCACAGATGGATCCCCATCCAGGTTTCCAGGGTGGGGACAGAAGGTAACAGACAAAAATGGTCGCTCCCAACAGTCTGGGAGCTCCATCATTTAGAGTCCCGTGAAGAAGCCATTGTGGGGAGCTTGGTCTGCAGACGGGGCTGGAGGTGTGGAGTATTTGGGTGGGTAACGAATGAAGAGCCTGTCCTCCTCTTTCCTCACCCAGCGCAGCAGTTTAGTCACAACCAAGATGGCACCTGCCTTGGTCACCAAGGGGCTGAGGCATGTATAAAGCTCGAATTTGGAAGTCACCTGGAGGGATTGGGAGGAGACAGAATCAGATGGGCTAGAGTGAGCCATGGACAGTCCTGTCCCCTGAAACCCAGTCCTAGGTTTGCATCCTGAAGCTTGGGAGATGAAGATGGCATCAACTCCGACCTGGGGCTGAATGGACTCTCAACTAAGGCAGGTTAGTGGGTAATATTGTGGCAAGAGTAAGCCAGGGGGCTGGGAATGTGGCTTAGTGGTAGCATGCTTGCCTAGCATGCATGAAGCCCTGGGTTTGATTCTTCAGTACCACATACACAGAAAAGGCTAGAAGTGGTGCTGTGTTTCAAGTGGTAGAACACTAGCTTTGAGCACAGAGAGGCTCGGGGACAGAGCCCAGGCCCTGAGTTCAAGCCCCAGGACTGGAAAAAAGAAAACAAATTTAAAAAACAGAGTAAGCCAGGTGCTATATGTTACTGTTGAGAGCCCTTGGTTTGCTTATCTGTGAGAAAGGGATAAAAGTCATAGAGCTGCACAGTGAGTGAGCAATTCCTGCTCTACACATCTCAGTTTTCATTATTTATAGCCAAGGAGTAATCTAAGAGGAACACAAGTTCTATCTTCACAACAACTTGGAAGACCCGATTCCATGGGTCAGCAGTACTTTTCCCCTGCCCTTATTCACCTGCCGCCCTTCTCTCCTGCTGCAGCTCATCCTCACCATGCTGTCCCTCAAGCACAGGGGGCCTTGGCAATCCTGGCAGCATTGGCAGAGTCCTTTCCCTTTGCTAGGTGTCCTCTTCCTGCAGATAACCATGTGGCCCGCTACCTCTTTTCTCCACTTGGAGGCCCGCCCATTACGGAGGTCTCTCCTGACCACCTGATTTAATATTTTGCTCTCTGAATGTTATTCTCTACTAAAAAGCATGAAGATTTCTTGGAAAAATGGCAGAGTCTAGGACTGCATGTAAGCTAACAGGAATGCATTAAGAGAGACACAGGTCCCATTTTGGCTAATGCAGGACTCCCACTAGCTAAATCAGAGACAAATTCAGCACCAAAATACATGTTAGAAAAGATATTCTAGCCCGCTAAATTAAGCACAAATCCATGAAACCACATTTATATAGTATGAAAATCTTAACAAATAAACAGAAGAAGGAAAATTCTTCCTTCTTAGAATCTCAAAGTATAAAATTAGAAAGGAGGGTGGAGTTAGAAAGCAACATTGGGGAAACAGACTATTAACCGTTTCAAGTCCAAGTAAGTAATGACTATTACGAGTGAGTGAAAAGAATGATGAAAGACATGACATTGGTATAGTAATCATAACTGACAAGCATGTACTAATTACAAGGAGGAAAATACTAACTTGGCAGTGGAGAAATGTGAAGCACACCACCTTGACAAAGTGGCCAGGCCTGACATCATCCACAGGACACACTGACATAATATATCATCCACAGGACATACTGACATCATATGCTCTCAACAAGATGTACAGAAAGGTACACATCACTTTGGGGTGATTTCTGCCCAAAGGGAGATCTCAATAAGATCATGACATACTATGAGAAAAACACCACTGAGGGGCACTCTACAAACTGACTTTCATCAGTTCCAATGCCATGAGACAAAAAGACTGGGAACTGTTCCAGAATAAATGAGACAAGGGAGGCACCATAAGTAAATCCCCGTATGTGATCCCAGGATCACATTCTGGACCATTAAAATGATACAAATGGTCAGTTGTGGAATGTAAACCAAGTGTGTAGATTGACAGTGAACTGCAGCCATGGGAACTTCCTGGTTGGGTAAGTTACTGTGATTTTGTAAGATGTTGACTTTTGGAGAAATGAAGTGAAAGGGCCTCTTCGTGTTAATTTTTGAAAACTAGATCGGCAACTTCTTAAGTGGAAAATTACTTGAAGTGAAAGTTTTAAAAATCAAAATAAAATCCCCAGCCTAAAACAAGGCCCCCCCCCGCGCCCCCCCACAAATGTACAATGAGTTACTTAATAAACTACCAGAGACTTCGTTTCCCATGGGGTCACCTTGACTGGGCTTCCTTGGGAACTACTCTTGAACAGAGCCACAAGAGAGGGAGGCAGGAACTCAGAAAGGAAACTCCAGATAGAGCACACAACATGAGACACAATCCATAGTAGTCAAAAAGTGCTGGGTGACTCAGTCATGGACTTGAATGGGAAAATTCCTGGACTTGAATGGGAAAATTCAAGGGATGTTTGCTAAAAGGTTTCTGCCTACCGAAGGGGAAAAAGCAACATGAATATAGAAGCTGCACAGAGCAGCAAGGTCTTAGGTTGTGGAAAGTACGTAGTAGTAGGATGGTGTTGTCGGCTAAGCTTTTGCTGATGATGCTGGACTGGACACTGGACCAGTAAAATGACCATGGTCATGGAGCAGTTGGTGGAATCTGAATGACGCCATTAGTGAAAGGATGTATTAGTGGGGAATGCATCATGTGAGGCTCCGACTCAACTCACCCAGGCCAGCAGTGTCTCATTCTGGGCCACGTGGTAAATGAGGCGCAGGGGTCGGGAGGAGCTGTGGAGGCGGGCATGCAGCCGGTGGTACAGGTCAGACAGCCGCTGCCGCTCCTCCTCTTTGCTGTAGGGAGCCTCCAGCTCAGGGCTGCCATGATGGAGGGAGGAAGAGGGCAAGGTGAGTTAGGGGCCTTCTTGGCTGGCTTATCTCTTCTCCATCTAGAGCTTTCAGTTAAGTAGCGGGGGAGAGGGGCTGAGCCTCCACCACTAGACTTGAGGATTCTCAGCAGCCTGGAGGCCAAGCTTTCCCCGTGAAACAGGGGTTCCCTAAGTACTAGGCCCTTTGTGCCACTAGACTGGGACTCCTTTCCATTGGTGGTCGAACCTCCATTATCAGAGAACTATTCTTTCCCTCGGGTAAGGGTGGGGAAACCACTAGAAATCATTTGGTGCATGACGGAGCAGACACAGGACTGCTCTGTTATTTCCTGTCAGCTAACCAAGGCTATCTGCCTGTACTGATCATCCTGTATGGCCCATAACTGACATTATCAATATCCGCATGACAGTCCTTGGCAAGAAAAAGGGTTCCCAACCCCAGGACACAACTAGCTGTCTCCCATGAGACATGCCTACGAGGCTGGCCCTCCCAGTTAGAGGATGTCTCCCCACCTGGCCAACTGCACAGGGCCCACCTGGTAAACTGAGGCAGCTGGCGGTGGTGGTCAGGGATGTCCAGTGGCTTGTAGAGGAAGTGCCGGAGGCCGGGCGCCCCCACAGCCTGCACGCTGTAGGCCGAGGCACCTAACCAGTGGGTGCTGGGGTTGCTGGCAGCCTCTCCAAGGGCTCGCAGGGCCCCGAGGGCACGCATCCCGTCTTCTACCATTCGCCGGCAGGCAGCCATGGCATGGAAGGCTTCCCGCTGGGTGCCAAGCAGAAGCAGGCAGACTGGCATAGAATCCAGGCGTGCCACGTAGGCATAGAAGAAACCATCGGGGTTGAAGCGGGGCAGGCACACTGGTGCCCAGGCCTCACCAGCAGCAAAGGCTGGGGCACCCACCCAGTCAAGCAGCAACTGAAGGTCCGCGGGGTCCAGCCGGCACTCGGCCAGCACATTGCGCTCCTGAGCTGCTGTTATCAGCTGGCCACCAACTGCCAACACTGACAGGGCCAGGCCCGGTGTTGTGCAACGCCGCAGCAGTGTGCCCAGTGCTTCCCGCAGTGGCCGGGCCAGGGGCACACAGCGCACAGCACCCAGGAGCAGGGCGCCTGGGTCTCGCTCTACACTGTCCAGAAGCCGGTCCAGGGTGCGCTCTGAGCCTGCCAGCAGGCGGCGGAGATCGTAGTTCTGCTTGTGCGCGAAGATGCGAGCCACACTTGCTCGTGTCAATGTGCTCACAATCTGTGCGTGCACAGCCAGCAGCTCCCCCCGCAGCTGTGCTGCTGACTGGGAAGTCCGAGACACGGCCACCAGCAGCAGTGGGCCCTGCTGTAGGAACACCAACTTGTGGTCCTCTGGGAGAGGGAAGGAGCAGGTCAGGGGAGAGACAGATCAGGAAAGGCCTATGGCGGGGAGAGGGGCGCTTCAGTGAAGACCCCTGGCGGGCTGCCTACTCACTCCAGCTCACCTCTGTTGGCTGGACAGTGGCTCAGGTAGGCAGGCAGATCTAGCCACGGCTCGTTAGACAGATCCCCAGCCCTCCCAGACACATTCCCAGTCACACCCCCTACCCTTCACTTACCGGCATAGATGACACGGATGGCATCTCCGGCGCTCTGCACAAAGGACACCAGGGCTGTCATCACCCCCATGGTGGCTGACAATGCCTCCACGCTGCCGTAGCGTGAGTAGATCGGCTTGCCAGCCTCGCTCAGTACAAACACATGCTTCCGTTGGCAGCGCCAGTCCTCGTCACTGGGGTCCCCGCCCTGGCCTCCAGAGCCGATGTCAGGGCCGTGAATGGGAACACTGTCGGAGGCTGCAGTCCTTTCTGGCTCAAAGGTGTCTGCCGGGGCCTCCGACATGGGCAGTGGCGACAGGAGGTTGGACAGCTCATCCTTGGCCTCGGACTCTGAAAGGCAAGTCATCTGCAGGTGGATTCCCACTGACCCCATGTTCCCCCGAATCCATCAATTGTTTCCAGCCCCCCACCAACTTCAGCCTGCTGAGGGGTATCTCCCTTGACACTCAGTGGGCTGTGACTCCCAGCAATTGATGACTGGGACCTCGGAAATGATGTCCACTCACACTGAAGGGTCCAGTGGCCAAGTGACCCAATATGCTGTCACTGGCACTCACTGTCACTCACTGCTGTGTCTCAATCTAATTATTCCCTTGGCAACAATGGCTACCCCCAAGTCTTCAAAGCGTTCCATTGCTTCTGATTGAACTGCGGAAGCACTGGGCACTGGGATTCCTTTGCCTTCAATAGTCCCCTTGATCCCCTATCTCCTGATATCTATACCACTGACCACTATGACTATCTCTCTATATATCATTTCCCCAACTTCTGATTTCCCTAACCCCTTTATTCCCACTGATGTCCACTGATCGCTAATGAGTCTCCTCCCATTGACTCTTGCAGTCAAGCATTTATATATTTTCAGTGATGTTAGTTCTCTTGATGTCACCCAGATCGCCGAGTCCCCCCCATCCCCAGTCACTGAACCCCATTTGCTTCCACAGATACATTATAACATCCCAACCAAACCCATATGAATGACTTTCACTGACTGCCCCATCTACAAATTAGCTAACACCATTATCTACCCTTTCTTCTACTAACGACAACCATGAACTTCCACTAACACACAGGGCTATGATGACCTCCACTGCCCTTCTCCATGACTGTCAGTAGCTTTCATACAACCCACTGCTTCAAAGATTCCCACCGCTTCTTCCCCTTACACTACCATTTATTCCTACTGATGTTTACTGCCTCATCAAGAGCTGTCACTTATTATCCGTTAGAAGCTATGTTGCTGTAATTTGCCCAGGAAATCCCAATGACCTCATATTCTCTCAATGTTATTCACGGACAACTCCTGTTACAAAAACAAAACAAAACAAATAACAACAACAAAAAACCCCAACTACCTCCCCTCAGTCATTGCCTTTACCTGTCAATTAAGTCCTGAAAGGGCTTCCAATTTGTTCTCAGTGATGCCTACTAATCCTTTCCAATGGTCCCATCAACATCCACTGATTCCAAAATAATAAATGAGCAAGGATTCTCAATCACTCCCATCAACTTCCCCAATGACAACTGGTACGTATCCACTAAGCAGGTCAAATCTTCCCCTACTGATCACCTGATTCTCCAAATATCCTTTTAATTCTCCTGTCCTATCAATCACCATAAATGCCCGCTAACACTTGCCCCCCCACACCAGTATCTCCGAGGATGTAAACTATGAATGGTCCCTGACCTCCAGGGGATCCCTTTTCCCGATGCAATGACTTAACTTCCTATTTCTCCCTATCACTTCATTAATGAATAGTCCCTCCTCTGTCCCCATTCTTTTACTCATTCACTGATCCAAGCAGGACCATGGCACTGTGTAGGGGAGGGAACATCGACCGACAACACTCTGATTTTCTTCTCTTCCCCTTTTCGTTTCTCAGTGAGTCTACCCAGCTGCGGTCCAAGCTCCTTCCTTCAGCCCCTGAGGCTCCTCACGGGTCTCCCACGAACTCCCCACCTCGCCTAACAGTGACAACCCCCAGGGGTTGCTCCTAGGACCCCGGTCTGTGTGTGTGTGAGGGTGGGAGGTGAGGAGGGGGCTGTACCTGGCTCCCCCGGGGCCGGGTCTCCAGGATCGGGTGGGCCCGGGTGATCCCCGGCAGCGTTCCCGGCCTCCTCACTGGGGCCCCGCGTGTCCTCCACGTCCTCGGCGCCCCCGGGGCCCGGGACAGCAGTGTCTCCTCCGGCCTCCATCTGCACATCCCTGCAGGGGTCGAGGGGCAGCAAAAGAAACTTCTTAGACGCTTTTACAGGGGACCCCCCCCCCCCCATCACACGCGTCCCCAGCGCAGGCTTTCCCCAGACAGTGGGACCTTCGCAATAACCCGCACCCCGGACACGCGGGGGCTCCGGGCGCGCCGCGGCTCACAGATGAAGACACACAAACACCTGTGTCCACCCCGAATCTCCACCGGCCGGCCACCGGCACTTCCCGGAGCCGCACCTGCTCCACACTTCCGGGTCCTGCTGGGAATTTGCCACACTTCCGGCTGGGACGCCGCACGCCGCAAGCACTTCCGGCGGCGAGGGAGCGGTCTATGCTCGCGGGGGCGCCCGACTCCCGCCGCGGCCCGTCCCTCCCCGTGTCTCTGCTGGGTCCGCGTCGGAGCTGACCCGGTACCCGACGATTTTCGTCAGCAGCCACTTCCCGCCGAACCCGCCGCAGACGTGAAGCGGACCAAGCGCGACCCGCTTCGCGCGGAGGGCTGCTGGCGTGCGGGGGCGTGGCCCGCGCTCAGCCAATCCCGGAGTCGAGAGGGAGGGCCCACCCCCTTTTTGGACCAATCAGGAGGAATCCGGCCGCTCCCTCCGCCCAGTTTGTACCTTACCTGTGCTTGGGCTGCTGTTTGCACCCGCCCACCGCTTGACTGACGTTTCCCTGGTCAGAACCACAGGTCTCAGTCTGTTCTTTGCACAGGAGGATTTTGCAGCCTTAATCGATAGGTCTGTAGCACCCGCAAGTGTGCTCCCTCGGACCTGAGACCCCCTCTCAACCCCCGAGAAGTGCTGGGATTCGTGGGGTGGAAGCTTGATGGGCAGTCACCGCTTCCAATCGGAGTGCCGCGCGCAGACTGGTCAGCCTATAGGACTCCGATCCTCCAGTAAGAGGCGGGCTTCTCGGAACTGGGAATTATTCGTAGGTTTCTGCCATTAGCCGAAGGGCTGCTCAGGATCCACTCTACAAAGAGAAGCTCAGTGGTGGAACGAGACCGTCCTTTCCCTCGGAAGAATGCTCTCCTCCCTTCCTCCCCGTTCCCTCTCATCTCAAGTTCTGTCTGCATCTGTGGACACCGCTGGCTTCCCCCTTTCCGGATGAATGGCATCACCCCTGCCCCTATCGGGAGAAGCCCCCTAGGTTGGGCCTAGGACTCCATCCTCCACCCAATTCCCCAGCGCTCCTGGGCTGGCGGGGACATCGGTCCCGCCAGCCAGCCTCTCCTGGATGGTAAGTTTGGAGAAGTTGAGCGGACTCCCCGGAGAGGACCCCTCACCCCCAGGGCTCGGGGCCCCCACTTCACTAGCGTGACAGTGACAGCACATTGTAGACCCCGCTGGCCTCACAGGATTCGCCTGACTCGATGGTGCTGCCAAGTAGAAGCCCCCGTTCTTGTATTCATGATCAGAGAAAACCCACTTCAAGGTAAGGGAGAGGGAAGTGGGTTACGTGACGACGGCTTAAAAGTCAAGAAGACGTTTCCGTCCAGAAGACGCGGCAGTTCTAAATGTGCGCACATTGACACACGAAACTTCCAGGCACATCCCCACCCAGGAAACTACCACGAGGATCACACTTCGGGCATCTAACTCCAACTCCACCGTTAAGCCAAGCGTGACTGTAGGCCCGTAATTCCAGCTAAGGGAATATAAGTAGGACAGAAGTCAGGCAAGCCCTGAGCAAAAACTCAAGACCCCATGTTAACATAATAATAATAATGATGATGATGATGATAATACAAAGTGTGAAAGGCTGGAGTCGCAGCTTAAGTGGCAGAGAGCAAGCTCAAGGCCCTGATTTCAAACCCAGGTGACACCAAAACCAAACCAAACCGAAACGACAACAACGAAACCCAACAAAGTATCTTAATTTGGCAAAACTCAGGAGAAAATATGGAAAGCGCAACAATTGGCAGTGCCTGTAGACAGAAAGAAATATGGATGCAGAAGATCTGTGCAGCTATTTAATTGATTTAATTGACATTTGTGAAAACATTATAACCAGCTACACTCAATAAATGGGACCATGAAACTTTTTTTTTTTTTTAAAGTAAATCAGAATACGTTTCCTGATTACAACAGAATGAAAATAGAAACTGTTAACCAAAGCTGTCTGGGAATAGTTCCAATTTTATAAACTAATCCAATCTGCTGCATATTAACCCACAAATTATATAATAAATCCCATGATATATTAGTATCATTGATTGTATGAACATGAAAGCACAACAAATAAAAACTGCAGAGCCTAAACTGGTGTTCATCTAAGGTCTCAGAGTCAGCTTGCTGACTTGTGTCCCTACCTGTTTACAAAAATCTGTTCAGTTTCTATTTCCCCAGTGTTGTATTGTTTTCCTGGAGTGACATACAAATTCCCACCCCAGTTACAACAGTCTCACTATACTCCTTCTCAGAATGTGACTCTCCTCCCAATTCCTGTGGTCCACATAACACCTTCATAACACCTCTTCTCGGAACTGACCCCACCCCCAAATTCCCATAGTCTACACAACGTGCCCCATGGGACTGCCCAAGTGACCTATGGGACTGTCCCCTGAAATTGTGTTTAAATCCACACCTGTCCATGGCTGCTGCCTCCATTCTGCTTGAAGCAGCCTGGCAGGTCTGTCCCCCCAATAAAGCTTTAAGTTCATATTGGTTGCTCTCGCTTGCCACTCATTTTTTACAGTTCATAAGGAAGTTTATAGTTCTACACATGCCAGGTCGATATGATGAAATGTTCTTCATCACCGATGAAGCTGGAAAATGAAGAGAAATTACACTTGAAGCAAGTGAGAAATATGGGAATAATAAAGATAGCAGTAGAATCCAGTAAAAGGAAACATACAGTCAAGAGATACAATCAGTCTAAAATATTTAATGTTTTTGCAAAAGTCAGGAAAATAACTAAAATTTGTACTTAAATGATAAAACAGAGGAGAAAGATTACCAGCATCAGAATCGAAAGAGGAAGCATTGTTAGAGATCCTAGAGACAAGACATTCCAATGGTAGGCTAACCTTGATGTCATATTTAATTAGTGCTAGTACTGGGGCTTGAACTCAGGACCTGGGTACTATTTCTTGAAGTTTTCACTCAGACTGATGCGCTGTCACTTGAGCCACAGCTCCACTTCGGGCTTTTTTGGTATTTAATTGAAGGTCAGAGTCTCATGGACTTTCCTGTCTGGGCTGGCTTTGAAACATGATCCTCAGATCTCAGTCTCCTGAGTAGCTAGGATTACAGGTGTGAGATGCCAGCTTCCGATTTGGGATGCCATACTTTTCTCTGGCTTTCAGTTAATTTGTAGGTCCAAGTCAGAAACCAGTGCTTCCTTAGCAAAAGAAGCTTTGAAACACCTGTTACAGGGACCAGCCTAGGACCTGAAAGCTCTGGAGAATTTGCTTTTGTTCTCAGCTGGGAGGCAACTTGGGGGGCATGCCTCAGTAAGTTGAAGAAAATGCCTAGGAGCCTTTGTGATGCCCATACACAGAAAATGGAAGGATAAGGTCTTTTACACACATAAAGATGATCGTCTTTCTCACCAGCAACCAGTAGATGGCAGACAAAACCATGTTTCGTTTTGTTTTTCTATGTGTGTGTGTTTTGATAGGGTGACAGGTAGGTGCTTTAAACATTTCGGACTTGTGAGAACCTACAGACTTTCTGATATCAGCTTGGCCCAATGTAGTATCTGAAACGCTGGCTGGAACATAATACAATGTACACATTTAGCGAGCCATTACATGGGCCAGGCATGGGGGAAATCATACCTGTAATCCAGGTTATTCAGAAGGCATAAGTAGGAGGATCCAAACTTGAGACACTATTGGAAAATAAAGTAAAGTTTAAAGAGTTGGAGGCTTGGGTCAAGTGGCACTTGCCTAGCAAGGACCAGATCTTGAGTTGAAACCTCAGGGTCATTTGAAAACAAAACAGCAACAATAACATCAAAGGACCAAAAAAAAAAAAAAAAGAGAGAGAATAATTAACTCTCATCCCAAATCTCTCAGCATGTACCTGATGATTTTTGTTGTATTGTTTCTGGCATTACCAAAGATCAAATCAGGGCCTTCTGTGTGCCAGGCACATGCTGTACTGCTGAGCTACGCCTTCAGCCCCCCTTCTTTTCCTAGTTTATCTTTGAGTAGAGCTTACTCAGGGAGAAAGGGGTGGGAGGAGCTATCTGCAGCCCACCTGGCTAGACTCTGTGGAATATTTCCACTGACCTCATTCTTTCTGAGGAAGATTACTTACAGCCAGACTTGGCTGAGTGAGCTGTAATTTCCATCCTGCCTTCTGAAAGTTGCTGTTCCTCTTTCAGCAACTTCTCCTCTTTCACCCATGGAACCGTCCTGACCAATCCCATGCTTGTCTGGACTCGGAAGGAAGACCTGAGCTACCCAATCAGAGTAAGCAGCTAGGCCACAGTGATTGGTTCTGGCAAGGACATGTGATCCTGGGTGGACCAATAGGAGACTTCCTTGGGAGTTTTTTTTTTTAATGCATGAGAAATGAAAAGGCTAACTCTTCAGTGGGGGAACTAATGGATGCCAACCTAGCTGATTCAAACAGAGGAAGACTGTGGGGGGAGTGGTGCCAGAAGGGCTGTGAGCTGAAGACACCAAGAGCCCCAAAGCACTGAGTCTGACATGTCAGCATGAAAACCAGGTGTAGTTCTACAATCTCTATTTCTGTGTCTCTATGATTTTCTTTCTGCTTAAGGACAAAGAGTCCCTCAAGTCTTTTGTTTACTTTTGAGCTGCTGTACTGTACTTCTAACCCCACACCCTGGCCTGTGCGCTTCCGCTGCGACACTTGCTGAGCCATTTCAACATTCTGTCAATAATAGATTATTTTATTTACGAAGATCTTCAAAGAAGATGGCCACAAATCTACAGAATATCCCGTTCATCACTTCAAAGTAGCTTCTGTAGTTGGTGCTGCCACCATTAATATTGGGTGTCGCTTCAAGAAATAATTGATATGTTTAGGAATATTGTATTGATATTGTCTACTTTTTTCCCTCAGGAAACAAGATCTATCTATCTATCTATCTATCTATCTATCTATCTATCTATCTATCTATCTATCTATCTATCTATCTATCTATCTATCTTTATACTGGCACTGGAACTTGAACTCAGGCCTGGACTCTAGGGCTGGTACTTTACCATTTGAGCCCTAGCTCTACTTCCAGCTTTTTGCTGATTATTTGGAGTCTCATAGACTTTCCTGTCTGGGCTGGTGTCGAATCATAATCCTCAGATCTCAGCCTCCTGAGTAGCTAGGATTACATGCACGAGCCACCAGTGTTCAGCTATGAAATAATTTTATCAGGATAATTGCTTAAACTTGAGGGAGGAGAAGTCAACGAAAACATTTCAAGCCACATGTATTTCTTGCACAGGTAGAAAAATATGTTTATCTATAATGGACTCTCCATCATACCATGTATTCTATTGTCTTCCAGCTAATGGCTGGCCCTTTTTAATTGTATCGGATTCTGACCATTTAAATTCCATGTTATGTTCACCTCATTGGCTTCTAGAAATGGATTTAAGAATCGGACTTTAGAGGTTCTTTACCAGTCACAGGAGGCTACTCTTATTTATTAGAAAAGGCTGCAGCAGCACCTTCAATATAACCTGTTAATTTCAAGGGACTTTGAAAACTGGCTGCAGTCCATATCTTTCGCATTAGGAAACATCTGCGCCTTTTGAGATAGAAGGGCTCTTTTTCCTTTTCTTTCCCCCCTTCTTTACTTTTACTATTATTATTTTTTTGTCTCTAAAAATCATGCAATGCTATTCTTCCAGGTACTTTCACAATACACAGCCCACTTTAGTTGTATATAATGAACATGGTCTCTAGCTGCTCAGTTGGAGACAATGTAATTTTATTTTTATTTTTAGCCCTGACTGAAAGCTTCTTGTAAGATGCACATAGGAAATGTAGGAACCTTGCTGAGCACTGGGTACTGTCCTCTAAGAGGTGCTAGCACTCCTCACACTCCAACTATTGGTCTTCCCTCTGGCCCTCCCTTCTCTGAAGGCCCTTCCCTTTCCTCCCCTTCTCCCAAGATAATGGTAGGTGGCTGTCTAAGGTAACCCCAAAGCTGAGGGTTTTTGTTTGTTTGTTTAAGGCAAGCAGAAACCAAACAGCTAGGGTCAGGCCCCATACTCTTAGAAGACTCTAAGCTATTTCTGCTTTCCCAGTCATCACTCCATTTTCATTCTCTATGCAGCCTGGCAAAGCTAAAGATGGCAAACATGGATTGGGTGTGCTGCAGCTTTCCTCATTGTGATTTCCATCTAACCACCCCAATGGTTTGTCAAGTGCTTTATAAAGACTGTGTGGGGCTGTTTACAGAGGCTCCTTACTTTAGAGAGACCAGGAAACTTCAGAAAGACAAATAGGCCATCTCATGCCCTGGAAGGATATCTGATTATCCAGGGAACGAGCTGGAAGAGCCAGAGAGAGAACAGAGAGCTGCAGAGGAAGGAAGGGGGCAGCCTGGGGCCTTGAAGTAGTGTGTGTGTGTGTGTGTGTGTGTGTGTGTGTGTGTGTGTGTGTGTGTGTGTGTGTGTGTGTGTGTGTGTGTCACAGTAGGAAGCTTCTGAACAGGAGTCTTTTTTTTTTTTTTTAAAGCCTTTATGTTTTCTTTTTTTTCTTTTTGCCGGTTCTGGGGCCTGAACTCTGGGCCTGGGCTCTGTCCCTCAGCTCTTCAGCTCAAGGCTAGCGCTCTACCACTTGAGCCACAGCACCACTTCCGGCTTTTCCTGTTTATGTGGTGCTGAGGAATCGAACCCAGGGCCTCATGCATGCAAGGCAAGCACTCTACCCATTGAGCCATATTCCCAGCCCTGCAGCCTTTATCTTAATAGCAATCAGTTGTTGTTTATAAAGCCTCTTTCTTATACTGTAAAATTAATTTATAGTAGATTCTGGGTAAGTGTATGAATTCAAATGTAATAGTAATCTCAAAAATAATCTCTTTACAGCCTACTGGTGATCAAGTTTCTCAACAGGACCCACACACACACACACACACTCACACACGCAAGCACACACACTTTATGTGCCAGTATCACATGGTACCAGCATTTTACACAATTTAACTTTCCAGTCAATCAGCCATGCCTTTTCCGAACAATATCCTACTTTGAAATCTTGGAAAATTAAAATTCAACATATGATTTGACCCTGTCTTTGAAAACCCAGTGGGTGAAGATGAGGATGATGTGTTTAAGGGGAAATCAGTTGATCACAGCTCATACCCATTTTATAAGAGATAGAGGTGAATGATAGAGAGACTAAGTAACATGCCTATGGCCACACAGCAAGTTCATGAAAAGCCACCAAGTCATCTATGAAAAACATTTGTATATATGAATGTCTATCATTACTGATGCCACATGTATCTGGAGATACAATAACAAATGAATATACAATAATAATAAATGATATACAATTATAATAAATGAATCCCCCCTGCGCTATCTTAACTCATCATCGGAGGATAGAATACAGTCTTTCTCCCTCTTGATGACATAGAATTGGAGAAGGACATGAAGAGGCTCTGGTGACACTAAGGGAATCAGCAAGTGGCCCTGATCTATTTGTTATATATTCTTGTAGGCAAGGGCTGGTTAGACTCATGCGGTTAGACTCATGACTCACATCTTAAGCATATTCCTATGCAAGGAGATGGATTGTGTTGGGGCCATTGTTTGGGTTGTTAATCTGCAAGTAAATTGCAGCTATATGGCGGTCTGGGCACCCTGATGAGTTGTCACTTGGAAAAGAAGGCACAGGTCATAACCTGGGGCCAAGAAGAATCATGGCCACCTTGGAAGGACAAAGCAGGATAATGACCATGGAGGCTAATCCCAGAGCATTTTGTGATGTCCCCTAGGGCTTTTTTCATATCCCAGGACCTTTCAAGGCCAGTGGAGTAGTCATGAGATTATTGATTTTCCCTTTGGTAAATTTCTCTTGGGAACTATTGGTTTCCCTTTGGGAAAGCCTTCAGTACACTGCGAGTTTTCATTCACATAATATTATTATCATGATTAATATGACCCTGGCGGGTCCTGTTGTTCCTTCTTAATCTATTGGGATAGTTATGATACATCATTCATATGATTATACTAACAGTATAATTAAAACTAATACCATAATTAAGAACGAAGAGTTCCTTGTAAACAGGAGGATAAATCCATATTTTAATGGATACTGTGCAGTTGGAAAGAAGTGGATTCTCATTCATTAAAGCACTACTAATTATTACTAATGTGTCAGTGATGATAAATACCAACCATAAGTAATGATAATGCATACAATACAAATACAAAACTTATTGAGTGCTTACTTGATCTCTCAAGTATTTCAAGTGTCTTTCATGTGTTAAATATTTAATCTGGGTCTTAGCCTGTCACAGTTGAAGAACTCAAGGCTGAGTCGCTCCCCTTGGGATACCACAGCCATAAATAAAAAGAACTTGGATTTTAACCCAAGTGCCAAGAGCCCAAGCTCTATGTAGTTATTAACTTCTATGGCAATTAAGGAATCATGTCATTTTTAATCCACATTTTCTTTTTCAATAATATGTTCTGTCAAGGAAGACAGAAAACCAAGGTCTTTTCCTAGATCCTTTCCTATTCCCTGGCTCCCATCTGGCTCTCATGGAGCTTGAACTCAGGGCCTGGGCCCTGCCCCTGAGATCTTTTGCTCAAGGCTAGTGTTCTACCACTTTGAGCTACAGCACCACTTCCAGTTTTCAGGTGGTTAATTGGAAATAAGAGTCTCATGACCCTTCCTGCCTGGGCTAGCTCTGAACCACAATCCTCAGATCTCAGCCTCCTGCATAGCTAGGATTACAGGCATGAACTACTGGCACCCTGCCCTCCTGTTCCTCAGTTCTCTGCACTGTGCATGGACAGGCCTACTGTGTGCTATGACTCCACCAGATGGATATGGGAGAACTGACAAGTCTTACGGAAATTTAGACTCCTCCCCATGGTGGCATCTTAGTGCAATGGGGCAGTTATGAAGTGGGTGACTGCTCTGGTCCCTGCAGGGCTTGGGGGGTGCTTCTGGGTGTGGAAACATTGGAGAGGTTTGTTACTCAGAAGAATACAAGTTGCATCTTGGATACCCACACGTGAGGGTGTCCACACCTCTCTTTCCATCCTCGTGAACCCTCACGCCAAGGGGCTGGCTATGCCAATGGGAAAATGTCACTGTACGAGCTCAATGTCACGGTAAACCTACCAGCTCTTCTCTAGCCATATCTCCTCCCAAACAAAAGACTCTCTACCTGCTGTTGGGGAATGAAGGGGCTGTTGGACTGGAAAATCATGCTCAATACCAAGACGTCAAACTGCCCTGCCCGCCCTCCCCCAGCTCACAAACATACCCAAGTTCTCCTCATTTATCTATACAATTAATGGTCATGATTCACACAGTGACACCAAAGGAGGATATCCTTAGGAGAGGATCACAAGGGCTCAATAGCTGTGTGCATATGATCATTTAAAATGCTATTTATTGAAATGAACTCCAGGAAATGGAAATAAGGTTTTTTTGTTATTGGCTATTGTTTTTTTTTCTTTTGTTCTTGTTTGTGTATCTGTCTTTGGAGGGTAAGGGGGAGCACAGAAATAGTGGGACAAAGGGTGAACAGATGCAGCAGGGATAGTCACTAGACACTATGTTGAAAATGAACTTGTGGAGTGGGGGCACTCATTAGTACTCCTTACCTGACTTAAGTAACTGCAAACCCCTCTGTGCATCACCTTTACAATAACAACAACAAAACAACCTTTACAATAACAACAACAACAACAACCAATCAATGGTTATGGTTATAACATTCATGAGTGGATATGTTCCATAAAAATTATTCCCTGTAGGTTGAGCCTGTTGCCTTTTCTGATCCTCTCTATGGAGCAATCCATTTTTGGCTAACAGACCATACACAGAGGCCACTGTGCCTCCAGGATTTCTTCTTCGTGGCTTGTCTGCCCAATGTGTCCGATGGCTGTGAATCTACACAGACCTTCCAGAAGATACAGTGTACTGACATTCAGAGAATGACTTTTATCTCTGCGGCAAGTTTTAAATATCAATAAATTGACACTGAGCTAATGAAGTGTGGACTACTAAAAAAAAGCAAACAAACCCCCTAACCACACACAAGAAGAAGGGAAAAGGAGCTGCTTTTGTCATCCTCCCAGAGCAAGTGTTATCATGAGCAGCCTACCTGTTTAAGCCAAAGATATGTTGCTTATTTTTCAATTCCTGAATCTTGCTGCTTCCACCCCCTTTCCTTTGTCCTGATCCAGGTTTTCTCTTTGATTTGGCTCTTCCAATTCCACGAGCCTCCTCTATTTTGATTTAGTCTATCATTGCTAATTATTTCTACTTGCCATTGTTTGCCCTGTCTTCTCTTTCTGTGTTGTTTTCCTTCCTCTGCTCCGCGCTTCTTGTATTTGTCCCAGCACTCTTCTCCTATCTTCATTTTAACTCCACTTTTCTTTCTTTTTTTAACATGAGCTGGAGCAAGGTGTAAATACATATCATGCTTTTGTCTTTTTTTTTTTTTGTAGCTTTCAGAGAGAAGATCACTACTTAGATCTTTAATCACTACAAATAGTCATTTTAAAAGAACACTCAAAATACTCTCTCAGCTTTCAGTTACATCAACACTTTTGGTGTGTGTTCTGCTTCTTGGTCTGGGGTTAGATAAGATGCATGTATGATTTTTTTGAGCTTTATCATTAAGACATATGTCTGTCTGTCTATCTATCTATCTATCTATCTATCTATCTATCTATCTATCTATCTATCTATCTATCTTGTAATTGACAGATTTAGAAGGGGAAGAGAGGAAGAGAAGAGAGAGGAGAGAGGAGAGGAAGAGGAGCAGAGGAGAAAGAGGAAGAGGAGGAGGAGGAGGATGACAAAGAGGAGAGACCCTGAATTTCCTTCTCCCAAGAAACAGGAGGCAATTTGTGCTATTTTCCCATCAGATTTCTCTCACTAGCTGTCTTTCCCAGATATGTTGACCTATTGCCGAAATTCATGATACCCCATTGTGCTGATGACTGCTGCAGAGAAATAAGGAGAGACACGGTTCGGCTTGCTAACACACACAATTTGGCATCGCTGTCTTTTCTTTCCTCTGGAAACACTAAAGTGTCCTTTGAACAAATGCAGAAAACCATAGGATTTGCATGCACAGGAAATCAGAGAAACCCAGCTCTCCATTTGTCCAAGAGACATCAACTCTGTTTCACAGAAGATGGGAGGGAACAGAAAAGAACTTTCTCACGCCCTTCTCTCCGGTTGATCGGGGTGTGATTGTCAGCAGTGAGGCTTGCCAGTTTCATTTTCTCAGGCATTTGGCTCGTGTCAGAATTCTCTGAACAGTGTCTCCACGGGTGGATTGATTATTCTCCCCCCAGAGACAAGGATGTCGAAGTCCTCCCTGAGAGGGACCCCTGGCAGTGGCCAGATGCCCACACACACCGCACACACAAGGCGAGGCTGTGGGTCCTTTGCCCAAAAAGGCTGAGGCTTCCACGTCTGTGGGCTGTAGAGAAAGCACGGGATGGTAGCTGTGATTATAACTGCAGAACATGGCCTGTAAAAGCACTCAGTAGTTGTATTGTCTTCCCAAGTCTCAGCACAGAATGAGAACTATGGTATTATAGCAGTAATAATGACTCCTGCCACTTACAGAGCATGTGACATGAAGACATGAATGTAGCCCATAGCAACCAGGAAATGGACAGTGATACAATTAGCATGTGATATACTTCCATCCACGTGAGCTCTCTTCTACTGCCCTTTAATTGCTACATTCTCATCCTTCAGTTCCACTTCTCTCTCTCTCTCCTTCTCCCTCCCTTTCCTTCTCCCTCCTTCTTCTTCTTTGCCTCCTCCCTTTCTCTTCCTCTCCCTCCTGCCTGTCTCTGCAAGATCAGAGTTTGAATTCAGGGCTTTGCCCCTGCTAGGCAGGCTTCTACTGCGTGAATCACACTTCGGCCCTCTCATTCCATCTCTTTTCCAGAAAACCAGCAGTCTATTCTTCATTTGTAAGTTCGGTTAAAAAATTATTGTAAAGGCGATGTGAAGTTACCTAAGTAAGATAATGAGGCCATTTCATTTTGAATAGTGTTACCCCTCCCTTATTGTAGTTATTTTTTTCTGTTTACAAATAGAGATGGAAACCATGGACTCAATGAGAAGGTGCTTGTTAGCATACCGAGGGACCATAGAACCAGTGCTGGCAATGTGTATCCTGGCCAAATTCCCTCCTATCAGGAATGGTGATTCTTGTGTCTCTGTGGGGCAGATGCACTTTCTCAGTAATGGATGAGGGTACTTTGAACTCAGTAGTGACAGGTGAGTTTGTTCCCCCTCCCCCAGGCACAGAGCACTTGCGTAACAGAGCTGAATAACAGTAAAAGACAGTAATATTGAGGGTAGTTCTCTTTTGAAAAGATCAAAACAGGATGGAGAATGGTTTTCCTATGTTTTTCTGCCAGCAATGAAACATGTATTGATTTTTTTTTATCATCGGGAAAGAAAAGGTGATACTTTTTAAATATTGACAGTTTTTGTTAGTATTTCTGACATTTCACACACCAAAAAAAAGCTGTTGCTGACGACACTGTATTCAGGATGCTATCCGACACCCCAAGCTTTTCTTCTTGTGGAGAGGGTTTGTGTAAGTTTTGTTTTTTTAACTTCATGAATATTTGTCACTTTGGGAAGGTGTTTCAGGGAAATTTGATGATCTTCTATTTAATAGAAAAGGAATTCTTGACTTCACTCTGTCCCTGGTGAATGTAAACAATTAGAATTGAAGTGCTATTTGCTGAGATCGAAATCTTTGTTTCCCAAGCTTCTGAAATAATATTATTTGAGGAAAGGTTAAAAAGAATTTCAGTAGATAGAATCCTAGCTTTCACTCTCCCATCTTGTAGAGATGAACCACTTTGTTTGCTCTCCTAAGCATGTGACACGGATAAGCAAACGCTGTTGGATTTATTAATGGACCATTAAAAGCAACTTGGGTGACCTTTCTTTGTTTCTTGAGTTTTCAGCAAGTTTCCATCTTTAAATAAAAGAGTCATAGTATCTGTACCCATAGTATCTGGCCACAGAAGAGCTCCTTGTGCAAAATCTGTGACCTCTCCAAGAATGCTCTGGGTCTAAGGTTGAAGGTTGAACCTCATGAAGGGCAAGATCCTGGAGCAATTGGCACAGGGATTATTCAGCCTTCTCCGTGCCTTCCTAGAGCCTCTCTCCTCTCTGTCTGTCTGTCTGTCTGTCTGTCTGTCTGTCTGTCTGTCTGTCCCTCCTCTTTCTGCAAGAACAAAGATAAATTGCATTCTACTATCGGCCCATTCTTTGTACATTTATACCCAAGCATTTTAAAAAATCTGTTTTCTTATGAGTTTAATGATTATAAATAGAGAATTCTCCTTCACTAAATAACATATTGGTTTACATGTAGATGTATACACTGTATGGATTTTTACAAGTCCATTCCACCAATGGCTCGGTTATGAAATATGATGATTTCTCTGTGTGAGTTTCAAGTTATTCTTTTGATTTCTCCACATGCATAATAATATTGTTTGTGTTTCCAGGGTGGGGCATGTCCTTCCTTCCACAGTCTCCTCTGAGGGCTGAGGTGATCTGGGCATGAGGGCCGAGGATGTCTGGTAGCTGAGTTGCTCTCAGGGAATCGCACTCGGTTGATAGGAATACTACCAGTCAAGTTCTTGCAGGTTCTGAAATAAGTTGGGGAAAGGTTAAGAAGAATTTCCAGAGCTAGAATTCTAGTCTTCACCTTCCCGCCTTGTAGAGATGAACCTCGTTGTTTGCTTTCATAGTGTGTGGAATGGATGGGCATCTAATGCTAACCCGGGTGGTGACACGAAAGGTCCAGAGCAGAGCCACACCGGAGCTGCCCAGCCCCACCGCAGACTCTGCACCAACAGCTTCTACAACAGCACATCTGTATCACTTCTGGCCTCCAGACCACAGAACCTGGATCCCACACCTGAGGAACTTCAAACTCCTCTCTCCAGACACCGCCGGAGTCTGGTCGCTTCTAGGACCTGCCATGATGGATGTAGCCTGTGACATAAATGGGTAGATAAAATGTGCCATGCTATAAAATGGTGTGTATTTTCTATCCCAGTTAATGGGAACAGATACTCTGACATGAATGTGCTTTAATAACATGGTAAGTGAAAGAAGAAGCTGGGCAAAAAGACTTCACATGGTCTAACTCTTTTTATGCAAAATCTCTAACCTGTCTGATAGGATTAGATGGATCAGACAGATAGATGATTGATACGTACACGCCAGACGGATAGGTAGATGACAGATAAGTGATAGGTGGATTGCTAAATAGATGAAAGAAATGTGAGCAGGTTTTGCCTGTGGCTGATTACTTGGAAAACAGGCTTGAGACAACTTTCTGTGGTGGTGAAAATATTCTAAATCTGGGTGTTTTAATGGCCACACATGGCCTAAATTTACAAAACTCTGAATTTTACACGAGACAAATTAGTAAAGCCTTAGAATTTCATGTTGCTTCGCCACCCATTTTGAATCTTTGTTGGACTTTCTGTAGGCCAGAAGCAGCACCTAGTTGCTCAGTACCTGGTCTCTAGTTTTCCAGTTCCTCTGGGTGGTGGGTACAGATGCCAATCATGCCTGCTGGCGACTACTTCCCTGTGGGATGGGTCCATCCACATATTACCAACCTGAATGGGCCACGGAAGCTCACATCGGGTGAGGGCTGTGCAGACATGACCTGGTGACTGCTTTTATGGTCATTGCAGGACTGGTGCCACTAGCTTTTTTGTTGTTGTTGTCAGTCGTGGGGCTTGAACTCTGGGCCTGGGCGCTGTCACTCAGTTCTTCAGCTCAAGGCGAGCGTTCTACCACTTGAGCCACAGCGTCACTTCCAGTTTTCTGGTGGTTACTTGGAGAGAAGAGTCTCACAGACTGTTCAGCCTGGACTCGCTTTGAACTGGGATCCTCAGATCTCAGCCTCCTGAGTAGCTAGGATGACAGGTGTGAGCCACCACTGCCTGGCTTTTCTCTCCTATTTCTCTTTCTCTTTCTGTGTTTTCCACGTTCCCTCTCCTCTTCCTTCCCCCTCCTCTTCCTCCCTCTCTCTGTTTCTGCTCTTTGTTTTTGTCTGTCTTTCTGTCTTTCTTTCTTTCTTTCTGTCTGTCTGTCTGTCTGTGTCTCTCACTTGCTGTGTAAGACTCCAGGAGTGCCAGGATTACGTACTCATGGTCTGTAAGTGATCAAAAATCTTTGATTTCCATCTTTTCCTCTCCTCATCATTGGAGGGATATTTGTCATCTTAAAATTGATTTCCCCAGGAGCTGGGGATGCTGGGTGCTGGTCAGGTACGGACCTCTGCAGGAGAGAGGTAGAATGTGTGCCCTACAAATCCAACATACCACCGTGCGCTCTGGCTGCACCCACCACTCCCGAAGGCTGCCTGGCTGTCCCCTAAGTAATGGCTTGCTGGGAATACTTAATTCACCTCCAGAGTGGTTCTTGTGGAGGAGGGGGTCTCTTTGCTTCTGTGTCTCTAGACTGGGAAAGCACCCACTCAGGTGGACTCCATTCTCTTAAGATGCCATACAATGTTCCCACCCCTTCCCTCCAAGCGTCCATCCCCCTCCCCTCCCTAATACAGGATCAAGCCCAGCAAGCAGTGCACACGGCCAGACAGGTTGCCCTCTTAGCATGGGGACACATGGTCAACAAATGATTCCATCTTCCTCTTCCGGTTTATGACAAACCTCTAGGCTCTTCCTCCACACATGTCCCTCCCTAGGTCAGAGCACAAATCCGAAATCACAGATCCGCACAGAAATAAAGGCTACCAGGCCAGGCCAGGCAAGGACAGTTATTCCCTTCAGACTTCACCAAGCCCAACTCTATGCTTGCTCTCTCATTCCACCCTTCTGCTCCTCCTCAGAATGCATCTGCCGGCGTGCAAAACCAAGCCATTTTCCAGAATTCAAGACCAAAACTGCCTCTTTGTTCTTCTAGATAAATTCAGTCTGGCCACCCCCAAACTAAAAAAGTCAATATTGCATGATGATGATGATGATGATGATGATGATGATGATGATGATGAGTGAGTTCTTGTAATTTCAAAGGCCTCCAGATTCTAGGTATAATTCCTGTGGGCATAATGGAGCCAGTCAGCACCGAAGGATTAGAGAAGAGTATGCATAGCAGGAGTTCAAAGTCACCAGCTGCCAGTTCACCAACGTCTGCACGGATGGTCTGATGTCTCCAACGATTCCTGTTCATTCAGACAGCTAGGAAAATTCATACGAGCAGTCACGAGAGTTACAACGTCCACAGATATAAGTAGTTACGAATGAGCCACACCTGCCGACTCAAAGAGCTTCTTAGGGAAGACAGACAGAGGTTTGCTGCACTTCAAGTAGGGCAGAGTCCCCTTCGATCATTTTCATGCAAATCCCCAACAGCTGGCAGAAACCTGCCTTAGGTTGTCCCATATTTTCTTTTTGCAGTGCATAGGGAACTACTTGTGTAGAAATAATGCTTGCCCTTTGAAGCTTTCTCCCTCTTTAACATTGGAAACAATTGTGGATGGTAATTTTGTTCTTCTTTAAATAGCTATTTTCCCTATGACTCCTCCCCCTCCTCCCCCACCCTCAGGAGAAACAATTCCTTTAGTGGTATAGACAAGCAAACAATGCTCTGAACGTGTAGATTTGTGTGGCAGAGTGGTGCAAAGTCACCTCTTCCCTCAGGCAGTCCATCTTGAATGTCATCGGAGGAAACAAGAAGTGGCAAAGCAGCTGTCCCTTTCTCTGCCCGCCCCTCAGATTTCGAGAGAATCGTATTTAATTGTGTTCTGACTCAACAGAAGCAGGTATGAAGTTGCACTTAGGAGTCTTCTTGTTTTGTTTTGTTTTTAAGCCTTATTTTCGGTTGATGAACAGTTAATTGCACACACTTACGGGTTACAGAGGGTATTTCCACACACTGTGGGTGGAGCAGAGCACAGGTATCTGCAAATCCATCATCTCAGGTATTTCTCTGTGGTGAGCCGGTGGTTCATGCCTGTAATCCTAGCTACGCAGGAGGCTGAGAAATGAGGATTGTGGTTTGAAGTCAGCCTGGGCAGAAAAGTTCCCATAGACTCATCTCCAATTAATCACTCAAAAACTGGATGTGGTGCTGTGGCTCAAAGTGGTAGAGCACTAGCCTTGAACACAAAGAGGCTCAGGGACAGCACCCAGGCCTTGAGTTCAAGCTCCACAGCTGGAAAAACAATCCTGTCTAGTATTGACCAGAACCCTCTAAATATGACAAATAGGCAACTTGCTCATTGTTAATTTGTACTTCACTTAAAGAACTTTACAGTACATGAACTAATGACCTTTGAAGTCTCTCTATAAGGTAATTAAGAATAGTTCCTGCCTGGTGCCAGTGGCTCACGCCTGTAATCCTAGCTACACTAGGAGGCTGATCTGAGGATCACGGTTCAAAGGCAGCTCATGCAGTAAAGTCTGAGAAACTCTTATCTCCAATTAACTACCCCAAAATGCTGGAAGTAGAGCTGTGGCTCAAGTGACAGAGCACTAGCCGTGAGCAGAAAAAGCTCAGAGACAGCATCCTGGCCCTGAGTTCAAGCCCCAGAACTAGCACAGAGAGAGAGGAGGGAGGGAGGAAGGGACAGGGAGAGGGAGAAACATCAGACCCAGTCAGTCATTTTAGGGAATCTTGTGTGGACATTAAAATGTCCCCTAATTTTAGTTTTCGTAATGAAGGAAGTATGGGCATCCTTGTTTAAACCAAAATTTAAAATCAGAGAGGGGCTGCAGAATGGCAAAGCGGCAGGGACCAGAGGAAATGCGAACTCGGTCTGGGGGGACGTGGCTTGGCCTGAGGCCACAGAAACTCAGCGGCATCCCTGGCTTTGTAACAGCCTGATGCAGGCCTGTGTGACCGCACAGGAAGGTCAGGACTCCTCTGAGGACACTTTCTGCAAAGGTGAGCAGAAGCAGTCACCTGAGGGCCTGTGAGATTCCCACATAGGAGCTGGGTAGGTGATCTTTTGCTCACAAAGGTAGCTGCTGGTCTCAAAACTGAACACTAGATGGCAGAAAACACCCATGTAGCGGGTACCATGCACCTGCTGCGGGGAATCTGGCGCTCTGAGCATCTCTCAGGATGGAGGCTCATCTGCCTGGGTGAATAGAGAGCATCGAGGGATCATCGAGGTGCCAGCCCACTCCACGTAAATCCTCCAGATCTGTGCCTCTCCCAAGAGCCCTTTCACTTAATCTCATTCTTCTCTTTATTGGAACCAATTAGGAGGAACTCATCTACCTTGAAAACTATTTTATAAAAGGCTTGAATGACAATTAGGTATTCCATGTATCTTACGATTTTATGATTTCACGTGTTTCATTAGAATTCCTGTTTCCTATAAGAATTTTTTTTGGGATCACAGTGGAGATTATTTGACAACCTCAAACTATAAATCTCTCTCTAATGGAATATATGTTCCATTAGAAAAAATATATATATACTCTAAGTATTCAAGAATATATATTCTATGTATTCTATATTTTCTCTATATATTCTATTCCATAGGTTATATATTCTAATGGAATATATTTTATTTATTCTAGTATATGAAACATATGGAATATATATATGAATATATATGACAAAGGAGAATTCTGTCTCAGGAATCCAATCATGAAGGGCAGCAAGGTCTAAGTCCTCCTCTCCTATTAACAGCTGGCCCCTTCGTCCAGACACTACGCTAAGTCCTTTGTATGGCTACCTTTATCTAATTATCACAACAATCATGTAGTATGCTAGATTTTTTGAATCTGTTTGATAGGGGAGTATACAGAGGTCAGAGAATTCAAAGAACACACTCAAGGTCAGGTAGTTAGGAGAACGTACAGGACTAATGACTTTCATTTATTTGTGTGACATGGAATTAACACCATGATGACAGCAAGGCTGGGCTGCGTGCATTCACACGAGACGTGATTACTCTCTCGACCCAGTGGCCCAGGGTCTGGCATCTCGTTAGTAGCCCGCTGGGGAGACCAGCTATGGGAAGCCCTCAGTCAGGCTGGCCCTGAGTCAATGTTTCAGGAAATACTGTGACAAGAGGTACGCCGAGATGAACAGTGTATTTCGAAGCAGGATTGTCCTGGTGACTCTGGGTGACAGGGTCCTCCTCTGTCCAGTGGTTGGGTAACCACATGACCCACCTCAGTGCTTCAGGGAACCAGCTCACCTCTGACCCCTGACCCCTGCCTGGGCAAGACACTACTCAAATTCTTCTCAGCAGCTGTGTGTCTGGTGGCATACCTCCATGCCCAGTAGCTTCCGGCCGTAACTCAGCTCACTTGGAACAGAATGAACCTGTCTATTGTGTGCTGTGTGGTCTCAGCCTCTCCGTCACCAGTCTGTATCCTAAACCTCGCCCTAGGGTTATGATTCCTGCACAACTCTAGAACTGATTCTAGGCAGCTCCTCAAGAGATGGCCAGGACATCCATTTACCTTATGGTAGACAGGGTGGAAGAGTTTGGGGACAGGAAGGGCTTAACATCATTTGCTCTTATTTTTCTCCCTCCCCCTTCAACTCCTCTCTCTGTGTATTTTCATTACTCTAGTTTGCTTGATCACAATTCTTGGCTCCCCGCAGTTCCGCACGCTTCTCTGTCATTTGTTCTGTCTGCCACAGGATGGAATTTACACACTGTCATACAAGGACCTTCATATTGCTTTGTCTTAGGCCATCGCATAGTGTAGAGGTTTCTGTGCTTTTTGTTTGGTTTTGTTTTGATTTTTCCCCTTCACAATGGGGCAGTTTTTGGTGACTTTTAGATAAGGTTCTCCCTGTTCTTGTATTACAACCTGTTAATTTCAAGGGGCTTTTAAAGTGAGCTGCTATTCAACATTGTCAGCGTTGGGAAGAAATCTGTGTCTTTTGAGATAGAAGGCTTGTTCTTTTTTTCCCCTTTTCTTTTTGTTCTTGTTCCTTTTAACTTCTGTTTTGCTTTACTTTTCCTCTGACTATCGGAATGCTATTTTTCCAGGTGTCATGCTGCTCTTTGACAACATAGAGACTACTTTAGTTGCTTTTTAATGAACATTATCTCCAGCTGCTCAGCTGTGAGAACTTTTAAACTGTTTTTAAAAATTATTTTTAGGAGTGATCAAAAGTGGCTCTGAATGCCAGTGTGGATTACCTGAGGTGCCTGAGCACCTGGGACTCTGTCCTGCAGGGGGTGCAAGCACACCTCATTTCTCTCAGCCAGCGAGCAGGTGCATGTCAGGTAAACCAAGGCTCTGGACCCCACCTTCTTGTCCTTACTGCCCTTTCACCTTTCACCTTTGCATCATCCCTCCCCTCCCCCCCACACGTGTAGGAGGGTAACCCGTGACACAAACCTGAGGGTTTATAAAGCTACCCAAGGGATGGAGGAAGGGAAGGAGAGTGATGGAGAGAAGGTAGGAGAGTGGGAAAGGAAGAGAGGGGAAAGGAGAGGGAGGGGAGAGGAAAGGAAAAGGAGAGAAGGGGAAGGGAGGGGAGGGGAAGAGAAAGGAAAGAGCGGGTGGCAACCCCGTCATTTGAGAGCGGGGTCTGAAGAATGACCCATAAATGAAGAGGAGTCTGCAGAAGCATGGGGTGGTCATGAGTACCCGACTGTTTTTATTTTCCATCAATGCAGGATGGGGATCTGGCCCCACAGATGGGTGTGGCGGCATTCCTCTTCTTCTCTCTTTTTGGAATAGTTGGAGCAGCATCGGTTGGAGGAGTCCTTCTTCAAAGGTCTGGTAGAAAATCCAGCAGTGAATCCTCCCAGTAATGGGCTTTTCTTATGTATTAATTAATTCATTTTTTAATGATACCAGTGACAAATCAGCAACTAAGGCAGGTGCACTGCAGTTCCTATTCCTAGGGGAATAAGGGTGAGTACTGCTGCTAAGGGAAGAGTAGATGCTGTACAAACAAGCCCAGGAAGTTCTGAAATAGAAGCAGAGAGGCACACTGTGATGTTGGAGGTGGAGGTTTGGAGAGAAAGTACTGATTGGAACACTCAGGATGACCTTCTGTTTAAAAAAAATGAAGAAGTTATTGAAGGGATTCTTCCAGTTCTTACTGAGAGAATGCAGGCTGGCTTACATTCCACCGGACATTGACACTATGCCTCCATGCTGGGACTGGAGAGATGTGCGGTGACCTCATTTATGCCATCCTCCTTGGTACATCTTTTTTTTGTTGTTGTTGTTGGTTATGGGGTCTGAACTCTGGGCCTGGGCGCTGTCCCTCAGCTCTTCAGCTCAAGGTGAGTACTCTACCACTTGAGCCACAGTGCCACTTCCTGCTTTTTCTGTTCATGTGGTGCTGAGGAATTGAACCCAGGGCCTCATGCATGCAAGGCAAACACTCTGCCACTGAGCCACCTTCCCAGCCCATTGGTACATCATTGATTTAAAAAAAAGATACAGATTCCCAGGTGATTGGCTGGTTAGCTTATGAACACAGTTGTTACATATGATATGTATTATATATAATACATAGAGGTTATTTAGTACAATGCCACCTGAGATTTGGGAAATCCTCTAGGAATATAATGGTTTTTTTCCTCCTCTCATAGGATTTCTTTTTACAGAATTGTTGGAAGGATTGATTTTAAAAGTGGCAACGCGGTAATGTTTCCCAAATGTCCTGTGGTAGCTTGGTTGATCACGAGTTGGAATGGCTTTTTTTCATTGATTTCCACCGCCATTGACAGAAAATCCACAAGAAGTACTGGATAACACAGTACAAGTCACGGAGCGGTGAGTTGCGTACCGAAGGGGGGAGTGTGGTATTGGCTGGCGACTCAGAGCATGCGCCTTTCCCATTCCTGTAGGAAAGCACCCACACACATAGATTCATGTGGCTTATGAGGACACATTGGAAAGCTGTTCCATACAATTATAACAGTGGCGTCAGAGCCACTGTAACTGGAGGGCAACGTGAGGCTCCCGTGTCTAGGCTGGTCCAGGGATGACGAACCTCTGGCTCGTGGGCTGGTTAAGGCCCATTACACAATTTGGTGCATGGTGGGACAGGTAGCTATGGATCTCATTGGCTCTCATCAGCTGCCCGTGTGCAGCCCATGAGTCTGCATCAGTCATTCTGTCTGGCCTGCCTGTGGGTGATAGTATAATAGCCAAATGGCCCTTGGCAGGGCAATGTTTCTCCACACTGGGAGCAGATCTGTGGTGCTGCTGGTTATAGAAATGCAATCACATACAGTAGATAAAACCTGATGATCGTAATAAATAAGTGTTAGGGATGTACACATCCACCATATAATATGTTTCTGTCGTTATTTTAGAGTATATTCCTGCACACGCACGCACACACATGCACGTACACGTTTCCATGAAACAATAAGCTGTGTACCATCAGCAGTGCCTTGAACATCTCCAGTTAACCATGTCCCTAGATGGCATCATTTAACGTTATGCTTTATCTTTTTGTTAGTGTATTCTAGCTTTACAATGTCAAGGGTTTCATGATGACATTTCCATACAAGCATATGATGTGCCTTGATCCGACTCAGTCTTTCTAGTGCTCTTTGTTATCTTCCTTCTCTCTTTCTCCCTTTCTCCTTTCACATTCCTAATATTTCTCTCTTCTAAATTATTGTTGTTGTTATTATTATTAATTCCATCATGGGGTTGAACTCAAGGCCTGTGCACTGTCCCTGAGCTGTTTTGCTCAAGGCTAGTGCTCTACCACTTAGAGCCACAGCACCACTTCTGGTTTTCAGGTGGATAATTGGAGATAAGAGTCTCATGGACCTTTTTCCACCTGGGCTGGCTTCGAATTATGATCCTCAGCTCTCAGCCTCCCGAGTAGCTAAGATTCAGGAGTGAGCCACCAGTGCCTGGCTCCCTCTCTCTATTTTTTTTGTTATTGTTGTCGGTTGTGGGGCTTGAACTCTGGGCCTGGGCGCTGTCTCTCAGCTCTTCAGCTCAAGGCTAAGGCTCTACCACTTGAGCCACAGTGACACTTCTGGCTTTTTCTTCTTACGTGGTGCTGAAGAATTGAACCCAGGGCCTCATGCATGCAAAGCAAGCGCTCTACCACTGAGCCACCTTCCCAGCCCGCCCCTCCCCCCCCCCATGATTTTTTAATGTCCTTTTTCTCTCTCAGAGATTCCACCTGTGAAAGAAAATATGTGCTGCTTGTCAGCATGAGACTGGCTTATTTCACTTCACACGGTGCTATCCAGCGCCATGCATTTGCCTGCAAATAGCGTAATTTTATTGCTCCTTATCACTGTATAATTTCAGTGTGCTGCAATTAAAAAATGTACTCATCAGTTGATGGGCATGCATAACTTGGATGTGACAATAGAGGTGTGTAGACATGGCTATTGCGTGCTGACGTTGACTCTTTTGGTTATTTACCCAGAAGTGACTCAGCTACATCATGTTGAAATTCTATGTTCCATTTTTTTCCCCAAGGAATCTCCATGCTGATTTCCATACTGCTGGAGCTAATTTACATCTCACCAACAGTGCGTCTTCACTTACATTTGGGGAGAATGTGACTGAAGTGTGTTGTGGGTGTATATGGAAATACCATAATGAAGGATTGGTTGTGTTTGTTTTCTTAATGCTAGACATTTTGACTTTAGTGAGATTCTGACTTCATTGACCTATTGGTGTGTATACTTTTTTTCCATTTGAACTTCTTCACTTGAAAACTGTCGGTTTCTATTTGTTGATGAGATTATTTCCTCTTTTGGTGTTTATTTTTTGAGTTCTTTATATATTTGTTAGATTAATAGCAGGCAAAGTTTCCCCATCCATTCTGTAGCTTTTTATTTTCATGCAACCTCATTTGGCAACTCTTAACTCTTCTTTGCTGAGCTATTAGAGGCCTATTGAGAATGGCATTACCTATGCCCAGATTTTCGAAGAACTTCCCCTATCTCTTCCTCTAGGAGTTTCCAAGTTTAAGTCTTAAGATCTTTGATCTACTTTGCATTAACTTTTAAACAGGGTAACGGTATCAATCCAGCATAGGCCTTCCGATGGTCATCAGCCTTAGTCAGGGCTGGCTGCCTTTCTTCATGATTGTTCCTCCTCCAGAAGAGCCCCAAATGATCACATTATTATCTGTAAAGTCTTTGGGATTCTACTAAGCTCTGCTCTGGTCTCACACTTAGGTTATTGGCCAACTGACTTCTCAGTGGGGGCTCGTGGTTTTCTCCAAGGTCAGTGGTTGGTTATCAGCTCTGAGCACGTGTCCTCAGCTTTCCTCCATCCTCAAGGAAGCAAGAGCAACTCTTGCTCTTCCCATACACCGAGCCTCTCTAGCTTCATCCGTGTGTGCTTTTTAAAGTGCTCTGGCGTGATCCCGCGTGGACAACCCTGTATGATTGAGATGTTTTGGCTAGCCAAATCCAAAGTCACCTTCCTATGTTAAGATCAACTCATTAATAACTGAATTACACCTGCAAAAATGCCCTTGGCTATTAGCCTGTCATAGTCCCATCACGTTCATGGTTTGGAGGATTGGAGAAGGACGTCTCCAGGGGCGATGTGAAGTTCTGCTGAATACAGAGGTGGACATGGGGGAACGGGAGCAGTTCCTCAGTGCTGCACCATCAGGCTGAACAGTCCATTCCCCACCCCCCTTCTTCCCTATCTCCCTTGCTAGCTAGCTTTATTTGTGTATTCTACAGCCTATTCACGGAGACTTCACCATTTAAACACTAGCTGCAATGCCACCTGGAACATTCTCAGTTGCTAGTTTACATTTATAGGTGTCAGATGGAGGCTGGTCCAGCCCATCTTTTCAGGCTGCAGGTAGATGCCCCACCTTTTGTATGACATGAGCACCCCATCGGCCAATCAGATGAGGCTGGAGGAAACAGATGGAGTCACGGTGGGTTAGACAATGCTCAGCCAATTTTCCTCAGCTCCAAATTCTAACTCCTCTGGGTAAACTGCTTTCTTTATTGAGCTCATATTCCTCATCTATAAAATACAGGTAACAGGATCTGCTTCATAGAGTCATTGTGATTGAAAACAACAACAGAAGTGCAGGAGAGAGACCTCATTCTGGTTTGGAGCACAAGAAAGGTACATTAAATGCCAGCCTTCATGATGAAAATGTCTTAACCTATCCCTGTGTCCCCTCCTGTAACCACGATTGTAGAAAAGGAGTTGGAGTGGACTTGAAAGCCTAAGGATTGGACAACCAACATTTTCCATACAATATCCCAAATGGATTCTTCTCACGGGCAGCTGCTGGAAAATTATATGGAATCAGAAGTGCTTGATATTGGAGATGAAAAAAAATGACTATGTGTTATAACAGGACAAACGCACCTGTGACACTATTAGGACATAACCACAAAACTTAATGTCCTGTGGTTAAGATTATGTCAAGTGTTTGGTCAGGAGTCAGGAGCGAGTGTAGCTCCTTTGAGAAGAGATTCATCCTGGGTAAAGAGCAAGACAATCGCTGGTGAAGGAGTGAGCGTCTAGCTTTAGATTGGGTCAGGGTTAGGTTAGGTTAAGAGGAGGAACCTGTAGGCAAAGGAGATCCTGGAGGTAATGTATACTCAGCTGTCTCCTGCCGGATGGGACAGTGCAGGGCACAGGGGGGGGGGTCTCTGGATCTAGAGGCCTCAGGGAGCAGGACTAGAGAGAATGTGCCCCACCCACTGCATCTGCGCAGAGGATGAAGGCTTCCTTCTGAAGGCTTCAGTCTGATGCCCAGGTGGTACTGGGATGCTGCCCATCCCTGACCTTTTTTGCTGAAAGTTTACAGCTCTATCACTTGAGCCACAGCGCTCCACTTCTGGCTTTTTGCTAGTTAATCAGAGAGAAGAGTCTTACTGACTTTCCTGCCTGGGTTGTCTTTAACTACAATCCTCAGATCTCAGCCTCCTGAGTAGTTAAGTTTTACAGGTATGAGCTATCAGTGCTCGGCTTCTTTAATTCTTACTTCATATAAAAAGTCAGGTTAAACCCAAGCAGCGGGGAATGTTTATTGAAAGCTAAGTCTTTAAAGATGATATTAAAAAAATCATAAAACGGAAAGCTAAGTTTTCATTTTATTTTTTACTACAAATATTTTTCCTGAAACAGTCACAGCTAAGATGCAAGAAAGTTCTCATGGAATCAACGAGGATCTGAACTTAAGATACTGGTAGATTGTCAACCCTTGATTTGCTATTTCTTAGCTGGGATACCTTCACCAGATAACTTAAGTGTTTTTTGGATTTTGGCATCCTCATATGTAAAATTGCAAATTCAAAATGAAAAAAAATCCTAGTTTAGTGTTTAAAACTTAGTATACAACCAATAAACAATTTTTGGGGGGGGAGGTAAATAAATCTGATTTAGCCCTTTGGTTACAATATCAAGATACATCAGTGACTTGTCTAGCAAGGATAAAACTTTTGGATATAGAGTTCATGAAGGAACTGCACATTGCTCAGTAACTTATTTTGCAAGTGCTGTGTGTTTCTGGAATGGCACATTCACTGTGCACAGCTGCAAATCCTAGATTAAGTCTTCAGTTGACCCTCTTCCAACGTTCAATTGTCAAGTACTAGAGAGGGTGACCCAAGAAACAATTAAAATCAATGAGAGATAATGACCAAATCTTTAAAACCCTCAAGTAAGAGGGAAGTTGGGTACGTGCTGGGAATAAAGCAGGCATGTGGTTGCATCAGTCAGAAGGCCAGGCAAAAGCTCCCGTACTCTGCTTTATGACAATGGTCGTTGAAGTTGCACATACGAGTCATGAGAAAATAGGTCTCAATGTGAGAGTAGAACTTAAGGCGTACTTTAAAAATGATTCAGAGGTGGCACAAAATAACAAGAAAAACTTGATGATGTCATAAGGTCAGCTCAGTGTGAAGAACTCACTCGAGCAGTGTTTAAAAGGGGGGGAATCAAGTCACCCCATGCCATGTACTTCTGTGTTCCAAAGCTCGGGCCCTTGTGTGAGGATGAGGTCTTGCAGGCCTTACTGAGACTCAGCTATTTGGGCAAGGCCAGCCCACTGACATTTTAACAAAGACAAGGCTTTATTGGTTCTAACCTGTGCAGTGCACAGCCAGTGCACGCCAGTCCTTAAATGCTTTTTACATCATTTGACTGTTTGTTTGGTTTTGAAAAATCGGGAAAATAACACACAGGGCTATGTGGACAAAGAACAGAGAATGAGTCAGGTAACTTCTGAACCAAGGAGGTTATTTCAAGACTGTGGGCTAGATCGTGAAATCACAAGAAGCGCGAAAAACCAAGGCAAAGGGCAGCTCCAAGGATCTCCTAGCCGGAGCCATGGGTTCTGGCCTTTGGACACTGATTCTGACACGCCTTTGTTCTGGCTCCATTCCCATGATCTCATTCCCCTTGAGACTCAAGTCTTCGGGGGAAATGAATCAGATTATCTTGGAGAAATCCACTGCAGAGGAGAAGAGTGGGGCCCACTGATTGACTTAATCCAAGGGAAGTGTTCTGGGGCAGGAAGAGCCTGCCTCTGAAGTCCCATCGCACTGGCAGGTGCGAGGAGTACAACAGAGGCTAATTATCCCCCCAGCTCCCAGCTGTGGCCTGCCACAGGGCAGATCGAGATGGCGGTGATCATCTTACCAACATGCAAAGCAACAGAGAGAAAGAAGAACAAAAGAAGAAAGGGCAGGGAAGAAGAAAGCGTTAGTTCTTCCCTGCTCAGAACCACCTCCGTCTAACATGTACAAAGGCAGCTGTCCAACCATTGCCGAAAACATTGCACTCTAAGGGTCAAATGTTGGATGATGGCCAGGCACCGGCTCAAGCCTGTAATTCTAGAGACTTAGGAGACTGAGATCTGAGGATCGCGGTTCAAATCCAGGCCAGACAGCAAAGTCCATGAGACTCTTATCTCCAATAAACCATTCAGAAAACTGGAAGTGGCACAGTGGCTCAAGTGGTAGAGAGTGCTCATTGAGCTGAAGAGCTGAGGGACAGCGCTCAGGCCCAGAGACCAAGCCCACGAGCAATTTAAAAATAAAGTTGGATGATGTGCACATTAAAATGGTTCATTCTCTCCCTTACAGGAATGCCACCTTACTGGGTATAGGAGAGCTTGGAGAATAAGCTTTTATTGGACACTCTTGGCTCTATGAATACTATCTCCTAGCTCATAGGCCAGTGTGGATCATTTATAGACTCGGGCTGATTGATTGGTTTACTGATTGACTGATGGATTGATTGATTGTATAGGTCCCAGGGCTGAACTTGAGGCCTAGGTGCTGTTCCTGAGCATTTTTTCCCCTCAAGACTGGAGCTCTACCACTTGAGCTTGTTGGAGATAAGGGTCACGGACTTTCCTGCCTGTGTTGGTTTTGAACTGCCATCCTCCAGTGTCAGCCTCCTGGGTTGCGAGGATTATCAAGAGAGGCTCTGGTTCCTGGCTTTATGTACAGACTTTGTTTAACACTATCTTTCTTCTCTTAATGACAAAGCAGAGACAAATGTAGAGAGTTTAGGGGGAAAAAGGTATGTCTATATCACAAACACATACAAAAAATCAGCCATATTCCTAGAATTCAGAGAGAACAATAAACATTTGGGCATCTCTGTTTTTTTCCCATATTTAAAACTAAATTACACTCTCTGCCAATATAGAAGATGACAGGACTGTATGCAGAGATAATTATACGAATTTGGTTCTTCATTTGTCAAGGGAAATCAGGTCTGTTTCAAAGAAGGTGGAAAATAAATAAATAAATTTCCTATTGTGGTGTGTCAAACAATAGCATTATCCATTCTGGCTTAAGGCAAAAAAAAAGCAAATTTATCATCATTCAGTCCTGGAGATCAGAAGCCAGAAATGTGTCTTACGGGACTAAAATTAAGGTGTCGACATGGCTGTGTCTTTCTTGGGTAGCTCTGGAGAAAGAAACAACCGCCTTTATCTTTCACAGATTCTCAGCGGCTGCCTGCCTTCCTTGGTTCATGGGTCCTAGCTGGCACATATACCACTCCGACCTCTGTTTCCATGATTACATCCTCCTGTCACTCCGTCTTCTCTTTGCCTGGACAGGGACCCTTGTGATTTTATTGGGCCCACCTGGGTAACCTAGGATCGCCATCCTTCACTGATTCACCACGTTCTCCCTGGCCTCATACAAACATCAGGGATTAGCACACGGAAGTCTTTGAGGAGGAAACGGAGACCGAACAGTAGATACTGGCTAACAAGTAGAAGATTGGATTCTCTGAGAGGACCGTGAAGGAAGCATCCAGTCAGGGAAGCGATGGAGGCGGGGGCACACAGGGCAGTGATGGACACACATCTGTAGTCTACACTTCCGTATTGTACCAACAGGATGGATGAATCTCTGGGAATCAAAGGGATTCTGGAAGGCCATTGCAACAAGCGAAGAGAGGGTGGTGGCTAGCTCAGGATGGTGGAATCAGGGCTAGAGGATATTTAAGAGGTAGAATTCACAAAGGTGGGAGAATATGCTCCATTGGTGAGGAAGGAGGGTGTTAGGAAGATGTCAGGGCTATTGGTGTGAACATCCGGGTGACCAGAGGTATCTACAGCAAGACAGAATGTCTTCAGAAGGGAAGAAGATGGATGGGGAAGAGTTCATGGTAACACCTTAGCATGAGCGGCCTAAATGACATGAAGTAGAGCTGTTGAGTAGACACACTGATATGGAATAAGAGTCTAGGACAGATCTATTCGGGTGAGACTTATGCAGACAGTCTGATTGCTGAAAAATCAGTATGTTTCAGAACTAAAGACTGACCCTGAGCTGCGTTCTTCTAGCAAATCTCGATGAGTCTGAGTCAAGCTGTACAAACCCTCAGAGCTCCAATCTCCTTATCTTAAAATTGGTAGTAAAATTGGTGTGGTTTTGCTGATAACATCAGATTGTTCTGAAGATCAAATCCTAAGTGTAAGTTATACACTGTACCTATGAAATCTTGTCGTTATTTTTTTTTAAACTAGAAATGACTATTAGTGTACCTAAATTGATAAAAGCATATTATCATTATGGATTAGGCGTTCATGTGAACCCCATTGAACTTGCTTTTGTATTCCTTTCACAGGTGAAATAATTCCAACTTTCATCATCTATTGCTCGAGGTTTGATTTTGGCCTTCCTGTGGATGGAGCTAGTCCTGAGCCAGGAACCTGGCTGAGGGCAGAAGGTTAATGACAAGCTGAGGGAAGAGGTGACTGCAAATCGCAGAGGGGAGGTTGCAGGAGCACACTCCTTCAATCCCTGCTCTCTGTCAGCATCCTCCTAATCGCCTTAGGAGTTTTCTTTTCCTTTTTTTTTTTTTTGACAAGGAAACAGGGTTTTTAGGTCATTTGTTGACCTTATCATGGCCATTCTGCTGGAAACCTGGGGTTCAGGAGCTAGCCATACCCAGAAGATTCCTGCTCACATTAAGAGGAGGGTTTTGGTGTGTTTTAATTTCCTGGAGATCCTCCATGAGCTGACACTTTCCTGATTTAAAAAGATGGATCTGCTTGCCTGACACTCGCTGGTGTTTTTGACTTAGCTTCTCATTTCCAAGAAGAGCTCCTTGAAAGATGGAAATGCTTTTTTGTTGCACGTGTCTGTGTGTGTGTGTGTGTGTGTGTGTGTGTGTGTGTGTGTGTGGTATATATGTGGTTGTTGATTTTTAATACCCTGAAGCTTCTAGTAGATATGCAACCTATATTTCTGGAACGGAACTAAATGGCCCCTCTCAGTGTCATTTCTATTATAAAACAGAAAAAAGAAGACTCAGAAATGGCAATGGCTCCCTTTGGCAGTCTTTCAGAGTCTGAGAAAGTCTAGGGGAGCAATTAGTGTGAGTTCTGGAGTCTGTGGGGGCACTCCTCAAATCTGGCTTCCTCCTCCACTGACTCATAATTTTTTTTTCCTAGGACTGGAACTCTCTGGAAAGGCACTTACTCAAATTCTCCATCTGTCCCTATTTTAATTCTTGGTGAGCACAATGAAGCTCCAAATCTCTAGCCTGCCCAGGATATAGGATAATATAACCCATTTGCTTTCTTTTCTCAGGAATAAATGATTTGATGCATAGAATTAAAAAAGAAAGAAAGTCAGTGGCAGACACATGCATTGTCCCCGGGAATAGCCACATCTGGGCTGTATGTACATCCACAGCAATTTGGGTTCTTTCTTGTTCATTTCAAGCCCGAGCAATGTCTTACACCTTGACATGATTCTTGAAGTGACACGCTCCTGTATAGATGCAAGATAAAACATTGACATTCGTGTTGCATTTGGAAGGAAGTTGTAACTGAAGCCCTTACAGCTTAAAAAGATGTAGGAAAATAATTCAACTTTGCATGATTTATTCCCAAAGCCCATTAGAACAAAATGCTCCTGATAATTTCAAGTTCCTATTAAATTCCTGCCATTCAGAGAAAGGACAATTTGAGCAAATAAGTGCTCATTAAAATTTATTTAGAGGGAATATTTTCCATTAGGGTGTTTCATTATTTAAGAAGAAAATAGAAGTCTATGCAGTAATACAGACTGCTCACAGCAACATGGCATTTCAGATAAATTACATTTAGAAAAAAGATAAACGTGTTTGGGTTTGGAAGACCAATTGATTCTAGGAGGTACTGTACTTGCATAATTATAAGCCAGGTTGAAAGGGATTGTTAAAAACAGAGATGAGCCCAGAGGAATCCACAAACAAGCCTAGAGAAAATTATTTCATGCTGGTCTAATGGTTTTTCCTTTCGGACCCATAGTTTGGGCCACTTATCATGGGGCAGGCTTGAGTATCTTGCTGGAAATCTTCAAGTGGCTAAAGAGAGAAAGATGCAGTTCAGGAGTAAATGGGAAATAAGAATACAGACATTGAAGAATACAGATATTGACTCAAGGCACCACATTTCAATATTTTAAAGACAAAAGTGGGCCAGACTTGGGCTCTGAGCACTAGCATGCGGTTATGAAATTGAATGGAATATTTATAGGGCCAAAAAGGAAAAAAAAAACAAATTCTGAATGTTAGTACTTAAAAAATAATCTGCAAAAATGAAGATCACATAGAGACATTAGCAGTCAATCACAGATAGATGTATCTATTCTTTGAGAAATACTAAGGTGGCAGTGTGCATGGGATTTCCTAAGCTAAAAGTAAGTAACCCCAGACAGAAATAGGCATTTCCAGGATAAAATGATCTCAAGGATAAATAACTAGGACAAACATAGGGCAACTCAAAGTAAAAAGAACAAGCATCACCAGAGAGTGGAAATGAAATTTAAACTTTAGTAAGCTTTGACTGTGATTGAGGAGATGGTGGCAGTAGTCATTTAAGGTGTGCTGGAAGAGTAAATGTTTTATAACTTAAAGGTAGTCACGAATTAATAAAAGATAGAACACGAAGTGGTGATAAATTAATATGTGATTATAAACAAGCATGCATGATGAAATCAGAACACATGCGGAAGGAGGGTTAACAAGATAGTTCTCTCCCAAGATGTGCTGGAATTGACAGTTCTCCATTCCTTTTTCACAACTGCTTATGAGTTTGGTGCCACAGGGGAGGATGTAGGTACACCTTTCTATACCACCCTGTTCCTGCCCCTCCCTCTCTTTGTGCTAGTTCTGGGTGCTGTCCCTGAGCTTTTTTTCTGTTCAAGGCTAGCGCTCTACCACTTTGAGCCCACAGCTCCACTTCTGGCTTTTTGGGTGGTTCATTGGCGATAAGAGTCTCACTGACTTTCCTGCCCAGACTGGCTTCAAACCTCCATCCTCAGATCTCAACCTGCTGAATAGCTTACTAAAGTTAAAATTTCATTTCCACTCTTTGGTGATGCATTAAGATGTGGTTCGGCTTCTTTAGTCCAGACACTGAAATACAAATACCTCACACCTCATATGAATAACTGAACAATTGAATAATAAAAACAATGTAAAATGCCTACAGTATATATTTTTTTACTTACTGCATATGTTAATTCCTGTACTAGCAAAGTGAAAAAAATTTCCTTAGGGAAAGTATATCCTCTTGTTAAGCAGTAGATCTATTTAACCTTTTACCCAGGGTTTGCATCTATGGGCCCAGTCTCCTTCCCTCCTCAGAGATAACCACTGCTCACAGTTGTGTAAATACTCTTCTCTTCCGTTCACTTTGCATTACTGATGCACATTGGTGTTTGCACAGTTCTCTCTCTCTCGTTTACAAAGTGAACTTATAGTATAGTACGTGTCTTTAAAGAGTATTTTTCACTTCATTTTAATATCTTCATGTTCTATCTCCAAGGAGACGCATTTTGCACACACATGAGAAGCAATCGAGTCCAGGCTAGACTGGACCAACGTCATCAACGATCACAGCTTTGTCAATTTCCATTGCTTTTACCTTGCTCCTTTCTCCACCAGCTTTAACAAGCATGCTCTCACCAAAAATACGGGAAAGAAAGCAATCGTATGTCTTCTAGAAAATACGCTAGGAAACCAAGTCCAAACTAATGAGAGTTTTTTGTGCTAGGTAGCTCATCGCGCATGCGCATGCCCTTTGACACAGCAATTCCACTTTTAGAAATTAATCCTACAGAAAGTAATTACACAGATGGACAAAGATATATCATAAGGAAAGCAGATACAGCATTACTTACAATCTTGAGGAATTGGAGACTACTAAATGTCTGGCAAAAGGCAATTGGTTAAGTGACTTATGATACAGAGAGACTACGCGCTTGGGAAGAAATATTTAGTATGTCAAATAACTACCAGGCTCAGGGAATATATGTTCAAAGATCATAAACCCTAAAATCCAATGCTCTTACTTCCAGCTGCCTCCAGGCAGGTCAATAAACACTTGCCCCATTGGTAGGAGTCTGGAATCTAAAAAAAATAAATGAGCCTATGAAACACTAGATTTCAAATTTATATTGTTAAATGTTTTATTGTAGATTTTTGTGAAAGCTCAAATATATCCGCTATTTGAATGCAAAACCTGAAAAATCATGATCAAAATAAGCTACGGGCCTGGTGGTTGTAGCTCAGGGGCAAAGCGGGTTCTTGACATCTGCAAGGCCCAGGCTCTAGCTCAGTACCCAACATCATCCCAAAAGAAAGACAAGCCAACGGAAAGTAGGAAGGAAAATTAATTCCGATGGAGGCCGAGGCTTTGAAAATGTAAAGCAGATCTGCAAAAGCAGAATCGGTTTTGCTAGCACACATGACATGGTATCATTATGGAAAGCTACTTCGGTGTATCCCTAAATCTTCCTCGCTTCCGGTTCTGGAAGCTGCTACTAAACAAATGGAAGGCCTAGAAATTCTGGGAAGAGTAAGAAAGAGGAGTGAATCATTGTGGTGCTTTTCTTTCTCCATCCTGCCACCAGCTGTCCAGCCAGGTCATATCATGAGTCCCTCCCTTGAGCTCCTCTGGACCCTCCAATGACAAGGACCGCAGGGATGGAAGGCAGGAGATGAAGAGCAAGACCTGAACATCAGGTCTGGGACTCTGGTGATGTTGGGGGCTGACATGTCTGTCTTAGAATGTGCATCTTGGATTCTCTCAGACAAAGGGAAAAAATACATACTATTTTAAGTCACTACTTAAATTTTTGTGGCATATATATCCTATGCTATATGACATATAATACAAATTGTGGTCTTTGGCAAGAAGAATAACATGTAACGGGATCCCCGGAAAGTGACAGAGAGGGAGTGGGAGAGGAGCACACACAAACAACTTTCATGATGAGTTATATTTTTTGAATACAGAAAATCTTCAGAACTTAGATTTAAGCCACTAGATTTAGAAAATCTTAAAGAAATTGATAACTTATTATCAAAACATAAAACGTTCCCCAATTTGACCCAAAATGTGAGAAAGAAAAGTCTGAACGGACCAATAACCATAGCCAAATTTGTGGCAGCTCAGATAGCTTTACTGCTGCGTTTAATCTAAATTCAAACATCATGTAATTCTTATGTTATTTAAATAATTCCAGTCCTCAGGAAAAGATGAAATATCCTCAATTCATTGAATAAAGTAGCACGAAGACAGCCCACCAGAGAAAATTAGATGGATTCCAATTACAGATATAAAAGCAAATATTTCAAATAAACTATTAGATGTCTGAATCCAGATATCCATTTACAGAATTGTATGATATGGCAAATGGAATTAATTCCAGTAACACAAGGACTTTAGAAATAGGAACTTTATCACCATATTTTATATCAACAAAGCAAAGGATATCAATAGATACTGAAAAGCTATTCAGAGCCATTGTGAATAACTACAAAGAAGAATTAGAAGGAAAGTACTGAAATAAATAAATGCTATTTCCTTAAACAGAAAACAATACAGTAGAGGATAAAATACTAGGGCCATTTCCTATTAAAAAACTGGAAGTAGATTCCATCTTTATTCTGTGTTGAGTTTCAAAGCAGTAGCTCATACAATATGAACCTAAAAATACAGTATTTACAGTAAATATTAAAGGACAAAGACATGCTAATGCGTGGGTTAAAAGCCCCCACAAAAGTGTATGATGAATGATGTAAATTAAGAAGACAATTTATGTAGTGAACAAAAGATCTGAAATTACTTTTTATGTCTGTGATATTAAAAATAGAAATTGAAGAATAAATTCTACTTGGAACAGCAGCAGAGACACAAATACATATAACTAGAAGTTTCATACAAAGAAAGCCACAAAATATTAATAGAAATACTTAGAAAAACGTATCAGAGTTAAAAGAAAAGACACACCAGGACCCTCAATAGGAGAATGTAATCAGCATAAAAATTAACTCAGACCAAATTGAAAGAATACGCACTCAACTTTTCCCAGAATCCTGGTAGATGTTAGGAACTGGGTATGAGCAAGATCCAAAGATGAACAGTTGCTATTCAACAAAGTTGAATGTAGACTGAAAATTAATTGCCCTGTTTTTTATTTTATATGAATATAATTTTGTATAAACATGTCATTATTTTATGTTAATTTCTTATTAGTTTATTTTGAGTATGAGAGCCAGGAACATGGTTTTAACACTTTCTTTGAGCTGTGGCTCAAGTGGTAGAGCTCTAACTGTGAGCAAAAAAAGCTCAGCGACAGTGTCCAGGCCCTGAGTTAAAACCAGAAGCCCAGCACAGACATAAACACACACACACATTCTCACACACACACACACACACACACACACACACCCCTAAGTAGAGCCCGGGGTCACCAGAGATAGTGGCTTAAGACATCCAGTAGGTGACTAGTCTAAAGAGGTCAGCTCTAGAACAGTTACTAGGGAGCAGAGAATGGAGGATAGATTTGCACACAGGGCAGCTGGGCACAAAGTCTAGACTCTTTAGCATTGCTCTTCCTACTGAGTTTCCACTTCACAGGAACTCAGCCCAGGTATCTCCTCTAGAAGATGCTGGGTACCACAGCTTGATGGAAACCTTTTCTGCATCTTGTCTTGTGTTCAACATTTTCCTCCAGCCACTACTGAATCGTCCTATTCTATTCTATCCTTCCCTGTCTTTTCCTTCCCAGTTTACCCTACCCTAATACATAGCAATATATTATACTGTACTATAACAATTGACTTATTGATTTATCCCTACCATCCCCTCGTAGCCTGTAAATTCCTTGATGGATGGAGCACTGCCCTGTTAGACCTTATATCTTCAGCCCCAAGAATAACGTTTGGAACATAGTACTAGGTGGTCAGAGGATATTTTGATATATGGACTGATGGATGGATTGAATGAATGAGTAGAAAATGGGAGGTTGTACTTCATCAGTTGATGCACGAGTTGGCATGGGGAAAGAAATATAGATTTGGGGGTGGCAGTGAGAAAGCCAGTTTTAGTATTATCCAAGGTGTTCCCAAGGCTTGAATTCATTTTTATGTTAGTTTTTATTTTATGGGATTTTTTTCCCTTAATGAACTTACTTGTGTTTTTTTTTTTTCACACATGCATAGATTATTTATTAAGCTTTAAGATTTGGGCAAAATCTGATTCTCAATTATTTTTGATGGTGATTAACTTGCAAAAAGCAGGACTCTAGGAGAGGACCTCTGCTCACCATGCCTGACAAACACAAGGGTGAAGGTCAGATGCACAAGGGCCAAAGGCAGATGCACAGAGTTTGGATCTTGGTACTACGCAGCCATGGCTGGTCGATAACCTTTCTGAGCCGCAGATCCAGGTTGTTAGGAAAGTTGAGATATCCCCAGGAGGGGAAAGGCTGGCTCTAGAGTAGCCCCTCAGTAAGTCTGCTGGCTGTGCCCAGACCCCACTCCAAACCTCAGTGAAGAACAGGAGTCCTTGTTGTGGTGTGTGGATGAGGCTTTATCCCGCGGTAAGAGCTGGGATGTGGAGACAGAGGAGCCAGGATTTGAATCCCAGCTCTGCAGTTCTACTGTGAGGCCAACTGTTCCCTGCAGAGTCCTAGTTTGTGACATCTGTGCACCTGGCGATTTGTTAGGTTATCGTAGTCACATACCAACAACAATTGAGGACTCAGGGCCTTGTTATTACTTGATTGGGCCTTGACCTTGGTTCTCAGATCTCAGCCTTCTGAGTTGGTAGGATTACAGCCCATGAGTCACATCAACCTCCTACTCCCCACCCTCCCCCCAAAAAGCCAGACAAAGGAATCTGCACCCTGGATCCCAACAGTGGACCATTTTTCCCTGATCCTGGCCATCTTATTAATTCTGGTGGGTAGATGGTGAATCAGCCCAACAGATGAGTGACTTTAGATTTATCCTCATCTTGGGGGAATAAACCAGCCCTTTCAGGTGGACCTGCTGGTTTTAGGCAGGTTGGTAACACCAAGTACTAGGAATACTAACAATTCCTATAGCCATTGACTATTATCAGGGACAAACCTGAACTCCAACCAAGTAGGAGTTTTGGCTTCCAGTAATACAGGTGGGTGGGGCTAGGAGTTCTGTAGCTAAGAAGGGACAAAGAGAAGGACTTGTGTTGTTGGTGTCTTGTTTGGCTGAGGAGGCCTGTGCTAGGTCAAAGGATGCTTGTGGAAGGTCTGGAGGAAGCAAGGGTCGACTCCTCCCCTCCCAGGGCGGGCGGGGCCATCTTTTGTAGGAAGTGGGTAGAGCTCCAGGGCACAGGGTCCTTCTGATGTGCTATAGCTGCGGCCTGACCTTTCCACAAATACCCCTCACTGCACACCTTGTCCACTCCATTATCTGTGTCTCTGATCACAATCCTGCTTAATGGCAGGCCTGATATTTAGTACCTCAGAGGACAAGTGTAAAATGTCCCTGACATTTTTTTGGGGGGTGGGGGGAAACCAGGGCTCTAATCAATAGTGTTTTTAGTCTCCTGTGCTTGAGGAGCATGAACCTAGAGAAGAGCTGGTTGCATAGCCGACTTCTTTCTGTTGTTCCCCAGCACTCTGGTCCTCCTGAGGGACAGAGGCTGCGTTGGAGTGGCTTATTTTACTAAACTATTATGAATCTAAGTTCTTCTTAGCATTCTTTTTTTTTTTACTTAACAGCAGCAACAATGAAACAACAACAACAAATGGCTGACAACTTATTCAACCAATTCAAATGAAAATGTGAGCAATCTAGTTTTTAAAAACTTCTTTTAAAATTCATCAATTTTTAATTTCTGTGCTGGTACTAGCTTGAACTCAGGGCCTCATGCTCTTCTTTGGCTTTTTTATTCAAGGCTGGTGCCTGCTGCTTGAGCCACACCTTCACTTCTGGCATTTTGCTGGTTAATTGGAGAATCTCAGGGATTTGTCTCAGGGATTTGTCTCTTCAGGCCTGGATTTGACCTGGGATCCTCAGATCACAGCCTCCTGAGTAGCTAGGATTATAGGTATGAGCCACTGAGTCCAGCTCTGACCTCCCTCTTCCTTCCTTCCTTACTTCCTTACTTCCTTCCTTCCTCCCTCCCTCCCTCTTTCTTTCTTTTCTTTCCTTCCTTCCTTCCTTCCTTCCTTCCTTCCTTCCTTCCTTCCTTTCTTTCTTTCTTTCTTTCTTTTCTTTCTTTCTTTCTTTCTTTCTTTCTTTCTTTCTTTCTTTCTTTCTTTCTTTCTTTCTTTCTTTCTTTCTTTCTCTCTTTCTCTCTCTCTCTCTCTTTCTTTCTTTTGCCAGAGCTTCTAAATAGTCTCTTCATTAAGGTAAGGACCTTCAGAAAAATTTGACAAAAACATTTATATGGAGGGAAACATCTGGAAGATGTTGCTGCGTTTCCAGAGAGTGGACCAGTGTCTTCTGGGCTTAGTTATGTGGAAGCAGAGTGCTTCCTCCTGCATGTACTCATCTCTTGGTAATAATTTTGGACAAATATTTTCAGATGTCATGGCAGGTGCTGGTGGGGGGAGGGGAAGACCAAGAAGAATGCCTCATGGTCCTCATTTTGTAGAATTATAAACCAAAGTTTGGAAAACAGTGACATTAAGAAATACAATGGTGGGGTTGGGAAGGTGGCTCAGTGGTAGAGTGCTTGCCTCACATGCATGAGGCCCTGGGTTCGATTCCTCAGCACCACATAAGCAGGAAAAGCCAGAAGTGGCAGTGTGGCTCAAGTGGTAGAGTGCTAGCCTTGAGCTGAAGAGCTGAGGGACAGCGCCCAGGCTCAGAGTTCAGGCCCCATGACCAAAAGAAAGAAAGAAAGAACAATGGTAATTCATACCTGTGTTAATGTAATTCGGACAGAGAGAACCTTTGTTAGAAAGAAACCAAAACTCTGGACTGATCAAAGCAACTATTGAGGGGTCTTGAGTCTTTTCCTTTGTGGAGATTCTATTCATGTATATATATATATTTTTTCTTTCTTTTCACTTCCGGTCCTTTGGCCTTTGTCATCCTATTTGCTTTAGGGATCTAGCTCAGATCTGTGCCCAGGAACAGTATACTTCTTTTGTGTCCCAGCAAAGAGGAGCCTTTACCTTGCTTTTGAGTTCAGAGGGAAAATTAGGCTTCGGTGATGGAGAACTTGAAATTGACTGAGCTGATACACGGTTTTCAGTGGAGTGGCCTATCTACTTTCTCCGCTCTAGGCCACTTTTCTTCTACTTACAAAATGAGGGTTAGTGCAGCTCACCTCCCAGAGAGAGCATCTACCCTTGAGATAGATAAAAAAAACCCCAGCAGACGTGGCACTGATATTTCAGAGAACAGCATCGGGGAGCAACCCTGTAGTTTTCAATTAGGTTCCCGGGAAGGAATCCGGCTGTCATATAGAGAAAAAATACCTTTGAATGTCCACTCAAGGTTTTAGGTGTCTGGCCTGGGAGGAGAGGGAGGACCAGGTACCTATTACTGGAAGAAACGCTACCACTTATTTTCCTCATCCTAATAAGTGCTTGGAGTAAGTAGATAGACGAAGCAAGATGCTGACTCAAAGTGCTGCTTTTGAAGGCCTCTGGCCATGAAAGGGCAGCTGTGCGTTGCATCGAAGCTGGAGTTGAAGAGCAAGGAGTGGAATGGCAGGCAGGAAGCTGTCTTCCTGTGATTATTATTTTTTGTTTTGTTTTGCTTAAGAGGAAATAAAAGCTAATGACGGGAGAAAGAACAGAGCACGGAGGAAATGTTTGATGGATAGTTTTTTACCCGCCCCTCCCTCCCCCTTTGGGATGTTCCCCTTTCTTTCCTTCCCAACTTGTATATAGTTGGAGAGAGAGAAAGAGAGAGAGACTGAGAGATATTGAGAGCAGAGACAGTGAATCTGAGAAAGATCGGGAGACAGAGATCGGCACACACAGATTGTGAGAGATACCCAGAGATGCAGAGAGCGGTTGAGAAGAGACAGACAGAGACAGAGACAAAGAGATAGAGAGAGATTAATGAGCTTTGGTCACCATGCCTGTTTTCCTTCACAGTTTTTCAGTTGATAGAGTTAGAGCACACCTCAGTAGTGAATCTAGAATTGGAGGCATTTCTAACTGCTTTGAAAGAAAAGCCATTGCCTCTAGACAGGAATGAAATGATGAGTGAATAAAGGTAATTTTTTCGTGGCCTTAAATAAATGGACTAGACAATATCAGAGAGGCACGCACGGAATTTCCAGACCGGGCCTCCTTGTATCTCTCAGGGTGTTCAGTATTCTTGCATTTAAGCTAATTTTCTCACACGCCCAGATGTTATGCCACACTCTGTGTTGCAGAAAAATAATTTATCAAAATACCTGTAAAACAGTTGACTCCATATTTTTCCCTCACTATCTTGGGGGAGATTTTAATTTTTAGTAAAGGGTTTGTTTGCCTTGCTTGCATATAATTGGAAACTAATTACATTTGGTGAGAGCTAGACACTTAGAATTTTAGCTCTTGCATAAAAACCCCTTACTTAAGATGTGAAGCAACATACCGAAACCATATTTTCAAAACTTCAATTAAGCAGTTCTAGGTTCACCTTTACATAAATATTGTACGCTGACAAGTGTAGCAAATTCCTGTAATTTCACTTCCTAAGTATTGCTTTGGGTTTGTTTTTTTAAAAAGCTGCTTCTGTTTTCTAGTATGGTTTATCATCATTCTTGTGTAAAAATGTGGAAGGCAGGTGTTTTGCAAACATGAGTTAATGCTACACGCACCCCAAAAAAACTTAAGTTCATCAAGAATGGAGGGTAAGGGGGAAAGACCAAAAACAAAACCAAATGAAAAACAAACCAACAAAGAATTGAGGGTAAACATGAGAAGGAATTCTCCTGCTAGTTCTTATGATAAAAAAAACAAACAAAGAAGTGAGGGTAAACATGAGAAGGAATTCTCCTGCTAGTTCTTATAATGATCATCTGGACACAACCCCCAACTCCCTGTTTGTTACCAAAGAGAACTTTCAGTGCACAAGTGATTCACCCTCTTGCTTGAGTTTATTGCTAAGTATTTTATATTTTACTTACTGTAAATGTAAGTTAAAATAGCTGGATTGCTAGCATGTAGAAACACAACTTTTGTTTTGCATATTGATTTACTAAGAGATAACTGGGACATTTGCTTATTGGGTCTCTCTGTGTGTCTCTGTGAACAGAGATAATTTTATAGCTTCCTTTCTGATTTGAGTGCCTTTCATCTATTTATTTTTCTTGCTTGATTTCTGGCAAGGACTACTATTTGAGTATACTTGGTGAGAGTGAACATCTCTGTTTTATTCATGATGTTAGAGGAGACTCTTCCAATTTTTTAATTTAAGCAATGAGTACTATATTAGCTGTGGGCCTTTCACATATGGACTTTATTTTGTTCAGGGAAGTTCTTTCCTAGTTTGTTGAGTTTACTTTTTGGAATCTACTCCAGGGGAAAAAAAGACAGATGTCTACACAAAGATGCATTCAGCAGCATTGCTCTTGAGAGCTAAGAAATGCAATCCATCCAAATGTCTCATTGGTGCTGGAATGAATTGGCAAAATATGGTGCATCCATGCAATGAGACACTTCAGCAAGAAGGGGCAAAATCACTGATATATGCACACATATGAGACACATAAGACTATGTATTTTCTGATTCTGTTTGCCTGAAACTTCTAGAAAAGGCAAAACTATAGAGACATAAGAATAAGCTGCTGTTGACTGGGACTGGTTATTTGTAGAGGGCTGGGCTTAAAGTGGATATGAAGGAAAGTTTTGGGATGTTAGAAGTGTTCCATAACTAAACAGTTTAGTAAAACATCAACCTGTACGTTACAATGGATGAATTTTACAGTTTGGTAATCATACCTTAATAAAACATTTTTTTAGAACCAGTTAACAAAAGTCCCAGATGACATTACAGACAGTTGAAATGGTGACAGACTTACATTTAGAGAGCTACTCTCTCTAAGTAGGTCAAAGTTCTCTACCTTGTGTAACTCTAATTATTTAGGTTATTAAACAAGAGAATCCCTACCTCTAAATCCACATCTAAAATATGTGAGGATTTTCCCCCCTATTGAACACTAACATCAATAGATCTGACTCATCTATCTATTGGTGGGCAGAAGGCAGAATTGAAGATTATGTCCTAATGCATCCATTTCTTCTTATTATCCTCTCCTGCTGGTGGATTCTGGGCAAAAAAGAACAACAGACTGAGGGAGAAAGCCACCAGCAGGACACACAAACACGGGGATGTGTGCTACAACGGCATCCCAATGGGCTACACCCTGGTGCATGATTCCAGATCAGGTACAAAGAATTCACAAGACCAGAGGGACGTGCTGTGGAATTGGTAATTGCAAAGGGAATGAAAGTGTTGTGCCATCTCTGAAATGACAATGGTTCTCTCCCTTGGGCAACCTTCTTTAGGGAGGAGGTTTTCCAGCATGAAAGCTGAAGGGTGGCGGCTCACAGAAGAAAGCCGAGAATAAGATTGTCAGAGGCAGTGTGGATGTTCCATCAGCCTTTGCCAGAAAGGATCTCGCTACACTGAAAGCAAACTTAATTGCCCGAGAGACTGCAAGTACCGTTCAGAGGATGTACACAGCATTCGGTTCACAGCACCTAGAGGAATAGGGATCTGTTAGCCATGTAAAGTCTTAGTGCTCCCGAATGTGTAAGGGTCCAGTGATCTCTTTCAGCACACCCTCAGGGGCATTCTGGTATATTCTGCAGCTAAGAAACACTTGGAAGAGTGCACTCAAAGCCTTTATTTATCCTTTCTTTTCTCCCCTTCAAAAAATGCGACCATTCTCTTGGGTTCCTTTATTCTGTCACAGCTGCAATCTGTTCAACTGCAATCAATCACAAGACACATCCTGATTTTAGAGACATTAGGACTGAAAAGCCTGTCTTCCCATCACTGAAATGTGGGAAATATAGGCCGAGTCTGCGAGTTGACAGAAATCCTAAAGGAAACTGAGAAACCACAGCACATTGACTTTGGCCAAGAAAGTCAAATGTCAATGATGCTCACAGTATTGGTGACTAAAGAGGTAGAATGACCTGGTGTTGTCTAGTCTCCTGGCTGCTCCTCCTCCCCCTCAAGATACATTGGGGTGTAGGATGAGGTCTCGCATGCCAGAATGTCTTCAGATTCTCCCTGAGCAAGCAAGGGATTCCATAAATTTGCTCTATATTTGTGATGCTGGAACATGATGAAATCAGATCTCAAATAAAAGTGTTCAACACCACAGACACACAGATCCACAATTGCAGAGTGAAGTGATGCCTACAGTAATTAGCTTAATCATGTGATCATTTCCCAATGCAGACCTATATCAAGTCTTCAAGTGGTAGACCCTCACTACATACCTCTACAACCATTGTCAAACTTGCTTCAATAAAGCGGACAAAAAGCAAATTAGAAGCAAGTGTGGATCTTTGCAGCCAGACTCTTGATGGCCAGACTCTTGATCGGAGATAAGGAAAAGAGTGTTAGATCTTACTCTCAATGCTACCTTTGAACAAGGTATGGATTTGCTTGTTGTTTTCTGGAAAATTAACTTGGATTTATTGACTTATATAAAGCTGCAGAATGAAAGAGGGCCTGACACTGCTTCATACTTCTAATCCTAGGTACTCAGCAGGCAGAGAGCAGGAGGTCGGCAGTTCAAGGCAACCCAAGGAAAAAAAAGTTAGTGAAGACAATCTCCCCACATCCATAATTCCAGCTCTGCTGAAAGTTTGGGTAGGAAAATTGTGAGGTGAGGCCAACCCCAACCAAAACATGTGACTCCTTACCTGAAAAATAATGGAGAGCAAAACGGGTTAGAGGGTGGAGTTCAAGCAGTAGAGTGCTTGCTTGGTGTGTACAAGGTCCTAAGTTCAAATCCCAGTGCCACCAAAAAAATTGAATAGACAATAGATTTGGACAATAAAAGTATTGATGTAGGAATTCATGAAATTTTAAGTAAAAAAAGTTTAAATATCTATAAGTGCCCTACCTCTATTTATTTGTTTATTTTGGTATCAGTAATGGAGCTTGAAATTAGCGTTTGGGTGCTATTCCTTAGCATTTTTGCTCAACCTTGGCACTCTATCACTTGAGCCATAGCTTCACTTCTGGCCTTTTGGTGGTTAATTGGAGATAAGGGTCTCAAGGACTTTCCTGCTGGGTTGGCTTGAACCATGATCCTCACATCTCAGCTTCACGAGTAGCTGGAATAACAGGTGGGAACCACCGGTGCCATTTTATTTTTCCAATGACCTATGCACACAGAGTGGGATGAAGGTTTGTAAGGATAAAAAACAACCTATCCTCAGTTTCATTAATAAAGAGGTTGCATGTGTAAGTATGTATCTGTATACACACACACACACACATATATACGGAGATCCCTATTAAAAAAGGTTTGCTTTGTTAAGCTTCATTTATTTTCTCAGGGATTAAGAAGCCAAATAGGAGACATGATTGAAATAGGTGAGAGTTCTTGTAGGGAAGATGGAAGAAATCTTAATTTAGCCTTCTTTCTCATTTCCTAATGCAGACTGTATACAAAGCAGCTGCCAGTGATAGGATCCTTTTCTGTAGCTGGAGCTCCTGACTGCTCACAGCAGGGCCCTGCATGCAAGGGTGTGCAGTAAGCTGAGTATGTACTGGCTGAGTTCCAATACACACCCAAGGACTGTCTTCAAAGATCTCTGTGCTATCTTGTGGACTAGGGCAGCCATATTCGTGCAGTGGAATTGTGAGGCCATGTGGAGACTGTGCTTGGTGTTATAGTTGCTGGTGATCCTGAACGTCTCAAGAATATTTTATCAAGGAGTGGCCACTTGATCCAGTTGGTTTCTGAGTCTAGACCACCTCTGATTTGGCTTGGTGAACTGCTGACCCCGGAGACTCAGAGTGTTCAGTTCCCAGCTGATGGTAATGAATGAGCCTCTGCCATTCTCACTGGGGAATCAGTGTCCAAGCAAGGCAAGCCTCAATCTTCCTGCAGCTGAAGGTAACTTCATTCTGTCTCTAATATGGACAACCATGGTTGAAGATGGCAAATAACAGGGCACTGCCCCCCCCACCATACTCCCTAACCTTGTCTCCCTTTGATCTGAACCTTGACTCTGGGTGAGACTACCCAGAGTCATTTTGACCAAAGCCAAAGCACGCCTCCCTCCGCACCCCTCCCCCGACTTTTCTCCACAAGCAATGACCAGTCAAAGCCTGAGTGCTCCCTCCCTCCCTCCTTCAGGCCTGGTTGCTGGGCTTGATCCCTGCCATCCCCATTACTCAGGAGGCTGAGACCTGAGGATGGAGGCTTGAAGTCAGCCCAGGCAGAAAAGTCCATGAGACTCTTATCTCCAATTAACCACTCAAAAACTGAAAGTGGCACTGTGGCTCCAAGTGGTAGAGCACTAGCCTTGAGGAAAAGAACTCTGGGACAGCACCCAGGCCACAAGTTCAAGCCCCATGACTAACCAAAACAAAATTACAGAACAGATACCTGTGCATGGATGTTCTGTGAGGTATCATGTCAGTACAGCCCTCAAGTAAAGATGGCACAGATGCCTGCTGATGGGTGGATAAGATGTCACACATCTAGATGATGGAGTATTTTTCAGCCTCAGAAAAGACCAAAGTGCTGACACATGTCTACAATGCAGATGAACCTCAAAGAAATCATGTTGTTAAATCAGCCAGAGACAAAAAGACAAGCCCTTTAAGACTGCACTTAACATGAAGTACCAAGAAGCATCTCATTCCTAGACAGAAAGGGGGATGGTGCCCACCAGGGGCTCAGGAGAAAAGAATGAAGGTTATTATTTAATAGGATTATAGTTTCCGTTCATGAAGATGAGCTAGGTCTGGAGTGGGATGGTAATGGTGCTTTGTACAATGCAAATACACTCAATAATACTGAACTGTGCCCTTAAAATGATTCACATCATCCATTTTTTATTATGTAGGTTTTAAGGGCATAAGGGGGAAAATGCAGTCAAGAGTTCATTGTATGTGCCATAAAAGGAAGAAAAGGGAAGGAGTTGAAAGTGGGGAGAACATTAAAGGGGTGACTCTGATCAAGAAGCATTGTATTCATAAACTGCCTTGTTATCCGGCACCTCCTTTGTACAACTACTTAAAGATAACAGAATTTTGTTGTTGATGTTGTTGGTCATAGGGCTTTGAACTCCGGGTCTGGGTGCTATCCTTGAGCTCTTTTGTTCAAGGATAGCACTCTACCACTTTGGACCACAGCTTCACTTCCGTCTTTAAGTGGTTAGTTGGAGGTTAGAATCTCACAGCCTTTCCTGCCCAGGCTGGCTTTGAACCGCATTCCTCAGATCCTCAGCCTCCTTAGTAGCTAAGATTACAGGTGTGAGCCACCTATGCCTAGCTAATAAAGAAAAATAAATAAATAAAATACATGGGGCCTGAAAGTAAAAAAAAAAAAATATATATATATATATATATATAAACATAAATTCTATGAATAAAAGAATAGCAAAAATGATGAGGTGAGAGGTCACCTCATCATTATTATAATAAATTGTACCAAGATTCTAATCTTCCCCCTAAAAAATCCTATGTTCCAAAAATGGAATATATTTATATTGGAGCCTCAATACTTTTGTACTGGGGACAAATATATTGAGTATTAGTGTAGGACACTAATAGAACACGCAGAGGTGGCTGGTGGTGAGGGGTTTGGAGATGTCTTTTGAGACTGATACTGATAAAAATGAGGAAAATGCATAGGCAGGAAGCAGAGACTCAAATCCCATAAATACTCAAGTATGTCCTGGGTATCTGTGATACTTTCCTTCCCTTCCTTCCCACAAGAATTTACCAAGTCTCCATTCAGCTCCCTAGAGGTAAACCATCCCTGGTGTGTGTGTGTGTGTGTGTGTGTGTGTGTGTGTGTGTGTGTGTGTGTGTGTGTGTGTGTGTGTGTGTGTGTGTGTGTGTGTGTTGGAGCCCCTGGAAGTGCTTTCCTCAGTCCAATTACAACCAGCGAAGGCAGAGGAAGCCAGCAAAAGAATTGGGGAAATAAACATAATGAGTTAGCTTGAAGTCTACTTTCATGGTTTCATTCCAGACACTCCACAGCCTTCTCTCCACATTCACAAGGTCGGATGTGGATTGAGGAAAGAGCAGGTGCCTCAGGAAATCCAGCCAACACCCAGTGAGATAACCCTCTTTCCTTTGAACCTAGAACCTCTCAGTCTCCACATTCTCACTTGTAAATCAGGAAAAGTGGTATGGACCTTCCAGAGTTTCTTAGAGATATGGATGAGAAATGGGGGAAAAAAACCAAACAAGAGAGACTGAGTCACTTCAGCTTTGAGAGTGTTCCAGCTTCTCTGTCATCATCCTGTTTCCTCTCCCTTCCCTCCTCACTGTGGAGGAAGACATAGGAGGTGTAGATCTGAGAGATCTGAGGGTGGAGGGGATGGGTGGGTAGGAATGTGAGTGGTAATGAATGCCAGCTGTTGAGAATAGACTCCCAGATCAGCAATCTGCCAGCTGGGTAAACCTCAGGCATGATTCTCAATATTTTTTTTCAAAAATACAATGCAGCATATGAAATTATAAATATGCTTTACATTCTTATAGAAACAGTGTAAATAGAATTTATCAGTACTTATGTTTGCAGGGCATATTTATATACTGGGGCTGTACACAGAAGTTATGCCTGTGTATACACTGGCATGACTTATGAGCACAAACTATCCAAATTAAAAAATAAAAATAAAAAAAATCAATCAACGAGGCTAGAGGGAAGATGAAATCATCATCTTGGTCTTCCCAGAGAACTGGAAACAAAATTGTTGTCATACGAGAAAGCAGAACATAAAGGTTAATTAACAAGTAAGAAAATATTTTCCGGAGATGTGTGAGACATCCAATAAATAAGAAATGCTGCATGTCTGGAGTTGGTGATAATGTTGGTGTTTTTTATAAGATAGTTTTGTGACTTCTCTTTTCATTTTGAGTAAGCACATCCATTTATACACACTCCTGTGCTTGTCATTTTATATTTCTTTTCTTAATTGGGCACCCACAGTGGGCTGCTAGAATTGCCTGTTGCTAGTTCCTTGTCGAATTGAGTTACTGAGGGAATTCTGGCAAGTGGAGATGGGAGATTAGAATGTTTTTTTTGTTGTTGTTGTTGTGTGTGCCAGAACTGGAGCTTGAACTTAGAGCCTGGATACTCCCCCTTAGCTTTTTCACTTAAAGCTAACGCTCTACCACTTGAGCCATAGCTTCACTTCTGGCTTTTGGTAGTTAATTAGTGATAAGAGTCTGGTGGGGTGGGGAGTGTAGTTGTGGAGATGGGAGGGAAGGGATGGTAGGGGAAAAACAAAGGAGGAGGCAACAATGCTTGACAAGAAATGTACCCATTACTTTGCTCATGCAACTGTAACCCCTCTGTACAGTATTTTCACAACAAAAACTTATTTAAAAAAAAAAAAAGAGTCACATCAATGTCCAAGCTGGCTTCAAACCGTGATCCTCAGATCTCAGCCTCTGGTGTCATTAAGATGACAGGCGTGAGCCACTGGTACATAGCATGGGAGGCAAGAACTTTTACCTTCCAGAATCAGGCCAGCATTTCGTGTGACTACCCTAAAAAAGTGACAATCTGTCTAAGAGAAAAGCCCTTATATAATCATAAATATCATCATTTACACTTAAAGAATTATCCTCCCATAACTAATGAGCAGTTGTTGAACAGGTTTAGTAAGAACCTTGTACTCACATGCCTTTTCACCCCTGGAGAGGGGGTGTGAGCCAGGATGAGCACTCGCCTGTAATCCCAGCACTTAGAAGGTGGAGGCAAGAAGATCATGAGTTCAAGGCCAAACTTGGATTATATACGGAGTGTTTGGCCAGCTTGGGAGACACAGTGAGACTCTTTTTCACCTCTCCTCCACATGGCGATTTGATAATATTAAATGGAAATATAATACATGGTCCCAGAGGCGACATGGACAACGTGGTTACAGAGTCACCAGCTCACGCCACAGACCCTGACACCACTTGTACATAGAACACATTGGCCCATGCTAAGTTTTCTAAAGTCTAGGCCTTGGGGTTTTGTAGAAAGTTCCAGAAGGATGAGAATCCCTGTGACAGGTAGTTGCAAAGAAGAAAAATGGATTGGTGTGTATACCTGGGGTGGTAGAAGACCAACCCTGGATGACCATGAGAATTTAAAGAAGATCAAAGATATCTTTGGGAGCATTTATTCAAAAGAAAGAATTAACCCTTATTTCTCTTCTATTGTCCTATTGTTTTGTTTTGGTACTCAGCAGGATGCTGAAGTCCTTGCCTTTTAGCTAGGGGTTAGATGCCTAAAGGAATGAAAAAAAAAAACCAACAAAACCTGGTCTTTGAAAACTTGTCATCTGGGCTGCAAAGCGTTCAACCCACTGATAAAATACGAAAACAGGGAGCAGAGTGTCACTGCTCTGAGGTTTTGTGCCCAGAGAAAGGGTTCAGTTGTGACTGAAGAGAAGCTACAGTCCCACATGAGCTCATTTTCTAGCTTTTGCCTAAGTAGGGAAGCTGGGAAAGTGTCAGAGATTTAGTGTCCCTTCGCAGTGCTCAAGCCTCCGAGGTAGCTGTAAATGGGTTCTTAACCATCTTCCCACTTAACTAGGAAGCGCTGAGCAAAGGCATGTGGCAAGCCCTCCTTCATGGAAACGCAGCTGTGGCAACAAGACAAAAGCTTGGAGAGCAAAAGGGCTAATCAGGGAGTTATTCCAAACATTCTTCCCAGGACCTCATGTCCTAGAGCAAAGCTGCACTCTAATGGTTTCCTGGTGCCTGGGGAGAATGGGTGTCCAGATGTGTTATTCTCCTCTTGATATGTGAATTACAGGCTTGAGTTATTACAGTGGATTTTGCATGACACATCTAGTGCAACACATTTTTCCTATTTTATAGAATTTACCATCTCCACCGACAAGAATTTGAGATGAAATTTTACAGAATTTAGAGAAGAACACACACACACACACACACACACATCCATGGATACACGGTTTAGGTAATCCATGTCAGTGTAAAACCAAAATGAGGCTATAATTAAGACACTGGTGCTAACGTTATGGTGACTTTCCTTATTAGATCTGAATTAATGTCATTTAAAAGTAAGACATCACTGTACATTCTTTGTAAGGAATGAGCAGCACGAAATGGAGGAATTGATTGGGTTCTTTTATCCTAGGACTTCTCTCTTTGGAGAGCTTAGTATTCCCTTCCAAGCGTTTCAACATGCTTATTTTTAAAGCTTAGAAAAGAATGCACTTCCAGCATGCACCTGATTCCATGAGGAAGAGACGGGTTTGATTTTGCCTTATGCAAAGAGATTGTTTTGAAGTGCCTGATAGATGAGGCGTTCAACTTGGATCGGAAAACCTTTCATTTCCATCCCTGCCTAAGACCCACTTCTGTAAGTTCCTTAAGTCCTCTGTATCATTGCTCTATTTACAAAGATGTGTAATCCAATCATTTCATAAATATTTATAGCACAGTGACAATATGCTTGGCCCAGAAGCTGGGTTCTTAGAGGGCAAGGAGAAAGGTACTGAGCAAGGTTTGTGTGTTTGCTACAAAGGGGCAGGAAGCACCTTGGGCCCAGATGTTCTAGGTATCTATAACAGTTGTTGCTGGGACTTAGTACTCAGTGGCTTGAGGTAATAAGAATAGTGATCCTCTCATAGACCTGGAAATTGGGCAGGACTGGGCAGGTTAGGCTTGTCCCAGCTCCCTGTCACATTGGCTGGGTTGGCTTGACTTGTGGCTGGAGGAAATCCTCTCAGGATGACTACATTCCTGTAACTGGCTGGAACCTGGTGATCAGCACCAGGTACATACTCAGCCATTTCTAACCCTCCCTGACCTCTGGTTATGATGGCTACCAGCCAGCCACGTTAGACATTGGAAGTGAGTTGGTTGTTCTTGTTTGAAATCGAGGCCTCGTGCTAGGCAAGTGCTTTACCCCTTAACCACACACCCTGCCCCCAACCCATTTTGTTCATAATAGGGTCTTGTATTATTTTTGTCCAGGCCAGCTTAGCTGGTGACCCTATTTATGCTTCTCGAGGAGCTCTGATGACAAGCAGTAGGTGCTACCATGCTCAGCTTTATTGGTGGAGATGGGGTCTTGCTAACTTTTTTTGGGGGGGCTAGCTTCAAACCTTCATCCTTAAGTAGCTGGGATTACTGGCATGAGCCGCCACACTCAAATAAAAACAATTTTTTGACATCTATCCTACAATATGTAAGATGTTAGAATAGAATATCTGATTACTAACAGCGTATTCTCTTTGGGGACTATATGTAAGGTTTGTTTTTGTCTGGAACAAAAAACATATTGTTGCTCGTTTTGATACATGAAAGGCTTTAGCAGAAATCTCCTTCCATAGTTGCTTTCCTGACTAGCAAATCCATTTGTTTTCGCCTTCTGTTCAAAGATATCAATGTCATTTTGAAAAAGGCATCAATATGGCAACAACTACCAAGGCAAAGCAACAAGGTCTTCCAATCTTGTGTTAGCAGAAGGAAATCAACTTGATTAGTGCATACGGTACTAATCATAAGGGCTGACCACACCCCTTGCATTTCCTCTGGTGGTTCACACATCACAAATCACCCATTGGCTGAAGTACCCTGGAACAGTATTTGTCAACCATTCAAGGGATAATAAAAGTTCACAAGTGTTTCATCAGAAACTGTTCTTTCAGAGTGAACTTTCACTTATGGGAATATGAAAGGGTAAACTTGAATTTAAATTGTAAGATTTCTAACTATATCAGGCTGTGTGAGCTCCTCTATTTAATTTGTTGTTGTTTTTCAAGCTCATCATGGGGTAGGAGAAACCTATACAGTCCTGATACTGGAGAAGCCAGCTTGACATTAAACGAATAGGCTCAGATAATCTTCCCCATTACGTTCCTGCTTCCTCCCAAATGCTAACACCGAACCAACAGTGCTCTCAAGCAAATCTATCTTAGCCACAATTTTAAAGCATGTTTTAAAGGAAACCATCTTTCTTGTAGGTGTAAATCATTCTTGCTTAATCTCTACCTTCCACAGAGTGGGTTTTCAGAAGTTTCTGTTGCTCGTAGCACTGCTGGAGGACATAGAAGGTAAAAGGAAAAGATTATTACACACCTGCTGGATAGGACTCCATTTCATTCCCACACCTGCTAAAACAGCTGGTTCTCTGCTTGGGGACAGAGATACAAAGAGCCTACTTTAATGAGTTACCTCTTTTGAGTTGTGTCTGAAGAAAATTTACTATACTGGTTAAAAAAATCCTATCAAGGTCCTTAGAAAAATTGTTATATATATGTTTGTGTGTGTGTGTGTGTGTGTGTGTGTGTGTGTGTGTGTGTGTATGTTGGGAGATATTAACATCATTTATCTTTAGATGGTAGCTTAATGATTATTTAATGCTCTTTCTACTTCTATGGGCTTTCCCTGTTTTCTACAATAAATATCAATATGTCTTCTAATCAGGAAACTTTGTGTTTTTAAAAGACGTGATGCTTTACCTGGGTATCTCATATTTAAAAGGATTATAGGGTAGCAAACCGAGATATTTGACGATGCAAGTATTTGTGTTGATGCTTTATTTCCCGGTGTCTCTTGATACCAAGGTACAAGCCATTTTTCTCTCCTGACAACTATTCTTACCCCAGCTGAAAGTCACGGTGGAATTTACCTAGGCAACCCCCTTGCTGGGTATTCCCAGGCAGGCAGTGCAGCTTCTGGATGGTTCCAAGGCAAGACAATTTTCAAAACTCTGTGGGGAGACAAGGAGCTACCCGGAGCCCAGGACCTGATGGAACAAAAGGAGACGCCCCAGGAGCTAGGACCACGAAGAACGGATAATAAAGCATGCACTTGTCAAAAGAAAACAAATGATTCAACTGGGTCTATGAGGCATTGGTTACTTTGATCTGCCCCTCAGCTGGCTAATTTGTTTTTTTTGGGGGGTCAGTTCTGGCACTGTGGGAAAGGGGGCTGGAAAATAGATTTCTTCATAGGTACACCCTTTTGAAAGGTGAGGGGGAGCACCAGCTGCTCCGCTCACACCGAAGCAATTCAGCTCTCAGAAATGACACACATCCTGTTGGCAATACTCCTGGCCTCCATAGAATGGAGCTTGGGATTTGGGATGGAGAAGGCAACTGGTTTGCATACTCGTTTGTACTGTTTCATGCAATGAGACCATTTGTTTTCAATTAAGTAGTAACTAGGAAGATGGATACCTTAGGCTTGTTTTATGTCTTAGGTAATGTCCCCAAAGCAAAATTCTCTCCTGAAGTTCCTGCTTCTATTTATCTGCAATCTCATCCTGGGCTAGTTTCAAATTGTGATCCTCAGATCTCAATATCTTGAGTAGCTAGGATTACAGGTGTGGGCCACAGGTACCTGGCTAAGAGTTTTTCAAGGTAATAAAGTATACTTCTTTTAACACTGGGAGCTGGTGGCTCATGCTTGTAATCGTAGCTACTCAGGAGACTAAGATCTGAGGATCATAGTTCAAAGCCAGCCTGGGCAGGAAAGTCTATGAGACTCTTATTTCCAACTAACCACCAGAGAACTGGAAGTAGCACCATAGCTCAAGTGGTAGAGTGCTAGCATTGAGCAAAGAAAGAACTCAGAGACAGAGCCCAAGCCCCAAGAAGCCCCGTAACAACCACTACCACCACCACCAACAAGAAGAAGAAAGAAAGCATACTTATTTTGAACCCCAGCTTCTTTATACCTGTATTATAAGAATTTTGACTCCATATCTTAGCAGTACCAGGGCTTGAACTCAGAGCCTTGTACTTGCTAGGCAGGCGCTCTACTACTTAAGCCATACCTCCAGCCCTTGGCTCTATTTTGTTGAATTGCTGCCAGCCCTGAATTTTCCATCAGTCTTCTCCTACCCTCTGCTTCACATGCAGGAAGATAATGAGAAAGCTTTCTCTTCTTGGATGCCAGCAGAGGAGTTAATGCAAATGATGACCTAGGAACTGAGAACCAACCCAAAATACCAATCCAGGCCCCTTTCCTTTTCTCTCTCAAAGAATTCCTAGACTTACTTGGGAAGTCAGTACCCAGCTCTCCACAGCGTGCTTCATGATGTGTGTAATAAATCCATCTAATTGTGCATTTGTTAAGTGTCTGGTATAATTAGTTTCAGCATTTGATTTGGCTTAAAACTTCCTTCCACATCTCTCAAAGCATGTGTCTCCAGAATCAAATAGTATGTCATGTCACATGATTTCCAAGGAAGTACCTGGGGGCATACAAAGAAGAACAGATTCCAGTACTGGGGCTTGAACTCAGGGCCTTATGCTCTTGCTTGGCTTTTTTGGCTCAAGGCTGGCACGTTGCCATTTAAGCCATACCTCCACTTCTGGCTTTTAGCTGGTTTATTGGAGATAGGAATCTCTCAGATTTGTCTGCTCAGACTGGATTTGAACCTCGATTCCCCAGACTTCAGCCTCTTGAGTAGTTGGTATAACAGGTGTGACCCACTCATGTCTGGTTTAACATGTTATTGGAACTTGAGCGGAGGTGAGAAATGATGATTAAAAACCACCAAGTAAATTTGGGGGTTTCTTTTTGCTATAAAATATCATTGACCCAGTGGGTATATTTTCTCCTAAGCCTGCTTTTTTTGATTTTTTAAAAATAAGAACACAGCACTGCCCCAAATCTTGTTCCCTGGCACCTGCCAACTTCCATGAATAAGTCAAATGGGCATGGCTTCAATGTAATAAATTCACTGCTCTGTCTACTGAGTGAAGTCATAGCAACCAACTCAGGTGCCCTGCCTGTGGAAAGAACAGGCTTGAAGGGAAGAGGAGGGATCCTAGACCCCACTATATTTTAATGGTGACATTGTTGAGATCAAGATCATTCTCCAGGGGGATTTTTCAAGGTCATAGTGCTCAGCCTTTAAAGAAATCGGCATAGGGATGAATTCTGCCTTTGAGGCCACATAAAAATTGTGTCAGTGGCTAAAAGAACAAGAAAGACTTTTTCTTACTAAGTACCTAATCCCAATTCAAGCACTTTGAAAATAGCTATAATGAAAATCACACCAGGAGAAGGACATCAGACATCTGTTAGCAAAACAAAGCATAATGAAACCCTTTACTTTACTCAATTACAAGCGTCCAAATCACAGGCTACTGAAGAGACTTTACAGAACACCATTTCTTTCTTTCTTCCTTCCTTTCTAAAAAATGTCATTGATGTAACAACACAAAGGAAATGTCAAAAATAGAAAGCATGTCCTATAATCCAGTACTTTTCAATATGCATCATTACTGTTCAAGCCTTGTACAGTGATTATATATATTTTAAGTAGGCATAAACCTTTTATGTTCTATTTCGTTCTAATGGATCATATATTTCTCTTCCTCTTAGAAGCAGCATTTGCAAAATGATCCCTTAAAAAAATAACCATGTGGCAACACACGTAATTAATGAATCTATGTTCCCTAAACTATTTCCCATTGGTTGGGCACTTAAAAGTTTTCCAATTTTTTTAAAATTATAATTCTATATAGCATGGACTTTTTTTGTAGAAGTGTTTGGTTCATCTTTGTGTGGAATCTTTTAGAGAAACAGCAAAAATTTCATACATGGGTCTTTATCCCAGTCTCTTTATAAACAGGAGTAGGAAATTGCTGACATATTTTTTTATCAGTAATGGTATTAATGTAGTTGAGATTCTTTTGGGCTAGATAGTAAAGGTAGATTTAGCTGTAAGTATGATCTATCTACATTTCAACAAACATACGGAGCTATCACAGGCTCTTTACTGCTTCAACATAGTGATATTCAACAATATAGCAAACACAATCATGTCCAAGAGCCTGCCTCCAAAGCGAACACATCTTCAGAAAGTAAATATCATTAACTTCTACAGTTCACAAACATTATGCTTGAGGGGAAAAAAATGCATGGTAGTGGCTTTACTTGACCTAAATGTTATCATGAAAGCCCACTATTAATTTGTTGAGTCAGAATTTATATTTAAAACAGAGACATGTTTTCATTGCTTTTCCTTGGAAACTTGACAATTTCTTGAAAGTAATGGGCAGGGAAAGAGGTAATTAAAAGGTAGTGGGCTGCTCAGCCAATCTCTGTGAGACCTGTCTTTTAGTGTGATCAAGAATAATTTCTAGAGTTATTATGACCACAGGGGAGAAATTGGTGGTTAAAAACTGTGAAAGACCATGAAGTGAGCAAAAATGATAAATGGATCTTCTTCCTGGCAGATCCTTTCAGGTCAGCTGTGTCTTTCCCTGGTGTTGAGCCATTCTGCAGTCCTGGGTTGTAGAAAACTAATAATTATGCACGTGATTTCTGCCCATAAAACTGTAAATAAATTTTGTTGGATACTATACGATTGATTGCTGCTCTGTGGCTGCTCCTCAGTGTTGTGTCTCTTTGTGAATTCATTTCAGCATTCCTAATTGTCTATATAGATATATCTTCTCAGACTCCTATAAACACTTGTTGCTGGCTTCGTCATTAATGAATTAATGAGCGAGTTAGATGAAATCACAACTGTTCAGTTGATGTGTACGGTCGTCGTAATGATAACTCTTAAAAAATAAATATCTTTTAAGACTAGGGTATACGAGAAGCTTAGTAATTCTCTTATATAACCTTTTGAAAAGGCCACATTTGGCATTTCTCAGGCATTTCTAACAAGACCGACTTTCAGTGACATAATTTTCCAATTATCCAGCCTAATTTAAGTCCACAAAGATTTATTGAGCTTTTGTGCCACGCACGTGGATCAGAGATCAATGAGATTCACCTGGCCACAGAGAATCCACATGGGGACAATTACAACTCTGAGCCTGACTTCGCTATGTGTTATGCTATGTGTAATAACAGAGCCCCATGCGAGATGTCCTGTGTGGCTGAAGGACTGGCAGGAATTCCAATGAAACAGGATGTGCTTGGCTTTACAAAGACACCGGCATTTAGTTCAGTAATAGTAATACTGAAGCAAAGAAGAAAAATAAAAGACAAATAGTTTGGAAAGGCAGTAGGCTCTGGAAGAGCGTTTTGGTTGCAAAGTAATCTCTCAGGGTTGGTCCAGGACATTCCCGGCACCATGTGAATATTAGGACAGGACCAGATCATGACAGCTTTAAGAGCTGAGCTTGAGGATCAGCAGTTATTGATGAGTCCTTATCCTCACATAATTATATATGTATAAATATGTATCTGTATCAGTGTTGTATAGATTATGGGTTCCATGAGGCTGGGGTGGGTACCAATGGATTCATTAGTACAGGGTTTGAAATGGCCTTTCCCATTAGCATTGCACTGAAATTCTTTCCAGCTTCATCAGTGGCCTAATTACTGAATTCAGTAGGTAATTCTCTCATGCAATTATAAAATTTTAACAATTCTTATAAATGTAGGTAGAAGTGCTAGTAGGATAGATACAAATAGATATAATAGTATAATAGAATCTATGAGATAAAATCTGTGAGATAAAATGTATATGTTTTCCTCTGTCCCATCCTACTGTTAATTTTACATGACTCTCAATATGCAATGGATATCAATAGTTTGGAGGGTGACTAGTAACCGTTACCATGTGATTTTGTATGCATTTGCATGTGTATTTGCTCCCCTCAAATGTACTATTTGCACACACATATATGTTTATACATGCATTTATGCATAGAGCATGAATTTTATTTTACATTTTATTTTTTACTTTGGATTCATTATGGAGAGAATAGTGCATTATTCTGTAACTTAATTTTATATATGCCAGAGAGAAACTATGAAGTAATTTTTTAAAGCATCATTTCCAATCAACACAAGAACAAAGCAAAGGGAAGTGTAGTACAATGAGATATTTAGACAGAAAGGGAGAAACAGAGAGAGAAAACACATTCACATAACTTCACAGTATATTGTTATAAGAGTTGTATTTTGTGGTTAATCATTGTTAAACGCTCACTATGCCTTATTTGTAAATCATAGGAATGGATGTACAGGTAAAAACACAGGAAATTCAGCAGCAGCCATGGATTCAGGCAGCCAGTGGGGATAGAGAACAGGCCCTCCATGGATGAGGAGATTACTATGATCTTAGAGCTCCTCACAGGATTCCAAGATACCTTAAAGCCTAATGGAATCAGAAATGACCAGCAAGTCACAAAGAATTACAGATTAGGGATTTTTCAGAAAACTCTCCTATCTGTATATGGTTCCAAGTTAAGGAAAATGCTTTCTGACATCTTCACTTCCTGATTTTTGAGGCTTTTACCTATTATTAGCAAATAAATAGTACCTACAGGTACTAAATCTATGGTACATATTTACCTATGAATATTCCATCGAAAATCACAACTAGGAAACTTATTCCTATTCAACGGTATCTGTCAATTTGTCATAAACAAATATGCTTTTCCTTGGGTGAATTTTTCTTTTGGACCTGACATCTCCTGCAATGTCACAGAGATGAAAGCATTAACGTTTCACCCAGGGTGTCCTTGTCTCTCTGTATCATTTATCATCTGAGGCGGGAACTGCCTTGTATTCACCTGTAATTATTTCTCGTAATTAGAGCTGCCCCTACATGTGATATTCTCCCCATGAGATCCGGAGAATACATTGAAGGGCAAGGATCATTTCATTTTTCCCTGGTAAACTGATCTATCATCTGAGTATTTCAATTTGTTTTGAAGAACTCTACATGGAGTGAGTCCCTGTTACTTTGCCATGAAAATCCATATAGAAAAACCCTTTTCACTCGATTAAGGCAGAGTCAATGGTAGGTACAGAATGAGAAAACATCTACAAATTTGTCTTGTGCATTTCTCCTTTTCGAAGCAAGTTTTACTCAAGTTTCTAATGAATAATTCTTTAACTCCAATTTATGGTGAGATTATTTGCCTAGTGTAAGTAATCTCTTCTATCTTTCTTTGGATGAGATTTGCTTTACCTTCCAACTCTGGAACCGGAAGTGATAGTTTCCCAAGTCAAAACTATTTTGCTAGGCACCAGTGGCTCATATCTATTACCTTAGCTATTCAGGAGGTGGAGACCTCCTGAGGATTGAAGTTTAAAGCAAGCCTTGAAAAGAAAGTTCATGAGTTGTTTATTTCCTGTTAACCACCAACAAAGATAAAAGTGAAGCTGTGGCTCAAGTGGTAGAGCACTAGCCTTGAGCATGAAAGCTAAGGGACAGCTACAGGCCCTGAGTTCAAGCCCTTGTTCTGTTACAAAGCAACAAACAAAACACCCCTTTGTTTTGCTTTACAATACAGAATTTCCAAGTCACTTGTGGTTGACATGGCTCTCAGTGTTGTGAAACAGTCTTTAGACAAAGCTGTCACCAAACCCACAGTGATTTTAATCTTCATCTAGTTTTGTTCTTCTGTAGGCTAGTAGTGGAAGACTTCTTCTATGTGATTTTTAAGAGAAGAAAGGCTGAATACCCGGGATGTGAAATGTCAGCCAACATCGTGAGCAATATCCGGCATTCAAAGGCACCTAGACTGAACTGCCTTCTTGTCACCTTGAGGTGTCTCTAAGAAAACCTTTTGGACACAAATTACCAGCCTACTGCTTCTCTTACCTCCCAATCTTCGTCAGTGCTCAAGTTTAGACATCTCCCTGTGCGTTACTTTTCTTCTCTTTTCCCAAGATACCTACAGAGAAATTCCTAAGCAAGCACTTGAGGAGACAGTGCCAAAGGGATCATTTCCCGTGGCTATTTCCCCAAGTGCTATTTCCCCAAATCACGTCTTTGCATATTGGCTGGTCACCTATGTGTCCACAGTCACGAGGTGTTAGGTACTGGTTAGTATTTTCTGGTTCATTTAGTTCGTTGTCAGTGTTGATAAGCATTTGGGGTATTTTGTGACAAAGTTTTAGGCACAGCAGAAACTTGAAGACTAAAATTCAATAACTACTCCAGAGATTCAATTAAGACCACGACAGGATTAGATGTTGTTGGCTGCTCACTGAAGGTTGGCTGTTTGCTAGGAAAAGGGTTTCAATACTTTTTTTACATGCTAAAAAGTTCGAGTCATAAAAAGCAATTTCTTCTTATATCGTGTCATTACCCTGTACTGAGTAACTACTGAGCTCCGGGGTATGTACGCATGTTTTTCCATCTCGAAAGCAATCTTTCAAGATCAACTTAAAAAGGACCTTGAGTACCATCAGATGATGTTTCATTCTGGGTCATAATGTAATTCAGGAGCGGACATGGGAATGGTGCCTGGGTGCTCCGTGGCCCATGTCCTTGCTCCTCTCAGCATAGTTCACTGTATGTGAGCATATGCACATATACAACCATGCAGAATGAAATGAGCGCTTCCTAGTGTATCAGTATTTACATCATTTGCTGCAGCAAGTTGAGTGGAAAACCCACAAGCAACTTACACAAGCAACTCAAGATAACCCATGGGTTACAATCTGAGGGAGATACTTCTTCATTCTAGCAAGTGTGCATTTATGTCACCTTGCTCTCTTCTTTACCATAATGCTGAAATTTCTAATAATATCATAGGGATGTCAATTTAAGGTCACACACATTCCTTGTTTCCTTGAAATAATACCAGTGTAATCAACAACTCATGATTTCTCTTCCTCTGTCTGTCTGTCTGTCTCTCTCTCTACTCTCACACACACACAACTTTATGCAATCAATAACTTTATATATAAAGTTCATAGGTTGCTGATTATACGATATACTGATGATGATACTATATACTCACACATATCTAAACATATACATATACGTGTTTAAATGTTTGATTTAACACAATCTGGTGGTTACAGGTTAGTCCAAAACAATGACCTCAGGACTCTGTTCTTGGCCTTTATATCTCTCCCTAGCTGCCGCTGCTTGCAGTTTTCCAGATGTATTACCCTATGCCCTAACCAAAGTTTATTTCCCTGTCAGCCATCACCCCTCCCCAATCGCTCAACACCACGCCACCCACCACCAACATCACTGGCATTAGTCTCTTATCACTGCAATTGTGGTGCATTTGCCACCATCACCAACTAGGCCAAACCCTGCACACACATTTTAAAGCAATGCTGACAAAAATTAAGGCACTAATTGATATTGAATTAACACGTGGTTGAATGTCTTGAATGGGGAGAAGTAATGTGAGAGAGGGAGTGAACAAATGATAGAAAGAATAGTGAGCCAATACAGTCCTAATATTACTATGCATATGTGAAGATGGGAGTGGGGAGTCTGATGAGGCTGATGGGAAGGAGTCGGTAGGACCAGGGGAAAGAAATGACAGAGCAGGTGGTTCTGATCAATATGCGCTGTATACATAAATGGACACATTAACTTTAACCTTCCTGTAGATCTGTTTGAAAATGATAATTATTAATAAGAAAATAAATAGTTGGATGGGTAAATGGGTCCTAGCATACTTCACAAACTTTATATCTCTGCCCAATCCTGACAGTGTGAGCAAATCTGTGGGGGCAATTTCTCTCTTTTCAGATGAAAAACTCCATTTCCTCATTTGTAAAATGGGAACTACAACATCACAAAGTTCCTAGGAGGTTTAGACAAAACATGTAATGTAAAGAACTTAAGAACTCTTCCATCTGTCCCCTTCTCTCCCCCGCCCCCAAATAAATGCTTATGCATCTACCGTAGAGAAAATGATGAGTTAGAACTTACTCCTTTTTTTTTTTTTTTGAGAAGGAATACATTTTCAGGAGTTTTGTGAGTTTGTGGGTAGATCACCAGTAGTTTGGCATCAGCCATAGATGGGAATATTTACACCAGAGAAACGGGCAAATGCTACCAATCAGGGAGCTCCAGCCCCTTGTTGGCCTTGAGCACGGATAGACTCTTGTTCGAGATGCATCCTGAGAGGTGTCCAGATGGACACAGATTCTGAGTCACAGTCAAGTCAGGAGGATCCTTCGTGGGGAGTGACTGTGGGACCAGCAGGTGTTGAAGACAGGGAAGAGTCAGGAGTTGCAGAAGTTGAGCTGAAGTGGCTGGGACATACTTGCCTCAAGCCCTGGGAAGTTCCGAGGCTCAGTCAGGACTGTGCTGAGTTTGGGCTAGAGGGCCAGAATGATCAGCATGGACATCATCAGCCACGGGACACAGGGATCTGATCTGGGGTGAGACAGCCCCGTGGTTGAGGCCATCCTTCAAGACTGGCAGCACCCCGTAGAGGCTGGGGAGAAGGATGCTCCCTTGCAGGATGATCTGGGTAGCTTATGACACGGAGTCCCTCACTGGGGTCACAGCCATGGGCTCCAGCATTTGCAAAGCCCGTGGGTGGGGGAAGAAGTCTGGGCAATTGTATCTTCAAACCTACCTCCAAATGTTGTCCAGACATCGTCACCACAAACTCATGCTGTCATTTGCATCAATGTAGAATGGTATCTGACATCGATTGGTGTTCATTTTCAACAGAAACACAGTGGCTGGTCAGAGTTCAACAGAACCAGGTAGGAGTCAACTCATTCTTTGAAGGGAATGGTGCATACTGCCAGACAGGCAGATCTAGACTGGCTATGATTGGTCTTTGCTTCCACATTCCCCTCACAAACTACAGCCTTCTGCAGTACACCAAGCTGCCACCCCTCAAACCCCCCACAAAAATCCCCTGCCTTACCTTTCCATCTTCGATCTGAGCACAGCTGCTTCGGAGAATTTGTGGCCCAGCGGCAACGTCTGTCGATAGAAAATCCCGAGTCACTTTCCTGCTGACACGTTCGTCCCATTTTTTCCTTTCCTTTGGCTCAGAGGAGGGGCAGACGAGAAAAGGGACCACGGACCAGCTGCTGATTTATGTTTCTTTTCTGGACTAGGGGATTCATATTGATTAGTTGGATGAATGAGTCTGTCCCTTTGTTTCAAATGATTAGAGTGAATGTCTGCCCTTGGAATACATCACAGCTCCACTGTGACATAACGAATAAGAGGCCCCGTGGGCTCCCCTTCCCTCCCCCAAGCCTTGATGGTTTTGCTGTACTTAGGGCATACACCTGTCGATGATGCTTAACCTGGTTATGGAAAAAATAGGTCTTCAGGGGGAGTTCCGAGGCCCGCGGGACCCAGCAGGGACATCAAGATGGGCTTGTCAGATGGATTCTGTGAGCTTTTTTTCAGAGTGCCCAGTGTGTTTATTTGGATTTTTTTTTTTTTTCATCTGAATAGTGGATGTCACATTGGCTACTCACGAGTTCCATTTTACTTTTACTATTCTGTTCCAGGATCTTACCATCGGCCTAAGTGGTTACACAAGTATAAGCTAGTTCAATAACTTAGTTCGCTAGTTTTATTTTCTAAGACTTGTCTATGGAGGGGGGAGAAGTGTTAGAGAAGGAGGGAGTAGTTGTACAGAGGAGGCAGCATTGAACAAAGGAGACTATCCATACAATGCATCTTGATTGGTGTCACCCCTTTCAACATTCTTCCTGCCCCCCAAACCACCTCTTCTCTTACTTATTTTTGAAACTGGTAGACTATACATTGAATTTTTCCTCCATTTACACTGAATTCTTGACTGAGATCTCCTCCTTCTCTTCATTTGTCTACTCTCCCCTTGGTGTGCCCCCTTCTTGCAAATACACCTCTACATTTTAATAGAATATTTTCATTGGCATTTCACAAACAGGTTTGTGAAAAATGCATTCTGATTATTTTATACTTTCCAGGAATTATCCAGGTGAGGTTAAATGGAGGCTTATTCGAAACATATGTTTTTTTTAAAATATTGAGCTCTTTATATTTATTTTTTGAAGCAAAATAAAACAAGCTTTTAAAAAATGGGCTTTTCAATCTTAGGTTATTAGAACTAAATTTCTTTTGGGGGAAGGGGGCTCAAGTTTATCTCTTTTGAATTCTTCCCTTTGTGCATTTGCCTTTCTAATGATCTGGGGGACCTCAAAACAAATAGTCACATTGACAACTGAGGAATCCTTCAAATATTGAGAATATTTCTCATGTTTCTTATCGGTGTCCCTCGTCTCCAAATTGCCTATGCCTACTCTCCTTAACCATGCACAAATGAGTTCAACGATGCACATTTTTAGGCATTTGTGTTTACCTATCGATATCCCTCCATGTAGGCCAAAGCCCAACAGAGAGGCCTGTAGCCCTCCGGGCAGCACCTGCTGGAATTTGTCTCTTGCTTATCTGGGTTGCAGAAGTTTGTACTTGGGATGTTGCATTGATCTCGTGTTTCCTGGGTGATTTGTGGTGATATTAGTGTCCCTTCCAGTGGTATTCTGAGCCTCCTCCGTTTTCCAAGAGACGTGCAGACATATCAAATCAATTTGGCATTCGCATCTCAGTAAATTCATACATGGACAAGAAGGAGAACAAGGGAAGGATGAAGGATGAACCCCGAGATGGCAGCATAAATTTTCGAGAAGGATCGTCATTTTTTTTTCTTCAGTGCTCTCTGAGAATCAATGTCTCTCATACAGAGTCATTTCTGAGTGAAAAAATATATACTCCACATATGACTTCTCATGGCAAATTTATTTCAACTACTATTCTTTTTGCCCCCCACCCCCCAAAACTCAGGACTTGAGATTTAAGTTAGAGTCTCGGCCACACGCAGCATAAGTATGGAATCTTCCTAAAAGTCTACAAATATGCCCGCCTCAGACATAGATAATCATATTGAAGCTTCATCAATGGAAGTATTCGATGTAGTTCTACAAAACTCATAAACTTGATTCAGATCTGTGTGCTGCTTCAAGCCCAGAACTCAATTTACAAGGACTGCTGCTTTGCCTCTTACCTTCTAACCTGTGGCATCCAACTCTATGCTAGAACTCTGTAAGCTCTGTATGTAATGGTATTTTCATGTTAAAATACGGACTTTAGAAAGGAACCGGAATACTGTAAACCTACAGACCTCTTCAAATGCTTCAGCTGGTGAATTTTTCACACGGCACGCCAATCCTCTATTCTTGGCATCCTTGCTCTCAACTGTAACTTGCTAGGTTACACTTCCTCACCACACCCCCACTATCATAGTCAATCCATAGATGGGAACTGGGATTATTGTGAAGGAAAAATTAGTGCTCAGTACCCAGTAGATACGAAAAAGGCAGAGACAGGAGTGAGAGCCAATGAAGTCAGGAGCCAAACACAGAGCAAATGTGACTTGCTGAGCACTAGAAACCAAAGCCATGAGGGCGGATGAAGGGAGAAGATAAGGGGCTGTCTCTATTTTCCTCACTGTGCCTTTTTAGAACGTCTGAAGTAGGGAATTCAGCCCAGAGCCTGTCAGACAAATATTCCTGACTCCCCTGCAGAGTCCAGATTCTCCAGGACTGTTCTTCAACAATCGACTCTGTCTACCTGTCCCTCTCTTCTCCAGCTTATTTGGGTACTGATACCAAGGAGATGTCATGGGCCACCCTAGAGCATGACAGAAAGTCTTACCCTTTAGGCACTTCCTGGAACATACCAGCTAATCTCAGTGGTCCCCCAACATATGATTTCCTTTACTACAACGTATTTTGCTTTAAGGCTGCTCATGACTAGGAGGCAGCTCTTGGTCCAGTTGGAACCAATGTGGCTCCAACATGGTTCTAGATATTCTGGATTATGCTGACAAGAACAGGTCTCGAGTTTGAGAACCTCAGACTCCTTTGTCTTCTCTCCTTTCAGATGTTTTTTGGGGAAAGGGGAGCATAACAGGTTTGAGCTCAGCCTCCATGGCTGCCTTCCTTGCTTGCTTGGCTAACACCCTTAGCTCTTGAGCCACATTTCCAAGCTGGCTTTTTGCTGGTTAATTGGAGATGGCATCTCACAGATGCCTCTGCCCAGGCTGGGTAGTTCTCTGGCGCTCAGTCTCCCGAGGAACTGGTACAGGTGTGACCCACTGGCACCTGACACACTTACTTTTTTCTTTTTTAACTAGCACACGTTAATTGTGCAAGGTGGAGAGTTTCATTGTGGTATTTTCAGAAAAGATATACTTTGATGGTATTCTTCCCTCTACTATTTTATCTGATCATCCCTCCCATATCCTTGTTTATTTGTTTACAGTTTCTAAAAATGAGTTTCATTATAATCTTTTCCATGGATGTACTTGGATTATATCCCTCACTTGCCCTCTTCTTCTCAGCTCCTGCTGGCTCCTCCCCCAAGTACTCCCACAATGCACATTGGCCCATGGCTCCTCCCCCAAGTAGTTCCTACTGTGCACATTGGCCCATCCAGAAGAGAGTTTTCTCAGGCAGGTGAGGTGTGTGTGAACACAGAGGGAGAAAGATCCCTGCTTTTGTACCACTACCACGATATCATAGGAACTGATATGAATCCAAGCAGAAATTAAATCATAAGTGTCAGGGTAGCCTATGGGATGCCGAGCATGGTCCTAAAAACATCTGGAGGAGTGTGAGTCCTGGTCCTTGGCTATCACTAATCTTATTACCCTGATAGAGAGATAGGCCATGAGTGAGAAAAGCAACGGCAATATATTAGGACAGCAGCAACAAGAAGGTGATAAGGAGGGAGAGATTTATGGAAGACTCTCGGGCCATCTTTACTAGTCTTATTTAGCCCTGATTTATGAAAAAGTGGTTATCTGTAGGAGTGACATTTTGCCATCTAGCTTGACGTACGAGTGAGCTTCGTGATGTTACAAATGGGAGCTTTCTTGGTAAAAGAATCATTAATAGATTGCTTTAATGTGAAACACATTTTCCCATGGAAACAGATGCTAAACAGGATGGTTAGGCCTCTGGAAGTCAATTTAACCCAGAAACAATGGAAATACATTCATGTATGCATACAGTCATGGATGCATACAGTCATGCATCCAAAGATTCCATCTAGCATACATACTTCATTCAGGTCACCTGGTTGCAGGGTTAATTGTGGGTGACATTTTTTACTGCATGTTCCTCAGCTTTAGAGCTCATTTGCTTCCCTCCCCAGTCATGCAACAGTGTTTCCTCTTTCCTTCTTCCCTTCCTACTCCTGGGCCATAAGAGGGCCCATTCCATTGCCCACATTTCCCCACTAGCTCTGCAACTCAAATAGAGCCATCTCTACTTTGCCATCAGCACATACTCTGTTTCTGGAGGTAGTGATGAATAAAATAGTGCTGGTGGAAGGCTGTGGAAGGTAAAGCAGCTGCCAGGGCATGGAAGAGGGAAAGCTGGAAGAAACACGATGGGTTAACTTTGTTGGAAAGACAGGACTGAGTTCAGATTGAGAGCATTTCTCTTGATCTACACGTTTTTATCTTTCTTTCTTTTCTTTTCTTTTTCTCCCTTTCTTCCTTTCTTTCTTTCTTTTTTCCCTTTCTTTCTTTCTTCTCTTTCCTTCCTTCCTTCCCTTCTTCCTTCCTTCCTTCCTTCCTTCCTTCCTTCCTTCCTTCCTTCCTTCCTTCCTTTCTTTCTTTCTTTCTTTCTTTCTTTCTTTCTTTCTTTCTTTCTTTCTTTCTTTCTTTCTTTCTTTCTTTCTTTCTTTCTTTCTTTCCTTCTTTCCTTCTTCCCTTCCTACTCCTGGGCCATAAGAGGGCCCATTCCATTGCCCACATTTCCCCACTAGCTCTGCAACTCAAATAGGGCCATCTCTACTTTGCCATCAGCACATACTCTGTTTCTGGAGGTAGTGATGAATAAAATAGTGCTGGTGGAAGGCTGTGGATGGTAAAGCAGCTGCCAGGGCATGGAAGAGGGAAAGCTGGAAGAAACACGATGGGTTAACTTTGTTGCAAAGACAGGACTGAGTTCAGATTGAGAGCATTTCTCTTGATCTACACGTTTTTATCTTTCTTTCTTTTCTTTTCTTTTTCTCCCTTTCTTTCTTTCTTTCTTTCTTTCTTTCTTTCTTTCTTTCTTTCTTTCTTTCTTTCTTTCTTTCTTTCTTTCTTTCTTTCTTTCTTTCTTTCTTTCTTCCTTTCTTTCTTTCTTTTCTTTCTTTCCTTCCTTCCTTCCTTCCTTCCTTCCTTCCTTCCCTTCTTCCTTCCTTCCTTTCTTTCTTTCTTTGCTTCACCTAGCAACTATTTTGTTACCTCTCACAGTGGTATGGATTAATTGGACTCAATTGGGCAGTCTTTTGCAGAGATGGTGTAGCTGTGGTCACATAGAATCCAATCCATCGGATCAGGGTACATGGAGATGGTAGGGCAACCAGGTTCACCGCCTGTATAACCCTCGCCCCTCCTCTCCTCCTCTCCATGAGCCTCCCCACTCCGTACCTATACAGGAGCTCTGGACTTAATACAAGGATGAATTTACAGGAACTCTTAAGGCTTTGGATAATTTCTGTTGCTATGACTACAAGTTCATAGATCTCTCTCTCTTTCTCTCTCTCTTTCCTTCTCTCTCTCTCTCTCTCATCTAATTTGCTGATGAATCCACCGACTCTTGCATTTTTCCACATCTGAAAGTCCCATTTGGTTATTATGCATTTTCGTTTTTCTAATTATTCTCCCCCGTCTCCACCCCCAATTTCTCTTTTGAAGTGATCTGATTTCTAAGAAATGTCTTTATCTAAATTCCTCATTTTTTCTTGAGTTCTCCATAGTTTTTTTTGGTATAGGCCTTCCATATGCCCTCTTTCATTCCGTCCTTGTTTCTCGCTCTTTTGCTATATCCCGTGACTCTCATGGGATATCATGGTTGTGTAGATTTGAAGGTTTTGTGTCCCCATCTGATCTTACACTTCTCAGAGGGCAGAAAGCTTTGGTCTTTCTGCAAGTATGTATTGAGGGTCAGTACTTCCTTCACAGAGTTTTAGCTCATATTTCACTTCTCTTTCCCTGCCTTTCTATGTGCATGTCCTGGCTTGGGGTTCTGGGTTCACATTCCACCTGTTTTCTCTGATACAATAAAAACTTCTATACATGGCTGGTTTTGAACCATGATCCTCCAGATATCAGCCTTCTCAGTAGTTAGGATTACAGGTATAGACACCAGTGCCAGGCTCCCAAATCCTTCTGAATGTTTAGCTCATCATCTTTATCCTGCTGGTTGTTAAATATTGGAATCCATAATTTTTCTGTCAACGATTATATCTACACCATAGTGCTTAAAGGCTGTATCTCAGTCATTTTATTTAAAAAGCACTTCCATTTGGGAAGACATATATTTGCAAGAGCCTTAAGTATTTTCAAAACTCCCATAGAAACCTAGAACTAATGATCACTATTTTTAACTTCTCTGAATTAACACATCCACTGTAACAAAAAACCAAAAAAATAGCAAACAATATGTAATTGGAAATGCAGAGTGTTGTGACTGAGAAATCTTGGATTATCATCATAAAACAAAACACATAGCCAATTAAACATCAAATGCAAGAATTTAAAATCCTACTACCTGAATTACAAGTATTGCATTATTTTGTAGATGGTGTTCCTTGCTAAGAGTCTCAACCGCTCATATACGTGTTAAGATGCTCAGGTAAAATCAAACGGCTTTAGTCTTGCAAATTAAATTTCTCATCCATGCAGAAGTATACAAGGAAACTTAAATATATTTTCCAATGTTCTTTTCTGACTACGGACCCTGCCAGCAACTTATTCATTTGGAGAGAAGCACTGAGATGTTATTTCTCGATGATGAAAAGCGGAGATGCAGGAGGCAGTTGAAAGCTAGGGCAGGATGCATCTTGAGATGGCCAAACTGCTGAGAAAAATAGCTTATTGCTTTTTAAATTGCCTTATATTTTCTCCAAATTCTTAAGCAGGCCCTGGAGAACAATTCATCCTATGTCTTTCAAAGCTGGCTACTCTAAGAAATGCTGATTTAGTTTTTCAGCACAAGTTGCAACAGTTGGGGGAAAATGATCTAAGATCTTGGTGTTAGTGGCAAGGTCTACCAGCCTGGGGGTATCTGGTTTCTCCAAAGTAGTACCAAGAAGCTTTGAACAGGTAAAGGAAAATCAATTCAGGGACAATTCTCTTATAACTCTGGGGGTTCAATTGCTTTTCTTTCCTCCTCTCTTTTTTTTTCTGGGTGCTTCTCTGCTTTTCATGTCGCATTTATTCTGTTCATTTAATTTGGGTCAATCTCAATCTCTCTCTCTCTCTCTCTCTCTCTCTCTCACCCAATCTGATCGCACGCAATCTTTAGTTAAATAAGTATTCATGGTGTCAGCCTGACCTCTACTTTCTCTCCTGAGAAAACCAGACAGGAACTCATGAAGGTTAGCTCCCAACGGTTGGAGCTTGTTTTCATTTGTTCTGGCTCTGTCCTCTTTCTACCTTGTTAGGCGAAAGAAGCAAATGACCTGCACATCCATCCAGCAGCAATCCCTCCACCTGCGCTGGGACCCCCTGTTCTCCGTGTGCAGAGATGCGTTAGTCCCCCAACGAACACAGCCTTCGCCTGGGTGGCGGGCCTCCCCCTCCTCGGTCGAGTCCTCCCTCCCTCACCGTCTCCAGGTTCTACATGAGCCCAGGTTTTTCAGGGGAAGCAACACCAAACAGAAGGCGACTCCCTCAACGCTTCTCACCAGCGCCTGTGGCCTGCGTCAGTCCGCACACCTTGGACAGGCAGTGTGACATGTTTCCTTCCACACCCCCCACGTCCACTGTGTCCATCGCTCTGCCAAAGCACCTCAACTGGGGCACCCAGAACCATCTCCCTGCTGGCGCCCAGGAGGCACTTCCGGTTCCGTTTCACTCGGCTCCTCCACATTCTTTTCCATGTTGCTTGGTTGCCCCTGCCCTCTGTGTGGGTCTCCCTGGGAACAGGACACACTCACCCCCTTGTTTGCATCGCCACGAGTTCCTCGTGGCTCTCACCACCTCTTCCTCCGTGGTCTTGGTTCATGCACGCAACGTGGGGTTATAAACCACCCCATGTGCAAACCTGGCTTTCTGTGCACTTGAGATGCATACTCCCAAGTGCCTCCCCTCTTCCTCTGGAAAGAAATCAGTGAACGCGCCCACACTGGCAAAGTTGAAGTTCATCTTTCCAATGACCCATTCAATGAAAGGCCGTGTCCCTCAACCCAGCTCCCAGATGGATGCTTCTACCTTGGAGTCATTCTCACCCCTACTGCTCCCCCCCCTGTTCCCTTATGCCCACTCCAAGTGCTCTGTTTTATTTATTTAGTTATATTTTCTTTTTGTGCTGGTCCTGGCACTTGAACTCAGGGCCTGGGCACTGTCGCTGAGCTTTTGTGGAAAAACAAGGCTAGCACTCTACAACTTGAGTTACAGCTCCGTTTCTGGCTTTTTGCTGGTTCATTGGAGATAAGAGTCCCACCGACTTGCCTGCCCAGGCTGGCTCTGAACTGGGATCCTTCAGTCTCAGTGTGTCTTAAGCTGCAAGGATCACAGAAGCAGGATCACTCAGAGGCTTGCGCATCAGACATCTAGTGCTGGACTAGTTCCAGGAGCTGGAATTCGGAGACTCGGCTGCAGTATGTTTGGGTTTTTGGAGAGAGATCTCTTTCAGGTTGTGTCCTTATGTTCTTATCCTTGATGCATGTGTGAAGAGAGGGCAACATCTCATGTTTCCTCCTTGTTTTCATGCTGTCCTTGAGCTTTTTTTTTTCAAGGCTACAGCTCTACTAGTTTGAGCCACAGCTCTATTTCCAGTTTTCGAGTGGTTAATTGGAGTCTCGTGGGGACTTTTCTTCCCAGGGTTGACTTTGAACCTCCCTTCTCAGATCTCAGCCTCCTGAGTAGCTAGGATTACAGGTGTGAGCCACCAGCACCTGGCTTTCTTCTTTTTTAATTATACTATGAAGACCCCACCCTCATGATCTCACCTAACCCTAATTCCCTTCCAAAGACTCCACTACCATATGAGAGAGCGTTTCATGCTATGAAGTTAGGAGGGAAGACCACACGTATTTCGTCTATAGCAAACCATATCTGGCATACAGTAGATTCTCACTGATAGCTGCTGCTAATCATCATCATCATCATCATCATCACCACCATCATCATCACTATTATTAATTTCCAAAGGTGTTTTGTTGCTTTTATCTAGGGATACTCTAAACTACAGGAAGCTTTAGGAATGATATTTTGAACCAACGTTTCACTGTGTTATTTCAAATACACTGTTTCCAGGAGGTAATTCATAAATGGAGACTCCTATGTTTAAATGTGTGAGAAAAGCTCACAAATACCACCCCTCCCCATGGAGCCTCGGGGCCTAACAACTCCTGAAAGGCTCAGGAAAATAAATCTGCTTCATCTTTTGTAATCCAGTGGTCCCAGTCATCAGACTATGGAGACATCGCTGCAAGTAACATCTCTCCATCCTTTGTGGATTAATTAGGAGCAGTGCAGCAAGTTACCTTGTGAAGACTAAGGCAGGGTTTATTTGCCACAGGGTCATGTGGTTGCAAGGGATTGTGGGGGGTGGTGGTGGCTAATTTTGTTTCCATCACCTGCTAGTGCTCTGGTGACTCACCGAAATGTGACCATACTGACCACAAAACACCAAAAAAGAGAGAAAATATCCCTAAGCTAGAGTCCAAAGCATGACAAATTATTGGATGGATATTTGGCTTGCTAGAGGCACAAATTACCCAGGATCTCCTATTCCGAATGCGTACAACAGAGGGGCTAGTTACAACCTGCTGCTGTGGGCAGCATGCGGTCCTGTCCCTAGCTTGTTATCCATGTTTCCTGGTAACCGTGAGTGATGAGGTGCTTCAGGGAGTCCCACACCCAACTGAGGGAGCTTTCTTATTGAACAATTACTTGTAATAAGTTCTATTGACTTACACACAGACACTGAACTTTCCTTTGTCTAAGCAAGTCTTTTTCTCTGAATAAAACAATACATATATGAATAATTTTGTGTGTGTGAATGGTTAATAGAGATGAAAAAAACCCAGTGATGAATAGAAGAGAAGCTAAGAATTGATCATATATAATGGGTGCATAGGTGAGCTTCCCAAAATGATGGAGTGGAAAGCTAGGTGTGTGTGTGTGTAAAACAAAGAACTGCATGTTGGTTTCCCCACTAAATGCACATGTTGAAACCCTAATCTCAAGGTCATGGCATTTAGAGATGGAGTCCTTGGGAAGCAGTTAAGTCCTGGGGCAAAGCCTTCATGAATATAATTAATGCCCTTACAAGGAGAGGCCGGAGAGTTTCTAGCTCTTTCTCTATTTCCTGAAGCTACATTAAGAAGTGATTTGTATAAACCAGGAAGCAAGTTCTTATCAGAGGTTGGCCCTACCAACACTTTAACCTTCCTTGGATTTCCCAGGCTTCTAAACCTCTGAGACATTAGTTGTTTAGCTGATCTACCCACACTATGATACTTTGTCTAAGATAGCTTTCTCTGTCTCTCTCTCCATGTCTTGTCTCAATGAGGCTTTATATTATTATATTGTTGGTACACTATAATATGTAATATATATAATATATAATATGGAAAAGTTCTGTGGGTAAGTAAAGGTCTTCTTGTTATCTTCCTAGAACTCACTTCATCTAGACCTACATAAATCATTTCATCTCATGAAGGGTATTATTTTCTCTGCCGTCCATGCTTTTATCAATATTTTTCTATAGGTCACTGATTCTACTTTGGTCCTTGGGGTTCTGATGGCACACTTTGTATCTTAATGGGCAACCAAAGATTGTTTGTGGAAACCCACAACTAAAAATTTAAGCTGTATCAGCTCTCTTTATGACTACCCTATGAAACCATTGTTCTGCCAACATGGTTCTTAAAAGTCTCAGAGAGCCTATCTTCTTTCTTTTGCTAAATTTAGTGATACTCTAATGAGCATTTGGAGATCAAAGAAATTGAAGTCTATCAGAGTTCTTCCTTGATCCCAGGGAAAATGTATGCAAATCGGTTTTGGCCTTAAGGAAAGGGAAAAGTAGAGCTGGGCACAAAGGTGAAAGATGGTCACATTTATTTCTCTTAAGGACAAAGAAATAGAGAAATATTAGGTAGAGTTTAAATTCTAACACACCAGTATGTTTTCCAATTTTATTTAAAATCTGGGCTCTTCCTTGGAAAGCAATTAAACCATATCCATCCATCCATCCATCAATTTTATTCGTTCCTTCCTTCCTTTTCTTCCCTCCCTCCTTCCTTTCTTCCCTCTCTCTCCCTCCCTCCTTTCTTCTTTCCTTCCTTCTTATGTCTATATGCTTGTTTGTTCACTGATGTCTATTTACCCATTCATTCATTCACTCATTCCTGTAAGCCAATGTGGGTTGAGATCAAAAGCAAATAAAAATATATTTTACCTACTGACTATTTTTAATTATGAAAGACTTATATTCCACATTTTCCCCTGCTCTTAAATGCTGGGTACTCAAGAATGGATACTTGACATATGTAATACAATTGTCCTATAGATTCTAGAAAAGAAAATAACACAACATAAGGGATTTATGCAATTTATTCTATGTTGAAAAGGGAAGATACAGGAATATTCTTCAGCAAGTTTTCATCTTTGGGTAACTTTTATCACCTTCCACCTGCTGAGATGACTTAAAGCTAAGAGATGACTTAAAGCTCTTGCACAGTGGAAGGGCAATGGAAGTATGTTTTGGGGAATTCCAGTTACTACTAAGGGGGAATTAGTGCATGGAATTATCGCATAACTTGAAGTGTTAGAGTCAGGGAGAGTTTTGAGATGAAAGAGTAAAAGACAAGTTATTGTGGAAAGTGTTTTGGCTTCCTTCTTTTCTAATAACAGCAGAAATAAGACTTATTGGTACTCCCCTGTGCTAATACATATCAGTATATTAATATTAATATATAATATAATAAATCGGAGGGACCTACAATTTTCTTCCACATCATAGTTCACCTATAGGTAGGAGATGTAGCTCTGCGAAAGAGGTCTTGCCTAGATTGCAGTGCATGAGGCCCCAAATTTGATCTCCAGTGCTTATTTTTATTTTATTAATTCACACATGAATTCTATATTTTATTAATAAATTCATTAGTTTACAAAATTAATAAAAGTAAGCTTAATAAAAGTATGGAACTTCGTAAGTTTTGGCATCTTTATTTCAAAGGACAGTTCTTAAAATGTGAACTCTCCCTGGTCACCAGTGGCTCATGCCTATTATCTTAGCTACTCAGAAAGCTGAGAGCGGAGAATCATGGTTTAAAGCTAGTCCGTGATATCCGTATCTCCAATTAAACACTAAAAATCTGGCAGTGGAGCTGTAGATCAAGTGGTAGAGTGCTAGCCTTGAGTGAAAAAGCTCAGAGACACCACCCAGGCCCTGAATTCATACCTCAGGACTCACACACACACACACACACACACAAACACATACACACACACAAACACACGGACTCTCTTAAGGAAGAGATAAAACATGAATACATGTATATGTATCTGTATGTGTGTATTTATATGTACATATACATATATATTTATATTTTACTTAGAACTTCAAATAGTTCCCTTTATATTGGATCAAAGGCCAACTGAAATAAAGCCTTTACAAACCATCTTGAAAATATATTGTTTTGTCTTTTACCTCTTGTTAATTATGAACACAAAACAGCAGCATAAATGCCGCAAAGCAAAGGGAAAGAACCATAAAGGATTAAAAGGAGGAGAGAAAGGCAAGATAAAGGGCAGTTTTGAAAGCAATGTTATTTTTTATTATTTGGTGCAGAAAACTGTGAAGCACATAAAACAATATACAGGAAGTGGGAAAGATTTCTTCTCATTACTGGCCTTGAGGCAATTTTTTAAGCTGCCATAAACTGACAAACAGACATGATGGATATCATTATAAAATACACTGGCTTGGAAAATGGAGCACAGAATGAAATGGTCCACATCAAAGGTAAAAAAAAAAAAAAAAAGGAAGAAAGAAAGGAAGAAAGAAAAAGTCCTATAGAGTTCTCTCTAGGATGAACAGCCGTAAGATTGTTAAAGAGGGATATCGTAAAATTAGCTCCAGCCTTGCATTATTACTTTCCTGCAAGACCATAGGATTCTCTATCACTTATATCATGTGATTCTAAAGTTCACGTCAAGATCCACCAAGTAAAAAGAAGGCCAGGAGCCCTCATCTTGTATTTCAATACATTCCCCGTATAAGGAATGGCCTCCAATGTTCAAATAAGGCATTCAAGGGCAAAAGCTATTAATGGAGATATTGCCAGGGTTCAAATGCATTTGGAATGTAATATGTGTGCATTCAGGCCCACAGGGACTGCTTTGTTTGCATGAATATCAAATTATTGCAAAAAAAAGAGAGTAAGAGCAAATCTGCCACTCCTCATGTTTTGCTCTGTAGGGGCACACTGCACAGTTAAAGTCCAGTCCTGTAGGAGTCAGCCCTCAGCGACTCCTGTAGAGCCTGCTGGATGCAGCAGGTGATGATTGACAGCTGTACAATTATTATCAAGCTGTGATTTGACACAGAGGCATCTGCCTTCAACCTCAGCCCAAGGCCTGGCCATGCCTCTCATGTATGGCCACCTGTGGCCATGTTCTCATCTGTAAAGTGGGTATAATGAGATCTATCTGGCATGCTGATTGCAAAGGTAGAATTAAAAGTGGCAAGTGGCTCACATCTGTAATCCCAGTCACTCAAAAGTTAGAGATAGGAGGATCGTGGTTTGAGGTTCACCTGGGCAAAACATTACTGAGACTTCTCTCAACAAGTAAGCAGAGCGTAATAATGAACATTTGTGACTCCAGCTGAGTAGGAGGTGCGGAGAGGAGGATGGTGGTCTGAGGGTGTCCCCGGACAAAACAACAGTGGGAGACCTTACCCAAAACTTAAACTAGAAAAGGGCTGGGCATGCCTCACGTGGGAAAACTCCTGCCTAACAAGCACAAGGTCCAGAGTTCAAGCCCCAGTACCGCTCTGAAAAAAAAAGAAGTCTTTGTGTCCATGGACTGTCTTCAGTAGAACATTCTTTATCACAGGTCTCTCATGGGGACGGCTCCCAGGATCTCAAAGGGCCATGGAGTCGTTTGCTAAGTAGCTATTTCCCCTTGTGTGACAATATCTCACTCATGTGGAACATTCATTTCTCTAGCAAGTGGGAGAACATCCTATGGAGGAAGAAAGACCAGGGAATAGAGGATGGACTTCCGACAAGCTTTCCTGAACACTTCGTCTCTGTCTCTGTCTCTCTCTCTGTCTCTGTTGACTTACATTAGGAAAAGCAGCCTAAAGGCGAAGCTAAGCTTATGCAGATACTTTACCTACACAAATAGCTATATTTAAAAATCCACCAAATGTAGTGTAAATAGCAAGTTTTAAGAACACAGACAAGTAAAGAATTCTTAATCGTTTGCCCTTCTCCATCAGCTGATTTGACTAATCCTAGCAGAGGCTATTTTTTTTTCTATTTTTGACTTCTGGTCTCCTAGGACAGTGAGTCCAGGAAATCTACCTTTTCTTTCATCTCTCCAGTACTACCAATACGTCTCAGGTGCAGCAGAAATCTAGAAATACTTTCTTTGCAAATTGAATATTTCAATTGGGGTGTCTTTTTTTTTATTTGTTTTGGTTGGTCATGGGGCTGGAACTCTGGGCTTAGGCGCTGTCCCTCAGCTCTTCAGCTCAAGGCTAGAGTTCTACCATTTGAACCAATGCACCACTTCTGGTTTTCTGGTGGTTTATTGGATGTAAGAATCTCACAGACTTTCCTGCCCCTGCTGGCTTTGAACTGCGATCCTCAGTTCTCAGCCTCCTGAGTAGCTAGGATTACAGGCCACAAGAGCCCGGCTTTCAATTAGAATGTTTTTTGTAGAAATGTTAAATACCTCCTTTGGCCTTCAGGAAAAGTGAAATTTGTCATCAAGAATATTGTTTAAAGGGTATTAAAAAAAAGTGCCAAGATAGTGACAGATGGAGACATAGGGAACTTTTTGAGCTAAGAAGAACATGAATGCCACAAACTCTGCAATGTAATTTTTTTAAAAAAAGATTAATTGAAGGCCCAGTAGAAAGAAGCAAGTCGGAGTTACCCAACACAGTCTAGCCTAGTGATTAGCTAATTTCACAGTCATTCAGTCTCCTTTTCCTACCACCTCCTCTAAGCCTTCAGAAATCTGGCTAAATAAATAAATGCCCTATGTCTCAAGGTTGTCAAAAGACAGTATAAGTCACGAAAGCAGGGTAAATAATCATGGTGTATAGTTTACTGTCTTATTTTATTTACAATATGTTCACAGAATTGTATTCATGATATGTTCACAGAATCTTTTATATATTTGTAAACATTAATGCTGATACTTCCCTGACCAGTTTGATTGAGTCTAGTTGCTGTGGATGCTCAATCTGAAACCCATATACATTGGTCTAAGATTTTTATAAATAAAGCTTGTTGGGGAAATCTGCTTCTGCGTATAATGATGCTATAGCCATATTTCCTGAGCATTTATAAATGTCGTTGAGAGAGGCTGTAGTAGTCAGGGTTTAGTGGTGGAAGATATTGTTATTGCATAATTTTTTAAATGATTTTCACATATTCCCCTAAATCTTTGATGCACTTGAAATGTTTCTTGTTTTATTATTTGAGGTAGGGATGCAATTTGTTTTTTGCAATGATTCTCCAGATCTGTGAACACTATTTATTCACGAACTCATACTTTCTCCTTAGATTTCTCATGTCAGCTTTATCATACTGTACAACCCCTGGATTTTAATCAAGGTCTTTTATTCACTTATGTCTGAAGCAGAGATTTCCTTTGTTGTTGTTTTTCATTATCATTCTACCCTGAGAAAAAAAATGTACAATTCTAGACCTAGCTCTGCAAAATGTCCATTCATATTGTAGAAGGCCAGGCTGGCTTGCATTCCAAACAATCTTACATAAACATTTACAATGGAAATCAAACGCTTTCCCCCAAGAGAGGGTCACAAGATGCAGGAAGAGAGCTTTAGAGTTAAGCCAGAAATAGTCAAACCCTTGTTCGATGTATTTCTAATATTTGCCATTGTGCTCTTCTGGTTTACTAACTGTTGTATCCAACTTTTGTAAGGCAAATCCAGCCACGAGGAACAGAGAAGCCACATTTTGAGAGAACAAATCAGTATCTTTATTAGAAAGCCCGTGTCTGCAGGGGGACTTCTGTCTCAAAGACCTGCAGCCCCACGAATACATGTAACACTGTTAGAAAACGGAGCCACGAGAGCCCGAGAGGAAAGAAAGAGCAGAAAAACAATACCAACAAACTGGATCAACTCCAATGGAGTGCTGAGGTGGGCTACCATGGACTAGAGGAGAACCAGGAGCAGGAGGCATGGCATCATGGCGCCCAAGCTGGTCTTGGCCTAAATAGTGTCATGGTCAGGGGGGCGGGGCCACAGGAAACTGGAGAGTCTTCCAAGTTCAAGGCACAGGACTGACAGGTCCAGTAACCTATTGTCCAAGTTCTCACACCTGCCTCTAGGAATTCAGGCACACTCATCATCTGAGAGGTGGGACTTTAATCTTCCTCCACCATGATGACAAGATGGCACCAGTTAAACCCAATTCTCTATCTACCACGTAGCCAAGATGGCACCGGTTAGACCCAGCATCCCCAATGTCAAGAGGGTAACAATGGGTTTTGAGCTCCAGGATAACAGAGTTGTGAGGGCCACTGAGTCTGTTCTTGTGATAGTCAGAGACTTGAACTCTGTGTGCCCCAGTTTCTCTCACACTGAAGTAGAAAAGACAATGGTATCCTATTGCAAGGTTAAAAAAACAAAACCATCAACTGGGATATAACCGAGGCAGTCAAATGTCTGGCCTGTGGTAGGTGGACGAATTCTCTTGATTTCCTATGTGACTTAGGGGCTGGTGGTGCTCTAAGGTCCTATTATTTTTTTATACGGTCAAATTGTTATTGCCACCCACATTTTCTTTTATGATAACCTTGGTATTACATGGACCTGGATTGATATTCCAACTCCTTGTCTAAGAGATGCAAACCACCTACGTCTGTTTCCTTATCTTGTAAGGAGGGTGTTCTATCAGTTCCTACCTGCAGACTGACTCTACCTGGAGGGATAGAGCCCAGAGCAGCATTGGGCACGAGCTAGCAACCTCAATTAGGACTCATCCTTCTGTCCAATGGGCCCTAAGTTGTTAGAACTGAGCAGTTCCAGTCACGGAGCAATTTCCCGAGCAGCTTTTCTCCTGGGAGAGCTACCTTCCATTCTATCAACAGGGACCCACAGAGCTAAGCCATTGAGTCTTAAGTAGAATTTTGTGGAAAATCTGTCCCAAATCTCTGTTGACAATAACTCCACAGCTTGGGTTTCCCGGAAAGAAAGAGGGAGGAGAAGGGCTTGGAACAGCAGAGGGCATGCAATGGCTGTAATGTGTTTCCGATTTCCTTTGCTTTTTGTTGGTTTTGGAGGAAATGGGAAAAACATTCACTTCCGGCTCTAGTTTTCCCGCCCTTTGCCCTTTCCTTCTTGGCTCCTGCCTCTGTCTCCCTTCCTCCCTCTCTTTTGCTCTCTCCTTCCTTCTCTCTCTCTCTCTTCTCTCTCCTCCCCCTCTTCTCTTCTCTCTCTCTCTCTCTCTCTCTCTCCCCCTCTACCCTTGACCACGTACCCCCTCGTCTTCCCTCTGGAGTAATGCCTGTGGCTGATTCACACACACAGTATGGCCTCTTTCTGTTCTCTGTGTCTTGAGCACCCCGGCCATCATTCCCAGTTACCGTCTCTTCTGTCCGTCACCTTGTACCACCTGACTGCACTGTGCTCCAGGGACTGAGAGGGTGCTGGCTCGGGGATGGTGGCTCTATCCTGGAGTGATGCTAGTTTTTCTTTTAGACAGCATGACAATTGCCAAATGAAGTTATTGCCACAATACAGGGCAGAGGTCCTTGGAGACGACGTTTATACTCTTTTCGTGGCACCAGAATGACAAATAGATCCGCGATGGAACCTGATGCTGCAGAGCTGCTTATTGTTTCATAATAATAATAGCGAACATTTCTCTAGCCGACTTGTCAGGCTGCACACTCAGCACCCGGCATGATGCTTTTGGCATTGCAGGTGGGAGCAGATCTCCAGAGGACGTGATCTGCCTGGGCCCATTTTAGAGACGCGGCAGCGAACGGAGGCCTGGAAAGCTTCATTACATAGCTTGCAGCGACTCACAGCGCAGTTAGAAAAGGGTAAAGTCAAGGTTCACAACACACAAAGATGTCACACAAAGAACGAGCCCATCCACTGGGTGTACTTTCTAACTCCTTTTTTTTTTAAAGTTAAGATACATTAATTGGGCAATTGTTTCATTGTGACATTTCCATAGGTGCCTCTGACACATTTAGATTAAATTCACACTCTCTTGTGGAGATGCCACGATGAAACCTCCCCCTCCCCCATGTAAGTGATCCAAACCAACAACAATTCCACCCCTCGGTTACTCTTTTACCTTCCCGTTTTCCTTGCTCTCCCCCATTTTAAACAGTGTTTGCTGGGGTTCACTGTGCTGTTTTTTCACGCATGCCTATACTCTACCTTGACTGCTTTCTCCTGTCTGCTCCCTTCCCTCCGGTCCTACCTCCGCCACCCCCCAAGTCTGCCTTTTATAGTGATGGTTATAGTGATGATTACTACTTAGGTGTAGATTCCGCACAGGAGCCAGAGCTTTGCCATTTGCCTTCCTGCACTTGGTGTTTGTCCGTCTGGGCTTGCTATCAAAGGGATTATACACGGGTCCTTCCCTACCATCCTCAAGGCAGGTGCCATGAGGGCTCAGATTAGAACTGTGCCGGTTACAGGCAGAGCCATGCTGATAGGCGGACTTCTCTCTCGAGCGAGCCCTGGGGATGGCTTGAGGGTGGAGATGGCCGGAAGCCACCCTGCGGTCAGTCTTCCTTCTCCCTGACACCTGGAGAGGCCTGCCTAGGACCATGGGATCCATTCCCCCTGCAGAGCCAGGGAGGGCTGCAGGAAGCTTTGCAAACACAGTTTCCTTTTCAACCCCGCGTTCCCAGGCCTCATGAGAAGGCTTAGGCAGTGCTGTAGCTCCACGGGCTGCTGGGGGCAGAGGGCCATTGCCAGGCTGGGTGAGTCATTTCCCTCCAAAGTATGCCTTCAAGGAACGTCGCCAGCCTGCCTGCTACTTTGCACAGCCAGGGCCCAATGGCTAGGATGAGTTCTCTGGGTTCCTACCATCCAGGACAAGACTTTGAAGAAACCAGTGCTGAGAGGAGAGAGCCCTGGTCGTCTCCCACACTTAGCACTCTCCAGAGATGTGTCCATGAGTGGACACAAGTCTTATATGTCCTTCTGTGCTCCTCTAATAAATGTCTTCAAAGACTCCAGTCACAGGGACAATCGGAGTGACATTTACCAAAATCTGGGGCAGACCTCTTTTGGAAAAGAGCAGTCGATAGTCACCATCGCCAGGATGGGTGTTTATCAACGGATGGAGTGCACGAGGACTATGTAGCACATGGACACAGTGGAATATTATTTAACCAGCAACAGAACGAAATCTTACTGATTGCGGAGCAAATGACAGAGATGGAATGGGGTGCTAGTACGCTAGGACAAGAGACACAGAAAATCCAACACTGCTTGTTCTCACTCATGTAGAGACTAAGAATGCTAATCTTGTAGAAGTTGTGAGAACAGAGATTGCTTGAGACTGGGGCAGTGGCAGAGACAGCACGGTGACAGCGGTGAGGAGTACAGGCCAATGCTCTAGCACAGTGGAGTCACAACGGTGGATGCGATCAATTGTGTATTTCAGGCAAGGTTGTAACTGCCTCTTAGTGCAATAGATCCAACAGGAATTTCCACCACAGAATGCACGTGGGTTGGGTCATCCGGTGTTACCAGTGGAAGCCATTGGTTCTTAGGAAGTGGAAAAACCTGCCTTGCTCTTGGATCGGAAGGATCAACATTGTGAAAATGGCAACACTTCCCAAGCCAATCTACAAAGTCAGTGCGATACCAATCAATATTTCAACCTCATTCTTCAAGGAAATAGAAGAGGTAATCCAAAAATTCATATGGAACAATAAAAGACCCTGAATAGCAGAAATGATCTTTAACAGAAGGAATAGTGCTGGAGGACTACCAATTTTAAATTTCAAACTCTACTACAAAGCCATAGTAATCAAAACAGTTTGGTACTGGCACAAGAACAGACCTGAGGACCAATGGAATAGAATTGAAAACCCAGAAATGAACCCACAGACCTATAGCCACCTAATCTTTGATAAGGAGCTAAAAAAATAGAATGGAAGAATGCCTCTTCAGTAAATGGTGCTGGTAAAATTGGTTAAATACCTGTAGAAAACTAAGGTTAGATCCTTATATATCACCCTGCACTAGAATCAACTCCAAATGGATCAAAGACCTTGAAGTCAAAGCAGACACCCTGAAAACATTACAGGAAGGAATAGGAGAAACCCTAGGTCTCCTTGGCTGAAATTTTCTCAATAGAGACCCAGAAACACAACAAATCAAAGAAAGGGTGGACAAATGGGATTGCATGAAGTGCAGAGCTTCTGCATGGCAAAGGACATAGTTAGCACGATCAATAGAAAGCCCACGGATTGGGAGAAGATCTTCACTAGCCATACAACGGATAAATATACTTGGCTCTGTGGTTCTTAAATATACTAAAATATCTAAAATATACTTGGTTCTGTGTTTCTTAAAGCTGGACCCGCTGGCTCCTGAGTAGGATAAAATATTCCCAAGCCCCTCAAGCTTGGAGAAGCTCCAAAGTTTCAAAGTGGGGCCCTGGCAAATCCTTAAGTAGGATCCTGGCGTCTGCAGTGGGCTGCTCTGGGGATTCCACATATATAATAATACATAGTTATTATATATCAATAATATATATAAGAATAGTCAGTTATGTATAATATATCATACACACATATGTATAATAGTACATAGTATTGTATATATATATATATTGTATATATATATATATATATATATAACACACAAAAGCACAGCCATTTCACACTAAGTTCTTGTGGCCCTGCATAAGCATTTGGTTAGAAATATTTAAAAAGTGCTATTGCTTGTGATATTCAAGATGATCTCTGTGGCAGAATGTTGTAGAACTGGACCCAGTGTCCTATTTTGGTGTAGCCATGGGGTGCCAGCCATGGGGTGTCCAGTTTAGGGGTGTCTAGGGAGGGGACTAGATGGAGAACAGCTGGCATGTGACAACTTAGGACAGAGTGAGAAACAGCCGACCTGCTGGGAACCTGGGGGCGGGGAGAGGAAGATTAATTCTGACACACACCTCACACACAAAAGGGAATGCCGCAGAAATAAAACACAAATGCAATTGACAACCCATCTTCCGCAATCAATAATGCATTCTGAGCAGCCATCTTCCTGCAGGTTTTGGCAGTGTGTCCCTTTGATGTCTGGGGACCGTGACACCGTGCAGAGTCTGCAGCGGGAGGAAGAGTCTGTGAAATCATTTCTGTGGATGCCCAGTGGCCTGACTTCGCTTCACTCTTCCCACAGTTGGCCACATTTTCCGCTCCCCAACACTTGTGAGTGGACGTATTTATCTTCCTATAGTCGGGCATGAGTGGATGGTGCAACGGTAGCTCGCCTGCTCCTGTTTATAAAACTGCAGGAAGAAAGCCGTGCTTCCTGGGCAGGCTGGGGAGATGGATGACAGTTCTCAGAACTGGCAACGACACCTGGAGCTGAGGCTCCTTAATCTTCTGGCAGAGTCACAGGCGCCTGGGGCTCCCTGCATCCAGGGTATGGAATGTTCTAGCAGCAGCAGCCATGTTCACCTCTCAGGAGAGGCAGCTGAATAAACGCTGTTGAACTCAGGCGGTGTATTTCACTGGGAAAGGACTCCGGTACATAGTTCACCCTGACATCCTGTGTATTTCAAATCACTATCAATAAGCACTTAAATTGACATTTTTTGTTGGGGGAAGATAATTTTCCAGTAGGCTTAACATCACATGTGAGATGAACCTCATAATGGCTATGAGACCCTGGCCCAGGTATTGGCGAGCTATCCCAGTGATGGCCCCAAAGGATAATGCTTTTCTTAGATGTCCACGCCCTTGGTCCTCACACAATTCATTCTTACCACCATTCTTTCAGAAGGGGCCGTCCACATTGCTGAAGCCCCTTAATAATCGCTAGTGTGTTTTACTCGGAGAAAGGAGAAGGGTATTACAGAGACAGAAATTGAGCACCTGGAAAGCATCCATGAGGGAGAGCCAGGGAAGAATAAATATCTTGTAATTCCTCTTTCAGCCAGGAAACAGAAGGCCGTAGAATGGGGAATCCAATCACACACCCAGGAGCACAGATATGGCAGGTTCTCAAAAGGTAACTCTTACTGGGAATACCTGCTTAGAACCTTGTGATCAGAGGCAATCTGTCCACAGTACTCTGGAGGCTAATGTGCAAGGAAATGGAGCCATGAGATCATGAGCAAGTAACAATAGGATTTAACACGTGAGCAGGTTGAATCTGCTGGGTGCTGGTGACTCACACCTGCCATCCTAGCTCCTCAGGAGGCTGAGGCCCGAGGATCACACTGGAAAGCCAGCCAAGCACCAAAGTCTATGAGAATCTTGTCTCCTATTAATCAGCAAAAAGTCAGAAATTGATGGGTGGCTCAAGTGGTAGTGCACCAGCCTTGCGTGGAATACGTCAAGCAAGAGTGTGAGGCCCTGAGTTCAAGACCCAGTACTGGCACAAAACAACAACAACAAAAAACCACCCCAAATCCAACACGCTCAGATCAGAAAGAAGCACTTCCTGGAAAACGGAGACAGATTCAGCATGATTTAGTTTTGTTTTGGATGGAGTCCAATGCCTTGTAGTTTTTATTTACTTATTTCTTTGATACTGCCTTTTATCTCGTTGGTATTTCCTATTTGTATAACCACTTTCTAGCAATTGCTAGAAAGAACAAATTTAATATCCTTTTTGAAAGAACAAGATATTATATTAAAATATTTTTTGCACTTAAAAAAGTAGTTTAAACTCATTATAGAAAGCATGTGAAAATATAATAAAAAACCCATCACACACCTACACCTATCACATCCATTGTCCTTTTAGTATTTAATGTCTCTACCTTAAACACTTAATAAATATTCATTGACTGATGTGGAGCCTAAAAGTCAGAGGAAGATAAACTATTCATATTTGGTATTTATTATAAAATAAAAATATTCTTCCTGCTTGTAGTTCAATTAATAATACATATACAGGGAAATGGGCAAAGCTTAGAAGCAGAGCTTTGCCTAATATGCACCAGGACCTGGACTTGATTTTGATCTCTAGCACTGAAAATTTCTTTCTCTCTGCCTCTCACTCTTTCTTCCTTCTTTTCATACTCCCTCCCTCCCTCCTTCCCACTCTCCCTCCCTCTTTCCTTCCTTCCTTTCTCTCTCTTTACCATCTAACAATTATCTATTACTTATCAATAAAACATCTATCATCTATCTTTCACAATCATCCATCTTCTGTCAATCATCAATCATTTATCCACCCATCATCAATCATTTATCAATCGCTTCTCAAACATCTATCATCGTGATGTGCACATACATATATTCATTAGCCATATTATATAGCTGTATTATATATAAAATATATACACACATGTGACCACACACCCATTTCATGTACACTCGGCACAAAGGATCTATAGATTTATTCTAGAATGGCTGTGGGAATTGTTGTGTACTTTTTAACTGTCCTCATTATTGTCCTCATTTTGGTTTTGGTTTTGCCAGGCTAGGGACTGAACCCAGGCCTGGCGGAGCAGGTGCTCTCCCACTGGGTCACGTTCTGACACTGCACTTCTTATGCATTCGTGTATACTATGCACCAGACAGGGACGGGAACTCAGGGAGGTTAAATGGACCAAAGTTATGTTGGTAACACTTGGGATTTAAATCCAAATCCATGTGACATGAAAGTCTGAGCTCCCTAATTCCAAAATTGCCAGGGCTGGGAAGGTGGCTCAGTGGTAGAGCACTTGCCTCACATGCATGAAGCCCTGGGTTCGATTCCTCTGCATCACATAAGCAGATAAAAGCCAGAAGTGGTGCTGTGGCTCAAGTGGTAGGGTGCCAGCCTTGAGCTGAAGAGCTGAGGGACAGCGCCCAGGCCCAGAGTTCAGCCTCCACAACCGACAAAAAAAAAAAGTCAGGTGAGTCTTACTAGTACAGCATTGGCATTGTTTCACCTTGTTTACTAACTTTTTCATCAAGTATCATTTGCTAGCGGCTTGAGAATCTTCCATTGCTCGAATGCCCCATGTTTGTGAAGCTTGGTGTGTGGCGGGTATGTGGCTCTTCAGACTGGTTCTTAGATGACTTGGAGAAGTCACACAAGCGAATGGCATTATCCTGTTATGTTCATCTTAAAGGGCTCCTAATCTTCTTTTATGTCTCATCTAACTTTTTAAAATACATCTTGGAGAGTAAAAATTTAAAAATAGTCAAACATCTCATTTTTAATATGCCTGACATACTGACTGACATACAATTCGGTGCTGTCGGTGCTGTTCTTCCAGTGGCTTTTTTTTTTTTTTGAGACAGGGTCTCACAGAGAGGTATCCCACGTTGACTTTGAACTTGCCTCATTTCTGAATGCTGGGATTACAGGCCTGAGCTACCATACCCTGCCAAAAGTGGTTTTATACCAAGACCATGTCCTCAAATGAAGTATTTTCTATCCAACTAAAAATAATACATCAATAATACTTGGCTTAGTTTGTGTCTATTCAAACACAACCTTTCATAGTATCTGAACATTAACAAGAAGAATTAAGTGGTATGGTTCTCGTCTTGTATCTGCTTTTTCTTAGTAATGTAGATCAGATCCTTTTTTGTCCTCTTGTTTCTAAAAATACTCTTCATTTTTGTAAGTATCTGCATTTTACTTCCCAAGTGTAAAGAAATGGTAAAGAAATTTAACATAGTCGTATATTTAAGTCAATTGTTTCCATAAACCATAATATTTTGAAATCCAAGGAAGATACTGTAAATACCTAGTCACTAGGTTAAAAAAAAACATGGAGAGCAAGTTCTGCTAAATAGGGCATTTCCAGTCTATTTGTTTCACACTGAAGCATAAGAAAATTTCAGCTCAAGGATTCTCCCAGGTACTGCCACTCTGCCCTCATAAAGCAAATCTTGTCAACACCACGTTTCCATGTATGTCCAGTTGGAAGGGGTCGCTGAGCTTGATGAGCTCCCCGCGTGACAGGCTTGCTCATTACAGTTCTGCTAACAAAGAATGGAAAATTCTCCCCGTGATCAACAGGAACCACATAGCAAGACAAGCACAGAACGGAATCTCACCTCACATTCTCACCACCATCTCTCTGGATGTTTCCCTCATTGTATGGAGAACATGCACATCATAACCATTCTCTGTGCATGTTAGAAGATATTTCACTGGCATCAACTAGTTGGACAAAGGGGGTTCACTATGACCTGCCTGCACATGTATATGATATACCTTCATTGGACTCATCTTCTCCATTTTTCTTACTCATTTCCCTGGTCCCATTTCCTCAATAAGATTTATTCTTCCCTTTTCACCCATGTACATAAAGCACTGTGACCATATTCGTTGTCCTTTGCCCCTCATGCTTCTTCATTCACCAGCGCCCTCCTCCCCAATAGAGAGGGGGTGCATCCCACTCGGTCCCTCATTACTCTTAGTGTATGCTCCATGTTCAGAAGGATTTCACTGTGGTGTGTCAGCAGCTGCATAAAACAGTATTTTCATCAGATTGGCCCTTGTAGTTTATGTTATTTTTGTCCTTATCCCCACCGCCTGCTATTATTCGGAGCTCAGTGAGTTTCATCTTGGTATCTTAATCCACATGTGTCAGTCCTTCTCCAACATCTTCGCATTCACCAAACACCTTCAAACAGCCCCACAATTACAGATTACAAAGGCAAAAACATACACATACACATTCACACATGAGAGTCTGTGTGGGTTTACTTACATGTTTATCGTTTAGGTCTAGCTTTCGTGTGTGAGAGAAAGCATGTGCAATCTTTGTTCTTCTGAACCTGGTTTGCTTGGCTTAATGTGATGATCTCTAGTTCCATTCATTTCTCTGCAAATGGCATGATTTCATTCTTCTTTCATGGCTGTATGATACTCCATTGTATAGCCATACTATGTTTTCTCAGTCCATTCATCGGTTGCAGGGCATCTGGGCTATTTTTTGTAGCCTAGTTATTGTGAACAGTGCTACAGTGATTACGGGTGTGCAATTGTCTTCTTGTATCCTGACTTACATTCCTTCAGATACCTGTCCAAAAGGGGTCTGGCTGGATTGCATGGTATTTCTATTTTTAGTTTTATGAGGAACCTCCACTTTGAGTAATTTGTATATCAGTAAGTGTCAAGGTCCTGAAAGATTGAAATCTTTCAATACTGCATTATCATAGGCTGTTCGTTAGGAATAATATGTGCTTTGTAGTCACATTGAAACTGCATGTCCCACTGTATTAAGGACATGTTTGTTTTTTTTTAACCAGGATGCTGAACTTCTTCAAAATTTCTATTTGTATTATTGCTATGAAATTAAATAACATTTTCTTCAAAATAGATTTTTACTGAATTTACAATGCCATCTGCAATGATGATAAATATTTTACCTTCCACTCCAATAAGCTTCCCAATGTTTAAATTTGATTGCAATTCTTAGAAGAAATGGACTATTTACTACAATGGCTTAACAAATAATTTTGCATTAAAATAGGGAGATAAAATGGCATCATTTAACTTCTGAGACAATGTTGCTAACACCACGGTATTACTATTATTTTGCAAATGGAGCTGACATAGTAGTCTCAGCTGTTTTGACTCCTCTGTATGCACAAAATATTGCAATCAAGAGAACAAAGTTAATGGAGACAGTGAGTCGGAAAGTCTAATGTTTTCTGCAACTCAACAAGGATTCATGACTTTGGGACACTGTTGTCACAAAATAACAACTGTCTTGGAATGGATGTACATTTTGTTGTTATTGTTGTTTTTCAGCACATTTGTGACCTGTGGTTTCCCCCTAGGCTGCTGAAATCTAAATATTGTACAACATGTAACATCCACTTTCTTGATGTTTCAAAATTAAATGTGCATTTTTTTAAGCCCACAGATGTCAAAGGTTTATTTTATAATAAAACTAGAAGACATTAAATACGGGAGTGAAATAAAAGGAGATTTACACACACAATAAATGACAAAGCCTCTGTAGCAAATGTATTCCAGCTCCTCTGTCTCCTCATACTTAACTTCGCATCACTAGCTAGGAATGGTTTGGCCTGTCATTTCCCAGGATCCTCTCTGCTTGTGTGTCTGGAAGCTGTTCATAGCTCTTCCCAAGGCAAAGCACAGACAGCAAACAGGGTACCAAGTACCCCGCATACATGGAGCATGGTGCCCTCCCCCTCCTCATGCCCAGGACCTGCTGAGGTCACTGTCCTTAGCTGTTCCAGTCACAGAGCGCTCTATTTTATCAGCAAGGGCCCTGTGTGCTGGCCTTGAACGGGAGGTGTTAATTACACCGTGTCTCTCTCCTGCTTGGAAAAGGGAGTGAGTTCTCAGCTAGCTGTCTTGTGGCTTTGACTGCATATTTCAGGAAAGCTCTGTGCTCTCACACTTGGGAGCTCAGACACGTCCTTTGCAGGTTCCGGAAGAAGCCAGAAGGACGATGCTGTGCTTCCAAACCTGGTATAATTCACATGAGCGCACGCATTAAAATCGTGCTCTATGAAATTATGAAAAATCCAGGCAAATGTCAAACTAGATAAGATCAAATAGCATGCAGGATTGCAGGGATAAACCACAGACTTATGAGGGGAAAACTATGGTAAGAACATTCTGCGTTGAACTAGGGAGTAATTGCCTATAAATAATGGTGGCTCAGCTTACCTGAAGGCTCAGTTTTGAAGAATAATTTATTTCTGGGCTGGGAAGGTGGCTCAGTGGTAGAGTGCTTGCCTTGCATGCATGAGACCCTGGGTTCGATTCCTCAGCACCACATAAGCAGAAAAAAAAGCTGGAAGTGGCGCTATGGCTCAAGTGGTAGAGTGCTAGCCTTGAGCTGAAGAGCTGAGGGACAGCGCTCAGGCCCAGAGTTCAGGCCTAGGACCAGACCCCTCCCCCCAAAAAAAAGAATAATTTATTTCTCAAATCAAGAAACCACCATTATTTCCAGTAAGATACCAAGTAATTAAATTTTTTGGTACCATTCATTCAAAATACAAGAAAGAGGTTGTCTACAGAAATAAGCAAAGCAAAAAAAAAAAGGTCAAGATATTATTTTTACTGTTTTGAAGAGTCTGATGTGTAGCTTGAGACAGAATGAAATGTGAAGGAGTATCGATAGATTTATGGATTTACATTCGAACTACCTTGATAATCAGTAGATATTCTGGAAGGGATAGGTAAGGCTACGTGCATACCTCATTTCTCCTGAAAGTATGACCCACTAATTTGAGCATTCTTCCATGTTTTTTTACCTATAGTAATTATTACTCTGATTTTTAAAAAATAACAATTGTCCATCCCTCATTGCTTCTATGTTTATCTGAGATTCTCCTGGAAGACTTATTTCTTCTCTCTCTCTCTCTCTCTCTCCTGTCCCAGCGATCTCTCTAGAGACCATTGCTTCCTTTGATGGGTGAGTGGTATTTAGAAACCAAAGTTTGGGTACCAGGTATGCTCCTGGCCACTGAGGTACCACTAGCTGACTGTAGGCCTCCTCAGTGAACCGAGTTGGGAATGAATGCACATCAACTCTCGCATCTACATGTCCACAGTTTCCTGTCAGCTCAAGTTAATCCATATCTGTGCTAATCTAGCGCAGATTTTTCTTGTTATTTCGGGATCGATTTCTGGAATTGTAAGAAACCTGGTTCCTGTTATATACAAACTATTTGTTTACTTGTTTAATTCCAGTATGCAGGAAAATAGTTTCCCAGTTCCTAGCATAGACCCCTGAGAAAAACAAAATAATAATTAGAGCACAATGCTTGCTTTGCGCTCAGTCTTCAGAATTCTGTCAGAACAGTGTTTCAGAGTTTCTCATGCCAGGGAGGACAAGCCTCTGGCTTGCAATCGCTGTACTTGTTTTCTATGGCGGTGTTAATCTACTGTGGTCTGGTGGCTGAAAACATCATCTATATAGTCCAATGGTCCAGATGTCTAGGTGGGCTTTAAATTTGTCCTTTGCAAATGGCCTCACAAGGCAGTCATTAAGGTGTTGATGGATCCCAGGTCTGTCTCAAGGATCTGGGGTGGAACCTGTCTCCAAACTCATCTAGGTTGTTGTAAGATACCAGTTCTCAGTTAATGACTGGGCACGGTGGTGCATGCTGCTCATCCCAGCTATACAGGAGGGTAAGATTGGGATGGTCATAGTTCCAGGCAAGACCTGGAGTCATGGGGAAAGAAGTTTATGAGCCCCTGTCTCACATCTCAAACAGAAATGCGGGGCATGGTGGCGTTCTCCTGTTATTCCAGCAATGGTGGGAAGGATAAATGGGCGGGGGCGGGGTGATCTGTGGTCCATGCTGGCCTGGGGAAAATGTGAGACCCTAGTCAAAAAAGTCACCAGAGCCAAAAGAGGGATGGTTGAATGTGTAACTCAAGTGATAGACCACCTGCCTAGCATGCATAAGGCTCTGAGTTCAAACCCCAGTACCATAAAAGAACCATTGTTGCTTGAATTAAAAGTCCTTGACTTTGATAGCCAGGGTCATTATTGCCTACAGGCAATAATGTCACAGCTAACATCTCTCTCTTTTCGGTTCCTTTGGGAGGAACTGGGGATTTGCATTCCAGACCTTGTGTTTGGTAAAATGGCCCTCCGGGCCTTGTCCTCAGCCCTAGAGACCACATCTTTAACTACAATTATATGATACCATTTTAAGGTTTCCCCAAATGGCAGGATCACCTTATACCAGTATTTGTAGTGAAAAAGGGACTGGACACGCTGCTATTAAGGAAATAAACCATCATAAATGGTTCTGTAAGTACTAAGGTACACACACACACACACACACACACACACACACACACACACACACACACTTGTTTGGGTGTATTATTGACTTCACTGTCAATTTGGCTTCTCTATCACATTGACTTCTATAAAATATTCATGATTCCTACTGACATCTCCATCTCCAGATGGACTTGAAGGGAATTTCTATAGTCTGAATTTTTTTAAAGTGATTTTAAAATCCCATATGCATAAAGCATTCTCCAACCAGCCTCATTCACTTCCTAAGGGTCAATCGTAATTCACAACGTATTCGTTTGTAGGGACTGAGTCAAAATTTCAAATATTTCCTGAACAGGCTAGAAAGCTGAGAGAGAATAGTTCATGCTCCATCCACAGAATATTGCTTGAATTAAAAATTAATTCTGACGTTTTCCAAGACAAAAGTATTAAAAACATAAAATAATTAAACCCTCAAGTGATTATGTTTACTTACAACCTGATTATTGCAATTTGAATCACTTAATTCTAATAATTTGAGCACGATGCTATAAAAAAAGTAGAATGTTGTCTGTGAAAAACACTGAAAACAAAGAAGAAAGTGTGGACTGATTGGAAATACATAATTTATGTCTAGTTTATTTAGATAAAATAATTCCTCCCTTTGAATTAACTACTTCTCATTGTATAAATAAGTAAGAATAATGTACTTTCTTCCCCTCCCTTTATTTTTATTCAAATACATTGCTAAATCAAACATGCCATTTAAGAATGATCATTTCAGAGATAATCATGTTTTTAAAATACTGTAGATATGAATGAAAAAGGAGAAAAAAATCACAAAGGCACATACTCTGTGGAACTATCTTACTGATTTGGACATAAATGCTTTTCACTGGTGATTTGAAAGCGTTTGTGTGATGTATGGGTTGAAAAAGTATTTAGAAAAATACCTTCACAGGCAGAGTGTAAATATGAATCTTGAGACAATATTCATGATTGAGGGCAAAATAATTTTCAGGAAGGAAAAATATTTCCTTCTGTAAGAAGCTTATTATTATAATTGTGCTTCAGATGTTAGAAAATAAGGCAGAATACACGCTTAGGTGAAGTCATTTTCATGATGCATTAAGTTAATAGCAAGACTCACATCTGTTTTTCTTCTCTTCCTACTTAGTCCCATTTTTTTTCTTTTTGGGGAAGGGCGGGGCAGGGTGGGCAGAATGGTGGCAGGAAATGTTTCCTACCACCCACACCCCTATATACCCAACATTTCAAACACCATTTTTATAGAAGTTAATGCTTCTGGGAGCTAATGAATCAAAGCTTATGCCACGTGGTTCTTCTAACCCTTCTCCCAGTTAAATCATAGAAAGACTCAGTTCTCTGGAAAGTTAGAGGCAAATGTGTTTTAAAAAAAATTGCTAAAGCTTGAGTGTGTTTGGGGGGACTAAGTTGACTTTATCTCCTTGCTTTGTTGAAGAATGCAGTGCTCATTTTAAGCCTCACTGTTGGAAGAAAAGAAAGACAAGAGACACACAACTCAAACCCCAGCAATTTTATTCATTTATTTTTTTGTCAGTTGTGGGCCTGAACTCTGGGCCTGGGCGCTGTCCCTCAGCTCTTCAGCTCAGGGCTAGTGTTTTACCACTTGAGCCACAGCTCCATTTCCTTCTTTTTCTGCTTATGTGGTGCTGAGGAAGCAAACCCAGGGCCTCATGCATGCATGACAAGCACTCTACCACTCTAGCACTTCCCAGCCCTAAACCCCAGCAATTTTAAACAGAAACATGGTATTTCCTTCTTCCTCTCCAGACTACCGGAGTAGCCAGGAAAGAATAAATATCCATGGCTAGTTGGCTCCATTGCTTTGGGCTGAAGATGAGGAAGGATCTCACGGTGGCTAGAGTGTGATGGAGCACAGTTGCTTACCTCATGGATGCCCAGAAACAATGGTAGATAAGAAGGGTCCAGGGTCAAATTATACCATTCCAAGGCGCATCTCCCATCTTACAGAATAAGGCAGCCTAATAAAACATGAATGTATGCACATACACACTCTCTCTCACACACACACAGATGACAGCATTGGTTCTGAATGCAGGGATGGAGTGTGAGTGATAAAAATTCTTAAAAGTTGTTTCCTTGGCACACATCAGTTGTGGGGGCACTTTATGACATTTCCACACATGTTTACAAACACTCCAGTCGATCTAACACCCTCCCTCACTCTCCTTTCCCTCTTCCCTCCTTCCCACTTCCTGAAATAATTCCAACAGGTTGCACTGACTTTTTTGCTTACATTCAAACAATCAACTTCAATCACATTCATCCTCTTTTATACTCGTTGGGGAACTCCTGGCTTGAGGTGACACCCCAAATCTTAACTGTCCTTTAGGCTATGATTTCAAGAATGAAAGGAGAAAATTACATGGAGGAGTAAACATGGAGAATGGTACACATGGGTGAAAACAGAGCTCATTGAAACAAATAACAAAGGGATAAAAGACAAGACTATATTTAGGTCGGGTTGAGTTACAAGCCATAGCAATTTAGGATGAAGATGAACGTCTCTCACATTCACGTTCCCATTTATCTTTTTTCACAATTCATATCCCTCCTACTTTTTGATTCTCAATGAACCCTGTTGCTTCAGAGAGAAAATACATAGGCAGTCATATTTTAGATGTGTTAGATTTGGGGGATTCAATGTAGGTTTCACATGTGGATGTTTCCGTCTGTATAGACAGCTTATTTTTGAGGCATTCAAAAGTATCCCACTCCAAATCAAACCACTAGTACTCAAATGCAGTATTATCGAGGCAGTTTCAAAGCCTTCCATTGGAGTATCAAGCTGTATCTTCTGGGTAGAAAAATTTAGAAGCTTAAGTCATTTATGGCGGTGTAATGTAAATTATCAGAGAAGAAATTATAGTCTACTGCCTTTGCTGGCTGTTGGACCTTAGCAGAATGCATAATTCATTCAAAAGTACTGGGTAAAGGAATATGAAGTAACCTTCAAAAATAAATCAAGGCAAACCAGTTCCTAATCTACAGAGGAGTTTACCTGGAGGAAGTGAAGGTGAAGGCAAACAGTCCATCATTCCCCATCGCCTACTGCCATCCCTGATGAACGTTACCAGGGCTACATATTACATGTGGAAGACAAAATATTTACGCCTGAATATCTGCCATGTGGAAAGAAATCAACCACACTTTGGTAAATGAATTGAGCAAAGGAGGTATTAAATTAAGCAGATAAATTTTACTTTGATTACAAAGTTCAGCCAGAGGAGAAAGAGTTGGAAGGAGATGATATGGCTGGGAGGAGGCTGCTGAAGACATAATCAACTCATAATTAGGCACTGGGTGTGAAATCCATCAACGAACAGATACAAGGCAGTCGACTGTTCTTGATAAGTGGAAAAATCTTTGGATGATCCTGGAAATCTTTTGAGCATCAAACAACGTTCAATAAAACAAAACCCACCCTTCCCTGACAAAGAAAGATTGTTGCTGTTTTGGTGTTAAGTTTGGATGACATTTATATACACCCTGAAAATGTTTGCTTCAACAAGCATATCAGCTCACACTTGAAGTAAGTCAATTTCAGTTGCTTTAGGCAGATGCAAAATGGTGACAAATGTCAGTCTCCAAATGTGAAGTTCTCTTACACAAGCTGCTATGAGAGGTTGAGCTGAGGTGTAGACTTTTTGTCTTCAAGAAATTATTTCCTAACGTACAAAACAATTTCCTTGAGAATACAATTATCATTTGCTTCTGATTAGCCATACAAACAGCCTGTCTGTCTGTCTGACTTTTTCATATCTGATTTTAAAAATGAGAAAAACAACATATAATATGCTTTTTTTCAGAGTCTGGTTTTATTCACTTAATAGGACCTCGAGTCCCATCCATTTCCCTTCAAATGACATGATTTCAGCCTTCTTTATTTCTAAATAACTGTGTTGTGTGTATATGCCACCTCTTCTATACTCATTCACCCCTTTGTGGGCCTGAGGTGGATTCCATGACTTGGCTATTATCAACAGTGATGTAATAAATCTGATTCTATTGTATTCTCATTTACAGTCTTTTGGATGTATGCCCAGGAGTGATATAGCTAGACTAAATGGTAGTTCTATTTTTATTCTTTGAGGAACCACCATACTGATAGCCATAGTGGCAGCGTGAGGAAAGGATCTAGCCCAGGCAATGGCTTTCTGAATAGACTCCAATTGCTCAGGGAAGAATAAGAATTGGCAAATGTCTTTGCACCGAAGCACTAAGCTTCTGCACCACACAGGAAAAACATCTTAACAGAGTGAAGACAGCTTTCAGAATGGGAGGAAACCTTTCAGCCACTCATCTGATAGGGGATTACTACCTGAGAGCTCAAAAAATTAAACAACAAAAGATCAAATAATCCAATCAGCAAAACGACAATGACTCCAAGACTTTTCAAGTGACATATAAATGGCCAATGAACACACAAAAAAGGGTCTAATCTTTAGCCATCAGAGGAATGCAAAATCATTAAGATTCCCTCTCATCCCAGCTAGCATCACATAGAAAACACAACCAAGGTCGGGGAGGATGTGGAGAGATGAAAGGACTCCTGCCTTTATATTCTGTTGGTGGCTGGACTTTAAGAGTAGTTGCATACGCGGATCCCCCCCACCCCCAAAGGTTCAGTTTATTTCTAACTTAACCTACACTTCCATGGATATACATAATTTGTGAAGAGTGAGGAAAATGGCCAGACTTAAAAGCCTTGGTGAGTTTACAAAGGAGGTTCCTAGTCAAAATTAGAGGTGGTGATTTGAAAATGGATTCGTTCATTTTAATTGCATTGATCCCATTCTTGTCAATAGAGTAGATTTCCTGAAAATAAACCTCTTGGATTAAAAAGGAAAAAAAAAACCCAACTGGTGAAGATGGCTTCCGGTACTTTATGAGTCAGGCGCCTCTGGGTACCCATCAATTAGAGGTGAAGGCAATGAAAGGAAGAATTTACCCCATCTGGTTCCACATAAAACGTCCCAAGAGCTTTGACAAGAAGTCTCTTTTGCAAAGCGAGGGCTGATCTCCGGGGAGGCATTTGTTTTTCAAACTCGTTGAAATGCTTTTCCTTCTTAGGGATGTTATTTCAGTGGAGCCAGATGAGCTGCACTTGCTATTTTTATAAGATTTTAAAGGCTTAAGCAGGGCAAATATGTCTCTTCAAGCTGCCTGCTGCAATAAGCCTGATGTTAGGGCAGCTTTATGCTCTATAAAAAGCAACATTAGCCTCACAGAGAAACAGGCGATTTCTGATCATCTTAAGGATGATTCTTCAGTATCCTAATCAGGGTGAGAAAGACCTTTATTATTTTCCAATTTTTAAGAGCTACCGGAATACAATAAATCACACTTTGGCCAAGATAATGTGTTCGTTATTTAGCCAAATTCAACTTTGATATTCAGTATTTTTATTGGGTAGAGTAATTGGGGCTTTTGAAAACAATTTCTTTCTTTCTTTTTTAATAGATCCTATATAAAAAATTCTCTCTCGCATCTCCTGGTGTTTGCTGACCACTGAATTTGACATTTAATTTTTGCTTTTCTTGACATGATGTTCCCACTTGGGATGCATTTTACTATGCAAGATGTATTAGAGAGTTTGTTTTTATTTAGGTGTATATTTATTTGTCCTTGAATATGGAGTAAAATCGCCAGAACATACTAATTTATTCTGCCACCCAAATCCCTGTATGATTCTTGTTTCCCAGTCATGCACCTAGCTGGCAGGGAAAACCTTGATTCTAGGATTGGGCTGTTCTACATTTTCCCAACTGTAATCTGTCCTACTTTCAGTAGGGTGATTAATCAACCACAGGACTTTGGATCAGAGAAAGGGCTTTGCTTTCTTGCTTTTGGTCAGTTTGAAATGGTTTCCAGTTCCTGAGGTTCAGGAATGGAGTTCTCCACCCATTGTTTATGGTACCTTGCTCTGATCCTCATTTGCTAAGTTGTCTCTCTTCTCTGTGTGGCTGTCTTCTACTTGCGCAAGGAACCATTTATGTGTACACTTGCATCTGTCTTTGAGCATATTGGAAATGTCTGTATTTAGGACTCTTATCACATGGGTGTTCAGGAGTTCATACAAGCTCTCTCCATTTCTTCCTCTCCAAGCTGCTAAAGAGCTGACCCTGAACAGCAGAGAGTCTCAGAGCCACCAGATTATAATGCCAGCTCTGTCACTAATTTACTGTGTCATTTGGAAGGGCCTTGACCTCCAGGTGCCCCTCTGTCCTTGCCTGTAGAAGGAAAGGGAAGAAAGAGGTAACGCCTAAGGCAGATTCCACACGGAACCTTTGAAGACTTGCATTGCAATAAGAAATCTTGATTGGACTAATTACACCCGGCTGCTCTCTCTCTCTCTGCACCCTATTCCAGTGACTGCTTAACGCCCAGATGTTTATGTGCAATTGATGTATGCCTTTATCACTTGCCACTATTAAATTGCCAGCTCCTGGAGGTCACCTAGCTCTTCAGTCCTGCAGTGAGCATTCAGAAATTGAGCCAGTTGTGAGCATATCGGTGATGTTTCTAATAGAGTTCTGTGTACTGAGATACCCAAATATGAATGATTATTATTTGCAATAATGACTGGCTAGAAAAGCGTGAACTTGCATTTTTATTTTACAAAGTGCTATTTCCTCTCTCTTTTAACTGCCAAACTGATATTCTAAAGCATTACTCATGAATTGGAGCTCTTTGCCAACTTCCCCTAAGTTTATGCACCCCAATGAGCTTGAATGCTTCTCCTCTACTTTCCTGCCATATTTTACTTTGGGAAAAATAAAATCGACATCATAGAGCAGTGCCCAATGTGATCATTAAATAAAACTGTAATTAAGGTGACATCGGCATTTTCAGTAATTAGAGTCTTGCTGCAACTGTAAGAGTAAAAATAACACTCCCTGGCACTGGGACGGACAGCTGTGGGCTCACGCTGGGAATGCACCTTGGCAATTTAACATGACTAATTGCGTGAGCTCTTCTGCACAGGGGCTGTGTTAATCTTCAAGAGTTCTATCTCTACAATCTGTCCAAGGCCTGCTCTTTCTCAGCCCAGTGTGATGGACCTCATTCTTACAGCTCTCCAGGTAGGTATTGATTTTGGCCTTACCCAGAATGGACCTGGCCACAAGTAGGAAGCGGTGACTGGTGGTGGCTGGATGGGCCTTGGAGAGCCTTGACTTAGAGATCTCTTTCTTAGCCTGGTACCTACGGTGTTAGCATTTGAAAATTGCATTGTCCAAGATTGTTTAGTGGTAATGATTGTAATGATTACCAAGCCAGGTTGTCCATTATAGTCAGCAGAAAAAAGATACTTTCTTCATTATTTAGAACCACTCTAGTGACTATTTTCACACATACATGCTCATCTATATATAATATCATGTTATGTAATATATAAAATATAGAATATAGAATTCTATATAAAATATAGAATTATATGACGTATTATAGTAGATGCTTATATATCACATTAATGATGCAAAATGTAGTATAATATATTAATATATAATATAAATATATTGTATCATATATTATAGATACTTTCATATATAATTTAGTATATAATATATATTATTGTGTACTATTATATTGTATATATTATAATTTATATGTGTTATTCATATGTTATCATATATTATATATAATTTATATATTATATTGTATACGAGAGACTATATACTATGTACTAGATAATATATACATGTATATTATATATACATATATATTATATATATATTATATTTTACTGAGACTATATACTATATACTAGACAATATATATGTGTAATATATAATATGTAATATACTATAATTATATATTTTATTATAACAATATGTTATGATAGTCAGGCACCAATGGCTTGCTCCTGTCATCCTAGCTACTCAGGAGGTTGAGATCTGAGGACCATTGTTTAAAGCCAGCCCGAGCAGGAAAGTCTGCAAGACTCTTATCTCCAATTAACCACCAGAAAGCCAGAAGTGGAGCAGTGACTCAAAGTGGTAAAGTGCTAGCCTTGAGCAAACGAGCTCAGGGACAGCTCCCAAGTCCTGAGTTCAAGCCCCACAACTGACAAACATGATTGTATGTAATGCATATTATATGGTACACATTATACATCATATATTATTGAATATGTTATATATTATGACATATATAGAATGTAATTCTTCAGTAATATGAATTTTAGTCTTTAGCATGAATCGTTTTAAAGATTCTGTTATATAAGATATGCTTTAGCTGGGTGTTGTGGCTTATTGCCTATATTCCTAGCTACCCAGGAGGCTGAGCTCTAAGGATCATGGTTCAAAGCCAACCTGGACAATAAAGTCTGTGAAACCAGTTAAGCACCAAAAGAGCTAAAAGTGGAGCTGTGGCTCAAGTGGCAGAGTGCTGGCCTTGAGCAAAATAGCTCAGGGACAGTGCCTAGGCCCAGAGTTCAAGCTCCAGGCCAAGCAAAAAAAAAAAGGATAAAAAGAGATATGCTTTACAAATTAGCTTATGGGTACAATCTAGGTTTAATGGAAAGTTTGTATTGGTTTCATTTTGCCAGTCTTTACTAGATCACTTCTAGGATGAGACTTGTGTAAGCTGCTGGAAGCTGTTGGATTTAGGGACAGCACTCTGACCTCTTCTGGCTCCTTGGCTGCCAGCCTCTTTCCCTAGCAGGGTAGTGAACTGTTTCCTTTCGAGTACAGCCTTAGCTTTTCTTCAGATACATGTCACCCTCAAAATGAGTGTGGGATTAAGGGGACAGGGGGAGGTGGGTGAAGAGGAGAAGGGGGAAGAATGTAGTCAATAATTTCGTGTATAGCCTACAAAATTAAGAAAAGTGAGGGATTAAGAAAAGTGGGGCAGGATGGATAAGAATGTTGAAAGAGAATATTGATCAAGATGCATTATAGCTATAAATTGCTTTGTTAAATGGCAAGTCCTTTATACAACTACATAAAGATAATAGAAAAGAGTCCAACATTTACATACTAACACTCAAAGTGAGCCCTCCATACAGCACCTTCACAATAACAACAACAACAAAGCAAAAGAAAACAAAGTAAGATATGATTTTCCTGTATCAACTTAAAATTTTTAACAGGTACTCAATAATTCCTTATTATCAAGTCTACAGAAATAGGCCTTCCTCCCCCCCCCCCAATATCCAGGAAACTCTAAGGAAAGAAAGTTATAGACACTTTGACCTCTAGTTCTAAGGTCGTTTGTCCAGTCCCTCCTCATCCTGACCGCCTTGGCTCAGGTTTCCTCTCTCCTAGACGGTCACCTTGCCCGGTGGTTTTCTGACCACACTGAATTCACAATCAAAGCATCCTTGTTTATCAAGGATCTTGGCTTTACAGAAATGCTTCCTTGTGTGCTTTGGATCCCAATTTTTTTTTTGAAGTCTGGGCTCTGAGAGCCATTGTGTATCAACACGTGTACCTTTGTGTGTCCACGCACGGTAGAAGAGGTACACAATGACTTGTCTTTTACTGGCTATTTTTTTGACATGTGACCTCATGTCAAAAAACATACCACTGGTGTATAATCATCTCATTATTTTGATATGTGTTTTGGCACCTGCTCTGTGATCAATACTTAATTTCTATGATTTGGATTGTTTCTGTGAAACAAAGAGAGCTGTAGACCATTTCATACTCATTCCACCATGCCCGGTTTTAGTTAGTGTTTAAAACATATAGGGTATGTAATAAACTTGAGCGATCGCCCTCATCAGAATGTACTATTGCTGTGAGCTCTTACCCAGATAAAGCAATTAACACGCTATGAATATTTCAGACTACTTGCAGACAACAGAAATTGCATGGTGACTAATTACACAGTGAAGAGACAATGAATCTTTGTGTGATTGAAAACCTGATAGAAAAATCAAAGGGCAAAGCAAGGAATGGCTGGGATAAAAGGGATAAATTACCAAAAAAAAAAAAAAAATAACAACTAAGCGAACCAATTTAAAGATATTCTTAACCTGAAATAAGAAGGTAGGAAGCACACAATAAATAACAATAACAACAACAACAATACTAATAAATTCAGGGAAGCGGATGTGAATACTGGAATTGGCAATAGTATGAGCAGGTGCTTCCAAGCTGCTTTTGCTGGGAAGCATTGACTTCTTACTTAGGCTATGAATTAATTAAAGGCAGGAGAAAAGCTTGGCATCCCAGCCTTAACTTCTCAAGCATCTTTCAGCCATTCGCTCTGTGGTCAATCACTTTGGATTGTGGGCAGGATAGTATAGATTGATAACGTCTTCATGACAAAGGGCTAAAACTACCCCTAAGGAACAGCAAAGCTTTGCAGAGCAGACCCTCCTTCCCCTGGCCCCAAATGAGGACAAATACCCACAAAGAAGAGGCTACTCCTCGGAGCAGGAGAAATTATCTCCTGTGCACTGCATTGTCCCCTCAAGTGACGATAGTGACAACAATTTTTTTCTCTGGAATAGTAACACTCCAAGAGCAAGGATTTAGGTAATGACCAACTAGTCCCTAACTGACCCATCTTGAGACAGGGAGATGCCAGCCTGAGGCCATCTCACACATCTATTACATGGACTGGTAATTATGTTTGTCTATTGCCTCCTGCCCATGGAGAAGCCAGGTGCTGTCTCCATGAGGCTGCTTGCAAGCCTCCTTTCTTTGCCCTTCACTGTATCCCTTTTTCTTCTGATGTACAAGAAAGAGGCCAGATTGTAATATGAAAGCCCAGGAGTTTGAGCCTGCGGTCTAAAGCTCTAGAAAGATACACTGAAATTGTGAAACTAGATTCCTCCATACTGGGCTCTAGAAATAATGATCTAGGTTCAATCTATCTTAGTGTATGGTGCTTCTCCCAAAAGACTTTGAAATGGCCATTGATTTGATTACCCAGCTTCTTTTTGCTCAAGGCTAGCACTCTACCACTTGAGCCACAGCGCCACTTCCAGCTTTTTCTGTGTATGTGGTCTTGAGGAATGGAACCCTGGGCATCATGCCTACTGGGCAAGCACTCTACCACTGAGCCACCCTCCCAGCCCCCTATCCTGCTTTTGTAAAGTGGACTGTGTCCAGCAAGATGCATTGCTTTCTTTTAGCAGCAGGCTTTAGAAGCAGCCATGTCACATGCTTGGGTTCCACTCCTTTTTATCGTGTCTCTGTATAAAACGGTGTTGGCCTTTACTGGAGTTAGTTTGAGGCCCGCTGTTAGTCAGGAAAGGGGGAAATGAGAACATACATGCACCGACTGCAGAGCCGTCACAGGAATTCTGGCAATGAGATGTGAGAAGGCACCTGTCAGCCGGGGACTCTCAGCATCTCAGGCCCAGGGAGGAAGGCACCGTCATTTGCCACAAGCACAATCTTGCATTGTGTGTCTATCTGCTGCAAAATGAGTCACTTTCCTTCGTGGTTTTCTTGGATGGTTATTTTAAATGTGAAACACATCAGAAAAGCCAAGGAAGAGAAAAATGCAGCTTCTGTTCCACTTTGCTCTGTGCAATTCCAACCCCTAGAGCTTTGTGGTGCACATCTGCAATCTCAGCTGTGTGGGAGAAGGTATCGGTAGGAGGATCGTGGTCTACAGTTAGCCCCTAGTTAAAAGAATGAAAGAATGCATTTCACCTTAAAAAAGAAAGAAAGAAAAAAAAAATGTGAGTGCATTTCACCTTTAAAAAAAAAAGAAAGAAAGAAAAGTGAGGTTCTGAGTCCAAACTCTAGCACTGCAAAAACAACCAAAAATAAAACCTCACAAGTAACTACGGGTAGTATTCTTATGAAAAGCATGTAACTCTTAAGAAGTGAAATGGTCTATAAGTAAGAGATCTGTAAAATACTGTTTAGGCAAAGAGTATTCACTTGTAGCCTTCTTCCTTTTCTTCCTTTTCATTGTTGTTGTTTTGGAAACTGTGAAACATGTTTCCCCATAGAAGTCATTTATTCCCAGGTATTTTCCTGTCAGATACTTAAATGAGAAGAGCATCTGGTCATAACTACATGGAGACGTTAGGGAGAAAACAGTGTTCTCTGAAAAGCAGTGGCGGTGATGAGCACACCAGGCTGAAACGGTGATCTCAATATTTTAAGGGGTCAGTCATATTTGCATTTTGGTACACACATGCACTTTTCTCTTTCTCTATTTTATTATGACTTAAAGTATACAGAATCCAGGACAATCCCAGGTGTTACTTTGCAAAGTGTATGAACATTGATATTTAAAACATGGGGAAGAGCAAGGACATTGAACACAAACTGACCATTTCCCTCAAATGTGAATGCAACTCACCGTAGATGAAGTTACAACTTCCAAGGCTGCATCTGTCCACCCAGGTGACTAGAATTATAGTGCTTCGCCATCAGATGACTAAAACTTAAAGATGGCTTTTAGAAGGATGTAATATTTTTTTCTTGCCTAATCAAGTTCCATTAAGGAAAGGATTAAGCATTAACATTCTACTGTTTTTATGTTCTTCTAAATGAAACATGTGGAATGTGTTTAAATAAGTTTTATAGAAGTGGAGAACCACAAGACTGGTTGTTTAGCGTGCACAAAAAAATAAGCTTTTCTGAGTCACAGATGGAATAAATCTGATCAAAGAACAATAATAAATGCCTGTGTGGGGATAGAATAATAAAACCCATCAAAAATTGTTGAAAAGAAGGATGGGGGAAGAATGTGTAAGAAAGAATAAGAAGAGTGTAAATACAATCAACATATATTAGGTAGCTATGGGAATATGATGACAATGGCAACGCTTTATATGATTAATAAGTGCTAATACACAAAGATCTCAGCTTTCCATTCTCACTGGAAAGCTGTGTGGCTATCGGGAGGCATCAGCCATCATTCCTTGTAAATGTTATTATTGATTAGCTTCATGTCAGGGTGTTCGGTCTCAAAACATTATCAGCGTGTTGGGCCATCTTGAGACTTGAAATCATAGAAGACCTTGGGGCCCTACCGGCTGTAATAAGAGAGTGCAGCTTTCTCAGAAGTGAGTAAGACAGCAATATTTCAGATGGTCCAGAAGGTGGCTATATCTGGACTTTATAACTGTTACTATTTGTTTGTAAAAGGCCACCCATCAAACATCTGTGTGTATGTACATATATGCACATGGATACGTATGTTTGTATTTTGCTATTGGAGTTTGAAATGAGAACCTTGTGCTTTTCAGCTTGCTTGCTCACTTGGCTGGTGTTCTACCACTTGAGCCATATCCTAGCTCTGCTTTTTGCTGGCTATTTTAGTGATGGAGTCTAGGGAACTTTTTTTTTTTTAACCTTGATCTCAGTCTCCTGAATAGCTAGGGTTATAAGCATGAGCCACAGGCACTTGGCTTCAATACCTACATTTCTGAGAACTAATATAACCTTGATAATTTTGATTCTGTCGGAGAACAAGCGGAAATAACTCTGCGCGTGCATTCCTAGGCACACGGACTGAGCTGACTGACAGTTGAGTGACAGACCGCGTGTGTCCTCACTGAGATGCAGCCCCAGGTGCGTGGAGATCTGAGGGCACGTGGCAGCGGTCCAATGAGTAATTACAGGGTCTCAGTCACTTCTGTTAACTTCCAATTTGAAATCCTCTCTGCTATCTGTAGCATCTGAATATTGATGGCTGACAGAATAACACTGTAGTAGAAACATGACGCCACCTTCCAAACTCCACAAACACCATCTCCCAGGAGCATTATATAAATAGCAAAGCCTGCATTTGTGTGCAAAGACAGAGGACTGGAAGCCGTGCCACAGGATGGACTAAATGATGGAGTTTCTTTCTTGCAGGAATTTTACAGTACTGGATGATAATGGGCTGCTGCTTCTCCAGTAACAACAAGAACAACAGAACAACAACTATATCGCTATAAACACACACACACACACACACACACACACACACACACACACACACACACACACACCATAATGTCAGGAGGAGGATGACCAGATGTGAGTTGCTCACAACTGGCAAGCCTTTGGATCATTTTTTTGATAGGAGTGGAGACGAGGGGGCAGTAGGGTTGCATCTATTTGAAGACAGGCCATTTGGAAAAGGGAATCATTTTGACCTACAAAGACACAGAAGTCCAAGAGAAGGATGATGAGAAATGACTAGATGTGTACTCACCAATACACCTGGCAGGAACCGTGATCATTGGCAAATACTGGAAGGCTCCCTCCTGAGAATTCAGCCTGGGAGTAGCTTGTGTACTTTCTATTGCAGTGCTAAAGACAGCCCACGGCTGTCCTCGGAGTCCCTGGTTTTAGACCTTTGGTTCACTAGCAAGTTATTAAAAGCAAGGGAGATGGATTCCTGGGGGCAGAAGAGTGGAGGAGCTCCAATAAAGTCTGATTTCCTTCTGTTTGAAAATGCTTTGTAGTGGCACAATGTTTGGTCATGTCAGGAGTTGCAGGAATTCAAATGAGCTCAGGGAGAAAGAAGGGAAGAGCGTGGAGACACATGTGAGTCCCACGGTGCCTAACAGATGGCGTCAAACTGAAATTGATGTTGATAATCAATGTCAAAATATCTTAGGCTAGTATTGACAGAAGGTGTAGGGAGGAAAGCTAATCTAGGAAGCCTAATGAAAAATGCAGTCCTGAGCAAAAAGTGGCAGAGAAAATGAAGAAAAGGGAAGAAAAGTTACAGTGTTAACTCCGGCAACATTTGCATTCTAGTCTTTGTCACATGTATTTCCTGATAAATACAACGTCATCAAGAGCAGGTAAGCCATGTTGGGTTTCCTTTATTTAGAAGCACTTGGTCGGGTGGAGGAAGTGACTACTTGCATGGCTCTGTTTCTAAGGTTTGAATGTTCTCCACCTCCAAAGTTTCCTGTGATCCTAAAGGTGTAGGGTCCAATGGGGGTTCAGTAAGGGGTGTTGAAAGGATGGATCCTACTTTTGAAGGGGGACTTAGGTCTTGGTTACTCCAAAGGCTGAACAAATAGAGTTGCCTGATGGTAGATGATCCTACACTTTCATAAGCTGAATTAACTCTTTTCTCTATAAAAACTTCCTGGGTCTTAAACTCAGGGTCTTAGAGTCTTGTTTGGGTTTTTCACTCTATGCTGATATCCAACCACTTGAGCCACAGTTCCACTGCTGGCCTTTTGCTGGTTAATTGGAGACAAGGGCCTCAGGGACTTTCCTGACCAGGCTGGCTTCAAATGATGATCCTGAGATCTCAGCCTCCTGAGTAGTTAGGACTATAGGTGTGAACCACCAGCTCCCAGGCGCCTATACCAGTATTTGAGCTGGCATTGTAAACTCAACAAGCTGGTGTATAAGATGGTCTCTGTGTAGTTGCACACAGTCTGGTCATCTCTCAAATGTGGGTTTTCTACACCACCAGGGGAATTTTCAGATATTTCAGCAGTGAGATTCTAACAAATTCTCTTTTGTTCTTTTGACTTTCCACTTAGAGGTGGCATCTGTCTCATTCTGAAACTGAAGACAGCAGAGCGTAGCGAAGACAGAAGATTGATACGATGTGGCATGGCTAAACACAGGTAGCAAACCCAGGGCTCAGATTAAGTCTACTGGACCCCCAGGACCAGATCCTTCTGCTTATTTTTGGATAATTTCCTATTCTAGGTTTTTCTCAACTCTTCAGGAAATCTTACCAAAACTTGTCTAAATTAACTGTCAGATTACTTTGAGGTTCAACTTTTGTCTAAATGGTATATTTGCTAAGAACCAAGTTTACCCACAGCGTAGGCCTTGGGAAATGGCCTTCAGGATCTTTCTTTATCAAGACCTGGTCTATTTCTCAGGGTCTCAGGGTCTATTTCTGCTTGGAGATTGGCTGGCAGTGGGAAATGAGACTTTGGGCACACCCACACACCCAACCAGGTGGGCGGAAATGACCTCATTTAACTAATTGCTGCTGATGTAGGATTTAGTGGAATTAGACTTCTTCAAGTAGGAAAAATATCACCAGGAAACATTCTTTCCTAGCTTTTTGTTTTTATAGCTGGACTTATCAAGACCAGGTTGGAAGCTTCTATATCTTTTTCTCTCTTTTTGAAAGATTCAAGGCCGACCTTGTGTTAGCAAATACACAGTGGTGTCACAATGGCCATAATATGTCGAGAGAAAAAACTTAAATCTTGCCAAGAATAGCTCCTACCTGGCTCCTCAGGCAGGACCTTTTCCAAAGGGAAATACACGTTTCTACAGCACGGAGGCAAAGAGCTGGTATTTTGTAATGCCTTTGCCAATTCACAGCAGCAACAGTTCTCATGCTATGCGAAAACCGCAGGATTGTCTCAACAGATGCCTTTAGTAAAAATCCAACTTCCTTTCATGATAAAAGCCCTGAGGAAACAGGAAGGAAAACAGGCCTCCACATTGTAAAGGCTATGCATGACAAACGAAAAGCCAACATCATATTACACAGAGAAAAATTAAAAACAACTCCTGAAAATCCTTGAATTCTAGGCCAGAGTGATCAGGCAAGAGAAAGAAATAAAATGGACACATAGCAGAAAGGAAGAAGCCAGTTTATCCATTAGTAGGTGGCATGCTCCCATTAAAAGATCCTAAAAATTTCACAGGAAGGAAGGAAGGAAGGAAGGAAGGAAGGAAGGAAGGAAGGAAGGAAGGAGGGAAGGAGGGAAGGGAGGAAGGAAGGAAGGAAAAGGAAACCATTCAGTTTGATAAAAACTTTCAGAGAAGTTGGGCTGGGAAGGTAGCTCAGTGGTAGAATGCTTGTCTCCCATGCATGAGGCCCTGGGTTCGATTCTTCAGCACCACCTAAGCAGAAAAAAGCTGAAAGTGGCGCTGTGGTGCAGTGATAGAGCTCCAACCTTGAGCTAAAAGATGAGGGACAGCACCCAGGCCCAGAGTTCATGGCCCCACAACCGACAAAAAACAAACAAACAAAAGCCTTCAGAGAAGTAATAATATACAAATCAACATCCACAATATCGTAAAAAAATTGCCTAGAGCTGGGCACCAGTGGCTCATGTCTGTAATCCTAGCTACTCAGGAGGCTGAGATCCGAGGATCATGGTTCAAAGCCAGCCCAGGCAGGAAAATCCATGACACTCTCATCTCCAATGAACCACCAGAAAATTGCAAGTGGCACTGTGGCTCAAGTGGTAGAGCACTTGCCTTGAGCTTGAAGAGCTGAGGGACAGCACCTCAGCCCAGAGTTCAAGCCCTATGGCTGACCAAAATAAAAAATTGCTTAGAAATAAACTAAGGAGCTGAAAGCCCATCACAATGAAAATTTAAAATACTGACAAAGCCATTGAAGAAGGCACTAGAAGGTGGAAAGAACTCTCAGGCTCCTGTATTGGCAGAATCCATAGTGTGAAAAATAATTACACTACTGGAAATGAGCTATCTACTCAATGCAATCTACACTCCCCCCCAAAAAAAAAACCCAATCCAATTGGTCACGTAAATAGGGAAATCAACCTTCACACTCATATGGATGGTGACATGATTGTCAGTAGTCTTCCATATTAATTTCCCCCCATTGCAGTATGGTAGGTGGGTGGGATGGTGGGTGGGTGGAGAGGTTTTATTCTCACTTTGACCCTAGTGGTTATAAATCATGGAACTTCAAAATCATAAAAATTCTAACCTTAGTAATGACTCCTCCCTATTCTCCCACTCCAGGAATAAAATCTAGTGTTATAGGGCTAATATAATATTATTTTTCTAAAAATATAGATGATCTGATACAAGAAAATTATCAGGCTTTCTTTGAAGCCTATAATTCCTACAGTGATTTAATTATTTCCTCTTCAAGAAGGCAGGTGTTGAGACACATGAAGACCAAGTATAAGCATACTATTTGAATAAAGAAAAAAAATCCTCACTATATTTCAACTAATTGTGATCAAATATCCTTATTGGGTCATCTCGAAATCAAATCATAGACGTCTGTTTTATGCAAAGCTAGTTATTGAGGTAACAAACCCAATTGTTCTAATGAAAGCTTGGAGACAGTATGGAAACACATTCCTATGGAAGAAAAAAGCACTTTGGTAAAGCACACGAACCGTGTAACATGACAGCTGGATTGTTTTTCAGAGGACGGAGATCTTGTCCATTTGTCTTAGTGATGAATTGTTTGGTCACCAGGAAGAGAAATTCACTGCAACTGGGTTAGGCCAAAATAAAAGAAAAATTAAAAAAATGATTGGGAGGACTCACCGAGTTCCTGGGTTTTCTTCAGAGAGCAGGCGAGAGCCTGCAGGTAGTAGGAGTCAGCCAGGTGGCACCTGTCTGAGTTGCTGTGAAGTCCGCTCTCCTGGTCCACGGCCTCCAAGGAAGAGAGAGACTGACCTTCCCAGCCCAGGTCACTCTTCCTCCGGAGCAACACACATGGCCGGGGTGGGTGGTCTTATGGTCCATTTCCTTCCCAGCATGTTGGAAACAGCTCAGCATGGGGCTGTGTCAGCCTCGCTGCATGTCACCTTGTCTGTATTTGTTCTAAATTAGTGTTTCCTGATGATGTAAACATGTTGATGCCATAAACGCAGCAAGAAAAAAAGAATATTCTGACAACACCTCATCCATTTCTTCATGACGCCTAGCTCAGTCACACACACTGGTGAGCCCACGAGCAAATGGTTTTCAAATGCTATTTGGGGGTGATGGGTGATTGGTAGAGATTGTAGATTTTCTTTCCCTCTCCCTCTGCCACCCCCCCCCCGACCATGATCATTTCTTAGTTTCGTCTATGTTTTTTTGCCAGATGTCAAATGTCAGTGTGGTTGGTATTTACCACTTCTAATTTGTTACTGCTGGGCTAGGGTGAGCTGTGAACCCAAGGAAACTTTATTACAATTGTATATAAAATAATTTAAGCTAATTAAATTTTAGTGAGAAGGTCATTCGGCTGAGGAAGTCTCATGACCCTAGGGGGATGGCTCTTGAAAGCTGTATGCTTCTGACCACATGTGAGAAGGGAAATAGACCTGCTTAATGGATGTGGAGTTGCCTAATGGAGTCTCTGGGATCATTGAATTTTTAGCACCGATTTCTTTAATTCCATCACCATGGTCTGGATTTAATCAAACACATTCCACCTATAGCCTGTAGCCTTAGGGCTCTTAGAGAAGCTCAAGCCCCATGTAGTTGACAGAACTTGCCTTCTTCAGACGGAGAATTGGGAGAAAGATTGGCTAGGGGTGAACTTTTCGGATCATCACCAGGAAAGGAATTTGGCAGAAATGGTAATGCATAATTTCCAGGACTAAGTCAAGAAAGGCTTCAGACAGGCTCTCTTCCAACGTTTGCTTGGGGAGCTGTCAGCCATCATGGAAGATGCCTGGCTATTCAGAAGAGAGACCACCATGAGGAACTTCCATGTAAGGATAGAGAGGTCTTAACAGATACCCAGGCTGACTCCAGCCCTCATGAGGTTCTAGATCGTGTGTGTGTGTGTGTGTGTGTGTGTGTGTGTGTGTGTGTGTGTGTATGTGTGTGTGTGACAAAACTTTCAAGATGACCCTAGCTCTAACTACCCTTTGTGCATAGCCAGGAAAAGAACCTGAGCAAGAACATTCTAGATTATTCTAGTCAATAGCCAGACTCACAAGTAACAGAAAGTATGGCTGTAAACTACATCTTTTGTGTGACAATTGTTAGGCAACAAGAAGTCATTGGAAAATACTTCTTTTTTTTTTGGTTTTGGAGCAACACAAATTTGGGCCAAACTGAGTGATTTTAGGTGTAAGAAAAACCCATACGGCCAGCATTCAGTCAGCCATTATACCATGTTGGAGAGCTGACTGCCCAGTACTAGCTAGTTTTGCTCTTAGTGATCTCTTAGTCTTTACTTCCTGTTTTCTGGGAACCATGGAGGATTTTCCCGGTGCTCCTTCTATGTTCCCTAGGCTTAGGGACAACATGTAGTCGCTGGGGTCCATGTGCTCTTTGGTGGGCATTGTCTCAGTTTTCTGTCGTGTGTCACAGTGTTATTTCACAGCTCCACTTCATTGACAGAAGACCATTCATGCTTTATCTTTCGCTCAATGCCTGAAAGACCTGCAATTGGCTTTCTAAATCCATTACCAGGTTCTGGAAATGAACTAGATTAATCTATTTTCAATTTATATTGATTAAGGAGAAACAATGGAGCCATATTTAAAACTTAGCCCAAACTCGAACTTGCTTTTCTATTCCTCGATGCAGTTTAGAAGACACAGTTTGTAGATAGTTTTGGAAATGTTGTACAGGCATGTAGTAGGCAATCATTAGTAACAATTGAAAAATCTATATTTCCCCTGTCTACACCACATCTGTACCGTAGTACAGTGAGAACATTAGCAATCTTTTATTTTAGTTGCAGTTTGAGAATTCATCTATATCCTTATTTATCAAGATATATATATATATCTTGATATATATTTATCTTGTTTATACTTACGTATTATTTATGTGTATTTATCAAGATATATAGTTATTTTATATATATATAATCATATATATATATATATATATTGCTAGTATTGGGGCTTGAGCTCAAAGTCTTATGTTCTTGCTTGGTTTTCTTGCTCACAATGTGCGTGCTCTACCTCTTGAGCCATGTTTCCAGCCCAGCTTTTGGCTGGCTTGTTACAGATGGGGTTCTCAAGAATTTTTTCTTCTCTGGCTGGTTTCAAATAGTAATCCTTTGGATTGCAAGTGTGAGCCACCAGGGCGTGGCCAGACTTGTATACATCGTCCATAGAAAGACTTTGACATGAAGAGTACTTTCTATTTCTGTGAGCCAGAATAGAAAGAATAGAAAGCTACAAGAGGTAAGATGAGAGAAAGAACATGTATCCCAAGCCCACCATTTTTAGATATGGAATCATTAATTCAAAGAAGCCAAATATTCTGGTGACAGAATTAGGGAATTTATTGGAGTGTGGCCAAGATGTTCTGTGGGGTGCACTGGCTCGCGCGGTGGGTACTGCTGTTTCATGAGGCGGCAGACTCCAGCAAAAAAAAAAAAACAATCTCATCAGGATAATTTGTTTACTGAGTTCTCAGAAGGAGCGGTGGCAAAAATCAACTGTCTAGAAAAAAATTAAACTTCTAAAGGATCAAGTCTCTTTAGTCATATGTGGTTGGGAATGGTGTTCAGAATGCTCTGTTTTAAGCCTTGGGATTTTTTTTTTTGGGTCCGGTCGTGGGGCCTGAACTCTGGGCCTGGGCGCTGTCCCTAAGCTCTTCAGCTCAAGGCTAGCACTCTACCACTTGAGCCACAGCGCCACTTCCGGCTTTTTTTCTTTTTGCTTACGTGGTGCTGAGGAATTGAACCCAGGGCCTCAGGCATGCAAGACAAGCTCTACCACTGAGCCACCTTCCAAGCCCAAGCTTTGGGATTTTTGTCTCTTCACTTACAACTCTCAGTCAGCATTTGGTGCGTTGCTGGCTAACTTCTCAGGGAAGGGTTGCATGGTATACTTGGTGTCATTTCTTTTGTTTCATTTGGCTAGTTTTCTTCTGAATGACCTTGTCTTCCTTTCTTTACATCTTTAAAGATCTGATTTCCAAAGAAGGCTACAATCCCAGGGGCCAGGGGTAAGGACTCCAAAATATCTTTGAGTTTGGTCCAAGGGACACAACTCATCTGACAACAGACTCATTAGCAAAACATCTTTCAAACATCTTTCATCCTCCTACTCAACGTTTGCATCCACAGAATAGGGAGCGAGTCAGTTGGTCTCCTGGCCTCTGCTTCAGTGTTTTCTAGAAATCAGCTGTTCCATAAAGACCTACTGATTGACAGTGTGACTGTACTGGCCGTGAGACATATTGACACTTCCAAGCCCTGCTGAAACCAGAGGGAGACATGGACATGGCATATGCTCCAAAGCAGATGTGTTCTGAATGAGCACTGCATGGGAACACTGAGCCCCAGGGAGCCCTTGTGGAATTCACCACGAAATAAAGACAGAACACAGACCTAGAAGACACTCTGAAATTAATAGAGTTGGCTGTGCAGTTGAGGGGTGAGAAAAAACCTTTCTCACAATGTTACTAAAGGTGAAAATCCATCAAGGAACCTCTCAGTAGAGTTGGCTGTCTCTTTACCCTTTATTGTATCAGAGAAGCTCATTGCCAAGTTGAGAGCAAAGGAAAAGAAAAACATCAGCCCATACGCTGATGGTAAGAATAGCTGCTCTCAGGGATACTGTGTCATGCGACCTTGGAAATGATTGACCTTTCTGTAATATGAAGGATGCTCCTTTTTGGCTTGACTCCTCAGTTTGAGTTTGTAAACAACAACAACAACACTAATAACAATAAACTGTATTCTTGTGATGACAAATGTTATCCTGTAAAAAGCTATGGCCCTTTAAAATCAAGTCTGCATTTCAGATGCATGCACATTTATATTCATGCACATGCATATAAAACCACATTGCACAGGACTGACGTACATAAAGGAAGACCAAACAATAGATAACTATCCTTGGTTGGTCCTTGCTCTCCTGAAGCTGGGGTGGGTATTAGAGTCCTTAGGTTACCCATCCCATCCCATTCATTTTGTGTAGGATCAGCTTCAGTATCCAAGGTGAGAAAAGTATCAAAGAAGACAGAAAAAATGGCTCAAGACAGGTTATTTGTGTGAGGGCAAGGCACAGAATGAAAGCAATAGGAAGCCTTTTTTAAAGATAGTGAGCAAGAACATGAGTGAAGACAATGAGCTAGAACTTCAGTGATAAATGCAAACCGAGCTGGTAGGTCCTATTCTTCTATGGTGAGCAAGATGGATGGCCCAAGTAGTAGAGTCACCCAAGGGCCTGTCCAGGACCTGGAGCTTGGGAGAAAACACACTTTCTTCACATTGATAAATGGCCCTAGACTTGCCAAGGAGGATGTGGTGCTGCCCTAGTTCCAGGAAACCTATGAAAACAATTGTTCTAACTATGCACCGATGACAACGACACACACACACACACACACACACACACACACACACACACACACACACATCAGTAATGAATTCTTCTCTACTAACTCCACACATGGCTCTTTGGGGACCAACACACAGGCCTGCTCCATCTGGCATCATAACAGTCATCTCAGGATAGCTGGAGGCGGTGCTGACTGGCCACGGGCAGTGCTGGCTGGCCACAGGCTGCCTTCCTACCTGTGCTGCCTTTACAGCTATCTGTATTTTCTAAGGCAATATCCTGTCCTCTTGTGACAAGAGAACACTGAAGTCAGTCTGGCTATTTTTTCCATTTTAAATCTTTCAATTTATTAGGAATGAATGCTAAAGAATAAGGGGGAATAAAAAAACAACATGTAGACCAAGAATGCTAAAAAGATTATAGAATAATACTGGAGGTGAAGTGTTTCAAGGACATTATGGGATAGTTATGGGGAAACACTGGATTTGGTTACTTGGAAAAAAAAAAACGGAGTAGGTCTATGTCGACCTCTAAGTAGCATGACAGGAGTGCACAAAGTTTATCCACAGACATGATTGGTTATCTTGGGATATGATGTGAGAGTGGGCGTGGTCTGCCCCAGAGGGAGAGCCGCTCACAACGCTGCTGCTAGCGGAGCCATGCCTTTATCCTGATCCTCAAAATGCATCCTTTTCCTGATGGAGCTTTCCTTGTAAGAGGAGGGAGAAATACCATCTCCAAACGACTTAAAGACCGATTCTACCTATTTACAGATACACAGGTGCACAGGCAAAGGAAGAAGGATGGAAAGAAGGGATATTTGTGGGAATATGAAAATAAGGTGGCAGCTGGGGAAAAGGAGCCATGGTTTTGTGACTAGATGACTTGGACCAGGTGGCCAAAGGCTTGTCTGCACCCACAAACAGATCACACAAGCCCGAGACAGGAACTAGAGGTCAGGGTAGGAGGTAGCTAGCTGCAGAGAGTGTCAGTCTGTCTGTGTGGAAGCCAGGGAAATCATTTTGATCTTTGTCCCAGTATCAGCAGGAGCAGGGCCTGGTGAAAATGAAAGCTCATTTTCAACTCCTGTTTCTAGAACCAGGCCTTACTCCCAAACATAATTAAAATGGCCACATGAATACCAGTTTAAAACCATCTGGTCAGACTGGCCTTTGTTTCTGGGTTTGAATTTCTGCTTTAAGATACTACCACAAAAGAGGAGGTCGACGGGCATTTCTTATTCAAGACATTCCAAGTTCAGAATGCAGAAAGCCTGCCTTGCACTCAGATGACAATTCTTGGAGCAGGCCTCACGACTACCTGCCGTGTAAGCATTATTGAACAAAGGCCCCACCGTGTACAAAACAAGCAAGTAGCATTTGTCCCTGCTCCTGGCATGGCAGGACTGCTCCTTTGATGACCGTTATCAGGTCTGGCCCACAGAGCTGACCAGCCTCCCAAACGTTGGTGACCGAATATTTTTGAAATAACATCACCCCCAGGTAATGAGTCAGAACCAGGCGGGTCTCACTACTGAGTTCTTTTTCCAATGGAATAAAATGTATAACAGAGTAGTGGAAGGTATGCAGCCCAGAGGACCATAAAATTGCATGTCCGTGTATGTTTTGGTGATTTACTCAGCCTCTTTTGTTTCCCTTCCCCCTCTCCTGCTAAGGTTGAAGGATTTAGAGCTTCTTACGTCAGATGGCTTATCAGGCCTAGTTTTACCCTTATTATATAACTAATCACTTGCCTCATATTCAGGAGATAATTTCTATTTCATCATCACCGCCAATATGCTGAAATTGCTTTGACGTAGTGTCTTTACTGTTGTTGTTGTTGTTGTCAACAGGTTCTGTTTCCCAAGCACACCTCCGGTTAGCCTCCGTTTTGTAGTCCTGAATCCGGGATGATGCCTGCCAGGGTCCAGCTCCGTGCATTTCCCCGCTTTCCTGCTTCCCAGGCAAGACCTGGCCATCAATCAAAACTTGACTAAATGTATTCAAGTTCTTGTTGGCAAATAATTGCCCTTCCACACTTCATAATGGTCTCACTCCATTTCTTGCAGACACAAAGAGATGACGAGTTTGGCTACATTACCAGTTTTCCGAGCATGGAAATAAACATTTAAAAAAAACACAATTGTAATTGCAACAAAGAAAATTCTAAGAAGCACCCTTATCTGAAAGGAACCAACTGCAGAATTGTTTCTAGGGAAAATAAAACGCAATAGATCAGCGAGTACAGTTCTGTAAGGATTCTTCTCCATGCCAGAAACTCATCTCTGTTGTTGGTGCTTCAATTCTCCATAGTACATTTCAGGGACTGTTTTTCATCAAGTCACATATGAGATCTGTCTTTGCTTAAAATATGTGTGTGGCCAAAACTAAACAGGGGCTCTAGGAGGCTCTGATTGTATGGTAACTGGTTCATGTTTTTAGTCTTCATGGTGTTTTTTCAAGAGGGGAAGATCCCAGCAGTCTCTAGGACATCTCCCTTCAGTTGGTTAGACAGGATTATTGCTTTCCAGCAAGACCGTGTTGTCCACATCCTTCTGAGTCTCCTTTCTGTTATACCTGTGACGATTGTTTGATCAGAAACTTCCCGGATGCATGCTTCAGCATCCCTGGGAGGAAGTCAGAAGCTCCGCAGGAGGAATGCATGGAAAGCTACAAGACTCCCCCACGGGAAAGATGTGTGCACATTCTGCAAGATTCCAGATCCGCACCAGGGGAAGAGAGTCAAGGCAAAGCATTCCATTCTTTTTCTCAGGCTATTTTCCCCTCTTATTTTTGCATAAAGAGATCCAAGAGAAAGAATATACGCCTTGTGGCTTGTCATAGGATGTATCTTTCTATCTACAACGTACATACATATAACTATATATCTGTATATACACAAGTATATGTATATACATGCAAATACATATACATAAATATGCATATTGCAAGCATTCAAATATACACATGTACACATGTATGTATATCTACATATAAACATTCACATTCTCATACATATATGTATACATGTGTATATATGAAGATTTGCCTTGTATGCATAAGTGTGTCAGTATAGGTATACATAGATGTGTACGTATCCTACATACACTTATATAGGCTACATGTATACATGCATGTATACATGAAAAAGGGCATGAAGGTATTAGAAGGTAAGTTAAATATGCATTCCTTTTAAGGTCTAAGAAATGAGGAAGGATCTATAATAGCTTATTGTCCTTGAGTACATGTCCAGTATTTCAAAAGTAATCCAGATTTACTAATAGTCAAATAAGTGTAAAATTACAAGCAGACACTCTAACCCCAGAAAAGAAGCTCTTGTTGTGGATCTGAGCATTTAATGATCCCTCACTGACCCCAACAGGCTCACTATAAACGGAGCCTGGGTGACAGCTTCACACGGGAACACATCCTTTTTTTGGCCCACCTTGTTTTTCACTTGTGAAAATTTCATCCAAGCGGATTCCCTACTTCATTAGATACTACTCCTCTCCTCTGCTTTTATAGCTTAGACAAATACATGTACATTTTTTAAGATTGAAATAAAGATGGGAAGCTGCAGAAATGCAAATGCAAATATTCAAACAATTCTAGAAATTCAGAGGTGTTAAAAATACAATTTCACAGGGCTCTCAATGTCAAGCAACATAGTAATATTTTGTTGATTGTTAGTGTGGGTAATTATTGAGCCTTCATTCATAATGCACATGGATGCATAATATTTTGATCACAATATTTCACATGCATAATGTATTCCAGTCACATCTGCATCTTATTATTGTTTCTTATTCAACTCTTGCTCTCTTTAGAAGAGTTGTTCTCTCAGAAGTTCCTTCCCCATGCCGTGTATCAGCAATTCATATAAAATTCATTACCAAACTGTTGTTTTATAATTTGACAGCACTAGAATACGTTTGCATTCAGGATAAAATAATAGCAATTACAGCACAAAAAGAAAATCTTGCCACCCTTAGAAAGATTGTTAATTTCCTTTCTAAGTGACCAATGCATTCAAACCAGCAATTCAAAACTTAAGAGCTTGAGGGAAAAAAATGTCCAAAATGACTTTGGGTCTTTAGAAAGAAAACTATTTTGAAAAGAACAAACTCTGATTGATTGCACATTGGTATAAAGATGCACATGGGGATAGCTCTACAGCCCAGAGATGGAAAAATTCCTGCTGGAATCACAGAAAAATAAATGCATTTAAAGAGGGCCTAAGGCAGTAGAAGCAAGAGAATTGAGAACTGGGGAAATAGCATGAGTTGCATTATTTGAATGTTATTAGAAGTGCATGTGTCTGCAATGCCATCTGGAGAGTTTATTTCGAGGTAGCTCAAATCAGCACACCTAGATGGGCATGGCTGTATGCTAGGTTTCAAGGATTTCTGTATTTTCCCAGGTTTCTGTATTTTCCAAAAAAAAAAAAAAAACCAGATTACAGTGTAATTAACTTGGATGAACCCAGGTCCGAGTTGAAGGACTGAGATCCTAGCTCCAACTTTTCAAACTAGTGGTTAGGCTTGGGCAGATGCTTTTACCAATCTAAACCTTATTTTATTCTTGGCTTCAAAATAATGGTGCCTAAGGCAGCCTCCATTTCTGTCACCCAGAGACTTAACTGTGGGCTATTTACCAGTGAGAAAGTCTTTGCCAGTCTAGGTGTTTAAACAAAATTGTGTGAAGACACCAGTTACAAAAAAAACAAGCGGCAAAATGCCACGGTCAAGGCTATGTAAGCACTTGTGTGTTCATTCATTCGTTCATTCATTCATTCATTCACCAATAGACATTTCGTTGGGCCAGGAGCATGACCCTGATCTAAGCTGGGTACTGGAGCTACGGGAATAAAGATGGCTTCTTTTCTATCTGTCCTTACAGAGCAGGTGCACAGGTGTGCATTCCATTACTCTACCATGCTGCAAGATTGTTCTGGAAAGTTAAGTTCAAGGTGTCATTCGAGTTAGGCCAGGACATTTAAGCTGAGAATAAGAATTACCCAAGTGGAAGTGGAAAGGGCTAGAATGGTGACTAGGCGGATCAAAGAGATGGCTGGTGAGGGGGACCAGGCACCAAGGAACGTCAGCTCTGTTGGAAGTGGTGACAGGGTGACAGGTGATGACCGTAGAGAGTAGAAAGGCCAACATGGGAAGATCTCATAAGGCCTAGTTGTTTGTCTCTTGGCTGGTGAACAAGAGCTAGGGAAGAGCTGGACACGGGTGGCCCATTTTTGTAATCCTAGATACTGAGAAAGCTGTGTGTTTGGGGTGTGGGGGGGCGGCCGAGTCTGATCAAGGGACACACTTAGACATACTTAGCTTCTTCTCTGACTCATCCTTCCTTCCCTGGAGGGTTTGGAGCTTTTCAGCTGCACTGTGTCCCTTCTCTGTCTTTCAGCAGGAGCCCTGCTGGGGTGGGGGGGATCCCCAGGTTGGTTCTATCCCCTGTTAGAACCGTACTGTACTTTGATTTCCAAGAAGGCTGCAGATGCATGAATGGTATCCATGGAACGTCCCACCGTATTGTGGTTGAAAAACCATCACCAGGAAGGGGCGTCTGAGGTTTCTGTAAACGAAGATGCACAGGATGGCTTGCAGTTGAGTCGCTCACCCCTTCCTCCATCAACACGCCCAAGTCTTAGCTTCTGGCGCCTCTGATTGTGATGACGGTGTGTGTGTGGGGGGAGGGGTGTGTGGGGATGGAGGGGATTAGAGTCACCATAGATTTAGTTACTGAAGGTGGAGATTTTTGGAGTAGAGTAGCCTTTGATTCTGTGGTTCTTCCACAAAAAGGTTTGTGTACACACACACACACACACACACACACACTCGTAATACCGTGTGAAGATGGAGGAGACAAGAGTGTTGCATCTTGAAGCCAAGGGGTGTGTTAAAGACGGATAGCAATTCTGAAAACACCAAGGTGGAGTCCCAGAATAGGATTCTCCTCACAGCCTTCTCAAGGAACCAGCCCTGTGGACAGCTTATCATGGATTTCTACCCCGCAGGACCACATCACAGAAAGCAAGCTTCTGTGGTTTTAGCCACTTCATTTGTGGTGCTTTCTTAAAGGAGCCTGTTCTAAGCCAATACGGTGGAAAAAAATCAATTCAGAATTTCAGTGTTTTGTGGGGCTATGTTTTAGTCAAATTGCTTATGTTTATAATAAAATTATCACAATGTGCCTCCAAAGAGGTTATTGAAGCTTCATGGTTGTCTAGCTATTAAGATGAATACAGGCAAGATATTAATGTAAATCCCTGGTTTGAAACCAATATTTATATTGATAGGATTGATCTGCATACAAATGTCAAATGTGAAATTAATGTCAGCATATTTTAAAGCTTAAAAAATAGCGATGTCAAGGCTGTATCCTTTGCACAATTTTGAATTATTATGAAATAGATATCGGCAAACTTGTTTACCCCTAGAGGGAACTACTCAGAAGCACTGGAGAAATGGTATTGTCCACAAGTGGCTTTGTTGATGATGTGTTATTATTATGTCCTTGGGAATTAGACATAATGGTTTGAAAATCCATAGAATGGAAATTAAATTCCTAACTTTATTTCTGACTCATTAGTGACCTAGAGACACCTATAAATTAATGTGTAACATTTGTTTTCTCTAAAGGTGAAAAATTGCCTGTTGTTTTTATTCTCTTGACTTTACTGAGATTAGGTATATATTGTTTTTTTTTTTCTCCCTGAAACACAAAATGTTATAATCTTGTAGAATGAACATAATTCAAAGACAATATAGACACGTGATGGTAGATGCCCAAAGGAACAAAATTTACTTATGTGACTATTTGGAGTATTATAATTGCTCAACCTAGCAGAGTGTGCAGAATGATACATGGGGATTGATGTATTTCAGATTAAACCACCATTGTGTGTTCTGTGTGTGTGTGTGTGTGTGTGTGTGTGTGTGTAAGAAACTGTGTGTGCTAATAAGAGATCTCAAATTAAGAGTCCTTGAACTCATGAATATAGAAGTATCTAATCTGGGCTTCTCCAAAGAAATCTATGGGACAAATATAGATGATTTATTGTCAGCAAATCAATCACAAAGTCATCCTGGCTATGAACTTTTACAGTCTATTCTCAATACATCAGAGACGGGCCAAGCTGGTGGCTTCACTCAGTTGAGTCCCAAGTCTCAAGAACCAGGAACTCTGGCATCCTGTTTTGCTGCAGCTATTCTTTGAAGCATGTAGTGACAGCTCATGGTTTTATTTTAGTGTATACTTCTTTGATTAATAACAACGTCGATCATCTTTTGCATGTCTTTGTCAACCATTCTTACATCTTTAGTAAAATGCCTACTCAGTTCTTGGATAGAGAAATTTCTTGACCTTCTTAACATCGCTGTAAATTTCTTAAGAAGGGAGGGGGGATGGGAGAGAGTGACACGGGGTGTGGGGGAGGGGAGTCTGATCAAGGTACATTGGATCCATATATGGACAAGAATAAATGAAACCTCCTCGTACAACCAACGGATGCCAACATACACGAGGGAAGAAAACATCACCAAATAAATCTCAAATGTAATTTTAGCTGCCATGAAAAATATTGGAGTGTTTTATTTTTTTTAAAAAAAGAAAGATTCAAGGGACCTGAAAACAAATGTGTGGGGAAGGGAAGGAGCAAGAGGCATCTGTGTTTAATTATGTGCTTGATTTTATTGTTTGTTTTCTGTCACTTTATCTTTGGAAGACTGTTTAGACTCAGGATAGAGGATGCCTACACATGAATGAGAAATGGATTCTTAGCAACTATAGAGGTTCCAAAGTGCAGCAGAACGGACTGTTGGGAATGTGGGGTCATGAGATAAAATCACCACTTATGGCCAATCGCTTATTTCAAGAACCAACTGACTTGGCGCCTCCCTAACTTGGAGCTAGTTTTCACAGTGACAGAGCTTTGTAAATGATTTTATGTAAACCTCAGGAGACCGAGTACAACAGGGACAATGGCATTTGCGACAAGCCACTAGCTCCCATTCCACAAGACACTGTGACATGATCTGTTCATGTGGGGAGGAGATTTATGGAGAAACAGTTCGTTTACTTCATTTGGCCTTGTGATGGGCATAATAATGCACCCCCCCTCTCCCCGCCCTGCTTCCGAAGAAGACCACACACTAATTCCTGGGACTGCAGAACACTCTTCCTTACCAGGAAAGAGGATTTAGCAGCTATGAATAAATTGAAGATCTTGTGATGGGAAGATTATCCTAGATTCTTCAGTGTAATCACAAGGGGGACTTTGAAACCTTTCCCAGCCCTGATCAGAGGGATATGGAAATATAGAAGACAGGCACAGAGACAGACATCATTCCTTCCTCCATCTGAAAACAACGCAGGAGTTTGTCAGGAGCTTAGAAAAACCGATGGCCTCCAGAGAAGAAATGCCGTCAGTCTTGTCGACATGTTGATGACGGTGACTAGAAGTACGCTGGCCCTGTGAACTTTAAGATGGTACATTTGCTCATGCTGTTTGAAAGGCCTAAGTTTGTGGTTATCATTACAGCTGCAATAGGAAACTCATAGAGAATGTGCGTCTTCGCCGCCACCAGGGATAGAAGCACACAATGACAATTACTCTCAGAACCCAGGGGTGGCGTTTCCAAACAAACGCATGCTTTCTATGTTAAAGACTGCATACTCTCCCACACAGGCATGAGTGCATTTGCCTAGTGCACGTAATTTCAAATTGTTAAATGCAAAAGCTAATTCTGCCAAGTTGCCACCACTGCCGAGGGATTCCGCATCGTAAACAAAATACAAATGGAATAAAACATGGGGGTGATTTCTTTTTCCTTCGAAGGAGAGCAAACTGCTGAATAAGAAAATCAGCTTTCGATTGCAAAGATGGACGCTTCTTGCGCATGCCACATTATCAATCCAGTGGCTGTAGCTTATAGGTGTTTATCTTGCCAGGCGTCAAGCTGAAGGAGCTACTACTGTTTGGATCACGCTGTACTCATGGTGCAGCAGGGATGGGAAAGTAGCAGTGGACAAAGAAACAACAAATGGTATAGTTTCTAGATGAATATAGTGTACGGGACTTCCATTGGCTGCTGCAAATCACATAATGAAGTCTGGTCATTTATTGAGCAAAGGAGTATGTTCTACCAGACAGGGACATTGCCAGTCACATGAGAATCACGGGGGAATAGGGATAAAGGTGAGTCACTAGTTGGCAACAATTCTTTTTTTAAAAAATAAGTTTTTTTTTATTGTGGAAATACTGTGCAGAGGGGTTACAGTTACATGAGCAAGGTAATGAGTACAATTCTTATCAAGCGTTGTTGCCTCCTCCTTTGTTTTTCCCCTACCGTCCCTTCCCTCCCACCTCCTCAGCTACATCCCTCCACCCCCCCTAAATTGTAAAGTTCATTGTTCAACATCTCCTTGTTACAATGGGTCAACCTGTATCCCTAGTTAAGCATTTTGTTTTTTCCCTTCCCCTCCCCAAATTAGACTGACATCAAATACAGTGAAAACAGGGGTTATACTGTGGGGGAGGGACATACAAAGCAACAACAACAACAACAAAATCACACGGTACCTTATAAATTAACTTAGAAACAATTGCAACAAAGAAAGAAACACTTGTGTCCCTATCTTGGGGTTCATTTTGCTTAACATCATCTTACCTGGTCATAAGTACATAGCTTTTGACCTTTTCTGCTTGTCCCAGACATATACTAGTTTCTTTGGGCCTGGCTTACTTCACTTAATACAATTTTTTCCAATCTACTGCCATTATTATTTGGCTTTGGTTTCTGGCAGAGAGAGAGAGAGAGAGAGAATCTAAAGGATAGATGCTATAGGCCAGACAGAGGTAGATTTGCAGAAGTATAAGCTTAGCAGAGGAACTCAAAGATTTTGTGCAATTCAGTGATAAATCCAAAAGAAATTTGTTGTCCTGGCACCGAGTCCAATTCCAGAGGCAGTTGTCTTGAAGATTTATACAGCCTGGTTGGTTCTACAGGCTGTAATTCATTCATAAATTCAGAAAGGTACAAAGTCTACCAAGGATCCAGTTGGGGGTGTGCCTGTCACTTTGTAAAAATCCTCTAAACAGAGATGTGTCTTTAATACATATTTATAGTTAAACAAGAAGAATACCTTATACCTGTCCGAGAGCTCAAAAATATTCACCTGAGCCCCGTAGAAAGCCCATAGGCCAATCGCTGATGTGGTCTTGCAGCCCAAGCATCGTATTTATCATACTCCTTTAGAATTCTTCCATCTAGGTGCTAAGGACAAACCCTGAACCATTTTCTTCTCCCAGGCAGCCTGTTCCGTGGGGTGGAGCTTTCCTTGCTACCCACGGTTCTCACCCTCCAGTCACACATTGAATAGGAAACACCTCTAGGTCCTAAGTTCAAGCCCCCGGATTAGCACAAACCAAACCAAAACAACAAAAAACCCAAAACATTGAGGACCATCTGGACTTAAACTTGCTCTTCCTCCCTGGTGCCATTTATATCATTTGGGGGAAAACCCAGTCACTCAGGAAACATATCGGTGTATTTATTTTTAAAGCTATTCTGTGAAGATAAAGCTGGCTCACATCTGCTTCACGGCGACAGTCCCTGAAGAATGATTAGCTCCCAAAGACTCTGTGTGAACTGCCAGGGTCCCTCTGGTCATGTCTGATGCTTTTGACAAAATACAATACAAATAATTAAAAAGTGGTTTTTGATCTCCCCCACGCGCCCCCCCCCCATCCCAACTTCCATCAGGCTGGGATTCGCCAAGTCGATGTAATATTTCCATAGCGTGTAGTGTATTTTAATTAGAATCAGAATGTGGTGTAAGGCTGAGTAACTTGTGTTCCATTTGAAGAATTAAAGAATCACTCAAGCTTGTCAGCATGATCTGTAATTCTAATTCCAGACTCTGGTTCTGAATGCCAGCTGTACAGAATCCTTATTGTCCATCACATACCACCTGGAAGTATTTGTCACAGCAGAAGGAGGAAGCTTCTCATGTCTTTTTGGAGGGAGACTTTTATTAAAATTGGCTTCTTTTGATATCGTCCACAATCAATGGCATCCAGGGAAGGGCTTTAACTCCAATCAGAAACGCGGAACTGATTGCAATGTTTTAACAGCCACATAACAGATAGACGACCCTCTGAAGATTTTGCTTGAGTGGAAAATCAACATTTTAAGCGCCAAAGAGAAATACAGAAGCTGTTGACATTCGGCAAAAACAAAAATGACAACAAGAACAACAAAACAAACCCCTACCAGTCCTGCTTGGCACCAGCATCTCAAAAGAAAAAGAGTTCAAACATACTTTCTCTTCCTGGAAAGAAAGACAAGCTATTTGAGGAAGCCTTCGGCAAATTAACCAGCACAGGCTCGGGAAGTGATGAAGGTACTTCATGTTCTACAGGCGAAATCTCCACCTTTCATTGCCTTCTATGTGTCAGCAGTCATTAGAAACCAAGACTCCTGGTTGAAAGATGGGTAAGACAAGTCCTGGCGTCTGGCATTGTGATAATCTCTAACCTGCTGTGAGCGGGTAACCGGCCTGGATCCTGTTTTAGCACTGATTTGTCCAACTGGTAGAAAGGAGGAATATTCCAGCTTTCTCTAAATTCTGTCCATTGATTTAATATAAACTTGGAGTTAGAGCAAGTACAAAAATGGGAGGCTGGGGCCTTAATGAGTCTGGTAAGGAGATCGGAAAAAAACTGTATTAAAAAAACAACAAACCCTGTGTGGTTGAAATACTAGAAACACTCCCTGGCTAAGGAGAAGGGCTGTGTTAATTAAGAGCAAGGGTCCCATGTCCTATCTTGCTCTATTCACAGTCTGGCTTCTCAGAGGAAAATAACTTCAAACTTTATTTTTTCCCCTCTGCCCTGTTTTGTTTTAGTTCTAGTGGTTGCCTTCAGGTAATTAAAGAATATGTTTTCCAAGCTATTTCTTGATTTATCAAGTTCATATCAAATCTATTGATTTTTTTTCCTCTCTCAGAGAAATTACAGTAGGCAGAATAATAGCTCTCCCAAAGATGTCAGCCTTTAATCCCTAGCACCTGGGAACGGATACCAGCTTTAGCCAAAGAAAAAATAAGTGCAGGGTATGGTAGCTCATGCCTATAAATCCAGATACACCACAAGCCTAAGTAGGAGGGTCACAGTCCAAGACTGGCCTTGGGCAAACACATGAGACCCTATTCAAAAGTAACTGGAGCATGGATTGAGCAGTAGATCACCTGCCCAGGTTCCCGTAGCAACAGTTCAATGCCAGTAGCACTAATTAACAACAACCACAATGAACAAACTTTTACTGCTACTTGGTATGGAATCTTTCTACATAAACATGGAATGTGTGCATTCATCGAGGTATCTTTTAACGTTTTAGAACGTACTTTGTAAATGTCTTATGCAATGTTTATTGTCATCTTAATATTTTTTTGCTTTTTGTTTTTTGTTTTTGGTCAGTCATGGGTCCTGAACTCTGGGCCTGGGCACTGTCCCTCAGCTCTTCAGTTCAAGACTAGCGCTCTACCACTTGAGCCACAGTGCCACTTTCGGCTTTTTCTGCTTATGTGGTGCTGAGGAGTAGAACCTAGGGCCTCAGGCATGCAAGGCAAGCGCTCTACCACTGAGCCACCTTCCCAGCCCGCATCTCAATATTTTAAAGTTCGTTTTTGCCACTGTGACTTTTCATATTATTTTCTGATTTGTGTGTGTGTGTGTGTGTGTGTGTGCACGTGTATGTATGTGCATGTGTGGGGTGGGTGAAGTGTAGGGTAGTGTCCAAGATAAACTCTTCTGTGGGTTGCAATGTCTTGATTCTCTGGCAGTAATAAAGGACAGAGGAACAGCCTAACACATTCCATTCTGCCAGATCCATTCTGTTCAGCCATTACCCTGGCGAGTGGCCTGACCGTAGCTGACCTTACTTCTTAGTGCAGTGCCCAGTGGTCCCAGGCAATGTCCCCAGCAGAGGCTTTCCCAGCTCTGAAGGTCACTCCGGGCCCCATTTATATGGCACTGAAGTTACCGTTTCCTGCCTCGACCTGCCTTCAAACTGTATGGTTGGTTCTGAGATCACCTTAATAGGACATCACTTCCCAATCTTCCTGTTCTTGGAAATACACTCTCCTTTCTTAGAAAACTCAACAGTTCTGAATGTATCTTTTGCCTAATCCTTGCGCTTTGCCCAAGGGCTCTAGGCACCAGACTGCTTGGTCAACCTGTTTCCTTTATGTTCTATCATCTTATCATCATTCCTGCTTTAAGAAAAATGTAGCTTTTGCTGAAATAAATCTGCTGTTCTTTCAAAACCTCTGTGTGTCTACCCTTGAATATTTTCTTGGGTGAGGAACAAGCATTTGCCCTCCTCCTCTTCTGAGGGTATTAAAAGGCGCCTGAACTTCAAATGAGGTTCAGAGTGCAAAAATAAAAATGGAATATGTAAAAAGAAAGCAAAGATTATGTTGCATGGCTGCCCAATGCAGCCAAATTCAAATCGGTGTAGACCACTCTCATTCCTGAAAGCCTAAATACAGCAAGTTTGCTTTCTTAAAGAAATAGAGCTACAAAATGTCCCATCTCTTACCCGCACACCCAGATGAAAACTGACAACCTGCTAACTCAGGTTGGAGTCGTCATCATTGGAATATTATCAGGAGACATTTTTGTGTCATCTGTTGGATTTTGAAGGTCTATTAAATTCACCTGCAGGACGATTTCAGCAAGGTGACTTCTAGAAAAGAAGATTCATTACCACTTGATTTCTGTGTGTGTGTGTGTGTGTGTGTGTGTGTGTGTGTGTGTGTCCATCCTAGCCAAGATTTCCACTTCTCAAGTCAATTTGGAGCATTCATGTTTTAAATAAAGAATATGGCCTTTTAATCTAAATTTTCAAGCATATTGGCAGATAAAAAGCATTTTTTTAATTTCTCAGAACCCATGGGATTTTTTTAAAGTTTTGTTATTGATTGTAAATTTTATTGCAATAGTCAGTTCTTTCAAAATGTTGAAAATATTGCCATGATCGAGTATACAGCCACTTTACAAATATGCTTGAAAAATGTGCATTTCCTGCTAATGAGGTATGAATTTCTAGTTTTTTATCATATGATTTAAGTGGTACTACTACTTAATTTTTTATTCTGTATGTCTAAAAGATTCAGAAAGAATTGTTCTGGAGTACATGGAAATTCCTCTTTTCTTTCTCTTTCTTCTGGGCTCTAGGGATCAAATCCAGGGCTTCAGAATTACTAGTAGGCAAGGATTTTACCCCTTGAGCCACATCCCTAGCCCTTTGGTGTGTAGTTTGCTTTTGGAGAGGTTTTCCCTATCTTTCCACAGTCTCTAACTTGCCATCCCTACCCTTTGCTTCCTGCATACAGTAGCTGGGATTACAGACATGAACTACCACATCAAACAGGAGCTCTTTTGTTTCAAAGCATGGAAGAGGAAGAAAAGCTCAAAACAAGATTGGAAACGGTTGAGAGGTGGCAAGAAAAGAGGGCACTGTCCTTCAGCTTCACTCTGCAAGTGTGCTAACATGAATTAGACACATTTTAACAGGTGACGTGGAAGGAGCTTGTTTTCTGAGAGTGAACACTCTAGGCTTTGCAGAAAGCATGAATGCTGCAAACACTTTCAAAATAATGTAAACACATTGGGCTGCTGGTGCCTCACGCCTGTAATCCTAGCTACTCAGAAGGCTGAGATCTGAAGATCAACGTTTGAAGCTAGCCTGGGTAGAAAGGTCCATGAGACTCTGATCTCCAATTAACTACCACAAAGATGGAAGTGGAGCTGTGGCTCAAGTGGTATTATGCTAGCCTTGAGCAAAAAAAAAGCTCAGGGATAGTCCCTAAGCCCTGAGATCAAACCCCAAGACTCTCTCTCTCTCTCTCTTACACACAAAGTAATAGTGTAAAGATTTATGACTAAAAGGTATTATTGTTTCTCATGAAGAATTAATTCTGGATTTTAGGTGAAAGGCAATTAACATTTGGATTTGATGCTTAGACTTTGAGAGAAATGCAGGCTAGTAAAGGAGGCCGGAGAGAGAATCAAGATATTGGTATCATGAAGAGGACAGATCTGATAAGAACAGTCCAAACAGTGGCCAAGAAGAAGATGCAGAGGCAGACGGAAAGGGGAGCTTAATTCTTGTTAATTCCAGTAGCTGAACGGTTTGTGGCCCAGGTATCAAACATACATAGTTATAGGAAACTAATTTAACTTAAAAAAATAAGATGTAAGCCTTGACCATTTAGTTCAACTTTAGAAAAGAACCACAACTATGTTGTTTAGAGAGTGAAAAACACTCCAACATTTCAGACTTGGGTTAGGGAAAAGGTTGACACATTATGTGTGGTTCTGAGTCATGATAGATACCCTAGAGAGGAAGAGACATGAGCAACTATCTTCATATGTCTGAATGACAATGAAGTCTTCCTGTATAAGAATCTATGTTATTCCTTTGATGTACCCTCAAACAACTCCTTACATAAACAATAGCTTTTGTAAACAGGCACCAATGGCTCATGCTTGTAATCCTAACTACTCAGGAGTCTGAAATCTGAGGACTACAGTTCAAAGCCTTCCCAAGAAGATAAATTCAAAAGTCTTCGCTCCAGTTAACGAGTATAAAAAGCCAAAAATGGAGGTGTAGCTCAAGTGGTAGAACACCAGCCTTGAGTAAAAAAGCTAACCAAGTGGGGGAGGTCTTGAGTTCAAGCCCTATTACCTGTACCCCCTCTCTCTTTCTCTCTTTCTCCTATCATGTATTTATTGCAGGAAATAAATAGTAAGAAAACCATTATAATAGCAATCTTATTCCAAAAAATGATTGTGATAGATTAACATCAACACACACATGACAGATAAGCTCCAGTAATAATGTTAGTATTTATTTTTGGTTTGCTGTGTAATTTGAATCTTATTGATATTAAGACAACATTTAGATTTTTAATAGTAGTAGAGAAAAGAGAAACAGAATTCTAAAATGGGGGAGGGGGTATGCACCTGCAAAGTTTAACTTCATGGAGGAGAAATCGTCAAACAGGGCAGCAAACCTGCTACTGACATCCACTGGTCAGCCATGGCCTGGGAAAGACATAACCCTTCTCCACAGAAAAACACCATGTTCAACAACTATTGTTTGTAAAAGCTGGATGAGGCTGCTTTTTTTTTTTTTTAAACTGGGAATATAGCCATCTTTAGAAGACTGGAAGTATAAAACAGCCCACATATTTCTTCAAAGGCTACCTGCTATTTCTCTTTCTGAGTTGATTCTTTTTCTCAGCTTGAAGTTTTTGGTGTCATCTGCCAGGAGTCAGAAACCTTGTAAGGAGAAATAAGCTAAGAAGCTGTAATGTCATCCTACGTGGACTGGTCAGCAAAACACAGAAAGGGACAAGAAACCTCTGAAGCAGGTATGACTTTAAATTCCTAGCTGGATAAATGTGTCATTACAAAACTCCACCTCTGAGGTACTCTTCCAAGACTGCTGACTTCATTATAATTCATTTCTGTAAGGTTTTTTTTTTTTTTAAATGAAGAGTTCCCTTCTAGAAATCTCTTATGTTTTACTGCCTCTATGATGAGCAGAGATTAGCTTTGCATTTGCAAAATTAAATTACTTTCCCTAAGTATTTCTTAATTTCCATGCAGATGCTACTGAAAATTCTAAGAGGGAGAAAAGTTGTTAGCTGCACTTTAAATACCAGGAAATCTCTGTGTAGGATGGTGAAAGGAAGAGGGTGAAATTAAGTTTCCTTTTAAAATTGAATACCAGGGTGTTCGTGCTGCAGAATACACATCTGGTGACTTGGGACTGAGGGGGGAGATGATTTCATAGTTCAAATATGCAACATATTTTTTTAGTGTCAATCTTTTGGATCAAGATCATCTTGGGAAAATGAAAATGGAATTAAAATCAAAATATGAAAAAACAGCACAACCACAAAAACAACTTCCTGAGCTCATCCCAAGCTTGTTTGTAGAGAAACGATGCTTCCACCCTTTTGTGGATGAGTTGAGATCAATTACATTGCATCTCTGATGTCCTTCTAATTTCACAGCCCTCTCTCCTCCTATCATGAGGCATTTGTCTATCAAGAGAAACCAGATCCTCTACCCTCTCCCAGTGAGTGGAAAATTAAATTGACAAAAGACACATCAACTGGATTCTCACCTAGGAGGTAACGAAAGAAGTAGATGGAGCATTTAATAGTTAAAATTAAAGGCTTATATGCTCAAATTAGTAGGAGAAAGAGATGAGGGTGAATTGACTTTTATGGGAAGAATAAATGGATTTCTTCAGAATAGACAAGTGGGTTTTTTTAAAAATTAGAACAAATGCATATTGAAGTTGGTGACACAGTGCAGTCTTTTTTCAACCCAGTTAAGAATGGCTCCAATGAAAAAGAATAAAAATACAATAGAGCTGATCAAGGATGCAGAGAAAAGAGAATCCTTGCATACTACTGGAGAGATTTCAAATTAACATTAACTATTATGGAAGATAGTATGGAGGATCTTCAAAAAAATAAAACTAGAGTGGTAGAGCACTAGACTTGAGCAAAAAGAGCTCGGGAATAGCGTCCAAGCCCTGAGTTCAAGCCCCATGACTAGCAAAAACAAAAACCCAAACAAAAACTAGAACTATCACAGGTAATCCTAATTCTGGACATATATCCAAATGAGATTTATCTGTCAAAGAGACATCTGCTTTCCATGTTTTATCCTTTAATACCACTTTTAACAATAGGCAAGAAATGGGCATAACCAAATTGTCCCATTAACCAATGAATGGACAAAGTGTTTATATATATATATATATATATATATATATATATATATATATACACACACACACACATACATACACACACATATACATGAAAGAAAACTATTCAGTCATAAAAAAGAATGAAATGTTATCTGAGATAACACAGATGGAATTAGAGTTTGTTCTAGTAAATGAAAAAAAAAAAAACAGACTTAGAAAGACAAATACCAGAGGATCCTATTTCTTTCTGGAAGCTAAAGCTGATCTGGTAGACATTGGGAGTTGAGTGATAGTTAGATGGGGGTGAGGAGAGGGAGCGGGAAGGGGTAGGGAAAGGTTAATCAGGGAAGGGAGCAAAGGCCTGGGATGCTGTTATACAGTACTGCTAGTACAGATGACTATAGTGGACTGTGTATTTCAAAAAGCTAGAAGAAAGTACAGTGAAGATGCTTGTGCCATCCCATAGTATGTACCATTTTGTTTTCTTTTTTTCCCCAGAGTCCATTTTGTTTTCTTATTGGTTAAAAATAAACTTTATTAGCTCAGTAACAGTGGCTCCTGCCTGTCATTCTAGCTACTCAGAAGGCTAAGATCTGAAGATCACAGTTGGAAGCCAACCTGGGCAGGAGAGTCCATGAGACTCTTATCTCCAATTAACTACTAAAAAGCCAGAAGTGAGGGCGTGGCTCAAGGGGTAGCACTGAGTAAAACAAGTCAGGGTGATGCTGACAGTCCCTCAGTCCAAGTCCCAGGCCCAGCACAAAAATAAAACAAAACAAAATTAAATTAACAAAGTAAGTTTCATTAGAATAAGTTGTGTTTGTGTTTTTCTACATGGGTAGGAGTGGGCTTTGGGTGGTTTCTAAGGCCATAAAACTTCTCCAGAAAGAGCACTTGATGCACGGCTTCCTCTTCTTTCCTCTGAGCAAAGGGTTCATTTCTTGGGACTTTCTGCTTTTAGTCAGATAAGAGAATTTCCATGAAGGTTTCTTTCTGCACATGATGTATCTCAAATGTCCTCAACTTTAAAAAAGTCATCTTGATAGTGACTCTTGGTTTTAACAATCACAACACTTTTTGAGGGTTCCAAGTTTCAAAATTAACACTTCAGATGGGTTGCAGCTTGTCTGTGATCAGACTATAAGACTTGCGAAAAGGAAATTCAGAACTTAGTCTTAACTAACTTCAGCCTCACATGCTGTATGATGATCTCTCCATGTATTGCTTAAATAGCCATAAATAAGTAAATAAATACATAATAACCTTCTTAGCTGCTCACAATAAATTATTGAGGCAAATAGCTGTTTCATTAGGGATCAAGTTCTGATTGTCTGATAGCTTTTTGTTTGGCCAATCAACACACATTAAAAATAGCTAACACATACATTACAACTTGGTTAAGTGTGGGTGAGTCCCTCCCTGCTGGGCATTTTCCAGGAAGCCTTTAGTTCTGTGTCAAGCACAAGCGATTTGAAGCTGGAGTGAAACCATGGGATCTATCACGCACATGTAATTAGTGTGTGCCTTGTTAATTTTTTTTAGCCAAGTGTTTTCCTGTGAAGATAACGAACAGATCTACTATTCATGCCCAATGTTTGAAAGATGGATTTCTATCCTCATTCAGATTACTGGAGACCATATTTTTAAAAGCATAATGGAAATCTGTGGCAGAATGAAATCAATACCGAATATTATCTTTACATATATGGGAGAAACAAATCCAATAGGTAAAGTAAAATCAAAATATACAGATAGCCTGTACATTTGCAGAACAACATTTAATGGCTTTTGGATTTGTGGGGTTCATTGGAAGGAGAGGACCTATTTACCAAAGGAAATGTAGCAATAATGTCGGCATAAGTCAGCTTTGTTTTCTTTTGTTCTATGCTTGAAGTCTTATGGTTTTTTTTTTTCTGAACTGGTAAAATCATCAACATGAAGCTTTAATACATTGCCAAGTGCCTTGCACTTCGTATCTTTTTTATGTTTTCCACTGCTTTTATCGGTAGAAAAGCGAAGTCTCTCTTGGCCCCTATAATATTTTGTTTAACTGAGAGGGCTACATATCATTCTTCAGTTTTTTTTTTTTAACCAAAGAATGCCATGCTTCTTTAGGTCAATGGGCAAAAATCATCCTATATATGATTATTTTATTTATTTGTTTTGGTGCCAGTCCTAAAGTTTGAGCTGAGGGTCTGGGTGTTCACTGTCCCTGAGCTTCGTGTGCTCAAGGCTAGTGCTCTACCACTTGAGCCACAGCTTCACTCCCAGCTTTTTTTTTTAGTAGTAATTAGAGATAAGAATCTCACAGACTTTCCTGCCTGGGCTGGCTTCGAACCACGATCCTCAGGAACTCAACCTCCTGAGAGTAGCTAGGATTACAGACGTGAACCCTGGGTGCCGGCTGATAAGGTGTATTTTTAAAGTTAATTCAGACATCTTAAGGTACACACAGCATGGATGTAATGTATTGTCTCACCCATGGATGCTGAAAACAAGGCATATGCTTCCTCCTTTAATCTGGGAGCTCCTTCATGGAACCAAACTGCTAATTCCCAGCATGCCACACTGCACTGTCTCTGTCTCTTTCTTTCTCCCTTTTTCCCTCCTTTCTTCTCTTTCTCTCCCCCACCCCCCCACCTTTGTTTTTCTGTTCCCCAGGAGAATGCTGACAAATGTTGAATCTCCCATTGTAGTCTGTTTCAACACACGCGTATTTTCAGGGTGACATTTTTTGAGAGAAACTTCTCATGCTGGAGTTCTGGTTCTTCTACCAAACAGTCCTTTGTCTCCAGGAAACCATGTCAGTCATATTTTCCATCTGCAAAGAGCTCATTTTTTAATAAGCACATTTTAATAAGCCTTTGAGTATTAAATGAGAAACTGTTTGCTCAGTAAACAAGAAATGCAATAAACGTGAGCTATTGTGATCAGGGTTTGTCTGTCCATCTTTCATTCTATGACATGGTAATTAAGAAAAAGATGAGCAATGCTTCTCTTGAGAAATTCTTCTCCAATATTTGTTTCTATTTCTAGAGAGAGCAGAATTGTACTAGAACTGTCAGCAATGGACATAATTAACTCCAGTCCATTCCCCACTTTGGAATAAGGCTACAGTCACCTGTAGGACTAAGTCCACTGACACAGACAGGCTGGTCAATCTACACAGAATTATAAAGTTCTTTCTGTGGCATATGCATGCGCAATCTACATTTACTGAAGGGCTTGTATGGTTTTTACTAAATGGCATTAATAATATGATCCTCTTTCTTGTGTATGTGTACGTGCATGTCAGTACCGAGGCTCAGTACTCAGGGCTCTCCTTTGGCTTTTTCAAAGATGGCTCTCTACCACTTGAACCACTGAAGCTCCACTTTCAGCTTAATTTCTTTACTTATGTTGCTGGTTAATAAGATGACAGTCTCATGGACTTTCCCTGCCCCAGATTGAGATCCTTAGATCTCAACCTTTTCTGGGTACTAGGATTAGAGGCATGAGCCACTAGTACCCAGCAAACATCAGTTTTGATCTGAGACTACGGGCCAGGCACTGCCATGCAGTCTTCCATGACATCATAGAGTAGATGCTTTTTTTTTTTTTTTTGTCGGTCATGGGGCCTGAACTCTGGGCCTGGGCACTGTCCCTCAGCTCTTCAGCTCAAGGCTAGCGCTCTACCACTTGAGCCACAGCGCCACTGCTAGCTTTTTCTCCTTATATGGTGCTGAGGAATCGAACCCAGAGCCTCATGCATGTGAATCAAGCACTCTACCACTGAGCCACCTTTCCCAGCCCTTTTTGTTATTTATAACAATATATACTAGGGGTTACGTGGCATCTAGAAAGTAAACACCAAGCCCACGCATGGTATCACACATCTGTAATCCCAATATTCTGGAGGCTGAGACAGGAAGATTAAGAGTTCAAGGTTTGGCCTGGGTATCCTGGTAAGACTGTCTCCAATAAAAAGAAAATGAACCTGTCATAAGACACAATCCAACACTTAGATCCACAATCAGTGGCTACCATGTTCCTTTAACTCAATCCATACGCTTGGCTACACTATCTTTACTCTCCACATACCTTGTCTGCCATGATTTTATTTAGATTTCCATCCCATTTCTTTCAAATAGATATAAAACAAAGCAGAAACCTTTTTCTCCAGGGACTACATAGGAGAAATCTTTCAGAAGTGAACATTTCTTTTCCTTTTTTAAATGCCATATCATCAGTTCTATACCTTTACGATGTCTGCCTCTCACGTGGAAAATACATTTTAAACTTGGAGAATGGAACTTGTGGCTTCTGCTTGGTAGAAAACTCCCAGGATGCCATAAATCAAGTCTAAGGTGACTTCTTTGGAGGGAATTCTCAGAAGAAACTAAGCAGATGGCGCCTCTAATTGGTCCGAGACACATCGCTATTTATTGCTAGAATTTATTCCTCTATGAATCATCTTTGTAGAAATGTAAGGGGAGAGAGATGCCAAAATAGTCTAAATTGAAAAAAAAAGAAGTCTAGAATCTTCAAGTCAGGAAGCTTTGCTCTCTCCCAGCTCTAGTTGAGTTAATGAGCACCACACCCGAGAATCTTCTCACTAACAGTACTTGTTAAGATCTGCTGGCTGTGGTATTACTGACAGCCTAGTATTATTTGAAGTTCTAGTTAATTCTAGTTTGCATGTAACTTCCATGCTGGGTGAAATAAAATCTTGTAAGGAAATGTCCCTCCAACGTTTACTAGCAAGCTGGGAGGCAGGCAGGCTCATTTGTATAATATTTCCCTTCGCAAACAAGAAAAGTAAGATGCACCATCGCTGTCACCCGATCTGGGGCCTGAATCATTGTAGATTCAGGTGCCAGATTAATCAGAGTCCCAGAGAGCATGGTGTATCCATCACTCTAGCAACCACAGCAATTATCACCACCTACCCAGCAGTTGGTCTGGGCCTTTGATGGATGTTCACTAGTTAGTCTGTGTGTACAGGCATGTGTATATATTACCAACGCACTGAAGCATACAAGAATAATTGTCAGTTTAAGATTTGCCTTGGTTTTTTTTTAAACCAACACCTCCTTAGGTGAGATAAAAATCATAAAATACCCCTCAAAATACACACTTATATTTAAGGTGTCATCATACCACTTTCTCCCAAATCATGGTTTTAGAAATTAAAATGTCATAATAAAATGACATTTTATATTGTTACCTCCTATGACTTCTTGGAGGAATTATAGTTATCTAAATATTCTTATCACCATATGAAAGACCTGAAAGAACAAGTATTAGAATTACAGAAGCCTATTTGATTAGCCTTTGCCCTTCCTTCCTTCCTTCCTTCCTTCCTTCCTTCCTTCCTTCCTTCCTTCCTTCCTTCCTTCCTTCCTTCCTTCCTTCCTTCCTTCCTTCCATCTTCCCTCCCTAATTTTCTCCCTTTCTCCTTTTCTTTTTAATTCCTTTCTTTCTTCATCTTTTGGCAGTACTGATGTTTGAACTCAAGTCTTCACATTTCCCAGGCTTGCTTGCCTGGTGCTCTATCCTTCAAATCATGCCTCCAGTTCTGCTGGTTATTTGGAGTCTTAAGGTCTTTTCTTTCTGGGTTGGCTTCAAGCCACAATCTTCCAGATCTCTTCCTCCTGAGTATCTAGAATTACAGCTGTGAGCCATTGGCACTTGGTTTATTGCATTTTGTGCCTCACTGTACCACAAAGGATAGAGCTTGAAACGTAAAACAATTCATGCACAGCTAGGTCACATTTCCAATAAAAATGGACATTGCTCCCAGTGACAATACAGCTGCATTTGATTGATTAAGCAAATAGAGATGTGATTTTCTCACCACAACAAAAAAGTTGTAGAGTTAATCAGTCACTGGAGTTAGTTCAACCATTCAATCATGCAAAAGCTGACATTTTTATGATTTGTGCGGTGATATCTTCTCTTTGAAAAGTAGCTGCTGCACCTGCAGATGCTGCCACCTTTGCCTTGGAGAGAGAGGAAGAGAAAAGTACACAGGTATCCTTGCTCCCTCTTTAAGTCACCGGCCCATATCTAATAGGAAAGACCTAAGTTCATGGACTGCACTAACAAGATGAGCACCTGCATGTTGATGTTTTCTAGTTTTCTAGTTTCTGGTGTTAGGTGGAGAAAGACAAAGGGTATTAGGGATGCCAGTTTGTTTTCAAGAAAACAGATTCTGTACACATCCCTATCTTTTGTGCTTTTCAGCTTCCTCACACTGTAAATTAGAATGGCCATGAGTGGAAAACAACAAGACTATTCCACAAATACCCAACGATAGAATCACCACAGATTTAGCATGTGGTCAGAAATACAAAGGATAGGGGCTGGGCAGGTGGCTCAGTGGTAGAATGCTTGCCTTGCATGCATGAGGCCCTGGGTTCGATTCCTCAGCACCACATAAGCAAAAAGAAAAAAAAGCCGGAAGTGGCGCTCTGGCTCAAGTGGTAGAGCGCTAGCCTTGAGCTGAAGAGCTGAGGGACAGCGCCCAGGCCCAGAGTTCAGGCCCCACGACCGGACCCCCCCCCCAAAAAAAATACAAAGGATAGAGATTATTAACTTGAAGACTGAACAGCACTACCATATTTAATGCAACATCATCCACAACAACAAAGACACAGGTAACTTCAGTCTTTCTCGATGTAGGAAAGGTATGTTCATACAAAACAAGTATATCCTGACTTAAAAACAAAAAGGGATCTTGACATTGGAATAACACGGGTAAGTGTTGAGGACATTATGCTAAGTGCAAAAGCCAGACACAAAGAAAATGTAATACTGCATATTTTATACACTTGTAATCTTTACAAAAATAAGGTCAAGCTAGGCACAAATGTCTCATACTTGTAATCTTAGCTACTCAGGAGATCTGGAGGATTGTGATTAGAAGCCAGCAGTAACTCCATCGCCAAAATAACAAGCAAAAAGCTAGACTGGTGGTGTGGCTCAAGTGGTAGAGGCCAGCTGACCAAGCAAGCCAGGTGAGTAGAGGCCTAGAGTTCAAACTCAGGCACCGCCTCCTCCTCTCCACCCCCACCCTCAACATGAATGCAAAGAAACAGAGATTAGAATGGGTAGGGACAATGCTGGTCAAACTTTCAGTTACGAGAGCAGTCAGTTCTGGAGATTGCATGTGTTTTGTGGAGACTATAACTGGCAGATTCTATATTTGATATTTGTAAACAGACTAGGTTTTTAAGTTTTCTTACCATACACCCAGAAAGGACTCTGTGAGAGGATGGAGAGGGAATGAGCTCAGTTATGGCAGTTACTGTGAGATATGAGACAGCACATTGCAGACTTTGGATACAGCTCTAAGATCGATAGAGAGATAGATAGAGAGATAGATAGATAGATAGATAGATAGATAGATCCATAGATAGAGAGATAGATAGATAGATAGATAGAGAGAGAGAGAGAGATAGATAGATAGATAGATAGATAGATCCATAGATAGATAGAGAGATAGATAGATAGATAATTTTTGTTGTCTTTAGGTAGTTGTATGAAGGAGTTACCATCCAAGTCAGTTTATAAATACAATGCATCTAGGTTGATGTCATCCCTTTCATCATTCTCCTCCCTCCCTCCCCTCCATTTTCCTAATTTCGTAGGATGTGCATTGACTATTATGACTGCATTCCCTCCTCCCTTCCTCCCTTCATTCTCCTCCTTCCCCTGGGCTCCCCTCCCCTACTTTTCAAGCACCAGTTTCCTGGACTGTTGTTCATTTGTGAACATTTTTCCAAGGAATTACACTGTTCGAATTCCCCCTAGCAGATACCATCCTTGGGTTAATCCCTTTGTATACCTGAGCATACATTGTTGGACACAGCCTTCATTTTTCAATAGAGTTGGAAAATAAAAATCTTCCCATACACTCTAGCCATTTCTCTTAAGCTTTAAGTTGAAGAAATCTTCTAACTGCATGTGTAGGCAGGGAGAAAGATCCAGAAGGGAGACATCAATCCTCCTCTGGCCTGGCATGGGAGTGACATACACCCGCAGGAGAAACTTTGCTACTTGAACTTTCATCTTTCGAAGTGTGAACCTGATAAACCACAGGCTGGTAAAGAGCGCAGCCATAACTCACAGGATATCTGTTAGCTACGTAGGGGCAGAGTCGATGATGGATTGGGTACGTGGAGGGAGGACATCATGTCCCTCTCAATTCTGTGAAAATATGGCATAAGTAGGTGTAAGTCTATTCTCCAGGCACCTGCTGAACGTGAGGGGCTTGCTTTGGCCTCTACTCGGAGTGGGGACAGATACTCACATTTTGTGCTTTCGGCCCATGGACCACACTGTCTGGGATAAGGGGATGCAAGGTGCTGCTTTGAAGGTGCATTGGTGACTGGCTGGCGCCATACATGAAACACCACATCTATCCTGCATAATATTTACTGAGCTGGAAGCATCATTTTGCTGTACTACAGGGCAGAAGATGAATGTGTTCACGCAATGCAGTCATAGCGCCAAAGCGCTTATGCAGTCCCCAGTGTGATTAATTCGCTGGCTTTTACAGGAGAAATGTTATTTTTAACTGGAAAAGATTAGCATGCTCGGCCAGTAGGAAATAATGAGGGGAGATGATGAGTGGGGTAGGGGAATGAAGTGGGCTGATGTGGCTGGAATTCAGGGCGTGTGAGGCATCAAAGAATGAGAAGTTAATTGGGAATCCGATTCTGGAAGATAAAACTTGCCAGACACTAAAATATCAGGGTTTTACAAAGTCTGGAAGTGGTCAGGATCAAAGGCTTTATCATTGAGGGTGATATTGGAGAGCATTATCATGGTGGTTTTCAGAGAAGTAAATTTGTGTGTGTACATGTTTGTGGGTGTGCGTGTACATGTGTGTGTGTACATGTGTGTGTGTATGTGTGTGCATACATGCCAACACTGGGACTTAACTGAAGGCTTCAGTCTCACTTAACTTCTTTTGCTAAGGGCTGATATTCTACTCCTTGAGCCACATCTCCAATTACATAGGGAAAATAGAAACAGAAATGGTGGCTGATTTCTTGTATATGTATTTATATATGTATATGTTCATATATATATATGAGTGAAATGGAATAATATAGCTGGAATTCAGGATACATATACATATATGTGGAGAGAGAGAGAGAGAGAGAGAGAGAGAGAGAGAACAAAATGGGACATTTCAAAATTCTCTTAAGCATATCACAGTCCATCTAAATGTTACCTGATTCAGATAAATCCTTCAAAAATCAAGTTGAGATAAAGATAATTTTGGACAAAGAAAACATTAAGTTGTGGTTAGATGCTCAAGCTAAGAGATAACCACAGCTCTTTTGGATAATAGAAGATGAGAACAGATGGAAACTAAAGACTCTGGAAAACAATGCAAAGCACCCAAACCTGCAAATAGGGGCTAACCTGAGACATTTCTAGTCTCTTAATTTCTCAAAAGAAATACAAATGCAGAAGCAAAGTCATGTCTGCCACCTTAAGGAAGACCACACACTTCGAACTCTGGGAGTGCTATCACACCCGGCAGGGGATGGATAGAACTCTGGTCACAGAAACTTTTGAGTTTTCCATGAAGACTGCAGGAAACGAGGGGAAACTGTAGTAACTTCCCTGGGAGCCTCTGCTACCCACAGTTCCAGAGGAGGAGGGAGCACGAAAGAAAAATGAATAGCAAGACCAGCTTCTTTCTCAGTCTCTTCAGCCCGTGTCTCCTCAGTGTCATTCTCGTGCATCGATGATGACTTAGCTCATTACACTCAATGGATGCCTTGGGTCGTAATGTTCTCATGGAAACCCATTTGGAAAGTTGCACACAAAAGGAAGAATACAGCTATCAATATCAGCGATAAGAGAAGAGACGTTGCTCAGGCTAATACAAAGATAATAAGGGCATGTTAAGAGGAAATAGGGAAAGTGCTGAAAGGAAAATGACACATTACACCAGGAGAACAAAAAAACACAAATGATGACTGAATTCTCATCAAAATGACACAAGGCAAGGTGATCATAAATCTGCAAGCCTAGTTTCAACAGACATATTCATACATCCCAGGATGTATCCAACGGATACAAAATAAAATAGAAACTTTGAACACCCAGTAAATAAATTGGATTTGTTACCAAAGGATCTTCAAATCCACACCTACAGACACACCTACGTATACAAGGTAAAGCCAGAGAGCCTTGCCGACTAAATACTACGCAATGTGTAAGAGGAAAATAACCCTATATTTCTTTTAGAGTTAAGAGGAAGAGGAAGGATTCCTCAATCTGATTTATAAGGCTGGCAACCCATAGACATCCAAGGCGTTACAAGGAAATTACAGACTGCTACCTCTTATAAATATAGCTACAATATTAGCAACTTAAATCACTGCATACATCAAAGGAATTTGATTTCATATTAAACAAATAAATCTTTATTTTTTTTACTGGTTCTGGAGTTTTTGACCCCAGGGCCTCATATTTACCACTTAAACCATGAGTGCAGACCACTGGTTTTTATTGTGTTTGAGAGAGGGTATTTGCTAACTTTTTTTGGACTTGCCTCAGAGTCATAATTATGTCTCAACCTCTGAGCAGCTTAAATTATAGGCATCCACACACCAAATCCACCTGCAATTTACCATTTTAAATGATTTAAGGGGAAGTTTTCTTGAAAGCACCCTATCTGTCCTGGTAGAGATAAGAACTCTTTTCAGAACAATGAATAACTTCTTTATGGTCCTGATTGAGAATCTTATTGTGAAAATAGCTGAATCTAGTTAATATGGCATTAAGCTGTAAGCAGAACTTAGAACAATTAAAAATGTACTTAGGAAAGTGAATATTTTAGGTGGTGCCATAGGATGATAGACTTCTTATAAAAAACATTTTTATTGTACAGAAGAAAATGATTCCACACATTTCCTATTCATGAATGACATGAAAATTACATATGCATCCAGGAAAACTTAGATTAATTAACCATGTAGCGTAAGTACTATAAAAGAATTTAAAAAAAGAAGAAAGTAGTTTCCTCATAAAAGACAAAGCCAAAATCGAGCTTTTAAATTTTCATTGTTTCTTTCATAGTGTATTTCTTGGAGTCAGACTCCTTTCTCAAACTTGAAAGTCTTCTGTACAAAGAAAACACTCTTAAAATGTGCTTTGTCATATTATTCCCTTTGAACACAAGTCTGGCTAAATTATTAACTTTTGGAACTTAAGGTTAAGGATGCCTCCTTTTGTAAGGGATTTTTAATGCTGCTCCATTTTTACCACCTGATGTCAAGTTCCTTGGCACTGCTGGGAGCCTATGAGAGAGAGACAAAGCAATTCAGGTGTGCCCTCCCCCACACCCATCTTTCCTTCCCAGTGGTCCTCTGTACACACCTTTCAGATTTGCTCCACCACTGATTTTTATACCTCTAAGATTTTGTTTTATCCCATGGATTCTTCCCAGAATTCTTGTCTACTTATTTACCCAATACCTGGATATCTTCCTATCTATCTATCTATCTATCTATCTATCTATCTATCTATCTATCTATCTATCTATCTATATCTATCATCTTCAAGGATGTGTGTGTGTGTGTGTGTGTGTGTGTGTGTGTATTTTATTAATTATACCCAGGAGTTGATCATGGGTTGGCAAACGAGACCAGGCCTTAGCCTGTTTTTGTAGAGGAAGTTTTGTTAAAGCACACTAGTGCCCATTTACATATACATTGTCTCTAGACATATAGTTTAGATCCCACAAAGGCTGCATGGTAGTGGCTGAAAGGGTCTGTCGCCTCCATCCCAGGGGACCATGCAGAGGCAGGCAGGCACAGGAGGAAGATTATTACAAGGTTTATTAGAGGAGCCATATTTCCCCTGGAGAGAGAGCACGTGGCAGCCTCCACTATCTGGGTAGCAGCAGGGTCTGGGAGTAGGAAGTGAGGTAGATGGGAGCTCAGGTGGGTCTGGGAGGAGAGAGGGAGGGGCCAGGTATAGGGCGGAATTCCAGGGCTGGGAGGAGCTCAGGTCTAGGTGGAGCTGAGGACTGAAGGCGGACATAATGCTTACAGTGGCCCCTAAAGCCTGAAATATTTACTACCTGAGTCTAGTGATAGGAGTTGGTTTGTCCCCTTTTCCCTTTTCTGAAACTGTGAGTTTCAGAAAAAGAAGACAGATTTATGCACTTCTAGGTTCCTAATCCTTTCCTCTGTGCAGTCCCCAGCTCGTGTTTGCTTAACCAGCTACGAATAAATAGATTACGGTGCTTAAGATGTAATGTCAAAGGCCCAACCATCTGTGGTCCGATCTTTCCACCGCTCTAGATGTGAGACCTAAGTGAAGGTCAGCACACCTCACACACATCTGTCCTTCCTTTTCTGTGAAGTGAGGATGATAACGTTGATCTCACAGGGCGAATGTGAGCATTGCGTCTCACACAGGTGGCCCTTAGGGACTGACAGGACGCCCCACAACCTATCCATATCATTCTGATCATTATCGCTATGACATGCCCTGGAGTGTGCATGGTTAATGTGAAGATAACATGCCCTAGAGTGTTCATGGTTAATGTAAAGGCTTGGATCTCATTTTACTTCTCTAAATGGAAAATGTAGTAGTATATCAACTTAACTCTTCTATACCTCTGTGCGAGTATGATTTCACGCATGGTTCTCAGAGCTGTGAGGGTCAAACTTCACATTGCTTTGGTTAAAAAGAGTAGCTGGCTCAGGCATGGAGCCTGAATTATTCTCAGATAACAGGATTGTAAAACAGGCTTTCATACTCGGGAACTTAAGAGGTCTTATGTTTCTAAAGGAGCCAAGGCAGGAGCTGAGCACTATGGACACCTCTGGAAGGCATTTCACCAGACCCAAAGTGCTCTTGAGTTAGTTGTCAAGAAGTCTTGGAGAAGACGACTCATTCTGACATGAATGTAACTCCAGAATCAGATTTGTTTCGTTTGGTTCTACCTAATTCCGTTTGAAAAATATTTTTTTTCTCAACTACTTTGTGACTTAGCCAGAGAAGTTTTTATTTAGAAATGAAAGTTGTAAAATTCAGACATCAAAAAGTGGCATGGCAATTCTATTTTACTATGTGATTGCAATGACTCTTTTTGAGCATTCAGTTATCAGGGAAGATCTATAACTGCCGATTCAGGGCCTTTCAAAGAAGGGATAAAATCTAGCTGAGGTACAAGGAACATAAAAAGGCAAACATGTTCCAACACCTCCGAGAAATTGTGTTGTCAATCAAATACAGTGACTTGATATTTAACTCAACCCAGATCCAGACTTCATTCTCTTGGTAACAAAAGGACCTTACGGTCCTGAACAGACAAAAAGCCCTAAAGACGTATTTCTAAAAGGTTAGTCCACATCTAAACACAATCAATATGTACAGTGAGGTTCAACAAGGCGGATTAACTTAAGTGTAGACTTCAAAAACCAGGGAAGGGTTGAAGGCGTAAGAACATGGTAATATTTTGGAGTAGATTTATTGGCACTATTGAGAGTATAATGGGTAAAATGCCCTTCCTGATCACTTTGAGTACTGATTATTTATAAAACAATAATCACAGTAACAATTTGGCTTTGACACTTAGTTTTGAATGTACATGAACTTTTATAACATAATCAAGTGTAATAAATCAATCAACCCTGTATAATGGCATATTATCAACACCTAATGCATACTATTCCTGACTTACACTTCTATAACTCTATGCTTACATGATTTTATACATGATTCTCAGTGCTGTACTGAGTTTCAGCATGAATATCATGTTTGTATTTGTTACATGATAATTAAGGAGCAAAAACTGTACCATTCAGGTCTCTACTTTTAATAGTTTGATTTTTTTTGATATTCTTCATTTTCCTCCCTTTCCCTTTCCTTCCCTACCCTCTGTGTTTGTGTGACACTTATCTGTGCTTCTTACAAAGAACACTGAGGTTGAAGACATGGCCCAAATGATAGAGCACCTGCCTTATAAGCACAAGGCTCTGAGTTCAAACCCCATACTTCCAAAACACCACATAAAATAATTAAAAGCATGACCAAAATTTCCAGGTTGTAGAAGAATTTTCTGAGTACTTTAGGTGGAAGTGATTGAGTTGGGAGAACTTGAGAAATGACTAGAAGTTTGTAAATTAAATATGGACAAATAGCACTGCATCATTTTACTCTGTCCTGTTGGCAGATAATAATTACATGTTTTGTCTGTTCTTTTTTCTCTAAAAAAAAGGCTGTGAATTTTAAATGATAACGGTCCTCTCACCTCAGTGTGAGAAATTGAGTCTCTATAATCAGCTCAAGTTATTCCTGCTTTACTTGTATCCCATTATTTAAAGCAGACTCTTTTCAGTAGTTAATTATTATATATTATCTTCCCTATAATTATTTTTTTCCCTTTCTGCATCACTTACTTCTAGATGTCACAATTGCAGTTAGTTGAAAACCAGATAAAAATACATTTTAGGCATTGCAATCTGCCCTCATTCCTCTGCCTTGCCACCACTTACAGTCTGATATATATATATATAAAACTTCTTGGAACTCCTTCCAATTTGTCTCCTTCTTAGTGTCACTTCAATGAGCTAAACTAAAAGCCAAAGTAGCTTCTGCACATCAAGGCAAGACCTATGGAACAGCAGCATTTGGTGATAGCAGATACTTGTTAGAAAACCTTTCTCTCTCTCTCTCTCTCTCTCTCTCTCTCTCTCTCTCTCTCTCTCTCTTTCCCCAAAGCCTTGGAGGCTGGTTCTTTAATTTCATGGCAGTGTCACCATGTCTAACCCACTTCATTTTCAGTAGGCCTGACTCTAAGTGGGCTAATCAGAACCAGAAGAAGAAGGGTCTTAAGATTTCTGGCTTTTGTTTGGTGGCTAGTGTTGTTAGATCTAATGTTACTGCCACAGTAGAGGCTTGTCTGTGTGGGTCACCACTGTGTCCTGCCACACACAGGATGCCTTGCCACACCCAGTGGTGGATAGAAATGGACAGAGATGCCTTCATTGCACGGATGTGAGGCAGAGATGAGCGTTTTGTCAGGCAGAGGCCAGTGAGGAGATGTGAGTCCCACTGATTGTTTTAATAAAGAAACTTTGAGTTAGAGAATCCTTAATGAGGTAGAATCAATTGCTCACTTAGTAACATGAAAAATAATCCAACAGAGGAAACTTAACCATGGCAGATAGTAATTCCAGGAAGCCCTGGTTGTTGTTGGGATTGAGTGCAGACTTATTAATTAAAATAAGTATGCAGAACAGATGTGTGGAGCTAATACTTTGGCCTGTGAGGAGAAATGACTGCTCAGATGATATTGTCCCTAGCGATAATGATATCAATCATCCAGGGGACTCTTGAACTCAGGCCTGGTGTGACTATGTGGCATATGGGATGGAGGGCAAAGAGGTTCTGTAAACTCTGGAAAGCTCCATACTGATTCAGTTGCTATTGTAAGTATGCACTACTACTACAAGGATCAGGAAGTGAAACTATGGGTCCTGGCAACAGGAACAGGGAGGCAACCGGATGCTAAGGGGAAATAACAGGAAGTAGACAGGAAGTTGTAGATCTCTCCTTCCTCCTGCAGCTTTGAGGCCTACCTCACATACCTGATATTGGCAAACAGGGAACAGGGAAAACTTCAGAGGAACTGTGGTTCATAGTCCCAATCCAATCAGCCTCAGCCTGATCATTCTTCCCTCCTAGATAAGGTATTAAGGCAGAGAAGGGAAAATAACATATGAATACTTTTTCATATTCACACAGATATCCGATAAGGAGGATAATAGCCCAAAACAATGCCATTTACCTATGAGCCATATAACATGACTTGGCCGTGATGGAAAATATATATTATGAATTTTGTATTTTAAATAGTATATGGAGTGCAAATATTCAAACAAAACATAGACAGGGTTTCCAGGCATCTTTATAAAGCTATAAAGAAAATATTTTTCCCGTCATTAAAATGTGTAAAAGACTTGATTTTCCACATTAAGTTACAAAAATAACTTTCTAGGAAGAAAGGATGATTCTGCTTACCAACCAATTACAATGATTTCATAATTTAATTTATGTTCTTTACAGACACTATGCCTTAGCCCTGGGTCTGATTATTATTTCAGAACTATGTATTTAATCAGTCATAATTAAGTCACTGTAGAAAATCTACCAAGAGGGCAACAAGATGTCTGAGGGGAAGCTTCTTCCTTTGGATTTCCATGAATGAGAAGATCGTGAGTATTAAAGAAATGCTAACTTCAGAAACTGAAAACTGAGAAGGGCACCCAGAACTCCAAGGAACAGAGAGGCTAAAAAGTGGGCGGCAAAAAGGTGGCAGAGAAAACTAGGAAACAGTTGGCAGCTCCAGCTTGGGTGTTCCTGGGGAAGGAAAGATGGGACGGAGGGAGGAGAAGCCAAGGCCTCTGCTACAAGGTAAATGTGGTTGCCTCCATGCAGACAGACAGACTGAGCGGTGGGACAGATCTACACCTCTCTAAGTCCTGAACTACAGTAAAGGAGTTTGGTGGGGCAGTGACTTCCCAGTATGACAGGCCAGGATCAGTCCAGACAGCTTTGACTTCCCATAGCTCAAAGAGTCGCAGGAAGGTGCCATCTTGAGAGAAAACTGCAGAGTGCAGCAAAGAGGGGAGTCTGAAGGGGCATATGAATTGAAGGACATCGTGTGTCACATGAATGATGTATTATACATTTAGTATATATTATATATATATATGTGAAAATAATGTAATGAATTCCTAATTGCTGCTTGAAAACAGGAAGGGGTGAACAATGTGAATTTATATATATATATATAAATATATTATATAAATATATATGTTATATACATATTTATATATAAATATATATAAATATATTTATATATAAAATATATTTATTATTTATATAAATATATATTTATATATCAATATATAAAAAATAAATTCAAGTCGAAACAAGTAAAAACTATAACAAAGGGGAAAAAAGAGAACTGCTAGCAAACATACAGACAGACTCGTCACTGGGCAGCATCTGCAATCACTGACAAGCGTTAGAAATCTCCCAACAGGTGTTTGTAATGGCTAACTCTCCCCTTTGTGCTAAGACAATGCACGAGATAATTGCACAGAAGCAATCTTCTGCTACTAGATAAATTTTGTTTATATGGATGCAACCATTTTTGGCATAAAGTCGCCTGAGTCTTGCTGTTGATTGAAAAATATTTGCTAGTTGGGAAAACTAAAGGGAGTTGAAAGCAAAGTGCAAATGGTGTTCAGTGGTAGTTTGTACAAGACCTCAGAAGCCAGCTCTGTGGGAGGGGTGGGGTGAGGTTTGTGTGATATACCATTTTAATACCGATCATGACACTGTGAGTATATAACGATAGTCATGTGGAAAAGCCCTTTCTTTGCAAATCTCCACTAGGCAAACGAATGCTTCTGGTAGAGGAGAGTGAAGACCTAGAGTTATGTGTCTAATACAAATGCTTTTAAAGAAAACATAAAAGTGATAAATGGTCCTTAAAAGCAGCAAGCCAGTTACACCTCTTTCAAGAGATTCTCTTGTCTTAGGATGACAGAGTAGGGCAGGCGACATTTACAAAATATTAGCCAACATTATTTTTTTAAACACCTGTGATTCAATCCTTTACATAAGGAGAGTTTATTAATTAAAATGATGATTTTCAGCATGGCTCCATATTGGGGGTGTGTAAAAAAAATGACCAAAACTAGGAATGTCTTCACAGATACCAATTAATCATCGAGAGAATGAGGCTTATTTGTGTGTGTGTGTGTGTGTGTGTGTGTGTGTGTGTGTGTTTAACCCAGAAAACAAGTTGAGAATGTTTAAGGCTAATTAATTACAGTTGACTTTTCATAGTAACCAGGGAGAAAATTTATGATGGGGTTAATCTGAACATGAAAACTCATTATTTTTGGTGGGAAGGCCCCACACTAGACAGCCAACCTTCTAGTCAGTCTGACTATCTCTTCCTCAGACTAAATTTTCTGGCTCCTCCATTCTCTTCCCCACACCCACCCCATGGGATCGGTGCAGATCCTTGCTTTGATGTAGACTTCATTCTATAATCTTGAACTTGGTTTCTGGCTGGAGCAGAGGTGAGGGTGGCATACAGTTGGGGAGTTAATTGTCATCTGTAAAAAGTTTCAGCGAAGGAAGATAAGTGCTCACGACTTTCCCCCACTGTGATGAGGGGTTCATCTCATGTTAAACATTTTATCACAAGAAGATAAAATATAGAGAACAGCCAATGGACACCAAGTGTTATAGGACATGATACACTGGAACCCCCTGAAATGTGAAGTAGCTATTCACATGAAACTGCAGGCCATAAGAGAGCTGCCAGTGTAATCATCCAAGCGTGTGTTATCCTAAATCTTTCTATTTATGATACCTTTTTGAGCAAAGGAATAATGTTTTGGATTAGGCAGATAAATTCTTTTTTTAAAAAATCTAAGTATGATCTTTGCAAGCAGGCTTTTAAGAGCTCTGTCACTTGGCACCAGTCCAGCCAGAGTGATGAGAGATTTTTTTTTATTGGACTAGGAGAAAGTTGGAAAAGGTTTCTAATGCATGCATTACTCATTTTCCATTTACTAAAATGGGTATGCAATAAATATCCTGAACTGCTGAACAAGTTATTTGGGAAAGCAATGCTTACTTTTAATCACCGAGAGCTAATTCAACACTAGTGATGTGAAATAAGAAATAATAACAGAAACCAAAGGTATTTTTGTTATTATTTAGGATCTTGTCAATTGGTCTCAGCAAAAGATGTTTTTATCCTTTTACAAAGAAAAGCAAAATGAATATAATCTTCTGATTTGGCTTATATTAACTCATCAGCTATAAAAACAAAAACATGAAAGCCTTATGCAAACCAAAACACCTTTCAGCTCCTCGTACCTTTAATCTTGGTTCTGATGGGACTTTTATGTAAGAGCCGAAGTCACTGGAAATAGGGTTTTTAATGGGGAGGCTCAGAGGCTTGTATACTGAGTGTTCAGATCTATAACTGAACACTTAACACGACTTCCGTGCATTTTGGAACAGTTTGCTTAAAACTGTTCTAATGTGTTTATGGCCCTTTTTATATCAAGCCTGATTTAAATGGTGCCTTATCAGGCTTTTACTGCTCCTCCAGGGTACAAAGTTATGTAGCTGAGAGGCATAAAGAAGTTACCCACAATGCAACCAAAGAATTTCTTCTCGGAGAAGGTTCTATAAGACAACGCATCTTCTTGCAGTTGCTGAATGACAAAATAAGGAGCAAAGTAGAGGAGGAGAAAGGAAAGACACGATGGGCAGGAAGCAACTGCTTCAAACCCTCCAGCTTGCTTCTGGGTTCATAAAGTGGCCTGCTCTTGCACGTGGTGTATTTTTTTTCTGATACTTCACAATAGACTATTTTTGGACCTTGGTCTCATGATTTAACCTTGGCAGGTCAGAGTTTGAAAGAACTTCCTGCTATTTCTGCTTTTATTTGGCTATGGAAGACCTTACATGCTTTCATGTTACAAAACATAAATAGAAAGTCAGTTTTGAAGCGCAATGGTCATTAAAAAGATTATGTTGGCAGTTCATCAGGGGATTATGTAAACATGTTTAATGACTGCCTGGAAGGCTAGCTCCACAAACTTAGCCAACCCCATGGGCACTGTAAAAATAAATAACAGAGAAAATGATATAATAGTACACAAGACAGTGAAAAGTGGAGTCATCACAGCGGTCTCTGATTTCATTTATCTTTTACCACAGCCTAAATTAAATTATCAGGATAAAAATATGGCCTATCTATTGGACTACGTCTCAGCGGGTCAGACTGATCTCAAATATTGGGTTTGATGTCTAAGATGAATAATGATTTTAGCGATTATACGTCCCTAACAAAAATTGGGATTCCAGTCTTGTGAAATATCGTGGAAATAATAGGATAAGCTATTTGAACTCGGGGCAGGTGTGGAATTTGGGAGTGTTCTTTCTCTACTCTTTCATATTTGACTTCCAAATATTATCCAAGACAGCTTGCTAAAGTACAGACTGGATACATATCGGAGGAGGAACCTCAGAAAATGGTATGTGAAGGTCTCGAGGGCCACCTGGCATGGTTCTCATCCACACGTACGTTTAGGTTGGTGCTGGTAGCAGGTTGGCGATCCTGTCTCTTTGTCTGCCTTTAACCTGGCTCACTTCTCCCTCCACCTTTGCAATTACCACCTTCTTCTTGTTTTTTAGAAGTCAGCTTCAGTGTGATGGCCTTATTGAAGTGCTTTTAAGTTAACTATGAGTGACTGAAGAAATAAAAGAGCAAGTAAGGCTTGGGTCTGCAGTTCAGCAGTACCATACAGGACCTGAGCTTATATTCTCTCTCTCTCTCAATCTCTCTCTCTCTCTCTGTGTTCTGCCATCTTCAGCAAATAGCTGGACATAATATGACCACCTCATGCACAGCAGTTGTTTGCTGTAACTTGAAGCATGCATGTGTATGGCGACACGGCAAGCAGGAGACGTATTTCTTCATATTTATTTTTCTTCATATTTATATGATTACTATTGTCATTAAGGAGGCACAAAACAGTTCCAGGAAGGCCTTCTGCAGGTTCCCAATAATGTCTCCTTGACTGATGTGTCTCGTAGCCATCCCCGAGTGACTCAATGTCAAGGGGGTGACGGAGCCATGATCGGCTTAGACCCTTCAGCATTTATCTCTCCAGGCTTGAGATGAGCTATTTCCCCCCAGCACCAGGGGACCCCTGAGCTACAGCAGACAAAGGTGGCCATGCCAGCTCCTCCCACTCCACCCCTGTCCCTCCGAACTAGCAGAGCGCCCTCTACTGATTCACATCCCCTGACACAAGATCATTTGTATTTTTTTCCCCCTCCACAAAGATGAACCTCCATATTTTTCAAAATACTGCTCACCGTTGGGTCTTTCTATGAAGTGCTATGGAGATGACCAGTAAATTGTGTTACTTGAACAGATGAACTCCACTAAAGGAATTCTAACATTCCTGGCACTATCGATCTTTAACCTTTCGGAAGAAATAACAGCTATCTTTTATACATGAAAGCTACCTCTTATACAATGACCTAATTGTTTTAGCTCATACATGAAGTGCTTTGTAATAATACTGTGTAAAGGTGGGGTGTGTGTGTGTGTGTGTGTGTGTGTGTGTGTGTGTGTGTGTGTGTGTGTGTGTGTTTGTGTGTGTGTGTGTGGTTGGGGGGGGGAGATATCATTTCCAAAGTCTTGAACCACAATGCCATTCAGGCTTCTGGCAGGAAATAGATGGCAAACTCTGAAGGAACTGAAAAGAGTTTAATGGAGAGAACAGGTGTACAGATAAGCAAAAGAAGAAAAAGGAAAAATAAAGCAAGCAAGGGTAATGCATTAGCTAGTGTCTATTTATGGTGGGAGTCTTTTACTGACTCCAAGACTTGAACAGCAGGAGAAAAGGGCTGGTTTGGAACCTAGCTAGAGCTTTAGCAGCAACAAGAGTGCCATTTGACGGGAGATATGGCCTCAGGTAGACAACCACCTCCAAAACACAGCCTAGGTAGGGAAAGTGCCAGGAAAATGAAATTCCAACTTCTCTCTCTTCTCATCTTCAATTGTCAGAATGGACTGGATGTCAGCAGGTAAGGGAGCCCAAGGCCTATACTTTCTCTTCAAATTTCTAATATATACATATGTATGCACAGGCCCAAACTAAGACACTCATGTCCCAACCTGGTTTGGGGGGAGGGGTAACATTTTCCATTTATCATTGCACTATTTCAAATGATAGTCAACCTGCAAGGGAAGTTGTAACTGTAATCCCGACTTCTTTTCTTTGCAGGGACATATGGGGAAAGGAATCACATAAAACAGCTGTGAGGGCTCCTGCTCCTAGCATCTGACTTACAGGGATAATTGTTAATTCTCTTTCTTTTTCACCAGCAATCCCGAGTTCTTGCCTTAGCGTCTAACAGCATGCAAGACTTCATTCGTGTGGAATCCAGGCTGCTAAGTGGCTCCTTCTATCTCGATAGGTTTACTGAGGTTTTCCATGACCATTATTTTTGATGTGTGAGCTCTAAGATGCACACCAGTGAATTCCTGGGTCTGACTTGCCTATTTTTAGCAACACTGCAATTTCCTCTTGGAGGCCTGGATCAATCACCCCCAACCAGTGGAGAGCCCCTTTTATATCTATTTGCTCAGAGATTTGAGGAGCTTAAAATGCCTAGGAGGCAGTCTCAATTTCGGATTCCATGGAATTGTTGTGTTTACTCGAGGGTTTGTTTCCTTCTGACACTGCCCTTGCCAGACATTCAAGTTTTCAGGGTCAAGAAACAAAAATTCCATCAGAAGAATGATATTTTGTATACCTAGCTTAACCCTTCATTCCCTGACCTAGGGCACCTCCCATTTAAGAGCCACACTGGTTTAAGACACTCTGTGTCCTACAGGATAATCACTCAGCCTTTCCGATTCTTGCTATTAATAAATCTCACTGTGGCCGTGCCTTTAATAACCATTGCATAGTTCTATTAGTACAGCTGCCTCTAGCTGAGAAGATACCCAAACCAATAGGCTGCCTTGGGGTAAGCCCATGCTGGCCCTTCCTTGGCTGTGAGGTAAGTTTCCTTGGCAGAGACTATGCTGTCTGGGACACCATAGATAGAGATGAGCCGCATATGGTTTTCACAGGAGCTCTGTGGACAGAGAAGGAAAGTCCCTAGCAGACCGGATAGTCTCTTCCTTCCATTAGGAAATGAGCTCTAAGTAATCAACCTTCACTGTGCAAGAGGCCGATTGGCCTGGTCCTAATGCTGGTGTCCCTCTCTGCTTGGGAAGTGGACACCAGGGGTTCACGTGAGGAAGGGAAGTTCATTCTCATGAGCGTATGTACAGCTTCTACTCTTGTGCCTGTGCCCAATTTTATAGGTGGAGTCAGTGAGAGAGTTCCGGGGTAGTTGCATAAAAGGGGGTGTGGGGGCTCACCAATCTGTGGAGCTGGGGAGGTGGTTGGTTACCTTTCCACTGAGAATATCCTTAGTGGTGGGGTGGGGCAGGGGAGAACTTTATTGAGAGATGGTGACATCAACTTCATCATGAAATGGTTATTGGGTTATGAAAAGTTAGGTCCTGTCCTTTCTAGGACTTTCATTGAGGGCCGGGGCAAGCTGGGAGTTTTGAATATACTAGATGGTGCAAAGCCATTGGGCTCATTCATTCACTCACAACTGACCATAGGAATTCCTCATTTTAACTGTAAAAAGCAAACCGTGGACACAGTTGTTGAAAGAATTAAATCAGTCACTGAGACTGTTAATTCCTTTCCAAGGTGCTAAAGATAATTTAGTAAACACCAAGTCCCAAGACAGTACACCCTATAAATAAATTTAATATGAGACTCCTTCATTTATATGCTTCTGGTGGTGGCAGAGAAATCTGGAGAGTCTGAGCACTCATCCTCAAGTATGCTTCACCTAATTCCTTATCTCCAGTGTCAAGACTGTTCTCCCTAACCAAGGCTTTCCTTCAGCAAACTGCACTGTGACACTGCAGACACAATTGAATATCAGACTGTACATACACAGAGTGACAATGAGTGTTTTCAATTAAAAATTAAATACTCACATGTAGCTTTCTCCTATTGCTATTCCCCAGGAAAACCAAGTTGTGAATAGTGAGCATTACCTGCTGCTTTGATAACTAAAGCCAAATTGACCTTCAACTAACCTTCAACCTTTGTTCTGACACTGTTGGCTTAAGGGATGGTGATATCACTGTCAGTCTTAGATTTCCAAGGCCCATTTTCCCCCATTTCAAGGAGCAGTTCTCTGCACCTATGAAATCTTTTAGCAAGCCTTCGCTGTCATCCTGCTTGGAGGGTGAGCTTTGGGAATGCTTCTGGTACTCATTACTCCAACAGTCAAGGGGATGTTGCCGGAGACAGTTGTCACAATCAGAGTCAATTGAAGAGAGTTTAATGATCTGCTGTTGAATCACCAAGGGACTGGTAACTGCTGAGTGCTGTTCCCTGCGTCGAGCCTGAAGGGCTGTGGGAGGAAGCTGGGGCTGGAATGAGGTGGAGGCTGTAGCAGTATTGAGATGGGAGCTCCAGATGAAAAGAACAGACTGCAGCTACTGCCAGAGTTATCATCCTCTGGCGGGGGAGCAACAGGAGTAAGGGTGCTTTCATATTTTCCTGTTGTGCATCATCCCGGGTCCCTTTCCTATCCTGTGCCTAATGGGTGGGGGAGAGGATCCGAACACGTTGGAATTGTAGTCTGAAGATGTCAGCCTTAGCCATAGTATTGTAGAGCAGAAAGGAGGGAGAAGAGAACACCATGTATACTGTTCCTCGAACGCAGGGCATGATGAATAGGCATGGATAGCATGATTAGTTTACCTGTTTCCCAGAGGACTAAAAAATCAGTGAAACAGCCTTGGATTTTGACTTTGTAATTATTTATGCCACCGTTTTCCCAAAAGCTAGCTACAGGAAATTGAAATCAACCAATTTACAATCAGTGTGTTTTGATTTTTCTAGAACATTTAGGAAGTTTTCTTTTTTCTTTCCCCTCCCTCCCTCCCTCCCTCCCTCCCTCCCTCCCTCCCTCCCTCCCTCCCTCCCTCCCTCCCTTCCTTCCTTCCTTCCTTCCTTCCTTCCTTCCTTCCTTCCTTCCTTCCTTCCTTCCTTCCTTCCTCCCTTCCTTCCATTCTCTTTTTTTTTTACGTATCATAGGGATGTTTGAGGTTCTGAAACACTGAGCTTCAAAATCACTGTTAGAAATGAGTCATGTCTAATGGCTTTCCATCCAACTTCTGTAACAGTTATTCCAAATGATCAACTCCAAAAGAGGAGCTTTAGGTTCTTAACTGATTCTCTGGTAGGTAGGGAACAAAGGAAGGTAAGCAAGGGAGTTTTACTGAAGCAGTGTGGTGGGGTAGGAAGTAGAAATGTACGGGGCCAGTGATCTGAGAGTCTCAATTGCTACAGTGCTAGTTGGGTCATTAAGCGTCTTCCAAAGGTCCCAAAGGTCTCCACGAGTGTGGTATGATTGAGAGGTGACAGAAACTTTTAAGAAGGCTTGGAGGGAGGCATTTAAGTCATTGGGGGCATGCGGTTGAAGGGCATTATGGGGCCCTAAATGTCCTTTCTTTCACTTTCCAGCCCTACAGGTGAGTGGTTTTGCCCTGCTGTGATGGCCCTGCCACAGCATCAGGACATGTCATGTGGCCATAGGCCCTAAGCAGTCTATAAAATGTCAATGAAAGCAGAATCCCCTTACTGTCACACAATGTGAACCAAGGTAAACACATGATAAAGTATCTACCTTAGCACCACCATAGCTGACCCCACAGTATTTGTTCCCCCTCTAGCTTTTTCTTCCTCTTGGATTCCCATTTTTCTAAACTGCCACAAAGACTTCCAAGGACCGATATTCAGGACAAGAGACCGTATTGCCTTAGCATTTCCCATTCCTACAGCGTGACTGGCAACCGGAGACTCAGAATGAACAAGAAAGAAAGAAATTTTGGGTGGTAGCCTCAGCATGTATTATAGAGGAGACATGGTCAATTTCTCATCAGACAAATATGGAATGTTCCCTTGTAGCAGTTACAGTTTAAGTTGGTACAAAGTGAATGAGAACATAAAATTTTGATGTCAGATTACAAAGGACTATAGTGGTAGCCTTCCTTCCTTGTTTGCTTCCTTCCTTCCTTCCTTCCTTCCTTCCTTCCTTCCTTCCTTCCTTCCTTCCTTCCTTCCTTCCTTCCTTCCTTGTTTGCTTCCTTCCTTCCTTCCTTCCTTCCTTCCTTCCTTCCTTCCTTCCTTCCTTCCTTCCTTCCTTCCTTCCTTCCTCCCTCCCTCCCTCCCTCCCTCCCTCCCTTCTTTCTTTCTTCCTTTCTTTCTCTCTTTCTATTTTTTTGAGACAACATTGTGAGGTGGGGAGAGAAGAGAGGGAGGGTAGATGAGGGGAGAGGGAAGAGAGAGAATACTGTGTATATTGCCATTTGTTTGTGATAGACTTGGAAGATTTTAGCAGATTGTATAGTTTTTTCTTCCAAATCTTGCAGGAACTTATGGCTTTATAAGCATGTAGATATTGTTGTGATCATACAACTTGGTTGCATACCAAATCGAGCAGAGTAGAAGCATTTTTAAACCTGTCTACAAAATAGAATGCTAAATAAATTCATTATACTTAAACTCCTAACAGAGTAATGTAGATTATTATGCATTTCCAAGTGTATTGTATCAAATTAAAAAATTTATTCCCCTGTTCTGTTCCATATTCAGTAAATACAGTGGGAACTTTCTGCTTACACTGAACTGCATTGGGAATTATGAACAGTACAAAAGAAATAAGATAGGACTGTTGTTTCAAGGATGCTATAATGTAGTTACTTATTTAAATTATTAATTAAATAATTATTAATTATTAAATATAGCTGAACTCTGCATCCAACTTATGCCTGCAATGTTCAAAGGAAATGTAAGTTCTTTAAATTATATTTTTGTTATGCGTAAGAAGTTGTACAAGTAATATATGTTTTTAATCTATTTAATTTGGTAAAGAAAAAGCATGAAGCCATGTGGTCTGATAAATATCTACCACATCATTGGCTACTTCTTAAGGAGGAGAAAAATGTACGGAACTTCAAGAACTGGTGTGGGTAGGTTGCTAACTACTGTTCAATGAATGTCTCTTTCTCATGAAAGAGACTCATTGGAATATTTCTTCTGACTAGTGTGAATTCAGCTTATTTAATAGCCACTATAAGTAATTTATTTTGGAGTGTAGAACATTCTGTTTGATGATCATTGCTCATGTAGGGCACAAGATTTTATTACTATCAGAACAGTAGTTATCAATTGAATTAAGTATGTTCACTGGGAAGTTTAGCGCACATCTTGAGAACCTACACAGACATTATTCCTACATATATATATATATATATATATATACATATATATATATATATATATATATATATATATATATATATATGTATATCCCCGCCCCCCCCCCCCCGCCCCTGGTATGCTGTATACTTCATCTGGCCTGTTTACTGATAACACAGGATGGAAATCTTTCTGGGAGTCTGAAGTCCTAAAGTCAAAATGTCACCAGGGCCACATCCTTCCTGCAGGTTTTGAGGAAGACTTTCTTTTCCGTGTCTTTCCCTGCTTGGAGTGACAGCCTGGCTCTTGGCCCCTTCCTCCACAGATTCAAGACCAGCACCAGCGCATCTCGCACCTTTGTCTTTCTGATCTCTGCTTCCAACATCGTATCTCGGTCTCTGCTACTGACTGTTCTTCGTCTATCTTGGGACAATCCTGGTGATTACACTGATAACCAAAACCAACCAGATAACCAAAGGTAACCTTCCCAGCTTACCAGCCTTCACGATCCCATCTGCAAATCACATATTGGATGTAAGGTACCAAAAGCACCGGGGAGGGGATTGGAAGGTTGCCAGTTGTGTTGAAGAGAGGAATTGTGCAGATTACTACAAGACTGGGTTGTGGTTTTTGCCTTCTTTGTGTCCTTTCTTTAAATAAAAAGTGTCTTTGTTCAGTTAAATCAATGAAAATAATTTCTAAAATATATTTTATAAATATGTATATATGTACACAATGCCCATATGTGTACATATATACATATATCTATATGTATGCATATGTACATAATTTATAATATATACATCTATCTAAATATATACACATAATGTATATATCTACATATATATGTATATATAGATATAGATGCACATAATTTATATATTATTTATAAAATGTTTAGTTTACTTTGGTCTACTGCAGAAACCAAAAAACTGATGTCAATCAAGGATATATAGTAACTTAGCCTATTAAGTTTTTGTGTAAGGAAAAACATCCAAGGACAAAATGAGAAACTTTCAAAGTCTTTGTTGGATCTAACTTGAACCCCACCTGGCAACTTTCTCTGTACAGTTTCCTACTTAAAATAGCCTGAAAGGGTAGCCGGTGGACTTGCACTTCCTTTCATTCATCAGCACAGGAGTTCATTTTCCCAGCAGAAATAACACAAGCACGTTAAGAGCAGAGAGAGATGCAATGACCTGGATATGTCTTTGTCTTTCTTCTAGGAGAGGCGGATTAATGATTGTTTGCTGACTGAATTAATGAATGGCTAAAAATACTCAGGTGGTTTTTCTGCTTCATCACCTTGATTTCTTGTGTGTGTTTGCTTTAAATATTCAACTCTCTCTTTCTCTCTCCAAAGGGAATATTTACCCTGTCTTTCACTGTGTCTTCTCCATTTATAATAGGGATCCTTCTCTCAATATTTTTCCAAGTGCAGAATTTTAATTTGGTGGGATTCTGATATTTATTTACAAATCAAAATTTAAGTTTGCTGCAAACTGTATTTCGTGGTTCCCTGCATCTTGCATTATCACTAGCACTGTTAACATTCATTGTTCTATTAGGAACTTAATATAGTGCATCTATATATTCATTTATCCCATCCATCTATGCATCCACCCATCCATTGACCTACCCATCCATTCACCTAGCCATCCACACAGCCACCCCATCCATCTGTCTACCCATCTACCCAGCTATTCATCCAATTCATCCACTCATCCACCCATCCATTGATCCACACATTCATTCCACCATACATGGCATAGTTATTCATCCATCCATCCATTTATCCATCCATCCATCCATCCATCCACACATTCAACCACCCATTCATCCATCCATCTTTTCATTAGTTATCTATTATCCATGCATCCTTTCTTCTCCTTCTTTCTTCCTGTTAACTTACAAGTGATAGTTGTTTCTGTCAGTTTTGAATTAATGTTAAAATTATAAGGGTCTTGCTGGCATTAATGAGATTATGCCTTTTGAGAATAATTTATAGGAAACATTTTACGATAATGTTAGTGACAAGCTGATTCAAAAGACAGCAACTTGGTGTTCTGTTCTCTTGACCCACCCACAGGATGCCCTCCCCCGGGCTGGACAGAATGTCTTGTATGCTTCCGGTACGTAGTTTGCATTCATGTATGAAAATCCTTCACTGATTGCATTTGCCTGGAACTTCGTGCAATACCACGAGACAGAGAAGAAAGGCATGGCAGATGGGTAGAGTTCCCTTTATTGGAAAGGAACATCTTTTCTCATGAATGCCATTTTCCTTTTAATTTTGTATTCTCATTCAGAGACCCTCATGCATCCACTGAAAAAAAAAAAAAAGCCTGAGTTGAGGATGACATTTGGGAGAGCGCCAACCTGAGACTCAACCTGAGCTTGCAAATGCTGGTCTGTTTGGCAGCCTCCAGGAGAACAACTGTTTGGCAACAAATGACTTGGTAGAAAGCCTCTAGAATCAGCAAAGGATTAAAAATAGAAAGATGGGATGGGTTTCGGCAGCGCTGGAGAGAGCATTCAATTCCCCAGGCTCTAGGGATAAATGCGCAGTGCTGGAACTGTGCCTCGAGTTTATAGGCTTCGGTGCTCGATGACAACCAGGGCTGGCCCTAGGAAAAGATGTAGTTAATTCTGTTCTCAATCACACTGCCAGTCATGCTCCACGACCTTGTGTATTACTTAATTAAACTATATCTGAATTGGCACATCGCATCATAATGCCATTCTTTTCTCACAGGGCACATTTCAAGGCTACTTAACTAGAAGATATGAGATTGATCATCTTGATCTCCGTTTTCCTTAAGGCAAGATCTTCGGCCCAGGATTTGATATCTTACTATACATATAGGGTTGACGTCCTATATTCTTAGCATATATTTGTATTTATGTCTCAGGGTACTCTCTCTAGCCGCCAGAAATGCATTTCTCTATTACAAAGCCAAGAGTATTCTTTTCTTCTTCTTCTGAGACTGTAACTAGTAATTGCCAATGAATCATGGACCCTTACATCTCAAAAATTAATTTGTGGTTGAATCACCTGGGATCTTGTTAAAAGATTCTGACTCAATAGGTCTCGTGTGAGAGACTCACTGTGTTCCGGTATAAAAAAAATCATAAAGGAAAGTCCCCAACCATTAAATACTACCTTTCTTCTCAGAGTGGAGCTCCTGCTCACACCCATCATCTGTGTATTGTCTGAACGTCCTAAGAGGACAGCCCAGGGCATGGTGATTCTCTTATATTATGGACCCTTTGCTTTCTTGGTAATGAACCTGATTGGGTTACTTGGTGGATTGGGGAACACGGTGGAGAACTAAACTGCATCCAAAGTATCTCATTAACGAAAGGTGCGATTCACAGCTGCTCTGGTGTGTGACTCGGCACAGTGACCCTCACCCTCCTCCTCCTCCTGCCATCCTGTCGTGATCTTCATTCCTCTCATGCCTGCTGAACCAGAAGCCAGCATTTGTATATGCTTGTTTTCTTCCAAATGGATCTTTAGAAGCAGGGGTCCCTTTCTGACGGACTAAACTGCTTTATCTCACTTACTGAGAGAGAAAAATTGGGTAACATCATGAATAATTATTTTTACAGTCTATAATGAATGATCAGTACCTGGTAACCAATAGTGTTTTCTTGTGACAGTGTTTGTATTATTTTAGGACAAAACCTGATCTTTTTCTGTATGGCTCCAAGGCCTGATGATCACCTGCAGAATTGGAATAGATTCACACTACATAACAAAAATGACCACTAGTTTATATGGGATGCAGTTGAATTTTATGTGCTTTTAATGTTTTGTGGAGACAAACTCATTTGGTGAGCAGTATGCTGTAATAGAGCTAAAACTCTGAGTGTAGTAAGTTTCCATAGATGTGTTTTCTTTAAGAAAGAGAGAAAGACACACACACACACACACACACACACACATACACACACACATACACACACACAGAAACATATACACAGACACACAGAGTATGGACTAGTCTACTCAATACAGATAATCTGGCTTACTTGGGTGGTTGCATTTTCCCCAATGAAAATGCAGTATTAGGATTAAAACATTGATACTTCTTTGCTTATTATTTGAGTTACAAGATTAGGAGTATGTCATTCAGTGATATAATTACACTCTCTTTAGCTATGAGGTCAGAAAGGGATTGATATAGGGAATTGGGTATTAAAATGATTGGAAAGGCTTAGAAGCCATCAGAAGCTAAAGCTTACTTTCAGATGATCATGACACTGGTGGTTCAATAAGGCAAGAAAGTATTGGTGATATCCAGACAGGAGGCTTCAGGAAGCTCTTGCTAATAGTCACTGAAGCTGGTGAGCAGAAAAACTCCCTGAGGGGTTCAATACCTCGCGTCTGCCAGGGTGAGCATAGAGGAACATGGTGCCCATTCCCATCTTCAGCAGCTCATGGGCCTCAACCTCATGAATAGAACAAACCCTACATCAAGGGATTCTGAGAACCTTAATTCTCAGGTAACTCTGGGAAGAACAAAACCATAGTCAAATAAAACTGGTGATCAGGACAACATTCAATGTGAAGAGAGCAAAGTCTATACACGTCGACAGGATTGAAGTTATAGGATGTTCTGTGTAGTGTGGCATAGTCTCTATAGAAATTGAGCCATGGGCATCAGACCATTTTCTGATTATCCCAGCTAACCATTACCCCGAAGGTTATAGAGTTGGTTGTGTTAGTCAGTGTATTCAAAAAATTCTACTTGCCGTCTCTGGTAGTCAAAGGAATCGCTTGCTTTTCATTGTGACATATAGAGTACAGAAGCAATTCCTGAAACTTCTGGGTTCAAGAGTTTTTCCTACTGATATAATAAGATCTGCTGTAAGTGGTGAGCATCAGACACAGATATGCATCTGATCCTCCTCGTTTGACCCACTGTCTTATGGGGCATCTGGCTGTGTTGGCTGCCAGGCATCCTAGAAATCAGGTCTGCTGTTAACCTCGATCAGTTCTCCTTTCCAGGTCACGTGGGTTCATGTATTTTTTAGGATATTACTAAAAACAAAACTAAAACCCCCAGCTGCCCGCAAGTAGTATGTAAGCAAATATAAGTTCTTTGTGAGAAGGCAATCATTATGGTAGAGATATTAAGTATATCAGCAGGTAGACTGCAATCAGTGTTGACTTCCTACCATTATTACTATTCTATTACCTATGCATTCTCTTGCCCTGTCTCCTTTATTGCCTTCTCTCCCCACCTCCTCCAGTTCTTGCATTTTCAACAGTGGCTCCGAGATATGACCCTATTTCCTTACCAAGAAACCACCACTAGGAAAGAGTTTTAAAGGTGGAAGATCCCCTAGAGGAAGAGGAAGGAAGTACAGAACCCCTGAACACCTTGATTCTTTTCCTAAAAAATTGTTTTTGCTGTTGTTTATACCAGTTCCATCTTCACTGCTATCCTAGAGGTCCTTACTTATACAACGATTCTCTGTTATTGGCAGTAGACAGGAAGCAGCAAAGTCAGATATTGGTTGGATTTCAGGCAGTCAGGAATTCTGGGAATTCCATTATGTTCTTTTGCTATTATTACTTTCTATGATAGCCCATGAGACAAAGAAGTAGGAATAAACAGCTTTTATGGGTACAGAACATCTATGTTCTCTATCTATTGCTGAGATTTTCACGGAATCTTTTTAACTTAACAGCCAGGGGCATTAGCCTAACCAAAAAAAAAAAAAAAAAAAAAGGTGGAGGTAATATCTTGGGTATTTGAAATGGTAGATGCAAGGTTTTTTTTATATGCTATTTATATTTTCTGCAAATCTTGAGAGACAAAAAAACCCACAGCTGGTTGGTTGTTACTTTACTTCTATACCTGAAGTGAGTCTTTGTTAGCCATCAATACTTGAAAAAATACTGCTTTCATTTAAAAAGGAGCTTGAATCAAAGTTGTAACTTTTTCTGTTGAAAGAAGTTATCAGAGATTCGGCTGTTTCGGAGCTCATAAGAGCATCTTATTGAAAGACTTAGCATTACCAGGAGTAAGAATTTGTGACCTTTCCTCCCCAAGGAATGGCTGAATAGCTTGTGAGTGAGTGGATTCCATGGGCAAGGGATGCACAGTACACAGCTAACTTTCAAACATGTTAATTATTATCTATTGATTTCTGGCCAAAGCCAGGGGGTCTGGACTATGCTTAAAGGTACACGCTCATTTTCTATTGCTAGATTCTAAATGACTTTGCTTTTGATGTACTTTTTTAAGTGTTAGCAAATGAAAAAGAGAAGAGAAAGAGGGACAGAAAAGAAAGGGGGAGGAGGAAGAGAGGGTAGGGAGGAAAAGCAATAAGAAGAGGGAGAAGGGAAAGGAGAAGAAAGCAAGAAAGCAAGGAAGGAAGGAAGGAAAGAGGGAAGGACAGAGGAAGGGAGGAAGGATGGGTTATTCATTAAGCAGACACAAGATAATGTGGTTCCTATATTCCCCATTCCTAAGTCCCATGTTATGTGACTAGACTCTCTAGGATGGCTCAGCAGGAGTGGTAAAACTGAACCAACCTCAAATATGGACCATCATCCTGGATTCCAATCTAGGAACTAGAAAAGAACACATCTATCAAAAATCCTGAAGTGCGAAATTTAGGAAGAGTAGAGTTCAGTCACAAGTCTTTAGAATTTATAGCATTTATTATGAATTCACTGCCTTCCTTACATTCATAATTTTATTATCCTCTCAAAATAACACAACAGAAGAGGTAGGTGTAGCAGAGCTGGTGAGATTACCCTTGGCAGAAAGGAGAATGTTTGAGGTGACCTTCTGTGGGCAGAGCCATTTCAGAACCCATCCCTCTGAGTATAAGAATGAGGGGATATCATAGATTCAGCTTTAAGAAATGCAGACTGTCCTCTGGGGCTTGACCTATTCAGATGAGCCCTGAAAAGGGACCGAGCTCATTCTCAGCAAGAGTTTCAAAGCATTAGAAGGCCTCTCCATGAGGGAGAATCTTCCGTGCTGGCTTTGAAGCTGGAAGGGGTCACATGACGTGAAATGAGGCTCCCTCTAGAAGCAGAGGGAAACCGCCTCCAGGTAGCCAGCAAGGAAGCCTTTCAGTTTAATTTGCATTATTAATATTTTATCCATCAGTAAACATCCCTCATAAAAGGCCTGCTAGTAAATATTTCAGGCTTTTCAACTACATGCCAGCTGGCTTTGTGGAGTGTGCTCTCTCCCTTTCTTCTTTTTCTTTGCCCCTTTCAATAATGCTGGAAGGAAGGAAAGGAAGGAGGGAAGGAAGAAAGGAAGGGAGGGAGGGAGGGAGGGAGGGAGGGAGGGAGGGAGGAAGGGAGGGAGGGAGGGAGGGAAAGTTGTTGTTAGTTTAAGGATGGAACCCAAACAAACTTCGGGCCTGGCTTGTCAACTCCTGCTTGATAACCAGACAAACAATGAATGAATCCCCACACTACAATGTGTGCTAATTTCTATGGTGTAAATATAAGCAGCACAACTGATTTCCATGACTACCAACATAAAATTTCTTCTCCACTGCAAAAAGACCCAGAGCATAGAGACGCATACCATTGTCTTATGCTCCTATGCATTTGCAACAGAAATGCACAATCCTACAAGGATAATAATGAAAGATGGGTATATAATTTGGAAGGCTTGTGTTTCGAGTTTCAGAGGCCCTTGCTTTTAATATAATTTGCTTAGCTCTGAATTTGTGTCATTTAATTGTTAATAAGGGATATGTTTAACAAGCAATTCATACGTTTCCTGAATGTAAAAGCTGGTTCTCCTAAGCCAGTATCAGGTATTTCGAATATAAGGCTGATGATGTCCTTAAAGAAGAGAGAGGTATGTGTTTCTCCCCATGTTTCCTTCCTATCAGCTGAACTGTGGAAACTGCAGATGTAGTGCAGTTGTGATCATGTGTTCTCTTCATCAGGGAGATGTAGGGCTACCTCACTGAGGATGTAGAATGAGATGCTGGGTTCTGGTGGCTGACATCTGCTACTCAGGAGACTGAGATCTGAAGATCATGCTTCAAAGCCAGCCTGGACAGGAAAGTTCATAAGAGTCTTATCTCCAGTTAACCATCAAAAAGCTGGAAGGAAGCAGAGCTGTAGCTCAAGCAGTAGAACTTTGAGCAGAAAAGCGAAGGAACAGTGCCCAGGCCCTGAGTTCAAGCCCCAGTACCAGCACAAAGAGTAAGAGAGACAGACAGAGAGAGAGACTAGGTTCCCAACAGTACAGCCACCATATCAGGCAGACTGACATTCCTATGCTGTGTCATTATGCAGAAGGGAGTAAATTTCTACTTTGTTTTCATATTGGGATTTTGGTTTGCAGTTGTTTCTGTATCCTAATTACGTGCAGTTGGCATGAGTATTGGAGGTTGCTAGAGGCCATTTTATGTCAGCAAGGCAAACTATTCCTGGAGAGGTAAAATTCCTTTTCCAACATTATGAGGCTGAAAGACATTTAAAAACCCTGTCTTTTAACTCCTCAGTCCATTATAGCATGGGACATGTCCCTTTTAACCATTGGTCCATGCACGCATACCTTCATTTGCTTATCCACCATGGTAGCCCTGTAGCCATGTTAGAGACTTAGGGGCAAGGCTGCTCCTGACCAACAAGTGGTCCTGTCTTGGAAGTGATTGACAACTAAAGAAATGATCTTAGAAGAAAACAATCTTTGTGGGATTAGAGGAAAAGGGGTCTTACCTGGGTAGTTCAGGGAAAAGATAGAGAGAGGTTACCAAGAACAATTTTGTACCTGAAAGTTTACTCAACCACACAGTAAACTCATCACTGTGCTATGGGGCTCACCGCAGTACAGAGGGGGAAAGTAAGCTAATATTCAGATGTTTGCATATCCCTTACACATTAGCTTTAATTTTCTCAGATTAATATGCTTCGGGACCATTGCTGATGATTAGTGTCTTAGAAGACTATGTATGCCCCTAGGACTTGTTTCATTCTTAACCCAGGGACTGACACATAGACATGCTTTATAATATTTCAGAATCAAAGTGTTCTTGTTCTTATAATGTGACTACCTATTAATTAAATGAATGATATTCATGTTTCATTATACAAATTAGTATTTCTTGTGACAGCTAGCATTTCTTTTCCCAAATAATCACTGCTGAAAATATGGTGTCTCATCAAGTATGATTTTTTTTTTGCTGAATTAATGCTTTTTGTTATGTGTTCTAAGAGTATGTTTTTACATCAAAAGCAATATTGATCTTTTTGTGCAAAATAACTGCTTGCAGGCATAGAACTATGTGTTTCTGTTTTCTTTATATTTGTTTTAGTTATTTTTCCTAGTCCGGTCAGGCTTACTCAAATCCTCAATCCCAGGAGATAGATTAATTTAATTTCACTGTTGCTTCTCTATACTCACGCCAGCTGATGACAAATGATTTGGAGGGGGGAGGGGTTAGCATTATTAAATATTATGACTTCATGCGTTTCACTCTGTTAGGCTCGCAGGTGGCTATTTATTCCAGGAACATAAATTCAAGGATAGATAGCTTTCTCTTTCTACTTTCTTTTTTTTTTCTTGCAGAATTTATTTATTTGGTAAGCACGCTCTACCAAGCTGTCCTTAATTTGTTGCTCGCTTTTACTGAACTCTCCCCTGCAGACACTGGCTGTAGTTACTTGTGACAGCTACGGTGGAGCAGGCCACCTTGCCCTTGTCCAAGGGTGGGGTGGGGTGGGGGGAGAGAGCTGGTATCTGCAGACGGCTTCTGAGCAACCGCTGGCCAGCAGACACCACATAGGCTTCCGCAGGAAGTCCCAATCGGACAGATACATGAAGGTATGGCTCCTAGCTCTCCTCCTCAGCAAGAACAAAGTTCCCTGGTCATAGCGTACAGCATGTGGCCTTCCCAAGGGGAATACCCAAAAGGCTGAGGTATCACAAACTAAAAATGAGGAGGCCTTAACTCCTACTAGGGCAAGCTTTGCCCAGGATGAGATAGGAGAGAGAGGCAGATGGTAGATTCATTAGTCTTAGACCTGTGTCATTTTGGTGTGAGGTAGGGGAATGCTTTACAGATGGCCCAGAGATTTCCTAGGCAGCTGAGTAAAAAGCCACATGGCTTTGGGATGCAATCGACGGTCCCAGAATGCATGATAGCGTCCTAAGTTCTCATTGCTCTTCACCTCTCTTTTCTTTCTCCATACTCTTTGCGGTGGGATGGTATCTTCCCTTAAAACATGATACCACTTATTTGTATTTTGATCATGTCTAAGCTACAATTTATATATTAAGTCATCTGAAAAAAAGGACAATAGAGAATCCTGCAGAAATAGCATCTGAGTTTTCTTGGTGAATGTGACACAAACAGAAAACAAAGCGAACTTTAGGAGGCTCCATTTCACTTACTGGCATTCTGACATTTATGAGTTGGGATCCATACACAGCAGCAGAAATTCAAAATATAAACAAGTGACGTAAGATGTGACAGTGTTGTAACATAAAGGTCAAATATCCCTTGTTCCGAATGGTACTAGAAGTGTTCTGGATTTCAGATTTGGGAATATTTGCCCATTCCACATGTGTGTATACATATATGTATTTGTATACATGAGAATATATATTCATTATAAATGAGTTTTCTAAGGAATGAGAGTGAAATCTAAGCATGAAATTCCTTTCTCACCTATACCATGTAAACACAGCCTGAAGATAATTTAATATTTATAGTGTACATGCATTTTTTTTTTCTGTGATATAGCCAGTGTGAAATTGTCCATGTGTGATAGGTTAGCACTCAAAAAGTTTCCAAGTCTTGAGCACCTAAGGGTTTGGATTTTTTAGCGAGATTGAGTCTGTAACATGAAACCCTTGTTTCAGGGCTGGGAAGGTGGATCAGTGGTAGAGTGCTTGCCTCTTATGCATGAGGCCCTGGGTTCCATTCCTTAGCACCACATCAACAGGAAAAGCCAGAAGTGGCACTGTGGCTCAAGTGGTAGAGCGCTAGCCTTGAGCTGAAGAGCTGAGGGGCAGCGCCCAGGCCCAGAGTTCAAGCCCCATGACGGACAAAAAGAAAAGAAAAAAGAAAGAAACCGTTGTTTCAAATAACAAATGAAGAGAATCTGGTTGTCCCAACTAGATATTTATAAAGCTGCATTGTGAATATGGAAGTCACATGCTGAAAAACAAACACATGATAAAATTTTGTCAGACCCAGGTTATAGAGAGCTATCCTATCAGCTGCTGAAAAATAGCACCAGCAGAGTCTGTTTCTGCTTATTGAAACATCTTTTCCACATGCCTGTCAAATAGAAAACATGGTTTCTCCTACCCTGTGGAAATAAATGAAGATTCCCCAAACGAGAACAAGGAAAGATTGGCAATTTAGAGCTTCTACAGCAAGGGAGTCAGCCACTGTCACACAGCACTTGTCAACCAGTTCACAGCAGGCAGAAGAGAAGGAAAACCAAACCATATACTGGGGGGCAGGGTGGGAACTGGTCTTCTGCTCTTCGTTGATTGGAGGTTGGGAAGGGGGGGAAGGGTTCGGAGAGGTGTGTCTTCTCTGTGATTGGTTAGGTATACTTTTACTCATTGAACTGGGTGAAGTTTTCCCATTGGTCATAAACTGGAAGTTAGGTTAAAAGTTAGGAAACCTATCAATTACTAGTTCTGGCCTGTTAGGGACAATTGGTAATCTACATTCATGTCAATTAGTACAGTATTATGGAAGCCAGAACAGGAAGCTCCTCAACTGAGTTAAAACTAGACCTGTCACGTGATTCATCTGACCCATTCTGGGTACAGAGCCAAAGGGAACTTGGTAAGTATATTTAAGTGGTATTGGTAGTTCCAAATTTTAAAAAAAGCTGAAGTAGATCATTCACTCATGTAAGCACAGATGAATGAATGGACAGAGAAAATGTGGTATGCAAACACCATAGAACAAAATGCTATCACTTGGGGCCCCGCAGCTAGAACTGGGAGGACCTTCTATTAAATGGAAGAGCCCAGGCCCAGAAAGACAAACACCTGCTATCGCTTGTGTGTAGAAGCTAACTAATGACAAGAGAAGGCAGAGAGGAGCAGAGTAGTCACGGGGAGGCTGGAAGAATTGAGCGAAGGAGCAAAGAAAGCCAGCAGCTAGCAGCTAGCAAACGGCATAAAGAACAAATCCTAGTACTTCCTAGCACCGTGGGATGATTATGCCTATTTATTATGCATTTCATAAAGAATTAGAAATCAGGTTCACCATTTCCCAGCACAACGTAATGACAAATTCATTTAATGCTAACACAGTCTGAAGAATGGTTAAAGTAAAAGAAAAAAATGAGGAGGAATTGTGGGAAACAGTAACAACATAAAAGACTTTTTTCCTCTTGAAGAGAGAAACCTGGTTGCAAACTTGGAACCTAAGGCTGGGCACTGGTGGTTCACACTTGTTCTCTTAGCTACTACTCAGGAAGATGAGATCTGAAGATTGAAGCCAGCCCAGGTAAGAAAGTCTGTGGGAGTCTTATCTCCAGTTAGCCACCAAAAACCAGAAGCAGAGCTGTGGCTCAAAGTGGTAGAGTGCTAGCCTATCAAGCTCAGGGCCAAGGCCTAGGCTCTGAGTTCAAGCCCCAGACCCCACTCCACCCCCACACCTAACCTGAAAGGAATGATCCCAAGGCTGGGAAGTGCTCGGTGGTAGAGCGCTTGCCTTGCATGCATGAGGCCCTGGGTTCGATTCCTCAACACCACAAAAGCAGAAAAAGCTGGAAGTGGAGCTGTGGCTCAAGTGGTAGAGTGCTAGCCTTGAGCTGAAGAGCTGAGGGCCAGAGTCCAGGCCCCAGGCCAAGCAAAAATAAATAAATTAATTAATTAAAAATCTTTCCTTTCAAAGGAAAAAGTTTCATTAAGGAAAAGCACTATTTCCCAGACCTTCAAACCATCTATGTGCCTTTTGTCCCCCCTACAGCCCAGGTGCCCTATGGATCCTATAGGCTAAGGGTGTAAACTGTGATTCTGTGTGTGAAGTCTGCAGCTGATGGACAGGGGGCAGGGAGAGCAGTAGTAATGAAACCCGGGCAGACTGCCTGTCCAGTGCGTTTGCACACTTGGTCCTTCTTAGTAGCACACTCTTCTGCAGCACTGAACTTTGCCTTGTTGCAATACATGGTAGACATGTGTTGGATGATGGTATGCTTCCCATGAATATGTGGATTTCAACCTTTCACAACAAGTGTGATTTTTCCTCCAATATTTTGTGGAGGGATTCTCCATCAGATTGATCAAGTTCCCTTTTCTTCCAGGTTTGAAGCACAGTGTTTTCATTCACTGAGACTGAATGTATCCGTTGTCTTTTCTGCATCAGTGGTAATGATTTTATTGTTTTCTCCATCATTTTATTCATGTCATTAACTAAATTAATGATTTCTCTTCTTTTTTGAGGGGGCTGGGGGAAATATGATAGGACTATAAGGGGAATTAGTGAAAAGTACAGAAGAACTAAGGTATAATTCAGTGAATGTTAAAAGTAAGTCTAGAATGATCTACTTGCTAAGAAAACACTAGCTGTTACCAGCTCATATGTAATCTACAACTATGTACTTTTGTTTTCTTGCTGTCTAGTTTCCCCCCATTAGTGTGATGAGTTCTTATGAAGGTACACATCCACACAAGAGTAGAATTTCTGGATAGAAGCTTTAGTCTACTCAGCTTTAATCAATGTGCTTCAACCAGCATTGGTGATATTCATGGTATTCTGTACCATGATCCTTTGTTCCCAGCACTGTACTCTAGACAACAGCATTCTGTTTAGCTTGTTTGTCTCCCCCTCCTCCACCTTTCCTGCCAAGTTCTAATCAGCCAACAAATACTACTGGGAAGCCTTTGTTTTTATAACATTGAAATCCTATTGTGTTTCTAGTTTTGTTGAGTAAAAGTAATGAGAGTTTCTGTTTGCACCTCAGAAAAGATGCCTTCTACTTCTACTTAATGTACTTAACTTTTACAGGACAAAGGAACCTCAAGTATTTGGAAATTATGATTTCTTTTGAGTATAGTGGATCACATTTTTTTTTCCTTTGCTGGAACTTTTCAAATCTCTCCCCTGCTATCTTCTTTTAAATATTCATCTACTGACTTAAATCACCCTGTATTTGTTATGTTTTTTTTCCTACTTTCTTAATTACTGGGTATATAGTACTATGCTTAATGACTTTCCATCACTAAATGTGACATTTTCCTCCTCCTCCCTCCTCCCTCTTCCCTCCTCTCTCCTCCCTCCTCCCTCCTCCCTCCTCCTCCTCCTCCTCCTCCTTGTGCTCCTCCGCTTCCTCCTCTTCCTGTTTTGGTGGCATTGGGGCTTTAGGGCCTTATACTTGCTAGGCAGATATCCTAGCACTGGAGCAGTATCGTTTTGCTTTTGTTGCTTTTTCAACTATGGTCTCCCATTCATGCACGTCCGCCCCTGGACCATAAGCCTCCCATTGGTATAGCGGGCATGACGGAGGGAAACCTCTGTAGCCAGCTTTTCTTGGATTGAGATGAAGGTCTTGCAACCTTTTTCTTCCTAGCCAGCCTCAAATTTTGTTCCTCACAATCTTGCCTCCTGAGTCACTCAGATTACAGGTGTGAACCGCCACGACCAGCTAAATGTGACTCTTTCTCATGGTGATCTTGCCTTTTTTGTTGATATTTTATTGAATGCCCTAACTTCCTGCTTACAAAATTCTTGTTGTCAATGTTATCTGAGTCATCCTATCCCAAATGAGACTCCAGCATCCTCTATGCAGGACCTCAGCATACTTTGCTGATCCAGATTCCTCCTGTTCCTCCATCATTACAACTATGCTCGGGTGTGCTCTTCCATCCCCTTACCCCCTTTCTAACTCCACCGTTGTTGCTAGACCAACCCCTCTGTAGTTAAATCAAGTTATGAGGTGTAACCTCATAGTTCATCATGATGGAAGGGAAGTCATGTTCTACGGAAGACCACTGACCCATAGTGGAACTTCAGTGTTCTTCAGTAATACAACTATAAGTCCCGATGATTTGACATTTTATATTATCTTATCCACTGTTTTCACAGAAAACTGGAACTTTGGCTACCTGTGGAAGGATTTCCAGAGGCCAATTTAAGAGACTAGTTCTTTGACCCCGCTTACTCACAATTCTTTTAATTTACAAGAAGTCTGCAAATAATTGATGGTCCAAAAGAAGAATTCACATTCGCTGTCACTTCGGCCCCATTGCTGTCAACTTCCATTATTGATTATTTCAGCAGAGTTTCGAAATGAAAACAAATAAGATATTAATTAAAAATGACTCGGTGGTTTAAAAATATATGACTTGTCACTGCAACTATCTAAAATTAACATCTAGGTCATTATACTCAGGGAGCAATTATGAATGTTGGAGTGGGAAATGGACGGGCAGGCAGCATAGATTTATTTTTAAATCAACTTAATTGTTACCAATAAAACAAAGTGAGGGGAGAAGACATTTGTCTTCCACATACAGTAATTCCTGGGTTTTGTGTCCCTCTTGATGAAACAATCACAGCTTCTTAGCCATGCAAGAGGCCTTCCTATATTCCCCCTGTCACTGAACCGCCACCACGCCAATGAAGACCACAAACATGGCTATGTGTATCACTGTCTGATCAGTCAGGGTAAACTTTACCATTGGAAATTGAGGTAAAGAGAGAAATCTCGTTTATGTATGGAAACTATACACTTAAGACAACGAACATATTTAAAAGTATATTTCTATCTTGTCTTGGTTCCAGGATCCTGGTTTTCTTCTTAGCCTGCTTTAATGAGCATTATTGTAGGAACATCAGTGCCTGGCAACTTAATAACTCAGTTTTCCTCCTGTAGGGAAATTCTCTGAAGAATTATATGAAAGAATCTACAATGCAGTAATTATTTCTGATATAAAATAGAATGTGGAAATCGAAACTTGGTGTGGGTAGCAAAAGGAAAAAAAAAATAACCCAGATGAAGGAAAATAAGGAGAAGGGGAGTGGATAAGGCCTCAAAGATGTAAAAATGAATATTTAAATTTAATCGGGAATAATCACACGCATTCAAATGAATGCAGTGGCATTAAGAATTTTGCTAGCATTGATAGAGAACTCATTAATACCTAACACAGGGCTGTGCCTTCCTATAGACTGAGCCCTGCCCAAGGACCTTTGCAATAATTGCCGCTATTCTCATTACCAAACTTTAATAAAACAAGGGAATAGCACGTGGCTGGAGAGGGCACAGTGCCTTGGCAACTGATAATGAAGAGCAGAACAGATATTGTGAGGAAACATTTTGGTAACAGACACTGAGAACCTTTGTGAATGATTGATCCACTTGTTTCCAGCTAAATGAGCACTCCACAGGAAGCGATCTGGGCGATCGGAAAGTCTCCGTACAGTGAAAATGTTTGAATTAATACAGCACAACAGCAAGTCAGAATATTATGCAAGCTTAAAATGCCACGTATTTAAGAAGAGTACCAACTTAGCAAAATGTGTGCAGTGTGATAATTGAGAAAATGACAATACATATAATTATAGAAAATGACAGGAACAAATATAGAAGGGTTGTTTTTGGTTTTTTTTCCTAGGTAGTGAAATGCAGTGAATTACAAACCTCTCAGGATTTCTTAGGTTTCTGTAATTCATGAAAAATTAGATATAGATTGGCTGTCCGAGTGGCTTCATTAGCCAGCAAAGTCCTTCCTAGTACTGTCCTTTTTCGCTCACCCTCACTTCTTCTAGCTTTCTTTGGCTTCCTACAGTCAAGATGGCCATGGTGGAATGGATAGAAATAGAAGCCTGAAGAAGATTAGTGACTTTCCTTATCTATCTATTTATTTTTGTTGGCTGTGGGGCTTGAACTCAGGCGGGGTGCTGTCAAGGCTAGTGTTCTACTACTTAGAGTCACAACACCACTTTGGATTTTCTGTTGGCTAACTGGAGATGAGACTCACAGACTTTCCTACCGAGGCTGGCTTTGAACCATGATTCTCAGATCTCAGCCTCCCGAGGAGCTAGGATTACAGGCGTGAGCCACCAGCGCCCCACTTTAACCTGCCTTTGTAATATCAAATATATTTAACTGGATGCCTCTACTGTCTTTATTATACTGTGGCTTTGTTCTTTCTCAAAGCATCTTCAGCTTCCATTGATAACCTGGGCTCAGTGTTTACCTGGCAAGGCTCATGAATTCTCCTTGCTTACCAACCCCTTAACATTCCTGTGGAGACCTGAGTTTCCTTAGCTTTTCCCCTACTGGCTTCCACACTCAGAAGCTGCCTTTGTTTACATCTTTTCTGAGGAATGCATTTCACTACAGAGCCTCAGGCTATTTCTGGTTCTTTAACCCTCACTCCCTGGCCTATGGTTACAATCCAGTGAGCTTTTGCTTGTATTTCAGGTGAGTCTTGAGCCCTCAACTGTCATGTTTCTTGACCTTCCCTTTCTATACCTGCCTGTCTGGCTTTTACAAGCTTTCCTGGCCCTCTGAATCCCTGCCCATCCTTTCTCACAACAGCCCCTGGATGCTCTTCCAGCTGCTAGTTCACATCCTTACTTCTTTAGTCATGCTTAATCACCTATTGTAGTATGCCACACTATCCAAGTCTCCACCCATCCATCTATCCACACATCCAAGTGTCCACCCATCCATCCATCCATCCATCCATTCATCCATCCACTCATCCACCCATCCATCTATCCACACATCCACCCATCCATCCACCCATCCACCCATCCATTCATCCACACAGCCATCCATCCATCCATCCATCCATCCATCCATCCATCCATCCATCCATCCATCCATCCATCCATCCATCCACTCATCCATCCACCCATCTATCCATCCATCCATCCACACATCCATCCACCTACCCATCCATCCACCCACCCATCCACCCACTCACCCACACACCCATCCATCCACCCACCCATTCATTCATTTATCCATCCTACTTAGGAAGCATCCATATATTAGTGTTTTATATACCTTATATATGAAGATGAATAGTAAATAATATTCAGCAACCATGTCTCCAAACTCCTCTCACTAGAAATGAGGACGCGAGCATAATATTTCAAAATAGTATATTAATACTGTTCAGCACTAAGACCTTTATCAAATGCTATTTTTTGCCTCTTTTTTTTGTCAGTTGTGGGGCTTGAACTCAGAGCCTAGGCTCTGTCCCTGAGCCTCTTTTCAAAGCTAGTGCGCTATCAATTAAGCCACAGCACCATTTCTGGTTTTTGAATGGTTAAATAGAGATAAGAGTCTCATGGGGACTTTTCTGCCCAGGCTGGATTCAAATAGCAATCCCCAGATCTCAGCATCCCGAGTAGCTTGGATTATAGGTATGAGCTACCTGTACCCAGCTTTTTTTTTCTTGCCTCTTGTCTCTATTTCCTCTCTTTCCTGTTACATTGACTCAGAACTTGCCTGTTTGCACACTGAGAAGCTAGTGTGATGTTGAGACAGAGAAATAATGGTGTTTCCTTTTGTAGTGTGCAAGGCTGCCTGGCTCAGAGCTGAGGCGGGGTGTTGGCTGGAGCAATGTCACTTCTAGAATTGGAGGTGGTGTCAAGGATGCATCACAAAGGCCAGACGGCTATCAGCAATAATTAATTATACAGCTATAAGAAGAGAAAATGAGGTCAGCAAACTGATCTCGGTGTTTTGTTGGAAGTACACAGGCGTTTCTCAGCCAGGAGAAGAACATTCACCATCCATCCCCCGGCTCTGCCACCTGAGACTCGCACGGCACTGTGGAGCTGAGGCTGAGGCTTTTTGTTTTATTTACTTTAAGGTTGGCTGCTTTGCATGTACTTGAAGGGGGAAAAATGGCCCGAGTCAACTCCAATCCCCAAAGGCCATCTTCAGAGCAAACCCATTAGGGCACGCTGCATCTAAGGAGTAACATTGCTGATGACCTTTTCAAAAATTCGCTTTCATAACAAAATAACAGTGGTTCTTGTTAGTTTATGAAGAGCTGGAGAATTCCCAAATGGTCCAGATGATTCCCTTCAGACCAATGAACCCAAGGGGTTATGTAGAGGTGTGTCCGGGCACAAGAACCCTAGGCCATGTTGATGATGTGAGCATGTGGTTCCACTTTCTCCTACAGCCTGACCCTGGCCAATGGATGAATGGCTGCTGCCATGCAGTGGACTTCTGTGCTCTACACCTGCCCAGGGCTTTGGAGAGATGCTGGTGAACATTTCGCTAGTCAGAACGACATCTTCTGCTCTTAAGGAAGTATCCAGCTGGTGCACCATGGGTTTTCAAAGATTAAGTTGTGAAGTCCTGCATCATATTTCAACACCCTACCTGACCATTGTAGAGATGCCAGATATGCAAACTAAGCTCAAGAAAGAATATGCACCAGCGTAAGAAGTAGGCTAGAGTACAATTGTTCTTTAAATACAGTCCTCAGGAAACTGCATCAGCCTGCCTGGGAACATGGGAGATGTACACATTCAAGTGCCCAGTACTCTGTAGAGCAGAAGTACTGGGGGCTGAGTTCTTGGGGGTTTTCTAAGCTGCACTCCCCAGCTGGAGACTCCCCAGTTTGAAAGAAGAGAATTTATTCTTTTCAGCACAGTTGCAAAATTGGTTAATCTCATGTTAGCTGGCATCACTTTTCCAAACAAATGGTGGATGTCTAATTGAGTAAAATTATACCAGAAATGAAAACGGAATGGCTCCAATTCTTATCTCCTGCAGCCACAATTTGTTTAAATATTTGAATGATTCCTGCCTCCTCACACAAAATCTCAACACAATTCAAAACCAGTTTTAAAAGATACATTGGGGTCATCAGAAGTAGTTCTAGTGCACTGAGATGAATTGTTTGAAATACTATGTGCTAAAATACTATGTGAAGCTGGGCGCTGGTGGCTCATGTCTGTAATCCTAGCTACTTAGGAAGCTGAGATCTGAGGATCATAGTTCAAAGCCAGCCTGGGCAAGAAAGTCTGTGAGACTCTTATCTCCAACTAACCATCAGAAAACTGGAAGTGGCGCTGTGGCTCAAGTGATAGAATACTGGCTTTGAGCTAAAGAGCTCAGAGATAGTACCCAGGCCCAGAGTTGAAGCCCCAAAATGGACCAAAAAACAAACAAACAAAAGTACTATGTGATAAAAATGTTGCAGATGCCGAGGTTACATTGGGACACATATTTGAAGGGGTTGTCATCCATAAGGCAGCCACTTCAGATAAAATGCAAACAAATTTGTGATCTTTAGATATGATAGTAAAGGGACATTTTGTTGTTGTTGTTGTTGGTCCTGGGGCTTGAACTCTGGGCCTGGGTGCTGTCCCTCAGCTCTTCAGTTCAAGGCAAGCACTCTACCACAGCTCAAGTGGTGGTTAATTGGAGATAAGAGTCTCACAGACTTTCCTGCCTGGGCTGGCTTTGAACCGTGATCCTCAGATCTCAGCCTCCTGAGTAGCTAGGATGATAGGTGTGAGGCACTAGCACCGGGCAAAGGCACATTTTTAAATTATTTTTAATTAAGATCAAACATCAGTGAACAAAATTATATTATTATTTGATTATTTGTAAACAAATGATAGAAATCAGAGTAAAAGGGTAGGATTGTAAGGCACATTCTGATAAGAGTACCGAGGTGAAATTTAAAGGCAATATGAATTGAAACATCCCTAACATTCATGTTGTGATTAGACTGTATCAGGTCCCAGCAGTAATGGCCGGTGAACTTTGTACTGGAAGATGGCCCTCCTAAGCACCCTTCCTTCTCAAGGACAACCACAAGGGCATTTGTTGCAGCCCTGGCTTGACACTCTGTTTTAGTGAGTTGCATAAAAATGAAATCTGTGCTTGTTTGCCAAGAAGGGGGTGCAGTGGAGATTAATGGCAATGCTCCCCTAAGTATTTTCTTAATCACACTTTTAGATTTGGGAATCACCCAACCAATGATTGCAGGGGACAATGAATAGTCGCCTCCTTTCCCTCTGGAGGAAGGGGCTCCCACCAGAATTTGTTTCACGTATGGTCCAAGTTACAGCGCCGCTGCCGAGAACCAAAGTCCTTTTGATTCTGTTGTTCGAGAGATCCCCAGAGAAGATCATTCATGCCCAGACTCTGAAGGAAATGATGACCAGCAAAATGCTGTTGGATGTGCCAAGGTCTTAGTATGTGTCCTATTGCTATAACTGAATGCCTGAGGATGGACACATTGTAAGAAAAGAGATTTATCTTGGATTGTATTTGGAGATGGCTCCGTAAAGAAGGAGAGCTCCTGTCCATCATTTTCCCACCAGACTCCCCGTGCCTGGCAATGCTCTGGGACCACGGCTTCTGCACTTGACTTTGGACTAGTTCCCTCTAGAAATCCCCAAGTTTTCTCAGGCACCTGCTAGAGTCTAATCCATCGGCAGGGCAATCGCTAGGAACCCAAGCCTACACAGTGCATTAACTCATTTTCTTCGGTTTGCTTTTCTTTGTTCAAGTCTCTGTCCACTGCCTGGCACCACACGAGACATTTAATCATCCATCCATCCTTCCATCCATCCATCCATCCATCCTTCCATCCATCCATCCATCATCTCTTTCCCCCATTAGAATATAAGAATCAAGAAAACTGAAGATAATAGAACCTACATAGGTGCTGAATGGATGCTTGGGGTAAATGGATGAGCTCATGAAGTAACAAATGGTGGTGTTGCTGGTAAAGGTCTTCACCTGCTTCCACCCAGTGGGCAAAGGAAGATGAGGAAAGTCGAGGTCCCTTCTTTCACTCACATTGTCTTCTCTTTCTGTTTCTTGGTTTGGTGTCACGCTGTCACCCGTGGCCATGTAAAACTCCCAGCATTGGAAGCCCAGGCATTTCCCAACCTTGCTCATCCACTCCATCCAGAAGGTTCTGCCAGGAAATCCTTCTCAAATGTTTGTAGTTGGTCTCTATTTTTATTACCCGGGTTGGCTCTCCATTTACTCTCTTCAGCTGAGACTCAACTTCCTACCTACACGAACACATTGGGTTTGTGAGTTGAAATATCAGTTAAAGACCAGATAAATCATCAAAAACATTTGCTTCAAGGGAGGGAGGTACCTTTATAATAAATAGGCAGTTATTTCCTCTACAATTTGCTAAGTGTAGCATAACATTTTATGTGGGCGAAGACAGAAGGGGAGATAAAATGAATCATATCTTTCTTAATTAGTCGATAAAACAAGCGTGCCATCTCACAAATAAGGAAAACTTCTGATGCTAAATTAATGCATTACACAAATTTTTACGTGAAGACTATGAACTGAAGTGGTAGACCATGTTTTGTACCATAGGTTTGACCAAGAGGGCTTAAGAAGTGTCCACATGGTTGCTTGCTTTTTGTGTTGCCAGTACTGGGGAACGAACTCCAGGTCTCAAGCTCTCACTTGGCTGTTTGTGCTCAAGGCTGGTGCTCTACTACTTGTGCCACAGCTCCATTTTTGGCTTTTTGGTAATGAATTGGAGGTAAGAGTCTCCTGGACTTTCCTGCCCAAGTCTGGCTTGGAACAGAGATCCTCAGATCTGAGTTTTGTGTGCAAGTACAATAACAGGCTTAAACCACAGTCTCACACTATGGTTGCTTTCTTCATCTTCCCTAACTAGCTTGTGACATTCTTTAGGTTTGATCAGTAGATGGGCTCCAATAAACACATATGTTTGTACAAGAGATGAGGGAAACAACTTATAAATAAACACTAAGCATTCTGCAAGTGTGAATCTTCTTAACCAATGAATACAAAGGCTACTTGGGTGGTTTATTCAATAGTTGGTTAGGGGAGTTGGTTGATTATACTCCTCAAATTCATATCCGGAACGTTACAGGGCAAAGTCCCTGGGAAATAAGGCCTCTGAATCTATAATTACTCGAATTTTAATTCATTAGGGTAGACTCTGAGTCCAACATGCCCGAGTCTCCCCCAGCAACTCCCCCAACTAACTAACTTGCCAAGACTGGGGTTACGTAGTCCAGCCTCCAGAACTGGGAAGGGAAAAAAATGCATTTCTTGTTGTTTTAAATCACACAGCTTGTGGTAATTTATTATGGAGGCCCTGGGAAATGAAGACAATAAAGCAGAAAATACAGAGGACCCATAAAAATGGCCAGCTCCTCCATTCTTCCAGGTCCCCAGAGGGACATAATCTTTATCTTTTTCTCCCTAGTTATTCTGTTTATTCTAAGTATGTCTTATGGCAGATTTGGGGCAGTCAGCTGTGTAAGATGAGAAAATAGCACTCCTAACCTTTCCGATACATCTCTTTCTCCTCCTTTTTGCATCTCCTATTATTCAAACTTTACTTCTGCGGTTGACAATATTTCAAAGTTAACAATATTTATGTGATGTTTTGTGACTCTATTTGTCTTCCCTGGTTTGCAGATCCTAAGCATTGCAAATCAATAAACGTCATTTACACCATTAAGACCATGCAAATGTTGTTCAAGGCAGGCTAATTAAAGTGTTTGCATTTACTTTTCTTCTCAAAGAATCCAATTTGCGACCCTTGCTCCACTTAGCATAGGCTACACTCCAGATCAAGATCAAAGGGATTCCGTCTTTCCATTTCATCATTTTTTATAAAACTCCTATTTTGTCGGGCTGATATTTGAGCAATGTTGTACTTATCTTCTATTCCAGAAGTTCGAACTGACCTTTCCTTAAGGAAAACAAAGACTGAGTTTATTTACAGAAGCAAAAGGCCTCCTTTCTTTTCATGTCTGTGACTATGGAAACCCTTCATGATCTCGGACTCACTACTGCCCCCTGCTGTACTGTTTGGTTACATTTAGGTGGATGGCTTGTAATCGTTCAATGACTAAACTCTTCCTTCTCCTCTCTTCCCTCTCTCTTCTCCCCACTCTCTCTCCTTCCTCCATTCCAACCTCCTTCTCTCTGGCTGTCTCTCTCTTCCTCCTTCCCTCTCTCCCCTGTGTGTGTGTGTGTGTGTGTGTGTGTGTGTGTGTGTGTGTGTACAATTTCTTAGGCTAAAAGGACTGTCAGTTTATTGAGTCTACCTGCATTTGAACATATATCTGTCTTCGCGTGATCACACCTATTTCAGTAGAATTACCTATTGAAACCATTTTTTTTTTTTTGGTATGGTCGTGGGGCCTGAACTCTGGGCCTGGGCACTGTCCCTCAGCTCTTCAGCTCAAGGCTAGCGCTCTACCACTTGAGCCACAGCGCCACATCCGGCTTTTTTCTTTTTGCTTATGAGGTGCTGAGGAATCAAACCCAGGGCTTCATGCATGCAAGGCACGCACTCTACCACTGAGCCACCTTCCCAGCCCCGAAACCATTTTTCTTTAGACAATTGAAGGAATAATTTTCTAGTAGCCGGTGGTAGTGATAGTGAATCCAGTGAGACTCTGTGTGACTTGTATTTCCTCGTAGGTATCAGTTCTACCTGTGATAATTTTCTCAGCACCTTCCCATTCTCTGTGAACTGTGACATGTTACACTACAAGGATCCTTTTCTATTTACCCCTCCCCTAGAGAGCCCTTTTCAATCTGAATAGTCAAGTCTCTTCATTCTGGTAAATTTCCCGAGGTTCATTTTTCTAATATTCTTCACCCCTGCACCATCTTTCTAGAACTCCTATTAATGGAAATATGAACCATTAAGAATGACTTTCTATTTCTCTTATCATTTCCCCCATTATCATTCTGTCTGTTTTATGTACTGAGACCTATGCCTCACTTTGTATAGACCTATTTTTTTTTTATTGTTGTGTGTTTGTTCTTCTTCTTCTTTTTTAAAATGTTATGGTTAATTTGCAAAATTGTTCTCCTATAAGGATGCTACATATTTGAAAGCATTTTCTTTAATACATTGTAGTATCTTGTCCAATCTTCATAAGTGGTTTCTTTTCTTAAATAGTTCTATTTTCTGAATTTTATCTGGTTAAGCTAGTCAGGTCTGCCTATTTGTCATCCATTTTGCTGATAGTGTTCATCTCTCCTAGTACTTGGCTCTCTGTGAACAAAGTTCACAGCTGGAGAAAGGCTTCGTCCAATTTTGCTTGCTCTGAGAAGTCTATTTACTTCTCATTCCTTAAATAAATTGTCTCATTCACCTTGTATGAAAAGCCCCCATCGAGTTTGATTTTGTAATAACTGTTGGGGGAACGTGGCTCTCTTCTGACTAGATATTAGATGTGAGTTAGACAGAAGACAGCAGCAAATTCTCGTCTGTTTTTTGTTTGCTGACAATGATTTTGTATCTGTTTTAACACTATAGAGTTTTAATTTTTCTATTGAATCAACTTCAGTGGCTGAAATGTTCTGATACATTGTAACAACTTCCCAGGATTGTCACTAAGAATCCACAAGACAATTCCCAAATGCAATATGACACACATCTTGTCAGCTGTGCTAAAGGGTGCTTTATGGAGAAGTGTTCTGCATTCAAACAAGCTGTGGCGCTGCCCACCACTCTAGATCACTGGACACTGTCTGAGAAAGAACTGGATTAAACCTTGGGAACAGTCCACATGATGCTATTTTCACATATGTTTATGAAGTTCTTTGATCACATTCAACTCGGTAAATCCCACATTTTTAAACATTTAATTATAAGATTTCCCCCCAGAATATTTATAATGTATGATATCGTATATTATATATTATGCAGTATAGACATTTATGATATGTATATTCCATATATGTATGGAACTTTGGAGTTTTGAAGTCAGTGTATTTTTAGTTTGGTGCTCTGGCACTCTACCACTGAATCACACGTCTAGCCTTGGTTTTTCTTGGTTTCAGATCGGGTCTTGATTCCCACCACCTGATCTGTGATCCATCTACTTTATGCCCCCTGTAGTTGCTACGGTGACAAGGACACACCCTCATGTCCATCGTTCCTCTGTGGAGATTGAGTCTCACAGCATTTGTTGTTGTTGTTTTCCTGTCTGGCCTCAAACTGCCATCCTCCCAATCTTAGCCTTCTGAGAGCTAGGATTACAGATGCAAGATCCTGGTACCTGACTTTGCCTAGAATAGCATTTTTTTTCATCTACCTTGAAATATCCATTTGAGGAACATGGACTTCAAGTGAACCGGCATGACCCCTAACCAAGTACGCAACACACGCATTTACTTTTCAGTCTATGTGAGCCTGATAGTTCATTTCCAGTGCCAGTTAGGTGGGCCAAATAATCAGGTGTTGGAATCCAGGAAAATGGACCAATGGGGATGCACTTCAAATAAATGCTCTCCAGAGTCACCACCTCAACCCTTCCTATTCATGGCATTAAGCAAATCATTTAAGGATCAAACTCTGTGCTGAGTGCCTCAGCCTGGACTCTCTAGCTTATTGATTACAGAAAATACTTTAAAAGCAGGCGAATTGCTGCTGAAGCAGCTTTGTCAGGGGCTTTTGTGTGTCATTGGTCAGCCATGAGGCACTCTACCGCATTTCAAATGAGAGGAGACTTGGGGAGGCTCATGGAGATGGCCTGCCTTCAATCACTTTTCAGAAATGTATTTTCTTAGTTATTTGTCAGAGGAAATAGACTTATCTTTCCCCAAAGTATATTAGTTCAGGCTATAAAAAATAACTTCCATCAGACATGCCTGTTGTTATTTCTTAGGGTCTTTTGTTTTGTCCTTCATGGGGCTTGAACTCTGGGCCTGGGCGCTGTCCCTCAGCTCTTCAGCTCAAGGCTAACGCTCTACCACTTGAGCCACAGCGCCACTTCTGGTTTTCTGAGTGGTTTCTTGGAGATAAGAGTCTCATAGACTTTCCTGCCTGGGCTGGCTTTGAACTATGATCCTCAGATCTCAGCCTCCTGAGTAGCTAGGATTACTAGGGAGAGCCACCAGTGCCTGGCTTCTTAGGGTCTTAAAAGCTTCTGTGAATAAATCTGAGAAACAATAAATTCTTGAAGACTACAATCTGATGGCCAAGATAGAACTATCTCCTTGTTTTTTATGATTCTTCCCTACACCTTCCTACCTCCTACTCAAAATAGTCCTGTCCTCAGGCACATGATAGAAGGTCTATAATTTTAGATTATATGTTTTCTAGAATGGAAACATAGAGTTTGCAGTGTGTGTGTATATGTGTGTGTGTGTGTGTGTGTGTGTGTGTGTGTGTGTGTGTGTGTGTGTGTGTGTGTGTGTGTGTAGGGAGTTTGCTTTCTTCTCAGAACAATTACTAATTATTTTGAGATTTATTCCTTTTTTTTCAGATCTGAGGACTAAACTCAAGGCCTTGCTCTTGCTAGCAAAGTTCTTTTCCATTGAGCAAAACCCCCAACCTCCATCCCTATTGTTTTATGCTTCAATAGCTTATTCCTTTGCTTGGTGAACTGTGTGTCATTGTTTAAACACACAAATTTCTTTATCCACTGGCCATCCATTTACATTTCCTAATGGCTAATGACATCTGTGTCAATTGTATTCCTAATTGTATACTTTGCTGTTATAAGTGATGTCGCTTTTCATTTTAATATCAATTATTTCTGTTAGTTTCTAGTGCATAAAATGTAATTTATTTTTGTATCCTGATCTTGTACCTATTTTGAAACATTTATCTAGACTCTTGAGAGGTTTTTCTTTCTTTCTGGTGTGGGTTTTATGGAATTGTCTGTCTCCGGAAAATTTTACTCTAAATTTTACCACAGCTGACATCTTTTCCAAACTTTTAAATTATTTATGCCTTTCTATTTAAAGTGGGGTTCTTGGTTGTCTGTCCTGTCACTTTGTCTCCAGAGAATATTGACTACTTGCATGTAATCAGATTTTTTTATGTGTGTGGAAGTATTTACATCTCTCTCTTTTATTCGTTATTTTTATTAGTCTCATCTGTTAACTGCCTATTCTTTCTGAGTTGATTGTGCATTTTTTATTCCATGTTGGTGTATTAGTTAATGTTTTTGGTTCATTATTTTGGCAGTTATTTTTGATAAACAACACGTATCTTTAAGTGACATGAAGGAATATAGTAAGACTACTTTACACATGGGATATACACATTTTAGCTAAGCCAGTTTTAAGGACAAGGATCTGAGGGAAGTAAAGTGATTTGTATACAGGCAGAAATCCTGGCTAGGAGCTAAATAGGAATTCTAGTCTACTGACCACAGATCCAATGGTTTACAAAGTGTAATTCTAGGATAAATATCAATGTCTTGCTTTTGGAGACTATCATGTTCCCATAATTACAAATCCTATGAAGAACCAACTATAGGGAAACCATGTTTTACATGGTTAAGGGTAAAACATCCAATAGAGAAGTCCTGAAATTACTCTGCAGGTTAGTAGGTAGGCATCCCGATGGGGCATTAATCAGGTGATCAGTGAGAGATGAATCGGGGAGCCAGCCTCTCAGCTGAGACCCTGGAGCAGAACTTGGATTTCTTTGGCTGCGTTCATTAGTCACCTCAGGAGATCAATTCACATCCCCTACATCACACCCCGACCGCGCCTCGCAGGGTGGTGTCAGAATCTCACCCATCTCTTGCAGTGAGCCAGCCAGCAAGAGCTGCAGAGCTGCTGAAGCCCTCAGCATGGCAGCTGGGTCAATCTGGACCCGGCTGTGTGAAACACTGAATGCAAAGTGCATATTTAATTCTTTTATTTGTAACATTAGCATCTGGGTAGATCAGCAGGTTTGAACTCAGAGCCTTGATGCTCAAGGCTGGTACTCTCCCACTTCAACCATAGCTTCACGCTGAGCTTTCTGAGTGGTTATTTGGCAATAAGAATCTCCCTGACTTTCTTGCTTGGGCTGTCTTTGAGCCTCGATCTTCAGATCTCAACCTCCTAAGTAGCTAGGATGGCAGGCATATGCTACTGGGTGCCTTGCCCAAGAGAGGATTCTAAGGCTAAATTAAACTTTGTCAAATCTAGAATTAATTATACCACTTACTTGACTTACTGATTTACTTTTCTTTCTGGCACTTGTTTTTAAAGAGTATGAATAATGCCAGAATGTCTATAGTTCTTTCTTACATAGTTAGAAGAGTATTAAGTACAGCATAATAGCTTCAAAATAAATCTTTTTGATTAGTACATACATAATCAGAAATAGTAATCGGATATGGCTGTTGTTAAGGAGTTTAACTGGCATCAGTTGGTGGAGAAGCCAACTGGGTTTGTAGTAGGTAAATTGAGGGAAAGAGAAAGAAACAGCTATTGTTTGCAAGGTTCCTCTATGGATGCACAGTGGTAGCTTATGAGCATGTGCAGGCCGGTGATCAGCACAAATCTCGTCCTCTAAAGAGAAGGACAACAATTTCTGTTCTGGGTTTATGATAAAGGAGAGAAGATGGAGAAACGAGACTACTTTTCTCCATCCAATCTCTAGCTATGCCACGTTTCCTATGTGGAGTTCTTTTACTGCCTTTCCACTATGATGTTAGGGAAACATCAAATGTCTCCAACATTCCAGCAGGCAGTTGTCTATTGAGACAGATGGCTACCTGGCACTTTCACTCTCTGATTTCTTTCAACGAGACAGGTTCTTAGTGATGGTTTGCACTGTAGCTCCAGGAAAGGGCTTGCTTCAGTGTGGAGCTATTTAACAGGGGAGGCCTTGATGAAGGTATGTCATTGCTCTGCATGTGCACTGTAGGCAAATATGATGAGATTCTTCCTAGGATCAACTTGGATTTTATTCTTTAAATTCTGCTGCAGGAAAGTTGATCTTTGGGGTAAATGGTAACATAAAGACTTGGTTACACTGAACCGAAATGCTCAGGAGAGTAAGGAGAGTAAAAAAAAGAATCTGTGAAAAGATTGGTTTTGGTTACTGACAGGTCATTCATTCATTCATTCATTCATTCATTCAAATATATCTGGATGCATCCTGAATTTCAGACACCATACCTCGGTCAGCTGTAAGGTCATTCTTGAAGGCAATCAATGGTCAAGTAAACAAACATTAATTTTATATTATAGGACAGTGACATATGATGAGTGTTATTATAGATTACTCCTATTCAGAATTTTGTCACGGATCAAGGTTGGTATTTAAGACCCAAGTGGCACACTGGTGGCTTATGACCATCAACTTAGCTAATTTTGAGGCTGATATCAGGAGGACCACAGTTCAAGGCCAGCCTGGACCTGCACATGAGACTCTCTTCTTATGTAATAGCTGTGCTTAGTGCATCCTATCTTCAAGCCATGACGGTCGATCTCTAGCTCCCCAAACCTCATGTCCATTTCATAATGCACAATGCATTTCAGCCCATCTGCAAGAGTCCCCCAAACATGAATGGTCTCAACATTGCAACATTGGTCACAAATGCAAATCCCACAGTCAAGGATAAATACAAGCTGTGCACCCCTGAACACATATTCCACATTCCAGTCTATAAATGGCACTGAGAACACATTTGCATTCTCAAAGAGAAATGGCAGAACAGCAAGAGAGCAGAGCAGACCAAGGCAAGACGAAACCTCAGTAGGGAGAGTATTAAATCCTGTGGCACCATGTCTGACACCATCTGAGCTGCAAAGGGTCTGGGCAGGCAGCCGCGCCACTATAACCTTGCGGGTTGCAGCCTGTGGGGTAGGGGTCCTATATGTCTTGCATAGGACATGTTCCTGGGGTTTCCATTGTAGTTCAGCCTTCTCCCCTCACAGCTTCTTACCCCACTCCATCAGGAACCACCTGAAGCGATCCTGACCCTGCCTCCTCCTCCATCCCCTTCTGGCTGCCATGATGCTTTCCCCAAACACATTGGACGGATTGAGCCCTGTGAAACCATAAGCCTAAATCAATCTTTTCTCCCTTAAGTGGTTTCTGTCAGGCATGTGGTCACGACACAAAGGAAAAGTGACTGTTACAGTCACCCTTGCAGTGAATAACGTGGGTCACCTTCAGTACGGTAGAGCCAACGCACTTGCATTCCGCAGAGTGGACTGACAGTTACCTACTCTTCTTCCCTCCTGCCTTAGTTCTGTCTCAGTGGATGGGTATTTGAAGATGGCCGGGGTTAACAGGATGCAGTGTTAATGTTAACAACATGATAGTATCATTTGTCACCTATTCTATGTTTTCCCTAGTTCCTTACTATTTTCTGTGAATGGATTTCCCTCTCCCATAATACCCTTGAGGGCAGGAAAAAAAATACATATATTTTTTTCTGCCTAAGTCCCCTCTTTCCTCTTCTTTGGCAATTTCTCAGTTGCTACTGATGAGTGTGTATGGTTTTTTTTTTATATTGCTTCATTCCATCTTTCCAATAACAAGTAAATGGGTATTCTCTTTAATCTACAGACGCAAACTAAAGTGTCCTACATTAAGCATTGGAAGCACTTGATGTTGGAAAGACAGACCAAAAAGACAAAAAACAAGATACAAAGATAAAGGCAGTGAAACAGGAGGTATTTGTTAAAAGAAAAATTATAGAGAGCAATGATGTAACAGGAGATTTTGAGGGGGGGATATTTAGTGAGCAACACAGTTTTAGGGTCTGAGGATAAACCGATTGCTTCTCAAATTGTCCCATGATGACAGAAGTGTGGACAGGAAGAGGGATCTCAGAGCTTTTGGAATAGGAAAAAAAATGGAGTGGCCAAGACATGACAAAGAATATAAGGGGGAGATTTGAAAAACAACAACCACCACCACAAAAATAATAAAAACAAATGCAGAAATCAAGTCAGGATAGAGTGCGTACACTTTCTCCCCAACCATGATATTCTATTCTCATTTATAGGAGAGCTAAAAATAGCTGAGCTAATTGCATACTTCCTAACTGACTTAGACCAAAATCTGTGAAGTTCCATGCACCCCTGTGAGTTAGCTAAGGTTGTCCTGGACAGTTCCCTAGTAATGAAGGAAGCGGTCTTTGAAACATTTGATGGTGTTTGGTTAAGGAGGATGGGAGATATTGATAGCTGAGGAGGAAGGGTGAGGGGAACAGGAAGAAAGGCATAACAAGACAGAGCCGGAAAGCACAAAGGGAAAGAGGTTAAATTTGAACCTGGTCTTTGAGTGGCTCTCAAGTGTGAAAAGCAAGCCAGTGATTTCCTGTTGATCTCAGCAAGGAACATCACCTTTCCTTCTGGTGGAAAAGGTGTCGAATGTCCGTGGCTCAAAGCCATTAACCTTGCTTAGCTTTTCACGGTTGGGTTTCTAACTTGCATTTGTACAGAGGGGATGGAAAAGAACTCCAGTTTTGATCAGACTACCCACATTCAAACCCATGCTCTCACCACTTGCGAAATTTGGGGTTAATTAGTTCCTTTCTGTAGTGCCAGAGGATTGGAGAGTAGAATAGTTCAGTTTAGATATCTATATGTATGTATGTGTATGTATGTATGTATATAGGTATGTATGTATCTCTCTCTCTCTCTCTCTCTATCTATCTATCTATCTATCTATCTATCTATCTATCTATCTGATGCACTGTTTGTGAATCTAACTACCATAGGAAAGTGACGGTCAACATGCACCTGTCCAAAACTGTGAGCCTTCCATTCAGTGACAACCTGTACAGGAGCCTATCATCCCACTTCATGTGGTCTGCTTGTATGTACCATGTTCTTTAGCATCAGAATTGCACTATGTTTACAATGGGACCTATTGAACTGGTTGTTTTAAGAACAAAAGTAGCCAGCCACCAGTGACTCAAATCTGTAATCCTACTACTGATGAGGCTGAGATCTGAGGATCAAGGTTTGAAGCCAACTTGGGCAGGGAAGTCCATAGAGCTCTAATCTCCAAGTAAGCATGCATGCGTGCGTGCACACACACACACACACACACACACACACACACACACACACACAAGTGGAGCTGTGGCTTACATTGTAGAATACTAGCCTTGAGCACAAAAAGTCAGGCCCTAAATTCCAGCCCCAATACCAGCATAAAAAGACAAAGAAAAAGAAGTCTAGGATACTTTGTCTACTTTCAGGGAACCAAATGAGATTCTTTTTTTCTGATTTTTCTTTTGAATAAGAAAAAACATTTGCACACAATGGAACCATAAATTTCAGTGAAAAGAATACACTTTGGAATTTACAATAGATAGCAGCCTGTGTTCTTAGTCTTCCTGAAGGTGTGAAATTGTCGTTAATTGCTTTATTCTCAATTTTAAGGAGCAAAGAGTTCATAAATAACAAGCTGGAGTAGCAGTTTGCAAAGGCTTTAAAAACCTCTCAAGGTATTTTTCATTGCCAAAGATGTAATTCTTCTGGGTGTTGATTATTCCCATGAATTTTAAAATATTTAAAAATACTCAACAGAGGCTGAACCATGGATGAAAATTATCTCTGAATTTGATTTCAATAGGTCTTTGTGTGTCGATGAGAAACCTATGGCATCTGGACACATGTATCCTTTAACAAAATGCAAGATTTCTTTAATGAAGGGTTCTAGAAAAAAGTGTAAATAATGAAATACTACTTTCTAACTACATAATAACATTGAAAGCTTTACCTTTAGACTTACACGTGCAAACTATTTCCATGTCTCATATTGTATGTTATTTTGGTAGCTATTATTTATCATTCATTTTATATGATGAATATATAAAAATACATACATAATAAATATATTCATACATATACACAGAGAGAGAGAGAAGTAGGTAGAGGGAGAGATATGAGTTGAGAGTCAGCAAGATGCTGGTGGCTCATGACTATATTCCTCGCTACTCAGGAGGCTGAGATTTCAGGATCCTAGTTTGAAGCTAGCTAGCTTGGGAAGACAAATCCAACACTCTTATCGTCACTTTAGCAGCAAAAAGCTGGAACTGGATGAATGGCATAAGTGGTAGAGTGCCAAATGGGGACAAAAATTCCCAGTGAGAACTTAAGGCCCCTGAGTTTGAGCCCCAATACTGACACAAAAAAGAAAAGAAGAGCAAAGACAAAGAGTATAGGGTTTTTTTCAATCTGACAGTTCATTAAAAAGATCACTATTAGTCAAGTGACAGTATGATCTATTCAATACTAACTATTCCAGATTCAAATTTATTTTTTAATTAAATTTTCCTTTTTAACGGACAGATAAAATATTAAAAAGTATTTGCAATATTGGGCACTGTGTGGTATTTCAATAAATGAGTACATTGTATAATACGCAAGCCATATTAAACAATCATAAATGATCACCGGATCATTTATCACATAATATTTTCACCTCATGAAAATATTCAATATCCTTTCTACTAGTTTGGTTGAGATATATAGTACCTAACTGTTAGCTACTTATTGTCCCCCTTAGCAATGAGGGCCAATGGATTGCAAATTTCATCAAAGAATTTAAGATACTTCTGTATATGTTTATTATTACTCTATCTTGAATATAATGATGTAACACATATGATTGTATCTGCCCTATTCCCACTCAAAACCAGCACAGAAAATCACACCCATCTGATGTTGAAGGTAAATACAACTGGGAAATCCAATCTCTACAAGATTAATCACAATTTTAAGGCAATAACTTTTCTGTACCACACTGCATCACTTTTTTTGTTCAGTATCCAGGAATATTTGGTCTATAAAGAACATCTATACATATTCACACGATCAAAAGCCTTCTCTGTATGAAATACGGAAACTGAGTTTTGGCCACATGGTGGCCATGTAGGGAATTGAGTTTAACTGGCACTGTCTTGTCTTCATGGTAGAGATAGAGAAGTTCCACTTCCCAGGGGATGGGCATGCCTGAATTCCTAGAAGCAGGGGTGGAGACTTCCATGACAGGTTCCTGGACCTGTCAATCTTGTGTCTTGAATTTGCAACACTCCTGAGTTTCCCATGACCTTGTCCCGTGACCTTGACCCTATTTAGGCCCAGTGCAGCTCAGGCACCAATACACCATGCCTTCTGTCTCCTCTCCTGGCTCTCCTCTGCTCACCATGGTGCCCCACTTCAGCTCTCCATTGGAGATGATCTGGTTTGTTGGTATTGTGTTTCTGCTCTTTCTCTGCCTTACCCCTGTCATGACTCTGTTTTCTAACAGTGTTAAGTGTATTTCAGGGCTGCAGGTCTTTGGGACAGGAGTGAATCTGCAGCCTGTGGAAGGATATTAAAGTTGATAACACTTCAATTTCTAAGGCTCCTTTTCTATTAGTTGTTCAAATCCCACAAATCCCCTGCACAAATGATTAAAACTCAACCTTCCTAGCACAGTTCAGAAAGAATGAGTGAACCATAAAGCACTTCATCTATTTGTTCCTGGAAAATTACACCAATAGGAAAACAAAAAGAAAACAAAGCAAAAAAAACGATTGCAGAAATTGTGAAACATTACAGTGCTCGTGTAATGAAAATGATTTTCTAGTGCCCTAGAAAATGGCTGGTCCTTGGATCTTAAACTGTTGCTCCAGTTCCGACTTGGCCATTTAGACATCTATGCCACGAGCTCTATATTATCTTCTTTTAATCAAGGTCCCTTGACACGAAATGCCTGAGCAAATGGTTTGTAAATTCAAAGATGCTATTCTGAGAGTAATCACTACTACTTTGCCTCTTATTCCCCCCTAATTTCAAGGCCTTTGAAGAGCAATCTTGTATGCCCAAACTGGGTATGATCCATCGACATTCATGACTTGAACACCATGACAATTTAAAATGATTAATAACACTATCAGTGGAGATGCATAAGCAACAGTTAAGCTAAGCAGCAGGCGTCTCTGGAAATAGATTTCGAAGTCATCGCTGTTCCAGCAGATTCTTTTTAGAAACCAGGCTTAGAAAAGGCTGGTTTTCTTTTTGATCTTCTAATTCCTTTTGATTGGTTGAGTCTCAGTGTCTACTTAGGAGATGTAGGGCAGGGGAGGAGGATGTGGAAAATGACAAGATGATCGCTACCAGCTTCAGGAAAGAACACAGCCTTGTCAGGTGTGGGTTCCCCAGCGTTAGTACGAATTCTTCACAGTGAATTTTATAGAAGAGGTCATGCTTCTTGGCTTCTCTTGAAGATCCAAAACCATCAGTTTCCCATTGTACTTTTAGGCAATGAGTAGCTTAAGATGGGCAGAAAATGGGTAGATTTGATGCTGAAATCTCATCATGAAATGAGCTCTGCCCCTCTTCCCAATTTCCATCAAATTCTCAGTAATAAGTCTTCGCTTTTCTCCATTCTTTTTATTGTCTCCATTTTTTTAAAAAAAAAGCTACAAAACTGACAACTACATAAATGTTAAGTTGATACTTTTATGTTTACACAGCTTTCCCAAGCTAATTCCTATAACCATTCCGTCCCCTGAAATTATAATACAGTACATATTATAGACACTCATAGAGAGAGCGTGTGGGAACTTCAGGTCTAGAAGTCTAGAAGGAAGAAATAAAGATTACCAAATACATAGACCCCTTTCTGACTTCCCAAAACCAGAGAATCTGTTTTATTTGCTAAATCCCACAGACAGACTTGATCTGGCTTTTCTTTCTGGCCTCTATCCCAAAGAAAAGGATCTCATTTCTGCAGCCTGGAAAGCATAATGAGATTCTTATAAAGCGCAAGGGTTGTGACATACTATGGTGTTCAGTATAAAGGGCCAGCCGTTTCTCTTCACTTAAAATAAAATAGAATAATTTATGACCTGTGACCTCCTCCATTTCTACCATATGAAGCCTTCTGTTAAACTATTAAGGATACGGGGAATTGTCATCTCTTAGAAAAGAGCTTAAACCAGATCTCACCAATGCCCGAAAAGAGTTAATACAGATTTCCACAAATGTGTTTTGGAATTGATAAACACTTTAAGAGATGTTATAGTCCCTTCGTTTGTAATGAGTGGTTTCAATTTGTAGAATTAAAATGAATTAGAAAACAAAGAAAAATTCCATTTTTATTAGCTGGGGTTTATCTATGTTATCATATACTTATTCTCACTCAAAATATGGCAGCTTTCCTTTCTCTTTGAAGCATCTTCTTGGTTTTCTCTCTTTTCCTCATCTCTCTCTTTTTTTCTCTGGCTTGTAGAAGTTAAAATTTGCTTACAACACAGTTCATCAGATAATTTCTAAGAGGTCTGGACCCATATTGACAAGTTCTCCAAAAGTCTGTCCCCAAAAGCAATGGAATGATTTAGGCTACAAGTGAAGTCACCATCCTGATTATGGTGTCCAGTGCTGTGGAAAGGAGATTTCGGGGCATAGTCTTTGCTCGGTGTATTTGGGTTCAAGCTGGGGTAGCACAGCCTTTCCTCCACATCTTCAAATATTTCAACCCTTCCTTTTCCTCTCCTCTGTCTTTGGCACATTCAGCACACACCTGCCTTATAGGAGGCAAAGTGGAGACACAGATTCCCAGTGTTACACAGACAAGGTAATAACTAGTGAAGAGAAGAGGCATGCATTTACATTTAAATGGCCTTTGCCAAAGCCAGCCCCGAATCCCCTCAGCCTTGGCAGCTTGCTGGGTCTCTCAGGACACCTCGAAGGCGGCGGTGTCACCGGCATTGTCTCGGCATCTGTCATCCCTGCTCTCAGCAAAGGGTCTCCAGCATTTGCAAACAATTGTTGATCTCCACAGTGGCTGCTTTCCACTCATACAGGTAACAGTGATATTTTTGTTAGTGTTCTGGCAGCCATGTTGCATAGATAAGGACCCTTATTTGTCCTAGAAATTTTGATATATATATATATATATATATATGTATATATATATATATATTTTTTTTTTTAAACTTCAGAGAAAAGTTGTAAGCCCTGTGGTAGTCATTATTATTAGCGATGATCTCTATGTTACAGATTTAAAGTTGCTAAAACGAGTGGGTGAAAGTCTAAAGAGAGGTACGTTCCTGGTGTGATCTCGAATTGTGCTTCTGAAAATGTTTTACTAATTGGTAACGTGAAATTAGTAGCTTTTACTGTGAAGAAACTCAGCTGAACCAAGGAATCCCAGTGAGTATGTACATGAGGAAACTGTATCTTTATGATTCAGTTAGTGAGATGTACAGTTCCTCGTATCATCTTGCCAACTGTGCCAAACTCAATCGAAACCGTTGCCTCATGGTACAAACCCACAGAGAAACATCAAAATAAATGACCAAAATCTTCAAGAGCGCTGTATCTTCCAATCATTTTCTTTTCCCCTCAAGATATTGCTTTCTTAAGTTTCTTAACTAGCGTAAGTTAGTGGTAGAGGAGGGTTTCATAATGACATTTCCACACACATGGAGTGCTCTCCTTCATCTCCTCCCTCTCTCCCTTCTTAAAACAGCTTCACAGGTTTCATTGTCCCGTCTTCATCTATACTCACCCTCATTCCCTCTCTCCCTCCTGTACCTTTGTCCCCACTCCTGCCTTGCAACCAACAGAGCTTGTTTTGCATCAGATCCACAAACTTCCTCATTAGTTCCCACCAGATCTGTGGCTCCTTGGCCTGACAGTCGGTGGGGACCTCTCTGTGCCTGAGAAGTTCTTCCAGGGGATCTACAGAGTCTGCGAAGCTCACAAGAACCTATAGGAATCAGCCCTGGCTGACACCAGCACTCATGTCTGCGGTCCTCCCCTCTCCACAACCCCTCCCAATGTGGGTCTCATACTAGTAACTCTGTCTCCTGGACACAGCCATCTTCCAACTCTACATGGACCATGTTCTCCTCATCTCCCTGGGTCATTAACTTTGACTGGAGGTTTCCAATTCTGGTAGAGGTGTCGCTGTTTCTGCAAGCTTTCCCCACCCTCCCCAAGATGTTTCTTCCCCTTACCCAGCTCCCAGCATCCTCCAGTAGAATCTCTTTATAATGTCCTTTCCCCATGAACCCCCCCCAAGGTTCTGAGGACCAGCCTCCAGTGTGAGCGTGGCAGGTAGTAGACGTGCCAGGAGGAAAGGAGACCGACACTCTATTCCTTGTCCCTGCCCAAACTCTCCTCTCTCTGAGGGGTCATCACCTTTAGCTTTACTTTCAACACTTCCTAATAAATGCCTTCGATGCTGTCCTACCAAGGCATTTGCATTCTTTTGAGTTGTCCTTGAAGACCAAACACACTTAATTAACATCTAGACTAACGTGCTGAGGGAATTCTAGGTTCCACGGGTTTGTATACTAAGGCGGGACTCCATGGACACTATACTAAGGCAGGGCCACTCTGTGGTCCTAGAACCCTCCCTAACATACTCCTCCTAGGATACCCAGGGAGAAGTCTTTGGGTAAAGCCAATCATGATACAGATTTGTTGTTTGTTTTCCCCCTCAAACACAAATGAAGACCCATAAGGCACTAAATGTCAACTGCTTAATATTATGCAACTGTCCTTTATTTCTGTTCATCCAATGGTTTTTATATTTAGGATTACTAAATATAGAAGGATCACTGAATAAGCTACGCATTTGAAACTTGGAATGTGGACATAAAAAAATAAAGAAACAAGCAAACAGAGCAGTCTTGGAGCATGGCTCTATGTTAACAAGGTCCTGGATGACAAATATACAAAGGTAAATCCCAATACAATCAGATAACTGTGTTGATGGATGACTGTACAGAACTCAGGGAGCAGGGGGCCGGGAGGGGGAGAGAGGCAGCAGATGGTAGACACTCTGTTAAAAGTCCAGGAAGAAAGAAGAACATGAAAGCCATGCATACTAAATTGTGAAACCATCCATCGTTGAAGTTTGGTAAGTATTTGAGGTCATCCAGTTTACCTTTCTTATTTCAAATTCACACATTTTTTTAAAACAACAACAACAATAAAAAAAAAGTGTGTCCATGGAGATTATATGGCTTGTCTACAATTGCCACACTGTGTCAGAATCATAATTACAACCTGGGCTACCTCCTCCCCCAAAACCCAAGTGTTAAGTTAAAAAAAAAAAGTTTTCGTGATCTTTCATTTATCTTGGGAGTCATGTCTTTGCAAACTGCCAAGCTTTAAAAATCTTCCATTTGTATTCATGGGGAAAAAAAAGTCAGGGATGTTTGTACAGTCAAGGACAATTTACTCTTCCTTTTTACAAGTCAGTTAATAGACCAAAGAAACTGGCCTTAAGCACTTCACAGAAAGAAGAAAATGTTAGGATTTCTGTCCAGCACGCCAGCCAAATGCAGAAATCTGAGAGGATGGGCTCACATAGCTTTGACACTTGTCTGTGTAATTGATCCCCATATATCAACTGAGAGGCTGGTTAGGAATTCTATGTCTTATTATTGGCAAATATATAATTTCATGCCTGTAATTATATATGATGAATAATTGTATATAATTACATATGTGGGTGTCTAACATTGACGGGTAATTAAAATGTTTTCTTATTTTTTCCTAGTTCTAATGAAGTTGTTAATCCAAATCTTTGAGTGGCATTTTTGTAGTTCCTAACAAATCTAAGGCCTGAAGGAAACATGATTTGAACAAGCAGAGTCACAATCCACACAGGTCCATACCAGTGCCACTTTCCTGACAGACTTTCCCATTTAGGAAGGAAGTGGTCAACCACAGGCCATCATGTTGCTGTTTGACTGAGTGACTTGCAGATATTCATGTGTCCTACCTTTACAGGTTGATTGATTACATGAAGGACTTCTGAAAAAATAACAAAACAAAGGTCATCCATTTTTCTAGGTTTGCACAAAGCAAGAGCCAAGGTAATGCCCAGACACTGTAACTATCTCCTGGAGAATTTCATGGCAAACGATTGAGAAATGCTGACTCTTCAGTGAAATGGCCTTAGACTCAGAGATGAGCTGTGTATGGCATGGGCATGAATGTATGATACGTGGTAAGCTTTCTTCATCTTGTCACTTCATTCATTTATTGCCTGTACGTCTACTTTCATTCAAGAAAAGTTTATTTTTCATGACATATTACTTGAAAACTATTTCACAGAGCCAGCTCCTCCACTGTACACAGTCTCTCTCTTACACACACACAATTATTTTCTTTGAATAGGTATTTCTCTAAAGTCTCCTAAACTTTCTTTTAACATGATCTGATATACCACCTACACAATCAAAAACATAAGTGAATAGAAAGTATCAATCTAGCACAGTTTTCTGGTAAAGACAGGGAAACTCCTAACCAAACTTTATGCAACTGCAAAGCTGTCAACACAGCCATCCTGAGCAGAAGGTCCAGGTCCTTGAATCTATTACGCACTATCTATTACTTCTTGTCTTAATTTAGCAGAATGCTAGGTCACTATACAGAAGAAAGAGAAATAGATATGAAGATAGAAAATACACAGAGATAGATAACAGATGATTGATACATGGTAGACATGATATAGATAGACAGACAGACAGACAGACAGATAGACAGACAGACAGACAGAAAGACAGATAGATAGATAGATAGATAGATAGATAGATAGATAGATAGATAGATAGATAGATAGATAGATAGATAGATATTGATAGGGAATGAGGAAGAAACAAGGTGCCAGCCTACCAGATAAAATCATTTTGTGACACGGTCATTTTCATATTTTCTGTCAGAAAATGAAGAGCACGTGTCTCAGTAGAGACTTTAGTGAAAACCCAAAGAGAAATATTGACGAATTGCACCACACCACAACAACAGGATGCATCTTCAAAGTTGTTGTGTTGTACTTTCTGTGAGCCTTTATCAGGTTCTCAAATAAGGTCGCCTCTTTTGGGGAGATCAAAGGTTTCTTGCCTATGAACAAGAACTAATGTTGCTAAAGTCACTTGAAAGGAGGGGTTTTGATGTGTAAGAACTGTAGCATCTTTCCCTCGCCTCCAAAAACAAAAGAGAAAGGAAAAAAAACAACAAACAGAAATGTTTTCAGCTCATCTGCGTGCAAAGATGGAAGCTTGCTTCGCTCTTCTTGAATGTGCTCATGTGTATATGTATATATGTACAAGAGAAGATCTATAGTTTCACATATACAACTGCACAGTGTTACGTATTCTGTGATCTTATATCCACATTATATATGTACTCTGTATATATACATATCAGATATGTATACATACGTGTATACTTATAAGATAGCAAAACATACATTTTACATGAACATTATGCATACGCATTTATAGATATTCTATATGTGTCATATATGATATATATGATTAAAAGGTAGTTAAGAAAACACAAAGAGAATTAGGCTCTAATATATATATATATCTTATATATGTCATATGTGTATATATATATGGATACATATATGTAATGCATGTATATGTGTATACATGTAAGTGCATGTATATGCTATTTATATATGAAGGCACTGTCACAGCCCCTGGCCTCTTGCAATCCAGGAGTCTATGGAGAAATGGAATTCTTCTTTCTTACAGTTTCTTGCAGAATAACCACAGGATTTTGGGTTTGGAACAAAGTGAGTAAAGTCAAGTTGACATGAGGACCAGGTCTCTGCTTTGCTTTTGTTCTCCTTTAGTTTTGCACTGCTGTTACAGAAGAAAGGATTACTTTCTTTTGAAGAAGACAGTGGCTGCTGGTTAGAAATGGGCAGACCAGACTGCTCTGGGCATCTACTAAAAGAGTCTCCACGGGAATATGTTTCTTCGTTCCAGTGACTTTTTTCCGCCAGTAGCTAAATCCACAAATGGTGAAAACAAATGAAAGTAGCATTTGTTCTTGTTCACCATTCGGCAGGGGACAGCCAGGAGTTCCTCTTTTCTCCACCGTGGGATTGACCGTGCGGCCAGGAAGTGAGAAAATCCTTCCTCCATTCTGTGCCATCAGCTTTCCTGATTGCTCTTGACCCAGGTTCCGCTCACGTCCTCATTCCATCATTCCATCTCTTACCAGGACGGTCAGATTCTCATTCCACTGCTCCAGGACTACTGTCACAAATGACCCTGCAACTGGCCTCACACCTCTCCCACCGATTGTAGTGTTTGTTTGCTTCCCAACTCATCTATCTATGCTATTCATAAAGACCATGTGATTTGTTTCCTTCTTCAACATGTATTCCTCTGAATGAGTATTCTGCATAGGTAGTGCATGAGCCTCTGATGTTAGGAGAGATTGAAAGTAGTGCTCTTAGTGATGGGGTATCAAGGTGGCTTAGACCTTGATAAGAAACTAGATCTATTCCTGTGAGCTTTCTGAGATCACTTTGGGACGTTAGGGATCTGCTTCACGTACCTTTGTATCGGTGTAAAGACGTAGAATAGACTCCAGACACTCAGATACACAACAGCTTAGTGAAGATGCGTATTAATATTCCATTCTAGAAATAGATGCACATAATAATCATTTATGCTATAGAGAAATGCATCGTCCAATCTGCTTGACTCTACCCATGAACCACATATGGCTAAGTCTCTCGATTGTTTAACCTGAACAATAGACTTCAAAACTTGAATGAAAAGTTATTTTTAATTCCTTCTAAGTTGTAATCACTTTATTGAATTTTATAGGGGGAAAATTCATCTTTCTTCTTATCTTTAAGTACCTCTGCCAAGTGGTTTCGATTCAACCTGTCACTCTGTAAGTAGAATGTAGCTCGGTCAGTGCCATTCCTTTCCTCTTCTCCCTCTTCTCTCCCAACCCCACCTGTCCCCTCAATTTACCTTACTCCATTTTTTACTCTTGCGTCTTCTTCTCTCCGTTCGTCTACCTTCCTCATCTTGACCTCCATGACCTCTGCACCCCTCCCCCACCAACCCTGACTCGGACTTCCACCCCAGCACACATTCCAGCTTCTTGGCATTCATTTTGTTATACCACTGGGATTCTCCCCTGTAGATACCACACTTTAGTTCACATGATTGTGTACGTGTGCAAATGACCCTGAGCCTTTTGATGCCTTGCTGCTTAATTCAGGACTGAACATAATTGAATGAAAAGGAGACTCCTGCATTGTGCTTTCTTTCGACAGGTAAAGCATCAGGGTTTTCTTAAAGAGGTAATCTGCGCAGTTTTGTGGACATACAACGTTTGTCAAAGATTTGTTTTCTTTTTCCTAGTTTCAGACAGCAGGTGAAAGTTCTATGCAGTGCTAAAATCTTGTCTCCTATTGTTTAATGAAATGCAGGTTTTTCTCCGGAATAAAGTATATTATAGTGTTTGCTTTGGTCCCCGAGGCAAATATTCAAGGACATTAAGTAATAAAACCTAATATAGGAACAATTAAAATATGGAATATAATTTATGAAATATTAGAAACCCAAGTTGAATGTTTATTATCACAAGCGTTAATAAAAAGTTAATTGTGCCCTTTAGCAATTAATTTATGCACAATTATCTCAAAGTGTTACTGGGCCTTCTGAACTAATTATAATTATATTGAGGTATGAAAAAGAAAACTCCCAAGTATCTACAAAATGGCTTCATAAAAGTCTGTATGCTTAGTTTGACATATAGGCTGAATGATGTAAGTAATATTCAATGAGTTAAGACTGTAGTCCAATTATTCTATATGAGTTGATCATTTAAAATTAGTGTGCTGTGGTCGGATACACTTAGAGGGCTTAAAAGCCTTGCAAAGAATCGAAAACACTGACTATGTATTGCACCTTTTATTTAATCAAAGACCTGGTCTTACAGGCTGGAGTGTCTGCACTTGGTTTAATAAATGTTAAATGAATGCACTGGAATAATGTAAAATGCACAGCATTGTCATAGCTATGCTTCCCCCTTTCCTTGGGATGCTAAAGCTTAAAAGTAAAATAAAAATAGGCAGCTCCTCTCCATCGAATATATGATAATACAAGGAATAATGTATCATTCATTCTACAGGTGACAACAGACACTCTTATGAAACTCCAGATCATAACATCCATATAGCGGTGGGTACCTTCACCCACCGCTAAGGATCTAAGGATCTAAGTTCCCTTTGCTTTATTTATCATTCTCTTATTTCTCCCTCTGTATCCTCTCTCCCTGCCTTTCTCTCACACATTCTCTCCACATCATTTGGCCACCGGTGACAGACACTAGGTTGCAGATGCTGTACCATCTTATTTGTAAATATTTTGATGTCCTAAACACATGCATACTGTCCAATAAGCAGAATGTATTAATCAAAAGAATATTGATGTGCTGTCATTATTTACTCCTCAGTCTATAACCAAATTTCCAGAACTCCAAAAAGCAAGAAGATCTTCTCTGGTGCTAGTTTCCAATTCAGGCTCAGGCTTTCCATTCACGTGTCATGGCCGTTTCCTCTTCTTTACCCTGTACATTGTCCCAGCCGTCCTTTGTGTTTCCGTGGCCTCTCCATCTGGGAAGTATGCAGGCCAGTTATTTGGAATGTTTCCTCCAGACTGGACTCCTGTTATGCATTGTGAACACGGATATCACAAAAGGGAGACTATGTTTTTCTCAGTGGATTGTGTGAGAGGGAATAATGTCAATTTGTTTTCCTTGTTGGTGCAGTTAACTTTGACCATCTGGTTAACCAAGATGGTATTTGTCCAGCATTTCCACCACATGGCTGTTTTCCTTTCCATAATTAAGCATAAGAGTTTGAGGAAAAATTATAATTCTTCACCAGACTTCTAGCCTTCTTTGAGAAGAATTTCTAGAAGTTTATTTGTAAATACACAGATAATGAATGTAGGGTGTAAGCACACTGGATCAATGGAGTATATGATCATTGAAGAGGAAAGTTTGTTTAGCCAAAGCTAACACAACATTCAAAACTACTAAGCTTATATTAACCTGCATAATACATTTATGACACTATCGGGTGGTGTTACATGTCAATGTAAGCCATCTTCCAATTTGTTTAGCAATTTTGACAAGTCAAGAATTTATAATATAGGGCTGGGAAGGTGGCTCAGTGGTAGAGCGCTTGCCTTGCATGCATGAGGCCCTGGGTTTGATTCCTCAGCACCACATAAGCAAAAAGAAAAAAGCTGGAAGTGGCGCTGTGGCTCAAGTGGTAGAGCACTAGCCTTGAGCTAAAGAGCTGAGGGACAGCGCCCAGATCTAGAGTTCAGGCCCCATGACCGGACCCCCCCCAAAAAATTTATAATATGATTATATTTTCACTCTTCAGACAGGTAAGACAAGAAAGACTTTAAAAAAATAGACAGAAGCCAGGCACCAGTGGCTCACACCTGTAATCCTAGCTACTCAGGAGGCTGAGTCAAGGTTCAAAGCCAAAAGGGGCAGGAAAACCTGTGATACTCTTATCTTCAATTAACTACCAAAAAACCAGAAATGGAGGTGTCGCTCAATTGGATAGACTGTTAGCCTTGAGCATAAAAGCTCAGGATAATGCCTAGGCTCAGGGTTCAAGTCCCAGGATCTGCACATGCACATACATATACATACACTTGTATACACACAAATAGGAGGAAAGCATCCACAGTCCATAATGTAAAGCTGAAGAAAGAATATCCAGGTTCCTTTAGTTTTAAATGGATCTCTCTCTCTCTCTCTCTCTCTCTCTCTCTCTCTCTCTCTATATATATATATATATATATATATATATACATACACACATATGTATATATACATATAATGTGGTAATTAAAACTGGGTAATTAAAAGTTTCATCTTCTCTATAAACTTGTGCAACTAAAGTAAAAAGTATTAAATCATATCTCTGCTAGATGATTTTTATTTTATAGATTGATTTGTTAGTGTGTTAGGTTTATTTGCTTGCTAGTTTGACTCTGTGTATTCCAGGATCCCACAGTAGCTGTACAGACAGCTTTGACCATCTTTAGAACATGAAAAGATATTAAAGATCATTTTATTAACTTCTTATTTTTACAGAAGGAAAAAGTTGATATGAGAAATAACACTAGCAAGTTAGTTATGGAGGAATAAGAACTAAAATTTTGGATCAGGTATTTTCAGTAGGAAATGACCTTGTTAAAAACCTTCCACTTTATTACAACTGAAGATTTAACAAGATGCACGGGGCTGAATTTATGGCAGTGGTAAAAGAAATTCTTTCTAGTCCATATTTTAAATAACGTGTGTCCTTGACACCACAGGACAAAGGGGCACAGGTGACACAATTGTGACAGTCTTAATGCTATTGTTATTAATTGCATTGTTTTCCCTCTTTATATGATATTGGCTGATGCTGTTACCTCTCTTAATGGAAGTCTGTAGCCTCTGTACCCTTCATATAAAATCGTAATCAACTTTCCCAAATAGAGTGTGATCAAAAGTCATCTAATATGATCTTTATTCCTAATCTTTGGAGTTCAAGATTCTCGTGTCTCCTTCAAATCTCAATAGAATAGTCTTTCAAGCTCCTATGGAATTGTACCACAAAATATAAATCTTTCATTAGAAGCAACATGACCACCATCAGTTGCCTCAAATCTAATTTGTCTGGAAATCAGAGAGATTGGAAGAGAGGGTCTGGTAGTAGTCTGTATATTTCTTCTCCTTTTCCAGTTGGATGAGACTTTTATAAATACCTGAGCACGGCGACCAATAATAATTTGTCATCTGTTGTCAAAACAGTCTTGCACAATTTTCATCTGGAAGTTGAGTCTCAGATTTACTCACATGTTTCCCTCTACCTACTCTTCGGCATCATTGGCTTAATACTTTAAACTCCATAGTTATTATAATATATCTTCAAGTACCATTTCTAAATCCATCAATAACACTGCAATGCTACTCTGCAAAAGAAATTATTAGTCACTGTCTGTATATTAATCATTCAAAAACAGTAAAAACAAAATTGAGGGCAGAACACCAGTTGTCTCAAACTATTGAACTGGCAAACTCCTTTGAAAGATTTATCATTGGGATTTACAATTTTTTTCCTAATGAAATTGAGCTTTGTCTGTGAAAATTAAAAAGAAAAATAACCTTTCCTGGATCTTATAATCATAACAATACAATCCTGAAGACTACAGAAGGAACCTTGCATATTTACTATAATTCCTTTTTTTCATATTTCCTATTGATAGAATATATGTTCCTGTAAAAGCAAAAGGATGTGATCTAATTTATTTGAGATGATTATGACCTAGGCATTTCTGGAGTAAAGAAGTATCTTAGATAAAATAGTCAAGGCATTGCATTGAATATAAACATCAGCAAATAAACCCAAGGACAAGAGATTTGTCACATCAATAAAAAAAATCGTTATCACTGAGATAATATTCATTTTAATGTTTATAAGCTGCTCCATCATACTTCTTTTTAAAATGTATAATGCTATCCTATTTACAAATAACACATTCACAATCAAGTTCCTTTGATAGAAAACTACAGATAGCAAACAAACCATAGGTTTGAAGGGTGAGGGAATTTCTTATTGGCAAAGCTGGTTGAAGATGCAGAGATTTTGGCGTTGTTAACACGGGATCCTGAAATTCAGACCCTCTGAGTGTGTCCTCATCTTCCTGTCTATCACTGAGCTCTGACTCTGTATTTGTTCTTTCATTTGGGGGAGAGGAAAGAAGAGGGGAGGGGAGGGTGAGAGGAAGAAAGGAAGAAGGGGAGGGAAAGGGAGAGGCAAAGCAGTCGAATGGATCACAGAGCATCGGAAAACGACTCTGGAAATCCAAATTTCCTTTCTAAGTTTATTTACTATGCATGAAGCTTCAGTCAATTTATGGAAAACCTGTGGGTCTATGATTTCACATCTGTGAAATTAAGGTTACATTTTCTATTATTGCTATTTCTTGAAGGCCTTGTAGACCCCAGGCTCAGGATACAGGTGTGCTGAAGCCAGTCTCAGGAGGAGGGATGTACTCTCATGGAGTACAGTACCAAGGAAAGCAGTAAAGAATAGTTCAATAAACGCGGCCCTTTCCCAGAGATAAGAGCAATGTAGAGCATGGAACAGCAATGTGAGATCCGGGGGACAGGTGAGAGAGGAGGAAAGACTATTTGATTGGGAAAGGGACAAAAGGCAATTTAGAAAGGAGGCAAATCTGAGCTGAGACTTCTATGGAAAAAGTAAGTTGGGCGCACAAATTTGTGTTAGGAAGAAGGAAAAGAAAGCGCTAAGTTGGGAGGAAACTGGGCTTGTTAAGAAAGTCCCAGTGACTAGAACATAACGAGTATAGGAGAGACAGGGAATCTAGTTAAGCTGTCAGGGAGCACCAGGAGGTAAGAAAAGTCATTGGATTGTTTTAAACGTGGAGGTGTTTTGACTCCACTTAGTTGTTTTTTCTAAAAATAAAAGATATTCTAAATTTTATTTGTGTTTATTTTATATTCAGGACAGGGTCTTGCTCTGCAGCTGGCCTTGCAATGGTAATTCTCCTCCCTCTCCTGCGTGCTGGGTTATAGGTAAGTACCTGGCTTAGACATCTTTACAGATGACTTAGACATCATTACAGAATGACAACGGTGAGTCCAGTGAACTGATTGTGTTAATAATTGAAGTGAGATGTGGGGTGCCTTGAAATAGACAATTTGGAGTGAAAGTATTTAGAAAGCATTTCACTTATTCAGGAAATTGATCTCTGGCGGTTGTTCCTCCACACTGGAGGATGTGATGGCTATGTTAAATAAAAAATAAAGAGTGCAGTCACTTATGCCTGGCCTTCTCAGACACAGAATCCCATGATGCAAAGGCTGGTTTTGAACTCATGACCTCTAAGGAGCTAAGGGCAAGATGGTCCCTTTTATGCCTAAACCACTCAGGAAAGGATTTAGAAGTCCACTTCCTTTCCAAACTCTTTCCAAACTATTGTAGAAGTTTATTCTCTCTCTTTCTTTCTCTCCCTCTCCCTCTCCCTCCCTCCCTCCCTCCCTCCCTCTCCCCCCTCTCTCTCTTTATATATATATATATATATATATATATATATATATATATATATATGTCACAACAAATCTGCAAGTGTCAGAGATTCTTTCTATCTTACTTCCAGATTTATTTTTTCATCGCCTTCGATGATTTCTTCTGTTTCCAAATTTGTAGGCAGACACGAACTTGGCAGTTGCTATGGAAATGGGAAAATTATAAGGGCTGATGAACCGCTCAATGACTAGATTTATCTTTGAAATGTATTTTCCCTACATTCTTTCCTCCTAATTAATTACAACTTTGAACATTTAGGTAGCAGATAAATTGACAGAAGGCTTTGCCCCCTCTGGCTGAAATGATCATAATATAGTGAATACGTCTTCAAATTGTATGACCCCAAACGGTGATAAGTAGAACTGTGTTTTTCACAGCAAAAAAAAAGAAGAAGAAATGTAGAAGTACTTCAAAATACCGTGACAGTGTTTGAAACTGTAAGAGTTGTCCGATGCCCATAAAGACAAGTAGTTGCAAAGATTGCTGCTGGATAGAAAATACACAAGTATCTTTAAAAAGCTAAATGGAAGTCAGTGTCCAAAGTAGCTCAGCACTGATAACTTTAAACAATTGGTGATATGTGTCTTCTTTACAATGAAGTCTTCAAAACCAGAAAAATTCAGTTATGGATAGAAAGGGCAGAGAAGAATCCTCTGAATTATTAAAATACCGTATCACTGCGTAGCTCCCTTTTGTCAGATGCAGGTTCCAGAGAGGAATACATAACACTGAACATCCTGGGAGAGAATTAGCAAAGAAGAAAATGGACCCTGACACACAGTTTTCTCTCCCTTTGAGAATTCAGTCTGCTCGGTCAAAACAAGATCAAGGTTTTTCAGGGTCTACGAACAAGTGAGAGAACTCTTCCACATAGATACAACGCTTTTCACAGTTACAGCTGATGAACTGGGAAGGGCAGATCTGAGATGCGTGACACCCAGTGATGAGAGATGGCACTGTGTGTGCGTGTCAGGTGACGGAGCATGAACACACGTCCCATGGACTCATAGGGGGACCTTGCTTCCTCCTCCGGGACCCCGCATTGCGTGGTTTTATTGACTTCATTAGCTTCCAACCTGTTGTGGCAGGATGCCTGGCATCACCAACTTAAAAATTTATCTCACTGTTCCAGAACTTTCCATCCATCATGGTGGCAAGGGCATGGTAGGATGGAACTCTTCAAATCAAAGCAGAGGGTAGAAAGGAAATGGCCAAGACAAGACATAGTCCTCAAGGACACTGCCCTACTGACCTTCTTCCTCCAATTAGGCCCACCTCCTCCTCCATAATAATAATGTAATATAATAATATATTGATACAATATAATAATACTGTGCAAGTCAACCAAGGGACAAATCTATCTACTAGGTCAAAGCCCACCTGGCACAGTTGTCTCTGGAAATTCCCTCACAGACACCTTTACCAATTATCTACCCAAAGCTCAGTCCAATCAAGTTGATGAGCTACATTAAGCACCACGTTACCATTCCAGTTCTACTTTTTAAAATGGAAGTTATAGCCATTACCCAGCTTTCTACTAGTTTTTAAATTTTAATGACTTTAGTGTTTGAAGGTAAGAACCACTTGTTGACTCTAAGTTACAGTTTTTGCACATATAACGTAAGTTTCTTTGTACATATATTTTTTAGTGTGTACAAAGCAAACACTCCACATTTTTCTTTCATGGTCTCATTGTATCTAGGAAGTCATGAACCCAAGATTGGAAAAAAACAAGAAATTCTTCTATTGAGATTACTTCTTCTATCTTTCTTTTACTGTGTTTTTCCTGGGGTCTGAACTCAGGGTTTCTTGCTCTATAGGCAAGCTCTCTACAACTTGAATTATGACTTCAACAATTTTCGTTCTGGTTCTTTTTGAGATAACGTCTTGCTCTTTGCTGGCATTGTGATCCTCCTATTTTTAACTCCTTCCATAGCTGTGATGAAAAGTGTATACAACCATGCCCAACTTTTACAGTGATGGCTCACAAACTTTTTTTTCTTGCCCTATCTGGCGTAAGACTACAACTCTCCTAATCTTTATCTCCCAACTATGTAGGATTATAACCACCAACTGCTGGTACCTGCCTCACTTTTAAAAATATTGTTACTATAGCAATTTTTTCAATCTATGAGTGATTATAATGAAAGACAGACATACAAATTGAAGTTTACATATTTTTTAAAACAACTCAGCCTTTAAGATCAGGAACTCTACTCATAGCATAAGACCTAACACAGCAGAAACTCAGAAGAGTGCAACGGTTATTTTTTAAACGGGATTAGAAAATCCCTACAACCATACGTGCTTGCAAGTCACAAAGAATCACGGAATTCTCAATTAAAAAATGTTTTCCCAGTGATAAGGCAGCAACGAAGCCAATGCTTATCTCTCTCCAATGATGCCACACTTAGCAGCATTTCAACATGGCTCTTGAATTTGCCCCTTTTAATGAGGTAATTCTATGTTTCACATGACCACATATGCTGAACCATGATGCTCACGCTATAGTCTATCACCCAGGGAATATTGTGAGTAAATTGCTTAATGATCTCAAGTATAACAACAACAACAACAAATCACAAGAAACCAACCATGTGCCTACAGGATGTTTATTGTCCAGAGAAATCAATTATGCACTAAAGCTGTTTATCTTGTTCCACTCTGTAAACAGAGGAACCAGTATATATTCTCCTATTAAAAAAAAAACAAAAACCAACAACCATTGTGAACAGCAACAAACAATAGTCTTATCTACTTTTCCTAAAAGGCCCAGCATGGTTCATATATATGCATACATATATATATATATACATATATATATATATATATATATATACATATGAATTCTGTCTAGCAGACTAATGGAATACACTGAAAAGAAAAGTGCATCATCAGAAGTACAAAAGAAATGCTGACTGAATTGCTGTCACTCTTATCTCCATATATGTCAAATGTTAAACTTTCCAAAAGAAACGACAGGATTAAATGCTAACTAAAATAACTTGGGCCATCCAATCTGGGCTTCTACATAGCTTTTAAAAACATCCACTCACAAGCAGAACAGTAAGCTAGTCTAGCTTTCATCTCCATCTGTCTTCCCTGTCTTTTTAACAATGTGTCCTTTCCTGCAAATGCTTTGCTCTCCCTTCTTGAAACGCTTTGACTGGCGGAAGCCATTTTTGTTCCGTGTTACATTTAATGTTAACTCTCCCACTGAGTATGGTGCGAGTTTGATTTACTTTTTTGGAAATTAGAAAATGAAGTCTTTACCTTCATAAAGACTAAAATCCCAAATGTTAGAACACTAAAACATTTCTGTAACACAGAATTAATAAACTTTTTTTGTCATTTTTTTTCTTTATAATAAAAGCAAAAAAATAGTGGCGAATTCTAAAAAATGGACTTAGGTTTATTTGAAATGTATTAATAGTTACTCAGTATTACTGAGCATGATTTGGGTTTTCTGGTAACCCTTAAATGTTAATTATGTGTTTAATGACTATATAAAAAATTCAACAAATACCATGTATTAAAAGTTTGATATTAATGCTCTAAAGGGTATCAGAAAAATAAGTTTTGTTTCTACATTTAAGTATTTATTTAATAGGGCTTGTGGTTGTGACCTCAAGGTGAAGTATTAAGTCTTTGCCACAGAAAGACTACTCAAGGGAAAGGTTGTGTAGATTAGTAGTACTCATGGCATGAATCATATCATGGTCCCTAGAATCTTTTAAGACAAAAGTTCAGATACTGACTTTCTGAAAAAGTGAATTTGACCTTTGGTTTTTGTGTCTGCCTCTCCCATCACATTTAAGCCGCTGTATGAACCAAGACAAGCCATTTGTTAAACAAAGGAGTAAGTAAGAGGAACACAGGGCAGGGCTCAGCCACGACAGGCACTTTTGTCCCACATAAACCAAACATACAGCCAGCGAGTTGACGTCCTCTCAGTCAACAAGGCTTTCCCAGCCCTCTTTGCCTCAGGGAGCATTTCTTGTTTTATTATTTCTCACATGACTGTTTTGTGTTAGCAACACCAAGGCTCAACTTCAGGGCTTTGCATTTGCCAGGCAGGTGCCCTGCCACTGAGCCATGTCTCCAGACCTGTTTTGCAATGGTGATTTCTGACACAGTCTCCCTACCTGTCTGGGTGCAAGCATGGACCTCGATCCCCCTATTTCAGGCTTTGTGTTACTGCTTCAATGACAGGTGCAGGTCAGCTTCTGGCTGCCTTCTGTGGAGATGAGTCTCATGGATTTTTACCTATCTCCCCAGTGTGATCTCTGCTTTTTCCACATAACCCTTCTCCCCCCACCCCCGCCATGATGTCACCCACCAGGATGTGCTGTGGTCCAGCGAGCCCTCATCAGGGCTGGCACTACGCACTTCTAACTTTTCTGTCTCCCAAACAGAACTGAGCAAGCCAAACTTCCTTTACAAATTGCATGGCCTCGGGTATGTAGTTTTGGTGATGGAAATCACCTGTACACACACTTAGACATACAATCCTGTCTTCCACGCCACATTGTCAGTAATGCTCAGAGATAATTGTGCCCCTCTCCCACTTGGCCATACTTGGTGATATTTTGGGTCATCCTAACTAGGGAGAAGATGCTACTGGAACCTAGCAGGTAGAAGAAACGAATGCAGCTAAACCTCCCATAATGTATCCATTTCTCCTCCCCATGGCAAAGACCCAGGCTGTCCTAAAACTCAGTAGTGCCCATGCTGAGAAACTCTGACCCACATATCGGATCCTCATAACTTGCAATTATAGCCTGAGGTGTGGATTCCTATCTTCTGTGTGCTGTGAAAGCAGAGTTCAGTCCATTTGAGTCACACGGATACACATATTGGAACGGGCCCAGGACCTTGCATGACTTAATGGTGTTATTATATACGATCTGAAATGCCAAGAAACTACAAAATGTCAAGAGACAAATATTTTTCAGAGGACGAGCATCACAGCCCTTCGCATCTCTTTTCTAATGATAATCACTTATTGCCACATTTGAGTTGTTATGGCGGGGCCTTGTGGAGGGCCCCTCACGGCTGAAGGTTCTCTATAAAATCTTCACGAATGCTTCTGTCCCCACTCAGCTCTGAGACTGGGCATCCGGGGTCTAGGGTATCCTTGGGGGAACTGTCAGTTTCATAATATTATCATAGGACTCAAACACCTGTGTACTGGCTGTTTTCTTTATGATAAGCTGAAAATCTAGGAGATGGCCACAATGCAAGGGTCAGGAGCAAGAGGCCCAGTAACTTCACCAAGGAGGGCAGAATTTAGTGAGAGTGGGTAGTTCTTAAGAGTTAATTGCACAAAATCCTACCAGCTTGTAGGGTTGGAAAACATCCATCTTTCCTTGTGTTTGAATAGTGTGAGAATTTGTTTTATCTTGAGTTCCCCCCCTCCTTGCCCCTCTAAAATCTAGAAGAACCCGGTCTAGGGCTCCTTGCCAAGGATGGATAGAAGGGACCTGATTAAATTTTCATCCTTCAAGATGATGGTGGGAACTGTACGAAGAAAAATCACGGGGAATCTGGATCGAGAAAGAGGGAGCTCGCTTGGAAATTCACCTATATAATCCAGATTAAGAAGTGATGCAGAGACAAAGCCAAATCATGCAGCTTGCCTGCAAATGGAAAAGGGAGAGCAAGCCTGGAAAGTCAAAATGCATGGTCTTGCGTTTTAATCAGACATAGAAGGTGAGCAGGGAAGGGAGTGGGGTGAAAAGGTGAGGTACTGGGCCCCTCTACAAGGCTGAGAGCCCATGAAGAGGTGGGTGTTAATGCCACTAAGCAGTAGAAACACTGTTGAATGGAAACGCCTTTGTACAATGAAAGATAATGAAAGTATTTTTTAAACACCAAAGTGAAAGGAACAGAATTCATATTTCTCTAAAAAAAAAAGAGTCGAAATCAAGGTCAGCCCAGCTTGGGGGGGTCAGCTGACCAACAGCAGTTACATATAACTGTTGACATAAAAGTGACCATGGAAGCCTCCCCCTCCCCCCCCACACCAGCAGCTGTAAGATATGAATCGACTTGTTAATAACAAGTCTCAAATCATTCATAACATGAAGCGTTGGGTCTCCTGATGAGAGTACCGTTCTAGATAAAAGAAGTGAAGCTTACTTGTGTGGGAATGTGAAGAAATAATATCATGCCTTGAAAATGTATCACTCCTATATATTATTCTCAATGAATATGAAATTGGCATATCTCTTCATAACAGTCATGTAAGTAACTATATTCATGTAATTACTATTACATGTTTAAATGTAAGTAACTACATTCAATGCATGTGTCTTGTTTGATCTTCCCTTGGTTCATAGGTGGTTTATTATTATAATATGTTCTTCTGAGTATTTGTCACTTCTCATTAATACAATTCATTTTGGCACAGTAACGCCTATCATTGTGAACCAAGCCAATTATTGTTCTGTTATATTCTCCCAGGCTGGGAAATGTGGTGGGCAGGAAGGATGGACACAGTGTCTAGAAAGTTGGTCCTCAGTCTGACTCTAATCCACTTGGAAGGAAGGAACATCGCCCGTGCAAAAGTTAATGCATCTGCATGAATGGAAATCAATTGAATTGATTTTGGAGGTACTTGTTCCTTTACTGCCATTTGAAAACTCAATATCTCGTAATGTTCTAGAATAGGGCCATTACAAATGGTGAGGGGCTGGGTGGACGGGGTGGGGGGTGGGGGGGGAAAAGCAAAGTTTTACTTAATGTATGAGGTTTACACATGGGCAAGATCTTTTAATTATACAAGTTTTCCGTGAAATTTGAAGTTCTAATTTAATCACAAATCTATAATATGCAAGTAATCTTGTGCTTTCTAGTACAAAGAAATCTATCCTTCCACTGATGTGTGACAGAATTAAATGAGTGGCAACTCTGAACACTAATAGCTCTGCTCTTTTTTTTCTCCTGCTTCTGTAGTATGCATTGTGATCACCCAAAGGACTCTGAGGAGGATTTCTGAACACAAATTTAAGAATTAAAACATTAAAATTCCCCCTAAATCATCATGCCCACACGATAAAGTGTCTACAGCATTAAGTTATGACAACCAAACTTGCTTTATCCCATGAAAAAGAAAGAAAGGAATCAATAACAACACTTTGTATGCAGACTTTTTATCCTCAGAAATTATTTTTCCTTTAAATGTCTGGTGGTATTCTTCTTAAACACTCCTCTAAAGTCTTCATCTGTATTTGCAGCCATTTTGAGTTTACTGTTATGTTTAAACTGGGGTTGCAAACACATAATGATGTGTATGTATAGAGGTTCAACTTGATTTTTTTTCAAATCAAAAAGCAAAGCAAGAAATGACATTCCTTAACTTTTTCCATACAAAGTAGTGCTATCAGCTCAACATCAGGATAAATTCAAGTAACCAGAACATAGATTCTCCCATGAGAGATGCGTCACATGACTCTAGCTAGGCATATACTCTTCTTCAAATTTCCTACAGTTTTATTCATCCAAGCAAATGGAAAGTTCCTATTCCCTGGACTGCTGCAGGGGTTGAATGATGCAGAGAGGGCCAGGTGTACAAAACAAGAGCATGGTGGACACCTGGAACATTCCCACCACTGCCCCGGTGGGCCTCACATGTGACCCGGAAGAACTACTTCAGTGTCTACCTTCTTCCTGGGCAATGCATGCATCTACTCGTCCTAGAATGTATCTGGGGTTCACTGCCCAGAACTGTGCCATTGTAAATCTTCCTGCATCTTCCAGCACTAGTGAACCTCATTAATTTTTCCTCTCTAGAGTTCAGTCTCTAAACTCATCACATGCTACCTTCCACCAAAGGATGGCAGAAAACAATAGTAGGGAAAAAAAGATAAATAATGTACTAAGTACTCTCAGTGGGAAGCTAGCGCTGCTCAGGATACAGAACATACATTTCAAAAACCTAGAACTAAGGGAAATCCATGTTTTCCCTCACTTACAATAATTAGTATATATCTAGGATAATTTTACAGATGAGCAGAAAAGCTCAAAAGCTATGATGACCATATGAGATGATGCTAAATGAAACGAACCCCAAGATCTGGACACAAGAGGTCTTTCTTTGTTGTTGTTGTTTTTAATGTACTATGTGATTTTTTTATTTCCTTTGTATGTTCTTCCCCCCATGGTATATACTGTTGTCACTGTACTTGATTTTGGTATCCTGCATCTTGTATATACATTTGTCTAATTTGAGGAGGGGAAGGGGAATAACAAAACGCAGAAACAAGGACACAGGATGACCCATTGCAACAAGGATGTCCACAAGAAACTACATTGGAAATGAACTTTACAACCTGGGAGGGGGGGCCGAGGGGGGGAGGAGGGAGGGGAGGGAGGTGGGAGGGAAAGGATAGTGGAAGAACAATAAGGGAGGGGTAACAGTGCTCGACCAGAAATGTACTCATTGCCTTACTCATGTCACTGCAACCCCTCTGTGCAATAAAACAAAACAAAACAAAATCTAGAACCACACTTAGCCATCCCAAAATTCCAGATTTGGGGAGAGGGCATCATCTCCATTTTACACATGGTGAAAATCTATTTCTAAAAATGTAAGTAGTTGGGCTGGGAAGGTGGCTCAGTGGTAGAGCGCTTGCCTTGCATGCATGAGGCCCTGGATTCGATTCCTCAGAACCACATAAGCAGAAAAAGCTGGAAGTAGCACTGTGGCTCCAGTGGTAGAGCATTAGCCTTGAGCTGAAGAGTTGAGGGACAGCGTCCAGGCCCAGAGTTCAGGCCCATGACTGACCACACACACACAAAAATGTAACTAGTGCCAGGTGTCAGTGACTCAGGCCTGTAATCCTAGCAACACAGGAGGCTGAGATCTGAGGATCACGGTTCAAAGCCAGCCCAGGCAGGAAAATCCGTGAGACTCTTATCTTCAATAAACCACCAGAAAACCAGAAGTGGTGCTGTGGCTTAACTAGTAGAGCGCTTGCTTTGGGCTGAAGAGCTGAGGGACAGTGCCCAGGCCCAGAGTTCAAGCACCATGACCACAAAAAAGAAAAGAAAAGAAAGTAGTAATGAGTTATATAACTTGTGGATGGGATGGGAGGGAAAAACTAAGAGAGAGTGGGGGAAGGGGTGACATTGTCATATGTAACTATAACTCTTCTGTACATCACCTTTATAATAACAGTAACAATTTTTTAAAAATGCAAGTGGTATAGACTGGTTATATAGTGCATGAAGGAGCCAAAGTCCATGTCCTTTGTAAGGCAAATACTTTTACAAACACCTCCAATGATTTGACTTTTATTTTAAAAGTATATTTATTATAACATGATTTACCCAAAGTGATAGAATAGTCCATTTACATAGGTGGCTAAGGGATTTTTTTAATGTGTTTGTGTGCCTGTACTTGGACTCAAGGATTTTCTTCTTGCTTGGCTTTTTCTATTCAAGGCTAGTTCTCTGCCACTTGAGGCACAGCTCCACTTCTGGCTTTTTGCTGGTTAATTGGAGATCAAAGATGATTGAATCTGTCTACCTGGGTTGGCTTTGAACAATGATCCTCAGCTCACAGTCTCTTGATTAGCTAGGATTACCGGTGTGACCCACCAGTGCTTTTCATCCCCCAGTGCTTGTTGTAATTTGAGGAAGACAGTTCTTTCTACTTTGCTCCTACTGATTGGTGCATTGAAGATGACCAAAACGTGAATGAATACATTCAGTCTGTTTTCTCCAAACATGAACCCATAAGCAATTCTATTAAGAGATTTGCAAGCAAACGGTTCCTTGTGTCAACAGTGAGCTGCTGAAATTAAGCCCTCCTTTCCAGCGGAGGCCATCTTCATTTAGTAATGAAGGTCAGCTCTGTTCGTGGTTCCTGTCGGTACTCATACATTCATATTGGTTTTGTCTCTCTGGCCAGTTTACATGGAACTTTGGCCCTGGCTTTCTTCCAGACTAGGTCAGCCATAGCCTAGTTTTTTTGTTGTTGTTGTCGTTGTTATTGTTTTATGTTGTTTACTCTCCTGTTTGTCTGGGGACATTTACCCTTCATTTTCTCCAGGACTCACTTTGTGGATTATGCTAAGTCAGGCCATTGGCAAAGCTGGTTCTATTCTCCAAAAACAATGCAAAATTATTTATTTCCCCCTCCTGCTGTTTGCTCAGATTCCAAATGAGATGCTCAAGGGAAATGTCATGCTGCCTTAAAGATCAGAGCAATTGAACTTTTCTAGATTTTTTTTTTTGCCCCTGATCTCATTTTATCCTCTACTACTGTCATGTTTTCCTCTGAGAGAAGGAAATTGTCATATCTTTAAAAATGGAATCAGAGTTGAATTTTTGTATGTTTGATATCATTTTTGATGTGCCCTATCAAGTCTTAGCTTACTATCTTTTTCCTGTGATCTTTCTTTTCTGTGCCAGTGGTATCATTACTTTCTAGTCATCAAAGTCAGTCCCTCTTTCCTGTCACCGGAGCCGCTAGGAATAGGTAGAAGAACGAGCGGAAATGAGTATTCATCCATACCATAGATACAAAATGAGAAGTATAGTCACCACTTAATAACTTGCAGGATGATTGTTTTCTCCGTGCATACATTCTAGTGTTTCATGAAAGATTTCTAGAAGTAGCCTGGTCAAAATATGCAAACAATATGGATATGTAGACATTGCCTAGTGATTCTCATTACTCGCATCTGAGGCATTATTTTACAAAACGTTTCTGCGATTATGCCATACTTTCATTGCCCAGAATATGTGAGAAAAGGAAATTTGTATCTCCCCAAAGAATTTCAGGGATGAATTCTGCGTTCCAAAAAATTATTCCTTCTTTTCTTCAAGAAGATCTTTCAAATAAATCATTCAAATGAATTCTGTGACTTGATGCGTGTGTGTGTTTTATTTACCATTTTACTTTTGCATTCCCACAGCCATACTTGCTTGAACAGCTACTGTTAGACAACGTCAGTAGTCAGAGACTACATGGAGCAAAACTGGAGGGAAACATTCACCATCCCCATCCTCTTCTGCTAATTTGCCAGCGTAATGCCAGTATATCTGAGAAGTATTGTTACAGGAAGTAAAAACCTCTGAAACCGGTAATTACACAACTAATTCCTTTTGTTTCTTGGCTGCTTTAAAAAAAATCCAAGGTCATGTTCAGAGTCTTATCCTTCTAGCTGTTATTTTTCATCTTCAGCGCATACCACCAAGATGGCAATTACAAAAGATCTACACCAATATTTATCATGGCGCCTGGCTCACCAGGAAGCCAATTTTACCATGGTAATCCAGGAGAAAAAGAGTATGGGTTAGATTCCTGCTCAAGTTTCACGTCCTTACCTGTCATTCTTTGTGCCTTTCTTTCATTCTGAGATAGTCGGCAGCAAATACAATATTTTAATATTTTTAGTTTCAGAATAAAGCAAATTGGCACAATTATTAAGGATAATATAAATTGCTTAAATTATCCAACTTGCAAGAGTGCTCTTGATGTCATTTGCAGCTAATTATTTTATTTTCTGAAATTAGACAGCACCGAACCATTCTAATGAGTGGGTTTCTAACGAAAACGATCAGCAGAGCTGCGAGAAGCGTTGGAATAGATCTTTTATAATTTAGGATAAATAATAGCATAGTCTAATCTTGTCCTAAATATGTATTCCAGAGTGTTAATTAGGTTTCATAACTTTCTTATTACTAAAATTCTGCACTGAGTATAAAACATCGGTTCTTTGAAGTCAGTTTAGAAATAACATGACATATGCACTGAAAGAGAATTTTAGGAGAGTCAGGATTTTAGGAAGCCTCTGGTCTTCCTTCAGATTCACAGACAGAGAAGCTGAGATTCAGGCAGCTCCCAGGTGAGCTGACCCAGAGGTATTAAGGGACCCTGGTATTTATCCGTTCTCAATTTCCAGTCCACATTCCTACTTCCTGGCCCACAGTTGCCAGAAAAAATCTGTGGAAAGAGACTTCATACCTTCTGTTCTAAAGTCTCAATTTTTAATGGGAAGTTGCAAATCTGTTCATCTGTTGCTATGGATTAAATATTTACCTCCCCCTCCAGCAAAAAAAAATTATATGGGGAAGTCCTGACCCAATATGATTGTATTTGGAGACAAGCCATTGGGAAGTCAGCTGGATGGAGCCAGAATGTAAGGTGTTCATAAAGGGGCCGAGATCCTGGTAAGACTTGGGTACTGGTGGTTCACACCTGTAATCCCAGGTACTTAGGAGGCTCAGAGCTGAGGACTGCTGTTCAAAGTGAACTGGGGCATAAAGTTCATGAGATTCTTATCTCCAATGGACCAGCAAAATGACAGAAGTAGAGGTGTGGATCAAGTGGTAGAGCAAAGAGCTTTGAGCAAAGAAGCTCGGAGAAGGAATCTAGATCCTGAGATTTAGTTCTCTCTCTTTCTCTTTCTCTCTCTCTCTCTCTTTCTCTCTCTCTCACACACACACACCTAGAGAGGCCAGAGATAAAACTCTCCCTACAACATGACACAGCTAGTCATATGCAAGACAGGAAGGAGGCCCTCAGCAGAATCTGACCATGCCAACAGTTGGATCTGGCTCTTTTAAGTCCCCGGAACTGTGAGAGAATAATGTCCCATTCTTTAAGCTACCAGTCTGTGATAGTTGGCTGTGGTAACAGTAGCTGTCCATCACATCTGTCTGTGATATTTTGCTACGGTAAGGACAGCTGTCTGCCACATCTGTCCAAGTGCTACAAGGGTCGCCAGCATTCAGCTGAGCTCCCGAAGCATATGATCTCTGGACACCATGACAACCATGTTCTCAGGGGCTGAGAAGCCCGCTTCACATTCGTGTTGGCTGTCCATCACTGTTGAGATCTATTAGCTTCCTTGTAAAATGGTAGCATAATTAATTAAAGCTAACACACAGGGAGTTTTACTTTTACCAGGCAGTATGCTTAATATGACTTACAAGGTATCAGGGAATACACAAAGGGAATGGGGATGAAGATAGCCCAAGAATTTTAGATGCACATATGAAAACAGAACAATGACACCTGTTAAAATTGTTTTAAGAGCTGGGCGCTGGTGGCTTATGCCTATAATCCTAGCGACACAGGAGGCTGAGATCTGAGGATTATGGCTCAAAGCTGGCCCGGGCAGAAAAGTCCTCCTGAGACTCTTATCTCCAATTAGCCACTCAAAACAACAACAATAACAACAACAACACAATAAACAACCTGAAGTGGTGCTGTGGCTCCATTGATAGAGTGCTAGCCTTGAGCGCAAAGAGGCTCAGGGACAGCATGCAGGCCCTGAGTTCAAGCCCCACAACTGACCAAAAAAAAAAAGTTCTAAGACGGGGAAAGGCCTATAAGGGAGAGTGATAGAAGGGGTAAGGTTGATGGGGTATTGTATGAAAATGTGGCACCTCTGCTTGTACAACTAATGGCTGCTAATTTTAAAAATATTAAAGAACAAATTTTAAATTCACACTAAAAAATAATTTCTAACATTTGATTGGAGGGGAAGAGATAGGTCCATGGGGATGAGAAACAAGTTTCCTCCAAGGCTACAGTATGTTTATGCTTCCCTTATAAAAATACCCTTGGTAGATACCATCATTTCTTCAACATTTCTTTAAAGAAGAAACGCTATTCTTCAGTGCATTTTTTTTTTGTGGTATTTGCTGTGAGCCGTGAGCCTGAGGAAATTGGACAGGTTATTATTATACTGCTATCACTCTTTTAGGGGACAATCTGGAGTAAATAATCTCATTTCTTGATCTTCCTCAATTCTGCCATCTCTCCATGAATGCTTCTTGTGAGAGATTACATAAAAAGAATAAAATAGTGCATATAAATCGTCAGCTGGTATCTCTCAACCGAGTGTCGCCAGATAGCCTTTGGGCACATAAGCCAGTGAGAAGAGAGTTTCTGTGCAGAGGAGAGAGGTACCCATGCTTTCCGGCTTCTCCTATCTCTCTTCTGCTTGTGTGGGAGCAAAGCAGAGCTGTCTCAGGATACCACTTCATAGCTTGGAAAATATAAGTCATTTGCCTGGCAAAGCAGCCTTTCAATATATTCCTCGTAAGAGCTGATGGAGATAGAGAAGACTGATTGGAATGAAAATGGAAAGAGAAGACAGCTAACCAGGGTTCTTAAGCAAAGGAATTATCACCCCTGGAGGAGAGGAGAGATCTGTTCATACCCTTGGCAAACACACACTAGGATGAGGAAGGAACCTTGCTGGTTGCTAAGATGTGAGTTTTGCAAAAGGCCTGGCTCCTGAAAGCTTGAGATCTGTTTCCCAGCCAGGCTTCCATGAAACTCCGGAAAATACTAGGTTCACGGTACATAATTCGCATGCGATCCATCAGAACTCCATTTCAGGGGATGATTGCTAGAAACCCTCAGTCCCAGAAGCTACCGCGAGACAGAGAAGAAGCAATAGACGTTGATGACATAGTGGAGGACCATGGCTTACCCAATCACACGCGCACACACCTGAACAAATGACGTGATGCCTTATCTTTCAGCCTTCTGTTTCACACAGTGGGTATCATCTAGCTCCAAAATAAAATGACAGGATTTGTCACAAGGACACACAGGGCTTGACAACAAGGTTACCTTCTTGACCTCATTTTTGTTCTCATTAAGAGCCACTCTGGTTTGCCAAGAGAGATGCTGGTAGCTTGAGTCACCCCAGAAGCAGCTCCCAAGATCCAGATTTACATTTAAATCGCTTTATCTGGAACGTGATTCTTTACAACCTCAGAAGAGCTAGACACAGAAAAGCAAAAGGAACAAAAGCCCATGAGAAATGTCTTGTCAAGCCTGGTCTACATAAAGCTAGTGGACCACTTACATCTACCAGGAAACTCCAGGCATCAATGAGAAACCCTGGGCAACTTTCTCCGAAGGTGTGAGGAAGCTGGGGTGCACTTCTACCAGTTAAAACTTGCTGTAAAGAAAGTGTCTCTGTCGTACCTTGCCTCTCAGTTGATATGAGCCCTGCCCTTCAGGAGGGCACTGCTACATGCTCAAGAGAAGGGAATCTTCCACAGAAAGCCTCCTGAAATCTGAACAACCAGGACTTGGCGTGTTCCCACTCTGTCTACCAACATTAAATCACTGCCTCTGTGTCTGGTCACATTTCTATCTGGTTGGACGTGTTTTGATTGTGTCTACACAATGAAGTTTTCATAAAAGATCAAAAGAGTGTTTGGAGGTTTCTGGATGACAGAACATATAGAATCTTAGAGAAAGATTAGTATTATGTAGCTGTAACCTCTCTGTTCATCACCTTTACAATAATAATAATATATATATGTATAGATGATTGGTAAGAACTCATCCATGTGCTACCATAGGGCTTAACTCAAGTCCATGGAAATGGATGTTCTGCTCTCAGGATCATTTCAGACCTCGCATTGACCAGGCCTACATTTGACTGCTTATTTGCATTTTCAAAAATATCCTTTATAGCCAGGCACCTATGACCCAATGCCTGTACTCTTAACTACTCAGGAGGCTGAGATCTGAGAATCACAGTTCAAAGCCAGCTTGAGAAGACAAACAACTTGGAGAGACTCTGACCACCCATTAACCAGCAAAAAGCTAGAAGAGGAGGTAGAGCACTAGCCTTAAGCAAAAAAAAAAAAAAAAAATTCAGGGACAGTGACCAGGCCCTGAGTTCAAGCCCTAGGACCAGCACGTGCACACACACACGCACACACACACACACACACAAGAATCTTTTTAAAAAAGATAGTAAATGTTTGTAGAACATTTCTTCCTGTATTCTCCTGAGTTCTATAATCATTCTAGTAAAGAGATTGAACTCTAAGAGGGGCTCATGGGAAGTTTAATTTGTAGCCAATCGATTGATAACTCCAGAAATCTGCATTGGGAGGGTGTTTGGAATGAGGTCTGTCCTGGAGACTGAATCTCCACCCCTAGGAACTGATGGGAGCCGAGCTGGAAGGTGCCTAGGTGGTACTTGCTCTGGATGGAGAGAAAGCTCTACCTATTTGGATGAAGAATCTCAGAAGCCAACTGTGGCATATGTGTATATGGCCTGCTAGAGTTTTAGTTCTTTTCTTTCTTCCTTCTCTGTCCTCAGAACAAGTGTCTAGAACGTACATGAATATCCACTCTACATGGGCAGGAAGCAACCTTTGCACTGCCAAACCATCCCAAAGAAGTAGAGGATGGATGGCAGGCTGCTTTCCTAATGGAATCTGGGACGGGATACATGAAATTGCTTCCACAATGTATTTCTGACAGATATGTCTGGGCAAGATTCAGGCCAAATGCTCTTTGGAGCAGAAAATCATCGTTGACACGCTTGTACCCACTCCAATCCATATGATCTCCATGAATGTTTGGGCTCTATTTGTGATCACTTGAGGTAATTGGATGCAGTAATTGGAACCATGCAGAACAAAAAGTCCACACTTGTTGTGAAGGAAAGAGACCAATTGGAGGTGTCACACTCCTAGGTAAGAAGCGTGTTAAAGGTTTTTTTACTTTTCCCTCACTCATAGCAAGATTAGACTGAAAACACGGTAAAACTCCATAAAGAAACACGGATAACAAGGGTCTTCCTTCAGCGTTCCAGCAGACAGAGCTATCATGTCATAAATAGCAAGTTGCCACAGATTGGTCGCCCAGATGGAAGAGGAACAAGAAATGTTTGGAAGAGAAATATCACTTGTGCTACAGAGACTTCATTCATTATTTCATGGGACAAAATGCAACAAAATGTGGACCTTGTAAATGTCTCTGCAAATGCTTCCCTCCCAAACACTTTATGTTTTTGTCCCCAAATGGTGGTTAACATTTTCATGATCATGTGTAAACTGCAAGCAAGACATGACAAAACTGTGAGTTTCTTCTGCATCTGGGAATTTTGTAAATAACTGCCCCTCCCTCCCCTAGGTAGCTGACCTTGTATTTGCTTAAAAGACTACACAATGGAAACCATCAATCGTTTTAATCTAGGGTCTTATTTGGCCTCACACTTAGCTGGAAACATATTCCGCTAATGAAGAGACGATTCTGTATGCTCGAACACTCTGACTTTCCTCTGTGATGTCTACTTTATTTCCAAGCTTACTTGGTTCACTTGTTTATTATATCCCCTCTTGGGAAAAAATATCGAGAATAGAACTACCACCACACATTAAGTACAAAGAATAAAATAAAATGAAACCTCAAGCCACACACACACACACACACACACACACACACACACACACACACACAAACACTGCCAAAGTTCTCAGAGGGGTAAAAGAAAATGAAAACAAAAACAACCACCATAAAACAAAACACACACACACACACACACACACACACACACACACACACACACACACACACACACACACACACACACACACACACACACACACACACACACACACACACACACACACACACACACACACACACACACACACACACACACACACCCCCAAACTATCCTTAAAGTAAATTGAATATACTGTGAGAATTACTGAACTGGAGTTTACTTAAAGATTTGCTTCCTTGGCCATAAGCTTTGCTTTCACATATGTAGATAGACATTTCTCAAAAGCAACTGGGAAAAAAGCAAAAAGGGAAAAAGCAAAAGGGAAAAAAATATTCACTGTCTAGTATGACAGATCTCAGATTTTCTTTGTTGCTGTCAAGTTTATTTCCAAACTGCAAAGTCTCTCGTTCAACATGCATAATGAACAATCCTTAACTAGGTTTTCCCTCCTCTTTTTTTTGCAATTTTATAATTAGATATGCCTCAGAGGCCAGGGAGTTAGTTATCTACAATCATATTTTGTTGATAAGAAAACGCAAGGGAAATTAAACATAATTCTCTTGGTAAATCACTAAGTTCTGTTTAGAGACAGAACTGAACTAAAAGAATGTGCAGACAATAATACATGGGTGGGAACCAAAACATCACAACTTATGTCCTGGCCAGGATCTGTTCTGCTTATTGTCACTGGACAACTTCCCTTTGCCTCTGTATTTGGAAATGAATTAACTGAGGTACAGTAGAGTCTATGGAGCGTGCAACTAGTGTAATTTTGTAGAAAGACAAAGTCAAAATCCAACAAACTGAAGCACCAGGAAATGAAGAGGGGGGTGGGGGAATAATGCAGTCCAGAATTCACGGTAAGCATCACAAAATTAAGAAAAGTAAGGGAAGGGGTGGGTCGAAGTGGAGGAGAGCGAGAAGGAATTGACGCTAAGATGCATTGTGTAATAAACTGCTTTGCTAAATGACGCTTCCTTTGTACAACTACTCAAGGATAACACATTTTAAAAAAAGGTAACAAGAAACTTCCTACAAGCCTGCATTTATCCAGGTGCTCTAACACCCTCTGTGATACATTCAGAGAAATCTCCCTGAGAAGCTGAGAAGACTCAAATAAATAGCTTGTATTTTATGATACGAATTACAATGCAATGATCAGCTAACATTTTTTTCCTTTTCGTGTTTTATAATTGATCTCTTTTGTCTTACTAAGTTTTTAATCATTCATGATCCCTTAAGAAAAAATTTTTTAAAAAGGACATCCTACCAGGATTCCTTGTCAGGAAGAAAAAAAATAGCCATCACAAACTCTTTTGACTATGCTATCTCTTTGATAAGTTCTAAACTTGCCCATTGACATGCTATTTTTTTTAGGCTCAGCAGTGGGCATTTTTAGATGAAGAATAGGAATAGGAATAAATAAAGAACTTTATTGTAATAAGATGATGAATCTTCCCTTAACACCACCTGGCAGAATTCCTTCTCCCTCCCTACCAAGTCCCCTTTATCTACTGTTCTCCTACCCTGTCCAATGGATGTTCAGTAAAACACAGTCATTGTTGTGTTTCCATCAATGATTACTCTAATATTTACTATCATAAAATATCTGTCTCTTTTGAAGAGCAGGCATTCTTTCCTTAGCCAGACAAAAAGTATTGGCCCATCTGAAAACAATGTAAATTATTCACCGAATCATTATAGTGTGCTGGGATTTTCTTTAAAAACTTTTTTATCTACATGAACATTATCTTGCTCTATCTCTATTTCTATGCCTATAGAGTATGCATAGGAATATGTCTTGATGTATATGTTCTTATAGGGGAAAAAAACTCCATATATGTAATATATCTTGTTGTAAACTATCTTCAGGTAACTATGAGGTTCTGTGAAAGATCTGACCTCCATTATGATTCTCCACAAATCAAGGGTTTCCTGAGCAAATAATTGGAAGCCAAACATGAGCACCACACGAGGGAATCCACTTTCGAGCAAGAGAATTCTTGCCTGGCAATCTGTTACCTTAGCAATTAAATTTTCAAGAAGGACGACTGCTATGTTTAGTTTGGGCTCACGCTTGAGCCAATTTAGCACTAGCTCAGCTTCCCATTTTCTCTGGGCGTAGGTTGACCGGAAAGCTAAAAATGGATGTTAGCCTGTCCTTTGCGGAAAAGGAACTGGTCAAACAAAGGAAGGAGATCCAAGAGGAACTCTGACCACCAAGCCTGCTATGAAGGAATGCTGTGGTGCTGATCTAAAGTCCGAGCCTGCAGGATATGGAGTTTCTCCTTTCCTACTTGCTTTCATCATCAATGAGAGATTAGCTTTGCCCTGTGTCTGTGAGCGTATACAGTTTATCATGGACCAGTGTGGGCTTGCTGGAGATGGAGTCGAGTCTTTGAAGGTCACTGACTACCACTGGGGTCACCTGTGCTCATGGAAGAATTATTTTGGGTTCTCGCCCAGCCAATACTTGCTGAGTTCACAGAAGGAAAGCACATGTGAGGGTTATCACATCTACCTTTTCTTCTCCGAGTCTCAGGACTACCTTCCCTGGGCTACGTCTACGGAATAAAGTCTCCTGCAGCCATCACCAATTCTTCCCTTTTCATCCTGCTGTCTAGCGCTGTGCTACCTGCCTACAAGCTCTCAGCTCTCACTGAGGCACTGAACCAGTGGGCAAAGAGATGTTTTCTGCCACAGAGAGAGAACGCATTCACACAACAGGGAGAGAACCCACTCCTATTGGAGCAAGCTTAAGTGGCCCATTTACGTGTCTCATGCAAATATTCGGATGTGTGTGACAGAAGGACCTACTCTGGGCCTGATGAGTGTCAGGTTTAATTATTTAGCCCCGCGGTCAGATTTGCAGTCCCTTGCTATTCAAAGCACCATGGGCAGCACTTTCTTTCCTTTCCTATACTGAGCCATAGATCAATATTCCATGCTACATGTTAAATCATTTATTTCATTCCCACACCCCACCACATTGCTTCAAGGCCTCATCACTGGATGATGCGAGAAATCTGCTAGTCTCCCCAAGGCACGGGGCCGTTAGAGATTTTCTTTAATTTAGGAATATTTGTGCATTTATTAAGCTTAGATTGCCTGAGCAGCAATTCTCAGACACTTTCCTCCGTGACTGGATAATAGAGGAACCCCACTTCTAAGGAATATTAGCAACTGGAAAGCTTAGAATATTCTTAGGGGAACAAATATGGATTTTTTTAAAGAAAATGTATTTTAATAGAGGATATATGATGTGGGAGTTGTACATAAATGTGAGAAGTTAATGTTGGAGCATCTGCAAGGAAGGGAGAATGGGGCTGAATGGAGATTCAGATGCTGGGCCGGCAAGAGACATCAGGCTTTGGAAAGGCAGCCTGGAGCCAAGGAGGGCCAAGAAGGATTATTGCCAAGGAGAAAAATGGTAAAGATGACTTGTTGCCTGTTTGTCTGTCTATGGCTCCATGCTTGCCTGGATGGCGACTTTATCCTGAATGGGTGCTGAATTACTCTTCTATAGAGCAGAAACATCGGATGTTGTCAGATCATTTTCCCTCTCTTCTGTGGACGTGTTGGCTGTAACATTGATAATGATGGCTGACAAGAATTCTGGAACAGATGCCAGGGTCCTGAAGCCCTCGGAAGCCACTGGAGACAGTTACCCTTACACGTCTCTCTCACTCGGGGAAGATTTTTCAAATAAGCTAAAGGTTCCTTTCTCAGAAAGCCAGCGTACTTCATCTAAGGCCATCACCTGGGAGTTCTAAGGATTCATCAACATCCAGTGGATTCATCCTGTCTCGTGATTTCCTTGTAGAAGCAAACTAGAGCTCAGTTCCAGCAGAAAGCAATTCTACCCCCAGTGCTTTTCCAGATACGGGGAAGCTTGCTGGTGCTGGGGAGAGTAAGCCAGCATAAATGGCCTCTCCCCATCGCTCTCCATTTGCAGTGATCTGGGGTACAGAGATCCCGTTATTTCTGCACTATCATCTCTTAGAGATGTGAAAGCGCTCTCATCACGGCCTCAAAAATAGAACACAAGAAACAAAACTAATGACACCGGAGCACTGTGAAATGGGGAGAGGGGTAATGGAATGGCTGATTTGGGTCTTAAAATAAACAGGGCTATTTAAAACGCTTCCTACGAGATCGGGTCTGTTTGCTAAAATAGAAGGCTCACCTTTTCGTTTATTTAGTTTTTGCTCTGTTTGTCAGTGCGTAGAGAGGTCTGGCTTCTATTTCCTCAGGTATTATTATCTTACATTCATTCAGGTTTCTGTAGAGGAAATCAGATTACTTCTCAACAGAAAGGGTTGGTCCCATGCTTCCCACATCGGGTTCATAATGCAATAGGTCAACAAGACAATAGATACATACCGGATTAAAAATAAGAATAAACTCTGATGTCGTCTATCAACATTCTAAGCATATCTCTGGGAAAAAGAGAGATTGTAAAAATGTACGAGTATGTATGAGTGTGTGTGTGTGTGTGTGTGTGTGTGTGTGTGTGAATCAGAGTCAGGCCTTGGGGGTTGACATTAGGAGCTATTGAATAGCTCTTATCTTTCTCCCACTTCCAGTGGCCTCTGCATACCCAGTGGAAAGAAGGGAACAAAGGTTGTTAATAAAGAGAAAGAGCAAAGATATAGGCAAGTAGGAACAATGTGTTTGTGCTTGGGAGCTGGGTACTTGGTCTTGGGTTTAAAATAAATAAGCACAGCTTCAATGAGGGCGGCTCTGTTTGCCTTGGGAAACTTGACAGAGAATGAGTTATCTGGTAGCGGAACAATGTTGGCCTAATTGAAAAATTAGCTTCACACCTTACAGAAGCTCAGTATCTGGATTTGGTATAACTCTCCACATGAGTGTTTATGCAATGAGACAGTGGGGTTGCAGTAGGGGAAAGGGTTGGACCGCTTGTGTCAAAACATGCCTTCTGAGTTGCACTAGGAAGAAATGGGATTAAGCCAAGGGATTTATATTTCAGAAGAACACATTTAGCCAGGAAGTCAAGAACAACACAGAAATCCTCTCCCCTTGCCTCTCTACTCTTCCTCTCCTCTCCTTGTTTTTCGGGGGCATTGGGGTTTGAATTCAGCACCTTGTACTTACTAGAAGACACTCTACCTACAATATCATTTGAGCTACAAACTCAGTCCTTTCCATGTTTGATTTCTTTTGGGTAGATTATTGCTTTGTGCCCACTGATAGCCAGAGATTATAATTCTCCTAAATATACTTGCCAGTACTGAGATGACAAACACGTGTCAGCAGGCTGAGCTTACTTGTTGAGTGGAGAGTCTCCCTAGGGTTTCCTCGTAGTTTACACAGCATAACTATTTCTGCTTGAGTTGCTGGGATTACAGGCATAGCTCGCCACACCCGTCCTAATCCTTGTCCTTTGCTGTGACCACCTACGTCCTTCAAACTTCAACTGTGTATTTGACCTAAGACAATGCTTAGAAAATGATTTGGGGGGGGCCTTGGAGAAAGCACAACTTTGAGTATGTGTACCCCCTGAGAGCCAGACTGGTAACAGCTTTGCCTCACCGACTCCTCATTCCACATGATTTCCTAGCAAGCATTCCTTCTTTCTCCCTCATTCTCCATTCGATGGTGAAGTGCTCAAACCTATGTATGCAAGTCATCAAAACTACATCTGCACACATATGGGTATTTTTAAAAGAGTACACATGTTCTAGGAGCAATAGTATTAGCTGACAAAAGGCAGAATAACTACCCAGAGATACTTTAGGGACCAGGCACATTTCCTAGACATAGGGATGGCACTCTCTTGAATTTATTCTCATACAGGTGCAAATATCCTGGTAATAGCGTCATACTTGCTCCATGGTAGATATAGAAAGGTTAAAATGTTCTATTTGAGGGAAAAATATATACCAAGAAAGGAAATCCATAGATTACATTTCGGAAACAGCAACATCATTTAAAGTATCTGTAATGAGACACAGAAGAGGTATTGAACATACTGTCTGCCCAATGCTCAACCCCAGGGCGGGGATGGAGACATTTTTGTGTTGTCACTTTGTAAAAGGTTTGCATTCAACGTACAGCCTCCAAAGTGCACTCTTAAATTGCTGCACCTTAAATATAAAACAAAAAGCAATTGTGATTTCTGTTTTTCACTGTGTTTCTCAGCCGCCTGGTATTCCATCTATCCAGATAGCTGCTACGCCAATGTCGCAATACCTAACAGCCCATCCATCCTCGTCGAAGATTAATTTCTTGAAAACATCAGAATTCTGCGAAGAATATTCAGCTGCAAATTATAGACTTTAATTGTGTCATGCTCTGAAAGCAGCTCAAATATCCTGTGACCTAATTACTTTTGTGCATAAGATCATGCTAACTTCAGAGCTTTGAGTGACCAGTTCCAGAGCATAAGTCTTGGCTTTTTCCTTTCAAAGAGACGTGTTTGAATGTTCCTTTTCCTTGGCATTTAACAAATTGTCTTTTGTTAGAAAAGTTTTTCTAATATAACTAGACTCTGGAGCAAATGATGTAATAATTATTTCTCTAATCACTTCAAAACTGGGCCTATATGATATTCTGCCTGCTACAATTCTTTCTCTAGAAATGACATCTTGGACGTATGTGTGGGGTATTTCCTTTGACCAGGTCTTATAAAAGAAGTATGTGTGGATCTGCTCTTAGCTCATGGTTGATGGTACTGCTGTGTGTGTGTGTGTGTGTGTGTGTGTGTGTGTGTGTGTGTGTGTGTCTGTCTGTCTGTCTGTCTATGTCTGTGTCTGTGTCTGTGTCTGTGTACTGGCTGTGGGGCTTGAACACAGAGCCTTTGCTCTCACTTGGCTTTTTTACTCACAACTATCATTCTACCACTTCAGCTATGCTTCTAGTTCTGTTTGTTGTTGTTGTTGTTTGTTTTGTTTGGGGGGGGCTGTTGTCTTTTTTCTTTTCTTTTTTTCTGGTTAGATAGAGATGAAAGTCTCATGAATTTTTCTGCTTAGGCTGTTTTGAGCCATGATCCTCAGATTTCAGCCTTCTGAGTAGCTAGGATTATAGGAGTGAGCCACCGGCACCCAGCTGAAATTATGGATTTTTTTTTGTGGCAAAGAATGGAGGCTGCAATCCTACCTGTGTACTAAAGGAAGGATACAAAATCAAACATAGTAACAAAAATAGAAATGCTGCACTTTGTAATCCAAAGATCTTAGACATAAAAAAGTAAACTTAGTAAAGTCCTTATTGCTACACTAATTGAGAGTTGTTAGGTATATCTATTCATAGGCTAGTAGGCAGAATTAAGCGTCACAAGGAAAAGCATGTAGCACAGTGGAACACAGTTTATTAGACAGTGGAAGACAGCTATTTAAGAGATCACTCAGGCTGTTGGAAATGTCACTCTGGTGTTGGGTTGAATTAGCATAAACTGTATATTGTTGCACTTTGTCAAATGGCTACAATTGTAGTAATTTCCCATAGAGATTTAGAGAATTATTTATTTATTTATTTATTTTTGTCAGTCGTGGGGCTTGAACTCTGGGCCTGGGCGCTGTCCCTCAGCTCTTCAGCTCAAGGTGAGCGCTCTACCGCTTCAGCCACAGCACCACTTCCCGTTTTCTAGTGGTTTATTGGAGATAAGAGTCTTACGTGGACTTTCCTGCCTGGGCTGGCTTTGAACTGTGATCCTCAGATCTCAGCCTCCTGAGTAGCTAGGATTACAGGCGTGAGCCACTGGCGCCTGGCTTTTAGAGACTTTTTAAATGAGTTTGATCCATTGACTTTAGTGACAGAAAATCCATGGATCTATTACCAAAATAAACAGGTGCTTCTTGTACTATGGTAAGCCCTGCCAAAGTGTATCCTAAAGTACATATGCACTACATATATCTGACAAGTGACAGACGAGGGCAGGGTAAGAAATACACAGGAAATATGACATGAAGGAGATGTGTACCTCATTTTGTTTTCAACATCAAGGTGAAAGGGGATATTATTAATCTCTTTAATTATCCTCTGCCAGGATGATTTATTACTTCATCTCCCACTTCTGAGCTATGTGTACGTGTAATATTCCACACAGGAATCAGATGAGCTCTCCGCTTCCTTACCAACGTCACCTGTTCCTGCAAATATCCTATCTACTCAAAAGGTCTCTAAATAACACTGCCTCCATGATCATTTTAAGAAGACAATGGCCACGAATCCTGTAGCAGCATTTAACATCCAGTGGGTTTATTCTTTAATCAGATATTATGAGTTCTAGATATTTTAGACCCAAATGTTAAGAATGGAAGTTCATTAGGACCCTATCAGTTTTTATACACTACAAGTTGACCTCAATTTAAATTCAAGCTCATGATTAGTTTAAAATTATAACACACATGGATTAGTTCATTAGCTGGTAACCAGCTATTATTATCTGCTCAACACTGACAGGAGGTCGGGGAATCTGTTAATGCTACCTGCGTAAGACTTACATCTAATTGTTATCATGATGATATCGTTCAACTTCTGAAGAACAGTTCTGTGGCTTTACCTTCTTCTACCGTTAATGGCTTCACATCGATCATTCCATTGTAATCCTTTTCTTTTCCTACTTCGAGTAAGAATTCTACAGTCCTGTCCTTCAAAGACACGTGCGATGTCTCCTCCAGAGGGGTGTGGTCACGGTGTGAATTCTGGGAATTATTTTGTATATCTGGCTTCGCGTGTTTAATCTTACACTTGCTCTATGCAAGGACGGTCTCTCACACACTCATGAGGCATAGACAGTGAGGAAGTATTTGATTCTTGGAGCATCTTCCTGTGTATGTGCTCACAACAGTGAAACAGGTTAATTTTTATTTAATTTCATCAGCAAGTATCACTGGATGAGAAAGGTTCAGTTGACCTGCAATGCAGGGAGATGACTGTCCTCAAGCAAGGCAGTTAGAATATTCTTTTACCACTTTATTACCATGGATTTTTTTTTAACTCAGCAGAAACACAATGACATGAGACACAGATATTCACTTGGTGCATAAATTAGTGATCTCCATTATAATTCAAGCAAAAATAACTAAAATTATCAAAGATACAGAGGAAAAAAATCAAAAAGTGGGGATGTAAAGGAGTTTTGGAGGGGCTGGGAAGGTGGCTCAGTGGTAGAGCGCTTGCCTTGCATGCATGAGGCCCTGGGTTTGATTCCTCAGCATCACGTAAGCAAAAAGAAAAAAGCCAGAAGTGGCGCTGTGGCTGAAGTGGTAGAGCGCTAGCCTTGAGCTGAAGAGCTGAGGGATAGCGACCAGGCCCAGAGTTCAGGCCCCACGACAGGACCCCCCCCGCAAAAAAAAAAAGATTTTGGAGAAGAGTTTGGTAGTTTCATATAAAATTAAACACATGTTTATTATATCTTTTTACACTAGTAAAAACGAAAAGTTGTTTTTCCAGGAAGACTGGTATGCAAATGTTTATTGTACCATCATTGCTAATAACCTAAAGTTGAAAGGAATATAAGTAAAAACCCATCAACTGAATGGGCAACCAAATGTAGTCTAGTTATTCAATGAATTATTATTCAACAACAAAAAGGAACAAGCTACTGGTGCATGCTACAATATGAATTTTAAATACACTGTGCTATGTGAAGAGAATTGGAGAGATGCAAAGATGCTCTCTTTAGACAAACCTATAAGATAGGACTATTTTGGAACAAGACTATAAGATTGGAGGTGAGGAATGATAGAAAGCAAGAACGAGAGATAGCTTGTAAACAGGTGGTCAAAGGGAAAAAACAATGGTGAGCTATTCTACGATAAGGAAAAGATAGTGAAAGGTTTGAGGTACTGGAGTTGGGGTTTGGGGGTGAGGAATCTGAGGTGCCTCACAACCATTCAGATGAAATGTCAGACATATAGTTAGATCTCAGGGGCTGTCGATGTAAAGACGAATCCAACCCTAACACTTGATTGATTCTTTGTTGTTATTGGTGGTGGTGGTGGTCATGGGGCTTGAACTCAGGACCTGGGCACTGTCCCTAAGCACTTTTGCTCAAGGCTAGTGCTCTACCACTTTGAGCCACCGCAACACTTCTGGTTCTCTGGTGATGAATTGGAGATAAGAGTCTCACAGACTTTCCTTCTGTACTGGCTTTGACTTGCATGCAATCGTCAGATCTCAGCCTCCTGAGTAGCTAGGATTACAGGCGTGAGCCACCAGCGACCCACTCACTTGATTGGTTTTTACAGGAAACACCCAGTTATACATTCAAGGAAACTTGAACTCAGAACCTCAGGACAAACCAACCCATAGAGGTCAAAAGAGAAGAAGCTAATAAATGAAAATAAGTCAAAGGGAAAAAAAATAAGCATCTAGAAAACCAAAACATGGTCTCATGATGAATCAAACAAAGAAAAGAACGTTTTAATGGAAGAGAAGAGAATGAATGCAAGTATACAGAGAGCAGAATAGCGACACATTTATTTTAATTGATTAATGTGTATTTAATTATTTCTTACTGGTAAATATATTCTGCTAATTAAGCTTTGCATTTTGACTTTTAATTTAACAGAAGCATTCTCTCTCTGCATCCATAATGATAATGTCATAAAGTTTCATCTCCAGGAAATTAATTAAATAGGGAGACATTCTGGAGATGAGTCCATTTCTAGATAAATAGCCCCTGTTTCAGAAATAAATCATCAGCTGCAGTGATGATTACTGCAAGTATTTGAGAATTCCAAGTGGCTATATTCAAAAGTGCTCACCAGTCTAACGCTTCTCAGTAAATTATCAGTCCCCTTATTTACATAATATATTCAAGAGAAGGTGTCAGTTTGACAATGAAGGAATTCCTTTAGAGAGGGCAAATAAGAGTAAGAGTCTTAACTGGTGGAGTATTTTATTGAAAAACTTCTTGTCGAGTGTCCAAGAGTTTCACTTCTTTACATTAAAATAAAAATGAAAGCCACTGGAATTATGATGTGTTCATGCATGGTTATTTTTGTTTCCAATTAATATCATCTAAATATGTAATTGAATTGTTTTCATGGGTCAAAGAGTCCATAAACAAAGGGGAAGAATTATAGTCTTTCTTTCTGCTTCAGTTCTTTTCCCTGCACCTGTGACAGAACAGTTAGGGCTCTTTCTGAGCATGCTCAGAGTAAAGGAAGCAAGCATAGGGCAAGGCATCCCTGCCCATCCACCCTGCCCTTCCTCCTCTTGGTTCTTCAAGGGTTAGCTACTTTGGGTGGCTTCTCAATGGCCCAAATGAAAATATGATTATCTTCTGAACTGAACCATCTGAGCAGCTCCTAAAAACTGAACCCAAGTAATGAGTAACTAGCATGATAAAACAAGATGCATCGTGATAAAATGCACAAACTCTGCCTCTTTATAGTTGAGCAGTACACTATTACAAGTATGTCTATGTTCAAGGGTCAGAAAGAAGTCACTCTGAAGTTAAGGAAAAGGAAAGTGACCTAACAAAGCAAATTAGGTATCAGAAAGGGATATTTTCCTATGCCCTACAGATTTCCAAAAACTACACTCTAAAATAAACTCAGACTATGAAATAGAAACTCTTGTTGGGTGCATTTCTTTTTTTAAACACAGTAAAAACTGGCCCTCATGGTTCCTTGGAGATATGTGTAATAGGAGGCTAGAGTAGGAAACCTAAGGGGAATCCTGGAGTATCATATGGTGCCAAAAATAAGAGAATAGAAAAGAAAACAAAATGAGACAGGCCAAAAGGACAGAGACATTAACTTGAATGAGCACCTTATGGCCAAAGCAGGAGAATTCTGAGCCACAAATTAAATCCTGATATTTTAATATAAAGCAAAGGATAAAATATCCAAGTTATTGTCAATAAAATTCATCAGTGGATGGAGTGCCATTTAGAGCCATTAAGAACCATGCATAGGCAATGTATCCTGGGCATTTAGTTCTTCTGTTCAATGGACTTGTCATCAGTACAATGGACCAAGGAGATGCTCTATAGAATGGTCCTATGTGAAGGCATTGCCAGATCTCATTGTGATAGAGAGAAGGAGAGAGCAACTGCTTACTGACCAAGAAAATTCCCAGAGAGGAGCGAGCCACAGGTAAGACATGAGTGGCCTAAACCCAGTCTTTTGGGAATTGGATACAGTGTATAAAACGAAGCTAATAAGAAGAAACAGAAGGGAAGAAGAAGGAAATCAGAAAGCAGGAAGCAGAAGGAAGAAGGAAAAAGAAGAAAAGAAGAAGAAGGAGGAAGAGGAGGAGGAGGAGAAGGAGGAGGAAGAAGGAGGAGGAAGAAGAAGGAGGAAGAGGAGGAAGAGGAAGAAGAAGGAGGAGGAGGAGGAGGAGGAATAGGAAGAAGAAGAAGAAGGAGGAGGAGGAGGAGGAGGAGGAGGAGGGTAAGAAGGAGGAGGAGACCCTTGAATTAAAAAACAGAAGATATTTTAGGCAAATGACTGACAATTAATTTGTTACAATACCAAAAAGAGAAAAGCCATTTACTCATGGCTCAATGAGCCATGATACATTTCATGAGGTTTCATTTATATTTACACTTGCGGGACGTGGGCTGCATGTGACATCACTGTAATGCCGACAACTAGGATGAAAAGTCAGAGAGAGGAACAGAAATCAAATCTTTTCAAAGAGCCCAGTTTCCTGGTAGCTGATATTTTATAATTTGGAAGTTTCTTTGCCAAAGAAAATCTAATATTGGGGCTGGGAAGGAGGCTCAGTGGTAGAGCGCTTGCCTTGCAAGCATGAGGCCCTGGGTTCGATTCCTCAGCACTACATAAGCAAAAAGAAAAAAGCCGGAAGTGGTGCTGTGGCTCAAGTGGTAGAGCGCTAGCCTTGAGCTGAAGAGCTGAGGGACAGCGCCCAGGCCCAGAGTTCAGGCCCCACAACTGGACCCAAAAAAAAAAAAAAAAGAAAGAAAATCTAATATTGTCAAGTCTCATTTTAAAGTGGTTTAATACCCAAATGAAAAACTTTAAGGGTGACACCAATCAAGATGCCTTTGCCCTCACAAACTGACACGCCGATTTGAAATCTCCAGGTACAACGACTTAAGATATTTTTTAAATGATAAGTAATGAAAGAAAACTAAAAAATTACACCACATTCAACACTGAGAGAGTTCTCTGACTTATATTGTTGTGTGGATGAACAGTTGGCTGGAAATCACTGATCGGCTAGAAAGTTTCAGCTCTCTGGACATTCGTGACATGGATGAGGACAATAGCATATTAAAGTGACCCTTGAAATGTTGCCTGACGTGGCCAGAGAATGAGGATTTGGATATTTTTAAGAATAAGGATTGGTTTTAGTGGTTCTCAGTCCATTTTAGTGAGCCTTATTAGCAAGAGAGAGAAAGAGAGAGAGAGAATGGTTGTACTGGAATAGCTTGGCTTCTCTGAGTGCACATAGACACTCACAGCTTTGTGTAACAGCTGGGCCCAAGTCAATGCTCTGAACTAAGACAGAAGGGTGATTATGAAAATCCTAGTACAGGGATGAAGAGGCCCTGTGGGTTTCCGCTTGGCCTTTTGTGGATCTGCCTTTGCCACAAGAGGAACATGCCAGGGAGTCGTGAGTGGAGAAGGATGGAGGACGCATGGAGAAGAGGCACACAATCTGCCACGGCCTGAAGTGGGGCTGTTCAATGGAAGCCCAGCCTAGGCCTGCCCCGCCCAGCTCTCCCGCAGGACAGCCTCTGAGATTCAGTGGGCGTGGTTTCACCACGTCTGTTCTGCAGGCTGATCTCTCCCAAGGGACCTGGGTTGCTTTCCTTCCATATTCCTAGCTGTTCAAGAGGCTGAGATCTGAGGATTACAGTTTAAAACTAGCCTGGGCAAGGAAAGTCTGTGAGACTCTTATCTCCAATTAATTACCGAAAGGCCAGAAGTGGAGCTGTGGGTAGAGTGCTACCCTTGAGTGAAAAAGCTAAGGGAGAAAGTACCCAACTAGCACTGTATCTCTCTCTCTCTCTCTCTCTCTCTCTCTCTCTCTCTCTCTTGTCTACAGGCTACATTTGTTCTTCTAATAAATATTCATGTGAGTAACTACTACCTTTCAGAAGAAATTGAATACTCAACGAGGCTTGGTTACTTTCTAAAGTGTGCCCATCTCGAATCTAGTGGATCATCTTGAACCCAGGACAAGTTGACAGTTTCACTCATTCTGTCTCCAGTCACCCAACCTTGGGGATAGCCAATGATATGGTGATTGCAATACACAAATGTCTCTACTACACAGACCTCCACAAATTCATAACCTACAAGATGGTTCAGGCAGTGTTTACATCCATTTTTCTCTAAAATGCTGTAAGTACATACTATCAGACTCTGTATTGTTTCACCAACAGCGGGCAGTTTAGTATATGATGGTATTCCCATAAGATTGGAGCCGCTGGGGACATCAGAGCTGTCTGTCTTGGTGGAAGTGGGTCCTGAGCTTGCATGAGGATGATGCATTGCTCAGCATACCTGCCTGTCTTAGAGCAATGTATGGCTACCATGCAGCCCACACCCCAGATTCGCAGCGCTACCTATCCCAAAGGGCTGTCCCTCCTCACCATGGCCACAAACATTGTTGGCACAAATGACAATAAAATCCACGAGAGGAGCATGGTTTTCCCAGTGCATTTTCCCATGCCATTTATTTTGTGTTTCAGTGGACAAGGATCCTTAACAGTATGGCTGTTCATACTATCTGATGGTCTCCCATCAGAGTGGAATGTTTAATATGCTCTGTGGGCCGGAGGAGGAGGAGCTATGGGTCTGGATCTCAACAGCATCTCCCTCATCCAAAGAGGGAGAGTTAAACTGCACCATGTACAAACATGATACACTCATGACAAGTATTGGGAAATGAAATGCATGCTTTATGCCTCAGGAACTCACTTCACCCTTTCCAACACCCACTGTATTGCATGCATCTTTCCTACTCCTCCTTTCCAAAGAGTGATCTAGCCACAGTGAGCTTCAAGAACATTCCTACGGGGACATGGCTAGCAGTGACAGGATTAGAACTGAAACCAGGTTCTCTCCTGCTTTAAACGACATCAGCATCAGACACAATAACTGAAATTTGATTACTTTCTCTGGAATGGGACTTAGAGAGTCAGGAAGTTGCAGGAGTGGAGGTAGGCATTACATATCTATACAAAAAAAATTGTTAAAGGATTGAGTTGGATTAAAAAACCTTTCAAAGCCAGCACCAATGGCACACATCTATAATCCTAGATGCTCTGGAGGCTGAGATCTGAGGATTATGTTTAGAAGCCAGCCCTGCAGAAAAGTCTCTGAGACTCCTCTGTCCAATTAACCACCAAAAAGCCCCAGTAGTACCACCACCCCTACCCTGACATATATATATACACACAAAGTACTAACAAATACCTTCTGCTTCAGTGGCTTCAAGTACGAAAGCAGACATCAATAAGACACATAAAATCAATTATGGTTTTTCTTTCCCTCCCTGGAACAGGACATAGGCCCAACCCCTTTGGCAGACTCTGTGATACGTACAGTTGCTTCTTTCAAACACGTGTAGGTTTTTTTTTATTCCTGAAGGAAGCAATCGAGAACACATTGGATTTCCCCCTAGTTTACACAGCGTATATAAATAGCGATTCCCTCCGTGCCATCAAACACCTAAAAAACAATATGAAACTAATAAAAAACGTGGTAATGCTTTTTTTTAAAGTAAGCTTGAGGCATTTGTAATGAAAACTATATAAGACAAATGAAACGTTGTTTTTTTTTTTCTTCTTTCAATATTGTCTTTCATCTCACTGGTAATAGATCATTAGTCGAAATACTTTTCTCATCTGAAACCCAAGCATGGTTTAGGAAATGGCTCTAATCTGTTCTCACAGAGACAGAAGAGAAGGTTGCTTAAAAGGAATCAGAAAAAAACTAGACGGCAAAGAGAGGGGAAACATATACATATACATACATACATACATATATATATATATATATATATATATATGTATTCCTAAGAGACCAAAATATAAACATCACTGGCAATAGATGAAATGGGACATGGGAGAAGTTTCTTCCTGGAGTAACAGTTTGGTATTCTCCACACATCACTGGCTTCTCAGGGAAGAAGCTTTGCTAACAAGGAATTTCAGAAGCATTCTTGCTTACACAGGATCTGCTGTAGCAAAGGCCATCAATTATTCTTTCCTGAAAACTTAGTGAGGTCTGAAGTCATCGACTATTGTGTGAAACTGGGCTTTCCCCAGAGCGCACCGGAGACCAGGGGGAGGAGAAAGTCAATATTTCCAGCCACAGAAATGTACATACTGCTTTATAAACAGGAGTCCTTCAGTAAACAGTTATGGATGAAAAACTGAAGAACATGACTGGATACAGACTGCTTATTCTTTCCTAAGTACAAAAGCACCAAAGCTGGAGAACGCAACCTCAAACTCCAGGTGGATATCCTTTTTCTTTTTGGATACAAAGTCTTACTACTGACTCTTTTTGAATCAGATTCCCAAAAGCTGGCATTACAGGTATGAACCACCACGTCTCAGCTTCATACTCATTCTTTATTCTACGGAGTGTGTACATAAAGTATGCCCAAGGTGAGATTTCTGCTTTCTTTCTTCTTGTTTTCTTTTTCTGATGTCAGGATTCAAACTCAGGATCCCATGCTTGCTTACCTTGCGTGCTCAGGTGCCTCATTGCCAATGGAGCCAGGCCTTGTAGTCCAGCTTTTGGCTACTTATTTTGGAGATGAAGCTGTTTGAACTTTTGTTTTTTGTAACCTTTGGACTGGCTTCAAACTTCCCTTTATTTCATCTAAAAGGCTTACGTTTGAGGTTTAAGATTTTTCTCTTGGATCAGCTGTTATAAAAAGCACTTAGAAGAGATGTCAGGGTCAATACTGCACAAACATCAGGGTCAATACTGCACAAACATCAAACAAATACAACATTCGTGGTTAGAAAGGTGCAACCTAGCCCGGTTGAAGCTGGAAGGAGCGCTGTGGTTTCAGTGACAGAGTGCCAGCCTTGAGCGAAAAAGCTAAGCAAGATCGAGAGGCCCTGAGTTCAAGTCCAGGACTAGAACAAAAACTAAATATTGCAGATCTCCTTTCATTTTTCCTGTCCTTTCCCTTATACTAAGTTTTTTCTTTAGAAAGCATCATTACATCCTTTTCCTTTATTCATTCATTCTATTTACCACCTGTCCCCTCCCGCAGAGTGCAGACTTTATGAGGACAAAGGTATTTTTCCATTTTGCTTATTGCTCAATCCACAAACCCCAGATATTATAGGGACCTAGAATACTGGAATTATTCATTAAAAGGTATTGAATCTGTTTTTTTTAAATCTATTTGCAATTGATGGTTGGTCGTTGAATACAGAACTCACCAATGAAATATATTTGAGGTTAGTAGTTTAGTTCCAGGAAAAAAGAGTACTTGAATATCACCCATGCTCTGTAGGAAGAAAAGCAAAGCAAAGCAAGCTTTCATATTATAGAGCACCTGCAGATCTGCAAAGCAGAACGCAAGTGTTTTAAGAGGGCCCTTCCTGGAAATGTGGATCTCTGCAGGGACTGAGGGAGCTCCCCTCCTGGCCTGGTGCCTCTGTTGCTCTGTGGTTTTCTACCTACACGTCTCTCTTCTTGTATATGTATCATGTCACTCTGCTTCTCTGTAGACAGAGTTGCTATGGTTACCCAAGTTATCCAATAGAAACAGGTATCATCTGTGTGGTAATCCATGCCTGGGATGGGGGAAGAAGAATCATAGGAAAAATAGAAATGTCTCAGCCAAGCACCAGTGGCCCATGTCTGTAATCCTTGTTAATCAAGAGGCTGGAGATCTGAGGATCATGGTTTGAAGCCAGTCTGAGCAAGAAAGTCCATTTAACCACCACAAAGCCACAAGCTGTAGCTCAAGTGGTTGAGCAACAACACAAGAACAAAAACCTAGGGACATCATCTAGGCCCTAAATTCAAGCCCCAGGATTGGTACACATATCTGTGCATACACATACATACACACACACACATATACACACACACACGCTCATCAAAGGACTGTGGCCAGTTCTGACAATGAAAATATCTAAAGAATAGTAGCATTTATAAAGTCATTGATATCATGCAAAGTTGCAGACCTGCAGTTCTCTACAATCTAATAGAGTTGGAAAAGGCCTCAATAGATGACAATTTTCAATCTTCATTTTATAGAACAGAAAAATTTCAAATCGAGTCATTCTGAATGTCATTATTCTCAGATCTGGACATCTTATAAAACACTCTGGTATCTTAGTTTCACTAATAAGTGAAATAAAAAGAGCCATAAAATTTAGAAAGAAGTAGCGTTAGGCTCGAAATAAAAATTCTCCCAGTAATCTTTCCTACATTCTTTTCTTGTTCCTCATGCCTTTTGAAGACACTATTTCTTCTATTTGTCCACAAATTTTCCTTTCCTCCATAATTTATTTAAGAGTCTTAATTTCCTAATGGGGGAGAAAGTTCTGGAAAAGCTGGAGGAGGCTCTGAAGTCCTAGCACAAAATCAGGTCGTGGCTCAGACCAGCCAAGTATAGCAGCTACATACAAATGGAACAAGAGCCTGAGAAGAACGCGTCTGTGTATAAATGCATATATACAAATATATTCCCACCGCATTCTTCTATGAAGAAAATAAATCATCACAGCATCTACAAGACTTTGATTTGTGCAAGAGAGTAGCAGAACAAATATTTTTCAGTTTTTCCTTGAGAAATATCTATTTACTTTCCATTTGCATCTGTATACGTTGCAATACATATTTCTTCCTCTTTTATTCAGTTTTGTTCCTATATGCAACTTACTCCTGTATCACCAAGAGATAGCAAAAGAAGGAAAAGTGCTAAAGTCATGTGCACATTTCTTCATATTTCTTCACACAAATCAACTCTAAAGAATAGTGCAATGATGATAACAATATCAACAAGACAGAAATATCTTTCAAATATATTGTCATCTGAAGTCTGATTTGTCAGAAAAAAAATGAGAGTAGCTAAAAATGTGATCTAGAGCTACTGTTATAATTGACTAGATTGTTCTATAAACACCAGAATGCTTTGCTGTCACAAAGAGGGGTTCTTTGACATTATCAGACTCAAATGGTAAACAAATATTTGTTTTGACTTTTGGGACTAGACCCAATTCAGAAATAACCAGATGTTGACATATTAAATACATCCACAGGTCAATATTTTTAATAAACACGAGCAGAGAAACATTCTATTCATTCCACATATTTATCAGTTACCTCAGAGATTACATATGTGAAAATTTAGTTTTCCCCAGTGACCTTGAGCATGTTATATAACCTTCCTGAAACTCAATTTCCACGCTTGCAAAACAGAGTCTAATGCAGCGTTGACTTGAGGGAAATCCATAAATTCTATCTTTCGAAAACTCAAGGCAGAGTCTGGTGCATAGTGAAATGGTCAATAATATTTGCTATGGTTATGGTTGCAATTACTACAGCATCAAGATAGGATCATGAATGCTCTCCAGGAATCAATATTTTGAAGGAATATTACTTGAGATTATTACATTGGGAAAACAAAACTAATTTGTTTTTTTTCCCTTTTTCATTTGGGAATGAGCTGTTTGAAGTCACAAATTAATAAACATCTTGAGAGTAAAAGGAAGATGTCACCTTCAGTGGATGATACACACACACACACACACACACACACACACACACACTGAATTTGCATTATACAGGATAGATTATGCCGTTAAATTCCTGCAGAGTGACAAGCAGGGTAGATAGTAAAGGATATGTCCACTTTTCAAGTCATCACTGGAATGAACACACCTGTATGAAATGATAATGTGCATCCCTTAGGGAATTTAACAAAGCCCAATCATCTTCCTCTGTTTGGTTTCATTTGCATAATAGGACATTCTGATTGCATACCTCTAAGATCCTACACTTCCCTGTTTGCCTTGTTCTGTGTTCTTGTAAGGAATTCAAGACCCTAGACTTGTTGAGTAGCATGAAATGACCAATATTGTCCACAACAAGATGCATATCACCCCAGTCCTGCCTTTTTGTTTCCTCTAGGTCCTCACTGACTTGGGTAACAACTCCCTTCACCCACCGGTCCATGCATCCACAGAGCTAGTCAATCATGGGCTGGTGGGGGGGTCTGTGTTCACAACACAAGTCATCAAAGTCTCCATTCTCTCTAAACAGGATTTGGTTCATTTCCTGCTCTTTCATTCCTCTTCCCCTCATGCTGAATCAACATTTTTAAACGACAGGCATACCATGTCTTTATTGAAGCTTCAAAGCTAAATAAAGATGACTGTTATGAAGTATATTTCCAGACTGCAAAGCCAATCATCTTTGAGAGGAAAAAAAAACCAAAATAGACTCAAACAACAACAATAACCACAGAAACAACTAAAAATCTATCCCGCTGATTTCAGAAAATGTCTTCATTGACCTTCATTGATCAAACCAAACAGAACAGCCTGGGTATGTTTAAAAAGATGTATAAACAAATAAGCTGTTGTGCTTTACTGGGTTTTTTTTTCTCCTTCAAATGCACTATTTCCAACCCTCATTCGGATGAGCAGATCTTTCCTACAAGCCAAACTGAGGCTATAGCATTTAATAAGATGAGATTTGATGTCATTATTTTTAGCCATAGCATATAGACTGGTTTTGTGCAGGGGGGGGGGGGGAGATTGAGGGGCATAAAAAAGGAAAATCCTTTAAGCAAATGCACTCAGTTTCTTGAGCAAAGCAAAACAAAACCAAGTTGAGAATTAAGCAGTTCCCTAAAACCAAAGCACATTTCCTAAACTCAACCACCACTACAATCAGCATTTTTAAATAGGAAGACCGACAGAAACCAAAAATAGCATGGTAGGCTACAGCTTAGCCCATTCACCCAGATTAGCCTTATCAACCCACAGATGAACTGATTGGTTTACTGTTTAGTTAATTGGTTACATGGCCTTCCACAACCAAAGCAGAGCTACTCCAACTAAATTTGGTATCTGTTTTGTTTTGAGGGCCCAGGCCAAATCCATAGCCTCCTGTTACATATATGACAGGGACAATTAAATTCATGTAAAAGATAGGATGTGTAAGCTACTACTTGTAACCTATATCCAATTTGGTGGTCACTGTTAACATTTTTCATAAAGGTAGAAAATCCTGCAAAGAATGGCAAACCAAAATATCCCCCGATATAGAGATCTTGACTATATTTAATGGATAGATTTATATTTGCACGTGCAGGTTTTAATACAGGGCCAACTGATCCAAACAGCATCAGTTCCTTCAGTGGCTGAAGCCACATAGAGATACAGAGACAGAAACACTTGCTTCTAAACCCAGACACTCAGACTAGGACTTTCCTGCCTCTTCCTTTCTGCATGTCTTATTTAGCACAGGCAACTGAAATGCTGGGAGGGCCAGCACTCATTGAAAACTCCTTCCACGAGTCAATCAATATGTACCAAGAGCAGGAAAGCATTTCCATTCCAATAATCTTCAAGTCAAGTCCTTGCTCCAAATTTCCCCAAGAGTTAGCAGCAACTCCAATGGATATTTGTGGTTCATACTTTAAACACTGGTCAGAAGACTCTTAGGTGGTTTTCTGCCAAACCTTTCTCTCAGGCACCGCACAATGGCAGCAAAGAAAAGCAATGGTGGGAGAAGAGAGAGGATGGAGAACCAACCCTTTAACCAGCTCATTCCTGCTTTTCCAGAAGGAACAGAAATTCTTCACACATACACACAAAGAGCCTTTCCTGGTTATTCTGAAAGAGGTCACTCAATTCCATTGCAAACAACTTCTCATTAATGAAGCTAAAAGCAAAATGAAAACCCACATTGACACGACAATAAGAACAACAACATTACCCAGAATCCCTTGCAGCTTGACAGGCTTACCTTGTGGGAACGTCACAGGCCGGATGGACCGTGTCCTGGGGTGTAAGGGCGCCCTCAGCAGCAAAGCCTTCTTCATCTGTCTTCCCTGGAAGGCAGGGACATTGTGGAGTCTCTCGTGGCATCTGTCAGAGTCAGCAGCAGCTACTTTTTGCTGCTAGCTTTCATCTAGTGGGATCTTTGAGGTAGCAGTGAGGAGTCTGGAGCAACAATTCTCCAAGTGTGGTGTCTTTCTATCCTTCTCCCTCTCTCCCTTTCTCCTTCTCTCCCTCTCCCTCTCTTTCTCTCCCTCCTCCTTCTTTCTTTCTCTCCTTTCCTCCCTTTCTCCTTCCCTTCCTCTCACCCTCCCTCCATCATTATCATCCCTTCCCAGTCTATCTTAGACCTCCCGAGAAGAAACTAGTGGCAGTCCTGGAGGTAACAAGCCCCTCAAGTGATTCACATGGAAATTCCATTTTACTATTGCCCTAGGACTCCATAAGGAGACCTGAACTAAAACCAAAGTCCACAGTACCCCCACCCCACTGTGAACTCCACTTTCCCTGTCATTCAAGTCCATTTAGTTCTAATGAACTCACCGATCACATATTTCATCACCATTAGAATAATTGTGTAAAGGAGATTTTGTCATCCTATTTTTTTGGGGGGGGGAGTCTGGTTGTGGGGCCTGAACTCTGGGCCTGGGCAGCTGTCCCTCAGCTCTTCAGCTCAAGGCTAGCGCTCTACTGCTTGAGCCACAGCGCCACTTCCGGCTTTATTTTTTCTGCTTATGTGGTGTTGAGGAATCGAACCCAGGGCCTCATGCATGCAAGGCAAGCACTCTACCACTGAGCCACCTTCCCAGCCCCTGTCATCCTATTTTTTAAGTGAATAGGAAAACAGACTTGGAAATGTTCATATTCCACTGGTTTGTGTCTATGAAAGCCCGGACTTAGCTTATACCTTAATGTTTAACAATGGTCAACAACCAGAGTGAGAGTAGCTATTCATGGTTATTCTTAAAGATTAATCTCAGTAGCTTCCAATAAGTTACTTTCTCAATAACTTTCAAACTTTGTTGCTAAAACAATGAGATTTGAATCTTAGTAGGTGTATGCAATGAAAATACAAATTTTAAGGAGCCATGAAGTGTTTCACTGGCATATAGCAGGGAAGGGAAGAGGAAAGAAGGGAAGGGAAAGGAAAGAAAGATGGGAAGGAAAGAAAGATGGGAAGATGGAAAGATGGAAGGAAAGGGAAGGACAGAGAAGGGAAGGGAAGGGAAGACATTGGTATAAGAAAGTAAGGCAAATTATTCAATTAAATCCAGGATTCATTTTACTAGAGATGGAATCCTACTCAATTTCAGCTCTTAGAAAATCACTCTAATCATGTTATTTGTTAAAAAAAAATGCTGCACTCTTACCCAGGATTTCTATTAGCTACCAGATGTTGGGGGCCGGAGGTATATTAAATATTTTGAGAGTTGGATACATTGAAAAGCGAAAATGAGGAGATGGAATAGATAATATATTGTGAAGAAATGCCACACTGTTTTGTTTTTTGTTTTTCTGGTCCTCTCTGCACGGTGTGAGCATCAATTCTGGTCTGTATCTCTGTTTCCATCTCAGTTCAGTCTAGGCCATCTCCAGTGCATGGTTTTATGAAAGCATAGAAGACTCCTTGTCTACATCCTGCAGGATAGTTTTTCTAGATTAGTCCATGTCCAATGGGAATGATGGAAAAAGCTAATACAGGAAAAGTAAACACATCCTGACCTTGAATTCCAGGACTCACAGCTCAGGCGGGAGAAGAGCCTATATCTAATGTTCTCTTCTAGAATGCCCACGTGGTAGCCCATGGTTTAATTCTTCCTTTGACTGGGATGACCACAGTATGATTTCCCCCCTCCCACAACTCATTTGTTTTGCAAATTGTTAATAATATCCTAAAGTCCAACAATATTACCATCATCACAAATGGGCAAGAATGTTAGGGTTTCTCTGAGGGAATAGCTGGGTCTGAGCCTTCTCTTGGTATTTGCATAGATGAGCAGGCTCAGTATTTATTTTTTGTCCAAATCTATCTTATGTTAAATTCACTAAGCAACGTACTGTGCCTGTGGGCTTGGCCATTATATATACTTGGGTTGAAGTTTTCCCTTTTCCTCATACCTGTGTGCCTTCAAATTTCCTCTTACCTTTTTTTGTGTGTTTCTTCATCTCAAAAAAAAAAAACCCTAAACAGCAGTAATCCTTTTGTGTATTTAATGAGTTGTGTTTAATGAGAATGTGGATTAAAGTGCTTAGGTACAATAAATACCAGCTACTTCTGGAGCTAACCGTGAAAGTGTTTGCTGCAAGGAGAATTTGCTATTTCTTAGAATTTAAGTGAATTAAATATGTTATATACTCAGTTGCATTACATATATGAATACGCTCCCAAATTACATCCTACATGGTCAAATCTTGAGGGTCCAAATGAATGAAACTCCATGAGTTATTTAAATCATGAAATCAGCAAATAATTCTAATTTGAAATAGGGACTTACATTTACTTAAATATTTTAGATTGGTGCTCATTTTATCCTGTCTATCATGTTCTTTTCTTTGGCAGGCTATGTAATTGGACTCCAAAGGGTTGTAATTGAAGATTTCTACTTCTGGTCATGTAGAAGCTTGCAGCTGACCCACGTGTGTGCCAAAAACACTAGCAAAGGTAACTACAATCAAAATCACATTTGTGAAGGTATCAGGGAGCTCACAAGGCAATCAGAATTCGTGGGTCCAAAAACCTGGAGAGTGGAAAATAGATTGGAGTTGAGCCCCACAGCCTATGCTTTTAGTCAAGGCCTTCACAGATTGTTAAACAGCATGGGGGTAGGATACAGAAAAGCTGAGCAGCGAGGAGCAGTTAAGCAGTAATTTTGACAGTCTCCCAGGTGGGAGAGCCAAAGATTGGGGATCAGATATTATAAAGTCGCCAGGATATGAGGAGCCAAACACTGCTACCAAGGGAAAATGAGCTAAGCTAACTGAGTGTTCCAGCCTTCATCTAAAATGATTTGTGTGTGTGTGTGTGTGTATGTGTGTGTGTGCATGGAAAAGGGTCAGAGGTAAGAGAGCAAAGTAGATTGGCTTCTAGATATTTGAGAATATAATCAGAGGTATTTTTTTTTCTGCAGGTTCAGAGCACAGGAACATGAGAAACTAACATCCAGTTCCCTTGGGAAGGAAGAGTTCCTGAGACACGACCTCTAAAGCAGAATAATAATAATAATAAAAGACCAAGTCTAACAAGAACCTTCAACTTACTTGAATATTTGCTTCCCCTGTTTGCTTAAGGTGATGTTCCAAATTAACTACATGCACCAACTTAAAACCAGTCTCCCCAGAGCAATATGCATCACAGCATTTTCATTCCAAGTGAACCACCTTTAATTTTTAACGTGAAATGAATAAATAGGTCCAAATGAAATAACACTGCCGAAATAAAGAGCTCACAACAACTCATATTTTGGGGTCCATAGAAAAGAAGTTTAAAAGTATGGTTGATATCGAGAAGAATAATGAGAGAAAGAAAGCAATTTCCCCCAGACAATTTAAACCCATAAAGCATTCATTCATGATTTTGGAGTAAGCAAAACATTCCGAAACTAGATGAAGAGGTAGTAATCCCATAGGGAATGTTTATGATGAATGGGATCATTAAGAATATGTGCTGAGGGGCTGGGAAGGCGGCTCAGTGGTAAGCGCTTGCCTTGCATGCATGAGGCCCCGGGTTCAATTCCCCAGCACCACATAAACAGAAAAAGCCAGAAGTGGCACTGTGGCTCAAGTGGTAGAGTGCTAGCCTTGAGCTGAAGAGCTGTGGGACGGCACCCAACCCTAGATTTCAGGCCCCACGACCTACTTGAAAATAAAAAAATAAAAAAGAATATTTGTCCATTAAAAGACACAAGAAGAGATTGGACATACAGAGGTGAAGTCAGGGGAAGTTATTTCAATATGAAACAAGGATTCACAGCCAGATTAGATCCAAGACACCAACCAGCCAGCGTTCACAAATGATAACATTAGGACCAGCCAATTAGTAAATCAGGAGACACTACAATAGCGTCATTAGTTATCCCAGAAGGCAAATTACATGGCAACCAGAGTGGCTGAAATTCAAAAAGATTGCAACATCTTGTGGGAGAATGTAATGAAGATTCTACTGGTGGAAGGAGAATGGTGAAGACTACTCTTTGGCTCTATATGCTAAATGAAAATCAACACAGATTCTCGAGGCCCAGCTATCAGGAGTATAATCAACATAGATAGACAGACAGACAGATACCGTATACATACATACGTAGGTAAATACACATATACATAATTTTAATATGTAATCATTTTATGATAGTAATTATAATACCCCAAGCCTCCAACACCCAAAAACTCTAGACAATATTTGATGCTGTATTCAAATGATAGAATAATATTAGAAAGCATAAATAAATTATGCATGAAGGACCAACCTGAATAATCTCACAGATTTAATGTTGAGCTGCAGAGGTTAAACACGAATGTGAGTTTACCATGTTAGCACATCTATAAAATAGACAAAGGCAGTGATGATCAATCAATGGAATCAGCAGTCTTTACAGTCAGTGGTTACTTTGGACTGAAAGTTTTGACTTGCTGAAGCTAAGCAGTGGTGTATACAGCATGATGTAAGACATACCCTGCTTACCAAGATGGTAGTTACATGACTGTATTCATTTACTCTGCAAGAGCCTGGACGTTTGTGGTCCATGCCTGTGATACTGGGTCCTGAATATCCCTTACATTTTCCTTTTGCAGTTGTCATTGATTTCTTATCAATTGGACTTAATCACCAAGGTTTCAAGGCTTCTCTTTGCACCTTAGAGCATCTGCCTTCTCGTTATCCAAACCTGATCTCTTCTTCAACTTTTGCCAAGTGATGACTGCTTTATAATTTGGACTTCTAACCAGAGTACATTGGAAGCTTCCCCCTCATTATTCCTCATATATTTAAAGATTCCTCTTATTGTATTGTTTCACAAGAGGATTTGTGTGTGACTTGTGGGTCTGGGCATGACATGAGATAGGTTTTGGCACTCCTTCTACTGATGGCTTGAATTGTGCCGTCAACTCGGAAACTGTCGTCTCTCTCCTGTTCTTCATTTGCCAATTTTATTATTCCCCTGTCTGTAAAAATCTGGAATGGATATGACCCTGTGAATAAGTGTAGGACAGAGACATGCCATACTCTCTACATTGCCACAGTTATAACAAGGACAATGATAGTCTCAAATTACAATTGTGGCTTTTTTCTCCCCAAGATTCCATCCAGATTAAGCAGCCTTTCTCAGCAAAGTCAACCTCAGCTCAAATTTAGTATCAGCATTACACCAGGCTGGTTTTGTTTTTGTTTTCCCTTGCTTTTTTATATTTGTTTATCTGTCTGTTTATTTATTAGGGTTGGCATGCCCTTGGTTCTATGCAATCACCCTATTTCTCCCTATAGAGAAGTTAAAATATTCTCTGGAAATATTACTGTTATTCTATTTACTCATTTGTTTAGATCTTACTACAATCTCATAATGCTTTATCTGTTCTGTTGTTTTGCAAGCTTTACTGATTCTTATTATAAATGTTTATTATCTTCACTATCCACATTTGGAAGAAAAATGTTTTCACTCTAAACAAATAACACTTTAATTGTCAGCAAACAATGCTTGCCAAGGGGAAGCTATCATCACCTTGTTGATCTGTGAGTCAACATCCAGGGTCACTGGAACCAGAGCACACAGGTCAAGTGAACTCTGCCAGCCTGTGCCCTGTCTGGGACAGAGTGAGGGTTAGGGAAAAGAAAGGAAGGATTAGGAAGTCTAGACAGCAAGGTCTTCCCTGCCAAGTCTCTTTTAACCTTTAAAACCCAAGGATATAAGCTCAACTTAGGACAAAAGCAGACTAGTTTATGTCAGACCAACTTCCACCCTAAGAATTACTGGCAGAAACTGCTCACAAAAACACACACACACACAGAGACAACTTGCTGAAGACTTAGTAGACTAAGATTCAAAGAGAGAGATAGAAGGAGGGAGAGAGAGATTGAGAGGGAGAGAGGGAGAGAGAAAAATCAGGCAATAGGTGATTCTGCTATTTCATCCCATTTGTCAACTCAAGGTCATGCTGATCTTGAGGGCTGTTGCTAAGAGACAGAAAAGAACAGATACTTCCACAGGCTTACAGAATGAGCAGAAAAAGCAAGATTGAAATTTTTATTCACCCAGGAAGATGAGCCATGATCAACCAATCAGATTTAGCCACCATCAACCAATCAGATTTCTTGTTGGGTCTCTGAAATCTCTCTCCACAAAAGGCTTGTAGGAAACCAGCACTCAGCAACACTAAAATGCTAACTTAAATCCAATCAGATGAAGGTGATCTACCTCTCCCTCTTTGTAGAACAAAGACTTGAGTGACCATCCAGGAAAAACCCTATAATAAAATTTAATGTATATGCTACAAAATTAAGAAAAGGGATGGAAAAGGTGAGCTGAGAGGATGGGTAAGAACAAGGAAGGGGTGGTATTCATCAAGATGTGGTGTAATCATAAACTGATTTGTTAAGTGGAAACTCCTTTGTAATAAATTAGTTTTTAAAATGTACAGAAATGCAAAGAGGAGATATGAAAACAAGCAGATCTCCACCTGGAAATAATCCTAATTCAAATATACAAAGTTCTCAATGATGAGACCAAAATAGGCAGAAGGCTGGAGTTTAAAAAAATATTGTGAAAGTTCTCTTAATGCCATCACACTAAATCAACAACAACGGCAGAATGTATGAGTATAAAGGTTTGAGATCCAACTTGAGGAATACTTTAGAAGGACAAATAAAAGCAAGCTACCAAGAATGAAGCAGAAGAGAGAAAAGGAGCTGATCAAATGTTTAAAACAGATTCTAAACATGGGCACAATTTGGTGTATGTGTAACTCTGGTCTTAGAGAAGGAGAGAAAGGTGAAAATATGAAAATCCTAGAGACTTTTAAGTTTGCAGAATTAAGTGCAATGAAGGAAACTACACACCAATGAAAGACTCAACCTCCAAGCAGGTCAGTTAGTAGTAAGTCCCACAAAAACCAACCCAAAACACAACTAAAAGCCAAAGGAAATAAATCCCCAACTTCATGTATTATTTTCCTTGTGGAAGACCAGGAATGATGGCTGGCCTCTCACAATGAACCAATGAAGGCCACACTATGACGTGGCCTGTTCTTTTTCAAAAGCACTAAGAGAAAGGTTTAGGGAAAAGCATTTAAAAAAGAGTGAAGAGTGAGGGCGGTCCTAGCGTGAGTCAGGTGAATGGAGAGTGTAGGAAGTCATGTCCACAGACTTCAGGCATGGGTGGGAAAATGGAAGAAGGAAACCTGTGGATAGAGATTGAGGTCGGAAGGAGAGAAGCCATGGTTGGGCCTGGGGAAGAAGCAAAGCTGTATTAATACAGAGATATGCTTGCTACTGATTGAACCATTAGGACAGGTAAGGAACATCCATATCAAATGGCAACTCCTTTTTACAACTACTTAAAGATAATTTAAAAAAAGAAAAGAAAAAGAAAGAATGTATGCAACCAAGGCTGTCTGGGGAATCTTCATAATAGATATTAGAGCAGTGCATCCTGGGAATGAAACAGAATAACATCCACCATTTCTATTGCTTGCTCAGGGGCATTTTCTCCAGCACCACTCGGTGCTTGAAGATGTTACGACCTGTGGGTATGGGGAAGTTCCTTCCCACGTGATAGGAATGAAGTTTTGGGAGCCAGCTGAAGGACAGGCATCTGCCGCCAGCTTCTCAGTCACCAGGGAGCAATAGAATAGTACAGCAAACCAGATTTTCCTCAGAGGTACAAGAGGCTCTGTTCTTAAATCCGGGCTGTCACCCCTGGCCAGCTCCCTAACCTAGATTGTCAGAGATCGTTGACCTATTTAGTTTTCTCACAATCATGCCTTGTTTTACTTCAGTGAGTATACTTCGGTCTCTAGTTTATGAGCCTGATAGAAAATAGATCCCTACAAATATTTAAGCACTGCTGGCTTCAAAGAACCAAATATTTACAGGCATATCTCCAAGAAATAATTAAATCTCCTCGCAGGGCCATTTCAACATAATCTAGTTTTATAAATGATACTGAGAAATCACGCTAAATGTCTGGAAACAATCAAAGGGACTTTGAGAACTTCCAGCGCTGGCAGCATTGTTTTCTGAAGAGAGAAATAGCTTAGATATCAAAAGGCAATGTTCTAGAAATGGACAAGAAGACAGAGACAAAAGTTGATTAAAACATGACACCTGAAGCTGTGAAGGAGAAAGATTAAAAAAAAGTATTTAGTATAAAGTAGATGTGAAACATAGGGATGTCATTAAAAAGTTCCTTGCGGGGCTGGGAAGGTGGCTCAGTGGTAGAGCGCTTGCCTTGCATGCATGAGGCCCTGGGTTTGATTCCTCAGCACCACATAAGCAAAAAGAAAAAAGCCGGAAGTGGCGCTGTGGCTCAAGTGATAGAGCGCTAGCCTTGAGCTGAAGAGCTGAGGGACAGTGCCCAGGCCCAGAGTTCAGGCCCCATGACCGGACCTAAAAAAATAAAAAATAAAAAGTTCCTTGCCATGTAGTAATAACTTAATTTGCCAAGTTCATAAAGTTGCAGTCCTAGGTACTGTCCTGAAAGGATTAGGAAAGCTGTGTTTGTGACCATTCAGAGAAAAAGCACTGTTCCTGGAAGACAGAGGTAAGATAGCATCTCCCACAAATGAAAGTTCACACAGAAAGCCACAAATAAGATAGAAAATTAGATGACTTAAAGAGCCACAGAAAAGCTGGCAACAATTAGATTGCAGCATAGAAGACTGGAAGTAGGGACACAGATGCTACAAGTCTCCAAATAGTTGCAAGACTGGGTTTGTAACAACTTGCTTATTCCACAAATCCTTCTCTCCCCTACATTCCTTCTTTCTTATGCTTATTTTTTAAAAAATGGGATACTTGGGTTTGAAATCAGGGCCTTGAACAACCACTCAAGCCACATCGTTAGTCAGATAGGGTCTTGTGCTTTTGAAAGGCTAACACCAAACGGTGATCCTCCTACCTCCACTTTCTGAGTAGCTGGGATTACAGGTGTGTGTCACCTCAACCAGCTCTCTTCAGTAGGTTTTGAAGTTCCTTGTATCCCTTACTGCCTGAGAAACCAGCCCAAAAGATAGACAAGTGCCTTTTTTATATACTTACAGCCTTCCTATGTTTCTACTATTTAGAAATTGGCTTTTCACTCCAAACAGAACAATGTTGCAATGTTCTAATATCCTTATAACATTGAGGTTGTCATGCAGTAAATCATATGTGCGTATATGTGATCTGAGAAAACTTTTGAAGGATAGAAAAGCCTATTTGCTTTCACATTATAGCCTTAAACCCTACTACAACCAAATTACAACCCCAGGAGCATAAATGCACACTTTCCAAACACTTTTAAAACATCCCTGCTTGATCACACTCTTACCCCATTGGATTAATCTAAACAACCAACTCCATCAGCTCATATTATTTGTGTGCAAGAAGCCCTCTGAGCCTTGGATACAGGCAAAGGGATACATGCAGGACAAAGGTGAGTTCAGCAATAGTTGCAACCTATTGTCTCTCATTTGAAGATTGCCCCCCCCAGCCCCCACCCCCACCCCTCCACCCCCGCCGGAGTTTTCTCAATCACCGGATTCTCTTCTCCCGTGTCACAGATCCTCTGCTTGATTTTCCCTGTAATGTTCCAATCACAACTGCTGACTCATGCAGCATGCTAATTTAATTTAGCTGCATGGAGAGGCCCCTGCAGGAAGTTCTCAATGGATGGTTTGGTTTAATTACCCGGAGAATGGAGCATGTGACAAAAGTGCCAGCCTTGCCATTGTGCTTACTGGAAGGACACTTTTACTCAACTGTGACATTGATACAGCTGCTGTCCGGAGTTGAGGAGTGTCCTCCAAAGGACATATTTGAGAAGTTCAAGCTGTCTTGCTCAGAAAATAATCCGAAGGAGAAATGCACACATCAACAAAACAAACGGAGTATTTTCCTTTGCCTTTCAATGAAATTTATATATGTATACATAGTACATGGATATATTTCCTTAACCCATTTGAACCATAAATTGTTAGTTCTTTAAAAAAAATACTGTATATTAATTATACAAAGGGGTTTCATTGTGAGATTTCTGCAAATGCATACAATGGACTTGGATCAAATGCACTTTCTTAACTTTCCGTTTAACAGGTTTCATCATTCCGTTTTCATATAGGCATATGAAGTAAAATCAGATCCACCAACCATTAGCCTCTCCCTTTGAATCTCTCTCTTCCAACAGTGGAAATTACAAGCCCCCCCCAACTGTCCTCATTTTACATTTGTGGCAATTTTTAGGCCTCTATTCTACACACAAAGAGAGAATATGGGATATTTAACTTTCTCAGACTGGCTTATGTCAATTAACAAGCTGATGTCCTGTTTCATTCATTTTTGCAGGGGGAGATAACCTAATTTCATTCTTCTTTCTGGCTGAGTAATACTCCCCTTGTGCATATGTGTCACATTTTCTTCATCCATTCTTGGGTTGATGGGTGACTAGGCCAACTCCATAGTTTGACTAGAGACAGAAAGTAAACTGACCACTGGGGGGCTCAGGGGAGAGGGACATGGTATTTCTAATTTGGGTGCTGGAAAGTTCTGAAGATGGTAGTGAGGATGGACCAACACATGACTATGTGGAACTGTATCTTTGAAAAGGATTACCACGGTTAAATTTTATAATGGTTGTATTTCACTACAATAAAACAATCTTAGAGAATATGTCTCAAATTCGGTACTTTACCCCAAGGTAAAGCCTTGGACTCATTCTGCAATTCTCGGTTTCTGGGTCAAAGGCCCTGCTCGACGGGACATGTGGACAAGCCCATCACGAACAGGCTGAAGTTTCAAAACCCAGGAGGAAACAAATGTTACAACAAATTGGCATCACTAATGCTGAGGCTGGCCTCTAACTCACAATCCTCCAGCCTCTGTCTTCTGAATAGATCACACGCCATTCTTCCAAGTTCTCTGCATTCATTTCCCAGAAAACACTGGTGCTTTTACTCAGTTCCTCCTCTGCTTTCTTCCCAACTCCTACTAGAAATTTCTCAGTCTCAACATGGAGGATAGAAGAAGGGAGTGGGGGGGGGGGAGTGAATGAAGTGCACAGCAATGGTTTACCACAGAAGTCTGTGCTTATATGTCTCACGCACTTGAGTCACAGACAAATCAGAGGTCGGAGGTCATTTCCATAGCAACACCCATCCTGCCATTTATAAATTTCGATACATGGAGAAAAAGCAATATATTGCAAAACAGCTGTGGGAACTGTAAAGTTTGCCAGAGAATATTAGAAATCCCTCAATATGGGTAGATTTCCCCCTCATGATAAACACAGAGGTTCTGGGTTATGTAAGTGCCACTGTAAGCATCTGTGGGCCATTGTAATTCTCATTAAGCTTCTCCTAACCATGAAGACCTCTTTACTCTCCAAATGTGCATGCTGTGAAGGAAGTCATTCCCAGACACCCAGAGTGTGACAGGCATTAACCTCCTCCACGCACAACTTCGACTTGCAGGAAACTCCAGTAAAACCGAGAAATCTTCCACGGAGGGCAAAACTCCCGCTCCGCAGTGAAGTTTGTTGGCTGTGAACCTACAAATCAAACCGAATGCTCCTTCAGAACAAAATCTGAACCAGATGCCCTGCCTGCTCTTCCATGAGGCTTGGAAATGGAGTCGCTCTTCACTCAATTCTCGGTAGCTCTTCTGATGGATTCCAGGAAATCAAGCCCTCAAGAAAATGGAACGAGCCCCGGTCCCAATCTCTTCTGGGGGCTGTGATGTGTGCTTAATATTTCCAGCTAATTACTCTGGAATGGATTTCTAGAAATGGGATGCTGCACCCCACTGTGACCTGACAGTGTGCCGCACGCCATTGGTGCACCTGAGAGCTTGCCCTGGTCTGTTTTAGGTCACCTGTAATGGGGCACCCCAAGTGGGTGTTGGAGCTCTAGACCGGAACTGTGGTGCGGGAACTCAGTCGGGAGAAACAGAGAGGCCACATTTTGAGAGGCCGAATTGGGAGTCTTTATTAGACAGTTGGTGACTGCAGATCCCCAAGACCTACACCCCCTCAAATAGAGTTAACACTGTTAGGAAACGGAGCCATGAGAGCCGGGGAGGAAAGAAAGAGCAGAAAAACAATACCAACACACCAGACCAGCTCCAGTGGGAAGCCGAAGTGGGATGCTGGGGACTGGAGGAGAGCCAGAGACACGAGGCTCGGCCTCCCCGTCCCCAGCTCATCTGGGCCTCAATAAGCTCAGACGCAGGGCGTCTCCCAGGAAACTCCCAAGTTCAAAGGCCTGACAGGTCCAGCAACCTATCATCCAAGTCCCCGCCCCTGCCTCTAAGAATTCAGGCATGCCCCTCACCCGAGGGTGGAACTTCCCTGCTCCTACCATGAAGACAAGATGGCACCAGTTCAACCCAATTCCCTATCATCCACCCCATGGCCAAGATGGCGCTGGCTAGACCCAGTGTCCTGGTTTCAGAATCGGTGATTAAAATGACGATAAATAGCAGAATACTAAATAATGCCTTGTGCACACACACGTCACTGAGCTCATCTGAGCCTCTGTTTCTGTGTACACTGAATGCTGGAATCTCTCTTTTCTAAGTCTAAATATTTGGGGACACCCTGCTAAGTTCCCCCCACAGGGATGTTACTAAGAGGAATCTGGATGCCCATCATCACGGACTAGTGACTCAGAGAAGTAAGAAACATCTACTGACTCATAGTAGGCATTCCCTGGATGTCAGTGAAGCACAATGATCCCAGACTAGATGTTTCCATTCAAGGACAACCCAGCGTTCCCATCGGAGGAGTACTTCATTCAGTCCTAATTGCCGAATTCTGGGGTTTTGGTCTATAGACAATGAAATCATCTTTAGAAGCTCTAAGGTGACCATTCTGAGCCCGACATGGTGGGGTTTCTCCAAAGCTGAGAGGAACAGCAGAGAAGAGGGAAGGTGTGTTAGTAACAGCTAAGGTACATAGATAGATAGATAGATAGATAGATAGATAGATAGATAGATAGATAGATAGATAGATAGATAGATAGATAGATAGATAGATAGCAGGAGCAGACTTGCATCCTATCCATATTGAAACCAAAGCAACTGCTTGAAAGGGTTCTGCAACTTATTACAGACCCACCCCCAGTGGAGAGAGGGCATCCACCCGATGATGAGAAATAAACCAACTTAAGGCATTCATTTCTCCCAGTTCAAAACTCTCTCTTCCTAGTTCATTCAGGTCCATTTTCAGAAAGTGACAGCAGGATTTAACTCCCCCCGTCCCCCACTCAGGATTGTTTTCCTCCCAAGGATGTTTCTTTCTGTATTTTTCCTCTTTATCCCCAAGAAGGTTGTTGGAAGAGGAAGAACAGCAAGTCACGGTGAACTGTGCTACGTTCCCCATGCTCCCTTTCCCTCAACACTGTCTCTTCCCCAAAGGGAATGCGTTGATGAAGTTGTTAGCCCCTTGCTGTGGAGCAGCTAACCCCACCTGCCGTTATTCATGGTGTCTAGTCTCCGTGGTTGTTCTAGCCATTTGCGCGTCCTGTGCTGGTTCCTGCTGTCTGCACTGTCTTTGTCTGACTCTGAGGCTTTCCCACATCACTGGTCCCTGGCTGAGCGGTTTGGGGTCCCCAGCTTTTTGATGCCATCTGAGAGCATTTTGACTTAGGACCTTTTCCCAGCGTTCTCCTGGCTGGTGTGGCTTTCACATCATCTTGGGGAATGATACAGAGGGGGTACTGCCAACATCGGTAGACCTATGTCTCCTCCCCAAGACCCTTGGATCAAGTCCCACGGGCATAGACTGTTCCAGGGGTCCTCTCCAGGCCCCTGTCAGAGCACTGCACCCTGTTTTTTTCCCTCCATCAGAAGGCTCTGCTTTCTCCACACTTTTCTCACATTGCATTCTGCTGGATCTCAGCTGGAAGTCGCAAAGAGAATCTTGGCATCACTCTTTTTGTCCTTCTTTGTCTCCTGGCAATACAAATATTTCTCTTTTTTTCAACAGATGCCTGTTCTGGATCAGGGAGCCTGACGCTGATGCTGACACTGCCTGTGTGCTGGACTAGGTTCTAAGCCCTGCAGGGAGTGACTGAGTTAATTCCTTGCAGCGTCTGAGGAGACAGGTCTTTCTCTGATTTCCATTGGTAATGAATGGGTTGAATGGCCTGGCCAAAGACAAGCCTGAGTCTTTAAAGAAAACGGCAAGGATAACAAGCATCCGAAATCTAAGTCACTTTATTTTGATGATCTATTTATCATCTAGCTAGCTAGTTATCATTATCTACCAATCATCTATGTCTATCCTCTATCTATATTTCATATAGTATAGAGACTTGGTATAATGTGCTATATACTACAGGATTAAGTACTTAATTAGTTTCTCTCCTCCCCTTTTTAAATACTTTTAAAGCCAAAGAACCACTAGTCTCCATGCCTTGGATAATAAGCCAAGGAGAAAAAGTTCAGGATGAAATAGGAAAGGGCGGAAAGCCATCTTGAACAGAAGGGGGTAGGTAAAGGCTGGCCGGGATAACTTCCTTCCAGGCAACTCTGTGAAGCTCTACTTCACATGAGAATTCAGTCTGAGACTGCTCTCCCTGTGGGTGGCCTCTTCATTAGTGAAACATTTCCTAGAACATGGACTAAGATCAGATCACTGGGACTGAGCAGGATGGCTTGGCTGGCGACTTGAGATGTGGATTGTAATCTCTTCCCACTTGACCATCCACTTCTCCCCACTTCTATTTTTGTGTGGGGGGTGGGGGCAGTATCTGAGGTTGAACTCAGGGCCTCATGCTGGCATGGTTTACTGGTTCAGCTGGTGCTCTACCACTGGGAGAGCATACTGCCAGCCTGTTTTGTGGGTTGATTATTTTGGAAATGGAGTCTTAAAGACATGTCACTCAGACATGTGCCCCAGAGCTGACAGGCATCAGCTCATGAGCGCTGGCAGTGCTGGCTTTCCATCACCCTCACCTAGTCCACTTCCTGGGAAATGATAAACGCACAGTGTTCACCTTTCTTGTTGTGTTGGTTTTGAGACCAAGACAGGGACTTGCTGTATATCCCAAGCTGGGCTTGCACTCACCTCTAACTCTAGATACTTTTGCTTTTGCTTTCCAACGCCAATGCCAGCACACACCCTAACCAAGTATTTTCCTAATTAACTCGAGGGACTAGCTTATGCTTGTGCCAATTGATTTAATTGTCAATACGTTCATTATCCTAAGCAAGCAGATGTGCTCTTCCATGCTTAATTTATAAAAAGGAAACTCTTCTGATTATCATGGATTTTGTTACGAATCACAAAAAAAAGATATGTGGTGTGTGTGTGTGTGTGTGTGTGTGTGTGTGTGTGTGAGAGAGAGAGAGAGAGAGAGAGAGAGAGAGAGAGAGAGATACATACTAGGGGGATCTAGTGATTTGATAAACCATGGAATTAATTGCTTACTCTAGATTCAATTACTCTCTTCTTTGACCAATCTGCTAAACACTTCCCTTCTAAAATTAGCAGGTTACCTCACCTTCTGCTGAAAACAAGGAACCATATCATTTGATTTTGTAGGAGGAATTCGGCAATCAGGGAATATAAATACACATACTCATACATGTTATGCAAGTAGATGAATCTGAATCCTTACTATGCAAATTTGAAGCAAATGTATACACTGGAAAATATTCAGCTTCTATATTCTTCCATATATTTCCTTGAAAATAAAACAATCATATCATTAATTTTTAAATTTGTTATCACTCCATGTGACATTAGACCAAACATCCCTTCTTTGGGAAATTAGGAGATATACACTAAACTTTTAGGGTAATAAACACCTCTCCAAACTAGCATTGCAAATAGTTCATTATTTTTGTCATGATTTGTCATTAACAATGGAATCTGGTGAGTTCAATGAAGTTAAACAGCATCAGAAATGCTCTTAACCACATGCATGTTACTTTAAATTGTATGTCAACTCAGCCTGCGAACAACTTCAGGTTATCAATATGCTAAAAGAAAAGAAACAGTTTGGTGTGAAGTCATGTCCAATTCATCTACATCCAAATGTATGTCTTTTCATTACAACAGATGTGACCAGTATTACCTAGGAAAGTTACATGCATTAGCATCATGAGATTTATCTTACCATGAACTTGACAGCAGAATGACCTCAAGTAAGAATGGAACTATGAGGTTGAAGGCATGGCTCAAGTGGTGGAGCACCTTTGCAAGCATAAGACCGGGAGTTCCAGCCCCAGTAACCCTCTCCAAATAGACAACCCACAATAATAAACAAATGAATAAAATGAGGGAAGACAGATGTCCTTTTCATAGCTTTGCCTCTTTGACACAGTTATTATTGAGTGACTTGTTCTCAAGGGCTTTGTGTGCTTGCTTTGTTTTTAATATTATTTCTCTAACACCTTCCAGTGTTGAGTTAAAAACCAGAGACTAAACAAGACAGCAATTATATCCAGATTTCCCACAGTTCCACCTATCCAGAGGGCGAGTAAGGGGCTAAGCAGAGATCGTTGTGAGGTTATGGTGAACTGCCAAGCCCGCTGATTCCTCTCGGCCATCGTATCTCTCCATACACTTGACTAATTCCCTGCTTAATTCAGCCAGGTCCCAGGTAGCCTGTCCATTAAATAGCTCAACACTGCCCTTTGCATTGTTCTACCACAGAAGGGCTGCCTGAACTCTCTTCATGAGCTGATGAATTCCCTCCGTCTCCACATGCTCCAATCCTTCGATTCCTGCTCATAGGTGACACCAGGAAGTCAGGGGAATGCCATGGCTCTCCCAATCAAAGTTGGTCTAATAAGAAAAGTTAAGATTGGCCCTCAGAACTTCTTCCCTGATCTCATTTGTTGTAACATCTTAAAAAAAAAAAACCGCAAAGTCTCATTTGCAATTTAAAATGTCTTTCCAAAAGGCCACCTTCTATGGAAATACCACATTCAGAGATGCCTTATTTGGCTCATTCTGAGGCATAACGATGAATAAATTCACAGCTCCTGTTGAGTGAGTAGTTTCTCTAAAAATGTTTTGAGTCTTGAATAAATAAGGTGATTGGAAAGTGTGGGGGGGAGGGGTGGGGCCTGGGGGCGGGGCAGAGGAGGTAAACTCATCCAATCACAGCCATGGGCCATTTACAAAGGATGCTTCCTCCATCCGTTTTTATTCCATCAGTGGATTCCTCTAAAATCAGTAGCTGTTATCGATCCGCACTTCCAGGGGACTTATTGGCACCATGAGATTGAAAATAATGATCGGCCTGAAATCCTGGAAATTATCCTGTTTACACAGTCGACTGAGGTCCACTTTTCCACTCACAATTTTTTTCTCCAGTCTGACTCAAAATAGTTTTGCACATGGCATTCCATCACATTAGGCTATCCCCCGTTCTTATGAAAATGGCGCCGTGTTACTTTCTCAGCGAAGTTATTCCATGAGCTGAGAAGGTACACATAAGTCTGCTGCTGCTCAAAGAGCAGCATGAAAACCTTTCTCTATACATAGATGACCTGTCATCAAATAATGACAGGCTTCATGTCTGGTTCCATAGAATTGAAGCCCCTGGTAAGAGGCTTGAAACAATCAAAAAGAAAAACATGTCTGTAGGTGTGGCCAACTATGGTCCTAGATATCAAAATTTCTCCCTAGAGAACCATTCAAATGAAATAATCATCTGATATTTTTGTTTTTCTCCTCTGAGTACCTGTCTCATCGCCAGGGACAAAAATCTTCCAAGAATCAATTCCCGTAGTGTTCCTATCTTGTCTAAATACTTCCTTGTTACTGAGTTCTCATGTGTACAGAATTCATAATTTGCACTGTAAATAATGACATTGTAGAAAGTGCATCCTGAGATAATAACATTGTTTCATCTCTGCCATGAATTGCTACTCTGACCTGCAAGTAAGTGAATTGACCTCTCCTATTCCCAGTTCCTCATTACAAAAGCAAGGCTAAATGATTTAGAATCTTCTTCTCACTCTAAAATTCTCAGGTTCTTTATGCGATCCGGTTACCCATGCAAATGGGGAAAGAATATATGTTTAGCGCTATGTTCAGGCAAAGCCTAAGTTTGAGGCATTTTTTAAAAAAGTCACATCCATCTGGTCTAGGATGCTCTCTAGGAATTCATAATGGTAAGCAAAGTGTTGTTCTTTTGCATGACCGTGTAAACTATGCAAATTTCTCATATTGCACTACTTCGAAAATAAAGTCCTTTCTCTTTCCGGTGGACCCTAAAGAATGGAGAGCTAAGTTGTCAAAAGATGAAGCTTCAGTCTTAGTTACTTACTTTTATGTGACCTCAGGGAAACGATTTCACTTCTCTATACCTAATTTCTCTCATCTGGAGATCGGGAAATAGAATACGTGTGACAGGGTGAGGTTTAAGTTGGACTACAATTCCCACTGAATGACAAGGATTCAGTATATATTTAGCATTTTAAAAAAAGTAATTCTTGGCACTTTTTAGCAACAACAAACTGGATTTTAATAAGCCGATAGATTGTTTTTTTCTCTCAATGGCACATAGAATTGTCCACCTTACGATCAATGGTGTCATAGATGAGAAGAGCTGTATCATAACTTTCTCAGTGATCACATCCTAGGAGATAACCCTGCCCAACAATACAGGAGGTCAGTACAAATGCTATTGAGTCATGATTGATACCCAAGTGTATTTCAGAGGTGTGTGGATGCACTTTCTCCCACTTAATGGGAAATGTAGTTTCAGGGATTTATGTGAACCTAACAAAACTCACTTCCTGTGTACGATCTAGATGGGGAGTTGAAAAGAAAAATCACAACATAAATGCACTCTCATTTGCATATAATGTCCTTTAGTTGTAGCATTTAATTAATATGGCAACTCATCAAAGGTGCCAAATAATAATATATGTCACTATCATATCTGGACAATCCCAAAGGCCTGCACATTTACGCAGCTTTCCCAGACCCAGGGAATTAAGGCCTGAAGAGACTGTATTAGAACCTGGAGTTATCATAGTTTATTATTCCCTAGGTTGCTAATTATGCTTTACAAATGTGATTCGTTGAAGTAATTTGTATGCAAAACACATCTGATCATCGAATGCCTTTACATCCTAGGCATGGGGATTGCTTAGCTCGAATAACCTAATAACCCATCATCGTTAGGGGTGATCTGTGCCAACAAGCCAACAATGGATGTGTTGTTGATTCAAAATGGGTCAGTGCAATCAGGAGCAAAATTAATGTGGTTAAAACATTAGTGCCATTTCCTCAGAGCGGTATTCAATGAAGAGCAGGCAGTAGTAGTCCTCCACTTGGGCAGAACAAAAGATCCTCACACAAATCAGTGTAAATTATACTAAATCAGTTTAAATAACCAAGAGGACATTTCTACTTAGCAATCTCATTTAAGAGCTGCCCCAGTGATTCTGACATGGCCTGGGTTCAGAACTAGTATATATATATACATGTATGTGTGTGTATAAGTATATATATATATATATATATATATATACATATATATATATATATATATATGGCCTAGTTTTTGTAGTAAAGGAATTTATACTCACTGGATTAGGAGCTGAGGAGAAAGCATGAATGTGCAGGAGCAAGCTTTAATTTTTTGACAGCATGTAAAAAGGATGGACTCTTAGAAGTTTCCCAAGAGAATGATAGGATTGTAGAGCATTTCGTAATGATCTTTATGTTTCTACCTTCCCCAGAGTTTTTAAGACGAAGAAGAAGATGCATCATGCATTTGTAAATTACTTTAAAGTACAACCAGCCTCTGGCTTGTAATAATCTAAACATACAGCTTTTCATGGGGAAATTTTCTGCAAACAATAAAAACGTGATCTATTTCTGCATTTCGGATGTACCTTCCGCTCAGAATGCAGAGCGAGAGCACAAAGAGGAGCTCTGGAGAAGTAGAACTGAGGCTCATGGAACAGAAAATGTGCATTCATGAGATGGAGCCACATGGCTGGAGAAACATGGATGACAGTTTGCTTTATATCAACTATGTATGTATCTATCATCTGTCATCAATATTATTTATCGTCTGTCATCATTATCTATCATCACCAATTATCTGTCTGTCTGTCTACCTACTCTATATATTTTGGAAGGACAATACTAGGGTTTGAAATCAGGGCCTTGCCCTTGCTAGGCAAGCCTTCTACCACTTGAGTCACACCCTAAGCACCTTCTTTGTTTTTCTTTTGACTTTGGTTTGCTTTTAGATACTGTCTTGCATTTTTGCCCTGGTCAGCAAAGAGCCACGATCTTCTTAACCTCTGCCACTCCAGTAGCTGTGATTATAGGTGTAAAGTACCATACCTACCTTGCTTTGTTGAGATAGGATCTGGGTACCTTTTGTGCACACTGTTCTGGAACTATAATCCTCCTACCTTTGCCTCCCTAGTAGCAATAGGCTTATTATAGTATCCAAATCACCAGAATGTTTTCTGGTTTGGTTATTTTTTCGCCTCTCATTGCATTATAATAAAATATAGATGCAGAGATTGCATAGGAAGCTAATTTAATTTTATGATTTAGGATCCCTTGTGAGAATTTAAACAAAATGCAAAAGTTGCCCCCCAAATTACCCTTTTTGCTGAGAAAAAAATGGAACCAACAAACCTAACAGATTTTAAGCCCATGCAAAATAGTCTCCAATTGGATAATGTGAGCTTCTCTTCCTTTCTTCATGAGTTTATGATAAGGAATAGGAAGAGCAAGGCAGGCTGCAGGGGTATTAACCACATCCCACAGAAAATCAAGCCCTTGCTATGGATTGTGATATTTGTCAATCCTGGCCGGCATGCTTTGTGAGCAAGAGCTAATGATTAAATTGAGTGCCTTTGGTTTCATTTCAGCATTTCATCAATCACTTGCCCATGGAGAGATTTAAGAAATCATTTCATTTTACACTCTAATCTTTTGATAATTATCCATAGAACAGCTAAATTACTTACATGCCTTTTTATTTCACATACATCTGCATTCCTCGTGCTTTAGCCTTAAAACTTAGTGGGGCAAGTTACTGTCAATTTTACTTAATATGAAGTTTGCTTATTTGTTTCATCATGCAGTGTTTTTGTTGTTTACTTATTCGTTCCTATTGTTTATTTAATAAATGTCATCCAGGGGCTGGGAAGGTGGCTCAGTGGTAGAGCGCTTGCCTTGCATGCATGAGGCTCTGAGATCGATTCCTCAGCATCACATAAGAAAAAAGAAAAAAGCTGGAAGTGGTGCTGTGGCTCAAGGGGTAGAGTGCTAGCCTTGAGCTGAAGAGCTGAGGGACAGTGCCCAGGCCCTGAGTTCAGGCCCCACGACCGGACCCCCCCAAAAAATGTCATCTGTTTTGGGGCGGGGTGGGAGGCTCTTAAGTACATTTATCCCAAGTCATACAGAACTTAACTAGTGTTTTACAATTGCATCTATTTGAAGAGAGATTCTTACCGCATGGGGCTGTTACCTTCCACATTCAGTATTTGTTTGTAGATACAAAACAGACAGCCTAAGCTGAAGAGATGTTCTACTTCTACTACAGAAGGCCTGGAAGTCTGGAGTTTTATCTATAGATGCAATGTGTAAAACAATGTTTGCTTTGGTCGATTCTAACGGCCAAAGAATCTCAGCATTTAGATGATGGTCCCTGGTATGTGCTCCATAAACACGCACTGAATGGAAGACCAGGATCAGGTGCCTCCCTTCCAACTGCAGACAAAGGAAAAAGTGAGACCATTTCTAATCAGTGTTAAGAATGTAACTAACCTAAAAGAATGGCTGGAAGGGTGAACATTGGATTCATCTCCTTGGGGGTGGGAGAACTGAATTTTGTTCACAAAATATTTAATACTTATTGATTTTGAAGTCATTTTGTAAATACAAGCCTCCATTTCCTCATTTGTATCAGGAAAATCAAACTTGAAAATATAAGCCAGGTGTTAGTGGCTCACACTTGGAATCTTGTTACTCAGAGGGCAGAGATCTGAGGATCATGGTTCAAAGCCAGCTCAGGCAGACACATCTAAGAGACACTTACCTCCAGTGAACTAGCAAAAACCTAGAAGTGGAGATGTGCTTCAAGTGGGAAAGTACCAGCCTTGAGCTGTAAAAGATAAGCAAGAGTGTGGGGTCTCGAGTTTAAGCCTTAACATGTATGCACACATGCCTATGCACTTGTGTGCATACACACACCCGTGCACACATACACACACTCTAATGTGCAAATACTGTATTGCATTTGGTATTGCATGTCTCCTTACAAGCATAAATCTTTTCAGAATTTTAGGCTGAAGTCTAGTAATCTCAGTGTATTTCCTTTTCCTACTTCTTTTGAAAGCGGAGCAGCTCTGCATGAAGGTTCTTTCCTGGCAGGGGTGTTCTTGCTCACGTACGTGAGTGATTGATGTCTGAAGGAACCTGGCAGATGAAATCTTCCACTGGTTTGGCTGTGTATGAAGTCTAGAATTCTGACAAATGACTCGAATTGTTCTCGTTTCCATGTTCTATCAATGGAGAAGTCCACATTCCTGGTTTTTGCATTTACCACTAAAAGAATACTTCTATTTTTCAAGCAGACCAGAAAGGCCAATGTTGTTGGTTAGGATTGATTTCATCTTGCTTTCTTTTTCCTATCGTTTGCTTTTATTTTTTTATAACATGAGTAGGTATACTATCCATCAATCAACAATTACAAATCCAACTGAAAGAATAAAAAATTACAAACCCAACTATAAGGACTACAGTAAGGATATGACAGGTGACAATTTACTTTGAAAAATAATGCTGCAATCATCAAAAGGAAGATTTTCACCATAAGACAAAAGTGTTTTAGTGGCAACTCCTTTGTACAACTACTTAAATAACAAATAGAAAAAAGTATTTTATTTTAATGGCATCTAAGTGATTTTAATACAATTAAAGGGAGATGTTCTTGGAGCAGACAAACCATATTTCTCAATTATTAATGTGGGACCATCTTTATATAGAAAAGAAAAGAAAACCATAAAATTGACTTATGTCTTCTCCCTTCCAATCTACAAATCCTTCTGCTCTTTAGTAATCTATGATATGTAGTAAACTCATGAAATGCATGCACTGCTTTTATTAGCATCATAATATTTTGTGCATTTTCCCCTCTCTGAGCCTGCAAGTGGAGAGATGGCTGTCTCACATTTGAAATGTTTCCTGGTGGTGGTTTTATTTTTGTGAATTCACAGGGCAACCTGGTGGGGAACGTTGCTTCAGTCTGTAATCATGAGCAGAATCTGTCAAAGAAAATGACGAGCGGTAGTTGGTAGCAAACGCTGTTCGCCTCACTTGGTGGAACTTCCTCTGTGCCGCTCTCTGATTGCAAGTGGAGATTCACACAATTGTTGAGACCAGCACTAGTAACTCAAATAGAATTCCTAACCAGAACCCTTCCCATACCTGGAGACCATTTGAAAAGCTACGCTATTTTCTACCTAGTGATAGATTGGCCCTAGAAACAGTTCATTACGAAGAAACAAGTGGCCCGCTAGGAACTTCACTCTTGAAAATAATTTGGGCTTAAAAGGAACTCTGTGCTTAATTCTATTTTTTTTTTTAGCACACATTAGTTGCACAAGGCAGAAGGTTGGGGCGGGGGGTGTTTTTGTGACATTTCTATTCAAACGTTGCTCTCCCTACTCCCTTCCCTGCTTCCAAAACAAATGCAACAGGCTTCATTGCTTTATTTTCCCATAGGAGAATACATCACATCCGTCCTATTCATCCCCATTCATTCCTCTCTCCAGCTGACACTTTGTCCCCCTGGAGAGTCTGTTTGGTGATTCTGTCTGTGAATGCATTGTACACACCTATAAATGTCATGGAATTTCAGTTGAACATATACTGTATTCAAATCAGAATAGCTCTCTCTTTTGCTTTCTCTTTCCTCACGCCTCTATTTCCCAAACCCCAATCATCCAGGGTCTTTACACTACCGTCATACATCGTTGAAATCCATTTCAAAATTATTCACTCTCTGTCATTCCTTTTCCCTGTCCACCTGCCCATAATCTCATGTTTCATTTGTAAATGAGGCATCTAGCCATCCTACCTTGTTTATATATCAGTTCACAGAAAGCATCTCAGATAAGCATTACTGTTGTCACAGGACTAAAGACAGTTACCAACTAGAAGGGATTATTACATAAAAGATTGGCCTCTGTTATAAATCCAACTGCTAAATATTTGTGGTCACCTGGGCTCCTTCATCATACATCTTAGATCATCTCTTCCCCTATGGGTCTATTGTCTGAACTCCCCTGGTAATTAAATTCTGAGCGATAACTTTTAATTATTGGTTGCCTTGGCACTGCTAGACAGAATGTTGGCACTGGAAGGACTTTTGCTCATCTATCTAACCTCCTTCTATGACAGAAATTTTCCTGGAAAGGCTTCGTGATCCACACAAGAAACACCAAGCCACTAGTACAGAGCAGACTCAAAACTGGACTCCAAGTTTGCTGATGTTGAGCCTCAAAAATCTGACATCCTTCACAGTGCGGTCCTCTCATCTTCCTAACCAGATTCTAAGGTCCCTGGGTAGTTGGAAGAAAACCGCACAGGCAGTGTGTACCTGACAGTCAAATTCTCTGTTGTTCTGAAAGATTGTAAACTGGGACACAACAGCTGAAAAAAGCAGGTTACTCGTGTCATAAATTCCTGAGATGACAGACTTCCTCTGTTTTGAATAGAATTTTTTTACTGGTACATGTTAAATCATACAGTACAGGGGATTTTGTTGTGAGATTTCCATACATGCAAACAGAGTGTTCTCTTGAGCACCTGCATCTCCTCCGTCATTCTCTCATTTCCCTCCATCTTCCCTGCCCCTTTGCCTCTCCCCTTCCACTTCCTTGTACTGCCGTACTTTCATGACTTCTTGCTTGATTTTCTCCCAACTTCCACACAGGAGAGAGGCCATGCCATACTTGTCTTGGTAGGACTGGCTTGTTCCATCACGGTGAGCGCCAGTTCCTCACACCAAGTCTAATCCTTGTTATAAGGTCTGACATAGGTCAGACTTTCCCGATGATCTAGCCTCTGAGCTCCTTGACTGGCATTCAGGAGAATGTAAGTGTATTTTCATACAAAGGCCTCTCTACCAAACAATAAAAAGTCCCTTATAAACAACTTGTGTTCAATATGGACCTGTTTATTCTACAGTTTCTAGTAATTGCTCCATGAGTACTGTGTCCTGAAAATCAAGATAAATGGCAAATGAAGCACAATGCTGGGAATCCTGTGTTTTATTTCAGTTTACTATCTTCTATTCATGCAAGATTAAGGATGAGCTATCTATGTGCAGGCAATTGCTGCTTATAGAAGTTTAGTCCAATTCTGAATACCAGCCATGCTCTCACAGGGAGAAGGTTGCCTCAAAAATCACAAAATACAATGAGCTTCCTTTGTGTTTTTCTGGCTCTGGCTACTTCAGGTGATACCAACTCCAAAGATGGCTACCCAGGAATTTTCTTTAATGTGGAACATTCAAATGACTTTCTGGAAGTGGCAGTGTGGTTCAAGTGGTAGAGTGCTAGCCTTGAGCTGAAGAGCTGAGGAACAGCACCCAGGCCCAGAGTTCAAGCCCCACTACCGACAAAAATAAAAATAAATAATAAGCAGAAGTGACTTTCTACATCAGAAAACACTTGACACTAATGGGAAGTGGTCAAGTGCATGGTTCTATATTATTTTTATTTATCTCTTCCTGAATTAAATCTCGTGTTGCCTTTTCTTCTTCCAATAGCACACTCTGAACCAAAATACATTTGGTTTCTAGTAATGGTATACTATTCATAATCATGACTCTTATACACTCACAGTCATTTCAGAAAAGGTGCTTTCATATATACAAGTATTTGGACATTCTGGGCTTATTAAAGCAACAATTTAGTATTTATTATTTCAAACCTAACAGGTATATATTTCCACCTAAAAATAAACAAAAATTACCATCACTACTTCCACTAACTAATAATTTTTAATGCAACAAAATATTGTTCTGAAATTTTTGCACTTACACCATAGAATCAGGTAGCCTCTAGTGAAATGAAGTGGTGAGCCACCTTTAATATTTTTATATTAACACCAATAGTTCAGTGGCAAATATTTTGCCTCTGATTTAAGATTCTGGTTATGGGCAATGAAGATAATCCATGAGCCCTGTTTCTTATAGAGAGCTGTTCCAAGAAGATGTATTACTTTATTATTTCCCTATTATTTATTGCATATTTCAAACTTTAAATTGTTTGGTGACAAGAATTACATTTTAAAATGTTCTTTAGGTTCAAATTCCCTCACCTTGTCCTGCAAGCAAAGAGGAGTAAATTACTTCTTAGCAGCATTACAAGGAGAAAATAAAGGTCACGTAGGACATAAAGTTATTTGCTAGGGCAACTCCAGACTCTGCCATAGCTAAAACACAGTCACATCTGTGAGGGTAGTCTTCAAGTAAACAGCTGCTTTAGAGATAACAGGAAGCTCCTGGCACACACAGGGTTAATAGATGACTGGCAGGTGTCAGGAAATTTGCAGACACACTACTGTGAGGGGAGCTATAGGTAAGAATGAAGCACATTAATGCAGAGTCGGGAACAGAGTGACCCAGGACAGGATAGACTTTTCTATCCCCTGATCAGAGACAGAATCTCCAGGGAATTGACACTGGAAGGTGGGAAATAAAAACCTATATAGCCTAAAGAAGTAAGATAGTTTGCTTGCTGGCCACATCATCCAGGGTTTTGCTGGCATGTTGCTTTAGAACTTTCTGAATTTTATTCTGAGAGCGAGGAGAAGTCATTGGAGAGTTATGAGCCAGTGTGATGTGGTCTGATTCAGTAAATAAAGTGATGTGTCCTGAATAAATAAGAAAGGCTGGCCAGGCTCTAATGGCTTAGGTCTGAAACCTTAGCCACTCAAGAGGCTGAGAGCCTGAAAGATCGTGGTTCGGTGTCAGGCTGGAAAAAGAAGGCTGAGAGAATCCATCTCCAATTAACCAACAAAATGGTGTAGCTCCAGCATAAAGCTCTGACTTCAACTGGCAGAATGAATGGGTGCACGCGCGCGCGCGCGCGCACGCACGCGCACGCACGCACGCGCACGCGCACACACACGCGCACACGCGCACACACACGCGCACACGCGCGCACACGCGCGCACGCACACGCACACACGCGCACGCACACACACACACACACACACACGCACACACACGCACACACACACACACACACACACACACACACACACACACACAGGCTCACTGGTTGTTCAGAAAGTCCAGACTTTCAGACTTTTGTTGCAAATTTCCTGCAAAGGATCAGGAGAGAGGGAGAAGCTTTGTAGGATTCTGGGTCTATTTTGAAAGTAGGATTTTCAGGATTGGTTTTTCCCAGAAGGGTTGATGGAAATGAGAATATCCAGATGAAACCCCAGGACTTCCATCTGAGCCACTCTGATAGAAGAGCTGCCCTTCACTGAGACAAAGAGCAGGAAGGGAGGCCGGCTCAGGACGAAGAGGTGATCAGAGGAAGGAAATCAAGAGTGAGGAATTATTTCAAGAAAATCGACTTTTCTTCCTGCAGGAGAGTACTTAAATATAATAAGTATATTACGGTATTAGGAACCTGTTAGCCAGAATTGTGCTGAAGAGATTGATTCTGCACTGAAGTCCTGAGATTGTGCATTGAAGAAAAATTATTATATAGTAATAAACAATTTTAATTTTTTTTGAGTTGACTTAGGAAGCCAGTAACAAAGCCAAATGGGAATTCCTTTAGATGGACTATAACGTATTTTAAATGACTAGTAGACAAGATGCTTGGGCTACTAACTCTTGGTTCCCTTCACTTATTTTTGCCAAGAGGTGTTTGTGGAATGTATCCTTACATCGTACTTTACTAAATTATTATAACAAGTCCATTCTGAATTTTGTCCTATACTCTAGTTACTTGCCCTTTCTAAGCAAATTTAATTGAAACAATGCATATATGTTTAGACTCTGATTTGTGTGGGTGGCTGTATCTACAGATTTAGCTATAGTAATAAATGGAAGATTAACTGGACCCTCAGCCTCCATTGCTAAAGGTATCAATCAATTCTAGGAGCTTTTGGTAGAAGTTTTAAGGTCCTCTTGGTATAAATGTATATCCTCTGCAATAGGAATAATGTGACTTCTTCCATCCTTATTTGGATCTCTTTATTATTTTTTTCTCTTGTGTTATTGCTTTGGCTAGGAATTCCACTACTATAGGGGATTAGATTGGAAAGGAAACTCTGCTCTCTCCTTCCTCACTTCAGGTAAATTGGTTTTAAGTTTTGCCTGTGCTTAGTATTGAAGTTGATTTTCCCTGATCATGCTGCGGTACTGTCTTCTATTACTAGTTACCCCTGAGCTTTTGCTCAGACGTTGAATTTTGTCAAAAGCTTTCTTTTTCTGCATTGAGATCATCACATTTTAGAACATAAACAAAGTCTTAGTAACTGTACGGTGATTTATTGTAGTCTATCAGGCCATCATTAATGGGAATCTGCTTAGTTCTCGTAACTCAGTGTTGCTCCTATGGCCCTGACCACCCTGCCCCCCCTCCCTAACATGGGACCCTTCCCAGAAATCTCCTCCCTGGAATCTCATTCAGAATCCCCATCCTTGAGCCATTCTCAATAAAACCTTACCCTCAGCCTTATCGGAATGTGCAGATAGAGCTGGGAGAACATCATAAATCCAACCCAGGACTTCTGTTACAACCACCAAGACATCACAAATCCCAAAACTCTCATACTTGACTATGGTTGAACCCTAAAATCCCCCTGCTCCTTGCTCCTTGTGTCTCCAACTCTTCTCCAGGCCGCTTGGAGTCCCACTGCAGTGCAGATGAAAGCCCGCGCTCATCTGTTGAGGTCTCCTGGCCACTTTCTTTTCTCACCCACTGGATCTTTCCTAACAGTCATGGAGTAAAACTAGAACTCAGCTGCGAATGCATAGACTGATCAACACCTTGTCGAATGAGGAGGGGGCCATTGAGGAAATAAGGGGAGGATTCTTAAGTTCTTAGAATCTAGTGAAAATGAGAATAGACTATACCAGAACCTTTGGAACACAGCAAAGTGATAAGGGAAAGGTTTGTATGAAAAAGCAGGGTAAGTGGAGGGCATGAAGTTATTTGTTTGGAGAAATACTGTTTTGACCAAATATGCTTTCTGAGATCCCTTTTTACAAAAATATGAAAACAAAGATTTCTGTTAGTAAAACTACTATGAATTTTGAGGTAATGACTCATGCCTGTCTTCAACTTACTGAAATCCATTTAGAAATGCTGAAAACGGTTCCATACTTAAAAAATTACCAATCAAACATAAAGTTTCGAAGATTCAGACTCATGATTGATACTAGACTAAATAATAATAAAGAAATAGCTAGATTTCACAACACTGTAGCAGGTTTCTTTGCTTTTGAAATGGGTATTGGGAGACGCCCATAGAAGAGTTGAATCTAAACAAAACTAATCTTGTTAACAGAGCTGATTATGTATTGTAGAGGAACAAAAGGATACAAAATATTGGAGCCAATATTTCACCTATCCCCAATGATAGCAATCGTTATTGACCATAAAATCATGTGAAATAAATGAATAGGTACCATATTGAAATCCACAGATTTTGAAGAACACCTAAGTTGGCCAAGTCAAGTAAATATGGTCCCTGAAATATGAGGGTGTAGCAGAGGAAGCCACACACCATGATAATCAGAGAAAAGGAGAATGGTCTAGACTGTGTGTCTCCAGCTTTACCAAGTCTTCTGTTTCCCTGCCCGCTTATGTATATTTAAAGAGATGGTGGCAGTGGCAGGAAGGAGTAGCTAAAATGTAGCAGTCTATAAAGCCCTGGAGTGGGTCACAAACTTTGTTGTTATTTTAACCTGTTCCCTAAGCTCATGAACCCTAAAGAACAATTTGTAAAGCTTTCAATGACATGGTAACATAACACCACCGGCCCTGTAATGAATTGGAAATCAATAAAGCATTAAAAATGCAAATACATCCTTGTTAATATGATATAATGGTGAAGAACTTTTAGGCATTCAATTACCATTTAACACAAAAGCCTGTAAGGATTTAATTAGGAATCCTTCACCTAATTGAGGTCAAGATTGTTAGCCGAGGATGTCTAATTAGCTTGCTCGCAAGCGGCCTATCTTCCTTGAAAACTCCCTCAATAATACAATCTTTCCTTAAAAGCCATCCCTACACCTGCACAGACGCACAAAAGGAAGGCACAAGAGTTGTTGACGTCCAAGTGCAACGGTACCTCTTATTCACAAAGGAGACATTTCCAAGACCAACAATGGCAGACTGCTTTCTATCTTTCCAGGATTTTAGCCTTTCACCAAAAGGAAGCACAGAAGAGCTTCCTGTTAGCATATTCAAGTTGCCAACATCACTGACGTTACAGTTTTTGGACTTGGGAGGCACTAAAATCAGTGCTCCTTGAACACAAGCACTAGTAACCACCCCTCTGATAACTGACAACTAGGAAATGAGTCTGTGGGCCGCATGCACACACTGGGAAATGGTGAGATTCACGTTCCCAGTAAAGGTGGGCCAGAGTTTGGCAAGCAACTTAACACTTAGGAATTACTTTAGGAATTTTCCATTTGACATTTCCAAACTGCAAACATGTTAACTAAAACCACAAAAAGGGAAATGATAGCTCAAGGTGGGCTACTGAAAAATGATTTCATGAATAAATAGCGTCCTAGCGCTATCTTATTTCTGGTTGAAACTATGATTATGTGTTTCCACGAGAGGACACAGGCAAAGGGTACTTAAAAATCTTAAATACATATGCAACTTTGGGGGACTGTTTACACAGTTATCAGTGATAAGTTATTAAGATGCACCCATATATTTCAGAATTGCAAGACAGAATATGAATTTCTCTCATTCTCTCTCTCTCTTTTTTCATTTGTGATTATTTTAGACGGTAATTGGTTCCGTGATATAAGGCCAAGTTAATATGACATTTGATATAGTTCAAGTAAATACCAGGCTGGTCAATCCAAAATTAATTAAGATGACCTCAAATCACGGGAGCACTGCTAACAGTTGTTCGATATTTTCCTGTTTACATTCCTAATTGGTTTTTGGACAAATTTTGGTCTTTTAACAAGTAGGTACAAAATTTCAACAGAAAGCAAAATCCAAACTCAAGCCAGCTGGTAAGTCTCCCTTGCCTAAGGGAATAAAGACTCCATTTTCATGTTCTTTAAGACAATGCTTTCATAATTACTAAAGTGGAAAGTACAAAAAAAGGAAATAATCTCATAATAGGGTCATGAGATTTATTGTTACCGTCTGCAGTGGCAGCAAAGCTTGTATTTCCTTCCCCGAAATACTATGGTTTCTACATGTTCAAGAAAAATAAAGGGGTTCCTGGGCGCCGGTGGCTCACGCCTGGAATCCCAGCTACTCAGGAGTCTGAGATCTGAGGATCGCGGTTCAAACCCAACCCAGGCAGGAAAGTCCATGAAACTCTTATCTCCAAATAACCACAGAAAACTGGAAGTGGCACTGTGGCTCAAGTGGTAGAGTGCTAGCCTTCAGCTGAAGAGCTGAGGTATAGCACCTAGACCCAGAGTTCAAGCCCTACCACTGGCAAAAAGAAAAGAAAAAAAGAAAAGAAATGGGGGCAGGGAGAGATGAACAGAGGCACATAATGTATCTAATTGCCTGAGTACAACGCACATGTCCATGTTGCAAGAGGTCGGAAATTTTTTTTAGTTGAGTCACAACAGGTCTTGAAGGAATTCTGCCTTTGAAATTGCCACCCAGATCTCCCACTAGCAATATTTAAAATCCTCATCCCCTGGATGATGTTAGGAATGGCTTGTCTCGAGGAAAAGCTTCCCAATCCAGTCAGGCGTCGGCAGCTCAAATTATAAATGCCTATCACCAACATCTCCAGACAGAGAAGAGGTCATGACAAAACTAAGGTTTGCTCCCTCTCATTTGTGATACTGGATTATAAGTTTTGCTAGTTACCTTTCTCAGTGTGTGTGTGTGTGTGTGTGTGTGTGTGTGTGTGTGTGTGTGTGTGTGTATGTGTGTGTGTGTGTGTGTGTGTGTGTGTGTGTGTGTGTGTGTGTGTGTGTGTGTGTGTTTCCATTCGCTCTGTCTTTATATATTATATATATGCATACACATACATATTTATTTTTCAGATCATATCTTCAGGCCATTGCTCACGATGCTTTACATTAGCTATAACACATAGAATGTGTGTTCTGGGTGCCTGGAATCATTCACATTACAGCCATCACTTACCCCAGAGCCAGGACTCTGTCCATACCCGTTTCCTTTCTGCTCTTTGAACCCCCAAGTTCTTCCACGTGGCAGGGTTTCTTCACAGATTATTTCCTGCTCTTAGAAGACAGTCTCCTCTCATCTATCCATACTGCCTTTTTTCATTTTTTTTATCATCTATTCAGTTATCACTTAAATGTCAGTTCAAATGACATTTGAAGATCTGAGGCATTCTATAACATTGACTTTATACAGAGAGCTTCCCAGACAGTCAGTGGGGATTTCCAGGCTAGAGAGAAAAAAAAATTGTCCCAAATCTTGCAAGTCTGGACAGCAATGCATCGCCCCCAGTGGCCCTCCTGTGCACTGCCCACTAGCGTAATAGCAACAGCTCCTCTGAGCAGCCCGAGGTCTGGATGATAATGAAGCTTCATTTGGTTGAGGCATTCCAACACAGGCATACGGCTCAGCCTGGGAAAAGGACAAGTGGACTCGTGCTAGAATTTTCTGTATTTGGATATTTACATCCAAATAATTGTTTGTGCAACTCATTATATTAGAATTGGATGTTCTTCAATGCTCATTTCATACTTGGCCCATTTGATACCCCAACTCTCCGTTTACACTTACACTTGTAAGTGGGAAGGAGTATTTTACCTGCTTACGCCTTTAGCCATAACTATCTCCTGTCTTTTGTATTGTCCTTTTCTCAAAAAGATTTCAGTATAAAGTCTACTGCTTTCATTTTATGTAAAACCACAACACTGTAAAAGTGAGGTGTAAGAGAAGGTAAAAGTCAGAATTGTCCCAAAGAAAAATAAGGTATTGTTATCAAGCTATGTTAATCACTCACAAGACACGAATTACTAGCTACCATTATTGAAGGAAGAGATATCAAGTGCTACCATCGGAATTGTCAGTTCCAAATGTGAATGTTTATCTCTGTTACTTATTGGTAGGGAACGATAGTCCTGTGATAAATCAGATGATTTACAACCTTTCCTTACTTGTAGCATCTCTACCTGTTTCTTTTCAAGCCTCTCAATCAGTAGCCACTACATGGATCATATATTTTAAATATAAAGATAAAAGAAGTACTCTTTAGTATATTGTAAAATAACATTTACCCAGTGACCTACCTATTTTTTATGAATATACTCAAAATAACATCCTCCTTGTCTTCAGACTCATTTTAAACTTGATCCTAAAGAAGAACTAATAGCTAAGGCAGATGAAAAACATAAAAATAAAATAGTTACACTGGAGATTTCTTTGTTTTCATGTCATAGAGCCAAAAATGATGATTTCATTTGATGCATATGTAAGTCCTCTCCCTCCCTTTAACTTCCTAACCAAAACATCCCCAATGATATGGATTTCTAAAGTTTTATACAGCATTAGACATACAAGAATTTTAAAGTCCTGGTGGTGATACCAACAGGATCCAAACCCCATCCTTCCAACCGTTAAATTCTGCAATTGTAGCATTTTTCTCTGTAACCCCTCACCCATGTGTTTCACCATCTTACCCTCCAAGAAGGGTGTCTCCTTCTACCGACGGTTGATGGGGTAGAGATGGAAGGAAGGACCACTTACCATGAGCATTCATTTAAGGAGGTCCCACCCAGATGGTTAAAGATCATAGGAAGAAGGCTAGTGTGGGACTATCCCTGGTGAAGGTTATTAAAGACTATTTTAAGAACGTGGATATCTGATGTTCTGTTTGAAGTGACATTTGTTGTTACCCTATGCACATTCTTATCTGCCTCTCCCGGATCCTAAGACTTGAAGTAAGTTTTCCAGATGCACATTTTCTGCAAGAATTTGTGATGTATCAGTGATTTCATAGAAGGTCTGGATTTTTTTTTGCCACTGAACACCAGGAAGACACAGACACCAGTACACCCAAGTCTCTGGCAAAGCCAAATATCATCAAGATCCTCACTGCTAACTCCGGAAGTAACACGGATGGGGGGGGGGGGGGGGGGGAGGGGGGAAGCATTTTAGGACATAACACAAAAGAAGGAGCTTTGTGCTTGAAGCCAGTGTTCCTGGCAGGAATGCTTCAGCTGGCATTTAGATGACAGAGGAAGCGGGGAACACAGAAGCGTGGTTCACGGGGCCTTCAAAATTAAAACGAGCCTGACTGTGGTTCCTGGCAGCCTAGGTGACAGAACAGAAGGGAGCTGAATAGAAGCCAGCACTGGGGGGGAAAGGCAGCCAGAAAGCAGCGAGAAATCCAGTCACCTGGGTGGAGAAGACACTGGTATAAGTTGGCCTGAGTCTGCTGTGGAAAGTAAATGGGTGATGTCTGGGGAATACAGAGAGAAGTGGAAGAGTGGAAGGAAAGGGAGGAGATTGGGGAAGGGGGGAGAATGGCACCCCGCAGGTGGGGGGGAGACTGCTCCATGATCGGTTTGCTCTGCCAGTCCCCTCCCATCTCCCATCATTCACAACACTTGGCAAATCACCTCCCTCCCCTGTCCACACCTGATTTCCTGCTCCTCCCCTCCAGTCCCAACAGCTCGCCTTAACTTGAGACCACCATGGATTGGGCAATAGGCAAATGGAACCCACCTCGTGTCACCAGACAAGACCAGAAATAACCCTTGACATGAAAAGACTTTCCTCTTGATCAAACCGTGTTTAGATTTCTGCGAGCCCTTCTCTCTCCTAGCCCTTGGCCGCCTTGCCTCTATGTGCATCCTGTCCTTGAACCTCTAGGTAAGTCCGTGCAGGGAGCCATCACCCACCCTTGATTTCTGATGTCCCTGCGTAACCACGTGGACTCATTGCTGTTCTTCACAGGTAAGTCCTAAGTCTCCTTTAGCAAGAATGAGGTTATAGCCTACTCTTGCTGTCTCTTAGTAGTTTTCCATCCTGACTCCTCCCTCTCCCCTACTCTCATTGAGAGCTAATCATAACCAATATCCCCTATTGCAAGACTCCTATTGTATTAGTCTTCAATAAAATGTCTCCTGCCATTTTAACAAATATCACTGGACATTGAAAGCCTTGTCTGCTTGCTATAAACCCCTCGTAGTGGTGACACATAATTCCTTGCATGTGTTGTTGGATTGGTGTTGCTAATACTCTGTTGAGCCTCATTGCATCTCTATTTATGAAGCGTATTGACCTATAGTTTCCCTTTCTTGTACTATTTGTATTTGCTTTTGTTATTAAACTAGCTCAGGCCTTAAGAAGAATCAATTAGGAAGTGATGTCTCTGCTTCTGTTTTTCTATCATGAAGCACTGGCTCAATTTTCTTTCTTAAATGTTTGGAAGAGCTCATGGAGAAGCCATCTGGACCCGATGCTTTCTTTTTACACGGCAGAATTAATTATTGATTCGATTTCTTTAATAGATACAGACCTATTGAGATGATCTCTTTCTTGCATGGTAAAAATTTTAAGCTTCAAATTTCAAGGAATGGACTCATTTTTATCTGAATTGTAAAATTTGTGGTAAAGAGTTACTCATTATTACCCAAGAAAGTATGTGAAATGCAAACATGTTAAGATACCCTTAGCCTCATTAATTGCAAATTAAAGCCATACACTGATACCACTGCCCACCTATCTCAGTGACTAACACCCCAAACATCAATAAATGCTGGCTGAGATGCAGAGAAAACATTTCTCAAACTTACTGCTGGTAGAATGGCAAAACCACATCACTAACGGAGAGTGACGCAGTTTCTTATAAAACAAAACACAGGCTCATTAGCCGATGTAAGAGTCATGCCCCTAATACTCAACTTCTTAAAAATTTACCCCAGGCATGTACCTGTAATTACAGTACTTGGGTGGCTAAGGCAGAAGGATTGTAAGTTGGAGTCCAGGCTGGATTACCTTACAAGACCCTGTTTCTCAATTCCTGAAAAAAAAAAAAAAACCAACCTGCACCTAAAAATCAACATGGTATTGTTTTATTGATTGATTGATTGATTGATTGATTTTATTGTGAAAATACCGTACAGAGGTGTTACAATTACATGGACAAGGTAATGAGTACATTTCTTATCAAGCATGGTTGCCTCCTCCTTTGTTTCCCCTTCCCATCCCTTCCCATAACATCATGTACATCTCGTTGTTGCAATAGGTCCACCTTTATCCCTATTTAAACAATTTGTTTTTTCCTTTCCTTTCCCCTTCACAAATTATACCAACATCAAATACAGTGAAAACAGGGGTTATACTGTGGGGGAGGGACATACAAAGCAACAAAGAAATCATCTTATAAAGATGTTAGAAACAATTGCAAGAAAGAAAAAAACATTTGAATCCTTATCTTGGGGTTCATTTTGCCTAACATCAACTTATCTGACCGTTTCTGCTTGTCTCAGACATATACTAGTTATTGCAAATAAGGGAAACCCAATATACCTGGAACTCAAAAAATTAAATCCCCCAACAACAAATACTCAAAGAAACAACTGCCCAATTAATAAGTGGGCTAAAGACTTAAAGAAAAACTTCTCTGAAGAGGAAAGAAGGATGGCCAATAGACATCTGAAGAAATGCTCAACCTCCATAGCCATAAAAGAAATGCAAGTCAAAACAGCATTGAGATAGCGCCTCACCCCAGTTAGAATGGCTATAATCAAGAATTCTAGTAACAACAGATGCTGGAAGGGATGTGGACAGAAGGGAACCTTACTGCATTGTTGGTGGGAGTGTAAACTTGCTCAACCACTTTGGAAAGTAGTATGAAGGTTCCTCAAAAGACCCCACATAGAGCTCCTGTATGACCCAGCAATCCCACTTTTGGGCATTTACCCAAGTGATCACAAACAAGACCATACTAAAGCTACCAGCACAACTATGTTTATTGCAGCATTATTTACCATAGCTAAAATATGGAACCAACCCAGATGTCCGTCAGGAGATGAATGGATCAAGAAAATGTGGTATATCTACACAATGGAATTCTATGCCTCCATCAGAAAGAATGACATTGCCCCATTTATTAGGAAATGGAAAGAGGGAAAAAATTGTATTAAGTGAAGTAAGCATGGTATTGTTTATAGCAACTCTCTTCATGGTTTACAAAAGATGAAAACGAATGAGCTATCTGTTAACAGACATGATAAATGATCGATAGTGTAAATGTACAATGCAATATTACTCAAGGATGAAAATGAATGAGCTACTGACCCATGCAAAACAGATGAATCTCAGGGGCATATCCTTAAGTGAGATAAGTTAGACTAGAAAGGAGGCACACAGACTAGGTTTACATTCATATGACTCTCGGGACAAAGCAAATTTAAAAGACAGCAAAGCAGCCAAGGATTGTTAGAGGACTGGACAGGAGTCAGTGAGTCACTAGGGAAGCTATAGAAGTATTAGCATGGTACAAGCAATCTTTACAACTTGGAAGCAGTGGATCAATAACACTATCTATGTATTTGTCCTATCTATAAATGGTAAATCACAAAGAGTAAGTAACCATGTGAGCTGTTTATGCAAACAAAAAATAAATCAGCCAGGACATTTAGGATCCCAGAAACGTAGGCTTGAGACAAATGACTCTTCCAATATTATAAAAGCATGAAATGACCTCACTAAAATCAATGTAGAAAAAAATAGTCAGGCCCAGGCAAGCCTGGCAAATGATGTTTTTTGGCTGCAGATTATAAAGCTCACCACCAAAGGGGACTATACATGAAAACCCTTCTTGCTAATAATGCTTTTTTTCTCGTGAAGGCATATGTTAATTTGGAAAATGCTTGAGATATGTTGTGGGTAAAAAGATTGTAACTCTGTGGTGGAAGGCAGGTTTCCTGTTGGACTGTGGAATTCTAGACTAGTAAATTCAGAAGACTAGAATGAACACTGCAATGCTAGAAGGTAGCAGAGACATCAATATGAAGTATATGCACATGGTTACAGATGAATAGATGAATGGGTACTGACATGACTGCAGATACGTGGTGGTTCAGGATGAAGAGGATAGAAGAGCTTTCTCTTCTGTGATGATCTACATGCCAAGATGCTGACAGCAGTGAACATACCCAGTGTCTCATAATACTGGTCTCAAAATAGAGTTATCCACTACCAGGTAATAGAGTTTCATGAGGAAATCACTGGTTTACTGATCAACAGAGAAAATACAAAATGAACCTTGAAAACCTTGTAGTACAGAAAGTGAAGAAATGAGGGAAGGAAGCGGGGAGGAATAAAGAAATCTTCCCAAAACAAAAATTATTCCAAAGTTATTCCAAAGGGACTACAGGATTCAAGTAGAAGTGGGAAGAAAACCAACACTTAAATAAATTCATCAACAAAATTAGCAACTGGCATATAAACTAAAGTAAAAAAAACACAAATAGGCATGTGATCTATTGATCTAAAGAAATGATTAGATAAATGTGTGGTATAAATGCATGATGGAAGTTTACTCATTCATTAGAAAGGCTGATATAATACTATTTGTAAAGAAATGGAAAGACCTGGGGAAAAACTTGTTAATTGAAGTAATTCAATTTAGATTATGAACTTATAAGTAAATATGCTGGGTAATATGCAAATGTGTACAAACAGGTTAACTGAAATATGGTAGGTTCAAGGGAGAACTCAAATGGTCTGATTCCTTAGAAAGACAAAATCAAAGTACAACCTAATAAGTTCTAGGAATTGGATACTTGAAAAGAGTGGAGTGGGGTCAAGGAGAAAGAGATAGATGAATGAAGAGGAGAAGAGGGGGGAAATGCAGTCCAGATTTCAATGTATATCCTGCAAAATTAAGAGAGTGAGGGAAAGCATGGGTGGGGGAGAGATGGGTGAGGATGTCTAAGGGACGATATAGAACAAGATGTGTTATATTCATAAACTGCTTTGTTAAATGGCAACGTAAAGACAAATTTTTAAAAGAACGTACATAGCTGTACCTTTTATCATGTCCACTGTTAGGAAAATAAACTATGAAATGGCATGAACTACTCTGTTCTTAAAGTGTGCTACTGTACAACAAATATAAGAGAAGACATGTAAAAAGAGAAACATGCAAGAATGGTGTATTCCAAATGTGCACGCTTGGGAATCCTCCTTGTGAGAGGTAGAACGGCTCCTTCGCCTCCTCTAGATCTGTTGGCTGTGCATCCAACTAGCTACTCCCTCCTGCAGAACAGAATAGAGAATGATAGAGGTCAGAACGCTAGGGAGGAGAAGCCCAGCCCAGTTTGCTGTAGCCTGGATTTGAAGGGTAAGGTCATGGAAAAGTCACATGTGGATGCCACATGCTACCTGCCAAGAGGTGTTGAGGAGGGAGAAGCTGGGGAGTTGGTTTCCCCAAACTCATGACCCTAATCCCATGGTGAGAAAAATAATCGCCCGGCCACCTGACTCAGAACAGTCCCCACCGTGCCTGAGATGACACTTTTCAGGGCAGAAAACCAGGAAAACCTCAAATTGTCACATTGCAGAAGAAATGAGAGACAGGATGGCTAAATCAAATGTGATTTTCTGGGCTGGATTCAGGAACAGAAAACAGGCACTAATGAGCAAGATGATGGAATCCAAGTGGAGTCCGGACTTTGGTGAACATTAATGTTCTAATGTCTCTTTCTTAGTTTTGACACATGTGTCGGGGTAATGTAAAATGTTAATAATGATTAGGGAAGTGGGAAAGAAGTATGAGAATTGTCTTCAAGAGCTGTCAGACTTTTCTCTACATCTCAAAGGACTCCCATATCAAGAAGTTGTCTTTTCAAAGTGGGTAGTAGTATTTTGAAATTTAAAAGAAGATAATCTCATAAGGAACATATATATTTATATGCATATATACATATATGTATGCATATATATATATATATATATACTCAGCCCATGATAATAAAACAAAAAGTGGTTTAAACTGAAATGATGGCGTATTTCTAACAGAAATGTGAACTGTGTGAGTCTTGGATAACAGAAATAGTTCTGACCTTCAAACCTAAGGAAACCATACAAAGCTATCTTTCTATGAACCAGATTATCAAGCGGGATTCCTTTCAGATAGAGCAGATGGTGTTTCATGGTTCTTCCTTAAAATCTGTCTTAATTTTGCAAGCAAGGCTATTTCTGAATTTAATTGGGAAAGAAAGCTTAACGCTGGCCTAGCCCATTAAATAAATAGTGGAGATTCCCCTCTTTACAATGCAGGCAAGATGAGATCTCTTCTTTTTTTAAACCTGAGGTGAGTAAATTACTCAGAACACACTGAAGCTCAGACAAGTAGAATCCACCAAAGTGACCAAGTATGTTGTTAGTTGGTGGTTGCACATGGACAGTGCACAGCATGTATAAGAATTACACTCAGAGGCATAATGCAAGATATTAATACTAACCAAATGTACAAAAGCAGATGTATAAACACAATACACTATGCTACAGTATGCAGTAAATGTCATTTTGGTTACAAGGACAACATTACTTACTTTCTTTGAATTTCTAAAATCTAACAGGTATCTCTTCTGATGAGTGAATGAATGCATAGGCATTTGATCTGGCAGATATTATTGAATAGATTTTGTAATAAAGTTAGATGAGCATCTGCATCTCCTAAGTGATGCAAAAATTACTATAATATTCTATTTGGAAAAGATAGATTTTTTTCTCTCTCTCATACCAATATTCTAGTATTGGCACAGGTTTCATTGGCACAGGCTAACATCGAGAACAGAACAGGTTGAATGCAGAATCAAGAAGCCTTGGAAGCAAGAACCCAAAGCTTTATGCAAATGTACCCCATAAAGTCAATTAATTGCTATAGAATGTGCTTGATTGTGAACAGCTTAAATAAAAGAATTTATTTTGTTGTACCACTGCAAGGAAAACAGGTGCGAATATGGTGATTCATTTCTTTTCCCCCTTTAAAAATGTTAAATTGCTTTTCAGTTAAGAAATGAGTGGAAAAGAAAGCAGTTCAGGGTGAGTTTGTGAAAAGAAGAAACAATATTTCTCTGCCCTCTCACATCTAATCCATTCTTCTACTAAAGGGTAAATTTGACATTCTTCCAAGTAACACTGAAACTGTCAGAAAATCCTTAAAAGTTGCATTTAAAAAAATCAATAGTGCCCCTTCTCATCTTCTAAATTGGTCAATTTTGATTGCCTAGTTCCCTGAAACACCCTAGAATTCGCTTGAGTATAAATGGAACTAAGTCAGTCATTGTGAAAGTCATTAAAGACAGGTACCATATTTAAAGCACAAGATATTGTGGGGACATATTAAAATGTGTCCTCAGGTGCTGCTTACATAAAAAATAACAGGGTTCATGATTTCTTGAATGTATTGTCTCCTAGATCAGAGACAGTTAATAAAATGGATATGTGTGTGTGTGTGTGTGTGTGTGTGTGTACATTTGGTTTAAAGGGTAAGCGTGTGTGTGTGTGTATGTGTGTGTGTGTGTGTGTGTGTACATTTGGTTTAAAGGGTAAGCGTGTGCGTGTGTGTATGTGTGTGTGTGTGTGTACATTTGGTTTAAAGGGTAAGCGTGTGTGTGTGTGTGTGTGTATGTGTGTATGTGTGTGTGTGTGTGTGTGTGTGTGTGTGTGTGTGTGTGTGTGATTAGTTGGAGATAAGAGTCTCACAGATTTTCCTGCCTGGGCTGGCTTCAAACCATGATCCTCTGTTCTCAGCTTCCTGAGTAGTTCAGATTGCAGGCTTGAGCTACCTACCAGAGCCCAGCAAGAATTGTAATATTCTAAGGTAGTGGTACACACCTGTAATCCCAGCTACTTGGAAGGCAAAGTTAGGAGGATCACAGCCTAAGGCCAACCTGGGCAAAGATATAAAAACCTATTGAAAACACAACCTAAACACAAAAGGGCTGAGTGATGTGGTTCGAATGGTAGAATGTTAATACAAGGCCCTGAGTCCAATCCCTAGAATTAGCAACTCATACATAGGTACTTACATTCATGCTTACATACATACATATACATATGCATATATATACATATGGTTCTATATTTGTAATTTGTAAGCATAATGTTTTTTCATAATTTTTTTCATAGCAATTCATAGAAACAAATTGAGGAAAGCAGATGTAACTTCCAGCCAAAGAAAATGTTGTAAGCACAGGCTTCCCGTGGGTTTCTCTGACTATACTTTCTGGCTTCAACACTAGGACATCGAAAGGCCTTTTGGGGAATCGCCATCTATGTCTCTCATTTGGCAAATGATGAAAATTCTCCCAAAGTTAAAGAACTCAATGGGACTTTGCTTGTTTGCCTGGGGATGATATATTCTCCGTTTACATCTCAAGTTAAACGTATTACTAGCTAAGTTCTAATTAATTTCCTCTTAGGGTGTGAGGGAGGGTAATATTTCCCTCATTCACTGCTGTGAAAATTGATTTATTTTGTCATATACAGAGGGGGGTGTTTTCAGAGATGAAAATGAGCAGCAGGTACAGCAAGATTCTTTGAAGGAAGCATTTTTTATTCCTTAACAACAATATATTCATATTTGTATAAGACACAAATTAATAATATATGGAGGGCTGAATAATGCATGATAGCAATGTATATAATCTAAAAGCACAGTGTTCCTTTTGTCCAAATTGTTCTAGTTGCCTTTAATGTATCATTATTGTCTTGGTTGTAGTGATATATTTGCTCATGTGAGCTCTATATCCAACCACTATCAAGTTAATGGAAGACCAACATTATATTTGCAGGCCATGTTGAATCTCCAAACTCTGCTTTGTACTTACAAGGTAGTTCTATCAGAGACCAGTCGCCTTGAGTTTTAATCTTCCACTACAGGTTAAGATGAGGATGCTGTCATTCTAGAGAGAAAAATCTTGCGATAATTCTTCTTGTCTAGAACATCACAGAGTGATGTACATTGTAGGTATGCCAGCTCCTAGGTTGCTGATTGAGATATGGATCTTTCTCACTAAAGGACTTACCCAGAAGATGTTGGAGATTGCAATCCCACTGTCTTTCAGGAAGAGGCAGAATCCACTGGGAGGAGCAGGAGAAAGCAAGAGGTACCTTGCCCTTCTGTCTCCTCCATGCCACAGGCCTGGGGTGTACCATGAAACAGATACAGGTAGATACCTTTCCCATGAATGCTCACCATGGTAACAAGAATGACAGATCTCTGAGGATCAGCAATGCTGGTTTGTAGCTAATCATGGAGAGTAAAGTCTTGAAGGATGCATTTTTGGAGACAGACCATCAAGAAATCACATGCAGCAACCAGGATGGATAAGATGGGGGAAGGATTATCCTTGATGGAAGAAACACCAATCAGAACTCTTCAGGCATTGCTGGAGTGTCTTGGTGTTGCTAGAGATCCAATGGCTCGGAGTCCCTAGTAACCCTAAAGGTTCGTGCAGGACTATGGGAGGAACAGGTCTCTGAGAAAGAGGACCCATTCCTCTGTGTACAGGCCTTGGAAGGTCTTAGTCACTCAAGGCCTGATGCAGGCCTTTTCTCTCAATGCACAGGGAGAGCATTTGCCTTCGCCCTTCCAGCAGCTCATTAACCATGGTGGGCTTCCTGAGGCAGGGTCCAGATGGCCTCCTGGAGCACTGTCTCACAATCCCTAGGGCTTACTTGGAGGCATCCGGGATCTTCCTACAGGACTTCTTGCAGTCCACTTCCTTGGGAGCAGCCTTCCTTTCCCTCTCAGGAAGGAAAGGCTTTCGTGTTTAGTTATTTCACTATTAGCAGACATAATATCACAATGGCACATGGGCATCTTCTATTGCTTGAGCTGCTATGCAAAGTGCATAATTAAAAACCAATTCTGAAGCTCTCACATCTCATTAGGAAATACACTTTAAGGGACATAATTTACTTGACCATTTTTTTTTATAAAAGCCCTACAAAAACAGGTGACTCACCCATGTAGAAATGAACAGAAACTTGGCTCTGGCCCAGCATGCTGGAGAGACAGTTGGTTTAGGAGTTCAGGGATTTAAAAAAAAAATAAGCATTTAAGTGATTTCATAAATAGAATTGGCTAGTGATTCTTGTTTGCCTACATGGAGTCTCTGGCTTACAGAAAATAAAAACAAAAACATGTAAACTCCAGTTATAGTCGACACTACAGGAAACAGCACTCAATCAAGAAGGTAGCCTGGTGCTGATGGATCACACCTATAATCTTAGCTACTCAGGAGGCTGAGATCTAAGGATTGAGGTTCTTATCTCCAATTACCCACCAAAAATCTAGAGGTAGAGCTGTGGCTTGAGTGGTAGAACACCAGCTTTGAGCACAAAAACTCAGGGACAGTGCACAGATCATGAGTTCAAGCCCAAGAACTAGTACATACACACAAAAAGTAGCCTTTATCCAATGATATGTGTGTTTTTAAAAAACATGGAGTGATGTTTGTTGCTTATTCTTTCACTTACTTGTTTTAATAAATAAGTTAATTAGCAGCAGTCTGTATAATTGTCAAAAGCTGGAAGCGATCCAAAATGTGTATCAAGATTAAAAAGGATAAATAAGTGGCATTATTTATAATAAAGTTATGTAGCACAATATAATTATAACATATGCCATCCAGCAATGAGAATAAATGAGCTATAAATAAATGTATAACACGAATGACTTAGGCAAGACATAATATTAAATCGAAGAAGACAGACACAAGAGTTCATGGGGTCTTTTGATTCAATTGTGTTTCAAACTAAAAAAAAAATGGAAGCATTAATCTATGTTTTAGAAAAGTCATAATCAAGAAGTGGAGACTAGATAAGAAAATAAGAGAGGATTGTGACATTAAGGCAATGTGTATTTCTTAAGCTGGATATTAACTTTGCCAGGCTGTTTACTTACTGAAAACCATCAGATTACCTACTTAGAAATTGAGTGCTTTTGTGGAATTGTGCTATTATGCAATCAAGTGATCAATAATAATTAAAACCAAGTAGAAAGCTTGTTCAGAGAAAACATCTGATCCTAAAAATCCCAAGGCCAGTTTAGGCATTTCACCCTTCCCAACTCACAGGTGAGTCAACACACCACACACTTCAGTGCTACGAACATTCGTGGCTCAATTATTCCATCTCATGAATAGTACAATTCTCCTTCATAAATAGCACATTATCAGAGACAACATGCTCCTTTTTATAGGTTGTAAGTTACTTTCTAATATCTTCAGATGCCTCATATCTTTTATGAAATTGGACCTTTTGAATAATAATGGTTTGGCAATTCTAGAATTCAATTTTTCTTCTCAAGATGGCTCATTGATGTTTTTTTTTCTAATCTTGTTATTCAGTAATCTTCTTGATTAATTTTGGATACTCGGTATGTTTTGTCATCTGTAGCCTCTAGAGTCTCTGTTCAATTGGATTCGTGGTGGCCCCCAAAAGATTATGTAGTTTTCCTCAATTTGGAACCAGTCTATTCTCTACCTTGTGTTGAGAGTCTTGGTATATGCACAATTATCACTTGGTATCTGAGGGAGCAGAGACAGTTCCAGGATCACACTAGCATCTCAGTCCTATAGATGTTCAAGTCTCTTATATAAAATGGTATAGAATGATGTACACCAAATGCCTATCTTCCTGGTTTTTTTAGATCATGGGTAAGTTACTTACATTACCCCATACAGTATAAATGCTAGGTAAATAGTGAGCATCTATTTTTTAGATAAAAATGAAAAGAAAAATCAACATATGTCTAACATAGATAAGTTATATTTTCAATGTATTTGATCAAGATCTGGTAGAATTTGTGGCTGAAGGGCCCATAGACATGATATGGAGTGGTGATTGTGTCTTCAAGAATGCCTTTAAATCTCAGACAGGAACAACTCTAGTCTTTACTTCTTGCTTGCCTAGAGCCTCAAGGTTACCAAAGGTAGCAAGTTGGTGCCTTCTCAAATGTTTTAAGGATATGATTGTTAATTCGTGTTTGGCATCTAGAAGTATGGCAGAGTTCTTCAAAGCCAACTATGTTCCTGATAATAAATCCAATGTGTCCAATAAATCCAATAAACCAATGTGTCGAGTTTGACCAAAGCTTCTATGAAATCCTGCTCAAACTAAGTGAGCAGGATCAGATCTACACATAAAACACCTCCAAGGTACATTTTTTTAACCCCAGTTAGAATAGCCATCATCAAGAAAGCAAACAACAAATGTCTATGGAGATGTGGCCACAGGGGAATTCTAATACACTGTTGGTAGGAATGTAAATTTGTTCAACCACTCTGGAAAGCAGTATGGAGGTTCCTCAACAAACTAAACATAAAAGCTTCTCTATGACCCAGCAATTCCATTTCTGGGCATTTATCCAATAGAACACAATCAAGGTTAGAGTAAAGCCATCAGTACAACCATGTTTGTTGCCATATTATTCACCTTAGCCAAGATATGGAATCAGCCCAGATGCCCCCTAGTGGATGAATGGTTCAAGAAAATGTGGTATATACATAATGGAATTTTACTCATCTGTTAGAAAGAATGATACGATATCATTTGTAAGGAAATGGAAAGACTTGGAAAAATTCTATTAAGTGAAGTAAGCCAGACCCAGAGAAACAAAGGTTGTATTGTTTCCCTCATTTGTGTTAGCTAGAATGGGCCTATAAATATATAAGTAAATACATTGGGTGATATGCAAGTAGTTACAAATTAATTAGCTGAAGTAGAATAGACTCTATGAAGAGCTCAAGTAGTATAATCTTTTTGACAGACAAGGTCAAAGCCCAGCAAACCCAACACCACAAAATGAGTCCATCCAAGAGAGGGTGATGGGACCAAGTGGAGAGAGGAAGATGAGATGAAGGTGCTGGAGGGGGCGAATGCAGTCAAGACATCATTGTATATACCAGAAAACTAAGAAAAGTAAGGGAAGGGGTGGGTCAAAGCGGGGTGAAAATGTGAAGGGATGACATAACCTGCTCTGTGATATGTCATCTCTTTGGTACAACTACTTAATGATAATTTTAAAGATATATAAATAATAAAATAATTTTTTTAAAAAAAGTCTGATTATGACAGTCTTTGTAGAACTTTCAGACAGGCCAACTAATGACAAGTCTTTGAGAATTGTGCTGGTGGGGAATTTGTATCTTGTTCTGCCCCTTCTGCATATCTAAAATGCGGTTGTTTTTCACTATAATTGCTGGGCTCTTGTTTTTCAAGCCTACCATGGAATTTGAGGGAGGAGCATCAAACCAGAAAACATTCTGATGTGTCAGAGCCCACAACAGTTCCTAAGCAGTTTTTCTTGAGTTAATATTAAGAAGTGAGTTCTTTGCTGCGTTGCCAGAGTTTTTCCTATAAAGCCTGGTTTTTGTCTCCGATTGCAGTGTTCTTATTTCACCAAGAAGAGAATGTTCTTCCTATACTCAACATCAACATTCTTGCTGATGTTAGCTTGGCCTTAGAATAATGTTACTTAAAGCATGATCGTGACCTTTTTTGTTTACTTTTCTAATCATTCTCAATTGTTCAACTAGCAGTTACAATTGCTCACAGGCTTCCACCTTGTTGAAGTGACAGATGGTTTTGTTTTAGAAGAAAGAGAAAAAGCTAAAAAAAGGTAATAATAATCATAGCTCTATTTTTCACAGTAGAACACAATAGTCTCTAACTGTTCAATATTTGTCACATTTGATAAAAGATCTGTAACAATAGACTGGGATTTGTCTTCCACATATTTGAGTGGACATACAATCTCAATTTGTACAGGTTTCCTCTCTCTTTTTTTAAAAATAACTATTTACAAAATGATTTTGATGTCTATTTGGTCTTTTCTGGCTTTGATTTTCTTCCAGGTGATAATGCACACACACAAACAAAAGAACAAATTCTGCTCTTTGTTCCAGGATTCTCATGACATTTCTATGATTCAAGAGAAATTGTGTCATTGTGACCTGTAAAGGAGAAACATCTTTCTTTGGCCATTGAGTGATTACAATTAATCTTTCAGCACCTCAAATAATACTGAATGTTCCTGCTAGTCTTTGCTTCAAAATAGTGTCCCATCTGTGCCTGCTGACTTGTTTATGTGCAAGACAAGTGAACTTAGACTTCTACAGTAAATGGAATCTTCCATTTTTCTTTTTACTGCTATCCTATAAATCCTGTCCTAGGAACCAATTGATCTAAATGATTTCTGGTTGTTGTTGGTTATGGTGGGTGTTTTTGTGGGACTAGTTTACAAACAAAACATTTCTTTTGAGAATGTTACTCATGAAATGGACTATTCAGAAACATATGTGAGTTTTCAAACCCAATTTTCATTAAAGCTCTGATAAGCAATTCTTCCTCTTACCGCATGGGCCCTTTGATATTCTATATGTATTACTAAAAAGACAATCTAAAAATAAACAACTTAGGTTTTTTAATGAATAATGTTGGATTGATCTTATCTTTACATTTTGATCCTTAACAATCCCTTTTGAATTTTGGTATTATTGATAATGTTTCAAAAAAATATCATTAATCAGTGAAAAAGTTCAGAATATCTGAAGCATACACTCTTCAATAAATGGTGTTATGAAAACTGACGTCCAGATGTAGATGACTGAAGCTAGAACTCTACCTCTCATGCTGTACAAAAGCCAATGCAAAATAGACCATATAGCTAAAGTAAAGGTGGAAACTTGGAGAAATACAAGAAGAAAACATGGGAAAAGGTCTTAACAATAGGTAGGTATCTCCTTCTGAAGGGACTCCAACAGCTCAGGAAATAAGAGTGAGGAATGACAAATGGCATTGCATCAACTTTAAAAGTTTCTATACACCAAAGTAAACAATGACCAGAATTAAGAGACAACCTACATAATCGAATAAAATCTTTGCCAGGTATTTATTAGCTAATTAATTCATATTTAGAGTATCTAAAGAGCTCCAAATGTTCAACATCCAATTAACAGACAGTCAAATGAACTAAACAGCTAGTCCTCAAAAGAAGTGCAAAGTAAACTTGTAAAGAAATATGCAACATGTTTAGCTATGAAGGGAATATGAATCAGAACTACATGAGATTCATTCTCAGCCCAGTCTGAATAGCGATTATCAAGAAAACAAATAGCAGCAAAAGTTGGCGAGGACGTGGGGGAGAAGGAACCCTATATTCTGTTGGTGAAGATGTAAATTAGTGCAGCCACTGTGGAAGTCAGTATGGGAAAGCCTCCAAAAACTCAGAGAACTTCCTGATGAACCTGCTATATCACTTCTGGAAGGAATAAAAGTCAGCATATAATAGAGGTCCTTGGACACTCATGTTTGTCGCAGCTTGATTCACAATTCACAATAGCAATAACTAAGCAATGGAATCAGACTAGGTGGCCCCTCAATAGATGAATAAAGAACCTGTGGTATGAATATACCATGGAGTATTATTCAGCTGCAAAGAAGAATAAAACTACATTGTGTGTAGGGAAAAAAATGGATGGAAATGGAGGTCATTATATTCAGTTAAATATGATGGGCATTGAGAAAGACAAATACCATATGTTCCTTCATATGCATAATCAACATCTAGTTCTTTAACTAAAAAGAAGAATGACAAGACTATAAAACAGAGGAAGTATTTGTAGGTGAGAACTAGAGAGAGGAGGGAGCAGGCAAAGGGGTGTGTGGGTATTGAAACACTTTATATGCATGTATGGAAATAGAATAATGAGGCCTGTTAAAATTGTTGGGAAAGAAGGGGAGAGGATGAGGAAGAGTCATGGAAGGGGTGAACTTGATCAAATTACATTCTATGCATGCACAATGGTGCCTGCCCCTCCAGACAATTAATATACACTAATAAAAGGAGAGAGAAATTTTATTTGGCAAATAAAATGGCACATTAAAAATGAGGACTTAGTAGATTGAAACTGGTCTTGCATCAATTATTAAATTTGAAAACACAAATGGATATTGGGGTCATTACATCAATCAGACTTTCTTCTTTCCACAGAACACCTTTTACACCTAAGTAGATTAAAGGCATTTGTTTCCATAACTTTGTACAACTTAAATCAGAATAATTGCAGGTGCTAAATCAGGCATCAATTTTTATTTTGGTTCAGACATGGATTTCTTTACGTTAACTCTCTGCTACCATCTTCTTTTCCGCACATACACCCGCATGGACCTCTCATCCTTCTGATTCATTTGTTTTTAATTATTTCGAAAAATATTCTCACCAGCACTGAAACTGAAATGATCTACAAATTCTTCATACCTTTGACAATCAGCTCTTGCCATGCTGCTTGCACGCTTAGTTTCTCTTTTTGAGAGCAGATTTAATTAGCAAGAGTCATGAACAACACTGAACAAAACAGTCATTTCCAGCCTTTTGTAGATCTTTCAAAGATTAAACGAAGAAGCCAGTTTTTGTCTGCAATAGCCTAAAACAGCAAAGGCTTTGTTGTTCAGGTTTTTCTGACACTCCTCGATCTGAGCTAATTTAATTACTTTCACCAATGATCCTCACTTATGCATAAGATGAGCCAGGTAATTCAAATGCAGAGGATCTACTTGGAAGATAAAACATCCTTGTAGCCACCATCCCAAAACTAGACAAATAGGAACACCATACCTCCCAGGTGAGCCTCAACCTCAAATCATTATTTGCTATTGCTCTAGCTCTTCTCATTTCCAACACAACTGTCCTCCTTGGCTTGCTACTTAGAAACAACAGCAACAAACTTCCTTTCTGGAGCATACAAATGCATTCTATATTTTTACAGGTTGGTTCTATGTAAACTGGTAACTTCTTTCATAAGGTCCCCAATTTTATCTCAACTGATAAAGTCTAACTTTGAATTGGGGATGAGGTAGCAAATAACTGAACCTAAGACTCCAGATGCTCATTTATAATATTTATAGTAATAAATTTTTTAGAGTAGTTTGATAGTCAAACAGAAGGACATTAATTAATAACATTATGATACAGCCGTAGTATAAGACACCCCGCTACACCCACAATAAAATTTCCAGGGGTGTTTAAGTGTATAAAAACATAATTCCATTGTTTACACTCTTACTTAAATTAACCAAGGGTAATTACACAGAGTACTCCTTCTTACGCTGAACAAATGCTTTACTGAGGTCGATATAAAAATTTAAGGTGTAGGAGGGAGTTCCGGGAAGATGGCGGAGGAGAAGCTGGAATCTGAACAAGCTCTTGCATAGAAAGCAGTTTCAGAGTTCCAGTGAACAGTCCCAAGCCAGAGAATCACACCAAGTGTGCCATCACAGGACAGAGAGTTAGTCAAGAGAGGGGAAGCCAAGCAGACACATCTGAGCGCCTGCCAGCAGCTGCCGCTGCGGCGGCAGGGTCGCGGCGGCGACCACCGCCGCGGGGGCATACCTGAGACACAGTCCGGGACCAAGGAGCCAGACGCAGCGGACGAGCGGATTCTACTCAACACCAGCAAGAACCGACAAGGAGCGGACAACTTCATCCTGCACTTTGCAGACCAGAGACGACCCAGGATCCAAGACTCGGCGTGAGTAGAAGCCCGACTTCCTCACTCCTTCTCAGGGAGCAGAGGAAGGAAGGCCACCCCTCCCCCCCCAGCACCGGTGATCTCCATCTTGGATACCGACAAAGCTCGGAGGAGCGGCTAGCTCCAACTCAGGCCTTGGAATAAAACGAGTCATTTAGCAGGTCACAAGAACTTAACGGCGAAGTGACCTCACAGACTCAGTTCCATTCAGGGAAAAGTCACCCAGCTCAGGCACCAGCCATTGGAGTGGCTCTCCTCACCGGGTAACCAGAGCCAGAGGCTGCCCCTCCCTCTAGCAGCCACCACAATCAATTGAAAAACAGAAACCCTGAGAATGGCTCCAGGCTGGGTGCTGTGAGTTTTTTTTCACAAAATAGCCCCAGGGAAAAGCTACTGTTTGTTGAAAGGCCTCAACTCTACCCAGAACCTAGCCTCATCACTGCATCCCCCTCTTTTGTGATTCTCAGAGCAGATCACCCACCCAGTAAACTAACCTGGGAGGGGGATCTCAAAATCTTGGGTAAAGCAGAGCATTTTTCTGCCTGTTCCAACAAACTGACTTAAGAAACCAATCAAGCCACAGGACCTCAAGCTGACCAGAGACTCCAACCAGACTCTGGTTACAGACAAAAGGGAGATACAGGACTCTTCCCACCCCTCCCAAAAAAAAAAAAAAATCAAAGAACTTTTTTTTTTCTTCTTCTTCTTTTCTTTTTTTCTTTTTTTTGTTTTTTTTTTTCGTTTTTTGTTACCTTATATATATAAAAAAAATTTTTTCCTTTTCTAAAACTTTTATTAATCTTTAATTTTTGCCTCTTCTGAAAAAATAATTGTTTTCCAGTAACTTTTTTTTTCTCCTCTTATAATTTTTATTTTAGGAATACGTGAATGTGTGTTTTCCTTTCTTGTCTTCTTTCTCTTTTTCTTTCATTCTTAATTATCTTTTTGTTTTTTGTCTAGCTCTACTGAACTTCTGATCTTTTCTTCTCACTTTCCTATCCTTTCCACCTTTTCCTCTTTTGTTCTTCTTTATGTGACTTAACTCTTGTCCTGCACATCCTCAGATAAACCTGTAGTTAACTAGTAGACCCTATCCCCCATTGTGTACACACTTAATCCACAAACTTATTACTCAATTCAAAACCTCTGAGACTTAAATTCATTAATAGCAGTACTACCTCTTTATACCTATATAATATTTTAAGCATTTTTTTAAAGTTTTTTACATCTCCTCTATGTCCCTCCCTTTCTCTCAACATATTCACATTCCGCTCTAAATAGATGGTCTTTTAATCTCTATAATAACATTAATTTTTACGTTTCTATTTTTTTTCTGGTCTCTTTTCATTCCCCTTTCCCTTTCTTCTTTTTTTCTCTCTCTCTACTTGCATCCTACCCAACCTATTTCCTGCATTGTGATTAGGACATAGTTAACTCTCCCTGTGCCTCCCCACACCAATCTATTCCTATTTTTTACCCACATCTCTCCCTAACCCTAATAATTTCTGGTTTTCCAAATTCTTCTCTGCGGTTCGAAGTCCTTTAACATATAGTTGTTTGATGTCGAATAGATGTATCTGTTGAACTAGATTGTATCTGTAGACTATTGACTGTACAAATGCAAACTTTGGTTGATGGTTGCCTTAAGATAGTGTTCTAGCACAAAACTGGTGCTATCTTCATCTCAAATGGGCAGAGTAAGCCGGAAAAACACAAGAAAAATGGCAAATTCGGGTATCTCAATTCCCAATCTTGATAATCAGGGGTTAGAACAGATAATGAATAATCCAGAGGAGAGTTCCCAAATAGCTCTACAAACACTGCTGGCAAACATGATAAATGAGAAGTTTGACAACGTACAAAGGACTCTGTATGAGCGTGATAGGGAGAGAAAGGAGGCATACCAGAAGTTTATACAGGAATATCATAAGCGTGAGGAAGCTACTCAAAAACTGATACAGGATTTGCGTGAAAAACTTGAGAACACTCAAAGAGAAAGGGAGGAATGGCGTGAGCAGGCTGAGAACACTCAAAGAGATCTGCAGGAATCCCACGAATGGGAGGAAGCTAATCAAAGAGTAATACAGGAATTGAGAGACCAGGTAGAGAACACACAAAGATCACTAAAGGCATTCATGGAATCCATTAACAAAGAGCTGAAGGAAGTCAGGGAGACCACAAAGGGAATGCTGAATGGAACCCAACAGAAGGAATGGGAGCCCAAAGAAACCATAACCAATCAACTAAGTGATTTGAGGACAAACACTGAACACCAAATTAAGGAAGTAAAGAAATTCATACAAGACCTAAAACAGAGCTTCAACAAAGAACTTGAAGCCATCAAAGCTGACCAACTAGAAGGAAAAGAGATAAAAAACAAAGTAGAGAGTCTTGACAGCAGGTTAGACCATGCAGAAGATCGAATCTCAGGGATTGAAGACAGCCTAGATATTATAGAGAAAGAACATACAACCATCCAAGACAAGTCCAAGAAATATGATAGATCTATCCAACACCTGGAAGACACCATCAGAAGGCCTAATCTAAGGATAATGGGTGTAGAGGAGCACCTAGAAACAGAAGTTAATGGTCTAGGAAATTTGTTTAACAGGATCCTAGCAGAGAACTTCCCAAACATGCAAAAAGATAGGCCTGTCCAGATACAAGAAGCCTTTAGAACCCCAAATAGACCAGACCAGAATAGGACATCCCACTGTCACATTATAATCCACACAGGATCAACTCAGAACAAGGAAAAGATCCTTAAAGCTGTCAAGGAGAAAAGGGTAATCACCTATAAAGGGAAACCAATTAGAATCACCTCAGATTTCTCAGCAGAGACAATCAAAGCAAGAAGAGCCTGGAATGATGTATGCCATGCCCTAAAAACAAACAACTATCAACCAAGAATACTGTACCCAGCTAAACTCTCCTTCATAACTGAAGGCCAAATAAAAACCTTCCATAGCAAAGAAAAATTGAAACAATACATCTCCACCAAACCAGCCCTACAAAAGATTCTTAAAGATGTCCTACACATAGAAAACCAACAAGACCGCAATAAAGGCCAAGAAACTGCACCCAAACTGAGAATCCAAGAACCATAGGAAGAACCCAGTTTTCGCAGCCCCCAAGAAGGTAGATAACATGGCAGGAACTCCCAAATACCTCTCAGTCCTATCTCTTAATGTTAACGGACTGAACTCTCCAATTAAGCGACATAGACTGTCTAGTTGGATTAAAAAACAAGACCCTTCTATCTGCTGCCTGCAGGAGTCACATCTTGCCTGTAAAAACAAACACATTTTCAATGTTAAAGGCTGGAACAAAATCTACCAAGCAAACGGACCCCATAAACAGGCGGGAGTTGCAATCTTAATATCAGATAAAATAGACTTCAAATTAAAATTCGTGAGAAGAGATAAAGAAGGTCGCTACATACTAATTAAAGGATCTCTCCTTCAGGAGGATATTACAATTCTAAATATCTATTCGCCAAACAATGGAGCACCCAAATTTATCAAAGAAACACTACTTTCCCTCAAATCCCATATAGATCCAAAGACATTAATTGTTGGGGATTTTAACACACCACTCTCCCCACTAGATAGATCAACTCGGCAAAGACTCAACAGAGAAACCGCAGATCTAAAACAGCTGCATAAATCAACTAGACTTAACAGACATCTACCGAACATTTCACCCAGCAGCATCAGAATACACGTTTTTCTCAGCAGCACATGGAATGTTTTCTAAAATAGACCACATTTTAGGCCACAAAGCAAACTTGTCTAAATTCAGAAACATTGAAGTTATACCTTGCATTCTCTCTGACCACAAGGGAATAAAATTAGAACTCAACACCAAAAGCCACCAAAGAAAGTCCGGTATCACATGGAGGCTGAACAACACACTGCTGAATCATGAGTGGGTCATGGAAGAGATTAGAAAGAAAATTCAAATGTTCATGCTATTCAACAAAAATGAACACACAAATTACCAGCTCCTCTGGGACACAGCAAAGGCAGTACTCAGAGGCAAGTTTATAGCTCTGAGCTCCTACATCAACAAATTGGAGAGATCTGAAACCAACAATTTAATGACACATCTAAACCTCCTTGAAAAAGAGCAGCAAGATAAACCCCAATCCAGTAGAAGGAAAGAAATAATCAAAATGAAATCAGAATTAAATGAATTAGAATCCAAAAAAACTATAGAAAGAATCAACAAAACAAAGAGTTGGTTCTTCGAAAAACTTAACAAAATTGACAGACCCTTAGCAAATCTTATCAGAAAAAGAAGAGAACACACCCAAATTAATAAACTCAGAGATGAGAATGGAAACATCACCACGGAAACAACCAAGATTCAGAACATTATAAGGGAATACTTCTCAAAACTTTATGCTAATAAGTTTGAGAACTTGACAGAAATGGACCTCTTCCTAGCAAATATTGACATGCCAAAACTAAACCAAGAGGAGGTAAACTATCTTAACAGGCCCATATCAAGCATTGAAATAGAAACAGCAATAAGAGACCTCCCAGCTAAGAAAAGTCCAGGACCAGATGGTTTTACAGCGGAATTTTACAAGGCCTTCAAAGCAGAGCTCACACCAATTCTCCTCCAACTCTTCAATGAAATTGAAAGAGAAAGCTCACTACCGAACACATTCTATGAAGCCATCATAACCCTCATCCCAAAACCAGGCAGGGACTCATCAAAAAAAGAGAACTATAGACCCATTTCTTTGATGAACATTGATGCAAAACTTCTCAACAAAATTTTGGCCAACCGACTTCAACAATTCATCCAAAAAAAACATACACCACGATCAAACAGGATTCATTTCAGGGATGCAAAGCTGGTTCAATATACGCAAATCAATTAATATTATTCATCACATCAACAGGAGCAAGAATAAGAGCCACATGGTTATCTCAATAGACGCAGAAAAAGCATTCGACAAGATCCAACACCCCTTTATGATGAAGATTTTGGAAAAATTAGGAATCCATGGAACATTCCTCAATACAATAAAGGCTGTATATGACAAACCTACAGCCAGCATTATACTCAATGGTGAAAAACTAAAGCCATTTCCTCTTAACTCAGGAACAAGACAAGGATGCCCACTCTCTCCACTTCTCTTCAATCCAGTATTAGAATGCCTAGCTACAACAATAAGACAAGATGCAGACATAAAGGGGATCCAAATAGGGAAAGAAGAAAGGAAACTCTCCCTCTTTGCAGATGACATGATCTTGTATTTAAAGAATCCCATAGACTCCACTCCCAAATTACTCAAGCTGATTCAAAACTTTGGCAAAGTAGCAGGTTATAAAATTAACCCCCAAAAATCAATGGCTTTTCTGTATGCCAACAATGAGAAAAGGGTGGCTGAAATTAGGAAAGCAACTCCATTTGTAATAGCCCCACAAAAAATAAAATACCTAAGAATTAACTAAAGAAGAGAAGGACCTCTATGATGAAAACTTTAAAATCTTGAAAAAGGAAATCAACACAGAACTTAAAAAATGGCAAAACTTCCCATGCTCCTGGATTGGAAAGATTAACATCGTGAAAATGGCAATACTTCCCAAGGCTATCTACAAATTCAACGCAATACCTATCAAAATTCCACCCTCATTCTTCAAGGAAATAGAAGAGGCAATCCAAAAATTCATATGGAACAATAAAAGACCCCGAATAGCAAAAACGCTCCTCAACGGAAAGAACACTGCTGGAGGAATATCAATACCAAATTTCAAACTCTACTATAAAGCCATAGTAATCAAAACAGCTTGGTATTGGCATAAGAACAGACCTCAGGACCAATGGAATAGAATTGAAAACCCAGAAATGAACCTACAGACCTATAGCCATCTAATCTTCGATAAGGGAGCTAAAACAATAGAATGGAAGACAGACAGCCTCTTCAGTAAATGGTGCTGGCAAAACTGGTTAACTACATATAGAAAACTAAAGCTAGATCCTTATATATCACCCTGCACCAGAATCAACTCCAAATGGATCAAAGACCTTGAACTCAAAGCAGACACTCTGAAAACATTACAGGATGGAATAGGAGAAACCCTGGGTCTCCTTGGCTCAGGCCGAAATTTTCTGAATAGAGACCCGGAAACACAACAAATCAAAGAAAGGTTGGACAAATGGGATTGCATAAGGTTGCAGAGCTTCTTCAGGGCAAATGTCATAGATAGCAAGATCAATAGAAAGCCCACGGATTGGGAGAAGATCTTTACTAGCCATACAACGGACAAGGGTCTCATATCTAAAATATACTTGGAACTCAAAAAATTAAACCACCCAACAACAAATCCTCAAAGAAACAACTGCCCAATAAATAAGTGGGCGAAAGACTTAAAGAGAAGCTTCTCTGAAGAAGAAAGAAGGATGGCCAATAGACACATGAAGAAATGTTCAACATCCCTAGCCATAAAAGAAATGCAAATCAAAACAACATTGAGATATCACCTCACTCCAGTTAGAACAGCAAAAATCAAGAACTCTAACAACAGATGCTGGAGGGGATGTGGACAGAAAGGAACCTTACTTCATTGTTGGTGGGAATGTAAACTTGTTCAACCACTTTGGAAAGCAGTATGGAGGTTCCTCAAAAGACTTCACATAGAACTCCCCTATGACCCAGCAATCCCACTTTTGGGCATTTACCCTAATGTTTACAAAAAAGACCACACTAAAGCTACCAGCACAACTATGTTTATTGCAGCATTATTTACCATAGCTAAGATATGGAACCAACCCAGATGCCCCTCAGTAGATGAATGGATCAAGAAAATGTGGTATAAATACACAATGGAATTCTATGCCTCCATCAGAAAGAATGACATTTCCCCATTTGTTAGGAAATGGAAAGGCTTGGAAAAAATTATATTAAGTGAAGTAAGCCAGGCCCAAAGAAACATAGGTCCCATGGTTTCCCTTATTTGCAATATCTAGTATAGGTATGAGTCAAGCGGAAAAAGTCAGAGAATGTGATGTTAGGAAAACGAACCCTCAAATATGTATTTTAATGTTTTTGTTTCTTTCATGCATGTGTTTCTAACGCATTTATAAGATTATTTCTTTGTTGCTTTGTATGTCCCTCCCCCACAGTGTAACCCCCGCTTTCACTATATTTGATGTCAGTATAACATGTGGAGGAGACGGGGACAAACAAGTCATTTAAGGATTCAGGTGGACCTGTTGCAACAATGAGAAGTACAAAATATCATGTCAAAACCAGCTTTACAATGTCGGTGTGTGTGGGGGGGGTATGATTGGGTGGGGGGGAGGGGGGAGGCTGGGAAGGGAGATGAAGGGTAAACAAGGAGGAGGCTGCAATGCTTGGTAAGAAATGTATGCATTATCCTGCCCATGTAATTGTAACCCCTCTGTACAGTATGTTCTCAAATAAAATAAAATAAAATTAAAAAAAAAAATTTAAGGTGTAGCCAAGCAGCCAACCTACACCTCAGAATTCATTTTTATTAGAAAGTCATTCTGGATGGAGACCTGCTCCTTCTCTACTGGGTCTGTGGAAGCCACCTTTTACCTAATTGGCTTCCATGGTCATGCACAGGTCGATTTTCGTGCTCATACATACGGAGCAGGATTGCCTGGGATGACCACAGTAACTTGACATCATCAGCCATTCTAAATGACCATGTGCCCAGAGAAACACTGAAAACCCAGCAGAAGCTGTCACCACCAACTCAGCAGAAACTGTGGGGAACCGCCAGAAGTTTGCACAATGAAATGAATGCAGAAGGAAGAAAAGACAACTGACGGAGGATTGGAAAGCTTTGTACTTTGTTGTTACTTTCCCTCCACCCAACCCTGCTGTCTATGTGGAAGATGCCACCATCTTGCAGAAGTTCCCTATTGAAATTGAATCAAAGCCTAAATTCTTATTGGCAGGAGCCTGGGTGTTCTTCATAAGAAATCTGCAGTAGTTGATGACTACCAGAGACATTGTGGCTTTCCATAGTCTTTTCTGTAGACATGGCCTGCCCACCTTCCAGAGAAGGCCCTCTGGAGCCTAGATAAAGCTAGGCCTCAGATGACTGATGGGTCTGTCCTTTGTCCCTCTACTCTCAAAAGTAGAGGCCCCACATGCACACATTTCATGTTTTATGATCATTTGCTGACAACACAGTAAGTTGCAAGTTAGCATGAAGTACAACCTTGCTGAGAGCTGGTGGCTCACTTGTAAAAAATTCTAGCTACTCAGGAGGCTGAGATCTGAGGATCATGATGCAAAGCCAGCCTGGGCAGGAAAGTCCATGAGACTCTTATCTCCATTTGCCAGCAAAAAGCCAGGTATGGATGAATGGCTCAAGGGGTAAATCACCAGCCATGAGCAAAAAAGAAAAATAAATGAGAAGTTCAATCTAACCAGAAGAAAGTTATGGCAAAGATGATTTTAATGTTAACTGAAGAAAGGAATCTCTTGGTCTGACCATGTGAAAATAAATGAACAATATTAAACACAAGGATGCTAGTAGATGGCTGTCTCTCAGCCATCCTCATCTGCCCCTAAATGGCAGAGCTGACAGGTTATGGTGCTACTCAGATACACTATATAGGGAAATCACCATAGACCACCATGTTGAATTTTCTGTGAGGTAATTTCCCACACATTTCTACAGCTTTAAAATCACTCATTTCCTTGGACTCTCCAGTTGCTTGGCTTGGAATCTCAGTCTATAAAATTAATTAGGGATGCAGGAAAAAATGGAGATTTTTTTTTATTAGGGCATTTCATAACAACATTATTTTGGGAAATTGGCAAGTAGAAATTGCATTTCCTAAACCTAGGTGCACAAGCAATTCGACCTTTCTTTATTTTTCTGAAATTGAACTTTATTTCTTCTTCTTCCTTTTTTTTTTGGAGCTTCTACTCTTGCAGGCATTGTGAAGTTAATTTAATTTCACCCTGTCTCCCCTTAGCTCCCACTTCAGCAACTTCCTTAGTGATGTATCTAAGTTTCATGCACCAAGATGTCAAAAGAAAAGATCTCTAGTGCAGGTAGTTACTGTAAGTCTTCCAGACTCTTCTGGGATACGTTCAGTCCATGCTAGTCAATGACCATTGGTCTAGAGCATGGCTATTTTCCTCAAAGTCCCAGAAGGGCAAGTTCAGTATTGCTATCTTGTTGTTTTTGCTATCTAGTACACATCAGAAATTATTCTTGCTAAATTATTCTTGCTACATAATCATGGCCAAGTTGCTAGAAAAATATATAAAGCCCTTGACAGTATACAAGCAACTCAACCACTGTACTATTTAGTTGTAGAGATTTGAAGGTTTCTCAACTAGGTTGTAAGTGTTGGGAGTTTTGATGCAACATTTCTTGGCTTGCTTTGGGTAGTGTCATAGTGGTGACTGTCCTTGTTGTTCATCCTATTTTTGAGGCAATTCACAGAGAAAGTTCTGGTGCTTGAAATGGGGATAGAAAGACCACAATCAGTGTTGGAGGGATTCTGAGCAGGATTTGTCTGAGGATGTCTTTCTAACTCCACATTCAGTAACATTTAAAGAGCACTCTAAAGTTGATCATGGCAGGATTATTCATACCCTGGAAATTTGTAAATGCTTTTAAATAAGGACTTTTTGTATCCTTTTGAGAAACAATGAATGAATGTTCCACTGGCCACAGGAAATCACAAAGAAAAGAAAAGCCACTGCTCATGAAAAGAGCAAACTACTATGTAACTATGAAGGTAAAAAGGAAGAAATAAACTGAAACATCCAACAATTATGAAAGAAGCAAATCAATATTTTCATACAATAGCCTATCATGCAACCTCAAAAATCTCGTTTTTGAGAATCGCTTACTCAACAAAAAGAGCAATGTTCATTTGAATAAAATGTCTACATTTTCATAGAAAAAAAAGTCATGACAAGAAATAAATTAAAACCTTAAGCACTTACTTAACATGGATGGTAGGGTTAGACATGTATTTTCTTTTTTAAATGCAGTCAAATTATAATTTTCACCCATAACTGATATTTCTAAGAATATAACTGTTTTAGATATTTGAAGATTTCCTTGGCTTTTGCATGTGCGAGGCAACTGAAGAACTTAGCTAGAACATTTTCAGTGAATGTGACGGACGTGTTTTCTGTAGATTCAAAACTGGAAGCACATGAGTGAATTTAAAGCACATTTCTAAACTTCTTGGCTATACAAGAAGGGAGAAAGAAGGCAATATTGGGCGGGAAGAGGGTTCTATCTATATATTTCATGGGAGTTCCCCAGAGTATATTTGTGGCTGGATGGGAGTCAGTGGAAAAGCAAACACTTTCAATATTAATTCAATGCCTCGATTTTCTTCTACAAGGGACAAACCTGCAGAGAAAGTTCTCCTGGGCGGGGTAGGTTTTGAGATAGCATAATGGAAAATTAAGAGTTGCTGTGCTACGCATGGCGGAAAGCTGGGCAGTGGGCAGCACAATCCTTCTGAGCAGCCCTGGAGTCCGCTGGGCTTGTATTCCCAGAAGGTGTGATGACACCAATCTGCTCCAAAGTGTGATTTAATCTAACAGTCTGCAGGCGTCGGGGTGTGGAGCAGGTGACCGATGGGTTCTGAGAGATGGGGAAATGGAACCCAAGTTTTTACTCATGTGCAAATTCAGAGACTTGGGAACCAGGAGCGCTGGAGTGGTCATTCCTGTTTCATAAATGAGTCCGGGTTTGGGAGTTCGCGTTGTCCTAATTGTCTGCTGAAGGCGGACCACGGGAGATCCTGCCTCTCTTCCCTGCAGAGTGGCTCAGTCCATGGTTGTTTATTTGACATTGTCTTCCCACAGCCTCTCTCCCAGGATCACCTTCTTGTGCTCCATTGTTAGGTGACTAGAATCTGAGAGGCAGCAGCATGGAGTCACACCAGCAGAGTGAGCAGTTGCTCCTGTGGGGATGAGGAGATTTCTCTGTGGCCTGTGCACAGAGCTCAAAGGCATCCCAGAGCCAGACACCTGAGGCTCAGGCCTGTCAGCCTCATTTCTCAGGAGGCTGAGATTTAAGGATCACCGTTCAAGGCTAGCCTGGACAAGAAAGTCGGTGAGATTTTTATCTCCAATTATCTCCCCCAAGTGGAGCTGTGGCTCAAGTGGTAGAGTGTTCACCTTGGGACAGAGCCCATGTTCCCCAGTACAAGCACCAAGACTGGCACCACAGAAAAAGGGGGAGGGAGGCGGAAAGAGGGCTCTCCCAAGACCAAAGCAACACCACCAAGACCATCTATATGGTCCCTAGTGAGGTAAATGTCCTGAAAGTAAGCATCTTCACACTGATCAGGTTTTGTGTGAACACTGAACGTGTGTGTGAGGACTGGACATTTGATATTGCTCTCCACTTCGAGGAAATAAGATAGAAGGATAGTATCTTTCAAGAACTCCACAAATACCTATTTTCTCATGAGGGTAATACAATAACCTACATGGATTTCCGTCTCATACTTTCCCATTAAATTACAAATCAGACGTGATTTTCCCCCCTCTATCATCAAGAAAATTACTTTTAATCATTGCTGCTAAGCATCTTTGAGGCTGTCTAGTTCTGTGTAATCATATAGTCCAGAGGTTGTAGAGATTCATCAAAAGCTACCACAGACCAGGTCTAGGGTAAAAGAGAAGGTCCAGATCTAGTATGGGAAGAATTAGGTCTTCTAGGTATGAGAGAGGTTACTGCAGAATTTTATACATCCCTACCAGTGTTATAGAGCAATTCTCATATATCTGTATGTGGATTCCTAATGAGTCATACATCTTGGGGTTTTTCTTCTTTTGAAAAGTTAACTATGTCTTCTGAATTAAATTAATAAATGCATTCTAAGCCAGTGGATGAGAGAAGAAAAATATCGCATATTCTTTGCCTGTACAAATCAGTATTTGTGTCACATTTCTACAGATAGCTAGGAGATAGTCTGGGAAATGTTTCTAAAAAAGAGCATGTAAGAGCCTTTGATGATGATGCTATTTATTGAACAGACACATGCTCCTCTTAACATTGTTCTTTGTGTTGTATTACTTCATTTAATTCTTCTCCTTCACCCTGCTGAAAAGCGCTGTTAATATTGTCATTCTCTTAAAGAAAAATATAATAGAAATGGGGTTAACTCACACGATAAGATGCCTGCCTAGCAAGCCGAAGGCCCTGAGTTCAAACTCTAGTGCCACCACAAAAAAAGAAAAGAAAAAGAAATGGAGAGAGATAGGTTTTCATGTAAAAGACTATTTGCTAATACCTAACCATGATTACTCAGTGCAAGATTTTGTTATTATTTGCTCCACTTATAATAAGGCTTAGCTGTTAAATTTTATGGCTTTCAAAAATGATCAGATTTTAAAATTTGTTTATCCAGTGGGATTCATTACTTTGCTTTCCAGCAGCATGTTATTACACTGAGCTGCTTTTATGTCAAGAGGCATACTGCTTCAAAAACACAGCCGATCTGGGCAGTAAAATCTTTTGGCTAAACTTCTAATGACTGTTTGTATTGACAACGGTGAACCTAATACACCTCTTAGTTCAGATCAAGAGCCAAGACCCAAATTTTAAAATAATGTGACCACTCATACATTTCCACATTGGCCATAAGAATAGTATGGTACTCTGGGTTCCTTTGATTTTCCCTAATCCAATCCAATTTATCTTTGTGTTTCATTGAATCTTAAGGTGCAGTCATTCAGTGAAAAACACACATCATTTTCTAAGCATCACTGAACTCTAGCTATGGGATTTTGTTTAAAAAAAAAAACACCACATTTCAAAGGAGAAACGTAACCATAGGATGTGTTCTGGTTCATTTTTATTAAAGCACTGCATGACATGCCCAAATTACTCTCTGGAGCAATACAGCAGAAATGTACAGCAATGTGGGCTTTAAAGCAACTCTGAAATCTTCTTGGGTTAAGGTGGTTTTTAATCAACATATCCCATGGAGGATAATAAAGTTTATCCAAACTGAGGAAAATATCAGTTTGGAGCTCCAAAATTAGAAGTGGCCCATTATTTGGAAATACTGAAAGATTTCTCTGTCAAAGATGCAAATTCTCAACTTCTCCAACCCAAACACAACTGTCTTCCCAACACAAGACTGAGGAGAATTCCCCCAATTTGATTAGTTTACACCAAGACATGTTTCAAAAAGGGAACTTTGCTCCAAAGATCATTTCAGTGAGACCATGACCTCCTGAGCTCTGGAAGTTATTTGATAAAGGTTCAGACACGTGATCCCTTGATAAGAATTCTGATATGTGTGGGCTTAAGGACTTGGAACTGCAGCTTTCCTTCCCATGAATGAGTTCATGATTCACCACCAGATTCTAGCATTAAAACTCCTCTTCCAGGCACTGCTGGCTCATGCCTATAATCCTAGATACTCAAGAGGCTGAGATCTAAGGATCCATAGTTCAACACTAGCCAGGGCAGGAAAGTCTGTGGTACTCTTACCTTCAATTAACCACCAAAAATCCAGAAGTAGGAGTGGTAGAGTGCTAGCCTTGAGCAAAATAGCCCAGGAACTGTGCCTAGGCCCTCAGTTCAAGCCATAGTGCCTATCCATGCGTGCATGTACACACACACACACACACACACACACACACACACACCACCCAACTAATACTTTCTGAGCCAATGAATGGTTTCTACTGATCACATTGCTCCCTCCTCCCACTCATCTGTACCTACTCTGCCTCTTAACTACCCAAACCTCCTAGCATTGAACTGGCTGGAATTCAGATCCCAAATCTGTGACTTGTATGATTCAGGGCAATCATTAACCTTCAGCCAACCTTGGTCTTCAAATAGATTGTGATGTTTAATTCAGAAGAGTCATTGTGAAGAGTGAAACAGATATTGTGGGTAATTACATATAGCTGGGAGGCTATAAAATAACTTGGGAGGGCATAAACGTAACATTGTGATCTATAGGCAAAATAGCATACTGCAATGAAGAAAATAGTAGAAAACTAGGGTAAAAAATTGTAAGGAGCTGGGCTTCAGTGTCTCACACCGGTAATCCTAGCTACTCAGGAGGCTGAGATCTGAGGATCGTGGTTCAAAGCTAGTCTGGATAGGAAAGTCCACAGGACTCTCATCTCTAAATAGTCACAGAAAAAGCCAGAAGTAGTGTTGTGGTTCAAGTGGTACAGCTCTAATCTTGAGCAAAAGATCTCAGGAACAGCACCCAGGCCTTGAGTTCAGGCCCCACAACCACTACCAACAACAAAAAATAATATAATGATATATGCCACAAAGTTATTACAAACTATCATCCTTAAAAAATAATGGTGTAGTTTCCCTTTACTTATATGATAATTAAAAATTGAGACATTATGCCTTATGAACTTTGAATGGATAAAACTGGTATTCAGTCTTACTGTAAAGTCAGTGGGAATTTATTTTTGAAAAACAGTGTATGATTAAGAGAAATAAAATTACAGACATGCCTAAAGTGAAAACATGCAAGAGTAATAGCTACATTTCTCTGGATAATAAATAGAGCCCTACATATCTATGGGCAGCAAATAAGTCATAAATATTTTTTTGTTAAGAAATGTCTCTCTGTCAACCACACTTCTAAATGTTTTCTATGCATGGCTTCATTTAACCATTGCTCCAACTTTATGAGATCAGTAACGTCATTTGTGCCATTTTTGGGGGGGTCAGTCATGGGGCTTGACCTCTGGGCCTGGGTGCTGTCCCTCAGCTCTTCAACTCAAAGCTAGCGCTCTACCACTTGAGCCACAGCGCCACTTCCGGTTTTCTGGAGGTTCATTGGAGAGAAGAGTCTCACGGACTTTCCTGCTTGGGCTGGCTTTGAACCACAATGTTCAGATCTCAGCCTCCTGAGTAGCTAGGATTACAGGTGTGAGCCAGCCATACCCGGCAATTAGTGCCATTTTGCAGGTGACAAAGACGTTAACATTCAGGGTGAATGGTGACACTTGTCCAGAGTTGCAATGGAGACAATTAGCACAGAAGGACCAGAACCTTACTCCCGAACTCCAAAGCTCTTGACATCACTCCCTTTGACTCTTCTCTTTGCTCCTTCCTGCGACAGCAATCTTGGCAGCCGCGGGGGGGGGGGGGGGGGGGGGGGGGGGGAGGGGGTGTGTCCAGTGGCTTTGGACAATCCGCTGTTACCTTATCAGAAACTGTATGAGGCAATTATTCACTTTAACATAAAAACCAACCACAGTGGAAAGATTCGCATGCCAGAAACTTGAAAATAGTAAAAATCCAAGCCCCCACTTCCTGTCACCAGAGGTGTGACAGTCATTTGCCAAACCCATTCAATTAGAGGGACTGACGCCTGAAGATCAGTTAGAATCTTCTTTGAAAGGTTATAGAATAACCTTGAACCTGTCTCTGTTTTCCTAAATATTGTTTTAGTCATTCTTTAATCCTTTGGAGCGAGTGACTCTTATTTCCTGCTAAGGACATTTTTAAAATCTATATTTGGGGTAACAACAGCATATTCTAGATTGCTAAGTGGCACTTAAGAAAAACTGAGCAATGAATGATGCTTTTAAATCAACTATCAGTGGACTTAAGCCTTACTATATTAAGTTTTGCTTCCACCCCTGGCTTTTCAAGGTCTCTTAGAGGAAGAAATGCTCCTTTTTTCAGAAGTTGTGACATTACATCCCTGCCAGTCATTTATAACATCTGGATCATCCTGAAATTTGGGGGTATGAACATTGGGCTTGGAAACAACTGTCTAGCAGAACCTGAACACTGTTGCTGTCTTAATTTATACATTGGCAGTTCATCTCTCACCTGTACATGCGCAAGGCTAACTCCATCCGGGGGAGAAGTCATTATTGTGGTTGATGGGTACATAGTTTATTAAAGCTGCATGATTTTTTTGGTATTGCTCTGTCGTCAATTTCTGCTGGTTGAATTTCTAGACTGTCCAAATTTTCCTGTCCTAACTTTTAAATGCATACTTGAGTTTAAGAGTTCATCAGTCACTAAAAGTCTAAAAAGGGACATTTAATCAAGTTTAAGTCCATAACTAATAGTTTGATATTCTTTGTATATCAAAGGAAGTAGACAAATAGCAACACACTCTCCCATACAACATCAAGAGAAATGGAGCCAAACTTGTTAATGCTAGGCAAATACTCTACCACGGAGCTATATCCCAGCCCCAAAGAAGCAGTTCTTAGTCTCTTGTCTTCTCCTTACTCTTCCTGCTCCTTCATTGGGATGAACTGTCCTTTGAAAGCATGTGCAATTGAAACTGTTCCTAGTGGTTGCTTGCAGACAAATGAATCCTTACAATAAGTTTTCGTATGGCTTGAACCCTTAACTATATGAACAAGAATGAAATGCATACAAGAAAGTAAGTGTAGCAAGTTTCTTTAAAAAATAAATATGTTGTAGAACAGTAAAGAATCCATACAAATTCTATGTTCCAGAGATGAAATTACTTTGTCTTGCAAATTGTATTACCATTGAATAAAATTCAGACACCCAAGCCATATCTGAGTCATTACTTTAAAACTGCATTGCTATTAGAACTTAACCTAAAAAAGGTTCAAGGTAATGAATTGATTTTCTATTTAATTTCTTGCAGTTTCAATTTGGGGGAATGCTTTAAATATTGTTTAGCTTTGCCTTTTCCGTCCAGTTTATACACCCTGACTTCACTTTGGGGGCACAGGAAAAAAGTCAGAAATTTCACTGATCATCTATTCCAGGGCTAGTCCCAAATCCTTCCAGCTTCTTTTGGAAGGAAAACTAATTTTAACAGCTGTTCACATTATTCCAGAAACCAATGTGAAATAAAACCAACCTCAACCATGAAATAAAAGTAAGAATGACACTATGAGTTCATTCAGATTTTGACCAGGTAATTATTTACCATGGATTACACCATTTGAATGACTGATTGATAATCTTTCCAGAAATTGGCCTATCACTGATGAACAGGTTTCATATAGAGTTTTATCTTTGGTAATCTTGTTCCCCAGGGAATTGATGAATTCTGTGTGACTAAGCCAATACTCTTATGCCGAATGAATGTTAAGTGCACTGATTAACTTTTTCACACACATTTAATATCTGTGCCCCAGATGTTTCCATCTTACTTAAAACCACGCACCCCAAACCAACTCAAATGACAGTTCCTTTTCATCTGAGTTTAACTTAAATTCAGAATTGCAAGTAGAATAACGATTTCACTTTCATCCAAAATTATTTTGGTGAAAAATTAGATTTGTGGGTAATAGAAGATGACATGCAGCTGACTTGATTAAGTCTCAAATGCAAGCCTCTTGCTGACCCATCTAGAGGCATGATGTTAACGTTATTGATATAACAAATGTTACACAAATGGAATTATTTGTGACTGTATTTCAACTCATGTGTATCAAAAGATTTGATATAGCAAATTACCCCTACAACTAGAGAAGGTTATGCTCATCACTGTCATAATAATTTAGCTCAAAAATATGTGCCAAAATTATAATTATCCTAATCAATTACTGCTTTTCTCATTCAACATATTTAGTAAATGCGTCTTAACTTGGCATATACTGTTTATGATTTTCAAACATATATCAGGGGAAATCCCCTGGTCATCATTAAAGAAATAGGTTATCTACCGATTGCTTCCTCTTTCAAGGCATTGAGTCCTCACTTTACTAACACATATATTTTCTCTATTCCAGAAAGATTCTAAGGCTCTCATTTGTTGTCCTGGAGCTTGAACTTAGGGACTGAGCATAGACCCTGAGCTTTCTCCTTCAAGGCTAGCATTCTACTACTTAAGCCACAGCTCTTCAACTGGTTTTCCTGTGATTCATTGGAGATAAGAGCCTCAAGGACATTTCTTGCCTAGGCTGGTTTTGAATCTCAGCCTCTTGAGTAGCTAGGGTTACAGACATGAGCCACCAGCACCTGGCTGAAGGCTATCATTTGTGTGCCTTTCCATATTAGCTATTTCCTGCCTAAAAGAGTGACATTCATTGCTTTGGGAATCATACCTGTACTAGAAATGTTAAATAAACTAATGGCACTATCAATATCCAGAGGTATAAAAATTCTCCTCTGGACAAGTCGATGTTTTTATGAGAACCTCATAAGAACGTCTGTATTTCATGTTGATGAGCCTTTCTGTTTCCTCTACTGAGTTCTAATCCATCACAGTGTAGAACAAAGGACTCATCATTGTATAAGTAACCCAAATAAGCGCTTAATATTGTAGTTGGTATTTAATAATTATTCTGTCAAAGTCCAAGTGAGAGAAGATTAGGATTTTTTTTGGTATTTAACATGCAAAGTCATTTGGCTCTACTGAGTATGAGCATAAAATACGCTTTCTTACAAGTAGGATACTCTGTAAATATTAACTGAGATAAGGTCATTTACATTAATTTACGTGATTATCTATTGAATCCATACTATATACCCAGCATTAGTTAAGTACTTTGGGATATTAATGATTTCTTGTCTTATTATACGTATATTATTAAAGAGCCAGACTGATGGCAAAAGCATTAAATAAGTGTATATTATAAGGAGTGTGTGTGTGTGTGTGTGTGTGTGTTGTCTTGAACTCAGCACCTGGCTTTTGTCTCTTAGTTTTTTTACTCAAAGCTGGTACTCTTACCACTTTGGGCTTCCCATTTTCTATCTTCACTTATCAAACTCCCCTTCTGTTCACCTCACCTCACACCTGTTACCACCAGTTCTAGTGTTTGGGTATTCATTGTGTTAAACTGTAAGTTAGCTGATCAAAGGAGTTACACCATTTGAATCTTCCGATGCATATACCACAGATTTACATATAATATGCTATGTCCCTGTATATGTTTACATATATAGAAAAGAAAAGAAAAAAAGACAATCTCTTCAATAAATGGTGTTGGGAAAACTGGATATCCACGCACAGAAAATTGAAACTGGATGTCTGTTTGTCACCTTGTACTAACATCATTTCAGAATGGATCTGAGAATGTTTAATGACATTGCTGGCAGCTGACGCAGATCATCTGAATGTAAGGCATGACAGACAGGAAGCAAATAGGACCACAAGGACTGCGACCTGAGTTTTTGGGAATTTCCACCAATCATGATGACTCAATGAGATGGTACAAGTTGATGCGCAGGGGTGGCACGGACAAAGAAGGAATAAAAGACATATTTGCACAAGTCTATTTTCTAAAAGAAAAATTGAAATGCCAAATAGAAGTGATCTACATTTAAATGGAAACATTTAAATATCACCATTATTAATACATGCAATAGAAAATGCTACATAAAGCAATCAAAATAAATCAAAAGCATCAATAGTAACAAAATTATTAAATTATCTACCCTGTAAAAAATTGATAAACTATGTATTTAAGGCTCTTAGAATATGTTACAGAAATCCTCTCATTAAATTTCAAGTGTCACTGATGAAATTATTTTCTTTCCATAATTAATTTCCATAATTAATAAAGGAGAGGATTTTCTCATGATTCATTGATTTGTGAGCTTGTGAAATTACTGAATTGGATAACACATGGGTGTTTATAAACTATGATGGGTTATAGTTTATTAAAACAGCTATAAGGAATGGCTATAAACATAGCCTTCTTAACGAGCCTTCAAGACTCCGCATTTTCTTCAAAAAGCATGTGGTTTTTGCTCCAAGAAGTTCAGGGAACTAACATTCATCTGCTTTAAGTAACAATTGAGATTGATATACAAAATGTAAAGCAAATTGCCTTATTTGCAAAACAGATCAACATTAACATAAAGTGATTTTGAATAATGGCACTATAATTTCTTTAAAAAATTCATAATTCTTAAAGGAAACTCTGTATTTAAATTTTTATTATAATACCAATATAAATATTAACTTTTGTATTTTATGACAATAATGCCAATTGATATAGTTTTTCTATTTTATTAGATTAAAACAATGTTAATATGTCTAACTTTTTTGTCTTGTTATATGAGCATAATGTCAATATAAATATGTAGTTTGTTGCTGGGTGCTGGTGGCTCATACCTGAAATCTTGGCTGCTTGGGAGGTTGAGATCTGAGGATGGAGATTAAAGCCAGCCTAAGCAGGAAAGTCTGTAAGAATCTTATTGCCAATTAATCACCAAAAAGCCAGAAGCAGAGCTATGGCTCTGCTTTATCTGTATTATTTTGTATGGCCTCCTTTCAAATGTAGGAAATAAATCTTTATGTGTTGCATTTTTGTTTTTAGTTTACGATTTATCATTTAACTTGCAGTTTTTCTTGAGTTTGCTATGTGAGTTTGCTATAGCTATCTATATAGTGATCTATATATAGGTAGATAGATCGCTATATAGTTATAGTTTATTTCTTATATACTATAGCAATCTATATAGTTATAGTGATCTATATAGCTATATAGATTGCTATAGTATATGAGAAATAAACAGTATATGAGAAATAAACAGTAAATATCGATTTAGATTTTTTTAATGTTTTGTGCACACTTATCTATCTCCTGAATCTGGTTTTGTATAAGTTCCTGAGGTTTTAGAATCTTGACTAAATCTAAACAATATCCTATTTCAAAGTGATAGCTATTGAAGTGGAGAGCAAACGAAAGCCAAGCTCCATAAAGATATAAACATTTTAAAGTATAAACCTTTAAGTTTCACCTTACCTTGCAAAGACATGGTATAAAGATTTAAGTCTAAAAGGCTTAAAAAAAATGAAAGGAAATAAAAATAGTGAAATGCTTGCCAACAGAGGAGTCATGATCAAAATATGTTTTCTTTATCCTGGAAAAGTAGGACTCCCTAGCCGATGTTGAAACCTCGTCTACTAAATACATAGTAGTAAGTAAATCACTTCACCCCTCTGGTCTATTCATCAGGTAAGAGTAGAATTATCTTAATGGTACCCAACCAATACTTGGAAGGATCCCCAAGAGCTTAGAAAAACTCTGAAAGGGGTCTGAAGAAGCAAAAGGCTCTATATTCAACCGTATCTTTCCTAGCAGCTCATATTAACTCTGTGATGGCTGAGAAACTAAAGCTAACCGTACTGTTGCCTCTTCTTTCCCTCCCATGTCAGCCAGCTGCAGTAACTATTCTGTACTATATGCTGGTGCCTCTGTACGCACAAAATCAATACACCCAGTGGTTCCATCATCATCTAATGACTATGTTTTAAAAAATGTTTTAAATTGCACACCTGGGGGAGACTCTGAAAAGGTCTTTCCTGTTGGATGTGATTATTCATAGAAAGGAATAAAATGGCTTTGCTGAATTCAGACTTCTAAACTCCATCCCAAACTTTCTACCCTTTCAAGGCTGTCTTGATTAAGATGTAGGAGGGAATTAAGTTTATTCAAGCTGGATTAATGAAATACTGATTTGAATCAAGTGTCATTCCCACAATATTGAGGAATTTCTTCCACGGCCTTTCCTTTCCTTCGAATTCAGTCCCCTCCCCCTCGTGTTTAATGTGATTATTTTGTAGAAAAGACTCACATTCAAAACCACACATGTGGCTGGCTCTCTATCAGTTGCAATGTATTGAAATTATGGTTTCATTATCTTCGGGCTCATATTTTTGAGAGACAAAAATATGCATATCACCATCCTTACAAGCATTGAAGTTCCTGAAAACACGATTGAGATTGAAGCGCTTAGCTTGCAAAATAAAAAATAAAATAAAATGATTCTAACAGCATGCTTTGAATTTCCTTTCAACTGAATTTTATTTTTTTATTCTTGTATGGTGTTCTGAAACAGTTACAATGAATGGCCATGCTGAATTCAACTTTGCAAATACATTATAAAGAAATTTCCAGGCAGTTCACTTCATCTACAAATATCACCCTGGAGGTATGGGGGTGGGGTGAGAGGGGGAAGGGAAGAAGGGAGGAAGGAAGGAAGGGAGGGAGGGAGGGAGGAAGGGAGGGAGGGAGGGAGGGAGGGAGAGAGGGAGGGAGAGGCAGAGAAACCATATATCTCTGCTACTGACAGTGGCACAAACAGCAGAAAGAGTTGAATCAGTATTATTGCTTTCATTTGACAAGCATCAAATTGTGCCATCTCTGAGAGAAGAATGATCTGGAAACTTCTGTGTGTGTGTACTTACCTTTGTATTCATTACACGCAGAAACCCATAACGTATCTAAACAACATTGTGTGAATATCAAGTATATGCATATACATTATGGGCATTCTCTAAATTGTTATATATATTTGAGACATTGATAATGTTTAAATATTTGCTCTGGGAAATAGAGTGGTCTGAGAGGATCTTTCCTGATACCCAAAGGTAAGAGAAATTGCTACATATATTTCACATTAACTTTGTGTCCGAATGTGTGTGTGTGTGTGTGTGTACCAGTACTGGGGCTTGAACTCAGGACCTTAGCACTGAGTGCTGTTGCTTTACCACTTGAGCCACAACTCCACCTGGCTTTTTGGTGGCCAACTGGAGATTAGAGTCTCACAGACATTCTTGCTGGCCAAGCTTTGAACCTCAGATCTCAGCTTCCTGAATAGCTAGGATTACACGCCACCAGCCCCTGGCCATATGAGCTTTGGGATATAATGAGATAAACTGGTTTGTTTGGTTTTTTTTTGAAGATTCTCCCAGTCAACATCATATGTCACATGAACATGATGATTTCTAACATCTCCAGCTGTGGGTAATGGCTCCCATATATCTCCTTATGATCTTCAAATTCTAAGCATTATGAACCAACTTGTATCCAGTGGAAGCTTTCCATGGGCAGTCTCTTCCCAGCCAGGTGTTCTACGCGAACTGAGAAAAATATCAAGCTGTAATCCAGGCACTGAGTTTTCTGTAATGTGATCATCTATAATAAACTAATCACACTGAACTTTGGTTCTCCAATCAAAGGATGAGGAGGAGAAAGGTCACTAAGACCATTTGTTGACTTGGTTTCTGTCTGGGAGCTGTGAGATGCAGGTAAACTGTTAGCTGTATGAGGTCCTCTAGGCATACTTTCTATTACCACTGAGAGTAAGAAACCATTTATACTATCCTGAGATGATAGAATGCCTTTTAAGTGTGAGTTAGCATGGAATCCAACTACACCCTACATATTTACTTGGATTCCTGCTGTTTAGACTTCCAAGAGTTTTATTTTGCTGGAATATGAATGTATTGTGTATGCTCAGAAATAACATCAATTTAAGCAAATATAAAGGAGCACTCAACACTTCCTGCTTTAATCCTGTTAGCATTTTAATAAACACTCCTCTTTGTTCTAGCTCAACTGGGATCATCAAATTTCAGATTAAATGCGAGAACATCTATAGAAATGAGTTTCTTTTCATACAACCCCCAAACCTCTACTTTTTGATAAATGACATAGATATATACAGACGTAAAATATGGCTATGTGTGTAGCCTGTGCACATGAACACAATCAAACATCTTAACATAGACATTTATACAGGTAAGTACTTCTATGAACATGCAGACCACCTGACTGAGTCATTGTTTAGTTGAATCTGTGTTAGTTTTTTTTATAAGTGCCAGTTAAATTTCTGAGGATCTTTGTGAGATCTATTCCTTCAGTTCTTTGTAATATTGGCTAAAAATGTCAAGAGTCTACAAAGGCAAAGAACTTGCTCTTCATTTCTTTCTGGCTGTGATACTGATTATAGTACAATTGCAGATGCTACTGAAGTCTATCTCCTGAAGGACAGATGTGGGGGGGTGGGGGAAGGGGTATTAAGGCAAACAGATAACTGATATTTAATTGACAAAAAGGGTAAATGATGCATAGCATCATTTTGGAGGAAGGGAACAGTAAGTGTGAATGCTTTGTTTTAAATGCTGAGTTTTAAAGTATGTTCTTAAATTGTATGCTTTCGTGACATTAAATATGTATTTTCTTCAAGTACTTCAAGAATGTCATGTCGGTATAATTTGTGGAGGAGAAGGGAAAAAACAAATCATTTAAATAGGGATACAGGTGGACCCATTGCAACAATGAGACGTACAAGTCGTTATGTCGAAAACAAACTTTACAACTTTGGTGGGGGGGGAAAGGATTGGATGGGGGAGGACAGGGGGAGGATGGGAAGGGATGGGAAGGGGAAACAAAGGAAGAGGCTACAATGCTTGATAAGAAATGTACTCATTATCTTGCCCATGTAATTGTAACCCCTCTGTACAGTATTTTCACAATAAAAAAAAGAATGTCAGACAAAGCTTTCTATTCTCTTTACTCGTAAGACACAACTTATTGGATATAAATTCTGTACTTGAATGCATTATAAAATGTTGGGCTGCTTTTTTGGAAAAAAAGCAGTGTACCTTTTTCAGTGTACCTTTGACTTAGGAATATTATAAGAGTTCTGTTCATATCCTTTGAACTGAAAATAGCTTCACTCAACTGCTAAGAGTTTCTTTCCATGATGTGTGTCTTGCGGGAATGCATATTCACAGGCCAGAATTCTCCAGATGGAAGCCAGTATAGCAAGCTCACAACCTTTACATGTACCTGGGGCTGGGTTTTTCTTTTTCTTTTTATTGTTAGCAAATCTCTGGATAAAACATTCATGCGCTCACTTTACAAGGAAAATCTACTCAGATCACATTCAGAAAAATATTGCTACATATACTAATATGATAAGCAAGACATGCATTTGCATATTTGCATACATAAATATCATCTACCTCATTTACCATCCTATTCAGAATAGCACTGTCAGCTAACTAACGGAATCATAGGCTTTCTTAGTCACTTCACTATTTCCTCTAAATATTTAATTTGAATATTTGCTCTAAATAGAGGGTGTTCTTTTAAGGTACTGAATAAAATAACGTTATTTTATTAAAGACCTGAATTGAGGAGAAGTAAATAAGAGACAATTCAAATGTTAAGACAAAAGAAATGATTTTTTTAATACACTGGAACTGTTCATGATATTGCAGTAGAAAAGTTGAGTGAATTTAAAGATACAAAAATGGAATTTGTTCAAATAGAACCCACAAAACATGACACAGGGAAAGCAATACAGAAACTATCAAAGACATTTCTTTAAAATTTTCCTTCTTTCTGCAAAATAGAAATGTTTTCCCAAATTCAATAAAAACTCAGAGCCATAATGAAGTCGACAGACACCAAAGAGGATATCTGTAATCCAAAACACTCATAACAAGGCATGTAGTTGTCAATCTTCTAAAACAACAATGACAACCAAATGGCAAAGGTCTTTGAATGAGTCCTATGGAAACAGGCTACCAGGAAAAGACTATTCAAGCTCAGGGTTTCTTGATAGAAATCCTTCATTGCTATAGAAGGAGGTCAGACAATGAAGCAAGTAGAGCTAGGAAGGACCCATGAGATGAGCATGTGTGCTCACCCATACACACACACACACACACACACACACACACACACACACGAATACAGAAATAATTGTAGATCTGTGTGAGTACAGTGTTTAATACAGTAACATATCATACATTAACATGTTACTAAAGCATTATCTAATATGCTGTTATTGCCTCTATTCTTGTATAGAGGATAATATTTTATATAAAAATATATAAGAGGATAATATAATGTATTCTGCCATGTAGTAATGCATCTGGTTATATTTGATGGTGTCTGTCTATTACAACCACTTGGGATCAACAGCATCTCAGTAGAAGTGAAAACTCACCATGGCCAAATGTTCACTTCTAAATACCGTTCGCTAGTCAAAGGGAAAATAAAAGCTCCTTGGACAAATTCTTGATTTGAAGGCTGGAACAGGAAGTCTGAAAGGTGAGCCTGCAGCATCTTACAATTACCAAAAGATAGGAACAAGTGTGGAATATAGAAGAATGAGTCATGCCAAAAAGAAGCTAATTCATGGCCCAATAAAATAAACTCCAGGAAACATATTCACCAAGGGGGTGGGGCATGATACCAAGGAAAGGAGCAGAAGAATGAAGAGAGGAAGGGGGTCAATGCAGTCATAAAATTCAATGCATCGTCTACAAAATTAAGAAAATTGAGGGGAGGGTGTGGTTGGAAGGGATGGGAGAGGATGATAAAAGAATTGACATTGGTGAAGATGTATTGTATTCATGGCCTATTTTGTTGGATGGCAACTCCTTTGTACAACTACTTAAAGATAAAAGTAAAACTTAAAGAAATCACCAGATCAAGGTAAAAATAAAAGAGCTCCCAGTAACTGAAACTCCTATCATTAAACAACAAATGGGTTATATAACTGTGAGACCATTTGGATACAAACACTTCTATAAATAATAGGTAAGTAAGAAAGAGGGACATCTTCCTGAGCCATGGGTGATCCTTCAGGAGCTAAACTCTCCCTTTGATTATTTTTTAAAGTTTTAGTAACATAGACAATTCATGTTTAGCTCTAAAAGGTGACGGCATGTTGTCACAATATGAATAGAACTTACTTTCTTCAGATAAGAGGCATAACATAAATTTTCAAAGTTAAACTGCAGTTCTTTCATGGTACTGTAATTTTAGACTCCTAACATTTTGATAATTGCTGCATCGAGGAGCATTAAATAATTACATGATTATCTATAAGATCCATCAAAACTGTACATCACTTGGTGAATGAAAAAAAATGAGTTATTTCTATTTTATTTCAGTGAGCTCTTACTGGTCTCTTCTGAACATAAAATATTATATTTACCCGTAAGAGCACTAGACTACAATCTGGAGTTCAGAGTTACGATTTCAGTTCTGTTAAACTTGAAAATGTCATGCCATCTCCGCAGAGGTTCAGATTCTCCTTTGGTGACAAGGAAAACAAATAGTACATGAATCCACTTATTTGAAGTATCTAAAATAGTCAAGTTCATAAAATCAAAGAAGGGAATGAAAGTTGCCTGGGGCTAATGGGGAGTTATGAACCCTCAGACACAAAGCTGCACTTGTTCAAAATAAATGAGCTCTCAAGACCCTCTGTACCTCATAGTACCCATAATCAACAACATATTCTACACTTAAAAACGTAGTAAGCAGCTAGGTGCCAGGAACTCACACCTGTAATCCTAACTACGTGGGAGGATGGCATTGAGAGGATCATAGTTCAATTCCAACCTGAGCAGAAACATTTAAGACAGCCCTTCTCAACAAAGCCCTGGATACAGTGGCAGGAATGTGATATTCCAGCTATATAGGAAGGCTAACTTAGGTGGAATATGCCCAGGCAGGAAGCTTGAGACCATGTCTCAAAACTAACAAGCAAAAGTCAGGGCTGGAGGCATGGCTCAGCATTAAAAGCACACATCTAGCAAATAGACCCAAGAGAAAAACCTCATCAATGCATATACATAGCTATTAACAATATATATAGTTTTATGTATACTGTATATATATATATATATAGTATGTTGTTATATATACTGTTAAGAGATATCTTATAAGAAGAGTTCTAACTATCTTAAAATAATATAAAAAGAAAAGAAATATAGAATGCAATGGCAGTTCAGTGGCACTGACTTGCATGCAGAAGGCAAACAGCAGGATCTTTGTTGCCTACCTCAGTCACCTCCTCAGATAGCACAGTGGATCTGGGCTGGGACCCAGAGAGATCCATTGCAGAGCATGCTGTGCTGTGAACGGCCAATAGCAACTCCTCCTGGCTGCCTGGGTTCTGAAGCAGGCATCTCATTGGAGCAACCCGGCACCCAGCACAACCAATAGGTGAGTCTTCCCATTTCCCACAGGTCACCACCATGCCTCCAAAGGCTCTGAGACCCTGCACGAAGCTCACTCTCCCACGCCTGCTAGATGAGAATGGGATCTCTGCCTCTGGCAGGATTGTTTGTCTTCATTAACAGACCTGTACATCTTTTTTTTTCTTTTGCAGGAGGAAACTGTCCCAGAAAATCTTGGACTGGAGGCAAATCCTGAAATAGCTCTACCTTGCCCTGACTTGATTTTGACACTCCCCCACTCCTGTCATTTTGAGGGTATGATGGCTTTCACATTTTTTTTTTCTTTTAGCTACAGCCTCCTCTTCCAGCATCACTGGTGATTTATGAGGGTGGACTTTGTTATATGGGCATATTGAAGTGTTGTCAGGTGCTGTTGATTAAGTGCTCATGCTCAAGAGGCACACACCGCCAAGGTTGAAACTTGACAGGAAAGCACACCACTTTGGAGTTTGTCTACAATTGACCGACTTCCTTGAGATTTCCTTTAGTTTACTAGTTAAAAAAAAAAAATTAGTAAGACAATTCTGTTGATAGTTAACCAGTGCTTAGCTTGTAGGGTTGTTTCCATTGTATTATGAATGTAATTCATCAACATCTCTAGGAAGGAACTATATTATGGACTGAAAATAGATCTGTGGAATGCGCCTAAAATGAAATTAATGAAAGCCCTAATCTATGTTCTTTCATTACAAAAAACTGTGGGGAGAGGGAGGAGGAATCTGTAAGACTTTAATAGATACGATTCCTTTGAATCTATGTGTGTAGTCTCAAAGACTAACAGTACAGCCTACAATGGTGACTTGTGCCTGTAATCTCAGCGACTCAGGCTGAGATTGGAAGGATTGTTGATAGAGGCAGACCTCCCAGCTATTCTGGAAGAATAGGAGAATTGCAGTTGAGACTGGCCCAGGCAAAAAGCAAGACAGTACTGGGAAAGTAATAAAAGCCAAAAAAAAAAATGGCTTAAGGTTTGGCTTCAGTGCGAGCATGGCTGCCCAGCAAGAGTAAGGTCATGAGTTCAAGCCCCGCTTCTGTCCAAAGGGAGAAAAGGTTTAAAAACTGGAACACATTTTTATCATTGTAAAAAATAATAATAATCCATCCTCTTTTGGTTATTCTATGTCCTTCTGTTTTTCAATCAACTATTTCCCAACTCATTCCACATACCTAAATAAGATTAATTTCTTCCAGTAATGGAAATCTACTGGCTCCACACTCCCACAGCTAAGTTTCTGGATATATTTTATAATTAATTTTAGTTGTACTATAATACAGATAGTGATGAAAAAAATAAAAACAGTAACAAGAAGACAAGTAGCAAGAGCCTCTAAGCTTACGGTGTGTGCATGTGTGCTCACTCATGTGCACAAGTACCTTCCTGAATTCAGTTATGGTTTGAGTACAGTAAGAAATCTTTATGTGTCTGTTTATTCAGAATCTCTAAATTGTCCCTTTTTTTGTCAGTTGAGGCTTGAACTCTGGGCCTGGGTGCTGTCCCTGAGCTCTTCAGCTCAAGGCAACTGCTCTACCACCTGAGCCACAGTGCCACTTCTGGTTTTCTGAATTGTTTATTGGAGATAGGAGTCTCATGGACTTTCCTGCCCAGGCTGGCTTTGAACCTCGATCCTCAGATCTCAGCCTCTTGAGTAGTTAGGATTATAGGCATGAATCACCAGTGCCCAGCTTCTAAATTGTCCTTAATGCTACAGTTTCTATGTTAATCATCTGGCACAGTGACTAGTATATAGTAAAGTACAATTAGCTGGTAATATAGACTGTATGCTTTCCTTTTGCCATCCTCAAACTAGAAACATACCATTCAGTGCCAACTATTATAGATATACATATGCACATGGATACAGTTTACAGCTTATAAATTCTCTCATCATTATTAAAAGAGGCTCACTTAGAAACATATAGGTTTGCCTACTTCCTACATTGCTTAAGGAAATATTTAAAAATTCATGAAAACACACGATTTCCCTCAATGTTTAATCATGGAATATACAGGCCCAACAAATTAATATCAGCATGCAAAATATAATAATACATTACTTTTTGGAATGTCGGAGCACAGTGAGGAAAAAAAAAACAAAAACAGATGAAGTGAGAGCTCAAATGTCCCTGCTGGGCACCCATAGTTAACACAGTTTCTCAATTACACTCCTGTTTTGAAGTGTGTTGCATTAAGCTGCTATTTTAGCACTCATGAAACAGCTACTCCAGGATCAGCTCCAGATATGCACAGGATGAGTCCTATTTGCCTCCCTGCTCTAGTAAAAATGTTATAAAGAGACACTCAAAAATGCTTAAAGAATGTCAGGGAGTGTATTTTCTCCAATAAATCATAATAAAGCATAATGACAACAAGTAGTAAATGAGACAAAAGTTCATACGCCCAGACTCTCTTTAGGCAAAGGATTTCAAGAAGAACGGTCAGTATAATGAATGAAGAAAGCTGAAAAATCAAATGAGATATTACACTTACTACTTAGATCTGTGTTCTAAGCAAACAGTTTTTGCTCTCAAAAAGAGTAATTCTGAAACCATGGAAACTCAGTAATGTACTTATTAATCCAATATAGAACTTGAATGTACTTTAGAAATTCATAAACCAGTGTGGAATAAACACTTAATATTCGATGATACATAGTAAAATTCTAAATGCTGCATTTATTTAATTTTCTTCAAGTCCTGACAATAATTCTTATGAAATATATACTGATCTAAATAATTTCAAAATATAATTTTCTTTTAAGATGCCTTTTTATCAGCATATTTATATCTGGTCACTAGATATTATCCTGCAAAAGCATAAAAAGAAATAGCCAACATAACTCAATTAAAATAAATTATATACACATTTTCAAATGCAGAATCCCAGAATATTGGTACAAACAACATTTGTAAGGTTTAACTGCTCTGATCCCACTCTGCCTTGCTTTGACTCTTAAAAAAGTCTTTTATACTTTTTTATCCATTTAAATTTTTCTTACATATACAAAAGTCTGCACTCTCGCTTATGCATATTACATAAGATTGTATGTATGTTTAGGAATCACCTGAGCTTCTTTCTAGACTAGGACAAGATAAGTTAATTTGTACTTTTTTTTGCTTTTGCTTGTTAAAATGAGGCTTAGAGAGAGATCAGCTGGCTGAGCAGCACACTAACTAGAAAGTCAGAAATCAAAGGAAGCCCTTGAGGCCTGGTTCTTTGTGTGGTTTGTCTTTTGTTTATTTGAACATGTCAGTCAACAGGAAACCTCAGCTAATTAATAATGCATCGAAACTATTCAAAGCCATGAATCATACAAAATATTGTGTTTTAATATTGAATATGAAAAAGGCAAAGGTTCACGCATACAAAGAATAAAGTCATTTTGTAACAAAAACATTGGGGTCCATTTTTACTGAATATAGGAAGAAACATCTCATGCAAGCCTACTAAAAACTTGGGGACAATAGCATTAGTACCATGATTTCAATCAACAAACTTTCAGTACTGAGATGAATATGGGGATCCACATTGAAAATGAATGGAAGTTTCTGTGATGGTTTTGCTTAGACTGTGTTTCTTCGACAATTCATTTTGAAGTAGGTTAATACATGTCTCAGTGGAAAAGAATAATTCAACCCCATGGGTGATTTAACTGCAGAATATTCCATCACATATGAGTTCAGGCATATCAGTTTGCACACATGCTTATTTATCTCCAGAGGGAAGACTGACAGCCTTTCGCCATGAATCCTTCTCAAAGGATTTACTTTCCTTTAAAGAGGTGTCCAAGATGCAGTTTTACATTAACTGTCCATATCTATAATGTATGTATAATGTGATGTGTGCACTTAATCTCATAAGAGGAGCACTCAAAGAACTTGAAATGTGTGTGTATTATGCTGGAGATAAAGATGAGAGATAGAAAATAGATGATAGCTAGAGATACAAGACAGTTAAGTATGTAGATAAATAGATAATAGCAGATAGATAGACAATAGGTAGATAGATACATAGATAGATACATAGATAGATACATAGATAGATACATAGATACATAGATAGATACATAAATAGATAGATAGATAGATAGATAGATAGATAGATAGATAGATAGATAGATAGATAGATAGATAGATAGATAGAAACTATTACATTTATGCCAGTATTCCAATGCTGGGGATTGAACTCAGGGCAATGCACAAGTGTTCTGCCAATCAAGATACATCCACAGTACATTTTACTTTTAGTTTGATTTTCAAACAGAGTCTCACTCTACTACCTGGGCTGGTCTCAAAATGCAATCTTCCTACTTCTGCCTACAAATAGCAGGGATCCTTTGGGTGTTATTAACTTAACTAGAATCTCCAAGATAAAATATTGGACAGAAATTATGAAAAAGAACATCTCTGTTTAATTCTAGTACATAGGGAAAATGGAAATAGTCTATCTTTCATTCAATCTATCATCTATCTATCTAATCTATCTCTATCTAGCTATCTAGTCTACCTGTGTATCTATCTACTTATCTACCTATTTCTGTCTCTGTCTGTCTGTCTCATCTAATTCATTTTAGTATTCTGACCATATACAATGGTGAGTCCTGGTTGGGTAGTCTTTGTAAGTCTCCTTGTATCTGATGCCAGAGAGAAAAGTAATAAAAGTAGTTGAAGAGGGAAGATGAATATGTTATCTATAAAACCATATACATGCATATATATTGCAATCACGAGACTGCTTGAGAGGATTAGAGAGGTAGGAAAGAGAATGTTAGTGAAAGAGAATTAGAGAGTAAATAGCAAAGTCCATTGTATATGTGAATGAAGATAGCAAACTGAGACTCCCCAAAAACTTTTGAATAATAAGGGAAATTGTGGTGATAAGGAAAGTGAACGTGAGAAAGCGAGTCCGACTAAGGTTCTATGTGTTCGTGTGGGGAATCCCTGGTGAACACTTTGAATCACTAACATCCACATCCACATGAAAAGCACTCCTGTCCGGGTGTGAGGACTACTGGGAGACAGGGGATGGGGAAGGAGGGGGAAGATGAGGGAAATGCCTTATATATGTGTAAGTGGAAACAGAGCAATGAAGCTTGTGGAGACTGGTTTAGGAATGGGGGAAGGGGAGAAGAGAGAATGAAGGAAGGGGCGAGTCTGATCAATTTCCATTGTTGTCATATAGAGAGAGTCAAAGAAAAATTATTGTGCAGCTAGTTGGTGTTAATAAGTATGTGGGGGGGGGAATTCTTTTAAAGATATAGTGAGCAAGGTTGTAGAGTATCGGTACACGTTTAGCTACATAGTACAATGGGTCAAATATAAAATCCAGAAACAGATGCACACTTACATGCTCCTCTGATATTTTATACACTATACACACTGAACATTACAAATGTCCCTAAGCACAAGGTTTTCAATCATTTTCACTGGGTTCAGTGGAATGCTATGTTGAATGTAAACAAAATATACTTATCTATCTCCCACTACGTATCTTATATCCAAAACCAATTCCTATGATACTGCAAATCCACATATGACAAGCAACACAATAAAGGTTTTAAAGGAAGATCTAGAAGAATAATTCTAAGGTCACCAACAAGTTGAGACTATGTCATCTAGCCAAACATGAGTTTTAAAAAGTGGATAAATTTAGAGTATTTAAGTCTTCATCCAAAGATGTAATTAAAAGGAAAACCAAAGGACAAAGAGTGGGAGAAGATATTCACAATAGAGCTTATCTGAGAAATATGAATCACTGCCCATTGGGACAGAGAAACTACAGGCTCACAATCATGATGTTTTGTTTCTTGGAAGAATTCTGGATATACAAATGCATTCTATTTGTGATTGTACATCAATATGAACCTTATTTATAAGCTGCATTTTTCTGTCATGTTGTACATAAATATTAAAAGGCAATCCATACAATCAAAATTCTATACCATTCTTAAAAATATTGTGATTACATAGAAAACAAAAATCATTTTCCAATATATGAAAATCAAGACATTTTTTCCTAATAATTTTCTTTGTCTACCCCCATGATGCTGTTTGTAGGATTTTTAAAAAAAAACTCCATGGCATCTGTCTGCTACATTTTTTATAATGTGAAAGTTTATTATCTTTTGGTCTCAAAATGTCTTAAGATGTAACTGTAATTAGCTGCAGGACATTCTAACACATCTCAGCGAGAGTTAGAGAAATTCCTCTCTTCCCTGTTGTAATGTGTTTCATCTGTTATTAAATCACAGCAGAGATGGCTCTTTGATTGCCTTTCCCCAAAATTCTTACAGCCACTTTTCAACACCATTCTTTCTGTGTCCAGCATAGCTGGGGATCCTCTGGTTTATTTCCTGAGCTCAACAGGCAAGTGTGTCTCTTGGGAGTTTTCTGACTTTATTGAAGTTTTTCAAATCATGAAGAACAGAATGGGAAAAAAAACCAATAATAATCATAAATGCTGTAACAGGAAACATTCTCTCCCAAAGTCTCTCTACTATGTTTCTAGAGAGTTGTTCTAGGTTTCCAACAAATCTAAAAGGATGATGCAGAGCCTTCTCACATACCCTCAGCCCATATACATCCACACAGCCTTCCATCACTTCAAAACTCCACCCTGGGGCAGTGCAAGCCATACAATCAAAGAACGAGCACTGTGGAGGCCCACCGTCTACCTGCTTCCTCCTCCCCGTGGAAGTGTCCTAGGGAGCGTCCTCTGCCCAGACATTCTGCTGGGCTCCACCAGTGTTTCCCTTCCTTCCTGCTAAGTCCTGGCCATCACTGTCACTTTTACCATCTCTGGAGTTTGGCCTCCTTTCAGAAGCGTATCAGTCACTGAATACTATGCCTCACGCCTCAAGTCCTCATGTTTCTGGACTCTCCCCTCTCTCTCTCTGTTCATCCCTCTTCCTTCCTTTTCCTTTCTTTTGGTTCTTTAATTTTCTTTCTCTTTTTCCTTCCTTCCTCCCTTCCTTCCTCCCTTCCTTCCTTCCTTCCTTCCTCCCTTCCTTCCTTCCTTCCTCCCTTCCTTCCTTCCTTCCTTCCTCCCTCCCTTCCTTCCTTCCTTCTCATATGATACTGGAGTTTGAACTAGGGACCTGTAGCTTGCTGGGCAGGCACTCTAGCACTGAGCTATGCCTCCAGCCCTGTGTATGTATAGTTACAGTTTTCCTTTCCTTTTCTTTGAGATACAGTCTCACTTCATCCTCAGGCCTGTTCCTAAAACTGTGATCTCCCAATCTGAAGCTTCCCATAGTAGCTGGGATGACAGGTGCTCACCACCACACCCAACTTCTTCCATTAAGATTGAGTCTTGTAGACTTTTCTACATGGGCTGGACTAGAACTACCATGCACTCCCCCACTTCCCAGTCTCAGACTCACACATATCTAGGATGTCAGACACAGGCCACCACACCCAGCTATGGGGTGAGAGGGGTTCTTACAAACTGTGCTGGCCTAGAGCCATGATCCTCACAATCTAATTTTCCTGGTATCTAGGATTAACCATGTGAGTCACTGGCACCTGGCTTGGTTTCTTTTTAGTGCTGAAATTTAGTGATGAAATTCTCATCATTTGGATGGCCAGTTTATCCATTCACCTAATGAATGTCATCCTGGTTCTTCCACAAAGAGTTTCTATAAGCATCTGTGTACAGTATTGTGGGGGAGTGGTATATGAAGGTAAAAACTTAATTCATTTGGGTAGATATTAATGAGTATGGTCAGTGGATCATATGGTAAAAATACAGTTTTCTTAGATGCTTTCAAACTGCCTACCAGCAATAAATGAGATTTTCAATTGCTCTAGAGTTTCAATGCACATTTACAACAAGTCCACATCCATTCTCAAAGAAAGCTATGCCACTTTCCAGGTAGGGCAAGCACCTTACAATATATAAATTTAGTCCTATAAATTTTCTCTAAGTATTTCTTGCATTGGTGCCCCACATTTTGAAAAGTTGGGCTTTCATTTTTTTTCTCCAATTAAAAATAATTTAAAATTTCTCTTACAATTTCTTTGATACATGTCTTATTTAGAATTTATCTGTAAATATTTTATGGTTTTCCAATTATCTTCCTGCTATTTATTTCTACTAAAATCCCCTGGGTTTTGACAGCAGACATGGTAGGATTTTTCTTCTTTCAAATTAGCTTAGATGTGGCTTCATAGCACAGAATGGGGTCCACCTCAAGATCATGTTCTTGAGAATAATTTGTGTTCTGCTGTGCTTTGATAAAACAGTTGGTTGATGTAAATTATGTCTAGTGAATGATGATATTTTGAGTTCAGTTATGCCCTTGCTGATTTTCTGCCTGCTAGATCTGTCCATTTCTGATAGACAGGGACTAAGATGTCCTTTTTCCCCCATGTGTTGTATCATCTATTGGGTGCTCTTTGGTTAGGTAACACATTAAGGATTAGGCATTTTGGGATCATTTATCCATTTATCATCACATGTGGACTTTCTTCGTGATAATTTTTCCTAATGTCTGCTTTGTCTGGAATTATAGCTATTCCTGTTTTCTTGTTAAGTGTTAGCATAGTATACTTTTTTCTCTTCATTTACTTTAGGCTAAGTACATCTTTTTACTTGAAATGGTTTCTTGCAAACAACATGTAGTTGGGTTTAGGTGCTTGGATGTTCACTTTGACAATCCTTACTCACTGTTGCATTTAGATCAATTGTATTCACAATGACTAAGAAACAGGTGAATTGCGTCTACCTCACTTGTTACTGTTTTCTATTCATTGACCTTATTCTTGGCTCCACTTCTGTCTCCAGCTTTTACTTCTTTACTTGGTTTTAACTGACTGTGATATGATACAATATTCTTCATCTTTCCCCTTTCTTTGCATATCAGGCATGCTTCATTTTTCAGCAATTGCCCTAGAGTTAGCAATATATATTTACAATGACGTCACATCTACTTTCAACTATGTGGACAATTCAAAGTGCAAATACCTTACAATAACAAAATAATCTCCATTACTCTCTCCAGCCCATTGTATAGCTGTTGTTATTTATTTTGTTATTTAATAAACATACGTTAGTATATTTAACAACAATGCACTAATTAATCATAATCAATACATTTGGCTAATATTATTTTGTATATACTATTGTCTGAGAAAGAAACAGAGGAAATAGGATAACCTTCCCCAATTAATGTTGTAAAACAAAATGTATTCAGGAGGCTTAGAGAACACCAAACGGATAAACTACAAAATTTTTAAAAATACCCTAAGTCATATGACACTCAAACTTAAAATAAAAAATTCAAAGATAAAAGAAAAATGAAGTGAGAATAATGAAAGTTTTCATCTCTACATCTTTCTTCTATGTTCTTCTTCTCTTTGTATAAATACAAGTTTCTAATCTAACTCATTTCCCTTTTCTCCAAAAAGTTCCTCTTAGTATTTTTCACAAAACAGGCTTACAAGCAACAAATACCTTCAATGTTTGATTTTTCTGATAAAGTATTTCTCCGTCACTTCTGAAAGAGAATATCATAGGGTACAGAACTTGAGGTTAGTTTTCTCCTTTCAGGAATATATATTCCTCTACTCTCTTCTTGCTTGCATGGCTTCTGAGTCTGAACCTTACTTTTCAATAGGTAAGGTCTTTTCCCCTCATCTGTTTCTTCCAAGACTTTTTTCTTTGATTTTTTTTTTAATTGAAGTTTGAATCTAATATGTCTTAGGATTTTTTTATTCAGAAATTTCTTTTAAAGTTGTCTTAGGGTGTTCCCTAAGCCTCCTGAATGGCTTTTATGACATTAATTTGGGAAGGTTACTATTCATTGTGGCTTCAAATATTCCCTCTGTTTCCCTCTCCCTTTCTTCTTTTATGCTTTCATTATATGTATATTATATTTTGTAGCTGTTCCACAGTCTTGGATATTCTTCCAAAACAGAAAATGGAAATGTACTGATTACTTTTCACTAATAGATATTTAGAGAATATCCAGAGTCCCAAAGTACAAAATATAAGTATACAGCCTCTTCTCTAATAGATCTGTGAATTTGAAAACAAAAACTTGATGTCTGCACTCCATTTTGAACTCATTCTGAAGAGCAATTTATTTCTATATTCTTTGCTTCTCTCATCCAGGTCTTTTCTCTCACACACAAAAGGCTCATTAAGACATTGATCACCACAGTTGCACCACATAGCTGCATATTGTTGGTATGAAGCAACAGTATAGAAAAACTTTTAAAAAGACAAACTTTCCTTTGTATGATGGCCACAAATGTGAATGACCAGAAATCCACACTGCTCCGAGCCATAAAACTAAAAAAACTATCAAATGAGATTAGGATAAATACTGAAATTGGCTTCTATACAAGTGCTACTTGATTTGTTAGAAATTTCAAGTAAGAAGCTTTTCCAAGAAGCATTTAAAATAATAAAGTTAAGATGGGCACCAGTGGCTCACCTGTAATCCTAACTACTCAGGAACCTGAATTCGAAGAATCTCAGTTCAAAACCAGCCCTGGAAGCAAAGTCTGTGAGCCTCATCTCTAACTAACCACCCAAAACCAGGAAATGGAGCTATGACTCTGGTAGCATGCTAGCCTTGAACAAAAAAGCTTAGAAACAGTACCCTGGCCTTGAGTTCAAACCTAAGACTGAGCGCATACATGTGCGCAAACACACACACACCACACACACACACACACACACACACACACACACGAGTACATTAGAAGGGCTAGGGATGTAGCTCAAAAGTAGAATGTTTGTCTAGCATGTTGAAGGCCTGAAGTTGTATCCCCAATACCACATGAACACAAACCAAACAACAACAGCCATGACAAGAGAAGAGTATATTACAATGTTTTTGTCTCTGTATTTTTGTCAATGAGATCATCAGGAAACAAGAGAGCTTATGCAAAGTACAACTGAGAAATAAGGAGCTTTATTCAGTTAGGAAAAAAATAAATGCCTAAAGATACCTAAAAAATAAGACTGCTAAATTATGTAGAAGATTTGCTGTCTAAAGTGCAATAAATTATATTATCAATATTTGCTGGTTAACCTCTAACTTAAAAGAGCTATAAACTACGTGCACATTTAGAAGATGTGGATTGTTAGTCAAATACACTCTGACCACAAGCTTACCCCTCTGTGAGCACTGCCTGAAAGTCTAGTAGAATTTTCACAAAGTGTTCTGACGTAATATCTCTTTCTAGCTATAGCTTCCTAGATCACCTTGTTTTCTACGCCAGGATGCTTTTGGGGGTTCAGAGGACTGAAACAAATAGTCCCTTCCTTTATATGTATGCATTGGAGGTATGTTTTCAATAGGCAACTCCAGCCAAGCATAGCATACTAAAATAAGGGGGTTTTTTTGGAGGGGTGGGGTGGGGTGGGGAATCTGTATGTATTAGGCCCAAGAAGAAAATCCTTGTTTATCTTCCAAGCAGTAAATTCCATCAGTCTGTTTAAAGGGGGTCACAACAGCCTGAGATGTCCCCAAAGAAGGCTAAACATTTCAGACCTATTGCTAGCCCTCTTTCCCCTGTGAACCACAAATAATGCTTCCATGAATATCACAGCATTTGTTTTAGGTAGTAGAAAAATGGCACCTTTTTTAAAAGGCAAAAATCATGACTTCCATAGAAATACGAAAAGAACACATGCCAGATAGCCATAGAGCTTAGGAATGAAGTTACAAATCAGCAAAATATTTGATTGGTTCAAACAAGAATTCAAATCATACATCCATCTATAGGCGACCCAGAGCGCTAAAATGCATTTATAATTAAATGCTAACCTGGTCGACGTTAACAGCATAGTAATAAGTTGCTTTCCACAAGATTAAACTCATGAGCATTTCTTGGGAAAATATACATTACAGCACCACTCATTTCCTCCAACCTACAGAGTTATAAAATAGCTCAAGAACAATGAACTAGAAAACCCAGAAGGGTGGGATAGACAGAAAACCCAGCCACCGTGTGTATGTGTGTGTGTGTGTGTGTGTGTGTGTGTGTGTGTCTGTGTCTGTGTGTGTCTGTGTGTGTGTGTCTGTGTGTGTGTGTGTGTCTGTGTGTGTGTGTGTGTGTGTGTCTGTGTGTGTGTGTGTGTGTCTGTGTGGGTGTTGGCACATTTCAAAATGTTTCCCAATTTTCCCTAATTATGGGCATTTTTGTCAAGCATTTACCTAGAAATAAATTTGCTGGATCAGGAGTATTCATATGCTCTGGTTTAATAGATATCAAATATTTTCCTCCAAATGATTGAGCCAATTTACACACCTATCAGCCTTGTAGAGATCTTTCTATGCTCTTGAAAATCTGAAACTCTTCACCATAGTTCCAATTGACAGAGAAATGAATTTTCACTTTTAAACAATCTTTATAGTTTTTATTCCTTCTAAACTTTCAATCTTTATAGTTTTCATTCCTTCTAAACTTTTAGAGCCTCGACCAGTGATAGAATTAATAATATGTACAATCTTCCCCTGCTTCCAGGCACAGAGCTTTAAGAACCTTGAAGGAGAGGGTGTTCTTTTTATGATAATTAGATGACCTAGAGACCCAGTGTAGCCTCAGGACCAGCTATGGTCAACTAGAAAGACCAACCACACGATTAAAGGGATAGAACTCTGGGCCAACCTAACCTTAAATTAGAGAGCGAATTGTAGAACCTCAGCCTTCTCCCATCTTTCTTTCTTTGGCTTCCTGGCCAGGATAGAGACAGTTTTGCTCTGCTAGATTCTCCCACCGTGATGTGGCTTGTCAGTGGACCAAACTAGTGGCATCCATCCATCATGGGTTAGAAGCAATAAGTCTCTTCTCTCTATGCTAATTATCTCAGGTTACGTGTGGCAGTAACAGAAAAATGACTCACAGGATGATGAAACCTCAATAAAAGTCTCTGAATTCAAAGTTTAATGTAGTTTCTTGGTTGCTGAGCACGGTGTGGTGCCAGGAAGAAGATGACATGTCCTGTCTTGATGGGGAGAGAAGATGGGAACTTTCTGTTCTCTTCCAGGCCTCATTCCCCATGAACCCGTTAAGCATCAAACGGTGATGATAATTCAAGCATTGCTCAGTGAACTCCTAAGTCATTCTTACAAAGAACTGTTGAACCTCAAGGAGCATGGGAAACCTGGACATTGGGAGTTGGTTAATAGAAAACTACAGGTAGCTGGTGGTCAGCACTGGAAATGTTTGGGATCTGAAACATGGCCAACCTATGGATGTCCTTACTCTAACCTATGTAGTTAGTATCAACACTGGAAGAGAAAATGCTCAACATTTGGGGATTAAGGCCTACCTTAACATATTGTTGATAAATACATGAAATAATTTGGAATTTAATATACAAAAATGTAAAGATACACATTCGACTATTTATTTTTCTAGAAAAAGAAATGAACAGGATCATGGCCAGAGTACTGGACTAATCAACATCAGGAAAAAAAGTACAAAGAGAAGAAAAGAAGGAAAGTAAAAAAAAATTGCATATTTTTGTGAATAGGTGAGACTTTTAAATAAGCTTCATTGTCACTCAAGTAATTGAGAATGGTAGAAAAACATCTTTCAACTGAGAAGCTCAAGGAGTGAGGAATTGTTAAAACAAAAAGCCACCAAATTAAGTAAAAAGTATTGAAGTACAAGGTAAGAAGTAATAAACTCATATTAGGGTTATTACCCATCATGGATTACTCGTCTAGAACTTCTTCAGTTTTTATTATTTGATTTCAAGCACATAGCTGAAATTAATTTATAAGCAACATATTAGAAATGCAATAACCAAAAGGTAAATACTACAAAGAACACACATACACACGAAAAGGAAATTAGGCAGCTGTGGATGATACATTGTTCATTGACCCACCAGCTTTATGAGAAATTGATATTAAGATGTTTATTTCTGCAGGGTGATGGTAGATCACACCTGTAATCCTCAACTACTCAGGAGGCTGAGATCTGGGCATTGCAGAAAAGTCGGTTCTTCAGATAGCCAGAAAAAAAGCTGGAAATAGAGGTGTGACTCAAGTGGTAAAGCACCATCCCTGAGCAAAAATGCTAAACAATAGAATGAAGCCCTGAGTACTGGCATACACACATATAGGCATACATACACACACACACACAGGCAGGCACACACACACACACAAAGATGTTTATGCTTATGAGTTAGAGAAAGATGGTGTATCTCATTTATGTTCCTTTGTCACTGCAAGAAGTCTGAAATAAACTCAGTTCTTATCTCGCTGTAAATTTTTGTATATAATTTCTTCCTTTCCACTTGTGGGCTCTTAGCATTTCAATCCTGGTTTTAGTAGCATACTTCTATTGCTAGCTGTTATTAAAAAGCCTCTTAAAAAGTCTCTAGGAGTACAGGCAGATGTAAGTAAACAATGAACAAATGCACGAAGAGCAGAATAAGGATGAATTCTTCTTTTAAAAAAAAAAAACAAGGACTTTAAAGGCAGAAATAAATCAATAAAGATGAGAGAAAGGGGCAAAAATATAGCTGGAGAGCTAGCAGCAAAGTTTCAAACAGACAAATAGATGTTCATAACAGGGGGCATAATCCTTGTGTCTGGATTTGTTTCTAGAAATTTAGAACTAGAAGTGGAAGGCTTCCTGCTCCTTGACCACGTCTCCTCCCCTGTCCAGACACAATCAACATTTTCCCAATGCAGACAACCAAAGCCAGGCTATACAGTCTATTTTTCCTTATTTGAAATAGGGAAATCCTATGATCATATTAAACAAGCCTCGTTTATTTCTAACCAGGACATGCTTGACATATGCCTCTTTGGGAAACAGATGCCAGGCTTGAAGACGCCTAAAATTAAATATACATGTATCTTCATATTATCTATATTTGGCAAAAACTTGGAGTTTCAAAAGGACAGCCTTCTAAAAATGTTAGTAACCTATAAACTAGTATCATTTTCTCAACCCCTTTAGCTTATCTCATTAGGATGGACATGGTATCCTCTTTTCTCTTGCAAAGTGGTGCTTGGCTTACACCAAGTCTATGGAACTTCCCTGTGGAAGAAATAAATGCACAGTTTCTCACCTGAGCCTTGGCTCCAGCCCTTTACCTCAATCATCCTGGAAGTATAAACTCCATGAGCCTGGGCCAGTCACAGTGAGAACTGAACAGCCCACATCATGGTGTGTGGGGGAACGCTGCAGTTACCAGAGGAAATCGTATCTCTGGGACGAGAATTGACAGTTCCCCAGCAAGTTAATTACATCTAGTTTGTTGTCCCAGAGTGGACTCTAGGCTCTGGTAGAATTGATAGGAGATGATAACATTCCAGTAGAGGGGGTGAAAACAACAAGCTATTCCAAAAGAGTAAAATAAAAACCATTTCAAATTTCCTGAAGCTAACATTATGAGGAAATGGAGATCTTGGGTCTTAGAAGAGGAAATAAACATGAAATTTGGTTCAACTAAGGGTAATGGGAAGACCATCTTTGTCAATACCTTTGTCTCCTGAAACATACAGAAACCATCATACAGAGAGGCAGTATGGAAAAGATGTCCCCCTACCAAAAAAGCCCAGAAACAATAGAAAATGCATATCTAAATGATATGTCTTTATCTATTGATATGTCTAGAACTAGTAGATGATAGACAGATAAAAGACTGATAGATGAAAGAGAGAGAGAGAGATCAATAGGAGGCAGAAATCTGAGATTTATTTAATGGGATTGGGTCATGTGATTTTATGGCCAATCAAGTCTGAAGTCTGTAGAGCAGAATAGCAGGCCACAGGCCAGAGACCAGAGAATAACTGAAGTTGCATCCTATGTCTAAGATGAAGTCTGCTAATGAATGTATTCCTTCTTTTTTTAATACATTTTTTATTGTGAAAATACTGTACAGAGGGGCTACAGTTGCATGCGCAAGGTAATGAGTACATTTCTTATCCAGCATTGTTGCCTCCTCCTTTGTTTTTCCCCTACCATCCCTTCCCTCCCACCTCCTCAACTACATTCACCCCCCCCACCCTCCCACCCACCCCACCCTCCCACCCCCCCACCCCCCCCACCCCCCCACCCCCTCACCCCCCCCCCCCCCCCCCCCCCCCCCCCCCCCCCCCGCCTAAATTGTAAAGTTCATTTTTCAACATAGTGTCTTGTACACCTCATCGATGCAATGGGTCCACCTGTACCCCTATTTAAACATTTTGTTTTTTCCCTTCCCCTCCCCAAATTATACCAACATCAAATACAGTGCATGGAACCTCAGTCTCAGGCCCCACTCACACACGAAAGGTAAACTGCTTCACTCTATGTTATTGACATAAATACCATCAAAATAACTTCACAGCAACAACTAGACTGGCCAAATATTTGGATAGAATGAACTAGCCAAGTTGACACACAAAATTAACCATAGCCAACAGTGGGCCCAGGAGACAGAGGGCCCATTTCACAGGCATCCTGGAATTATGACAGTTTCTCTCTGTAAAGAAACAAGACACCGTGTGAGGAACAAGTCCTGTACTACCTTTATTGAATAAATCTCTAACCTAATAGAGGCAAATCCAGAGAACTTGACACCGACGAGCCTCTTGTCAATTTTTACCGTCCCTGGAAAGCAGAAAGAATCATCATTTCTTTTCCAGTATAATGAAGCTGGTTTTGAAATATGTGAATATCACACGAGTGCCTTGAGGCAAAGAAAACACTGCTTTTAAAGGCAAGTATCCAATTTGGGAAGCGGGGAACCATGCTTCCTGTGGCCGCGTAGCCGAGAGGACTCTGACCTCCTCACAATAACAGCACATTATTTCTGGAACTGCAGGGGACCCCAGCACACAATCAAAAAGGTAAGGAGATTTTGCAATTTACATCTGCCCTGTATGGGACCCAAAATGAGATGTGGAAATAAAGGTTTTCTCAAGAGTTAATCTATGCCGGAGAAACGACAACCCGTGAGAAGAATTCCGGTATCATTTAGCCTTAGAAATGATAACCTTAGATATTGTAGAGTGCTTGGTACTTCGGGGTGGGGGGGGCGGTATTTTGGAGGATAGGAGAAAGAAAATAGAAAGATGCATTCAAGCACTAAATAGACATGTTAAGAAAGCTTGCAGCAGATGAAGTCATTATTCACCGGAGGTATCCCCATCTCTCAGATCATTGGATACACCGTAAAATGCAAATCGCTTCTTTCCAGATATTGGTATTGTTATTATTTTTTTACCCTCTGTTTGGAGAACTGAAGATAATTTGGGCTCTGCACCTGATTTTCGGCTTCCCAAGTCTAACATAGGTAGAGTTATTTTTTATTTCCCTCCCCCCACAGTTTCTTTTTCCCAAGTCTTTATTATTCTGCTATACCAATCAGCTCTAAAGAGTCTACTAATGAATGGCAACCTCTAACACTGGAAAAATTAAACCAATCCAGGACACCGATTTATAGAATCTTATTTGCAAGCTAGTCAATCACTTCTCAGAGATCAACAGGCCACATAATAACACTGGGAAATTACTTATCAGAGCCCACATTCTTTGTTTCCGTTCCCTGCTCTACCCCTGCCAGACACTTTTTCTCTGGAGTTTCTCGTTTAATACTGAAGCATGCCTTCATAAATATTGTATCACTTAGATTCTACCCACTCAGAACACTATTTAGCTCTAAAGATCATAAAGTGGCCTTCCTTGCCCTCTTCCCTATGGTTTTGAACATCAGGGTTACACAGGAAATTGAGAGATGACACATAAACTCATATTTTTTTTATTTCTTTCAACTTCTCTAATAATCAGAAATATCCCTCTTCCCTGAGTTGCAGCTATGCCCGAGCTTGCTTTCATAGGCATATGGCTCCAGCTGAAGGGACCACCTCCTCTCCCCGCAACGAACCAGAGGAAAAACCCAACTCTTCCTAATGGTATTTGGCTGAGGGTTAAGCACCAGGTATAGGTTGCCACGAATGCTCCTCGTGTGCTGAGCTTTCTTATGTCTTTCTTGGAAGCATCCCCAAGTGATTTCCTTTTTCCTTGTAATGACTGAAATGGTCAGGAGGCTAGATCCTTTTGCATGACAGCTGACAGTCCCTCTGTCTTATGCCCAGCAGCCTCCAGTGGGGAGCTGTCAATCATGCACCTCTTTCTTCTGCAGCTGGTTGGATTGTCTTCCTGGCAGACCAGTGGCTTGGGGTACTTCGTAATCACTCTGAGAACACTCTGGCAATGGCCAGGGAACCACTACAACCTCTACTGTTTAAGGAAGCCTTGTTCCCGTCAAGAAGCCATAAACCTATTTTTTAGGACCCTAAACCTTATAAGCCTCTTGATCTACCCACAGGCTCTTGGTCCTTTAAGAGCCTAGAACACCCACATAATAGAGGTAGTCATACTTTTGTCTTCTCATGATTTCCATCTTGACAGAGCAAAGAAACCCAAGCAGCAGATTCCCAGATCTCTCTCAGCCTTTCTCCTTGTACCCCATGGCCTACCTTATCCCTGTGAAGTTTGAGCATACAATCTTAGGTTCAGATGGACCAAATTGATTTTTTAAATACTTACAATTTTAAAAAATCATCTTAAGAAATCCAAAAAAATACTGATGGGGCTGTTTTCTCTTGAGTTTCTAGGGGAGAATCCTTTCTTGTCTTTTCAGCTTCCAGAAGATCAGACATTCCCATGACTCCAACCTCTGCCTTTAGGCACATAGCTTTTTCCTAACTCTTGAACATCTCTGAGATACGTAGATCTCCACCCAGCTAATCTTGGATGATTTGATCTCCAGATCTCTAAGTGGCACCTACAAAGCTTTTCTCCAAGAAGGCCACATGTACCAGAAATGAAGCCACAGTTTTTCAAGGATGCTATTGTTTAATGTACAACAGAATTCATGGATGTTATGCATCTTTTGATGACTTCTCAATGACTTGGCCTTGAAAATTTGTTGGGAAGAATGTAAAACCTGTAAAATCCTCAAATGCTACCAAATGTGTGTACGAATTTATTACCTGAACAGTAATCTTTAAGAATCTCTTGTATATCCATCACTAAAGACAAACTAAAAAGAAATTCAGAGCAGCACTGTCATTAAAAGCTAAAACAAGACACAATTCAAAGGCTGCCTATGTCTTTCTGCTCTTGATTCCATGAGTTAAAGCATCAGGAAGCCATTAACAAAAGGCAAGCAAATGCCAGCACCTTATTCTTGGACTTCTTCAAAGTCACAAGTTCAAATATACCTCTTTGGTTCTCTCAGAAATTACACTATCTAGAGTATTTTGTTAGTCACAGAAAGCAGACCAAATTTATGATATAACGGAAAAGCAATTTACATGCTATTCACTAAAATGAATCCATGGGGCTGGGAAGATGGCTCAGTGGTACATTGCTTACCTTGCATGCGTGAGGCCCTGGGTTCGATTCCTCAGCACCATATAAGCAGAAAAAAAAATCCAGAAGTGGTGCTGTGGCTCATGTGGTAAAGTGCTAGCCTTGAGCTGAAGAGCTGAGGGACAGTGCCCAGGCCCAGAGTTCAAGCCCCATGACTGACAAAAACAAAACAAAAAGAATCCATGGAGTGAATAGAGTTCAAAGGTATTAGTGCTATATAAATTTTTAACTGAGTGGAGGACACGTAGGATTTTTTTTCAATATTACGGTTACATTTTATAACTATATTAACTTTTTACATATTATTTTAGGTATTTTATATGTGCATTTTATATACCATAAATATGTTTATATACGATATATAGATATACACACATCTATACATTTATTTTGCAACATCATCAATTTGCAGTAGCTGATTTTTACTGAGTGTAGGCTGTTACTCCCCCTTGAAATTGCTTTTTTGTTGTTGTTAGTCCTGTTTATGTAACTTTTGTATTGAATTGCTTTTGAAGTAGGCTGTCTCCAACTTAATTTTGTCGGGAATAAACACTTTTGACAATATTTCATGATATTACTTCTCCAAGATCAATCTACTAGATATCTTTCTTTAAATTATAATTGGGCAAGAGAAAAACTTTTCCTTTAGAATAGCACTTGCTGAGGAAAGCACTTCAAGTGAAATTATTTTAATCAGCTTGCATTGTTAAAGAAGCTTGGACTTTGAATGACTCTTTGTGAAATAGTAGCATATATTTGGTCTCTGGCCTCATTTCCTGACCTAGGTGACCCCAAGGAACCTCTGAAGTGAGATGTCTTCTTTGTATGGAGATGAAGTAATTAGAGGATGGAGACTATTGGGCAGTCTGGAGATGGGGATGGGTTGCCAAGGGAACCATGCCCAGAACTAGATAGTGGTGACATTAACACCTCTCCTCCTAAGGAAAGGGACTGAAGGTTAAACTGATCACCGATGTCCAACTAATCAACCAGATCTACATAATGAAGCTCCTGTGAAAATCCCAAAGAAGTCTGGTTCTCACACCTATACTCCTAGCTACTCAGGCACCTGAGATATAAGAATCACTGCTCAAAGCCAGCCCACGTAGGAAAGAACACCTTTCTCTTATCTATAATTAACCATAAAAAGTGAGAAGTGGAGCTGTGGCTCCAGTGATAGGATGCCAGTCTTGAGTGAGCAAACTAAGGGACAGTGCCCAGTCCTTGACTTCAAGCCCCAGTACTGGCACACGCACACACACACATCCACACACATGTGCAGACATGTACACACACACACTCAATAGCCAAAAGGATAGAGTTCAGAAAATGTTGGGTTTTAGCCACTTGGAAATAATCTCTGAAACCCATAACTATCTTCTTTTCTAATTACTAAGTTTAATTCTTCACTGGTCTGTTCTTAAAGGTGGCAAATATTCGAATAGTGTAATTCCTTAGAAAGGCAAAGTCAAAGTTCAACAAAATAAACACCAGGAAGCAGGTGCATGAAAGAGGGGGGGAGGGGTCAAGGGGAAAGGGGTAGATGAATGAAGAGGAAAAACGGGGAGAATGAAGCCAAGACTCCAGTGTATATCCTAAAGAATTAAGAAGAGTGAGGGGAGGGGGGGGGAGGAGAGGGAAGGATGAGAATGTAGAAAGAGGTAACATTGATTCATATACACTGTATTCATAAACTGCTTTGTTAAATGGCAACTTTTTTACACAGCTACTTAAAAGATTTTCTTTTCTTTCCTTTTCTTCTTTCTTTTTTTTTTTTTTTTGGTCAGTCATGGAGCCTGAACTCAGGGCCTGGGTGCTGTCCTTGAGCTTCTTTTGCTCAAGGCTAGCGCTCTACCACTAGATCCACAGCTCCACTTCTGGTTCTTAGGAGATAAGAGTCTCACTGATTCTCTTGCCCAGGCTAGCTTTGAACTGCAATCCTCAGATCTCAGCCTCCCGAGTAACTAAATGACAGGTATGAGCCACCAACACTTGGCTTAAAGATAATTTTTTAAAGGGGAGGAGAAAAGCTGACAAATAAATCTAGCCTTCAGAAGTTTTGTTTTGTTTTATACTACTGGCTCCGGTGGCTTTTTGCAGTAATTTGGAAACTCATATTTAGGATGTTGATTTAATTCATGACTCACTTAGAGCTGAAAATAAACTTAGAAGAACAAAGCAGAAGCTATCTTTAGTCAAAGATCTTATTCAGTCTTAACTTTTCTGATTACAAAAATTGTTGCTATTGTCTGTTTCTCCCTCCGCCCTCCTTCCCTCTCCCACAGTTAAGGATCATTGACTCATCTTGGATATTTTTTATACTGTAACAAATTCAGAAACTAAAATTTTCTTCTATTTACCTTCCTTTTACATTCTGCACTCATGACTATAATACTGGTGGTTTGTAGATGAGGCTTATTTTTGTTTATTGTTGGAGATCTGAAAAAAATACTCCTTACTGAAACCTTACACATAAGAAATGTATCCAACTGAGAATGATTATATCAAACAAAGCACATAAGAACTCCGGGTGTATTTTCCTGCCAGCCAGCCTTCTTCCACAAAAGAAACTAGGGTTGCCTTTTCCAAAACCTCTTTTGTGGACTCGGCATGAGCTGTGGGAGAATGTGTGCAGCTAAGGACTGAAGTTAAATATTCTTAACCAAGTAGTGATCCATCCTCAGTCCAAATTGGTTGAACGGCACGACCATCCTTGTTTCCATTTCATTTAATTCCCATAAAAATGAATTCACTTGAAACCAATGGCTACAGGCTCAGAATATTTGCAACGCAGTTTTTTTTTTCCTCCTGCACTATAAGATCAATCTCTGTGGTTCTGTTTGTTCTGTGTTTGATTTTACATTTTACCAGAGAACAAAGCGATCAAGAAACCTGTTCATCATTCTGTGACAACTTAAATTATTTTGAAATTTCTGGCCGCTCTGGTTCACATTACTAATATTACATGGCTGTCATCTGTATTTTTCTGTGGTTATTTTAGCATAAGCCTTTTGCCATTGCCCTATTTTTCGGATGAAATCTAGTGGCCATATAGTATCAACTTTATTAAGCACAGTTTATTCTTCCATTATGGGAAATTTATACTGTTTTAACTTTTTAAAAAAATAACCTGTAGTTTACTAATCATGCCATGATCCTTTATCTTAGGACAATTAAATTTAATACCTTGAGATTTCTGGGTCAAATACTACTAACTTTTCTAATGACTTTTCTTATGATATATATATATATATATATATATATAAAATATGTGATATCTGCCATATATAATATACATATGTAATTAAATTTGTATGAACTTTATTCTCTTTAAATATGAAACAATTTCTAGTCCTTTTGTTTGCTGTTTTCATGACCTTAAAGGTTTTTTTGAAGTGCACAGCTTTGTAAAATGCTCTACATCTTATATTTGCTACATTATAGCTACAAAAAGGTTATGCATCTTAGCCAGAAAATTGTAGTATTGACACTGTGTTCTTCTCCTAGCATTATTTCTAGAAGACACAGGGAGTCTGTCCTTTTACTGGTGATGTTAATTTGATCATTTCTTTACTTATTGCCGAACAGAATTCTCCTCTACAAAGTTCCTGTTCTTTTCTGTTGTGATGAATAAGTAATTTAAAGGAGAAACTTTGAAATTATGCAAATCTTCTCTTCCTCATTAAAATTTTACCTGATATTTTTAGTGCCTATTAATAATTCTTGCCTGAATCAATCATTAGCACGATGGTTGCAGGAAGGTGGTTTCATAATAAATCATTACTTTTCTATTTACTAGCCGGCCTTGTACTGCACGAAAGAGCTTTCTCTTCACCAACCTGAGCCTGCTTATATTAGCGTGGACTCACACTTACTTATTTTCTATCTTAAATATTTTGTTAACATGATCATGATGCTCAGCGTATCCTAACTTCCACCAGAGCCCTGTCAAGCTAGCTTCTGCATGCTCTCATAATATCTTAAGTACCAATTTCGTTTTTTGGCACAGTAAGATGCTATCAGCTTATCTTGAAATTCCAACACTGAAATCAGCATTTACCCAAGAACCCTTGAGCCCCAGAGTGGGCGGGGCTTAGGGAAACCAGGATGGGATAGAGATGCGCTTATGGCATAAGGTTAATGCTCTGGTTCCTTTGCAATTCAAGAACTGTACATATGAACAGAAAAGTAAGTGGTAACTGTATTAGATCTAGCAGCCGTTATTAAAAGTCATGAGTCTATACCACTTCCCCAATTTTAATTCCACTTAATAGGTTATGCTATAGTCTTTCCACTCATTAAAAATGAGGAGTGGGCTGTAGCTCCATGGTAGAGTAATTAGAGATAGACATGGTAGATCTAGTATGTGCAAGGTTCCAGACTGATCCCTAGAACTGGAATAAACAAACAAGCAAACAAATATTACTCTGGATTTTCTGTTCTGTGCTCTAATTAATTAATGGGCATTTGTTCCTATCATAAAAAATCCATACCCAGGAAAAAAAAAAAAGAAAGATCGGTTTTCAAAATTTCCTGGCATATTTCACTCAATCGTGGTTGCTCTACATCTCCTCGGAATGTTTAGGTCAATATCTCCATAGGAGGAATTCCCAACAGTTACAACACCCGCTTTGTCATTTTAACATCAGGCATAGTAAGACTTAGTTATACATTTCACCAGAAACAGGATCAGAGATTAATAATAAGTTTGCCATGTAAATGTGAAATTATGAACACAACACATAATAAGAGGGGCTGACTTCGAGAATGACAGAACCTAGCAGACTCCTACACAAAACAACCATTGAAGCGGAGAAAATTATTTAAAATTCTCTTCAAGGTTCTGCAAGTCCCACGGAACGCATGTGTCAAGTAGGAAAATATTTGTTCCAGGGTAGATTTATTTAGGGGATGGGCTAAAGCTTGGTGAGTAGAGAGACAAGCAGCAGTGTTAAGCTGCAAGACACTCCCTCTCCTGGGGGACAGGGGTTCTACCACGGGTAAAGCAGATGACAATGGAGGAGTCCCTTCCTCTCCCCACCACTCACTGGCAGGACTAGCTCGGCCTCATTGCCCATGTCAGTCTACTGTCTGTTCCAGGCTCTCCATACCTAGAAGGCTTGGCTGAATCAGAGGTAGGCTCAGTTCTGGTGAATGGAATCAGAACGCTCCTTTAAGCAGAACAAGCCAAGAGTATTTGGTCTTCATTGTCCTTACTCCAGTTCAGTCTCTAAAGGCAGATGTTCTCCAACCCTTACAGAGGAGAAAGCCAGGTCGAAGCTCCCAGCCACTCTGTGCCTGCCTGCATTCACTCTGCATAGAAGAGAGACCGTGGGGCTGGGAAGGTGGCTTAGTGGTAGAGTGCTTGCCTAGCATGCATGTAGCCCTGGGTTCAATACCTCAGAACCTCATAAACAGAAAAAGCCAGAAGTGGTGCTGTGGCTCAAGTAGTAGAGTGTTAGCCTTAAACTGAAGAGCTCAGGGACAGCACCTGGGAGTAGGGGGGAGAGAGGGAGAGAGGCAGAGCCAGAGAGAGGGAGGGGGAGAGGGAGTATGAGGGGGGAGGGAGAGGGAGACAGGAAGGAAAGGGGGGAGAGGGAGAGAGGGAGAGAGAGAGAGAGAGAGAGAGAGAGAGAGCTTTAGAGACTCGGCAATGCTTTGCCACTCTGCCTGATGGGAAACCAATATGGGTGGCGGTGGATCTGTACCTACAAGAGAGATGGGTGAAGAATGACCAAGGGAGAGTATAATGCACAGGCCCATAATAAACACAGCAACTGACAAAATGACAGAGCACCGAGAAGTTTAAGGGACAGAACCAAGGAAAGAGACAGCCAGTACGAGCCTTTGTGGTTTCACAGGAAGCTGTACTGGGTATAAATGCAAGGCTTCACTTACTCAAGGGGCGGGGGGGAACCCTCAACAAGTCACACACAGAGCCATCAGCAAAGGGCATAAGCCTCGCTGTTATTTGAGGCTGATACACAAGGTCTAACTCAAACACTGGCTGTACAACAAGCAACTCTGACCCCGAGGTAACTCCCAGGAAGCTGGGTTATAAACAAAATCACAACAGGGCCTTGCAGTCTGAAATGTGGGGCACCTGTCCAAGCCTTGCAGGAGAGATTGGAGAACGGGAAAATCCAAGCTCCCAGTCCCTGGAGGAACAGGGATAAAGAAAACCTCGCTTCTTTTCTTTTGGACGGCACCAGTAGCCTGCAAGGCTTAAACACATCAGATCGTAAAGACAAAAATTCAGCTAAGCAAGAAGACTTAAGTGCGACCGTTCATGAAAAAGGGCCTTCTGCTGACCCGAAAGCTTAAAGGCAAGACAGCTTTCAGAGAAAACAAAAGTGTCTACAAAAAAATACAGACAGATTTTATTTTTTTCTGACAAAGGACATCATTTTTAATTTTTAAAAAGTCATTTCAAAAGTCATTTTAATGACTGGCTAGAGCAAGTTATTCAAGAAATTTATGAATGTAATTAAGAAACTAATAAAATGTAACATTAATCAGGAGAGTGGGAAAACCAATATCTAGAATTGCTACAGTATATATGCTACAACCTGCAGGTATTAGCTAATCATGTAACATGTAATAAGCAGGCAGTGTGATTGACAAGCAGGCACAAAGTAGATGACAGGAAGTCCCTTTGACAAGACACAGAAACAAGACACCGCCAACAGAGACTTTAAAGCAGATGTCACATTTAATAAAAGCAGAAGAAAACCATGCTTGAAGAATGGAAGGAAGATAGGATGACAATGTCTAATCAAAGAGAGAGAAACAGTCAAGAGAGAACTTACAGAAGAGAGACACGCAGAACTCGTAGAGTGGCATAGCTTTGCCTGCCGGAATTCAAACCTCTCAAGAAGACCTCGGTGAAACAGGTGATATGGCAGATCTAAAGAAACACTGATCTTAAAGCAATAGCGGTAAGATAGACATCCGAAGAACAGAAAGACTCAAAGAGCCATGAAAAGCATACCTTATGCAGGGCTACATGCAGCACACACACATATACATACACATTGCTACATCGGAAGGAGAGGACAGCGTGTCAGAAAACACATTCAAAACCATTGCACCCTGAACTTTTCCTAAGGAGGACAACCATAAATCCACACATCCGAGATGTCCAACAAACTCCTAGGGGAAGAAAGATTAAGGTATTCATACCTCAATTTAGGAGAACCAACGTATTGCATGCCTAAGGTAAAGACTAAAGCTTGAATGCACTATCTTGAAAAACAAAATTACACCATACAGAAGGACCTCAATACGATGGATAACAGACTTCCAATTGGGGGGAAAAAATGGAGGTTGGTCAGAATAGAATGTCACAACACATTCAAAAGACTGAAAAAACAAGAGTTGTCAAGACCCTACATAGAGGAAGATTATTTCTTTCAAATATGAAGGAGAGATTATGATCCTCGGGGAGACACAAAGGCTGAAGAGATTGACTTGTCCAGCCAGCTTGCAAAATAGTCCAGTGAATGTTTTGAAATAACAAAGAGACTTAATTCCAAATGTCTCTCCATTTTTAAAAAAGGATAGGTAAGCAAGCCGAGGGATAGTTTAATTAGATTGATTTAATAATCGTTTAGTACTAGAGGAAATTCTTACACACAAAGTAAATGACACCAGAGATTAATTCCTATTTACCAGACAAGTCAGAATACTAGTAGCGGTAATGATCTGGGAAACTATAAAAGAAAATATAATCAACCATTTGAGGGCCTTCGTTATATTGGCAATGTCTGTTACTCTTCTATGGACTACAGACTATAGATCTCCACTCATTCAAAAGAGGTGAAATTAGCTTATGATCTAAGAGACACATTACTGAATTTCACCTGAAGGACTGACTACTACAGAATTTTTAAAGAGAAGGTTGAAATTTGGTGTGTGTGTGTGTGTGTGTATATATATATATATATATATATAATTGTTCTTGAGGTTTCTTGCATAATAGCAATATTGTTGTTTTAAGACAAAATACGATAAAACACATCCACCCAGGGTTCTATAGGAAATTGTAATACCCAATATGAACCACCCTCAGGGCCAAAGATGGAGCAAACTATTTGTTTAAATATGGATTTTATTGTTAAGATGATGTAAATGTCTCTGAAAAATCAGCATCCCCTGTGTGAAAAATTCCTGAAATTGATTTGTCGCTAGAAGGAATCACACAGAATTGGGGTAGAAAATAAACAAGAGTTATTTACAACAATAAAGCAAGAAAGACAGCCTTGTAAGAGTAAAACAAATGCAATCAAATAAGCAGGTTAAATGTTGTTTGAGACTTCTGTAGAAACCCATCTGTTCAGTGGGAACTATTGAAGGTATGACCAGATCAGTTTGCTATCTAATAGAAATGACTTAACTAAACAAATAAAAGTGTGACTTTATGGGAAGAATTTGTCAAAGGTAGAGAATGCATACACACATATACACACACATGCGACTATATTCAAAGTCATCCTTTTTGTTGTTTTTTCCTTTTCGGTTTGTTTTCTTAGAGACAGAGTCTCAATAGATAGCCCAGCCTGGCCTATCTATATCTGTGCGCCAGGCTGATCTATAATTCTAGATCCTTCCATCTATGCCACCCCCCCAAAAAAAAATGGTGACCCCCACCTGCAGGCCTTCACCAAACAACCTGGCTCCCAAGTTGCCTTTCCACCTCATTGAGAAATTGTCGTCATGGGTCAAAATCATCCCTTGATTAGATCGTGGCTGCATGACCTCAAAAGCCCCTTGAGTGTACCAAAAGAGCTTTGAGCTTTGTCTCTGAACACCAATGATGAGATGCAATCTCCTCTTCCAACCCTCCCTGCCCTGCAGAAGAACTCCTGGCCTCTTTAGCCTCACAGTTTATTTTAGACTATGGTTCTCCAAAAAAATTTCAACATAGAGTAAGATGAATAGCCCACGTTCCAGCCTTCACCTTCCTTGTACTGCCAGACTGCCAATTAACCACTCTGCTGCCGGTGTTTGTTTCCATAAGGGCAGGCCCCTTCTTTGTAGTGTCATTGTTTACAATCACCAGCATAGACAGGTGTGTCCATCAATAACCCCAAACCCCAGTGGCTCAGGACAACAGAGTGACATCTTCCCCTATCCCAGACTGCTGGTGGCTCAGAACCTGCCCAGCAGGCAGGGATACATGCTCAGGAGGCAGCCATCCCTTCAAATACTAACAAGGTAGAAAGGCCTCTAGAGGGTCTCCAACTGATCATTAAATGGTCTTTCCAAAGGACTTGAGTTAAAGCACAGAGGCTCATGCAGCCCTTTCATGCGGCCCAAAGGCAAAGAACCCCAAATATTATGTGATCAGTATTAATGATGATTAAAAACAAATTCAGCAAGCTGGGTACCAGTTGCTCAAAGGAGCCTGAGAAGCCAGCTTGGGCAGAAAAGTCCATGTGACTCTTATCTCCAATAAACTATTCAGAAAAAAGCAGATGTGGTGCTATGGGTCAAAACGGTAGAGCGCTTGCCTTGAACACAGGGAGAGAGGCTCAGGGACAGTACCCAGGATCTGAGTTCAAGCCCCAGGACCAGCAAATAAAGAAAAAGAAAAAGAAAAAAAATCATCAACAGGATTTCAGAGTGAATGATTTAATTGAATTACCCACCCCACCCCACCCCCCCCACACACACCATGGAAATGAAGAAGATCAGGCAAAAGGATGTCAGTAGTGTAGAGCACGAGAAAAATGTTATACTAAGTATTCTGTAACTCAAGTGAAAGAAAGCTAAGGGATACCACAAGAACAGATACATCCTAATTGAAGCTTAAATATACTATTTCTCCTAGTCTATCTGCGGGGCAAGTTACAATCTAATAGCTTACATCATTTAGCAAAATTTTCTTTCAAGTCTCAAGATTATGGATAACGTTTTATTTTTGTTTAAATGAAGTGTTTGCTGTCTCAGACTTACTGCCTGCCACACAGAGAATTAGCAAATAATACAGTGAAACATGTTTCGAGATTAGAATACAACATGAACACGTATGGAGAGGTAACAGCAAAATCTCTTCACCAGATATACAGCTGACATAAACCAAATAATTTTTTAATGTTTCCAAAGTCATTTTTCATAGTATAACCCTAAGTATGATGGCTTTCAGTAGCCAACTGAGGCTCAGACTAAAAATAGATAACTATTGACAGAATTGCAGTCATTGACCAGTGATAATGTTGTGGTTAAAAAAATCAGATAATCTGGCATATGCCTCAACATTTTGGTTATATATTCTACTTTTTTGATGTACTAAAGCAAAAGCATTGATTAGCTATAAAATTTGATTTAAAAAAACCCAAAAACTTCCATTTATAATAGCAAAAGAAAATAATGCAGAGAGGTCAAAACAAAAAAATATTTTAATAGAGTAGAGCATTCATGCAGAGTTATTCAAAGAAGAAAAAAGATATCAAACTCAGATATATAGTCAGGAGTTCTTGGAGATCTGATTAAAAAAAAAAACGATGGGAGGGCATTGCAAATCACAGACAAGTGATGGGTTTTTATTAAACGCTAATGGGAAAAATGAGCCTCAGGAAAAAAATATCACCTTTGTTTTGTATGACATACCAAAGGCAAGCCCAAATATACTAAACACTCCAATGAGTAAAGCTAATCTAAAATGTCTAGAAAATATATAGGTAATTATTCTCAGAATATCAGATGGAGGAAGATTTTCTTAAACAAAAGCAGTGTGATTATAAAGAAAATACTGCCAAAGTGGTGCAATAAAATAAATCATAAACAGACTCAAAAACATAAGACACAGACAAGGAAGATCTTTATAGCTTATTAAGGGAGCTGGTGTAAAGAAATCCTAAAAATCAATAATGCACAAAATACATATGAGCAATTCACCTGAAAGCAATGAACACGTGGAAAGGAAATGTTCGACCTCACCGGTAATCAGAAAAAATGCAAAATGAAGCTGATATTTCAGTTTTACACCAGGAGTAACAGTAGTTTATTTTGAGGAAATAGATCTTAAGGAAGAATCAACAGATTGTACGGTTAATGGATAATATGACAAGAGATAAATACACATTCTGCTTTGATATCATTTGCAGGCTCATCCTTGGCTTCCTTTCCCGCATCAATTTTTTTTTTACTATAAATAGTACAGGGACAGACAGCAAAGGGGGCATATAATCAAAGTATGCCAGAAAATAATGTGTGCTGCAGTCTTAAAGGAATTTAGAGTCTTGTTGCTTCATCGAGCTGACAGGCTGGTAGAAAACACACACCTACATAAGAAATGTAGCCTGCAGGAAAAGATACTCTGGCATATAATTTAACAAGGTGCTAATTAGATGAACAACAAGAGATGATCCAAGGAAGATGCTTTTTTTGGGAGGGGGAGAACTTTAAAAAGTGCTGAATGGGTAGGATAAATGTTAAATGTTCTTATTTGAAGTCGGAATGTTTGGTTATATATACTAGTATGCAGATTCCCACCTCCAATGCAGAAGCTCAACCTAATAATTTATTAGAATTAGTCATGCTGTGTGGGTGGATGGAGCCAAACCAGCTAGGCTGCACTTGGAACCTCCTATACACCACATAGAGCAGTTGACAGCATAGAACAGTTGGAGCTAAAATCTCAGAGAGGATAGGTAGGACATCCGAGAAGTAACAAGAAACTTTTCTCCCCAGCTAGTCAGGAGATACAGCAGGTCTCTAGGAAGTCACAGGCTGAGTGATAAAACTTCTTGTATGGCTTTTACTTCCCCACCAGGTCAAGACTGAGATGAACCTGCTAGCTTTTACTAGGTAGCGTCCAAAATCAGTACCAGGGCAAATTACTGGCCTAGCCCAGTCATTAAGAGACTCCTGGATTCAAGAGATCAGGGAAGAGATTGGAAGCCATCTCCTGGTAAGGGGAGTAGTGGGTGGATCTAGGCAAGTAATGGCTAGAGGTGTCTCTCCACTGTGTGTCACAAAATGATGATCACATGGTGGGCCTCCCTAGACCATCATCACAGGTGACCGGGTCGGTGTGAAAACTACTGAGCACCCCAAGTCTTTGTCATGAGTTGCCTAGCAACCGAAGGCAGTGCTGATTCTGCCTTCCTGAAACACTACATCCTATGGCTGATCTAGTCACCAGGTTCTTTCAGGAAAGTTACAGAATCACTGAAGGTCCATCGAACCAGGTATGTGGGCTCTCAAAGCAAGGCTGTGCAATTCATGAGGTTGATTATGTGGTCTTCTAAAATGAGTACAGAACTTCTGCAGTTCTGACTGCAGAAGTTTCAGCCTCCGTATTATTCCACATAAATAGACTTGGCCATCCTAAGTCAAATGAAATATCAGTTTATTTCACTAAAAAGTAATTAGTAAGTCTAAGTGCATGTTTTTATTCTGAAACTTAACAATTATTTTCTTCCTTCTTTCCTTCCTTCGTCCTTTTCTTCCTTTCTTTCTTTTTTGTAGGGTCTTCCAAGTAAAATCACTATGAGTTCCAGCTGAGACTACAGGGTACTAAATCTCCTCATCAGAGTTACCAAATTCATTAATCTCATCAGATGCTCTCATTAAATATACAATTTCATACTCTCTATAATTTGAAAGTTGCTGTGTCTTTTTTTGAGAAACAAATAAAGTATCAAAATTTTAAGTATCGATATACAAATATCTATCTTTGTACCTTAAAAGTATATACATTTAAAATATAATTATAAGAAACAAAGATATATAAAAGCATTGTTTGATTTGGGGGGTGATAGAATTAAAACAATTCTTTCTTAAATGTCTCCACTGATCCACCAATTCTTCAAAATAACAACCTTTTTCTTCTCTGCATAAAACCCATTTTTTGGGGGGGGGGGAGGCGTGTTGGTCATGGGGCTTGAACTCAGGCCCAAGGTCCTGTGCCTGAGCTCTTTTTGCTCAAGGCTTACACTCTACCATTTTGACCCATAGCCTTCTTCCAGTTTTGGGGTGGTTAATTGGAGATAGGAGTCTCACAGACTTTCCTGGCCAAGCTGGTTTTGAACCATGATCCTCACATCTCAGCTTCCTGAGTAGCTAAGATTACAGGCACGAGCCATCAGCACCTGGCATAAAAGCCATTTTTACAAGTTATCAGTCACTAGGTCAATTCAGGCCTTAAAAAGTTTTCAGTAATTATATTAGGAAAGCAGCCATTCCTGTGAGAAAATATTCAACAACATATTGTGGAAACTATTCATTTTTCCATTGCATTGCTTACTGGTGTTTCTTGTTTGCTGTTTCCTTTCAGAAGAAGCATATCAACTTTATTTTTGAAAACTTATATGGGGGGAGGATCATATTCTCAAGTGTGATGGAAGTTGTCATAGAAACAACCACAATTACAAGGAACATGTTTACTGGTGAGGAAAATATTTACCTGTGAACACCCGATCTGCTTTTTCCTTGCTGTACAGGAAATAAGTTCTTCCTCAGGAGTGAGCTTTCTATTCCAAGAGTATGCTGAGGAGACTGACCTCTCAGGAGTCAATTTTTTTTCCAAGCATTGGAGGTTTAATTTAAGTCAGGGCCCAGCATCCTAAACATGTTCTGAAAAGCAAGATGTCTCTGCACAAAACTCCCAATAACTTGGGATAAATGGAACAGTGAGGTTACAGAAATCACATGACTGGATAGAAAGGCCTTTCGCTTGTGTTTAGAAGGGGAAAACACCATGGTCTTTCTTGAAACAAGTCATTATCTTCAGTAATCAATGTCTTTGCTGTATTCAGAGTTAATGAAGAAATCACAGCAACAGAAGCTCAAGAGGAACTGATAAATACCTCATGGACATTACTCTGGCTGAAATTTTACCTATTATTTTCTCTAAAGATGTAATGCTGCTTCCTTTCTGGGTAACTGTTGTAGCTTCTTAAATTCTTCATAACTCTAACTCTATAACTTCATTTAACTGTATTACATATATATGTATATATAGTGTCCAATACTTAAATTATATATACTTATTTTAAAATATATTTGCCCATAATATAGTCACATTTTAACTTAGTCATGTAATACTTTCATATATCTTTGTTTAGAATTATATTTTAAGTGTATGAACATCTAAAGTACAAACATAGATGTTTGTATGTCATCAATTAAATTTTTGATAATTTATTTTCTCCCCAAAAAAGACTCACAGCAATTTTCAAAATAGAGTATGAAATTAGTTGTATATGTATGTGATGAGATTAATTAAAAACTAACCGTGGCTGTTTATTAAATAAAGATAAAAAAAATGTTAAGTGGTGAAAACCAAGCAAAGAATAAGAGATGATCAAGCACAAGTTGCAGGGTACTGCCTTTTGATTCAGATGTTTGAAATCCTCATTTTCCCAAACTAAGCACTTGCTCTAGTACCCAAATACGCAAGGATAACTTTTTTCACTTTCTCCCTTCCAACACTTCCTGCTTGGCTTTGCAGACATAAAGTTTTAAAATAAGAAACAAGAATAAAAGATGAAACCCAGTCCATACAGGTTTGCAAGGAAGACTAACAGATCCGCTTGTCTCCATCAGTCCGTTCAGGAGGAAAGCACGTCTGCCCTCCTCGTTGGAAGTACCCTGAAGACGGAGGCTGAAATGAGGCTCAGAGAAAGCAGTGACCCCCGAGCAGAAACAACCCCAGGGGCATCACGGAAGCGCCTAGCTTTGTCAACAATACCTTACACACTCATTGCATAGGTTTTAACGCCTACGTTCAAACTCTTAAAACTGCAGGGGCGATGATGTAATGCAGCCAGTCTCTCTGGGCAAATGCTCCCCTGGCAGTGTCAGAGTGCCGGAGTCAGGTGCATTCCTCTTCCTGGGCAAGGTTAATTTGGAATTTGCAGCATGCAGGAAGATGGACAGACCAAAGACCCTTCAGGCTAATGCCTCCATTTCACTGGCGACCAACCATCTTTGGTCATGTAAACTTGAAGAAAAGCTGAATCTCCACAAAGGACCGCAACATAAACGATCTGATCATGGGTCCCTCATGTCCCCTGTGGACGGGAAATAAGCACAAACTGAGCTTTGTGGCTCTTGTTACTGTGCCTACTGACAGGATAAACAGACCCTAGAAAGTCTCATTGTGCAGGGTGGACCTGACCTATGAACCCCACCCTATATATAGCCTAGAGTCCCCAGGAAATGTCAACCAATCAGGGATAAGGATGTCAGCCTGATATAAAACCACACAATTAGGAATGAGGATGTTTGCATCCCTCATCTGCACAAGTGAACCCCAGTGGGGATGTGAGCAGGAATCGGAGAGTCATTTTGTCTATCTAAACCAGCCCTCTCTTTGTTCCTCTTGAGCATTTTATTTTGAAGGCTGCGTCTCTCAGTATGCAAACATTTTTTAAAATTCTTTTTTAAAAATGAAAGCCTCTTTCCTCCCTTAAATTCCTGTCTAGGGATTTTTGTTGACAGTAATATTCAGTGAATTATGTCACTGATAATTATGGAGATACAGGTCACCAATGTTACCTTTCACAAGAAGAGTCTACCAGCAGGGGTAAGAAGAATTTATTCTTTGTCAGGAGAAGATCCTGACAAAGTCTTGTATATGCTTAAAGCCGTAGATCTGCCCTTTGGAGATTAGTTAGTGAGCAATGCCTACAAGTGTCTAATATACAGAGAAAAGAGTGGAGGAGGGAGAGGGAGGGAGGAGGAGAGAGACTGAGAGAGAGAGAGACAGACAGACATTAAGGCCTCAAAACTCTATGCCAAGAGAGCATCCTACAAAACGCTTTGAGCAAATTTACAAAAGCCATGATTCTTTGCATAAGAACCCAAAATAGGGCTGGGAAGATGGCTCAATGGTAGAGTGCTTGCCTTGCATGCAGGAGGCCCTGGGTTCGATTCCTCAGCACCACATAAGCAGAAAAATCCAGAAGTGGTGCTGTGGCTCAAGTGGTAGAGCGCTAGCCTTGAGCTGAAGAGTTGAGGAACAGAGATCAGGCCCAGAGTTCAGGCCCCATGACTGACAAAATAAATAAATAAATAAAATAAAATAAACATACTAATACATTTAAGATTAACTCTAAGAAAATATATTCTGGAGCTATAGTTCTTAGGCTTTCGGATTTCAAAACATCATTAATAAGCATATGCATGAGAATTCCATATCTATTAAAGTATTTAAGCATGCTTATTAAGCACCTGCTATGTTTCTGAAATGTCCCTTACATAGTCTTGGGTACTGAACTCATGGCTTGGGCACTGCCACTGAGCTTTCTTGTTCAAGGCTAGTTAGTACTCTACCACTTGAACTATAGCTCCACTTCAGGCATTTTTGGTGGTTAATTGGAGATGAGTCTCATGGACTTTCCTGCCTAAGCTGGCTTTGGCCTACAATCCTCCAATCTCAGCCTCCTGAGTAACTAGGATTATAGGCATGAGCCACTGGTGTCCAGCTTCCAAATGCTTTTGGTACTCAGTGGAAAGCAGAGTTCTATGTGAAATATTTATTATCTGGTGGGTCTTCCCTATCCTATAGGCTACACTTTTAATCATTAAGTATCTCAGAGACTACTTCTGAGTTATATCTAACAGAATGATATGACACACATTCATTAAAAAGAAAATGGGAGAGTTGCTAGGTTACTCTTAGCTATCTGTATTACAGCTACCAGAAAAATCCTCAGAATGATGTCATTTTCCTCTTCATTAGCACTAATTAAAGCATACATATATTCTGACCCTATTCTGAATTTATTTTTGGTTATTGCCATCAGAATATCAGAGGCATTCAAAGGTCAAAATGAGATTGGATTTCTGTGCTAACTCAATATCCTTTTAAAAACTAGTCCACTGACGATTACGGCTAAGCAAAAATATTCAAAATTTGAAATGGTAGGTAGTTGCCAACTTCGATGTGTTTTTTAAAGTTTTATAAGCTCTGTGAACTTTGAAGTTTAAATATAGAAGTAATAAATGTCACAAGGTCACTTTAATGTTCTTGCGCTCTCTGTGTGCATGTACTTATCGTTCATCATGAGGGTAGTAATTTAGAGAACAGTACTTTGAAATATTGATGCTCCTAGAGGTTTGGGAAGTGTTTATTTGTATTCTAAGATGCTACAGTTTTTATATTATTCCTTATAGAATGGATAAAAGATACGTCCCGTATAACAAACAGTCGTGTTTATCCCAGACGCCTTTGTTGCTTAGATAGGTTTCTCAAATTCACTTTAGGGCTCCTTTTTTGCTTGTTTCATGAAACAGACTGTTTAATACCCTTTCCCCCGAATCGATCACCTGCTGCTCACAATGCAACACCTGGCATTTTAAATCGCCCAGGCTATGGAAACTATGGCTTTAATTAGAAACCTCAAATCCTTCCAAAGAACATGATTTCCCACTAGGATTTGTTCAGCTTACCTTGTACTTGAACTCAAGGCTATGCAATCTGCACACACACCTATTCAATCTTTCCACACACCTGATACCATTGTGCAGTGTCCTTGCCCATTCTCGGGGATTTTTCTGCCTAAACTCAACACAAACTAGTACTTCTTCTACTTCGGTCCTTATAGCTGTGGATAGTTTAATGTGATGGACAAGCCTAGATTATATTTGGTCATTGAATCACTTGGTACCAGGGACTCTGTGTTATGGTATGACATCCCTTTTTGTTTCCTTGACATGGTAAAAAAAAATCTATTTTTATGCCTGTTTACCCCAAAATATGACTTCAGCAAATGTGTTTATCTTGCAAGTCAAAAGAGAACATAATCATCAAAATGAGTGGAGGACAAAAGTCAGAAAGCATTCTCTTTGCTTTTCTACTTTCATTGAAGACTGCATCAGTATTCTTCATTTATTAAAGTATAACAAAATACGACACATTCAATGACTTAAGGAACACATAATCATGGCTTGTATGACTTAGGGATCTAGAAATGGCTTCACTGGATTCTTTCTTTTTAGGCTATTCATAAGACTACATTTAGCTTTTCTGCCAAAACTGGTCTACTGTGAAATTTTGGCTAGAAGAAAAAAAATCAGCTTCCTTGAGCTCACCTTGGTGGTCATTAGTAGGACCCCGATACCTCTGTGGTGTGGATTGAGGGCCTTGATTTCTGGATGCTAAAGGTGACCCTCGATTCCTTGCCACCCAAGGCTCCCCAACAAAGCAACTCATCAGTCAAAGCTAGCCAACAAAAGCACCAAGGAATAGGAGGCGAGTTACTCTATTGAGTTACCTAACCACAGAGATGACAATCCATGCCCTTTACTGCATTCCATTGGCTTAAAACAAATGGCTCTGCAATCAACCTACACTGGGGTGGATTGTAAGGGCCTGGGTGTAGAGGAAGGACCCTTGGAGGCCATTTTAGAAACGACCTTCTGCATCATCATTAGAGGAAATAAATCTACATTGCAGTTACCCAGGTCTGCCACCAGCTCCCGGAAGCTTTGCTGGAGAAAATGGCTGTCTTCACTCAAAAGAACATCTGTTTCCACAGGCAGCAGGCACCGTCTGGACCTGACTCAAAACCGCAAGCTTTTATCTGTTTGGGCCGCATGAAGGAGCAGGCTGCTACCAATCCAGTTTTGCTAAATTGACTTGGCTGGAGCAAGAATGAGATTTCTGAGAGAATCTCAGCACACAATGGCCTTTTCCCATAGTGTTTGAAAGGGTAACCATGGCCCCATAATTTATTCCTCTCTCCTCTGGGAAGCCCTGAAGGTGTTTTGACACCCACCCCCATACACACCACAATTCTTTGCAAATATCAAAGGATCAGATCTACTAACTAAAAGATAAATGAGGGTGTGGAAAGGCTTTGCTGTACACCGATTACTGTTCTGGGAAACAACTCAGAAGTAGATTCTAGTCCATTTAGATTGTGGATATTGAAGCATCTTGCAAATCATAGGTTGTGCTGAAAGATGAAATATGCATGTGTATCTGTATATTTAATGTATGCATACATATGTCTGGATACATATATAGAGACAGACATACATAACATATTATATAGTATAACCACTTATATGGTATACCGATACATACACACACATATAAAAATAACCAGCCATGTATCTAGTGAAATGCTAAAGCTCAGCCGTTCTTCTGCAAACTTACCCAGTAATCTTGGCAGACTGCAAAATCGTGTATTTTCTAGTGTGGGAAAGGAACTCTCGGTGCTATCTCTGTAGTTGTATCTACCCTACATCCACTGATAATTCTGAATAAACCAAGTGCCAGTTAAGGGGGAAAACACCGTTGAGAAGCAGTAGGAATGATAAAGACTGGTCACATGACAATAGGAGCCAAGCTTCCATTTTTGGACAGCCTTCATTGTGCTGCATGTAGTAGAAAATAAACGGCACATAGGTAAATCCTTTGCCTGGGAAGCCACGCCCTTGAACCCACCACCACCATGGTTAGGAAGATGGGCCCGTGTGATGTGAAGCTGATGCCCCAAATCATGATAGAAGCCGTGACTCAGGGTGTGCCCGATTTGGGCTCCTAGGGATTGATGCCTTGGGGCTCTGGGGGATAACCCAAAGGTAGCAGCCTCCGTATTATGGCTGGGATTCACTGGATGGCAAAAAAAAAAAAAAATACATTCACACTATTCAACAGAAAAGTGAGCTTAAGGGGCACACTGCAAAGGGAGAGAGGAAGCTGGGTATTCACACTCATAATCCTGGCTGCTCAGGAGGCTGAGGTCTGAGGATTGTGGTTTGAAGCCAGCCCAAGCAGGAAATGCCTATGACTCTTATCTCCGATCAACCACGAAAAGAGTCACAAGTGGAAGTGTGGCTTAAACGGTAGAGTATCAGCCTTGAACAGACAAGTGAGGGCACAAGACCCTGAGTCAGTATGGGCACACACACACACCCATACACTCACCCCCCCACACACACTCTCATGATAAAGGGAGACATAACTGATACTTTATTTTAATGCTGGAAATTCTATAGTGCCATTTTTCCTAGTTAAAAGAGAGGGACACAAACAGGGGGCATGAAAAAGCTATTGGTAAGGTGTTAGGGGCATGATTTTAAGGCTTGAGAGGTAAAACTAAAAAAGTCAACAATAACTTTAGCTATGGCTGTGATACCGTAAGAAACCCTCTGAAACTCCTTATATGACCATTAGTGTGGATGAGAATAAGCCCAATGAAGAAAGATTTGGAATAGTTATTTGAAATAATGCTTAAACAGACTACATTCAATCAATTGGAGTTTAAAAATAAATCATAAAAGTTTGGGATCTGATCACCCGACCCTCAGTGCAGGACCCTAAGGCCTGAGAAGTTGGCATTCCAGGCCTCTGGGTTCATTCACTCTTGGTTTCCAGTCTCTCACCCACACAGGAGCAGGAGGGCACGCAAAGAGGTCCAGAGGTGAAATTGACAGAATGTAGAGACGCTGTCCTGGTTAGTGCAAATACAATAGCTACACTAATTTGGAAAAGACGAGCAGAGAAAGTGACCTCCGGGTTCACGTTCTTTTCCTAAAAGCCTAATTGGCATGGATACCACAAGAGAACGGAGGACGCAGTCCCTACGTTGTTAAATTGTGAATTCTGTGCTCCGTTGGCCACCCTCCACCTGGTCTCTGTGCAATTACCTCAGACCTCCCCTGTAGAATATGTGATCAACTATCCACTTCGGGAGCACAAGAGACTATGAATGCGCGTGTTGGTGGTTAGACTAGGGGTATCTATTTTTCCTCATTTTGCTTTTTTAAATGAAAAATTACAGATCTTTTTGGTACAGCGTGGTTTCCTTTTGTGAAGTGGGGTTTCCTTTTGTGATTCTGACTCTGGGACTCTAGGCTTCCCGCTTGATAGTCAGGCACTCTGTCTTTTGAGCCCTGCCTCTAAGGCCCCTCGCTTCCATCAGTTCTGAGATAAGCTCTCACGTTTTTGCCTGGACTATCTTGGACTGTGATCCTCCTCTTCAGGCTTCTTGTCATAGTTAGGATATCAGGCACCCACCACCATGCTCAGTTTTGTTTTGTTTTTTTCTATTGAGATGGGTCTCTTGAACTTTCCCCCCCCATTTGGCCTATAATCACCATCTTCCTGACCTCAGGTATCTGCCATAGCTAGGGTAACAGACATTCACCACCAGGCCTGGCTCTTAGTTGAGATGGAGTCTTGCGGATTTTTACCCAAGCTGGCCTCAAATCATGACTCCCCATCGCCACCTCCCATGACGCTAGCATTATAGGCCTGAGTCACTGGTGCCTGCCCCAGTGGGCTGTTTGATATCTATTGGAATATTAATTAGCATAGCTATGATGGAAAACAACATGGAGGTTTCTCCAAAAAAAAAATCATTATGACCTAGCCACTTCTTGGTATATACCAAAAGGAATGAGAACATTATTGGCAAAGATATAATCACAGGGCTTATACTCACTGAAGCATTATTTCAAATAACTGAGAAAAAAAAATACCCATCAATGGGTGAATACTTTTGAAAATGTGAATATATGTGAATATATACACACACAATGGAATATAATTTAGCCTTTAGAAAGGACAGATATACACTGATTCTCATTTCTTACAAACAGCCCTTTCAAGCCAAAAGGCAAAGCAAATGATTTACAGACATTGCTAATGACTCCTGGAAATGCACCTAGTAGACTTACCAATCACTGGAGATCCGCTGTGAAAATGTATGGAAAATGCAGCACCAAAGGGAAACCGGGGGGTGGGGTGGGGGGTGGAGGAAGCCATGTGCAATGCTGAATTGTCTCAGGCTTGCTTCCTCGCCTGTTTCAGAAGTCAGTCAAGAACAGTTTGTGTTCCTAAGAGCTATCTCCAGAACACATCAGCAGTGCGTTACCCACAACACTGTCACCAGCCCAGGCTGACCGCACTGCATCTTAAAGCCAGGGTGACTAACGTGGAAAGGCCAGGATCCCACAATTCCTTCCTCTGAGGAAGGATGGGTGGACTGAGAGCCTGCTCAGTCACCTGCCAAGACACACCCTTCTAAAATTCAAGAAAGAACATGAGCTAAGACTATGAGAAGCTTTCCTCATACTGCACGACATATTTTACAGTCTGATCTGGACTCTTTAACACTAAAACCCAGAGAGTGGAGCAACTCTTTGGAGTTAACAGCAAAGTCATTTTTGCCATCTGGAAACGCTGTTAGTCCTGTTCACAAAGTCACCAGAAAGAAGTCTGAAATGGAATTGTGCCCAGACAGAAATGAGCAAATCAAAGATTTATAAAGCACTGTCAATCAGGCAGCGCCTCGTGAGCCTTGTGACTGAATTGTACAACTGATTGCAAAAGTGTAGGTGTTGGAGCACACACGCAGGCCAGAGCCTCTGGCACAAATCGATATTGCACTGCAAGCCGTGGCTAATTCAGCTTGGTGGCAGCAGAGGAGATTTTGGATTCAAAAGCCGCCTGACGCAGATGCTGGACACGGCCCTTTGGAAATCTACCCCAGACCTCATGGTTGAGCACTGGTGGGAGGAAGAAATTACTCCTTCCTCAAGAAACGCGGACAGCCTCACATCAGAAACACCCACCAGGACTCGGGCGAGGTCAAGGAAGAATTCACCTTGAGCACACATCTCTGTGGAACTCACTAAAAAAATGGCAACCTTAAGACACTTGATGCTTTGTAAACATGTCCAAAGCCTCAAGTGAGAAAAATCAACAATAGGTCAGATGGCACAAACTTGGTAATCCCAGCAGGCACTGGAGAGGCTGAAGCAGAAAGGTTAAATAAAAGTGAGGGGCCAGACTGGGTTTCACAATGAGACCTTGTCTCCAAAACGAATTTTGATGATAGATAAATAGATTGATGGATTTATTATATGGATATATATATATATATATATATATATGCACAGAGAGAGAGAGAGAGAGAGACAGAGAGAGAAATTCAAAATTTCTCCTTCTCCCTGTTGCAATCCATCAGTTCTTGCTACCATGGAGAGAGAGAGAGAGAGAGAGAGAGAGAGAGAGAGAGAGAGAGAGAGAGAGAGAGAGAGAGAGAGAGAGAGAGAGAGAGAGTGTGTGTGTGTGTGTGTGTGTGTGTGTGTGTGTGTGTGTGTGTGTGTGTGTGTGTGTGTGTGTGTGTGTGTGTGTGTGTACCTTTCCACTTAAGGTTCCCAATTTCACAGCCTGTTATGAGCAGATTTCTTGACTACAAAACTATTTAAATGTCTCCCCAGCCAAGCAAAAATGGCTGCCACCTATTCCCTGATTGGATTGCCAAACCCCGTTTGCTTCTTAGACGTGGCGGGGCTGGTTTGAGATCAGTTGCTACCTTTCTGCACATGGGTGCGTCCTGGGTGGGAAAGGAGGAAGACTGAATTCAAGGGGTCTTTTTCAGATGCTTTGCTATCAGCCTGGGGGGGGGGGGGGGAGGGAGGTCACTAACTCCTGAGAGACACTAGAGGGCGCGAGCGTTCAGGAACCTGGCGCTGGCCGGCCCTGGACCAGGACAGGCTGGACTCTGCCCATGTGGATGGAGCCTGCCAGCAACTGTGGGGAAAGAGCATCTGCCCTTGCTCCAGGACGGGTTGGATGATACATGAAATCTGATGTATTTAACAGACACTGGAGCGCGCGGAAGAATGTCACTAGAATTGAGCCCCCCCGCCCCCCATACATACACACACACACACACACACACACACACTCTACAGAGGACCCTGGTGCATTGGAAATGTGTCTGGTCCAAATGTCACCGTGTGTCACCCGTGCACACGCCTGGGAGCTGTCCAGCACCTGGATCACACAAAACCTCTGCTGTGTCGATCACAGGCTGAATCCATATTACTTTGGGTTTGCTTAAATTAAAGGCATTATTAATCAGTCATTCTATTTATTTATTTATTGCCCATTTCCAGAGATAAATTAATTTTTTTCCTTCCCAAATGAGGAACCAACATGCTTTCTAATCAAGGAAGGGGGCTTGGGAGACTCTTCTGTCAGGAGTTCTAACAATAGATACTGCAGAGACACATGCGCAGTGCCTGCCAGGGTCCATTCTTAATCATGAGTGAAGCCCACACTGGGAAAACACATGCTTGAAAAGGAGAGAAAGATAAGGTGAGAGAGAGAGAGAGAGAGAGAGAGAGAGAGAGAGAGAGAATAAAAGAAGTCACTCTAACCAGGGAAATAACATTTTTAAAAAATTAATAGCCGTTTGTATGGAACCTACTTTTGGTTTCTAATCAAATGCAAGCCCTGGTCAAGCAAAATGGGCAGCAGACACTTTTCACAGATAAGCACAGGGTCTGAGCAATCGGTGGAACACAGACATCCACTCCAGAGGGAAAGTTGTAATAAACTCACTATGTTTTTTCAATTAAGACATGCACACACACACACACACACACACACACACACACACAGACATACACACACTGAGACTGGTAATTAGAAATGTTTGCAAAGCTCATCGTCCAAAGGAAAAAAAAAAAGACAAAACAAGAGCTGGAAACCATTCAAGCCACAGGGACACAAACAAAAAGGAATTTGATAAATAGCCAATTATGAAAACTAGGTGAAACTTAATGGAATGCAAATCAGAACAGCTTTATGTCTGTCACTCAAACAAAAGACAATGGACTGACACTTGCAGGAAGGTAAGAGGATGGTGGTTTGAGGTCAGCCCTCAAAAATACAGGGAGAATCTCCTGTCAAACCACAAGCCAACTAGGGTAGCATTACCCATTATTGCAGCTTTTCAAGAAGCATGAAGAACATGGTCGGAAGGCAGCCTGGGCAAAATTATAAGACCCGATAACTAAAGCTAAGAAGTTATTGAGGCATGACTCAAGTGATAGAGCACCTACCCAGCTGTTATAAGGTCCTGAGTTCAATCCTTAGTAGTACCAAAAAAAAGAGAGAGAGAGAATTCTATGTTATAGAATTCATTGGATATTAAAAATAAAAGCTTGAAAAAGAAAGAAGCTAGAGTAAGAAGAGGACACTAAAATCAATGCAAAAGGTTATAGTTGAAGTAAATTAAATAGTAAATAGAAAAAAAGTAGGAAAAATATCAAAACTAAGCTGGATGCCTATGGCTCACACCTGTAATGCTAGCTACTCAGGAGACTGAGATCTGAGGATCCTGGTTTCCAGCCCAGGCAGGAAAGTCTGTAAGATTCTTATCTCCAATAAACATTCAGAAAAAGCCCAGAAGTGGCACTGTGGCTCAAGTGGTAGAGCACTAGCTTTGAGCACTGAGAGGCTCAGGGACAGCGTCCAGGCCCTGAGTGTAAGCCCTAAGACTAGCCAAATAATAATGACAACAACAACAACAAAATTACTTCTTTTGCAAGGTCAACCAAATAAATTACACATAGACTAACCAAAGAACATAGATAGAACTCAATGTACTAAAAGTAGGAATGAAGGGGAGATTATGTCTACTAATTTTACAGAAATATAAAGGAGTCCTATGAAGAATTGTTCCAACAAATTTATAACCCACATGAAATTGAAGTGTTCTTAGAATGACAGATTCAAAGAAAACACTGACTCATGAAAAAAATAGAAAATTGAAATGAATCTATAGTAACAAAAAAGATTAAATGAGTAATGAGAACTTCCTCCAAGGGGGAAAAAAGCAGAAGTCTTCACTGGTGATTTATATATATATATTTTGTCAGCAGTGGGTCTTGAACTCAGAGCCTGAGCACTATCCCTGAGCTCTTTTGCTTAAGGCTAGTGCTCTACCACTTTGAGCCACTTCTGACTTTCTGGTGATTAATCTGGGATTAGAATCTCCAGGGACTTTCTCCCTGGGCTGGTTTCAAACTACAGTCCCAAGATCGCAGCCTCCTGTGTGGTTAGAATTACAAGAATGAGCCACCAGCACCTAGCTTCTATAGAAATTTTAAAAAGTCTTTCACCAACTTTTACAAACTCTACAAGAGGCCAGACACTTCATAATTCATTCAATGATTGTTACTGATATGTTAACAATCTATATTATCCTTATAAGAAAATAATGTAAGGAGGCCACAAACACACATACATGCACACGTGTACACACATGGACAAATAAGCAACCAATGCCCTCAGGAATCCTGATGCAAAGTTCCTCATCAAAATACTAACACCAGTTCAACAACTTGTAAAATAATTATACAGGGGCTGGGAAGGTGGCTCAGTAGTAAAATGCTTGCCTTGCATGCCTGAGGCCCTGGGTTTGATTCCTCAGCACCACATGAGCAAAAAGCAAAAAGCCGGAAGTGGCGCTGTGGCTCAAGTGGTAGAGCACTAGCCTTGAGCTGAAGAGCTGAGGGACAGCGCCCAGGCCCAGAGTTCAGGCCCCACGACCAGACCCCCCCCCAAAAAAAAATTATACATAAAGGAAGAGGCAACAATCCTTGATAAGAAATGTACTCATTACCTTGCTCATGTAACTGTAACCCCTCTGTATAGTATTTTCACAATAAAAAAACTTAATAAAAAAGAGTTATACAGAATAACCAACATGATTTATATGAAAGGTACAAGGGTGACATATCATATAAACAATAGCCAGGCGCTGGTGGCTGTAATCCTAGCTTCCCAGAAGGCTGACATCTGAGGATCACAGTTCAATCCCAGCCCAGGCAGAAAAATCTGTGAGACTCTTATCTCTAATTAACCACCAGAAAACCAGAGGTAGAGCTGTTATTCAAGTGGTAGAATACTAGCTTTAGCAAAAAACAAAAACAAACAAAAAAAACCTAAGATACAGTGTCCAGGTGTTGAGTTCAAGCCCCATAACTGAAATAAATAAACCATATTAAATAAATGACAAAACCTACATGATTACACCAGTAGATGCTCCCAATCAACATCAAACAAAATTTGAATCCTTTTACAATTAGAAAAACAACTCATATCCACAACAAAGGAGCTTGATTTTTGTTTAAAAGGATCTACAAAAGCCCAAAGTGGACTTCATTCGTAATGATAAGTGACGGCGAATATTTCCCCTGATCTCAGGAACAAGACAGGTTTGTCAGCTTTTACCACTAGAATTTAGCTTTGCACTATGCGATGGGGGGGGGGGGGGGGGCAGCTGAGGCAGATTGAGAAACAGGCATTCGGGTTGGATATGAAGAATGAAACTCATTCATGGATGACGTGGTCTTGTTTGTAGAGAATCCTAGAGAATCCATAAAAATTTAAACATGTAACATCGGACTTCCGTATGTCTGACAGATACAAAAATCAATAAGCAAAAGCTCTGCTCCTATACACGATCCAGAAAAAAAATCAGAATACGAAATTAAGAAACCACTTCCGTTCTCAACGGTGGCTAAGGGTTCAGGGTCCTGAAAGCAAAGAAAACCACACAAGTACTGCTGAAATAATTTTTCTCAATGGAAATCAGTGTAGACACACTCCATGGATAGATTTGATATTGTTAGGGTAGGAATATTCCAAAATGACCTACTGATTTCATGCAAAAATCCCACTTGTCTTTGGGGGTACATGATGAAGATATTCTTGCACTTGACATTTTAAAATTAATATTTAAAAGAACTGCACTTTCTATTCTGAAGGGTAGACTTTATAGTAGACGAGTTACATAGGTCATCAAAAACAAAATTAACTAAAATATGAATCATCAATGATACTAACTCCATATGTTAACGGCATGCCTTGACAGAAAAGAAACTAGGCTCTTTTTAGAACTTGGTTCAAAGATGCTTGATAATACTCCGAAAAGCCATACTCTTACTGTATGCTTTTAGAATTCCAGGCAGGTTTACATTATTTTAAATTGAGTTGTAATGAAAGGCACTTAAAAAATAATCATTCGGAGGGTGGAATTTGTCTAAGTATTTCCTTAGACTTTCATAGTTACCCTATCCATCCCCAATTTGGCACTGATTTTAAACCTACTCTCCTTTAAAATAAAATAAAAAAGATTTATTTTTGTCTTTTCGGTTTTGGTAGTGGTTATCAAACCCATGACATTGTACTTGCTAGGCAAGTGCTTTGCCACGGAGCTACAGGCCAGCCCTGAACCTATTCTTCTTTGAGCCTCCCTGAAGCTTTTAACTTCAATAGAACTGCTAGCTTAATCTCCTTGAAATTCACATTTTTAAAAAAATCATAGGTTTTGCTATTTCATGAAAATGTGACGCGGGTAATGGCTTCACAAAGCATAATGCAGTTTTGAAAGCCACAGGGTTGGTTCTTGAAAAATATATGTCCAGCGGTATGAATGAAATGACAAGGAAAGGGAAAGAGGGCCAAGTCAACAGATACCAAGCAGTCCCCTTTGGTTGGGGATACATGTGTGTAGAAACCAGCTGAAATAAATACCGAAGCCTGAAACTGAAATCTGAACATGAGAAAAGTCATTGCACACATGTAAAAGGTCAGGTGACAGAAGACAATCAGAGAACATTATTAATACACCCACCAGTGAACACTTGAACTTAGTTGGTAGGTAGAATATTGTACGATCCAGCTCCTAGTAATTTTACTGCCACAAGCCAGAGACCCAACAAAATAGAATGAACGTAAGTGATCTCTCGGATAGAGAGTTCGTCCTGTGTTTCTCCATTCTGTGCCGGGTGGACTTCTAAATGCTGTCTTCACGTGGATTCCATACATTGCATTCTGTCCTTTTGTTTTTACTCTCCAGCTTTGGAAATGGCATTTCTCATCTCTTATAAAAATGATGATGATGATGTTAGGCAGAACATTGGCCACCAAAGATGTCTACTCCCTGATTCTATGTGAATCTGGTAACTTTACATTGCAAAGGGGGTTACACAGGGAAGAAGAAAGGAGAGGTTCTCAGAGATGGGAAAATGGCCCAGAATTAAGAAGAGGGCCTAGTATAATTCCATGGATTCCTAAAAGTAGATGAACAAGGCAGACAGATGCCTCATGAGAAGTTGCCTTGACTTGAAAGGTGGAGGATGGGGCCCTGCTTTGTACCTGGGAAGCTTCTAGAAGCTGAGAATGTTTCCAGGCCAAGAGTTAGCAAGAAAATGGGAAGCGCAGACCTAGAGCCACATAGAACTCCAGTTCTATGTCACCCAGTTAAGTGAGTAGATAACTCTTGGAATTTTCTAGAGCCTCCCGAAAGCAAGCCGGCCCTGCCCATGCTTTGATTTTAGCCTAGCGAGATCTATCTGGACTTACAATCTACTGAACTATGAAACCATACATTTCTGTTGTCTTAATTCTCAGAGCCTGTGTTAATCTGCCATGAGAGTGATACAAAACTAACATAATAGACTCTCATTCACAAAATTGTGACCAGTTTTAAACTAGATAATCCATGTAAAAAATCTGTATAGCAGGGTACAGATGGTTCACACCTGTAATCCTAACCATTAGAGAACTGGGGAGACTAAGACCTAAGGATCATGGTTCAAAGCCAGCCTGGGCAGGAAAGTCTGTGAGACTCTTATTTCCAATTAAACACACACACACACACACACACACACCCCAGCAGTGGAGTTTTGGCTTAAATGGCAGTGTGCTAGCCTTGAGCAAAAGTGCTTAAAGACAGTCACCAATTCCTGGATTCAAACCCAGGGCCAGCATTATACAAAGGTCTAAATAGTACCTGGCATTTACAATTTACCAGTGTTGCTCCTGCTCTTTGGTTAATTATTCTCACAGGAAATTATAATAAAATTTGTTTTGTGATTTTTTTCTATTTGGTGCTGGTTGTAGAACCCAGGACCTTGAATGTGCTATGTACACTTTCTGTCACTCAACTGCTCTTCCAATCCCTATTGAAACGTTTTTCTTTTTAAAGAACAGAGTACATACTCTTTGGTGGAAATATAGTCATTTATTTTGGATCACTCATACAATCAAAATCCCACAGTTCATGCATTTTTTAATTCTTTAAAATTCTTGTGTGTGTGAACAACAAAAAAAGCAAAACTGCATTTTCCCATACTCAATTCTGAGCTAACTAATTACTCAAATACTTGACAGTACCCAGCACTCCCAGCTAAAGAAAATGAGGGAGGAGTGTGAAATGAAAGCAGACTGCTATAGTGATTGGGTCTCTGCTAGGCTCACACATGGCCAGTAACGAGTTAAGCAATGGCAAACATAACCCAAGACACAATGTGCTGTGCCACTTAGGAGCTGGGCTTTCACATAGCTGTGGTTGGAGATAAAGTTTATGAATGACAAAAATGTTTGGAACCTAAACACATACTCGACATTCATTGCTGATACGATTGTGGTGTTAGAAATATTAGGAGTTATTACGTTCCTCTTGCTCTGCTCAATAAGGCTTTGTTGGAAATGATAAACAAGCAATAGCAAGAACCGCTCTGTGATCTCCTCTATAAATTTCTTACTAGTCAGTCTTTAAATTGTTCCAAATTGAAGCCTGTTTTGAGTTAGCACATATGCATACTACTCATCCGGGATTATAGCAGAGGATATTAGAAAAGAAAGAGGCTTCAAGGACTTGCATTGAATTACTAGACACCCTGTCACTAAGATACATTTTTCCCCCCACTAAGCTTCTATTTCCTTTACTTACAATGACATCCCCAGAGCTTCAATGGCACAATTTCCACTGCTTTGGAAAATTAGGCTGTATTTTTGTGAGCCAGCTAGGTTTGGATAATGACTGAGTTGGAGGCTTCAGAGCAAACTTTTTGAAATATTGCAAAAAGTAAATATGGAAGACAGGTGAGGACAAGAAAGCTATGTTTTGAAGATTCTATTGTTTCCATCTACCGATCACCGTATCTTTAATGCCTGAGAGCAGACAGGAAATGCAACACAGACGGTCGCGTGGGAAATGTGGTGGATTTTCTGTGGTAGAAAGATAGACTCTAAAAGGGCCTACATGACCCCACCTTGTACTCGCGCGCGTGCGTGCGTGCGTGCGTGCGTGCGTGCGTGCGTGCGCGCGCGCGCGCGCGCGCGTGTGTGTGTGTGTGTGTGTGTGTGTGTGTGTGTGTGTGTGTGTAAGAGCACCTGTTCTGGGGCTTAAATTTAGGGCCTATGTGCAGTCCCTCAGCTTTGGTGCTCAAAGCTACTACTCTATCACTTTGGGCCACAGCTCCATTTCCAGCTTTTTGGTAGCTAATTGAAAATTTTAAAATAACCTTGGGGCTGGGAAGGTGGCTCCGTGGTAGAGCGCTTGCCTTGCATGCCTGAGGCCCCAGGTTCAATTCCTCAGCACCACATAAGCAAAAAGAAAAAAGCTGGAAGTGGCACTGTGGCTCAAGTGGTAGAGTGCTAGCCTTGAGCTGAAGAGCTGAGGGACAGCGCCCAGGCCCAGAGTTGAGGCCCCACGACTGGACCCCCCCCCCAAAAAAAAAAAAACAATCTCACAGACTTTCCTACCTGGGCTGGCTTCAAACCACTATCCTCAGATCTCAGCCTCCTGAGAATTACAGGCATGAGCCACCTGGTTCTTGGCTTGCCATGTTACATTTTTTTTTTTAATTTTATTTTATTTGAGAACATACTGTACAGAGGGGTTACAATTACATGGTCAGGATAATGCATACATTTCTTACCAAGCATTGCAGCCTCCTCCTTTGTTTACCCTTCACCTCCCTTCCCAGCCTCCCCCCTCCCCCCCCACCCAATCATACCCCCCCCCACCGACATTGTAAAGCTGGTTTTGACATGACATTTTGTACTTCTCATTGTTGCAACAGGTCCACCTGAATCCTTAAACGACTTGTTTGTCCCCATCTCCTCCACATCCACGTTACATTTTTAACTATTTTGTAATCTTCTCCTCTGGAATACAGTCAGACTTATAATATATATCTCATATATTATATCACATACATTAATAGCATATATTAATATAGATGATGTGCATAATATATCCATAATTATCCTAATAATATAAATTAATACTATTTTACTATATGTTTTATATTACATATTATATTATGTGTTGTATATCACATATTACATATTATGTTATATATTATGTGTTATATATCATATTAAATATATTATATTTTATACTTATTATACTGTGCACGGTTATAACACATGTCCTGCTATAATGATTCTCTTCCCCTTGCAAGCACTGAAGAAGTCATAAGCTTTGCTGTGAGTTTCTCTGTGGAAAGGGCCGCACAAAAGGACTTTGTCTCATAGCCAGCAAAACATTACTTGATGCCCAGAGGTTCAACAGCCACCAAGGGGACAGAGTTCTGCAAACACCACGCAAGCTGAAGCTCCGCTCACCCCGTTGAGTGTCTGGTCGTGCTGACCCCCTGGCTGATGCACCGATTCCCCCTTCAGTTGGGAACCCAGTGAAGCTGCTGCTTCATCTCTTAAAGGAACACAAATCAAGTCAGCATCACACCACAGAATCCATTGACACACTGTGATATTGCAGCTTTGGACAAACGAAATCTTCCCTTTCCACCATGCTTCGAGACTCAATGGGGAAGGTTAGTTAACTGATGAACTTGGGTGCCCAGCTTACTTGATTTGCTGTAGGGGGGGTCTTCAGCCCTTTCTTCTTTCTCATCTCTGCTCTATGTAACCAGTCAATCTGGAAAGTTCATCTCTAGGCTATGTCTAAATTCCTTGGGTTCCCTTCATGTATGTTCTCACATCCTGGGTCAGGAAGCCTAGTCGCCTATCACTGCCTGCCCCCTCTCTTCCTCCTGCCCTACCTCCTGGGTCCTGCTCCAGCTCTTTCCTTGCCATTCATTTCTGTGCAATAGCAGACTGGCCTTTCCTGTACAGACATGTGATCGTGGCAATCATTATCTTTAAGTCCTCAGTTCAATCGCCTCTGCAGGACTCATTATGTCCCGGCTCTTTGTGGTTATGTCTACCTTTAAAAGCCGTTTTGTATGTGAAGGATAAACAAAGGAGGAGGCTGCAATGCTTGGTAAGAAATGTACACATTATCCTGCCCATGTAACTGTAACTCCTCTGTACAGTATGTTCACAAATAAAATAAAATTAAATTAAAAAAAAAAAAAACAAAAAAAACAAAAAAAAAAAGCCGTTTTGTTTCCCAGGAGCTCATACTTGTGATCCTAGCTGCTCAGGAAACTGAGATGTGAGGATTGCGGTTCAAAGCCAGCCCAGGCAGGAGGTCCAGGATAACTCTTATCTCCAATTTAATCACCAAAACAGCTGGAAATAGAGCTGTGACTCTCATGGTAGAATGTTAGCATTGAGTAAAATTTTCCGGGGCAGTGCCCCTGAGTTCAAAACCAAGGATTGGGGGGGAGGGGGAGAATAGGGATTATAGCTATCTTACTTAATTCTCATCATTCTGCTAAAGGCAAGTCTGGTACATTTGGCGCAGGTATATCTACAAATTGTTATCCATGCCTCACCAAACCTTTCATTTTTTAATTTCTGGAATTCATGAGGTATCTATGGGACTGAGGATGCCAGTAAGATGGTGGAAAATGATTTCTGCCATCCCCTTCTGCAGACCCACCCATGTTCACGACTATCCATGGATAAGAAAACCTCTGTGTGAATCTAGGCTTCCAGAGAGAAGTTACACCCTACTACTAAAATATTCAGAGAATACATCCATGAAAAGAGCAAGAAGAACAATGCTATTTCATCAGAGTGGGAAGAAGAAAGAGGCAGCAGAGAACCCAGCCCCTCCCTCGGGAACTTGAGTTGATCGACACAGTTTAGTAGTGGAAAGATGCCGAGCACACAGAAGGAAAGGAAAGTTGGAAGATCTACCACTTTCTCCCTGGTGTCCATGAGGACGTCTGCTCCGGAGCTGCTGGATATTGCTTGCCTGTAAATTCTGCAAAATGGCCCACAGACCCATGATCACGTCCCTAACTATTCCATGGACCCCCCAAACCAAAGCAGCTCCCCAAGCACTACCATCGAAAGGGTGAATGCAGGCAGGCTGCACGGGACCATCAGCTCAGCAACATGGGATTGGAGGAAAGCACAGGAAATGGAACCTTCCAGAAGACCATCCTAAAAGTAAATACTAGAAATTTTCCATCCGCTTGCCTGTGCAGGATTGGAAGAAGAAATCCAGTCTTAAGAAATCCCTCTCGGGGGAACAAGAGCGTCCAAGCTGGCTTTAACTACACAAATGTTTTGAGAAAGCCTCAATATCTCCAGCTGCATTGTTCGGTGTTGTTTCTCTTTCTGGAAGGTTCTCAGCAAACATTGGGGAGGATGGTGGCTTCTTTAAATGCACAGACCAGTCCATAAGACCTTAACAAACATGGAGTAGATATCAGATGAGTAAAAAAAGAGCCCAACAAAATCCTGAAGATGATTAATACGGCAAATAAAGTTAAAAATGCAATAGAGGACACTACCAGCAGCTGAACGCCCACCAAATGGCCTGGAAGGTTGGAGAATAAATTTGCATATTGAAGAGTAAGAGGCCTTTACCTATCACTGGACTCCTTATAATTGGTTTTATCACAACTTTGAGAAGGGTGTTCAGATTTCAGATATTATACACAAGCACACACATAGATACATACATAGATACATAGAGAGAAAAGGTGGGGTGAGACAGAGAGGGGAAATGGAGGCGGGAGAGAAAAAGAGAGGAAGAGAGAGAGAGTGAAAAGAAAGAGGAAGAAAGAGACAGCTACATAGCCCAGGCTGGACACAAACTCCCTATCACCTGATTTTCATTCTTAATGACAAATATCCCTAGAACTTCCTCTAGAAATACCACTTCTCTGGTATGTAACAATAGGTAGGAAGATTGGCAGCAGGGTTTATACAGACTTTGGAAATGTAGTTTTAGTTAAAGAAAAACATAAAAGGCACCAGAATAATAAATATAGCATGTCTTAAATGTATCAATTTATGAAAGCAAAACTTTGTAGTGGAACAAAACTGCCCTGTGCGTTCCAAAATTACATTGGCCCCCTCAATGGGTCTCTAATGAGGATTGAATCTAAGTTTCAGAGCCCTTCGATTTTTAAAATCTAGAGGCATTTATTGACCTATTAGTCTTAGTTCAACCTCTACGAATAAAAGATCAAGGAACAGTAGATAATTGCATATAGACATTTCCATTAAAGCAGACCATGTTAGTCTTTTCACAGTTGTTAATGGTCTGTTGACACTTAGTAAGACAGTAAGTCATTATATTCCTGATATTGTTTAGAACTATGGATATAGTCCACTATTCATACATTTACTTGATTGGCATTATCAAATTTTGAATTTCTCTTTTAACTTACCATATATATGATATATATACATACATATCATATAAATACATACTGACATATACCCATCAAAGTATTGTGTGCATATCAAAAAAGTACATAGGGCCAAAGGGCTCATCATATGAAGCAACAGTCTTCTAACCTGTAATTTCTTGCCTTCAGTCCTATTTCAGTCATTTTTATTTCAGTTCTTCCAGAGGCTGTACATACCCAGGCTATATACATTCATGTGAGCTGTTACACCTGACTATAGTAGGAATTGTACAGGATGAACTCAATGACGTTAATGAAAGCATTCCCATTGGGTTTTTCATGAGTACATCACAGACAACTGTAATTGAGGGAGACAAGGTAAACATAATTAGAGAAATCACTATGGAACAATTAAATGGCCTAGTAGGTTCTCAGTGATCATAGACGACTAGTCTGGTTTGTCTTTACACTGACCCTCAATAGAAGGGAATCATTTGGGGTATGTTTTCATGAGTTGAGTAGTAGGGAAGAGACTGCCAACTTTCCCCCCAGGCCTGGGTGAGCGGACCTGAATCTCAGGCATGGCATGAGCTGCAAGACCATCTCTGTGTCCCCTCGGGGGGAGAGCATCTTCTCCGCAAACTCCATGGAGTTTCTCTTAGATCTGTTGCACTTCTGCCTTCCGCCTCCAGAATGCAGCTGCTATTTGCAGCTTGTTTTCCCTCAGAAAACTCAAGCCAAAAGGAAAAAAGAATGTTAAGGAAGCTGAATATATTTCTGGCATTTGTCCCTGTATTTCCGATCTTAATGTCACAAGCTAGAAGAATCTGCACGACAGTCAGTAGCACTCATGATGGTTTGGAGCTCAGAAAGCAACTCGGGAGACAGTCCTCTAGCTCTTTAGAGAAAAATGAGAATTTTTCTAAAACTTTTTATTATTTTATTTACTTATATAGGGTGTGTGTGTGTGTGTGTGTGTTGGTAGTACTCATGATGGTTTGGAGCTCAGAAAGGAACTCGGGAGACAGTCCTCTAGCTCTTTAGAGAAAAATGAGAATTTCTCTACTTTAAAACTTTTTCTTATTTTATTTACTTATATAGTTATTTATTAGTGTGTGTGTGTGTGTGTGTGTGTGTGTGTGTGTGTGTGTACGTGCTAGTCCTGGGGCTTGAACTTATGGTCTTGATGTTGTCCCTGAGATTTTTTTTTTTGGCTCAAGGCTCTACCACTTAAGCCACACCTTCACTTCCAACTTTTTGGTGGTTAATTGGAGATAAAGAATCTCGTGGACTTTCCTGCCCACGTTGCCTTTGAACGGCAACCCTTAGATCTCAGTCTCCTTAGTAGCTAAGATACAGGTGTGAGCCACCTGGGTGCCTGGCTTTCAACATCAAAGGACTTTTCTATCACTCACTTCCTTCCTAACGCCATGTTGCAGGCTCTCCTCTTCCCTTTTGATGGCTCCTGCCCGCTGGGTAGTGTCTCTCTCCTGTCCTCCCCAACCCTCCCTCACACTGCTCAAGATCTGATATGTGGATAGGATTATCATTGAGTTGTCTAAGTTCCCTCACAAACATCCTCTCCCATCTCTTCTCGTTTGGCCTTATCATCCATCAATACTCCCAGAACAGCAAAGGGAAAACTGGGCATGTGCAGCCACCTAGATATGTGCCTGAAGAATAATGTTTTCCTTGTTGAATGATACAAGTCAAAAACAAAGCAATCCTAACTGGATGATCTGATTCATACATGCGTGTGAAAAAGAAAACTGGTGATGGTAGAAGTTAGCCGGCGAGATTATGTGGGCCTGGATAATAGCTGGAGAAAAGAGCGTCTGGTAGCTCTGTAACCGGGCAGCTCCCTGGAGAGTCTGAATTTTGGAAAATCCACTGAACTGTATAGTTGAGTTGTGTACTTGTCATTATATAGGTATGCCTTGATAGGAAGCTACCTTTAAAATATGAATAAAGAATGTTTCGGTCTATCACTTTCTTTGCTGTTACTAACCACTCTGTTAAAAAAAATCTAAGAAACAGACATGGCAGTATTTTCTGCTAGGTAATTATTGTGTATTTCAAAAAATGCCTAATTATACATTCAACTGACACACTACAATGATTTCAGAAAGCCTTGGCTAATACAAAAAGTATGTGTTCCGAATAAATAATACTATGTTGTCACAAAAGCAAACATTCAGGCCGGTGATTAAATAATGTGCATACAAGGATGGTAAAGAAAAATTAAAAACATAAACAAAGTCTAGAAATACAGTATTACAAGTGCTAGTCTGGTTATTAGGTTGACGGGAACAGAAACGCTTTTCGCTCTGAACAGGAAGCGGAGCCTAGAGAAGCAATGAGAATCCATGTTTTACAAATCACAGTTAAAGTATAAATGCTATCCCTGCAATTGTGACAGAGCCAGGCACTTACAGTCAGGAGTTTTCACCTCCAATGTCTACATATAAAAGAGCTATGACATTAATTTCAGGTCCAACACCTTGGAGTAACGGAGAAACGCATTTCACATTTCTCCTTTTGTGGCCTTTTCTTGAGAACCACAATGACAAATGTTTATGGGTGAAACCTATCAAAGCCAGAGAGTAACACATGTTGGATGCATAAGAGCACACAACAAATAAATTGGATTTGAATTTGCCTGACAAAATGTTAATACTACCTTTCAGGACATTTGCTCTTCCTTGAAACTTCTCAGCCAATCATAAACTGTCACGTGAAATAGAAAACAGAACTATCAGCAAGCACTGTAGTAACAGTTATCTTCTTTCAATTCATGTTTATCTTAACTAAAGACTAACTTGTACTTCGTAGATGATATGGAAACTATTACTACAATTAAGTACTTGGTTTAAAACATAAATTATTCACTAGTCTTGAAAACTGAATTTTACTAAATTTTACTAAATTATTAAGAATTAAAGTGAGGAACAAAGTCATAGATAAGCTATAGAAGTTTTCTGCTTTGCCATCCTTATTGTTGGAATCAAATATGTTAACTTTTGACCTTGATGTGGCTTACCCTTACCTTTTATTATTTTTCATAAACTTCTAGAACATTAGCCAAAAAAGCCCCTCAGAACGTTGCCTGACTTCCTCTACAGACTTCAGTGGTTGACAATAGTCCTAAAATAAATAAGCATACAGCTTTTAATAGGTAAGATTTTATATTATTTCAATGTTTCCCAATGGAGAAAAAAAATTTCTAAAACAAATAGGAGTTTCATTACCCATCTATAAACAAGTTTGTTTTTTTTTTGATTCTCCAGTGATTAACTCCATTTTTATGGCAGCTGATACACATCAGCCGAAATGACGTCTTTGGTGATGGGGCGCAGAGACAGCTGGGCAGATGGATGTGTCTGTCACATGAGCTCGGAGCACGACCCCTTCAAATTCCATTTCACGACTCACTTCATGTTCAGAACCGAATTTGCATGAAAATCAAATTCATAAATTCAGCCGCAGCTTTGATCAGGAATTTTGCGGTTGTTATTGTTCTTTTGGAGTTGTTGTAAAAGTCATGGCAGATGGTAATGTTTCTTGAAATGTCTGTCAATATTCATCTTCTTTCTTCTCCCACCACTGCGTAGTACTAGAAACTCATTCAGACCTCCAGAGGCACAGCCTAAACCAGGACACAACTCACTCACTTCTGATACTGGAGGAAGCGGAGCTACCATTTCTGTCCCTCTTACTTCCAGTCCAGTTGCCAGGGATTTTTCAGATCTACCAATATAGTCTTCAAGAACTGAATGTGATCTCAAACTCTGTATAGAAATTATCAAGCGAGCTGGTGGCTCACACCCCTAATCGCAGCTACTCAGGAGGCTGAGAGCTGAAGATCACCATTCAAAGCCAACCTGGCAGAAAAGCTCCTGAGACTCCTAATCTCCAATTAACTAGTAACACACACAGGAAGTAAACATAACTACAAACATCATAATGTTTGTAGATATGCTACAAGAAATTATAAAGAGAAACAAATCAATCTATAGACATGCAATTGTTACATATGCTGTATATATGACATATTCGATTGCTTTATATATATTTACATGTTTACATAGGTCCCTATGGATGGAATTTGTACCAATGAGCTATAAGAACATAGGGTTTTGAAACCTAATCGATGTTTGGATGTCAGGGCTGCCACCTAACATCTGTGCAGCTGTGTGACCTTGGGTGAATTCTATAATGTTTTGGAGACTGGGTGCTGGTGATGTTATTTTTGTGGTATGTATTTATGGAAATTGTGTGTGGATTAGATAGGCATATGTTTATAAATGCTTACTACCCATAGTGCCTGACGCATGCCAATTCAGATGTGTTTTGTTTTTTTTACAAGTTTCAAAGCAACTTCCTGTGAATGCATAGAAGCAGATTTCCTGTGACATACACCAGGAGGCCAGCCAATGGCTCCCTCTACAAAGATATCCACCTCTGATTTTCATGATGGGTTGGTACCATTAATGCTTTGGTTCTAGATTAGTGTGGTCCATGGGGTAGAGTAGCCTGCCCAGGACTGTTGACTATGTGTACAGATGTTTACAAATGGTTTTAGATGTTCCTGGCACACAACTTACCATATCACCATGCTAATGGAAACATAACTTCAATGTCAACCACCCAGAAAGCTCTCATTTAGAGTAGTGTGGTAAAGCAGACCTGTAACCCCAGTCCTCAGGAGGCCGAGGCAGGAAAATCATTGAGCCTCACCTGGGCTACAGTATGGCAAGGTTGAAACCAGCCTGAACTCCACATATGGAGACCCTATCTCAAAGGAAAACAAAGAAAAAGGTTCAATTTCAAGAACTGTAAGCCAGGCACTGGTAGCTCATGCCTGTAATCCTAGCTACTCAGGAGGCTGAGATCTAAGGATCTCGGGTCAAAGCCAGTCCCAGCAGGAAAGTCTGTGAAACTCTTATCTCCAATAAACTACTCAGAAACCCGGAAGTGGCACTGTAGTTCAAGTGGTAGAGTGCTTGGCTTGAGCTGAAGAGCTGAGGGACAGCGCCTAGGCCCAAGACAGACAAAAAAAGGAAAAAATAAAGAACTGCAAATGTGTTTCCTGCTAACATTAACCTCCTTCTGAAAATACTAGTTTCCCCAAGCATTAGAATATATTATTTTTACAAGACATGAACATTTCTGCTCTGGTATCTTTCCCCCAATTTTATATAATACAATTGTGAACTTATACCAAGTCTCTTGCTTTCAAATCTGCTTTTTATTAAATCTAAGCTTAGACCTATAGATTTTTAAACCGTGACCTCTATGAGAAAGGAATGTTAGACATCTGTTATTAGGACTTTAAACACACACACACACACATTTTGTTATGATCTGATATCTCAATAACCATTAATAAATGTCTAGGAGGAAGCCTGAGATTCTATTTAGTCCTATAATTTTTTAAAAAATCTCTTGCATTCAACACATTGGCAAAATGCCAAGAAACAAAAAAAAAATGTGCTGATTTTCTTTCCAGCTGGTGCTTTGAACTAAATGGCCAGCTACCAAAGAACTGACACTACTAGGTCCCACAAGGAAACAAAATTAATTTTTTTGCTTAGACTACATACTTCTTACTATTGAAAAATTATCCTAAGAAGAAACTAATTGCCACTGTAAAGCATAATTCCATTGCACCCGGCATCCATCTGGAAACTCTGAGAAAGTTGAATATAAAATAGCTGGCAGTCAGGATTTTGGATTTATACAACTACTGATATATGTCTGTTAACCTTTTCTTGTTGAAATTATCTGTTGATGGAAGTCATTCTGTATAAATAATTTGCCTTTATTTATGATCACTGCCCATTAAGTGGAGAAATCTTTATATTGTTCCTATATGTATGCATAAAAGCAGAAACAATTGGTATAAAGTATTCTAGACATTTGAAATAGGTTATAAAATTACGTGTTTAAAAAACCTCTACAATAAATCATCCCCTTCATGCAATTACAGTGGAAAATTCCCAGTCACTTACATTGTTTATTAATATCAGAAGTGCTTAGAAACACATAGAGCTGCTATTTAAAATAGGACTGGAGAGCCAAGTGGAAGTGGCTCATGACTGTAATCCTAACTACTTAGGAGACTAAGATCTGTGGATCGTGGGTCAAAGCCAGCCTGGCCAGGAAAGTCCATGAAACGCTAATCCCTAATTTACCACCAAAAAGTCAGAAGTGGAGATGTGTGGCTCAAGTGGAAGTGAACCCCAAAAAGGGAAGGTACAACAAAATAGGTCCCGAGTTCAAGTTCAAAGAAAATACACAGTAAAAAAAAAATCACAAATAGAAGTTGAAATCTTGGATGACAGCTCAGTGGCACAGGCTCACCCAGTAAACAGAAGGCTCAGGGATCCATCTTAAGTACCAAAGAAAGAAAAAAAAAGAGGCAGGAAGAAACTTGAGATTGGGTGGGTGTTGCAAGTAAAATATTAAATTTTAGTCTTATTCTCCTGCAGAAATATTAAATTGCTGTGTTGACTGCTCCCTTCTCTCCACCTCCACCCGGGTATCACTAGTCACTGCAAGTATTCTATACTGATTTTTCACACCAACACATGCCAGTGAATTGCCTATCCTTTGCTACTCTGTACATCATTCAACCTGGACTTCGGAAAGGAAAACAAACCTAGTGAATTCCATATCCATTGGTATGTTAAAGTGGGTAAGATCTTTTGAAATAGTTTTAATGATCTTTCAAAAGAATTACTTTGCTAGAATATGGTATACAGTAGTAACAGGTGTAACATAAAAATCCTTTTTTATTTTTGTGCTGGTCTTGGGGTTTGAATTCAGGCCTGGGCACTGTCCCTGAGTTTCATTTGCTCAAAGCTAGCACTCTACCACTTGAGCCAGGCTCCACTTTGGTTTTGTTTCTGTTTTTTTTTTTAAGTAGTTTATTGGAGATTAGAGTCTCAGGGACTTTCCTGCCTGGGCTGGCTTCTAACAATTATCCTCAGATCTCAGCCTCCTGAGTAGCAAGGATTACAGGTGTGAGCCACCAGCACAAAGCTTAGAAAGTTGGGGTTTTTTTTGGTAGGTCATGGGGCTTGAACTCTGGGCCTTGGTGCTGTCCCTCAGCTCTTCAGCTCAAGGCTAGTGCTCTACCACTTGAGCCACAGCGCCACTTCTAGCTTTTTCTGCGTATGTGGTGCTGAGGAATCAAACCCCTGGCCTCATGCATGCAAGACAAGCACTCTACCACTGAGCCACCTTCCCAGCCCCTAGAAAATCTTTTTAAAATTGAATTTTCCAGTTTTAAAATGAGCCTCCAGTAGTGGTGGCAAGGGGTTTCCATTCAACATGTCAGTTTAGGAATACAACGTATCTTCCTCAGTGTCCCCCCTCCCATCCTGCTCTGAGTCTTCCGGTGCTCAACTCCCTTCTTCAGAATGAATACTTAACTCTGCAATCATGGCTTGAGCTACTAAAAGACAAAAAAGAAGATCCAGCTCCAACAATGTCTCTTCGCGATAATCCCTCTTAGTGAATGATGGGAGAAAATAGGCAGAATAATTTGAAAAAATGGGGAAAAAAATCACTAGACTCTGAAATCTCTACGAAAACTTGCAAACCCTTGTGTATGTAGACATAATTTTAGATTTGGAAGTTGGGCACAAACTCCTCTGCCATTGGTTGTTACTTAATCTCCTCCCATTGTAAAAGCCTGGCGGGACTTGGCAGTTCATCAGGGTTCACTAAGCTTCTATTTGGTTCATGTAAAACTCACCTATGAGTCAGCTGTGTTCTCTGGGTGGTCACAGTGGAAGTAGGTATGTTATTAACACTGATTATAAGCAAGTCTGACAAGTTAGGCTGGCCTATGAGAATAAAATCAGAACACTTCTGCTTGATTCCTTCCAAAGGAACCAAAACTCTCATTTGAAGAAATGCTCCATTTACATCAACATTGGGCTTGATGATTGATGACAGCGAGAGTTTTCAACTAAGAGAGAAATTTGACTCTCGAGGAGCTATTATAGAGTGGAAAATGAAATTTCCTAACCTATTTAGAGGAAGCAGGTTGTGCATTATCTTTCACACTGGTTTCTTACTATTTTCATTTCAGTAACTACCATTGCTGTGCTCTGCTTACCAAGGAGAGAAGATTTAAGATAAAAGATGGTAGTGCATGAGTGGCAGAATATCTTTTTATTGAATTCACCTTAAAAGTTCATTTTGAAGAAGCCTAATTTAAATATATACACATCCATAAATGATTCTATTCTAGAATGATCTGGTATCTTAGGACAGTCTAGAAAAGTATAGAGAGCCCACTTCGTTGAGTGTGTTTATTTTTGTTAGCGATAACAAAATTTTAGGTATAATTTTAGGTATAATAATTGAGGGAAAAGAAACCAATCTATTTAATTTCTATTTTTTTTTAAATTTTGTTCTCATTAAGGAGATACACCAAGGGATTTCAATTCAGCACATCATTTTGTTGAGATCAATGCATCTTATACTTAAATAATGAGGATGAATTGTCCAAAAATTTTGTGAAGTTTCACCATAATCCACATTGTGCACTGAGGATCTTCAGTGGGTTGCTAAGTATTTATAGACTTCTCAGGATTGACAAACAACATGACTATACACAAAAAGGCTATCATTTGGGGAGGGAGATAAACCATTATTTCTAGAACCTTTACTTAGCTATAATAAGGAATTAAAACTCAAGGGGTAAGGAAACTTATATCATCTGGAATGTCCCTTCTTAATTAATTAATTTTTATTTATTTTATTTTTGTCAGTCAGGGGGCTTGAACTCTAAGCCTAGGCGCTGTCCCTCAGCAATTCAGCTCAAAGCTAATGCTCTACCACTTGAGCTACAGCGCCACTTCCGGTTTTCTGGTGGTTTATTGGAGATAAGAGTTTCATAGACTTTCCGGCCCGGGATGGCTTTGAACCTCAATCCTTAGATCTCAGCCTCCTGAGAGCAAGGATGACAGGCTTGAGCCACCAGCGCCAGGCTTTCTTCTTAAAAAGAAATAAGCTTTAACGAGTTTTATTTTTTTCTTTTTACTCCCGAGCTTCTGTTGAGATTAGAAAATGAAAAAAAGAAGCAAACGTAGATCACTCACACTGTAACACTTTTCCATCTTCACCGAAGACTGTGCCTGTCATAAATCACCGAGCTGTGTGTACATGCAAATGGAGCATTTCTTCAAATTAGGATTTCCATTCCTGCCACACAATGGCACTTGCTCAGGCGTGACCTTTGGAGATTGTTCTTTTCGAGAATTTCCAAATGTGACTGACAGCATGCTATGGAAGGGAGGCTGTGTAAGCAGATTCTCTGTGTCGCCCAGTCCAGGGCCTGTGACCATCAAACCTCAAGGTCAGAGGAGACCTGAGTCTCTCTTCCTCCACCCACACGTCTCACGCTTGAAGCCCCTCTGTGGAGGGACTGGCCGCAGAGCTCCTTCCACGAGTTTTAATACCAACTCCTCACTTTTTGCCACAGAGCAACTCTTTCCTGATCAGTGTTTTGTATAACTCATGCATATAATAAAAGGCAGGACTGCTCTGAACATTCCTGGAAGCATTAGATGAGCTATTACACATAAAACATTTAGATCTGTGAGACCGGAGGATCACGGTTCAAAGCAACCCAGGGCAAGAAAGTCTGTGAGACTCTTATCTCCAATTAATCACCCCCAAACTGGAAGTGGAGCTGTGGCTCAATGTGGTAGAACACTAGCCCTGAGCACAAAAGCTCAGGGACAACACCCAGGTCCTGAGTTCAAGCCCCATGATTGAGAAAAACAAACACAAGCAAACAAATTTCGCTTTGTGCCCGGTGACTGCTCACTGGCCTTCCTTCCCTTCTGTCAGGTCACCCCAGCACCCTCACAGATAGTAGACAAATTCTTTCTTCCACTGAGCCCCAACGCATGTCCTCTAGGGGTTGTCTTGTTTGTTTTATAGGTTTTGTTGCCAGCTTTTTCACTCACCTATTCCCTCCCTGGAAATCACGCAGCATCACATTAAACATGTATGCACGCATGCGCGCACACACACACACATCATTTTCCTTTGATCGTCATAACTTCTTGCAAGCATTTATAGAGTCCCATTTACATAAGATGATTACTGATTTCCATACTCAGGTAAGTACGTCCCAATCACCTAGTCTAACTGTTGCTACAGAACTTGACTGTACCTTGCTGAGTGCCACAGATCCCTTTCTAGCTGACTGTGACTTTGCCGGTGTGATTTCTGTTGTGCATCAACAACTGGGCTTCCGTCATTGTGACAAGAAATCATTCCAATAAGATGCGTCACCCGTTACATTGACAAAAAATGCCTTTGAGAGTTTGAACATCTTATCCGGAAACTGAACTTTCCCTGAGACATAAACATAACAGCCAACTGTCAATACATTCTGGGCAGATGCCTTCATTATCTTTAGTTGCAATTTCATATTCGTTATGATTTCCCTGCATTTACTTATTTCTTATATTGAATATATATATATATATCTGCTTCTTGTCCAAATTCCCTTCCATAGAACCGCATTGCTTTTGATTTTAGGTACTATTTTTTCAGGGATATTTTATGTAACTTTTCCCAGAATTATTTATATTGGGGGTTGTTGAAGCAATAAATAAAGATGTTAACAAAATAAGGACTCGGACTATAACTATCAGAATTCCTCCTGCTTTATATCACTGCTTTGACCGTGGATCTAGTACAAAAAGCATTGCTGTACAACACAAATGTTTCTTTCATTGCTTAAAATATTTCATCTTATGTGTGTACTCTCGTTTGTCTTTAGAATTATTCCTTATTCTCTGATTACCAGTTGAAACATTCCTTTGAAGTATTTGTTAGTTACTGCTCACACACACTTGCTGGTGACCCACATTGTGCAGCTTAATTTTTCTGTCATTTGCATACATTTGTTGTAATAAAACGATTGCCCTTAAAATATTCATAGATGGAAGGTCATCATGTTAAGTGACATAAGCCACACCAAAAAGATAAATATTGCATATTCTCGCTCAAATGTGAATTCTAGACCTTAACAATTATGAATTCTATGACTGTAAAAGAGAACTATTTGGGAAAAATTCAGTAAGGGAGGGGGTAAAAAGACTGATGAGGTTAATATGAAATTATTTCATATGCACTGATGAAAATAGAATAGTGAGACCCATTAGATTCTGCTTATAAATGGGGCTGTAGAATAAGACAGGATGATAAAGGTGGTAAGTTTGCTGAACATACACTATAATATGCACATATGGAAATACCATAATAAAACCCTTTTGTACAATTCCATTGCATAATTATAGAATGTATAGAGTATCATCTATCAACAATACTTTGTTCACATCTACCCTTCTGCCTTGTATGTATATGCTTTGTAAATTTTTGCAGTGATCTTTGTTGTGGTTTAAGTTCATTGATTCATTTTTATTGTTAGTGTGAAGGTGATATAGAGGGGTTACAGTTGCATAAGTCAGGTAATGAGTGCATTTCTTTATGAACAGGGTCACCCCTTCCCTCACTTTCTCCCAGTTTTCCCTTCCCACCCCTCCCTACAAGTTGTTCAACATCCTGTCTAGTGAGTATCACTGCTGCATTCATTCAACCTTGTCCCACCATTGTATATGCTTTTAAAAGTGGCCAGAATGAACTTTCCCTAAGGGACATCATAATTTGGGGGTGAAAAAATTGGGAGAAATACAGTACTCTCGTTTAGATATACATAATTTTCTTTGTTGCCTGAATTTTATGCATTTATCATTAACAATGGATATGTTACTAATGATAAATTAAAGAATAGTAGATATCCTTTAAATGGAAAGTTTTAAATTAGCTTTTTTTGTACTTTGGGGAAACCAGATAACTATAAAAGTTAAAAACAATATGCCATGCGATGTTTCTGCTAGGTTTACAAGTCCTTCTATAGTCATAGGACTGACGTTAAGTAAGCGATTTCATGTCACTTTTAGAATCCTTCTATCTATTTGGCATGCATTATGGGTACCCAGATGGTATTAAAAAGAAGAGGAATTTTCCACATTTTTGCTGTCATTGTGATCTTCCTGCCATAAAATAGAACCAAGAAATAAAAATATTCATTACGTACTGAATGTACATAATATATAATTGTAAAGGTTTTATAGAAATAGCTGCATAGTCAGATATAAAAGAAACTTGTGTGCTTGCAAATCTGAAAAAACAAATACTTGGACCACACTGTTTGGGCATTCTTTATACTTTTTCCATAGGCAAAAAAAAAAAAAAAACAATTATGCAAAGCCCTTTTTCTTAAATTCTCACAGTAGAAAAGGCATTGTTAAGAAGAAAATGAAATAAATGAAGTAAACACTCCACAGGCAGAGAAGCTCTCGGTGAGGCTGAGTGCTTCTGCTCCGACTGTCATTTAAATAAAAAAAAAAAACAGGACCGAGATAACATTATTTCAGTTTTTAATAGCTGGTTAACATTTGGCTCGTGTGAATCTGCAGACAAATATCAGCCTCATCTCATCTAACTACATCTGACTCCAGGCAAGGACAAGAGAATCAATTCTTTCTATGATGGCAGAATGCTAAATCAGCACCTCACAATGACTTCCCAAGATATTAAGCCATAAATATCCACTTGTGTGCACAGACGGCCTTCTAGCCCAAGCCCCTTCATGTGCATTTCCGTGTCATTCCTTCCCTCCTCTCCTAGAGGACCAGAAGATGTCACCTCATGCACTCACCCCACAAATCAAAACATTGCACCTTCTCTCTGCATCTAGGAATTCATCAGCCAAACAAAGCTAAACCAAAACAATAAACCAGGAGTTCCCATCTTTATAGGCAAATAATCCTATGGGTCTGATTTAGTCAGATAAGTTCATGTGATCACAGACATGCTATTCGTGTGATAACTTGGGACAAAGCGTACAAGTTACATGGAGAAACCCAGGACATGTTCCAAGTCCTTTCCTTAAATGTCTACTACGTCTCCCATTGAGTGTGCCTATGTGGGCATGTACATTACAATATATAAAATTACTTTCTCAAGTAATTGAGTTCAAATCACTCTCTCACTATCAATCCTTGGGCATAATTCATCTTTGCTCTAGAACAGATTTTTTCCATCTTTGCTTTGGGCATAATTGGTACCTGTCTCATTATGGTGGGGAGAAATGAGTACAGCGATAAATTGTGATTTTGAAAAAAAATCCACCTAGAAATAGGAGTGTGGTGTAAAAAGATAATTATTCCTTCCCAATAATTACTTGTAAGAATTCTTCTTCAAGGATCTTGGCTTTTCATTGTCTACACCCAACTCCTACAGAAGTCTGAAAGCTCATCAGGGTCTCAAAGACCTAACTCCTACCGCTCACAGCCCATCCATGAACTTACCCTTTTGATTGACTCATTTAGTTGAGTCTCTGCAATGAGTTTATAGGAATCAAACTCCCTTGAAGTCCTGGATTAAAACACTTTTTACCTAAGCTATGGAACCTACAAAAACCACACTCACAAAAAAGAGGAAGACAGTTACCAGGGGCTTGGGGGGGGGGGGCGAGGAATGGGGTAATAAATATAGTCAATTGTGTACTCAACATTTTGAAGAGACATCTTAGTAGTTCTCATCACAAAAAGACCAGGATATCTCTCTGATGTGATGGGGATGTCAATTAGCATATTAAAAAACATCCTCTTAAACATATTTGTCATACCTTGATAGTGCGAAGGAAGGAAGGAAGGAAGGGAGGGAGGGAGGGAGGGAGGGAAGGAGGGAGAGAGGGAAGGAGGGAGGGAGGGAGGAAGAAGAAAGAGAGAAAGGGGAAGAGATAGAAGAGAGGGAGTAAAAGAGGAAGGAAAGGATATTGTGATAAAGCTAAGGTCACTATTTTCCATGTTCCCTAGAGGATGTTGAAGATTGAGAGCTAATGTTCTTTCCTGGTTGGATGGACGCCACATTTGCACTGCAACCTATCAGGACAACAATGATCTTCCGGCCAAGGACTCCCAATGTCCCGAAAGGCAGCCACTGCACCAACTCCCTGCAAGTACTTCTGTAATCAGAGCCTCAAATGAGAGAGGGGCCCAAAATGCCAGGCTGCCCAATACACGGTTCAGCTTTGAAGAAAAGCAGTAACTCTCTATTCATCTGCCAATGCCATCTCCAGAGGGCAAATGAGAGGCTGAAACTTTTCCACCAGAACACTTCTTAGTAAAGCTGGCAGTTGGGAAGTAGAGCACCTGCAGAGAACCAGCCTGAGGCGCTGGATGTGCCCAGCAGAGACCCAGCATCAGACCCAGCATCTGAGCGCCCGGGAATCCTGAAGGAGATGAGTTCACTGATGCATGCAGCCAGGCAAATCCAGCCTTTCACCTCTGACTTCACCTTGAAGGACTCAAGGCAAACTTCCTACTGCCTTGGAAAAGACAGTTTACATTTACTTGATCAGAGTTTGATATTTCAAACTCATGTTTCAGGTGCACCCCCTTTCTATCCTGGCTGTCTCCTCGCACGCCCCCAAATCTGTAAGTCCTCCCAGCAATGTGCTTCAAGTGCGAATTGAGGTGTCCTACAATAGCCAAATGGAGAATTGTTAGGTGGTGGACTTACGGAAAGGTACAGAAATATCCAGGGCTAGGTTTTCTGACACCCAAAACATTGCTAAAGAGGGAAAAACAAATCTCTTTAAAGCATATGTGTTGGATAAGTAAAAATAACATTTATAGGTTAATCAGATGGAAACCAAGTTGGACCTCTGTGCTTATATTCCTTGAAAACTTGCTTTAAAAAAAAACTTGCTTAAAGTTAATATAAATAATACCGGTTGAGAGTTACACGCCGTGTCTTGCTATTTGTAATGAAAATTTTATAATGGAAAAGCCATTATTACCTGCCTAATGTGTTCATCTATTCCCTTGATTCCTCTCCCCCACCCCCCACACATACACAGAAGTAGCCCTTGCCAAATGATTAATCGTTTTTATGGTCACAATTAACCATAATTGAAGCTATGGAACTCAGGAGGAAATGAGCAGCCCCTAAGAGGCAGCCTCGGTGCCCATAAAGAGACAGTAACACAGCATGCCTCAGCTCACTTATACTCCTAGCATGTGGATTAAGACTCATTTTGTGGTCACCATTAACAAAATATACAATGCCTGAAGCATTCACTTTCCTTTTTTTGAGATTTAACAGCAGACATGTGCTGGAGCCAGCTTGTACCAGGCACAGAAGAAAGTCAATTCTGGGAGTTTCTTTGAACTCCCATTCGGTGGCACAAAATGGCGACTGGATTTTGACTGTGTGAGGCCACTGCAACGACATGCCCCAGTGAGATGCCTTTCTTAGGCTTCTCCCTTTCCCTCCACTCCTACCCTCCCTCTTTCTTAAATATATATTTTTATGGTAAAGATATTGTACAGAGGGGTTACAGTTATATGAGTAAGGTCATGAGTACATTTCCTATCGAGCCTTGCTACCTCCTCCTTGGTTTTCCCCCCACCACCCCTTCCCTCCCCAACTACACTCCCCCCTCCCAAGTTGTAAAGTTCATGTTCAACCTAGTGTTTTATACATCTCATTGTTATAGTACTGCCCTCCCTCCTAACCAAGACAGAGCCACTTTAAAAAAATGTACACACACGTAAATCAACCTTACCCCAGAGCACCATATTTTTGATTAAATTTGTCTAAATAAATACAATCATTCCCTTTAAAAATACTGCTTCTGCTCCTTTCACTTCGTTCTCAATGAATAGGGATTCATTGTCTCACCTATACATTTTACTTTCTGATGTATTTTCTCTCAGCTCCATGTTTCCATTTTCTATTGTCTATGACTTATTATTTTTCATACAGATTTCTTGCTTTTTAATAATCACATAGAATCCATTCACAGAGTTCATGTTAGGTTTCTTCAGGAAGATGGAAGCTAAATTTGTTCATGAAAGCCTATAGTAGAATACCAGCCCATTGCCAAGAAATCAGTGCTGATAAATATTTAACTACCAATTATAGTGTTCCAAATATATATGTGTACCTATATAAGCTCACTCTATTCTGCCATCTATAGTCACCGTATGTTTTCCCCAGAAATAACGGTAGCAATTATTGCTAGATCCTCAATACAATTTCAACTAGATTCAAAGCAGATCCAGTGTGAGAAAAGAACGTTCAGTTTTATGATTACATAAGTCCCGCTTTCCATCCTATTCTTTCTGCCTCCAGAGCTGACCTCATCATGGTTTCTTGGCCTTGAATAAGAAGCATTTCAGACAGCATTATTATTGGCATAGAAGAATGCTACAACTTACCTTCCTCCAAAGGCAATGTGATCATCAGTGCAGAAAAGTAATCACTGCTATGTTTAAAACCCTGTTAATGTAACTGAATCGTACTGCAACACTTTACTGTTTTCAATTAGTGGATTTCAAAGGAAAGGGGTGAAGAGGTATGGTGGAATGTATTGATGTGCAGGAGTAAAAACCTGACTTGGTGACCCACATAGATTAATTTGGAAATAACTGAAAATGTTTGACCTAGATAAATGAATTGAACTATAGTTATCAAGATGAAATTCAAAAGGCTAGTAATGGGCCAGGCACCAGTCACTCACACTTGTAATTTTAGCTAGTCAGGAAGCTGAGATCTGAGGATCATGGATCAAAGCCAGCCCAGAGAGAGAGAGTCCATAAGACTCTTGCTCCAATTAACCTCCTAAATGTTGGAAATAGAGCTGTTAGAGAGTCTAGAGTGAAAAAGCTAAACAGAAAAAGCTAAACAGAAAAAACTAAACAGAAAAGGATGGGTTTTAATGAAAACACTTTTAGTGTTTTCACTGAAAGTAAAAAATATTGAATTTTACATTGCTGTATAGAATGCCAATCGTTAAAAGAATTTGCATCCATCTTAATAGGTCTAGGAAATATTTTTGATAAATTCTGTCAAAAGAATTTGATGTGCATTTAATTAGTAGGATTGTATTTATAGTTATAGATTCAAGATACAGGAACTTATTGATCACTTTATGCAGAGATGCATATTCACTGTATCTCAGACGTAGGAGCAATAAGAACTCAATTATTTATTGTTACTGGTGACAGTAGCATTTTCAAATATTCGAATCTATAGCTGTGTAATGCAGGCATACATTCTTGGCCAATAATTACTAGGACACTGAAAACTATTAGACAGCACCATGCCACAGTGTGATACATAATTTATATGGTAGTTGTTTAAATTCAAGGTCAATCATATTATTGAAAGATTATTTAATAATGTGGTTTCTTCCATTTAGTGGAAGCACTCTGTTTTTATAGCATCTGTCTTAGTGGATTAATGACAGCAGGAAAGGTAACACGTCTTCCTTGAGAAATAACTCAGACTTGTTGATGGAAGTACACGACGACTCAAGCCATACAGCTAATATTTCCACAGTAGATTTGAGTTGCAGTGGGAGACCTATAGACCTAGAAGCCATTTGGTCCTCAGACACCCTCCTCCTCAAAACCTAATTTACCATCAACCTACACAAATGAGTTCCACATGAATCTTAGTTCACTGTCATGCTACAAAGTTGCATTAAATAATTTAATCAGAGTGTATCTTACAAGTAAGTTTGGCGAAATAATTTTCCTCAAATGACTTACATTTTTTAGTGGCATGCCAACGTTCTGCTTTGCCTGTAGTCAGGGTATTTAAGTCATAAACTCACCTCAAGAAAACAAAGGACTGACTTCTTCTAAGTGTATCAGCCGCTTTTCAGTTTTGGCAATAATTACTAATCGAGGTTGGTCTTACGATCTCAGTATTTACAGTCCCTTCCCCTTCAGATCATGTCATTCTGGGATTTAGAATACATCATCAGCCTTGAACAAGCGAAATAAGTTAGAGGAAAAATCATCAGGAATATTTAATATATTGACTACATCATTACTATTTGCATTTTTGGGTGCACTTGATTCAACCATCTTCTCCTATATCCTCTTTTTTTTTAGATCTCTCAAAGAAAAGAGAACTCCGCAGGAAAAAGGCAAGTCTATTATATCGGATTGTGCAATCTCAGACTATACATCATAAATCATTTTAACATGCCTGCCTCCCTTGAGACTTCCAATTTCTTCTTCCCTATGCAAAGTTGTTTTCACTTCATTTATTTTGGTAGACTATTGTTTGATCTAGGCTTCATGGGGTCATCAAAGAAAGCTATTACGATCAGCTCCAGGTGTTTTTACGAAAAATGTTAACTCCCGGATTATGGGAAATTTTGCTCATGTCAATGAATCCTGCCATAGCCAGTTTCCTATCAGCTACACCCCACACACCTGTCTAAAACCCTTAAAATTCACTCCCCCACATAAGCCCCTAGTATCTGTGCACGTTTATTAGTGTTAGAATCCATTTTTCCACATCAACTATTTTCCCTTAGGTAGCAAGGCTTAGACTTTCTCTTTCAGGATCCGTTAAAAACCGGATCAACTTGGATGCAATAAGGGGCAGGAGGGGTAGAATAAGAATCTATCCTGCAACGCAACTGCTTTTAGTAGGGTCCTCACTGGGTCTACATGTGAGGAGGAGCTGAGCTCCTTGAGCAAGGAAAAAGCCCAGAGAACTTTGAAGATCAGAGGCCTTGTGTTTATGCATCACTCTCTACTCTCAGGCAAGTGTGGGGGAACCAATTCTTCCATTTTGCTAGCAAATTTGCCATTTTTGTAAAAATCAGAATGTAAGCCTCGCCTCTCACACATTGTTTTGTGTTGTTGTTTGTTTTATGTTGTTGTTTGTTTTAGGCTCTAGGAGAACCTCCCTCAAGGTTGCAGTGAAGATGCTGATGTTCAGAACATGACTGAAGTTGGCAGCTGACCGTCCTGAAATTTTCATCTGTTTCAAGCCTTCTTGATGCATGACAGAGATGAAGAGGGGCATTATCTCCCAGTCAGGAGCTTCTTTGTCTTCTTCCAAGTATCCCCACCGCAATGCCAGGGCCCAGTCCTACTTTGTTCCCTTGTAGTAACCACCAGCAAAACAGTCACAGTTCTATTCATGTGGGTGCACAGTGCAAATCCTAAATCTTCAGCATGTGTCTTAGCTCTGCACCTTTAGAAAATAAAGTCTGAGGGGATGATTCAAAAGAAAGAATTTTCACTTGGCCAATCATAAGCCTGTAGCAGAGAAAATGAGGAAAGTGGGGTGAGGGGGGATGGAGAGGGAGGAGGAAACAAGAAAAGCAAAGGAAGGGCCTCGAGACATAATGGATGCTGCTTCAGAGATTCATAAGGGACCCCAGAGGGCCCGGGAATGTTCACTTGGCCCTTGAGGAGTCCCCCAAAACCTTGTAAGAAACGACATTTCAGCCTGAGGAAAAGAGGGTGAAATTTATTTACCTGGTACCTTCCTGCTTCCTAGTTTGTCCGACTTCCATGGTAGCTATTATCTACAATTTGCATTAAAAAAAAAAAAACTCAAAAGACAAAACGCCCCACACCCAAAAGCATCATGAACCACCCAATCCCAAAAGTTTGGAAAGGTGTAAAGAGAATCATAAAACAAGAGGAAGAAGATGATTGGAGGAAGTCTGAGAATGGAGATGAAGATTTTTTTTGGCCCCAAAGAAGCCTCCTCTTCTACTCATTCACCAACCCAATCAGACCTTCTTATCATAAACAGAACTCACCCTGAAATGTGGACCACACGTTTGATTATTTTATTACTATGTATGCATGGTACAAAATACGGAGATTCAATACGATTTTCCATGCACATATATAATACACTTTGATCATGTTCATTTTTTCTGTTACTTTTTCCTATCTCCCCCTTCTCCAAGCCCTGATTGTTCTTTCTTGCTCATGTTTAGATGGATTTCATTATGGCCTTTTCATGAATGCATACAATGTTCTTGGACTGATCCTATACTTCTCTCACACACTCTTTTATTTTCCTCCTGCTATTTTGTCCATAAGAAAAATGAGATGTTTTATGAAGAAGTCATTCATGCCCATGGTTCGTTAGACTTTGACTGAGGGGTCGGCACATGGGAATAAAAGAATGAAGAAAGGTTAAGGTTTTCTGTCGCACATAAGGTCTGGATAGATGCGAAAGGAGTACTGAGAAGTGAGGAGTTGGTTTAATTGCAGGAAAACTTTCCAAAATAAGAGTTGACATGTTTCTGGCTACACTGTGTTTAATATCAAAACTTGCCAACAAAGCTTCTTCCTCCTGTATGTCTTGGGCCCATTTTCCCCGCGCTATCTCTGGCCATGCCCTCTCTCCTAATGTATCGATACAATCACTCACAATGCAGTCAGTTGATTCAGCAGAATCCAGCCACTCCAGCATGACTGTGTGCCTTTACACAGCTTTGAATCAATATAGCTAGTTACAGCACCTCACTTTCCCTGCTTGGTTATTTACATAGCATCCTGATTGCAAGCTGTCCTGACAGGCCTATGGACCAAGTACCTACTACTACTACTCCTGTGAAAACTAAGAAGTGTAATGATGGGGAGAAATCATTATATAACAGGGGTGATTATTATCTTCAGAATTCATGTCACTGTAAGTGTTTAATTCCCATTCAAACCATACTTCGAATCCAGTAGCAACTGACACTGAACACAATTTATATCAGGTAAGTTCGTATTAAATTATGATAATGCCACTAATAGACAAACTGATTTCCAAATGCATTGAATGCATAAAGATCGGGGTAATTTCCAAACACAAAATGGATGAATCATTGCTTCTTTTTAAGTTTGCTGAACACAATGGAGCTTTTGAATATTTTGAATATACAGCAATCAAAACATATAGCAATGCATACATAAATGGGTATCCTTCAATTTTCAAGCGATAACATCCTTAGGAAATAATATAGCTTCTGCTTTACAGTACACATGGACTTGTAGAACTGGATGAACTTCATTTATTAAATACTAATAGAGATGCTAGGTAGTGCTAGCAAAAAACAAATATATCTCCTCTGATTAACACATAGATATAACTGCAAAATTATATGTGTATCTAATATTATCACATAAATTTTAATAAGTACAATTCAACTGGTAGATCTATTTGTCTTTTAAGATAAACAATATCTCTAGTGTCTCAATTTCCTAGTTTTCTCAACTTAGTGTTGGCCTTTAAGTAATTTGAATACATTTTAAAAACAATTTATATATATGTATATAATTAACCACATCCAACCAGCTAGTGTATCAGTATTAGCCAGCCTTTGAATCATGAGGACACAGTTCATTTGAACATCCATCCATCAAATTAGCTCCATATGTCAGCTCAAGGAGCATTAACTCTCACGCGGACTGGGAAGTCTATAAAATCAACACTCAGAAGAGAGTTTCACAGCTCCTGTTTTTATGTGAAACTGAGAAGCCGGTTTAAGTGCATCTTGGAGAAGCTCTGTGTGAATATGCGTGATATGTAATACGTACCATTTTAGCCCAACATCTGCTTGGTTTGGATGAGCGCAACAGTGAGCTTGCCTTTGTCTCAGCAGTGAGTATTTAATTCTAGTGGATTATGGACAGTGGAGAAGCATCCCTGGGAGAGACGCAAAGGAAAGTGGTAGGAGGGGGGCAGAGATGCAGGCTGGGTACCAAAGAGAGTTTCAACAGCTTCAAAATGTCACCAGAGGAAATGATAAAACATTAAAGTAACCAACATGCTACCTACCCTGAATTGATCACTACAGATTATACTCCTGGACTAAGACACCACATGGTGATGTCTCATTGATATATACAAACGTGTCTACAACAAAAGGACAATGAATGCTTTAAAAACTCACATAACCAGAGCCTGGCACTGACCATTAAAGGCCACTTCCTAGATTCCATGCTGTATGTTATCATCAGAACTAACAGCCCCTCTTTCCCTATAGAACCATGACACCTGAAAGGTTCAAGCAATTCTTAAAGGAATATACTTCAAGCTTCCGTGCTGGCAGCTAGATAGTGGAAATTCACTGGTTTGTTATCTAGCCTTTCTTTCTTCTCCTTCAGCACATAGGCAACATTTGTGTTCCCGCCATGTGGTTATGATCAAAGAACACTAGCACATTTAAGAAGAAAACCAGCTCTATCCAATAGAGGGGAATAAACAGCTCTGAGAAATCACCTAGTTTTGTAGAAGCCAGCGGAAGAGGTGAGATCTTGAGTATCCCACAGGTTTGAGCTGGTCCAACACCATTGCAGGCCTGGCCTTGGGATCCAGATACATACGACCCTGTGGGTTTCTCTAACTAGTGAGTTAAATGAAGCACCTCCACTCATAGGAACTCTACTTGCTCGTCTTGCTCCATGGATATCCTTATTTTGTGAACCCGAAAGTCTCGTCTTTTCACCCTTGACTGTCAGTCTGGATACAAACCCTGGTTACATTCGATTTCATAAAATCTTCACTCTTTCTATTTTCCCAAGTAGGTTATATCTTTTCTGTTAGTTCTGAAAGCTCAAACTCAACCACCCAGTAGGTGAGACTGCATTAGTGACACACCAATTCAGGCTGCGTCTGTGTGCTTAAACATAGTTATTTTTTAAAATCATATTTAGAGTGTAATTTTGTGGCTTATGCCTTTAAAAATGGAAAAAGAGTAACTACTAACTGCAGGTCTCTTTTCTGTTATCCTTCCTACCTTCCCTCCCTCTTTCCTTCCTTCCTTCCTTTTTTCCTTCCCTCCCTCCTTCTTTCTTTCTTTCCTTCCTTCTTTCCCTCCTCTCTTCTTCTTTCCTTCCCTCCTTCCCTTCATTCTTTTTCTTTCTTCCCTTCCTTCCATCCTTCTTTCCTTCCTTGGCAACCATATCCAAGATCATGGTTTGATACACCACATCTTGACTTACGACTTCAAATCTGACAATCAGTTCTAGACTCTAAAATGAACTGACTCCTACTAGCATCTCCAAGTCAGGCCTCTTAACTGTTTCCACTCTGACACAAACAACTATTTTAATTGTATTCTTCTAGGAATATGATGTGCCTTCAATTACTTACTTACACACACACACACACACACACACACACACACACACACACACAGACTCTCTCTGTCTCTCTCTCTTTCTCTCTCTCACACTCACACACACACACACAGACTCTCTCTGTCTCTCTCTTTCTCTCACACTCATACACACACACACACACACACACACATATTATAGCAGGCAGCCTCTCAGGTTCCACATGATCTCATCTTCTGTAAACAAAGTTGATTGTGGTCCCCTTTCTTTGCCTATCTTGCCTTTGACAAACAGAATATATTGACTCAACCTGTGTCTTGCCTGACTTGTTAAAAATCAAAGCCAACACGGGCCATCTGACAAAACTCTGAGGTAATCTGTAGCCAGCAGACAGTGACGACCAGAGTCATTGGCCCAACAACACTTGGAGGTGGAGCTCACCAGCAGGTCTCTGTGCAAGCTTGGAAGCTCTGACTGCTTCTTAGCCTGCAGGCTTCTAAAAGACAGTTAAGCAGAGAATCTGTGCTCATATTCCTATCCAGTGCCAATTCCTTATTCTAATCCTTAGCAATTGTTTGTTGTCTTTAAGCTGCTAAATATTGGGCAATTCAGTAACATTTGCATGCATCTGAGTCTAGCCCAGGCACTGTTCTATACTTTCTCTCACTCATTTAACATAGTAATTTATTGAGCATTAAGCAGCAACCTGGCGAGGAATGTCCTATGTGATCCAAAGAGGTACTTCATACAGAGTGGCTGTTGTTGTACTAGCAGCGAAGCTAAGCTCTGCTCAGCCACAGCATCCGCTACGGCTTCTGCAGAGATGACGCCAGCGACAGTCAGCACCATCACCGTCGGGCTAAGGGGCCGGGACATCTCCTGTCTCCTGGGCCTTGGCATTTATGTTTTCCACCTGTCTACATGGAACTGTGTCTCATTCTACCAGATTGCAGTCCAAATAGCATCTTGTCTACCTACCTTCTAAATTGCACTATCGCTCTGACACCTTTCCCTGCCTTTGATATAAAAGTCTATGTCATTAAGAGTAGAACATCAACTATCTCTCTCTATATAAGTATATACATATACATATATACATATATAAAATGTATCTCATCCATCATATATCTCATCCATCCTTTCTATGTATCATGTAGATTATGTATTTATCTATTTTTTCTATCATCTATCAGCCTAATATCTATATTTAACACCTATCACATATCTTTATATCTGTCTGTCTGTATATATGTATATTCTTGAGAACAAGAAATGCAACCCTGCCATCTTGGAGCAGGCTTCACATCCACAGATGGTCCTTGAAATTCCCCTGCCCAACAGAAAGCCAACTCGTCAACATCAGACCGTGATAACCATGAGGCCAAACAGGAAGAATATTTTCACAGTCATTCCAAAATCTAGACACGAAGCACAGCATCAACTCCCAATCCCCCATTTTCCTGTCTCCTGTGTGAAATGCATGTCTGTTACATGGTTACCACACCTACCATTGCCTTGACTCTGCTCTCTATACTTGGAGAAGAGTCCCTAAAATTCATCATTAGCGGTGCACCCATGTTTCCTGACAGGACTCAGTCCAGAGAGGAGCCCCGGATTCTCGAAGTCTCTCTGGATAAGGTAACACATGCTCAAGGCTTTTACAGAAGTATTGTTATCAATGCCATCTCTGCCTCCAGGATTTCCACATCGGGGGTTGAGTAATAAATCCAATTCATGGGTGGTGATCCCTACTTGGAGACATGAATATTATTGAAAACAAGTGTTCATATATTTATAGGTGAATCCTGCTCTCCTAGAGAGTAGGGAATTTTTTTCTGTGTTTTCACTATCATTATGTCTAATATTGAATATGTGTGAAATCCAGTCTCTGGTGGGTCATCCATTTTTGTACTCAGTAGAAGAAGCTAGCCTCTCCATGAAGGTAATTCTCTCTTCTTCCAGCAAAAAAAAAGCTATTTACTTGAGTAATCATCTTGGATAAATAGATTCTGAGGTCCTCACTAAAGGCTCCCATGGAAAAGGGACCTTTCTAAATGATTTTGCTTGATGTAAATCAGTCTCCAAGGTACTAGGATGCATTTTCTCCTTGGATATAGATTGCAAGGATATCTAGAAATTTCTCTCTTCGTTAACTGCCATCACAGGCAGTATAATAAAAAAAAAAATATCCATTTTAAGCAAGCCTTTATTATTTAGAAACAAATCAATGGGAAAAATAGGTAGAACTAACTTCCCAGTTAAAATGTAAATGAAGTTATGGGATTGCACTATGGATCACAGCCTCCTTTCAAACAGGAACGAGAAGGTTGTAATTATTCTGAGCGGACATGTTTCAAACAGTTTCAACTGCCAATACTGGCAATTGTTGTGAAAGATGGCTTCATGAGCCTAAAGGACTTGAAATCATCAATAATTCTTTTCCCTGAGCCTGCTCCATTTCTGATGAAATTTCATACTCCTCTTCCTTACGATCTTAATTTAAGCAACAAGTCTACTGTCTGCAGAGATTTTTTTAATAGAGTCACTATTGTGAGGTACTCATTTGCATTCTACCTACATGACAGAAAGATGTGATAGATGATAGATGGTACAAAGATAGAAACACACATACATACATAGATAGGTGATAGATGACATAAATATTAGAAAGGTGATAGAAAAATAGGTAAATACATAACCTATGTGATATATACATGTAGATCGATGATAGATATGTGGTAGATGAGACCGTTTCATATCCATATATATATAGAGAGAGAGCGAGACAGAAAGACACAGAGAGAGAAAGAATTGCTGTTCTGCTCGTAAGCTTGCCTCTTTGTTTTTGAGTCATTCTACCAAAAATAGAAACACGTGGCTTTTTGATTATGGCAGCAATTTCTCCAGAGTTAGATTAGCCGAGGAGAGATCTCTTTAAGAAAAAAAAAAGGCAAACAGCGCTGAAAGGCAGGGACATGTGGACCCAGTTAAGATGGCCGCATTCCAGCTTCTGTCACTTTTTGGCTGCCCCAAATCACACAGCCATTGCCACCACCCTGTCCTTCATCCTTGAAGGTGGATGATGAGTGTCAGAAAATAGCAGCACAAATAATTACAGCCAGCAAGGACACTTCCAAGCTGTTTGATGTGTGTGTATGTAGGTTGTTTTTGCTTCCTTGGCAGCCAAATCCAACTTGCTGACCAAAAGACTTGAGAAGCTACGGAATGAATTTTCTTGGAAGCTCATTTATTTTCCATTCCCTTGGAGGTCCTCATTGTATTATTGACATTGATTGGAGGGAGAGGGGGGAAAGGGAGAAATACATATGTTGGGTTTCTTAAGATGTTTTTGTTTCCCATTCTGCCGTCTTAAAGGCGCCCGCTCAGATACTCGGCCCTCTTCGGTGCGGAGGCAATTTCTCGGTTATTATAGGTGACTCCCGCTCCCCGGCTCCCAGCACATTGAACTGCGAGTACATTGAAATCCTAGTTACATATTGCATGCAGGAACCAGGAGCTGATAAGCTAGAGAGTTTTTAGCTTTGCCATTGTTGTCCTGGATTACACCATGAATGCCAGACCATCTGTCAGGGAAATGCTGCCAAGAGTGGATATTTATCTGGCTCCTCTGTCAATTTAAGAGGACTTTAGCGAGTTGGCCACCTGCCAGCAGCTACAGAGCCCAGCTTCAGAGAGATGACTGCTGAGGAAATGACTGAAATTGTACCATTTTAATCTCCTTTTTCATTTACCCAATTTCTCCACATCTGTACATAATGAAAGGGGAACTGACTCCAACCCCTTGGCCCCTCTGCACTCATTCATAATGATGCTTCCTCCTCTTCCTTCCCAGCACCTTCTTCCTGTCAAAACCCTATCCATCCTCCAAGAGCCAGTTACACTTACACCTTTTGTGTATTTGGATTCGGGCATCTATTAGGCACCTATGACAATATCATTCTGTTAGTGCTGGCGATGTCAAAGTCACTGTCATGCGCTTATACTTCAGTGAGAGGCCTTAAAAATGCATTGCAGCATATTGGAATGAGGAAGCAAAGTTTGGATCAACTTTAGGGTTTGGAGAAATAAATGCTCACGGGAAGTGATGGATGAAGTTTTCCTCTGCTACTGAACCTTGAACATAGTCGAGACAATTTTGACACAAGAGATTAAAGTCCAACCCAATATTCAGACAAATCGCCTCCCAGGGCATTAGGTACACCAGGGGTAACACTCGCAAAGTAATGATGGGAACTAAGCTGCAGGTTTGTAAAAATTGGATTATCCGCTATTTTGCCTCTTACAAATAGCAAACCACAGTTTCCTCTTTGAAAATGGAATTAGGAAAATTGGGGGGATGCGTGGGATGGGGGGGGCATGATGGGAGGGGTGACATTGATCAAAATGCACTGCACCCATAAACTGACACGTTGAATTGAAACTCCTTTCTACAACTACTTAAAGATATTTGTTTTAAACATAAAAGAGTAAGAAAAATAAATGAATCAAACAGCCAAAAAGAGCTTCATAAAACTCTTGTTTAAATTAACATTAGTTTCCTTTTATGCAGTTTTGATTTCTGTGGTTTCCATGACCTATGATCAACTGGGTTTAAAAAATTTTTTTTTCAATTGCCCTAAGTTTTCAATTGCCCGCCATTCTGAATAGCATGATCAGATTTCATGGAGTCCCACTCTGGCCCATCCAGGGTAATGTTCAGGGACAGGAAGGTAGGACCAACCTTCAGAGAGATCCTTTTGTCCACCATGATAAGACTACCAGCCTGAGAGTCACTTGGGAGTGACTCTCATCTCTACTGTTTACAGAGATTTTTCTATTCCCTACTGTGAGATACCTGTTTGCATTGTACCTATGTGATAGACACCTAGAGGACAGACATGCAGTAGATGATAGGTGTATGGTAGATAGACACATAGATATGTGATGGATGATATAATATCACATGTTTAATAGTAGGTATTTAATATTCATATTAGATATTAATAGTGCATTTATTTAATACATCTCACTCCAACCTTCCTTGATATTTGATTTCAGATTTGAAACATGTTTTGGGGAGATACTGCCTTCTAAATAGACCTGTAACCATGACAAAAACAACTATGAGGCAGCGTGCCAGAGGCTCACACCTGTAATCCTAGCTGTTCAGGAGGCTGAGATCTGAGGATCTCTGTTCAAAGCCAGCCCAGGCACCAAAAAGCTGTGGCTCAAGTTGCAGAGTACTAGCCTTGAGTGAAAAAGCTAAGGGATGGCACCTAGGCCCTGAGTTCAAGCCCCAGGATTAGTGTATGTGTGTGTACACCTACCCCCCCCCCCCGACACACACACACTAAGGCTAATTAGCTTGTTTTCAAGGTGTCTTGGTTTCATCTTTACTATAAATGATTAAAGATATCTGCAACAACCAGAGAAATTTCCAGGTGATTTTGACAGTCACACTGGTTTGATATATTCTGATGTGAAAGCAAGCACATTAAATATCATTTTCCCCCCACTGCAAAGATACAACAATCGAACTAAAACACCAGTGTGTACATATCAACATATTTTCTTGCAATTTCATTTGAAGTTTCAGGTTTGGGGGTCTATTTCTGTTGGGGGAGTGGGAAGGATTCCTAGCATTGGCAGTATAACAAATACATGGATTTAGCGCTGAATTTAAAAACACCCAAGTTCTAATGTGTATTACTAGGGATTCTAATCATTTGGGGAGGGGAAAAAAAAACACTAGTTGGAATTTGGGCCTTAATTACAGCAAAAATAAATAAATATTTTGCTGCTGCACCACTCAGCAAGCATCTTCATATCCCGAGGTGCAAGGCTTTGTTTACATTCTCATTATTGCTATTTGTGTTTAATTCCCAGAGACTGGAGAAACCTGATACATTTCACAGCTCAGAAGATACTCAATCGGATTGAACATTAGCCTGCTCAGCACACTAGACTGTTCCCTCTTGAACTTCAAAGGAACAGGATGCAGCAACTCAAGGCTGCAACGCTACATTATGCAAGCTTGAAAACAAATAGAAACAGGAGACAGATGAAAAAAAAAGAAGAAAGGTATGCAAAAAAATTACTGTGTTTCAATCACAGAAGAGTTAGAGGAACTCACAGTGTCCGTTCGCTCAACGGTGCATGTTCATAGATTGGGGGGAGAGTTAGCTGAAAATTGCCACCGATGAACAAAAGAAATACCTAGATGTTCATATTTGTCCATTTCTGTTCGAGCGGGAGACTATGGTCAGAGGTGTGCACATTGTTTTAAACACACGTTTAAAATACTAGGAGGCAGTCACGTGCAAACGCTGCCTTGGTTCCCTAAGTGGGAGACTCAAGACTCTCACCGAGTGACCCCATAGCGACTCCCCTGAAAGTCAACAGTTCCCCGGTCTGCTCACCTCCTAAGCTGCTGTGTCTCATAACACGTCCAGAACCAGCTGGTGGAGGCAGTCCTCCGCCACCGTCCTGTGGCCAAGCCAGCAAGTCCCCAAAGCAGCTCTACCGGGTGCACCAGGGATTCATGTTCTGTCTTCTACCCAAGTGCAGGGGCTGATTAACAACAGGAAATTCCTGTTGCTCTCAGTCACGAGGGTTCTCTTGACATGGGGGCTGGGAATAGACAGCTGAAAGGACTTAAATAGAAGGCCTATAGACTAAAACTGGCCTCTATCTCTATCCTGTTTGGTATATCAATTACTTGGAGAACCACATACTTGGGTAAAAATTATGATTACCTAGATATTACTGATGAGCCCATGGTTCAGAGTGAGGTGAAAAGAAAAACGTTAGTCACACAAACACAGCACTTATGTCAAATTCCCCCCAGTCTCTGAGCCTTCCACATTGCATCAGGACACACCTGCGTGCACTTATGCAGGTAACAGTACCTCTTACCTGTCAGGTTAGAATTGATAAGATATTCGTGTCAGATGGCTTTGATGTAAATAAAGGTAATTCAGAAGAGAAATGTGTCCTTGGATCATCTTATAAAAATAGGTCTGTCGTTATAAATGTAAAAAAATACAATTCCATGGATACTTCAGACCAATGATAAAGGAAACTTAAGGCTGTGTGTTATGCATATGCATACAGCTGATAGATGGCATGTGTATAGACCGGTGCAGACAGATCTATACATATAGCTATATATGTGTGTGAATATGTATATGTAAACATATGGCATGCATAGGAATATATATACATATAATCAAATGTAATGTTTTCTGTAAATATGTTTTAATTTACCCCCCCGAAGAAAATCTATGGGGTTCTTTAAAGAATTCAAGTAAACACACACACACACAAAAGCATTCTTCCTTCTGAAACATAAAACTATAAATAGTCTGTGGTATCTTGCCAGTTTTCTTTGCAAATTACATGATACCACAGACTGAGAAGGTTTTAAAGAATAGGAATTGACCTTGTCTTGCAGTTCTGAAGGCCCAAGGTCAAGGAGCAGCATCTGGAGAGGACCCGGGGGTGGGGGTGGGCAATTCCCCGGGGCTGTGAGGGGCATCGCAGAGTCCCACTGTGTGTGTGTGTGTGTGTGTGTGTGTGTGTGTGTGTGTGTGTGTCTGTCTGTCTGCACTGTTTAGTTGTAAGTTGTCTTGTAGTAGTTTTGACTCTCGTTGTTACAACTCTACAGATTTACACTGTATTCCCATCATCGCACCCCTCTATCACACTCCCTGCCTTCCTCTCCCCCTAAATTGTCTCTTTTGTAAAGAGTCTTCAGTAGTCAATTCAGGCTTCACACTGGTGACCTTATCTAATCGCACTCACCCTGCCCCCAAAGTTCCTGCCCCTGTACCCACCTCTGGATGAAGCTCCCACCAAGTACCGCCTCACAGTGGGGATTCAAACCCAAGCAAGTTTCTGAGGAGTCAGGTCATATTCCAACCATGGGGTCACTAGGGTCCTGGCCCCAAGGATGCGGAGGGGCGTGGCCTGAAGAGGCGTGGCCTGCGGGGCGGGGCCTGGGCGGGGTCAGAATTCTCTCTTCTTAGTGGTCACAATGCCACGCTGTAGCTCCAAAGAGCTGTTCTCACAAACAGATTCGAAACCATCAGAGATCTGGTGTCTACAGAACATACCCATGAAGACAAGCTAGCCAAAGGATCAGCTACAAGGGAGAGGCCCCGAGTCCCGGGATGGGAGGAGGTCCGGGGCGTGGTCCAGTGGTAGAGTGCCCGCCTCGCCAGCAGGCGGCCCTGGGTTCAAATCTAGTTCTTCAATAAAAGCGCCTGGCTCCATTCCCCAGCACTGAAAAACAAAACAACCGATCTGGGCTGCGCCTAACACTCACCTGGAGAAATCTGGCTATTTGTTTTCACTCCAGTAGGTATTTTTCCCCTTGAGACATGTACAGATGTGAAGCATTTGTGAGTAGCTGAATATCGGTGTCCCTGTTTCCATTTATTTACCAGAAGCCCAGCTGGCCCGATCGGGCCATGGTGTCCCTCTAAAACCAGCCTGGAGCGGCTCTGCGGAGGCCAAGGGGGGCGCGGGCTGAGCCGCCAAGCAAATAAATCGCTGCAGCCCTGGATGGTATTCCACCGAGCAGAATCAATACGCGTCTGTCCAGCCCGGCGCACAAGCAACTGAATAAATAATTAAATGTGAAGAGGGGCAGCTCTTCCTTGTAGAAAAAAATACATCCAGCTAGTAAATGTGCACACAGAGGAGGGGCGTTCAGGACTGCTGTGAGCCGAGGCCACAGAGATCAGTGTTGTTGCCAGGATCCCCTGATGGACGCTGGAACCGGCCAGGGAAAGCTGGAGGAGAGACCGGCTCTCTGCACTTCACTTCAGAAAAGAAAGGGGAAGTCTCACACCCCGTTCACCAGCGGATGACAGTCCTAAAACACAAGCATGCATGCAGACACGTGCAGGGCCACATGCAGATATACACACATGAGGTACAAACATATATACACATGTATGCACACGTGCAAACATACATATACACACATATAGATCTATACTATAGATATGTATGTAATAGGTATACACAGATATATATGTGTATTATGTGTAGATAGAAAGATAGATAGATAGTCAAATTGACTGAAGTATAAGCAGGAATGAGGTTTGATGGTATAACTCCCTTGAACAATTAACAGCCAGTTGAATCAAAAAGAATATTAGGAACATCTAGTTGCCAGTGACTCCTGCCTGTAATCCTTGCTTTTCAGGAGGCTGAGATCTGACAGTCACAGTTTAAAGCCAGCCTGGGCAGAAAAGTCCATGAGACTCTTTTTTTTTTTTTTTTTTGAGGTCATCACCAATTCTTTATTGAAAAAGCCCCACCATCAGAATGTAACCACGAAATAAATCAACTAAAGCAGACTATGATAGAGTTTTCTAAATGAAAGGCAACTATTTGCCCTTTGTCTAAACAAGCAAAGTAAGAATAATCACTCCTCAGTGTGAGCATGCAGAGATACTGTTTAGCGTCTTCACTCTGAAAGAAACTGTGGATGATCATAGAAATCCACAACACTATATCCTGGCTCAAACATGAACTAGTTGTTCATGTGAGTTGCCATTCAGGGAAGCAGTTTATGAATTCAGTGCAACTTGATCAATGTCACCTCTTTCAGCATTCTCCCGTCACATACCCAGGCCCTTAGTTTTCTTAATCTTGTAGGATATGTGTTGACTATTATGACTACATTCTCCCACACTTCCTCTCTTCATTTATGCAACGCTTCACCGCGATGCCACTTTTCCCTTCAGTACTCAATTCCTGGTATGTTTATTTTGTTGGACACTGAGTTCACCTTTCTCAGGAATTAACATGGTTTTAATTCTCTGCCATATTTCAATTAATATACTATGTACACAATGTACCCCTCTGAAGTGTTTACTTTGAATTGACAAAATTAGTATTATAATAATGTGAATACTGCCCAAAGCAATCTATAAGTTCAACACAATTCTCATTTTTTTCTCTGAGATAGACAAAACAATCCAAAAATTTGTAGCCACCAAAGACCCCCAATTACAGAATCAATCCTGGGCAGAAAGAAGTAGTGCTGGAGGTATAACAACTCCAAACATCAAACTATACTACAGAGCAACAGTAATGAAAATAGCTTGGTACTGGCACAAAAACAGGCCTTAACCACAAAAAGTGGAGCCTTGGTTCAAGCTAGAGTGGTAGCCCTGAGCAAAAATGCTCAGGGACATGTCCAAGTCCTGAGTTCAAGATCCAGGACTAGCACAAAAATAATAAAAAATAATAAAAGTAAACATGAGACTCTTATCTACAATAAACTACTTAGAAAAAACAGAACGTGGAGCTGTAGATCAAGTGGTAAAGCACTAGCCTTGAGCACAAAGAGGCTCAGGGACAGCGCCCAGGCCCTGAGTTCAAGCCCAAGTCCCACAAAATAAACAAACAAATAACAAAGACAATAAAAAATAGAATAAAATAAAGATAAAATAATTAAAGAATAAACATGCCATTGAAACTCAAAAACCGAAATAAAATATATGTCAAAATAAAAGACAAGCTTTTACATCTACCTCATAAAAGGAAAAAGGCAAGGAGGGCATAAGGAATTGCCACAGATTAAGGACTATTTAAAGGCACAGTGACTTTGTGTAAGCAGCACACTAGAGTAAATCTAGATCCGAAACAGGCCATCTGAGGAGAAATGAAGACATTTCTAGATAACTTCTAGCTTAGGAATTGATACCAGTTTCTTGCTTTTCATCGTGGAAATAGACTGTGTCCGTTGTTAACATTACAGCACTTGAAGGTAGGGTAAATGTGGACGCTGTGTCATTTGCGGGGGGGGGGGCATGTTTTCCATCCATCTAAATTGATACTTCAAGCTCAAAAGATTTTTAAGAGATGGAGCCAGCATCAGCATCTTCATACAGACCCATCCTTTCTAGCACCATTTGCAAATGAAACTTCAACAACTACTGAAACTTGAATTTCTCTCCTGGGTTGAATTTTTCTTCCAAAACTTGCTGTTGGCTTCTGAATGGTTACACTCTCCTGAATGAATGTCTGGATCTCTTGATGGGCAGAAGTCCAGCACCATGGTTATATCTGTATTTATACTCATTAGACATCATAATAAGTAAATGAAAATTACAGATGAATGTAGCACGCAAATGAAACATTAATTGCCCATAAATGTTATTGTGGGTAAATTGGAACTACACAAGAGCAGCATTTGTCACACTAATACATATAATATGATTCATTTAAAACACATTTCAGTACCCCTAAAATAAAATTCCGTAAATTCAGAGCATTGAATGATTGGCTTTCATTAAGGTTTCTTTCATTAGATACTTGCCAAATAGGTGTATTAGTGATCCCAGAGCGACCCTATAAAGCAACTTGTAAAAACGTAGACTTTACCATGGACCCAGCATCCTATTCAAGCTTATGACTATGGAAACGTGCAGGCTGTGTGATAGATAGGCTCCATTTTGCTTAATGTTTGCCTTGAGGTATTTTATTGTTCTAAATAGGTAGTAAATGTCCATTTCAAAAGAAAAGCAATAGTCAGCAAGCTGCATTAAAAAAGTATAACTGGAGAATGGTTTATACTTCTACCAGCTTTAATCAAGTAAGAGAAAGCAATCATCCTCCATCATCCTCTCTGCCTGAGTCACATTTCAGACCGAGCCACGCTGGGCTGGCTCCATGCAACCTCTGTGGGTGGTGGCTTCTCAGGTCCTGAGGACCAGTGAGCGAAGCAAGTCACCATTCCACAGCATCCACTGGGGTAAGAGACCTGCCTCTCCCTGCCTCTCCCCACCTGCCTCTCCCCCTGCCCCTCCCTTCCCCACCTCTCTCCTTTTCTCTCTTCTCACTCTCTCCCCCTTCTCTCCCCCTCCTCCTCCTCTTCCCATCCTCCTCTTCTCTCTCCCACATACACATTCTCAGGCTTTTTTTCCCTCTCTCATAAATTCAGGTACACGAAGTCTTACATTCACAAAGCAAACCGAAGAATATTAGAAAATTGAATATACCCAACCAAGTGTCTAAGGCTACCACACTATTGAAACTTCAAATTGCTTTCCAATTTTTCCAAGTGCACTGCCTGAGCTACTCAGTTCAAACTACACACTTGGGGGGAGAGGGAAATAAAGAAATAAATAGATCCAAGCACTCGTAACCAGTTTTAATTGTGACCATACCGTGTGTCAACTCTTATATCCACTTGGAATTTTCCATCCGATAACTTTTGAGAAACTAATGTTCAGTGCCACATATGAGATAAGTTACCCTAGCTAGAAGTGAATGACTCCTCCTGACAGTGGTCTTATATGAGACTGGAGGGCAGACCCATGTATTTCACGGAGAGCAAATCAAATAGACAAGGACTCGACAAGCTGAGAATTGAAATGAAACCGGAGTGTTTTCTCTGCAAACTGATTTTTGCTTGTAAGAGAGAGAAAATGAGGTTGGTTTTAGTACAGGATCCTTGATTAAAAGCTTCATATATTTATTGATAAACTCAGTAGGAAGAAAGGGGTTAATCTCTTTTGCTAATAACTTAAGTTGCATGTAAGCACTAGTATTTACTAATTAAATAATACAGGGTTCTGAAAAGATTATTCAGCTTTACAGTAGCCTTCCCAACTCTTGAGTAGCATCACCAGACAATATCGCTTCAGTTTTTGGGGGAGAGAAAATAGCCATCTCCAAAAGTCATTGTTCAGGCAATTAAGAATATGGCTGAGAAGCCACAGCAATGGTTGACTGGTGTGGCTCTGCTTGTTGACATTCGATTGAATTCATTATTTATGCATTGTAGCTATTGCCTGCAATTTCTACAACTTGCACCATATTTGTTTTAAATGCAATTTATATTTGATGAATCAAAGGGAAAACATGAGTTTGAGTCAGAAGAAGCTGATCATGAATAAAAGCAGACACAGCCAACCAAGCTTATACTAGACTCTGGTTCAGTCATTAATTAAAATACTCTAATGGGGGTCAGATAAGTCAGTTAACTGAAATAATTACTTGATTGTTTTTCCCAGGGTCCTTCCCACAGCCAGTCAACCATTTCATTTGGGTGCTAATGCAATGGGTGGTATTTGAACTGTTTATGAATTTGGTTGAGGTCTTCCTTGGTTTCATTGACTGTGATGTTCAATCAAAAAGTCACCAGAAGAGTCTATACCTCTCCCCCAAACTACTCCTCCAATGGAAAGTATATGGCATGAATAGTTCCAGAGAGATAGATGGATAGATAGCTAGATAGACAGACAGACAGACAGATCTCTCTATATAACATATATATATATATATATATATATATATATATATAATTTATCTGGACAATTTAGTTGCAACTGTGCATACAAGAACAACTGGGAACATATTTTTCTTTAACATATATTTCAAGAAAATGACTAACTCTAAGTTTATATTATATTTTCTATATCTTAAAGTCTGCACCTAAGCTTCAATTTCATGTTAGAACCAACAGCAAAGTAGAAATTGCTATAAAGATATTTTGGAGGCATTTCAGTGCCATATCAATCTCATACATCATGAAATTTCAGCTATGAAGAAGCCAGAGTGAGCCAACTTTCCACTATGAAAGATTATCAGGAAAGATGAGAATTTTTTTCTCTTATACAAATCATAGGTATGAAGAGAAAATGTGGGCAGAAAAAAAAGTGACACCATTCGAGAATTATCATCCTATTTTCCCTTCCATTCATCTCCTGTTGGGGTCAGTTAGGTTGATTCCATATCTTGGCTATTGTGAATAATGTTACGATGAACCAGAGAGATCTGATCTCTCTCAATCTTCCTTTGGAATATATACCCAGCAGTGAGATTTCAAGATCACACGGTCATTCTATTGTCAACCTTTTGAGGAACAGTTAAACTCCTTTTCCCATGATGGCTGTATTTATTTACCTTCCACTAAGTGTGTACAAGGCTGCAAAAAGTCAACTAGGAGGAATCAGTTCAAAAGGTACTGATGGTGAGATCAGTTAATAATATACTGCTTTCTTTTCATTTTTTTTTTTGCTTTGTTTGTGTGCTGGTTGTGGGGCTTGAACTTGGACCCTGGGCACTATCCCTGAGCATTTTTATGCAAGGCTAGTGCTCTCCCACTTGCACCATAGTTCGACTTCTGTTTGTTTTGTTTTCACACTTATTTGGAGATAAGAGTCTTGGGGATGATCCTGCCTGAGCTGGCTTGGAACCATAATCTTCAGATCTCAGCCTCCTGAATAGGTAGGATTAGAGGCATGTGCCACCAGTGCCCAGCTTTTACTGCATTTTTAAATAATAGTAAGAAAGAGGGGTTGAAGGTGAGACTCAAGTGGTAAGGTGCCTGCCAATGAGCAATAAGCATCAGATGCTGAAACTGAGTATTAGTTCTCGGGCAAAAAAGAAAAGAAAAGAAATAGTGAGAAAGTGTATGGAGTATTATTACCCTGCAATGATAAGTATGTGAGATAATGCATAAGTCAGCCACATCTAGTCATCTATTGTATACAATGCATGGATTATACAAGTTCTATTTAAACAAACAAATAAAACTATCGGTACTGTCACCACATAGTTCTTAATATAAGAATGTTACCTAATTTTCAATTAGTTCCTTTAGTGGTTATTTTTTTTTTTTTTTTGCTCTAGGCTTTTCATAAGATCAAATATGATTCATTTTTTGTATTTGGCTTATTTTCTTTCATGGAACTCCAATCTCATTCCAAGAGATGCCATTTTCCAATTATTTATTGAATGCTATAAATTCCTACTAAGAAAAGTTGGTCAAATATCTTCAGCAAATGAAAAAAATAGTTATCACAAAGACTCCCAATTCTCACAGTCATTTGTATCCATCATTTTTTAATATGTATTTTGGAAGAACAGGTCATTTCACTGCTCAATTAAAAAATTAATTTGTTCCTGCTGAAAATATAGAGAAACATGAATCATTTATAACAGCTTATTCTGAATAAAAACATGAATTCATCCAGCAGAAACATAATTTACCAGGAAGTTTATCACACGGACAGCTTAGAAGCAGCTGTGCTGGCTCCAGGACCATAAAGTCATGTGGAGTAGCACAAGAAACAAGGAAATCATTTTATTAAGAGAAAACCCAAATTAGGCATTATCCAAAGAGTTATGGTAAAAACTAGTCTTGCTAGCTTCCTGTGTAATAAAATAGAAATTAACAATGTAATGGCCTTCCAAAAACAATGGTTTATAGCTTCTAATTTTTGAAGAGGCAAAATGAAGACAGGGAGCCAGTCCAGTAATGAGTGTTTCCAGTCCTTTGTCAGGAAAAAAGAGAGCGAGGTCAGCAGGAAGCAACAACTGTGGAGGAGTCCACGTCCTACTGCGGCTTGATTCACTGACTTTGCATTTTCCTCCTGTAAGAAAACTGAGGCCAACCTATGTACCATAAGGAATGAACTAAAGCTAGCAAGGTTGCTCATTCCTGTAATCCTAGCAACCAAGATTCTGAGGCAGAAGGATCACAAATCCAAGGCTAGCCTGTGCTTCACAGCCAGGAAGGAAGGAAGGAAGGAAGGAAAGAAGGAAGGGAGGGAGGGAGGGAGGGAGGAAGGGAGGGAGGGAGGGAGGGAAGGAGGGTTTGCACATTATGCACTGGAACCTGGAAATATAGAAACAAGCATTTTCTTTGGGAGCATTTTATGTACCGAAGTATAAAGAGACACCTGAATGAACACTTCTCTCTGCCTTACAAACAGCTCTGGAGTGAAGGCCACCAGGTCGAGCTGGATGAAGTAGCAGGGGTGTGGTAGAGATCTTACTGGCACCACCCCCTCCCAGGCAGTGCACATTTCAGTCCCTGCAACCTCACACGTTTGATGTTGCTGATAGAAAGAAGACTACACATCTGATAGGGAGGTGAGCCTAGTGTATTTGATTAAGGGGGCACCTCACAGTCACAGCATTTTTAAGGTGGAACTGGCAGGCAGAAGAGAAGTTGAGGATGATGAAATCTAAGAAGGCTGTGAGCGGCCATTGCTGACTTCCATATTGGAGGAATGGATGATGTGAGAAGCCAGGAGACATCTATCTGCAAGTTTCCAGCCAGGAACAAAATCCCGCCAACTCCTCAGTCTTATAACACAGTGAGACAAGCTTTGGAACTCTATGATACAGAACTATAGAAGGAGAAAGATGTACAATGTTCACAACACCATGTTGTTGTACTTTGTTGCAGAAGCAATACAAAAGTCAAAGTCCATGCAGAATCAGGAAGACTTGCTTGCCCCCTTAGATACCAAGAATGAGAAGTTCTTGGGGTTAGAGCTATGGCTCAAGTGGTAGAGCACCAGCCAGTGAGTGGGAGCGTCAGATACTGACTTTGAGACCTGGTCTCAGACTTAAAAGAAAAATTGAAATAAAGAAGAAGAAGGTCTTTGAAAAGAAATAGATTTTAGAAATTCCCAATCAGGTAGTCATCATTTCCATATGTAAATGATGCACGAAGATCATCTTATGTTTGAAAGTTGACCATGAAAAAATATTTAACACAAACAAATCAATCCCTTCCCCCAAACAAGAGATTGGAGGAAAAAAGACAATGTTTAAGAAGAAAAAGGAAAGGAATTTCCTTCAAAGTTACAAATAATACGGCACAAAGAACAGATAATAAATAGCAATATATAAATTAAATAAATCAGGAAAGCTGGGGGAAAGAAAAATACATTCATAGAATTTGTGAGTGTAAAATGTGAGCTGGAATTGAAATCTGTCAATAAAGATATAAAAGGAAAGTACAGGACTGGAGACAGAAAACCTCTTCCAAAAAGTAACATAAAATGGAAAGTGGATGAAGGCAGAAGAGAATCTTATAGTGCAAGCTCAAGAAATAAGTAAAATCTTTAGAAAGAAAGAAGAGAAAATCAAGTATGGTAAAGACTAGCTTGGCCTTTGCCCTGAGTTCTGGTAAAGAAATCTCTAAGGTCTTCCAATGTCCTGTCACGCTTAAATAAGTGGTCTATAACTTTTACCAATGTGTCACGGTTATAGAAGTATGAGGAGCTATTTCAGGCAAAGGAAAACTAAAAACACGCAACCACTTTTGCTATCACATTCTCAACTGGAGCTTTTGGCTACATTATTGGTACCATCCATGAATCTGTGAGTTCTAGAGATGAGATTGGTAATAATGTGGCCCAGACTGCCAAATGTAAAACTATAATCATAATTTAAGCATGCTGTCCAAAAATAAAAGAAAGCAAAAGGATTAAAAAAAGATTGTAATTGTGGATTCGATTTATTTTCATGTGTAAGCCTTCAAACATCAAGCATCATAGAAGATATTGATTAATCAAGCAAATATCCAGCCTTCTTACCATGTCATATGCAAATGGATTCATATTCCTTCTATCTTCGTTCCTATGCTCTGTCAGCTGCAAGGAAGTCTTTACCTACCCATATCCCCAAAACCATGGAATCTGGCTTCTGGATTTTTCTTCTCCATCACCACCCTCTATCATGCAGAATTTGGACAAATGGGGGGGGCACTCAGGATGCACTGAAAACATCTGGTAAAGTCATCATGTAGTCAACAAAAGGATTTGAAAGCCAACTTCTAACTGAACAGGCTTTGCTTTGTCCCCAGTGTCATCTTTATTTAATGACTCAGTCTGCCAAATCCAACTCCTGTTGTGGGTTTCACAAAGCTTATATTAAAAAAGTTTTTACATTATCATTGTCCATTCTGGAGCCAAGATCTCTAAACATCATGGCTTTAAAAGAACATCTAGATCTATCAAAGGCAATAAAAGTCTAATAAAAGTTAATATTCATCGAAAAGAGATCATGGGTAAGATCTAGAACTATAGATCATTTTGGACAAGGAGACTGACAAGGTTTCTCAGTGTTTTCTACACCACTCAATAACGGACAAAATTCTAGGTCTTGGGCACACTATGATCAACACCACCACAGGGTCACACCATGCATGCTGCGATAGTGCCCTCAGGACACTTTCCTCAGTAAAACTGAGCATCAAGCCCCATAGCAGTGTTCTTCTCTTCCCCTAGGAATGCTGTTAGGAATGCCACCATTTTGAAAGATGATGCCATCTAATGAAAGATCATTTTAAATGACTGACTTCTCCTTGGTCGTGGCTGATGAGTAGCTTTTTACTTTTTTTTTTAACTTAAGGACATATTAGACACACTTTAAAGAACAAAACTTTGGGAATGGATCTTACTAAGAAGCTGTTTTCTAGGGTGCATAAGGGTTATTTCAGGAGGAGGAGTCTTATGAATTAAAATGCCATTCCTCAAAGATGGCTCTGATCCATCCACATAAGCAAGCTCTCAATACAGTCCTGGCTGAGCTCTATTTGTGTCTGGCTACCTTTCAATTTAATGACACCTGGAAATTTTGCTCTCCTTAAAATGAGAATGTTAATTATGCATTGTTTTCATTTGAAAAAAATCACAAAACGAGATTTCTGGTTTTAAACCTGAGAAGGCTGCACTATTTTTCCCCATTACATCTCTGCAGTTCGCAGGTAGTGTTCATGTGCTTAAGCTTTCTGGAGAAGAACAAAAGCATGCTAATCAATTTAAACATATAGAAATCTTTCCACAAATGCTGGCAGCCAAAACCTTGTTTTCTGGCCCAAACTTTAAATCTACTGTAACTCCACTTTACTTGTTACAACTAGCAAACATTTTTCTACTTTCCATTTTTTTCCCTTCCAATTCAGAGGAAAAACACATCGCTACCATATTGGTTCATGGTTCACGACCATCTCTAAGTCTATCTAAAAGTTTTAACACACAAACTCAAGTGCACATACACATACACAATCACAATAAAGAAGGCAAACATCTGCACATCTTTTCCCCCACTATTTTAAGAAAAAGAAATCTTGTGTGACTCCCTAATTTTAAACTTGTATACAACATCTCTGAAAATATAGTTTGCATTTTATTTCAAAGCGCCATTTTATTAAGAAACAAAGGAAGGAGCGGATAACAAACTGGGAAATCAGAATCATGTGTTAATGCATTGGGACAGCTGGACACTGCTGTCTCGGGCAGTGCAAACACAAGGCTGTGCAACTTCTCCATCTGTGCACCCGGCCACATTCCAGTTATAAACAAGAGCAATACCACCACGAACTAAAACAAATACTTGTGAAAGATTCACAGCTGTGATGACTGTTGCATTTTTTAACATCAAATATTATCACTTCTATGTTAAATCCTTCTCTTGCCACCACAGGTTGTCTGACATATATACATACATATGTGTATATATATATATATATATATATATAAAATTTTATCTGAAGGCCATTTACCAACATAGGTCTTTTATCAACTGTTCATTTGGGTCCTTTAACATTTAGTTGAGCATTTACAGAGACATCGATATGGATATAGACAGGCAGGTTTTAAAGAAGAGTCAGCAAGGTGAGACAGGGAGTAAGATGATAGCAATGCTGATTTTACATTATTTCCAAGCTTCCTGGCACGCATAAATCAAGAAATATAATTTGTGCTTGGGAGGCACTTGAAGGCAATGAATATGGGTACTAAAGTGCCTTTATTATTTCATTTGGCTTACAGAAACTCAAAGATAGTTCCATGTAAGTATCCTGTTTACATGGCCTCAATAATAAGCATTCTAAGAGTTCCGTAAAGATACTGATAATTCTTTGATCTCCTAGTACATAAATATTCTCCAATTCGACAGGACTTGTTAGTGACATATGGATTTGGGTATTTTTTCAAAAACTATTATTACCATCCTAGGGACTAGAATGATAGATTTGGTACAGATTTATAATAGGCTAACTTCCCTTAGAGTGCACATCTTTTACTTACTCTACTAGTTGTTCAGAAATTGGAGTATGGTTTTTTCTTATTTCAAAGAATATATACTGGAGGTTGGTGAACATCAAAATTCATGCCTAAAGGGAGTTGTATGTTAAAATAGGGGATGAAAAGCTTACACTTGAATTTGTCTCTTTTCTGCTAATCTATAAGAAGATGGCCCATGGAATATAATCATGGGAGATCAAAGGAAAATTGATGATAAACTTTAGAAAAACAGAAATAATACCCTAGCAAAAAAAAACTGACTTAAAAGTTTGGGGAAAATATTCTCAGAAGTATGTTTCCTTTGAGGTATTATTGTTGTCATTAAAAAGAATGCCTTTGCTATGTGAAGAATTTTTTGTATCAACAGGTTTAATTGAAAACAATTTATAGTCTTTGGGAAATTGGTATTATTTGGGATTTTAACTATTGCCACCATCAAGCAATGATAACAAATTAAACAGAAAACTCTGGAAAGGTAAGACATCACATACTGATTTAAAAAAAAACCCACTGTACTGTCTGGGGTTTGGTTGGTTTGGTTTGGTTACATATAAATCTCATATTCAGAGTCAAAGCCAGACACTTAAAACCAAATGTGTTCAAAACCATTAGGAAGAGTCAAACAGAGAAAGAGCGATATACACAAGCCAAAGACAACAAAACGTTTTTCCCCAGGTGATTGGTGTATTGAATGGAATACAGAGAAAGGCAAAAGGGCTTTATATACTCTTGGCCATTAGGATGCAAACACCAGCCAAACAGGATCTTACAAGCATTTCCAGGTCTATGAGCAACACCATGAGAAGACTAAAGCAAACACAGAATATGTTCTCAAAGAAAGCCAGGTCATTATAGTCCAATTTCGATTTCTTACCTCTAACGACATTTAGGTTTTACACCGTGGACACAAAGGCTACAGTTTTCAGTGCGGTCAGTCATTCAGTGAACCTTGTTAGAGATCAGAGTTGTAAATGAAGAACAATCTCTAGTTCCGTAGTGACACAGAATGATTGCAGTGCGAAGTATGTCACTGGATGAAGACTCTCAGAGCCATCCCAAGCCTGGACGTGTGTTGGGGGGAAAAATCCATTGCCTGAACATTCAGCATAAGAACAGTTCTTGTCCATTGAGGTCCCCTGGCTATTAAAATCAACTGTCCTCATTTGGACTCGGATACGAGCTGTCATTCAGAAGAAGTACTCTTTCTGATTTTCATTGACTGTATTTTGTATATTAAGCTCGCTTTTCAAAACAGCCTGGGCACTGTCTACGTTTTCTGACCTTTTTGTCTCATTTCTTTTGTATAACCTTTTCTGCTGATAAATTCGAATGGCTATGGCAGTGATGCAGAGCAAGATAAAGATCACGACAGCTATCAAACCTAGATGAGAGAGAAGAGACACAAAGTCAGAACCTCCCGTGGGATGCAAGCCGTGTTGACTGCATGGCTTCAGCAGTGCTTAGAAAATTATTTTCCACTTCAATCAAGCCTCCACAGCATAGAAATTCTAAACAGGACAACTTCAAGCATTTCTCATTCAAGAAATAACAGATTGCATTGAGTTTCTTCTGGAATCTGTCAACGTCTGCTTATTCTGCATGCACCATCTATGCTACTGATGGATCCATCCGTTGATTGATTGTGCCGGTAACAGGGCTTAAAATCAAGGCCTCGAGATCTTGCGTAGCGTTTTCACTCAAAGCTGGCCCTCTACCACTTGAGCCACAGCTCCACTTCTGGCTTTTTGCTAGTTAACTGAATGTCATAGACTTTTCTCCTTGGGTTGACTTTGAACTGCAAATCTCAGATTTCAGTCTCCTGGATAGCTAGGATTACAGGTGTGAGCTCCCAGTGCTGGGTCTCTTTGGTCTATTTAATGAGCTCATATATAACACAAAATATGACCTGATGATCTCTAAGACTACTTCATAGAGAAGTTTTCATTATTTTTAAATTATAAAATATATTACTATCTCAAAACAATTAATAGATGATGTGTTTATGATTAAATGTTGAACCATTTCAATTAAATTTATTTTCTTTTTATTATTGTCTTTAGTTACACAAAAAGGCTTCCACAGAAAAGCCAGGCAGCTGTGGCTCCTGCCTGTAATCCTAGCTACTTCAGGAGGCTAAGATCTGAGGATCATGGTTCCAAGCCAGCCCAGGCAGAAAAGGGCAATAAACTACTCAGAAAAAGCCAGACGTGGTGTTATGGTTCTAATAGTAGAGTGCTAGCCTTGAGGCCAAAACGTTTCAAGGTCACCAAGGTCCTGAGTTCAAGCCCCAGGACTAGCAAAAAAAAGGAGGGAGTTTCAACAGGTCAATTTATGAGCACTGCATCTTGATCAACGATATCTCTTCATCATTCTCCTCATCAGCTGTTGAATGGATCATGGCATTGAATAACTCTAACAGAATATATATACATTATATATGTATGTGTATATATACACACACACAAACTGCTCGCATATGAGGAGAACTGGTTTTTGAAACTTCAGGTTTACAAACAAAAGTTTCAAGCACTAGGATTCTTAGCCTCACTTAAAGGTATCCTCAGCATATGGTTATTCTTGGCGATGAATGATCCTCAGGTATGATTGACAAGCTTCTGCCAACCCTGGGTCTTTAGGAGGAGATTCAAAGGGTAAAACTTTATTTCATGAGCCAGAAGCCTGTGGCTCACACCTGTAATCCTAGCCATTCAGGAGGTTGAGATATGAAGATCATGGTTCAAAGCCAGCCCAGGCAGAAAAGTCCCTGTGGGACTCTTATCACCAATTAACCACTCAAAAACTAGAACTGGAGCTGTGGCTCAAAGTAGAAGGGCACTAGCTTTGAGCAAAAGAGCTCAGGGACAGCTCTCAGGCCCTGAGTTCAAGGCCCACAATAGACAACAACAACAAAATCATCATCCTTTAAACTTCCAATGATGGTATAAAACAAATCAAGGTGAAATTCCTAGCTCTTAGCATAAGTGAAGACAAGGACTGTTACAAATTGTAATTTTCCTCTTTGAGTTCATACAGAGAAGTGAGCACACTGCCAGGTAAAATCCAGCTTCATTTGAGGGTGTCCTTGATTAAGTAGGAAAACTTACTCATGTTACTAAATCTTGCCCTTGACTGCAATTCTTTTTCAACGTTTTATGCGCTGAAGTGGAAAATACACGTAAAGCACTTCTGGTACTTTCTGAGGGAAGTTGCCGACCCTGGGGCCAGTACTGTGTGAATACTGGAGTCATGAACTGCATGATGTTTTTAGTGTCTCATTTATGTGGAAAAAGGACCAGGGAAAGTATAGTCATTCTGGTGTGAGGACCTTGCCGAGTATTTTCTAAGATGAATGAAGCAAATCTGTCTCTTCAAGGGGGAAAAACACAACTAGCAGCAGATGTTACCAATGCTAAAATTCTAGTTGTTCAATAAAAATAGAATGTGGCAAGTTTCTGTCTGGCACCGGGAGTGTGAGAATTCCCTCACGTCTAAAAATACTTTGATGAATGAGTAGAGGGCCTCTTAACAAAAATAGGTACTATGAAAATCGTAATGTGGAGTGTTACTAAGACTTCACTCTTACATAAAGCAGACTCAGCGCCTGAAAGCATGGCTCAGAGGTAAAATGCATGCCCAGCGAGGGCAAAGGTCAGAGTTCAAACTCTAGTATCACTAAAAAAAAAATTTAATTAAATAAATGTATGTGACTATAATGAAATCCAATCAAGTCAAAGATTTAAGGTTCTTACCAGTCAGTAAATGCTGAAGCAGATGATATGTCAATGTTGTCATTGGTTAGTCACCAATATTAGCAGATAGAGCATTCATACAGTAAAAAAAAAAAACAAAATCAGGGACAGGCCGGGCACCAGTGGCTCGTGTCTATAATCCTTGCTATTCAGGTGGCTGAGATCTGAGGGTTGAGGTTCAAAGCTAGCCCAGGTAGGAAAAGCTTATCCTTAATTAACCATCAGATAACCAGAAGTGGAGTTGTGGCTCAAAGAGGGAGAGTGCTAGCCTTGAGCACAAAGATCAGGAAGAGCACCCAGAACCTGAGTTCAAGCCCCATGACTGACCAAAAAAAAAGAAAAGAAATCAAAGGCAGTCTTTCAACTTGTCTGCTGACTATATGTGATTTATCCCTTTTAATTTGGATGTTTCTTTATCATACTCTGTTGTACTCAGGAAAGACACTGACCTCAGCTTTTGGACCAAAAATATGAAAGTATAAAATAATAAAATATTCTAAGTGAAATATGGATAGCTACTCTACAATGCCGCAATCACAGCATTCTTGCAAATAGGTCCTTATGAAGAAACAATAATGCTTTTTCTCCCTCTCCTATCTCCAGCTCTCTATCTATATCTGGGTAGCCTGGTCCCAAACATTCTAGAAGATCTGCATCATCCCTTTGAAAGGTCTTATTACATCAACTCTCCCTTAACCTCCTTACTTATCATAAGGCAAAGAAATAGATCGTGGAACACTGAGGGCACAGGGACATTAACCAGTTTGTAAAATGCTTAAATGGATTCATTGTGGCTACAGGCGGGGTGCAATTTATGAGGAACTAGACAACAGGCAACGTTCTAACCCAGGTCGACCAGATGGAGGAACACACACGAGGATCATCCAGTGTGATTTAGCAGAAAAATTACACCTGGTCCAGATGAGGCCTTCTGAATTTAGATGGCCTTTGCCAGCTGCTTCTGCTCCCGAGAAGATCAAAAGCAGATAGCACTAGTCGAATGGAAGCTGGGGAGGTCCCCAAGGGCATGTGCTCCAAACTGCCTGTCTCCTTTCCACGCATGCGCGCTGAGGGAGTAGTTCACAGGTGAACGTAATCTACTTTGTTCTAAAATAATAATAGAATGACTTTTCAGCCTGTCTGATACCATATTTAACTCTCTTCTTCTTGGAAATGACCTTTGCACAGAGCAACAATAGACACCTAAAGATGAAATTATTTTGTCTCTACAATATTTTCTATTTTCATTACCTCAATATTTAACACCCCTAGACCCATACTAGCTGAACACATAGTATCAACACTATCATGAGACTGTGTTTGACTAGGAATCTTAGTTGAAAATGCTGAGTAAATTGTGAATCCTATAGCTTTAAGCATGCTCTTACCATAGGACATTAAATCACAGATTTTTATGCTTGATTTTTTTTAATATTTTTGTCAGATGACCAAATGGAAATTCTATTTCATGTATCTTCAATTTACACATTGGGATTGAGGAAAATAAAAGGTACAGAAAGAAAAATGAGCACAAAGTTTTCACCAGCACTACTTATTGTTTAAATAAAATTGTAACTCCATGAAGAAAGTTCATGTCTAGATAAGTAGGAATATATAACTTAGTTCCCTTAGATCCAATATAAAAATTTTCACGTATATGAAAAGCCACTTTAATGTGATGAAATAATTATTTACTGTGATGTGTCCATATCATATTCAGAGTGTGGAGAAAAGCTAAGCCACTTAACATTTCAGTAATCTGATTAATAGCATCTTAAGAACATTAATCAGGAAGAAAAAATGGGTTATTTCTGGAGTTGGTTTTGAATAAATTATACCTCAGAGAAGATGCTATCACATTATCAGGGAGATTATTTTTTAAGTTGTTGTGGCTAGGCACCAGTGGTTCATGCCTGTAATCCTGGCTACTCAGGAAACTGAGATCTGAGGATTGCAGTTCAAAACCAGTCAGGACAGGAAAGTCTATGAGACTCTTATCTCCTATTAGTCACCAAAAATCCAGAAGTAGAACTATGACTCAAGTGGAAGAGCATCAGCCTTGAGTGAAAAAGCTCAGGGACAGTGCCTAGAGCCTGAGTCTGAGCCCCAGTACCTTCATAGCCACAAAATAAATAAATGCACTTAAAACTGCAATGAAATTATTTAAGCTATTCACTTTATATTTGATTAAAAATATGATTAAAAGTATCATGTTCATTGACTGGAGTAGCGAAACCTTGCAAATATCCAACTTTAATATGTATCAATACAACATATACTTCTAATCTTAACTGGAGATTTGCCTTGCTTTTTACATGAACACTGATATGCTGAAGAAACCAGAAAAAAAAATAACATTTCCTCAGATATATTCAGTGTTCCCTTGGGTTTACAGTTGGCCACTTTGGGGCTAAATACTATTTGTTATTATCGTATTGCAACTATTTTTTGAGTGTGATGCTTTAGAAAAATTGTCAATAACTCTACTGCAGGTTTCCAAGGAAGCCAAGAAAGAATTCTGGAAGATTCCGTGAAACAATCTAGCCCAAATAGTAAAAGGCCCCTTTGCCCTCTCAATTCAGTGGTCTGGCACTTGGTGTGCATATGGATTCTTTATCATTTTATGAGGCTGAGTCTTCATCATTATTAGGGTTTTGCTTATGGTACTGGGTATCAAACCTGGAGCTTCGCACCTGCTGGGCAAGCACTGTGCCAATGAGCTACGCCTCAGCCCTTCACCATTATTAGTAATGATAATAAACGCTGATCATTGGCCCACTCCTGCGTCCCATTACCTCCAATGACAGCAGAGTCACTTTTGATGGCATTAGTGAGAGGTTCTCTGTCATCCAGTGTTCCAGAATGATCTGCAATTAAAGTATGAAAGGGGTCAAGGATGATATAGACAGTTTGAAAAACTCACTAAGAATGTGGTTCAAATGGGGCTGGGAAGGTGGCTCAAGTGGTAGAGCGCTAGCCTTGAGCTGAAGAGCTGAGCGACAGTGCCTAGGCCCAGAGTTCAGGCCCCATGACCAGACCCCCTCCCCCAAAAAAATATGGTTCAAATGGTGGAGCACTTGTCTAGCAAGCAAGAGGTCCTGAGTTCAACCCTCAAGACAAGAAATAAAAGGAGGAGGAAAAGGAGGAGGAGAAGGAAATGGAGAGGTAGGAACGAGAAGAAAGAGAAGGAGGAGGAGGAGAGATAGGGGAGGGTAATTACGAGCATGTGGAGGAAGAATAGAAGGAAGAAGAAGGAGGAGGAGGAGGAAGAGCAGGAGGAAGAACAGGAAGAAGATTCCTGAGGTACAAAAAGAAGGAAGAGAGGGACGGGGTAGGAAGGACAAGAAAAATTCACAATGTTTTAAACAAAAACACAAAAAAGAAAAGAAAAGAAATAACCAACTCTGGGGTTGGAGGCATGGCTCAGTTAGTACAGCATCAGCCAAAGGGCAAGGTGTCAGGTACCGAGTTTGAATCTTGGTCTCTCAACAACAACAACAACAAAAGATAAATGTTTTAAACAAAAATAGAAGGCACTAGTGGCTCACACCTGTCATCCTACCTACTCAGGAGGCTAAGACCTGAGGATCAAGGTTCAAAACCAGCCTGGGCAGAAAAGTCCATGAGACTCTTATCTCCAATTAACCACTCAAAATCTGGAAGTGGATGTGTGGCTCAAAGTGGTAGAGTACTAGCCTTGATTACAAAGAGGTTCAAGGACCATGCTCAGGCCCTGAGTTCAAGCCCCAGGACTGGCAATAACAACACCCACCCACCCACCCACCCACCCACCCACACACACACACACACACACACACACAAATAGAAGGATAAAGATGAATACAGGGTCTCTGTCATTTTCTCTTTAAGCAATAGCAACTGCAATGGAAACAATACAACTCTGGCAAAGAAATGAGAAAGACTCCTGAACATGAAAACCAATGTTCAGAAACCATCTCCTGAATGGAGTAGCATCACAATAAAAATCATCTTGCCCAGGTCTAGTGGGGAGCCTGTGTTGGTGACTGGGTGTGTGGTGGAGGTACCCTCTTTAGTCACCTGTAAATGAATGGGTTCTTTCCCTTGAGGTGGCATCTGTGCCAGCTTGGGCCACACAGCTGGACTCGGTCACGTGTCCTGTGATGGTGACGGGGGCTGGGTGGCTGGGGTGCAGAGCAGCCTTCAGAGGAGCTACGTGGCCAAACCGCACCGCCGAGAGGCAGCCAGTGAAGCCTTGGGCCGCAGCCAGTGCTGTGTCCTGGTCCACACCACTGTGTTCTGTAAACCCAAAGAAATGCCATGTTAGTAAGAGTGATGTGTGCAATTAGACAACACCACATAGCAGGAAATCCAGTCACGGTAAACCCAGAGCAACAGGGCTTCTTCTTGTCTTTGTCAACAGAAGAGATCCAGTCAGTCTTCACGTTGAAATATCCCAAGCTCATGAACATCGTTAGCAAGTATTGTTACTGAAGAGAGAGAGAACCAACTCTGTTAATATGCCCTCAGCAAGAATAAGGGAGGGTATGAGTGGAGGGGGCCATTTCCATTTTAAAAACAGATCATTAAAATATATTTGTGAGCTGGTTTGTAGGCAATAGTATCACGAGATATGTCCTAGAGGTAGAAATCATGCTCAACTGGCGCGCGCGCGCGCGCGTGTGTGTGTGTGTGTGTGTGTGTGTGTGTGTGTGTTTCTTTCTTTCTTTTTTCTTGAGAGATAAGCCATGAAAATAACCGAAGATACATGGGAGGGAAAATGACTCTCTACAGTTCCCTGGTCAATTGCTGGACCTGAAATTTTGGCCTGGCTGAAAGCTTTCTGGTACTTTAAGGTGCAACCCAAGCCTGCCAGGCTGCTGGTGCCACAGGTCATAGTGCAAGGTCATTGGTTGCTCAGGTTCAGCACTGAAAACTGTCATAGCCCATTGAATATTCTCTTTGTTTCAATTACAGATGATTCATTCAAAAATGTTTGTGCTACTTTAGGTAGATAACTCCTGCTCCTGTTAACGACAATTTAGTTCATTTTGGACTGTTTTAAATGCCCACATACTAATGTATAATTTGACAGCTAAGACTCTAACCTATATAGCAGTTGTTTAGCAAGCCTAAAATCAAAATAAAGGGAATTTATTGTGGAGGTTTTTTTTTATTACTGTTATTAAGTATAAAGGGGTTACAATTCCGTAAATCAGCTTATGAGTACAATGCTTCTGGGTCAGCCCTTCATGCCCCCCACTTTCTCCTCCTGTCTCTACCCACACATTACACAGTTCATTCTCTACATAGCATACCTTGAATACAATGACTGCATTGCAGAGTTTTTTAAGGTACAAATACTACCAGCCTATCACGCACCCCAAATAATCATGAAATAGTCGGACTAGTTTTTCTTACATCGCCAATGGGTGAGCACTGGCAAATTTTACTTCTTGTCTCTTTAAAACAACAACAGCAACATAGGTATTAAATATTCATGGAGTGCATATGTGTACTGGGCACTGCTGTGAGGAATGTGCATGTTCCTATTTGAATGTTGCAGTAGGCACTAGACAAGTATCACATTCCAGACACATCCATGTGTGAGACTTAGGTTCAGAATTTTAATGATTTGCCAGGGGTTACACAGGGCGTTGGCATTTGGTGCTGGACCTCAGCCAGTTGGAGACAAAAGTCACGAGGTCCTTTTGTTCAGAAGCGACTTTGATGGCTCACAGAGTCTTTCCTTCTCTGCACTTACATCTTCTGCTGTGTCATTTTAACTTTTCTTTTAATTTTAGCTTTTATTGGGGGAGTGAGTTTCAAGGTCTTTTTTAAAGGTAATATTAAATATCTTAACTCCTCAGCTCCAAGCCTGCTGTTCTAGGTGTTTGAGGGACAGTTTCTTCTTCTTTAAAAAAAAAATTTTGTAAGGGTGATGTACAGAGGGGTTACAGTTACGTAGGTAAGGTCATGGGTATATTTCTTTTTGAACAGTGGTATCCCCTCCTTCATTTTCACACACCCCCAATTCCCTCTCCCTACAAGCTGTAAAGATCATTTTGAAGAATACTTTCTGTTTCATTCATAATTTATACCTAATGCTGAGAAATACTGATTAGTCATTTAATATCAGGAGAGTCAATCTCTATGAAAGAAAACAAAAGATTAAAGAGACGGCATCATTTTTCTGTTGTGCCCTTTAATCACTTCCAGAAAGTTCATTGTATCATTCTTAATTATCTATACTTAGAAGCATGTGTGCATTAACCCAAGAGATCTCCACACTAGCCATGGAAAGACTGAATGGATCTTTTTTTTCTTAAAATAAAGAAAGAAAAGAAAGGACTTTAATATCCAGGCATGTATTGCTCATTCATTAGCAGGAAAATGGAATGCAGGTTTTCAAATTCAGAGGGTCTAACACACATAGAACACCCTCCCCAGAGGATTCTTATATCTCTCCACACAGAGGTAACATTGAGGGATAACACTCTGGTTCACAAAGACCATCATGAGGTCCTGAAGCAAATAGCTGACTCTAAACTTCCAGTATAGGGTGAAGCACTTCATCTACGGGCAAAGAACCAAAGGACCACTGAGCCTACCATCATAGCCATCTCTCTGTGACTCAGTGATGAATGGATGAATCCTGAACGGGTGAGTTAGGACCAGATGAGTCGTGAATCATGAGTGGATGTCTGCTCAGTCCTCCAAGAGCCATGGCTTACCTTTCAACCAGCCACCCTTGGATCAAACACATTTTTTAAAAAATGGCATCCATACTAATTATATAAAGACTTTTCCTTATTATTGTTCTCGGAACACTATAGGATAACCATTATTTGCATCATATCTGCATTTTTTGAGTGTCATGATAATTTAGAGATGATTTCAAACATCTGGTAATATTTACAGGTTCTCAATTCTACACCAGTAAGACCCTGGAGCATGCGTGGATTTAGGAATCTGAAGTGGGTGCTGCAGCCATTCTTCCTGGATAAGAAAGTCAAGCTATAAATTCAAAACTACATGTCGCTTAGGAAAAATAGCATTCTTGCTTTGGGAGGTTTTGTGTTGATGTCATTTGTAAAAGTAAATACATTTTAATAGCACCCTAATCAAAGCAGTGTTTCTTCCCATTTCTTCTACAAGAAGATTAAGATGATGAATAAAAATTCGACAAGCTTTTTTAAATAATCATATCTTCGAGTCAGAAAAATAAATGTAAATAGCCAAAATTCATTTTCTTGATGGAAATCTGATACAAAGCACATTCTTTTAAAAACCTCACATTTACCAATGGAAGGCATTTTGCCTTTTGTATGAATGCTAGTGTTTCCAGGGAGAAGAATACAGGAACTGGATTTCCTACAAATCTCACATCTTGCATTTGAGCGGAGAGGACAGATAATAAACATAGAAACAGAAAGTAAATGAGAATTTTGAACAGCGATAATGCTGTGGGGCAAAGAAAAGTAGATTGGCCACTGTGATGGAGTGTGTGTGAAAGAGGAAGTTATCTTGATGGATTGGGTTCTCTTTTGTGTTTATTTTAAGGATTCCTTGGTCCAATGGACCTGTTTCTTCTTAATACTGCATGAATATTACTGCTGCACTTGTTGGCTCTGTTATTTCTTCTTCTTTTCTGTTTTAATATTTGTCATATTCTTATTTTTTTTCCTTTCTTGTTTCATTTTTATCTCGTGCTTTTCTCCATCATCTTCCAGGGACATGGCGAGCCCTCTGAATTCACATACAAAGTATTTTAGCTTGGAAATTTTTCATAGGTTGTTCAGGCAACTCTTGTTTCAACTTTATCTTCTGTGTCCCTTTGTCCATTGCTTTGTCCCTTTTAGTCCATTAGTTTCTCATACTGGATAATATTATTACCCAAATGATTAATTTTTCTCTTTTGGTGTCTATCCTTGTATGATTGATTTCTGTGTAAGCCAAAGGTTTTTTCATTGATTGCTTCCTCCAGATGACAAAATCAAGAATCAATAAAGATTATTCTTTCTAGTTAATTTTTTTAGTTGATTTTTTTCTCAACTAAAAACCACTCATGTTTTTTTTTTGCTTTATTATGTTCTTAAATGACCCTTGTTAAGAGTCTTATGTGGCATTTTCTGTCTCCTTGAACAGTTTTATTGTGGTTAAGGAATCATTCTGATTGTTTGGTTTCTCTCTCCCCTTTGGTTGATGTTGAATCTTTTTAAGCAGTTTTAATCCTTTTAAGAATCCACTTTTGGGAAAATAAAACAGAAAAAGAGTGACTAGCTTTACCCCCGAAGTTGCTGCTATGTAACTCAAGCCTTAGAAATACACACATTGTGCATCTGCTTTGACAATTATGCTACAAAACTAACAACCCAAAATACTTATCTTGCTTAGTTTTCTCTTTTGTGCCAGAACTGGGACTTGGACTTAGGACCACGTACTCTTGTTTATTTTTATGCTTAAGTCTGGTGCTCTACTGCTTAAGTCAAAAGTCTACTTCTAGATTTTTGTTAGTTAATTGGAGATAAGAGTCTCGTGGACACTGCTGTCCCTGAGGGCTTTGAACTGTGATCCTCAGATCTCAGCCTCATGAGTTGCCGGGAATATAGGCAGAAGCCACCAGGGCCCAGCCATCTTTCCTATTATATGATTCCTGAAATGTTAACCTGGTGTAAAAAAAAAGCTAGAAAAGAGAAAGCAAGGGAAAGAATTGTCCTCTGCTTCACTGAAGTATGATAAGGCAATAGTATTTCTTATGTTTCTGATCATAAAAATTCCTAATAGACTGTGCTTTTTGGGTGTTCTTGTCCATTAAAAAAATAAGCTTCCATTGCATATGCCAAAAAAGGGAATAACTTCTGCCTGTGTAAAGAAAAGCCCATTTAACAAAAGCTCTACAAGAAAAATGGAGTACTGAGAAATTAGAATTTGATCGAGTGTCTTTCTATTACAAAGAAGGGGGTGTGCCTGGGAAGATATGACAGTAAATGTAGGAACAATTACAAGAAGTACTTTACAACATTTCCTAGGGCTCTCAGAAGCCACCACAATTAACAAGAGCGAAACTCAGAAAACAAATATGCCTGGCTGTAATGTCAGACCAGTGGGAAAGGGGCCATTTTCCAAGGGATCTCAGTATCTTCAATTCACGGAGATAAAGATGAAGAAAGCTAACCACAAACGCGGCACCATGAATCAAAGAAGCAGCCAGGGAGAAAACCAAGCAATGAATGCTTACCATGCTAGACAATTACACCAAGCCCTCAACAGAAAAAGAATTAGTGAGGAGAGAAAAAAATGAAAGCCAGCAAAGCAGAAAATAAATGCCATGCAGATAAAAAGAAGAGTTTATTATGAAAGGTTATTTCACTGTCAAACCTAACTTCTCGGAGATATAATCCGTAAACCCTAATTAATACAGAAGTTACTTATGGGTCAAGGCAACCTATACTTCCTCTTTTGCTTTCAGGAAAAAAAAAAGTCTCCGCTGAAGTATAATTCGACAAGGTATTTACAAAATCAAAATGTCTTTAAGAAATTGAATTTTATGAGGAGGATCCCTTGGCTTTTGGAAGCAGCTTTTCCTTAAAATCTCCTTGAGATTAAAGATGGCTCCTCCAGCTGTCCTGGGGAGGCTGAGCAAGCACCGCCCTCTTCTCAGACCACATGGTTATTTCATTTCCATCTGCTAAATCTCCAAGGCACAAGTCCCAGTGCCACTCCTGCTCTGTTATCTCAGAAGAAACAAATGATCCCCCTGCCTCATTGCCTTCCAATATACCAAAACTAATGTCCAGAGATTGGAGAAAGCTCTGCCAACATAAAAACCAGCCCACGGACAGACCTCGGGAATTCCTATTACAACAAGTATGGGATCTCAGAGGCAAATGGAAGAGAGACAGCCCATGAGTGGTGGAGAACTAACAACCTGGGGTGTTTGATACTCCCTGGCTTTTCTCACCCCTGGCTATGGACAGCACCAATTCCGATTGTCAGTGTTCATCGGCCATTGCATAGTTGACATCAGAAGTAATACTGATCATGAACTTGAACTTTTCTGTGGGTGTGCCAGTCCTAGAGCTTGAACTCAGAGCCTGGACTCTGGATCACCAGTCAAAGCTGGTGATCTACCACTTAAGCTACAGCTCTACTTCCAGCTTGTTTTTGTAGACATAAGAGTCTCACACACTTTTCTACCTGGGCTGACTCTGAACTGTAATCCTTATATCTCAGCCTCTTGAATTGCTAGGATTACAGGCGTGAGCTACCAGCACCTGACTTTCATTTGGTTTTTAACGATGATACTTTAGAAATTCTTACAATGGGTTAAATTATATTGGGGCATGAGCACATTTTCCTATTGGAAGGATCCACGAAACTTTTAGATAATATAATTATCTTAATTGAGATTTGTTTTTCATGAAATATAGTTGCAACCCAATAAAAGGCTTAATAAACTAGCAACACAATCTATACCCAAATACCTCCTTTGATTAATGGTGTCTTAGGGAAATCTCTTTTTATATAATCTTCCTCATAAATGTTTTATTTAATGGGACTCATGGATGAATCATTCACTTTGACACTGGAACTTAGGCAGGTTGTAAACAACTTATTTAATAAAGAAATGATCTCAGGCTGCCTGCCTCTTTATGAGAAATGGGAAAATAAAAGCGATTGCTTTCCTTCCATCCTCCAATACTCAATTCTACAGATGAGTTTGGACTTTGACAACAATATTTCACTCCTATCACCATTGACATACATAGCAGAGACGAAGCAAGAGGAGATCATTTGTAGTTCACATTATTAAATGGTGCTAAGAATACACAGAACCAGGGAGCTAGTAGCTCATGCCTGTCATCTTAACTACTCCAAAGACTGAGATCTGAAAATCATGGCTTAATGTCAGCTAGGACAGAAAAATCCCTGAGTCTCTTTACCTCTAATCCTGTAAAAACTCAGACATGGAGGTGTGAGTCAAATGGTAGAGTACCAGACTTGAACAAGGAAGGAAAGCAAGAGACAAGACCCTGAGTCCAAGCCTTACTATTAGTGAACACACACACACACACACACACACACACACACACACACACATTTCAACACTGGCAGAATCTAAATGTGGCTGTTCTTATGCTGAGATCTAGGATTATCTGTCAGAACCATCCAGTACCTTCTGGCTGTGGCCATGCCCTCTCCACAATTATATCTTCCTCTCTTCTTCCCATCCTTGCCCATTGTTTAATCAACTTACTAATCTATTAGCAGAAACGCCTCATCATGGCTTTACTTTTTTAATGTGTTCCTAGTGTAGCTTCGTGTTAAACATCGTAACAATTAAGGGCATAGATAACCCCTAGCTCTATTTTAGTAATGATTTTGGCTTTGCCATTGCCTTAATCAGGCTGTCTAGGTTTGTCACCTGAAAATACACTTTTTCTGAGATGACTTTTGCTTTTATCACAGGCATTTTTTGAGGTGTCAGCAGAGTTCTGCATCTCATCACGCTTGACTGCCGAGTGAAATCGAGGTGTGGGATACCATTGTCAGGGACATATGCTTGGCCAACCCACAGAGATCACACGCTCATGATTATGTGTGCTTTGACAAAAATGCCCATTTCCACCTTGTCACTTGCTCTATAATTAAAATGAGATAGCCAGGCATGGTGCTGCACACCTGTAAGCCCAGCTACCCAGGAGGTAGAAGTAGAAGGATCCCAGTCCAAGGACAGCCCAGGCAAAGTTAGCAGGTAAACTATATCCACAAAACAAACTAAAAACATAAGGATTAGGAATTCAAGTGATAGAGGGCAAGTTCAAGACCTCAAGTTCAAACACCAATGCCCACACTAAAGAAGGAAGTAAAATCAAATGAGGTAGTGCATTTCTTTGAGCATCATGAATGTCATAATACTTCTGATCTATGCTTAGGTCTCATGATTAGAAAAACAATTCTAAGAATCTAACTGATAACAAGTTCATACTACACAAATAGTTCTCTGGAGTCAACCAAGGCCTTTGTGAGGATGAAGCCATGTGATGTCTTGATGTTTTAATTACTAAAACAAATTTCCCAAGCAATGGGGTTGATGAGTTATTTTTCTTATTGTGACATGCATTTCTTATTCTGGCATTTCATTTTACAGCTTGCTTTTAAGTTCACTAACCCATGAAACTTTGAAATTAGTAGAGGAAAACATAGAGAAAGCACTTGAAGATACAAACCTAGGTAGGGACTTCCTGAATTGAACTCCAATAGCTCAGGAAATCAAAGCAAGAACTGACAATCAGGACTGTATCAGATGAAAGGAAAGAATTATCAGAGCCAAGAGTCAATCTACAGAATGAGAGAAGAGTTTGATAACTGTTCATTTCACACAGGATTAACATTCAAACTATACAAAGAACTCAAAAATATTGAACATCAAGCTGGGCACTGGTGACTCACATCTCTAATCCTAGCTACACAGGAGGCTGAGATTTGAGGATATCAGTCCAAAGCCAGACTGGGTAAGAAAGTCCATGAGACTCTTATCTCCAATTAACCACTAGAAAACTGGAAGCGGTGCTGTGGCTCAAAATAGTAGAGCACTAGCCTTGAGCTCAAAAGCTCTGGGACAGTGGCCAAGCCCTGAATTCAAGCTCCATGACTAACAAAAATAAATAAATAAACATCAAAATATCAAATAATCCAAATGCGTGACTGTTTTCAAGAGAAGTTCAAATGGCTAACAACCACAAGAAGAAATATTCAACATGCCTTAATTATGAAGGAAATGTATATCCAAGCAACACTGAAATTCCACGTATCCCTAATCAACAGCACAGCATTAACCAAGAAAATAAACAATATTAAATGCTGGTGAGGATGTGGAGAAAAAGGGGCCCTCACACCAGTTGGTAGGGGTGTAAACTAGTGCAGACAGACATTATGGAAGTCAATATGGAGTTTCCGAAAGAAACTAAAGACAGGGCTACCATATTGTTTTGCTCTCCCCCTCCTGGCATATGTCCGTCTACAGCTCAGATGCCTGTAAACCCATGTTTATTGTAGCTCCATTCACAAATCACCCTTGGTGCCCAGCATCAGACAAATGGATAAAGAAAACATGATATATATTCACTACAGAATATTATTCAGCCACAAAGAAGAATGAAATTACATGTCATTTGCAGGAAAAATGGATTGAATTGGATATCATCGTGTTACACAAAATGACAAGCCAGACGCAGGAAGACAAATAATGACCATTTTCTCTCCTATGCGGCATCGAGATCTAAAGGAATAAGAACCATAAACATAAAAGGGTTATTATTTCCCAGAGGAAGAGAAGCAGCTGAAGGTACCAGGGGAAAAGAGAGGGTGAGGGGGAAAGGATGTGACGGAAGTGCATCGTATCCATTTATGAAAAGGTCATAATGGCACCCATTTTTTTTTAATTACAAGAAAGATTTTTTCCAAAGGGTGGGGGGAAGTGTGGTAAGAAAGACTAATAGAAGAGGTGACTATGATCACAACATATTACATGCATGTATGAGAACATCCTAATGGAACCGCTCACTTTATTCAATTAATAGGCACTAATTAAAAAAAAAAGAGCTGATTTCAAAATGGATCTTCATATCTATTTCCTTCCCAGGAGCTGGGATGACACCCTTACATCAGGCCTTCTGAAGCAGAATTGATCTGGAGAAATACAGGACTCTGAATTTGACATCAAAGCTCACCAAAGGCTTGGCTCAGAATTCTACACATTTCTGTCCCTCTATCCTTCCCCTGTAGACACAGTTGTATTAATCAGCCTTAACAAGCTCCCTCCCCATTGTCTCTTACATAAATGCTCATTTCATTTTTAAAAATGTCTGTGTCTAATCTTGTCCTACTAGCAGTCTCTTCAAATAGCTTGGTTAAAGTCATTGATAAACCAAAACTGAGCAATGCTCTTTGGAAAATTATTAGCCTTATTCTTTTTTCCCTTTGGTGTTGGTCCTGGAGTTTGAACTAAGGGCCTGGGTGCTATGCCTGAGCTTTGTGCTCAAAGGCTAGTACTCTGTCACTTGAGCCACAGTCTCTGGCTTCTTGGTGGTTAATTGGAAATAAGACTCTCAGGGACTTTGCTGCCCAGGCTAACTTCAAATGGTGATTCTCAGATCTCAGCTTCCTGAGTAGCTAGGATTACAGGTGTGAACCACTGGCACCCAGCATTTGCTCATCTTTAACCACCTGGTTGGTCTATTTCATCATAAATTATTATAGTAAGATGCAATAATCTGGTCTCTACCAGTCCATAACAAATTCATAGGACACACAATATTTGACCATAAGTCATTCATCTCCTTTGAATTACAAATGACAAAGCCTCTATCAAGACCCACACCTCAGGCACAAGTTAAATAAATGATCACTCAAACTTTGGGAAGGATAAATTGATTCAGATTATAAAATTCATAGCTCAGCTTGGACTTTCATCTTATTTTTCAACATGAATGATATGCATTTGAATAATATGCAGCTTGAATAAAAACATTAACATCTTTAATTCCACACTAATCTCTCATACTCACTTGCAAAAAAAGGAAAACATATATTAAATATCATTCTCCTATTTAGTTAATATTATCCTCCTCATGGGATACAAATTAATCCCCTCATTATTGTTAAATACATTTAACATACTTCCACTCACCAAGAGAAAATATTATGAGCATCAGCACTAGCATTAAATTTGAAGATAAAAGTAGGACTTCAGATGGGCACTAGTGGCTCACTCCTGTAATCCTAGCTACTCAAGAAGCTGAGATCTGAGAATCACAGTTCAAAGCCAGACCAACCAGGAAAATCTGTGTTTTTTGTGTTTTTTGTTTTGCCGGTCCTGGGGTTTAAACTCAGGACCCGGGCATCATCCATGAGCTCCTTTGTGCTTAAGCCTAGTGCTTTACACTTGAGCCACAGAACCTCTTCCAGCTTTTTCTGAGTAGTTCATTGGATATAAGAGTCTCATAGACTTTTCTGCCCAGGTTAGCTTTGAACTATGATCCTCGGATCTCAGCCTCCTGAGTAGCTAGGGTCACAAGCATGAGTCACAAGCATCTGGCTATTTTCTAAGTTTAACCAAAGGTCTAGCCATGCTTTCTATTCATTTTCAATTCAGTCTCAACACAAGAATTCGTGGGCACACATTGTCTGATCTGCTAATTGCTCATCAGAGGCCACAGTCTAAATCAACCTTAAAGCTACAAAATTAAACAGAATCACCATTTCATGTCAGATGTGTTCATCTCTGCATGGATCCTTCGAGCAAACCGTACAAATGTCTGTATTAAATACTTGGATTTGTGTAATTGCCACTGCAAGGCTCACTAGGAATTCTTTCACTTAAGTTTCCAAAAAAGTAGGATTGAGCATGCACACATACACACACACACACACACACACATCACATCACATCGTATCACATCCTCTGTTGTAAAATAGAAGGGCATTGGAATTCAGGGTATCTCTGCTGTTTGGAGCATAAGAGCACATAATTTTGGTGCTCATCCTACTACTTATAAGCCTATAAATATTTATAAACCGAGCTATTAACCTTCTAGAGGGCCAATATTTTGATCATTCACCCATGGGTTTAATCAAACATCCTGAAGATCCTGAGACTCTATACAGAGAACATCAGGAATGATTAATTGAGGTACAAATAACTGGAAAGGTCAAAAAGCAAAGGATTCCGTTTAGGATCATGGGCAAAATACTCCAAGTTAGTGTCAAATATCGGAGGAGGAATGATAAACTCTAAGACCCTCCCCCCCTCCACTGCCAAATAACTTGAAATATCAATACTCACACTAATTTATTCATAGCTAAAAAGGAAACCTTTTTGAAGATGGACCTCCCTGTCTTCAATTAAAGTATTTGTTGGCAAGCATTTTGTAAAAAAAAAAAAAATGCATAAACAATTTGATGTTCTATCGGCAACATGGTTCTCCTTTAAGTGCTATTTTTTAAGTGCTGTTATCAGAAACACATCATGAAAATACATAAGAATCAAAGTGTGATTATAATGGAGATTGTGTTGCTGCAGGAGTGGCTAGTAACTAGGACAGTATAAAGAAGGAACCACGGGCTCAGCCATAGACTAAAGCATAGTCCTTAGCGAGAAGAAGAGCAATTACTCTGATCGTCTGTGTCCTGTAGGCCTCGTCCTCATTCTAGCTTTAGATGAAAATTGATTGCTGCATACCTTGTTTCCACTATCACGGGGTACCTCTGAAGTGCAGGGGCAACCTCACGCTTCATCATGCTGATTGACACATGACAGAGCCCGGAGCGACCCTACTATGGAAGGAGAAAGCTTGCCTATCCCACAGGAAGTTCTTGTTCAGTGACATATGCCTCTGTCTTGATCACTGCTTGTGCGAGAATTGAAATAAAGCAAGAAATGGCCTTTTGCAGAGTGCACTGTGTGAGAGAGTCTTCTGATTCATATTCATATATCATGCACGGGGGAGACAAGTTGTTTCTGGTACATACCTAAAATCCTGCCCAGTACTAGAGATTTCACTGCACTGAATTCTGTGCCTGACGACAGACGGACTCCTCTTCTTGTACTCTCGTCAATCTATGTAGTTTTCACGACCATCCATGGGGTTTGTTGTTTCATCAACAAAATGGCAGAAAGAAAAGAAAGACAGAAAAAAATGATAAAAAAAAAAAAAATAAGCAACTGTTAACAGCCCTAAAGCTTTAAGGAAAAGAGTGTTTAAAGACATGGTTTTTTAAGCCACTATTTTCTAGCCCATGCTCAGATACTGATTTCCTTCACCTTTTATCCCCTGATGTTATTCCTCTCCACTATAGAAGAAATCCACAACTGATAAAGCCAACAAGAAATTATGTGTTCTTTTTCACTTCAGCACGTTTACCTAGCAGGGTTTGTTTTTTTTTTTTTTTTTTTTACTGGAATCATGCTGCTAAGAAATTTTCTTGTATGTAGAGCTGGAGCATTAGTACTTTTCTTCAAAGCTACCACAGGGAGAAAGAAGTCCATTTTGCTGTGACTCACATTCTTCTCCAAAATTTATCCTGTTAATGCAGTCATTATTCTGTCCTAGGATTACAGCAGTGTTCATACCCATCAAAGGTCATTGTGATCCCTTGGAGTGAAGACGGTCCTAACTGTGGTTCATGATAAATGAGACATCATTTCTCTCTTAAGCGGAAGAAAACCAAGGCGAGAACTTCCATATTTTAAGACTTGGATATTGGTAATATATTACATAGGTCTGCTTCAAAACAACAACAACAACAAAACCTGACCACATTTGATAGTCTTGGTTTTTTTTTTATTTTTAGTGTTGTTTGTGTTGTTTTCTGCTTTTGTAATCCCTGGAAGACTACTAAAAGGTGATTTTGCTATTCTATTTGTGATTCAATTTCTGCTCTAGATACTCCATGCTGGGTAGGCAGAGTATGGCTCCTGTTAAGGTTTCCTGCATTACCTCTACAAAAAGCATGTCTTCTTCCCTGTTGAGCTTTATATGGTGAAGTTGTCCATCGGCCATGTTTTTCAAGTCAAAGTTAACAATATCAGGTTCTTGATATTTATTTAGCTTATACCTTATCTGCAAACTTCCTAAAGTAAGAAAAGGAGACATTTTTAGTAAAAAGAAAAAGAATCACATTTTAAAACCTACCTACAGAACTTCAGAATCCTTTTATTGTTGTTCGTTATTCATTTGCTGAAAAAGATTCACAATCATTCCATTGGATGCCCTCTCTAAACGTAACTCCTAAAAAACTATCCTCTTCTAAGTGAAATGATGTTTTCAAAATCAAGATGTCACTTTCTGGCCCTTTCATGACAACCTTATATCCACAACTGATAAAGCCAACAAGAAATTATGTGTTCTTTTTCACTTCAGCACGTTTACCTAGCATCTCTTTCATGACAACCTTATATTTCACCCCTAAAAGTTTAAGACTATGCATATTCAACTTTCTTCACTGACCTCTGACTTTAAAAAAAAAAAGAGTATTTCTGCAATGCCAGACTATGCTCTTTATTAACTCATATTTTTAATGCTAACTCATATTTTTTAAATACTTAGCTCACACTCTAGAAATACAGTTGAGTAATAAGATTATTATAAAGAAATGTTGTTTAACTAAAGATAAGCAATATTTTCAGGCGACCATAGGCAAACATCGGAACCAAATTTGGATGAAAATAACAGCTTAAAGCCAAGTTTTCCATTAGAATCAACATTCCTCACCTGTCTGCAGAGCTGTTAATTGGAGTGCCTTCGAATTTAGCAAGAAGACAAGCTTCAAGCTCAGGCATAGAGTTAGAGTAAAAGCAAATAGGCCGACTGAATGATAATATTTTTAATTGTAGTAACCATTGCCCTTGAGCCATATTGGATTTAGTTGCGTTGACATGTTTGTGTATTTGTATGTTTGTTCATCTTTCCCACCCAGAGAATTTATTACTAAAATTTTCACCTTTCATACAGATATAGGATACAGTAGACATCAGTGGCCTGTGATTTGTGTTTCTGTGGCCAAGTCAATACCGCGCATGCATGGACCAAGATTTTCCAGAACTGTTTCCTACTGCTCTGTTAGGAGACTGTTACTGGAGCCCGTGTGTCCTCTTATGGATACTTTCTTATGTATAATGCTGTTCCATCAATACTCCCTTAATAAGACTTACTTTGAAATGCAAGGAAATATTTACATACAATGAAACGTTGTACTCCAAAATGAACCACAAAATCCATCCCGGTATTCACCGGAACTAGTGAAGAACTTGGATGAAACACAAGCAACTCATTTAGAGAAAGGAACTCCCTAGTTGCGTTGCCAGGCAAAATTATTCACATAAATATCTCAAGGCATCTTAATGACTGAAAGGCATCTTTTGTAGATCAAATGTACAGGATCATAGTGAAGAAGCAAAATGAACATAATGAAGAAGCAAAAAACCTAAGCACATTCTTTTCTCCCTGGTTATTGGAGTTTTGAAAAGCAAGAGTGATGCATATTGTCACTGCCCTAATAGTCTAATTAATTTGCGTCTCTCCCTTTCTCCCTCTCTCTCTCTCTCTCTCTCTCTCTCTCTCTCTCTCCTTCTCTCTCTCTCTCTCTCACTCACCATTTCTGGCAATGATAATCGAAAGGTATTCTTTGTAAAAGGAGCTCATATACAGCAGCAAGCTTGGGGAGCGTGTTGTGCGGAAGCTAACTTCGATCATTTCCCTGCTCAGCTTCATATCGCCATGAAAGGACGCGGCATGAGAACTGGAGTTTTTACTCAAGGAATAATTTTCTTGAAAATTGTAAATCACCGATGAGCCAGTTCCAAAATAGGCAGAAATCTCTGAAATGACAGGCACATTTTACATTAAAAAAAAAGTCAAAAACCTTTCAGAACAAGGAAGATTTATTAAGGTGCACTTATTGATATGTTACTATTTTAAAACAGCAAGCTCCACCGATAGAATAGGCCCTAATTAACATAACACACTCAATTAATAGGGCTTTCACAACAGCTCTTAAAATGGCTGTAGGTTAGGATGACATGTAATTAATTCCTTCATGTAACATCCTAGTTGCAAGCTTGGCATTGTCATCTGAGTTCATATAAGAGCCAAACATCTAGTATTATACCACCTTAAACATCAAATTTCTTATTTAAATATTAATTCCCCATCTATTTATTTGTAGGTAGTATATACTAATTCTCCTCTAATCAGAAGAAAGAAGTATGAAGGACACTTTTGATTTCCAGGAGCAATAGGAAGGAATTTCATCATGTGTGTGCATGCATGAGCATGCGTGCGTGCGTGTGCGTGCGTGTGCGTGTGTGTGTGTGTGTGTGTGTGCATGTGCACATGTGCACATACACATGCCAGCACTAGAGCTAGAAATCAGGGCCTGGGCGCTGTCCCCTAGCTTTTTCATTGAAGGCTGGGGCTCTACCACTGAGCTACCTACCACCTGGCTTCTACCACTTCTAGCTTTTTCATGGTTAATTGAAGTTAGTCTCATAGACTTTCCCGCTTTAGCAGGCTTTGAACCAAGGTCATCAGCTCTCAATATCCTAAGTAAGTCGGCCCCTTTTTTCTGTGATGCTTTCTTAGATTTATTATGCATTACAAAAAAGAACTCTGTGTCTAGCATTAGTGGGAGAGAGAGGAAAAGATATTTTCTTGTCAGGAATTAACCAAAGGATTCACCGCCTGTTATATATCATTTAACCAAAGTCTCGTATTTTACCTCTGTGGGATGTATATCTAAAATTTAAACACCGAATAAGCCACATATATATGCATGCAAAGAAAGAGAATAGTAGGATGAATAAATTTGCTTTGAATTCCTGAACTCATTCCTCTCCATTTCTATAGAGCTCTGTTGTTTGAACATAACATATATAACTGATAATACGGTCTAGATCACAGAGGAATATTTTGATTCCTTTTAGTTTTTCAGGAACTTTTTAACTGATTGCTTTTATTACCCGTGACACCTTGCATCAAAAGCATGCAAGCAAAAAGACATCCAAGCTTTGCGCTTACGAGATTGAACTAGAAACTATATCCGGCAAAGAAAGACATATGCTTAGAGAGAAGGAAGTCTTAAGTCCACCTTAAACAAAAATGTCTCCACACTAGACCCAGCAGGGTGTGCTTACTAAATCAAGTTGGATTTGAAATGATAGCTTATTCTTGCTAACAGCAGATGCCTTGAAAAGCACATTTATGCCAAGTTTTCATTAACTACTCCCAATGCTGTCTTAGCACATCAGGCAGGAGTTTCTTTGACTTGGAGCCAATCTCTGCTAGCCTCCTTCGGGGAAAAGTTCAGGAGCCCAGAGATAGTCAAACAAAAGTAAATGAATTTAAATTAATTGGCTGTCAGCTTTCTATGAGAAAGTATGAACATATAATAAATGTTTGTATACTCAGAGAAGTCTGTCCAGAACACTTACTATGACACTCTGTTCTTTGTTTCTGCCAGGATGTGAGTAAAATAAGAATGAAAAATAGTCTGCTATTCTATTTCCTCAGCAGATATCCATATCAGATCATAAAATATCTGAGGGTCCCAATACTGGTTACACATCAATACTCTGTGTGTGTGTGTATGTCTCCTAGGGCTTGAACTTGGGGCCCAGGCATTGTCCCTGAACCTTTTTTGTTAAAGACTAGTGCTCTACCACTTGAGCCACAACTCAGCTACAGCTTTTTGGTGACAAGTGTCTCACAGTCTTTACTATCCACACTGACTTCAAATTTTGATCCTCAGACCTCAGCCACCTGAGCAGCTAGGATTTTCAGGGGTAAGCCACCAGCGGCTGGCCACATCTGGCTTTTTTTTTGAGGGGGGGTATTAATCAGAGATAAGAGTCTAACAGACTTTCCTGTCTGGGTTGGCTTTGAACCTTTATCCTCATACCTCAGCAGCTTTCCCAGGTAGCTAGGATTACAACCATGAGCCACTGGTGCCTGGCACACATCACTATTTAAAGAGCAATAATTATTGGGCATAATCCAAAACAAGCAAAAACCAAAATACAACTTCCTACATTTCCTTGCATTGATGGACATCTTCATCAAAAATAACAACACAGAAGAGCTTTGAAAACACAGAACTGTCTCACAGGGCTGAATGCTGTGCCCCAACTCTTACCAGATGACGGACATTAGCTAGAAAAGAAAGCAGATACCTGAAGGTAACTATCTATAGATTTGTTTTTTTCCTGCAAGAGATACTTACTGTTTTTTCTTCAAGGACTGAGTCAACTATATTTGAGTTAGGCAGAATCGAAGGGAAGACATCCGGTTGGCATTCACTAGATATGATGCAAAGAAATTCACCAATAGCAACGTCTTTGTTCCCATATCTACACAGAGAAGCCCTGCGGGGTGTGTCGAGGGTCATGAGTGTCAGTCTGTCTCGTCTCACCTACCGTTGGAGCAGAATGGCCCCGTGTACGCCGAGGCCGAGCAGTCACAGAAGAACCCACTGGGCTTTTCTCTGCACTTCCCTCCGTGGCGACACAGCTTTCCGTAGCTGCCACAGTGTCCAGGACATCCAGGCTGCACCCCAGGTGTCACCTTGGCTCTTTCTTCCAAATCCAAGGTCATCCCGTTCAACTGCAGGGACCGGATGCAGCCCAGGAATCCTCTCTGTCTGGTGGCTGTCCCACCTAGAAAGGAAATACTGCAAATGCAAGCATGTTCCCAGGTGCCTTAATCAGAGGCCCGACAAGAGAGAGCCAACCCTGAGCTGACAGAGAAGAGGAAGAATGAAAGCAACAGTGGTAATCTGTGATTGTAGCAAGTATTGAACTTAAAGGCTTCACCTACCAGGCAGGCTACTGTACCAGCCCAATACATACCCCGCCCTTGATGCTTTTATTATTGCTCAAATAGGATATTGTTTTGCGACCAGCCTCCACAGTCCTCCTCTGTTTGCTTCTACCATGGCAAGAATGACAGGCATATGCCACTTCACCAAGCTTTTCCTTGGTTGAAATGATCTCCACGCTGGCCTGGAACTGTAATTCTCCTACAGGTGTGAGCCACTGTACTCAAATCAAAACACTTTTTCTGTTGGGGTGAGGGTACTAAAGTTTAAACTCAGGGCCTTTGCTTCCTTGGATTGCTTGCTCAGCAGGTACTCTACCACCTGAACCAGGACTCCAGATCTACTTTTTGCAGGCCAATTGGAGACTGAGTCTCACAGACTTTTCTGCCTGAGTTCTCATGGAACCACAGTCCTCCAGATCTCAGACTCCTGCTCAGCTAGGATGATAGGTGTGGAGTCACCGGCATTTTCAGATGTAGAAACATAATTTTATTTTTATAAAGTTGCATTTATTTTTTTAATCTAAAAAACAGATTTCTTAAGCTTTTACTTGTAGACTTCTTTTTTTTGGTCAGTCTCTTTATTTCAAAGAACAAAATAAAACCCACACCATTAACTTGCATTCAAAACAGCAATGCATAATGTGACTGATTTTTGTTTGCAATTTTAAATACACCTCTCTGGATTGGCAAATGCAAATGTATCTGGAAAACCTGATCCCAGATCTGTTTGTTTTAACTTCATGAGAGTTATTAAAGAATCCTTGAGCGTTTCCAACTTGACTAGGCCTTGTTCTGGTCTTCCGTTTAGAAGGAACATCAGCATGAGGGCAAGAATCCTATCCGGGACTTTTCTCTGATGTGTTTTCCGGCAGTTGGTATAGCATTCACTGTGTATACTTGGGTAGACTGCCAACGGCAGCTGGGGAAGGTAAACACTAAAGCAGCAGTAGAGTCACACCTGCTGACCACGTGACCACCACTTGACCACCTGACAGAAGTCCTCAAACTTCAAGGATTATGTGCATGCGTGGAGGGTTCCTGATAAATGCAGATCTGGGGGCTGAGCCTGTGATCCAAACACGGGGTTGGGAGTCTAATTCATCTCACTGGTCATCCTCAGCAATATAACCATGTGACCAGCCTATGCAGGGCACAAGATGACTTGCACACCCACTGGTGTGCAAGGATGCCCTAAGGTGATACTTGAAGTCAGAAGACACTGCCCTGAAACATAAGGAATCTGGACACTTGTACTGAGCAGCGACTGGATGGCGGCAGAGTTGTCTTACCAGACGAGTCTCCATCGTTGAACAGCTGGCAGGATCTCTTACCCACTCCATAAAACATCTTCATTCTCATGTTCTCCTCTCCCAATTCATTAAGCTACCTGCAAATCTAGCCTTAATTACTTGAGCTCTCCTCATCCACTGAGATGAAACAGCTTTATGTAGTTCAGACCTTGCTCCAAAAACAAAGTCCTAAAAACTCTAAGTCCATCTTTGTCATCATTTACTGAGTTTGACATTTCACTGCTTTCCTTCACTGGGGTCTCTTGTCATTGGACTACATTAGACAGGACGACCTCATTCACTGGGCACCGACAGCTCATAGAGCAATGCCCAGTGCACAACAGCTATGATATCCATTCGTTCCTTCATCCATCCAACCACCTGGCATCAGCTTAGGATACCCAGGGTGGAAGAGGGGACCCAGAGATGCTGAGGACCAGATACATGGGACATTTCTGAGTAAGTTACTTGACAGGGAATGAAAGACCTTGTCAATGAAATTTTTGAGAATTTAGACTGGGGAGACATTAGCACCCACTTAGAAGTCAGACACAAAGACAGAATGGTCTCTATGCCAATGGTTGACATCAATGGTTTGCTTTACAGAATGCATGCAGCTTCAACGAAGGCTTGGGTTCTGAGCGTGTGGGGTTTGCTTTATACAAACTCACAAGCATGGGGTGGGGGCTGACACTCCCCATTTCTGTTTCTGACTCTTCATGTTTAATTCCTCCTGTATTTACTCCAGTGCCTGCTATTCTCCACACCTCTCTTCTCCCCTTTCTCTCCCAGCTCTTCTGTTTCCCCACGAAGCTGATGGACTCACTGGATTCTCCTCTGCAATATGCCCTCTGCTGATGTAATTCATGGAGACTGGAGCTTGCAGTCTTTAGTAAAGGTCTTTCCCAGCTAAGCCAGTCCATAGCCTCTGCTTACTCTTGACACAGGAAAACACTGCAGAGAGCTGGGTGCTCTTAAGATTAGAAGTATTCCTTGGTGGATTTCATACCACCATCCATTGTGATCTTGAGATACAACGCAGAGTTCCTGGTGACATCAAGTTGCTTCTACAGAATATCCATGTCTCTAATTCAGGGCTCCTCTTAGCTTCCTCCCAGTAGCAAAATAATAATAATAATAGGTAATTTGGGGTCTAATAACTACAGTCAGCCTACTTTTGTCTAGTCTAATTCATCTTCTCTTTGCTTTAAATGATGAGGGGCAGATGAACTCTCTAGAGAAAGAGTGAGAAAATGCAGTCATAGTCAGTATACAAGGTGTGTATGTGAACCTGGAACAAGGTAGCGTGAGGGGGCGCGTCAGGTTGGGAGAGATGGGTGAGGCCGATGGAAGGGGCGACACTGATTCAGATGCATTGTGCTCACAAACTGACATGTTGAATTGAAACCCCTCTGGACAACTACTTAAAGAAAATAAAAACCAGATCGGTACATGGATGGATGGGTAGATAAGAGAGAGAGAAAAAGAGAGAGAGGAAGACTGATGAGGAAATTGGGGTAGACAGAGGCTCAGGAATCGCTGACCATAGGTGCAGTTAAAGAAATATAATAACTACTTCTAGTTAGATATGCAGTCTAATTTTAGAATCCATAGGTAGCCTTCATTCAAAGGTGGTCCCTTTTCTCTCCACTCCCAAGTCGGATTCAAAGGGAAATCTCTTCAATTTTCTCCTGCAAATCAGATCATCTTTGCTTGGCTTGGCATTTAACTATTCCCAGGTTGGCTCAGCAGCTTTATGCTGGGCAGTGTGTGACATTTTAGGGACAACGTAGGATGTGATTTCTTAAAGAGATTACAGTCTAGAAAGATATTGAGACAGAGAAACGAATGGTGTTGATGGCAGAAACAGATACGGGGGAGAAGAATTGAGAGAATGTGGTTATTAAGAGGAAAAAAAGCATGTGTGTGTGTGTGTGTGTGTGTGTGTGTGTATGAGTGAATTATTAAGTTGAAGTAGAGAAAAAACCAACTCCTAACTTTGCAAACCTAATTTCTTCATTCCATACTTCCAAAGAGTTTCTGTTTTCCTGATCCAAAAGTTTTTCAAGGTATCTGTACCTTTATCAGAGGACATAATGTCTAATTAGACATAAATAGACAGATCACACATTCCGGACGATTTCTACTTTGCCACTTGGTTTTAAGTAACTCTTTTTTTCACTTTTCAGATGTAACTCTGAAAAGCGTGGCTCATGTAAATAAGATTGGGCTTGAAAGCTTAATTAAAGATTGCAATGCCTTTCCAGGGTTAGAGTATGTCCAATTAAAATGAGTTGCAGTTTGATTAATTGATTCCGGATGTTTCTGCTGAGCTATTATGTTTGGAACTATCTTCCAATTAATTTTCTATCAATTTACTAGCCATGTTCTATCAGGCATAATGAATTCTGGAACTTCACAGACGCTGTGTATCTTGAGAAGCAAATGTCCAACTTCCCTATGTTACTGGATCTCAATCAAGCCGTCGGCCTGAGTAACGGGATTGAGGTTTTAGCGCCCAAGGAACCAAGCGAGGTGCTGAGCGGACTAAATTAGGCTCTACCTGTTGGTCCAACACTTTCATCGCATTCATTACTCTCAGGAAACTCGTCTAAGTGACAGATGTTATTTTCATGAAATTGGAGCCAGCAGCTCTTTCCTATGCCAATTTTCCACTACTTTTTGTGTCAGGAAGACCTTTGAGATTACACTTTGATTTTTTTTTTTTTTACAGAAAAAGGCAATTTATTCATGTGCTGTGCTGAGATATCATGGAGGATTAATTGGGAATGACTGAGTAATTGGCCCAGGAGTTCTTAAAGAAAGAAAAAAATACATGATGCTCATACCTCTCTTTAAAAATTCAAGGTTATAAAAGCTAGCAGGGCAGGGCCCACAGGCTCTCCTTGACCTTGATGAGAAGGCAGGAGGAAGACAGGTAAAGCGGGCTGACCAACCAGCACAGGGCCAGCCAGCAACGGGGCATGTGGACTGGGCCCAGGTTCAGTGCGAAGAATGAAAGGAAATGGCCTTCTGGATCTAGAGCTCTGGGTTTGAGTCCTGACGATGTGCAGCCATCCTGAGAGGAGAGGATCTTCCAGAAAAGGAGGGTGTGAGACAGTGGGGTAGACTGTCGGACTGGAAGCTCAGCTTTCATTTTACCATGCTCTGTTCTTGTTGAGCACAGTCCTAGATTCACCGCATGGAGGAACACCATTCATGTTGATTCTTGTGGGTGCAGCCCACTACGGCTCTCTGGTTCAACCCTAGTTGGGTCTGTCTTAAAGAAATGAACTGCTTGGGGACGGGTGGGGGTGGGTGGGTAATTAAAGCATATTGTCTAGGCTCAAGGGCTTCTGCAACTTGAATTCTGCCTTTGGTGAATGGCCCACAAGATTGTTTTCCCCACTGAATGGAGGAAAGCAAGCATACTAAGGGTTTCTTAGGCTAATGACAGAGAAGAGACACCTCAGGGAAGAGACAAGAGCATCATTCAGAGGATATGATTATATTACAAGAGAAATATGACCTATATTGTACTGAATTGGTAATGAGGGGGCACATTTCCTACAAAAGAAATTCAGACCTGAATAAAAAGTAGTCAAGCATAAGACTATTTGATATTCTCTTAGCAGGACTGTATTTTAGCATATCAAAAATGGCAAGTTTTTTTTAAAAAAAAAAAAGACAAAAATCTGGAATATATTCTAATTAAGAATCGCTATTCATCCAAAGACATCGTAAGCAACAGGAAAATGCGTTCAAGTCTCTGAGAAGCAGAAGATACTTGTAATAAAGTTATACGGCAAAGGCCGATCCAAAATATATACAGTGCTAATAAATTTATATATCTCAAATAAAGGAAAAAATCTTATAGATGACAGCAGCAAATATGAGCAGCTACCACAAACAAGGACATGCAAATATTCAGCAAAGATAAGGCCTACATCCTGTTTAGCACACACCCACCTTATCAGCCAATAACCGTACACATTGATGCAAGAGAAATACAAACACACACTGGCTCAGGAGAGACATCACAGCAACACATTTGTAAGATCTGATGTTCGAAACTACTAAAATGCCCGTATTCAAGAACTAAATCTTATCTTTGTTCAGACATTTTCAGTTTCCCAAAAGAACAACCCAGATGATGTGGCTGACCAAGTGAGATTAAGAATTAAGACGTCAGAGCTTTTGGACACTGAGTGCTCACTATCAACCTTTGTGCATGGCATTGGGAGAATGTTCGCTCTAGATACTCCATAAGTATTCGCTGATTCCATGCAATTCAAATGTAACGCAAATGGCTTCTGACTAGGTCAGGGGTCCTTCGCCGGGTTCTAGTCCCACCCGTTTGCAATGGAGTTTAACTCATTTAAAAACTTGTCAGGGAAAGAATTGAGACAGGAAACAAAAATTGCAGAGTTGGTTGAATGAAAATCAATTCAAGGCTAATTTAAGAAGCTTCTAGGGGAGAAAAAAAATGCTGAGTTTACAAACCAAAATAGAAAATGACCACTGTCACACTTCAGTTTAAAAAAAAAAAAAAGATTGATTCTTTTCTCTCCATCAGTTCCGTAGCTGGTGAAGGAATGTTTGCAAGTCCATGATAACAGCGGTAGCTCAGGACTGAGAGTTCTGCGAGTTAACCAGGTCAAGGGCAGAGATTGAATACACCGATAGCAATGGCATCACTAAAATCATTTCCCACAGCAATAGGTAGCAGCTCCGAAGAAGACTATTTAAGACATGTCACAAATCTCTTCCTCTGTCTCTGTCTCTCTGTCTGTCTGCTTCTCTGTGTCATACACACACACACACACACACACACACACACACACACTCCAAAGTAAAAAGGACCCTGTGCTACAAATAAGAATGATGAGGGATTTGCAGGGCGCCTAGCTCAGTGGCACCCTGCTTGTCTGATGTGTTAAAGGCCCTGGGTTCAATCCCCAGTACTACAACAAACAAATGAAGTGGCCAGGCATGCGCTATGAGCTGAAGACGGATTGTCTTGGTTGGCATGAGAAGCAATGTGGCGTGGTGATGTTGGGGAATATTTAAGGAAGGAGAGATGTTTGTCGTGTTGGACTCTTGTTTCCAAACTGATGTCACATTCCTGGATGTTAATCTTTCCCACCCGTTCCTATAAGCATATTGGCTCTTGGTTATTTCTCCCTTGCTGTGTATGGTATCCTAACATTTGGATTAGTTGAAGATAATTGCTCTCATATTTTGGAACCACGAGGACTATTAAACTATCTTCTAGGCTGTGTGTGAGTGGCTCATACCTGTAATCCCAGCCATCTAGGAGGTATAGATGAGGATGATGGTGGTTCAAAACCAGCCTGAGAAAAGTCTTAGTGAGATTCCCCCATCAACAAAACGAAGGTGTGGAGCCAGGGCCCCTATCATCAGGTTCATGTGAGAGGCATTAGGAGAAGGATGGCAATCCAGGACCACCCTGGAAAAGAAGTGTGAGACTCTAACCTGAAAAAGACCTATAGCCTAAAAGCCTGGGGATGTGGCTAAAACGGTACAGGGCCTGTCTAGATATCACAGGGTCCTGAGTTCAAACCCAAGAACCACCAAGAGAAAAGGAAAAGCCTTCTATTTCCTATTTCATGATGCAACTAAAATCATACTTGCATTTTTGGAGCTCCTTTTACTATTTTCTTATGGCCATTTGAATATATATATGCTGTCCAGCTGCATCCCACATTTGAAAGCACTATTTATTTTTTCCTGCCTTTCCTCAGAAGTTCAAGCATTAATCTTGCCTCAGAGTATTACTCTGTGGTGTGAACAAGCTCAGAATTGGTCTTCAGTGACCAGGGTAGACCCAGCAGTTAAGAGAGAACATGGGATTCCTTTACATGATCCCATGGTACTGGCCACTTCTGAGAGATTCCCAAAAACATTTCTATAAAAAGATCGTGAATATGCAACATTAATAAATATCCTTAACATAGATGCAGTCCATGTAACACATCAAAAAATTAGCAGGCATTCAAAGATCTACAACATTCTATTTGCAGATATGTGGTCAAGATAGTATCTCAAATGTACTTATTTCTATTTGCCATGCTATTAATATTACTTGTATTTCCTTGATCACTTGAAATATTGGACAATAATTTTCCGCTAACTTTGTTTATATACGTCTGTGTGTCTGTGCGTCTGTGTGTGTGTGTGTGTGTGTGTGTGTGTGTGTGTGTGTGTGTGTGTGTGTGTGTGTGTGTGTGAGTGTGTGTCTACCAGTACTGAAGATTGAACTCAGGACTTGAGCACTGTTCCTTAACTTTTTCACTCAAGACCAACACTCTACCGCTTGAGCCATATTTCCATTTCTGATCTTTGCTGGAGATAAGAGTCACACAGTCTACCTTTGTCTAACTTTGAACTGCGATCCTCAGATCTCAGCCTCCACAGTAGCTCGGATTACAGGCATGAGCCACTAGCACCCAAAGACAAATTTTAGTAGCTACAGTTTTGTCCTATATTTGTATGATTTTGCTTCTGTGTAATTAAGAACGTTATTATTATGACTATCATCATCATTGTTATTAGTCTCTGGTTCTGAAACATTTTTATTAGAATAAAGTCACAGTGGACGTGGGTAGGCTTATTTTTCCACAGTGATGTTGACACCAACCATTTATCCCTTTTTACCCACATATATAAAAGGGTAGTGGTTATGCTCACTTAAAAACTACTGATTCGTCATAATTATTTTTAAGATGGACAGATGAAGTACAAATTAAACTCTTGATCTTGTAAGTAAGGGGAATTAAATTACCCTTTACAATTTCAACCAGAAAATCAATTCTAGTATATTAAAGTTAGAGATTTCCAGTCACCCACGGAACCACGGGGCTCTCGGAGGAGAATGAGACTCGATGCTGACATGTTTATTAGTATGTGAAGAAGCCATTTCCAAGAGACAGGCTCCTTGTCCACAGGACATGGGCTGCCACAATCTATGAGCAGAGAAGCCTGGCTTCCTGTTGAGAGTGTAATTATGAGGTAGGTGGGACTTCACTGTAGGAGAGAAAGGAGGTACGGCATTTCTCTGGGCTACTGAAGAAAGCCCTCAGCTTTCTGTAGCATGAAGAGCTCATCATAGATCATCTGCATTGTGGTTCCAAAGAACAGCGTTCACTATGGCCATAAGTTAAAGACACAGAAAGCAAGCATGCAAAGTTAACTCCAGCTGAAATTAAAAACTAGGAAAGAGAAATCCAAAGACTTACAAAGAAGCCCCATACCCCCCAAGGGTGAGCAGGGAATCAGGAATAACCAATTCGTTAGCAAGCTGTGTGGTGCTTTACATGCCAAGCAGGTCCCGACACACCTGCTCTAGCCTACACCCCGTTCTCTCTCACATACAGGCTAAAGTTGCCCTCCTTCCCTGCCCTCCCCCTTCCTCTAGGTCTTTCACACCATCAAGTGAGAACCTGGGAAATGTAACCTAGTTAGTACCAGATCCCTGATTCCTGCGCATAAAGGCCACATTCCACATCTGGGCCTCCAACGTGAGGTCCATAAAGGCCACATTCCACATCTGGGCCTCCAACGTGAGGTCCGTAACTCAGCTTCTTTCCCTGCATACGCTCTATCACACTCTTTCTTCTCTGCAGCCACATTGGCTTCCCCTTTGTTCCTGAACACCTACAATGTCTTCCCTCCACCTTGAGGATGACCCTACCACCTGGGATTCTCTTCTGGAGGGGTTGAAAGCATTCTTCTCTCTCCTAACGACTCTGGCCTCTGCTCAGATGTTAGGGTTTCAGAAAGTGGCTTCTTCCACCCTTTTTGAAATCTAAGCACACCTATCCTCATGGCATGATTTTGTGTCTCTGCATTTTACTTGATAGCTTTCATCCCTATCTGAATACACACACATACACACACACCCACATACACACACACACACACACACACGTGTGCATGTACACTATTTTAGTGTCAATTCTCATTTCTTTCGCTGAAATACAATCTTGGGAAAGCAGCGAAGTTTGGGGTTACAGTATAACCCCATCATTAAATTAGCTCTAATTACTACTAACTCTTTTTTAAACTAGTCTCTCATCCACAGTGCTGTAATTCGGTATAATTTTTAAAGATTATAATGTGTCTGTCGTGGAGTCTGGAGGGAAAGATTTCTCTACAAACTTAGAAAAAAATCTGATGTATTCCATAATATGTTGTCAGTTGATAAACCAGTACTTTGTTTTGTAAGCACTTGTGTATTAGCTTGATCCAAGCCCTTTCCTAGCAGAGTGGGAAAGATGAGAGCAAGTCCATTAGTCTTTAAGGAAGACGGCAAGTCTTTTGTCATGAGCCTTTCCCCCAAAATCACTCCCATTCACTACCTCATTCAAATATCACTACCTGGTTCAGTTGACTCACAGTTTCTTGAAAGTAGGAATGAAGAAATGGCACAACCCGATGTTTAAGTATAGTCCATATAAGTTGCTCCCCTGCCTTTCCTTTCAAATGTTCACTGCTCTTGACTTCAACCACAATCCAGAGTGCCATTCCAAAACCCCGTATGGAGATGTTAAAGGCCCCATTAATTGTCTCAGTGAAGGGGAAATCTCTCCGATCCTTATTCAGATTAGCAGCCATGACTTTTAGCAAAAAAAAAAAAAAGACTCTAACGCAATTTTCTGATGTCATACTGAACTTCATTACATCCAATTCGAAATCAGATTAAGGCCAGGATCCCTACCAGACCCAATACAGAGATTCTGAGTCTATGGAGTCAAAATTCACACCAAGGATAAAAGGTCATCTACAGGCAAATGGCTGCATATTTCACTGAAAAATTCGAGGACAATTTCAGCTCTCTCAATTTCCTAGAATAGTAAAGGCTATTTCCAAGACACTGGCAGATTTTAAATTGCCATACTTTTCGTTGTGGCCCCCTTTTTTTTCTCCCCTCCCTTTTTTGTGAATCGGAGAAATATCTATGACAATTTCCTGACCCAGCTGCTAGCCTGGTATTAAAAGAAAAGCTATATATTTCTTCTCAAGTATTCTTTATTATTTCTATGCCCTTAAATAAGCCTGTGGAGTAGCCAGACCATCACGATTAGATTGTCTCTCACAGTGCCTTATTCATTAAATACCTTTGGAGTAAAAGAAAGAATAAATCATAAAAGTAATAAGTAACAAAATATATTAGGAGTCCTGAATATGGCGTTGTCAACTATGTTATAAACAAGCTTCATTTCCAGCAGTAAGAGAGCTAATAAGACTAGGTTGTCGGGCAACAGAAGGTATAATCAGGAGCTGACACATTCTGGTCTATATATAGCTCCTGAAAATATTGAAAATATGATTTCTGATGGTTCCTCATTTATCCTGTTTTATAGTGTTTTGAGGCCTCTATTTACATTAAAATGCATCTATTAGCAGTGATCAAATGGGAGATGGTTCTTTGAACTGCATGGTTCATAGGTTCTATGAAGTAATTAGCAAAGACACTAAGGAAAACAAATCCATTGTGGGGGACAGAAGGGGAAGAAAATTTCCCCCATCACTATAAATGACAACTAAACAGGTTCAGAAAACAAAGCAACACCTGGCTATTGATCTCTGGCAGGTTCTCAGAAGAGGGGAAGGAAATGAGGTGGAGCTAGTAGCAGTGGTGAGAGGGGGCTTGGTACTCTGCTCCTATTTTTCTTTCCTGTTAGTAGCATGCTTTAGGTGCTGCACGGGACAGGCATGCGCACCACTAACACTGGATCACAAGGAAGGCTCTTTGATTCTGGGACAGGAGCTCAATTCTGGCTATTGACAAAATCATACCAAAACCATTAGCAAACAAACCAGACTCTGTCATATGAAGCAGGTAGGTATGTGGACTCAGGAATTCCAATCTTATTTGCTGGGTGGATTTTTTTATTAGTATCATTTTATTAGCTTTAAGTAGTTGTCCAAGGGAGATTTTTCTTTGTTTTGTTTTTGTGTTTTTGCTGGTCCTGGGGCTTGAACTCAGGGCCTGAGCACTGTCCCTGAGCCTCTCAGTGCACAAGGCTAGCACTCTACCACCTGAGCCACAGCGCCACCTCTGGCTTTTACCGTGTATGTGGCACTGAGGCATCGAACCCAGGGCCGCATGCATGCTAGACGAGCACTCGACCACTGAGCCACCTTCCCAGCCCCCAAAGGAGCTGGCTTGTGTTTAGCTCCACACGTGTCCGTTTATGAGCACAAAGCATCTTGATCAGCATCACCCCTTTCATCATCCTCCCCCGCCTCTTCCAACCCCACTCATCCCCCCGTCTTCCCAGTTCCACAGCCACCCAGTCAGTTCTTCCGAGCCTCCGCTGCCCCGTCTGAGCCAGGGCACGCTGGCTGCTGCTTGCTGTCCACTCTATTGGGGGCCTATCTCTGCATGGCCCCTGGCACAAGCAGGTGGAGGATGGCTCCCTGGGAGGACTTACCCACGAAGAGCTGGCTGTTGAGCTGCAGGAGAGCGTGGCCATCGGCCGGGGCCGGTTGTGTCTTGGGCAAGAGCTGGTCCACCTCGAGGGACGCCTCCTTCATGTTCCTGCCGACCCGGACGTGGTGCCACTGGTTGTCATTGAAGCGGGTGGGCGACTGCACCGAGATCTCGAAGGGCCCGTTGCCCACGTCGAAGGAAAAGGTTACCGTGGTCGGAGCTGCAGATAAGCAGATGTGAAGATTGTTCCAGTGGCTACATGGGAAGAACCACCATCAAACAGAGAGACAGTGCTATCCTAGGAGTCAACGGCAACCTGGGAGAAATGGAAGTTCTGATGGAGACTGGAACAGTAAGACAGATTAATGTCTGGGAGGAGAGGAGGAGGAAATATGGTTTAAGAACTTTGTCTCCTGAGCACTGGGGGCTCATGCCTATAATCACACATACTCAGGAGGCTGAGACCTGAGGACCACAGTTGGAGGCCAACTCAGGCAGGAAAGTCCATGAGACTCTTCAATTCATCTCCAAAAGGGAGCTGTGGCTAAGGTAGAGCACTAGTTTTGATCCCAAAGTTCAGAACAGTGCCTAGGCCCAGAGTTCAGGCTCCAGGACTGACAGGAAAAAAAATCTGAGTTAATTAATAATGAATTAATAATAATAATAATGATTAATAAGTTTATTATTAAAACAATACTACTTAAGCCAAGGCACAAAAACTAAATAGACCACCAGGGATGTGACGTAAAAATACTTGATTCTGTGTCTTAAGATTCATATGTTTTTCTAGGCATGCAAGATGCATCTGTAATTTTGTAGTCATCTGAAAAATTGAGTTTTTACATTTTTAATTACTTGAATTTCAACTCTTCACTTGTTACTACAGAATATCCATAATTTTCCCAACTGATCTGGTGTTGAAAAATCACGTCATTTTTCTCCCACAAAAGATGTCGTTATGCAGAATTCCTTCAAGGGGATTCAATGAAAATATTTAGCTGATAAAGTAGGAAGGTGAGTTCCTTAAAAATTAGTCAAAGGATTTCCTATGGAATGGTAGTCTCTCATAGACGTCTGTGGGGAGGGAACTTACAGCGTAGCTCTATCCGTATAAAATCAGTAATTCCCAGGTTCTCTAAAAAGACTCCAGATAGGGCTGTTGTCTTAAAAAAGAAAGATACATCAGCACTAATCTCTCCCTGGAAAGTTGGAAAATGAAGGTACGAAGCCTCAGTATTGAAGGACGCTGAATTCCAGAAGGATCCTGTTTGAGAGAGAGAGAGAGAGGAAAAGAAAAAGGTGAAGAACAAATTCACAACCGACCATGAATGATGTACAGTAATAATACTTTTTCTACTTAGCTGTTTTTTTTCTATGTAGAACATTGTTTAGTCACGCAAAAGTGCTTTAGATTTTACTATGAACTGTGCAGAATACAAGGCTTGCATACAGGAAGAGAAATTTCACAGAAATTACAACCCTGAATTATTTTCAACCCAGGACAAGAATTATCACTGCAGAAATGATCGCAATAGAAGGAAACGCAGTCCCACTTGAAATACCAAGCTCCTCCAAAGTCATATTTTTAAGAACATGCCGAGCTGTAATAGGTTAATTCTTTTATAATTTGAAAATGTAAACACCCACTTGCTTTGACTAACTAAACCCTTAAAGAAGCTCACACTGTTTTTTTGTTCTAACACACACACACATAAGATGGGCCTTCAGATTTCTTTTTAAACCAAGATTACATTCTAAATATCCTCATCTAATTACAGAGCAAGACCGACTTCCTCTGTGTGGCGCTGCTATTCCCTGGCAAATGCTCTCCTCGTTCAAAGTCATCCGTCACTTTGTGGGTAAGAATCATGTAAATGGATGGCTCACACCCGTAATCCCAACTATTCAGGAGGCTGACATCTGAGGATCTAGGTTCAAAGCCAGACCAGACAGAAAAGTCTGGGAGACGCTTATCTCCAATCAACCAGCAAAAAAATGGAAGTAGAGGTGTTGCTCAAGTGGTAGGGCACCATCATTGAGCGAGGTCCTGAGTTCAAGGCACAGTACCAGCATACATACATGTCTACACACAGACACACACACACACACAACACATACACACACAGACACACACACACAGAGAGCGAAGTAAACGAAAAAATATTCTCAAAAAGTCTCAACAACAACAAATCTGCAAAGAATTATGTTGACCTTAAAGCTAATTATAGTTACTGTCCAAATACAACCTTTGTCTTGTTTTGCTTGGCACTGGGGGTTGAGCTCAGTGTCTCAGGCTTACTAATCATTCACGCTCTCTCCCATTTGATCCACCCTTAGTTCTTTGTGCTAATATAGACAGGATCTCCTTTTTGTCCAGGTTGATCGGAACCATGCTCCTCCTATTTATGCTTCCTCTTAGATTTGGGAGGACAGGCACACACTGCCACAGCCCAGCTTTGTTTTAAAGTTGGGATGGCACCTTATGAATCTTTTCTCTTTCATTTTCTTTCCCTTCTCTCTTTTTGGCCCAGCTGGCCTCAACTATGACACCCCCAATATTAGCTGTCCATGAGCCACTGGGTCTGGCTCAAGTACAACCTTTTATTTTCACTTTTTTTCAGACTGTTTTTGTCGATATCTGCAACTTTCCTTTGGGGAAAAAAATATATTATGGGTGCTATATATAGGAGAAAATATGGAATTATAAATGCAGTGGCAGTTGCTGACAGGAATGAAGTACAGCTGGAAAGATGTAGTTGGTAGGGAGAATTATTAGAGAAATGAGCTGTGCATTGTGGCTGTCAACAGCAAATTCTGGGCACATCAACTAGTAATGCCATTTTTAGGTTTAAGCAACTGCCTCTGCTCACACCCAACCCTGATTAAATTCTGTGTTGAAATCATCTCCCCAGCAGATGAACTGATCCTCTGGAGTCCAAAGCCACAATTTCAGAACAACAGTTTGTTCTATCAGCCAAAAGCAGATACCGAGCTAGACAAAAATTACAAACTTGAGTCTGATTCTACACGTCCCCTAGATTATATTATTCTGCTAAAATCTAAATCAGACCACTTATTATCTATTTATTTACTCTATTTTTTCTTGCAGACCTGATTCGAAAGGGAAATCAAAAGTTAATTCACAAGTGAACAATTTAAGAGCTGAGTTTATTCATCAGAGAATCTTCAAAAGATTTCTTTTTCTTTCGGGACAAATCAAACTGTATATTACCTGAATTCTATGAAGTCTCTTCCTTATGACCTTTCCTTAGCTATTTCTATGTGAGCTCACAAAAAGAATGCAAATCAAAGAAGATAATAACATTTGTGTTTCTAACAGTTCTTACCTGATCAACTTGATAGGTATTGACACGGTTTGCTCTTGAAATGTCATATGGGGAAATGAAAATAAAGCTATAACTTTAACTTAGGGAGTGCTATTCAATCTTATTTTGTGTGATTATACAAGCAGCATTCAGAATTTCTTACAGGGTTTAAATTAGAGAATATTAATATAAAGAACATTTCATTTGTTTCATATTATACCAAAGTAGTTCGGAAAGCATCTTTGGAGGCCTTCAGGGGACTGCTTGGAGCAGAAGAGCAATTCTTTGAATTGCTGTTTTCTGTTCAATGAATGCTCTTCTAGTAATGAAAACAATTTGTTTCTTGAGGTATCTACCGCACGCTCATACCCATAATAGTATGTTTTTGTTTAGTGAGCCAACCTTATTTCACAGATTCTCAATAGGTAAAGAAATGAGGTAAGGACATTTTATGAGCTTAAGAAATTGCTGTTAATTCAAGACAATTATCAAGGAAGCCAAGGCCAATATTTACATGACCTGGGGAACTAGGAGAGGGGGAGGAGGGGATAAAGAGTAACTCTACAGACAGTAATATCAGGTCCTTGAAAATGATTCCGTGGATTGGGGGGTTTGAAATTCCCTCAGGTGACCCCAGGAGCTGATCTGAATCCAATCTCATACTGTGTGGATTGTTGTCAAGGGACCACAAACATCTTCTTTCATCCCAACAAAAACACATCAGGAGGCATTATCCTCAGCAATCAGTACTTAGTAATAATTAAATGGTTAACAATCTATATATTTTCAATTAAATACAATATAGGGCACTAGAGACTTGAAAATCCTTTGGCAACACCATCCTGTGGAGTTTTTTTTTTTTTTCTAGTTGACTTTGTGACTCATTCTTTGGGGGATCTTTCTCTCTTTGTACTATTATCTTCAAATGGTTGTACAAAGAGGGTTCAAGGTCCCAGGTCTTTCCATGTGTTCAATACGTGTTGATGGGCATCAGCCCTCCCACCACCCTCCCCCATCTTCCTGTCCCCTGCCCCAGCTAGACCACACCCACTTCCTGGCTCCACATTCACAATGCACACACTGAGTACTGGAGCAATTTTTACCCACCATTCCTCTTCCCACCCATCCTCCCTCCCCTTATACCCTGCTTCCCCTACCCCTAGTTACAACATGTTCAAAAGAGTTTCACCAGGGAAGCTTACTCCTCCCCATAACATACTACTGTCCATTTGAATATACACGTGTTGTCCACGGCCATACCACCCTGAATGCGCCCGATCTCATCTGAATATACACGTGTCATATGCATATGTATGTGTCTTCATAAATGTTTATATTTTAGGTTTAACTTCCACAAAGGAGAGAAAACATACACCCTTTGCCTCCCTGAGCCTACCTTTACTCAATATAGATTTTCCTAGGGCCATATCACTTTCCTGAAAATGACATGCTATTCTTCCTAATGGATGACTAAATTCCATTATATATATGTAAAGATATTATTTTATGTATATTCATTGACATACAAATTATATACACATATAATTCATTGTGTGTATATATGCACACACTTAGAAATAAAGAAACAGGATTCATCGACTTATTTACATAGAAGTGGGTGATACACTTTTTGATTCCATATATTCAGATTTCTTTTTTTAAAAGCCCATTTAGAAAATTTAATTTAGTACTACGTTAACATATGTACTTCTTAAAAATAAATGTTGTGCTAAACTTCTAGTTTTCTCATGAACAGAACAACCTTTTGAAATGAATAGACTTACAGAGAAAGAAAGTAGATGATTGCTTTCCTAGGGCGTGCCTAGAGGCAGCAATTGAAGGAAGAAGCAATTAGAATCCTTGCTTAAATAGTCAAAATTTTTAGAAATGTCCAGGTACTGATGTAAGGCATATTTAGCCATTAAATGCATCTTCTAAGTATTTATGAATTGTTAAAAATAGACTGGAAATACAGATCTCTTCAGAAATAAAATCGCACGATTAATTACACGCTATGTGATTAGAACAGAAAAACCTATGTATTGATTGGATGTAACACTATTTCCTCTTTCTAGAACCCCTATGACTGGTTTCAACTATTTATGAATCTCACTAGAAATCCATACAGCGCACTGCGAGTGAAGCACATGAAATCTGACAGAAGATAATTACAGTCTGTGGTCACAGAAAGGTGTCCGTCAATGGCCGAATAGTGGAAAACATTCTCTCCTCTCTCTTCCCTCCACCCCTTCAGTGAGGTTATATGACAAATACCTCCTATGATGCAGAGAGCCGGGAGGCAGTGGCTCACACCTGAAATCCTACCTACTCAGGAGGCTGAGATCTGAGGATCGTGGTTCACAACCAGCCCAGGATGGAATGTCCATGAGACTTCTATCTCCAGTTAACCACCCAAAAAAAAAGGCAGAAATGGAGCCGTGGCTCAAGTGGCAGAGCACTAGCCTTGAGCACAAAAGCTCAAGGACAGCTCCCAGACTCTGAGTTCAAGTCCCAGGACCCACATCAAAATAATAATTAATAATAATAATGTCCTCAGACTAAAAGAATTTTATACACAATCCCTGAAGAATATATTCCTTATCATTATTCTTGTATTCGTTTTATATAAAACTGTTTTTGTATTAATGACAACTGTGTATACATTTCCATTCTCCAAAGACACACTATTAATTTAGAAGAGTCTAGAAGAACAGAATTTTGGAGCGAACATCCTTTTACCTTTTGTCTTGGTATATGACGGTCTACAAAAGAGAAAATGGGGTGAGGGAAGCTTATTTAAATTTGGGGTTTCATTAAGCTCTGGTCATTCCAGAATAAGGTTGAGACGAAGCTATGGAGTTGTGTTAGGTTCCCAGGGAGAGCCTTACAACTGTTCAGTGTCCTTTGCTTGAAGCAAATGATGGGATTATAACACACAAAGAGGAATATCTGATCATTAAAGATAAATCTGGTCAACCTAACATAGATTCCCTTCATTAACATGCATAGCTATCAATAAAGTTCAGAAATCCTTTAGAGAAGAGCAACAACCACCAATAGACCAGCTATAACCCAATGCAGGTTTTCAAACAACAAAAGTGGAGTCATTCTGCTCTGAGAAAAAAATACAACAAATGTCAGTATAATTAAGACCTTTCATTGACCAGACTCTAGTAAAAGTGTCACCGCTTTATCGACATGGATAAAGTCAAAAGGAACTTGACATTCAGATTATTATCCTTCTTTTGAAAAGATTTTTCAAGTACTCTGAATGGTAAAATAGTCTTTAGTATCTTTTGGTATTTGCATACGTATGTTAAAGTATATGTTTTCAATTAAACACACTGAATTTTTCCATGTCCAGATATTACATTTATATATTAATTAATTAAATTATTTGACTTGACCATAATCATTCAAAAATAAGAGCTAGTAAATTATTCATAATTGACTTCTTAGTTCATAGCTCCTTAGTTCATAGCTCCTTATTGCCTGTAGGACTTAGCTGCAGTCTTTATATGTGGTTGGAGATGAGTAGACACATCTCTTAAAGAATTTCATATGTGAACACATGTGAGACATAACATCATGGCAAAGGTGGACGTTAAAGGCTACTCTTCAATCACACACTAGCTCCTTATTTTCTCCATTATGAGTCTTGTGTTCTTGGAGAATGATTTTACAGCTTTCCCAAGCACAAAAACATTCTGCTTCTTGTCCCTGACCTTCTACCAGGGAAGAAAAACACATGGAAAAGTTGTTCTGGGGAATAGAAAATCAAAATAGAAGAGATGTTCCCGCCTGGCCATGTGGCCTCTCCCTGCCTCCTCTCACCGGCCTCTGGCTAGCTCTGCCGCCTCCTCCAGATCTCTGCTACCTGCTATCTCCCCTCCTCCACACCAATCCCCACAGGTCGCTGTCCTCACCTTCTAGAAGCATCCTCTCCACTTGGAGTCCAGATACTTAAACACTCCTGCCTTTGTCCTCAACAATTAGAAATTCTCCATCTTCTTTTCTTCTTCCTCATGATCACCTCATTCTATCACTGTGGGAATGTCCCAAGGCCCTGGTTTTGAATTTCTCCAGCCACAATAACTCCAGCTAGTTTATTACTTCTATACATATATGCATATATGTGATATAGGAATATATTTCAGAAGCCTGGAAATCTCAAAGTGGCATCTCCATATCTTTATTTGAGGATCTAATGGCGTCTCAGCCTGAACAGATCCAGAGAGTGAGCTCCAAAGCGCCCCACTGACATGCCTTCACCCCGGAGACAATCTTTGCCCACCCAACTCTGTCCCTTGACACCAAAACACCTTCCTGCCACTGTTGACTTTTCTTTCTTGAGATTTACACCAATACATTAGCAAATTGGATTGATCCTCCGTTTAGAATGACTTCCATATCACCACGAAGGCTCTGAGCCAAGCGACCCTAGTCTCGCTGCTGAGTTAATAACATGGTCTTATACCCAGGCTCCTAGCTTTGACTCTAGCCTGCTCAATCTCACTCAAACATCAGTTAGATCACACCACTCCGTCTCTGCATGGCTCCTCTGACTTGAAGATGCTTCCAAGTAATGCTGAGGCCTAGCTCATCTGTGTGCACACCATTTGCGTCTACATGAAATATCCGTGTGATGATGGGCCTGTGGCAGGACGGGAAAGACAGGAGACCCACACCAGAGATGGAGGTTGGGAGGAAGGCGGACGTGATAGCCAGCCAGTGTATACAATGTATACAGATAATTTTTATAGGCTAATATCAGCTTCGCTTTTCTACAAATCTGCTCCTATCTACAAAATTGTGAGATCTATGCTGTTCCTGCGTGCTGAGATCTTGGGATGATATTTTAAGGTACCTCTCCCTCCCACCCCTCCCTCCCTCTCTCTCTCTCCTCCCTCCCTCTCTCCCTCTCTCCCCCTCTCCCTCTCCCTCTCTCTCTCTTCCCCTCCCTCACTTGCTCTTCCTCCCTCTCTCCCCCCTCTCCCTCTCCCTCTCTCTCCCTCTCTCTCTCTCTTTTGGCAGTCTTGGGGAATGAACTCAGTGCCTGGACTCTGTCTCTAAGCTTTTTGGTTCAAGGCAAGCTTTCTACCACTTTGAGCCACAGCACCACTTCCGGTTTTCTGGTGGTTTATTGGAGATAAGAGTCTTCCAGAGTTTCTTGTCCAAGCTGGCTTTGAACCGTGATCCTCAGATCTCAGCCTCCTGAGTAGCTAGGATTACAAGCGTGAGCCACTGGTGCCCAGCTTAAGGTATGCTTTAAGGTAAACACATTTTTCTTCAATTTCTATTTTAGGTTCTGGAAATACTAAAAGCATATATAATTAATGCTCCTACCTCTCAGCTAAATGATTTCAGAGTGGTTAACAATCTATGGACAAGATATACTTGCTCATTTGAGCACTTATTGAGAACATATGTGTATGTGTGTATTCATGTCTGTGTGATACACATTGTATATATAAAGCACACATGTGTGTGCCTATGTGTATGTCTGTCTGTGTGCATTTTGTGTATAAACTATGATGGATGAATTTTAAAAATTCTGCTTTAGATGCTAATATACTGAATAAACATAACAGTAGGTCTCACTAGTTTAAAGTCAATTCTCTTGCACACAACTTGATTTAAAAAATTAATAAGAGACTAAGATGAAATATGTTTGATCTAACTGGCATTTGATCCTACCGATGGCCTAAGTTTACCACCTCCTCAGCCCCCCTCCCTGCCTGCCAGGCTTACCAGTTGAAGGTTCCCAGGAATTCATAACAAAGTGAGTACTAATTTAAGGGTCCTGGAATGCACTCATGGACCGGTCAGAAGGTACAACCCAACCATCTTTTCTCTCAGCATTCCAACAAGCTTTCCCACCACCACCCAATTTATCAAAGGCATTCATTGAATGACTGACTGAACTATGTATCCCGGTGCTTCTATGTTCTCCTGAGGGAAGCCTGGAGGGTTACCAGATGACAGACATAAGATGTGCACGCGAAGGTCTTTCCTCGGGTCACTTCCCAGCATGCTTTCATGCATCACTTACTATCTCCCCTGCACAGCAGAGGCCCCAGTTTATAAGCTGCTTCTGAATGTGGCCGCCCAGTGTCTGTAATCACAATCTTTGTTACCGGTAGATGTTCTTTATAAGAAAGGAATCCAGTGTCGTTCGTCCTAAAAATTAAAAAAGTAGCAACATTATTAAAATAACTCTGGTAATTTTATTTATTTATTGATTTACTTTTTGCCAGTCCTGGGGCTTGAACTCTGGGCCTGGGCTCTGCTATCTCTGAGCTTCTTTTGCTCAAGGCAAGTGATCTACCACTTGAGCCACAGCACTACTTCTGGCTTCTTTTTTGAGTGGTTTATTGGAGATAAGAGTCTCAGAGACTTTCCTTCACCAGGCTGTTTTCAAACCACAATCCTCAGATCTCAGCCTCATGAGTAGCTAGGATTATAGGCACAAGCTACCACCAGTGCCTGGCTTATTCTGGTAATTTTTAAATGAACAACAACTTCCACTGCATTTCAAAACCAAGATGTTTTTAGCTATATTTGCATACGAACAAGAAAACAATGACCCAATTGCTCATCTCAGAACACTGAAATCATGGTAAGTTAAAGATCTTCTTGTACATATTAAAATTCACAATAGTAAATGTAGCATATGTTAAAATTAGAATAAAGCAGGGGATTTGTTTTTAATTCAGAAGACTCTTTTCTACCTTTGCTGAAAAAAGTTAATTCACTAAAGTTTTGAACAATGACTGATCGTATGTTTATAGGTTTAGCATTTTGTTTTGTTTCTTGTTATTTTTCCCTGTACCACGTGTTTCCCTTTGAATTTTAATGTTTTCTTTATAAAGTGAAAATACATCTACTGTGTATGACAGTCTACTCATATTTTATGATGGAAAACAACATCAAAATGGGCTGGGCACAATGGTTCACACTTGTAATCCTAATTACTCAGGTGGCAGAAAACTGGAGGATCCTGGTTTGAGGCCAGCCTAGGCAAAAATTAGGGAGACCGCTTCCCCTCACCCCCATCTCAACCAATAAAAGCCAGCTGTGGTATTATGTGTTTCTCATCCCAGCTATATGAGAAGCATAAAGAGAACTGTAATGCAGGCTGGCCTAAAAATAAAATCAAGTCTGTATTTTAAACATAAAAACCTTAAAAGCTGAATATCCATAATTCAGACACATAACCTTAGCTACTCAGAAGACCAAGAGCTGGAGGACTGGGATTTAACACCAGCACCTTAACACTTAACACCTCGAAACTCTCAAAAGCACCATCAAAAAGCCAAGCTGGATGCATGGTTCAAGTGGTAGAGCACCTACATAACCAAGAGCAAGCCCTGAATTCAAACCCTACTACCACAAAGAAGTCTGAAAATTCTCCCATGAGTCAATTTATTTAACATTCCTCAACCACATACACACCAATACACTCCATGTTTGTTCTGTATGAAATTGTCCTAACATATTTAAATGCAAATGTTATACACTTTACAATTATTCCGTGGATTTTATTTGTGCAATTAAGAACTTAAACCCTGTGTTTTAGATTTACAAACATATTTACGATTTCTTGTTCTCTTTGATTCTTCCTGGAGATTTCAGTGTTCACCTGATATTATTTCTCTTTAGCCTGGAGAATTTCTATTAGACTTTTTCATTTCAGATATTGTGCTTTGCTGTTCTAAAATCTGCATTTTCTTCTTTAAAATAGTTCTCATTTATTTGCTTATGATTCTTTCTTGGCTTATGATTATTTTTGCCTTGAAGTCTTCAAAAATGTTTATAATAGTTGCTTCCAAGTTTTTGCCTGCTAATTTAACATGAGTACCCTGGGGTTTCTTTATAATAACTTCTTTTAACTTCTTGACTTTGGATCAAAGTTTATTCTTTTTTGGAACATTCAATGATTGCTAGAATACTTTGAATGTTTGGGATGATACACAGCGAACATCCTGGATTCTGTCATTGATCCGTGATTTCATTATTGTTTTCATAGGTAATTAAATGACAACCTTTTCACAATAAATTTAGGTGCTTGGTTTTATACTTAACTAGGTTGCCCTATGTCTATTTTTCTCTCCATTTTTGTTCTTTTTCTCTCATTTCTGGGACATGATATTTGCTGTAAAGAAAGATGAGGGTCTTCTGTCAGCCAGATGATAAGCAGAATGGACTGACATCTCAGAACTTTAACTCTCCATACCATCTCTTCTCTGGTAGTCATTAGAGAAATCTCAGTATAACTTGTTCAGTTTTCCTTTTAAAAATAACTCTCTGTGCAAGGGCTGTTGAAAATCTGGGGGTGGTAGCAGGAGTTTGTTCAGTGGAGCCCCAAGGAATTCCTCCATTTCCAGTCATTCTTCCCTCCCCCAACTCTGTGATTCCTGAAATCCCTCTGTCCCAAGAAGTTTGTGTTACCTTTGAGTTCTAGCATCCTGTGGCTTGGGTATGGTGCCTGCCATTCAAATGCTATACTAGTCTTGAGATCTGTACCTTACCACCATAAAAGGGAGAGGGGGGAAGGGGGTTGAGCTGGAATGTTAGGAAGTAATAGTGAGCTGGGTGCTGGTGGCTCATGCCTGTACTGCTAGCTACTCAGGAGGCTGAGATCTAAGGGTCACAGTTCAAAGCCAGCCCGGGCAGGAATGTCCGTGGACTCTTATCTTCAATGAACCACTAAAAAGCTGGGAGTGCAGGTGTGATTCAAGTGGCAGAGCACTAGCCTTGAAGAAAAGAGAAAAGGCCCTGGGACAGTAACCAGGCCCTGAATTTAAGCCTAGAACCTGCACAAAAAGTGATGGTTAGAAATTAGTGGGTTTTATATTTAAATTTTTTATATAAACAGATTATTGATGAGCTATCCTTTGTGATTGACTATAAATACATTTGAAAATAATGGAATGCTTATTCATACATAGGTTTCCAGAGACACTGTAAATAAACTGACTTCCATGTAATAGATGTCTCTATTTGTCATATTAGGAAAATGAAATAAATGTATGGCCTATTACAGACAAGGAACCTCCTCCCACCCCCCCCATGGCTTTGCTCTTAAATTGAGGATTTGATTGATTGAAGTATTTTTCATCAAAACACACCTTCATCTATCTTCTTCTTTGAGCTCACCCACCCAAGTACTTGCCTAGCTGTATACATACTACGATTACTCATTTAAGAGCCTAGATTTTCTCTTGAATAAAGAAAACATGAGAAGATCACCATTCATTCCGGTCTGCGTCGCAGTTACAATGGTAATGGGCATCAATACAAGTCCCTTCCAAGCCACAAGTACATTTTTGGAGCTCCGGCACGGAGCCTCCCCAGTAAGTCTGGGTTTCATTGGTCCTTCCAATCCACCAGCTCAGAGGACTTCCATCTGAAAGACAGGAATGAGAAGTGGGACCACCCCCTCCATCCCAGAATACTCCCCATTACTCCTAAGTCATTGAAAAGAGTAAAAGGAGAAAGCAAAAGGTTGCTGTGGCATAAAGGTATTCCAAGAAAAGCTTTAAAAATAAAATAAGTCAATATTTAGCCTTAAATTATATACATATATATATATATATATATATATATATATTTCTCTTGAGTAGAAACCAGTAGTTTCTATTTAACTTAGCAAACGAGTCAAAAAAAATGTATTAATTGTACCTCATATATGCAATCTCTTTGAAAGTCATTTTGAAAAAAGTTTGTATAAACTGTAGTCATTCCCTAAGAAAGCAAAATTGATTGGGAATATGAAACACCCATTAAAACAGTGTGGCATGTTATGTAAAAGCACCAAGTTATCTCACGATGGAAATTGGTTAAAGATCTGCTAGCTGATTTTTTTAACCTTAGCCATGGTGCTGCATTCTCTTGTCATGACTTAAGATTTATTTGGCAGTCGGGTTTCTTCCTTCCATTTACCAGCCTGGCTATTTATTTTGAAACTACAGAAATAATACTGAGAGATCTTTAAGCCTGAAGCAAATATAACACTAGGAAAAAAAAAGTTTCCCTTAGCCAAATGTATCTCTTTCTACAACAAATGTTCTGCTACCAGCTACTTCTCAGAGTTAAGACTAAACATGATGCCACAGAACTGGAACAAAGAACAGACAGAACATTTAGGCGAGATTTGTAGAAAGCAAGCTGAGACATGTAGGCAATCCATCTTAGAAAGAAGAAAAGCTCAGAGGACAAATCACAGCCATTCCAGAACGAGGGAGAGAGAAGAATGCAAGTGACATGGAATCGGTCAGGAACTCAGAGGTGCCAGATCATTTTTCTGGGGACTTTTAAACCCTGAAGTTATCTGAGAATCGCCACTAAGAAGCTTCCATGTTTGCTATTTATCCCTTGCATACAAATGTGCACGTTTATTTTAATTTAACAATTACATAATCCCTCTGACAACCTCTCTCACTACAAGAAGGAAGAGGGAGAGAGGGAAGAAGGGAGAAAGACAGAGAGAGAAAAAGAAGGGAGGGAAGGAGAGAGAAAAAGAAGGAAAGAAAGAAAGAAAAGAAAGAAAGAAAGAAGGAAGGAAGAAAAAAGAAGGAAAGAAAGGAAGGAAGGAAGGAAGGAAGGAAGGAAGGAAGGAAAGAAGGAAAGAAGGAAAGGAGGGAAGGAAAGGAAGGGAGGAAGGAATATCATTATCTTGCTCGTGTAATTGTAACCCCTCTGCACAGTATTTTCACAATAAAAAAAAGAAATTAAAAAAAGAAAAAAAGAAGCTTGTGTCACACATGACGTGATTAATATCAAGACTCTTTATCATTCTTCATACTTGCATGATTAACTCATTACTGAAAGGTTAAGCCTACTTGAAACATTTACCAGATATATTTAATCCACCACTTAAATGATTATGTGTTCATAGATGGAAGAGAAAATAAATTCTTCCTAAATACTAAATCTCTTTTTTAACCCCGAAACCTTTGATCTTCCTATAAAATAGACACCCCCTGAAAGTTTTCAAGGTACCAAATAAATGTCTCTAGTTGCATCCAAGACTTTTTTTTAAAGTAATAAATAATTGAAATAAATATAAGAATATATTTCAAAACTCATGAGAATTCAGAAATGAAAAGTTAATATGAAGGCATCCATGAACGCATACTGCACCCACCTACTGTAGTCCAAGTCCTTCATGAGCTATACATCCCAGGGTCCTTCACCAGGTACTGGGTCATAGCTACCCAGTCTCTGACAATGTCCTTTTCTACCACTTCTCATATTTGCCCTCAGCTAGGTCACTACCACCTGAACACTGCTCTTTCATGAAGATCCAGCCCTCTTCCCATTCTTCTTCCTCCTAGAGTTTCTTCCCAAGACCTCAGAGTCTGAATGAGACCCTCTCTCTCCATTCAATTTATCTGTCCTCACCCTGAGGGTCATTGACTTGAAAAAAATGAAATAAATCTGTCATTACCAATGATCCATTTGCTCCTACAGCCTTCTGCTGGAATGTACCGTTGTCTTTAGCAGTGGCTGGAAGGTCCCCGAGCAGCAGGGGCCTTGAAGAAGGCAATCCTTCAAGTTCTGTGCCATTTCCATCACCCCAAGGTGGCGGGGGGGGGGGGGGGGGGGGGGGGGGGGGGGGGGGGGCTGCGCTCACACACAATGTGGGCATTGTGGGGTTTTCTCTTTGTTCCTTTTTGGTCACGGTGGTCCTTTCTGCTTTATTTTTCACTTTATGTAAGTAAAGCTGATTTAAAATAAAAAGGCACACATCCAATGAGTTGGGTATGGTGTGATGTTTTGATGTGGGTGTGTCTGGAGAAACGGTGGCAATGCTATTCTGTCACATCTGTCACTTCCTGTAGGTGTGTGTGTACACGCATGTATGTGTATTCAGACCTTCTCTCCCAGCAAATTTCCTGCCTAGTGACTAACTACAGTCACCGCTGTACATTCCAGTCACAGAACGTACTCCTTTAGTAATGGCATGTTTAGACTCCACACTCCCCATGCCCCAACCCCCAGGAGTAAGCCTGTTTTCGGGGGTGTACATTAAATTATACATAGGATGAGGTGGGTGTAGAGGAATAAAAAGAGATATTTGCCAAGGGCTATGGCTCATGCCTGTAATCCCACCTCCTCAGGAGGCTGAGATCTGAGGGTCACGGTTCAAAGCCAGCCCAGGTAGAAAAGTGTGTGAGACTCTTTATTGCCAATTAAACAGCAAAGTGCCAGAAGTGGAGGGGTCATAGCTCAAGTAGAGCACCAGCCTCGATTAAACAGCTTAGCCTCAGACCTCAGGCCCTGAGTTCATTGTGTACCAGCACACAACAATAATTATTATTATTATTATTATTATTAAGAATATTTAGTAATATTAAATTCTAAATACTATAAAGTGTATATTTACGTATTTGTTTCTACATATATATGCACATATATACATATATACATGTAGTTCCACGTAACATAGGAATGTTTTTATATATAAATATATTAATAACACATATATTGCCTAGATATTAAAGTATACATCTCCCAGTACTAATATTATTGAATGATCATTACTATTATTTACAATGGAATCCCCATGGAGAATTTGGACTGGATCTTGCTGGGTCCTGACTGGACGGTTTGCAATGACTTGTTCTAATTTTCAGCGTTCCCCAGAGGTGAACCGGCAACCGCGACTCACAGCCTGGTCCCTTCCTCCAACCGCGGGCGCTGCCTCAGTTTCCCTACCTTGCTGATCGACCAGCCGTGACTTCTTGCAGTAGTAGGCAAGCTCCTGCTGGCAGTGCTCGGCCTGGCGGATGGTGGCCTGCAGCTGCTCCGCGCTGGCCGGGTACCGGAAGACCCCGGCGTGCGGCTGCTCGGGGTGGGCGCTGCGGACCCGGGTCAGGTCCGAGCCGTTGTGCTGTACGATGCTCCACGTCGTTTCTTGTATGCGGAAATGGGGGGAGAAAGAGAGGAGACCATCACTAGTCTGCAAAAGTTAAAATAAATAAAAGAAAATCAAGATCACCTCTTCTCTGAGTCCAAGTGCTCCTAACTTCAGCTGACCTCTCTGCGGGGTCATTTCCACCCCAATGGGTGCTCACACACAGAGTCCAGGGACTCCTCCTCAAAAATGGAGAGACTGCCACCATGCATTTGCAGTGGTTTTGTTTGATCCTTCTATGATCAAGAACAAAATAGAAAAATCTCATTAATGTGTGTGTGTGTGTGTGTGTGTGTGTGTGTGTGTTGCACGCAGGGCTTGAACTCGGGGCCCGGGCACCATCCCTGAATCTTTTGTGTGTGTTTGTGTGTGTGTGTGTTTTAAACTCAAGTCACTCAAGCCATAGCTCTGTGTCTGGCTTTTCAGTAGTGAGTTGAAGAGTCTCAGACACTTCCGGCTGGGTGGGCTTTGAACTGCGATCCTCAGATCTCAGCCTCCTGAGGAGCTAGGATCACAGGCGTGAGCCACCGGCACCTGGTTCATTGGTCACTTTTTTGTGCTCTATTTTATCAAGTCTGTTATTCTATCTTTGTTTTTAAGATGCATCTTGATTTCACTTTCCTTCAAGAAATTATTATCATTGCAAAAATGTATTTGTTACAACTGACATGCCCAGGAGTCAATGATATCACAACGTTTTTGAAAAATGGCCTGGTGTACTTAGTGAAATATTTTCTATTACATAATAGAAGAGAGGGGCTTAAAAACGAAAAATTTTGCAAAGTCTTCCTAGTCCCAGCAGAAAGGCAGTTAAGCTCCTTTTGATCTCTCTTTACTGAACATTGACTTGTGAGGATATTTCTAGCTGTTTTCAAATCTAACTTGCAAACATTCATTCTGGTACTCTGAGATCTGGTGAGTTTGGCAAGGAAAAAGGAAGTTAACTCTTATGCCCCTGGTGTCAGCAGCTCAACTGGCACACACTACAATAAGATATCTTTGAGTAGCTACAAGAAGCTGCCATTACTACTACCTGAATGTTCGTTCATACACATCCCATCAGATGCATCCAGAAACTTACTTAGAGGAAACAGAAATCCCACAATGTCCATCAGGACAAGAGCTGTGTTGTGTGTCCTTCAAATTTTCCTCTGCATACTTTATTTACTCGAACAAGAGATAGCTCAAATGGCTTACAATTTAATAGGTAAGGAACTGTTTGCATTGTTTAATTATGGGGTGAAATGGTATGATGTATAACACACCTACAGGTAAATAGAAACAGCATGCACAGACACTTTACTATGGGATTCTACTGGAAGTTTTATGGCAGAATGTGAAATTGCACCTAAAATCATGTTATTAGTGACTTAAACAGCAATGATTATATTGTACTTGGAATTTAGTCATTATTTTCTGCTTAAATATCTAATGTTGTTAGTTTTCCCCTCTCATTCTCCCTCTCTCTCTCTCCTCCATCTCTCCCTCCCTCCCTCTCTCTCCCACTTTCTCTGTTTTAGCCAATCCTGGGTCTTGAACTCAGGGCCTGGGTGCTGTCCCTGAGCTGCTTTAGCTCAAGGCTAGTGCTCTGCCACTTTGAGCCACAGTGCCACTCTTGACTTTTTCAGGGTAGTTTATTGGAAGTAAGAGTCTCACAGACTTTCTTGCCCTGGGCTGGCTTTGACCCACAATCCTCAGATCTCAGCCTCCTGTGTAGGTAAGATGACAGGCATGAGCCACCAGCACCAGGCTTAGTTTTCTCTTTTTGCTGTTTGAAATCTTTGCAACTGATAGGGAGTATGGTTAGACTCTGGGACTGTCAATATGTGATTTGAGTTTTTATTTTATAAAATGATCTAACGTACAAGATGCTATGTTGAAAAACGAATTTTACAATTTAGGCAGGAGTAGGGGTGGGGGCAGAGGGGAGTGTAGTTGAGGAGGTGGGAGGGAAGGGATGGTAGGGGAAAAACAAAGGAGGAGGCAACAATGCTTGATAGGAAATGTACTCATTACCTTGCTCATATAACTGTAACCCCTCTGTAGAGTATTTTCACAATAAAAAACTTATGTTAAAAAATAAAATAAAATGATCTAACATGATATACCTATTTTTTAATGAGTGATATTTAGATAATTCTGACGACAGTATATTTTACAACCTCTTGTAATGTTTTAAATTGGACAAAAAAAGAAACAAAATTACCATTTATCCAACCCTCCTACTTATGTTAAGGGAGAGGATTCTTCTGCCTCATAGGGGAATTGGCCAAATTGGAGGAAAACAGCACTTCCCTCCTGTATCCCTACCTCCTTTTGGCTAATACATTTATAGGAATCAACTATTAAAAAAATAGATAAGAGATGGACTTTGGGGATTTTTTGCCTCTGCTCAGACAGAGGTTGGCTAAATAAGATGGAAAACAAAGATATCTGTCTTGTGGCCTTCTACTATCTTTCTGTGAACCAACAGTTGATATTTTTATTTGCCCCTTTGTATTTCAGCTCACCTGGGAGATTGAGCCGTAGGATTCTCTTTTCAAAGAGGCCATGATGTATAAGCTGATGAAATTAATTGTGGGCAGCCATCATCAGTACAGGGTCGGGGCCTTCAGGAACCATGACTGCAGATTTGTGTCCTTAGGAAAACTGAGCAAATCTCAGCATTCATTTCCAAATTTGGAATAAATACACTGGCAGAACAAGGCACCAGAGTAGGATGGAAACTCTTATTATTTTAGCCAACTCTACCAACCAACTAGGTTGTTTGGAAGTTTCAGGTTCTTATTAACCAGGCAAATCTGGCTAATCATTTAGCCTAGGCCCTGCTGGTTTCTGCTTGTGTGTGTATGTTCGGGGAACAAAGCAGTGGCTTGTATGAAGAAGCTCAGCTCTGGCTGAGCAGCAGCTGCCAAAAGAACAGGACAATGAGCCTGCTTGAGGCCATTATCGCTGTTCCTTTTGGGTCACTCTGAGAGGAACTGCTGTACAGGTCCCAGCATCTGCTGGGTCACAATTAACAAATGATTCTCAAGGTTTCCTAGGAGCCAAGACCAGGGTGTGTGGCCATCACTGAAAGCACCAGTTCATTAAAAAGGTTTCCTTTGAAATTATGAAGTCTTTCAATATTCTGATCATTTCTGCAGGTAATTTTTTTTGGGGGGGGGTCCAGTCGTGGGGCCTGAACTGTGGGCCTGGGCCCTGTCCCTCAGCTCTTCAGCTCAAGGCTAGCACTCTACCACTTGAGCCACAGCACCACTTCCGGCTTTGTTCTTTTTGCTTATGTGGTGCTGAGGAATCGAACCCAGGGCCTCATGCATGCAAAGCAAGCGCTCTACCACTGAGCCACCTTCCCAGCCCCTGCAGGTAATTTTATAAAGTTTAAACTGAGGCCACTCTTTGTTTTGTCTCTATTATCTTTCAGTAGTTGCACAACAGGGTTTCAAGTCAACATGACAGCGTATGAGCGTCACACATCTTGACTGATGACACCCTTTCCATCCTTCTCCCCCGTCTCTCCCAATCTCATCCATCCCCTAAGTCCTAAGTCCATTTTCACACGGGGGATGTTGGAGATTCTGACCGCATTCACCCACCCTTCCTCTCTGCATTTGTCCACACCCCTCCGTCCACACCCGCCCCTTGATCAAAGCCTCCCATCATTCCCTCGTTAGTTGTTCCAAAGAGTTACCCCGTTGCAATGTTCCCCTGCAAATCCCATACTACATTCAGTATGTTTGCACATTAGTGCATACAACCCTATAAATGTTTGCAAATATATCTGTAAAGTAGAGCCAACTTTCACATATGATCAAACTCTCTAGATTTCCAGGGCAAAGCAACTGCAGTGAAATTTCTGCAATGGATTTGGTCCCCGGAAGCCAGCTCTGCATCTTCTGCATGAAAAGGTGGAGGATGGGGGCAGGGGAAGGGAAAGAGAAATCACTGAAAATTCTCAGCCTAGAGCCTCTTTCCTGTTTTTCAGACATGGTCATATTAGCTGAGGTTGATGCAAACACCTGCTTGGCAATCATGATGATCAAAGTCAAAGACTTCACGGAGATTTGTAATGCGATGTTTTCCCATTGACTCCACTCATCTTTCTCACTGGGAGATCGGTGATCATTTCTGACAGGCAAACTGGGGGTGCTGCCAGCAATGTTCTGAGCACCACATGCAGAAGAAGATGTGTGTTGGAGCAATGAGGGAACAGGAAAAGGGATCAATGAGTGATGAACAAGTAGATAAGAGCAGAGCCTTTCCGGTTTCCTGAAGCTGTTGTAGGTAGCTTTGTGCCTCACCGCCTTGGAACTGTTTTATAATTCTGCAAACTAGAGATAACAGATTGGGTGGCAAAATGATGTGAAGCCTACAATGCTGAATTGTCTAGGATGTTATCCTCCTTGGAAGATCACGAGCTAGACAGCTACATAGAGTTAGCTGCCCGCATCTATGTATCTTCTCCTACCATCTAACTCCCTAACCACACAGCAGGCTCTGTATTAGGGGACATTTACTTGCAGGAATTTCACACCCCAGCTTTTGCATCCATGCATCAGGGCTAATACACCAAGTACCGGATATTCTTGTGCATGATGGTGTTGTACCACAAAACAGAAACCCCAGTTTGTGAGGCACAGAGTAACTACAGGGTGACCAGCACCCCTACTCTGTCCATAAAGTCGGAGCCAGCCTTGGGCTGGGCAATGTAACTAATCTCCTCTAAGGAGGAGAAAAGGCACAGATCCTTAGGTTTTTCTTTTCTCTCAGACGGTAGGCACTCCACTACAAAGATGTAGCTATAGCCCTCCATCCTTTCATCCAAGTTGTTACAGATTTGGAGGGTTTTGTTACTTGGTTTGGTTAGTTTGGTTTGTGTGTTGCTTTGGATGAAAAATGTGGTTATTGACAATGCCTGTGTCTGCACAAGCAACCCCTAGCTGGCAGACATTCTAGTGGCTTGTCCACTCCATGGGGAAGAGGGCAAAGGTCATTTCAGTATTTCTGGTGTGTGGATGTGTGTCTGTTCTTAGACTTCTTCTTCCAAAGGGTTTTTAGCAACTTACCAATTGCTTTTTTTTCTTTCTTTTAATTGTGAAAATACCGTACAGAGGGGTTACAATTACATGGCAAGATAATGAGAACATTTCTTATCAAGCATTGCAGCCTCCTCCTTTGTTTCCCCTTCCCATCCCTTCCTATCTCCCCCCCCCCCCCCCCCCCGGCCAAAGTTGTAAAGTTCGTTTCTGGACATAACGACTTGTACATCTCATTGGTGCAATGTGTCCACCTGTATCCCTATGTAAACGATTTGTTTTTTCCCTTCCCCTCCACAAATTATGCCAACATCAAATACAGTGAAAGCAGGGGTCATACTGTGGGGGAGGGACATACAAAGCAACAAAGAAATCATCTTATAAATATGTCAGAAACAATCGCATGCAAGAAAAAACATTTGAGTCCTTATCTTGGGGTTCATTTCCCTAACATCACCTTATCTGACCTTTTCTGCTTGTCTCAGACACATACTAGTTATTGCAAATAAGGGAAACCATGGGACCTATGTTTCTTTGGGCCTGGCTTACTTCACTTAATATAATTTTTTCCAAGTCTTTCCATTTCCTAACAAATGGGGCAATGTCATTCTTTCTGATGGAGGCATAGAATTCCACTGTGTATATATACCACATTTTCTTGATCCATTCATCTACTGAGGGGCATCTGGGTTGATTCCGTATCTTAGCTATGTAGCAGCTTACCAATTTCTTCCTTAACCATGTATTAAAGAAACTAAAGTGTGCAGGCTTTTTTTTTTTCATTTTTAGTATTTTCTTGTGTATCTGAATGAGAGTCATGAGTTCACTTTCTTGACAATTATCCCGTAGCAAATAAATACATCAACAGTTGTAGAGATAAGAAGGCATACGGCAGTGAATAAGGAGAGATTGTTGAAACAGGTAGGAAAAAAATCTGTGAAGTCCAGCAAGTAGGTAATTTAGGTTTGCCAGGGTCTCTTCCTGAAGAGATTTCTAATAATATGAATTGTAAATAAAGCAACTGAGTAATTAAGGAGTTGATTTATGTTAGGCGGACTGCTATTGTTTTTAGTGCAATAGCAGTGTAAGGGGAAAAAGTGAAATAAAACTTGCTGTTTAAGCAACACGGTCACAAAGCTGTGCTGTCTCATGCTTAATAGCTGAGAGTGATAGATGTGATGAAGACCGGAGAGAGTGTGTAGGAAGTGCTGTGTTAAAGAGAGCAGCAAAGAACATTCTAGAACAAACCTTGATGTTTGAACAGTAACTGAATAGCTTGAATAGCAACAGTAGGGTTTTTTTTTAAACATTCATAGCTTTGAAACAAGATCTGTATATTGAAAGCTCTGAAGTAAAACATAGTTAATGCCATTTTTATAAGGCGTAGAATATTCTATCCTGTGTTAGAAGCACATTGGGGTGTTAGTTAATAATGCAGAGGCTCAGGCCTTGCTCTGTAAACTTACTGAGTCAGGGAAACTAAACCCAAGAGTCTCGGAAATGATGTGGTGGGAAGCGAATACATAGAATTTCCATTTTTACAAGTTTGAAAGCCACTTTGCCATTGCCCGTCAATCTCTCCTTACTAAAACAATCCTCTGTGCAAGGCAATGTTTCATAATGAGAAACTCCTTGGACATAAAACTGTTGCATTGTAGGGGAAAAAAAGCAATATGGTTAATCTAGAAAGAAAACAGCTTTTTTCTAAATGAGGATAACCACTAGAGTTCGTCTTATCCTAATTATTTTTAAATTCTATTTCGAATGCGCTATTTGCAACAAAAAAATTCAGTCTTTCTTAGAGTTTAGTAAATTATCCATTCAAAGTAGAGAGTTGGTTTGTCTGTTTATATCATTTAGCTTGCAATTCTTAGCACTATTTTAACCCATGTGGAATGAGTTGACACTAATTCTAGACTTGGATTTTTTTTTTTTAAGTCACACATTAGCAAGTGGCTGATCCAGCAATTTATCTTGGTCTTGAAATTGTGTGTGCATGCATGCATGTGTGTGTACACGTGTGTATGTATCTGTGTGTGCCACTACTGGGGCTTGAACTCAGGACTTCATGCTCTCATTTGACTCTTTCGCTCTAAGTTGACACTAACCACTCAAACCACAGCTCCGCTTTCTACTTTTTGCTGCTTAATTGGAGCTAAGAGTCTCATGGCCTTTTCTGCCCAGGGTGGCTTCCAACCACAATCCTCAGATCTCAGCCTTCTGAATAGCTGGGATTGACAGGTGTGAACCATCCTTGCCTGGATGGTCTTGCAGTCCTTATACCTGCTTTGGAGATCCTCATTATGTGTTAACTGAATGGTCCACGAGCCATAATTTATTCAGAACCTCGACACTTCCTTTTCAGGCCTGCACAGAGCAGTGAAAATTCAAGGAGCAAACCTCCCCTTTCACAAATGACGTGGAAGCGTTTTGCCTTCTATGGCAGCTCTCCACTTGGAGCTGTGGGGTCTTTTTTGTTTTATTTTTGCGCTTCTGGCTGATGATTTTGCTTCTTCAAGTGCTACCCCCACTGCTATTGGCGTGCTGGATAGTGTCCCTAGGGACCAAGGGCTGTGGGGTGTCTGTGTGAGGGGAGGAAAATGCACTGGGTAAGAGTCACAGAACTTACTGCCGGCCACATGGCCAATGGTAATGGATCATATGTGTGAATGTAATTTTTTTTTTTTGTCGGTCATGGGGCTTGAACTCTGGGTCTCAGCGCTGTCCCTCAGCGCTTCAGCTCAAGGCTAGTGCTCTACCACTTGAGCTACAGTGCCACTTCCGGTTTTCTGGTGGTTTCTTGGAGATAAGAATTTCACGGAATTTCCTGCCCCGGCTGGCTTTGAACCGTTATCCTCAGATCTCAGCCTCCTGAATAGCTAGGATTATAGGCGTGAGCCACCAGCGCCTGGCTGCATGTAAATTTTATATACTTATACATTTATATATTTCTTTCATCTGAAACATGCATAAGAAATATTAAGTATGGATTGGTAAGAAATATATCTGTAGAAGCTCCCAAGAACCTCACCCTGGAAATATAGTGAAAAATCTGAACTCTCCCCTTCTAATATCCATGGTAACTAAGAGAACATGTGTGATCGTGACCATAAATAAGAATAGACTATACACACGTGTGCATGTATGTATGCATGTGTATATGCAATACCAATGTGTTAAGGCTTCAACAACCAGAAATCATTGCCAACTGAGAGATACCTAATTTTCAGAATCAAAATTTTATCATGTGTCTATTTCAATAATTCAAGATATATTTAGAGGAACACAACACGCTCAGGTTTTCAGGGATATATTGTTTAACCTCTTAATCCAGCCTAAACACACTGGAAAACGTGTAAAAAAGAAAAAGAAGCTGGACCCTTGAATTTATATCTCAGGTTGACAAAAAGTTTGCTTTAGTTCTTTGTGAAATATTTTCACACTGAACGTTTAATTCTGATGTAGAAGAGTATCTTATACCTACAAAAGTTTGAGGGTCGTAAGTCTAAGACAGCCATTTTAAAACATGTGAACACATACAGCGTCATTGGGAAAGACTGTAGAACACATAACCAGCCCCACTGGAAATCTGAATTTTCTCCTAAGACAAGTATAGGAGAGCCACTGTGTATTTTAGGTTGTTTTGCTCTCAGTCCTCAATGGTTGTGAGAAATAGTGGAGTAACTAAATTCTGTTACAGAAAAGTCTCTCAAGACACCTTCCATCACATTTCCTCCAGAAAAACAAAATTCAATTGCCCAGTTTTGATGCCAGCCTGCACTTTTCAGGATGACACATGCATATAAAGGATCTTCTGTCCCTCCATCAGCTGCCCTGTTTCTACCTCTTTTCGGTGCAGCTCAGACTCAAAACCTGTGAAACAGAACTTCTGAGCTTCCTCTTAACTCTTTTCTGATTGTAGCTCAAAAAGCAACACAAACCATCTACTTGCTCAAGTCAAAAGAAGAAAGGTGTCGCGTTATGTGTCGCGTTTTGGAGTCTTGTCTCTGATAGGTATTCTATGTGCACCTCCTTATCTACTTTGGTGCCTTTTAAGGTACCCTCATCAGCTTTTTCCTGGATCCTTGAAAGAATGAAATGGATTTCTATCAGATCTCCAACTCCTTCCTACTTTGTATAGCCTCCAAGCTCCATTTCCCAACTCGGGAGCCACCGAGATCCCATGAAAGCAAATTAGATTGCATTCCACCAATGGAAAAACTCCAGTGCCATCTCATCTCATCTCATTCAGAGCTTAAATCAGAGGCCCTAAAACATTGTTGTATGAAACCCACAATTCCTGCCCCCATACTTGACGTCTCCCTCTCTGACTCCTCCCCATCTACTGCAAGATCCCCCAGATCAAGATCCTGGCTCATTCCCGGCCAGATCATCTGTCTTAGGATTCTGCACTTGCTACTGCCTTTGCCTAGAAGGTTCTTTCTCTAAATATTCATTCTTGATTTTTATGAACAAATCATCCTCAATGACAGCTTTAATTTTTATATCCCCCCTTTTTGTTTTGATCTGCATGTTTACATTTGCATTTCCTCACACAGCACCGTCCAGTGTAACCTCCTTCAATGATGGAAGTGTTTGACACTCATGATGAAGAATATATTCTTTACTAACCCTCAGAGGTAACCGAGCCGTTAAAAAAATGACACATAGATTTCCCACCATGATCCAGAAATTCCACTCCTGGACATGCAGCCAACAGAACACAAATAAGGCTATAGCAAAGCCACAAGCACAACCATGTTCATTGTAACACTATTCACCACAGCCAAAATATGGCATCAGCTCAGATGCTTATACACACACACACACACACACACACACACACACACACACACACACACACACACACACACACACACACACACACACACACACACACACACACACACACACACACACACACACACTGGAATTTTACTTATCCATTAGAAAGAATAATATTGTACCAGTCATAAGGAAATGGAAAGACTTGGAAAGAATTATATTAAAGGAAGTTGGCCAGATGCAGAGAAACAAAGGTTGCATGGTTTCTCTCATTAGTGGTAGATAGAAAGTGCCTATACATCTGTAAGTAAACATAACGAGTGGTAAGCAAGCAGTTCCAAATGAATTAACTGATAATAGACATTGTGGAGAGCTCAAATAGTACAATTGTTTAGAGAGATTAATCAAAGCCCAAAAAATAACACCAGGATATGGGTATTTACAGGGAGCTGGCACCAAGGAGAGAGGGGTAGACAATGAACAGGGGGATCTGGGGGAGTGAATAATTCTTTATATAATGAATACCACAAGTTAAGAAACATAAGGCAAGGGGTGGGTCTAAGAGGGAGGAGACTGTTGAAGGGGATGGCACAGATCAAGTTGTATTGCATTCATATACTGCCTTGTTAAATGACATCTTCCCTGTAAAACTACTTAAAGATGATAACAATTAAAAAAAACTTTAAACATTGGGCAAGGAACCTAAGGGACACCTTATTTAATTTAATCTTATTTTAATTCAGTTATTTATATTTAACGTTGACCTTTTATCATGCATCTAAATCCATTGAATTTAATTAATTTAAATTAAATTCAAGTTTAGATCAGAACTTGTTGCTACTGGCTACCATATTGGATGTCAAAGTTCACCTAGAATTCATTTTTGTATATTGAATGAAGGACTAACATTCCTTTTTTGAAAAAATAGTAATATACAGTTTTCCCAGAACCAGTGATTGAAAAGGAAAACTCTCTTTCCCTATACATCAATATCACCTTGTCAAAAACTATAAATTTCTCAAAAAGTCTATATATTTATGTGAATCTACTTATAGATTTCTCTATGTGTTGCATTAGTATATTTATATTTGGTAGACTTCAAATCTATTCTTCAAGACTGATTGGTTTTTCTTATCTCTTCCTATTTGCTCATGTATGAGTCTGTACATTTTCACCAAGAGAACCACATCACCTAGAATTTTCATTTTGATTTGTACTAAAGTAATATCGTTTGGAAATATTGACATTACACACTGTCATTACAATTGTACAATGGAACTTTATATTCCTTGATTCATTTAGGATGGAAATTATTTTAAAGGGCCTCTTATTTGTGTAGAAGTTGGCATATCTTTCTTTTTTAATATTTTTTTATTGTAAAGATACTGTTCAGAGGGGTTACATGTACAGTTACATGAGCAAGGTAATAAATCCATTTCCTATCAAGCATTGTTACTCCCTCCTTTGTTTTCCCCTACCATTCCTTCCCTCCCTACCTTCCCAACTCCTCCAAAGTTGTAAAGTTCATTTTCAACAGTGTCTTATACAACTTGTTACAATGGGTCATCCTGTATCCTTATTTTGGCACTTTGTTATTTCCCTTCCCCTTCCCAAATTATAAAAATGTATATACCAGATGCAGGGCACCAGAATCAAATACAGTGAAAACAGGGGTTATACCATGGGAGAAGAACACACAAAAGAAACAAAAAAAATCACATAGTACATTATAAGTACTTTAAAAACAGCAGCAACAAAGAATAAACCTCTTGTGTACCTATCTTGGGGTTCATTTTGCTTAGTATCGTCTTATATGGTCATATGTACATAGCTTTTGACCTTTTCTGCTTGTACTAGACATACACTAGTTATTGCAGATAAGGGAAGCCATGCATATATCTTTCAATACACTTAATATCATGTGCTTGAGATTTGATGCTATTGAAAACCGATCCTGTAAAAGATTATATAAGTTATATATATATATATATATATATATATATATATATATATATGTTGTCTATACTACACTACCTCAGTCTCACTCCCTCTATCGTACTCCCTGCCTACTCTGCCCCAAAATGTCATTTTCTAATTACTATATTGCTTCTACACAGAAATAAAATAAAGTTTATTTTAATTTGGAATGCAGTGATGATTCTAAATTGTAACAACCTACTATGGATTGTTTAGCATTGCTTCATATACAACCTAGTGATCTATGAGAATCTATAAGAGAATTGCAAAACCATGAGTATAAATATTTGCACTTATTTCTTTCTCTTGCTTTACTGCACTGGTTAGGTCTCTGGTACAATGGTGAAGACAGTGATAACAATGCTGCTGTCAGGAGAAAAACTTGCAATCTTTTGCTTTAACTATTTCATGGGCTATTCTGTTTTCATGGATGCTCTTTACAAAATTAATTTCCTTCCTTTAGTAATTAATTGAGTTTTTTTAATCATGATGGATATTGAATTCAATCAAATAAATTTTCTACGATTGTTCATTACTATGTGAATTTATGTAAGAAATTCTAGCATATAAAATACTTCGGGGCTGGGAAAGTGGCTCAGTTGGGCTGGGAAGGTGGCTCAGTGGTAGAGCGCTTGCCTTGCATGCATGAGGCCCTGGGTTCGATTCCTCAGCACAACATAAGCAAAAAGAAAAAAGCCGGAAGTGGCACTGTGGCTCAAGTGGTAGAGCATTAGCCTTGAGGTGAAGAGCTGAGGGACAATGCCCAGACCTAGAGTACAGGCCCCACAACCGGACCCCCCCCAAAAAAACTTAGTGTTTACATACATTTAAAAAGTAAGCTTTATTTGGTTTGCTTTGTTTTTTTCCCCCTTTTAGGGGGCACAAAGAGAACATGCAGAAAGGGAGGGAGGAAAGGTGAACAAATGCGATCATTACATTCAGCATACACTATGTGGAAAATTAATGCAACTTGTAGGCAGGGACAGGAGAGGGAAAGTTGGGGAAAGCAAAGGAAGAGATGACACTGTGCAAATAAAAAAAAGAAATGTATACATGACCTGACTTATGAAATGGTAACACCTCTGCATAAACTTTAATAATAACAATACAATTATATATTTTTAGAGCAAATATTTTTCAGAGCTACTCTGACAAAGTCTCCTTTTTTTGTTTTGGGACATAATAGGAAAGTCTTATTGTTCACTATTTTATATATGTATCACATGCCTAGAAAATTACAATATTATAAATCACTAACATTTAACTAATTTTTTTAAACTGAATGCTCCTTTTTAATGATCAAGACACAGTTTCGGCGTGTTAACAATTAGATCGACTTTCATCTTTGGTTTTGAGTATTGGATGCATTCGTGTAAAGCTAATTATTATTTAAATTAGCTGTGAATGTTGATGAACTCACCAGTCATATTGCAGTACAGAAGAAAGGGCCGTAGAGGACCACTTCCATCAGCATCTATGTAGTAAAAGCCGGAAGTATTTCCTCTGTGCTTATAGGCTTCACATGACTGCTCATAAATAGCTGTAAAAAGTAAAATCAGAAGAAATAATAATGAAGTATGCAGTGAAGACTTTGAACTTTTAATTTAGACCCTATTACTCAAAGTCTTTCACAAGTCAGTAAGTATATCCTACCCCCTCAAAGTAAAACTTATTCTTTAAAACAAAGTTTGTTTTTCCTTTCTTTATAACTTAATAAGGATTAAAGTGGTAAAAATCAAGGCAAGGGAAAGCAAGAGATTGTATTTTAATGATGAATTTCAGTGGAATATAAGACCAAAAGGCAATTTTAGCTTATTATTACATGGAACAAGGAAGAAAAAAAATGTGTTTAAATGTTAAGGTTTTTGTAAGTATAATGTGATACCTTATAACATTCCTTCTATAATTCCTAATTCTAGCATCACTTGTAATAACCTAATATCTGGATCATAGTAGTGTCATTACTTATCTGCTCTGTTCCAGTAAAAGAAAAAAATTAATAAATCAAAGAAAATAAAAATTACACACACACACGAACATACACACACACTATGGTGCCAGTACTGGGAATTGAACTCAGAATGTTGCCTTTTTTTTTAGCTTTTTACTTCAGTCTGGAGCTCTACCACTTGAGTGACAGCTCCATTTTTGGCTTTTTTTTTTTTTTTTGGTTAATTGAAAATAAGAGTTTCATGGACTTTCCTGGCCAGCCTGGATTTGATCTATAGATCCATGATCTATAGATCTCAGCCTTTTGAGTAACTAGGATCAAAGGCATGAGTCACCAGCACATAGTTAGAAATATTCTAAGTAACGTAAATGTACTCCTTTCTCATATAAAATGAACCAGGGGTGAATAGAAATACAATTCACAAAGCTGCTAGTCAATAATTTTTTGATGATTTACAAAAGAAACTTTCTGTAAGGCTGAGCATTCAAGGTAATTAAAATTCAAAGCAGAAGAAATATTTGTATGAAATAAGAGTTCTCAATGTGTTCTGATTCATAATGGATTTTTTTCTTATACAGGAATATATTTGCCATGCACTGAGTTTGATATTAACATCTCTACAGTCAAGCTTCCAATTGAATGCTTGGCCAAATGTACTGTTAATTTCCATTAAACCTTTCATGCCATGAAATTTGAAACAAATAAGCCCCTGGATATCCTTCTCTAAATCTATTTTAAAATTTTGAAAATGATGTTAATGAATGTTTGGGCAACATGGAACATTTATAGCTAATTTGTTCCATGTTACAAACATCTCAATCACAGAACTGTACAATCCCACTGGTCTCCATTCTGATTGTTTTGTTCTTATTACAGTATGCAGATGGGAATACAGGCATAGATTGTTTCTAGACACATCTGCCTCTTGGACACTGAAGTAGGCATGTAAAATGGTTAACTTTTATGTTTCAGTAAGTACATACTGAAGTTCATAAATGCCTTAACAGAGATTGGCAGGGTATGAGGGTACACACATAAATGTTCTGAAATGAAGTTTGGACTAAAAATAAACCAGAGCCAGGCAGCAGTGGCTCGAGCCTATAATCCTAGCTACCCAGGAGGCTGAGATCTGAAGATGATAGTTCAAAGCCAGCCCAGGCAGAAAAGTCCCTGTGAGACTCTTACCTCCAATTAACCATTCAAAAACCAGAAGTAGAGCTGTGGTTCAAAGTGGTAGAGTGCTAGCTTTGAGAAAAAGAGCTCAGAGACAGTGTCCAGGCCCTGAGTTCAAGCCCCATAACTGACATATATAATACATAAAGACATACATATATACATGCATGCATGCGTGCATGCATGCATACATACATACATACACATACCAGATGATGGAGATAAGGAGTGGGTAAATACAGTCATAGTGTTAATGCACACCTATGAAAATGGAACTTAGGTAACCTGAGGGAATGGGTGGGGTTGGGATAGATGAGCGGGGAGACTGAATGAGGAGGAGATAGGAGGGGTGGCACTAATCAAGATGCATTGTACTCATAAATTGACATGTTGAATTGAAACCACTTTGAACAACTCCTTAAAGATAATAAATACATAAACTCATCTAGTTAATTCATTAAAGACTGGAAACTAATAGAGCGCACACACACACACACACACACACACAGAGTACACAGACTGCAATGGACAGGGAAGAAGACAGTGGAGAAGAGGCAGCGGTGCGGCTGGCTTACAGCTGTGGCAGGTTGCTCCCGTGTAACCCGTGTCGGTGCAATCGCAGTGAAAGGCGCCCCAGGACTGAGAGCATTTGCCCCCGTGCTCACAATAGTTAGGCAGGCACCTGAAAGAGACAATCATCATTTGTCCTTTGTAGATATCTTTAAGTACCTTACTCAAGGCTGTCTACCACAACAGAGAGATACAGAAGATTCCGACCTGTAATTGGACAGAGATCGTTTGCAGAGTGAGAACAGAGGGAGGGAGGGGGAGGTGGGGGAGGGAGAGAGAAGGGGTTGTGGGGAAAGGATATGACCAAAAACTATATTCTATGCATATATGAACATACCACAATGGAACCCATTCTCCTGTGTATAGACTAAGATATTAATATATGCAACTCTATTTTACTATTACAGTGTCTAGCAAAGAATCTCCTAGAGAAGAGATTCTGTTGAATGAATGAATGATTAAGAGAAAAAGAAACTTTTTTTACAAGACTAATGGTCACTCAGTCTGGTGCTGAAGTCTTTAAATCACAGAACTCAACTTCAGCTCATTAAATCCATTTGATTACAGCCAGTTCCCAGACAGCTGTGACTGCTTCATCTTTAACCTGTCTCAGCCCATCAGAGCCCTTCAGTTCCCTAAGTGGCCTAACACGAATTCAGGATGTGGCCAGACACATCAGCAGCTTACAGGAAGTAACATTCCACTGCAATGAGTTACAACATGGTATGAATAGTTAAAGGAAGAAGGAGTAAAGAATGGGGAAGAAGAGCAGGTCATGGTGGCTCACACCTGTCATCCTAGCTACTCAGGAGGCTAGATCTGAGGATCGTGGTTCAAAGCCAGCCCAGGCAGGAAAATTCATAAGACTCTTATCTCCAGTTAACCACCCAAAATCCAGAAATGGAGCTGTTGCTCAAACGTTAGAGCACCAGCCTTGAGTGGAAAAAGCTTAGGGACAGTCCTCAGGTCCTGAGTTCAAGCCCCACTACTGGCACATACAAAAGAAAATGATGAATGGGTTGAAAAGAGGGAAGCATGCAAAAAAGGATGCGTTCACTCACTGAGCTCATACAGCCAGCAGCATGTGAGCGTGTATTACGTGCACTCGTGAATTTCCAGCAGAGTTGGGGTGCTCTGGGGTGCTGAACTGCACTCAAAGGGGCACTCAGGCCATTTCAAATTTTCAAGAGGAATAACCACCATATTCACCATTTGTCAAAAACAGTGTGATTTACTAGTTCCAGGTCGCTCGCACGCCGCGTTAGATCATCATACATTCCCTTTCATCACAACCTGTCTTGGGGAAGCTGGAATTTTAATAATTGATCTTTGAAAAAGCAAGTACCATGTGAAATTATCATGGAACAAGGAGAAAATGAGGGTTTACACTGTGAGATCTGATCCCAAGAGTTAATAAATTGTATAGTGGCCAATAAATTGTACAGAGTCTAATTATTAAATAACCATGCTTAATTTAACTAAAAATAATTTGTTTTCTCTTTCTCTTCTTTAAGTAAAAAAATGCATTGTGTTTACTTATGGTAAGTGATGTGGTATTATGGGGTACCTAGAGATAAAAGAAGGATTCAGTGCAGTGACACACATTAACACGTCCATCATCTTACATCCATAGCTCCTTGATTTGTTTCGTGGCAAGGGCAGCTTACATTGACTCCTTTAATCTGAATTTCAAATCGTTTTACACCTGTGGTCCTCCTCACACACCTTACTTCGACTATTTTTTCTAAGCATTGTTAAGTTGAGGGACATAGAATATATTCGGTTTTTTGGACCTACACCTGTGTGTGTGTGTGTGTGTGTGTGTGTGTGTGTGTGTGTGTGTGTGTGTGTGTGTGTGTGTGTGTGTGTGTGTGTGTGTGCGTGCGCAATTGTCCAGGCTTTACACTCTCCTTGGCTTTTTAGCTCAAGCCTGGTACTCTACCACTTGAGCTATACCTCCCATTCCTGCTTTTTGCTGGTTAACTGGAGGTAAGAGCCACAGATTTATCTGCCAAGCCTGGCCCCCAAACACAGTTCCCAGATCTCAGCCTCCTGAGATGATAGAAATCGCAGGCGTGAGCTTTTGGTACCCAGTGTTTTTTCCCCTCCATTTTAAAAATCAAAATGTTACTTGTTCTCTTGACTAAATGGAACATTGAAAAAAATCTCTGAGCCACGAAGAGCAACATGTACAGAGACATTGAGGGCTTCCTCAATCAACTCAAATCCACCCTGACAGCCTCAGATGGTTTTCACATTCCCTTCTACTTGGCCAAACACTAGGCATGTTTCCCGCTGTCTTTAAATCCCTGGTCTCCCTTTCCTTACAGCGCAGGCTTGAGGAAACCATCAGTTATGATTTATTTCTTTGCCCTTTTGAGACATAAATCTTCTTCCAACCTCTGGCAAATTTGTAACCCAGGAATGTCTTTCTGGGGAACCATCCCTTCAGAATGCAAATACCAAGCAAGATGGAACCCTTATTCCCAAGTTACCACAGGAGAATAGGAGCTTGTGTCTCATTAAGTACCAATTAGCAAAAAGATGGCGCCTAATCACAGAGACATTATTAGTTCGTTGTTGGGAAATCAATCCTCATTAAGTTGTTTGGACCTATACTACTTTTTTATATCCAAGTGTCAGGGATATCATTTGTGTGTGTATGCACGCGCGTGTGTATGTGTATATGTGTGTGTGTATATTTGTGTGGGTGTATGTGTGTGTGTGCGTGTGCGTGTGTGTGTGTGTGTGTGTGTGTGTGTGTGTGTGTGTGTGTGTGTGTGAGAGAGAGAGAGAGGGAGAGAGAGAGAGAGACCGGGGCACACTGGGACAAAATATGAATATTTAGCGTGGTGTGAAATCAAAGAGCTTTCATCAGATCACTGGGACTTGTAGAATTTAGAATGAATAATACATGGAGACCAGACTTTCAATGCTCTCATTCATTTTAAATTTAAAAATAAACAACCTATAAGCCCCACTAAGATTATATTCGTGGGACAGTTTTTGTCACCAACTTTATTAAGACTAGGGATAAGAAGGTCACGATTGCTGATAGGATTTTTGATTTGCTGATAGGATTTTTCCCAGTTACTATTATTCTGAAAACAATGCTATTGATTTTTCATGACTAAAACCAAATCAAAACATAAGCTAAGTGTGAGTGGCTCATGCCTGTAATCATATCTACTCAGGAGGCTGAGATTTGAGGATTTCCAGCCTGGACAGGAAAGTCTGTGAGATTCCTCTTATCTGCAATTAATCACCAAAAAGCCAGAAGTGGAGCTTTAGCTCAAGCGGTAGAGTGGCAATCTTGAGCACAAATGCTCAAGGACAGTACCCAGGCCCTAAGTTCAAATCCCAAGACTGGCACAATAAAAATAAATCAATAAATAAAAACATGTCCACTGTTCAGAGAGCAAATCATCTGAGAAATAAGAAAGGTCATGTATACTCTTGGTATTCAGAAATCAACACCATAAACTAAATGTACATGTATTTATAAGCGCAATCAAAAGTACTGCTACTTTACAATCTTCTTGCTAAGGATATACATATATCACATATATTTTTATAGGATAAGTAGTGAAATATATACATATATGTATACATATATCATTTGTAAATATATATGCAAATTTGTAGATATATTTATAAATGACATCTTTCAGACATACACACATGTGTAGCATTTTTGTAGCTGTAAAGAGATTCACTCAAAGATTATACCATGACTTGTTTAATTTTTAAGCATTTCAAATCAATGGCAATCAGAAAAAGAAGGTTTAACAGCATTAGAACAGTACCCATGCTAGTTAATAATCAGACCTGAAAAGGACAAAGCAGAACTCTTTAGCAGACCCCCATTTCCCCTGCCAACCTTATTCTAAAAGGGGCAGACATCATTTCTATTATATTATATAGGACACATTAATTTCTATTTGATTTGCTTCGTTGCTACACAACTGTGTCCACACTTTCTTTCCCACTGATCTCCAACACAAAGCAGGGAAACCCATCAGCCTGTTTTCTGGAGCGTCCAAGTTTTTCTCAACACTAGTTCCATCGTGAACATGAACCAGTGTATCCACGCGTCTCTCCAAACACTCAAACCCAAGGTGGCAGGCCTCATTCTGTGCCTGTGATGATTGAAACTTTAAAAGACAATGCTGAATTTGGGTAGGATTAACATTAAGGGAAAACCTATAGAAGACGTCCATATTTAGGGAAATGAAACAATGTTCGTTTCCTACAGACCCTAGGACAATGGCGAATCCCACAATTCAACTCTCACATCCTTCTTCAACATTTCTAATGAACAGGAACCAACCTCCCTCCCAACCCATTCTCCAAGTCACCTCCCCCAATCCATCCCACACTTCTAGTTCACAGCAGATAGCACAACAGTCTGATCTCCTTATCCGCTGCACAGGACAGAACGTGATCGGATTTATGGAGCTCGTGGGAAGAGGACAGGGAGAGCAGAGGCCTGTGGCTGAGCCTTCAGTCCGGGGGAGGATGAGCGTGGGTGGATGGTAAATGGAGACTCCACAGCCAAAGCTCTAGGACTGGGCAGCAGAGATGACTGGAAGGCCAGCCTGATGGAGGAATGGGGCGGGGACTGGGAGAGACAGAGGAGGAGCTGAGCTGTGAGGTCACAGGGTCGACATAGCACACACAGCAGCCCCGTTCTTGTCCTGGGGTCTCTGCAGCCTGGATGTCATCTGAGGCCAGACCCACACCACACCCTCTGTCCAGCTACTCTGAGAGTCCAAAATAGTCGATATCAAACAATGGACTTAATGGCGTCATTTATAAACAGTTTAGGCCCAAGCACTTGAATACACACTTATGGATTAACACCTATCCATCCTACCTTAATCCCACCCCATTTCTGCTCTAGATATAAAAAAAGGAGGGCATCTACAAGACTAAGTGTGCTTGAGTGACCCTGTGTAAGAAAGTCAGGAGTGTACGGAATGGGACAACCAGCTTATAGTGTGAGCTGTCAGGATGGTGAAGATAAGTGTGTGTGTGTGTGTGTGTGTGTGTGTGTGTGTGTATGTATGTGTGTGTAATTGTGTAAGTGAAGCTAGGATTACATGCACATGTGTGGAAGGTTTTTATAGTATGTAAATACAATGACCATATTTGTGCCTGTGTTAGAGAGCAAGTGTGCATAGCCATGTACATGTGAGTGTAAACATGTGTTTGTATGTTCACATGTATACATGATCTCCCTTAAAGTTACTTCTGTCATTGTACTGTATTGTTTTGTTTCATTCAGACTGCATTTTGAAGTTCCTGTTAGTAGATGGGCACTAGGGTTTGAACTCAGGGCCTGAGCTTGCTTGCTTGCTTGCTAGATTGGCATTCTACCACTTGAGCCATGCCTTTGACTCTGCTTTTGCTGGTTATTTTGAAGATGGAGTCTCATGGACTCTTCTGCCTGGGCTGGCCTTGAATTACGATCCTCCAGCTCTCAGCCTCTTTGAGTAGCTTCCTGTTGGAGGTGTAATGTCACTGCTTGCTTTGAACATAATTTATTAATTTATGAAATGATATGCTTATCCTGACTGGGAGAAGAATTAACCACCATGAACGCTGACTTGTTCCAGTGAGGCTTTGGGGTGGGGGCAAACATGTCAGGAATCTACTGGCTTGGGGGCAGGGCTGGGTCTGTGCCTAACAGGTCATATCAGTCAATCTAACCTCTCTCAATCTGTTTCTATATTTCCAAGAAACAAATACTACTAAGATCAGAACAACAATCTAAGGCATTTTGTATAATGCCTGGTCTAGGATATTTTAATTGCTAGCCTTTATTATAATTTATTACAATATTTTACTACTAGCCTTTATATTACAATTGCTAGTCTTTATTAGAAAGCATGGCCCCTAAGACTACATTGCTACAGTTACCCAAGCCTACCCACGTTTCAATTTCTTTTTCCTCTTTTAGCAGTGGAGTCATGAATTCATGGCCTTGGGTGTCTTAGGAAAGCATTCTACCACTTAAGCCAAGTCTCCAATTCTTGCCTTAGTTATTTTTCTGACCGGGTTTCACACATTTAGCCTGTCTTGAACCAAGATCCTACGGTATTTCAAGCATTACCAATTACAGATTGAGATTATAGATAGGAACTACCTGGCCCTCCCTGTTCTTTGAGATAGGATCTCAATAGCTTTATTGCCTAGACCAGCCTCCAACAGTGATTCTCCTATCTCTGCCTCCTACTTAGATGGGATTATAGGTATAAGCCACCAAGCTGCTTTGCTGTGTCCCATTCTAACGTCTCTACTGAGTTATGAGACATTGTCACCCCTTGATCAATTCACAAGCCCCCAGCATTTCTAGGTGAGAACTTCTCCCCACCCCCACCCCCCATTCCTACAGAGAAGATGCTTGTGAAGCGGTATATTAGAGGAGACACTAGTTAAGTTTGGCCTCTGAAAATATTTCTCAATTGTTCGGGCAGTAACAGCTAGCTTGATAACAGATTAGCATGTCTCTGATTTATAGATACCTGATAATCAACTTAATTACTCTTCGAAGTGCCCTAATCCACGGAGTTCAATGACCTGTTTTTGAGATATTTGTACCATTTCCAAATCATAGCTGTGTCAACATTATCTTTTGTGAATCAGTAGTATGTGAATCTATCTTTAGGATAGTCACCTATTCTGCATCTAAACTTTATTGCTTAAAATATGTTATATAAAGCAATAGCCATATTTTCATCATTTCTGTTGTTGTTATTGTTTGATAATTTTTTGTTTGTTTGAATTTTGGGGGCAGTGCTGGGGGATGAACTCAGTCTCATACCTGCTTAGCAGGCACTCTACCATCTGAGCCATGCCTCCAGTCATCTACTGTTTCTTTCTTATCTGTAATGTAATGTAATGGCAGAGAGAGAAGAAATGTTCACTCTGTCCATAGATTTTAATCTGCTAACAAGACTCTGAATAGGTTAGAAACAATAGCAAAGCGAGATGGTCTTTACCTATCTGAGATTCCACAGGAGTCTATCTGGAGGTCACTGAAGTTCCCGAGGGATCCCTGCTGGACAGCAATCAGATCGACCTCTCTGTCATTGATGGAGATGAGCCGCATGCACCCCTGAAACCCAGCAAGTGGGCTGCGGCATCTGGATCCAAAGCTTTTGTCCGGACAACCTGATTTTAAAAAGCAAGATGGAGATGCACCGTAATGAACCTGAGTAGAGTAGAGCATCATGGGAGAATTCATTAATGAAAACAAATGGAAAAAAACAGATATTTGATTACTTGCTGCCTTCCAGGAGACAAATACACCCAGGTGCTGCAGTCCCTATGAGTTTCATCCAAACTCCAAATTACATTTCCTACAAAGTACTGCTTTCTATATTTCTGTAGGGCTTACAGGAAGTCATCAGAGTTATAATAATCATGAGCCACTCTACTAGACTGACCCAGACTTAGAAATATGCATATGAGGTCCAGAATTCTAGACATGCCAGCCAGTAGTATAAAACTTTATAGAACTGAAATATGGAAAGCTTAGTCTTTTGGCTAGGAAAACTAAAGACAAAAGGGTGGAAATGTGCATTAAAAATAAGAAGAGCCAGGCACAGGTAGCTCACATCAGCAATCCTTAGCTAATCTGGAGGCAGAGATGGGAAGACCACGGTTCAAAACCACCCTTGGTCCAAAAATCCAATTAACCTGCAGAGAGCAGGAAATGGAGGTGTAATTCAAGTGGTAGAATGGGAAAAGCCTTTAAAGGAAAGCATGAGGCTCCAAAGCCTGAGTTCATGCAGAGAGAGAGAGAGAGAGAGAGAGAGAGAGAGAGAGAGGAAGAGAGAGAACGAGAGAGGCAGAGACAGAGATAGATACATCAATAATGATGAAATCCCTTTGTATTTACAGCTAGTTATATGAAACAGAAGAAATAACCAACTACTGATTTAATCAAGCCCTGATTTTCTCCTACATAGAAAAGTTACATAGACATACATTCATACAAATGGTTAAGTTTCAAAAATATTTCATTCCTTGATTTTCCTTAGTCTCTCTTCATAAAAGAATGCTCCTCTTACAGATTTTTCTATAATTAAAGCTTGTTCTAATTATTTAAATAATGAAGAAATAGAATATTAACCATTATTGTCTGCATTTAATGATGTTCTAAATGTTTATCCAAGTGAAATAAATAATTTTATGGAGTCTGAACACATCTATTACTCTTACATATTTTTCATTAATCTTTCTTTGCTGGTTATGGTTGTCAAACACTATTACAATTTCACAGAATAATAAACGAATCAGCAACCTCTGAATTCTTGTATGCTAGGTTTCCTACCTGGGAATTATCATTACAGTTAAATATTTTGACTAAGAATATTTTGTCCTTTTATTCTTTGTTCTTTATTTCCCAACAAAATCCATTTACAAGTGAAAGCCAGTACTATTCAAAATTACTAACAAGCGCATTAAAATACTGTTCAGTATATTAAGGACAGGCAATCATTGCATGTTGAATATTGATGCATTGTACATAATATTCCATATATTTCCAGTACTTAAGATTCTTCTGACTTATAGATGCTGAATGTCATAATCTTAATGCATTTTCCAGATGACTTATTAACCGGTTAAGAATATCAGGATATGGGGTTGGAGGCATGGCTCAGGTGGTAGAGCTCCAGCCACTGAGCAAAAAGCATCAGATACTGAGTTTTAGTCCTGGTATCAGAGCCTCCCCAAAAAAGAATATCAGGATTAAAGTGAAAGGATAAATGTTTGATAATATTTGGCACCAACTATTGATTGATTGGCTGATCTGCACCAGTACTGGGGCTTGAACTCAGTTTCTCATGCTCTCAGTTTTTTTGTTTATGTTGTGTTGTGTTTTGTTTGTTTTTCTCACAGAGGTGCTCTGCCACTTGAGCTACAGCTCCATTTCCAGTTTTTTTTCTTTTGCTAGTTAATTGGATATAAATCTTTGTGACTTGTTTGTTTTTGAACTGCGATTCTCACATCTCAGCCTCCTAGGAGCTAGGATTACAGGCGTGAGCCACCTGGCTAGACGTAATCATTAGATACCAGAAATACAAACAAACTCTGCTAATCTCCTTTTCACCAGGCAATGTTACCTAACGCATCTCAAACTATTTCCAAATGAGACAATACGCCAATGGGAAACAAAATTAGGCAAACTCAGTCACAAAGCAAATCCTTCCACTGTCCAAACCAACCACAGTGAGATCATAATACATATCATACTCCTAGCTGGGATGTTCAACAAAGAAGAAATGCTAGAAATAGAGCGAGGGTTCAACCTGGTGAGTCTCATTAGTCATTAAAGAGGCAGACAGAAGTTAATAGCACGCAATAGCAGAGGGAAGTTCAGTACTCAACCCCTTAGAGAAGTAAGTTTGAAAATAGGAAGGTTCTGGAGAATATTTAATGCAGAATTAATGGAGGGGTCCATTACCAGAGGCAGGCAGCATGTTAAACACCTCTGAGGATGACAGATACATTATCTCCGTGTGTACCCGACAGGAGGTGTGGAGGCAGACAGCATGGAGACAAAGCTCATCGCTGATTGGGTAATGCTTACTTTACCCAAGAGAGGAGGGGTGGGAAATTCTACACACACCTCGCAGCATGTGTTTTCCCAGTGTGTCATTGCACACTCTGTGTATGCATAGCTCAAAGACTCCATGGGGGAATGGACAGAAATGATACACTCAGCCACGCTCTGTCTGGAGAACTCTGATTTCATAGGTGTAAGTCACCAATGATAAAGGCTGAGCACAATGTGCCACGTGGCTGTCAGTGGGAGGTGTTGGATGACTCAGGAAGAATTCGTGTGGCCTGCAGTTCTGATGGCACATGAGTGGCCCCCAGGTGCCAAAGCACTGCCACTGGAAAGACTCTAAGAGAGGAGGCAGACCTAGGCTGTTGGAGGAGATCAGCCCTCTCCAGGGAAGCAAGCAGCAGGTTAGCAGCGCTGTATTCTACTCAGATCATTGAAAATTTGCAGCTGAATTCAGACCGAAGCAAAGGAGAAGTGACAGGAAATGTCTCTGACTGAACCTGGGATTCGTTTTTACTTGGAGATAAATTGGCTAAAGAATTAAATGTCTGAAACCTGCGTTCTGCCTAAGCAATCTAGATCCTGACAATAAAAGGCACTGTTGTCCACACAAAACAAATGATCTGTGTGTGTGTGTGTGTGTGTGTGTGTGTGTGTGTGTGTGTGTGTGTGTGTGTGTGTGTGTGTGTGTGTGTGTGTGTGTGTGTTGGTACTGAGGCTTGAACTCAAGGCCTGGGACACCATCTCTTAGAAATTTTTGCTCAAGTCTGGTGCTCTACCACTTGATCACAACTCTACTTCTGGCTTTTTGCTGGTTAACTGAAGATAAGAGGCTCTTGGACTTTCCTGCTTGGGCGGGCTTCAAACCATGATCCTCAGCTCTCAGCTTCCTGAGTAGCTAAGATTAGAGGTGTGAACCACCAGTGCCTGTGAATAAATGGTTTTCTATGGTATCCAGGTGCTATAATTTGCCCACAACCTGGAGGAAGGACACAAGACTTTCAGCTGACAGCTGCAGCCAACCAATCAGAGCCTCTATGTCAGTTTAAGGGACGCAATGCTGTTCCTTCGCTCAACATGCCTCTGCTCAAGGTCCCAGGAGGCCTTCCAGGGAAAGGTGATGTGTCCATCTGTAACCTTCTGTCTTGAATATTCCAGGATTTCTAGCCTCAATGTCTTAATGAGTGGGTTTCCAGGAAGACAAGTGCAGAGCTGGTCCCAGCCCTAGAAACAGTGGGACAGTCTAGATCTTGCAGAACATGTGTTAAATAGCCTTTGAAGCTGGAGTTTTCTTGTGGAACTCTTTGAGGTGCATATAAATAGCTACCAAATTATAAAGAACAGGAAATGAAAAAGAAACTCCAGATTCAAGCGAGATCAAAGAATATGTCTTTGGAGGGACACACATGCACAATAATCTATTCTTTCTTAAGCAGGGGCAGGCAGGTCTGGGTGAATGCTTAAAATGATTATTAATGTTCATTCCTTCAAATGTTCATACAGCGTAAGAGAGTGGACACTAGCTATGGGATATACAGAAATTCTCTGTGTGGCACTGCAATGTTTTCAGCAAATCTTAATCTATCCAAAATACTTTCAGAACAATATAGTGTATAACATATGTATCATAATAAAAACATGAGTCATATGTGATATATTTTACTATAAAAGATTACAGTACAAGTAAAAGCGATCACCAGAAAAAAATAATTCTTCCTAAAATAGCTAAGTACTGCTACAATCCAAACATGAAAGATTGAAAAAGACTTCAAGAATGAGAATTCCATTTTCATGATTTATAAACACTTTTCTCCAGTCTTCTATTTTTTTTTTAAATTTTGCATCATTTAACACTATGCCTGTAATTTTTTCCTTAGCTCTTTTAGTGCTTCTAAATCTTTTCTTGTGAAATGAAATCTCTTGGTTAAGTTGCTCAATGTATCATAGTATTGATTAAAAGAATGTGTTCCGTGGCTAGCTATAAAATCTATCATAAATTCTGAAAGAACTTGATTCAGAAATGAACAAACTTTAGTCAAAGAAGACGCTATCTCTTTTAATACTGTAGCCCTTTGCATGGTAATGGATTATGAATGTATTTCACTATGGTTCATTTGTTTGCTTTTAAGTTCTGGTGAAGATTCATGGACAAGGTACTTAGGATCAATTCTTGGGAAATAATTTGTATTTTATTGGCAGATACTAAAGACTGAATTCCTTGTTTCAAATGTAGAAGTGATATTAGAATGAAACAACCATTAAAAGGCAATGAAACAAAACCCAAACAACGATCACACAAGAAATACCCAAGTGTGAATAGAAACATCTAAGGACTAACAGTTTCAAACTTCATTCCAATTGTCAAAGAACTTTCTGTCTTAATTTTCCAGTGGTAAAGATGTGTTTCCATCTCTCTAGCTTCCTTTCCCAAACATGCACAGGGCAGGTAAATGCTTCCTTTGTTCTTTTCTCCGAGGAAGATGGCCGGATGTTGAAAGCCTATGTACATTTCATCAAAAATGTATCCATGTGTTACTGCTTAGCAGACAAGAGGTTGCTATGGCTAATTAAGTTAAATTATTTGTTCATTGGCATAATATTTGCCCATCTGCACTGGATGGTGGGTAAAGCAGTAAGAAGGCTCTAGAGGAGCTACGAGGCATGAACAAGGAAATAAGACAATAAAATCAACCCATAAAATCAGGAGATCATCTACAAGAGTCATTGACCATTAGGAAGACAGAACAAGATTTGAAGGTAAGAACTGGAGAAAGTGAGCCCACTTAACACTATCGAAATTGTACATTTAAATAAGCCGGCCTCGGAGGAATGCATTTGCGTTTATGCTTTGTCATCTTGAGCCACGCAACATTCCCACATGGAAAAGTGGTTCCTCTGGGGTTAGTATTGGTTCAAGCAGGGGATTTTCTTAAGCCATAGGAGTGGGAACTGCAAATACAGCCCAGTCACCCATACGGACTGACCCTACTTTTTTTCTTACCTCCAAAATAATAGGTGCCCGCTGAGTATATCTGCTCAGGCCCCAGTGAAGGAGAAGCCGGGGTCACAAGGCTGTCTACCACCACACTCAGGTGATTCCTTTTAGCTGACACTGAGACAGAATGCCACTGCCCATCATTCAATCCGGCGCCTGAAGAAGAAGAAGAAAGAGTTAGAGACAGCTCTCAACAGTCAACCCTGACATAGTGGAAGAAGAGCCATCTGTACATCACCCAAATTAGCTTTAGCATTGTCATCTCCAATACTCATATGTTGGGGATATGTTTCAAAACACCAGCAGAGGCCTGTTACCCTATGTATACTATGGGCTTTTTTCCTCTATACACACACATCCATGATAGTTTAGCCTAATTATTCAGTAGGCTGAGATCTAGAGGACCCCGATTTGAAACCAGCCAAAGCAGGAAAGTCTGTGAGACTCTAATTAACCACCAGAAAGCTGGAAGTGGAGCTGTGGCTCCATAGTAGAGTGCTAGCCTTGAATGACAAAGCTAAGGGACAGCACCCAGGCTTTGAGTTCTAGCACATACAAAGAAGTTTAATTTATAAATTAGAATGGTAAGATATTAACTATAGTTAAGAATAAAATAGAGTAATTTTAACAATTTACCATAATAAAATGACTTAAAACATTATTTCTAGACTTTTACATTAATCTTTTTTGGTGGGGGAAGGGAGAGTCAGTCTTGGGGCTCGAACTCAGGCCCTGAGCACTGTCCCTGAGCTTTTTTGCTCAACGCTAGTGCTCTACCATTTGAGCCACAACTCCACTTCTGGCTTTTTTGATGGTTTATTTAGAGACAAGTCTCACAGACTTTCCTGCCTGGGCTAACCTCAGAACTCAGCTTCATGGGTGCCTAAGACTACAGACATGAGCCACCGGCACCCAGACCCATACAGTATTTCCAGAACACAGGTGAACACAAGTACCTGAGACCTTGGAAAGTGGGACCCAGATTAGGGGTTCAAAGTGTTATTAATTCTACTAAAACCAATTTCTAGTCCCTCCTGACCTTCCTCCCGCTAAATGGATGCATTTCATTGTGACACCTTGCAGAAGGGGCGGTTCCTGCTATGCCAGCGCCAGGAGTCCATGAGATTACGTGAGATTTCACCCTCAAAGGCAATCCTGCTGTCAAGAGGCTCTGGGGCTGAATGCTGGAGCATCTCCATGGTGAATCTGCCAGTCAGGGGCTCATCTGCTGAATATTTAACTCTATGATTATGCTGATCAAATCAGTAAACAAAGTATAAGCACTCTATTAAACACCAAGAGCCTCTTTTCTGATATTATATGTGATTTCTTGTATTCCCTTGAGCTAGTTTCTACCACGTGTGTTCACATTGAAAAATGCATCAAAGCACTGTTGGGTAATCACATTTACTTTAGCACTAGAAATGATCACAAATATTAGCCAGATCATGGAAGCCCATTTTTATATCACCTCCATTAAAAAAAAGAAGAAGTAGACGAAAGGAGGAGAAGGAAGGAGAAGAGGAGGATGAGGAGGTAAAGGAGGAGAACAAAAAGGAGGAGGAGGAGGAGGAGGAAGAGGAGAAGGAGAAGGAGGAGGAGGAGGAGGAGGAGGAGGAAACAGAGAAGAGGGAGATGGGAGAAGATGGGAGAAGAAGAAGAGGAGAAGGAGGAGGAGGAGGAGGAGGAGGAGGAGGAGGAGGAGGAGGAGGAGAAGAAGAAGAGGAGGAGGAGGAGGAGGAGGAGGAGAAGAAGAAGAGGAGGAGAAGGAGGAGGAGGAGGAGGAGGAGGAGGAGGAGGAGGAGGAGAAGAAGAGGAGGAGGAGGAGGAGGAGGAAGGAGGAGGAGGAGGAAGGAGGAGGAAGGAGGAGGAGGAGGCGGAGGAGGAAGGAGGAGGAGGAGGAAGGAGAAGGAGGAGGAAGGAGGAGGAGGAGGAAGGAGGAGGAGGAGGCAGAGGAGGAGGAGGAGGAAGGAGGAGGAAGGAGGAGGAAGGAGGAGGAGGAGGCGGAGGAGGAGGAGGAGGAAGGAGGAGGAAGGAGGAGGAGGAGGCGGAGGAGGAGGAGGAGGAAGGAGGAGGAAGGAGGAGGAGGAGGAGGTGGAGGAGGAGGAAGAGGCAGAGTAGAGGAAGAGTATGAAAAGACAAGAAGGAGAGAAATGAGATCCAATCTCAGTTTGGCTTGTGAAAGAGAGTGGAAAGGACTTGAAAACTGATTTGCGAAATGCAGACCAGATTCGTTCAGACATTTTTCTAGGGTAAGTTCCAAAGAGATGTCTGAATAAAATGATATAACCTTGATAGAATAAGATCAGACTAAAATAAATCAAATGCCCCCAAATTTCCACCAGTTTCCTTCAGGAGGCCACACATGTGTGTATTGTGTTCGTCTTCCCACCACCGTCCTAAATTCTCTTCTCTCAGCCTCGTGACTCTTCTGTTTTTGTTTATCTTGGACTTTTCCTTAGTGTTTTGTGGTTGCTTTTTTGTCAGTCACAGGGCTTGAACTCTGGGCCTAGGCGCTGTCCCTCAGCTCTTCAGCTCAAGGCAAGTGCTCTACCACTGGAGCCACAGCACCACTTCTGGTTTTCTGGTGGTTTATTGGAGATAAGAGTTTCACAAGCTAGGAGCTGGGAAGGTGGCTCAGTGGTAGAGTGCTTGTCTTGCATGCTTCAGGCCCTGGGTTCGATTCCTCAGCACCACATAAGCAGAAAAAGCCGGAAGTGGTGCTGTGCTCAAGTGGTAGAGTGCTAGCCTTGAGCTGAAGAGCTGAGGGACAGTGCCCAGGCCCAGAGTTCAAGCCCCACAACCAACAAAAAAAAAAAAGTTTCACAAGCTGGGTGCCGATGGCTCACGCCTGTAATCCTAGCTGGGTGCCGATGGCTCACGCCTGTAATCCTAGCCACTCAGGAGGCTGAGATCTGAGGATTGCTGTTCAAAGCTAGCCTGAGCAGGAAGTCTATGAGATTCTTATCTCCATTAAATCACCAGAAAACCAGAAGTGGCACTGTGGCTCAAGCAGTAGAGCATTCGCCTTGAGCTGAAGAGCTGACGGACAGTGCCCAAGCCCAGAGTTCAGGCCCCACGACTAACCAAAAAAAAAAGAGTTTCACGGACTTTCCTGCCAGGGCTGGCTTTGAACCTCAATCCTCAGATCTCAGCTTCCTTAGTTTCTAGGATTACAGGTGAGAGCCATGGGCACCTGGCTTCAATGTTACTTCTATTCACCACTAACACGATTGAAAGCATCTCTGTGTATATATGTGTACTGGGACTTGAACTCAGGACCCAGGTGCTATCCCTGAGCTTTTGTCCTCAAGGCTGGTACTCTACTGCTTGATTTACAGCTCTACATCTGGCTTTTTGCTAGTTAATTGAAGAAAAGAGTCTCACAGACTTTCCTGCCCCATTGATCTTTGACTTAGATCCTCAGTTCTCAGCCTCCTGAGTAGCTTAAACTATAGGCGTGAGCCACTGGTGCCTGCTTGACATTTTTCGTTTGGTGCCTGGGGTCCAACCCAGGGCCTGGACCTTCCAGACAAGCACTCAACCACTGAGCTGCATCCCCAAATCCAAAAGTATGTTGTTGATAGAAGATGAAAATAATAATTGCATGGAGCTATTATTCATACAAGGTATCGCATGCTTTCTTTGTATTATATCACTTAATCTTTAGTACAACTATTATTTTCCTCATTTTAAATGTGAAAAAAATGGATCTCAGGGAGGGTGCACAGTTCCCTAAGGCGTATCTAGTCAGTGAATTGCAGAAATTACACAGAACCCGAGTCTGACACCAACACTTGCAACTGCCTGCTAAGCAGGTGGTTCTTTACTTTTATTTCATCTTTAACTTTGAAATGTAAAATAAAAGCAGCTCCCATTCCTGGAACACAGGCTCGTGGATGTCAGGGGTTCCTTGTGTTGTAAGTAGGTAAGAGCTCAGAGGATGGGGCTTGGTGTTATCTGCTTGGAGCAACCTCTCCAGGTCCCAACACTCAAGGTCACCTTGGGGCTGTGATGGACTGTGTGAGAGGAAATCAAGACGACACTCGGAGCTTATGCAAGCACAGACAAAAAGCAAGGCCACTGCATGAATCACAAAATTACCAAACCAGGTGCTCATGGCTCACTCCTGCAATCCTAGTTGATCATCAAGAGGCTGAGATCCGAGGATCACAGTTTGAAGCCAGCCCCGACAGAAAAAAAAAAAATCTGGGAGTGGGAGACGCATTTCCAATTAACCACCAAAAAATAAAGCCACAATTGGAGCTGTGTCTCGAGTGACAGGGACCCAGCCCTGAGTAGAAAAGCTAAGGGAGTTCAAGCCCCAGTATCAGAGTGTGCAGACACACACACACACACACACACACACACACACACACACACACACACACACACACACACACACACACACACACACACACACACACACACACACACACACACACACACACACACACACACACCAAGCCTCTCCCTTTTCTGAATAATATAAATTGCCACTAAATTTCTTTTCTACTTACAACTTTAGCCTCCTCCCATTCCTTCATCCTTCCAGATAACTTAGAAAGATATCTAATGGTAGTATTACATCACTCACCACCTGAGGATATTTATCTGATTGCAAGTGTTTCTTCCTTGAAATGTGCCCCCAAACCAGTAATCACCTCTAAAAAGCATTCCTTTGCATTGGTTGGGACAGGCCCGGGGGTTCATCTTGTCCTAGCAGACAATAAACCAAAGGAGTTCACACTCCAGATTGGTTCACTGTGGTCTTTGGCTGGAGAACAATGGCAGCTACAAATGGAAAAAAGGGGGGGTAATAAACAGAAGTGTTTGTGATCTCAGGCAGTGGAAAGGGCAGAATTGTGTTCTAGAGCCTTCCATCGCTGCCTGCTTCTGGTCTCTGGCTCAAGCCCTATAAACACACACAAAAATACAGCAGGAGGAAGAAAAAAGGTTTCTATCTCCTCTCTCGTACATAATCTCCGGTACAGTCCTAAATTGCTACAGAGCATTGCGCCAGCTTAGCTGCGGCCACTCGCCCATAACACTGCAGCAAGCGTCCAGAGGGGAAGATGAATAAAGAAAAAATAAACCTGCCACCTAGGGCAGGTTTTCCCAAAAGGTGCAGAAGGCAATTAAATGTGGGCCATTACTCAAATGGCAACCAAAGAGGCTCATGCCCGTTTTAGGGGCCTAAAAGCACCAGAAATCCCCACATCTGCTAACGACAGTCGCTAACTGGAATTAAGGGTCTCCATCACCAGATAGCCCTTGTCAAGGTGAAATACAGAGTCAATGGAGCCCATTGCTTTTGTGGAGAGCTGGGGTTTCAGGGGTGACAGGTTTACAGTCCGTAAGGCAGGAAGAGTCCAGTGCAGGCAGGGAAGAGAATTGAAAGATGGCTTCATGGGGGGGGGGGGGGGGGAGGAACCAGACCAAAAAGTCTAGTGGGATTGCCAGGGGCGGGAGAATTTCCAGTGTCCAGGAAGTGAAATCGTGGAGAAGCAGCTCAGTCACCACCAGGGCGCTCCTGCCAGGCTGTGGCATGGGAGTGAAAGGCTTGCTCAGAGACCTGAAGCTCATCCCCAGGTAAAAGCTGCAGTAGAAGCCAGGCCACAGGTGATCCGCTCCAGTAATCCTAGCTACTCAGGAGGCTGGGCTCTGAGGATCACGGTCCAAAATCAATCTGTTTAGGAAAGTTCTCGAGACTCTTATCTCCAATAAACTACCAAAAAGCCAGAAAGAAAAAGAAAAGAAAAAGTAAGGAAAAGAAAAAGAGAAAAGCTAAGGGATAATGCTCAGGCCCTGAGTTCAAGTTCAAGTACTGGTGCGGGTGTGTGGGCACACACACACACACACACACACACACACACACACACACACACAAAGTTGTAATCATCGAAATGCTAAAGTCAGAACAGAAACCTCTAATATGACTGAAGAATTCAGGCTTTAGAAAGAAAATATAATCGTATTGTTCATTAGTTCCTTCATTCCATCCGAATGGTTTCTGCTTTGACATCTATAAAGGTGAAAAGGATTGAAAATAATTTGTGTCATGAGGGATTTTAGAGGACTGTTAATATGTTTCATGATTTAGGCTTATACAATATCATTAATATTTCAGAGATAATTTGGTTTGACACGATATTTTTGAATAATTGCAAATGACAATTTGTAAAAATGTACATCACATTAAAAATTTAGGCGAATAATTCAAACATTTGCATAATTCAGTTCCTTCTCAATACCATTTAATTTCTTTTCAATTGTCAAAGTTCCAGAAATGTTGTCTTTCAGATTTTTAATGTTTTAGTAAATTGTATTTCCAATTGGTATGAAAACTTAAGCTGTCCTTACATAGAGGAAAGATTTAGTATAGTATGATACCAATCAATCAGTAGGTATATGGCATTTTATCCAAATGATTGCAAGTCAGGACACAATAAAGACACCTGCCTATCCATGCTCATTGCAACACTAGTCACTATCGCCAAGCCAAACCATGAAAATAGCCCAGATGTTTTATGACTGATCAATGGATCAAAAGAATGTGTTATATATTTATACAAGGGAATTTTATTTATCCACCAGAGAGAGTAATACTATGTCATTCACTATGAACAGGAAATAACAACATTGGGTGAAATAAGCCAACCTCAAAGAGACAAAAGATATGAGTTTTCTCTTACACGTGGAAGTTAGAACTTAAATAGAAACATATTTGAGAATACATTCAGAACCAGAAGCATATATATCCATATCTATATCTATATCCCATAGAGAGAGAAAAACACACAGAGATATATCTATATACAGATCTGTGTATAGTACATTGTGTACAGTACACATATCTGTGTATAGTAAATAATATATATGTATAGGTATATTTATCTATATATATACATATATATACATATAGGTGTGTGTGTGTGTGTATATACATATAGTATATATCTGATGTGTAGTACCCATAGGGGTAGGCTTCCATGGTATAGCCTCTCTGAATGATCAACATACAGTCCCACATGAATACCAGGAAGCTCAAATACATCTTGCTTAAAAGCAATAGGGCTTAGGGAGGAAGAGTGAACAAATGGAGAAAGGAAAGGTAGGCAAATAGAGCCATTAATACTCAATGTATACATCTGAAAACAAAGTGATGGGTAGGGCTGGATAGACGGGGATGGGGGGATAAAGGCAGGGTGACCCTGACCTCAACGCACTGTGCACATGAATGGACATGTTAAATTGTAACACCTTGGGCAACTCATGGGAGAGAACAATTCAAAAGTCATTTTAATAGAACAGCTGGTTTAATGATTAAATGTAAGTGAAATTCAAATGGAAGAAATCTATCACTTAAGTAGGTTTGTTTTTTTTTTTGCAAAGACAAAATGGACTTGCTTCACTGAAATTAGCACAAAAATATATTTTTGGAAAGAAAACAGTGAACATGAGGGCAGGGAGAGTCTGTAAGTAAAAGCTGGCTTCTGTTGTCTGAAGTATAACAAGATGGCTACCTTAGCACTACTATTTGGTCTAGGTTCTTTATTATTACCTCTGGAAATAATTACAGCCACACACTATCAGAATGGATTGTTCTGCATATAGTTTTAAACAGCCACTCAGAGATTTCCAAATCACTCAGAGCACTGTATGCAGAGTTACACCTAGTAATTTATGAGCTCTATGTTCTGGGGACATGGTTAAAAATAACCTTGCTGCTGGTGCCAGGCACTGGTGGCTTATGCCTATCATCTTAGGTACTCAGGAGGCTGAGATCTGAGGACTGTGGTTTGAAGTCAGCCCAGGCAGGAAAGTCTATGAGACCCTTATCTCCAACAAGCCACCAAAAAGTCAGACGTGGAGCTGTGATTCAAAGTGGTTTAGTGCAAGTTTGGGGCAAAAAAACGCTCAGGGACAGTACCCAGGCCCTGAGTTCAAGCCCCAGAATTGGTACAAAATGAAACAAAATAAAATAAAAACTAGGGCTGAGAAGGTGGCTCAGTGGTAGAGCGCTTGCCTTGCATGCATGAGGCCCTGGGTTCAATTCCTCAGCACCACATAAGCAGAAAGAAAATAAAAGCCGGAAGTGGCACTGTGGCTCAAGTGGTAGAGTGCTAGCCTTGAGCTGAAGAGCTGAGGGACAGCGCCCAGGCCCAGAGTTCAGGCTCCACGACCGGACCCCCCCCAAACAAAAAACAAAAAAAATCCCAAATACTAATAAAATAAAAACTAGCTTCATGGGGTAGACTACAGTAGCTTTTTACTGAAGCAGTTTCTTTAAGATGTTGAAAATTAGCCTACAACTACTTCGGAGGAGGTCAAACACACCACAATATACTACATGTTAACGGCATGCTTATCATCTTAAATCCTCTTTTTAGGAACTTATTAATGATTAAAGTGACACTAATTAATTTATTTCCTTTTGTTAAGCCTGCAAATCTACCACGTGTGGATGATTACCTAAGGTAGACCTTTCTAAAGTTATCATTAATACTGAACTCTCACACTAAATCTGCAATAATATGTGAACAACAACAGACAGATACATAAATAATAGGCATTTGAGTTGGGCACTGGTGGCCCACACCTGTCACCCTACCTAGTCAGGAAGATGAGATCTAAGAACTGTAGTTCGAGGCCAGCCTGGGCAGGAAAGTCAGTCAGATTTTTATCAGAGCCAATTAACTACCAAAAAAAGTTAGAAGTGGAGCTGTGGCTCAAGTTATAAAGCACTAACCTTGAGCACAAAAGCTCTGAATAGTAATTGGCACCAAAAATTTTTTTTAAAAAAATAGGCATTTGAATATCCATTTGTATACTTGTTTTTCTTACCCATTTTCACTATCTGTTAACATTATTTTCCCTTATCTGGGTCATATTCTATAAATTTTGATCGTAGTTAATGTAGAGGAGTAATACAATGTCATTTTTAAATTGTTTTTAAAGATCATTTATCAAATTAATGTAGCAATTTACCCCAATGTGACTCATACTGGATGAGCTTGAATGCTATTCTATATTGCCTAAAACTGTGATAGAGCTCCCTTGCCTAGAACTCTGAAAATTTAATGAAGAGATAGAAATATCCTTCACTCAAAGTTCCGACCTAGATTGGACATTAATTTTGCAGACAGCCATACAGTTGCCTTAATTATATTACTTCTAATGGCTCCAAAGATACTGCTTTGCCCTAAAAGTAAGTAAAGAGACTGAGAATCCACCAGAATCTATCTTCTTCCCAAACCTACTTCTGGAGGAATTTGAGGTACTGACTAGCCTGGAGTGGAGAGAGAGGATGATGGGTAAAAATTGATGCTTTCCATCTATACCATTTGGGGTAATAAGAACTGTGAAGGTTGGCGTCCTATTTAAAAGGAAATTGGAATCAACTTCCTCTAAGGAAGAATACTGATAATCTTATTAACTTCGGTCTACATTGATTAAACAAATATTAATATTTTTGAGGGAGGGTTATGCATATCACATTTACGGAGAGTGACACAGGAGATAATGAAATCTTTGGAATCCATATGTTTTGCCTAGGGGAGTACATTTATTACCTGCTGTGATGTCACTGGGTAATTTTCCTGGCTGGTGGAGATTCAACTTAAGTTTTCCATCACTGAGCAAGAGGAGGAGACTCCCAGAAACCACTTGAAGTTCACTGAACAGCAAAAGTCCTTCTGCATTCCAGGTGCGAAATTGAAAACTGGCGGAAACCCCTTCCTCTCTGGAAGAGGCTGGCAAGGTTAAGAAACTCCTGGAGCTCAGAAAAGTCACAGGCACAGACTGTGGTTGTGAACAAATGAATGACACATTTCCCTGAGGACAAAAGACAAGAAAGAAGAAAGGGGAGGGGGGGGGGGGGAGGGAGAGAAACTATCAGCCTGCTATTCATATTCCACTTGGAATTGAATTTAAAATATTGACTTTCTCCCAGATTTAAAACCACAAATATCACCATGAAGGTCTACTTCCATAAAGCTTCCATTTTTCAACTTTCTATTATTATTATCATCATCATCATCATCATCATCATCATCATCCTCATCCTCATTCTCATTTGCTAGAATTGGTATTTGAACTCTGGGCCTTGCATTTGTTTGGCTTGCTCTCTGCTGGCACTCCAGCAGTTGAGTCACACCTCCAGCCTAGCTTTGGGCTGGTTATTCTGCAAATGGATTTTTCTGCCCAGGCTGCCTTCAAACCACCATCCTCCGAGATTCATAGCTTCCTGCGTGGCTAGGATTACAGGAGTGAACCAGGAGCACACATGGCTCTCAACTCCCCAGCAAATGCAAGGCTCGTTTAGAAGAAGCAACACTGGAAGCAACACATTGGATCTTGATCAAACTAAGATATTTGGCTATATTATGATTCTGTTAAGTGAATTAACTTTGATTGTAAACAATTCCGCTGTTCTAATGGTTGAAATAACAAAGTCCTAAGAGGAGACAAGGCTCACTTTTACAATAACCCATACCATAAAGACAATGGTGAGGTCATCAAACCCAGGAAAAGCTCGGACTGGTCTTAGCCTCATTTGGAAGGCTGCCTCCTCCCTTCCTAAAGCGGAGGGGTGGGCTTCTCTTGAGAAGTTTCTGGACACTCAGATGTTAGATGAATTTCACGTCTATCTATTTATAATCCTGTTCCTTTTCCTTTCAATTTTTCCCTTTAATAAAAAAAAAAACACCTACTTTAAAAATCTTTCTGGCTGTGATGAGCATATAAACAATGCCAACTCACAGAGAATTCAGAATAAAATACTTTTTTTCAATAATAAATATTCTTGTGATGTACTTTGGGATTTGCTGACACAACAGGAGCTTAAAGATGCATATTCTGAATTTTAAGCAACCAAAGAAATTAATTAAAATCAATGTATGGCTCTGCATTTTTTGTTATTATAGGGAACTGCTGGGGAGTATGTTTCCCAGAATTGCCATCCATCCTTGTCTGCTTCTGAATATAGGTTAGCTGGAAGGAGAGCCACTGTGCCATACACCATAGATAGATAGATAGATAGATAGATAGATAGATAGATAGATAGATAGATAGATAGATAGACACATGCATGCATACATACATACATAATACATACATGGATATAGACATGTACATACATACATATATGGATAGATATAGATACGTGCATACATATATGATAGATAAATGCACACATACATACTTATATGGATGGATAGATAGATAGATACATACATACATATATATATGGATGGATGGATAGACAGGTATGTAGAGAGAGAGAGAGAGAGATACATACATACATACATATATGGATATATGGATAGAGAGCTAGCTAGATAGACAGATAGATGCATACATACATACACATATGGATGGATACATACATACATAAATATATGGATGGATGGATGGATGGATAGATATGTACATACATACATATATGGATGGATAGACAGACAGACAGACAGATAGATAGATAGATAGACAGACAGACAGATAGATAGATACGTACATACATACATATAGACATACATACATATGTACATACATACATATGTACATGGATAGATAGATACAGATATACATGGGTGGATGGATGGATGGATGGATGGATGGATGGAGAGAGAAAGAGATAGCTGTGTCCTTGTTCTTTCTCACTCTGTACCCATCCTTCCTCTCTTCCTCCAGAGAGCTGGCCTTGCTGAACCACAGTCATCCAGGCCCATCCTAGATGCTGAGCTTGGGACTCTCCGTGGGAACATGGGCAACAACTCCTAGAGATTCTCTCTGCAGAAAGCTTCCTTCATACACTGCAAGCACTACAAAGCCCAATATGTAGACTCACAGCATGGCTTCAGACAGAGTTAGTGACTTCCTGGGTCTCGCACATTCCCATGACAGGCCCCCACTTCCCAGCTCCACGTCCTAACACAGATTCCTAGCATACAACACACCTGCTACCGTTGGGTGCTCTAACCCAATTGGGTCACATTTAATTCTGTCACTCATCCACAACCTAGAATACAATGTAGTCTGAACAATGTTGCCATTTGGACAGATTAGCAGATACAATATTGAAACAGCCTATTCATTTATTATTTTAATTATAATAATTATTACTATAGTAATTATTATTAAGGACTATAGCAAAATACAAGAGCTTCTAACATCTCTCTCTAATACATATGGATGTTGCCCAATTTCAGAAACTCTTGTGTTTATCCAGTGAGTTGCTCAGGGAATATCTTATTAAGGAAATTACTGAGCAAAAGAAATTAGTCTCTTAGGAATAATAACATCACAGGAAAAAGTAAGATATTCACTGTTTTAAAAGTCACTTTGCTTCCTATGAAAATAATTATGGCTTGTGAATTCCTATTCCTTTAGCTAGAATTAATCTCCTATAGGCATATCGCCATCAGAGAAAAAAATAAGAAGAGCAATCCCCACGGCAGCATACCAAAAAAGAACAATTTCATTTGGAAAATGTACATGGTTTTACTCCCTCCCTCCCATGAAGGCTCTTTACCATAAGGATGATTTGGGGATCTTGTTGCTTGGCCAGATCGATGATATCCACGTCGTTATAATAGAGATTCTCTAAGCATCCATGAAAATTTTTATGCAAGAATGACACAGATTTTGCAGGTGCTGGAATCCCTCCGAAGCTGATCTTAGAAAGAAAAGTAGCATCAATAATATTGTTTAGTGATTTTTAGGATAATTATGATGAACAACTAGCCCTGTCATCAGCACACACAGAGCAAATTTCCATCAAGTCACTCTGGAAAAGAACAGAGACACGATTGTTTTTAATACCTAATGTTCACGCATGTAGCACTTATTGATACTAGAGTTTGACAATTCCTATAAGTTGTTCATCACATCTGTTTTGATATAGTACTTTCCCGGGGGAGGGGGAAAATGCATCTGTCTATCCAGGGTATGCAAAAATCTGTTCAATAATATCTTCATAATGATGATGATATTTCATTTTGAATATATTTTAGCATAATCAATAGTTGTCTTTGTATCAATTGTTAATGGATTAATTGAAAGTGTTCGTGGTTACAGTCTCCCTCATAAGTCTAAATATTGATCAGAAGCACCCTATAACACAAAGAAATCATAAAACATATCCTATATTTACTTGTAACAATGGGATCTCTTTCTGGGGGAAATTTCCTCCATGTGCAGCTCTAGGATTACATATCTCAGTTAAAAATTGACAACCGCATGCTATTGAATGATAAATTCACACATTTGTCACGAGGCCATCAATACGAATGCAATTATTGATCACCTTCGGATGAACGTAAGTTAGGCTAGCCAGCCCTATGAAGTGGAGGAGGGGGGAGGATGGGGGGGGGGGTTCCTCTAGCACAGAATCTCTGCTGGAAAGTTAAACTACACATCCATCATCAAAATCTCATCCTAAAGAAAATCTGTATTAATTGAAATGTAACCATCACACCTCATAATCAAGATCCAGGTAACTGAGGTCTCCCTGTGCATGAAAACGACTCTTGTGCTCATCCACTGTGAAGTTGACCTGTTTGCCCCGTCGCTGAATGAGCACACTATGCCAGTGCTGGTCATCGAGCAGGCTGCCCAGGGTGAGATTGGTTGGAGAGTGAGTAGAGGGAAGTTTAGCTTCACCTAGGAAAGGATGGGGAAAAGACAGCATCGTTATTCCCAGGCGACACTGCCCTGCGGCATCTCATAGTAATTGCAAACAGGGAGCCTCGGTGTAACAGTCTCTAGACCTGGTTGTAATCCCTATCACTGTTAATTCCTTTTATTATCATTACCAATGGTGCGGCCATTGTCTATGTAAATTTCATCTTTGCTACAACCTCATTATTTTTACTACTGCAGTATTTTTCAATGACCCATGTCATTCTTTATGATGCTAGAAAATAGCCATGTCACTCTCTCCGAGAGAGAAGAGCCAAGGAGAGGCCTGTACCATTCCCAACATAGGAAACATTTCGACAAGAACGAGGAATACAGTCATACAGGCAAGCCCTGGGATCTGAAAATAAGATCGCGGTAGTGCCGAAGAGAATAAGCTCTGAATGCATATGGTTTTCTAAGGGCTGAGTTAATGGTTCGATTTTCGAGCAACCCACCAAAGAGTTTTACCTGCATTGATGAGTAAAAAAAGCCTTCCTCCTCTCAGCTCCAGTGTGATGGAATCTCCACCGGGCCCTGCTCTGTGGAGCAGGATCCCAGCACTCTGCATGGTTTTGAATTTCAAAGAAATCGTATCTTTCATGGGACTCAGAGATTTTTGATTGAATCTGTAGCTCAGGAAACTTTTTCCATCAAGATCAACCACCTCTGATCCTAGAGGCAAAGAGAGTAAAGGTCATTCGAAGGACAAATATGCTTTCATTAAAGCATTTTGAGTCTGTGTCTATGTTTGTGTGTCTATCTGTGGACATGTGTGTCTGTGTATACGTGTATTATATGAGTATGAGTGTGGGGGCATGTATGTGTATATGTAGGTGGGTATGTGTGTATGCCTGTGTAGGGGTATGGACACACAAATTTGTGTGTGCATGTGTATATACATGTCTGGGCATGTGCATTGTGTACATGTATGCATGTAAATTGTGTAATGTGTGTGTGTACATGTATACATACACAAACACATGTTTGTGTCTGTATGTGTGTATGTGTGTATATATGTGTATGTATATGTACGTATATAACCACCACGTATATGATCCTATTGAAACCCCAAGTTGATTCTAGCTTCGTTTTTATTAACTAATTACAAATTTTAATTATTTATTAATTTCATTATAGAATTCATGACCTAAAATATTTTTAGATATACACCTCACTTTTCTTTTATACTGTTAAAGACTATATTTCTTATTCCATTAAAAAGGAAGTCAGAAAAAAATGGCCATAGTCAATGTACGACAAATTACATTTTAACAATCAATATTTGAGCAACATTCATGAAAGTAATTAAAGGGGCTCTTTTTGCTTCAGAAAAAGCAATGGCGGTATCTGAAAATTCTTTCATCCATGTACTAGATCACTCTCTCTCACACACACACACAAATATATATATACACACACACAGACACAGACACAGACACACACACACACACAAACACACACACACACACACACACACATACACATACTCTCAACTGGTAAAACTCCATTTCTAGTACCCATTAAGCCACCCTGTATTCTGTCTTATTATGTAATTCTCATGATTAAGGAACCATAGTCAAGGGCAATGCCATTTCTTGCCTTCTCAAGGGCATCATTGGAAAGACATTTAGCTTAATGATATTGTAAGGTTTATTCTGCTGCGTTTTATGTCATAACTGGGACACTGACATGTTTTCTCAGCTTTCTGACAGCGCCTTCCCTACTCGTTGTCAAGATCGCACCAGTTCATCTGAAAGAAGATGTCATGTTACACTCGTGCCATAATAGCACGTTTGTCAAAATCAGTTGCGCCCTGAATTACACACACACACACACACACACACACACACACACACACACACGAGTCCAAAAAGAAAAAGAAAAAAATGCTCAGAATACTTAGGAACCCAAGTAGCATTTTCTACATTTTACAGATCAAAGAATTTTTTTTCTTTAAGATAATTACTCTTGAGTATATATTTATGTAATAAGAGCAGAGGTTAAAGAATCCCAATAAAATGTGAATCAATGTTTCTGCTGGTAAGCTAATTTCTTCCAGTCCACCCACTAACATGACAGCGTTCAGCTCAACACACATGACCATGACTACTTGTAGCGCAACTTCTCCATCAAGTCTCAGAAGTACCATCATCCCAATTATTTTCACTATTTTATATTGCCATCTTTTGACAAGTTAGGGGTTTGATTCTTTTCTCATGTGTCTTCCTGACGTGCTGATGAAGAATTCATTCGCCAAGCACACATGAATAAACAGTGCACTTTTTCAGAAAGAATCACGTTAACTAAACAATTATACCTTGTTATATAGCTGAATAAATGCACATAGGGGAAAACAACAGAACTTCGTGTTGAGCACAAATGACACGTTCTGCAATTATTATATTACAATAAATTAAGAACAAATTCGATAAAATAGACTTTAAATGCTGACACATTTGGAGCAATGCAGTTATCTCTGAGTTAACGGATTGCTTAAAGGCAAGTATCGCAGTAACGATTTCATTTTAAATGAAGACTATTTTGGGAATTAGCTACCAAGAGACTTCTTTTTCTCCCATAAAAGGTCCAGCCTATGTTACTTCAGCCTACTATTTTTCCCTTTTCACTGTTTTTTTAAATTATTATATTACAATAGTCACATTTGTCTTCTGTAGTACCTAAAGCTTTTGTGGCTAGACTATTTCCCTCAGCAAAAGAAAACATAACTGCAACTATTTCGGACAATGGACACTTACACTAATGATGTGGTGTTTCATTTCTTGTAAGGCTTACACGCTTTCTACTTAACAGGTGTGGAATTGTCTATGCAACCGTGGATGAAGTCATGGGAGTAGAGGTTTTAATCCCATCACATTTGAGAAGATGCTAGGATGAAAGCATATATAGGAAGAGCAGGGCCTAGGCCCTCTGGGAGCTTCTATATAGGAAAGATAAACATTTCCCAAATGAACAAATCAGTTCATGAAACCATTACACATTGTAACAGGTGCTTGGATCAAGTGGACCAAGGTTATGGGTTAAGGTCATTGAGAAAGGTCTCTTTCAGGTCTAGAAACCTGAGGCTGCTCAGCAATCAATAGTAATCTATAGTTGTCATGCTCTAAAATGTTTCCCCATAAACTAGATCACTCCTGGAACATTTAACTTCCAAAGGCTTAGGTTTTCTCCCAACACCGTTAAGATCACTATGAGGAAAGAAACTCTGAGGACTACTTAGAAACCCCAGTGACAGGAAAAGATTTAAAGCCCAGCTATAGGAGAGAGAGAGAGGGGCATCCTTTCACCAACTATGTCTAAAGGAAGAAAGTACAGGTGGAGTGAATTCAGCGACATACAGGAAGGCACTGAGTCACAGACTTCACGTGAGTATTAACAGCCTTCTTTGTGGGGCGGGAGGGAGCCAAGCATCATTCAAAACATGGGTACATCATCAGTACAGCAATAGTCAACACACATACATGTAATATAGAAAAATGTTCTAGTGATGTTTAAGAAATGAGCATGAATCTTCACATTGTTTCTTTAGACAGAACACTCATGTAGTCAAGCTGTTACTCATGACTGTTATCCTAGCTACTCAGGAGGCTGAGAACTGAGAAGCTTAGTTCGAAGCCATCCTGGAAAGAAAAGACTAAGAGAGGGGGCTGGGAAGGTGGCTCAGTGGTAGAGCACTTGCCTTGCATGCCTGAGGCCCTGGGTTCGATTCCTCAGCCTCACATAAGCAAAAAGAAAAAAAGCCGAAAGTGGCACTGTGGCTCAAGTGGTAGAGTGCTAGCCTTGAGCTGAAGAGCTGAGGGACAGCGCCCAGGCCTAGAGTTCAGGCCCCACAACCGGACCCCCCCCCCCCAAAAAAAGGAAAAGACTAAGAGACTCATCTCCAATGAGCCAGCAAAAAGTCAGACATAGAGATGTGGCTCATGTGGTAGAGCTCTAGCCTTGAGCGAGAAAGCCAAATGAGATCACAAGGCTGTGAGTTCTAGATCCACAGCTGGCTCTCCCAAAAAAGAATATTCACTTACAAGAACTCACTTTTTACTATGCTTATGAAAAGTAATCTGCATACACACACACACACACACACACACACACACACACACACACATCTCAGGGCCTTGCACTTATGCTGCAGGAATTCTACCACTTACATCTGCCTCCATTCTTTTTTTTTTTTTTAGGTTATTTTTCAGATAGTCTTGCACTTTAACCCAAGCCACTTCTGACCATAATTTTCCCAAACTCTACCTACTGAGTAGCTGAGAATACAGAGGTGAACCCCTATACTCAGTTTCAAAATATGATCTTAAACCATCAACAACAAATACTGAATTGTGAGATATAAAATAAATGATGTAAAACTGGAACTACTTAAAATTTTAAAAGGAAAAACAATCTTTCAACCTTTACAGAGAACATTTGAAAGCTATATATCAACAGTACTTAACTCTCCTAAAAAGCGATTAGAAAGACAAACATATCTACATAGTCTGTATTGAAAGTGATTGTACCACACTGTAAAAAAAGAACTGAAAAAACTGGACATAAATCAAAGTAACAAACTCACATATCACTACTGCATGAAAGCACTTTCTAACAGACCAAAATGGAAGTGGCTCAATTCTAGATGAGTTAATATGTGTCCGATTTTACTATTTATTATTATTGCCAAATACTCCTTATGTAGTAATACTATTTCGGCATTTTTCTTGGACACCTAAATAGGACTGCAAACACACTCACTCCCTTCAACTTTCTTTGAACAAACTTTACCATACTTCTAGTTCTTTCATTAATGGTTCAAACACGTATCTTTGAGGTGTATTTATTCCATATTTAAATGAGTCATGTTTGCATTCAGATACCATATCATTGACCAGAAAGCAATATTTCAAGTTTTTGCCATTACTGATAATGTTCTGAGAATATTCATTATCTACTGTACAAATATTTTTTGCATTTTCGGACTCCTGAGAGAACATTACCAATGGAAAGAAAGACATTCACACAAAAGCAAAATTTCTGGGTGATTCACCACAAATTTTCCTTGTAGATTTCTGGCGTGGCTTTTGTTTTCTTTGTTGTTATTTTGAGACAGGGCTTTGCTAGCTACTTCATGCTGAGTCCTCCTACTTCAGCCTCCTAAATTCTGGGATTATAAGCATGTATACATCATCATACCCAGCTCATGATATTTCCTTAAATTGAAACGAAACTATAAAAGATCTAGTGGGAGTATATAGAATCAAAAAATCAACTCAACTCCATATGTATTTGTTTAGAAATGCTAAACATCCAAAATGATATTAATAATGTTCTTTCATAATATTCATTAATAATTGTCCTATACATTCTTACCTCTTTTCAAACATTTGGTGTTTGACACTTAGTGCCCGAACAGTTTGACAAAAGAACACAAGGAATATGGCAGACATTTCCTAGGCATCCAACTTTACTCTCTGTATTTAGCTGATATAGATATATATACATATATGTATATATGTATGCATGTATAAAGTAAAAATGTTAGAAGGAAAATTAGAAATATTAGAAAAGTGATTAAGTGAAATGCAGCTGTATGTCAGTGGCTCTTGCCTATAATCACAGCTACTTAGGAAGTGAAATGGATAAGATCAGATTAGAGACCACCCAGGGCTGAAAAATTCTCAGGCAGAAAAGTTCACAAGACCTCCTACCCAACCAGGAGCTGGGCCCAGAGCACATGCTTGGTATTCTAACTAAAACAGAAAGCCGAAATAGACTAGGTGGATCATGGCTCAGACACTTGCCTGAGCAGGAAGTGAGAACCTATTCAAAAGTAACCACGCCAAAAACAGAGAAAGACTGGAGGCATTGTTCTTTAGAAGAGCAACTGCTTAGAGAGCATGAAGTCACAAATTCAAACCCTAGTATGAAAGAGAGAGAGAGGAAGGAAGGAAGGAAGGAAGGAAAGAGAGAGGGAGGGAGGGAAGGAGAGAGAGAGAGAAAGAAAGAGAGAGAGAGAGAAAGAAAGAGAGAAAGTAAGAAAGAAAGAAAGAAAGAAAGAAAGAAAGAAAGAAAGAAAGAAAGAAAGAAAGAAAGAAAGAAAGAAAGAAAGAAAGAAAGAAAGAAGGAAGGAAGGAAGGAAGGAAAGAAAAAGAAAGAAAGGAAGGAAGGAAGAAAGGAAGGAAGAAAGAAGGAAAGAAAGATGGAGGGAGGGAGGGGGAAGGAAAGGAAAGAGGGAGGGAGAGAGGGAAGGAAGAAAGGAAGGAAGGAATGAAGGAAGGAAGGAAGGAGGGAAGGAGGGAAGGAAGGAAGGAAGGTGAGAAATGTGTGACAGTGACAAAATGTTTAACAGTAAAAACGTTCCATCCAAAGCTTTAAAAGGAGATTGGTTACTTGACCTAAAGGAAGAATGTTTTCGAATTGTAAATTTGATCATTACTGTGCTGATTATATATTTAACTGTTGGGCTACTATAAATACCAATAATCTGGCTTTGTCGTGCCCTGACTTGTCATGGAGAAGACCCTGCAAATTGCCCTGACCTGTCTACCCCCTTTGGAGCCACTGGTAACAGTGCAGACTACAATTCCACCATAGCAACCAGCCCAAAGTCTATGTGGGTAGGGATCCTGGCTCGACCCCGGGCAAGGGCGGGGCTGTCCTGTGGTCTGAGTCACAAGTAACCACAAACATTGTCACTTAGCACACCACAACATTTTTAGCTTCTAATTCTGTGAATGCCAAGTCCTCAACTCAAGGTGTTGGCAAGGGTTGTTTTTATAATATATATACTAGAAATATATATTTTATATTAGAGACTACCCATGTTCCTTGGTTCATGGCCTCTTTCTCCATGAATAACACCAGTTTGAGAGCATCGTCAACTCCCTCCTCCCCTTTTCTTCTTTCCTCCCCCCCATCATCTACTGTCCTCTTATTGTGATTGCATTGCAATTACTTTGGCTCCATCTCCTATGGTAAGAACTTAACCACAGCTACAACAGCACCCATGCGGTCTAAGGTAACGCGTCTGCCATCTTTGCAGGCTCCAAGGCTGCTTGCCTTGGGTGGGACATTATTCTCTCCATCTCAGGGGAGTTCCTTCACCGCTTGGCCTCGCTTCCCCATCCGCAATATGAGAATCGCAATGGTGCACTCTTCATATCCTGCGAGAACATTATCTCTGCATCATTTTTTAGAAGCTGGCGCGTGATCATCGATAAAAGGTCACAACTACAAAGACCAGTGCGATTACTGATTAATTAGTAGAACATCTGAGCAGGAAAGGGGTATGGAAGACTAAGCATGATCAAATAAACACCTCTGATGCACTTTCCAAAACGTGATGCATTTCTGAAGAAATGATTATCGATGGCATTATAGCCAGGTTAAGTGGCAAGAGTGATTTCCCACCCCCGCCCTCCCACATCCCTTAGGTTCTGTTCTTCCTGTGTCAGCTGCTGCCTGAGATGAGTCACTACAGCAGCTGTGACTGGCCTGAGAACCTCAGTAAACGCCTCCCATCTCCAGTCAGCTCATTAGAGCAAGAATCAAAGAAAGCAGAGACTCCCCAAGACCAGGCCCTACCCCCAGATTCACTCCTCTTGTGGCTCTCTAGACAGAGTCGATTTCCTTTATATGATGTGAAACTATAATCTCCGCTGGAATTGAAAACTTTCCAATAGAACATATCCAAACTTCTTTCAGGGAGTTGTGTCAGAAGAAATCTTTTTTGAAACAGGTGCTCTTCCCTCCTTCCTGCTACACATATTTATGGAGAGAGAGCTTTCTGGAAACACAGCGGAAGGCCGAACAATGCATGCACACACAGAGCACACGTTTTCTTTTCAAAGAGCTCCAGGTCTATGGGGGAAGACTGGCATCCCTGCCAGGTGATTATTCATGTCTTTGTTCAGAGTTTTGCTTCTGGATCAGGGCAAGATCCCCGATGGTTTGGAAGAGGTAGAAGGGAATTGATCTGCTTCCACCTCTGAGAAGGACATCAACTCAATCGCAGAAATGTTTTATGTCCTTCAGCGGCACGCTGCTTCTCTACCTCTGCATATTTCCAATGCAAACACACTGATTGTTGTCATCTATTCTACTCATCTGGTATTTCCACCCTCTGTTTCTTCATCTTAGTCCTGCTTCAGACACATGAGGGCTCTTGAATTTTAAGGAGCTGTCACTTGCCAAAAAGCAATTTCCTTCCCACCTCCCAAATGGATTACTAAGAAAAATCATCAAGAGTATGACTTCTCAAATAGCTTGATAGGCCAGCCATAGCACAATCAATGGGGAAGAAGCTCTCTCCCAGGGCTCTGGGAAACAGTCACTCCCTTGGCTTTGCCAAAGACCAGCCAAATTAGGGCCTTGGGGATTCTAACCTGGGACCCAAGAAGACAGGTTGCTGCATAGTTCTGTGGCAGGTGACAGTGTAAAAGCTATTTGACGGAGCAGCTACAGTTATAGAAATACAGCTAGTTACAGAAAGCTATTCTCTGAAAGTAAATAACCCCATTGCCTACTGAATTGTGCCAGGGAGAATGAATATGCTTTATTGATTTATACTGTCGTCGTTGCTTGCAGAAAGTTGTGGAAGTGAGCAAAAAAATCTCCCTCTGAAAGATATTTCAGAGATGAATTGACTCTGCCAGTTAAACTGTGAATTAAGGCATTATTAATGAGTTCAGATAACAAAAACACTTAAAAGAGAAAAAATTGGAAAGAAAATGCATGAAAAGGAAACCAGAATTCAAGCATAGAAAATTTCTTTTTATTTTAAAGGTCATCAAAGGATTCTACTTGAAAAATAGAATACTCATTCATTGGGGACCACACCCCAAATACAAATAGGACAAGACTTATACCTTTAAAAAAAAATCAAAGAACAAAATAATAATTTAGATTCTTTCATCAGTTGGAGGAAGGAGTTATAAGCCAAAATTCTTCTTGGCTGAATCTGTAGTCTGCCTTAAACACAGATCACACTGTTTTCTTATTTGAAAATTATGACTCATGAATTACTAAACAAACAGAGGTCCAATTTGGACTTCTAAGAGACATAAATCAGACCAAGTCACTATTAAACTATTATAGAGTGAAGTATTCAAGCACCAGCATGATGTATAGGCACTCGAGTACAGCATTACTCAACCGGGTTTTTAAGCCATGCAGGGGAAAGATCAGGCACTCAAGAACTCTACAGGAAATAGGTTGTACTATTTTTTTTTGCATGGTAGCATAAAAGAACACAGAATGATTTAAGACACTCTTAAGTTTCAAACAACTAAAATTAAGAGCCTAAGAAGGAAGAAAGAGCAGAAGCAAGGCCTGCACAGAACCACAGAGAAATGTGACTTCACTATTCAGGTTTTAAATAGAGGGAGCTAGGGTCAGCAACCGAGTGCTAGGGTGTGGATCTGTACAAACATGATTGTCACCAACTAAATGCATTCTCTGTATAGGTGGCATTAGCATCATTGACTACTACCAAGTGGCCCAGGAGAATGTAAGCTCCACCTCCATCTTTAATGTTTATTTGCAATAATCAAATAATGGCTCCCAGGACACTTGAAATGATGACGATTCTGGGCTTCTTTATTCAGAACACTTAGAAGATAACCTTAGTCTCTCATGGTGTAGGAAGATGCTGGGGGAACCAAGTGGAAATGTCAGAAGGCCTCAGTATTTGCTATTTTCTATGACTTTTGGTATCTTTCTCGTAGCCCTTAACAACATCTCAGAGATAATCTCTTGTTTCATTAGTTGTTCCCAGGTGAGTGTTGTAAATTAGTGATTGATGTAGACATGTTTTTTCACCTTATACCATGGCCAACCAAAGTACTTTTTTGTCAGTCATGGGGCTTGAACACTGGGCCTGAGTGCTGTCCCTCAGCTCTTCAGCTCAAGGCTAGTGCTCTACCACTTGAGTCACAGCGCCACTTCCAGTTTTCTGGTGGTTTATTGGAGACAAGAGTCTCATGGACTTTTCTGCTCAGGCTGGCTTTGAACTGCCATCCTCAGATCTCAGCTTCCTGAGTAACTAGGATTACAGGCGTGAGCCACTGGTGCCGGCAACCAAAGTATTTTTAATTCACTTGCCAAGTGCTACTATAGGAGCCAGGTTAGAACTGAGACTCCATCCTGCCCCCAGGGGGCTTCCAAAGTAAGGAAAAGAGTCCAGGTGTTAAACTAAGGCAGCACACCATTTGCTTTATAGACGTCCATTTCTTTCTCTTTGCATTTACACTCTAATCATTTTAAAAAAAGTGGGAGGGAACAAATGTTGCCTTTATAAAAGAAAAGAGGATCGGGGTTTGAAGCCAGCTCGGGCAGAAAAGTCCCCATAAAACTCCAATTAACCTCTCAAAAACCCGAACTGGTGCTGTGGCTCAAGTGGTAGAGTGCTAGCTTTGTGTACAAAGAGGCTCTGGGACAGTGCCCAGGCTCTCAGTTCAAGTCCCATAACCGACAAAGACAGACACACACACACACACACACACACAGACACACAGAGAGAGAGAGAGAGAGAGAGAGAGATCAGGTAAGCTATCCTGGGTGTCCAGATGTATCTTCAGAGTGTAAATGATGGGTGAAAGAAAGAGCTTCTGGAAAGATTTGAACACATATTTAAATTAGGTTGGCAATCAGGGACATAAGTGAACACATAGTAACCCAGGTGGGGCAGAAAAGAGAGGTATGGGTATGAGAAGGGCTGAGAGGAGGAGGAAGATGGGAAAAGCTGGAGGGTTGGATGGCGACAAAGAAGTCAATGGAGCTGCTTGACAGGGAATGGGCTGACAGCAGAAAGAAGTCTTTGGCCATAGGAAAGTTTGGTTCTAGGTTTTGTTGTCTGTAGCCTGAGGACATAATGACCAATGTTCAAAAATGGTCTAAAGCAATGCCCTTACGCCCTTCCAAATGTATTTAACAAATCTCTCTACAACTAAAGGTTATTTCTTCTCAGCATTAAGCATGTGCTAAAATTTTTCAGAACTTCAGTTCCCTGGCTCCTAACTTCTTTTGGAATTTTGAATAACTCATGTTGGTTATATGAAGATCAAGAGTCAACAGAAATGAAAAATGATGGAAAGGGTGATATTGATGGAAATGTAGTGTACTCATAACCTGCCTTGTAGCATTAAAACCCCTTCGTACAGTTACTTTTTAAAAATAATAGAAAGTAATTAAATCAAAGAAGATTGGCAGAAGAGTTGAGAAGATTTCCAGGCAGGGGTTAGGAAGTTTTCTACTTTTTGTACTTTACAATGCTCTCTTCTCAATGTCAAGCTACTATGTGAACTTTGAGTCTTACTTTTCTCTCTAGCCTAGAAAAAAAAATCTATTACTTTCTGTTTGGGCCTTAGAGAAAAAAAAAACTGTTGAAGGTGCATCTCCCTGGGTAAAGTATTAAGTGTCTTCACATCTCCATCTTTTTGTTCTAATTGTTGAGCTTCAGAGCTCTGAATTCATTTTATAAACATATTTATTTAGCATATAAACACACTTATTTAGTACCCTTGTTTATTGGCAATAGGGGTAACCAAATACAAGCTCGTTTGCCCTGACAAACGTAAAAGCAAATCATCTCCTTTGTAAACATTTACAGTCATCTTGCCACTTGCTTTTTCCTTACTTTTTATTATCTTTAAATAATTGTACAAAGGTGTTTCAATTCCTTTTTTTGGCAGTAGTAGGCTTTGAACTCAGGACCTCAAGCTTATTAAGCTGATCCTCTAGTACCTGAGCCACACCTCCAGTCCCATTTACTATTATTTTGAGTCACTCATGTACTTAGAGTTGCCAGGATTCTAAATACTCTCATCTGAAGAAAAAAAAATTTAAAACCAACTTTCTCTTCTCTTCTTTCTTGGTACAGATTACACAGGAAAAGTAGAGGATCCCTATTTTGTCATTTCATTAGTATTCAAAATAAGGAGTTAGGTCTTTGGTGATGAACAGAGCTATTCAAAAATTACTATGACAAGCTCCGTCAGTTAAATATATTTCGTACCTTTTGAAACTCTGAAGTTACTGTTCTTACTGATGCTATGACAGTTCCATTTTGGCCCGTGAGAGGTGCTTTAAGTTGCCCTAAATACTTGACAAGATCCTGATGGCTTCCGTCATTTTCTTATTTTCTGTATTATTATATTAACTAGCTCCATTGTAATAGTAATAGAATTCCTGTTATCATCAAATTAAAATATTAAGACTATAAACTTTGCAAAGAATGAGAGGATTTAATACTCTGGATTTTAGGCTGAGCAAAAGCTATTTTCTTTTTTAAATGGTGACATAAAATAAGATTCCTCCACTAATAAATAATTTGAGGGCAGGATCTAAGTCTAACACTCTTTGGTCAGGGTTTAGCAATTAGCACATAAGAGGTGCTCAATAACTAGACACTGGATACAGTTGTGGCTATGCTTTTTAGTAATTATAACAAATTTACTGCTGTTCTTTCTTCTTTTAATTTTTTCCTTTTGTCCTATTCTTTTTAGTAAATATAACAAATTTACTGCTGTTCTTTCTTCTTTTATTTTTTTCCTCTTGTCCTAGCCAGTCACAAAATATGAAAGATAAGTATCCTGAACAGACAGAAGACAATTATCTACATCTCATTCAGTGATTCTTTTTTTCACCTTGGTGAACATCTGTGGCTTGTCATGCTTTCTTATAGTGGCTGTGTATGTGTGTTCTAAACAGACATCTCCTGCCGTGAGGGGTTGGGCCTTCAGTCATGGGGTCATGGGGTTCAAAGCTTCTTTTCTACGTTGAGGCTACTGGGAAGTGTTAGAAACTGAAGAGGTGGAGCCTAGGGGATGTCTTTTGGTCACTGGAGTCATGACCTTGAAAGATGCTGTGGTGCCCAGTCCCTTCCTTCCCTCCTTTATCCACATCCCAGCCATGAGGTGAACAGTCTCCCATGGTCATGTGCTGTCCTGCCACAGGCTCCCAAACGACAGACCAGTGTGCGGTGGACTGAAACCTCCAAAACTGCAGTTAAAATGAGGGTCATTATTGTTGATGCTGTTGTTTATTATGTGCTTATCTTGGTATGTGATACCGAAATGGAAAGTTAATGCTGATAGGGTATAACCTCCACTTCTAATAGCTTTTCTTACACTATCAAATGTATGGTCTTTTGTTTTTTCTCTGCCAGTCCCGGCCCTTGAACTCAGGGCCTGGGCACCATCCCTGAGCCTCTTTGTACCACAGCACCACTTCAAGCTTTTTCTGAATAGTTCACTGAAAATAAGGGTCCTGTAGACGTTCCTTCCCAGGTTGGCTTTGGCAATCCTCAGATTTCAGCCTCCTGAGTAGCTAAGATTACAGGCGTGAGCCACCAGCACCCCGTTCTAGGCTCATACTTTTGAAATGGGCTCATGGTTCCTTTATTAGAACCCATCATTTTCTTTCACACAGTCTTCACTTAAGCAATGAAATGCATTAGTTGATGGTGCATTTGTTCTCATCCAACCTTTGAACTCTGTTCTCCCTCTTTAGAGGTGGAGTGTGCCCCTGGGTGGATTGGAGAAAACCTCCCTGAGCCTCTCCTACCCTTGCTCCATTCATAAATTCACCCCTCCAGATGATGAATGACAGGGTAAGGACCTCGGGCTGCAGGCAGGCATGACGGGGAGCAGAAAGGCTGGACACATCCCCTGATCTGAAAGTGGGGTACCAGGGAAGTTGCCAGGAATTGATTTCTATGTTGAGAAAAGAGGAATAAATGAACTTTCTAGATGGAAGAAAGGAAGGCCTAGCATAGACTTCTTGCCCTGACCATCCTGCGAAAACTACTGCAAAGGAACTGAAATTCATTCCATGCTGCTGGACAATGCTCCTCACTCTGTGTTTGGGAAACAAACATGGCCGGTGGAAGGAGGGTGTCTACACAGGACTAGAGAAAATGAATTGCAAATGTACACTGAGGACATTTACCTCCACAATTCACCCCCGCTTGCTAAGGGCATGCAGGCACAATGGCTTCTCCCCAGCTCTTCGCCCTCCACTGCCTTTGTTTACCATAATTTTCTTGGGAGCATTATCTAGTCAAGAAGCATTTCCTCCTCATCAAAGATTTTTCTTTTCATCCTTGCTCTCTTCCATGGGCTATATCCTTCCTTCCTCCTCTCCAGATCAATCACCAGACTCACAGCTGCTATGGCCAAGATATCTAAAATGTATACTTTCTGTTTGATGCCATAAAATTGCGCTTCTACTTCCCTCATTGCTAGGAAACAAGCTCGAGTTTACTGGCATAAAAGGACATGCTCTTTGCGATGGATTTTCCACTGGTTTAGTGTCCTTTTACAACTAGGTATGGCTCCATCTTGGTGAGGAAGGAAATTAGGTGTGGGCCTCTTTTGCCTGCGATCACCGCGGGACAGCGTGCCTCTATAACTTTAGGAACCACACATATTAGGCACAAGGGGGCTGTCTATAAAAATATGTTCAACGTATGAAAATAAAACAGGATAAAGGACTTGCTTTAATTGTGGTGGAGAGGCATAACCATTTTCCAGACATGACACTTTGTACTTACACTCTTTGCAGTGAGACAGGTGGAACAGTCTGATTTATTAATGTGATATTTATGTAACTTTGTATTCTCGATGCTGGAGCCAGAAGCTTGGAATTCTAACCTTTCAGATTTCAAAGGCACTTGAACTCTATGAGTCAAGAATGGAATTGATTCCACCTTTGTTGCCCTTCCAGAACCTATTTATACAACCTTCCAGACAGTAACTCACAGTCCCCCCACACAGCGACCACACTGGTTTTCTAGGGTTAGACTCAGCCATGTCTTGAACACATAAGAACCAGAGACTCTGATGGGTCTTTGGTACCTCTAAATTTAGCCCTCCCACCTGCACCTCTTGCATTAGAATTCTCTGCACCATTTCTGCTTTCTGGATTATCTTCCAAAGCTGACCACTATAAATTTTCTTATATCAATCTCCATTTGTCACTTACGTTGCCTCTTCTGCAATTATGATAGGACAGTTTGCATTCCGTGAGTATAAATGTTTTCAACATTGTACGTGTCTATCCTTATGAGGAATATATATTACTAGCCAGGAGTAAAGGTGCATGCCTATAATCCCAGTTACTCAGGAGGCAGAGTCAGGAAGATTTGAGTTTGAGGACAACCCTAAGCCAAATTAACAAGAGCTGATCTCAAAAACAAAATGTGGACACAAGGGCTAGGGTTAGAGATCAAATGGTAGATGCACTTGCAATGCAGGCCTGAGGCCCTAGGTTCAATGCCTGTACCACAAACTGAATATATATAATTTTCTCCCTATGCCCAAAGCATAGAATTCTCTTTCAGCAAATGTTGGTATTTGGCCCAATGGTGTGTACATCTATGATTCATACACTCACCAAAAGCAATGGCATTGGAAGTCATGATATAACTAATTTTAAATTTGAGATCTCACACAAGTTGTAAGATCCTGGACAAAGTTTCTCATTTCTCGAAGGTTCCCTTTCTTCCACAGAAGGAGATGTGAAATGCTCTGTGATGCATAATTCCCAAGGGAATGGCACAGCCAGCCAAGAATCACATTAAGTTGGCGCAGGCGGGAGATACAGGCAGCGGAGGCTGGCAGGTTACAGAAAATCCTTTGGCCTTGCTTACGCTCAGGGGAGGCTTCCTTCACTAAGCATGGATAGGAGGCCCAGGGCTGCTAACCGAGAGAGAGAGAGAGAGAGAGAGAGAGAGAGAGAGAGACAGAGACAGAGACAGAGACAGAGACAGAGACAGAGACAGAGACAGAGAGACAGAGAGAGAGACAGAGAAAGAGAGAGAGAGAGAGAGCACTTCCCTATCTTCAGCAGCACTTTTCCTGCTTATAGTTATCTCCTGTGTCTGGAGGGGGAAAAAAATCAACCTAATCTTGCTTTCTCTGTTCTCACAATCTTGCATCTGCACTGATAGGCTTTAAGCCAGATCCAGGAACATGAGGAATGATCCGAGTCATATGACTCAAAACTTAAAGAAACCTGTACCTTAACTGGCACCAATGCTTGGACACAGTGACCAGAGCAACATTTGGTTTGCATCTAATTTGCATCTGATTTGCATCTGATTTGAGCAATCAGGCACATGGCTGAGTTTCTCTCAGAACTCGTTTACTCTCTAACAAATAAGTGGGACGAGGGTTGAATTCGAATACGTCCCTTCAGAACATGTGTGACACACGCAGTAACTGTCTCCTCTACTATGTTATAATAAATATTTTTCTAAGATAGGCATTCAGAATAAATCAAGAATGTCTTTATGAATGTGAAGCCTGCTGGAATTTGTTTTCCTGACAATCCATCATGTAGCGTGCATTTTGACAAACTCCATGACCCACGGAGATCCACCATCTTAGCAGAGCAAAGGGATTTTATTTTAAAGGATGATTGTATCGTTTTTTTAAGGGTGTTATTTGGGAAGTGAGATACTAATGTAATCAGAAGAACTAAGCTGGGAAAGGGAAGCCAGGAAAGCCGGGAGTTCAGTCAGGCAGATGTTGAGAGGTTAAGCTGTCCAATGGCTCATATCTGCAGCCCCACAGCTGGAGGGAGGAAGAGCCTGAATCCTGGGCTCTGGCACACATGACTGAAAACCCAGCCCCTACCCCTTTCTGTCTGTGTGGCTTGGGCGAGTCAACTGCTCTAAACTTCGGTATTAGCAGATTGGGCAAATGCAGAAATAGTTGGTAATATTTATCTGGGCTCTTTTGAGCTGATTATTACAATGCACATATTAAGCACTCAAATGCATATAATAAGTGCTCATGCAAAAGTTTCTATTTTCAGTCTGAGGAAAATTAATGCTGTTAATGTTGGTGCCATTGATACGGCTATTACTAATATATCAATTCATTATCATATCAATATCATTATTATTCTGACGGCCCTAAAATGAATAGCAGGTTTGTTGAGTGATAATAGAGATGGGTACCAAGAAAACCACTAGACACCCACGGAGACATGCATCTTTGCTAAAGCATGAGCTCTTGCCCAGACACAGTGAAAACCACTTCATCATATCCCTTGACTTCTTTATGACATGCTTTCCTTTGATGTACATAAAGTGAAGCAGAACCTAGTTAGGATTACATCATAAAGCGAGAGAGAGAGAGAGAGAGAGAGAGAGCATTTAAACAAAAACTATAGTGGCTGAAAATAACAGTTTGGGAGAAGACAAATGAGCTAGTGCAACTGAGTCTCTCTCAACCTCTGACTGTTTGTCTGGTAATTGTAGATCATCTTCACTCACTCATTGTTCTCTAATAAAGGAGTATCCGGCAGGATGGTTGGCTTGATGTAGACTATCAATAACCTTTAGGTCCCTTCCCCACAAAGAGATATCATAAAATGCCTCATTAAGAGGAGATGAAGTGAAATTGGTGGTTGTTCTTTTCTCTTTTCATGTGACAACGTTTCAAACACATTTTATATTCTGACAGAGATCTTTACGTATATTTTCTGTTAATTTACGCTGAAGGCATAGTGCATTTGAAAAAGGAATTAGCACTTTCTTTTTGGGCAAAAGAGGGAAAACATTCTTTGGTTTCCTAACACTTGACTGAATAAACTAAATGAACCTCTGTCTCTTTCATTAAATTCGGGGTTATCTGAATGAAACACCAGCAAAGTATAACTCCTCGAGGGAGAAAGCTCTAACATTTAAATTTTTGATCACTCAATATAATGTATTTGCATATGTTACAAATATCTGTCTATCGACAAGCTAATTTCATCTCTGGATTAAAATGTTAAGAGTGGTAGCTACTCAGGAGATTGCGATCTGAGGATTACAGTTTGAAGCCAGACCACGCAAGAAGGTCCAGGAGACTCTAATCTCTAATTAATCACCAAAAAGCTGGAAGTAGAGTTGTGGCTCAAGTGGCAGAGCACCAGTCTTGAGGGTAAAACAAAAAGCTCAAGGACAGTGCCTGGGTCCTGAGTTCAACCCCCAGGCTGGCACCAAAAACAAAGTTGGAGTTGAAGATGAAAGTCAATAGTGACATTCATGGACACAAAGAAGATGTTAACCAGAAGCCTTTCCATCTGAAGGTCTAATTACCTACTGCAAAAGTGTATTTTTTGGTTAGTGGCCTGGCTTCTTAAGCATGTCCTTTAATATCTCTGTTAGTGTGTTGAGTAAATGAACACTTACGGTAGGCACATCCAAACACCTCGATCCGCATCCCAATTCTGCCCTTAGGATTCCACTCTAGAGGAAGGAAGCGCAGAAACCTGGCTTTGACAGAAGGCTGTAGCCTAGAGTACACAACGCTGTCTGCGTTTGCATTTCCTGAAAATCCCTAGAAAAGAGGGAAAGAAGGAAATCAATGTCCCTGGAGAGCATCCATCCCACCATCTTCTAGAAGAACCATGGGCAATGCAGGTTTTACTTTATCACGAGGCCAAGGGCCAGCTCCTTTAGAGAAATCAGTCACAGCTTTGTCCTAACACCTCCCTAGCCACAAAAGTTGTCAAAACTTTTTGCTTTACTAAAAATAGTGTAAATCGTACCAGACACATTAAAAGTAACTTTGGACTGTGATATCCTCAATAAAGATTGCTTCTAAGCTGGGTGCTGGTAGCTCACGCCTATAATCCCAGCTACTCAGGAAGCTGAGATCTAAGGATCGTAGTTCGAAGCTAGCCCGGGCAGAAAAGTCCATGAGACTCTTATCTCCAATTAACTATTCAGAAAAAGGCTGGAAATGGCTCTGTGACTCACGTGGTAGAGCGCTAGTTTGGAGCCAAAGAAGCTCAGGAACAAGTACCCAGGCCCTGAGTTCAAGCTCCAGGGTGTATTGGAAACCTATGATCTGGTTTGGCAAAGAAGGTGCTCATCCCCTCCATGAAGAAGCAAAGTTAGGATGTGTATCTCTCCATCTTCTTCATTAACATAAACGAAAGCATCGTCAACATGAAGTAGGAGCCACAGCCGAGTATCGGGCGCCAGGCTTCAACCGCCCACAGCCTGAGACACACATTCAAGTTGCTAAATGGAACTGCAAACAATAAAACTTTGGAAAGACCTATAATTAGACTTCCACGGTCTAGAATTTGAAAGCTCCAAGAGACCTTCAGAATGATGCTAAGCCAGCACAGTCAAATTGCAGCTGAAGACATTAAAGGTCAGGAAGGTGGAGGGGGGGAAAAATCTTTTGGTGTTTGCAAAACCATTCTTCAGAAAGCACTGGTGCCATGTCGTTTCCTGCAACATCAGGATGCACTGTACCGGAGGCATAGCTCACCTGCAAACTCTCGCTCTTATAGCACCTGCTAACCTGCTTTTATTATTTTTTTCCTGCATGAGACACTTTAGCACTTCACATACGGAGAAATCAACAAAAACCGGAAGTGTTCTCCATCATTCGTATTTCATTGATGCTTCGCCTCCTATCCTTCCTCTCTCTTTCTTGCTATTCCTCTCTCCTTCCCCTTCACCCTTTCTTAACTGTAAAAATCAGTATATGGGCTGGTGCTGGTGCCTCCGGCCTGTCATCCTAGCTACTCAGGAGGCTGAGATCTGAGGATCACGGTTCAAAGCCAGTCCGGGCAGGAAAGTCTGTGAGACTCTTCTCTCCACTAAACCACTCACAAAACCGGAAGTGGCGCTGTGGCTCAAGTGGTAGAGCGCTAACTTTGTGCTGAATTGCTGAGGGGTAGCACCTACACCCAGAGTTCAAGCCCCACGATGGACAAAAAAAAAATAGCATATGTAAAAATGACATAAGCAATGACATATGCAGATTCACCATGGCTGATCTCAAAAGCCAATAGGACAGAAGTGAACTCAATGTAAACATCAAGACTCAGGCAGTCTGTTCATTTACCTGCTTTTCTTTCTATACACTTTTACCAGGAATTTAGAAAAAAATTGAATATAGTATAAAGAAAAGAAGTTGAATGTTTCATGACAAACTTAATTTGATTTGTTTTAGCAACCAGTTCTCTGCCCTCTGGCCCCATCCATACCTCCATATACCCATTTTTAGGTTTATCAACCCCAGGTACCTCCAAATTATAGGTAAAACAGATTATCTGTAGTAGCAAATAAGAGCCAAAATCCCCCTCTTTATCTCAATGAGGATCACGCAGATTCATGAAACGCTCTCCTCTTACAAAAGCAACATGAGAGCTAGGTGTGTGGTGGCTCATGCCTATAATCCTAGCTACTCAGGAGGCTGAGATCTGAGGATGACGGTTCAAAGCCAGCAAGGGCAAGAAAGTCTGTAAGACTCTTATCATCCAACTAACCACCAGAAAACCAGAAGTGGAGCTGTGGCTCAAAGTGGTAGAGTGCTAGTCTTGAGCAAAAAGAACTCAGGGACAGCACCCAGGCTCCAAGTTCAAGCCCCAGGACCAACCCAAACAAAACAAAATAAAATGAAACAAAACAACTCATAGTTTCTTCTTGGCCCTCAGCCATTACCCACATACACACCCACAGTCCCAATGTCTTCCCCTTACTGGACAGCAATAAGATTTGTAAAGGTAAATTAAACTATAGCAAAACCCCAACACTTTATGCAAACACCCCAGAGTCTTCCACGTTTTAACCTCGCTGGACTTCCTTGACCAAACCAGGTTCCATCCTACTGTGGCTATGCACGGAGAGTCAATTCTGCTTGGGAAGCCCCCTCCCCCTCCCCCTGCCCAGGTGCTCTGCTCATTGCAAGTCTGGGCCCACACCTTGCTATCTGAGACGGTCTCACCGAAACTGAGCAGATCTTCCTGCTTTATTTTGTTTATTTCGCATGATTAAGGCAGGGCTGGGTTTCTTGGGGTTTGATTATTATTAATCCACTTGTTTATCTTACTCTGCACAAAGGCACAGCAGTAACTTTGACAGCCTTCCATCCACAATTCTGGGAACAATGTTTCTTCATTCAAAGTGGTTTTCTGTAAGGTAGGACTGTAGGTTCGATGTTTGGGAAAGATGGCTTAGAAACAAAACCAAGTCCAACACACTCCTCCATCACAGGGCCTTTGGGAGTGGGTCATGTGACCTGACGCATCACCTATGACAGGAACAGTTACTAGCCTATCTCCAGCATATTTGGTCACAAGAATAGCCCTCTCTCCAAACTCATTTTATCATTGCTGTAGATTGAGGCTGTTTTGCATACCATACACCCAGACTAATATTCCCAAGAACATACATATCAGATAACATTGTTTAATCCTGATAACTAGACTCTAACAACCAGACTTTTCTAGAAAGTTCTGCCCTAGTCCATTGGTCAATTTTCCCTTCTAGAAAATTCTACCCTGTTCCACTGATCACATTTTTTTTTGTACTAACCAACCTCCATGCCAAATGTCTACAGCACCAGATTGTTCCTTTCTACAGAAATGCCTAGCATTTGTACATGGTCATTGCTTCAAATGTTTCTTCTAGAATGGTTGATGTCAGTCAGTGGTTTTCCAAACTTAGATTATAGGGTAAAACTTTCTATGTTCTGAGCTTGGTCACTGGTGTGTGTGCATGTGTGTGCGCGTGCACGCGAGTGTGCGTGCGTGCATGTGTGTGTGTGTGTGTGTGTGTGTGTGTGTTTACGAGTACTCCAAGGTATTATGAACCAGGTCTAAGAATCTAGCCTGCAGACATGCGCTCTAATAAGTAGCAACACACTGTCTAATCAGATCTTTTCATACTCCTGATTCTATTTCCTGGGTGCCTCTGGCATCCTATTACAATCCCTAATTACAATTCCTTGCCAGCTGAACAGCTGGATGATTAATTAGATAACCTTTCAAAAGATCTCACTTACTTTTTTTTTCGAAAATAATAGAAATTCATAGATTTAGATCGATGCTATGACAATGATTTCAGCATCTTTATGGATTAGAAGAAAGAGGTCCCGGGACAAAGATGGCAGACAGAGAAAAGGAATGGGGGTGGGGGTCTCTTAGGAGCCAGCCTTGCCCTTCTCTTCTGGCTGATGTATGAGTTCTCTGATTTTGTTTAAAACAGGAAGAATATGAAATGCATATTTTGTGCAAGGAACACAAATGTCCTTTGCTAGCACACTCAAAATAATGAGCGGTTATCACGTAAAATTTTTGTGACGTGGAGGAGATGGCATTTGTACCACATTTCAGTCAAATCTGAGGTTTTTATGAGCATGGATTAATTTTACACTAATTAGCAAAATAACAGAAGACACAGATAGTAGGAAGCATGCAGAGTGATAAAGTAGGCAGAAGTGTCATTTTTAGGAGCCCTCTAGGTACCTTAAATGACTTTTTAATATCATTGCCATTTGGAAAATGATGCATCATAACTATTTATTAAATTAAAAGCTAGGCTGCGAAGGTGGCTCAGTGGTAGAACGCTTGCCTTGCATGCATGAGGCCCTGGGCTCGATTCCTCAGCACCACATAAGCAGAAAAAAAAAAGCCGGAAGTGGCGCTGTGGCTCAAGTGGGAGAGCACTAGTCTTGAGCTAAAGAACTGAGGGACAGTGCCCAGGCCCAGAGTTCAGGCTCCATGACCGGACCCAAAAAAAATAAATAATAAATTAAAAATAAATTAAAAGCTAGCAAATAAATTTGGATTACTTTGAACTTGATGCTTTTAATCTATTCTTTTATGCCAGAACCAAGGTTTGAACTCAAGGCTTTGCACCCTCACTTGGCATCTTCACTCCTGGTGCTCTACCACTTGAATCATACCTCATATCTGCACTTCATGTATATGTGTGTGTGTGTGTGTGTGTGTGTGTGTGTGTGTGCGCGTGTGCACGCCAGTTTCAGAGCTTGAAGTTTCTAAGCTTCCTTCACTCAAGGCTAGTGCTCTACCATTGGAGCCACAGTTCACTTCCAGCTTGTTGGTAATTAATTTGAGATAAAAGTCTCATAGACTTTCCTGCCCAGGCAATCCTCTGCTCTCAGCCTTCTGAGCAGCTAGAGTTATAGTCAGGAGCCACCAACACCCAGCTTTGCACTTGACTTTTTTTGAAATACATAAGGTAACCAAGATTCTACTTCAAATTTCAGTATTAGAGGAAAAATCTTCCAGAACCTTTGCACACAAGGCACAGGATTGATGCTATGCTGCTTTATAAACGAAAGCTCCAAATCGGATTTTTCTTCACCTAAGGAACTTCCCACAGCTTGCTATGAAAATGTTTTCTTGTTACACCCTAACAACTCAATGAAGAAATATTGCAGGAGCAAGACCATTTTTCTGCCAACAGCCACTTGGATATTTATAACCACATTCACAGCTCATACACAATTATTAATGCAGGGAGATGAAAAGCAGACGCGTCCGTACTTTCGTGTACCAAATGATTTCACTGCCTTCACATGGTCCACAAGCCAAACCTTCCCCCACCCCCAAGAAGGCAGGTGAAGGTGTGCCTCTAACCATAGCACTCAGGAGGTGGAGGTAGAAAGACTGTGAGTTTGAAGCCAGCCTGCAAAACAAGACCTTGTCTGCAGAAAAGAAAAGAAAAAAAAAAGAAGGAAGGAAGAAAGGAGTTTAAACGTTTCTAGTTGTAAACTTTTATTACATGAATATCTGTGCCTTCTTTGAAAGATTATGGACTGAAGTGAATGTCAGCATTAATTGAAGTGGGGGAGAATTTTGAAAGGGGTGACAGACCAAAATGCACTGTATTCATAAACTGCTTTGTTGAATGACAACTCTTTTGTACAAGTTCTTAAAGATAATTTTTTTAAAAAAACTATACTTTAAAAACACATGGGTAATATATTAAATAAATGTATAAAATAAATATATTTAATAACTATATAATGTATCTATAGTATGGCTAATGGGGTTTCCTATCCCACAGGGCAAATCTGGGCAGGGCCCTGGAGTTTACTTTGCCAATATGTGCTCTGTTGCATTTGTATCTATCCTCTTTTGCTCTCTCTCTTTAAACATTTTTCAGATTTGTGGATAAATTCTACTCTTTTCCTCTCCCTACTTTATTTGAAAACTTTTCAGGAAGGGAAAGGTAATTAAAAAAGAGTTCACTCGCATTCACCTCCCAAGAGAAGAATAAGTAATGTCTTTGGTCCATTTGAGCTGCTATGACAAAATGCCACGAGCTGAGTAGCTTATAAAACAGACCCCCATTTCCCATAGTTCTAGTTGTGAGAGACTAGAAAGTCTCCCAGGTAAAGACTTTGACAGAAGGGGGTCAGGCAAGGTCCATTTCCGGGACTTACCGGATGTCTGTCCTTTTGCTGTGGTCTCTGTGATAGAAAGGGCAAAGGAGTGCGGACGGGCCTCTTTCATAAAGACTCTAACTCCATTCTCATGCCCACGAGACCTCACTTCTTCCCAAGAGGCCCTACTTCCTCCTACCTACGGAGGCCTGGGAGGTTAAGGTTTCAACATTCCAAGTTTGGGAGGAGGCAGATGTTCTTAAGGCAAACTATGTCACGTTGCAAAGGTGTTCTTCCTTGTCAATTTAAATGGCTGACAGGCCTGGAATGTATTATGAAGCTTTAATTTTGCAGCAACCCTACAAAGTAGTTATTTTTGTCCCTCCCTTTACAACTGAAGCAAATGAAAATTATAGAGGTTATATGTCTCAAGTCACACAGCTAGAAAGTGGCAAAGCAAGAATTTAATTCCAGGCTTTTCTAACTCCAAAGCTCATAATTTAGCTAAGTCATCAAAAGCTTTCATTCCAACAGAACCTGAACACAAACAGTCTACCCCAGAGGAAATGTGATATATTATCTAAAGCTTTTTCCCCTTGATCTCAAAATTTATATTTAAAAGCATTTACACATTTGAGAATAATACCACTTAGATTATTGCTGAACTGGGACTCAGCTCCACCAGCTGACTTTTATAGATAAAAATTATTGTATTAAGTGTTACATTTTCTCAAAATTACTGGAGAAGAATAAAAATGAAAGACAAATGTTCAGTAATCAATAAGCCTTCTTCATATAAACAGTATCTCCTCATAGATACAGAATATAAAAGAATATACTATTGTACCATGCAATTCATGAAATATCTAGAAATAAAATTAAAGTTATGTGTCTTACGTGATCAAAATAAAAGAACCCTACTTGTATTTTTCCTTTTCTTTTAGACTTGTGATTTTGAAATTTAATGAGGTATTCACAGATAATTTTAAAAAGTATTCCAACCATGATAATGGATGAAGTTAATGAATTAAAGTTTTCACCAGATTTTAAGTATTTCCTAACTGATTCTCAAGTTTATGAAGAGGTACAATAGCACTAATTTCTTTCCCAAATATTAATTGAGCAACTCATGTATAAAAGCTAAGATGTATAAAGATTTCCCAATGGCCATTCACTCAGAGCTCAAAAACATCACTATCATAAATCAGAAACAGGGGACCCGTTCAACAGAGTAGTAGAGTAGACTCTAATTACATAGAAATCCAGCTGTAGCCAAATAAACAGCAGCATCAGGAGAAATTCAACACAACAAACAGGCAGGCAAACATGGAAGGCCTCTCGATATTATTGATCTCTCTTATTACGAGATCCCAGTGACCTACCCATGACCTTCATGTGACCTATCCAAGTACAACTTGTGTTGACAGAGATGGCTGACATACAGACACTAAATAAATCATAGCCACATGCTGTCAAATAAAAATCACTATTTTATGATGTCAGTAATAAATCTGTACTACGTGTGTCTTCCAAGAGATTCTCGGGTATGGAAAAAGTATAAAGGAAGAACAAAGAAAAATAAACCTGAAAAATGGAGGGAGAGGTCACTCATACAAATCCAGATGAGAATAATTGTAAACATCTGTTGAACATGCCATTGCAATCACATTTCAAAGGTCTCAATCGACTCAGTCTTGAATATGAATTAGCATTCCTCTTTTGTGCTAGAGAAATATCAACCACATTAGATCAATATGAGTCTAATGATCAATCATATGTAAGAAAACTCAAGTTCAAAAAAAATAAAATAGAATCTAATTTTGTTCATATGAAATTAGTTTCTACCACCCTTCAGATTATTAACAGAAGTTCAATGAGAAGTGGCAGTCATTATCTTCACATCTGTAGTCAAGAGGTCGTAAATTATTACTGCTTCAGGTGCTTTTAATATCAAAGGGTTTGAACTTTGAAGACAGAAAGACCAGCCAATGAAGGATAGAACCTCCGTTGTGGTTGATGACTATTGTTACCACACAGCAATGAAGTATTATGTGAAAGATACATGGACAGATCATAAAGCTTACAATTATATTAGGGGATTATAGGCACAATTTTGCAGAAGACTAAATTTTTACTGAGATAGAAAATAACCTTTAAGCACTATGAAAAAAAAATCACATTAGGAAAGTGCTAGACTAGGAAATTCTGAACAACGCCCTGCTAAAAAGATAGTAAAATACTAAATGTCTATCATTTGAATGTAGAAGACAAAAAGAAAACCCCAAAGAGGTGAGTCTCACATTTCAGGCTCTTTTTCTTCAGAATTGACGAAAGGATTCTTGAAGAGGAGAAATAGAAGTTGCGCAGATTCTTTGACCATTTCAATAGATTTGAGGTACATTTTTAGTTCTAACTCCCTGAGGTAGAAGAATACTTCGTAGGCCTCTGTACATGGTGTGTTAGAACACTGAGAGTCTCTACGTTAGGGTAAAGGGTGAGACAGAGATGGACTGGAGACAAGTAGAAGAGACTTTTTTGAAGACCCAACTTTTACAAGAGTCCCCACATTTCTTTGGACTTTGCCTTCAGGACTCTTCCAAACTCTTAGTGAGGACCCAGAGAATATGGCTTGGCAGGGAAAAAGGTCATCCCTGTAAAATATGCCCAGTATCTCCATAATAAAAGCCTAGTCTCCCAGGAAAGTCTACCATGTTCTATGCCAAATGGAAAGGGCAGCCCTCTCTCCCTCTCCCTCTCTCCCTCTCCCCCTCCCTCTCCCTCCCCCCCCCACCTCTCTCTCCAGTTTCCCAAGCTTTCCTGTCTCATCTAAAAGAAATCAACAGGTATTATGTCTTCAAGAAAATAGATTGACAACTCTCTAGCCACAAAGGACAGAGGGCTGGGGAAAACTACTAGAGAAATAGTTGTGAATATCACAGCTCTGAGACAAAAGCTCTGAAGCACTGAAATTTATTTGGAAAAGTACAGAAAAGTTCCATTCCTTGTACACACCAGGATACCAGCAGGAGTCCAGTACAATGCTGGCAGATTGCAGCCAAAAGAACTGCACAACGCAGACTGTGTCCAGAGAGGAAAGACAAAACCAAGGGCCCTATATGCGTCCAAAGCCAATGCTCAGCACCTCTGGCCCCTTGCATCAACCATTGGACACACCCAAATTCCTAGACAGAGCAATAGAAATCCTTGTAATAATGACCTGCTGCTAGAAACAACACAGCCAGCTTTCAAAGCACAAATACATGCATACGCATGTGCACACACACATACAGCACAAAAGAAAAAAAGTTTGCAGAGACAGCATAATTATGGAAACCAGATTCAGATAAGCCACGGGTGTTGGCTTTATCAGACTGTGACTTTAAAACAAGATGTGGCAGGCTCTAATGAAAAAGCGATCAACACACAAAAACAGACGAGTAATGGAAACAGGAAAATGAAAAGCCAAAGGTCAAAGGAAAAAGCTAAAAGTAAAACTTACGACAATGGAAATGCACAATAGCTGTGAAGGACACATCAATAAACTCAACATGGCTAAGGGAAGCTCAGTGAGCCTGAAGACTGGAAAATACAAGCTTCCTAAACTATAATGAAAGAAAAGAAAAAAGCAGGAGATAATATCCAAGAACTGTAGGTCAAATACAAAAGTTACAACATCAAGGCTGGCACCCTACCACTTGAACCATGTCTCCTCTTCCAGCATTTTGCTGGCTCATTGGAGATAAGAATCTCAAGACTTTTCTGCTCAGACTGGCTTCAAACCATGATGCTCAGATTCCTACCTCTTGAGTAGTGAGGATTATAGACATGAGCAAGTTATCCGTGTCCAGCTTGTACAGTGAAATATTCTAAAGCACTGAAAATAAGACAGCTATTCCCAAATAGCTGCCCAAGTGCATTTCACATGATGTTCACACAAGAAGTTAAATATAAAAAGAATTCACATTGTATGATTCCTTTCTGCATTGAATTCAAAACAGACAAATGTCCTCTGCCTTGTTAGAAATCTTGACAATACAGATTTAGAGAGAAGATAGATAGTAATACATAGAAATACTAGGGAAGAAGGTTTTGATTGTGATATTCTTGGCCTAAATAATATTTACACATTCACTTTTTTGAAAATTCAATGAGCTGCATATAGCTATCCCTTTCCTCTCTTTCTGGATATTTGGTGTACTTTGCATAAAAAAAGTAAACAAAAATAATCATGCTAACTATGGGAAAGAAAGATACCTTTTACATGCTAAGGCAGTGCAGAGAATTCAGCCAAGATTTAAATTTCTTACATGCATTTATCCCAAAACAAAAACAACTTTTAAAAAGATATTAAAGGTACTGGGAAGGTGACTCAGTGGTAGAGCGCTTGCCTTGCATGCATGAGGCCCTGGGTTCAATTCATCAGCACCACATAAGCACATAAGCAGAAAAAGCTGGAAGTGGGAGCTATAGCTCAAATATAGTAGAGCGCTAGCCTTGAGCTGAAGAGCTGAGGGACAGCGCCCAGGCCCAGGGTTCAGGCCCCACAACCGGCAAAAAAAAAAAAAAAAGATATCGAAGAGTATCTCATTAAAATTGTATTTTCACCTTTGTGGTTTTTTTAAATAGATCATTAAGAACACCCTGAGAAATACTTTCCAAGTTTGTATTTTCGATATCATATAATTTATCATGCATTATACCATAGACAGCTCCATTAACATCTCTCATTTTACCATGAATATTACAATAAACAATGGCATTCTGGTGACCATTATCATGAAAATAACTACTGTTCAGAGCTGAAAAAAATAATACAAAGTTCCCCCTTAAAGACATTATAAAATTTGAAGTAAAATATTCCTGGTTCACCTCTGTGTTCTATTTATGTTTCCATACAGTTCGTCTAATCTATTGATGAGCTTTCAGAATGTTCCAAAGTTTCATTTACTCATGTTACAAATTAGTCACTGTTTTCCCAAGTGAACACGTCAGTATATGTGTCTTAGGGGGAGACTTGAAATCAACTACTTTTCCAGGCAGATCAAATACTTTATTACTATAAACTTGAAAACCTGGAATGTTACAAAAGGTTGACTAGCGTTCAATCATATCACGGTTCCTTACCCTCGATAGTGCTCATTTCAGCCTCTGAGTTAATTAAACATTATTCAATATTAATTAATTTTACTAGGAACGTATATTGTGTATATCCATGTAAATTTAGCACCATGATGTACATCAAATACTATATATTTAGCTGATGGCCACTGTATAATGATGTAAGCCCCAACTCATGCTTTCAGAGAAGCTAGGTTTTTTTGAGACTGAGCAGATGCAGAGATTAATGGTCCCAACAGAATTCTCTTACAAAGCTGCTGCTAACTTTAAATTTTTCTGAATATTTTTAGAATACAGAGACAAAAAATACAAGGCTGAATTATTTTGGGTGGTTTGACCTTCAGATTTCTGCACAATTTGGTCACACAATTAGAGTTCCATTTACAAAGCAAGTCAAGGGAGACATTTACTTTATTTGGCAATAACGTAATCAGAGAGCCAAAAAATATATAGGCCTTCTGATCCTTCACCAAACAGACAAACTCATTTTTCCTCCGGGAACAGAGGGTGAATAAATCCATGCAGCAAACGTGGAGCTAGAAAGACTGGTGCAAATTTGTATTTCAATCAATAATAACACCTGCCGACTGCCAGATGTAATAAAACAACAAACTAGTAAATGTCCCTATACCCCTGGGTAAGCTGATATAGACAAATGAAAGAAGAATACAGAAAGCTTATACATTTCAGTGCAAGGGCTCCATTTTTAATGCGCAGATAACTGAGATTTGGGTAGTGCTCTATTCAACGCAGATGATACAAACTCATTCCCTTCCTGTTCCAAGAAACTCTTTTCTCTTCACAGAGAACATTTTTCAAACACTAGCCACCACTATTCCAAAACTCAAGTGAAATATTAATATTCATAGACAAACTAGGGATGTCCATTCAGACCTTTCTACTAGAGGCTTTGGGGCATGCTGGAGTGAACAAGACAAGGCTAGCTCTTAACAGAAGAAGTCACAGCTGGGGAAGGGTGAATTCAGAGAGATTCCTAAAGTTCTCTTCATCTCTCAGCGGGGTAGCTAAATGGTTAACAAGTTTGGATTTCAAAGATAAGCAGATTTACCATCTTCCTGTTTTGTGCAACGTGCAATTGTGGTTGTTGTATTGTGTAACGGGCCATCTACACAAACATCATTGATAGATACTTTCTTAGTCTTGACTAGAAATTTAATCATTCAAGCTAAAACTCCAAGTCACCCAGCTAGACAGCTGAAAGACAAATAGAATCTCCTCTAAATACATTATGACCAATGTGATGATTACATTAGGAAACAAGCCAAATATTTATTTGGCTGTAACTGACAATATTTTTATTTATTTTTACTTTTTACAGGGTCAAGGATTGAACTCAGAATCATGTGTATACAAGACCAATCAGTACATCCCAGGCTCTACACACACAAACACACACACACACACACACACACACACACACCACAAATGTTTTGGGGTTTCTATTCTGGGGCTTGAACTCAGGACCTAGGTGCTGTCCCTTAGCTTTTTTGCCACAGCTCTCCTTCTGGCGTTTTTTTTATTGGTGGTAGTGGTAGTTGTGGGGCTTGAACTCTGGGCCTGGGGCTGTCCCTGCGCTCTTCAGCTCAAGGCTAGCGCCCTACCACTTGAGCCACAGTGTCACTTTCTGGTGGTTTATTGGAAATAAGAGTCTCACGGACTTACCTGCCCAGTCTGGCTTTGAACCGTGATCCTTAGATCTCAGCCTCCTGAGTAGCTAGGATTGCAGGCATGAGCCCCACCGGCACCCAACTCTGACAATATTTTTAACTTGGAAACAAAAGATAGCAAGAAGATACTTCCTAGGAAAGTTGCTTCAACGAAAATAGTTTTAATTTCTTTAATGTAGAGTTTTATTTCCTTTTAAACTAGTTTGCCTTTGCATATAAATTTTGAAAATTATACTTTAGTCAGTGTAATTACAGGCCCATACAGCAATAAGAGGAACCTAAGTATCTATATTGTTTCTGTCTGAATGCAACTGAGATTGGTTGATTAACATTTGAAAACTATTTCAAAGGTGTATAATCAATTTGAAGATAGATAACTTTTATATTTAGAGCCACCCTCTTGTGTCAGTTATGAAACATCCCGCACGTGGTTTTAATGATACTGCATAGTTTTTTTTTCATTTAAGCTGCTTTTTAGAATTTTCAGAAACTACATTATCTATAATATGTACAATAGTATTTCTGTAAAAAGAAGAAAAACAAGTAAAAGGCCTGAATGCTCTCTATAGACAAAGAAATATAAAAAGAAGACATCGGAGCACACATGACTGCCAAAGCAACCACACACTAGTGGGCATCGTATTTTTACACTGAGCTGATATTCATCAGAATGACATATGCAGAGTCAGTGGCTGCAAGCATTTAAATTTGCCTTTTAATCCTTCCAGGACAGTCACAAATTCTTGGGCCACAAAAGTCACAGTAATGAATTTAAAAATAAAAGACATATCTACTTACCCTGGCTGTGTTCTCTCAGAACTGAAAATTGCAGCTCTATAATAGGAACAGCAGGGTGCCTGTGGCTCCCACCTATAATCCTAGCTACTCAGGCTGAGATCTGAAGATCACAGCTCAAAGCCAGTTGGGGCAGGAAAGTCCATGAGACTCTTATGTCCAATAAACTACTCCGAAAAAGCTGGAAGTGACGCTATGGCTCTAGTGGTGGAGCACTAGCCTTGAGCACAGAGAGGCTCAGGGACAGAACAGGCTCTGTGTTCAGGTGCTAGGACTGACAAAAAAAAAAAGAATAGGAACACACATATCTGAGCATGTGAAATTTCTCAGGGACTTGATTGAGTCACAGATAGTATAAAGGGTAATGTGCTACACAACCAGAAAATAGCATTTGAAATCTACACTTCATTTATTAAGTTGAGCACTTTGGAAAGTTTCAAGTCTTTGAGTATGAAGAACAACAAAATGTGCTTTTTCCAGCTTACTGTTGGAAATTTGAAAACACCAACTAGATACTGGGTAAATGCACGAATGTTCTTTTTTTCCTCTTTCTTTTTAAGGATTAGTTTCACTGAAATACTCATCTATCAAAGATTTGCACTGAAATGCTGGGAAATGAAAGCTGAGGATGTTGGCAGTTTGCTTCGAAACAATGCAGAGAATGAGCAACCCAGGAAAGAAACTCCAGGGACGGGACTTACTGAGCAGGTGTTGCTGGTTGTCCAGGCTGAGAACAGGCCCCAGTGGTTCATTTTACATCAACTTGAGTGTACAAACTGAGTAGGCAGACTAGTTTTTGTTTGGATTAATTGCATGGGTGCATGTGAGGAGCTTAACCTACTTGCAATCCAACATTTTCCCTTTATAAGCGTTCTTTCCTTAATATGGGCTATATATTCTGAATATTTCTGTTGACAAGCAGGAACTTTATTTTTATGTATCTAGTTAACTTAATAGCTCTCAAAGCACTGGAAAAAAATTGCCTGTTTATTTAGTAATCAGGATGGATTGTGTTGCATAAAATTAATGGTTTCTGTAAGTCATGTGCTTTAACAACATTTAAAAAAAGTTTAATTTGGGGAGCAATACATGCTATACATAGGGTTCAAGAATTTGCTTAGAAACTTACATTAAAATTTGTGGAAGTGGGGATGTGGCTCAAGTGGTAGAGGGCTAGCCTTGAGTAGAAAAGCTTGGAGATTGCACCCTGGCTCTGAGTTCAAGCCCTAGGACTGGTACATTTGTATTCACACATGTGCATATGCACACACATATACACATACACACACAATTGTAATTCTTCTTTCCATTTGGCTTAGCAACTGCAATGGTCAGATCTAAACCAATACAAGGAAAGAGCAATTATGGTACTTGTGTGGTTTTAAGATAGTCTCTAGATTAATGAATCTAATATTATGTTTAATAGTGAGGATTAAGTATTCATAGAGTCATTCTGAAAAACACAATTGTGTCCATGAACACTCATAGACAATGACTGCATTAGAAAAAATCTCTCAGTGTGTATTGTTTTCTATCCAGAGTTCAAGAAATTAAATTATTTTCTTTATTGGTATTGTATACATTTCATCATACATTTATCAGTTACTCCATCTTGAATTTATACATTTTTAACTGACAGATAATAATTGTATGTACTTAGGAGCTAGAGCATAATGTTCTGATCTATGTACACAACATAGCAAGATTCAATCAAGCTAGTTAATATATCCATCACCTTGTGAATTATCATTCTTTTTAGACAAGAAAATAAAAATGTAATCATTTTAGCCACTCTGAAATATTCATTATTATGATCCATGTTCACCATGCAACTCCTTAGCCCAGTGTCATCATTACAACTTCTGAAGATCTCAAAGTACACGTGCTGGTATAAAAGGAGACCACAATGCTTTTATTGAATATAAGTTTTTCCTAGTATGTCTACTTTTTGTGCCACATAATTTTGCCTGTTATTCATTGAATGCTCACAAATTTTTGATACTATCTTCTATGAAGACATTACAAATGAAACAATTAAGAGTAACTAAAAAGCTTTCCAAACACTCCCAGGTATAAGAGATTGTAAGGCTGCTGTGTTGCCTATGAAGTTAAATAATGAATATTAGACTAAGGCAAGTATCCTAGAGAATAGATCACCATGCTTGACTATTTTGCTTAGTAACCATCCCAATTTGGTTTCTTTGAGTCTAAGAGGTCATGACTGTATGATAGTTTGATTAATTATTCATTGATTCATTTATCTTCAACTACACATATATACCTATATATTCATATATACATATCCATATAAGTTGATTTTTTAGTGGATTTTTTTTGTCATAGGGCCTGAATGCTGTCCTTGAGCAATTTTTGCTCAAGGCTAGTGCTCTACCACTTTGAACCACAGCACTACTTCCCATTTTCTGGTAGTTAATTGGAGATAAAAGTCTCACAAACTTTCCTATCCAGGCTGGCTATGAAGTGTGATCCTCAAATCTCAGCCTCCTGAGTAGCTAGGATGACAGGCATGAGCCATTAGCATCCAGCTCTTAGTGGATTCTTATATGCTTTTTAAATTGGCATATCTTTTCTTTCTTTAAACTTTTTAATTGTATTTTATTTTTATTTATTTTCTTATTGCTTGGTGGTACTAGGGTTTGAACTCAGGGTCTTGTATTTGCTAGGCAGGGATTAGATCACCTGAATCACTCCACCAGCTCTTCCTACATTGGTTATTTTTTTAAATAGGGTCTCAATTTGTGCCCAGACTTGCTTGGACTGCAATCCTCCTATTTATGCTTCACACATAGCCAGGATGACAGGCATGCACCACCACCACCAGTGCAACCAGCTATTGGTTGAGATGGAGTCTCATACATTTTTTGCCCCCAATAGACTCCCCCACCTCAATCTTTCTCCCAAGACCTACACCCACTCAAGTAGCTGGGAATATAAGCTTAAGGCTATCCATTTGGAGTACAATGTATCGTGCATTTCAAAATTTTTAAGGGAGAATTTTAAACGTCATCACCAAGAGGAAATGGTAAGTCCATAAGGCAGTGAGTATGTCAATTACCTTCCTTGGATAAGTATACAAGTATCAGACGTTCACGTACCCCATAACAGGCAAGGCAAATTCTTAAGTGCACAGCGGTGGCTACTTGCTCCATCTAGAGCACAATAGCAGGATCCGATTGTCTGGATCACAAGACTCTTAAAGACAATTTTACTGAAAACTCTCTGTGGGGATATAGCACCACTGTCAAGCACGTTGGCTTTCATGCAGGTATGTTAGAATGTCTAAACCGATTTCACTAAAGTACATGCTAATTCACACCATCCATTTTTAAAGTCACCAAAAAGAACACTAAAAAAAAAAGTGATAATAATTAACCCTGCACATGCACTTGATGGAATATTATAAAGCAATTAAAGTGTTGATTTGGAGGGGGGGGCAGATCATTGGAAAATCAGCATGCCCTTTGCACTGCTTAAGGATACCATGAGATCATGTGATCAGCATGCTTGTAAATCACTTCCAGATTAAGCACAATAAGAAGGAAAGATGACGTGACATCAATCGAAGATTTAATAGTGGTTTTTAGATTTTAGATTTATTCTTTTAGCTAAATTTTATTATCTTGAGTTGCCATTTACCCAAGCAGCTGATGAATACAAGGCATCTTGATTGAGGTCACCCCTTCCAACATTCTCTCCCATCCCTACCAACCCACCCCTTCCCTCGTGCTGCTTAATTATGTAGGCAATCCAATGAATTCTTCATTGCGTTCTCCCCCTGTTCTCCTCTTCATTCCCCTTGACCCCACCCCCTCCCTTTCAAGTGCCTGTTTTCTGGTGTTTATTTAGTTGAACTTTGCCTTTGCCTTTCTAAGGAATTACACTATTTGAACACTCCCTTGTATCTACCATATTTCAGCTAATACCATATTTCAGTATGCACTTGAATACCACTCAACATATTTACTTACGTGTTACTCTTTTTGACTTTCTAAAATTATCTTTAAGGAGTTTGCAAAGGGGTTCAAATTCAACCCATCAGTTTATAAGAAAAATGCATCTTGATCAATGCTTTTCCATTGTCTCCCTCATCTTTCCTGCCTAGATTTCTCCTTCGCTTCTATTTAGTGACTTCTCAGGATGTAAGTATAATACTTATATAAAACATTATAAACCAAAGGACCACTTGAATATATTCTTTTCTTCATCTACTACAAGTGTCTATACCCAAATGGCTTTCCTTGGATATTGTCAATTTCCTGCATCTCATCAACCATTCAGGTTCTGTTGAACTCTTCCTATGGGCACCAGTGACCTCATGAGAAGAGTCTCAAACTTAGATTGTGGCTGTTGCCTATTTTCTTGCAATTCAACTCTTTAGATACTGTCTCTCTTTTTGTTGTTGTTGGTTTGTCTGTTTCTTTTTGTTTGTTTGCTAGTTCCGGTATTTGAACTCAGGGCCTTGCATTTGCTCAGTCTACTTGCTCCACTAGTACTCTACCACTTGAGCCACACCTCCGTTCAACTCTCCAACTACTTTTCTAAATTTGCCTTTTGAGAAATATTTTTATCAAATCCAAGAATAACAACCAAATACAGATGACTCATTCTGAGAGTGTACTGTTCAGCCAACCTCGTCTGAATTTCTCCGTGAGCAGTGTCTGCTTTCATGACCTTTTTACAAGACAGAGTCCATTTTTTTTCATTCAATAGATGAGAGAACCAGTACTAGGAAGGGAAAAGTGTCTTATTCGAGATCACAACATTAGCAAGACGAGATAAGGAAAACAAGCAAGGGCATACAGGGCCAATATTATTATTTAAAATCAAAATATAGCACTTCGTGTTTTAAAAGCTGGCAAAAGTCAGAATGCTTTAGAATATCGTGTGTTGGCATAAATACAGGAATATATAAGCACTACTGCTGGAATTATTCATTACTACCCTTACCTTTTAAAAAAAATGTGATTTATTTAATGACTTTCTTTTTGCTGTTGTTTATGTGAACCCAAGAACAGAACCCAGGGCCTCGTGCATGCTAAATAAGCACTCTACCACAAAGCCACATTCCCAAAAGCAAGCTACCCTTGCTTTTGAAGGTGTGTTTTCAATGTCACATCGCTGATGTGCTCACCCTGTTATCTAGTGGATCTACCTCAGGCTACAAAGCCCAGAATAATTCTCACTCAGGCGTCCAGAGAGGCGCACATGGGAGATGTGTGCAGGGTTACAGCTAAGAGAAGAAGGCAGCCTCGGGTCCTCGGTGAAGAATGTGGATAGGAAAGTGGAAGCAGGTGTAGCAAAGGCGGTATCCTGCGTCTCGTAACAGAGTCTGCATGCCCATCACAAAGCTAAACAAAGTATATACAGTGCTACCATGGCCGTGAAATTTTATTCATGAAATGACAGAATTAAGAATTGTCTCTAACACTAGCATTTTATGAATAAAGCCTTATTATTTCCAGTTGTTTACTGCTACCATTAGGTAGGTAACGGTGGCTATATACATATATATATATGTATATATATATATATATATATATATATATACATATATATATCCTGTTCCTAGAAATGCATAATGAATGCAGATCTCATCCCTCCACCCCCGGTGAGGGCTTTACCCACATTCAGCTCCAGTCCTGTACCCCTTGAAGACAGGGCAAACAGCCTCTTTCTCTACCAGCCCATTGGATAGGTAACTCTCTTTTACAATGAACCCTTCTCCCTGAAATCCCTCCTGACATTAGTAGCTCGGGAGTCACCATGGCTCTCCTTGTAACTCACAGCTGAATACAGCTCAATTCTCATCAGTCATTTCTTCATCTTCTTAGAAGCCCTCCTCCCTTCAGCATCACCCACGGATTCTCTGCTGGGAAACCCCTCCCCACCCCTTGGACTGCAGGTTCCAATGTGTCCTACTGCACAGACTGCCTGCGATGGCTTTGTCCTGCCTCCTCCTGGAGGCTGGTTGGATAAATCAGAAGCTCCCGTGTACACACCAGGTTGCCATTATGTCCTAAAACCACAAAGGCAAGCCATGCCTGGTGCACCCGTCTGTCTATGGGACAACATGCACTACGCATTTTCTAAATACATGAATGACTGCTGAGCACCCGAAGCCTGGTCACTATTCATTCTAATTCCCTTTGCCACTTCCAGCTTGAAATCATGAAAATCATTCCTGAAGCACATACCCTGTCTCTGACTTTCTGATCCAATCCCACCCTGGTCTTGTATCACCCTGAGTCTTCCTGGCTTTCCACGTGCTTTCGTTTCTATTTTTTTTATTGTTATCATGTTTATTCTATTTGTTTATGATACTGGTGATTGAACTCAAAGCCTTGTACCTGGCTAGGTGAACCCTCTATCATTTCACCAAGGTCTTAAGTCCTTTTAGCTTTCGTTTGTTTTCAGATAAAGTCTCACACTTTTGCCTGGTTCTGGCTCAGATGGTGATCCTGCTAGCTTCACCTTCTGAATGGCTAGGATTACAGCTGTGAACTACCCAGGCCAGGCTTGTTTTGAAGATAAGGTCTCATTAACATTTTTTTTTTTGGCTCAGATTAGCTTCCAACCATGGTTCTCCTTCCTTCCCCTCTCCAGTAGTTGCGATTTCAGGCTTGAACTACCACACAGGCTTTTCTATGTGAGCAGGCCTGGCTGCTATGTGGGTGGCTCTTTGTACTTCGCTTCTCCTCCTCTTCTCCTTGGCTCTCGGCGCACTGGAATACGTCCCAGACACCAACCACCCATGAAACCTCATTGTGCATTTCTATCCATTCTTAAATGAGACCCCAAATGCCACAGTTTCACAAGACTTTCTGGCTCCCCTCGACCATCCACCTCAGGGCTTTCTTTCCAAAGAATGTATTGTTTCCTGGGCTTTTATTTGGCACAATATTACTCTTGCAGCAAACCACGGCGGTTGGGTGCTGTGTGATCCTCTCGGCACGCTCCCAGACGCCTTAGAGACGCAGAGGTGCTGAGTGGGAACGGAGAAGGATGCCACCTGTGCTGCGCAGGGCAGCTGTGGATGGTTGGGGATTCGTGCGCAGGTCTGTGTACAAGCAGTGACTGACACACAGGACAGGCAGAGGTGAAGGGCCGCCCCCGGCTGTCAGCGGGAGCCAGAAGAGGGTTTTACTATCGAACATAAACCATTTGACAGGCTATCAGCATCACACAAGGTCGGCCCGAGGCTCTGATAGAGTCAAAAGCAAGATGGTCGCATAATCACATCTGCTGAAGATCCAGGCTAAAATAAAGTCATGGGACCAAATGGCCGCCTCTGCTGGCTCTTTACCAATTGCAATTTTAGCTCCGACCCACGCCCCCTTACCCACTTGAATATGACCGCTTTGTCATACCAGGTAGTGGGTTCATCTTCGTTTGGCCATAGATGTGTTGCTGGTGGTGGCTGTCTGGCAGGAAGCAAGTGCAACTATTGCAGTCAGCATTGCTGCTGCTATCGTTAAGTCTGCCTTCTGCATGGTCTTACCAAGTGTGGCTCAATCAATCAGCCAATCAATAAATAAAAGGCAAAAACTGAATTCTATGCATCCTGGGAAACGATTGTCATCATTGATGGTGTCTTCCTTATCATCAAGACCACAATCCTCCTCAATGGTCTCTCAATACTCTCAAAGGGGCCACTAGACTTTGCATTTTTGTTGTCTAGAGCTTTTTTGGTTGTTGTGTCTTTTTACTTTTTGCAATACTGGGGATTGAATCTAGGACCGCGTGCGCGCTAGGCAATCGCTCTACCACTCAAGACAAACCTTCAGTCCTATTGTTCCTATTTTGTTTTCTGGACAGTCTCATTCACATTTCCCAGGCTGACCACAAACTCAAGATCCTCGGCACTGGGATCACAGGTGTGTAATAGCATACCGGGCTGTAGTTATTATTTGTTGAATTAAACAGTCCCCTGTCACGACTATTTCAAGCAAACCTATTTTTGTCTGTTCTTGTTTTTACGGCTACACTTTATTATTCTCATTGAAGTATAATAAAGTATAATAAAGCAAAACTTGGAAGTAAATTTGACATTACTCATCATAGATATGTTTTATTTTTAGTGGATGTTGATAACTTTTCTTCTCCACGATCAAGGTTGTTTATCTGTCACTGCTGCTCAGGCTAATTACAAGCCATCGGCAGAACTTTCCAGGGCCACAGTGACCCTGGAACCTGGTTTGTGTACCCAAAATAGAACTACCTAAAGGTTCGTCTTGCACATTGATTTCTACTCAAGATGCTCTAAAAATATCATTTCTCTTCCAATGAAATAATTTATTGTACCCTATTTTAAGTATCTTTAGCTTGTAAAAAGGAATATTAAAAGTAAAAAAAAGAGGAAATTAATAATGGCATGTCCCCTCATGTCCTCTACAAATCCGATTTGAGCAATTTTTGAAGGCCATGAGCTCTCTCCCTACAGCCTAGTCTTGGTACCTACCAGTTGGCATCCATTTCTGGTGCGTGTGGTCGTTCCTCGGGGAGAGGAAAATGGTGTGTTGCCATGAGAAATAAATCACAACAACCACACAACTTTACTGAGGAAGAGAGAAATGCTTTGAGGGTGTAGTAGCTCCACCGAGTCAGGTTGCCTGGTTGTTCTGCTAATTCTCCATCAAGGGTATTCATCGTGGGAGCTGGCCATAACTCTGGGAAAAAAAGGAGTAACCGTACTCCTGAGGAGACAGGGCCGACAGCGTGCTATGTGTGATTGAGAGAGAAGACATCAAAGGATGAATTAAACTTTAATGCTGTTTGTTTTCTGGTGGTACAGGGGATTGAACTCAGGGCCTTGTGCTGGCTAGGCAGGTGTTCTACCATTTGAGCCACGCCCCCAAACCTCCTGCTTGCAGCTTGTGTTTATCAGATAGAGTCTCACACTTTTGCCCGGGTAGGTCTAGGATGGCGGTCTTCTGCCACCACCTTGACACTTGCTGAGATAATGCGCATGCGCCACCACATCTGACTCTGGAACTTTCCATGGTCGGGAAGCTCAAATGAGGCATCCCTCCTCACAGAGATCAGACCCCTTACCTATGCTTTCTAGGTTTTATAAACTCATTTCTTAATATTGCTTGAGCTTCTTTGGTAAACAATTTAATGGAGCTAAATACACATTTAAGTTGACATCTAAAGCTATTTAACGTTGATTTCAGCCAAAGTATCTTATTTCAACTTACACTCTGTGTTTAGATAAATGAAAGCATTTATGATAAAAGTCCTTTAAGTAGGTCCTAGAATTTGGGAGGAAAGAAGACAAAAAGAAGTAAGCCTAATCACAAAAAAATAACCCCACTCTTCTAGGAATTAAAATTGTAATTCCAGCTAGCAAATCAGGGCTGTTGTTTTTTTTTTTAAGAAAAAAAAAAAAGTAATATCATACCAGTATGTGTAAATCTTCAGTTTTTATGGGTTCATTAGCATTTGGAGGACATATTTGCTCTTTTCAGACTTTTCAAAGGCTACAGAGGTGCATATTTGTGCTTATGTACCAACCTTTCCAATTTTAGTGAAAGTAAAGGACATGCTACCTGCGGTTTGCCGAACAAGCCCCATTCAAATAGGCACTATTTAAATAACTTGCTCAAGGTCAACTTGCAAAATAAGCAAACATCCCTGGCCAACTCTTTTCCACCAGGAAGATCAGAGGCTCTCGTGATGAATGCCAATGAGAAGCTGATTTTTTTTTTTTTTACATATTTTCTCATGAATTTTCAGATGTTGTACAATGCCAGAGCCCACCACAATAAATAGGCGGAACTTTCCAGCCTGCTCGGTGCCATTCCCCACCCCCAGGCTTCCCGCCTTCCGCAGGCCCGTTCATCCCCAAGAAGACGTATATGGGGTGGGGGGGGGGTCGTCAGAAGAAACAATCAGGGAAAATATTAGACACACTAAAGTGCTCACAGTCTAATAGCATTTGTTTCTGTTGGGAAAAATGAAATAAAGCAATTGCATTGACGATAGTTTTCTCGGAACTCATTTAAGCCTCTAATGTTTGAGTTATTTTATGGCTGCTTCATAGATCCGACAGTTCTCTGAAGAGGCATTCTGAGCTTCTGGAGTTTCACAGGCATTTGTAAGCACAGCAAACCCAAGTCTCTTTCCCAAGGAGATCAGAGACAGCCGTAGCTTCCTAGGGGCTGTGACAATGGCTATGCATCACTTCTGCTAGGATTCCCCTCCCCTCCCCCCACATCCTCCCTTGTCATCCCAAGCCCAGTCTGTCCCCTATGGATAATCCGGACACACTCCTCTGCTTCATCATGAAGATGCTCTTTAGCAGAGCATGAAGCCTCACTAAGCTCTGAGCACTCTGGAGCCCAGGCCTCTGCCTCATTCACTTTGAGACATCTAGCACTACACACTGGCTCCATGGACCCGGACATTTCTGAAAGATAGTGTGGAGTGGGTGGGGGAAGGGTGTGAGGTGCTACTGCTGACAGAGGGGTGAAGAAAACTGTACACAGTAGGACTGGTTCAGTGATTCCCCTCCTCCATTTTGTAAGATAATTCCCACCACTTCAGAGTTGTATCGATCAGTTCACCATATTTCCCATCAAGGATGTATCCCGGAGCTTTGCCCCGGATGGTATAAATTTATCTCGGTTATTGAGAATAACTGTAGCAACAGTAAGGATTTATAGGGAGTTTTGTTTGTCTATTTGTTTTATTCATTTTCCTAATGGGAAAAAAATAATAAAGGTTGCCAGGTATTTGGCAAAGAGAGTAAATCTGATAGAGAATCTATGATGTCGAAGAGAATCTATTGCTCTAAGTCAGAATGAAATTTAGATAATCATACTGGGTAGGGCCACTCTATGTGCAGACACAGATTAAAATCTTCATGCTGAAAAGGAGAGACTACCTCCAGGTGCTAGGTTCACACCTATAATCCTAGCCACTTAGGAGGCTGAGATCTGAGGATCTCAGACAACCCAGGCAGGCACACGGGAGAGACTGTTATCTCTAATTAATCAGCAAAAAACTGGAAGTAGAGGTATGGCTCAAGTGGTAGAGTGCTAGCCTTAGCAGAAAAAGCCACTAAGAGTGTGGAGCATGTGACTGCATGTGCACACACACACACACACATACACACACACACACACACCAAGATACAACTCTGATCATGTAATATTTATCAAAATGAACCTCAGAGAATGGAAACGAGAAGTCTTGTCTTTGTTTTGTTGTTGCTGTTGTTGTTTTTAAAAGCTGATTGGGTAAGAACCTATTTCCTAGAAGGCGGCAAGAAGCAAACAGGATCATTTCCTGGCTTGCCTAAAGGATGGAGGGAGCCTCCTCTTGGTTCAGCAGCTACAGCACTGGTCCTTCTAGGACAGCCGTCTTCAAGCGGAGCAGCCAGGGACCCCATTGTCCTAGAAGTAAATCTGTGTCTAGGCATCTGCTGACATGTGCAAGCTCTGAAAAATGAAATCCTGTGTCCATTTTTTGTTTTAAGAAAGAGACTCTCCCTAAGGATTCAACACTCAGAAAAAAAAAAGTGTTTTTCTTATTCTTTTTTTTTTCCTTGTGTTTCACTAAGGCATATTTCCCTAAGAACCATACTTTGCTAGAAAATAAACTTACACACACACACACACACACACACACACACACACACACACACACACACACACACACACACACACACACACACACACAGAGTGAGATGACTTTCCCCTCCATTTCCTCAAGGATATGTTCTAATCATTTTGAGTAGTCTTACGATGGCTTTAAAAAAATAATGAAGTAGAAAGTAATTCTGCAACATGGTTCTCTCTACCTTTATTTCTCTAGTTACTTTTGTTTTGTTTTGTTTTCAACTTTGGGCTCGTACTGAAGATACCCAATGTCTGTTTCGTGGAGTTCCAAGAACTCCAGAATTAACATTGGGTCTCTCTTTGGATGAGCCATGCTGGGGAACGTAACTCCATTTAAACTATGTCTGGATCTCTTATCTATGCTAATTTTAGTGAAGAGTTGGATAAATTGCGTTGATTGACTTGGCAAATACAAGCTAAGTCCAGTGGAATCATACCAGTCAAACTTTATCTGTGCAGAGGAATTACCTGGGGACCTTGTTAAAATACAGATTCTGACTCAGGACCTGCGGCTCTGCATTTCTAACAAGGTTCACTCCCTAGTGGGGCAGATACTGAGCTCAGTACTGCACTTTGAGTACTTGCTCCACAACTCCATTAACCAATCTTGGGACACACATCAAACATCACACAGGAGGTCTTGTCAAAGCACTGTTCCTGGACCTCATTCCCAGAAGTCCGGCCTGGGCAGGTGTTGGAGTGAGGGCTTTGCTGCTGCATTTCTAACAAGCTATGGAGCAATGCTGACAGCACAAGTTTGTAGATCAGACTTGGAGTCTCGTAGGAGGTTCAACTAGTCAAGGCATAAAATATCATCCTGGGCTTTACTGGACCAAGATGCAGCTTTTTTGCAGTACAATTTTAGATAAATAAATAAGTAAATAAATAAATAAATGTGGGTTAGCATGCTTGGGGATATGAAAATAAAACGTAAGCCAAACACAAATTAGAAAGACTGCTGGGGAAGAGAGAGAAAACTGGAGGTGAAGTTTACTTCTGCCTGAAAAGAAGAGACCTAGAAGAGGCAACGTTTGAGTTCATTTCTGTTGAAAATCGAGGCAAGAGCATCTTTTACACTTCAGCTAAGAGTCAGTGTGATTTATGGCCTCATCAGTGGACAAAGGCAAGTAGTTGGAAGGGAAAGAAACACCAGGCTCTCTCCTCTGCAAACCTCAGGAAGGTAAAAGTCTCAGGAGCAGTTGGGAAGAATTAAAGGCAGCCAAATAAAAAAGAGCCAGAGAGGAAGGGAGATGGGATAAATGTTCTAAGTTGCTTCCTGGGGAAAAGAGCAAGGCCCATCTTGGTGAGGAAGTTACCTGTCAAGCCACACCCCAGGCTCTCTACATGAAACACAAGAAGCCTGGCACGCCTAAAACAAGTCGAGGTTGTTGGTAAACCTATTATTCCTTGGGCTCAGAAGATGGAGTGTCCACTTAGATTTCCTGACCACAGCCCCTGGCTGTGGAATCTAATGAGCCAGGCAGCACCATCTTTTCTCAATCTTCTCACTGGCATGCGTGAATTTAAGAAGAAGGCTAGGGACAGAAGAACACAGTCCACACTCTGGGGTTTAGGGTATATGGCCTACAGGCCTCAAGGGCAAGGATTTATGAAAAAAGAAAAAAAAGAAAAGAACTTGCTGGATTCAATACATTAGCTTCAGCTAATGTATTGGTGGCTAGAGAAGGACCTGCCCATTTCCAGACATCCAGATGTGCCTCCATGAACCCCAGCTTCTGGCATGGATAAGCTTATGCCAGGGTCCCTAGCAAGGAAGGGATTGGGGGTACTGTGCCATCCCTGGGAAAGATGGAAATGTGGCCACCGGCCCATCCCACAGGTGAATAACGCTGACGCATCTGGAGTACACATCTGGACTCCTGTCCTTCCCCAGGGGGCTTAAACTGACCTTGTTCACACTGGACACCCTAATGATTCACATCTGTCCCTCCTCCGTCTCCCTCCCCTCCACTTGCTCACCGGGGTCACCTTCCAGGGTGCCATCAAATCCCTGCCCCCGGCTCTGCTTCTGGTGGAATCCAAATGAAAACACTTGCATTTGGGTAGCTTATTCGAAAGGAGAATTGGGAAAGAGGGAGGGCGGACAAGTCTCCAGGCTAGCTCTCAAGAGGCACAAGTCACAAGTTGCCCTGTGGAAGCTCTGGACGGGAGAAGAGCTGCAAGGCATGGATGGATGGTAAGCCATGGATGGGTGGTGCGGGATGGCGGGGACAAGGCCCATGTCGTTGATGAGCACAGCTTCAGGACAGAGCGGGGCGGGGCCAGGCGCCAGGCTGTGCACGGCCCACTGCTGCTGGACACTGTTTCCTAAGGGGCCAGGTCCTTGGTGGCCTTCAGCACTCATCGTCATCTTTGTTCCCTTCAGAGAAAACAAACGCAACGCTTCCATTCTGGGATAGGCTAGAGGAACGGTGTTTGGGCATGTAGACCCGACACAAGGGTGACTGTGAACGTGACGGTGCCTTTCTCCTTGTTTTGTTTTTAGAATTACTTCCCCACTTCTTTTAGAATTGCCACCATTACCCACTCATTAACCATCGTAATAGGAAACGCACACTGGGAGCTGACGCGTGCTGGACTCAAGTCAGATACTGCCAGCATTGTAAGGCTACTTACTGTCCCGTTCCTTCCACGTAAAATCTCAATAAATAGCACCGCTGGTGATACCATGTAAATCAAAAATGTATGTATGTATGCAATGCACACCTGGACACTGATAAATATTTGTATATTGGAGAAAATGGTATTATTACATATGAGGTACCCCCTGAGATATTATTATAAGTCACAGTATTGCACCTCAGGTAATTTGGAGCTATCTCCAGCGCTTCCTGCTGATTTGTGTTTGTTTCACCTGGAGAGAATTGACTGACCTGTTTATGGAAACACTAAGAACAACTATGGTTTCCTTCTATTTGTTTCAAATCCGTTTAATCAATAGTTTTGCTTCACGTACATTTCCAGACCTGAGAGAACCACTTCACCATTGCCCCAAATAGGAAAGAATGATATTTTGTTGTGCAGGGGGAAAAAAAAGATCTTTTTTTTTTCATTTTGATTATTATACCAATGTTTGAAAACTGCTGACTTCCTGGCTTTTGGAGGAGGGGGGAATACACAGCACTGTGGTAATGAACTCTCCAGGTAAATGTCTCAGGAACGTTCCTGACACCAAAAGATGCTGACTTCCCTAAATCTACAGAGACAGAACTCGTACAGTAATTGCTACACACCACACCTACATTTAAAGTGTGTTTTATGTATACCGACCCCAGGACTGACTGACAATATGAACCAAAGCTTTTGACTGTGGTGAGTATCCATGAGGTATTAGGCTTCCACAAAATTAAGACCTTTTCAAATATTTTTCACTGGCCTAAAAAGCAAGAGAAAAAGGGACTAGTTTCCTAACCATGCAAATGTAATCATGCTCTTCACAAAGATTAAAGTTTACAGTGATGGATAGGCTAATTACCTGGAGAGAAGCACTATCGAATGCATCCATGAACCTAGACATCATATTACATGTGATGATATGTACAGATATTATATATCAGTCACAGCAATTTAATTTTAAACAATAACCATATTAAAACAGTACTTTTTTTAAAGAATGGCAACCACCACATTACGTAGGCACTTCATATTATCTTCTCTCTTCTTTAGGACAAGACAATCATCTATAAGTAAACCACTGTCAAATCATGTTGTCTGACAAGATGCAGTTGAGACTTTTTGTCTATGTTCAATGGTTTTTAGAACGACATTAATTTTCATTCCTTCATTGCTAGATCATTTCATGACCATTAATTCTCAAGTTTCAAAGAGTAATTTTCTTTTCCTAATACTGTAAAATTGATCTTACCATATTTTATCACAAAGCCTGATTATAAGACTTTTAGAAATACAGAATTATTACTTACTACCTGATTTATAAATAGATGAAATACTAATTCATCCCACACTCGAAAATGACACAACAGTGAGATAAAAAAAAAAAATCAATTATTTTAGCCCTAAAGCAAGACAGACTATTGGTTCCAAAGGATTTGTGAAATCAATCAATCAATTTTATGCCCAGATTTGAAGAGTGGGAGTAACTCTGAAAATATGGGTTTTGTTCCTTTATGTGTTGGAGGTTGACAGATAACATTCATTGCTGGATGTCTTGATGGATTTTCAAATTTGTGACATCACTTAGTAGACCATAAATGCCAATTGATGGGTGCATTAATTTTCTATGGCATTGATGTACACTAAATTAACAAAACTTTATAGCTTTGAGTAACACAGACTGATTGTCCTATGGCTCTCTCGGCCAAAAGTCTATCTTGGATCCTACTGAGCTAATTTTTTTTTTTATGTCAGCAGGATATGCTACTTTCAAAAGGTCTTAGAATCAGATCTGCTTCTTTGCCTTACTCAGTTGTAGAATCCATGCAAATTCTTTGACTCCTGGTCCCCTCTATGTATCAACAATAGCAACTCAAGCCATTCTCAAACAGAACAAGTCTAAAGTCCACCAAAAGATTACCAGCTCACCTGCTGTGACGTCAGCTGTTTAGCCATCTTGCTCACCCTTTGCCTGGAGAAAGACGGCAGATTCACAAGCCTGGAGATGGCAGATGTGAACGTTTTGAAGAGCCCTCCCATTTACCACGGCGGGAAGCCCATGCTAATATCCTAGTTAACTTTTTCCTGAGCGCCTACCATATTTTCAGCACCAACTGAGACCCTGAAAAATGAATGTAAATAGTGGCGTGTACCAGACCCCCCTACCTGTAGGAGCTTACATGTAAACTTTCATCTGATTAACCCCTGAGTGCAAGAACACATGATAAAGCACACTTTATCACTGAAAAGTCATAGGAAGTCTCCAACAGGAAAGAAAGAAAAGAAGAAAAAAAAGAACTTTGCTCACTGTACTATTTTTTCTGAGGCTGATTCTCCAAGTGGATTATTAGGGTTATGGAAAGAAAATACCAGCACTAGTGACCCACGTGGCATATTTTTAGGCAAATAAAATATTATAGCTAAAGCTTATTATTCACACATTTCCAGCTTATGAATTCTCCAACTGGCTACAATTTATCCATAACCCCCAAGTCAATACTCAAGATACTTTGGCCACGGACATACCCCAAAGCAGAGGAAACTTGGAATTGCCCTAGGCAACAGCAATTATCGGTATGTGATCATGCATTGTTGGCTGAGATTATAAATCCTAACTCTCAGGCATAATATCAATTGGTTACACTCACTCTTACTGCTTGAAGGAATTCTGGAAAAAGTTGGAGTAAGAATCAAGGCCAATCAACAAGATGCATTATTAAAAAATATATTCTAATATGGTTTATAAAAAAGCTTTTATTTATAATTGCTAATATGTAAGCTGTTTTCATTTTTGTAAGTTGAACCAGCCAGGTGTCAGGATATGTATGTACATATATAGAGATACATATAGATATATGTATGTATATAGTATATATAGATAGATGTATCTATGTGTGTATATAGTATAGATAGATAGATATAACTATATGTATATATGTGTATGTATATGTATATATGTATATATGCATAAATATATGTATATATTTACATGTATATATACATAAACATATGTATATATGCATACATATACATACACATATATAAATATACATATATATATATGCTAAGGAACAACACTCAGGCACTGAGTTCAAGCTCCAGGACTGGCACACAAGAAGAAAATACTGTTGTTGGCTAAACAGTGACTAGAAATAATTGATTCTTTAAACATTTAAATGCACACTTCATGTATTGAAGAACATTTTCCCTATTCTCATTTTCTAATTTTATCTGCTATTAGATATTTCAGGGAAGAAAAATGAGTACCTAGATACTGATAGACAATAATATAATAAAATCTCAACTGACATTGAGCTACCATATGTGCATGTGAAGTTATTTCTTTAAGCCTAAACAAAGGTAGCTGAGATGAGATGACCCGGTGGTCCAGCATGCCTTGCACCCCCATTTCTAGTGACCTACCCTGACTGACTGCCCCCCAAAGGAATGAGGAAGCCCAAACCACAGGGCTCCCGTGTTGCTGAGGCTGAGCACCAGTCATAGGAGGGAAGACATGGTGGCTTTCCATATTCCCTTCCTGTCCCCACTATTCTCTTTTCCTTTCCTTCAAAAATCTGCCTGAGCCGGGCAATGGTGGCTCATGCCTGTAATCCTAGCTACTCAGAAGCTGAGGTCTGAGAATCACAGTTGAAAACCAACCCATGGAGGAATATCTGTAAGACTCTTATCTCCAATTAACCTCCAAAGAGCCACAAGTGAGGCTTTGGCTCAAGTAGAAGGGCATCAGCACCGAGTGAGATAGTGCCTAGGCCCTCATTTCAAGCCCAAGTACTGGCACGCGCATGCGTGCATACACTCACACACACACACACACACACACACACACACACACACACAGAGGCAACTGTAGGTCACAATAATAGAGGAAATGGAATCTAAGGTATGGCGGGGGGGGGGGGGGAAACTTAAGAAAAGTACAGAGCGCAGTAACAAAAGAAAATAATAGAAGACAGACCCGAGACAAGCAATAAAGAGAAGCTGGTAGACATTTAGCTTAAAGATAGCTCATCTCATCATTCTAAGATGCACATGTGTAATATGAAAAAACATTGATATTATATTATATTAAATATGAGCTGTGGCTCAAGTGGTAGGGTATCAGCCTTGAGCACGAAAGCCAAGGGATAGTACCCAGGCTCTGAGTACAAGCCCTAGTACACACACACACACACACAAAGAATAAAAGCAAAATAATTGATAACAATCCTCAATGCACAGGGCCAATTTTGAATATCTTTTCTAGTAAAATACAATGACTCCAAAATGCCTTGAGAAAGACAGAACCTAGAGTCTCACTTGACTAACTGAATTACTCAACATGTCCACAGCACATTCTCTCCAGAATTCTGACTTCCTATCACAAGCATTTGAACATTATTGAAATAAGCAGACAAACAGACTCTTTGCCAGGGACATCAGCCTCTGCGGTCATCAAAATGAACATCATCATCTCAGAGTTAAGCATATCTTTTAAAATCCCAGCTTACGCAGAGAGAAATCCTTCACATACCATTAACCCAAGTAGAGCACAGGAAAGCCAGCATATTACAAATCTGTGAATCAATTTCGAGAAGAGATGAGAACCACTGTCCTGGTCAGAGCCCACTAAGATCAGTCATGAGTGATTAAAAGTGGCGTGTGCAACACAGCTACCACATCAGAAGTATAAATGAGGAAGCCACTCAAAAGGCCATGTCACAGCTTGGTTAATCACCAGTTCCTTTAGGATCAGAGGCATGATTAATAGGAATGATAAAACCTCATAGGAATGATAAAACCGCTTTGGGTTTATTCCCATGTGAGCTCTGGCTGCAACATTCTAAGGAGAACATTGAATTTCAGGGGAAGCCCAACTGACTGCCTCTTCTCTCCTCACAGAAGTGAGGCCGGCCAGCAGCCTTCCACCCCTTCCTGTTTCTCCTGAAGTCAGTCCCATACTTTGAGTTGACCTTGATTTGACATTCCACTGCACAAATCCCTCTTGGCTGGGGTCACTAGCTGCATAAAGCTACTAGAAACATGCCTATAGAAAATGATGACCTGACATAAGATTACCAGATGCAGCCCAACTGACTACATGTCCCTTATGGGTCTGATGAGTTCCAGAAAGGAGAGAAGGTAAGAAAAGAGGAGAGAGGGGAAGGGGAGGGGAAAAGGAGAGAAGGGGTTAGATGCACCCAGACTTTTCTGGAGCAGAGGTAAGAGACAAGCACGTTCTGTGCAATGGTAGAACATGCAAAGTTGCACGTGTTTCCCACATAGCAAAAAATTCCAATGCAAAATTCTATGCAATCTAAGGTAGGATGTAATGGAATACTAGATAAATAGATTGATTAGACAGGTAGACACATACGTAGATCTAAGATAGATAGATAGATACATAGACTGACAGACAAATAGATAATAGATTGATTAGATAGGTAGAGACTTACATAGAGCTAAGATAGATAGAGAGATACATGGATATCTTCAACTCAGATAAATTTTGCTTGCTAGTGAAAAAAAATTAGACCAAGTTGTACCATAGTCAAGTATAGCCTTAAGATGAAATATTCAAAAGCCAAGAAGTTTTGGAAATGTCAGTTAAGAAAGTAAGAGTACCTACAACATTTCTATGTGCATATTTCAAAAGAATTTGGTTCTACAGGAACAAAGAGACTAAACTGAACAATTTCTTTCCAATTTGGAGACATTTCAATATTTACCTGTCATCACTGACATGTAGGTTTTTTTAAAGGGAGCACAAATATCATCGAGAACTTAATTAATTCGTGTTTTTATCCTGATCTACAGATTGAAAAATCTATTTCCAAAGTGACAGGTTGAATTGTTTGGGGGTGGGTTGTTCGGTTTTTTTTTTTTTTACCTTTTATTATTTCAGGTTGCAAAGATAAGAGTTGCTATTGCCAGAAGAGCTTTGGAGCTCTTGGGATAATGTTCTGGAACTTTCTACAAACTTGCTAAAATAAATAGAATGGGTTTTTGTTTTTTCCTCCTGATGCTGATCCTTCCCAGCCTGCCCCCAGCTCAAGATGAGTCTGACATATTGTAATAAAGCTATTGTTCCCTAAGGATATCTGTTCATTGCTCGAGCAATTTTTCTCTTCTCTTTCTTATTGAAAAAGAATCCTATTATTAAGTACTTAAAATATTCAAGGCTCTAAAAGGGAGACAAGCTTTCAATGGGAGAGATTAATAATAACAATAAAGAAATACAACATGGAAGAGAGGGGGCTCAAAGCCAAATAAAAAAATTCATTTGCCAAATACAAGTCAACTCCAATTCCTTTTGAATGGCGTCTGATTCACAGAGACAGCCGTGTGGGTGGGGTCCTGGTGATCTTCACTTCCCATTTTTCTTCTCTCCGAGCAGAGGCTCCTTTTCAATACTTGTCTTCAGGTCTTTTTTTATGAAGGCTCCTCTCAGTAACTCAGAGGATTATGCTCTGTAAACACCTCTGATGCACATAATAGTAGAAAGACATAATTTTAGACAATGTCCACTTAGAGGTGTGTTTTCTCTAGAGAGAATTGGGAATGTGAGTATACTCCAGTGGGCAAATCCTTCTGATGAGTAAGTATGGTTTTTTTTTCCCATATTGACACAAAATATCAGAGGCATGACCTGCCTTCAATGCAGACATGACTCTCTGCATTGTAAACCAGCTGATCACTAGGCATTATGGATTTTTAAATAAGTCTTCAGAAGAATATTTACTCATGTACTACAATGGTATCATTTGTGTCTATTCTAAACCACATTCGCCACTTACACAGAGTATCAATCTCCCCTCTACGAATTAACAGCCTCCATTACAACGTGGATATACTTTTTAATAGAGATAGATGCCGGATATGCGTTTTAGTCAGGGGCATTTGGACATTTGCTGATGTCGAGGTTCGCAATTTGGAACAAAGCCCAGCATCTAACTGGAGTTGAAATGGAATGAAAAAATATATGTATGAGTCTGAAATTCAGTTGATTAAAGTTCGACAAACTGTGGAAAATAATTCCAAGAGATTCCCTGAACAGAACACGATTGGCAGATGGCACTGATCATAAGTGATTCCCTAGAGAGCTGAGTGCCGACTTACAAGGGGACAGGAGGCTGGAGGGGCTGGCAAGTGGCTTCATTGCTGTTGGAAGACCCTGAGCTGGAAGGAGGAGTGGAAGATTTGGGGGCAGGGAAACCTAGAGTCAATGGCCCGGAAGAGAAGAAGAAAACTGCAAGGAACTTGGGTGACCGTCTTGGGGGCATCTATCAAGCAGCCGAGAGTAGAGCCGTGCTGTTGAAAGGAAATCGTCCATACAATATGCCAGGGACGGAGCCCTTGGGTCTGCCTGCCAAGCAATACCTTTCCAAAAGAACCCACCCACGCGCTGGGCTTTGCATACCCTGTGTCTAAGACAATCTCACACCGGATGAGACAGCAGATGTGAACTAATCCACCTATTGGCCATTCCACTCGGTTCCCAGCAGTGAGCAGGCCCCCGGGGCTCATCTGCAAAACATTGGTTGAGACCCAGATAGATCCCATTGCGCCATATAGGAAGAAAACCCCTCCTCTGAGCTGTCATACGTATGTTGGGGAGTATCAAGGACTGGATACATCAGTTATTAAGGACTGCATCATTCTACTTAAAAAAAAAAAAACCAACTCGGCTGCATGCCAGTGGTTCACACCTATTAACCCAGGAGACTGAGATCTAAGGATCATGGTTCAAAGCCAGGCCGGGTTGGAAAGTCTGTGAAACTCTTATCTCCAATTTACTACCCAAAAGCCAAATGTGGAGCTGTGGTTCAAATGGTAGAAAACTGGCTTTGACAAAAGAAAAAGAAAAAAAAGAAAGGAAGAAAGAAAGAAAGAAATCGAGCAAAGGGAGGGAGGAAGGAAGGAAGGAAGGAAGGAAGGAAGGAAGGAAGGAAGGAAGGAAGGAAGGAAGGAAGGAAGGACAGAAAGAAAGAAAGAAAGAAAAAAAGAAAGAAAGAAAGAAAGAAAGAAAGAAAGAAAGAAAGAAAGAAAGAAAGAAAGAAAGAAAGAAAGAAAGAAAGAAAGAAAGAAAGAAAGAAAGAAAGAGGGAGTTCCGGGAAGATGGCGGAGGAGAAGCTGGAATCTGAACAAGCTCTCGCATAGAAAGCAGGTTTAGAGTTCCAGTGAACAGTCCTAAGCCAGAGAATCACACCAAGTGTGCCATCACAGGACAGAGAGTTAGACAAGAGAGGGGAAGCCAAGGTAAGGAGACACATCTGAGCGCCTGCCAGCAGCCGCGGCCATACCTGAGCGCTCACACAGAGAGTCCGGGACGAAGGAGCCAGACGCAGCGGGTAAGAGGATTCTACTCAACACCAGCAAGAACCGACAAGGAGCGGACATCTTCATCCTGCAGTTTGCAGACCAGAGACGACCCAGGATCCAAGGCTCGGCGTGAGTAGAAGCCCGACATCCTCACTCCTTCTCCGGGAGCAGAGGAGGGAAGGCCACCCCTCCCCCCCCAGCACCGGTGATCTCCATCTTGGATACCGACAAAGCTCGGAGGAGCGGCTAGCTCCAACTCAGGCCTTGGAATAAAACGAGTCATATAACAGGTCACAAGAACTTAACGGCAAAGTGACCTGCCAGACTCAGCTCCATCCAGGGAAAAGTCACCCAGCTCAGGCGCCAGCCATTGGAGTGGCTTTCCTCACTGGGTAACCAGAGCCAGAGCCTGCCCCTCCCTCTAGCAGCCTCCACAATCAATTGAAAAACAGAAACCCTGAGAATGGCTCCAGGGTGGGCTCTGTGAATTTTTCACAAAATAGCCCCAGGGAAGAGCTACTGTTTGTTGAAAGGCCTCAACTCTACCAGAACCTAGCCTCATCACCCCTCTTTTGTGATTCTCAAAGCAGATCACCCTCCCATTAAACTAACCTGGGAGGGGGATCTCAAAATCTTGGGTAAAGCAGAGCATTTTTCTGCCTGTTTGAACAAACTGACTCAAGAAACCAATCAAGCCACAGGACCTCAAGCTGACCAGAGACTCCAACAAGAGGCTGGGTACAGACAAAAGGGAGATACAGGATTCTTCGCACCCCTCCCAAAAAAATCAAAAAAAAAAAAAAAATCAAAGAACTTTTTTTTCTTCTTTTCTTTTTTCTTTTTTCTTTTTTTTTTTTTTTTTGGTACCTTATATATATAAAATTTTTTTTTCCTTTTCTAAAACTTTTATTAATCTTTAATTTTTGCCTTTTTTGAAAAAATAATTGTTTTCCAGTAACTTTTTTTTCCCTCTTATAATTTTTATTTTAGGAATACATGAATGTACGTTTTCCTTTCTTTTCTTGTCTTCTCTCTCTTTTTCTTTCTTTCTTAATTATCTTTTTGTTTTTTGTCTAGCTCTACTGAACTTCTGATCTTTTTTTTTTCTCCCTTTCTTATCCTTTTCACCTTTTCCTTTCTTTTGTTCTTCTGTATGTGACTTAACTCTTGTCCTGCACATCCTCAGATAAACCCATAGTTAACTAGTAGACCCTATCCCCCATTGTGTACACACTTAATCCACAAATTTATTACTCAATCCAAAACCTCTGAGACTTAAATTCCTTAATAGCAGTACTACCTCTTTATACCTATATAATATTTTAAGCATTTTTTAAGTTTTTCACATCTCCTCTATCTCCCTCCTGTTTTCTCATTATATTCACATTCCTCACTAAATAGATGGTCTTTCAATCTCCATAACTATATTAATTTTTACGTTTCTAATTTTTTTTCTGGTCTCTTTTCATTTCCCTTTCCCTTTCTTCTTTTTCTCTCCCTCTCTACTTGCATCCTACCCAACCTATTTCCTGCATTGAGATTAGGACATAGTTAACTCTCCCTGTGCCTCCCCACACCAATCTATTCCTAATTTTTACCCACATCTCTCCCTAACCCTAAAAATTTCTGATTTTCCAAATTCTTCTCTGCGGTTCGAAGCCCATTAACATATAGTTGTTTGATGTTGAATAGATGTATCTGTTGAACTAGATTGTATTTGTAGACTATTGACTGTATAAATGCAAACGTTGGTTGATGGTTGCCTTAAGATAGTGTTCTAGCACAAAACTGGTGCTATTTTCATCTCAAATGGGCAGAGTAAGCCGGAAAAACACAAGAAAAATGGCAAATCCGGGTATCTCAATTCCCAATCTTGATAATCAGGGGTCAGATCAGATAATGAACAATCCAGAGGAGAGTTCCCAAATAGCTCTACAAACACTGGTGGCAAACATGATAAATGAGAAGTTTGACAACTTACAAAGGACTCTGTATGAGCGTGATAGGGAGAGAGAGGAGGCATCCCAAAAGTTTATACAGGAATATCATAAGCGTGAGGAAGCTACTCAAAAACTGATACAGGATTTGCGTGAACAACTTGAGAATACTCAAAGAGAAAGGGAGGAATGGCGTGAGCAGGCTGAGAACACTCAAAGAGAACTGCAGGAATCCCAGGAACGGGAGGAAAGAGAACTGCAGGAATCCCACAAACGGGAGGAAGCTAATCAAAGAGTATTTCAGGAATTGAGAGACCAGGTAGAGAACACACAAAGATCACTAAAGGCATTCATGGAATCCATTAACAAAGAGCTGAAGGAAGTCAGGGAGACCACAAAGGGAATGCTGAATGGAACCCAACAGAAGGAATGGGAGTCCAAAGAAACCATAACCAATCAACTAAGTGATTTGAGAACAAACGCTGAATACCAAATTAAGGAAGTAAAGAAATTCATACAAGACCTAAAACAGAGCTTCAACAAAGAACTTGAAGCCATCAAAGCTGACCAATTAGAAGGAAAAGAGATAAAAAACAAAGTAGAGAGTCTTGACAGCAGGTTAGACCATGCAGAAGATCGAATCTCAGGGATTGAAGACAGCCTAGATATTATAGAGAAAGAACATACAACCATCCAAGACAAGTCCAAGAAGTATGATAGATCTATCCAACACCTGGAAGACACCATCAGAAGGCCTAATCTAAGGATAATGGGTGTAGAGGAGCACCTAGAAACAGAAGTTAATGGTCTAGGAAATTTGTTTAACAGGATCCTAGCAGAGAACTTCCCAAACATACAAAAAGATAGGCCTATTCAGATACAAGAAGCTTTTAGAACCCCAAATAGACCAGACCAGAATAGGACATCCCACCGTCACATTATAATCCATACAGGATCAACTCAGACCAAGGAAAAGATCCTTAAAGCTGTCAAGGAGAAAAGGGTAATCACCTATAAAGGGAAACCAATTAGAATCACCTCAGATTTCTCAGCAGAGACAATCAAAGCAAGAAGAGCCTGGAATGATGTATGCCATGCCCTAAAAACAAACAACTATCAACCAAGAATACTGTACCCAGCTAAACTCTCCTTCATAACTGAAGGCCAAATAAAAACCTTCCATAGCAAAGAAAAATTGAAACAATACATCTCCACCAAACCAGCCCTACAAAAGATTCTTAAAGATGTCCTACACATAGAAAACCAACAAGACCGCAACAAAGGCGAAGAAACTGCACCCAAACTGAGAATCCAAGAACCATAGGAAGAACCCAGTTTTCGCAGCCCCCAAGAAGGTGGATAACATGGCAGGAACTCCCAAATACCTCTCAGTCCTATCTCTTAATGTTAACGGACTGAACTCTCCAATTAAGCGACATAGACTGTCTAGTTGGATTAAAAAACAAGACCCTTCTATCTGCTGCCTGCAGGAGTCACATCTTGCCCGTAAAAACAAACACATTTTCAATGTTAAAGGCTGGAACAAAATCTACCAAGCAAACGGACCCCATAAACAGGCGGGAGTTGCAATCTTAATATCAGATAAAATAGACTTCAAATTAAAATTCGTGAGAAGAGATAAAGAAGGTCGCTACATACTAATTAAAGGATCTCTCCTTCAGGAGGATATTACAATTCTAAATATCTATTCACCAAACAATGGAGCACCCAAATTTATCAAAGAAACACTACTTTCCCTCAAATCCCATATTGATCCAAAGACATTAATTGTTGGGGATTTTAACACACCACTCTCCCCACTAGATAAATCAACTCGGCAAAAACTCAACAGAGAAACCGCAGATCTAAACAGCTGCATAGATCAACTAGACTTAACAGACATCTACCGAACATTTCACCCAGCAGCATCAGAATACACGTTTTTCTCAGCAGCACATGGAACGTTTTCTAAAATAGACCACATTTTAGGCCACAAAGCAAACTTGTCTAAATTCAGAAACATTGAAGTTATACCTTGCATTCTCTCTGACCACAAGGGAATAAAATTAGAACTCAACACCAAAAGCCACCAAAGAAAGTCCAGTATCACATGGAGGCTGAACAACACACTGCTGAATCAAGAGTGGGTCATGGAAGAGATTAGAAAGGAAATTCAAATGTTCATGCTATTCAACAAAAATGAACACACAAATTACCAGCTCCTCTGGGACACAGCAAAGGCAGTACTCAGAGGCAAGTTTATAGCTCTGAGCTCCTACATCAACAAATTGGAGAGATCTGAAACCAACAATTTAATGACACATCTAAACCTCCTTGAAAAAGAGCAGCAAGATAAACCCCAATCCAGTAGACGGAAAGAAATAATCAAAATTAAATCGGAATTAAATGAATTAGAATCCAAAAAAACTATAGAAAGAATCAACAAAACAAAGAGTTGGTTCTTCGAAAAACTTAACAAAATTGACAGACCCTTAGCAAATCTTATCAGAAAAAGAAGAGAACACACCCAAATTAATAAACTCAGAGATGAGAATGGAAACATCACCACGGAAACAACCAAGATTCAGAACATTATAAGGGAATACTTCTCAAAACTTTATGCTAATAAGTTTGAGAACTTGACAGAAATGGACCTTTTCCTAGCAAATATTGACATGCCAAAACTAAACCAAGATGAGTTAAACCAGCTTAACAGGCCCATATCAAGCATTGAAATAGAAACAGCAATAAGAGACCTCCCAGCTAAGAAAAGTGCAGGACCAGATGGTTTTACAGCGGAATTTTACAAGGCCTTCAAAGCAGAGCTCACACCAATTCTCCTCCAACTCTTCAATGAAATTGAAAGAGAAAGCTCACTACCGAACACATTCTATGAAGCCATCATAACCCTCATCCCAAAACCAGGCAGGGACTCATCAAAGAAAGAGAACTATAGACCCATTTCTTTGATGAACATTGATGCAAAACTTCTCAACAAAATTTTGGCCAATCGACTTCAACAATTCATCCAAAAAATCATACACCACGATCAAACAGGATTCATTTCAGGGATGCAAAGCTGGTTCAATATACGCAAATCAATTAATATTATTCATCACATCAACAGGAGCAAGAATAAGAACCACATGGTTATCTCAATAGACGCAGAAAAAGCATTCGACAAGATCCAACACCCCTTTATGATGAAGGTTTTGGAAAAATTAGGAATCCATGGAACATTCCTCAATACAATAAAGGCTGTATATGACAAACCTACAGCCAGCATTATACTCAATGGTGAAAAACTAAAGCCATTTCCTCTTAACTCAGGAACAAGACAAGGATGCCCACTCTCTCCACTTCTCTTCAATCTAGTATTAGAATGCCTAGCTACAGCAATAAGACAAGATGCAGACATAAAGGGGATCCAAATAGGGAAAGAAGAAATAAAACTCTCCCTCTTTGCAGATGACATGATCTTGTATTTAAAGAATCCCATAGACTCCACTCCCAAATTACTCAAGCTGATTCAAAACTTTGGCAAAGTAGCAGGTTATAAAATTAACCCCCAAAAATCAATGGCTTTTCTGTATGCCAACAATGAGAAAAGTGTGGCTGAAATTAGGAAAGCAACTCCATTTGTAATAGCTCCACAAAAAATAAAATACCTCGGAATTAACTTAACTAAAGAAGTGAAGGACCTCTATGATGAAAACTTTAAAATCTTGAAAAAGGAAATCAACACAGAACTTAAAAAATGGCAAAACCTCCCATGCTCCTGGATTGGAAAGATTAACATCGTGAAAATGGCAATACTTCCCAAGGCTATCTACAAATTCAACGCAATACCTATCCAAATTCCACCCTCATTCTTCAAGGAAATAGAAGAGGCAATCCAAAAATTCATATGGAACAATAAAAGACCCCGAATAGCAAAAACGCTCCTCAACGGAAAGAACACTGCTGGAGGAATATCAATACCAAATTTCAAACTCTACTATAAAGCCATAGTAATCAAAACAGCTTGGTATTGGCATAAGAACAGACCTCAGGACCAATGGAATAGAATTGAAAACCCAGAAATGAACCTACAGACCTATAGCCATCTAATCTTCGATAAGGGAGCTAAAACAATAGAATGGAAGACAGACAGCCTCTTCAGTAAATGGTGCTGGCAAAACTGGTTAACTACATGTAGAAAACTAAAGCTAGATCCTTATATATCACCCTGCACCAGAATCAACTCCAAATGGATCAAAGACCTTGAACTCAAAGCAGACACTCTGAAAACATTACAGGATGGAATAGGAGAAACCCTGGGTCTCCTTGGCTCAGGCCGAAATTTTCTGAATAGAGACCCGGAAACACAACAAATCAAAGAAAGGTTGGACAAATGGGATTGTATAAGGTTGCAGAGCTTCTGCAGGGCAAATGACATAGCTAGCAAGATCAATAGAAAGCCCACGGACTGGGAGAAGATCTTTACTAGCCATACAACGGACAAGGGTCTCATATCTAAAATATACTTGGAACTCAAAAAATTAAACCACCCAACAACAAATCCTCAAAGAAACAACTGCCCAATAAGTAAGTGGGCGAAAGACTTAAAGAGAAGCTTCTCTGAAGAAGAAAGAAGGATGGCCAGTAGACACATGAAGAAATGTTCAACATCCCTAGCCATAAAAGAAATGCAAATCAAAACAACATTGAGATATCACCTCACTCCAGTTAGAAAGGCAAAAATCAAGAACTCTAACAACAACAGATGCTGGAGGGGATGTGGACAGAAAGGAACCTTACTTCATTGTTGGTGGGAATGTAAACTTGTTCAACCACTTTGGAAAGCAGTATGGAGGTTCCTCAAAAGACTTCACATAGAGCTCCCCTATGACCCAGCAATCCCACTTTTGGGCATTTACCCTAATGTTTACAAACAAGACCACACTAAAGCTACCAGCACAACTATGTTTATTGCAGCATTATTTACCATAGCTAAGATATGGAACCAACCCAGATGCCCCTCAGTAGATGAATGGATCAAGAAAATGTGGTATATATACACAATGGAATTCTATGCCTCCATCAGAAAGAATGACATTGCCCCATTTGTTAGGAAATGGAAAAACTTGGAAAAAATTATATTAAGTGAAGTAAGCCATGCCCAAAGAAACGTAGGTCCCATGGTTTCCCTTATTTGTAATATCTAGTATATGTATGAGTCAAGCGGAAAAGGTCAGATAATGTGATGTCAGGAAAATGAACCCTTAGATGTGTATTTTAATGTTTTTTTTCTTTCATGCATGTGTTTCTAACACATTTATAAGATTATCTCTTTGTTGCTTTGTATGTCCCTCCTCCACAGTATAACCCCCGCTTTCACTATATTTGATGTCCGTATAACTTGTGGAGGAGATGGGGAAAAACCAGTTGTTTAAGGATACAGGTGGACCTGTTGCAACAATGAGAAATACAAGTTGTCATGTCCAAAACGAGCTTTACAACGTTGGTGCAGGGGGGGGGGGGGGGAGAAGGATTGGGATTAGGGGGGGAAGGGGGAGGCTGGGAAGGGATGTGAAGGATAAACAAAGGAGGAGGCTGCAATGCTTGGTAAGAAATGTACGCATTATCCTGCCCATGTAACTGTAACTCCTCTGTACAGTATGTTCACAAATAAAATTAAATTAAATTTTAAAAAAAAAAAGAAAGAAAGAAAGAAAGAAAGAAAGAAAGAAAGAAAGAAAGAAAGAAAGAAAGAAAGAAAGAAAGAAAGAGCAAAGGGAGAATGGCCAGGCCCTGAGTTCAAACCCCCAGGACCAGTGTGTGGGAAACACACACACACACACACACACACACACACAAATGTGTTTCCTGTCCTTGATCTTTAGCCAAAACCTTCTTGCAACATTAACTAAAGGGATCTACAGAAATGTACTGGATCTAAGATGAATCACTACCCTGCTGCCATGTTTGATACTGAACCAAGAATCTCTGCCTGTCACATGTATCGACAATGCACCAAATTTTCCCACATTTTGCTACAAACACACAGTGGAAGTTAAAACCACAGATATAACCAGGAATGCACATAAGATGCAACTACGAATGCAAACAAAGTTGGTGAGCATCCACTAGGACACTACCTCACTACCAGCATCTTGGAGCCAAAGGACCCCCAAATGGGGCTTCCCTCATCTGAGGGGTCCTGTCCACCCAGGCTTGTCCACGTGGCCATGTTCATCCCAGATTCCATCCCTGGGACTTCATGCAGCACCCTGACCTCATCGCTGCTCTGCGCATGCTGTGGTGGGGCCTGCCCTCCTCCCTGCCTTTCTCAGCCTAGTAAACTTGCAGTTCAGTGACATCGGCACAATCTGCTAATCAAAATGTCACCATGTCTTTCACTGGCCAGTCAAGACCACGGACATGCCATCAGGCACAGCAAGTTAAAACACAAAAACCAGCAGGGAGCTGTGACTCAAAAGTCCCCATGAGACTCTTATCTCCAATGAACCATCCCAAAACCAGAAGTGATACTTTGGCTCCAAGTGGTAGAGGGCTAGCCTTGAGCAAAAAGAGCTCAGGGACAACGCCCAGGCCCTGAGTTCAAGCCCCAGGACCACCAACACCACACACACACACACACACACACACACACACACACACACACACACACACACACACACACACACACACACACACACACACACACACACACACACACACACACACACACACACACACACACACACACACACACACACACACACCAAAGCCAATGTATACCAACTTTAGAAATGCCATAAGTGTTTGTGTTGGAAAACCCAGATGCAACTGAAGTTCACAAAGAAAAAGAGAAAAACCTATTCTTGAGTTTTAACAATCATGTTTACTTAAACAATTTATAAAATGAGGACCATCTCTTGCTTTGCCTTTGTAGTCTATAGGATACAAGAAATCTTGGGTGTTTATCCCGTGTTGATCTACTTAAAATGGTTTCTAAGTTACTGGTTTCATGATATTCCCGCAATTGTTCTTAAATTGTTCTTAAATGAGCGAAAATTATACCTTGCATTTACTTTTTCCATCACTTACAGGAAACTGGCTGCAAAGAGTCGATTCTGGGTTCTGTTATTCAGGATATTGAGGGGTTTTATTTTGTCTTCAATTTAACAGGTGCAATTTTAGGGGCTCACATTTTCTACATTTTCATAAGATGTTTTCACAGCAAACTACTTTGTGTAACTCACATTTTATGAACATTAGGCTATAAATTTCACTCTGAAGAAATGTTTTAATGTGTTTTTTTTAAAGAGTACATCACATACCTGTCAAGTTTTATATTTCTATTAAGTGACCTATATAAATAATAAGTAAGGCATTTTGGCTTTCTCCTTAAAGAATAATGGTAAGAAACAAGAGAGGATTTCTGTGACTTCTCTCAGATATGGAGGAGTCATTGCTCTCTTTGGTGAAGAGACATAGGGTCAAATGAAGGGAAAACGAAAGAATCCACATCAAAGCTTTTCCCTCCATGCTGATTAGTTTTATTGTATTTCCTCCCAAACCAACAGCACTTGAGTTTTATTTCCCTTTCTACCATGTACTTGCAGAATTCTAAATAGGTTTCCTAACCCTCTTTTGTAGATTTATATCATCTAAAACAGACTGTGAAGCTCTTAAAAGAAATTGGCATGTTTTGTATAATTGCTACACATCCCATTATATCTACAACAAAACAAAAAAACAAAAAAAAAAAACTGGGCACCAAGAAACAGAACAAGTTGGGAAGCACACATTTGTGAAATGTGACAATTGGTTAAATTCTTTACATGGCACACCAGCCCAGAACCTTTTTCATTTCTTCATATTTTGCACTTCATTCATTCCTCCCATGAATATTTAGTATTTGTCTACAACATGCGAGGGGGTTGTAGGGAGGCACAGTCTTTATCTGCAGGTAGTTCATGCTCAAGAAGGTAGGCATGATCGGAGCCCACAGATTTCCTGTGTTCTAACCCAATAACACTGCTTTAACAGCATCATGATTGATGCTCCGACGTTACTTTTATTGGTTTAGATAATTAAAAATATCACCATACCCCTAATTCACCCTGACCACCTCATCTTTAACAGCATTTCAAAAAAGAGAAAAAAGGAAGCAATTGGAAATGCCTACATCTGGTTTTCTCCAAGCTTATTGAACAGAAATACAGCAATTCTCATGGTAGAAAAAAAAATACCAAAAACATACATTTTAATTAGCCCCACTAAGTATTAGCAGTCATTAGTCTCTACTTATCTAGTTTAAAATCCAATGCTTAATTTAGAAAAAAAGGACTAAAAGATAAGCCAAACACCTAGTTAAAGTAGTTAAAGTAAATACCTCATTAAGCTTTCATTGTTATTGGTTCATGATTACCAATTGTTTTAGTTCTACTCTGAATGGTTCTCATAGAATTAGCTCAACCATCACATTTAGGTGGGGGCGGGCGTAGGTTTTCATTCTACTACACAGCTTTTGCTTTGATTTGGATTTCAAAGCAGGTTTTCTTTAATCATGCTTCTAGGCAACTCCTTCCATCCCACTGTTCTCTCCAGAGAAAGACTGGCCACCTCTTCTCAATTCAATTTACATCAATAAACACGCACTGAATGGCCACCAAGAGCTTCCCAGATGCAAAGGTGAGTGAATCACATTCCATTTCTTCAATGAGTTTATAATGTACAACAGAGTTCTGGGAAGTTTAAAAAAAAAAAAAAAAAAAAAAAAGAGGCAATTGACAGGTCAAAGAAAATTATCATTCTGTGCCCAAATAGGCTTCCAAATTATCTGTGTGCTAAGAATAATGCTTCATTAAGTTACTCATTTTCTCTAGTTTAACAAGCTCAGCCAGAGGGGGGAAAAATAGTTCTTTGATTGCAGTGTGTTTTTCCTGGCTCACAGAAGACCCAAACAAATGCTTTTCTACATGAACAAAAAATGCTTCTCTTTATCATCAAGTAAATTCCTTTTAGCTTCCTTTGTCCACCAAGTGTTTATATGCAAGCAGTCAGCTACAAATGCATACATATATAATATATACAGATAGTATATGTAGAATATATGTGTGTATAATACATACATGTATGTATGTATTGTATTATTATATATAATATTATATGTACATACATATAAATGTATATAAAACCTCTCTCCTAGTCTTGTCTTATCATTGCATTTCTATCACAACAGCAATTTACATACTTCAAAGAGAATAGAGGAAGGTATGAGAGTTATATAAGACTTAATATAACTTTATAATGTTATACACTGTATGCTATATAATATATATAGCATGTATTTTACATATAGGCTGAACATATACTATACATACTAAGGTGTATATGTATGTGTGTGTTTATATATATTAATATATAAAGGTATATTAAATAAAACTCCAAACACAACCCTATATATAAACCTCCATATTCAAGAAACAGGGTTCCAGAAACCATAGTCATCAGAGGAAATAATAAAAGATATTCTTTTGATTATCTCTAAACAACACACAAAATGACCCCCTCATTAGTTCACAAAACTTAACATTTTTACACATCTTATTTATTAGGTTTCTACACTACTTATTCAACTGACTGGATTTGTATCTATTTTTGAAGACTCCATAAATTTGTCTCTCACATTTTTTTTGCAAATTAGCCCTGAATCATACCAAATGGTAAATATTTTCTGCACTGTCTCTTAGAAAATGTTTTTAAAGTTGACAGGTACATGGTTCATTCCTGTCATCCTAGCTTCTCAGGAGGCTGAGGTCTAACAGATTCTTGCTCAAAGCCATCCTAATAAGAAAAGTTTGCTAGATGCCCCCCCATCTCCAAAATAATCAGCAAAAAGCAGGGCTGGAGGCATGGCTTAGGTGGCAGAGCACCAACCTAAGCAAGCACAGGGCCTTGAATTCACAACATCCCAGTATTGACTGCCAAAAGCATACCAAAAAAAAAAAAAAGTGAATATTTTCAAGTTCTAGAGATTCGGCATCTACATTCTTTAAGAGAGTAATACTTCTTTCCCAGAGAATTGATGGCTTTCAGGAAAGAAACATACCCAGACGCTGTCTTCCTGTCGGTACTGTTTCCAGTTCCGGCCACTGTCACTGAACATCAGCAGGTAGCTGGTCACCCAGTTGGAGCTCCCGTACCCGCCTTGGGTGGCCACAGAGGTGACCTCCATCCTCTCCCCAAGGTCAATCTGCAGCCACTGGTATTTATTGGACACCAGTGGGGACCAGCCGCCGGCTCCTTTTGGGAAAATAGAAACAGGAGATCACATGAACAGTCTTGTCAACACTTGGAGCACACAGCTTCACCCCCGTGCCCTGGTTACAATCAATCCTTTGATCCCTGTGCCCAGGGACGCATAGAAAGAAATGCCTTCCGGTACTGGTGAAACTAGCAAATGACCTTTGTTCCTGATTAGACTTCTTAGAGAAGGAGCTAAAGGATACTGTCAGGTCTTGGAAAAAGCCAAGCTGGTCATGGATCAGATCTGTCCTCGGGATGTTTACCGTCTTCACAAGAGGGCAGACATCAAAAACGTATGTTTGAACTACAACAGGAAAAGCAGTGATGATTACAGGCATGCAGAGCCCTGGCCCAGGGACAAGAAAATGTTTGCTTGGTGCTGGTTGGCAACGCTATGTCAGAGACGATTGTTAAATGTTCAGTTTTCCAAGCCAGTTATTAAACACAACCACCTTTGCCCCGGCCGTGCGTGGGCCTGGTTGGCATGTGCGCATACTCAGTCATTTGTGAAGGGGAATTCATCTGATTCAAAGTGACATCTGTCACCTTGTCCTCAATGGCCAGCATGCTCCTCAACCCCGCCTGCACCCCAGGAAGATTCTCCAGGTTATTTACTGCATTGTCTTTTAAAAATTGGTACTGTTCCAAATTTCCTTTCCCCTAATGTACATTATGGTTCAGAGTATAGCTCACCAGGCATAGGGGTTCGTCCTTATAAACCCAGCCATACTGGAGGCAGAGATAGGAGGATCGTGGTTCAAGGCCAGCTAGGGGTGGAGGAAGCTAGAATGATGCTAGAATGATGCTTTATGACAGTAACTCCAGCCATTCTATAAGCAGAGGGAAGAGGATTTCAGGCTGAGGCCAATTCTGGGCAAAATTGCAAGAGGCTATCTGATAACTAAAAGCAGAAGGACGGGTGGGTGTGGCTCAAGTGCTAGAGCACCTGCCTAGCTAGCAGGAGGCCCTGAGTTAAAGCCTCCATTGCCAGAAGGAGGCCCTGGGTTCGATTCCTCAGCACCACATAAGCAGAAAAAGCTGGAAGCGGTGCTATGGCTCAAGTGTAGAGCGCTCACCTTGAGCTGAAGAGCTGAGGGACAGTGCCCAGGCCAAGTTCAAGCCCCACGACCAACAGAAAAAAAGAAAAAGAAGTAAGAAGTGTATTCCACTCCATCTATTGGGATCTCCATGCCTTCCTTTTGGGATCCAGAATATTTGTATGCGTTGCAATTTTCGTGTGTTTTTCCTTGTAATTGTCTCTGTATTTACCCTTGAAGAATTTCCATCTGGGTTGGACCTCTCTTGTACACCAATATTATCTACCTTGCTTAGACAAGAGTAGAATGTGAACCGTGAGCCCTATGTCAAGTAAACAAGCTTGTGGGATGGCCTTCAGCTCTGGGCGACTTTGGGACATGGATCTCCACTTGTAGCGTTACTGTTTGCAACCCACAAGGGGTGTTTCTAACTCCTACAGCCTGTCACCTGTGTGAAATGGTTCTTGAATAAGCTGAAAAATCACCCTTGACCTAGTGCTGTGTACAAATAGCTTGGGCGGGGGGGGGGGGGGGGGGGGGGGGGGGAGCCGTTGTCTTGAACCCTGGAAAGGAATGGTTTCCCCTTCGCATTCTTTTTAAGCCTGAACCCGCTCTGCTTCATTGTTTAGGCTCTGATGACACAATGGCCAGTTTCCTGCACTTAGTCCCTGCAGTACTGCGTGGGGTCTGTTGAGCAGGTGAGCACTCGTATTTGGTGACACAATCCACGCTGCTGCTAAGGAACTCCCAAAGCAACCTGGTTAGTAAATGATGACTCACATAAGAGAGCCCGAGTTAACCTGTTCTTGCCCAGGATCGCAGACAAGAGGCCTGGTGCTCTTGAGGACACAGAAGGGCCTGACCTATTGTCGTGGAAACTGGCAATTGTCAGTGGACTTGAAAACGCACAGTACTGGCTGCAGGATGAGAGTGCTTTCAGATGTGGTTGTTAGACAGTATGGTCAGTAGCTCCACCCCCTGGTTCACAACAGGCCCCTCCCCATTCTAGCCAAACTTAGCATTTTAATTCATGACCTAGGAGGGGACAGAACACAATCAAGAATCCAATGTATATCCTACAAAATGAAGAAGAGGGGAGGGAAGCAGTGGGTAGGGGAGGGATGGGTGAGGGTGTTGAGAGGGGCAACAGTGATCAAGATATATTGTGTTCATAAACTGTTTTGTTCAATGGCAACTCCTCTGGACAACTACTTAAAGATAATTTTTGAAAATTTTTTTAAGTCTTCTACAGTCTGATACTAACTAAACACCTCCATTTCTGGTATTGCTGTAACCGCATAGCTCTGAATTCTTTCTTTATTTATTTGCTTATTTATTTACTTATTTATTTCGTCTGTCACAGGGCTTGAACTCAGGGCCTGGGTACTGTCCCTAGGCTCTTTTGCTCAAGGCTTTGAGCCACAGTGCCACTTTCAGTTTTCTGGTTGCTAATGGGAGATAAGGGTCTCATGGTGACTTTTCTGCCCAGGCTGGCTTTGAACCAGAATCCACAGATCTCAGCCTCCTGAGTAGCTAGGATTACTGTATAGGAGTGAGACATTGGCACATGGCTGAATGTTTATCACTTTTTCTTAGAGGGTGACGGGGAGTAGTACTAGGGCCTGATGCACTTGCTTAGCTTCTTTTTGCTCAAGGCTGATGCTCTACCACTTGAGCCACACCTTCAGTTCCAGCCTTTTGCTGGTTGTTTTTATTTTTTATTTTTTGGGGGGTCCAGTCATGGGGCCTGAACTCTGGGCCTGGGCGCTGTCCCTCAGCTCTTCAGCTCAAGGCTAGCGCTCTACCACTTGAGCCACAGCGCCACTTTTGGCTTTTTTCTTTTTGCTTATGTGGTGCTGAGGAATCGAACCCAGGGCCTCAGGCATGCAAGGCAAGTGCTCTACCACTGAGCCACCTTCCCAGCCCCTTGCTGGTTGTTTGGAGATAAGAATCTCACAGATTTGGCTGCTTAGGCTTGCTTTGAGCTTGGATCCTGAAATCTCAGCCTCCTGAAGAGCTAGAATTACAGGCATGAGCCACTGGCACCTGGCACTTTTTAATCATCTTTTTTTTAACCTTGGAAACTTAGCAAAGAGTAGCACCTGCAGACAGCTACCATCATAACTGGGAAGTTCTACTTGGAAGATTTTATCTATACCATCTTGTCCGTCTACGGGGAAACTGCTGATCAATTTGTTTCTTGTTCTTTCTAGCTAATTTTAATGACTTGAAATCAATACTGAGGATGCGTATTGCTCTTATCTGGGATTGTATGCTATTTCTCCAGCATTTCTGCCCGGTTTTGTAGACCAGTATTTAAATGCTGGTTTTATAGACCAGTATTTAAAAAGCAACCAGAGGGAGGCACAGTAAGGGAAAAGGATCCTAGGGGGTGACGATGAGATGATCCGCTCTCCTCTGAGGGCGGCAGAGGGCTCCCCGGCCCTGGCCTCTGTGCAGTGTCACTCGGAGTGACAGCCCCCCCAGCGCCGGAAGCACTCACAGTTAATTGACCTTGAACATTTCAATTTCTTACCTGTGGTGAAAAGGTACTACTGGTATGCAAATTAAGCTATGTCATTAACAAGGTACACTGATAAAGTAATGGAAATTCAAACGCTCCTAGGCTGAGCCAAGTTAATTTCGGCAGGAGAAGTCAGCCATGGGGAATCCTGAGGTTCCTGTGGGGTTTAAAGTTCCGCAGCTGTGCACGGGAGGAGCCTGGGAGGAGCACGGGAGGCAGAGCGGTGGGCTCTAGCTTAAAGGAGAAGGTGGATGGAAATATGGAAAATAGGTGATCGATCAATAGAGATGATAGATAATAGAAAAATGACAGATACATAGCTAGATCTATAGAAATAGATAGATGGATATGATATATAATACAGATAGAAAAATGACAGATACATAGCCAGATATATAGAAATAGATAGATATGATATACAGATAGAAAGATGACAGATACATAGGTAGATAGAGATAGACAGTAGACAGATCATAAATACATAGATATGTAGATTGATACATTGATGACAGATAGATAGATGAAAGATGATTAATACATACATAGATACAAAGGCACACAGAGGGATAGAGGATACAAAGACAGACACAGGGGGCTGGGCAGGTGGCTCAGTGGTAGAGCGCTTGCCTTGCATGCCTGAGGCCCTGGGTTCGATTCCTCAGCACCACATAAGCAAAAAGAAAGAAAGCCGAAAGTGGTGCTGTGGCTCAAGTGGTAGAGCACTAGCCTTGAGCTGAAGAGCTGAGGGACAGCGCCCAGGCCCAGAGTTCAGGACCCATGACTAGACCCCCCCCCCAAAAACAAACAAAGACAGACACATAGATGATAGACAGATAGATGATAGATACATATATACATACACAAATATATGCATACATATATAGAATACAGATAGATTGATAGACATAGATGATAGATAATAGACAGAAAAATGACAGATACTTAGATACATAGAGATCGCTAACAGAGAGAGATGATAGATAATAGACAGAAAGATGACAGATATAAACACTCAGGTAGATGATAGATGGACAGATAGAGATTATACAAAGACAGATACATAGCTGGATAGTAGATAGAGACATGGATAGATGATAGATAGATACATAGATAGATACATAAATAGATACATAGATACATAGATAGATACATAGATAGATACATAGATAGATAGACAGACAGACAGACAGACAGATGATAGATACATAGATAGAACATAGATAGATACATAGATAGATACATAGATACATAGATAGATAGATGCATAGATACATAGATACATAGATAGATACATAGGTACATAGATAGATACATAGATACATAGCTACATAGATAGATACATAGATACATAGATAGATACATAGATACATAGATAGATACATAGATACATAGATACATAGATAGATAGATACATAGATACATAGATAGATACATAGATACATAGATAGATACATAGATAGATACATAGATAGATACATAGATACATAGATAGATACATAGATAGATAGATAGATAGATAGATAGATAGATAGATAGATAGATAGATAGATAGATAGATAGATAGAATATAGATGATGATGAGTTGATAGATGGTAGAGGAATTGACTGGTCTCAGCAGACTTTGGTGACCAGTAGGAGCGACAGTGGCCGGGCTGGTCTACCACTGGACCAGCCCAAAGGCCATCACCAGCATCTAGCCTCCTGGAGATGCCATCAGATAGTTCCTTCTTTAATGGCAAAAGTAGTAGTTGCCTCCAGCAAATTGGCAGCTCTGAATTACCATAAATAAAATCCCACAAGAAATTCTTTACTTTGTTTATTAAGTAAACCTTTCAACTACTAGTCAAGTGTTATTTGTCCTTAATGTGCTTTTAATATGGTAATATATTCAGCATCACAGTAAACCAATACCCAGGAAACTACAGAGTGTCTTTTCCTCACTCCATCTATTCCAAAGTGACAAGTACTTAAGCCACAAACACGAACAAGAGTCTGGTCCTTCCCTTGCATTGTCTCCAGTCACCGGCTGCTTTCCTCTGTCCCATCCATTTTGTTCTTTCTTCTCCTTGGCCTTGTTACTGAGACGTAGCATAATAAAAATGTCCTGTGTCTATTGAAATGGAAACCCTTCTTAACTTTTCACATTGCAAGTTTAAAAAACATCTTCCCCGTTTGGAAGACTCTTCAATGTTATAGTTTGGGCATGAGAATTAAATTTTAACAGCATGTGAAGTACCTATTGATTACACTCACTTGCAGCAAGCTTGAGAGCGGATGGGAGCTGTAACTTTGAGTTGTGAAACGATTATTCTTGCTATTGACTTCAAACAAAGAGTTGTGCTCGTTGGAAAGTTGAGCTTCCGAAGAACTTAGTGATGGTATGGCCACATGACGTAGCACCTCTTTGATCCACTTTGAATCATCAGATTTCTGAGAAACCCACTTCTAGACTATATGTGGCTATGAATTAAAAGGACAGAAAAGCTAACTTGAAAACTGTGCCCCCCACCAGGCACATACCTGGAATCCTAGCTACTCGGGAGTATGAGATCTGAGTATTGTGGTTTCTAGCCAGTCTGGGCAGGAAAGTCTATGAGACTCTTATCTCCAATCAACCACCAGAAAACCAGAAGTGGTGCTGTGGTTCAAAGTGGTAGAGCGCTAGCCTTGTGCAAAAGAGCTCAGAGACAGCACCCAGGCCCTGAGTTCAAGCCCCAAACTGACAAAAATAAAATATCCTCTGCACTCCATATTCTATCCATAAGGACTGTACTAGGATTTGTATGTGACATATCTAACTTCACCATGAAGAGTACCTAGTGAGATAAAATGCACTTTCATACATCTTCAAATAAAACTTAAGAAATTTACAGACGAGATATTCATTTCCCCAATCATATACACATGACTTTTTTATCATAACTGAGAAATTACTGACATTTAAAAAATAATTACTACCTTTTTCATTCTTGGGGGAACCGCTCCCCCTGGAGTAATTACAACCCTCCTTGCCTCATGTTGATATTTTTTATCATAATAATATATGCAAATAACATACGAGATACTTTCTCAGTAAACCTGGCTGGCTGAATTCTGTTTAACTTTCATAAATCTAGCCTCTTGCTAGAGATCACCAATATTGAGTCTGGTCATAGAGCCACCTCTTATAGTTTCAGAAACGCGAAAGGATAAAATACACTTGGTGAAGACTTAGACTCTGGGGGAAAAAAATCATTTCAATCCCCTAATAATATTTGAAATGGTATGATGGAAAGCAGAGGTTCATGCTCATGACTGTAGTCCTAGCTATTTGGGATGTTATCATCAGTAGACCAAAGTTTGACAGCAGCCTGGGCTATATTCATGAGACACTTTCTCGACAAGGTTTGAGACCAACCTGCGTGTATACACAAGATTCTTTCTCAATCAACAGATAGGTACCTGTCAGCATGACTATGTAGGGGTCCAAGGTAAAAAGGTCATGGTTCCAGGCCAAACCAGACAGAAAACTCCAATGGAAGAAGCTGGGAATGGTGGTATATGCCTATAATGCCAGCTACCATGGAAGCCGACAATGGGCGGATCACAGTCCAGACGTGTACCAGTGAAGGAAGGAGATTATCTCAAAAATAATCAGTGCAAAATTACTAGAGGCATGGCTTGGTGGTTGGGCATCTGCCTAGCAAATGTGTGGCCCTGAGTTCAAATCCCTTTACAAAAAAAAAAAACAAGCATGATGGACATTTCTGGTGCTTATCAATCAAGGTAATGTGTGAACTCAATAGAAGTAGGAGTTACAAAGGAAAGGAGAATCACATTTCTTTCTCAGGACATTGAAAGTATAACAGATGTGGACTGGGTGTGGGGGAACAAGCCTCTAATCTCAGCTACTAGGGAGGTGAAGGTCAGAATTACAGTTCAAGGTCAACGGGGCCCAAAGTTAGTGAAACGCCACCTCAACCAACAAATTGGAAATAGTGACCGAAACCTGTAATCTCAGCTACTGATGGGTATAGGTAAGAAGATCATGGTCCAAGACTACCCTTGGCAAACGCACAATACTCTATCCAAAAAATAACTAAAGCAACAAAGGGTAGAGGCAGGGGTCAAATGGTAGATGACTTTCCTAGCAAGTGGGAGGGGCCCTGAGTTCAAATCCTAGTCCTGATTTTAAAAAATAATTAAAAGGACACAAATATTCAAGGACATAAAACACAGGGACCACCGTTGCATGGCATGGTTAGACTCCATGGGGCATCCACATTCTAGGAAATAATTGGTTTAATTAGAAGTGTCGGAGGGAGGCTCCTCCAAGATAATTATGTTTTTTGTTGTTCCAGATGATTTTTATCTCGATTTCTCAAGAGTCTAAGTGTGCCAGGATCATTTTGATCTTGACATTAAGTTAGAATCATGTAAGGGAAGAGAAAGAACACGGCGCTGTTACTAATCTCATTCCATCACATGGTCTGGGTTGTCCCCAGAACACAGCGCACAGCTTTGTATTTTCACTCACATCCATCTTTTCTTGTGCCGGAAGAAATACAAGACTGTCTGGCTGTGGCGTCGACTGGCATTTTCTCATATGCACTCTCAAATCCTGGCACTGCCTGCTTTGGTGCCGAAGTGAGCTGGATGGGAGTCAGGCCAGCAATGTGATTCTCGGCTGCTGTTGGCATCGCTCCAGAAGCAGGTCCGAAGCGGTGGACGCGGAGACGGTGGCATGCAGACTCCCCACCACAGTGACCCTCTGCTCAGCACAGTATGTGCAATAATGTTCCCGAATGTGCAGTTGCATGGTACCTAACATTTCAGACTGTCATGGAATGCACATGGGCCACCACCTCTACCACCTGTGTGTGTGTGTGTGTGTGTGTGTGTGTGTGTGTGTGTCTTTCTGCACTGAGATTTAAACTCAGGGACTCACATTCACTAGCAGATACTCTACCGCTTAAGCTACAGCCCCAACCCTTTCTGCTTTAGTTATTTTTGTAACTAGGGTCTTCCACTTAGGCTTGGGCTAGCACAGCCCATGATTCTCCTACTTGTAGCTAGGCTAAAAGACATACATCACCAGACCCACCTTTCAGGGGTTGAGATGATATCTTGAAAACCTTTGCTGCCCACTCTGGCTTTGATCCATGATCTTCCCAATCTCTGCCACCCCAGAAATTGTCAACGGTTGACACAGCACATGCTTTGTTATATTATTATATGTATATTATAATAAGCCACACATGTTTACTCTATGTATTGGTTGTTTGTCTTGTCTCACTAAAATATTAGCCTCATAGTGTAAGCCTGCGAATTCAGATAAACTAGTACAAAGACGGAATCTGTGCTAATCTGATGAAAATCCCAGAATCCTTTTCTTCGTAGCACAGTATTTTTTTCAATAATGGTCTTAAATAAAAATCTAAACATATGGCTGAAATCTACAAGCACCTGCCTTCCTGTTACAGTGGAATCCCTTGTAAACTATATCTCAAAGATGTGACTATTGCTTTGGGGTTTTTTTGAAATTTCTGGTAATTAATAATACCTCACACAATTCTCTTAGGGTTGAGTTCTTCGATGCCAATCAATTTACCCCCTTCTACCCTCCCCCCACAGCAAACTGGCAGAGCAACCTTTAGTCCTATTTCTTGTCTTACCAGATCAAACGTTTCTGAAAGCTTTAATAATTCAGTGGATTGAAAAGTAAATATTTACACCCTCCCTCTGCTCCGTCAAATTTTGATTTATATCTTTGGTTTGCAATTTTTATGCCAGGGAAATTTCCTCTGGAAGATTACAATTAAGTTACAGAAAGACCTAGTGCTGTGTTTTCTATGTAGGTATTTGTTTTTTGTTTGTTTCATTCAAATTAGCAGTGTGTGGGAAAAAAAATGATGTAGAGAATTTTGGGTGGCGACCAAAAGCTGCTCGTATTTTGCTTCCTAAGCCCATTATAATACTTGTCTAAAAGTTTCCATTTAGATTTATTATAGTGAGACAGGTCATTTCAGTAAATGACATCATGCATCAGATTGAACATACTGACATTATCCCAGAAGTTTAAAAAAAGTGGGGGTTTTTTGCTTCTTTACCTTCTTTTTTTTTATCTTCCCCAGCCAGACTGAGATGATAAGCTGTCATGGGCCAAATATTCTCATATCACTCTTCTGGGTCAACAAACTGCAGTCATTCTACTGTGTCCAACAGGATGTGGCTGGAAGGCGAGCTTGGCTGGGGCATAGATTCTCAGAAGGAGGGGAAGCAGGGAAGCAGCCTCCCGTGTCACCTACTGATTTGATCAGTTAACATCTCCCCAGTCTGTAAAAATTCTTAAACATATGACGAAAGCACCATACGCCTAACTAATGAGAGATACCTGTCCCCAGGCTTGCTTACAAACTTGTTAAATTCAGTCTGAGATGCCTATCACTATGGTTGTATTTATTTCACAGGCAACAGGACTGATAGAGATGGATATATAACATATATATGTATATGTATATATACATATATATATGTGTGTGTATATATATATATATATATGCCCCAAAACAACCTTAATGTCTGTCCTCTGCTTCATTAAACTTTAAAGCAGCTTTGTCCCAGTTTTAGGCTCGTGGCTTCTCTATTCATAGAGCATTTCCTCTATATAACTTACGATTAGATTCTCTGTCCCTTCAGGTACAAGCCGTCGTCCAGTCTCTTGCTAGTTGACAACCAAGAAAATATCCTTTCTCACTCCCTTGGAATATAGGCATGAAGAAAGGTAAAAGGTCCCTTAGGCTGAAGGTCTTTCGGGCTGGAATGTGACTCAAGTGCCTAGTATGTGTACGGTCCTGAGTTCAAAGTTCAGCCTGAACAGAAGAATTTTAAAAGAGGAGGAGGAGGAGGAAGAGGAGGTAGAGGAGGAGGAGGAAGAAGAAGAGGATGAAGTTTATATCTTCCAGACTCTGTGGGAGGCTTAGTGACTAATTTCTGTAAACTCCAATTAGCAAACAGATGGCCTGATCACACAGGCTAGCGCTGTCTCTTTCTCTCTCCCTCCCTCTCTCTCTCTCTCTCTCTCTCACACACACACACACACACACACACTCACACACACACTCACACAGCATCTTCTAGTACTTTCCAGCAGCTCAGTTGTGCTTCAAGGTCCCCACCCAACTATTGCAAGACAATCAAACTCCACCGCAATCCTGTTGAAGAAAAGTCTTTCCTGTCCACGTAAGTCAACCCAGTACACATTTCTTTGACAGATCATTGGTTTCAATTGTTTTGTTTAGAATGATGTGTCTTTCATTTATCTACCTAATGAGACATAGTCTCCAGCAATCCAATTTTATAACCAATGTCTAAGAGAAGAAGCTGAGGAGTAACTGTTTCACAATGAATACAGATACACTGGGGGCTACTACACTTAGCCAGGCACCAGTGGCTCCGGCCTGTCATCCTGGCTATTCAAGAGGCTGAGATGTGAGCCTTGAAGTTTAAAGCCAGCCTGGGCAGGAAAATCTGTGAAACTCTCCTCTCTAATTAACCAGTAAAAAGCCCGAAGTAGAGCTGTGGGTCACGTGGTCAAGAGTTAGCCTTGAAGAAAAAAAGCTCAGGCCCTGAGTTCAATCCCCAGGACTAGCACGCACACACACACACACACACACACACACACACACACACACACACACACACACACACACACACACACACACACACACACACACACACACACACACACACACACACACACACACACACACACACACACACACAAAGACTACTCCACTAGTGCTCCAGTCATTGGCCAAAATAAATTCCGAATAGCAACAAGAACTGTCACGGGGCTCTCTCCACTTGAGATGATGATGGCTTTTGCTGAGAAAACAAGTTGATTGATGGGTCACTGACATAGCGCTGACTGGTGACACAGTCGGCAATCTTGCAGTGTCACTGACACAATCACTAACACGGGGAAAGCCTCACCCAGGAGGCCAAGGCAACCCGTGGATCCCCCCTATACCAGCCACCGTTTTGGGGGGCAGTAGAAGAAAGGTTAGGAGATCAGGCCCTGTGGACAGTTACCTGCAAGGACCAGCACAATCTAAAGAGGCCACAGGGGTCACCAGGGGCCGTGGGTTTTGAGATGTGACCCAAGATGTGCTCTCCTGTGGGTGTCTGCTCTGACTCCATTGCTAAGAGGATCTTTTCTGTCTTGAAACTACACCACCGCCATGATGTTTGACAACGGTGAAAAACAGGGGACCTGTTCATGTCACTCTTCAACTGCTGACTAACCTTCAGCTCAGAGGTTTGGACTTGATCTTGGAAAAATCACACTAACCAGTATGTCAGAGCTGGAGAACTAATACAATGCTGTGAACAGTGCGCTAAGATACTTACAGTATCTGTAGGAGCGCTTTTCTTTGGGTGCCCAACATCCTCAGAGTTGTTGGTTTGCCTTGTATCAATTATGATTTTAGATAGAGATAGAAAGATAGATAAATAGATTGATAGAGATTGAAATATATCACATTTTCTGTAAATTAGAATTGTATCTTTTATATATAGACCCAGAGAGAGATAGAGATTGATTGAAATATATCATGTTTTCTGTAAATTATTATTTTATATTTTATAGACAGATAGACAGATCAGATAGATAGATGGATCAGATAGATAGATCACATTTTCTTGATCCATCTAATGGTTATAGGGCATCTGGGCTGTTTCCATAACTTGATTATGGTGTCTAGTATAGCAATGTACATGTATGTGCAAGTGTCTTTATTGTACTTGTGATCTTTTGAATAAATCCCAGGAGTGGCACTGCTGGATCATAAGGTAGGTCTAGTTTTAGTTCTTTGAGGAACCCACACTGCATTCCACAGTGCCTGCAGTAATTGACATCTTCACCAACAGCGTGGTAGGGTTTTTTCTTCCTCTGAATCCGAGTTAGCATTTGTTGTACTTTGTATTCTTGATGATGGCCTATCTTACTGGGGTGGAATAAAATCTCAGCCTTGTTTTGATTTACATTTCCTTTGTGGCCAGGGATGTTGAACATTGCTTTGTGTATTTATTGGCCATTTTTACTTCTTCTGAAAAGTTTATTTGGGTCCTTTGCTCATTTATTAATTGAGTTATTGAGTCTTTGAGGGTTTTGTTTCATTGAGTTCTTCTATATTGGTTTCACTAGCCCCTTGTCAGCTGTATAGCTGGCAAATGTGATATAGATAGAGAGAGATGTGGGTATGTATATATGTATATCTATGTATGTATGTTCATGTATGTATATGTAACTTTATTCATCCATAAAGAAGAATATTATGTCATCTTGAGGAAAATGGATGAACTTGGAAAATTTTATGAAGTGAAGTAATTCAGGCCCAGAGAACAAAAAAAGCACCTATTTTCATATAAGCATGTGTAAAACACATATGGGACCATATGCATATACATGTGTATATATACAATCAAAGTGATGAAAGTATGGTATATGCAGGGGTAGATTAAACAACAGACATTTAACAAAATCAATATCAGGGAACTGAACCATGTCTTATCTGAGGAGGGTGGGGGCTGAAACGGAGGGGTAGATGATTGGAGGAGGAATGATGGGTGAATTCAGTCAGAATAGTCCCTGGACATATGTGAAAATGGGACTGGGAAACTTGCGGAGATGAGTGGGGTTGGGATAGATGAGAGTGGGGGAGACTGACAGACAGGGTGACATTGCTCACGATGCATTGTATACATAAATTGACACGTTGAAAAATTATGATTTTCTGAAGCTATCCATGAATCATCAGGAATACCGTTATTTGCATGCAGATATGGGCAGTCATCTGAATATAATGCATCCATACAATTGCAAAAGCGGTTTGCTATAAGACATTGACACAAACACATACACACTTTAAAGAGCAGAATCATGCAGCATTTAGTGGGCAGATCAGTGACTTGGGGTTCAAACTTTGCAGGGATAAGCATCAACATATGTAGTCATATAGATAGATCTGTTGGCTTAAATAGATATAATGTTCTACAACAGCATGGCAGGGTGGTATGCAAATAGAATTTAGAATTCAAAGCCAATAGGTACAGTATTCCCCTTGAACACATTTAATTCTAGAGATGCTTTCACTCATAGACCTATTTGCTACACAATGAACTGCTTCCTCTAACACACATGCACCCCAGCCAGCTCCATCTGGTCCCTACTCTTTGGGGAAAAAATAAGAGGAACACACAAAGGTTATGATTTTTACAAAAAACATAGAGTAAAAAAATGCTATAGTGAAAGTAATGTCACAAATTATTTTCCTACCATGAGTCACACACATCTCAGTATTTTGAATTATCCTTGTTTCAATTTTTTACCTGTGTTTGAACTGATTTCTCTGTCTTGGGTGATACAACAAAATCAAATATCAATATGTTTGCATTTTAGATATTGTGTTGAAACAGTGAATAAGGCAAATGTAACACCACTACAAACTCTGCCTATTAATCTGATGTTAGCCATGGCTGTAAATTTGAATCCTGAATTCACAGTAGACTTGCTTTTATCAGCTCCTAAATTGGAAAAGAAATATCTTCTGCAAGAAATAACGAATTGCAAGCCACTAGTGAGTCTGTATTAGAAGAAGAAGGCCAGCAAGTATGTTACTGGTTTTGCCAAGAGAAAACTTAGCCAGTATTTCCAGGAAGTATAATGAAGATTCTCAGGAAAAAGTACAAGTAGAAGATGGGGAGGACAGGGAACACACCACATCATTTTGTTCTGTTTATCACCATCTTATTTCTATTCATGATGCACAATGGAAAGTTCTAAATTGACCTTCCTGATTAAAAAGAAGAAGAAGAAGAAAGTAAGTCTCACAAAGCGACCTCATTTCCTCTCAAACCAATGAGGCCTTTCACACAATTGTCAGCCTACCTATCATAGTTGCTGCTTCTCGGTGAATATTGATCCACCGAGTCATAATAAAGTAGTGCTTCCAACGGAGAATGAGAGTTAATGCGGATGTTTTCTGGATCAGACAAGATGGACAAGGAAAAAAAATAGATTCTGTGCTTCTGCCTAGCCAATTTCAAATTGCTTCTGGCAACACTATGAATCTCATCCATATCCGTGAGTTTTCCCACATACTCTGTGACCAAAAGGAGAACATAGCAAAAGAAATTAAAAAAAAAAAAAAAACACCAGCATCCTAACAGAAGCATCTTGATGAATGTCCATGATGCATGCCCACAATGTGAGTAACCATCACTGCAAAAGGCAAATACTTTCCATAAGCAGAATGGGGAATCAATTACCAGCAGAGATGATTATATTGCAGTTACTATTGCTTTTATTACATCTGGGTTCTGAAAATTTGTAACCCCACAGTTACACAAGAATTTTTTTTTAAATACATAAAGGTCAGATCGTTGCTTTGAATGTACCTTCAGAAATCAGAATTTAGCTTTTTTTTAATTTAAGAAATCTGCAATTTGTAGCTTTAGGAAATATGAATGCAATATTTCTAGAGTCGGCTAAGCTCAATAGTCAACCATAAATGTCAGGAACTTTATGTTTTCATTTAATGGCACCAATTTTTCCTTCAAGAGATGCATAGCTGAGTCAAAGAATATTGTGTTGTATAATTGCCCCTGTGAAGTTTTAAAATCTAACGTGTTTTTTTTTTATTTCACAAAATTGCATGCAAGCCTGGATGCAATCTTTCTAGAATTTTATGCTCCTTTATATAAAAATAGGAGGGGCCTTATAACAACAATAAGTACATTGCATTGAAGGGGAATTTGCTGATGATTGACGGGTAGTGTTTCAACCATAAATTCAAGATGTATGTGATATTTTTTTTGAGGGATGATGCTTTCCAAACAAAAGCAGAAAATAGCTCTTTGCTTTTTCCATGTTGATATCCTGCATCTTGCCAATCTAGGTCAATAAATAACCTGAGAGAAAACATATCACAACCAAACTTTTGTCTCTTAGGGAAAAAAATCATTCCTTCTTTTAGGTCCAGTGAAAATTCTTCGTATTTTTCTTCTCTGCTCCAACCAGCCCTTTTACCATCCTTCCATAATGCTTCTTTGCTTGCTCTTTGCTAAGATATCAAGACAACTTCCTTCTCCTCTGACTTTTACATTCTCAGCAAACCACATTTCTCCGGGTGGTGGCTCCAATGATGTGTTCAGGAAGATGAAACCTGATTTTTGTTTACTTGCTCTGATTTTCTTTCATGAGATGCACTTCTCAAATCCTGAGTGCTTCCTCTACAGCTATTCATGGATACCCTATAGATATCTCAGCGTTCTAAATACCGACATTTTTACCTCCTGTCAAAACCAGATGGCCACATCATTCTAGTCTTCCATTCTTCTGGACTAAAAAAAAAAAGCTTAAAATAATTTCAGTTTGCCTCTTTCAATAATACTGTGCAGAACTTGCCACAAGCTGCTCGGTGTCACTTCCGGAGTGATTGTTCACTTTAGCACTTTCTTCTTTATCTCCTATTATTTCAAACAGTTGAACAATACTTTGTTAGCTTCTCACTGGGCAACGTGAATTTTAGTAAATTACTATCTCAAAAGAAAAGGCATTGGATTCACTTGAGAAAAGGGGGTTCCTGCTAAGTGGGGTGTGAGGCAAAAGATCCTAAGTAAGCACAAACGCGAGGTACATGACCACAACTGAAAAATGCAGGGCGATTTCCAGGAAGAGTGGCGTCAACACTAAATGCCTCACAGGAGTCATTACCAAAGAGAAGAAAGAACAAGGGAAGGGAGCTCCCAAAGAAAGAACAGATATGAGAGAGAGAGAGAGACAGAGAGAGAGACAGAGAGAGAGGCATGCTCACAGACTTCAATTTGTTTGAAATAGGGTTTGGAAAGTGGAGTACAAGGTCAAAGGAATTGGCTAGAAGAGGAGAAGAGGCTACATCAGAAAGCAGAGACTGCTCTTAAGGGCCATCCAAAGTATATCAAATAAGGCAGGAAGGAAAATCCTATCCGCTGGGGGTCTCTACAAAGTGAGTGCATTGCCCGAGTGCTACCAAAAAACTCCTTGGTCAAATTAGGACAAAAAATACTACTTTAAGGATGAGTATATTCATCTGAGTCAGCAGTTCTAAGTCCTGAATAAAAGCAGTGTTCATTCACACGCAAACCCCCATGGCTGTGAATGAAATAGAAGGCTTAATGGTACAGAATCACCAGGATTTCCTGAACAACCATGAGATGATGGAGCACCATGAGAGGTTGGGAAGCAAGAGGGATAGATAAGAGTAATAGTTTAGGGAATTTCCTAGATAGAAGTACTTAAAAAGAATGAGCCATTAGTAGACAGTAAATTTGAATAGAAAACGGAAGCAACAGGGAACGCCAGGACAAACAAAAAGATAGGATTTGGTAGAGTGATCCATTTTGGAATGGCCGTGCAATTCTTTTCGGGAGGTGAGAAGAATAGAAGCAAGGCTGTGGGATTCAAGTTAGTTCACGGACTGGAGAGGAAAAGAGAAAACTGTGCTTCTGAGCGACAATCTCTCCTTTCCTCTAGAATTTAACGTGCCTCTTACATAACCAAACCTAGTCTTGCCATTGTCTTTGGATAAATGCAACTTGGGTCTTGGGAAACACAACTTCATTCTGATCTTGGAACCTCAGGAACTAGCAGATTTTTCTATGAAACCTGTTCCTAGACTCTCTGTCATCATTTGAATTACAACACATTCCTCTTCCTACCATTCAGCCAGGGCTTCCTTTCTCCACCTCTCAACCACAGCTCAAATATAAAATCTGTCCCATCATCTGACTTGTCGCATATTAAAACTTTTCTCAGAGGAAGGAATAGAGCCCTTCCAATGCTTGTGAAAGTAATAGCTAAGAACCAAATCCCACATGCGAATACCATTGTCAGCCTTAAATTCAACTGAACCTTTGAAGAACTGGGCAAACATAAAAGTTCACCTTATCATTAGTGGAACTGTAATTGTTCTAATACGGCCAAACTCAGTGCCTGAAATCAATCAGATAGCTTCTGAAATGAATTCAGGTCAGAGGGTGGCAAGAGCTTTGTCTCTCTAGTAATGAATTGGCAGATCTCGTAATGGGCAGAGCCAACATTTCAAAGGATCTTCCAACCACTTTTCTGTCATTTCTTTCCTAAGAAATATTTTTTTGATTAATCCCCACCAATCCTTCTTAGAATATCGGAAATGTGATTTGAATACCAAGGAATGAATATTGATGTCAGAAAATACTTAACGTAATTAAATAGCTTAAATCTTTCATTAATGGGGTTTGTACAAAGCTTACAAAGTGGTTAGCATTTATAGGTTTGGAAAAAAATGTAAACAATAGCTACATATTATCCTGATGTCCTTTTTTTAAATGTGAAGGTTGCAGAAATTAGATAGAGCTGTAGGGGACTATGATGTTTAGAACATTGCTAATTCAGATAGACAGATAGATGAATATATATATGAATTAAACATATATATAATGGAAATTCAGTGACCCCTCAATAGCACAAGAGGCTAGAAGGTTATAAAAGACCACTTTCTTTAAATCCCTAAAAGTCACCCCTTGCAGGAAAGGATATAGAATAAATAGTTCTCCATAATCACATAGATCTATTATGGCTTCAAGGACTAGACCTCAGACACAATGATTTCAAACCAAGAGAAATGGAATCAAGAAGTTACTGGCAGTATCCCAGTCATCATCACTGCTGCCTACATTGACATCTAAAACCCTCAACCAAGATGGGCTTCGTGTCCATGAGCACACACACACGCTCGAAAGAACTATGAAGGCCAGAGCCCAGACCTTAATCTTAGCTACTCGGGAGGAGGCTAAGATATCATGGCTACCATTCAAAGCTAGCCCAGAAAGATAAACCCCTGAGACTCTTATCTCCAACTAACCACTAAAAAGCCGGAAGTGGAGGTGTGTCTCAAGTGGTAGAGGGCTAGGTAACCCTCGAGTGGAAAAAGTCAAGTGAGAGCATGAGGCCCCGAAATCAAGCCCCAGTATCCACACCAGACAGACAGACAGACAGACACAGATACATAGATAGAGATATAGACATAGATATGCCAGAAGTGACGGGTGTATTATACGATGTACTAAGTGCTTTTTGTGTCCCAACTCACTGCAAGGCATATCAGATGGAAATACACAAGATATACGTATGTGTGTTTTTATGTTCTATGTTGCAAGAGATCTCCCCTTCGGAGAGTCTGTCTTATAGGAAAGGACAACATGCCGCGTTAGCGGGTGATAGCTGCTGCGTGAAGAACTGGAACAGAGCAGGCCCTGGAGAGGTGAGGATGAGGACAGCGCTGCGGGCTGAGTGATTCGGGAAGCAGAAATGTTTCATTAGGTTCTGGGGTGGGATCCTGAAAGGCCGAAACGCAGGGCTGGCGACTTCTAAGCGCAGAAGGGGCACAGGGGCAAAGCAATGCAGGGCACATTTTTCAGCCTGGCAGTAATTGGACTGGAGGGATTGGAGGCCCGTGGAAAGGGCAGCGGTCACGAAAGTAGGAGAAGGAGAGTGGAGCCCGGTTACAGAAAGTCTCTTCTTCAAAGCTAAGGGCATCTGCTCTGAAGCTTTTAATATCCAAGGACCAGGGGGGTCACTAACTGCAGACTAATTAACTTAAAAAGCCACCAGCGTGATTTCAAAGGCACAGACTAATAAACAGAGCTTTGAGATCAGTACTGATATTCATGATCATTACATACAGATTGCTTTACAATCAGATAGTATCCACAAGCATGTATTTTCCCCCCACAAAACCATTCCCAGTTGGTCTAGTGGACGATGGGACTTGTACCAGAGACTTTCAAAGCAAGCTGGTTGAACTTCTCATTCCTGATATAAATAAAAATGTTAATTCATATGTATAGGTCACTGAGGGGGGGAAAATCCATGATTCTCCAGCTCAAATCAAGACTTTCAGATCATTTGATCAAAGATGAACATTGGGGCTTGGGGATTTGTTTGGGGGTAGAGTGCTTGCTTGGATAGCTTACACAGGCTGTGGGCTTAAGCCTAAGCACCACACAAAAAGCAAGTAAATAAAGATAGACATTAAAAGGAGAAGTGTTGGCTTTTAAGTGTGAAATCAAACAGTCAATAAACTAGCATGTCAACTCAAAAGCTTGATAGAGGTCCAAAAATGTTACTTTGTGGTAATGTGTATTCTCACAATGCTGACATGCTATGTCTGGCCTTCTGAAAACCTGCTATGCTAAAGAGCTTACATGTGAATATATACAATACTATATGAAAATAAAAATATAGGTAGACATCATCCATATCTATATTTTTATTTATATATCTTTATAAAAATAAAGACATAGAAAGTGGTGCTGTGGCTCAACTGGTAGAGTACTCGCCTTGAGCTGAAGAGCTCAGGGACAGCGCCCAGGCCCAGAGTTCAAGCCCTACAACTGACAAAAAATAAATAAATAGAGACATAGCTATAGATCTATGCTTATCTATATCAAGATATAGATCTACAGATCTATACCTTTATTTATTTATCATGGTTGTGAGGCTTGAACTCAGGGCCTGAGCAGTACTCTTGAGCTTTCCTCATGGACCTTCCTGCCCAGGCTGACTTCAAACTACAATCCTCAGATCTCAGCCTCCTGAGTAGCTAGGATTACAAGCCTGAGCCACCAGTGCCCAGCCCTGTGAGACTCTTATCTTCAATTAACCACCAGAAAACCAGAAGTGATGCTGTGGCTCAAAGTGGCTCAAAGGATAGAAAGCTAGCCTTGAGTGAAAAAGCTCAGGGACAACACCCAGGCCCTGAGTTCAAGCCCCCCCACCTGACCAAAATAAATAAAGAAGAAAAAGAGTCTCACAGACTTTCCTTCTCGGGCTGGCGTTGAACGATGATCCTCAGATCTCAGCCTCCTGAGTTGCTAGGATCGATTATAGGTACGAGCCACCAGCACCCAGCTATACCTTTATATTTTTAAGTAATCAATAATCAAGGAGGAAGAGGTCAAACTCTTGTCAGATCTTTAATCACCATCCAAAAATTGTTAAAAAGAACTCCTAATACCTTTTCCCCAGCGTCACCTCCCCCTGGATCATGAGAGCTGAGTTCAGGCCAGTGGTATCCTGGAAAGAGTAGACCAACTTGACCTCTTGGGGGCTAAGGAATGGGGACAAGGTCCTGCTTTGTCGAAAGTGTCGATTCCTGTGGTGTAAATGTTCTCTCTCCAGCAGTTTCCAAGCTATCCTCTTGGCAAGGGCTGCGAAGAGATGGGCACAGCAGGCTTTCACACGCTAGCAGGTCACTGACCACATCTCGGAGATAAACTACTTAAGCAAAAGAGTTAGAATGCTCTTGCAGTGATGGGGTTCCTCTGCTGCAGCCTCAAGTGTGAAAAATGCCTTTTCCCCCCTGACTCCAATCTCATTTTCTATCTCAGGCTCTTATTCTGTCTCGTGTAGAAAATCAATCTCATCATTTTAGAGGAACTCAAGTCCAGTTCATGGATGGCTCAATCAATGAAGGATTAGATTTCTGTCACCTTGGGGTTCAAAATACCTACAAGGGATTTATCTCCCTTCCCATCAACCCTGGAGGGAGGACGGGGCAGTGGACAGGGGACCACTTCTTGGGGTGCTGCCTGAGAAGAAGAGATCTCAATAATCAAGCAGCTTCTACTCTGCCCTGTGTTGCTCTGTTACAGTCCAGTGAGAATGGATCGAATTGGACATTCAGTACCTTACCCCCATCCCATGCATTAGACTTTCTCCACAACCACTGCCTCACATCTCAAGCTTTTACATGCATTCTTCTTTTAGTAAGCTGCCAACACAGTAACCTTTATTTCCCCCTAAACTGGTATTTCCTAAGAACATTGTCTACCATAACCATACACATATGGATCAAACTCAAGATGTCATTAACACCACTTCAATTGTGTTCTCTATCTTACTCATATTTAAGACAATTTCCCCCAATATTTCATCTCATCACAATAAATATGCTTCTTTATCCAAGCTTTATCCAATCCAGAATCAGGAGTTTTATGTCGTGTCCTGGTCTCTTTTGCCTACTTTAGTCTTGAACAGTTTCACAGTCATGACTTCTCTCAATGACTTGGTCTCTAGAACCTTCCATCTCATAAAGGCACCTTTACGCCCTCACATATACTCCTCCTCCTTGGGACCCAACCCTCCATTTGTTCTTGGCCATTGGGACGATGTCCTTCCTAAGAGTGACAGTCTCTACATATTAAGAACAATGGAGCGGTTTCATTTGGGACAGTCAGTCTTCTCTTCAAGTGAAAACTCACGCTAATGGCATTGCTCCTATTCAGAGATCTAAGAATTAAAAGGGGGATCCCTAACACCCCTACAATGAGTCCATTTGAGGACAAAGCAACAGACCAAAGGGTTCTTCATACTTGCGTGCTCCTGTCTTATCTCTTCCTTCCATTCCAAATTTTCCTTTGATCTTCCTTTCAGAACGCAGGGGAGGAAGAGCAATTCCTCCAGCTTCTTCGTTCCCCTTATGAAATCTTTTCTATTTTAGACTTTAAGGGTAGCAGCTGAACCTTGTCCCCAAGCTGTGCAGTGATCCATGTTCCCCAAAGCATTGGATGACTCATGCCTACCTGAGCCAGATGAGAAATAAAGGGCAAACGGAGATGCCACCACCGCGGCTCTCCACAGCAGCCCACACACCAAGCAGTCAGCCGTGGAATTCGCTTTGCCATTAACTATTTTGCTTCTTTTTTTTGTTCATTCTTTTATTTTTAATTTCATCTTTCAAAACAGGGACTTAGGGGTTCATCTTTCCCAACCTTACTCAGCATACTTAGATGCTACGCAGCAGGATCTACTGAGCACTTAATACAATAGCTGAAAAGAACTCACCTCATGCCCCCACCCCCCCCCACCCCCGACACCCAGTGACTCCATTTGATAAGGCTATACCATAGAGACTGTCCGTCAGAGGTAAATAACGCCATGGAATCCATCAGGTGCTGCTTCCTTCTAGATTCACAATCTACAACATGGCACACCACCTCTCCCCTCTCCCTCTCTTCCCATCTCCCTTTCTCCCTCTCTCCTCTCTCCTTCCAATCCTGGGGCTTGAACTCAGGGTCTGGGACCCTGAGCTATTTTGCTCAAGGCTAGCGCTCTATCACTTTGAGCCACAGAGCCAATTCCAGTTCTCTGGTGGTTCACTAGAGAGAAGAGTCTCACAGACTTTCTTGCCAGGTCTGGCTTTGAATCGCGATCCTCAGATCTCAGCCTCCTGAGTAGTTAGGATTACAGGCCAAGCCACTGATAACCAGCTGTATTTTGCTCCCTTCTAGGCAGGAGCAAGATAAAAACTCAGGAAGCAAAGCAGTTCTAATATGGACTAACGCAGAGTCTACCAAGGCTAGCCATGTGCGCTTCTTCACAGACAGGGTCCCTGAAGAACAAGGTTGTTGACAGTGGTTTTTGGTAGAATTTTGCAAACAGTAGGCATAGTCTATTTTTTTCCTCAAGGAAAATATGAACAGTGAGATATATTTTGGCTACAGGCATGCTACATGGATGCCTATGGAGTTTATTCTTGTCTCTTATAGAAAAATAATTCATAACATTTCCATTAAAAATCATTCTGTACTGTATCAGAAAAGTTTTGGTGGGGACACAGTTAAAATATTATTTATTCTCCTCACTTATGAGACATAATTTGAGTGATTAAGAGTAAACACGAATTGGAGGATTATGTTTGTGAGCGGGGATTAGGAGATGGGGAAGAGTTGTATACCGCTTGCTACGGAATAAATGTCCCAATGCAGAGCCAGTGCACAAGGATTGAGAAGGGCTTTTGTGTTGGTTTTTTCCCCCATGTGTTTGAGAAAAATCTCACATATGGATCTCAGAGACAACTTCGAATAAATAACAATCTTTCAAATCAAATAGTAAATAGTCACTAGAAAAGCAAATACAACCCACACAAACAATAAAAAGCAAACTCTTTGTGGAGGAAAGGATGATCTGATTTTCAAAAGTTAGCATGTTATAACACTCAACACGTTCAGTTTTCCACCATCCAAACTAAGATGTATACAAAGAAATGAGAAAAGGCAGCCCACTTGCAGGAAAAAAATGAATAGAAACTGTCCCAGAGGAAACAAAGGTAGCAATCCACTAAAGCAGGATTTAAAAGCAACTTTCTTAAATATGCTCAAAAAGCTGTAAGAAACCATAAGCAAGGAGTTAAAGGAAAATAGAGTGATGACTTAGAAAACAGAAGGATATTAATAAATTGATATAAATTATGGAACTACACAGGACAACTGAATTGAACGCACTAGAGTTTCAGCAGAAGTAAGAATAAGTCCATGTGGAAATGGCTAATTGCTATTCGACCCCCCTTTCTGAGGAACACAAAGAAGAAAATGGGAAAAGCAAACAAAGCTTAGGAAAGACGCACAGCAGGAGCTAGCTCATCAATGGACAGGATCTAAGAAAGGCAGGAGCAAGTAAGAGGCGGATAAAAATGCTTAAAGAATTAATAGCCAAAAGATTTCCAAATTTAATAAATGCTTCAAGTCAAGATAGCAAAGAAGTTCAAAAAACACAGGGCAAGATAAACTGAGAGTTCTGTGTTGATAGGTGACACTGGAATTCTGGAAAGCCGGGTGAGCACTAATGGCTCACATCTGTCATCCTCGTCACCCAGGAGGCCGAGATCTGAGGATCACAATTCAAAGCCAACCCAGGAAAGAAAGTTAGAGAGACTCTTATCTCCAATTAACCAGCAAAGAGCCAGAAGAAGATCTGTGGCTCAAGTGGTAGAGCGCTAGAGCGCTGAAGAACAGCACTTAGACCCTGTGTTCAAGCCCCAGACACACACACACACACACCACACACACACACACACACACACAGAGAGAGAGAGAGAGAGAGAGAGAGAGAGAGAAAGGACATTAGATAGTAATGCAAAGCTGTGTGAAAAAATACCCCTAGTATATTTAAGGCACAGATGAACACAAAAGGAAGTATTGTTGTATCCCAGGTTGCAACTCTCCTTTTCTCTCTATATGATTGAAAAGATAAATGCACAAAACAACAATTATAAATCTATGCCAGGGCATATAATAGATACAGATAAAAATTTATGGAAAAAAAGAAGACAGAGCTGTATTAGATCAGAATGTTTTATATATACCACTGAGGCTAAGGAATATTCACTGAAAATAGTGTTATAACTTTGCCACTACTTTTAATGCCTAGACTAACCACAAAGAATGAAAATTAACACAAAAATAAATGAGAAAGTAGATATCCAAAACTCAATTTTAAATATGTTCATTATTTTTGTAACCTGATACTTGCAATGGTTACACAACATTTTTTGGCTTTTTTTTTTAGTGTTGTGTTTGTAATTTGGTTTGAAGACACAGACTTACCATTTGACCCAAGTTGGCCTCAAACTCATGATCCTCTTGAGCCTCCTAAGTGTTGGAATTACAGAAATGCATGACCATGCTTGGCTTGAACTGTATCTTTTACAGATTATATGTGATATAAATTTCATTTTAATTTTCAAAATACATCCAGCTCTTTTCTTATTTCAATGCTATTGTGAAATCCCCACATTCAAATACCCACCTATCCCACACCAGGTAAGTATTAGTTCTTTATTTGCCCTAAAACTGTGGTCATTTCCTCTATTTATGACATTGCTTGGGATTTGCACTTCTCACATTTTTATTTCATTTCTGTGTTTCTGCATGGGTGAGCTCTTTATGTAACTGCACTAATCATATACTCAACACTGTGCAGTACTAACAGCAAAACAGCAAATCAAATAAATATAAGCAATGGGATGCAAATTAAGCAAAGATGGGTTAGTCAGAGAAAGTCTCCGTGAATGGTCATAAATTATCTCACAGTTGCCTTTTGGAAGGTTTGTTCATTTGTTCCTTTTTCCTCGGAGCTATTGAATAATCTGCTAAAGCACTATGGAATATTAGCTAGATTTTGGAAAGCACATTCATAAATTCATCAGCTCCTACATCGCCAGTATCCAGTTGAAAGCCTTCAGCAGGCACATGAGTCTTTAAAATGTACTTACACTAGGATTTACATTGAGCTTTAAAAATGGTTTTCATTGAGAAGAGCCTCAAACTTCATGAGCAGTAATGATTCTGCTAAAAAAAAAAAAAAAAAAACTTAATCAAAAATTGAAAAGTTACATTTAGGATAGTAGCAGTTATAAGGAAACAAAACCAAAAATAAAGTATGGAAGAGATTTCAAGTCATGCATAGAGAACTTATCACTATTTTTCTCAAAGAGGTATCAGGAGATAAATAAAAGGTCATTTGAACAATCTTAAATCATAGTGATTAAGAAAAATACCAGGAATCAGAAAGGGAAAAAAATTATGTAAAGGATAGTATGTCGGTGAAACCTTTAAAAGTTGCTGTGTGTGTGTGTGTGTGTGTGTTCAAGACATTGCACAGGCAGCAGGGAGTGGTAAATATAAGCAAAGGATTGTTATATGTACTTCGCTTTTGCACAAATCTGGGCAGGGTCTGCCCAGGCCTTCTCCTGAGGCCCAGCAGGAGACCAGGGCTTAAAGAGAGACAGAGCCAAGGTCAGCAAAGGGGCTTTGAAAAATCCTCCATGGTAATTCCTCTTTGGGCATAGAATCTCTGACTCCATTTTTGTTTTCATTTTAATGCAGCTATTTAATCATTTAAATAGAGCATCAAGGAAAGTGGGTTCCATTTTACACAGCCAACCAGATAGTATTCTATTATAAATGGCCAATAACCAGTATTACTATGACTAGAGACGTGCTCCCTTTTGTTTTATAATGTCAATGTACATGATGACAAAAAGTTTTAAAGAAATCAAATTACCAGGTAGCAGAAAAAATGACAACTAATCCTCAAATCCACTAAGTATTGGTGCAGACTAGATCTCTACTTAAATTACCAGGAGCTAAGGCAAATAATTGAATTCCCAAAGAGGGAAGAAAATTTTTCTGATGGAGAGGACTCCAGGAGGAGTCACAGAGAGAGCGCCATAAAACCATGTGGTTCCTCAGGATTACGGTTGTGAGAACCACAATCAAAAAGCAAAGAAGACAATGCATCAGAATAGATCTTTACATTATAAACCTACATTAGGAAATAGAAAGACTTGGGAAAAAATTACAGTAAGTGAAGTAAGCCAGGCCCAAAGAAACATAGGTCCCATGGTTTCCCTTATTTGCAATAACTAGTATATGTCTAGGACAAGCAGAAAAGCTCAAAAGCTATGTACATGTGAGCATATAAGATGAGGCTAAGTGAAATGAACCCCAAGATAAGGACATAAGAGGTTTTATCCTTCTTGCTATTGTTTTTAATGTATTTATAAAGTACTGTGTGATTTCGTACGTTCTTCCCCCATGGTATAACCCCTGTTAGCACTGTATTTGATTCTGGTGCCCCGCATCTTGTATATACATTTTTTAATTTGGGGAGGGGAAGGAAAAAACAAAATGCTGAAACAAGGATACAGGTTGACCCATTGTAACAATAAGATGTACAAGACACTATGTTGAAAACAAACTTTAGAACTTGGGGGGGGGGCCATAGAGGAATTGGGGAGGTGGGGATGGAAGGGATGGTAGGAGAAAAACAAAGGAGGAGGTAACAATGCTCGATAGGAAATATACTCATTACCCTACTCATGTAACTATAACCCCTTTGTACAGTATTTTTACAATAAAAAATTATATATGGAAAAAAAACCTACAAATAAGCCAGGCATCAGTAGCTCACACCTGCAATCCTAGCTTCTGAGGAGGCTGAGATCTGAGGATCAGATCAAAGTCAGCCTGGGGAAGAAAAGTCTCCCATGAGACTTTTATCTCCACTTAACCACTCAAAAATCAGAAGCAAAAGAGCTCAGGTACAGCACCAGGCTCCAAGTGCAAGGCCCACAACAACAAAAACATAAATAAATAGATAGATAAATGAAACTACAAATAACAAGGTTAGAAACAAACCTAAAAGGCTACTAGTGCCAGAGCAAACAATACTTCCAATTGCATCAGTCTTAAAATTCAACAACTTGGGAGAATATGGAACACAAAGACAACTCCTGGGCACCGATTTCACAAATCCTCTTCCGACATTGTGGATAATTATGGGGGAGGGGCACAAAACACTCATCGCATTAACTCCAAAATGGCATTTAGTCTTTATTAATTTTTGTGCTATGTTTCCATTCTTTTCACTTTTCCTTCACTCTGTCTCTACCATACATTCATTTTCTTTATCACCAGAGGTCTCCTTTTCATTTTCATTCCATATTGATAAATCCTAAGGATGTGTGCATATTTCAAATAAGACTTCTTTGGTTAAAAAATGGTTTTATAGGGTTCCCATTCAGCCTACACCTAGACTCCTTTATATTATTAACTAAAGTCCATGCTTAATTTGAATTTCCTTAGTTTTTACTGAATTTTTCGGGGGGAGGGCTGTCAAGGGTCTTGAACTCAGGGCCTGAGTGCTATCCCTGAGCTCTTTTGCTCAAGGTTAGTGCTCTACCATTTTGAGCCACAGCACCACTTCGTTTTCTGGTAGTTAACTGGAGATAAGAGTCTCACAGACTTACCTTCTGGACCTGGCTTTGAACCTCAGTCCTCCTGAGTAGCTAAGATTACAGGTGTGAGCCATGAGCGCCAGTCTCCCTACATATAATCACATTATATGCTAGCCTCTGGCAGCTTCCACTCACCTTGGATGCTAAGACTTCTCATGTTTCTCAGTGACCCTGACAAGTCTGAGCATGACTGGTAAGGTCCTTTACTTCAGATACATCGGGCATTTTCAGTCGCTCACCTTCCCCACACCCCAACTCTCACCAGCGGAAGATTACAGTGGCAAGAGGATAAACACATCACATCAAACCAAAGGCATATACTTGTAAAAAGATAACTTATCCCTCATGAGGTGAACACTGGCCAATTGGGTAAAGTTGTGTTTGCTAGATTTTTCTACTATTCAGTTCTCATGATTTAGAAGGAAGTTGCTTATCTGTACATCTTAACTACATCTCATTAAATACATCAGCCATTAATCTATATACATTATTCAGAATTCTTCTGGACAGAGCAGGTTGAAACTTGACCTGAAGGCCAATATGAAAGACGTGATCCTATGGGGTAAGCACACAAGGAAAGAGGGTGTGAAACCAGGGAAGCCAAAGCAGAACTGTGCTTTTGACTTGGTATGTGCACACACACACACACACACACACACACACACACACACACACACACACACACACACATTCTGAACAGCCTCACAAGATGCACCCCAGAACACTCTGCCCTGAGGATAAATAAGGAAGTTACACACACACACACACACACACACACACACACACACATTCTGAACAGCCTCACAAGATGCACCCCAGAACACTCTGCCCTGAGGATAAATAAGGAAGTTCAGATCCATCGATTCCCACCCCACATTGTTCAGTCCTTGGAAGACACACTTGCAGTATTTCACTGACGGAACGTAAATCCCACTTGGACTCTCAGAGCCAATGATTCGTCCCCTCAGTATCAGGAAAGTCATAGGGCAAGAAGAGAGGATACAAAGAGTATGGCCTCAAGATGCATCCTTGTCATTTCTAGGGGAAGCTGGAACTTGGTCATTGTAACATTGGCTGGAGAAAGAGGTGTGGTTAAGTGCTCCATGAGAAGTGTCCAATACAGCATAGGAACAGTGAAAGACACCTTTTATTTTTAATGCTAGCTTTCCCCATCCTTCAGCTCAAAACTTTCCTGCCACAGAATGCTCAAGAGATAGATAGATAGATAGATAGATAGATAGATAGATAGATAGATAGATAGATAGATAGATAGATAGATAGACAGATAGATGATAGATAGATAGATAAATAGATAGATAGATAGATAGATAGATAGATAGATAGATAGATAGATAGATAGATAGATAGATAGATAGATAGATAGATAAATGTAATTATAGCCAGCAAGAAAGCCATAAGCCCTGGGTTTGGTTACACAACTCACCCAGCTTTCAGAACACAGCTCATTTCCATCTACAAGGGACTCATTCTGAAGATGAGTCTTGGTCCCTTCCCACATGTATGCAAATATTTTGTTTAGAGTATTTTGCATTTATATTCATGAGGAGAGAGAGTGGCTTTTCATTTTCCTTTCTTGTTTGTCCTTGACAAGGCTTAGTAGGAAGGTTATACTGGCCTCATCAAATGAGTGGGGAGTATTTGGACTTTTTGGCTTCTGTTTTCTGGGAGAGAATGTGTGAGATTAGAGTCCTGTTTTTCTTAAATGTGTTTGGAAAGCATTCCTTTTGAAGACACATTAGCCTGGAGTTTTCTTTGTTGGAACCTTTTAATTAGGAATTTATTATCTTTGGAAGACAGAGGGATGCTTTAGTTTTATAAAAAAAAATCTTGAATACGATTTTGTAGGTTGTGTTTTTCCAAATGCTTCTTCAATGCACTGACATTTTGAACATGATTAGCAGGAAGATTGCTAAAGTGTCCTCTTGCAGTTGACTTTTTTTCTTTTCTTCTTATTATTATCTTTAAGTAGTTGTACAAAGTAGTTACTCTTTAACAAAGCAGTTTATGAACACAATGTATCTTGATCAATGTCACCCTTTTCAACATTCTCGCCCATCCCTCTCCAACCCTTCTTAATTTTATAAGATATACCTTGGATTCTTGGGCATTAAACTTTTGTTTTACTAATTATACTGAATATTTTCCATCTCTCGCTAATTCATGCATTCCTTGGAGTTTTCTCTACTCCATTTGTTACTTTTCTCTTAATCTGATGGTGTTTTTTCCCTAATTTCTCCAGATGGCTATAGATGGGCCAGTCACATTGGACCTCCTTTCTTTTGCAATATTTGCAATTAATTTGCTCTCAGCTATGGCCTAAACTACATCCACAATTTTGACTTATCGTATTTTGTTATCATTATACTAATACCTTCCTCATTTCCATGGAGATTTCCTTTTGAGGCATGTATTAATTGAATTCCACACCTTTCTGAATTTTAAGTGTTTTTTTTCCTAATTAATGATCTCTAGCTTAATTCCGCTGTAGTAAGGGCATCTACTCTGAATCACTTTCAATTCTTTGAGATTTATTGAAATGCTATTTTGATGGACCACGCGTCATTTAGGTAAACATACTAAGGACACCTGATAACACTGTATATTCTATAGTTGCTCATTATATACATATAAATTGCCTATTTACCGATCATCAAAGTTATTTTTTTAATTGTTACTTTAGGTGGTTGTACAAAGGAGTTGCTGTTACACCAAGCAGTTGATGAATATGATATCTCCCGATCAATGTCACCCCTTTCAACATACTCACCCAACCCTCCCAAGCTACCCCTTCTCTCACTCTTCTTAATTTTGTATGTTATACTTTGGATTCTTGTCTGCGTTCTCCCCCTCTGCATTCTCCTTGGCTCTCTTGGTTTCCCTCTACTGGCTAACTTTCAGCCATTACAACTTTATGAACACACATCAACCATTATCCATCGTTGAATCTACTCAGGGTTAGCATAAGGCACTTAACTTTCTAAGTTAATCATTCAAGAAGCCAGACACCTGCTAGAGTCTCTACCTTTACCTTAGGGTGGGACATGGATGTAGGCCTTGGTCTCCTGCCTGAGCCGTGCCTAATGCTGCTGAAATCATCTACTTCCTTCCCCTTCTCTACAGTCTTGCTCCTGGCAGCTCCATCCGGACAAAGACTTGTGCCTCAGTCATTGGCTATAGCTGTGCTTCTGGAGGAAATTCGATCTCAGAAACCACTTGATTCCCTTGCATCCACTCATTCCATCCACATTGACATTTTCTTCCTACTGTGAAAAATATTAGATACACACTGAAAGAAGGTATGCTACATATTTGTGGGAATTTTCTGGGTTATGAATCCATGTGGGCTGTTCTACCAGCTTTAGTAAGATCGTGTTTGTCAATTGACTTTCTTATCTTATATCACAGCTCGAGGTCTTTCCCAAGGCAGGCAGAGTCTACCTTCTAGTTTGAAGAGACTTAACAAAGACTATCTGCTTTAAGAGTCTCCCCTTCCCTCCTCACAAAAGGGCCACCAATTTCTCTCACTCACACGCTTTGAAGATTCCCATTGTTAGGCTACTTAGAAAGAAAAACCTGACTATACAATATCACACAGAAAAATAACATGGTATCTGAGCATACAGGGGTCCCCACGGTCAACATCACACTTTTATAAAATAAGAGAGAGAGAGAGAGAGTTCATGTCACTTCGTTAAGGCCAGCCACAATTTACTATTATAATGTAATGTCCTTGATTCCCAAACCAGCATTTTTTATCACTATAAATTACTTAGGATTGGAGACTTTATACAATCACGAGGATGACATTATCAGGTTGATTTAAAGCTAGACAAGGTGGGCTATGGAGCAGACAAGGACAATAAAAGGTGCAATCGAGAGGACACCAACATGACGAGGGAGATGGGAAGAGGGTGGACTGTGAGGACAGGGGGGGACCAGCAGCAACAGCAACACCCACAGAAAAGAGGAAACCAAATAGAACAGGCCAGTCATCCCCGGGGTTTAATCAAATGAATCGATAGAAGAACAGACGCCACTCTAAATTCATCCCAGAACCAGCAGCCAACTCTCCTCTGCTTTAGTGAATCGAGGATATGAGCACACTGAGAAATAAAAGATGTAAATCCTTGTTCATTGGTAGTTCACCTTCTCAAGGCCAGAATGCAAAATACAAAGCTATACACCAAAGTGACTCAGCCCTGACCACAGAATTGATCTGGAACCTCATTCTCCAAAATGCTCAACTCTTCGTAAGGTAAGGTTTTTATTTTTCCCCGCAATTCATAAACTAATTTGAGTGCTAAAACTGCAAATATATATATATAATTTAAATACTGTAAAAATAAGAACCAACCTATTGCTCTAGCTCGCCAAGTTTGGCTAAAGACATATGAGAATGTTTTACTGCAGTCTAATAAGGAATGTGAAAAATATAAACTCTAATTCTATGATTCTGCTTTGCTGTATAATCAGATAAGAATAAATTAACTTTTCCTAGAAAGCTGATGTGGAAGTCTTGTTCCCTTAGATGATCTTGATATGGAGTATTATATATATATTTGGCCCTGTGAGGTTTGCTCAAATGGGGTTAATTGACAGGATGCAGTGTGAACCCAGGGACTGTGTTTGGAAATGCAAGGGACCACACCATAAAAGTCAATAAGGCCAATGTCACCTACCTAATATTGTCACACATTTAATCTCATTCTTCCAACAGGACATTAAAGGACAGACACTAAATATCTGGCCCATCCTCAAATGAAAAAGAGAGAGGCCATGATTTCAACTCAACAATAGTGAATTGTTCCCAATGATAGCTATCTAATACTGGAATGGTTAGTCTTTACTTGGAATTTCATTTTCCATAATAAAAACTCCCAAAGCCACATGGAGCGGCTGAAGACCAAGCACACTAGAGAAGCTTGTAGCCTGTGCTAGTGACCTGTGGCTGCCAAGGTGACTTGGAACCTGAATCCTCAGGCATTTTATTGGATTTAAGTGATCACAACTCGGGGTTAAGAGCTATAAGTCTATGGAGTTAAAGGTGAGACCAACCAAGAGATAAGCAGGACATGAGACAGAAAATATAGGCACAGTCAGTAAGAGTTTTACCAAGTCCTGGATCCACCTGCATGCAGATTTGAGAGCCTACAGTTCCAGTCACGTCTCATGTGCCAACTCTCATGGCCAATGGGATAAACTTCACCTTAATTTAATTACATCTCCTAAAAACCCCCTATGTCTAGATGAGGTCTCATTCACAGGGATCCAGAGGTGAACTTAAAGATATCCTTTTGGAGAGCAGAATTCAACCCACCATGGCACGCCTGTGACGAAATGGAATTAATACGCATCCAAAAATGTTCATGTTTCTTCCTGCCTGCTGGTGGAAATGAAATCATCCTTCAAAAGAGCAGCCTTCTCCAGTCTCCTCCCTTCTGTCACAAGGGACCACTCCACTTGCTCAGAGTAACTGTGATACTTCTTAAGCACAGCTAAGAAACAAATTGCTCACTTCCTGCCTGGCTTTTGTCAATTTTCCTGATTCCTTAAGAAAGAAGTCTGTCTGTGTTAACATGTTAGTGGGACCTTTATTTGCCCCCTTCCTGGCTTAGCAGAATACCTTTCCCCAGCCTGATCTAAAAGACAAAGAATGTTTTTAATACTAGGAGTGATATGAAGCCTTTAAGAAAAATCACTCCAAATCTGACATTCCTTTATGTAATTAATAGAGGAAAAAGAAAAACTAAATAAAAAAAGAAAAATGTAATCAAGTAGGTTGACAACTAGCAAAAGATAATTAAAATGATCCTGTTTTGTTTCTCAGTTTCATTAACATGCAAATGAGATTCATGAAGTTTGATACTATGTTGTAGCAAGAGCCATAGAAACAAATTAAGAATGAAAATGAGTCCCACTGATGGAGACTCTTGATGAGGATAGAAATTAATGAAAAAATATGATTGGCTACAATTAATAAAGTATAATTTTTGGTGATTTATTAGGCCTCAGCCAACAAAATAAAGATATTTAGATAAATTAAATGTTGTTTTTTTTCAGTGGGTCACAATCTGTGAATGCTTTTATGAGTTAACTGATGGCGTGGTAAATGTTAAACTCTGCTTTACTTTATAAAGAACAGAATAGAGGAGACTTTGCTCTTGGAACAGCATTGTGGTCACAGCTCTCCTGTTGGTAGGGCCAAGAGTACAGAAACTGGAGTGACCCTCACAGGGGCTCAGATGACCCTGTTGCCTGGATGGTCACGGGTTCAGAATTGCAAATAGGAACAGACAACACTAGGTGACCCATACCTCTCATTGTAAAGCACTTAAAAGGAACAAAGGAGTGTGTCCACAAACACAAAAGCCCACCTTTCCCATCTGACAGAACAATCTCACTGTGGAATTCTCTATTGACATCATCACACTTAGGAGCCCAGGGAAAGTTGGTACGTCAAAAGAATGTGAGATGATATTTTACGATACATTTAATTGTCTTAAAAATATTGCACTAACATATATGTTGCAATTAAACCACGTAGGACACGGCATACCAGACCTATGCATATGCATATGTACGTATGTAGTATATTGCATAATAAATGGCAAGAGACAGAAATACATATACACACGCACACACAATCTACAAGGGGTGTCCAAAGATCAATGTGCGTAAGCATGAACAATAGCACCGAGGGTCACGTCAAGGAGTGTAAAAGAAGCGGCCGTTAGAGAAGACAGGCAATGACCAATGCCTGGTGGAAGCAGCAGATGATATCGATAGCTAAATTCCCACAGAGGGTTTTTTTTTTTCCATCTTAGTGTTACCAGCAGTATTACTTTACAGACGATGAAAGGTTAGCACCATGGCGTTGTTTTACCTCACAGACGATGAAAGTCAGCACCCTGGCGTTGTTCCTGGGCCCCAGGGTTTTGAAAATTCCCGATCGTAGTTACTACTGTGTGTTTCTTGCATGATGGGGCTTGAACCCGGCGCCGTGCTAGGCCAGGCTCTGCCGCAGAGCTGCCCCTCAGGCGTCCGGTCTCTGGTTTCTTCAGCAAGAAGCACTGACACACGGTGCTTTCCGCTTTAAACGCAGGCAAGCCATCGAAAGAGACAGAAGCCGCTCGGTGAGGCGCCTCTCCTTCCCGGAACCGGAAACCCGGCCAGCCGCGTGGGACGTCGCCGCTGGGCGGGGATTCGCCACACAGCCCGTCCGCCGCCCGCCAGGCTCGCGATGCTTCGGGACGGTCACGTGATGATGGAGGACACGTGCCTGATTTGCGGCTACGGCACCGCGTGCGGTTTTGACCAGGCCTGGTGGAAATCCAACCGGGTCCGTTCCTGCGCGCATGCGCGCCACAGTTCTGCCGCCGCCGCCGCGCCCTGTCAACTGGTGTAAAGCGCTGTGCGTTCTGTTGCTTCTGTCCCTGCCTTCATTTCGTGAGAATCAGCCCCCCCCCCCCAACAAAAGAAATCACACCCCAGAAAGAAATCAAGCTAAAAGGGAATGCGCTTAAGCGAGGAGGTGAATTTTCTTATCTAGTCAAGGGCAGCATCTTGGACAAGTCACGCATGCGCAGTACGGTACTGAAGGCACCGCGTCCTGAGTGTGATAAGTCACGCGTGCGCAGTACTGTACCGAACGCAGCGCCTCCTGACCGTGCTGTTTTTTTCTCCAATGGTGGTGTCCTGAGAGCCATACTTGCATGCAGGCGCAGTACAAAGCTGAAGGCTCTCCTGCGCATGCCCAACTTTCTAGCCAGGTCCTTGGACCCACATACTGGTAGGCACCAGGGGTCCACGGCCTGGGAGGATTCCCAAGGAGGATGGGATGGGTTCGGGAAATCCTCCCGCACGTCCCGTGAGCCCCACCACTGGCTGGTCTAGGAATTCACCTCCTTTTGCATCGTTGCCCGTGGTGTGGAAAGCGCGGGCGAGGCCGCGGAGGAGGCTGGCCAGGGCGGATGGCCGCATGGAGGAGGCCGCGGAGGAGGAGACTGGCCAGGGCGGATGGCGCGGGGAGGAGGCCGCGGAGGAGGAGACTGGCCAGGGCGGATGGCGCGGGGAGGAGGCCGCGGAGGAGGAGGCTGGCCAGGGCGGATGGCCGCGGGGAGGAGGCCGCGGGGAGGAGGCCGCGGAGGAGGAGACTGGCCAGGGCGGATGGCGCGGGGAGGAGGCCGCGGAGGAGGAGACTGGCCAGGGCGGATGGCGCGGGGAGGAGGCCGCGGAGGAGGAGACTGGCCAGGGCGGATGGCGCGGGGAGGAGGCCGCGGAGGAGGCTGGCCAGGGCGGATGGCGCGGGGAGGAGGCCGCGGAGGAGGCTGGCCAGGGCAGATGGCGCGGGGAGGAGGCCGCTGGGAGGAGGCCGCGGGGAGGAGGCTGGCCAGGGCGGATGGCCGCGGGGAGGAGGCCGCGGAGGAGGCTGGCCAGGGCGGATGGCCGCGGGGAGGAGGCTGGCCAGGGCGGATGGCCGCGGGGAGGAGGCCGACTTACCGTCCCTTCGGTTCAGCCTGGCGAACCCGGGCCCGTGGCTGCCGGAGAGCTCCGAGGAACTGCTGAAGGAAGCCGGAGGCAGGGCGGACGCCAGCGCGTCGTCACAGTCATCTGCGGGGGAAAGGCCACACTGGGTTAGCAGCGCGCTGAGGCTCGGGAGCGGTGACCGAGACGGGGCCACGGCACGGCGCGAGACACGGGGGCCACGGCCGGGACCGAGACACGGGGGCCACGGCACGGCGCCGAGACACCTGGGACCCACCACAGTGACCGAGACACGGGGACCCACCACCGTGACCGAGACACGGGGACCACTGCAGTGCACAGGACAGACTGAGGCCCTTCACAGTGCATCGAGACACCGAGGCCCGCTGCAGTGCACAGGACAGAGCAGGGCCCATCACAGTGCACGGAGAAACTGAGGTACCACTGCAGTGACCAAGACACCGAGGTCCCCCGCAGTGCATACGACAGACGGAGGCATCACCGCAGAAACGAGGACTCAAAAGCAGGCCGTCTACCTAGGCCACATTACTCTGAAGTCTAGGGAGTTCGGGAAGAGAAGAAAAGGAATTTGAAGACAGGAGGATCTGGAACTCCAGGAAGGAAAATATATTTTTAAATAAAAGATACCATACCATCCTAACATAGGAAAGGTTTATTTAAACAAGATTTGTTTTAAAAAATCTGTCGTAGATGAAAAGATTGCTAAACTTAAATATGTTAGAATCTGATTTCTAAGATACCATAAAGTGAAGAAAAAATCATAAAAGTATATAAAAGTACTTATGAAAGAAATGGGGAGGGGCTGGGAAGGTAGCTCAGTGGTAGAGTGCATGCCTTGCATCCATGAGGCCCTGGGTTCAATTCCTCAGCACCACATAAACAGAAAAAGCCGAAAGTGGCGCTGTGGCTCCAGTGGTAGAGCGCTAGCCTTGAGCTGAAGAGCTGAGAGACAGCACCCAGACCCAGAGTTTAGGCCCCACGACAGACAAAAAAAAAAAAAAGAAATGGAGAATATTTGAGTGTTTGTAAAAATGTGAAAAATCTGTCACCCAACATATGGACGTTTGCAGAATATATAGAAAGTATATATGAAAATGAGAAGAATGACAGGAGGGATGGTATTGATCGAGAAACATTGTACTCCTAAATTGACATGTTGAATCAAAACCCTTTGTCCCCAAAAAACCCTAAAATAAACAGATGCGACAGTATATACAAAATAAAAACATGAAAGCACCCACACAAGAATTATATGAACAAATCATACAAACCAGTATAAAATCAGTATTCCAAATGAAGAATGAAAGAAACCACCTTTAGTGCAATTAGAAAATATGCTAGAAAAAGTGTTGTTACAAGGATCAATCAATCGGCAACTTCACAGCTCAGAAGCTATGGAGGGAGAATCAGGATAAAAATCCAATGATATGGAATTGGTGATATTAAATTCCAGGTGGAAATAGCACCTGGACAGGATTCCATTGTATTATGATGTTTCACACATATATACATAATTATACATGTATATAAATCTGTATATTAGTATACACAAAAGGATAGATATTTATAACATATAACCTAAATGTCCTCTAATATGAATCACATATGCTGCATTTAATATTAAAAAAGAAAATATAAGAAGAATCATGCCTACCATTGTGTCCATATATGCTCAACTTAGTTAATTCCCTTATTCTACATAAACACTTATCTCTTAATTTTTACAATGGTTAAGTAGTTCCCTTTTTTGCTGTGATCAGAAAAAAATGGTATTTTATATATAATAGTAATTTTTAAAAGCATGCCAGGGGTTTAGCCTCAAATGTTTGACAGTAAGCAACTTAATTTAAATTAAAATAACCCGAGAATTACCTTGATTTAACTTAAATTTTGCTGAAGCTGGTCCTACCTGAAAATAATTTGTTCTTGGCTACTTTTGATAAAAATTTTCCTAAGATGGAATTTTTTTTTAAATTCTCTCATTTTCATTTCAGGTCCACTTTTTCTTCTTTAGAACCTTAAACTCTTCAGCTCACTCTTAAAAACAAGACAGCTCCTTCATGTCTATCGATTGACTTAAGTACTAACACCAGCCAATCTAGTTGTAATTCAAGTAATAAGGAGTATATTCATTAAAAGACATACAACCCAGAGTGTTGAATGGAATTCTGTTCGTACCCAATTAGACAAGCCACAAGCCAGACTCTTTAGTACACTGTGCAAACTAGGCTGTGTGTTTGCTCACATGGGTGAGTGTGCTCTGCTACATGGGTAGGGCACATGTGTAAGTGTGTGATCACTAGAACCACAGTGATTTGGGAATTATTATCAGAATGCAGGTGTGTGATGAAAAAGGGTGTTTAATTGCATTCACAATCAATTATGCAGATTTAAATCGATATTTAGAACATAAAACGCTTCTCTAGTACAATCACTCTAGAGGGTATATAATATATATATATATATATATATATATATATATCCCATTTGTTTTTGCCAACTATAATTGAGAATCAATACAGCTGCTCTACTTCTAGTTTTAAATGAGTAGAATTAAAATAGGAGAAGGAGTAGGTTTCCCATCTGTTGTGAAGGGTCATGCATGTGCTATGGGAATGGGATTGTAGATTGCATTTTCGGACTTCTGATGTTTGGTGACCTTCACCAAATAATGCATAGACATCTTCTTTGGCATGAGTAAATATGTCCCTCTATAATCTGCTGTATATTTAGCAGTGAACTATTTTATTGTGTAACTACTAATGGCTAACATGTGTGGCACAGCACTCTGTGCTAAGAATGTGTGCTAAGAATCTAGATTTGCTTCACTAATCTTCACTCTTCCTCGTTGAAGTATCATTATTCTCAGCATTATTATCATGGAGATGAAGACAATAAGGTAGAGTTTGGCTCCTTTGCTCATCTCACAGTGAAGGAACCATATTCACGAAGCAAGTTGAAATTGAGAATCAAATACATCCTGATTGGAAGTATTATTTCTTCCACCTCAGTGTGTAGGAATTTCCTCAGACACCATAATGGCATGAATAAAACATCTCTCAAGGATTCTTTCCAGGTTTGCCACATTATTTGTTTGTTACCCATTTGATTTTTCAACAGGGATGAGGACCAGCCTTGAACTGTCGTCATGAGTCTGGAGTAACTGAAATGGATATTTCCTGCTGGACATTCGTGTAGTGGAATTCTGGCTTCAGTATTGGTTCTCCTGTGAGTTTAACACCAGAAAAAATCAGGTTTTTGTAACTATTTTGCACTAGCCAAAAAAAAAAAAAAAATAGGTTCTGAACTCGCAAAGCTGAGGGCATTTCATTTCAAAGCTCCTTGAGCAGAGATGACTTTTGGTGCCCAGGAGACATTGGGCAAAACCTGCAGACCCACTGGGCATTACTACTGGGAGGGAAGGTGCCACTGGCAGAGACATTGCTAAGCACATTGCAGTGCCCAGGTCTGCCTGTCCTCCAGGACAAATAGTTACCTAGTCTCCACTGCCCATAGTGCTAAGGCTCAGAAATACTTTTTCAGATTCTGGGTTTTTTATGTTTGTTTGTTTTTTAAGGCAGCCCAAAGACTAATCCTCTACAAAAATAATTTCTCAGATAGAATGTTTCCTCTCACATTTCAGTTGATTATTAGATCTCATTTACAGCTTTTCACAGGCAACTAAAAATCATTTAGAATAGCTAAGTATATTGGCATTTAAGTCAGGAGCTCTGAAATCTGCATTAACACTCTAGCTCAAAATGGAATTCTGTTTCTTAAATTGGGTCTGAACATCACAATCCTGGCACCTTCATTTGCTGGCCAGTAGGCCGTGTTCCTGGGGGCAGGGGAAGCCACAGGGGAGCAGAAAGATTGCATTAACTAGCAAAATGGAATAATGCTCACTAAACATTTTATGGACATTTGTATGATTCAAAGTTATAGCAAGGCTATTGAGGTAATTATTATTTTTTTCCATTAGGGCAAGAAATGGACAAAACTCGCATTGATTCTCTGTATTTCCAAAATCATGGTGCATGTTTTTTGACTTTTGTCACAGTCATATTGATATTCTCAGTTTATTGATGACAGTTGGAAAATGGCAAAACAACAGTATTTACTGTTTTAGTAAAAAAAAAAAAATTTCTACACACTGATTTGATTGTTTCTGTTTTAATTCTGTTAGATTACCCATATTAGGAAAAATTACTCTAATTATATTGAATTATATTCACATACACACACTCACACACACACACACACACACACAAGATACACAAGTCTATGGCTTTTCACTATTTCAGAAAGTCACTATTTTCTCTTCACCTAGGAGAAAAACTAACCACTGTCATTAAAAGAACAATGACCAATTAGATATTAGATCTTTGGCAAGGTGTGCGTATGAAAATACTCAATAGTCTCTTGCAAACAAAGAGGCAAGCCATGTTGAAAGTATTTTAATATCGCTCGATAGAAAAGTAATTTAATTTAATTTTACAAAAGCCTTTAATGCATAATTCTCATAAGTAAGTAAAAGCTGTTGGGTTTTTAATAAAAAAGTAATTCGATTTTCTTAAGCTGTGTGCCGCCACACCTGCACCGAGATAATAAGTGTATATTACTTGGCGCTTAGGCTCTCAGTGTTTTAGAACAGTGAACTCATTTGGCTCCTGACTCACACCCTATACACGTGACATGACAAGCTCCTCACACCGTGTGTAAACAGGGTACAGTGTTAAAGAATTTATCTGAGGACACATTATAAATAAGTGATCGAAACAATATTTGAACCCATGCAAACTCAATGCAGGAAAACAGAAAAGCCTCACAGGAAAATAAAGCAGGCTTTGTAGGGGCCCAGGGAGCAGTGACCAGTGGTGAATGAAGGCACACGTGGTGACAGTGCTTTATAGACATGTATGAAAACAGAACAATGAAACCTGGTGAAACTGGGAGGGCGAAGGGCATGAAGGGGGCTGGTGAGTCGCTGAGGACACACTGTAGGTATGAAGAGAAATGACACTGAAACCCCTTGTACACGTGCTAATAAGAACCTTTGTAAAAAGAGAGAAAGCATGGAATTATATTATTATATATTATTAAAAACTAGAGTGAGCCAGACACTAACAGCCCACACCTATAAGCCTTGCAACCTCAGGAGGCTAAGGTCTGAGGATTGAGGTTCAAAGCCAGCCTGGGAAGAAAAGTCTATGACACTCTTATCTTAAACTAACCATCTAAATGTCAGAAGTAGAGATGTAGCTCAGGTGGCAGTGTACCAGTCTTCAGCAAGTTAGCTCAGGGACAGATCCCAGGCCCTGAGTTCAAGCCCCAGGACTGGCACCAAAAAAAAAAAAAAAAACAATAAACAACAACAACAAACAACTATTATGCACAAGGCAAGGTTTCATCCAGAAATTTAGACAATGATAGCATTCTTTAGCCATAAAACTAATCTGAGTTAGTTCTACAACTTATTCAGGCTTAGCTTCACAACTCCACATGGAACTCTGTCTTTCTTATCTGGCATTTCGCATGACCCAGTAGCTGATCCATCTTTGTTTCCTGCCCAATGAGAGACTGAATAAACAAATGGACAGTAGCCAGCCCACACATTTCTACACAGAGAAATAGAATCTGTAGCAAGCTATTCACAAAGCCAACCCATTATTTGCAATAATCAGTCCAGGAAATCACACAATAACTCTTCTAGCAAGTGGCTCCCAATAGCCAGGCTTTGGCAGATAACTTACCACTTCTCTAGTGTTTGCCCCTGTCTCCAATTTGGGAAAGGCTAAAGAAAAAGTCAAATATATATTCCCAACTAATCATGTAGGATGTTCTGTTTCTACTTAGCTCATCGACAACTTCTTCGGTGACCTTCATTCGGGACACATCTGAGCCTTCCTTTCCTTTCCATTCCTTTCCTTTATTTTTATTTTTTATTTTCTTTAAGTAGTTGTACAAAACTGTTTCTGTTCAACATAACAGTGTATAAATATAATGCATCTTGATCAGTGTCACCCATCATTCTCCTCAATCTTTCCCAACCCACCCTCTACCCTCAGAATCACCTGGTTCCATTTTCACGAAGTTTCACATAGGAGAGAAAACATGTGCCCTCTGTCTCTCTGATTGTCTTAACATAATTTTTTCCAGGTCTATGCATTTCCCTGCAAATGACATGGCATTATTCTTCCTGATAAAATCATATTGTGTCTGTGTGCATGCATTCGTTCTTTTCTTTTCTTTTTTTAACCCACTGCAAAGACTTTTTCTCTTCTGCTTGCCTTTAAGTCTCTGCCAAGCACAAGTGATGGCAGCTACCTCCTCTGCTAGAGCAAACTTGGGAAAAAATCAGCCTTTGCTTATTCTCACTTGGGTAGGCTTCATTTATTTTCCCATCGCTGATCTCTTCCCAACTCCCATCTCCTGCACTCAGCTGAAACCATCCAGGCCTTCGCTCAGCAAACCAGAGCAAAGCCACCAAAGTCCAACCTGTTGACTTTAAGATGCTTATCATGAATACGCACCAAGCTGTCTTATCTGAGGGCATGGATCTGCATGGCACAGCATAATCACGGTGGGGGTGAGGGGACTTAAACTACATATGCCTGCACCCCACAGCTAGAATGGTACCAACTTGGGAACTACTAAAACAGATGTCCAAATTCATTCCTAGCCAAATGAGCGTAGTGATCCTCTTAGAGGATTGCAGTCCAGCTAAGTCTGGACAAAGTCTGGACATAAAGGGAGGCACTTCCTCTTGAAAATAATTGGGGCAAAAAGGGCTGGAGGCATGGCTCAAGTGGTAGAGCACCTGCCTCACAAGCCCAAGGCCCCAAGTTCAATCCCTGATATCAACAAAAAAAATGAAAACCCTTTAAGGAAAAGTGACAATTGCTATGGGATTAAGTAAGGTATAATTTTACATCAGAGCAGATCGCCAAAATATGAGCTTCTCCAGACTTCAACTCATCTTCTCATCATTACTTAAAATAACATTTCATCCCAATTAAATATCACTGAGGGCGGACTACGACAAATTCTTTAGCTTCTTTGAGTATGAATTAGACTTTGACATGAAAATTAACATTCATCAGAGAATACTGGTTTTAGTTATATTAAATAAGATAAACATGAGTTTCTAACCTATTGCTGCAATATGCAGCAAGTAAATATTCAGCAGTGTGTTTTCTGGAGCTAAGGTAAAGACAGGAATAATTTTTCAGGTAATACCTTCAGGCAGCAGGCTGTAAGTGTACATGCATTGCTCCTACGGATGATATGAACATGAGTGTGAACATGAGTTGAACTTTGATTTGGAGGCAAACATGGGCTTATACGATCCAGATTATCACCTGACTTAAATGGCTTTCCCAATAAATCTTGACCAATTAATGGATTCAAGGGAACGCAGTTCACATTTAATGGCCACACAGCCAGAGGCTGGTGGATTTTGAAGTCTTCATAGCAGCTATTTAAATTCTAGATATTAAGACAAAGAGATCGACACACTTGACAAGCAAAACCAACCAAAGGTGAAGAGGTAGAAGGAATCTTGTTTGTTTGTGTTAATTTTAAGTAGTTGTACAAAAGGGATTTCAATTCAACAAATCAATACATGAGTGCAATGAATCTTGATCAATGTTGCCCCTTCCACCTCTTGAAGGAAGGAAGGAAGGAAGGAAGGAAGGAAGGAAGGAAGGAAGGAAGGAAGGAAAAAATTATATTCTGCTTATTTGTAATTGTAGCTTTGGTCAAGGTGGCCGAGTAAATTTTTCTACCTTGTCATCTTTTCAAAGGGACATTATCCTCTAATTTCTACCTGCAAACATAATTAAGATTCATTATAGTATCTTATCTATCACTGGTTAAATGAATTTGCTTCCACTGATTTTTCTAGCACCATATTCATCTTTAGCTCTATTTATGCTTTTATATTACTCAATGAAGTATTTTTGTATCTGTATTTGGGCTGTAGGAGCATGCTTATCTATTATAATCAAGCATTTTTCCTTTCAAAAATGATCTATTTAAGCAGAAATGGCATAGGAGTCTCTGCACATAAGGAAAATATTGGCTTTGTTTGGCGCTGGAGAGCCCTGTCCTCCATACAACTCTAATTTGGTGTCCTTTAAGCTAAAATGTGTATAAAAACATCCCTTTCACACACAAACAGAAGAACTTCATGAAATAAATCACTCAAGATCTGAAAAGAACAGAGCATTTGCTCAAATAATTCATCTCCTTTCTTCTACTTCCTTGTTCTACTGAGTGAAGAAAAATGTGTTTTTAAGGAGTTATTAATATGCTTGTCTCTAATGCACCACCTTGGAAATTAGTGTAATAAATGGATTCAGAGCCCTGTGAAAACAAGATATTCATATCTAGTACCTTGCCAGCCACTGGAGGAATGAGAATAATCTTGACTTCTGCCCCTGACATCTCACATTCACACTCATGGACTTCAGAGGTACAGGGATTGCTTCATGCATTTTGCCTTGAGTAATCATTCCAATTAGATACTCAGCAATTTCCATGTAAGGAAGCCCATCATTTTTAATTGAATTACCTTCAGGTTTTTGTTTGCTTCTTAGAAATCAGAGAAGGGTCAGGAAAAGACAGATGGATGCACAGATGGATGGATGGATAGACAGATTGGAGAGAGAGAGAGATACATAAATGATCAGACTAATGGACAGAAAGTAGAGAGACAGACAGATTCTACATACAGATTATAAAAGGTGCAACATAGGAAGGAAAGAGAATGAGCAATAAAAAGAAATCACTAAGCCAGGAGCTGGCGGCTCATGCCTGTAATCCTAGCTACTCAGGACGCTGAGATCCGAGGATCGAGGTTCAACGTGCTAGAGGGCTAGCCTTGAGCAAAGAAGCTCACAGCCAGCCCTAGGACCCGAGTTCAAGCCCCAGGACTGGCACAAAATAAAACAAATAGTAAGCACCTAGCTTAGAAATAAAACAATGAAATAAGCTTAAGGAAAGCACAAGGACATGATTAGTAAAACTGAAATCCTTCAGTAAATCTAAGTAAGGTCTTATTCTTTACAGGGTGGAGAAGGGGAACACAATCAATAATTTTTTTGGGGGGGGGTCCAGTCATGGGGCCTGAACTCTGGGCCTGGGCGCTGTCCCTCAGCTCTTCAGCTCAAGGCTAGCGCTCTACCACTTGAGCCATAGCACCACTTCCGGCTTTTTTTTTTCTGCTTGTGTGGGTGCTGAGGAATCGAACCCAGGGCCTTATGCATGCAAGGCAAGCGCTCTACCACTGAGCCACCTTCCCAGCCCCCAATCAGCAATTTTTTTATAAAACAATTATTATAATGGAGTAAATGTCAAGTGGTCAATTGAGAATTAAACTAGTAAGCCACATATTTAAAGGAAATGGATCCTCTTTTGTTGTCTTTTTTTTAAATTTTAGTAGATTCAGGTTAAAAAAATATTACTTGAGTAAGTTTTCGAGAAGTTATGTGAGTTAAAAAAAAAGTTGGGTTAATGTCTGTAGACAGAAGCTGAGCAAGGACAAAAGCAAATGGTTACAGTGGTCATTGGTTATGGCTTCTATATGAAATTGTACGTTTAATCATTTATTTTCTCACAGTATAGAAAGCCAGTAGTTAAGTTTAAGTGAATCAAGTCAAGGTATCAAGAAGACAACATTCTACCTGCAGCCTCTAGGGCAGAACTCCTTCCTCTGTTGCTGCTGGAGGTCACCTGTACCCTTGGCTTATGGTTCTGCACATCTGTTCTCACTCTGGTCACACGCCTTCCTTCATCTCCCAACACTCACCCACCTTCTTCCACCAATAAAGATGCTAGCAATTGCATCCGGCCTCGCCGGATAATCACAGATAAACTCTCTCTCTCCACAAGCCTTACTATAGTCATAGGTACCAAGTCCCTTTTGAAGAATGTTCTCAAAGATCCTTAGGCTTAAGATGTGCACAGCTTAGGCCGGCCAATATTCTGCCTACCATGCTTGCCCAACTGTAGGTATAGAATTGAGACATAATTTGTTTTCCAGATTTTATGGCCCAAACTAGGGACCGCCGATAGGTAAGTGGTTTTGAAGGCTGACATATAGTGACACACATAGAGATTGAACTAATAAATGAGGCCATTAGCAATGGAATCCACCTGTAAAAGGATACACTGAAACAGATAAGACCATATTCCACTCAAGCTCACCTGGAGCACTGCCCCCTACTGTCCCTCAAAACACAAAGCTAAGGAATCTCCCAGAGCAGCCCTAACGCCTCCTCCTCTTCAACACCACCCCTGAGCCACCAGGTCTGTCCTGAATTTGAACAAGCTTCCCTCACAGCTCTTTCCCTGTGGTTAGATTCCCACTTTCTGGGATGGAAGCATCTAGAAGGTCAATACCATGCTATCTACCTGTCCCCTTGCACAGAAACCAGAATTTAGTACGGTGTAGTGATTTTAAGTGCCATTTCTGGAGCCATCTCTCCCGCGTTCAAAACCAGCCTCTGCCAGTTGCTTCCTGATTTTTAGGCATTTTTAGTTCAAGAGTCCTCTCTTGTCTCTGAACGATACTAAACATGTAGTACGAATGGAAGTATGGCCTTCTGCAAATTAAATGAACCAACAGAAAGGACCCGAGGTGATTGGGATACAGTATTAAGCAAGTGTGTCTCACTGCAATTCTACAAGGCCATTATTATACATTCAAAAAGTCTAGGAAGTGAAAGCGACCGGATCGTGCTTGCTAGGCAGGCTCTCTATTGCTGAGCTATGACTCCAGCCCCTCTTTTGAACTGGCTAGTTTTGAGATAGGGTCTCGCTTTTTGTCCAATTATGCACTTGGACACTTGGACTCCAATCTGCCTTTTTGCTTCCCATAGAGCTGGGATGGCAGGCAGGTGCCTTTACTTGTCTAGACTAGAAAAAGTCATCATCCCGACCTCAGCCTCCCACATAGCCGACAGGTACATGCAACCGTGTCCACCTCTTGGTTGAGAGGGGGCCTCATGAACATGCCCAGTCTATCCTCAAACTACAGACCTCTTGATCTCCATCTCTCAAGTAACCGAGCTTACAGGCAGGAGCCACCAGTGTCCAACTTAGCCAGATACTTCTGACAAAATCATTTCTTTTGTCAGTACTGAAGATTAAACTTTATGGGTGCTAAAAAAGTGCCCTATAACCTGAGCTGTGACCTGTGAACTTTCTTTTGTTTGCTATTCTCATTTGGTTCCAAGCTACATTTTACCCAAGCTGACCTCAAACTCAAGATTGTCCTGCCTCCATCTCCTGAGTAGCTGAAATTACAGGCACGCACTAACACACCCAGCTTCTAAGATTCTAAGAAGGAGAGAGAGAGGGTAACATTCAACCATACCAACCAAATGTTATCCCCCTCCTGCTAACTAAGGGGTATTTTACAAAATTATTACTATTAGAAGAAAGTAAAATTGTCCCTGTGGTGCAATGCACTGTGGGGATGTGTGCGTGTCAATGCTGGGCCTTGAACTTGGTGCTGCACTCACCTAGCTTTTCATTCAAGGGTAGCACTCTACCTACCTGAGCCACAGCTCCACTTCTGGCATTTTGCTGGTTAATCAGAGATGAGTCTTGTAGATTTATCTGTGTACACCAGCTTTGATTCTCAATCCTTAGATCTCAGCCTCCTGAGTAGCTAGGATTACAGGCATGAGCTATGGGCCCAACTTGAGGATCTTTTTGACTGTTCCAAATTGTTGTACCTTTCCTTCATTACCTCTTAAGCTTCAGAGTCATTTGTTTCATTTGCTCCAGGAAAAAAAAAATCGAATGTAAGACTACATATGATACAGAAACTGAGAGGTCTCAATTCGTGAGGGCAATGACAGAGAATTCCCAGAACATGAGCCTCCCTTACTGGACACCTTTGAGGATGTTGCCGGGAAGCCTAGAGCATTCACATTGCCCTGGAAGTCAGAGCAACACAGTCCTGCTAAGTGCATGCCATTTACATTCAATCAGATTGCCATGTTTTAGACAGTGATTCCTGGAGGGAAAAATCCCATAAGCCTCAGTCCTGTTCTCACTCTAGTCATCACATGATCTTTTGACTTCACCGAACCAATGCTCCATTTTATAACTACATTATTTCCAGAATTGTTATTTGTATCTCCACGCTGAGAGATGAAGGATGACATGCTTTTTCATGATAAGTGACTGTTCTTCAGGTAAGTGTATTTTAATAGAGGAGTCCATAAAGCTATTTTAATAAACAGCTATTTCTCACCAAGGGAGGGGAAAAAAATTAAGCCAAGCAGAAACAACAATGCACGTCGCTGAGCAGTAACATATGTGATTTAGGTGGAGGCTATTTCCATCTCATTGGCTAAGATTATTGTGTTTGATTTCATAATCAAGCAAAGGACAAGCTTGGCTGACCTTGGAGGTTCGTTTCATTGTGTTGACAGCTTCACTAGAAGCTGACTGAGCATCAGAACAGCCCTCACTCTGGGGAAGTCTTGAGCATCTTTTTCTCTACTTCAAAGACATCTGAATGCTCTCCACACCTGATCTTCCTAAATATAGGAGGTACTGTGGTCGAACAGCAGAAAGACAGTCAGGAGTGTGAACGATCCCACAGGCAGAATGCTAAGATGGCCACAAGATTCCAGTGCTTTAGTGTAGATACCTTGTAAAACCCCCAGGGAATGCAGGCCCACACTGGAAATATAATCAGCCATCACTCCTGTGAAGATATTACATAAAACCCTTCACTTCATTGACTGTCAAGCACGGGAAAGCAAGGAGTCATCCTGAATGGGTCCAGGGGGAATCAAGCAAGTCTTTCAAAAGGGGGTCATAGACATGAGGAAATAAGGACAAAAAGCAGGAGGGAGATTTCTCTACTAACCCTGACATTTCAAACTGTCACAAGGCAGAAAGTGTCATGGGGTAGCCATTGGTGGGCAGCCTTTAGACCCAGAGAAAGGACTCTCCTTGAGGGCCAGTAAGACACTCAGGGAAAGAATTGAATTCCATTGGTTTTTTAAATGTCAACTCAGGAGAGGACCTTGAGCCTCTGTTGAGGTCACAGGATCAATCTTGAATGTGTCTCGGTCCACAGTGTCTTATATAAGAACAAGGACAGGCCTGGGCGTGGTAGTGCACCCTTCCATGGTCTAGACGGTACATGGAAGGGAAGAGAAGGTACACTTCATTCTCCACTCAACTTCTTTCCTATTCTTGACTGTAATGCTGGTGGAGCAAAGGACCCCTCCCCCACACTTGCTTGTCTGAACTTGAGCAGGTTTGGGGGATCCCTGTCCACTGTGAAGAGCTGCAGGATGCCCTCTGTGGGAAGATTTCCTCCCTCCGATTCACATCGCTGGCATGGCGGCCGGCACCTGACTCAGCCTTTTGAAGGTAAGCTACTGCCAGAAGCGAAATTGAGAATCTCTATGCTAGTCACAGTCAGCACTCAGGAGGCCTCATGACTGTTCAGAGCGTGCCTGAACACCTCATGACTACGCACAGCACACCCGAATACCCTGCCCTTCCCTCCCCAACCCACCACTGGTCTTCAAATAAATGGCCCCCACCGCCTAGGTTTTTGCTATGAGGGAGCTACTGAGGGCCTCTGGGAAATGGCTCCCACCGTAGGATGTGGTTTGCAGGAAGTTTGAACTTAGTTGTTCACATGGCTGCAAGCAGCCCAGCCTCTAACTTTTAGGACTGTAGAGCACTCCCCACCATGCATCATTCCTTCTAGGATATAGCTCACTGGCATCATGGCAGGTTCTAATGCATTTCTCCACTTGTGCAGGCCCTACAACTACAGCTGTGGGTTTTTCCCCAGCACTGTACAGCTTCTCACATACAGGAATGGGGTAATGGAAACCATCAAATTCCCATCCATAAACCTAGGGGGCTGGTTATAAACTCATCTTCAATTCTACCTCCTCCCACTCCACCATACCTTCAGATGGCTGCTCCTGGACCGTTCCATTCTTGATGACTACATTTTAGTTGAGTCTGACTATTACATTTTGATTAGACTCCGAGTTCTATTCAGGTTCATTGCACTGCGGCACCTCTGAGACCATCAGTCAGGAATGGCCTCCAGACAAAGACCTGTTGGCCGACCTCTTTGCTCTTAAATGGCCTCTTGTTTTTATATCACTCTGGGTAAAACTCTTGCACAGTAATTAAAATAATGCCTCGAAATGCTGTGCTCGTGTTGCTCCTCTCAGAACAGAAAGAGAGAGAGGTGGGTGAGGAACAGAAAGAACAGAGCGGGCTTCTGACTCCCAGTTTAGTACCTGTTTTATCCAGTCTTACTGTATGAATAATATTTCTGAAGGTTTTTAATAGACATTTTTATATCTTGCAGATTCTGGGGGGGAAAAAATTCAAAGCAGCAAGTTACTTGAAGAGCCTGAATAAAGGATGATGAAAAGCGCAATCTGAGAGATTTACCATTAGCAAAAGATACCTATCTATATATCTATCTACCTACCTATACACGTATAATCTATCATAAACCCCTCATCTTCTTTCCTTATAGTAAATGTTGACAAATTTCATGTATTAGATTAAAATTTTAATAGCCTTGGAATAAATAGTTAGTTCAATGAACTTGGGAGAGATTTAAATGATAGATTGGAATCAGATCAAATACATCAAATAAAATAACTATCTTATTCCTCGGTATGAAGGCTTTAATTTTCACTGTAAATTAGCTCATAATGTGAACGTCTGAAAGAATGATTCCTTTTTTATTCTTCAGAACTGGGACATAATTAATGAACATCTTATAAGGGGTGGAATGAAAATAAAAATAAATATTTGTCTTTTAGTTCCATCCAACATCTCAAGTATTTTATGAGACTTGGAAATTACATTGAGAGAGTACAGATTCCGAGCTAACAGAATTTTGCATATATATTTGCTGGTTTAACAAAAAAAAATGAATTAAATTACTAATACCGAAATCTCAATGACCAAGAAGAGTATGCTAAATTATATCACCCATTAAAATAGCTTTCTAAAGATCAGTTACTGGTTTTGTTGTCCACACTTAAAATTCTGTGTGCAAAATGCTAAAATATTATTGAAAAAAAAGAGCTTTCATACTTATTTTTCATAAGCCTTCTGAGTTCACTTATAAATTAGTAAAGGTTATTTCTTCATAACTTTGAGAATAAACCTTCTGGGTTTTCCTTCATTGCTTGATATGACCAGGGGCATATTTTAAAAATGTAACAGTTGCCATTGGAGAAAAACTGGAAGTCTCAAATGTTTCCTGCCACAGAGTTTTAAGTCTCACAAGACTGTGAAATGTGATAGGACACACTGAGGAATTAAAGCTCTCTGGAGGGACAATTACCTCGGCTCTTCTCAATGCTTGGGGTATCAAATCTGCTCAATAATTCAGTAGCATTCACAGATAGCTGCTCAGATCCCCAGATAGAGCAAAAGAAATGGGTTCAAAATGATGAAACATTTCAAAGTTGGTACCATGAATTCCATCAAGATGAATCATTCCATGGACCTTTTTCCTCTAGACCCTCACTTCCATTTAGAAAGTGGGGCCTGTGGGGCTGGGAAGGTAGCTCAGTAGTAGAGCGCTTGCCTTGCATGCCTGAGGCCCTGGGTTCGATTCCTCAGCACCACATAAGCAAAAAGAAAAAAGCCAGAAGCGGTGCTGTGGCTCGAGTGGTAGAGCGCTAGCCTTGAGCTGAAGAGCTAAGGAACAACGCCCAGGCCCAGAGTTTAGGCCCCACAACTGGACCCAAAAAAAAAAGAAAGTGGGGCCTGTATGTCTTCATATGCCTGTTTTCTAGAATGGAGCTAATATGGCAGGCACGAGGAACATAATTCAAGTTGGAAATTTTTTGCTTGACTTTCACTTTTCCATTTTATCAATGTCTATCTCTTTCTTTTTCTTAAACACATCCGGTGATGAATACCTAAACTCTAAGTGCATTAGGCCTACCACACTGAAACCACCCAACCATGAGGAGTCTGTTATTTTCCCCTAAGAGGTAAGTATTTAATCTTTAATGGCTAAGCCAAATGAATAGGATGGGGTAGCTGTTTAAGTAGAAGACAGAAAAATATAGTATTCTGTGATTGGGCAAGAGTTTTCCCCATGCACCTTCAACTCAGGATAAATTCTTGTTCCTAGCAAAAGCAAGAGATCCCATTAAAATGCATGAGATGCCACAGAGTGGTTTGTCTGAGTCTTACTTTAGAATGATTTTACTGATCAGCCTCATTGGTGTGATTCTTTTTCCCTAAAACATTGCAGCTACACATATTACACACACACACATACACACACACACAATTTAAATATGATCTCCACAGAAATGATCAGGAAGTGAGTTATAAATAGGAACGCAGTTAAAATTCTTCATTCAGCAGGAAAGGAACGAGGAACAAAATAGTGTAGAAGACACAAATAGAATTAATCATAAAGCAACAGCAAGACTTATCCAGCAGATCTGACCATTGCTTTCCAGTGTCTCTACTTTCAGTCAGCCATGTTATCTGGTCAATCCTACACATTCACCTGGAATGAATCGCTAGCTTACTTTTTTTTTATTGCCATGGTTCCGCGGCTCTTGCAACTTTGTACCAGGTCAAATCTGACCTGTCTAGCCCCAAGTCAAGTCCCACCTCTCTTCATTTCCCATCCTTCCAACTGCTGAGAGTTTTAATATCATGAGCTATAAATCTAACCAATGTGCCATACATCTGGGTGTACATCACATTTATAATAATAAAATAACCCCCCCCCTCGAGATTCTAGATAAAATACTCCATCCTTAGCTCTACACACAGAAGGCCTCTCTAACCTAGCCCCTTTGTGCCATTTCCTTCTTCATCCCCTTTCATTTCACACCTCAGGCCTGTCCTTCTGAGCTACCCATGGTGCATTCAAATGTCCCATGATTCTGTGGGCTTAATTCTGATTGACATACTTCCTTTCTCTCCCTGTGTGGCTATTTCATTCATCTGCTCAGAAATAGCTCCCACTGCTCACACCTGATGCTCTGCCCAGGGCCTCCCCAAAGACTTTGTGTCTCTCTGTCCTGCTGCCCAGGGCCTCCCCAAAGACTTTGTGTCTCTCTGTCCTGCCGTGCCTCTCACAGCACGCGGGGCTTTTCTGCAGAACTAGAGAGTGGGAAAGCTGAGCTGAGAGCCAGGATGAGCTGTCCTCCAGCCGCTGAGCAGCAGACCTGCAGTCACAATGCTCCCCCACCCCGCCCCAAGCACCCCTAGACGATTCCATACATTTTGTTTTAAAGGAAAACAAAATCTTAGTCATAAATACGAGTATAAAAAAAAATGATCCATTTCCCAGAATCAAAATTCTGCTCTCAATTGTGATCGGGACGTTACCAATGCTGAAGACACGTGTCACAAGAGGCACCACGCCATGGAGGGTGGCTAAATATTTGTTGAATGAATAAATGAATAACGTAAGCACAGAAAGGTGAAAGTCTGGGAAATGAAGGAAATTACAAGTGGTAGGATCACTTTAATAGACTGAATGAACCATAACCCAATCCTCTGAACAGTAATTGTAGAAAATGAACTACAAAGGGGAAAAAAAACACTCTTGTTTCCATTTCCTGGAGTTTATTTCTATAAATATTATTTTGTATGATCAGATGCACATAGGTACTATGTCTCTGTGTTCCTCTCCTAAGAATATCCTGGTTTGGTCCCACTGTATGTGAATGCCTAAGAGACGTATAATTTATCATGTCTAAGTGTATTTATTTTTATCATCCGGTGTGTTTGCTTGTAGATTTATGGGCACATTCTAGCTACCACAAATGAGGAAAACCATGTAACCTATGTTTCTCTGGGTCTAGCTTACTTCACTTAATAAATTTTTTCCCAAGTCTTTCCATTTCCTTATGAATGGTACAATATCATTCTTTCTGTTGGATGAGTAGAATTCCATTATGCATATACACCACATTTTCTTTTTATGTAATTGTAACCCCTCTGCACATGACCTTTATAAGATGAACAAAAAAACATGAAAAAATAAAATAAACTGAAAAGAAAAATATATATTTGGAAAGCTGAGAAAAAAGAAGAAAACCCAATACATCCATGGAATATTAAAAATTATATTTCATTGCACTAAGAATTTTATAACATATTTAGCTAATATCTTCCCCTTCACTATGATTCTCTGAATCATCAGAGACAACTGAAAAATAATCATAGTCCCAACACATGCAACTCTAAGAGTTCATTTACCATGGAACATGTTCAACCGGTGTGATTGCTATGGATAGTTTCAAGTTACCTCCACCCATCTGATCAACTCCATTGATATTACTGATCACTCATAGACTTATTTTAAAGGAAATGAGAAGAAAGACACTGGGAGGTTATCAGATCACAATGCTGTTATCTAGGAATCCATATTGAAGCATAATGTCCCACCGTGTGTTTTCTATTAGAGTTACTTCAGGGCATCTTTTTGAGTCCTCTCCATTTCATGTTGGGTTCCCAAACGGCAAGAATTGAGGTACATTTATGGTTTTACTCTCCTACCTGAACAAGAACAGGTTGTTCCTTTGTGGCTCTAACGGGCGCGGAGACGGATGGAGACATGCCGTGCTTGCCCTACTCTCTCTGCAGAATTGCTCCTGTAAGCCTTCTTTATCCACACACCACACCAGAAGCTCACGGAGAAGAGCGGGAGAATACCTGAAATAACATCCAGACAGACAAGTACCCATCCTGTCTGCAGCTCTTGCTTTTAAGAAGGAGGCATGGTTCAGGAAATGACTTTGGCGAGACATGGTGCCAACCGGAATGTTCCAGTCAAGCCATTTCACTAAAAATGCTACCATTACTTCTGAGCCGTCCTTGTATTCCTTAATTTAAAAGAACACAATGGCCCCCCTGTAGTCCTAGCAATTGGGAAGCTTACATAGGCGAACCACAGAGTCAGGAGTCTGAGAACCACCTGAGCAATAAGGAAAGATCTTTACTTCAAAAACACAAAGAATGAAATAAAGAAGGAACTTGAATTGTCTTGTTTCCACAAGGTGTCATGATTTACCATTCCAAGATTAGCCATTTACTGAACCAAAAATCCCACCCAGTATTTTGTCTAGCACACACATACACATATACCAAAAAAAAGATGTGATGACAGACATTTCTTTTCAACACAATCTCATTCGACACAACCTCATTTGTTCTAAGCAAATAGCTATACAACTGTGAGTAGATACTTTGTAGATATTTTGTAAGCACACAGTTACAAGAGTTCACTTAAAATTGTATTATACAAATTATTATGATTCATTTTAGAATAAATTAATTAATGTACCATACAATCACTTCCTCCAACTCCTTTTTTTAATGTACATAATAAGTATACCTATAAAAATACAAGGGGGAAAAATCTAGAAAGTAGCACATAAATGGTGTTAAAGAGAATCTTAGTAAAGTCATCATCATCGTTTTATTCAATAAGGAAAATATGTAAAGGTATGGTGTATTGCTTGTGAGCAGCAAGAAGAGGTATTAATCGCCTCAGAAATAGCTATCAAGTGATCTGGGCTAGACTTGCAGGGGTCGACAGTCAAAGAAAATGTGAGGCACAAAATGCCCCGAGAACTTGTGATATTTTTTCTTTTTTTGGAAGAGGTCAGAGTTAATGAGAAGCACCATTCAGAAGCCTATTAGCTATCTCACAAAACTATCTGCTTTCCAGGAGCCTGCTCTAGGCACGGGGGCTGCTTTAGCTTGGGAAACTGTGCACAGTCACAATGATAACTCAAAGAATTTCTTTTTACTTCTGTCTTTTTCTTGTCTGCCTTTTTTTTTGGTTTGTGTTTGCTTTTGTTTTCGGATAGTACCACGGTTTGAACTTACAAGGCAAGTGTTCCCTCACCAGAGCCTTGACTCCAGCCCCTCCTACTCTGGTTATTTTTGAGATTAAGGCCATTGCTTTGGAGCCTGGGCTGGACTGAATCCTCATTCTTCTATTTTCATTTCCCACAGTGGCTGGATTGGCAGGCAGGAACTATCATACCCACAGCTTGCTGGTAGGATGGGGCCCCAGAAACATTCCCCACTCCACCCCTAGGCTGGCCTGGCCTGAATCTCCTCATTTCAGCCTCCTTTGTATTTGGGATAAACAGTGCAAACACCCCATTCCTAGCTATTGGTTGAAATGGAGTGCCCCAGGCTTTGTGTCTGATCTAGCCTCAAACAGAAATCCTCCTCATCTCTACCTCCCAAGTAGCTAGGATTATAGGTGGGAGCCACTGGCACCTGGTTCTTTTCTTTTTGCTGTGCACTAAAGAGACATGGTTTTCCCTGATTACAGAAAAGAAGAAAAGCATTGACTAACACTAGACTGTTTTCTTGAAATGGTGAAATGTTTCTCAAAAAGATAAGGAACATTTAAAAAAAGAAAAGAAAGATAGGGAAATGGGAGAGGCCAGGGGACAATGAAACTCAACACCCAGAGCAGAAAGGTAAGAGATCGTACCTCATCAGTGTGCTTCCTGACTTCTAGGGAAAGCACTAAGCTGATGGGTACAAGAGGAAAGCCAAATTCACAGCCGTCCATCGGAGGCCTCAGGCCAGAAGGACACGCGTGAGGAAGGTAGGGGCACTGTCCGGGGTTGGACAGGCCCCCGGACAACTGGCAAGCCTGCTGAGGAGTGAAGGCCCCGCCTGGCAGGTGACAGATGCACTTGTGAGCTCTGCCAAACGTGACCATCCGACCCACGGCCGCTGGTTCACACGCGCGCACAAATGATGCTGCTGGAAATCACACCAAGCCATCTTTCGGGGCCATCCATTCTTGAGCAGAAAAAAAAAAATGACTTTCTCCTTCCAGAAGAAATCTAGATTTCTTTTACTTTTTTTTTCTTTTTGACAAGGCAAAAAAAAAAAAAAAATCAAGCGATGACCTTGAACCATGGGTGACACTGACGCTTGTAAATGGCAGAAAATCACCAGACTCCTAAGGGAGCCGTGTACCTACTAGAAGAAGATACAGGGTTAGACTGAGGGAATTCACAGAAGAAATCGATGAACAGCCAACTGGTTCAAAATAGAGGAATGTTCAAATAAGAGCATAAGCATCTGATGAGCTATTATGAACCCTTTATAAGGAGACAAATATAAAGACTATTGAGCCACGGGAGATGCTCACTGGAAAGGCTGGATGACATTCAATAATAGATGGGCAACACCTGCCCCAGAGTGGAGGGCCTGGGATACATTTTGGCTTCGACAAATTTTAAATGGACTTATGAAAAGTTATTTGGAATGATGATGATTGATTTGTTTGATTTGGTTTGATTTGGGGCATAAAATGTATCCCCAGGAACGAAAGAGACATAGATGTAAACTCTGAGGTTGATGGCGTAGAAAGTAGGAAAATGACAAAGAAAAATAAACGTCATGATCAACTTTTGGGGAGGGGTGGTGAGGGGGGGCGGGGGGGGGAGAGCATGCACCAGTCAGTATCATAAAGGAGGAAGTAATTTGAAGGGGATAAAACAAGACTTGTGAGAGTTTCTATGGGAATGTTGGCAATACATAGAGATGATTTTTAACAAAGGGCAGTAAATTATCATCCTATGAATCTCTTAGGCTCTGGGGATGAGTTATTTGAAAGAGAATAATGTGCTCAAAGGAAATTACTTGCTTCAAAGACATAAAACTATTGTGAAATGATAGAAAGGCATGGTGTGGGGTGGGGGGAATCCTGGCCACACACATCTCCAAAGGGTATCAGAGACTCTTGGGTAGAGGGTGCTAGACAGCACTGGTACAGATCACAGGGCAGGAGAGTAGCGGGGGTGGGGAGTGGAAACAATAGTAGTACCCATCACAATCAGTTAATTGATTTCCTCTAAATTCTTTCCTAAGACAACAAGTCCTAGCACAGGGGTTCAAATAGCCCAAATTTCCACCCCACACCCATTCCACACACACCCCAAAAAATCCAACTCCTTTCTACAGGTTACAAAATACCTGGCAGGGTACTAGGCCAGTTTTGTTTCTGCCCTCCACAAACTCTCCCCCTGCCCTATATTCAGGGACAGACTCCCTTTGGACACCAGTGTCAGTCAGCTAGGCCCGTGTAGCAAGTACTTCCAGCTGAGTGGCTTCCACTGTAACACGTTGTGGATTCACAGTACTCGAGGCTATGAGTCCCAAGACCCCTGCTCTTGGTTCTTCCTCTCTCGGTAGCTTTGGCAGCACCTTCCAGATTTCAATCTCCTGGTTTGTAAAAGAGAGTCCTTAACACCAGCTGCCTCACAGGTTCAAGCAAGATGGTAATGAAGAAACCTACCCTCCACGACCACCCACACTCCACAGAGCACAACGTAAGAGGAGGATTTGTCATCACTGATGTCAGCCCATGTCGGCAGGTGTGCAAATTTCGGAACTCTAATTCCAGCCATAAAAGCCACAAATGTGTGCCACAGGAGGAAGAAATATGAGAGGCAATCTAAAAAGAAAAGCAGTGGGGTTTTAATAAGAAAAATTATAACCGAAGAACATGTGGGCAAATAAAAGTGGGAAATAAAAAGTTCAGATCCAAAAAAAAAAATTTTCATGAAGGCTCATCTATATCTATATCCATATCTATCTATCTCTATCTATCTATCTATCTATCTATCTATCTATCTATCTATCTATCTATCTATCTATCTATCTATCTATCTATCTATCACCCAAAGCCATGAAACAAAATGACTTGTGGATGTTTGTAGACAAAGTAGCAGCTAGTAAGGTGCAAGGCCACCTTTGATGAAGTTAACGATGGGGTGGGCGGTTGCAGAGAGAGGAGGAGTTCTTTTTTTTGTACTCTCCATACAGGAGAAAGGTTTTCCCATCCTGAAAATGTAAAATAAAGGTCAGTGCAGAGAAGCTGAGATTGAAGGTGAATGCAGGCATTGAAATTGTGGAGAGTGCTTTGTGTACCAAGTCTATACTGGAAGGCACAAGCAATATGGTGGCGCTACCAAGATGGCAGCACACACAACCGATGTGGAAGGGGACAGACTTGTCTTCTCTTTATCTTACGATAACGGTGTTTCCGTTTTTGTTTTTGTTTTTGTTTTTTTTGCTGTTTTCCCATCCATTCAATTTGGAGTCCTCAATTTCAAATGGTTCAAGATACCTGGGTATGGGTGGTACATGTCTGCAATCCCAGCTAGTGACTCAGGAGGCTAAAATCTGAGGATTGTGGTCCATAGCCTGCTGGGGCAGGAAAGTCTATGAGACTTCTGCTTCCAATTAAGCAGCAAAAAGCTGGAAGTGAAGATGTGGCTCAAGTAGTTGAATCCAGCCTTGAGTGAAAACAACTAGGGAGAGAAGTAAGAGTACAAGGCGCTGGGTTCAAGACCCAGTACCAGAAAAAAATAAAGTGTAATCTAGTGACTGGTCAAACTTTTGTCATAAATCAAAAAGATGAGGTGTTGGGAGTTTAGCTCAGTGGAAGAATGGTGGGCTGGCAAGTCCAAGGCCCTGTACTCGGTCCTCAGCTCTAATAAATAAACAAACAAACAAATAAATAAATAATGAGGTGTTGGGGGAAATAAAAAAGATGTGGTATAGGGGAAGAGAGAGCAAAAGACTATATAAAAATAGATCGGCCAACACGCCTTCTAACAAATTATGACAGGACAGAATCAATTGCCCAACCTAGCCAAATGACATATAATACAGAAAAATTCAGAGTCATACTTTTTTGTTGTTGTTGTTGTTGTTGGTCATGGGGCTTGAACTCTAGGTTTGGACACTATTCCTGAGCTCTTCAGCTCAAGGCAAGTGCTCTACCACTTGAGCCACAGTGCCACTTCCGGTTTTCTGGTGGTTCATTAGGGATCAGAGTCTCAAGGACTTTCCTGCCAGGGCTGGCTTTGAACCGTGATCCTCGGATCTCAGCCTCCTGAGTAGCTAGGATGACAGGTGTGAGCCACCGGCACCCAGCCAGAGTCCTACTTTTAAAAGGGAAACACAAAAGAATGGTCAGCTAAATAAAAGTGTCTTGTTTAATAGTGAACATACCGCATCCTCTTCCAATGTGATGTGCCCATCTCTTCTGACACTGGCGTGGCAATTGGAAAGCAAAATACGAACCTTGCATGCGTCTTTTGTTGGGAAAAAATAGCTTTGCTTTCCAAAGAGTGAACAGTTTTATAAAGATCTGAGCAGGATCGGGTTGAGCACAGAAGTGGGGCTGGGTCTACTGTGTATGGAGGAAGGCAGGGAGGCTATGTTGGGCTTCCCAGGGGAGCTTGGGGGACACCGAATGAGGGTGATCCTGGCAAAGACAACCACACAGTAAAGACCAAGAGAGGGAGCTAGAACCAGAGCAAGGGCCCCCTGATTTTCCAGCAGAGAAACCAGTGGGACTCAGACAGAATAGGAAGGTAGGCCAGGGCCAGGCAGGTAAGAAGACCGCGTACTGCTATGCTCCTGAGCCTGAACTTCACATTGAGAAAGCACCTAGTGCTGAGATTTATCTGTGAGACCTAACTAGTTTTAAATAATCATCATAACAACCTGCACATTGATTAAATCTACCGGTGCATTATGTCAGGCTCATCTGAAGAATACGCTGAGAGGTGTAGGCAGTGGCAGATACGGTTGCGTGACACGGAGAGGAAGGAAAAGAAATCGCAAGGCCCAGTGAGGACAGGAAGGAGGACCAGCTGCCTCACCAGCCCTATCAGCCAAATCAAGCCTGGCACTGGCTGGCATGGCAGATGTCACAGCCAGCTCCTCCCCAGCTCCAGGAAAACGAAAGACAGAAATGATCGCAGGAGGTTTGATTTTGCTCACTCAGAAAAACAGAGAACTTTCTGGCATCTTCTCTAGAGAATGCATCCATGATTAATGACACAACAACACTTACCGCCTTCATGCTAATCTATTTCATGTTACAATTACACACACACACACACACACACACACACATATTTATATAAAGCCATACCATGGACAAGCAACATAGCAGAGCTTCCAAAAGAAATGGATATGATCATTTACAAGGTAAGCCAGTAAAAAAGAAAAAGGAAAGAAGGAAAAGGAAGGAAAGGAATTTAGTCTCAGTTTTACACGTTAAGCAGAGCAAATGATTGCAAGCATAATTTGACTTTTAGTATACCAAATATCCTACACCATACTTTTATTAGCCTGCTTTTCTGCCATCCCTTTAATAGACGCTGTATTTGATTATGAAATGTTTCATTTCAGCATTTGCTGTTTTGTGGTCAAGGGTGCTATGGATTTAAGAAACCAAAGGTTATCTTCAGAAAGTGGTCTGTGCTTTCTTAAATGTAGCCTGCCTCTGTCTACCAAGTTGTCTCAATATTTTGTTTTTAAAAGGAAAATGACTCCATCTTATGACACTTAAGAAGTGAGGTTATGATGTTTTAGAGGCGCATGAAAGTTTTCTTACCAAAACTATATAATACTATCTAATACAGTCTACAGTGCTACAATGTGACACTTCAAATAAGCGAAGAGATCATACACAGCATGAAACAAAAGGACCTAATTGAGTAGCTTTATAACCTTGCCCAGAATTCCCTCACCACCAATTTAGACAGAATTGCTTTTATTTTAGCAATGTTCTTTTAATTAAGTCCTAAACATCTAAAACATGGCAAATGTAAATATGTATTATAAATCCTTAATTATGAGGATCAGCAAGCATTCATGCAGTCCCCTGCCTTGGAGATAGGTTCTCTTTTTGTTGTGGTTGTTGTTTGTTTCAAATCAGCCAAAATTGAGAGATAAAAGTGAATGATGTGAGAAATGTTAAACTTCGTTCATTGTGACTTTCTCTTGGTACCAGTATCGTTTTTACCATGTTGTGTTTTGAGAGCTAAATTATGCTTCCATTTGCCTTCAGGCTTTAGAGCCAGAATCTATCCTGCCATTTCTAACCTTCAGCATTCAGGAATTGATGAGAAGTTCTTGCAAAGGTTCATGACCCTGCTGTTGTCAGAGAAAATAAAGAACTCTGAGACAGCATGGGGGCAATATTGTTTTTTATGTTTGGGGTGAATGTAAACTTTGGGTTCCTAAAGTCATCCTGCTCATGTTTTAATCCTACACATTGCAGGGCGGAGTGGGGGGGAGGATTGTTTTGTTATTCAGGTGTGGTCTTTCGTTAGTTATATAAATTAAATTGTATGTGCTTATGAGACAGCTGATGACGTGTGAACGCAGTGTGAACACACTGTACAATTTTCACATCAGAGAAAAACTTATCTAGCTCCACGAACTGTTGGAAAACTGTACTGGAAGTGATTCTGATGTGGAAAGCAAAATAAAAAGCAAACCTTCTTCTCTAACCCAATACTACTTCCTTTGAAATGTACCACCAAGAGCAATGCCTCCCAATTCCCCTAACAATAAATGTATGTACATGAGATATATGTATATATTGTTAGGGGACATAGACATAAATATTATATGTATATTATATATAGCCCATTCCTCAGTTTCTACCCCAAATATCCTCTTCTATATGTGCACACACATGATCACACATACACACAGTAATAATTTTCTCTCAGCAACTCAGTTCCCTTCAAGGCAATTTTCAATTTAACTTCTTCCTTTTGCTGTGCCATCTACTGATTGACAGATTTTAAAAGACAACCAAGTCTGGAAGAAGATTAGTTAGGTAAGTGATAGACAGATAGATACATGATAGATAATAAGTAGATGATGATACATAGACAGATATAGAGAAAGAAGGAAGGCAGGAAGGAAGGAAGGAAGGAAGGAAGGAAGGAAGGACGGAAGGAAAGAAAGAAAGAAAGAAAGAAAGAAAGAAAGAAAGAAAGAAAGAAAGAAAGAAAGAAAGAAAGAAAGAAAGAAAGATATGCAGTCATTTAGAGCAAATTAGCCTAGAAATTTCACTTTCTCATGCTATCCAGGAAAACTCTTTATTTTTCTGGTAAGTAACTGGTTTATAATGATGGGAAAATGAGAAGATCTTTCATTGGCCAAGACAATCAAATGTCTGGCCAAGGTCATCCATCCTGGCTACCACCAAGTCTGAGGTTTATCTAATTCCCAGAGAAGAGTATCGGCGTCCTTATTTTAAAGGGCAGTTTTTAAAAGTTTGTGTGTATTATAACTGCAGCGTAAGTCAAGTAATAAAATTACAGGTTATCGTTGGCCTAAAATGTCGACAATAACCATGATTTAGGAAGAGAAGGGACTCTGTGTATTTACATACTGCTTCTGAACAAATATCAACCTATAACCCTATTTGCAAGCACCATAACTACCAGTAGTGGGGGAGGAGAGAAAATAGTAACAGAAACAAATATGTCTTTTATGATTTACATTCTATCTTATTCTAAAGCACGGCTACGTAATGAGAAGTACTTAATAAAAAAAAAAGTAATTAGCACTCTAGCTATGATACACATCATACCATTTTCCCTTGGTAATTTAAAAAAAAACCTTAAGAGATAAATTTTATCACTACTCTATTAAGTACTTATGGCATTAAAAAAATTTTATAGTTCCTAATTTTTGAACTACTCAAAATGTCAAGTGTGTGCAGGCTTCACTCACTTTTCCAATTATTACATTGGAATGACTCATTAACTGTAACATAAACAGGCTCAATTTTACCTCCTGTTATGCTGTGTCCCCCATTTTATAGCCAGAGTACCATTTTTGCCATGAACCATGTTGAAAACATTTATTGCAGGGGCAGGGAGGAGGGATTCCACAGCAGGCATGCTTTCTCTTCTAACTGCCACGCACTAATGGGAACATGTCATGGATTTTGCATTGTGCATGCTTTACGATTACACACACTATAACAACACTCTATTTTTGAGTATGTGCATGCCTTAGTGAAAGACATGTGGGCAAAAACTGACTTCAAAAGTCAACTGAAGCCAGACGTTGGTGGTCCACACGTGTAATTGTAGCTATTCAGGAGCTATTCAGCTCCAAAGATCACAGTTCTAAGACAGCCTAGGCAGGAAATCCATGAGATTTTTATCTTTAATTAACCACCAGAAAGCCAGAAGTAGAGGTGTGGCTCAAGTGGTAGAGTCCCAGCCTGTGGACCAAATAGCATTCTGGAAAGTCTAAAATTAAATAGATTGAAAATAAGAAAAGCCAGTTCTGGAAGTCAAATAAATATAAACACATACATTAAACATATATGTATGTTATATATTTATGTTATAGATAACATAGATGGAGATATATAAACTATGGATAACTAGTGGAAGCACACAGTCACCCAGCCATAGCCTTAGAACTCATTGAAGAAATTTAAATGTTGAAATGTAATATCAAAACGGTGAGGACGACCATCCAGTGGCATCCCCTCTTCATGACCTCTATCTTCTTTGGAAGTGTAATTTATAGGAACTTAGAACTATGGGTAGATTGTTCTTTCTCAAGACATTTTTAAACTTTATTTTTTAAAGAAACTCCAATCTTTTAAAATAAAATGTTCATCTTAAAGGCAGATGAACTCATTTAGAATATCTCATTCATTTGGAGAGTCTGTTTTTCCCAAGAAAGACTTTCAAAGGGCTAGAAATATAGCTCCAAATACTTTAGCTGTAGAGAGCTTGCCTAGCATGAGCAAGGCCCTGGATTCAGTCAGCAATGGTACTGTGGGGGAGAACACAGACTTTCAGAAACAATAGCATTTATTTTATTTCTTTCTGAGATTTTCCTTCTTAAAGTGAATGAAGTCCGACCAAGCATTCAACATGATCATTCGCGACGTGCTGTGGAAAACCTGTAGAGTAACGAGTATTTCTAAAAGTTTTGTATTAAAATTTCCATTAAAATAATCATGCATATTTTCTGAATTCACACCATCACAAACACACAATATGGTTCATTCTACCTCATCAAGGTGGTTAATTCATTTAAAAAAAAAAAAAAAAACCTCTTTTTGAAGCACATACTGTATGATGAGCCAACCTTTTACTATCAGACTACTTAACTTGAAAAACAGCAATGATTCTGGATAAATAAACAAGTTAGTGAGGCCAAAATTCTCAAATCAGTAAAAATGGGAGAAAACAACCAATTGAACCAATCACTAAAATACAAAGCCACTGGAAAAAAAATCAGATTAACAAATCAGAATATTTACTAGAACTAGTCAGCTACTGATATGACCATGGATGCCAGTCTTTATATAACAATGTTAGGTACGTTTTTCTTATTTTTCTTACTATTTTCAGGGGCTGGGCTATTCTGTGAAGTTGCAATCAATAATAAGGAAGGGAAAAGGTTTTACAAAACGAAGAGTGAAGGATTTCTTAGATTATGTAGAACTAATTGGCAAACTAAAAGGTCAAATAATTCATTAGTTGACAACAGGTAGTGCCCAATATTGATTCATATGAGATAAAAGAGATGTGAATTCTAAACATAGTCTCAACTGGAGAAAAATGGGTCTTTGTACGGCTAAGTCAGACGGATATTTTAATGTACCAGCAAATTGAAAGCTGGGTAATGTTACCAGCCCTGTTCACCATAGGAGGCCCAATGGTCAAACTCACAGATCCATTTTCCTGATGCCCAGACTAAGTTCAGTTCCAGTAGGTTCCATGAGGCTGTCCCTAGGTGAAGTATGATCAGGACATTAGGGCTTTGATAAGACTCAGAAATCTTCATTTAGAGTAGAACCATTAAAAGTTCATTTTTCAAAATAAATATTTTGAATAATAGTTATTGGACAGCTATCATCCATCTATCTATCCTTTATCTAGCTAATCTGCTTCCAGACTTGGTTGCCTTTGAAAATCTGTCCATCAATAGATGACAGAGCAAAAGAAAGAAGTTAAATTGAAAAATGATCTTTAAGGGAACTGAGTTGCTGAGAGAAAATTATTACTGCATGTGTGAGCATGTGTGCATACTTGTGAGTGCATATATAGGAGATGATATTTGGGGTAGGAACTGAGGAATAGGCTATATATATAATATATGATATTTATATATATTCCCCTAACAATATGTACATAGGTAACATATACTTTTTCAATAAGTATTGATATTTATTTATGAATATTTATATGAAAAATATTTTTACTATCCATTTACTTTGAATTCCAGTGGAATTTCCATGATGCTGAATTATTGACAGTTATTTAGAGAATACAGTTCTGCAGTGAAGCTCATTGAGCTGAAACCTTGCATGTGTCATCTGTACAAAATGGGGGGTGGAGGATGAAGTTGAACATTTATAGACCAATGCGGCTATTAATTTTTGACAACTCAGCATGGTAAACTGAAATGCTTTTTCCTACATTGGCAGCACAGATAAAGAAGTGTACTCCATATATGTGAAAAGGGAACTTGAAAATTGAGGGGCTGGGTGCGGTTGGGAGAAATGGGGGAGAAGGAGGAAAGGGATGACACCAGTCAAGGTGCATCGTACCCATAAACTAACAAGTTAAACTGAAACTACTTAATGATATTACTATCAAAATGATGAAAAATATGCTCTATCATATTTTAAATCACTTTTCAAGACGCTGTAAATAGTGTAGTGTAAATAAAATGAAGCCAGTGATCAGTTCTTAGAAATCAAAAGTAAGTACAATTCCAAATGAACAAGACATTTACATACAAATTAATTATACTGGCATGAGAAAGTAAAAAGCACTTGCTTAATTATTGTGAATTCTCACTGGGTTGTGCTTAAATGAAAATCTATTTTTTAATTTGTTCTAGAAAGCTTGCCAATTTCAGTACTTTTTGGAAAGTGCTACTTTAAAAATCATAGAAATAAGAACCCCTTTCAAACAAGAACCTTCTGTCTTAGAACCAATTTGATTCCAAATTTGTTTCTGATTGGTGTGAGGTAGAATATTTTGCAGTCATGACAATATAAAGTGAACAGCAGAATTTTCACTCTAATATCTAAGATATAATCACTTACATACTTTCTTTGACACTGTAGCTTAATAGGATTAGTGAGATGAAACAAGCCTTCTGGCAACCAACATTCTACAACCTGACAAATAATGTGTGTCCACTGAAATAAGATTTTTGAACAATAAAGTCATTAGGGGAAAAAAATACATAAGGGAGATGACAAGTTGAAGGTTTCTTCCATTACTAGTTCTGGAAATATTACTATTACCTTCAATTCCATAGCTTTACAGGGGTATAAGTGCATGCTAAATAATGAAGACAAAATTTTATCATGGTAGTATAAGTTATACACTCCTTTGCCTTGTCATTCTACTGTATTGTATTACATATGATTTAACTCAGAGGTCAAATGAACTTGTCTATAAAAGAACCAGACAAAAAGAGTACTATATAGGTATTTATCTAACAAGAATGGAAACAAAATGTTAACAATACCTTTTTGTAAAAAATAATATTTAAGTGCAAATTTTGCTTATCATCAAGTTCTATGAATAAGATGGGTGGCAAAAATGTGAATTTCACATCATTATTTTATGTCATGAAGAATTAGGTTTCCTTTCCAATTTTTTTCAGCTAAAGCTGTTAAGAACCATTCCTAGTTTATAAACCAACAAAAAGAGGTACCAAGCCAGATTGGGCTTATGAGACATACTTTCCCTATGATCTAAATGCATTATCTTGAAATTAATGCTACACAAGTCTATCAATCTATTTTCATTTTCAAAAACCCAACTTAATCTTGATATAAGCATAGACAGACTGTATCAAGAGATTGTTTATATGTGATATGATTTGGGAGACTAATTTCAGAAGTCAGTGATAATGCTTATCACTTTAAGAAATCAACATCATACCAAGTATCATGTAGAAATGGTGTCTGATTGTTAGTTTATGGGCTAGATTATCCCAAAGTGAAAGAACACCATTCTCAGAAAAGATGGATTCCATCCGTGAGGAGATGCATGGAACCATTGCTCTACACGCACTGAGTCACGTCCCATACCATATTTACATCAAAAGCCAGCCACTCGGTGTCACCTTACAGGATTTCATTATCATGACACTACTACTATATTCTAGCTTTTTTTTTCTCCATAACTGAAGTACATTTGAGGGAGAGAAAAGACACAAAAGAAGCTTCTAGAGAGGAATACAAGATGGAGTGTTTATCATGGAAGGCTGTACACCCAGGTATCCACCTACTCCAGCAGTTACTTTCATTTATTACTGATATTATCCTATGCTTTGGTATCCTGGGGTAGATGTAAGATATGTTCTTTAGATCCATTATAGAAAATGAAGGACACAGTGAGAAACTAACATTTAATTAAAGGCATTGGCACGCCACTTAGTGGGCATTAATTAAGACTCGGCATGCCCTCCATCCTGTGAGCTCCAAGAGCAAACCCAAAAGCCAAGCTCTGGCCAGCCTCGCCCTCACTACTGTGGAGAGCAGACCTGCCTTGTCCATCGCTTCTTAATCACCACCCTACGTCCTTAAGAAGCAGCATCAAGTCAAGAAATGTCTTCCCATTTTAGAGGATGTCTCTTCACTGGAAAAGAAGAAGCCAGCAAGACATGGCATAGCTCCTCAAAGAGCAAGCCTTCTACAAGGATTTTTCCCTAGATCCCTCGATCTTTAACTAATAAACTCATTTTGACTGGGACAGAGAGAAGAAAGAAGGAGGAGGGAAAAATTTTTTAAAAACTACTTCGGTGCTAGTTCACTGCTCTTGAAATGTCAAATGGGACACTAAGGGCAAAGAGGGGCCATTCAACACAAATCATCTTAAGACACATATGCTCTGATCAGGGCAGATTCAAACACACAGGTCTGGTAGTTGGCACATATTTATGTGCCTATGTAACACAGACACACATATGTGTGCACATGTGTGTGTGTGTGCTTATAGATTGTGCCTAATGTGAAGTTTGTCTCAGCTGATTAATTGGATCAATTCATGTTCAAATCAAAGTACATCTACTGTCAGGTTTGCAATCCTCTGAAAAACTGGTAGCCAAGGGCAACTCAGTGGATGACAGAGTCCCTTCTTAAAAATGAGTGGTAAATAAAGAGAAAAGGGTCTTTGTATTCACCTGAGAGTCAGGCCTTTGATTTTCTTTGTGTATATTCAGTTCTTCCTGAGTTTAATATTGGTATTCGACATCAATTCACTTTGTATTAATATATAGTCTTCTCTGGGGGATTATTGGGTTATTGTATTGTTGTAACACATTAAAATGCTTATGTTAAAATGCTCATCCTCTTGCATTTACCAGCCTTGCTCATAAACATTTATAATTGCGCTTCAAAAAGAAAAAGCACAAAACACGTGTCACACTCTCTATTGACAAGCGGAACTTTATCCTTCTAAAGAGTAAATATTTCCTAAGCATTGAGGAACAAAATAAAAATTAGGAACTGAAACAGTCCCTTCTAAATCTCCAGCTGCAAATCCTTGTCAACACATTCACAAGAAACTACTAAATGCAACATTTCTTAACAACAGTCACTTAATGACATTTTTTTTGATCCTTGAAGAACCGGCCAACTCTTAAAACGTATGCCCACCCAAGAACTCTACCTTGAATGTTTAAAAGCTCCTGATCATTTTTTTTTAAGTCTATAGGTTTGCTAAGTATATCCAAGGTTTCTGAAAGCATTGAACAACTTCCTCGAAACAAATTAAAGCTGGATGAATAGAAGAAGAATGAAAATGCCAAGTGTGAGAGACACAGCCAGAACCAGAGAGGTATGAATAGTATACAAAACTCAAATTTCAGCAGCTCCCCTTTTCCTTGACCATGAAGATACATGATTAGAAAAAAAGCTATTCAATGGAGATCTGAGTGCTACATTTTCCATGGGACTTCCAGAAAATAAATAAGCACAAACAACATATCACTCAATTCATCAATATATGCAGCCTGGCGATGCACGGTGTGTTAAAAGAGACACCGCTAGGCTGGTGTGAATGAAGTCCCTTGCAAAGGAAGGACACTCCTGGCAATCAGCTTCACATCCCTACAGTGACCTCTAGTGCTTCCTTCTCAGCTGAACTTCAGCTGCTGGGAGAGGCAGTACTTAATGCCTTGGCTACAAAAAGGAGAAACTTTGCATGTGTATGGCTGCGTTTGTTGTTGTTTGGTGTTGCTTGTTGGTTTGTTTTGCTGCAGCGCTGGTCAGAGGATACCATTTTAGCAGCAGCACAAGGTTTGGTGTAGGAAAAGTTAGGCACATTTCAACTGACTTCCAGGATTGCCACATATCCAATTTCAAATGGCCCTGGAGTGAAGTTCTCTCCTTGAAGAGGAATAGGTTATAGAGACACCCTGAAGTTAAATGAACTCCTACGAATGAACCCACAACACACCACTGTAGTCACGCAGTGAGAACAGGCATTTAGCCTGTCACGGTGAGTATAAAATTCTTCCCACGGAAGAGCCCTTTCACCTGACTTAAAACTAAGGCTCCCTAGCCAATGTCTAGTTCCCGTTTCCTTCTCCTAAAACTAAAATCTGGCCCATCCAGCAGCCATATAAATTGAGGCCCAATCGGACAGCAGAGCTGTTCTTATGAAATGCTTTGGAACCTGACGATGAAATAAAAAGTTTAATTTGCCCAGATTGTTTATTATTCACTGCGGAGGGGGAGACGAGGATGGGGGGGATTCTCCCATTTAGACAATGAAAGCCAGATAGAACTTTTAAAACTTTGTCTATCGCCCAAAGGAGCCTCTCGAGTTATTTGGGGAGATACTTGAAATTGGACATCAGAGCTAACCAATATTCTCTGAATCCATGAACTCAGAATGATTCAATCACAAGCAAATTCATGAGATGAAAAATTCAACCCTGAAAGAATACTGCTATGGAATAAATCAACCTGGATGTCTTTCCTTCAAATCTGCTACAGGGACCTGCCCCTCTTCTACGAGTATTCAAAGTGCTTCTCTAGGCTTTGAGGACACGGCTCTTGATGCCAGAAGTCTGTTTCTAGCAGCTCAGCCTGCTCGTGACGTCCGCAGCATGCCTCGGTTATTAGCCTGAAATCATCTGAATCGAGCAGCAGCTCCTCGCCTGCCACATTGCAAACTTCAGAAATCTAAGCTAATGCAGCATACATTCCAATCAAATTCAGTAATCCTACAAGAAAGGAAGCAAATGAAGACATTCACAGGCAAGTCCCTGGTTAAGATGCTAATTTTAATGTTTTACTAGAACTTGAGCATTCCCAATGAATATTCAAAGACAAGAGAGAGTCACATTGTGCTCCTAGACAGAAAGAAAGATAACACTTGGCATATTTTGCCCAGACCCACAGAAAAAGACAACTGCAAATCCAGTCACATTGGAAAACACACACACACACACACCCCAATGTGTGAGTAACATTTCATCTCTAGCAAGAAGCTTTGCATCCATACTGCTGCCAAATGATGATTGTTAGGAAAAAAACAATAACAACAACAGAATCAAAGTTTTTCCCGGGGACAGCCCCCTCCCCTGGCCCCTGCAAGTTCTCAATCATCTGCTGCGATACTCACACGAATTCCCAGCCTCTGCTCTGTCCCAGCTCTGAGTCCATAACAAAAGTAGCAACCGGAGGAGGGCTCCGGTGACAGACCCCATGTCCACAGCGACTGAGCCTCCCCAAAAAGGATCTGAGTGGCTCCTCCAAACGCTGGAGTCTGTTCTCAGTCGCCCTTCCCAGCTCACACTGGGTCTTTAGTGTCTCTAGGGGTGTGTGTGTGTGCGTGTGTGTGTGTGATCCCCTCTAGTCCCTCCCTCTTTACCTCTCTCTTCTCTCCTTCCCTCCTCCCTCTCTCTCTCTCCTCTCCTCCCCCCCTCTCTTCTCTCTAGTCTCTCTCTCTCTTCTCTCTCCTCTCTCTTCTCTGCTCTGGCTCCTCACTGACAAGCACCCAGCATCTTTAACAAGCCTCCACAGGGCCCAAGCCACGCCCACTCCTCCCGCAGCTAGCCCCGAAATTGACATCCATTGGTCCAGCAAACACACAGCAGCAGCAGCAGCAAAGGCAGCGGGTGCAGAAGCTGGGAGCTCAGCCGCTGAGCTGCGAGGGATGAAAGCTGGACCCAAAGCTGCCTCCTGCTCCAGGGCCTGCTCAGGGGCTTCCTCTCCTCCTCTCCGTCCCTGCCTTCCCCTCCTCTTCTTTCCCCAATAATCCTTAACCCTTCTTCTCCCCTGCTGGAAGGCAAGGCAAGGCAGCTTCTCCTGATTTTCCGGGAGGTCTTGCTCCTCTCTTGCCCTGGCTACCCCCTCCCTGCACAGCAGGTTCAGGTAACGTCCGTTAGGCTTGAAAACAAAGGCACAAAACAAGACAGAGAGAATTCAGCAGCACTGGTAAATTGTCCTGGAAGAAAATATTTGCTCTTGTTAGGGAGGGGTTTTGGGTGGGTTTTTTTTTTTTTCCTGTTTCTATAAAACTATTCTCTTCTAGCTTCTCTGGCAGCTAGGGTTTTATGATGGAATTCCTCACAAGGGGAACAGGGCTGACACTCGTGGTTAGCAGATATATTTTTTTTAAATCAGCTGGTACTAAGTCGCCAAGAAATTAACATTTCTTATTTTAGTTAGCCTGTCCGGAGTACAAATCTACACTCGCGATGTTTCAGTTAGATTTATCTTGCTGAATGCACCATGCTGTAAACAGTAGCCTACTACAATCATATTCTTTAATAGAAATTCCCAAAGGGCCCCAACCAGAGAGTGATGGAATCACACACACACACACACACACACACACACACACACACACACACAAAATGCATCATACACACACACATATAAAACACATCATGCACACACATATAAAACGCATCATACACACACATATAAAACACATCATACACACACACACCACCACCACCACCACCACCACAAAATCCTCATTCCAGTGTCTTCCCAGGAGAAAAGAGTAAGAATGAATTCAGAAGATCAATAACTACAGACAAATCTTTCTTCTAGTAGCTAAACTATGACAAGAATAATAAAACAGTTAAATAAGGACGTTAAGAAAGGAAGTTAAGATCACATAGTGAGGAGCTTATCACAAAGTATCACAGAAGATGAAGAAACATGAAGACATTTTACTGACAAAGTGCTAGCTTTTGAAGAGATGGGCTCTTGGAGTGAGACCTCGCACGCCTCTTGGAGACAGCAAACTAAAAGAGACCTAAGCCTTGAGCCGCCAGCATCCTGGCTGAGGAATAGAGAAAAAAAGGAGAGGAGATGACAGAAGCATTTATTTAAAAGAATTTTTTAATGAGCACAGGTATTTAGCTCTTGTCAGCAAACAAAGCAGAGTGGATATTTTATTTTCCTTATTTTGCAGTTGAGGAAACAAGAACAGGAGTTGCACTGACTTGGAGCTGTCACAGAGTTGGGAAAGCTGGAGTTCATTATTCTGACGCCACGTTTGCCCATCTCACGGAGTCATTTTGTTTTCCCCTAAGATCAGAATTCACCTCCTCCAGGAAAAGAAAGGCATCGCTTGATTGTTTTCTGTGTATTCTTCATTTCCTAGTTTGGGTCTTTCAATCATAGCATTAAGCAGACACAGCTATAAATTGAAATTTTGTGGCGATTCATTATTGAGGGGATTAAATTTTATTAAACATGTATTATACACCACCTGTTATCTAACTCGATGGTTGCTGCGATCGTTTGAGGAAAGCTGCATTGTATCTGCAGACTGAAGAGACTCCAGGTTAGTGGAGGTGAGCGGAGCCCAGTGGCTCCAGAAATGGGAAAGGAAGTTGGCCTTGGTCCCTGAGGTCCCAACACTGCTCACTGAGATGGCTTGACACTGAGAAACAGGCTTCCCAGCTCTCCCGGAGAAAAACATTCCTAGTCAAATGAGTCATTGTTTTCATAAAACAAACTAATGAATTGTGTTTTAGGGACATTGAAGTTTGAACCCAGCCAGGCAAAGGGCCTGCCACCTGCCCATCCCCACCAATGCCTGTACTTTGTTTCCAGATAGGGTCTCATGCTTGTGCCCGGGCAGGCCTCAATCATGATCCCCTTACTTCCGACTAAAAGTAGCTGAGATTACACGTGAGTGTCACACCCACCCTTACCTTTCTTTATCATTGTCTTACTCCCATATATGAGCGTAGAAGAGAGGCCTCGTGTGGCATTTCTGTACACACATGCAACCTGCCCAGATCACACTGCTGCTCCTTGCCCCTCCCCCTTCTTCAACAGGTTTCACTGGGACATTTTCATAGAGCTTTGTCTTTTTGCAAACATGGGTATAGATAGGAAAAATGAAGAAAAAAAACAATCGACTATGCGATGACAATACATAATTAGGACAAAGTACAAATGACCATAGCAGCCCCCAAGAGGCGGGATTTTTCCTGTGTTCATAGAAGACTGCTATCAGAATGAGTCAGAGACTAAAAACAAGAGTACTTCAAGTTTCTGCACAAACTCATTCTTGGCGGGGGGGGGGGGGGGGGGGTGGGGGGGGGGGGGCTTGGCAGCTCATATCTGTCATCCCAGCCACTCAGAAGGCTGAGATCAAAGGACCACAGTTCCAAGCCAGTCTGAGCAGAAAAGTTCATGAGACCTTTTACCTCCGAACAACAGCAAAAAAGAAGAAGAAGAAAAAAGCTAGACAAGGAGATGTGCCTCAAGTGGTAGAGCACCAGCCTGGAGTAAAAAAAAAAAAAAAAAAAAAAAAAATCCAAGTGAGAGAAAGAGCACACAGTCCTGCATTCAATCCTAGGACCATCAATAAATAAATAGATAAAGAAATGAATAAAGAAATAGTCATCCCTGCCCAGGGGCCACAGAGAGGAGTAAGCTGTGTGGATTAAAGGCATGGTGGAGATGGCTTCGGTGTGGTACGCAGCAAGGCCTGGGTGTCGAGGAGAGCATCGGTCCCATCACCAAGACAATGACCTCAGCATCTCTTAGTACACAGAAGCAACCTGATGAGCAGAGGGATTACCACTTGCCCGTGGGGCACGCGGGGCACGTTCACCACAGGTACGTTAGTCACCCAGGCCTACTGACTGGGGCCTCATTTCTCTGGTCAGGATGGTGGTGAACATCAGAAAGCAAGAAGAAAAAATAGAACATCAGAAAAAAGAGTAGTGGACTAATCTCGCATAGTTTGGGAGTGTTTGTTTGTTTGTTTGTTTCTGGTTGATTCAGCTCCCATGAGTGACATCTCCCTGTGTGTATGCATCTAGCTAAGCAAAAAGAACCCCAACTCTGACATGTAAGAGTTGATCAGCACCTTCAATGGGTGGGACCTTGCCTGAGAAGGTTTTGTAACTCAGATCAAGAGTTAGAGACGCATCCATCAGACAAAATTGTTTACTCTTCATTCTTCATTTCTTTCCTCCCCACGCAAGGGAGTGGAGCTGTGGCTGAGAGGGCCAGTATTGAGGTGGGAGGAGAACTCAGGTAAAGAGTCCAGGCCTTGAGTTCAAGCCCCAGGATTGGCGTGTGTGTGTGTGTGTGTGTGTGTGTGTGTGTGTGTGTGTGTGTGCATGGAGTCTACACACACACAAACTCCTAAAAAAAAAAAAAGTTGTTGTAGAATGTTTGTCAAGGTAAATACTATGTGGGTCTGCTCATCTCTCATTTAAGATGGCAAGGCAGCATGCTCCCCTTCCGTATTGACTGACACACAGATTTCCTTACAGATTTGTGATTTCGACTTTTTCTTTTTTTGAAATACAAAAAGATACATCTGACCCTAAATCCAGGTGCACGCCACACTTAATAACAAGAGGTCTATAAAAGGAGGGTGGCGAGATTTCAGGAACAAGAAAATAAAACCTTGCTGACACCCAGTTGTTTTAAATGGCCATACCGTAAGAGAGAAACAATTACTCGACTCCCTAAACATTGTGCCTAAAATGCAAATAGAGCAAATGGGTGAGATTGGTTTTCACCAACCTCGTCTGAACACCTTGAATTTCAGTCATCTTCCTAGGGCCATGATTTATGGGAAAGTAAACATGACCTGATTCAAGAATACTGGACAGAAAATTTTTTTTTAAATTGGTATAAAGGTAGGCAGCGCAAGGGATGAGGACTGCGAAGAAGAAAAATGATAATGAGAGTATCAATGCTGACGCTCCTCCTCCACAGCTAGTTTTGTCTCCGCAACTACAGCATTCCATTCCCTTTCTCGGATTGAAAAAGCTTATCCCAGTGGGAATGCTGTGTGTTAGAAGCCATCCTGCTTAGATTTCTGATGTCTTTATAGTGAACTGATTTCAGCACCGGGGACCCAGTTACAATGCAACGCATCTGGTAGATAAGGACTTGAAATGAGGTGGTAGCTCACCGCATTTATGCTTTAGAACATGAGACTTGTTCATGGAAAGTTTTCATTTCTCAGAATAATGAAGCAGAAACAGTTTTGGCCTCCGGCAGGTTGAAGGAAATCAAATCCACCCACTACCTCCATCTTTACATCAACAACAGGCAGTAAGTTTCATGCCCAGTAGCTCAGGTGCCTCAGGGAGCAATTCTCTGGCTCTCAGGTAGAAAACCGCTGCTAGAAAGTGAGGATGGCTGGAGCTAATCTTCCCACAAGTAAAACTGGTCATTGCTTCTACAAACACCATAATGGAAGCCTCTTTACCATAGCAGGTGAAGGGAGAATGTGGTGCACTTTCTTAAAGACACCAGCTCCCGCTAGGCGCTGTCTGTACATTGCTGGGGATTCAGTCCTAGAATGGCAACGTATGCATTGAGTCATTTCATTCTGAACTTCATTTTGGCCTCTTATTTGGTATGATAGCCACTGGTTATGTTAGAAAAGAAACCCCTTTGCAGATGGGTGCCAGTGTAACCCTAGCTCCTCAAGAGGCTGAGATCTAGTTCATGGTTTGAAGCCAGCCCCAGAAAAATCCAGAAACAAAGCTGTGGTCCAAGTGATAGAGTGTTAGTGTTAAGCAAAAGAACTAAGGGATAGCACCCAGGCCCTGAGTTCAAGCCCCAGGACTAGCACACTAACTAAATAAACAAACAAACTCAGTTGCTCCATCACAATAGCCATATTTCAAGAGTTCCAAAGCACATATATCTAGGGATTACCACACGGGACAAGCACGTATAGAACATTTCCATTTTAGCAGAAAATACATTAATTACCCACAAGTATACAATAAAGAGCTTTCTAGTGCAAACAAGTGTACACAATTCACTGCAGCATAATAATCTGGAATAACCTATATATGATACAACTTCAGGATCTGTCAGGAGATGAATGGATAAAGAAAATGGAGTCTACACACACAATGGAACACTACCCATCCCTGAAAAAAGAAATCCTGTCATCTGTGGCCGCATGAATGAAGAAAGACGTGTGTGGGATAACTCAGGCCCTGAAAGAAAAAAAAATCACACATGACCTCACCTCTGGGTGGAATCTACCAGGGTTGGATTGATAGAAGAGGAGCAGAATGGTGCATACCAGTGGCTGGAGAGAGGAGGGATGGAAAGAGATGGTTAAAGGATCCAAACTGCTAGTTAGAGAGGAGAAATAAATGGGAGAGCTCAATTATACAACGTTGTTCTATGATGAATAACTCTACTCTATTCTTGGGAACTACTGTGAGTAAATTTTAAGTGTCCTGGCCACCAAAAAGCGGGGGCCTGATACGTCAATCAGTTCAAATAGCTTTTCATAGCATATCTCTCTCTATATATATATATACATATATACATATGTATATTTACTATATGTATGTGTGTGCATATATACATATATGTATATATAGTAAATCTGCATGTTGTACATGGTAAAATTCATATATTCTCAGAGAGATAAATAACTTAGAGATAGTCAGAGACAGACAGATAAGACATAAATAAAGTATAAGTGGATAGATAGACAAGAAATGGATGGATAAAGAGATTTGTGGATAAACTGATGAGAGACAGAAGATAGGTGAGTAGCTAAGAGATGGCTAGATAGATAAGCAAATAATGATGCACACTCTAGCTCAAATGTAACAATAAATTGGCTTGGACTTGATAAGTAAAAACATCCAGAAAAAAAAAGAAGAAACTAAATTAACAAAAACAGGGCCTGAAAATTAGAACAAAATGATGATGAGTAAGATTGAGCAGCCCTGTGGCCCCCAGAACAAGATGGTAGAGGACCTGGGACCACCACAGAGAGATCTGAATTCAGCTCCCTTTACCCACCAGAGCACCAACTCCACAGGTGTACTTCCCTTCAGCTGAGTTGTAGATGTCATCTAAGAATAATTAGCCAGGCACAGATGGCTCACACCTTGTAATCCTAGCTACTCAGGAGGCTGAGATGTGAGGATTGAGGTTTGAAGCCAGCCTGGGCAGGAAAGTTTGTGAAACTCTTACCTCCAATTAACCACCAGAAAACCAGAAGTAGTGCTGTGGCTCATATGGTAGAATGCTAGCCTTGACTGAAGAGATGAGGGACAGCGCCCAGGCCCAGAGTTCAAGTCCCATGATTGACAAAACAATAATAATAATAATTAATACTCCAACCCTAATCTAGCTTCTGAACCAGCGTAAGGGTTTGAAAACCAGGTTTCATCATCACCAGGTTTCATTAACAGCAAATTTATTAATGATCAGTATAGATTTGATGTATTTAGACCAAACCAAAGAAAGGTTTAAGATGCCCAGCCTTAGATTTTTAGAACATAGATCACTAGCATTATATTTTCCAGGGATTACTTTGGTAGATTTTTTTTTACACCTCTCTGAGTTCCTAAAGTTTGTTAGGTTTTTGGATGATGTTATAATAGAACAATTTTTTGGCCCCCAAATTACTTTATTCAAGTCCATCATTTTCATGCTCTCTTTGACGGAAAATCTACCCACAAGATGATGCGAATGAACCTTTTTCAACTCAGAGCCCTTGCAGCGTCCTTTGGCTACAATGAATGCTCAGGTTAAATTAAGAAAGTTGAAATTACCTGCATGAGAAACTTTATTTGAATACCATTGAATACAGATGGACTGGCATCACAGGAGAACTGTTATTCTGTTCTATGTGACTGTGCCTGACTTTTTTGTTTCCTTCTAAATTGTGAGGCCTAGTTTTTGATAGAAGTGTTCTGTCTAAATCTATGTCAGTAGTAGCACATTTGTATTGTACACAAGCTTTATAGAGCTATAGGGTTGGCAGTGTTTCAAGGATGTCAGATTTGGGCTATGCCATTTTCGATGTATCATCTCAATTCATTTTTAAGAAGATGCCAGGATCCTGGGACTGTCCTCAAAAGGTGAGGAATTCTGTGTTCCTGGAAGAGTTGGAAGGCTGATGTTGAGGTGGTCAAGGACCCTCCCTCATCCATTTCTTTCCTTTCTTCTTCTGTAGTCAACGTCACACCATTGGCTGGTTCAACATACGAATGAAAGAACCAGCCTATGAATTTCAAACACAAGGGGTTTGAGATGTGTATCTCAAAGAGCCTGGGAACAGAAGACAAGACTCTACCAGACCAGAGAGACCAAGAACGCAGTGACAGCCTCGCTTCAGAGCACAGAAGCCATTATTGTTCTCCAGAGCCCTAGGTACTGGGCACACAGTGTCTGCCGAGATGCTGGAACCAATAAACACCCAGGATTCCCACCTGTGCATTGCACTATGACTGGGAATCTGGGTACCACCCCTGCCTCCCTGGTGCTCCTGCCAGAAGGCCCACCAGGGGGCGCTCCTCCTCTCCCCTAACTCCCCTATTAATTGACCCAAACAGGAATAGAGGCTGCAGGCAATATCATCTCTGGATTTCCAGATTCACAACACAGCAGAGCACCAAGAGGCCAGAATGAAACTCAGAGCAAAATGCTAACAGCCAGCACAGAGAATGAGCCGGGCCTGCCTTTGTGAAAGGGGTCAGAGGCTGTGGCAGGCGAGCATTGAGGGGACCCCCAGCAGATGGACCACAATGCGTTCTGAGATGAGGTGAAGATAAGCCAGGCTCGGACCGTGCTCAGAAAGAGAGACCACAAACTGGGACGTCAGAGGAAATCAAATAGAAATGGGAACTTGAGGTTAGGCGTGCAATCAGGCGCTCCCCTTCTACAAAAAGAAAGTCCAGGGAGAAGAAGTGACATCTGTTTTGTGCATAGGCAAGTCTAAGGTAAACACTTGAAAGACGGTTGTTTCTTGAATTCGGGGTCACCTTCAAGGGGCTCCCTATTTATGGACAGGCCTGAGAACATTTTGGACAAGAAGTTAAAGTTAGGTTTAAGTGTCCTCAAAAGAAAAGTTAACTTCTACATCTCAGGTCATACGAATGTAAATGCAGGCTGAAAGTGGGGAGGCACTGCTCCCCTCAATCAAAGAAGCACCTTAAGCATTTCCCTGTTCAAGGACAGGGCCAGAAGTAAGTGTGCTTTCTACCTCCCCCGTGATGTCAGCCTCCTATGCTTCTAAGTTGGTCACTAATTTACTTCCCTTCCCTCCCTAACTTTTAAGGGGGCGTGAGTCTGCGGAAGGCACTGTTAAAGTGCACTGCCAATGCACTTTGCAGAAGCATAATAAATCTGCGATGGAGCTGACTCCCGTGTGAGCTGCACACCAGAATAGTTGGCATTCTCTCTCTGTGTCTCTCTGTCTGTCTGTCTGTCTCTGTCTCTGTCTGTCTCTTTCTTTCTGTCTCTGTTGCTGGCTGGCTGGCTGTCTCTGTCTCTTTCTCTCTCTCTGTTGCTGTCTGTCTGTCTGTCTGTCTGTCTCTCTCTCTCTCTCTCTCTCTCTCTCAAATTGCTTCTAAAAGCCTTATTTATCCAGAATGACAGAAATCCTTCAGCTCATTGGATCAAGGCTGTATACCACCATGGGACTCAAACCCCTGGAGGGAGCCGACCTTGAGCCCAGACATAGCTAGCCGATTCCTGTTGCTCCTTTTAGCTCTGACATGTTTTTTAAATATATATATATATATATATATATGTATATAATATTATAATATATATGTAAAACAAAAGAACTTTCGAGAATGCTCCAGTTCAAGCCTATGGGAGAACCCATTATGAAATTCTGCTCCCAGTTGATGAGGCTTACATATGTCAGTATGTTGCACCTCTGCATTTGGGAAACTCTATCAACTTATTTTCGAAGGGAAACTCTATAAAAGCATTTAGAAGTCGGGAGCTGGTGGTTCACACCTGTCATCCTAGCTACTCAGGAGGCTGAGATCTAAGGATCACGGTTCCAAGCCAGCCCAGGCAGGAAAGTCTGGGAGACTCTTATCTCCAATAAACCACCAGAAAACCAGAAGTGGCACTGTGGCTCAAGTGGTAGAGCGCTATCCTTGAGTTGAAGAGCTGAGGGACAGGCCCTAGGCCCAGAGTTCAGGCCCCATGACCGACAAAAAAAGAAAAAAGAATGTTTAAAATGTAACTAAAATAACAAAATGAAAGGGATTTTGTTCCTATGCTGGAAGAAAAAAAAACTATCAAAGAAAAGAAAAAAGCAATTGCTGTTTTCTAGGCCCCTGGCTACATCCCTCAGACTGAACATTTATATTTGCTTGACGCTGGGCTCATAAATTGACTTTGAGGGGTGACTTTGCTTTGGGGCCCTTCCCAATTGGGCCACTTCCTTTCACAGCTTTCCAATAAACATTTTGTGTTTACCTTTAAAAAAAAACTAATTAACTTTCTCGATCTCGCCTTTCTTTCTTATCAGATACATAGAATGAGATTAGTCACAATATTTGGTTGACAATTCCCTATCAGTATAAATTCTAATTTAATTTTTATTTTTTGCTGATTTCTTCATTTTAAAGACCTAGGCGGATAAGAAATCATCATATGGCTTTTCTTGTTTGTTTCTGAAGTTAGAAAACAAGCTAAACTACACCGCATCTAGATTTCCACTCACTGGGGTGTTACTAAGAATATTCTTGTTGCCCTGGGTGATATTCATTTTCATTATCATCTACTGTGTGAATATACTACAACTTATTTAAAATTAATTAGGTCACCCCTGAATTCTTATAATTACAAACATCACTACTATAACTACCTTCTTTATGTCTCTTAATAGCTGGTGTAAAATTGGGACCAGATATATAGCTTGGGATGGAATTGCTAGATGGATAAATGTTCCCATTTCTAAGCTAATGGGAACCTAGTTTCCAACAAGGTTATGCTGAGTTAAATCGCTGTCAGTAATGAATAATAACAACTTCCACTGCTCTGCTGACTCTCAACTACTCTTCCTGCTTTCTGCAAGTTGAAGAAGTGCTGCATGGTAAAGACCATTCTGCATCTTCTTCAAGAGTAGGTGTGCATTTCAGTTTTTCTTCCAAGAGTCTCTTATTGATGATCATGGCTGATCATCAAAATACATATTTGTAATTCATCATTTCACAGGCGCCATCTATGGATTTTCCATACTGTTCTATTGGTCAGCTCACACTTAGTGGCACGCTGGGCTAATTATCCTAGTTCTTCAGTTATTTTTATCTCTAGAATAAGTTTCCCATCCTGACTCATCTTGCTATTCATATATGCCTGTCAGATTTTTATAGAACTCTCGAGCCTTAAGAATGGGTATGCCCAGAAAGCCTGTGTTTGCATCATGAGCATAAAAAAGATATCCATTTATTAAAGTTCTGTAGATTATATTTCAGTTTTCAAACATTCATGCACAGAGCTTGAAAAACCTTTGTTAACTTTGGATCCATTATGATTTTAGTTGTCAGTGATATATTTTAAATATATATATATATGTATACACACATATGTATGTATGTATCTTCATGTGTGTATCTGGTTTGTTGATGCTATGTAGAAAATTATTTGTCTTTGCAAATTGATCCTTCATCCAATCTCACTGCTAAACTCCTTGTAGGAGCCATTTTTTTCTCCACCTATAAGATATCATTGTACCTGGTTCCGATGGACCTAGAATGAGAAGAAATGACAGCACCCATTTTCACAGGCATGTACTAACAGTGTCTTCTGAAATTGGGGACATATGTATAGTAAAGTTAAGCTCCACATCAGACTACCTAGAAGTTTGTACTTACTTGGTTTTTTTAATGAAGTTATCATCAAATAAGCTAACTTAAGGTTAACTAGTGAAAAAAGTCCAGCTTGATAAATTAATTGTTCATGTGTTGATTCTTTGTGGTCCTGATTTACTTCCATAACTTCAAATAAGAGCTATTTGTGAGAGGAAAACAAACATAATTCCTGGTAAATAAAACCCCATCAAAATAAAAAGTAAGAACAGTTTGCAGTAGGAAAATACCATCAGACTAAACCTGGCAAGACTAATTCTACTACCGAAAAACTAAATGTGAATATAGGAAGATATCTTTATAGCCAAATGTTGCCTTTCTTGCTATTCCTAAATTTTTATTCCAGCCATCAAAATGTATGATCTTTAAAAGTTCCTATCTGTATAAAATCAATAAAGCTCAGCTTAGTCTTATATATGTCTATTTTGAAAGCCTTATGTAGAGTATTTATACAATATAGAAGTTTAAAGATTCATTCTTTAATTGGACACCAGATATTCAAATTGTTCCATTGCATTTGCTTAGGTTGGTAAAATATTGAGTAAGTCATCATTACATTGCAAATAGGAACAGCATAAGACATATTCAGGACTGCAAGTACCCATCTGATGGCCTCCTCATTTCCGAAGATATTTTATATTTTCTTTAAAAAATAAATCACCATAAGAGGGTTGACATTAATCAAGACACATTGTAATCCTAAACTGACATGTTGGATTGAAACTCCTTTGTACAACCAAAGATATTTTTAATTTAAATAAAAGATAAAAAAAAACACTACAGTTAAAAATAATAAAACAAATAGAAACATCACAAATACACATCCGTATTTGTCTAGAATACTTGGCACAGGGAAGCCAAATCCTACTGGTTAAAGGGGATGGCCAGAATGGCTGAAAACAAACTTGATTGTTTCACGGATGAATTCTTGAGATGTAGCGTCTCATAAAGTCCATATTAAACTTTAAACTATTTGATTTATTTTCTATGTGAATAACTCCAACAAAAACAGCTGAGATTTGAGCTCCTTGTCCATGGATCTGTGTGTGTGTGTGTGTGTGTGTGTGTGTGTGTGTGTGCTTGTGCTTGTGCGTGCGTGTGTGTGTGTGTGTGTGTGAGTGTGTATACCATTCTCCCCCATCTCTCTCTTTGGGTGTATTTTACAGGACTGTTAACTCATTTTCTGATAGTTTGTAGACCTAATCAAAGTGAAACTGAACAACTCTTTAAACCTCATTCCAATCCAAGGTTCTTTGCCATGAATAAACATTTATCTTCACAAGTATATATGTTCTTGATTACGTTTGGGGGGGGAAAAATGATGAGAAATTATCTTAAAAGAAATAGCATTGATTTCTCTAGAGTAAAAGGAAAAAGTGGAGTTAATTTATTTCCCATTGTTCCTAGTTTTATCTGATCTGACTTTAATTTAAAATTAACTAGGTCTATTTGGATATATGGTGCTCAATTAAATAGAAAGAATTAACCTAAATCGTGTGTAAAGGCGAGACTTGACATATCTTGCTCCCACTCCATGCAGTGATTCCAAAAGCAAGATGTCTGACCATTGGTGGATAGTGTTGAATCAAAGGAATTCTGTACTGCATCCATCAAAGGACTATGTGGTCTGTTCAGATTCAGCGTTCTCACTGGATATAGTTCAAGAAAATATATATTTCAAGAACACATATAATAACAGCTAAGGGATATTTTGTTTCTTTGGTTTTTTTCAAAAGATACAAGATTCAGTGGGGAGAAATTTTTACATGATTTTTATGTCCATGACATTAGTACGGATATACGCTAAAAAAAAAAAAAAAAAAAAGTGAAATTCCAGCAAAAAGTTTATATCAACGGTCCACCTTTTATATTTTTGAACTGCACAACCAAGTTCTTGGCTACATTTCTGTCCTACTTTCTCCACTTCCCAAAGAGCCCTTATTCTTAAGGTTGTTGTTTAAAAAAAAAAGAAAAGAAAAGAAATTGAATGCACAGAAAATGTAAATACAAAATAAACGTTCACTTTTATTGCTCTAACCATCCTGGTAGGTATTTACGGACAAGGCACTTGCTCAAGTCTATAATCCCAGCTACTCAGGAGTATAAGATGTTAGAATCTTGGTTCAATGCCAACCAGGGCAAACAAATCCAAAAGACTCGTACCTCTAACAAACAAGAAAAAGCTGGATGTGAAGGACTGGTTCAAGTGGCAAAGCACCAGCCTTGAGTGAAAAAGCCAAGTTGAGAATGAGAGGTGCTGAGTTCAAGCCCTAGTACCAACACACACACACACACACACACACACAGTGTTACCAATTTTGTGTATTATTCATTTGCTTTTGTCTCTTACAGTTAACTTTTTGTTGGTGGTGGTGGTCGTGGGGCTTGAATTCAGGACCTGGGCATGATCCCTGAGCTCTTCTGCTCAGGGCAAGTGCTCTACCACTTGAGCCACAGCGCCACTTCCAGTTTTCTGATGGTTTATTGGCGATAAGAGTCTCACAGACTTTCCTGCCTGGGCTGGCTTTGAACCGGGATCCTCAGATCTCAGCCTCCTGAGTAGCTAGGATGACAGGCGTGAGCCACGGGCACCTGGCTACACAGTTAACTTTATGCATCCTCCATCTCTTCAGCTGCACCTAGACAGCTGCTAGCTCTTAAGTCCTTGGTGTTTACCTGATTATTAATTCAATTAAGAGTCCTGGAGTCCAGGGGCGGTCAACGCAGCCGTGGGGAATTTAAAGGCACAGAGGCTGGATTTATAGGGAAGAGGCATTTGGGCGGTAGACGACGGCTGTGCTAGCCTGCTGTCCCAAGTATCTGGCCTATTCTTCGCACGGTTGTCAAGTCACGTTGCCTGATGGCTGCCTCTGCTCCAGGCAAGGAGACCACCTTCAAAAGCAGGAAGCAGAGGCCAGCCGAGAGGCAGGATCCTTTCATCTCCTGTGGACGGGTCTTATTAGGAAGAAAAGTAACTCTCCAAGAAGTCTCCTGGTGCAATTTCTCCTGCATCTCATTGAACAGCAAGGATGCAGTCCTGGGGTGGCCCCCCACTCCAGGCCCAGCTGTGGCTAGGAGACTTGACACAAAACAATGACATCACTGTAATTGGCTTAGAACACAGAGCCCCAGCCTCGCTCCTTGTACAGCTCCACCGGGCTTTGTGTGTGCTTATTTTCACTGTACCCACAGGCAAAAATCAAACAAACAAACAAATCCCTTTTTAGAAGTAGCGAAGCCCAAGGAATGTAGTATATCTTTATACTCGTGCATACTCTATACCCATCACAACAAGAAATCATTTTTAAATAGCTACAATGCCCTAATAGGTGGAACTGTGGGTCTCTTGGGCATTGCATAACCTCTCGATTTGAAAATCAAATTAGCCATCAAGATTCAGTTTTTCAGACTGAGGTAGAGCATTTTGCCTAGCAGGTGCCAAGGCCCTGCCTGAGTGGCTAGCCATTGCATTCCCATCTTCAAGCTTCTTCTCCAATTAGGCTTCTTCTCCAGAGATAGCAGTTCATGTTTTTACTTTTGCTTTCTCTCTTTCAATTCCAGATTGGCTATCTTTGAGAAAGTCATACGTATCACTTTATAAAGTTGGTAAGTTGATAAAGGTTTTCAGTTTAGAAAAGAAAGAAATGGAATAGCCAGTTGCCAATGGTTTATCCCTGTAACCTTAGCTACTCAGGAGGCTGAGATCTGGAGGATCATGATTTGAAGCCAGCCCAGGCAGAAGAGTCCACAAGATTCCATCTCCAAAAATAACCAGCAAAAAACCTGAGCCAGAGGCATGGCTCAAGGGTCAAATGGTACAGTTCCAGTAGAGCAAGCAAGCAAGCCTAGTGAGCATGCAGCCCTGAGTTCTAATTCGATACTGGCAAGAAAATACTTTGCCCACACAAATGCACAACCGTTGTGCAAAGTTTCCCCAAGAGAGCAGGTCTGCCATATGTGAACAACAGCCACAAAAATCTCCCGAGCACCTTACTGAGATGCTGCAAATTCTGTAGTTATCTTTCCCATTCTTAATATGCATATTAACACTCCGATTATTTTATTACTGTGTATATGGCACTTTCCATATTGATTCACCTCCTGCTGTAGGTTGTAAATTTTTGGAGGCATAAACTATGATTTCTCCTTAGTAAATAAAACTGCAACATCTGCACATTCCTAAAACTAGAGCAAAGCCTTAAGAAATATATGCAAATATTTTTCAAATTAAGAGGTCTTTGTTGCAAGTAAAAGAAATTGATGCTGGTCACCATAAGCATTAGAGAAATAGAGATGGTGTCAGCTCTGTGGGGTTCTCGAGGATTAAGAAATGCACAGAATCTACATGAGTGTGACTCTGAGCTGTTTGTAGGGACGTGGGCAGGGGGTGGGGGGACACAGGAGACATAGGGGAGAGGGAAGGAGAATGATGGAGGGGATAATATTGAAATACACCATGTGTGTGTATAAATATGGCATAAGGAACCTCACTGAGAACCACTGAATACCAGGAGGGTAATGGGGACAGGGACAGGAAAACAGAGGGAGTTATTGTGATTAAAATATAATGTATGCAGATGTGAGATACAACGTTGAAACGCCTTGGTACAATTAATATACACACACACACAATAAAGGATGAATGAACCTTGGGAAAGTTTCTCAGGCTCTGGGGGGGGGAGGTGGGTACCAGAAGCAGGGAGGGTAGTAAGAAGGGGAAGGGATGAACGCGAATACGAGCTGAGTACTTCATGTGCATGTATGAAGCTAGAAGAGCGAAAGGTGGTGTGCGGGTTTTTGTTTTTGGCAGTGGTGGCTTTTTGTATTGGGGATTTTGTTTTCTGGTGTGGGGGGGAGGAGGTTCGGTTTGAGGGTTTGTTTTGTTTTGTAGCACACTGGGGCTTGAACTTGGGGTTCCATGCTCTCTCTCTCTCTCTCTTGGCTTTTTCTGCTCAAAGCTGGTGCTCTACCACTTGAGCCACATCTCCACTTCTGGCTTTTTTCTGATTAACTGGAAGTAAGAGTCTCTCAGATTTGTCTGGCCTGGCTGGCTTTACTGTGATCCTCAGATGAGCCACTGCATCCTATAGTGTGACTCAGTGGTACTCAACTCAGAGGGCTGAGATCAGATCTCAGTATTGCCCTTCCCCAAAAGGATAACATTAGCCTACATGAGAAATACTCATTAATAAAAATGATTTCAACACCTGTCCAAAATAAATGTTTAACTAATAAGGTTTCACTTCACTAACAGCTGTTAGGTTCCTCTAGTCTATAATCTTCTGTGGCCAACAGTTACGATACCTACACTTTTTTTGTTTTTGTTTTTTTTGTTTGTTTTTTTGTCGGCCGTGGGGCTTGAACTCTGGGTCTGGGCGCTGTCCCTCAGCTCTTCAGCTCAAGGCGAGCACTCTACCACTTGAGCTACAGTGCCACTTCCAGTTTTCTGGTGGTTTATTGGAGATAGGAGTCTCACGGTCTCTCCTGCCCGGGCTGGCTTTGAACCGCGATCCTCAGATCTCAGCCTCCTGAGTAGCTAGGATTACAGGCGTGAGCCACCAGTGCCCGGCACAATACCTACACTTTTAATTGAGCATTTCCTAATTCCTTTCTGCAGTGTGTATTTCAGAAGACGTTGAGGGCAAGAATAACAACTGGTCCTCACTCGTGGGATGATGATGAGATGGAATGCGGTAACGCCCACCCAGTACAGGTGGCAGTGGTTAATACTCTTACTCTTTTTCCTGCCTTTAGAGGAAACATGCTTTAGGTTTGTTTTTGTAATCTGAACATCTTGATCGCTACCGTGGTCACTACAATGCCACCTCGTCTGGGAGTTGGTCGGTGCTATTCACGCACTTGCAACGAGCTATGCGAATGCAGGACCACACAGGATCATCTAGTGAGGCCTTGCCCAGTAACCCACACCTTGTCGATCAGCACCACCGAGATCAGCACCACCCAGATCAGAGCACAAGCACTCGATGAGCTTGAACATATGGGGAACTTTTCGCAAATGAACTTTTTATCTTAAAAGTTAATCGATTCTCCACATGGAGGAATGCATTAGTGAAGCTATTATCCGGAAGAGTTTAAAGAATAAAAACACAAATAAATGGAAAGGGGGGTGGGGGAGGGGAGAAGCCACTTCCGGCTTTTTCTGTGCTTTAATTGGAAATAAGAGTTTCACAGACTTGCCTGTCCAGACTGGCTTCCAAGCACAGTCCTCAGATCTCAGCCTCCTTAGTAACTAAGATGACAGATGTGAGCAGGGGCGCCCAGCCACTTGTGGCTTTTGGCTGGTTAATTGCAGATAGGACTTTTCTGCTCTGGTTGGCTTCAAATTCCACTCCTCAGATCGTAGTTAGTATGACAGGCATAAGCCACCAGCATTTGGCTTATTCTGTTTATTTTTGACATTACAATAAAACTATAAAACGTCACATGAGAAATGGAAAATGCATCATACTCTTTAAAAAACTAAGGGAGGTTATACTTAAAATTAAATATATTGGCCTTCTGTGAATTCAAACAGTTTCTGTACCCTCTCATTCAGTTTAGTGACTTGGCAAGTAATGTGTTTAATAAATTAAATGGTAGAGTATAAGCAAGAAGGACAGGAAGGAGACAAGACAAGAGCCAGGCAGCAAGATGGCATAGAGAAAGAGACAATGGCTTGAGGTGGGGGGTAGAAGCATCATAATGCTACGCACTTGGGTGCGGGCCGCACACACAGCCACTAGATACCATCTCCCTACAGAAAGATCCATTTGGCATTGTATGTTCCACAGAAGCAATGGTAGTCTACTCGTGATGGCAGTGTTTCCATGCTGGTATTTTCCATCTTCTATGGAACTAACTGCCTACCAAGGGAACTCTGACCAAGTAAAGAACACAGGTGACTTCATAAGGGTCCCAGGATGAAGGGCTCTGACAGAGCTGGTCATTCTTTCTATTCACCCCCAACCAATATCCTTCATCCACAAGAGAAACTTCTGTAAGGAAACCTAAAATTACTTTTTCCTAAATATCATCAGCAGTTATATAAATATAGATGACAGGCAGATAAGCAGGCAGACAGGCAGACAGACAGACAGGGTTGGTGGATGGGTGGGTGGGTGGATGGATGGATGGATGGATGGATGGATGGATGGATGGATGGATGGATGGATGGATGGGCCAGCCACCAATGGCTCATACCTGTAATCCTAGTTATGCAGAAGACTGAAATGTAAGAATCACCATTCAAAGCCAGCTCTGGGAAGACAAATCCAAGAGACTTATCTCCAAATAACCAGCAAAAGGCCAGAAGCGGAAGTTTGACTCTAGTGGTAGAGCACCAGCTTTGAGTAAAAACACTAAGGGAGAATGTAAGGCCCAGAGTTCAAGCCTCAGTACTAGTAAAGATAGATAGATAGATAGATAGATAGACAGACAGACAGACAGACAGACAGACAGACAGACAGACAGACAGACAGATAGATAGATAGATAGATAGATAGATAGATAGATAGATAGATAGATAGATAGATAGATAGATATTGAACTACAATAACTCAAAAGTCATGATAAACATCAACATCAAAACTTTTCTGGCTACTGTTTCTCAAATAAGTCAAGTAAATTAGCATTTTTCTGAGTGAATTTTCTAGATATTTAAATCAAATAAAAATATTAAGTGAACTAATCATGTTCTACATTCATGAGGCTAAATGAGACTGGGAAAGAAATTAATCCACACTCAACACTGAGTTAACCCGGTTTGTAAGCCTCTGGGAACCACTTAACAGAAATTGCATAATCTTGCATTAATAGCAGATCGACTCAATACTCTCAGTTTGCTGACCTGGCATTTCGTTCTCACAGAGCAATTATTGGGAAAAGAAGTTCTGTTGGATAATAAAATTAACATTGGCACAGTATTTAGATTTGAAAAATCTGGTAAGAAGATGATTTCAGTGGTAGTAATAAAACACACACACACACACATACACACACACAAAACCTTCAGTGGTATAATAAAGCTTTATTCTTAAACCATCCTAACATATCTCATGATTATAGTTGACCCAACTATGCAGTTCAGTATTGATTACTGAATGAAATGTATATTTCCTATCCATCGCTCCCAAATTTGCATAGATTGAGGAGGTTTTTTTCTTTTAGATTTTTCTCTGTCCTAATGTCACAAAATATGCATCCTATAATAAAACTGAGATACCTCTCAGATAGTCCTTGCCACCCCTGATGTATATCATCTAAGTTGATAATTCTCCATGTTTAATTCAACAGTAAAAGACCATCCGCTTATAAGACTTACAAAATCACAATATAAGAAATCCGTTTCAGATCCTTTCTCAAGCTCCCAAGCATTGAGATTGCAGGTGGGTGCTGCCCGCCCCTGCCCCACTAGAAACTAGCTTTCTTGGTTCCCAAACCCGCTTTCCTCATTCTCCCATTTTCCCCACTGCAGTGCCGGTCTTGCCTGCCCCCCTCCACACAGACTCGCGTTATCTCTCAGAGATGAGAATCTGCGTTTGCTCAGCCACTACAGACAATGCCCTTCGGTTACGAAATGTTATTATGAAACTCTTCGGAAGACACGGCCTGTGCAGAACCTCCCCACACAGCCCTGTTCTCACCCTAGAACCACACAGCCTGTCTTGTCCTCTCCACACCTTGTCATGCTAGCTGCTTCGTTGGCCTGGGTTCCCTTCCCTCTCCCCAGGAATCAACTTCTGTCTTCCTCTGCTCAGCACCATCTCCCTGATGACCTCGGCCTCCATCGCTGCTACCTTGTACCCTGGAATCTCAGCTCCTCCAGAAATCAGCCCAGCTTGGCTGCTTTCCAGTCTTATCCCCAGTTCTTCAATCTACCCCTTGGGAGGAAGGCCTGGTACACGGGGAAGACATAATGGATGGTGTAGGTAGGCTTAAAAGAAATTAGAATGGAATGCAAACATGCAATTTAAATCTATCTTAGCTGGGCACTGGTGGCTCGGGAGGCTGAGAGCTAAGAATCATGGCTCAAAGCAAGTCTGGCTAGAAGAGTCTGCGAGACTCTTATCTCCAATTAAGCAGCAAAAGGCCAGAAGTGGAGGTGTAGAGGTAGTAGAGTGCCAGCCTTAAGGAAGAAAGCCATAGAAGAGCTTAAGGCTTTGCGTTTAAGCTCCAGTACCTGAATACACACACACACACACACACACACACACACACACACACACACACACACACACACTCTTTTCTTAATATGTTTGTTCACAGGTGGAGAAGACAGGCCTGATATGCCCTCAAGGTAAAGCCTCCACTCTAAATCATCCATCCCATACCTTCAACTAAAATGATGGGCTTTGAAGCCCCATAGTTCTATACTTCCATTCCTATCATTTCAAAAACAAACAATAACCCCAGTTAGATTGGCCAACATTGTGAATTTGAACAACAGCAAATGTTGGCAGGGATGTGGAGAAAAAGGAACCCTACTGCACTGTTGGCAATAAACTAATACAACCACTCTGGACAGCAGTCTGGAGGGTCCTCAAAATCTAAACATAGATCTTCCCTACAACCCGGCCATACCATTCCTGGGCATCTACCCAGAGCATCACAAGCCTGGATACCATAAAGACACTTGCACACCCATGCAAGTTCATTGCTGCACTATTCACAAGAGCCAAGTTGTGGAAACAGCCCAGATGTCCTACTGTAGATGAGTGGATCCTAAAAATGTGGTACCTATGCACAGTGGAATTTTACACAGCCATATCATTTGCCAGGAAATGGATGGATCTAGAAGAAATCATGGCCAGTGAGGTAAGCCAAGCTCAGAGAGACCAACAGCCCATGTTTTCTCTCATATGTGGAAGCCAGATCTAAAATACACTGGGACAAAATTAATTACACAGGACTCGGCATTCACACACAATGAGCCCAAAGGAGGATACTCGTAGGAGAGGAACACACAAGCGCAATGCCTTCGAGCATCTGATCATACGAAACAGAATTGATCCAAATGAATTCCAGAAAATGGAAATGAGGATTTTTTTTTCTTTTTTGATGTTTTTTTGTTTTTCTTTTTGTCTGATTTGTTTATCTATATGTCTTTGGGAAGGGAAGGAGGGGCACAGAAATGGAGGGACAAAGAGTGAACAAATGCAGCAGCGGTACTCAGGGTGAGTTTGGGAGGGAAAAACGGGGAGGGAGTGCAAGGGAAGGGGTCGTCTTGTTCTCTTTACCTGGCTTAGATAATAATAATAAATACAGTCCAAACCGGGCTCATACCTATAATCCTAGCTACTCAGGAGGATGAGTGAGATTTGAGAATCATAGTTCAAAGCCAGCCCAGGCAGAAAAGTGCATGAGATGATTATATTCAATAAACTACATGGCAAAAGCTATAAGTGGGTTGTGGCTCAAGTGGTAGAGCGCTAGCCTTGAGCACAAAGAAGCTCAGGGACAGTGCCCAGGCCCTGAGTTCAAGCCCCCGGACTGGCAACAAGTAAACAAAGAAATAAAAATAAAAGTCCAGATCCTACAGTCAGGAGTTAACATAATCCCAGAATCTTCCCCATCACCGTCTCCCACCAAGACAGCCTGTGAACACAACAGCCTGAGGCTGTGTGTTTTCCAACATCTGAGCTATCACTTCAAACACTGTTGGCTTGTACAGGACCAGGCGCAGTTTGTCTTGGCTCTTCAAGTCCTTCAGGGATGGAGATCAGACTCTAGACCACTATGTCCCTGAGTTCTTTTCATAACACAGGAGAAAAAGCAAGTGTTCAGGCTTTCCAGGGAACCTTCCACAGGAGAGCTCCAAACAGGCACCACACACATGCATGCGCCAATGCACATGCGCACATTTGCTTTTGTTCATTGACCCAATGGATGTCTTTTGAGACGTGGATGTTTCAGTTGGGGATGTGTTCATAGTCATCAGCATAGCACACAGCATGGCGTGCTGTCATGTGAAGCAGACAAGTCATGTCAAACAGAAATCTTGAACTAGACAGTGGGTTAAGTATAGCAAAGGGAAATTACAAAGCATGCTGAAATTGCCCAAGAGAGGAGGGAGACATGGGGTCAGAGACAATGTCCCTGAGAAAGTGACTCTAAATTTCTCTCTGAAGCACAAGTATTGATTAGGTGAAAGAGGAAATCATGTGACCAGGGAAAGCATCTCTGAAGACTCTGAATTGTTCCCAAGTACACCAGACAATGTAAGACACATTCAGGACAAATCCATCAATCCTATAAAACATAATTCCAATAATATATTCCTGTGATGGTGCATTAGTAAAATCACATTCAGACATGAAGAGCTGTATTTTTTTAAAGCCCTGGTCTGGATAGACTTGAAAGTTTAAAAAAAAAAAAAAGCATTTATCTTACATTTGAAAAAGCTCTCTCTTTCAACATTTTAACACTAGCCAAGGCCAAATTTATCTTAGGAACCATTTTCCTTTGATCACACAAGACTTGGTGGCACTTTGTCTTTGGCAAATAATAGACGGATGCTTGCATTTGCTTTAAACCTCCTGAAACTACTGGGAAAGAGCACTACCTATAAATGCACAGTGATAATTGATGGTCAAAAAGGCCAGTCAGGGTTTGAGCTCACTGAACAACTTTAGATGCAAGAAAAGAAAATAAGAGAGTTAAAAGTGGCTCTGAGCTTGGATTTCTCCTGAAGACTTTCCTTGTAGAGTGCACTGTGGTTTGTGAATGGCTACAGTGCCATGGTTTCCCCCATTCAGAATGCTTCTCTTCTAAGTAGCCCAAAGGTAACCATTACATTTTGTTAAAGTAGCAATTCAGCACTTGGTTAAATACATATGTAAAGATGACAAGTTCAAAAACCGAGTATTTCAGAAGTCTATCAAGTAAGAAAATGGATAAACTCTCCCTTTGTTGACCCGCCCCGGCCATCAGTCTCTCTAGCAGAAGTCTCCTATGCAAAATTGCCTTTCTATTTTGTGTCCTCGGTGAGCAACTTTTCCTTCTTATTCTGCCCTGTAGCTGCATCGAACCTGTACATATCCATGACTGCTTATGACATTCTCTTTTGCTCCTGGGAGAGACATTGTAATATTCTATTCACACATGTTCATAAAGCATGCAAAGACCTCTATCCATCTTATGTATAGCTTAGCTGCACTGATGTTTCCAAATATTAGGTTTAGTCCTGTCCATGGTTTGGGGAGAATCAAAAGTGACAATTATGATCAACAAAAAAACCCAGCATTTGTTCTTCCTGTCTTGGCAATTATGTGTATGTGCGACTATTCCAGAAGGTCTAGCTATATCAGATGATGGACAAGCCCTTTGATGATGTAAACCAGAACCTTTCCCCAACTACTTAGCCAGAATCTACTTACACTGGACTTGTAGCAGGAGTAAGGAAGCACTATTTACTGATAAGAAAAGCTTGAAGCTTTGTGGTGACATTTGCTCAATGGGGTTTGCCTTGTACCTTTTGAGCACTATGCACACAATCTATAAATATAACCGTGGACCTATGCCTTACATTTATTAGTACTATTGTTATGATTTGTACAACGAAGTTACAAAGCTATAAGTCAGGTCAAAAGGACATTGCATCTTGATTGATGTCATTCCCCCCCATTCCTGTCCTCAAGCTATATAGTTCCTTTGCCCACATACTGTACATTGACTCCAGTGACTAAATTTGCTTACCCTTCCTCCCTGAATTCCTGTGCCCCCCACTTTTCCCACCATACCTTACATTTAGGATCTCCTACATAATCTTTTTCTCCTTATCTGGCTGGCTAAAAATATATATGCCCAGAATCTACAGGTCCCCCCTTAAACATGCATCTATGTAAGCATAGTTACTTAAGTAAATATAGATTTCAACCACACTTATTATGATAATGAATTCCAATTTGGTTCTGGATTACCTAGTAATCACCTTGCTTCTTCCAGCCAGAGATTGATATCTGAACCTGACTCCTCATCCTTTCCTCTTGACCCTCCCAGGGAAGCCAAGAGATCACCTCTCTCTCTCTCTCTCTTTTGATCCCAAGTACCTATTCCAATATCTTGCTGAATTTCATGAGCATGCTCTTAACTTCAATGATTATAGGAGCTAGATATGTGGCTCTGTCCAGCATCTTAGACAGTGTGCTTCTGGGGGCAAGGATGGGGGTGGAGCTTATCTTACAATTGCTACAGTTGTTTACTTTGTGTTAACTTGCACCATTATGTAATGATCACGTGACTCTTCCCTCCCTCTGGAGGGCAAACAGTCATTGAGTTCACTTCTCCGTTCCAGGCCCAAACTCATGGAATGGCATCTGGCTCATTCAAGTCATTCAACACACATTTTTTTTAACACTATTTTGCTTAATTAAAATGATGAGTGATTTTATAATTAACATAATGCTATTTGAAGCAATTCTATTCAAAACTACACTACTTGGAGCATGAATGCATAATTTGAGGGGGAAAAAATCCATTAAGGTCCCTCTTTTGATTTTCATAGATACTGATTGCACCAAAGTATTATTTTAGGTATTTTGTATTTAGATACGTTATGATTTTTATTCACATGCTCCTCTATACTAACAAAAATCTAAGTGCGTGTACACACGCATGTGTGACTTCATACACATATACACACGTGCAGACATGTAAGTGAACTCTATTAATTTAAGTCAGTGACTCTCACCAGGAGTAACTTGCCTCTGACATTTGGCAATGTCTGGAGTTGTTTTCTATTGTCGGGGTCTGAGGACAGGAGCTAGCGACTTGTGGGTGCTGAGGTCAAGAATCCTGCAAATACCCTACAATGCAACAGGACAGTGTCCTGGATTCAAAACAATGATCTGTTTAATCAGACACAGCTATCTGACCCCAAATGCTAATACCATCAAGAGTTAGAAATTCTGCCTTTTTCATCCATGACCTTGAAACACTTATTAGTAGATATTAATTGTACAAAGTGATTTCACCCTGACGTTTCCACGCCTGCCTATAACATACTTTGTGCAAATTCACCCCCTCCCTCTCTTTCTTATCCCAACGTGCCCCTCCTTCGACAGTTCCAATGAGTTTCCTTATTTTATCTTTACGTCGTACTTCAATCGTAGTTCTGTGACCTTAATATTTAAATAAAGAAGTAGTACCAAACTTTTTTTTTTAGTTAACACATGTGACACATTTCATGACTCAGAACAAGTAGGTATGGGTTCTTTTTGTTGGGAACAAAATGCTGATCTTCATCAAACTCTTGTGACTCATATAAATTCCATGACATCTTTGACACTAGAGGTATGTGAAATGAGATGCTAGTAGCCACAGGAATCTCTGGATAAGATCCTCAGGCTGGGAATCCTGCTGTGTCCATAGCTCCATGACAGAGACGATGGGGAAGAATTGGTGCCCAGACCTGTAAGCCCAGCTGTTGGGAGACAGCAGAGGTGGACAAATGCCTATATCCCACAAGAAAGCCTGACTTCATAAGCCCATATTTACCATATGCCTATGTAGGGTTCAGCATTAGCAGTAAGTACATCTTCCTCCTGTATCCGGAACAGGAAATGTCAACGTGGAAACAGTAACTTCTACCCCCCAGGGGAGGTGATCATCATCCTCATGATACTCGACAAAGGAACAAAGCAAAGCTGCTCTATGCGTGTCTCCAGTAACAACTCTTTTAAAACAGATGTACCCACAATTCTTTAAAACCCAGTTCTTCTATTCCTTCGCAGCCTTGGAGAATTTAATAATTGATAGGTCTGCACATTGACCATAGAAATACTTTGTCATTGATGTTTCCATTAACTTTTACTTGGTTACAGTCAGCATGGGGTTCCCAGTGAGTATTATCATTTCTTCCACTCATTTATCAAGAATGCTTATTGACAGTTTACACGGGGAGAATCATACCCTCAGACATCAAGTGTACTAGAAAGGAACAATGAGAACATTGTATAAGATGCTTTGCGAAGGGGGAAAAGCTTGCGTGGCTATCTATATATTTCTCATCACTATTTCCTTTATGCTCTGGAACACTAGATGTATTTTTTTTTTTTATTCACTGTGAGCACCATTAAAGAAGCAAGACTTCAGGCTCCATCTGGTACCTCACTCTGGCCTTTTGATTAAGGCTTAATGACCAGGTTAGATAGAGGAAAGGAAGGACGATTTCCTCAAACCCACTTAAAGGGCTCATTTCTGTCTCCCTGCTCTGAATGAAACACTAGGAATGGCAAAAGGAAGTGAAGGAAGACAGTGGATTTTTTTTTTTTTTCAGTTCGATGTTTAGCCAAAATTCCGAACATTCACTGGATAGCCACTGCGCTTTGCTCTGGGGTTTCATAATCAATTCCACGGGGAGATAGATACAAGAAGGAACGTGTTTCATTCTGAGGAAAGAGATGATAACTATATAGCCAGTATAAATGATGAATGAGTGTCAAGTTACCCGGTGCCATGGGGAGGAGTTGGCATTTCCACTGGAATTGAACGAGAGAGGCCAGCAGAAACAGAAGGGGTGAGTCCTTACAACAGAAATCCAAATACAAGAGAGAAAGTTCTCCCCCCCACACACACACACACCTCTGTGCTAGGAATGGCAGGTCTGACTTCATGGACCCCTAGCAATGTAACACACACTACATATATAGTGGAGAGTTTCTGGTGCAGCCATGTGGCGAGAGATGGAATGAAACAGCTAGAACGGACTTGGATAGTTAACCCAATACACTGAACCTTCTATTCTTTTAGCAAGCTTATACATGAGCAGATGCACCTGTAGATTGGTTTTATTGCTATTGGTTTCATTCCTGGGTCCCCGGAGCGCACTCAGAGTCTCCCCCACTTCACGCGTGCACCCTTTGCTCTGAGCTATTCTCTGCTGTGGTCCCTTTTACAATCCATCGCCTTGGGCTTCAGAAAAGAGAAGGTTCGTTGATAGATAACTGAGGGGGAAAGTAAACGACCCCCTAAAACAGGACATGTCTTTTTCCTTAACATCTTAAAGGAAACAGGCAAAAGCTCAAGCAACTTGGTCCAGCTCTGTCGCAAAGGTAAAGCAAGAAGCACTCTTGGGGAGTTTCTTCAGAGACAAAGGCTGAGCTACACGCCTCTCCCCCAGCCCCCATGACCTGGGACAGTTTTCATCATGTTCACCCTTCCCCCACGCTGCCCTGGCATCTCCCTGTTTCACCCGAAGCCACTGTCTATTCTCCAATGATGGCTGTGAGGTACTGAAGGACAGTCTTCCCTTTGCCCTTCATTAGGGGATGAGGCGTCAGACCCAACATGGGACTCCTGGACTTCGGGCCTGGCTTTGGCAACCTGGGTTCAAGACGAGATGTCTGAACTTCGATGTCTATAGCTTACAGTGACACACTTCTCCATTTGTCACGTGTCAAGCTCTCGATGGGCACGTGTTTCCATTGGCCATCACGTTAGATGGCAAAGCTTCTAGAGTCTTCTGAGGAGCTAGAATAAGCTGAGTAATGTGGATGGGCAGTGTGTGTGTGTCCACTCTGGGTTCTTTCTGTAATAGGATATGCACCGGTCGGCTTGCAGTCAGGCGGATGGGTGATACACCGCTCCACTGTTCTCTGTGGAGGCAGTTCACTTGAGGAGATGAAGGCCTGACCATTCTTGCCATCTGTAGGAAAAAGCCCCAGGAAGAGACACTGGGTCTTCCTACTTAGCTACTTTTCCTGTTTGAGACAAGCAACACATGAATGAACTTTGGCTCAACAAAGGCTGATGGAATTCTGCCAGTAGGAAATGGAATTAAGCATAGAGAAGATGAAAGGTTGGTGTGAAATATTTAAACTCATGCATTTGTGCACTGCAGAATTTATATGTAAATTATATATATTTATATGTAAATAGAGATTTATATGCAACTGATGCTCTCTCTCTACATATATATATATACAGATATATATATATATAACCACTAATATTTGCAAAACAATGCCCCCAGCTTATCTAAACTTTAGACAGATTTCTTTTTGACCATAGGCCCTGGACTCTTATATCACCTAAGCATTTTCATTTTTTAAAAAATTGCAATTGTATTTTTTTTTTTTTGCTCTGCTCTTGGAAAGGTATATAAATCTTCTCCCAACCTCTAATCAGTTTTGTAACCAAGGAAAGTTCTTTTGTAAGGGCTAGGAACCCTCTCTTTGAAATGGAAACCTCTCCAAGGAGAGAACAGCCCCTCCCCCCCCCTCAGAGGGTGGGTAGGACTCTTAAATTTGAAGAGCACTGATTGGCAAAGACAGATAACTTGAACACACAGAAAAGAATCAGCAAACTCAGCAATAACCTGGCATGCTCAGCATGCCCCACTGATCCACCCCCATCTCTCTAAACACCCTCTACTTCCCTTCTACTACTCACCTCTGCCTTGAAAACCCTTCAGCCTTCACCTCAGTGGAAGCCATGTGGCTTTGGTAGCCTGCAGAACTTCCTTCCTTCCCTATTTAACTTTTCCAAGCTAGTGTGTGTCTTGATATGCTTTGTTAACATACAATTTTCCTTGTTCTGAAAAAAAATGTAGCAAAGAAAATAGAACCAAGTAATAAATAAAAGATAGAGGATTGAAAAGAAAAAGAAGCAGCCAGTCTCCCAAGGATTCACAGCCACAGTCCTAGCTACTTGGGAGGCTGAGAGGTGAGGATCAAGGTTCTGGGCCAGCCCAGGCAGAAAAGTTCATGAGATTATTTGTCAATCTATCACTGGGCACCACTATGAAGCTAAGAAGGGCAGGCGTGGCTCAAGTAGTAAACCTCCAGCCTCAAATGAATAAAAAAAGCTAAATGTGAGTCCTGAGTTCAAGTCCCATTTGACACACACACACACACGTGTGCAAACACACAGAGAGCAAGAGAATCTTAATCATATTATGATGCTGTCACCTTGTAGGTGGCTTCTTCATTCTGTTCATTTTCCCTACAAATTCACAAACCCATGGCTGTCCTTTCTACACGTGAACACTCCAGTCTACACTGTACAGGTTAACCTCTAGCCTCTCTAGTAAGTCCTGACTCTGATCAGGGCCCTTTGTCAGTTTTATCTTCTACTTCCGTTGTAATTGTCCAGGGAAGTTGTTGTTGTTGTTCAAGGCATTTCCTCAAATATGAACATCTAAAGTCGATTCCCAACGTATTTCAACTATACCATTCCTAAGACATAGAATAGTATTTCAGATAGATACATCATTAGCTGTGGAGTGTGGCATTTAGAAGTGTTTTATAGTCAAACATCTGATCAGAACATTTATGAGTAGTGTTCACATAAATCCTTTAGCAAATTATATCTATAAATGCAAATAAAAACATCTTGGAAGCATATTTCCTACCATTAATCATAAATATGTTGCTCTTCATGGTTACGAATTCAGCAAAGCAAGCAGAGTTTTATATAATGACAGATTTTTAAAACACTGTTAGGTAAAATATAAGGTATGTAAATGAAGATATTTAGCCTAGCCAAACAATAAAATCATTGAAGATAGCAACAGTATAAACAGACATCATTAGAAAGGAATCTTCTTTTTCCAAGGCACTGAGTAGAAACAAAAGATTATTCATATGAACCAACAACAAGACATATTTTTTTTCAAAATTAGCATTCTGTCGGGAGAGTTCTTATGGCTATCATACATGCTGTCATATTCAAACAGATACTCAAGTCAGTAACGCCGAGAATCTGCAGCCTGCTATGATGAACCAGGCCTATAATCACAGCGCAAGGGAGGCTGAGGTGGGGAAGATCGTATGAAGGACGCCAGCCGGAGTGAGATGGTAAAGCACTGTTTCCAAGGAGGAGGAGGAAGAGGGATCTTCAGGCCTGGAGTGTTCAAAATTATGGATAGGATGGGTTGTTTTTTTAAGTTTCCACAGTGCTTTCATGATTCTTCCCTCAAATGAGCTAAAAACTTGTTCAGCTTTGCCAACTACAGCCTAGAATTCTGCGAGTCACAAGAATAATGGGTAACCTAGCATTTGACGAAAGGAGATAGATACACATTCTCCAACCTCTCTCTCTCTCTCTCTCTCTCTCTCTTTCTCTCTCTCTCTCTCTCTCTCTCACACACACACACACACAGAGCACTTCTTTTCTGGAACTTACCTTTAGATTTTTTTTTTTTAATTTAGAAAACAAAAGAAGAAATAGTCAACGAAGAACCCAGGTTGTATTGTGTCTTTTCTTTCTCAGAGCACACATCTATTTTAATAATAAATTTTTTATTAAAATCATATGTGTGTAAATATATATATGGGGGGGGCAGTCGTGGGGCCTGAACTCTGGGCCTAGGAGCTGTCCCTCAGCTCTTCAGCTCAAGGCTAGCGCTCTACCACTTGAGCCATAGCACCACTTCTGGCTTTTTCTGCTTATGTGGTGCTGAGGAATAGAACCCAGGGCCTCATGCATGCAAGGCAAGCGCTCTACCACTGAGCCACCTTCCCAGCCTCGTATGTGTTTATTTTATGACCTCGATGAAATATGTTCCCCATGCTACGCTCACTTTTCCTGTTCCACGCTGGTGTTTCACTTAAGCAATCTTAGTTAAATGTGAAGCGATCACAAAAGGAAGAGGAGCCACCAAGTGAACTTGTCCTTAATTAAGCTAGCATTTCTGAAATAGTCCAGCCATTCATGCAAACTCATCAAAAGAGGCAAGTACCTAGTTACAAGACCCAGGGATGCTTCTGCGTTTGTTTGGTTTTGTGGTACTGGGGTGCAGAACTAAGGGCCTAGTGCTTATTAAGCAACTGCTCTACCACTTCAACTATGCTCCCAGACCTTCTAGTGCTTTAGTTAGTTGTTTGTTTGTTTCAGATTATGTTTCCTACTTTTTTTCCCAGGGCCAGCTTCACACTGCAGCAAAGTTCTTCTACCTCTACTTCTGCATAGCTGGGATTATAGAAACTCACCACAACACCTATTTGTTTGTGGAGATGGGGTCTCACTAACTTTTGTTTAACTTGGGCTGGCTTTAAACCCTGATCTTCTTTATCTTCACTTCCCAAGAAACTAAGATTACAGACACCATGCCCACCTTTAAATATGAAGTGACACCATCTTAAGTATACAGAATTCATCTATTTGAGAAATAAAGACTGAAGGGAAATGTAAAGGACAAAAAAAAAAAAAAAATAACCAATATGGTAGAGGGGATCTTATTGGTGTTTGGAGATAAATCCATTTCCCTAAACTGACCTCACATTTCCCCTAGGATGAGGTGGGGCTGGGTTGTTTTGGTTTATTTTGCTCTTTCCTTTCTTTGAATGTTTAACACTCCAATGATTGAAGTGTCTTCCAAAGTAAGAATTGCCTAAAGGAAGGTATCTGGGGACAGCAGCTCTTGATTATTTGCACTTGCTGGTTCACTGTCTTGTTGCATTCTTTTCCAAAAAATAGTGAAATTATTACAAAGCATAGATTGGTCTATGAAAAGCAGAGAGACCCAAGTGAATGTTCAGAGCGACTGCATTATTGACTTAATGGCCTGTCTTAATGAGCTGTGTAACCACCCTCTGCTAGGAACGCTGCTAGTTTACCTAATTTCACATTGTTTTCTCCTTTAAATGCTTCAAACATTGAAGTCATGGAGTAATTTGAATCCTTATTGATTGCGATCTCCTAGCGCTCTCTCCCAAGTCTAGCTTGAAGCTTATCTGAAATGTGTTTATTTCATTATGTTTAAGTAACAAAATAAAGGTAGCCACTAAAGATAAGATGTATTTCATTTCTCCTTTGGTTACATATATACACATATATTTATATACACATATATTTGTATACATATCATAGGTATAACATATATATTATATACACATATACATATAATAACTATAATTATGCTATATACATATAAATAAGTTGTATATATAAGCTACATATATAACTTGTTTATATTTATAGCATTTTTATATATAATATGTATATACTTAAATATTATGCATAAAATAATGCTCATTCAAATATTATATAAATAACATATCTTAAATATATACTACATAATAAACATTAAAAATATATTTGCCCTGTGCCATATATACACATACATTCACACATGTATATATACATATATATGTGTATAAATGCATATATGCACATATATGTATATGACCATATGTGCGTATGTGTGTGTATATGTGTATATGTATATATGTATATGTGTGTATACACACACATATATGAGGGGTTGGTCAGATGCATTTTTTCCTAATTGTCCAATCTATTTTTAAAGCTTTACCTAAGACCCATATTTCACATTTATTTCCCAATGGGAAGAATACTTCCACAGAGATGAACTCCAGTTGGACCCAATATCCAGCTTGAGACATTCTCAGCATTAATCACACCTGTATCCCTTTAAAAAAAATTTAAACTTGTTCAACATCTGCCTAGACTACAATGCCTGATGACACCCTGAATTAAATAAATTATAATGACAACTGAATTGATCCCACCTCAACCCCCTCCATTCCAAGTCGATTTTCAGTGATTTTGTTCATCCTGCAAGATGCTAGTTTGGGGCTCTTGATGGGACTGATATGTGATGGGACTAATACCCGTCCTTGCAAGTACACAACAACTTTTAAAGACATCCATGTTTCTTGGACTTGATAGAAGTGTGAAGCTATTTTAATACGAAAGTGTTAAAACATACACGTGCTTACACTTCATCAAGTAGTGGGTGAAACCCTTGTTTCCACAGGATTGAGTGTAATAATATGTTTACAGCCATTGGTAGATATCAAATACTTAAGTCTAAGCTCTTAATAAACCCTCCTCTAAATCTAAATATATTTTAGATTTAAAATTGCTAGGAGAGTAGATCTCAAGTGATCTCCAATGGAGAGAATATTATTTATATGTAGAGATGGTAAAACTAAAGTACAGAGAAACAGCACCTTACCCAGTGTCATGCTCTTATATATAAAGTCCAGGGATTCTAATTCCATCGTGCCCCTGCCTAGTCCATCAAGGCTGGGCTGCCGGGAGGCCGTTGAAATTGCATCTCCCTCATCAAGTAACCTGACTTCAACAGTCCTTTTGTTTCTTTCCAGAAATTGCTAATGAATTTCGCCACTGCATTATTCCATTTTTACCACTGCAATGAAATTTCACCCTTGCGTTATTGTTCCCATCAGTCATGGATGTTATAAATTGTGTCTCAGACTCCCTTGGACAGAATTCCTTTGCATTTCTGAACCAACACAGCACTTCGTCCAAAGCTATCTGGGTTTTGGCACTTAGTCGTCTGAGTCCACGGTTCCAGCAACCAGCCAGCTTCAGAAAACAGAATCAGAGAGCAATCAATGGAAATCTAGTGAGTACTTAACCTATCCAAACACAATATGTATGTTCCGCATACTTTAGAAGAAGTACACACACACACACACAAACATCTTGTTTGGGGATTTTTTTAAGTGTGTGAGAGCAAAGGTGCATCATGGGAACATGAATCTAGAATCCGATGTGCTGGAAATGCATCACGTGTAGGGATCTAGTTCTGACATGACTGCCGCCATCTTGGGCATTGGCACCATTGAGCCTGCAGGACTATCCTGACATGTGCACATTCCCAAACCCAACAGAGTTGTTAAAATACTCAACCAAGTATGCCGGGTGAGCCAGTGATGTCTGAATTGTTTCTTAACTGATAAGTTACTAGCTTTGGAAAAGGCCCAGTGCCTTCCTGCTGAACATGGCCTATCTTGATAGTCTAGCTCTAAGCCCCACCTCTTCCTACCTTGAGGCTAAGGGAACTCACTTTTCCTGAAGTCACCCAAGACATGCTTTTGTTTCTTAAGTTCCAGATAAATTGTACTTTGTGCACCCCTGAGTCTGGGCCTGGCTCTCATGACACTGTCTATCATTGCCTGTTGGTTCCCATATATGGTGGCCTGATTTTTCCAGCACATTAGGTAAGAGAGTGTTCTTAATTAACTATGAGTAGAAATGTAGCATTCCTGTTACACTTCTGAATGACCTTTTGGGGGAACATACGCTATTATTAAAACTTACATGTCGATGATGTCTAATTAAGAGAAATCTGAAGTCCCAGATTCTGTTTCCTGGTCATTACTTAACAGTCTCTTCCTACCACAAAATTTCCAGCCTGTTTGGGTTTTTTGTTATGGGTTGTTGTTCTTTTTTTTTCTACAAACCTTGGAAGTATTTCAAGAACTGCTTTTGGTAGTAATTCAATGCTTTCCTGGCTGATATTGATTGAAATAATACACTTCAGAAAAGCATGAAAATTTAAAGAACTATTTTAAACTTCAAAACTGTTTCCATTTGATTTCAGTCTGACAGTTGAAAGTAGCTCTTATATTAAAGAATTCTTTCAGCTACCATAACTAATTTTATAAAAAGGAAGCATTTTCTTATGCAGTATTTTATACTTGGCATAAGTAAAAAGAAGACAGAGATAGTATATTCTAAATAAAAGGTCAGCTTATAAGATATAAGGTTAATGTTTAGACGATCTACATTAGTCCTGATTTTAATAAAAGGAAAAATTAATCTTGCTTATTATTTGCCAGGCACTGCTGGCTCTTGCCTGTAATTGTAGCTACTAGAGACTGAGATGTGAGATTCTCAGATTGAAGCCAGAAGGTTGAGATCTGAGGAGCACAATTCAAAGCCAGACTGGGCAGAAAAGTTTGTGAGATTTTTATCTCCATTTAACCAGCCAAAAGCCAAAAGTAGATTTGTGGCTCAAGTAGTAGAGTACCAGCTTTGAGTGAAAAAGCTAAGGGATATCCTGGAACCCTGAGTTCAAGTCCCATAACCGAGTGTATGTGTGCGTGCATACACACACACACACACACACACACACACACACACACACACACACAAACTGTACATATGATTAATCTTGATAGGTTACAACAAGAATATTCACAATTGCTTTCTTCTCATATGAAAAGGTTTAAATTGTTGAACATATCACTGATATTTGATAGCTCTGATGTTTTCTCATAACTTGCTTTTTTTCTACTTATAGCAATTAAAACCTCAATATCTGGGATTTTCTCTCCCCTATCACATTCTCCTTAATATACGTCTCCAGATTCAAAACTGATAGCCCCAAATTGAGAAACACTGCTATTGGTCTAAAGTCCCCATCTTTATTGTCAAACAATCATGTTCTACTTACTCTTGCAATCATCATCCCTTATTCCTTCCTTCCTTCATTTATTCAGAAAATACCAATTAAGCATGTTCCAGTCTCTGAAGTTGAGGCTAGGGATGGAAAGACAAAAATAACTTCTTGGCAAAAGGAGGCTCATCACCTAGTTGATGAGGTAGTTAAATGAGATTGATCAGCAGTAAGTGTTGATCCTCGGCTCTACTGTATGTGAAGTCTGGTAATTCTTTGTTCAGAGGCGGTTCAGCACAATGTAGATTTGCTAGCAGCATCCCTCACCTCTTTCCATTAGAATGCCAGTAGCAACAGCCCAGATGTGACAACCAAAATGTTTCTCGACATCTTGTCTCCTTTGGAGTCAAATCTCCCCAGGCTGAAAACTCTTATAAACCCATGTGCCAGATTCAGTAATAACACACAGCCTAGAGTTGAAGACAAGAAAAGATTGGAGCAGCCTGTCTAGAAAAGATGGGAATTTGAGCTAAATCTTCAAGGACATGCAGCAATTAACCAGCTTTGTATTGTTTCTGGAAAATGTCAGATGAGAGAAATGGACACCAAAATGAGATTCTGCATCAGTCATTTGCAGTTATTATAAGGGACTTAGAAAACATGAGGACTTTCAAGTTTAAATTTTCTTTTTCAAAAATAATGGGAGGAAGCGATGCCAAAGTTGTAGGCAAGTGTCAGCTCATGGAACAGTACCAGAGAACCGTAGTGTGCCAGAGCAATCCGACTCTATATTAAAAAAAACTGGACAGCTGCTGTAGTGTGTCAGGGAGAATTGGATTTTGAATAGATGGTTTTTGTAACTCTGTTAGAGAATAAGATCTAAAGACTAGGAATCGTGCCTATGCGCCACGCACTGTGTGATTCCCTCTTTCTAAATCTAACCCACATAAGAGTGATCATTACTATGTCAAGAAATACTTCATGGGTAAATCTATTACTATACCTAGTATTTTTAACATCACTAAATGTTCCTCCAGGAATGTTGGAACTGGGAAGAATTCCTGTGAAGAATGCTGGAGGTAAGCAGATGGTTAGGATATATTGAATTATTCCAAATTTCAGAATTGGAAGGTAGGTAAGAATGACGCTAAGAGCCAGAGATACCAAATGACATCCTTCCCTCTAGTTAATGTCAAAACTCATGTTAGATCCCTCCCAATTCATAATCTAGTGCTCTTTTTAATGCCAGCCTGTCTCTCCTGCATCATAGTTTCACTCTGCTGAACTCCAAATTCTTCATTTTTAAGTGAACATCAATATCTACCTTGTCTTCCTTACTTAAGTTCTCTGGTGAGCAAATGAGGTAATGTCTGCAAGCCGCTTAGGCAACATAAATGATCGTTAAGGTCCATGGTTAAAATGCTCATGGAAATATATGTTCTGTCCCAGCTTGGCGGATATTTATATTATATCAATTCCTTCTTAAAAACAGTCCTGGTGTTTCTGCATAAATTAGTTATTGATTGGGTTTCAGTGGAACTAGGTGGATTTAGATTTGATCAAAGAAAACACAAGGAATATATTCACTGAATACATTTTTAAAAACAAAAACAAAAATCAGATTCCTCAGGCATTTGGATTCTTTTTTTTTACTTTCATTGTCCAAAACAAGGGCACAGACCTGAAAGGAAGAAATGCTACTTATCTTAAAGGTTTTGTAAAATGCTTGAAAATACAGTTATCGCTATCCTTAACAACAATGAATTCGCTGACACTTGTGAAGTTTCAAAAGAATCTATAGACACGGATAGATATTACACCAGAATTTTCCATGCTGTTATATACACAGATAGGCAGAGGAGAATTCCAGTGGGATGACTCCTTTGAACAACTAACTTACAGTCTAAAAAAAGGATTGCCAGCCAGTACTGGTGGCTCATGCCTGTAATTCTAGCTACTCAGGAGGCTGAGATCTGAGGATCATGGTTCAAAGCCAGCCCAGGCAGGAAAGTACATGAGACTCTTATCTCCAATAAACCACCAGAAAACCGGAAATGGTGCTGTGGCTCAAGCGGTAGAGCACTCGCCTTGAGCTGAAGAGTGCAAGGACAGCACCCAAGTCCAGAGTTCAAGCCCCACAACAGACCAAAAAATTAAAAAAAGATTACCATGAAGTTGGAACTGGGGTGAGGGGTAGTATACCAATGAAGACAAGAAGAGGGGAAGAATGCATTCTTAATATCTGTGTGTGCACATGCACGCACATATGTACGCACGCACACACACACACACACACACACACACACACACACACACCAGTCCTGGTCCCTAAACTTTTGTGCTCAAGGCTAGTGCTCTACCACTTTGGGCCACAGCACCATTTAGGGCTTTGGAGTGGTGAACTGGAGATAAATACCCCACTGAACTTACTGCTTTGACTGGCTTTGAACCACATACTCAGATCTCAGCCTCCTGAGTAGCTAGGATTACAGGTGTGAGTTACTGATGCCCAACTTTCAGTCACAATACTTAATGTATATATGTAAAGATGGAGCTAGGAAAGTGGAAAGGATGGGTGGAGTTGGGAGAGGTGGGGGAAATAATGGAAGGGTGACATTGATCAAGATGCGTTACACTGGTAAGCTGACGTGTTGAATTGAAACTCCTTTGTACAGCTACTTCAAGATAACTTCAAAATAGTGAAACAAAAAACTTTCCATGCTACTATTGTAAGTAGGGATTGTGTCCTTTGCTTGTGGAGACTTCATGTCTATTATTTAGATAAAAGGCTCTTGTCCAGCCCGTGACCAGTGATGCCCTCTTCCATTTCATTCTTTTCTTGACAGTTCATTTCAAGTCCCCAATTTATAAAGGAACTTTTGGATCACATTTCAGTGTCACAGGCTGGATAAACTCACACTCATCATGTTGTCATTTGCGATTTTAATAAGAAACTTGTCTAAGGCCTTCACCTCAAGAACATCTAGTTTCAAATAATTCTAGGGATTTTTTTTCTTTTGATTCTGTTGACAAGTTTCTGAGATCCTTGAGTTTGTTGAATGTTACTCTATATGGTTTACACAATGCTATAAAAGAAGCAAGATCCTTCTACAGAATAAATTAGTTTTGCTTCTCATCCCTTCCTGACCGCTGCTGTACAATCAATTCTAAGATTCTCAATATCAAAAGTATTTATTTTAGCAAATGAAAAAAAAAAGGCCTGTTGTTCCTGAGAAGTTCAATTGTTTATGTTACGGAGCCCTGATGCCAACCTCTCCTACTGACTTAGTAAATATTCTTTCCCTTTGTCTTTCACCTTTCCTTTTGCCTGGAATCCTAAATTCCTTTTTATCTCTCAGGCTGGAAGCCAGATTTTTACACATCCGAGCTTCCAATTACATGCAGACTTATGAGCCCAGAGTCTCCGTGGGCATGGGTGTGAAACTATATCCATCTATGTATTTCTTCTGGTATTTTTGTTATTAAAATGTATTAGCTTCACTTTGTGTTCAGGCATTCATTTACATAAGAGGAAAATATAAAATGCCAAGTAGGCATTGCCAACATTTCGTGAAAGTGGAAATTTGTTTCAATAGAAACATACATAGAATATCTAATTTTAAGAGAGGGAAAAAACCAACTTTCTTTGGAACGCTACAACAGGAAATTGTTAAAGCTCTCTATTCTCCTGGAAATCAATGATTTCGTGTGGAATGTAATCCTACTAGGTTTTAATTAAATATCATATTCTGTACACAGTAAATTACTATTTTGATCCATTATGGTAAATAATTTGGGGGAGATTTTAATAGTCTATTAAGAGCTTTCTTTCTTTTTCTTTTCTTTGTATTTTTTTTGCTAGATACTAACTATATTAATAATGTCTTGGGAGGGGGTATTATGTGCTTTGTTTCTTTACTTTCCTGTGTTTCCTTCCTGCATTTCCTGCATATATTTCTCACACCTTGGTCACTATGGAGGAGAGTGCTTTGTACCAAGACTAGTCAATTGCTAGAGACAGTAAACAATTCAGCAATACTCCTCTGTTCAAACTAACCAGCGCGCATATCCCAAGAAAGTCCATCAAGCACTCCAGGGCTCACACAGTTTGGCCTTCCTTCCTGAGAACCAGATACCACACAATGAGGGGCCACCCTCACACGGGAGGCGGATGCTCTTCAAATCAGCCAATCACAGGCTTTGCCCTGCCTCAGCTCTCCATTCCCGTAGAAGTCACAATGAAGACTGTGGCTCACTTTTACTTTACTCCTCTGTCTCCCCGCTGGCCTGACCCTTCCCCATGTGGCCAGAAACGGTGAAACCCAGGGGATGTGGTGGCCCCTAACCTTGGGAACTAGCTATCCAATAGTCACATCTCCACATCGCCCAAGGGTACTTTGAAAATGTGCTTGGCTTGGAGACTTATTCGAGATGAAATCAATAGGCCAGAGAAAGGGTTTTCCTAGAGAAGAGGTAGGAATCGAAAGTCACAGAAGATGATAGAACTTTGATTGGGGGGGGGGGGGGTTGACAAACAGACAGATGACAGATTGAGATTTGACGATGCCACAGCTTCACTTCGAGCTTTTAGGTGGTTAATTGGAAATCAGAATCTCACAGACATTTCTGTCCAGGCTGGCTTGGAACCTCCCTCCTCAGATCTCAGCCTCCCAAGTAGCTAGGATTACACCGGCATCCAGCATGAAAATGAGTATTCTGAAACAATAAATTCTTGGCTTAGGCGCTTTGCAGAACTTCCTATCTTTAATGTGTAAATTTTTAACAATCTAAAAGTCTGGATCCAGACTTTCCTGTGGGTCAGCTCTGTCTGTTCTAGCATGAGAATGCATGCTACCTTATGGTGTCTCTGAGCTACATCTAGCAGATGACCTTTACCTTGGGGTAGCCGCTACTATTGCTTTACAATAAATCCATGTCAGGAGATATATCATGGGAGCACAAAGAATTGAGTCTTATCTTTAGAACATGTGAATAATCCAATTTCTTTTGCTTAACTACGGCTGTCTTCCTTTGTTTTGTTCTCATGAATGAATGCTTGATTAGAGAAAAATAAAATGATTAATTTATACATGTGTCCTTTCAATCAAAGGCAGAACTATTGCCAAAGCTATATTATCTTCCCTTATTAACTTATACAATAATAATTTCTCCAGTCACTATTTAATTCTCAAGGTGAGAAAGCGGCAAACCTTACTGGGCATTGCTTGGCTATAATATTGTTTTTGCTTTCTTGGATCTGTGTCTAAACAGTGCCATTAAAAATAAGAGGCCCTATTTACACACACACACACACACACACACACATCTCTCTTTAGCAGCCAATATTACAGCAATCTGCTGGGTGCCCCTTTTTGTCAATTGATTTCTAAGATGAGTCTGCTAAGAGAAATTTGCAAAAGCATAATAGAACATCACAAGGGTATGTGATTGACAAGAAAGGATGAATTCACACGGGGGTAGGGAAGATGTCTTTTCATCTCTTTAAAGCTATACTAGTGGACCTATCCATTCAGCTTCCCGAGTAGCTGGGATTATTACTTGTTTAGGAATAACAAGAATAACAAGAAACCCTCTCTTGGAAAATGATAGCCATTTCATGAGATGGAAAACAGTAAACATACAAGGCATTTTGAGTTTGTTTTATGTACATCAACACATAATACCTACCATAATTCTATGTGCACTTGTGTGTTTGTGTGTGTTAAATTTATCTACAAGTGACTTCAATAAGCTTTGCCGGTGACTCACATTTTCACATTATTGACATTGAGTATGTTAGACTTACTTTCCAGCACTCTGGTAGAAACAAGTAGGCTACTCAGCGTTACTGCATAGCTGATTGTCTTATTTGGGATCTATGTCTTTCTTTTTCTGGCATTGTACATAGGAATCAATTTCAGATCCCAGAAGAAGTAGGAGTAAAACTTTTTTTGTTTTGCAGACATTCGAGCTCTGTGCTAATACTCCTAGCATTCTCAGCCAGCCAGTGGCTCCACACGGGACTCTCAACAAATTGGGCCCAGCGCGAGGACATAGCCCAGAAACCAAGTGCAAAGCTAATGACAGAGGGGTGGTGAAATAACATAATCAATGGAGCACTATTGAGAAGATGGAAGAACTCGGACAGACTGAGCCATCTATGACGTACTGATGTGAGTTTCCGGACATATAAGCAAGTAAGAGAAGTGGCAGGCAAAACACATTCATAATTAATCAGACTTGATCAAATTGGGCCTGCTAGATTACCATCCCAGTTCTGGGTTCATAAGGAGGCTCCAATAAATTTGTCATTATTAATGGACTTGACAGATATCTGCAGCTTGCACAATGTACATTTTTCTCAGAAGCCCATGGAACTTTCTCCAAAAGAGATCACATTTTAGGATATCCAGCAGGTCTCGGCAAATACAAGAAAATTGAAACAATTCCCTGTATTCTAACAGACCATAATGGAATAAAACTAGAATGCAACAGCAAAAGTGACTACAGAAATATTCGAACACATGGAGACTGAAGAACATGTTGAATGATGGATGGATCGCTGAAGAAATAAGGATGGAAATCCAAAGGTTCCTGGCATCTAAATCTCATGAAAATGAGAACAGCAGCTGCAAGACCTTCAGGACACAGCAAAGACAGTGCTACGAGAAAAGTTTACAGCTCTGAGGGCCTATATTAAAGAGAAAGTGAGAGAGAGAGAGAGAAAGAGAGAGAGAGAGAAAGGGAGAGAGAGATCAAATAAATAGCCTAATGATGCACCTCTTGCTCCTAGAATAACAAGAATTGGCCAAATCCAAAATTTGCAGATGGAAAGAAATAAAGATTAAAGTAGGAATTAATGAAATGCTTACAAAAACCACACACACATCAACAAACAAAATGAAGAATTGGTTCTTTGAAAAGATAAATAAGATTGATAAGCTCTTCACCAATCAACTAAAAGGAGAAAGAACCAAATAAATAAAATTAGTGATGAAAACCTATATGCAAATGGGCTGGAAAATCCAGAAGAAGCGAATGCATTTCTAGATGCGCTTGACCTACCAAAATTGAACCAAGAATATACAAACTGCTTAAATAGGCCTGTCACAAGCAGCGAGATTGAAGCAGAAACAGAGTCTCTCGGGAATGAAAACTCAGGACTAAACAGACTCACTACTGCTTTCTACCAGATCGGTCCAGAACTAACACAGCAATCAATACTACTCAACTTTTTCCATGAAATAGAAACGGAAGCAACCTGATCAAACTCATTCGAGGAAGCCAGTGTTAACACTTATTTCAAAACCTAAACAGGGACAGAATAGAGAGGAGGGGGAGAGGGGCAGGGAGAAAGGAAAAAGGGAAGGTCATAGGTCAATCTCTTTGCTGAGCATAGATGCAAAATGCTCACTAAAATAACTGCCCATGAATTCAACAACATGAAAAAGACTGTAGGCCATGATCAAATTTGTCAAAATAACTTTGTGCACACGTGTGGAAAGGGAGCAATGAACGTGTTGAGATGAATTTGGGAAAGGGAATGTGGGGGTCTGAGCCTGATTAAGGTACATTATACACACCTATGGACATGTCAGAACGAAACTTCCCAGTACGACTCACTGATGCTAATGAAAACATGGAGAGATTTAAAAAAGAAAAAAGAAGAACAAAAATGAAATTTGTTATCATGGTCATTGCTTCAGGCCACAATTCAATTCCTACCGTGAGCTGATTTCTGCCCATTGGGCGCGGAGACTTGGTTTCTATTGTGGGATTGCTCCTAGTTGGGTGGGGGGCGGGGGTGATCTGTTCTGGAATTCAAGGTGGTTGTAGGTGAAGGGAAATAACTCACTTAGGACAACAACGGCTTCTCGATGCTTCTCTAGGGGATCTGGACCAGGATGCTGGAAAACCTCACAGCCCAACATGTCTCCTCGCCAGGTTATCATCTTGGTCCTGCCTTCCATGCTGAAGGGCGATGAGGCAGGCGGAGTAGATTTAGGGGTAGATAACTTTGGTTATTCCTCATGATTCACACGCCTCTGTGCAGAGTGGAGCAAGAACGCGACCCCAAGTTTGAAGACGAAGAAGACAGATGCAAAGAGAAGGGAGAAATGACAAAGCTTTTATCTACCCATCAGGCATCTGGAGGTTCAAATAAAGAGGCGATGCTGTTCAGTGAAAGCAGCTGTAAGTCCTTCTACACTAACGATGCCCACACATGCTTTGCTTGATAATCAGACTGCTTCTTTAATCTTTGAATGCTACTTAGTTTTTTGATAGTTTTGAACAGAAGACAATCAGATAAAAACAAAGAAGCCATTGCAGTCATGTGATAAAGAATCAGAAGGGTCTATTTACGTAAGGGGGGCGGGGACGATATTTACCTTCCATGCACACATGCTCTGTGAAATCAGAAAATGTATGTTTGGTTCTGCCACCTAGTACATATCTTCTTTATCTGAACTTCTGGAATAATGGAGAATACAGGCCAGCTGTGGGGGCTCACGCCTTTCAGCCTAGCTACTTGAGAGGCTGAAATTGGGAGGATCACCTTTTGAGGCCAGCCTGGGCAAAAATGTCACAAGACTCCATCTCACCCAAGAGAAGCTTGGCATAAAGACCCATGCCTCCTTGGCTATGTAGGGAGTATACGTAGGATTGCAGTCTAGGCCCAAATAGAAATGTCCATTCCTATCCCCAAAATAACTAAACAAAAAGCGTTTGGGAAATGCCTCTAGGGGTAAAGCACAGGTGCAGGGCCCTGAGTTCAAGCCCTAGTGCCCTCCCATACACACACACACACACACACACACACACATACACACACACACACACACACACACACGAGAATCTACTGCAATGAAAATATATCACAATGAATCACCAGAGGATGAAATTGTCAGATGCCATTTTTACTTCCTGAGTGCTTTCTAGCCACTGTATGTTGTGGATTATAAAGGCACTCAGGCCATTTTATGATCTGTAACAAAACGAAATGACGGCTCTGGCCGCCAACCAGGTACAAATAACTCCGATGAGATGAGCAAGGACAGATTTCTGGGTTTCGAGCTGTTAATCACTTCGCGTCCAAACGGACACGACAAATCTATTAATTATTGCTTCCATTTGGGATGCCCACATAAATCATTTCATTAATCCAAAAAGGTTATGAAAGCCTGGTTCTCATGTATCTTACATTAAAGAAATAGTATGGGGAGGGGAATTTATTTTGGATGTTACTGACATCTACCCTCAGGGGGCTCAAAATTTACCCAGAAAACGTATTTGAGACCAAAGAGCCATTTGGGGTTTTTGGTTTTGTTTTGTTGTTGCTTTTCCTTCTGTATCTTTAAGTAGTTGTACCCAGCATCTTGTCCATTTATAAGCACAATGCATCTTGTTTAATGTCACCACTTTCTTCATCTCCCTCTCCCCCAAAGCGCCATTCCTGACGGCCCTCCAGGCCACATCGTTCATCTCCAAATTGCTCTCGGATGGCATGATTAACATGAGATTCAGAAAAAAAGGGAGCGAACACTCCATCCAAAGCCATCACTGTGCGGGAGGGGCGAAGAATCTTGGCTCTGAATCTACTTTGTGTCTCAACCTAGCACAGAAAAACCACTCACCGTTTGATTTCGAGTTTGGGCCTGGTGGGATTTTTCCCTCTGCCTGGTGAAAGGCTCTGGTGAGTTCCTGGGGCTTCTATGATGAGGGACACATCTCCCCATCTCCCCCCACCTCGCCCAGGAACAAAGAGAGCAAATTGAGAACCTAACAAGACTTGCCACCGCACACAATCGAGTTCTCCTCCCTGGTGTAACAAAATGGAAAGAGCATTGAAAGAGGGAGAGGTTTAGAGACGAAAGCACTTTGCATCCAGGCAAATTGTGTTTTCTTTTCATAGGAGTCTCCAGAGCCTGTTTCTTACAAACGCAGGAACCGAGGCTCACCGTGCATTGTTGCTGAGCCTCTGCGGCTGAGTTTGAATACAAAATGTTCTGACCACTTCCACAGGCCATCAATTCTCTTTCTGAGCTCTCTTGGGCTTAAGGACGGAGAGGCTGACTGCAAGCCAAGTATGAGGGAGGCCGCCTAGCTTCTCAGCCCCCTAGGTAACCACCCTCCCTACTCTGAAACCTGAGCTGTTTCCATTCCCACCAGCCTTTACATGGCAAGCTACGCTCTGCTTGTTGTTTATGTGTCACAGGAAGAGTCCATAGAGACAGAGGATTAGAAAAATACGTAGGCCAGCCCAGTATGGTGGCACATACCTATCATCCCAGCTACTTATGAGGTAACAATTGGGAGGATTGTAGTTCAATGCTAGCCTAGACACAAAGTTAGTGAGACTTCATTCTCAACTAATAAAGTGAGTGTGGTGTGGGTCAACATTAATGATCCTAACTACGTGACAGGCAGAGGAAGAAGAATCCCAGTCTTAAGGTCATTCACCCCTGGGGGAATGTCCCACCCCCCCAAAAAAATTAACTAAAAGCAATAAAAGTACTCAACTTGGACAGCAAGTACAAGGCTCTGAGTTCAAACCTGAGTGCCACCAAGAATGATAATAAAGAAAGCACCCAATGCCAGCGAGACAAAAGTCGATTTCCCCCCAAGCAGTACTCTGCAATAAAGGAAGCAATCTAAGAACGCAGCGTGGAAGTCGCATCTGGGGTCCCCATGAGGCCCCAAGGGAAGGAAACATCTCCCCTGGCCTTGTGGATGCCAGCTCTGTGCCCCAGGCACACAGCCCTGCCCACTCTGCAAGCTGCCTGTGTCCCTGCCCGCTGCTATAACAGAATGATCAGGTCATGACAAACATCAGACATTCACGCTGCAGGGTGGTGGGCGAAGTGGGGTACTAATCCCTTCTTAATGCAGTGGTACTGGGGATTAAGTGTGGAGGGGGGAGGAGACATATAAACATTCAAACCATTGCATACGTCTGAAGTCAGGAAAGCCTCAGAAGAACCAATGGGTTTCAACTCTTTTTTTAGCTCTCATTTTATAAGCGAGGAGATCCAGGAACACAGTGCTAAGTCATTTGCCTACAGGCCACACAGCTGGTGAACAGTGGGACCAAGTCCCCAAATTCAGCCTCTGCCCTGCCCTCTCTCTAACTTCTGCAGTAGGAGACAAGCTTTTGCCGTCACCGTGCAAGAAACAGGGAGTCCTCTTTTTATCTACAAGCAGTTTAGAGAGAGACTAGCCAGGAAGGTTCTCTGACGTGGAAGTCCCAGTGAAATAGGCCAGGACCAAGCAAGATAAGTAGAACTCCTGAGAGATTCTTTGCTGTCTCCTGACTAGCAAGTACTCGCTGTAGAGAGTAAGCAGGAGGTTTGTTTGCCTGCGTGGGATCTGGGCACAAATTCTCTGGTCTATAGTTTTTACATTCGAAGACCTAAACCAGTCCTTTCCAAAGAAGGCTATATTCAATCCAAGGGAGGTATTCTTATAAAAGGCCCGATTTCTAATGACTTATTTATTTGGTGTGGGATTTTTTATTGTTACTCCTCTACAATAACAAGACATGTGTTTGATTTTCTAAAGGGAAGATAGCTTTACATGAAGTCAACAGAAGGAAAAGTAAATAAAAAGAAGCAACCACATTTGTGACTAATGTATAGTAGTTCAAAAAAAAAAAAAAAAAGACAATCTTGCTGAAAGTTCCCAGTAGTATTAAAATTAAAATCTCAAGCATACATTTTTATGTTCATCTCCATTTTTTTTAAAAAAAGGAAATCACTTCAAACTACAATCTACTCTTATCATGTCAAATAACCTCTTGGAAGGAAATTTTCTTCTATTTCTTTCAACATTTCCATTCAGGCATACTGCAAAGGGACAGCAAACGTTTCCAGGGCTCATGGCTTTTTATAGACGCTAACTCACCGCTGATATTATATTCTCCTTAAAGGCAGAGGCCGTTTCTTCCACACTGCTGTTGTTAGAGCTAGAAAAGGGCAGGTGTGCAATAAAATGCTTAATAAATAAGTTGGCACAATTACTGGCAATCACAGCTGTAGATAACATTAACTGTACATCATCTCCATCATCTTACAAAACTCCAGTGAAGAGGTCTGGTTACTGCGATGATGGTACCCGCGGATTCCCGTGGGATACAATATGATTGAGTTTATGGGGGTGGCCTCTGAAGAGGAGGCTGTTTCATAAGTATATTCCAGAGAATTCTTTAGTAAAAGAGAGAGAGAGAGATTTCAAGCCGTATCATACCTCCAAGTAAAATACTGGCCGTGATTGTTACGGAAGTGCCATTCCAGCCACAGAGTCACAACAAAGCTCGTACTTCGAAGGTAGTTTGTGATGACTGTGGGTAGCAGTCATGTGTTTACGCTAGGTCTCTCTCTATGTCCCCAAACATGCTGGGTTTCAACAAGAGCTGTCTGTCATAGGATTCATGTCTTCCAGAATGGCAGGGGCTGGGGAAGGCGTACAATGGGCTGGGCTCTGGGCACCTTGGCTGAATGATCACTGTGTGTGTGTGTGTGTGTACATGCGTGTGCGTGTGTGTGTGTGTGTGTGTGTGTGTGTGTGTCTCCGCTGGAGCCCAGTGGCTGGCTGTACGATCACTGTGTGTGTGTGTGTGTGTGTGTGTGTGTGTGACTCCGCTGGAGCCCAGTGGCCTGTCCTGGACATACTGTCCTCCTGTCTGTCTGAGGCACAAGAGGACAGGCACACAGGACCTTAGCTACATGCCTGTCCTGCCTTACACAGGAAGAGTCACCGGGGAAGGAGGATCCTCTAGAGGGCGCAGTGGGACCCGGGATGGAGGGTAGGGAGGTGCATCCTAACCCTTCAAGTCCCTTGTCTGAGGATGGGAGTCTGAAGAGCAGTAAGGATGCACAAACGCTTACGGCTCTCATTGCGGTGCCTACGCACCACCCAAATACACGTTTGTTTCTACTACTTTGTTTCTAAAGTAGCAAATTAGGGAAGTAAAAAAATAAAATAAAATAACAAAAACAAGGAGAGTAAGCTTCCTCTCAATTAGATGGGTAGATTCAGCAGACTTTATGGACAATTAAGTCTTTAAATAAAGAATTAGGATTGCAAGTTCGTTAGGTATTTTTTAATCATTTCTGCTGCTGGATAAATAAAAGAAACACCCATCTTGAACTTTCTTCGAAAAGTGATTTCAGAATCTGCATAGATCTCCTTAAATGAATAAAATGTATTTTGCAAATGAAAATTTTAAGATGGGATGAAAGATTTAACTGAAAGGTATTATGGAATATTTTTCTTTCTTTCCATAGTTTTATATATAAATTGTTATGCACATTATAAGATATAATACATAAACATATATCAGATAATATGTAATCATATATATATAATTATATATGTTGCTATAGATAATGTGCATATTCTGTCTTTTAAGTAATTGTACAGAAGCGCTTCAATTTCAACATGTCAGTTAACAATGAAGACTTTTTTTAAGTCAGTGGCTTGCAAAATATTTAGCTGTAACTTAAACTAGAATAAAACTTAATATTTTTCTAATAAGATACACTCATTTGTTTGTAAAATCTGATGGCTAAGCCAAGTGTGTTGGCACATACTTATAATCCCAGAACTTGGGAAGTTGAGGCAAGAAGATTATGACTTCAAAGCAAACCTGAGCTACCTAGCCAAACTTTTCTCTCTCTTCTCTTTCTCTATATATACTATATATATATGTGTGTGTATACATATGAAAACAAAACTAAACTAACAGGTAAATAGTTCCTAAGATTCTCTCTCTCTATATATATACATATATTGTATATATATTTTGTATATTTATATGTGTACAAAACTAAACAGGTAAATATTTCCTAAGATCCACTAATATAGTGTATATATTTATGCATATATATAGTGTACATACATGAATACATATATTAGATACATATATCCATACATATATATGAAAGCAAAACTAAACTAACAGATAACTATTTCCTAAGATTCGGTCTACACATAGTCAACCAAGCTTCCAAGAAAATATTCAGCAACAAAAGCCAAACTAAAATAAGTCCAAATAAACTTGGCATGTTATAAGTGTGCTTTTTACATACTTAATTGGTCATATTTAACTTCTGTCTGCTTACAGTAGCTCTGTGATCTCAGGAATCTTTGATAGCAGCCGAGGAATTTTCGATAGCATTTCCTAAGGCAACATCATTAGAAAAAAAACAAGCCTGAGCAGAGTTGTTGGAGCTAGGGGAAGTGCCTTAGGCTCCTGGATCAGAACATCTCTCAATGTCTAGGACCTGTGGGCTTAAACAGACCAGACGACTCAGATGAAAAATGGACCACTGAGCGCTAACCATCCCTGAGCTGAAAGACAACTATTAAGAAAAGACATCTTAATGATCAAAGTATGTCAGAGACTAAATCCTTAATTTTGACTGATGGTAGCCTATCAACTAGTATGCTAAAAGCACATGGGTTGCTCTTTTCAAGACTGTGGGTATAAGTCAGACTGTTCCTAAAATGCAATTGTTGCATAAATATTCATTATCGTTAAAAGTTGTATTGTGCATCTGCTTTTTGGCAAACTTGGTGCCTCCTGTTGAGACTGCAGGATGAATCATGTATGATCTCTGTGTTCCAGTTGCTCAGAGAAGACTGAATTAACGATCTCTTAAGTCATAAAAACAGACTTTCAAGACTAGTTTTTTTCCCCCCAGACTGCTTTCAATCCTCTTCCGTGGAAGCACACAGCACGCACTGGACCTAGACTTGGGCTGTTCTTCAGGTCCCCTAAGTGTCACCTGTGAGCTGTTTCTGCTGCCAGCTGGAACAGGAAGTGCTGCAGGGACTCTGCCTTGCTGTTTGCAGACATCACCTTGACAGGGACCCCCATTTCTGCCTGAGCCTTCCTGGTTTATTTATCCCTAAGTGAACCGATGCAACGCACATGTGCAGATGTGCATTGCCAGAAAAAGCCAGCCCCATAGAGCAGAGGCCTGAATGATCAGAAAGCACCCGATAAATGAATTCTCCCTGTGATGCCCCAGCATTTGTGGCGAGATGGTTGATCCCACCTCTTGAGTGTTCGCTTCATGGCTCTAACAAACAGCATCTGTACAAACCAGACTCGTCCCACGAGCCTTCCTCCTTCTGTGCATCAGTTTCTTTTGAGCACCAGGTCCTTTGGGTCCCTCTTCCCACCTTCTCACTTTGGGCTGTGATATTTACTCTAAAATGTCAGTCCTTTTGCCATGAGGTTCCCTCTGTTATAAATCTTTTCTTCCTGAGAAGCTCTTGGAGGGGAGGGGGGAACTCACTGGAGTGTTAAAGTAATGGTACTTTTCCACAGTGTCTACTGATCACTTTGTATCATTAGCGTGTTACGCGAGCAATCTACACAGAGAGAGTGGGTCACTCCAATAGCAAAACAGGCGGATCAGTGTCTCCCCAGAGATAAAGGAAGGAACAATGTGGGTTAAAAAACCAACCACAACAAAAAACCTCTTGGTTTCAGAAGGTGAACAGTTGGGTCTTTAATTACAAAAGACTGAAATCCATTACAACATGATGGGGAGTGTGTTTGATTAGCAGACAGAGAGAGAGAAACAAAGAGAGAGACAGACAGACCGAGACAGAGAGAACTAGCTGGGGTCTATGGTTTCAATGACCTTAACACAGAAGCCCCAAGAGTTCTCACTCCCAATGGGCAACGGATGATCTCCACCCTAAACATTCAGGAGAGACTCGGATTGCTTCTTCTTCAAAACTGAAGGATGACACATGGCTGACCCTACCCTTCACCACCAGAATCACGCTCACGCATTCCACTTCATGGTTTGGTGATATCTGGAGCCCTCTGGCTGGTTTGTCCAGAACTATGCTCAAAGGCAGGCACATAAGCACTGTGTGAAAACCCGGTGGTTTTCAACTTACTTTCTTTTTAAGTGTGCCTAGGATTTTCTTTTCATTCCTTGGAGGCTGGGGATATGTGTTCGTCTCCTTCACGTCATCTCCAGAGTCTGCTACCTTTTTAATGACACAAAGTGTGTTCTGAAAGCCCCTCTCTCCTGGTGCTCTGAGTTCGGAATGGGTCTCACGGCCTCTGTGTCCCTGTGAATTCCACAGAAGCTTTTCGCCTCCACAAGGTCTCACTCGGTAGCTGAACAAAGAGGAATGAGTTTTTCATGAGCTCCCTGGTATGAAGAAATCTCTACGTCATTCTCAGAGGGGCCCAAAAGGGCAGTCCTTTGGCATGACAGCATTTCATTTTGTGACGTCATGGAGTGTTAGATCATTTCTGATTCTTTTATTTTTTTATTGTGAAAATATCACACAGAGAGGTTACAATTACATGGGCAAGATAAGATAATGAGGACATTTCTTATCAAGCATTGTTGCCTCCTCCTTTGTTTCCCCTTCCCATCTCCCCCCACACCCAATTCTCCCCTCCCCCACCAAAGTTGTAAAGTTCGTTTTTTGACATAACGACTTGTACGTCTCATTGTTGCCATGGGTCCACCTGTATCCCTATTTAAACGATTTCTTTTTCCCTTCCCCTCCACAAATTATACTGACATCAAATACAGTGAAAGCAGGGGTTATACCGTGGGGGAGGGACATACAAAGTCATTTCTGATTCTTCATGTTTCCTTCCACGTGGACCAAAAAGGATCAGCATCAATTCACTGAACACTCAGCCCTATGCAATGTCCTTACATACTCTCTCCCAAGCAAAGAGGAAAGATAAGGCAGATCAGAAGAAATAGCCTTGTAGGGCCCTTCCTGTTTTCCCCGGTGCCACCTGCTCCTGAAGGACACCTCAACCCACACCGTGAGATTGCCCTGGACATTTCAGTTTAGATGGAGTACAGGAGAATCTCTAATTTCCTTTGTTTCTTTTCATATTTTTTTTGGGGGGGGGTCCGGTCATGGGGCCTGAACTCTGGGCCTGGGCAACGTCCCTCAGCTCTTCACCTCAAGGCTAGCGCTCTACCACTTGAACCACAGTGCCATTTCTGGCTTTTTTCTTTTTGCTTATGTGGTGCTGAGGAATCAAACCCAGGGCCTCAGGCATGCAAGGCAAGCGCTCTACCACTGAGCCAACTTCCCAGCCCTCTTTTCATATGTTTTGATTGCTCATATTTGTAAGGAAACATGTAATGTGCTGTCTCATGAATGGCTGGGCAATGATCAATGGAGAGTCATTGCTATCTCCATCACCTTTAACATTTACCATTTCATTTTTGGTTAAAGGCATTCACAATCTTCTCCTCGGAGGGCTTTGAACTAGATCATGCCTTGTGCTCATTATCGTCGGCCTGATGTGCAACTTAGTCCTCTGTCTCCAAGCTAGCCCCAATCCCCCTCAGCTCTTCCCAGTTTCTGATAACCAACTGACTGTTGACAAAGGAGCCAAGAACAAACAATAGGAAATGACTGGCTTTTTTTTTTTTTAATAAACAATGCTTCCGGGGCCAAGCACTGATGGCTCACACCTACAATCCTAGCTACTCAGGAGGCTGAGATCTGAAAAACATGGTTCGAAGCCAGCCTGGGCTGGAAGTGGCGCTCTGGCTCAAGTGGAAGAGTGCTAAGCTTAAGCAAAAAAGCTCAGGGACAGCACCCAGGCTCTGAGTTCAAGCCCCAAGATCAGCACAAAATAAAATAAAATACTAAGGAAATTGACTTTTTTAATATCCTCTTAATGAGCTGTCTTTACTTCTGATTCTCTAATGTCTGTTTATATTTTATTTATAATCAGTTGCCACGAAAGTTATGACAGGTTCCAATCTTCACATATGACTTTTGTTGGAATAAAATGCTTTAAGGAAGATAGGACTCTTTTTTTTTAATCCTACTAAGCTGAACTTTCATTGAAAAATTTCCAAGGCAGAGAAACACATTCCTTCCCTTTATTTCAGAAAATGTTACAGTGGGAGAAGCCAGCAGTTCAGAGCCATGATTCATTTGTTCTATCTACCTTGAACAAGGAGAGTAGTGAACCAAGTTATTTTAATTATCGGAATGTGGGTAGGTATTAAGGAAATGTATTTAACCTTTAACTAATATCCTGTTTCTAAAACTCAAGTAAAAACAGACTTTCATCCTTAATAGCCAATCTGCGATTATGTACAGAATCCCTAATATTCAAAACAATCATTCAATCCCTACGTTCTACCTCTTCTATCTAGTTGTGATGACTGTATCTCGAATTAGCTAGAAGGAGGAACAAAATCTAAGCCCAGGTCAATTATCATGATGTATGTACTTTGATTAGTGTGTGGGAATAGAAACTCCACTAATAGCACTTACTATGATCTAATTTTAAATAATAACAGAGCCAAGCGAGAGATAATCGAGACACCCTTCTAAACAGAAAAATAGACTTATTAAAAACTTAGGAGTGGAACACAATATTCTAATAGCAGTAGGCAGTGTAAATAATTAACTTTTTTTTCCTTAAAAAAAAAAACCTGTTAATTCTACTTTCTAGTTAAAATTATCTCTTCAATTAAAATCATCTGGAAATAAATTATTAATAAATACAAACAAAGAATGAGAAAAATTGCCATCTCTGTGGCACTTGAGGATGTGAAGAGGGAAGATAGGCATTATTGGTTTGCAAGGAGTAAACCATTATGGATGATATTCTCTGTCTACAATTCTTATCTAGCATACCTTCTTCATTTCATTTACTAATGAGCATATTTAATAGTCACGTCTTCCTGAACCTGTAAGGCTCAAGCCTGCAGCATTAGCTGTCTTTGGTTCTTAATCATTTATCTATCAGTCAGGCAGATGGACTATCGGCTTCCAGAACCTGCCCATCTCTACTAGCTGATGGGTTAATCTGCAGATCTCATTTTGAAAGCAATGGTTTGCACGGTCTGATGGGTATTTGAGGGTGACCAGAGAAAAAGAAACTAATCTCGTTTGGCTTTTAGGTGACTGAGTTCCACCATGCTTCCTCATGGTATGGCTAGCTGAGTCTGCTGACATCCAATATGGTGGCCAAATGCATCTTCTGAAGAGCGGAAATGTATCTCATCCAAGTAAATACATGCTGTAAGTTAACGTAACGTGAGATTTCAAAGACTTGTGTAAAAAGTTTTCTAACATATTAATCATTTATAACCCTCTGAAAGAGTATCTGTGTCAAAGCTTTATTTCTTGGCTACCAGGCAAAGTCTTAATCTGCATTTTACCTGCAAAGGAATCTCTTTCGATCCTGTTCCAGAATTGCTCATGAAAGTTCAATCCTGCCAGGGCTTCTTTTATTCCTTTTTATCCATATTCCTTTATTCTTTCCTGTCTTAAAATAACCAACCAACGATGTGAGCCTCTCATAAAATCAAATTCAACAAATATTCCTGGGTAATATTTCCAAAGACACAGTACTTCGGTCGCTTCCTGAAATCACTTTCTTAGCTTACAAACCATCCAACCAGCCAGCATTACAGCTTCCAGCCCAGCTCAGAATAAATGTATTTCTCTTTGGTGCCAAATTATGACATTGAAAGGTTTCAAATTGATGTTGAATTTAGAAACTTTGACATAAGAGACAGGCTAATTCGTATTTTACTTCTGAACCTCTTCTCAATAAAAAGTCGTTTAATGGCAGAACTACTACCTGCTTTTTTTTCTTAAATTTTAAGATGTTATATTTGACACATACAAAACAAGACACGTCGCAAATGCAGAAGTTAGAGACCTGATTAACCATGACCCGTTCCTACAGTCCAGGAAGAAGAATATTAGCAAGCCAACACTTTATGTCCCTTCCCCATTCTCCAACCTTCCAACCTCTACCCAGCATTTTGTCACTTTCCTGCATCTTAGCACATGTTATGTTTATATTGAGGAAAAAAATCCATTCAGTTACATGTATTTTTAATATGTTCAAAATTGGGACTACATTATAAGTAGCCTTGTGTGTATTTTTTAACTCTGACTTTTTAAAGTGTTAATACCACCCCTCATTCATCTCAACTAATAAGAATGGGGGTTCACACCTGTGGTCCCAGCTAAGTGGGAGGCCATAGATAGGAGGATCAAGGTCTGAGGCTAACTCTAGGCAAAAATACAAGATCCTTCTGAAAAAAAAAAAAAAACTACAGGAAAAAAAGAGCTAGAGGAGTGGGTCAAACTTCAGAGTGCCGGCCAGCAAGTACAAGGCCTGAGTTCAAACTCCAGTTCAATCAAGCAACCAGTAAGTAAATGTTTAAGACACAAAAGAAAACATAGGAAACAGTCTACTACGTTAGACAAATTCCTGTTATATTACTTAAGCACATGCTCTTCAGTAAATGGTTTTTCTGTCATTATTTATTTGGTTGGGCAAGAAAAGCTATAGCTCTGGCACACAGTTATTCAACTCCAAGACAAGCAACTGTCCTGGTACAGAAATATGATAGATAATACATTATCCTAGGAAAACTCACCCTGCAACATGCAACAAATTTCTATAATGCGAGAAACATAAACTCACATATTTCTCTGAGATGTTCTTGCATTTTCTGGCCATAATAGCTTTTTGTATTTTATTTGCAGATCCTGGTGCAACATCAGTAAGGTTTAAGTTTGTCTTAGACTTTAATATTTGTCATCTCTTCCTCTCAATGACTCTAATGTGCACTTTAAGAATTTATGTTACTGAGATTTCAAAACTTATGTTTAATTCAATTTTGTCACCTTCTTCTATTTTTCTTTTCCTCCAATCTACCAAAAGTATATCTTCTCTATTGAAGGAGCTAAAGAGGGAAAGTGAATGTATGTGTGTATGTAATCAATGAGAAACCCACGTAGGCTTGGGGACACATACTTGTAATCCTAGCTACTCAAGAGTCAGGGATAGTCTGGTGACTTTGGCTCATGCCAGTAATCCTAGTTAACTCAGAAGGCTGAGATCTGAGGATTGTGGTTCGAAGTCAGCCTGGGCAGTAAAGTCCATGAGACTCTTATCTCCAATAACTACTCAGAAAAAGTCAGAAATAGCACTATGGCTCAAGTGGTAGAGTGCTAGCATCTAGCAAGAGAATCTTGGGGACAAGATTCTGGGGACAAGCCCCAGAACTGGTACAAAAATGAATGAATAAATAAATAAATAAATGAAATCAGAGATTGGAAAGATCACAGTCTGAGGCCAGCCTAGGGAACTAAAGTTACCAAGACAAATAATAATAAACAACTGCTATCCCAGGGACAAAGTTAAGGTCAAGGTCAAGTTGGCCCAGGTATAAATACAAGACTATTTGAAAAAGAACTAAACCAAAAAGGCTGGGGATGGAGCAGGCTCATGGGGTAAGGGTGTCTGCCTGCCTGGCAAGTGCAAGCCCTGAGTTGAAACCCCAATACTGTGAAAGGAAGGAAGGAAGGAAGGAAGAGAGGAAGAGAGGGAGGGAAGGAGGGAGGGAGGGAGGAAGGGAGGGAGGGAGGGAAGCGGGGAAGAAAGTCACTGTAGAAACTGCCAGGCAAGCCAAAAGCCTTGTGTGTCCTGTGACTCTCCCCAATTCTCACTGTTGGCTACCAACCCATTTATTCACCACCATCAGTCAAAGAGATAACTTCCCATCTGGGTAGAAGGTGGTAGTGGAGTATTAAAATGTCCATATACATACATGCATGCATATATACATTTTAAATCGAGAAAATAAATGGATAGGCTTGATCATAAAAAATAAAAATCTCACAAGAGTCATTCAAGAATAATGATACTGCTTGCTTTTTTTATTTTTTGGGAGGGGTCCGGTCGTGGGGCCTGAACTCTGGGCCTGGGCGCTGTCCCTCAGCTCTTCACCTCAAGGCTAGTGCTCTGCCACTTGAGCCACAGCGTCACTTCCGGCTTTTTTCTTTTTGCTTCTGTGGTGCTGAGTAATCAAACTCAGGGCCTCATGCATGCAAGGCAAGCACTCTACCACTGAGCCGCCTTCCCAGCCCCAATGATACTGCTTAATATACATTGAACTTTAATTGGACCCTAAACACTATATACATATACTTCATTTTATAATGAGGATACGATTGGTATTGTTACCTTTACTTAGGAAAAGAACTGAGGAACACAGAAATGTTCTGATGCCACAAGATCCAAGTGGCCAGCAGCTGTATACAGACAGTAAACAATAAAGACAGGCCCAGGGTTTAACCAAATATATCTCACATGTTGACAGCACAAAACAACTCTCATCATTATAGAAGGAATAAAATTTAAAATAAGTGTGGAACCACATTGCACTCAAATAAGTGTGATAATGTTCATGTGAGTACATGTATTAAAAAATAAAGAGGCCCAATTAATCTGGCCATCCATTTCTTCATTAATAATAGAACTTCCCTTGCAATTAGCAGCATTAGAAAAAGTTCCCTCTAGCTCACACCACGACTGGATTTGCACCAGTTGTGCTGTTTTCAGAGACAGAGACTTCTCTCTTTCATCATGTGGTTCCTTGAGGGTATCAAAAAAAAAATAGTCTAATGTCCCTTTCTACCCGCAGTGTCCTGCATTGGTCCCATCATCCCAAATCTACCTACAAAAAGACTGAGAGGCAGCATCTTTCCTTTGTGCCCAGAAACCAGGCGTGTGATTGCAAAGCATCTTACCAATTTCTGCCAGTTCTTCACATCCAAACACCCAACCAGCTCCTGCTGACAAATACTGAAAACACTCAAGTTCTCTTCAAGACGAGTCAGCGAGAAAGTGGTCCAGACCCTGGATTTAGCTTCTATCTGTGTGATGTTCAGGGTTTCCTGAGTGTAAAACTATCAATCCTTCCCTGAGCTCCTATTTCCCCAGTAATTCTTAATCAACATTCATCATCCGGGTTCTTTTTTTTTTTCCTTCCAATCTCTTGCTCTAGAGAAAACATGATCCACCTCCCAAGTGTCCCTCAGAACCAATCATTGCACTCATAACTTTTTGGTACTCTGTCATCTCCTGACTGATACTCTAAGAATAAAAATAACTGGAAAATCAACAGGCACCAGTTAGTGGCTCACGCCTGTAATCCTAGCTACTGGGGGACTCATCGCCAGTTAATCACCAAAAAGCCAGAAGTGGTGCTGTGGTTCAAGTGGTACAGTGCTAGCCTCCAGCAAAAGAAGCTCAGAGACAAAGCCTAGGCCCTGAGTTCAAACTCTAGGACCAGCACACATGCATGCACGTGCACACAACACACACACACACAGAAAATCATAACGCTCTCGGTATTCATGGATCAGGGTAGGAATGACAGTGTGATTTACGGAATACCACAAGCTCTGGGTGATGAATTTCTTTCCAGTGACAGAATTAGGAATTGTGTTTTTTACCTATGGACGGTTTTCATCACAAAGACAGTATGAATCATTTCTTGTCCTTGTTTTTGCTAGTATAAAATTACATAAGTGTGTGGCAAACTTCGTAAAATGTGATTGGAAAAAACTTGGATCTAGAAAATATACAGTGCTTCTGAGAATGAATTTGGCCACCTAAATCTCTAACTTCATTCTTTGTTCTCTCACCTGTATTTTTCCCACCATTTGTTTTTTGGGGGGAAATTTATTTGTTTATATTTTGAGCGGATCTCTTGTATTCTTAGCATAGAGGCTGGGAAAGAAAGCAAACAAATCACAGATACAGGAAAACAAAAGATAAAGGCTTTTGGATGACTTGAAGAATCTCCCATCTTTGGTTGTTTTTCTCCTTAAAATGCTTCAATTCTAGGATATAAAAAAATATAAAGAGTAGAGGCGTTGAACATTGTTTTATCTAGACTAATATTCTCCTTTTTAAAAAAAAAATAGAATAAGCTGCTATCCAGAAGACGCCAGTGAAGTTGTTTTTAATTGGCTGATAATTGACAAGGTAGATCAAGAGGTCTCTCGCTTGGGTCCTCAAAGGACCATCAGAACAGCTGCTTGCACACAGATTAATGGTCCATATATTTTCCTCTCTCGTTGCTGACCAGCTGATAAGGCACATAATTGTCCTTAACAATTGAGCATAATTTATTCCTGCCTCAGGTGGCTGTTACCTTGTGCAATTAGCGCGCAGTGACTGATGGTCCCGGAATGCTATCCTCCCAATTTAGCTGATGTCGCAATTCCTGCACATCATACACAGAGTATCTACACATTGCCAAAATACCTGCATTAAAGAATAGTGGTAGCATGTTGGTGCCCTGCATCTTGTATATACATTTTTCTAATTTGGGGAGAGGAAGGGAAATAACAAAATGCTGAAATAAGGATACAGGTGGACCCATTGTAACAATGAGATGTACAAGACACTATGTTGAAAATGAACTTTACAACTTGGGGAAGGAGGGAGGAAGGGAGGAGTTGGGGAGATGGGAGGGAAGGAACGGTAGGAGATAAACAAAGGAGGAGGTAACAACGAGATAGGAAATGTACTCATGACCTTACTCGTGTAACTGTAACCCCTCTGTACACTATTAAAAAAAAAAAAAGAATAGTGGTAGCTCAGGAAATACGCTTCTGTACTGGGAAGATTCTAGCAAACTTCACAAAATGGATATGTTTTCACTCACTGCGAGGCTAAGGCCCATTCAGAATCATACATCACCTTTTTTAAAAGAATATAGAACAACAGGTCTTTTTTTTTTTTTTTTGGTTGCTAGTCTTGTTGTCGCCAATGTGCTGTATCGAGTTCTTTCTTCTTACTTTATTTCATTTTTCTTTCTCCCCTGATTTATCCCTGGCAATCACCATCTTTGATTCTGGTACCCTCTGCCTTGTATATCCATTTATCTGCTTTGGGGAAGGGAAGGGGAATAACCAAACGCTGAAAGGACACAGGATGACCCATGGCACCAACGGCACTCACAAGACACTATGTCAGAAACGAACTTACCAATTGGGGGGGAAGAGTGGGGGAAGGAAGGGATAGTTGGAGAACAACAAAGGAGGGGGTAACAACGATGGACAAGAAATGTACTCAATGCCGCACTCATATAACTGTAATAAAATAAAATCAAAAATTGTAAAGCAAGTCACCAGCTCACTACGCAAATCTGTCAGCACCAGAAAGCGATGAGGCATTGAGGATACAAAGAACAGATGCTGGGCTGGGAAGGTGGCTCAGTGGTCGAGCGCTTGCCTTGCATGCCCGAGGCCCTGGGTTCGATTCCTCAGCACCACATAAGCAAAAAGGAAAAAAGCTGGAAGTGGCGCTGTGGCTCAAGTGGTAGAGCGCTAGCCTTGAGCTGAAGAGCTGAGGGACAGCGCCCAGGCCCAGAGTTCAGGCCCCACAACCGGACCCAAAAAAAAAACAAAAAAAAAAAGCAGATGCTGACGCAGATGTGGGCATAAGAAAAGGAACCCTGATACACTGTTGGTGGGAATGGAAGCTACTGTAACCACTATGGAAGGCAGGATGGAGATTCCTCAAAACAAACAAACAAACAAAAAAACCTAAATGTAGAAGTACTCTAGGACCCATTGCTAGCAGTCTTGGGTATTTATCCAAAAGATTATAAATCAGGATACAATGGAGCACTTTCCTAGTCATGTTTGTGGTTATGCTAATTCACCATAGCCAAGGTATGGAAACAGCCCAGAGGCCCTTCAATGGACGAATGAATCAACACAATGTAGCATGGGTAGACCATGGAATTGTACCCATCCATTAGGAAGAATGATATCACATCATTTGCAAAGGAATGGGTGGACCTAACTGTATTCCCCCTGTTCATCACCTTTCTAACAAATTTAAAGCAGAAAAAGAAAAAATAGCAAGGGAAATGTGGGGGAAGGATTGGGAGGGCTGGGTAAGAATGTGAAAGGGAGTGACACCAAACAAGACGTGTTGTATGATCCATATACTATTTTTAAAATGGCAACTCCTTTTTACAACTACTTAAAGATAATAAAAATACTTTTTTAAAAAATAAAAGAAATGGATGGACCTGAAAAAAAATTACGTTCAATCAAGTAAGGCAGGCCCTGGGAAGGGAGGTGAAGGGTAAACAAAGGAGGAGGCTGCAATGCTTGGTAAGAAATGTATGCATTATCCTGCCCATGTAATTGTAACCCCTCTGTACAGTATGTTCTCAAATAAAATAAAATAAAATTTAAAAAAAAAAAAAAAAAGTAAGGCAGGCCCAAGAGACAAAGGATAGATATTCTTTCTCACAGGTAGATACTAGAACTAATTTATAAATGTACAAAAGTAAACAAATATGGGGCTGTATGCAAGTATTCACAAATGTATTACCCGAAGTATGGTACTTGCAGGGGAGAATTGAAATGAGGTCCTGCTCTAGAAAAACCAGCTGGCAGTCCAACAAAATGAATACCTGGAAACAGGTGTGCACCAGCTGTAGTTTTCAGGATTAAGTAAGTAGCCCATTATATGACTATATGGGTATACTATATTCTGTTTGACCATCAGATAATGGACAACTTTATTGTAAAAAAGAACAGAAAAGTTTATGAAAAAATAACTAGACTTTCAGTGAAGTATCTCTATAGTGAAAACAGCAACGCATTTTTATTTAAGGATAAGAGGCTTGGAGTATTAAGTCTCTCCCCAGAATGAGTCTACAGGACAGTCACTATCCTTACTGAATTACACTTGGCCTGTACAAGGTGACTTACTAGCCAAGGTAGGTAAGTTAAAAAATCTCCTGTTCCAGAAACTATCTAGTGACCTCCCCGAGGCTGGAATTAAGCCTTTTATTAATCCTTGAGTGAGATTTTTTTTAATCTTGTAACTTTCCATGACATTGGTGGGCCACACAGGCTGGTCATCTGTAAGTTGCCAAGTTTACTTTCAGCGACTTCTTGCTTTCATTATGGAAATCGTTTTTTCACAGTACTAAGCATTGAGTGCTAGTTCCTGTACTAAGTCAGCACTCTACCAGGTGAAGCATGCCTCATTGTCTTTTCGCATTTTTTTTTTTTTTTTGCTTGTTTATGTTTGTGTTTGCTTGGTTTTGGTGCCAGTCCTGGGACTTGAATTCCATGAGCTTTTGTGTTCAAGGCTAGCACTCTACCACTTGAGCCACAGTTTCACTTCTGGTTTTTTGCGATTCACTGGCGAGAAGAGTCTCACAAGACATTTATGCTGGGGCTGGCTTTGAACAGAGATCCTCAGATATCAGCCTCCTGAGTAGCTAGAATTACCGGTGTAAGCCATTGGCACCTGGCTTGCATTGGCTAGTTTTGAGATAGGGTTATGCTTTACAGCCAGCCTGGCTTGGACTGTGATCCTCCTATTAGTGCTTCGTCCCATGTCCCTAGGAATAAGAGACTTGTGCCACCTCACCCAGCCATTGGTTGAGATATTCTGTAGAATTTCTTTTGCTCCCAACTGGTCTCCAACCACGATCCTCTGATCTCTGTCTCCCAAGTAGGTAGGATTATAAACTTGAGCCATCACTGCTAGCTGGACCTTTCTTTTATTGTTATCATCTTTCATCTACTATAAATAATGCTGCTATAAACATTCACTTACAAGTTTTCAGTGAACATATGTTTTTCTTTCTCTTAGATAGCTAGGACAAACACTTGGATCGTACAACATATCTATATTTAATTGTTTGAAAAATGCTCAGCCGTTCTACAAAGTGGTAGCCAAATCTCCACCAGCCGTGTTGAGGGCTCCATTTTCTCTACATGCCTGCCAATGCTGGTTATTCCCGTTGAAATTACAACCATTCCAGTGAATGTGAAGCCTTATTCCGTTGCGATTCTCATTTGCAATTTCCTAATGACTAGCGATGTTGAACATCTTTTTATGGTTGTTAGTGCTCTGCGTGTCTTTGGTGCTGAGATGACTATTCAAATAGTTCCCCATTTTAATCGTTCACAGAAATGTTATTCACATAAGACGCAGTTCATCTATAGATGGTTGCCTAAACAGCAGCCATCTTTCTAACATAAGAGTGCCAACCAGCGAAGTCTCTATAATCACAAGCAGAGTGGAGCCCTGCCCAGCTTATGGGACACAAAGCTTGCTGGGGTACCAGCTGCTCCTGGAACTTCTATGCAGCCTCGAAGCTGGTGTGTGACCAGTCCTTGACAGGCCCAGCTCTAAGCCCACATACAGCATTGTCCTGAACAGGAGGATGTGCGAGAGACCCCCTCCCTGCCCCCCACCATTCAGTTCCCTTCACAGCTGGCAGATTCCAGTACTAGAAGACCCCTCCCCCCTTCATCCCCAACCCCTGCCCCTCCCCCCCCAAAAAACAAAAAAATTCTCCAATTTCTTGTCCATTTATTAAGATTTTAAGCCTTTTCCTTTGGACTAGATCTTGAGTATTCTTTTGATTTTGAGTTGAGAAATCTTTTGCTTTTATGCTTTATGTATCATGTTCATTTTATCTCCTCTTATTTACATACTTTACTTTGTGGCCAGATTTTTTTCACTTCCTCTTTTCCTCCCTTTTCTCTTCCTCACATTCCTTTTTCTCTTATCATTTCACTCTCTTTTTCTTTAACTTAATCTGTCTCTCTTTTTCCTTTTATTCATTCATTCATTATTACTTTCATTAATTTCTCACTTCATAGCTCACATTTGTGTGTGTGTTTAGCCATTTCCTTTTCAATGGTCATCGGTGATACAGTTCCTTTAGCCAATTTTAATTGTTTCTGTGTGCTCTTGGTATTTGGTGGTGGTGATCATGGAACCGGAGATGATTGTGCTAAGCAGAATAAGCCAGACTCCGAAAGGCAAAGATCACCTCACTCTCATATGTAAAACCTAAATTACAAAAATAAAAGACAAGGTAGAAGAGGGTCTACTTTGGGAAAGGAAGGGGGTCACCAAGGGCGATCAAGGGATGAGTATGATCAAAGTACTTTGTTTATACATACGGGGAGACAGTGATGGAGAGGTATCACTGACCAACATGCACTGCACCCAGAAAGCAACATGCTGAGCTGAAAAATCCTTTCTACAACTACCTAAAGATAAAAGATTTTTAAAAATTAAACAAAAAAGACAATAAAATGCAAAATGGTACATTCCATATAACCTTCAATGATAATAAAATGATAAATACAATAAAAATTATAATAAAAATGAAGATAATGAAAATAGATTTTTAAAATCATAGTGAAACCATTTTTGCACGATTAATGCCTATGAATTCAAAAAAACTATTAAAATGAAATTTTCTAACTTATGCCAGTTTACATCGATATTTCAGACGATAGGGAAAAAGTGTAAAAACTCAATTGTTTTTACAAAATACTTTGCAAGTGTCACCATACTTTTTATTTAGGACTTTTTGCCATCCTCCAAAGAGCCCTTCAAGATACTAACAATCTTTCCTCTATCCCAATGGTTTCCATGAGATTGAGTTTAAGTTATGATTTCTTTAGCTAGTCTTGCTCAAGATCATTTACCATACATGAGATTTGCAAATATTTTCTCTCAATCTGTTACTTATCTTCTGATTCCTTAGAGCCTGAAGTGAGATTTAGCCTCTTTTCCCCTCAATTGATTATGCTTTTGCTATCATGTCTGATAACTCTTTGCCTAATACAAGGTCACAAAGATTATTAAAATTCCCAGCCTTATGAAAAAAAAAAACTGGAGAAAACCGAATCTCTCGGAGTTAACTAACTTTTCATGGGCTTTATAAATTAATAACTGAGCGGGTATGTTTGCCTTTCCACTACAGAAAGGCATTGATGTGGAATTTGTTCCCTTAAATTGCTTTAATAAATACTTATTGGATTCTGAATATTTAAATGGAAGCCTTAGGGTAGTCTTTCGGATGAAGGGCAAGTCGTGCGCATAACTCGTGAGATACACCACCAACAGCAACTGGGCTTCTTCCCTCCATTTGCAGAACTGAGTATGAGCTGCTAACCACAGACCTCACAGCAAGAGGGGGAAAAGCATTTGGGTTTGTTGTTGTTGTTGTTTTGGTTTTTATTATTTTTTGTGCCAGTTTCAGGGCTTAAATTCAGGGCCAGAGTGTTAACCTTGAGCTTGTTTTGCTCAAAGCTAGCACTCTACCACTTGAGCCACAACTCCATTTCTAGATTTTTGCTGCTTAATTGAAGGTAAGAGTCTCAAGGACTTTCCTACCTCAGTTGGCTTTGACCTCAGATCTCAGATCCCAGCTCTTAGCTTCCTGAATAGCTAGGATTGCAGCATGAGCCACTGGCATCCAGGGTGGGGGTGGGGGGACAACAAAGTATTCTTTAAAAGAGCAGAAAGAGCTATGCTAGAAAGTGTGTGGATTGTTCACTATTAGTGTATTAGTCCTTTTGGATTAAGATTTCTGTATTACATGAAAATGTTATATCATTTTTAGAAAAATGTTCATATCATTGCAATAAATGATTGAAATCACACAAAATTAATATGATGTATGAGGTTTAAAGTGGGAAATTTTCTGTCACTCATTTTCCTTTGTAGCCTCTGACAGAGGTGGTGGCAGTATTTTCTTTCTCTTGACACTATAGAAGGAAAAATAAAAATAGAAAACCCTACAGAAAAGCAGTCAAAATACTCTAGTAAATACTCTCGTAGACTCCTCTATCATTAAACAAATCTGCTAGTCTATGAGCAAGAAATTTATCATGCCTTCGTACTGGTAATATTTTTTTTCTGAATATAACAATAGACATTTTATACTGATGTTTCTGATACCAGGAGCATTTTACAGTAAGATGCTAGTTAAAAAAATAATCATGATACAAGGGTGCCATTCATTCATTCATCATAATTTTCCACTGCTCGAACAGGCCAGTACGCAGTGGCCATGATTCTTCATAACCCCTGACACCTGGATCAGTGGCTTTCAGCAGCCATCTGTGCCCTCTCCCATGCTCACGCGCTAACCCATCAGTCTTCCCAGCTCAGCATCTTTACCTGTCAAACCCAAGAGTTACGATTGGAATGAAGGAGATCAATGAAGCAATTTATATTGTACTTCCAAAGCTGTCCTGGGACAATTACATACCCAGTCTGGTAGAAGGCTAGGATGTGGGATTTGGTAAATAGGAAGCTCAGCCTTATCAACTTCTGCTATTATGAGTTAGACTTTTGGGGAGAAGAGCATCCCTACTGGGTTCATTTTTCTCACCTATAAAATAAGAAGAGTAGGGGCCCTTCTTCCTCCAAAGGGTGTATGCCTAAACAGAATGGTACTTCACAAGGCCTCCCAGCATGGATTCCAGACACTATGTGGACAGAGAGAAGATTGGAATTCAACTCCTGAATACACATGTCTGTGAAATGGCCAGAAATGAGAGCAGAAATCATCAGAGGCAGGCCAGAAGGACACAGAGAAGAAGCTAGAAGGAAGTGTCTAAAGGATAATTCCAGGGCTCACGGGATTAGGGGCACATCGCACTATCCGTATTGTATGCTTTTGGAGTCTAGTATAGTGTGTGCATGCAAATGTGCAGGCATGTGTGCCAGTACTGGGGCCTGAACTCGAGGCCTAGGGACTGTCCTTTAGCTTTTTCACTCCAGGCTGGTGCTCTACCACTTGAGCCACACCTCTACTTCCTGCTTTTTGGAGATAAGAGTCTCCCAAACTTTCCCGCCCAGGCTGGCTTTGAACCATGATCCTCAGATCTCAGCCCCCTGAGTTGCTAGGATTACAGGCGTGGGCCACCAGCACCTACACATAGCCCCTTGTTCCAACTCTTCAAGTTTCACTAGGTATTTTTATGGTTTCACTCTATTATTTATATACTTGTTGCTTATCCATTTTTAAAAAATCTACCTTTTAAACTTATCTACTGAAGCTCTTTATATAAACATCCCATCCACCAAACTATAGCTGAGTGACAGAGGTTTGATGATAATTCATAACCAGACCTTTGTTAACCTGCATGGGTTCACCGCCCAGTCTGGATGTGCCATAGTTTGTGTTACACAATGACTAACAAACTTACAAGAACTCTTCCCACCTGCTCAATTCTACTTTCACATAGCTGAGGAGAATATAACAGTACACTGCCTATGCACAAGTCTTGCCTTCCATCTGGCTACCTGACCCTTAGCAACACTGTGGATCTGACCCACAGGTTCTTGATCAAAATCCAATGCAATGGCAATAGAGAGTTCTGGGCAGAGGCCCAGTACATGGTGGGCACTGTAAAATGGCTAGCTAGTATTTTAAAATGTAAATCAGTCTTACTGATTTCCCTGGAAATCCTCAACGCATAAGATATTTCACTGAAAATAAATGGCAGATCATATACACATTTGTTTCCTGGTTATAGAAACCACATTGATAGTCCTCAAATAGAACCATGTTAGAACCTCTACATAGTCCATACTATTATATTCTCCTATACATATCTTCTAAAACCAAGAATTTTCTTTGTGTGTGTGCTCATGCACACACACACACACACACACACACACACACACACACACAGAGTTCCAGTCCTGGAGCTTGAATTGAGACCTGGGTGCCGCTCCTGAGCTTTTATTGCACAAGGCTAACTTTCTACCTCTTGAGTTGCATCTCTAGTTCTGGCTTTTTGGAAATAAGAGTCTCACAGATTTTCCTGCCCAGGCTGGGTTTAAGCTGTGATCCTCAGATCTCAATCTCCTGAGTAGCTAGGATTACAGGGGTGAGCCACTGGTGCCCAGCAGTAAATCAGAATTTAATCTGAAATGGCCCCATCCACCTGTATCTTGGGCAATGGTGGCTAAGGCCTTTGGGAGGTGAAGCCTAGGGGAAGAAAGTTGGAACACCCACGGCTTACCCTTGAAGAAGATATACAGATGTTAGTCTCTTTCTGGGTCTCTTTGCTTGTGGAGCACCACAAAGTAAGCCATTTTCTCTGCCACACATTCTCACTGGGATGTACTGCCTCAAAACAGGCCCCAAAGCAACACCGACCCTGGACTGAAAGCTCCAAATTATGAGCCAAAATGAACCTTTCTTCTTGTTAGCTATTCTGTCACAGGACAAGAAAGATAACTCAGACAGTATCCAGACGCTTTCTCTTTATGGCTTGCATTCCTTGAGTATCCTCCAAACACCCAGATAAAACAAAAGGACACCCTGTTGCTCAGAGGCCCCCTGAGTCTGAGCTTCCCAGCTCATTTTCTACTCCTCTTCCTTCTACTCCTCTAAAATCTTGATTCTTGAAATAAGGATGTCGCAGTGTGGAACAACCACTCACATACTAAACACCCAAGTCAATTTGCATCACAAAACAAAGGTACCAAAATATCACTGGGGGAAACTGCAGTTCTTCCCAAAGTTCTTAGCAGCGTCGTGTCTGGGGAGGTTCCGCTTTGACATGTTCATACTTGTACATGACAAGCCTTGGACAGACTCAGCCCCTCCTTCTCTTCCTCTTCCCTCACCCCCCCCCCCCACTCAAACCAATCTCAACAAACTCTCTAGCTCCATTCACACACACCAAGTCCGATGAACACATGTACCTTCCTCGGCCTTCTCAGTTCACCCTCCTCCCTCCTGCTTGTACATACCCCGCGGATTCTAGGCCAATTCTTGTCATTTTTTAAAAAAAATTTATTCAAAGGGATCTCACCAGAGCATTTTACACCTGCACACACAGAACGTCAATCAGACTGACCTCCGTCACCTTCCCTCCCCCTCCCCGCTTCCAGTACTCCCCTTGTTCACCAGCTCTTGGGGACTTTCGCTTTTCTTTTCATTTTTGGGGAAGATGCAGAATATTTTTATGTAGAATTTTTACTATCAGAGACTATAAAAGAAATTTACTCTAACTTCACAATATATGTAAATTCCCTTTGGGATCGTCTTTGAAACTAAATTCCCTTCCCTTCCCTCCCCTCCTCTCCCTTTCCCTCCCCTCCCTTCCCCTCCCCTCCTATCCCCTCCCCTCCCCTCCCCTTCCCTTCCTTACCCCTCCCTTCCCTTCCCCTCCCCTCCTTTCCCCTCCCCTCCTTTCCCCTCCCCTCCCTTTCCTTTCCCTTCCCTTCCCTTCCTTCCCCTCCCTACCCCTCCCCTCCCCTTCCCCTCCCCTCCCCTCCCTTCCCCTCCCCTCCCTTTCCCTTCCCTCCCCTCCCTTCCCCTCCCCTCCCCTCCCCTCCCCTTCCCCTCCCCTCCCCTCCCCTCCCCTCCCTTCCCCTCCCCTCCCTTTCCTTTCCCTTCCCTTCCCTTCCCTTTCCTTTTCCGCCAGTACCAGGGTTTGAACACAGGGCCTTGTGCTCTCCCTTAGTTCTTCCCTTCATAGCTGATTCTCTTGGGCTTTTCTATGTAGGCTGGCTTTGAGCCGTGGTCCTCAGATCTCCAGCTCCTGAGTAGCTAGGACTACAGGTGTAAGCCACTGGTCTGGCTTCTGACAACTTTTTAATACTTATAGGCATGAAAGGTATTTGTCTGAATTTGGCTCAGTCTTCCATTTTTTTCCCACTGTTTTCATTTATGCACTACAACCTGGAAATACAGGTTCTCAACCCAAATAAGTCCACTAAACCTGTTCTTGTCAGTGTCACTGAAACCTACTTGATCACCAACACAAGTGGCCAACTGTTTTCATTTACCTAAAATCTCCTCAGAACAGAGCAGCATTGATTTGCCTCTTCTCTAAATCTTCCATTGACCCAACGTTGTATTTCACCTCGACTGTGATTTGTTCTCTCAAGTCTCTGACACACTCAGACCCTCACTCACAGTGGACTTGGCCGTCTTGTTCCCAATGCCCAACATGGCCAGACCTGTTCCTCAGAGGATAGCAGGAGCATGAGGAAGACGATGGACTCATTGCTGAAGCCTGATTCGGATGATCCATGACATGACAGCTTATTTTATTCTTTCCACTCCCTCAAGTCACATCTTTCTGAATCCCTCAAAATCTGTTTTATATCGGTGCATATGTACATAGACTATTCTGCAATATATTATAGCAATGTCCCACTTAATCAACCTCTCACCATTGGCTTGTTTCCACTTCTCTGACTGGTTTAGAAGTGATCTTCTTAGTGAGTAACTAGTGCTTGAGAAATATGAAGCAATGGTCCTTTTACTAGGAATGAGCAGTGATTTGGATCATAACTCACAGCCAACTTGCTAGAAATTTCTCTCCAAAGGCCCCCAAGGGATTTAAAAGTAGATACAAATCGCTGTCACGGATAAATGGAAGCTCATTTAATGAATAAACTAATCATTTGAATGACAAATATGAATAAATCAAGAGAGAAACGTGTGTCTGACATGTAAATTATGGCAATGAGTAAATAGAATAGAGAAACGGGAAAAACACCAGACAAATTAAATACATCAGAGAACCGGGCTGCCATTAGCAGACAAAATCTGACGTGGAAGACTAGATGTGTATACTATTCTATGCGTTTATATATTCTTAATATTTGCCTGACAATATAATCTCTGCACTATCTCCACAGGAGGTAAAATAACCAGAGGCGATCCATCACTCATCAATGTCCATTTTGTTGAATTTTTCTAAAGCAAACATTTGGTTTAACTTTTTCAAGATAAGAAAACTGCACAGAGAATATGCCAGGACACTATGTTTCCGTTCCATTTTTAATCATGAGCCATAAAAAAATGACTCATTTTTACAATAAGCAAGTACAGGGATGATTATAAGGTTAGAGTAATAGAAAAGAGAAGAAAGAAAAAGTAAGTGTGTGCTCAACCACCCCTGTTTTATCACATCTGTAATTGAGATCACAATGACTAGTTTCTTAAAAATAATTAAAGCATTCATATCAAAGTATAACGGAGAAGAACACCAGCCTGCGTATTGTGTTGTCATTTCCAGTCCTCTCGGCATTAAGTAAGCTACTTACGAGAGCCTCACATGAGTCCCCAACTCAAGCAGGTAAACTTTATCCCATTACACAAGTGCGTTTTGCTAGTTTTGTTCTAAGAAATACAGCATCTCGTGCCGTACCAATATTCTATGGAAGCAGGTTTTTCCATATTAGTACAAGAGCTAGAAACCAAAACTTTGCAAAATCAGTTCCAACCTTCTTTTCTATTTAAGTAACTCCTTTTATCAGCCCCCCACACCTCTCTTCTTGATTGTACTTTCTGCTGTCCCTGTATGCCTAGATCTGCCTTGCCAAATGCTGGACCCATTTCCTTTATTTCCCTCCACGCCACCTCTCATTGACCCCAACTCTCCCCATTTCATCTCTAACATCCAGTTGCTATCTTTTCAACACCTTCTCCATTATTCGCCTACCTTGTCCTTAAAAAAACAACTATTTACATGTTATTTGATGGGCTCAGTATTTGATGTTTAGTCAAAACTTCCAGGATCTCAAAGTACTCGCACTTTCTTCAAAAAGAGGTATTTATCACATTGTTTTACCTTGGGTATCATAACATTCCAATACATGCATCCAATATACTTTGGGCTGGGGGAGGGGGGCTCCTTAATTATATTCAATAATTATTGTACAAAGAAGTTTCCATTCTTGTCGGTTAATGAGTCCAATGTATCTCGTTCCGTTCACCCCTTCCACCCTTCTCCCCCATCTCTCCCAACCCTGCCCACCTCCATTTGGACAGGCATACATTGGATATTACGTCTGTATTCACCCACCTTTCCTCTCTCCACTCATCTACCCTCATTCTCCTTGATCTTAGACCCCAGCAACATGTCTCCACTTCCTGATACTCATCTCATATAATGTACTCTGATAGTACTCACTAATATTACTGTTCTTTACGCCCATCCGTATTTTAATTCTTTCTTATACCCAACAGACAATACATAAACAAGAAGTACTTAGTGGAAACATTTCAATGCAAATATGCAAATAAGTGCAATGTAAGCCGAGGCCGATATTGTTGATCTGTCTTTGGAGATAGCAAATTAAGATTTGCTCCTGCTTCTACTTAGCCATGGAAGATTTGCCGAAGAATGTCAGTAAAGCAATTATAGAGGGAATAAGAAAAATAGACCTAGACAACACTACTGCACATATTTTAGAAAATAATTACTAAAGGAAATGTCACTCACAAACCAAAATAGAAATGAAAAATAAATATAAATAAATAGGGGTTGGCATGGGGGGAGGGGAGAGGAAGCACAGTTCCAATTATAGATATTATTATTTCCTGTGATATAAAGGGTAGGTATTAAAGTGTAGATATTTAAACATTCTTCTTCACATAGTCATGGCAGGGAATTTAGCATCCAATGCATAGTAAGTGGTCAGGACATAATTGCAAATGTCATTCAACTTTGGTAGCTTCACAATTCCACTGTTGCCAAGATGTCAGGCAAAAAGGGACTCAGCTTCCATTCAAAATAGGCCTTACTATTACCATCAAATTGAATACAATTAGAATTTAAATTAAATGTTATATCATTTTTAAAAGAAAATTATTTCCCCCCATCAAGTTTTACAATGGCCTTTGGCATGAGCACAATGTAATTGGACCTTTAAAATCAAACCTCAGTCAAATGTAAAGCTCAGCTTAACTGACAATTTCCATACTTCAGAATTTCCCTATGTAGATTTCTCTGGTGACCTTTCTAATGACAAAGCCTGAAATGATAGTCAATTAAATTTAGATCCTAAGGCATACTATAAATTTGTCAGGCTCAAAACAAATGCTCTGTGAAGTTCATAAAACCAACCCTGAGTACCAGGAAGCAGTATAGAAGAGGTAGCTGGCTGGGCTTTCATCCCTACATGAATCCTAACTCATTGGTGTTGGGATTGCCTGAGGAGGAGAGACTGAGAGCGAGGCCTGCAATGCTCCTCAGAACCACGCACTGAATTGGCCCGATGTATTACATTAGCACCGACCAGGCAATGTGGCCCATTCAATTCATGAAATTCACGTGTGTGTGTGTGTGTGTGTGTGTGTGTGTGTGTGTGTGTGTCTTCTCTCTGGACATTTCAGTAAGACATACACATCATTCCCATTATGTTTGTGACACAAGCAAATGTGATGCAGGATTTCACATCTCAAAGACCATTTTTTTCTCTCAGATTTTGACACACACACACATACACACTCACTCTCTCTCACACATACTGTCTAGTTCTTGGTCTAGTCAAGTGTTGATTTCAAGTGGACTATTTTTCTTGTCAAATTAATAAAATGACAAATAGACTTGTAAAGCCCGGCCTCTCTATGCTCGTACCTCAACTGATGTCTAATAATGCCTTCTACTGCAGAGATCAGGTAAAGCTCGGGACCCCGCGACATTTTTCAGGTAGAGAAGAACCATCGGATGACATTCTTCAAGGAATGCATTCATTCAGGGAGCTGTTGCCAGGGGAAACATAACAGGGGAATATTTGGATTCTGATCCATTTAGAGGTCCTCTAATGGCTGTCCCATTTCTTTTATGTTGCCATCAATAGGCCGCAGAGTAGAAAAATTCCAACTGTCCATTGTTAAGTTACATGCTCTTCACACAAATGGAAGCAAATGCTCTTCAAAATCTGAGTAGATACTTCTCCAAAGCAGGTGTTCCCTCCAGCTAGGTTGGCACTCCCTGTGTTAAACATGAATCCCTTAGTAATTTTGTATCATAACAGATTTTAAAAGTAGATTTGTGGGCAGTAGGAAAACAGGATGAGAAATAAAAATACCTCTAGAAACTTACATTTCTCCTTTGCCTATTTTGTGAAAGATTTCTCTCATCTTTATGTTCAAAATATATCCTTACTTTCCATTAACATTAAATATTTATCATGATGTGAAAACACGAAGGTGTATTAGAAAGTCTAAGATAAAGTTTAAAACCATTAGAAAAAGCAACACAATTGTGGTTGCTCTTTTTATGTGAGTGGAGATGGAAGAGAAAGCTATTTAAAATTACTCAACGACTCCAAACCTACCATTTTCAGGGGCAGCAATACAGGGAGATGCTCGCTTCCGTGTGAAGCCATGTTTCAATTAGTTTTCCTGAAGAAAATAATTGAGACTCACATGAACTTTTCTTTCAGTAATGTCTTGACCCATTTAGCAAAACCCACTTGCTAGCAAGAGCATAAATCTTCGGGCAAGTCATTAGCTGGGCTCAGAAAAATATGACACACCAGTTAGGATCATCATATAACCATAAAAGATGATTTCTGGGGTTGAATCTGAAAACACTTTTTCAAGTGCGAACTAATTCAAGCCTGGCAAAGAAAGTCTTTAGTCTACATCCCATTACTGAATGTCCACTACATATTCACAAGGTACTACTAAGAAAGAAGACAAGTTCAGTCTATATGTGCAAGAAAGTGTGTCTATTTCTGTGTGTGTGTGTGCAGACATGCACTGACCTGGGCTTGGTCTTAAGGACTGGACACTGTCTCTGAGCTTTTTTTGGTCAAGATTAGAGCTCTACCACTTAAACCACAGCTCCACTTCTGGCTTTTGGGTGGTGAATTGGAGATAAAAGTCTTATAGACTTTCCTGCCTGGGCTAGCTTTGAACCTCAGTCCTCAGATATCAGCCTCCTGAGTAGCTAGGTGGCATGAATCACCAGCACCCAGCAAGCCTATACATTTTTCTTTTTTACTGTGGTATAAACTATTACCTTGTTAGAACAAAGGTATTCATTACTATAAAAATAAGGAAGAGAGGAGTTGATTAGAACAGGATGAGAAAGGGCTGTAAAGAAACTAGTGACACCTTGGGAGTGTGTCATTGGTATTGATAGATGGTGAAGGAGAATGACAGCAAGGAAAGAAATTTTCTATACAGAGAATCACATTATAAGAAATGCAGCTGGGCACTGGTAGCTCACACCTGTAATCCTAGCTACTCAGGAGGCTGAGATCTGAGGATCGAGGTTCAAAGCCATCCCAGGCAGGAAAGTCCATGAGACTCTTATCTTCAATAAACCACTAGAAAACCGGAAGTGGTGTTGTGGCTCAAGTGGTAGAGCGCTCGCCTTGAGCTGCAGAGTGCAGGGACAGCACCAGGCCCAGAGTTCAGGCCCCACAACCAACCAAAAATAAATAAACTAAGGCAGAAGGTGTTTCAGGAAACTGGTTCTTTGATGTGTTTTGGGGTTTGGGTTTTATTTTAAGATTTTGATCATGGGGGGGGATGATTGGGTGGGGGGGCAGGGAAGGATGGGAAGGGATGGAAAAGGGAAACAAAGGAGGAGGCTACAATGCTTGATAAGAAATGTACTCATTATCTTGCCCATGTAATTGTAACCCCTCTGTACAGTATTTTCACAATTTAAAAAATTGGTATATATAAAAAAATTAAAGATTTTGATCAAGAGAATGGCATGCTGTGTATCTCTTTTGGAAAGACAAAAGCGACAGCAGTTAGTTAGGGCACAAGAAAATTGACTAAGGTTGAACTGATTTTCACCTCATATTGCCGATTGCAGACACATTATTTTTTATTATGTGCATAATATTTTGCATGCAGTGGAACCATGTGGCCTAATTTCAAAAGAAAGAAAGAGACAACATGTACCTTCCTCCTATTTCTCCCAAACATTTCAGACCTAACAGTAAGAATAATATTAACACCACCTGCATCAACAGCCCTATCTTTCTCTAGGTTGAGATTAAAGATAACTGATTTATTGAATGTCTTGCAGAAGAATAGATGGGACTGAGTTAAGTTATAAAAACAAACTGCTACTATCAATCTCAAGTTTTTGTCACTTCAAAGAAACAGAACTATAGGATACAATCAATATGTGTGTGTGTGTGTGTATATATATATATGTATATATATATGCATATATATATATATATATATATATATATGGAAAGTAGAATCCCTTGATCAAGGGAAAAAAATGCAAATCACTAAGAGTCTCAAGAAAACACATGATCCATGTAATCTTTTTTCAGTCTCTTATCCAGGGTGATTTGCAGGACCAAGTAAATTTAAATATCTCTGAGATCAGCATTATGTTTCTATCCAAGATCCAGGGTTGGATATTTTTTCCACTTAAAGGACATAAATGGATGAATATTGATGACTTTGAGTACAATACATACTTCCAATGTCTTGGCTTTTCTCTCCATGCAGATAACACATGTAGCTGGCAAACAGTCCTTTTCTATCTGAAGTGGTGATTGACTGTGATGAACACTAACCAATATTTGGGTTAGTATGATTCAGGTTCAATACACAATAGCAACTAGTATTCATGGTAATTATTCACCTCTGAACTCCCTGGGTTGAAATCCTCCATCCACCATCATATGATCTATAAGAAAAGCAGATTCAACATCGTGCCCCTCAAAGTACCCTCTTGATGCTCATGAATTCGTGCCGGGCCAAAGCAAAGGAAAGTGAGGGAGGTTGATTGAGCCATGGACACTAGTCCAATAATGCCCTTTCTTCCCTGGGAATGAATAGTCACTGCCTCCTGGAGACCTATTAGACAGTGTTTCAACAGGACAATGGCCTGCTTGCCTTAGAGGAAGCAGAGCAGGTTACTGGGAGACTGAGAGCAAGATTCAGCAATAGAGCACAAGGCATCCAACTTATTCACAGCCAGGCCTGTGCCACCAGCATGATCCTAGGTCTGCATTCTTTGTTTCTGTGTTTACAAAACAAAACATCTCTTGCCTTTTTTGGAGTCAGCTTTCACACACTGCTTTTCCCTCTTATTCACAAAGGGAGCCTTTGCTGTCTGCTAGCTGCATATTTTCGCATGGAAGTTTTTGCCAAGCGTTTTTTGGAAGTCACCTATTTGAAGTTGCTAATATTTATTCATTGTCATCTATGCTTAAATTATCAACCCACTGATCTCTTTCTTTTTTTTCTTTTTGCCGTCTTGTGTTCTTTCCTTAAATCCTTCTTGTTGGCAGTAACTGGGGCTTGAAGTCAGGTTCCTCACACTTGCTAAACAGGAGCTCTGCCACTTGCGTCATACCCACAGTCCTTTTTGCCATAGTTACTTTTCACCAACATCATCCTATGACTGATCCTCCTTCCTATGGCCTCCTGCCGATCTTGGACTCCAGGGGTGCTCTGCCATGTCTTACTTATTGATTGAGGTAGGATTCTGCTAACTTTTATCCCAGGCTGGCTTTGAACTTCAATCTTTAACCATCTCTACCTTTCCAGCAGTTGGGATTACAGGTATAAACCACAGGCACCCAACCTTTTGTTGCCAATTTCTAGAAACTAAAACAAGATACCCAATAGTGCATAAAGGTCCCCTTATCTCTGAGGAACAGATTTCAAGATCCCTGCTTTTGCCAGAAGCCACAGGGGACACTAGCCCTGTATGTATTTTCTCATACATGCCTACATACTTAGGATGCAAGTTAACATAGAAATTAGGCACAGTAAGAGAGTAATGGTATTAACTACCCTAATAAAATTTCTTTATGAATGAGTTGTTTCTTTCTGGAATCTTCCATTTAATATTTTCAGACCATGATTAGCTTTGGGTAGCTGAAACCATGGAAATTGAAGCCACAGATAAGGATGACTGTAATCCATATTTCAAAGACAAAATCGATTGTGCCATCATCAGTCATCAATTAAGTAAACAGCAAAACAATGGCAGGTGAACTGAAGAACTATCATTCTTCAATTACATTTTTCCATTAAGAAATGGAAAGAACTTAAAACTTAATGCCACAGAGTAAATTGGTCCACACACCCTCCAAACCTCTAGGGTTAACAGATCTAGAATATATGGCACATTTAGTCTTTGTGATCTTAATGACTCATTAACCTCCACACACCTGATTTCTCTCTCTTGTGTATCCCATCCCTTAATTTGCACTACCAATTTTACCAGAAAGGTATAAACATTTCAATTGTCTCAACATCCCCCCGCCTCCGATCAATTCATTCATTATTCATGTAATTCTATATATTGCTTTTAACTTCGGGTTTTTGTCTACTATGAAACTTTCTTTTTGCAATTGTTTTTTGTTTGTGTTTTGTGCTGGTACTAAGGCTTGAACTCAGGGCTTCAAACCCTTGTTGGCTTTTGTTGTTGTTGTTGTTGTTGTTGTTGTTCAAGGCTGGTGCTCTACCACTTGGGCCACAACTCCCCTCCCAACTATTGAACTTTCTAATTAAACTTGACTCTCATTTCTCCTTTAAGTCTGAGGCATTTCTTTGGTCAGCCACGCCCAGCTTCATCAAGGCAAATCCTTGCTATTGCTATTGGAGTTGAGATCTTTTGAAGTCAGGAAAAAAAGTGCTTTACTATATGCTAAATAGTTAACATTATGCATCTCCCACTGGATTTATATTTTATACTTTATCATGCAAACATACTTTTAAACTGAAATGAAGGTGATGATGAATATAAGTAAAAATTCAATTCAATTCTGCAAGCCCAAAGCATTGCCTGGTACCTTCTGTTATGATCACGTGACAGCCATCTACAAGAGTGACACCATGTCACACAGCTACACTACCACCACCATTAGCATTCCAAGAGAAAGAAATGATCCATTCACTTTGCATTGACATCTTCACAACACACACACACACATACACACACACACACTATGGCTTAGACAGAGCCTGAATCTTTTGTCTTTGTGATTTGGTAGACTGGGTAGTGTGCAGATTTATTCCTGGGCCATAACCTTTAGATACTAAATTGGAAAAGTAAAACGCCACATGACACCCTAGACAGTTTTTTTTTTTTGAAAGAAATAAAACAGAGACATATTTCCACAGTAAATCTCAACGTCCTCTATATTACTGGGTTTTAAAAGGTTATGTACATTAAATATTACATCATTGTTTGAAGTACATTATTGTTCTTGATAACAGATGCTTTCAATCTCTGTTCTCCTAATAAAAAAACAAGAACCACCACACAGTCTGTGCTTTTTTTCTTTAACAGCTTCAAAATGCATATTAACTGAGAAATTCAAATCCTACTAATGTTTGTGTACCATAATGGAGAGTATTAATGGAAAACATAAAGGGGAAAGCCTTTATAAAATAAAACAGAAGGAGAAACTTAGATCTCTCAAAGTGATTTGGGTCCAAAAATGCTTTCCCTTTGGCAGCAGATATATTTTTATAAAAGCTTTATGAGGTGAAATGACTAACAAGTGTGTGTGTGTTTAGCACAAGATGTGAGAAAAGAACAGAGCCATTCATTCAGAGAAATTCTGACCTTCATGGTCCTCCATGACTTGTGATTAACAGCAGCCCTACTGTGCGCGGGAAGCTGGTGCGCATGTGCAGTGTGGGCTACACTCTGAGCACATTACCCACGTCTACTGCCCGGGGGCCTGACAATCTCAGAGGCTTCAACACAACCGAGCAGCAGCAAGTCTCCTGAAATCTGTCTGCACGCTTTTTATTTTCTCCTCTGAAGAAGGCCATCTCCGTTGTCCTAGTTTCAACTGGGAATTTCTGTCTGGCTTACTTGTCTGGAAAATGGAAAAACTCTCCTTGCAAATTACATCTCTCGACACATGGCCGGAGACGGTCAGAAGCTATGAGAATGACTACTTACCCGTCCGTCCTGGCAGGGTACGCACACACGCGCGTGCGCGGTGCGCACACACTGGCGTCTGTGAAAGGAAATGACAGCGGCCAGCGGGTCCCCCGGAGGTGCGACGGGGACCAAATTCTGCCCGAGGGTCGCCAACCCTGGGCGGCATCCAAGACAAGGGACACCCCTTTCTGCTTCACTGTGATGTTCTTACCACACGCACGTGATGTACTTTGATCCCATTCACCTTAGCTGTATTACTCTTCCTAGATTTCTCTTCCTCCTCCATCCTCATTTTTTAATCATTTTTGGAGGGTTTTATTACACGAATACATGCACATATATGCGTATGTATATGTATATGTGTGTGTCACATGGATGCATGTGTGTATGTGCATATGCCTATTTGTTTACATATGTATCCAAACATATGTGTATCTGTATATATACAAATACACATATATGTCTATAGATATAACATGTATGTAATATAATGAATGTAATGATATACATGGACTGAATATATAACATATATGTAATATAGTGAATGTACTAATATACACATAATGTAATATAATGAATGTAATGATATACATGGACTGAATATATAATCATATAGGGAATATATACATATTTGATAGATGTATCTCTGTGATTATACAAGCATGTCATATATGTTCTTGTATAATATTCATTCTTTTTCCCCCCTCCTTTCCTTCTCCCCAACTGTTTGACTTCCCTCAATCAATGCTTTTTACACTCGTGTCCCACTTTTGTGTGTGTGTCTACTTCCTGAACCAGAGAGAGGGCCCCATATGCTTACTTGCATACTTGGTGCCTAGGACTGGGGTGGAAAACGTCCTATTTTCAGACACCGCCTAATGAAAACAGGAAAGCTTTATTAAAAAAAAGCAACATCTGCAAGGTTCCTGGCTCTCTTGATCCTCTGCCGGTGACAGAGAAGGACTTCACCTCAGCCTCTGTGTGCACACCTGGCAGCTACTTGGAAACAAGGAGTGGGATGCAGGGTCTGCGCTGGACAAGTTCGAAGCTTCCCTTGGGATGCAGATTTAATCAACTGCCTTGAAGGGCTTCATCCAGAGACAGAAGGCTAGGGGAAAATACTAGAAAGAAAACTTGAGCCATGATAGATCAAGACAATCTCTCATGATGCACTTACGTGTACATACTGAAATGCATTTGGACCATGGGGGGAAGGTCATGTACTGGTGAAGGCGGCTGGTTTTCTTTGCTCTTTTTATTTCTTTGCCTTTTTTGTTCAATGCTCACTGCCGGCAAATCCCTTCACACTCCTTACAATCTATCCAAAACACCCTAAATATTGGTTTTCAACCTTTCCAATAATGCTGAATATTCTCCAGTTCTCCCTGTGTGGGTGGGGGGGGGAGATTCAGGTAATCATTCATGGATGTATCTAAAACATCTGGTGATAGCTCATAGGTGCAGATATTTCACCAATCATTTCATCTGAGAAAGTTCATATGTCCAACAGCAAATCATCGCTCACTGTTACACCCAGCTGGGGGTGAGTTACCGAGTTACCCACATTTACACAAACTGCTAATACTAGCAGTGTCCTGAGACTCTCCCCTTTAGTTTCTGCTAATTAATATTAATTGTGAAAGCTGTTGGCCCTTGTACATCCCGTACACCTCCAGGAGTCAATAACCTTCACTGCTGAAGAAGTTAATTGCTACCACAGAGCTTGCGGTCTATTGGGGGAAGACAGTTGATTAAGACAGCCTCTCTACACTTGAGATATTTTTTTCTTTAAAAAAAAATTATCTTTGCTGGGCACTGGTGGCTCACACCTGGAATGCTAGCTCCTCAGGAGGCTAAGATCTGAGGACTGAGCTTCAAAGCCAGCCCTGGCAGGAAAGTCCATGAGACTCTTATCTCCAATAAACCACCAGAAAACAGGAAGTGGTGCTGTGGCTCAAATGATAGAGTGCTCACCTTGAGCTGAAGAGCTCAGGGGCAGTGCCCAAGCCTAGAGTTCAAGCCCTATGACCAACAACAACAAAAAATTATCTTTTAAGTAGTTGTACAAAGGAGTTACCAATTAACAAAGCAGTTGATTCATATAAGATATCCTGATCAATGTCACCCCTTTCAACATTCTCACCCACTCCTCCCCTCCCCCTCTTTCCCCCACCTCTCCGTAACTGTGTAGGATATACACTGGATTCTTGACTACCTTCTTCTCCTTTCTCCTCTTCATTCATCTACCCCTTTTCCCTTGACCCCACCCCTTTCAAGTACTGGCTTCCTGGTGTTTTATTTTGCTGAACTCTGACTATGCCTTTCTAAGGAATTGTACTATTTAAGTTCTCCCTTGAATCTACCCTATTTCAGTTCATACATCTATGTACATGTGCAGACTGCCCAATGTATTGACTTTTATGTTTATAAGCTAAATCTCGCTGCCACATGCAAGGAAAAACATGCATTCTTTGTCTCTCTGACTTATTTGTCTGACTTACTTCACTTAATTTTTTTCCATTTCTTTACAAATGATACAATGTCATTCTTTCTCATGGGTGAGTAAAATCCCATTGTGCATGCATACCACATTTTCTTGATTCCTTCATCCATGGAGAGGCATCTAGGCTGATTCTATACCTTGGCTATGGTTACTAGTGCTACAGTAAACATGGTTGTTCTGGTGGCTTGACTAGACCCTGGTTTGTAGGCTTTGGGTAAATGCCCCAGAGTGGAATTCCTAGATCATAGGGTAATTCTATGTTTAAGAAGGGTGGTCAGCTGGGCACCGGTGGCTCACACCTGTCATCCTAGCTACTCAGGAGGGTGAGATCTGAGGATTGAGGTTCAAAGCCAGCCCGGGCAGGAAAGTCCATGAAACTCTTATCTCCAATAAACCACCAGAAAACTGGAAGTGGCGCTGTGGCTCAAGTGGTAGAGTGCTAGCCTTGAGCTGAAGAGCTGAGGGACAGCATTCAGGCCCAGAGTTCAAGCCCCACAACCCACAAAAAAAAAAAAAAAAAAAGAAGGGTGTTTTCCAACACTTCAGAGGGGAGCTATCTGGGTTTATCTGCCTCACAATCTTAGGAAAATGATGTTCTTTTAGGAGACTTTGCTTTTGCCTAGCTAAGAACCAGTGTGCCCTCAATTTTAAGCTTGAAGTCTAACTGTATTTCAATAGACAAGATAAATAGGTCTATTGTTTTTTAGTCTTTGAAGAGATCTGAAAGAATGCAGTCTGAAAGACTACTGGGGAACAATAATAAAAATACATATAACAGCAATAAAATATATAAATATGCATCTGGAACAAAAAGACCTTGAGAAAATGTGTATTTGAGTACAAATATATGTAAATAGACATGGGCCTATACAGGTGCGTGTAAAGTATAAAAAGCATTTAGCACTTACATTTTTTTAGATTTCAAATGCATTGTTTGTCCTATATGCTAATATTTCATATTTATTAAGACAAAGCCACCATCCAAATTAATGGCAGTAATTAACTCAGGTCTCTCCCACCACAGGCAAATGTCTGTCTCTCCGTGTTACAAATGAACATGAAGCATTGAAGCAGCAGGTGGTTCATTCTCTGGGAACAAAATGATTATTTAACATAAATTTTATACAGAATGAGAGTTCCATATTAATTCCCACTTAAATACAAATTATGTAAATAAATTCTTAATATTCCATTTTATCTACATTTTATTTAACGCTAATTTTTCCCGACCCTATGAGAAGTACTTGTGAAAGTTTTTATTTGCCAGTTTCACGTGGTTTCTGTCCAGGAGATGGAATCCATCTTTTCCCAATGAATGTAGGTGGAAGAGACTCAATTCTTTGTTAAAAGTGCGGGCTTGTTTCTCTTATTTGCAATCATTCGTATACGTCTAGGATAGTCTTAGCAGATGAGCAGAATAGCTCGATAGCTATGTACATATGACCATATAAGATCACGCTAAGTGAAATGAACTCCAAGACACGGGCACAAGATGTTTTTCTCTATTGTTTTTAATAGATGATTTGTTCTTTCTTTTGTATGTTCTTCCCCCGATGGTATAGCCCCTGTTGTCACTGTACCCTGGTATTGTATGTACATTTATCTGGATTAGGGAAGGGAAGGGCGAAGGACACGGAGGAACCAATGCTACGCGACATTCTCAAGACAATAAGATGGAAGTGGGGGAGGGGGAGGGAACGTAGGAGAACAATGAGGGAAGGGGTAACAAGTTTGACAAGAAATGTCCTTATCACCTTACTTAAGTAACTGTAACTCCTCTGTACATCACCTTGACAATTTAAAAAAAACAGTGTGGGCACAGTTTGGTCCCCCAAAGTTCGTCTGTCAGAGGCATGATCTCCAGATTAATGGTGTAGACAGGACATGTATTTAATGGGTAGAAGCTGAGCGCTGGTGGCTCACACCTGTAATCCCAGCTACCCAGGAAAAAGATCTGGAGGATCTCAGTTGGAGGCCGGCTTGGGTAGAAACCTCCTTGCACTTCTGTCTCCAAAGTAACCAGCAGAAAAACAAGGATGCAGGCATGGCTTACGTGGTACAGTACCAGCTGAGCAAGCAAGCTAAACGAGAGTGTGAGGCTCTGAGTCCAGGCCTTGGAACCAGCAAAAATTAATTAGTTAATTAATTAATTAAGAAAAGTGGGGTGGCCTTCTGTTTTAGGGCTAATGTGCAGTTTTCCCTAGGATAATATCAAGTTCCTGTGTCTGCAAATGGAAAATGTTGTTCTCTAAAGGAAATGCAATGTAATTTATAATGTCTTCCACCTTCCTCGGGCACTTTGTTGTCACAAGATTTTATGACTCTTTAAATAAAACTATGAAAAATATTTGCTTACCACAAAACAATAAAGGAAAACACTTTTCCATTTAACTGTCTATAGCCATATGGATCTATTGATACCAAGTTCAGTGGGGCTGTTAAAGTACACTGCACAAGGGTTATGGGTAAGGCGTACAACCAGCAGGGCCTGGTACAATGCCCAGGCTGGCAGTAAAGGAATGCTGATTCACCTCTCTTCCTTCTCTTTTTTTCCTTTCTTTCCTTGTAGTACTGGGGTTTTGAACTTGGGAACTTGTGCTTGCTAGGCAAGCACTCCACCACTTGAGCCACGCCCCCTTCCTATCTGCTCTTGTTATTTCTTGAAGAGGGTCTCCCATTTACATCCAGAGAGGCTTGGACTGCAATCCTCCAATTCATGCTTCCTGTATAGCTGAGATGCCCCCACTGCACTGCCCCAGCTTCTTATTAAAGTTAAGATGGGGTCACACTTACTGCTTGCCCAGATTAGCCTCAAACTGTGATCTTCATGAGCTCAGCCTCCCAAGTAGGTAAGATTACAGGTGTGAACGCCTGTTCCCAGCATTTCTGACAACTTTTTTTTCTAAAAGTCAAAAATACCTTTCATCCCTATTTAGTAGGCTAATATATTGTTAGACTTTTTTTCAGATGTGACTTAAGTGCAGGTTGTTAAACAGTTTAGAAGTTTTTTCATAAATAAAAATTCTAAGGTGTGAGTTATTAAGACTTAAACAGAGGTACAATGAAACAAATTGAATCATGAACCACGCAACTCTAGACCTGAAGTGGTCCAGCATTTCTCCTGTAGGAACATGGGTGGTTGAAAGCTATCGTAAGACCCACACAGAAGTAAATCAAAGCAAATTACTTAATTGGCTACACTTCAGCAGCACCTAACTTGGTGTATCTGTCAGAAAGACCCTAGCCTAGTTACATAACTTTGTACACTGCTTCTGATTGGTTACACTTCACTCCCATTTTCCTTTTGTGTAGGTACTTTGGTCTGAATGTGTGCTCCCCCAAAATCCATGTGTTGGAAACAATTTCTAAGGCAACAATGCCAAGACATAGGGCTAAAAGTAAAGTTTTTTTAAAAAATTGGGGGACAGTGGGTTCACTCGTTCATACTATGAGAGGACACAGAATTTGGTCCCTTTTATTCTCTCACTGTCTGCCTCTCAAGGGCACAGAAAGAAGCCCTCGCCTGTCAACTAGAGTTAGTGCCTTGATCTTGGAGAGAAAAAAAAAACAAAACCTTTTGCTCTCTGTCAATTTCCCAGGCTCAGGTATTCAGCCACAGTAGCGTATAGGAGGAAGACAACAGACCATTGCCAGAAATTGCTCAAGTCAAGTCACTTACATTCACAAATCAAGCAAGATCAAGGTCCCTTATAGACTCTAAATGCTTTTGTCTGCTCAGGGATTCTGCAACTTCAGTCTTGGTTCTACTGCTAATTATCAGATTGTTAATTATTTAATCATTTTTGGCTCACCTAATTCTTTCCATTTCATTACATGTCTCCTATCAGAGTCGCTTTAAAGGCTGTGGAAATTGTTCCACAGATGGATCTGTGCCTGTCTCATGCTATTTTAATTACTATAGATGTATCCTTTTGGTTTCTGATAAGGCAAGTTACTTTGAAGCTCCCTTCTATGCATTGATTCTCATGGTTCACGCTGAGACCTTATTTCAGTTCCCTCAATTCGTTTCCCACCCAGAGAAAATAAATTCGATATATGCCCTGGGTTGAGAAAATCTGGTGGAGAGTCAAGAAACAGAACGATTTGTAGAGCATTATAACAAAAACCCCAAAATTCGCCCTTTCCAATTTGGCAACATAAATCTCTCTTCCTATTGCATTTATGTAAATTGTCTAAAGTAATTCTTTCACCTGCATACCTCTTTGAGTAGTTATTCATAAAGGTAAAGTATAAAGTGCCTTCATTGCTGTCAGGAAATGTGTATAAATAATTCCTGGGTTTGATGTCTATATGCTTCTAGTCAAAGCAATAGCTTGGGATTGGAAGATAATGGTAACTCAAATCAGGAAGGAAAATTGTTACATAGCTCTAGCTTTGATTTTGATTATTTAAAAAAAAAGAATTGCTTCTGTGCTTTTTAAAAGAGGTAGCAACGTGTCCGCGAGTCATGACCGTTTGCAATGATGAGTGAGTTTCCTGAGGCCCCCTTGGGGAGCTGGGCTCATAAAATGAGCAATGTTCCTTTTCTTGCTCATTTTTGGGGCCACCTGCTAATTTGCTGTAAGCAACAGAATTAATGTGAATATTTTGGTTTCTTCATCCACTAAATTACCTTCATGGCCCCAAATGGTCTAGTTGGTATTCTGTTCTCCAAAGCACCAATAGCTGATTTTTATAAGGAAATGAAAACATTAGCAGGGGGATTTGTGGCTTGAGCTCCTGGCACATAGATGGACGGACGGCTAGACAGACAGACAGACAGACAGACAGACAGACAGACAGACAGACAGACAGACAGACAGATAGATAGATAGATAGATAGATAGATAGATAGATAGACAGATAGATAGATCAGTGATTTTTGCTGGGAAGTGATGCCTGGCTCTGGTCCTAGATTTAAAAAAAAAAAAAAAACACTCCTGATTTGATTTGATTATCTAAGCATCCATGAGCCACCTCCTTCATGTCCAGACTTTGGAGACCTGATACAAAGTCAGGTGCAAATAAATTAATTTGGTCCTCTAGGATAGGATAGTGTATTGTTCTTGTAATGATGACAAAATAAAAATAACCAATTGAGAGAGAGAGAAAGTGAGAGAGAGAGAGAGAGAGAGATTGGCATAGAGCCCTGGAGTCACAAAGGAATGAAAACAAATGTTTAAAGATGGAAAGGAGAAATAAAACAACCCACATGCAAGTCAGCCGCCTCCAGGCGGCTGCAGCCCGGCTCAGGGACCCCCAGCCCGAGGCGGGGCTCTGCTTCACAAGCTGATTGGATGGGCAGGGGAAATCTTACTGAAACCAAGGGGGAAATTATAGTTACCCAAATTGGCAATTACCTCGTTCGCATGTGTATCTTTCACTGCTACGGTTTCCATCCTGGCGTGGGTCATTTCTGACCTGAGGGTGCTATCCAATCCTTGATTTCACTGATACACCGAGAAAATGCGCTCTCAGAGCTCTGCCTGAGTCAGAGCTCTGCATCCTTAGTAGTCCTCACGTTGCTGGGCTGTAAACTTAGCATGCAGACCACTAATGCCCTGCAAGCATCCTCCATGCGAAAGCCGCTGGATGCACGCATTGGAATGAGCTGTGAAGGGCTGTCCCCTTTTGGAAGGGTGACATCATTATGTGAGAAGATACTTCGGTCATATGCACGCTCCGAACTTTGCCAGCTAACACCCTGGCATACTGTGTTGTCTGTAATGAGCTGTGCATGCCTTACCTCTGCTACACGACTCATTAAAACACCATGTCATCCATGATGAGTCTGGTTCATTAAATGTTTCTCTTACCCCACCGTTTATCTATTACAGGGAAAGTTTCAGTTGACAAGTGGGAGAATTTAAAGAAGCACAACCACCATCGCCTGGCCTTCTCTAACTAAATAGCCTGCAAAGGAAATGGATTGCATTACCTAAGAACCTATGGTGATAATAAGGCACGGTGTGTGTCTATATAATCCCAGCACTCAGGAGGCTAAGGTAGGAGAACCCAGAATTCGAGGCCAGCCTGAGCTACAGACTGAGAACTTGTGAAATAGAGAAAGAAAGAGAAAAAGAAGAAGAAAGGAAAAAAAGAAGAAAGGAAGGAAGGGAAGGGAAGAAGGGGAAGGAGGGAGGAAGAAAAGGAAGGAGGGAGGGAAAGAGGAAGAAAGGGAAGGAGGAAGAGAGGGAGGGAGGGGAGAGAGAAAGAGGAAGGGAAGAAGGGGAAAATGGGGGAGGGAAGGAAAGAAAGGAGGAAGGAGAGAGGGGAGAGGAAAGAGAGAGAAAGAGGCAGGGAAGATGAGAAGGAGGGAGGGAGGGAGGGAAGATGAGAAGGAGGGAGGGAGGGAGGGAGGGAAGGAGGGAAGGAAGAAGAAAGGGAGGGAGGGAGGAAGGAACGAAGGAAGGAAGGAAGGAAGGAAGGAAGGAAGGAAGGAAGGAAGGAAGGAAGGAAGGAAGGAAGGAAGGAAGGAAGGAAGGAAGGAGAGAAAGAGAATGGAAGGATGGGGAGAGAGAGGAAGAAAAAGAGGGAAGAAGGGAGGGAGGAAAATACAACAACACAAGTAATTGCAGTAATAGTTGACAGGAGCTGGGTAGAAGTTGAGGGGTGACAGGAATACGTATGTGACAAAATGACAGGATTATATATTTGATCAATACTCATCGGACACCATGAAAGGCCTAAGAAGATAACCTTCTGGTGCCTGGAGGTGGCAGGATCAAGAATAGAGATGAAAATTTTTTTAAAAAGGTGACCAGCCCAGGGAAAAATCCAGAAAAGAGCAAGACACATGTCGAGGAACTGGTCAGATGAGGACAGCTCTCTCGGGACAGGGCCTGGGACGCTGCCAGATGGAGCTGGAGAGGCGGCCAAGGGGAAGAATATGAAATGTATCTTTATGTAGCTTGACAATCACTGGGCTTACCAATAATAATTTAGTCTACGCAATAAGAGCAGGCTGACTTCTGTATTATTAACGACATCAGGTTTGTGCATTTCTAAGCACTAATTGGAGGTGTTCATGAAAAACTGTGGTACACAGATGGTGCTCAATAAATGTTTAATGATTCTAAAATGGAATGGCTTTGCCAAATAAAAGTTACAACTCGTCCATTTGTAATGATTTTGTAATGCGCGTGTGCAAATTCCCTTATTGATCATCTCAAGCAAACAATATTTAAAATTTTAAAACAGCGCTGAACTTTATTTTACTTTTTGTTTGTTTGGGTTTGGGGGGTTTAGGGGTGTTTTGGTTTTATTTCCTAGTGCTTCAACTCAGGGCCTGGGCACTGTCCCTGAGCTTCTTTTGCTCAAGGCCTACCACTTGGGCCACGGCACCATATCTGACTTTTTCTGTTTATAGTGGTGCTGAGGAATCGAACCCAGGGCTTCATGCATGCTAGGCAAGCACTCTACCACTAAGCCCACCTTCCCAGCCCTAAAGTGCTGAACTTTCAGCAAAAACTTAATTTAAAAAAAAAAAGCTCAAAGGCACCAGAACAGATGATTGCAAATTTCCAAGGCACTGAAATATAAATTATAAGCACATTGAATGGAAGTGCTATAAATAAAAATAACTCATCAGGTGGCTTTTAGAACTTGAGTAATCCAGAGTAATTAAATCAAGAAGTTAAAGTCTGGAAAATTCAAAATGCTGTTCCATACATCTATCCCAGCAATGACTGGCTAGAAACTAGCAGGTCTCACAACTGTGAAATAGTTTGGTTTGGTCAAATTCTAATCAAGATCATTTAGGTTCTCTCAAAGACCCTAAATTATCAAATTTACAAATTTACCTACATTATCAAATTCACAATGTAAATTTTCATATCTGCTTAAAAAATCCATAGTGGAGATTTTTATTTGGGGTGTGTGTATATATGTGTGTGTGTGTTGTTCCTGGGCCTTGAACTCAGGGCCTAGACATTGTCTGTGAGCTTTTGTGCTCAAGGCTAGTGCTCTACCACTTGAGCCACGGCTCCACATCTGGTTTTTTTGGTGGTTAATTGGATATGAGTCTCAGACTTGCCTGCCTGAGCTGGCTTCAAACAAAAATTCCTCCTATCTCAGCCACCTGAGAAGCTGGGATTATAGATGTGAGCCACCAACACCCAGATAATAATCCATAGTGTAAAAATGTGGTGTGTGTGTGTGTGTGTGTGAGAGAGAGAGAGAGAGAGAGAGAGAGAGAGCTTCCCCAAATGCGATCTTCTGACAGTTCTGAGTTGTTATAAAATAGTCTTCATAGTTGTAAAATACAGGCTACTCAGTACACTTAGGGCCTTTTGACTGTATGTACATTTAAACCAATACCCAAAGACAACAAGCAGTAGAGAAACATAAATGGGCTCTCAGAAATCCATCTCTGAGAAAACAATAGAATTTCTCATAGCACCCCTGCCTGTGGTAGGATTATATTTTCTTCGTTTCTTAGCATGTGCTGAGAATCAACCCAAATTATTTTCTATATGTGAATGAGAACATTGAACACCTGCTTTTATTTTTCTTTCATTATTTATAGACAGAGCTTAAAACTGCTGATAATGTTGGCGCTTGAAAACAAAAATACATACACACACACACACACCATATTTGTGTCGACCAGTATAGCTCTATGGGTATGGATAAAAGGCTTGTCTTCCCCCACTTGACTCCTCTTCTAATTAAAAGAGATGGGCCTCTCCTATGGAGAAGCAAAAGAAGGGAAGCGACTGTGGGAAGCGCTCCCTGCCTTCCTGAGAGGCGCTGAGGCTTAGAAACATCAACAGCCCCTCTTGCTTGCTCTGGTGTCATCTGTTTTGCTCTGTGCCATTAAACTCTTCTCAGCCTCCTGGGAACAGCCCCTTCCTTTTCTTCTAAACCATTCCTCCTCTGTTTGGGCATCCTTCTTGAGGACCTGCTAGGCGTGATGGGAGCTGGTGGGCGCGTGAGCAAACGTTCAAATGGGATCTGAGAACGGGCTGCCAGGGGAAGAAGGGCTGTGCTAAGCCACAGCCACTACAATGGCACCGTAATGACTCAACTTTCCCCCAGTGAGAACCTAGGCTGAGGCACAGATGACCACACGGCCGGGCTCCTACCTGCTAGGAGAGGATTACATATTACCCTGAAAGTGGAACCAGCTGGCTGCTCCAAAAGCCCCACAGGGGATGCATAGATTAAAACGAGAAACAGATAATGATGGAAGGAGAGAGAGAGAGAGAGAGAGAGAGAAAGAAGGGAGGGAGGGAGGGAGGAAGGAAGAAAGAAAGGAGAGAGGGAGGGAGGGAGGAAGGAAGGAGGGAGGGAGGGAGGGAGGGAGAGAGAGAGGGAGGAAGGAAGGAAGAAAGAACGAAAGAAAGAAAGAAAGGAGGGAGGGAGGGAGGAAGGAAGGAAGGAAGGAAGGAAGGAAGGAAGGAAGGAAGGAAGGAAGGAAGGAGGGGAGGGAGGGAGGGAGGGAGGGAGGGAGAGAGAGAGGGAGGGAGGAAGGAAGGAAGAAAGAATGAAAGAAAGAAAGAAAGGAGGGAGGGAGGGAGGAAGAAGGAAGAAGAAAGAAAGAAAGAAAAGAGAAAGAAAGAAAGAAAGAAAGAAAGAAAGAAAGAAAGAAAGAAAGAAAGAAAGAAAGAAAGAAAGAAAAGAAAGAAGAAAAGAAAGAAAGAAAGGAAGAGGGAGGGAGGAGGGAGGGAGGAAGGAAGGAAGGAGGGAGGGAGGGAGGGAGGGAGGGAGGGAGGGAGAGAGAGAGGGAGGGAGGAAGGAAGGAAGAAAGAACGAAAGAAAGAAAGAAAGGAGGGAGGGAGGGAGGAAGGAAGGAAGAAAGAACGAAAGAAAGAAAGAAAAGGGAGGGGAGGGAGGGAGGGAGGGGAGAGGGAGGGAGGGAGGAAAGGAAGGAAGAAGGAAGGGAGGGAGGGAGGGAGGGAGGGAGGGAGGGAGGGAGAGAGAGGGAGGAAGGAAGGAAGGAAGAAAGAAAGAAGGGAGGGAGGGAGGGGAGGGAGGAAGGAAGGAAGGAAGAAAGAAAGAAGGGAGGGAGGGAGGGAGGGAGGGAGGAAGGAAGGAAGGAAGGAAGGAAGGGAAGGAGGGAGGGAGGGAGGAGGGAGGGAGGGAGGGAGGGCGAGGGAAGGGGCGAGGGAGGGAGGAAGGAAAGGAAGGAAGGAAGGAAGGAGAGGAGGGAGAGAGGAAGAGAGCGAGGGAGAAATAAGAAAGCAAGACTAAGAAAGCAAGTAGAAATACCAGGATGTGATGGGGACCACTTGGAAGGAAGGCCTGATCTTAAGTATGGCTCGGGTTAGGAATGGCTGAAGGGCTGAATAAGCCAAGCCTAGGACCTGATTAAAGATGATGAAGAGTTTTAGCCATGTATCAGACTGGCTTAAGATGAAGATCCTCCTGAGTTGCTGGGATTACAGGTATGCATCACTACACTCCATCCTGTGTTCATTTTTAATCTACTATCATCTGCAAATCTGTAGGACTAGTACCAATTTTCTTCCTTCAGGGATCTTGGAATATTGAATACTATAGTAGAAAAAAAAAACAAGCTATCTATTTGGATTTTTCTTCTTTTACTTGTGAAGTATGAAAAAAGTCTTTACTAGAACTATAAAATAAAGAATCATAAACCTCATATAATGTCTTTTACAGAAAAAGTATCTTGGTGTTATGATTAATCCAGGCTATTTAATTTGGTTGTATCTATCATGAGCAACTGAACAGTAGCATAAGAAAAAAAATGGGCAGTTAAACACTGCCCTTAACTTCTGTGCTGTGTCTTATAACAAATTAAGTATTGGTAAGTAATTTCATGTCGCCAAAGGGTATGGTAAAATTCTGAACTAGTAGTAAAGTAAAATAAATCATATATTATGCTGATTTATTTGCTAATGCATATTACATTAGTAAGGTAATTCAAGTCATTGAAAATCTATGACATCTTAATAAAATGTCTCCCAGAAAAAAATGAGGAGGAGGAAATTATTAACTATAAAATGTCATTATCAAGAAATAATTGTTTTCACATATTTTCAATAAGAGACTGCCATCTCTTTTTCTATCGGGCATTCGAGTTTTCTGTTGGTAATGAAAGGAAATATGTCACTTGAAAAAAATAACATTTTAAATAGCGTTTGGGAAATCTTTTCCAAATATTAAGATGTTTCCTTCCATGAAATCTTTTTAATCTTGCATTTTGGCTTATATTTAATTTTAAAATCCAAAAATAAACTTGTGTATATTCATGCACTTTTTTTATCTGGTGACACCAAAATTATTTAAAAGGCAGGAAAAACATATGTAAAACTACTAATTATAACAATCCCCTCCATATTAGTGACTTTTTATAAGAACTAATTACATACCCTGTGGTCATTTCCTTGTGCTCTGAAAGGTCAGAAAAATTTGATTTTTTGCCAACATCTGAAAAAGGACATCAGTTTGCATATTAACAATGCCATACAATGAGTTTTCCACCATTCAAGATTTTCTTTGGGTTTTGGTGGTGGTGGTGGTGGACGGATGTTTTTTTGTTTTTTGTTTTTCTTTCACTGAATAAATCAACCAGAACTCTAAACAAAGATTATGTCTTAAAGAATTACTTAATGACTCTCTAGGTAAACTTCTAAACAAATGCAAGGAGTCATTAAATGAACAGCTGACAAGGATTTACAGAGCAATGATGCTGGTGGGAATGTAGTGTAGAAGCTGTGAGTTTCTCCTAGCTCCAGCTTGCTGGCTTAGCACTCTGCCACAACTGGCCCTGGAGTGGGCACCATGTGCTGGGACCTGGGAAACCACTGTGTCGTCCAGCTTGCCTTTATTTGGAACTGTCTCCACTCTGGACCTCCTCTTGTCCACATTTTATACATTCTCTTCTGTAGCGTTTGCTTCGCTTGTAACTATCCAACTCTTGAAATCTAAATTATGTATTTAGAGGACAGTATGGATCGACTTGCTCTGTCCACTGAGTTCCCTCTAATAAACAACTTTAAAAAAAAATCATCCTTTTTCTGATGTCATCCAATTTAGAGTGTGCATACTTTCCTGAAAGTCTGGTCTTCTGTGCTTTGTGGCCCAACTTCCTGCTTGATTTCAAGAAGCCATTTCCTTCAGTATATGATAGGTTCAAGTAGAAAGTCATGGGAGAATCTCCTCCTTCTCCCTCCCACCCCCTCCCTGTCCCCCACAAAGAAGAAAGAAAACTATAACCTTTCCAAAAAGAATCCTTGCTTCTATGATGCGTTCATCTTTCTACACTTTCAAACAAAATCCATTCATGGCAAATGGGTTATCAGAACTTGTAGTGGACCAGCAGGAATGCTGACTTTACATCCTTGAAAATTCAGTTCTAAAACTCGTGGGGGTTTGAATTTCATTATGGAATTTGACAAACTTTTTGGTTTTGAACTGATAAAAAACGGTGAGCTTACATTCAATACTTTTTTGTTGATGTTATTATATTGGGGTTGAACTCAGGGACTCACACGTGCTAAGTGACACTCTACCACTGGAGCAATTCCCCCAACCCTGTGTACTTTTGTTATTTGGGGGATAGGCTCTCACATAACTCCTGTAGGTTGCCAGGCCTGAGATCATCCTATTTATGCTCCCCAGGAAGACAGAATGACAGGCACTGTCACACCCAATTTGTTGGTTGAGATGAGGTCTCACTAACTTTTTAATCCCCCCTAGCCTCCAACACTGATCCTCCCAAGAAGCTAGGGTTACAGGTGTAATACTCTTTAATAATGGGAATTACAATAAAGAAATAATACAACACTCAAGAGAACATATCTTAAAGTTTACATTTACTGAGCTTACTGAACATTTTATTCCAACCCATAAGTGGGTTGACTCTTTACTCTGTTTCTCTACATAAGCTTTTAGTGGGATACCATCTCATTTTTTAATGTGTGTGTGTGTGTGTGTGTGTGTGTGTGTGTGTGTATGTGTGTGTGTTTTAATCTGTGCTTTGGGGTGATATTTAAAAAATCAAAAACAGCAAAAAAATAGAACTAATGTCATAGACATTTCCCCATTTTCTTCTGAAGTCTTATTCAATTTTGGGGTGATTTTGTGAATGGCAGAGTAGTCATGAGAAGCAATGTAGTAGTGAATTGATGCACTGCTGCACAGAATGTTGTGAAGTGGGTAAAATTGGAAGGACTTTTGGTTTTGGAGTCAAGATCCCAATGTTGTTGTTATTACTATGACCACTACTGTTGTTGTTGTTGTTCTTTGGTTTTTTGGGGTTTTTTTTTGCCAGTTCTGGAGCTTGAACTCGGGGCCTGGGTGCAGTCCCTGAGACTCTTCGTGCTCAAGGCTAGCTCTCTACCACTTGAGCCACAGCACCACTTCTGGCTTTTTCTCAGTAGTTCATTAGAGATAAGAGTCTCACAGACTTTCCTGCCTCGTCTAGCTCCAAACCATGATCCTCAGAGCTCAGCCTCCCAAGTAGCTAGGATTACAGGTGTGAGTCACAGGTGCCCAGTGCTATTTTTCTAGCTTCATACTACATTCCTAGTCACTGTTGGTTTGTTTGATGTTGTTGTTTGTTGTTGTTTTGCACATTTCTAGTTTTCCGTTCACCACTGGTAAAAAGGTCTATCAGCATAGCTCATGTGTTAACAAAAATGGTTTCCTGATGAGTGAGCATTCAGTGAGCACCCGGTGCGTATGCAAGGCTTATAGATGGAGTTAAAAATAAAAGCTTTTCTGTTTTCAGGGGAAAAAAAAAAACCTTCCCAGACAGATGTTTATAAGACAATTTTGACAATGCTCTTCGGAAGACATATTTGGGCAAGAACATGTCAACTCTTTGAAATACAATGTAAATATCCATTTTCCCCCACTGAAGAAGATGAGTGCATAAAACAGAATGGAATGTCTTACTCTGGCTTATTCTTTTTTTTAAGACTCTGGCTTATTCTTGATTTCTTCAACTATATTAACTTTTCTTCCATGCCTTCCTGGTCAAACCATGTTTAAAAAAAAAAAATTACCTGATAATACAGAAATCACTTGGCGAATAAGTTCTACAGATTCAGGCCACATGGGGAAGAATGAAGAAAAAAATAATAAAGCAATTGTATCTTCTTATTCTTCTTGGCCCCAAAGCTGCTACTAATTTAATAACCCTTGAAGTACATTTAGGATGATTGCATATCGAAGCCAAATAATATTGTGTGCCAATTATTACATTAAAAAGAAATCATGTATTCACTTAGAACTGAAGTAATTTCTCTCCCTAAACGAGCAGAATTAAATTGGAGGTGATTTTGTGTTGCTCACACTGTGGATTTAAGCTGTTTATCCAAGTCTTTTCATGCGAAGGCCTAAGGGATATCCCCCCACCCCGCTACTATGCAACCGGGAAAATACTACATCTTAATAGGAAGCCATGTGGAGACATTTTCTACCAGGACTTTTTTACATCTGGAATTTACGGATTTAATCTAATTTCCCCTTGAATTACTCATTTGTTTGCACGGTGCTGAAATGTGGACCCTCTTGTTGAGGAAAACGTCCCATTTCTTCAGAACCATGTGAAGAGTGCATTCCAATAAATAGATGATAACAAAGGTCTCGTGGTTAACAGAGGAGCTCTCTTCCCAACCACTTTTATGGAAGATGAAAATTTAAGCCTGAATATGGAAGGAAGCACGCCTCAGAGGCAAACATTTAGGAATGATAGTAAGAAACAGTAATAGTCACCAGAGCTCAGACCATCTGCCAGCTATTGCTCAAATGATTTGCATCTGCTATCTTATTGATTTCTCCCAGGAACAGATAAGAGAGATACTGTTATTATCCAGAAAGACACAGAAAAGGTATGTAATTTTTTAAAGCCATACACCTGGTTAAAAATGGAATCTAGAATCCTCTTGGGCACTTGAGCTATCGTTGATTCACAAACATGACCCTCAATACATATACGTGTGTGTGTGTGTGTGTGTGTGTGTGTGTGTGTGTGTGTGTGTGTGTGTGTGGCCCCACATGTATTAGGCTGGCTTTCTCTCCCCCCCCCCACCCCTCCAAACAAAGATAAATGTGGAAGAAAGGAAATCTTTTTACATTGCTAGTGGAAATGTAAATGGGTACAGTCATTCTGGAAGACAGTATGGATGTTCCTTGAGAAAATAAAAATCAAACTGCCATATAATCTAGGAATTATACCTCTGCATAGCTAAAGGATGTGCGTTCAAGTCTGTCAATGATGGCTGCATCTAGTGTTCATTGCTGCATTATTCACAATAACCCAGGCATGGAAAAACTAAATGTTCTTAGATGGGTAAAGGGATAAATTGTGGTATGTACATACAAAGACACTAGTCAGACTTTTTGAAAAAAAGGGGGGAAGCCTGTCATTTGCAACAACATGGGTACATGCAGGTATTCCTGGAAGAAATTGGAATTCCAATGGAACAATGCACTGATACATCATACCACTTTGTTCATAGACTATCAAAAGGACATAATGCCACGCACAGTGAAACGGGCCTGTAATCCCAGCCCTTAGGAAGCTGAGATTGAAGGATAATGAGTTTGGGACTATCACAAGCTGTAGCTAGGCACCTGTGGCCTCACTCCCTATAATCCTAGCTGCGCATGAAGGTCATACCAGAAGGCCACAGTTCAAAGCCAGCCAGGACAGAAAAGTCTGTAAGACTTTCCCACCAATTAACCTGAAAAATACCAGACTAGAGGAGGACTAGCTCAAGTGGTAGTGTTAGCCAGGAGCAAGCAAGCTGAGCAAGAGTTCAAGGAACGGAGTTCAAGTCTCGGTACCAGCTAAAAAAGAAAAGAAAAAGAAGATAGATTGAACAGGGTGACATTTCTCATTCCTGAGAAGGCTGGAGAGATCTTAGCAATGTTGGAACAGGAATAATATCAGAAAAGATTATTGGTGTTGAAATAATAGATTCAAATTAGGGGCAACATCAATTTCTATTCAACTAGACAATGCATACAAATTTCTACACTGTAGACTCTTACATCAATTTAGGTGTTATTAGAAAAGGGAATGATTTTTTCGAAGTTTCGTGCTATCATTGAAGAAAACAAATAAAAAGGAATATTTTATTTGCTTTTAATCCAGCATGGAGACCAAGGGCAAAGTCATCCCATTTATCTCAACAATTTCAGTAAATGTGTTTGCCTCTCAGACTACTTTCACCACTAAATAGAGGCAGGGATTATATTTAAGCACAGGGAAAAAAAAGTTTGAGAGAAGACAATCTTCTTTATTACTGAAGCACGTGATGATAAAGGTATATTGGAAACTTACTAAAAATTCAACTGAGGTTCATTTTCCAAGAACTTCAAATATGCTCCCAAGTGCAAATGTAACTAATAACACAAAAGAGAACAGGGAGACATAAATATTGATTGTAGTCATAAGATTAAATTCCACCTTCAAATGTCTCATTTTCTTTCCCTTATCTTACATAAATCGTTTTTCTTTTCTTTTCTTTTCTTTTTATATAGGCAGCAGAGAAAAAACCCAATTCAGCCAATGGAGGCATCTGGGGGTTTGACAAGTTTAAAGGGAAGTTGTGCCGGTGACTTAGCTCAAATATCATACCTAATTCAAATATCATACCCCAGGATTGGGGTTGGAACACAGTACCTGGGTGCTATCTCTGAGCTTTTTTTTTTCTCAAGGCTAGTGCTCTACCACTTGAGCCAAAGCTCCACTTCCAACTTTTTGCTGGTTAATTAGAGGTAAGAGACTCATGGATTTTCCTGCCCAGGCAAGCTTCTAAATCTTGGTCCTCAGATCTCAACCTCCTGAGTATCGAGGATTACAACTGTGCACCACTGGCTCCTGACTCAGACCTATTTTCATTTGGTGAACTGGGGCCTGTGAATCTCAGGCTGAAATGGTAGATCCTTTTTATCTACCCTAGTGCAAAACCTGCCCAGTTATCTAGAGCCACACATCCCTGAGACTAAACCATTACCAAAGGAAACAAGGTCTTGAGAGAGGGCAATCACCCACATGTTTAGAAAAGTGGTTCTTTCATACCTAGAACTGATGTCCACAGTGGCTGGAATCAATTGTCCTAAACAAGTGTTCCTCATCATTTAAATGACCCTGAGTTGTCATGATCTTTGCTTAGGGTCAACAACAGTCTATTCAAGATGTTTCCTTTTGAACATTACATTGTTTTGTAGCAATGAACATTAGAATATGATTCTGTCCTACCAAAGGAGAAAGACGGACCTTGGAGGAAAAGAAATGCAAAAGAAACAGTGACTGAGAGTGAAAAATCACCATCTTTATCCACAGAGGTCTAAATGTCTTCATGAAATATAATCGCAGCAAAATGTGTTGTTAATGGAGTACCAGAGAAATGAATGATGGAAGAAAAGGTAAGATGAGGGGTGGGGGGGGAAGAATGTTGGGTAGGTCTTATCTCCATCATCAAAGAGATTCCCATTGCTCTCCAGGGAGTTAGCAGCTCTGTAATAGAATCAAGTACAAAATTATTTAAAAGAAAATGAACTTGTCTCTTTAATTTTGTTCTCGGTCACTCTGAAAACTGTTTTCGGTCTTAAAAGTTTGCATTTCCCTTTTGTAAAGAGGTAGAACACCATTCATCAAGCCAACTGGAATGAATCACACGCGGCATGAGTATTGTTCAAAATGAGAATTGTGTCCAAGTGAGGAATAGAGAAGCCGAGTAATCCAGCCCCGTCCTGCTGGCAAGCAGCAGCGAGGTTGTCAGGGTAATTCAATTCCTTTTGAAACAAAACAAAAATGTCCAGGATGATATTGACATAGGGATATTTACTTTTAAATTGAATACAACTTCTTGTGAAACATAAATTGGTGTACTGGGGCGGGGGGGGGGGGTGTGGTAGGAAACTCTTTAGAGTTTAGTGTGATGGCACACACCTGTAATCCCAGCTACGTATGAGCATTGTGGTCCAGATAGGACTGGGAAAAACTTGAGATCTTATCCCCCCCCCCCCAAAAAAAAAAACACTGAAGCAAAAAGAGTTGGAAGCATGGCTTGAGTGGTATAGCACCTACCTCACAAGCATGAGGTCCTGAGTTCAAACCCCAGTATCTCCAAAACACATTTTCAAAAACCAAAAACCACAACTAAACCCTTAGTACCCCATGTTGCATTACAGATGTGAGTCACGTGGACACATACTATGAAAGAAGGCAGCATCATGACAAGAATGACTTGCAATGTTTTTCCTTACAATTACATAACACCAACACAAACAGATCGGCACTGCTCACCCTGGAGAGACATATCAATCATAATGTATTTAATGGCTCTCTCTTCTTAATGAGACTTCCAACTCCTTGCTACCTCTACTCATATCCTAGCACACTTCTTCCAGTATGGTCATCTATGGGCATTTTAAAATTTTGACAGAAGTGCCATACCAACAACCATGTTTGAGAGCACTTGATTGCCTGAACTCAGGACCTTACTCCCTTGCTTGTTTTGCTTCACTCCCAGTTGGTTCTCTACCACCTGAGCCACACCTCTGCGTCTAGTTTTTTGCTGGTTCATTGTGGAGATAAGAGTCCCACTGTCTTCCCTGCTTGGGCTTGCTTCACACCGCAGTTCTCAGACCTCAGCCTCCTGAGTAGACGGGACCCAGCAGAGAGCATTTGTGTCTGCACATCTGATCATCACTTTAGTCCTTGCAAATTTGTTGGTCTGGTTTAGCGATGGTCTGGTTTAGCGTCAACATCTGTTGTTGGGAGGACTCAATGACACATTCAAGCCATATTTAGGGATACCAATAACACTCCCGTTTATCTGTTCATCACTTTCCTTTTTAGAAGGGATTTTTATTTGTGTGGTGATTGGAGCGTATGAATTATACAAAGGGCTTTCATTGTGATTTCCCAAACATCTATATAATGCACTCTCTCTTACTCCTTCTTTCCTTCCTCAACGAGTTTAATGGGTTTCATTACTCTATTTTCGTACCCATGCCTTCGAAATGCCTTGATCGTATTCACCCTCTTTCCTCTCTCCCTTTACCTCCCTCTGACCCAAATGGTCCCCAGTTTTACGCTCACACCCATCACTTACGTTTTAGGTCTAGGTTTCATGTGTGTGATATTTGCCTTTTTCAGCCTGGCTCATTTCCTCCGGGGCTGGAAGCCCTGGCAGGCGCTCCCTCCGCTGGCCTTGGTCATCTTCCATCCTCTGATACCTCCCCCCCTCTCCCCACCCTCATCCCCCCGCCCCACCCCACCCCCACTCCCAGCCTCGAGTCCACGGAGTCTCTTGTGCACGATGCTGCCGCAAGGCACATAGAGAAAGCAAATGCAATCTAACCGCAGTGCGCGCAACTTGTTCATCTGTGAGAACTCGCATTGCCTCCCACTTCTGCAGGATTTCAGAAGCATGCACTTCAAGACATGAGAAAAATGTCTCACCCTCTCACCTCTACGTCACCCTCCAAGCCTGTCCATCACCATCATGCTACCCTGAGCACGCCATGCCACATCTCAACACAGGCCATCTGTGGCCATGTTCACCACACCACACCGAGCGCACACACACACACACACACACACACCAGATGTCAATGCTCCCCCCACAGTGTGCATGGGAACACACCATTCCACACACCCACACCACCATCGCCACCGCCAACTGCACCAGACGTGATGGATGACACCCCCTCCCTTCACATTGCAATGCACTACAGACCACACTACACACAGAGAAAGAGGAAGGTATGTGAGGCTCAGTGCACATAGGTAATGTCAAGGTTCATCAAATATGACTCTGTCTTCTACTGTCTGATGGTCACAGAATATGTAATAAAATTACATCAATGGCATCTTGGTGGCTCACACTTATTATAATCCTAGCTACTCAGGAAGCTGAGATCTGTGGATCAAGGTTCAAAGCCAGCCCAGGCAGACAAATTTGAGAGACTCTTGCCTCCAATGACCCAGCAAAAAAATATGCCAAAAGTGGAGGTGTGGCTCAAGTGGTAGAACGCCAGCCTTAAGTAAAAAAAGCCAAGCAAGAACCCAAGGCCCTGAATGCAAACTCCAGTACCAGCACACACAAAAGCATGTATTCTGGACTTCAGAGGGATAACTTGATTTCCATACTTATAAAATACTGAATCTATTTCCTTATTCGCTTAGAAGAAAATTCTAGTTGTGGAGGTAAACCAGGAAAGTAGGATGAGATAGAAATGAAAAGTTGAGTTCTGATTTTATGTCATTGATTCCCTATTAACGCTTCTCTGAACAATAACATTTGTCGCAAGAGTATTATGAATCCAAGTTTTCCTTATCACGTGCCCCAGCTTACACCTTAAAAACTCACAGCACTTCTCATTTCTGTTTACCTAGAATTTTTCCACACCTGACACACAATAACAACTCAAGCAAATTTTCATTGAATGGTTCCCTGGAACAGAAATTCATTTGCTGTCATGGAAGTTATAAAAAATATATACAATTTCAAGGTACAACTGCTCTTGCCAAGTCTATAAAATTCAATAATATTGTTAGGGGAATTTTTTTTTTGAAGCTCTCATTCCTTCATTCATTTTCTTCCTCTTCAGATTTCACAGGAAAATTTTAGGATACTAATTTCAAACTGAGTTGTGTAACAGAGCTGAAATGAACTAAGCGTAGATTTCCCTGTGATTGAAAAGTGGAATAAGTTTCTCCTCAATTATTCAGATAGTTCACTTGGTTTGTCCTTCAAAGCAGAGAAGTTCTAATGGCGTATCAAGTTGGGAAAACCATAAACAGACTCTCTACCATATGCTATCATTGTCTTTAATTACAAAGCCTATTTAGTTTCTTAATGAAGGAAAAATAAAATCCAATATATAAATGTTATGACATTTAGGGATATCTAATTCATGTTCTCATCCTGTGATTGATTTTCCTTGATGAGGAATTAAGAGTGGGTTAAGGCCTTTTAAACCAAATACGTTTAAAACCTCTGAACATACCAGTTTCCAAATAATTGTATTTTTATTTTTCTCCAAAGCCACTCAAGTGTAACATTTTATGCCTCCTGGGAGGCCATATAACTGAGCACAGGTATCTGCACAAAAGTACAATCGGTGTAATTAATCATGCACTTGGATTCAAAAAAGACCAGCCCAAAATTGCACTGTAGCTCTAAAACAGCCACCACACGGATTCTTATTCATCTGGAGAACAGTTTTGTCCTCCTACTTTGTTGGTACCTCTTCTTTTAAGGTGAGTTGGCACAGTGAATAAATAAAAGTATCTTTGGTACATATTAAAATTTGAACCTTGACGTTGCCTGATATAAAACACCCACTCTACTTGACGGAACTGCACGTTAGAGCGCAGAGCCGGAGGAGTGGAGGTAGATGACAGAATAGGGCTTTCTAGTGAACACTACTCCACAGAAACATGTGTGACAGTATCTCCACTGAAAGGTGAAGGAGGCAGACTCCCAGATCACAGTACCTGGAATAAGAAAAGATGTCCTGAAGAGGACGCGGTTCTTCATTCATATCATGTTCAACTCAAGAAGACCAGCATGGAGAATTCCTTTTAGCAGCAAAGGACACGGTGATGAGCACAGGACTTGGCCCTGGACCCCAACACCAGGCCTCCCACAGTAAAACCCAGTCCTGAACCAGGTCCTTGAGGCCCCAGACTCCAGGATGGGATCTGTGGACTCAACGTCCAGACTCATCCTGATACTGAGCCAGAGCAGAAGCCCCGCACAGATGGAGTCAGCCACCTTGGTCTCAGATCCGTACCACTGCCAGGATGAACGCCACCAACCCCAGACTCCCAAGGTTCATTACTGGCCGGTCACCAGGCCTTAGCAGCCCCAGCCCTGGGGGCCGGCTGCACCACGAAGCAAGCCCCAACAGCCTATCCCAGTACCAGCGTGGCCCCGGATTCTAGGTCTTCTCTAGCACTAGGCTTGGTTGCCCCGATCTCTGGGTCTGTTCTGTTCTATTTTTTCGGAGCAACCCAGCCCCTGAGGAGGAGCTTTCAGATATTCTCCAGGGATAGAGGTTCCCAAGCTAACTCGAAGACCCAATTCACAGACCTACTGAGGCGGATTCAAGCACCATACCAAGCCAGCCCAAAGAATTCCAGCAGCAAGCCTTCTTGTAGACCAGACATCTGGTCCTGCACAAAATCTTGTAATTGACTGACTATTGAAGGGCATTTCCAGGCAAAACTAGTATTCAGAGACCGTAATAAACACTTAGTTACTTTTTTTAAAAATGTAGACACCAAGAATCAAATGCAAGAATCAAGAGCAATAAGGGAAACACGACATCACCGATGAGACAAAGCAAAATGGCGCTGGCTGATCCTAAAGGAACTGGTGTGCGTGAGCTGCTTGACACAAAATTCTAAATAGTGCTTCAAACACAACTATTCGAAACACTTCCTTGTACTTGGGAATGTTCATACATATGGTCTGTCTGCCAAGAGAAGGTATCAGTAAGGCATACATCAGAGAATTTTCGAGAAGTTCCTCTTGGCCTCAGACATTAACCAGACTAACCTGACTGTTCTATTTCTAACTTACACTGGAAATATAAATCAAGTCTGATTGAATAACACTAAATTGGAAATCACAGTTTATAGCTTTCAAAATCATATCCCTTCTTCTTAATGTATCTAGAGCAAATTTCCTTCAGGGCATATTAAATTTATATGGCATTATGTAATGGCAGGCAACACATTAATAATAGAGAGAAAACTAGATGTAATATTAAAATCAAGTTTCATGAGCTATGTTTCTCTTATTTTCAAGACCTAATATCACTTTCCATTAATTCAAAGGGTCCTGAAATTACTATATATATAACTGCTCTATGTGTGTTTGAAACCCTGTTCTTTAAAAATAGTCATATATAGCTGGGTGCTGGTGGCTCACACCTATAATCCTAGCTACTCAGGAGGCTGAGATCTGACGACAGGGTTCAAAGCCAGCCCAGGCAGAAAAGTCCCTGTGAGACTCTTATCTCCAATAAACTACTCAAAAAGCCAGAAGTGGTGATGTGGCTCAAGTGGTAGGGAGCTAGCCTTGAACACAAAGAGGCTCAGAGACAGCACCCAGGCCCTGAGGAGTTCAAGACCCAGGACTGGCAAAAAAAAAAAAAGTTATATATGAGCTGGCACTGACGGCTCAGTCAGGGAGCTGAGATCTAAGGATTGGAAGCCAGCCAGGGCAGAAAAGTTCATACAATTCTTATTTCCAATTAACCATCAAAAAACCAGAAGTAGAGCTGTGGCTCAAGTGGCAGAATGCTAGCCTTGAGTTAAAAAGCTCACAGACAGTTCCAAGACCCTAAGTTCAAGCCCCAAGAGATGTACAAACACACACACACAAAAAAAATCATATAAGATATATGTTTCTCAGTCTTAATACATCAGTATTTCCTTGATAGTAACCCAATACCTATAGCTAACAAATAATTGAATATTTGTCTTTTCAAAAAGACTTGGTTCTTTATCAGGTATTGACAACATCCATGTCACAATCGTGTGTCATTTTTAGAAAAACTAACTGCTAGATTCATGGGAGTGATTTTTTTCTAAGATTATCCAATTTAACCAATTTGATTATGTAAAATAAGCTTATTTTTGTACACGGACTATGGGTTCTGGAAAATGCTGTCTTCCTAAACTTCAATAACGGGGTCTTAAAATGGTAATTTTAGAGCTGTGCACCTGTATCTTGTACCTCTAATCCTAGACAACGTAAGAGGCTAGGGAGGCAAGGATTGCAGTTCAAGGCCTACCAGGACAGGAAAGTTTGAGAGATTCCTTCTCAGCCCATAGCTGGGCTCAGTGCCACGTACAGAGGCTGAGACTGGGAGAATTGCAGCGCTAGACCAATCTGGGCAGGAAAGTCTGTGCGAGCCCATCTCCACAGAGAGAAGCCAGACAACAGTGGTGGTGCATGTTTGTGATCCCAGCGAGGGACTGTGTCTCAAGCATGTGCCCAGGTAGGAGATAACTAGTGAAAGCCAGGACTGGAGTATGGCTCAGTGGAAAAACACCAGCCTGGTTAAGTTTGAGGCCCTGAGTTCAAACCCAGTATTACCAAAAGAAAAAAAAAGTACACATTTGTTTTTTTATTATACGTTTGCTGTGAACGTAGGGAATTGTTAGTATCTGACTTCTTCCTGGGAGAGTAGTACTCATCCAAAACTTATATTGCTTAGAATAAAAGTCAGATATTTGAAGAATAGGTCAGTTTCTATGTTGACCAACTTAGTAATATTCTGTATTACCCAATTCTAGCTATAATTTAATATATATTTTCCCAGTTTGTCCACACTGGTCCATTCAGATGCTCCCAAATCATCGGTTTGGAAGAAAATCCCATTTATTTTTCAAATCCCTTTTCTCTTCCTCAGTGAAACACTTAGTTGAGCATGAAGAAAATTAAAATTTGAAATCATAAGCTGAATTGAGTCCCAATGAAGTATTTTTCATTTCATTTTCTTAACACAGCAAGCCCAAATTGGGTTAATACATACCTATTTTCCATGTATTCAAAATAACACATTTCAGTGGAAAAAATATATACCACATAATCAATTCCATATTTTTCCAATGTAAACTACTTTTCAGGTCATCTGTTTGAATACTTACATCAGAGAGATAACGAAATGTACCAGAACACTGAACTGTATTTACCTCCCCTGCTGGAAGAAAAAATGATAATGTTCACAGCAAATTGCAAAATAAGGAAAAGCAGTCATCCCATTAGCTATATCTCTTACAGGGGCAGAAGTGGAGAGCTGTGTTAGGAAGGAGACATGCATTCTGTGCCTACAAGCTTCCATATATCCAACCCCCAACTCTGCTGGATGATATACCCTCAACTCCATCTATTTAAATTAGGTTTAAGATAAATTGTGCCCCCCTCCCCAAATAGGCAGACTTCTCCCACTTCTCATCTTGTTAACAAATTTTTAATCATACACTGGGAATGCAATGAGAAACTTAAGACCTTTTTAGCTCCGCCCACTTTCTTCTAAGAAGTGGGCGGGGCTGGAGAATTAGTTATCAATGTTTTTTTTTTTTAATTTTATTTTATTTTATTTGAGAACACACTGTACAGAGGGGTTACAATTACATGGGCAGGATAATGCATACATTTCTTACCAAGCATTGCAGCCTCCTCCTTTGTTTACCCTTCACCTCCCTTCCCAGCCTCCCCCCTCCCCCCCACCCAATCATACCCCCCCTCCCCCCCCCCACACCGACATTGTAAAGCTGGTTTTGACATGACATTTTGTACTTCTCATTATTGCAACAGGTCCACCTGAATCCTTAAACAACTGGTTTTTCCCCATCTCCTCCACATGTTATACTGACATCAAATATAGTGAAAGCGGGGGTTACACTGTGGGGGAGGGACATACAAAGCAACAAAGAAATAATCTTATAAATGTGTTAGAAACACATGCATGAAAGAAACAAAAACATTAAAATACATAGTTGAGGGTTCGTTTTCCTAACATCACATTATCTGACTTTTTCCACTTGACTCATACCTATACTAGATATTGCAAATAAGGGAAACCATGGGACCTATGTTTCTTTGGGCCTGGCTTACTTCACTTAATATAATTTTTTCCAAGCCTTTCCATTTCCTAACAAATGGGGCAATGTCATTCTTTCTGATGGAGGCATAGAATTCCATTGTGTATATATACCACATTTTCTTGATCCATTCATCTACTGAGGGGCATCTGGGTTGGTTCCATATAATTAGTTATCAATGTTTTTGATCCTGTCGGTCCCGGGAGGTGAACTCTGGAGAGTGGGGCTAGAGGTGGGGGAGGGGAGGGTCTCATGCTCTTCATTAGATTTTTCCATTCAAGGCTGGAGCTCTGCCACATGAGCCACAGTGCTACTTCCATCCTTTTGCTGCTAAATGGAGATAAGAGTCTCAGGGACTTTCCAGAGCTGGCTTTGAGCCATGATCCTCAGATCTCAGCCTTCTGAGTAGCCAGGATTACAGGCCAGCAGCAGGCATTCATGGATTTTGTTTGGAAGGTATCTGCGTCTCACAGCTGTCACTTAAAAGTGTTCATGTCACAAATTATACAGAGATATATGCATGTCGGCATATATATTTTAGAAGACCATATGTCATTTCCTTCCTTTTTTTTTTCTTTACTTCCAAAAGCATTTAGCATTGAAAGCAAGTTGTAACTCAGCCATGGCTTTAAATAAAGAGCAATATTCTGATTCAGGTAGTGTGGTGTATCCACAGAAATACTTTTTATTAAACTGCTCAGATAAGGAATTACAGAGTGCAGGCCGTCTCATTCTATGAAATGCTCAATTCTAAGACTTGTCAAATAAAGGAAAGTAGTAGAAGAAAAAAGGACGGAGTGATTTGGGTTGCAGCAGCTTGATGCCCTCTTCCAAAGTACAAGCTAAGGAGGGCTTTGAACCAGCCTTGGTTGTGCAAGTGAGGTTGGCTTGGCTCTTATTCTGAAACAAGTCATCCTGAGTGAACAAACGTCATTGCAGGGCTCGGAGTGGATCTATGCTTCTGGCTTGGAAATTGATTGTTTTAGTTGAAGGAAACTCAGGTATTCATTTTGCTGAAATAAATTTAACATGGGACAAAGCAAAAAAGTATTTCTTTGCAATTTAGCTCTTTTATAAGTCAGAAAAGCAAATTACTTTCTTTTGACTGCCTCCGAAAGGAAAGGTTGAGTGCAAAAATAACATCGCACCATGCGCATGCATGCTGTATCACAACGTGGTGGTTTTATTGACATTTTACAACTACACATGGAGTTTTGCCATAAAGATTCTTATACAAATTAAATTTTTATGAATAAATTATTCAGAGACCTAAGCCTTGAAATATCTTGGGCAAATAAGGAAATCACACTTCTGCTTCTACTTATATCCACTTACTTATTATCAGATAATACAACTCAAAATCTGAAGGAAAAGAAATGTAAAAGACACAATGGAATTAATGTCGGGTACCATTGCCCACGCCTATAGTACATGCTACTTAGGAAGCTGAGATCTGAGGATGGCAGTTCAAAACTGCAAAGCAAGAAAGTCCATGGGACCCTTGTCTTCAATTAAACCACCAAAAAGCCACATACAGAGATGTGACTCAAGTGGTAGAGTGTCAGACCCAAGCTAAAAAAAAAAAAGAAAGAAAAGGTCAGGGACAGCACACACAGGCCCTGAGTTCAAGCCTCACCACTGGCTTTAAAAAAAAAAAAAAAAAAGTATAGCCTTCCCTTTCCCTTTCAATATCCCACAGGCACCAACAACAACAACAAAAAAAAAAAAACATCCTTTGGAAGGGAAAGGGTGCTTTTAGGAAAAAAAAAATATCAGTTTTATTCCAAGGCTGTTTATTGCCTTAAATGTTGTTTAAAAGCTTTTCTAAAAGCAGCTTTCTTTTCCTCCTTCAACATCAACCAGGGATAATTGCCCTAACATGCTTTTAACTCATTCTGTTTAAGACACGGAGTAACATCAAAAGCCTATGCTTAGAAAACTTTCTACTCAACCCTCATGTGTGGGTGGGAGGCAATCGAGGGTCAGCCACAGAACCTTTCTACCAAGAATGACACTGAATTTTCTTCTAAGATGATGTTTTTAATAGCTAGTTATACAGAAAAAAAATAGACTCTAGAGACCAAATTTTCCTAATTAAAGAAAAACGGTGTACACATCAATAGATTTCTTTTTTGTCATTGGTTGTGGGGCTTGAACTCTGAGGGCGCTGTCCCTCAGCAGCAACTTCTTCAGCTCAAGGCGAGCGCTCTACCACTTGAACCACAGCACCACTTCCGGCTTTTTCTGCTTATGTGGTGCTGAGGAATCGAACCCAGGGCCTCATGCATGTGAGGCCAGCACTCTACCACTGAGCCACCTTCCCAGCCCCCACATGAATGGATTTTAACATGCACAGATTGATTGCAGCATCACCAGGATTAAGATACAATTTGATCATCCCAGAAAAATCCCTGTCATATCCTACGACAGTCACATGCTCCTACTCCTCACGCTTTGGCACGCCCTGGCTAAGGCGACACAGGTGTGACCAGCCACCACCATTCAACCAGGAAACCTTCTGTCCCTGCCTAAGGTGTTGACTGCGCTGGGCGTGGACCTGCAGCTTTTCTGCATGGAAGATGGACTGAGGTGATGGAATTAACTGTGAAATATGAAATGCCGCAGCCCTCAGCAGCAACTGCTCCTCAAAGTGCTGTTCACTCTCAGAGCCAAGCAGTGTGTCCCTCCCCAAAGTATATATACGAAAAGTACATATACTTACACAAGGATTTAAGCGTATGAGCATAAACGTGAGCTGGGCACTGATGGCTCATGCTTGTAATCCTAGCTGTGATCTGAGGATGGCACTTTGAAGCCAGCCCAGGGAGGAAGAGGAGGGGAGGGGAGGGGAAGGAAAGGGAGAAGACAGATTGAAGAAGTTAGTATACCATTTTTTTATGTCAGTCCTGGGGCCCTGGGACTTGGGTGCTGCCACTGAGCTTTTTGCTCAATACTACTTCTCTATCACTTGAGCCACAAGTCCACTTTTGGCATTTTGGTAGTTAATTGGAGACAAGAGTCTCATGGATTTTCCTGCCTGGGCTGGCTTTGAACCTTGATCCTTAGATCTCAGCCTCCTGAGTGGCTAGGATTTCAGGTATGAGCCACCAGCACCCAGCAATACAACTTTAAAATTATCCAACTATTTTTAATATACTGAAAAAGCTTTTCACTATATTAATAGTATTTTACTATATGTAATAGTATTTTATGACTCAAAAGTAAAAATGTTTTGGAGTCAGCCTGAAACACGTTTCCCCCAGCACCCCTCTCCCCAGAAAACGTAATAGTGTCATAACTAACTAGATTGTATGAATTTTAGCATTGCAAAATGTTATGTATTCCCTGCTTTTGCTTGTGTGAGGGTGAGCAGATGTTCAGCAATTTGAAGTCTGTTTAGAATCTTCCTACCTGCTGGGCTTAATTTCAGAAGCAAGCACTGTTCTTCAAGATAGACAAAATGTTATTTGTTCTTTTATCTGTGTAGCACAGTGTACTAATTTCCATTATTTCCAGCTCTGTTTGTAGCAGGTCATTTCTGGTGTACATCATATCTAACGGTAGTCCTCTGAAAGAGTTAAGTAAATTTTCTTCCTTTGTCTATAAAATGAAATATTACAAAGTCATTTGAGATGTGTAAGAATAGTGTATGGTAATGTGATATTTTTGAGTTGAAAGTAAAACCCATAGGTTTTCTAAAAATATTAAAGAAATTGAAAGCCTTTGGAAAAGTGTTTGCTCACCTTCATCATGGATTTTTATACAACGAAACTCTTTTGCATTTAAGTACTATTAAACATAAGCGTATTCTAACTGTACACACAATTTTTTGAGTAATTTCTCTATTTGCAGTTATATTTATAATGAATATTTTTACCCTCCTTCTTGTGTTTCTTCTGTTCATTTCGTTGTCTGCATTATTGAACTGGTTGAGCTTTTTTGCTATTATATTTGGTGAAAGTGATAACCGATCGCCTTACATGATGCTTTCTCAGAATGAAAGTGTTGGTGACTAGGTACAATGATCCACCTACAGATGGCATGCTAGGTGTTCTAAGTGAAACGCATACACAATTATGAAAGGATTTTTACTCATCCATTAGTGAGAACTGGACACTGGCATTCCTCATTCATTCTATTAATGTTTCAATAGGATTTATCAAAAATGCTAAATCAACTTTCCTGGAGTAAAACTCATTTGTTCATTTTATATGTGTGTATAGTTTTATATATGACCTGTGTATATATATATATATACAAACTATATAATATCCATATTATACTCATGAAATAACAACATGGGGAGATATTACATTACACATTAAGTGCACAAAACTAGTTGAAAGGGCTATGTACTATACAAGCCCAGCAATAGAGTATTCTGGGAGAGGCAAAAATGTGAAGGCAATAAAATATCAGTGTTTTGCACAGGCCAGCAGGGGGAAGGCTGGCAGTAGGGCAGAGAGAACTTGTAGGGCAGTCCAACTACGCTTCATGTAAAGACAGTGAGAAGTGGAGATCATCACTGTGTATTTGTTGCACAAGTACTGGTGCCGGCAAGAGGGAAAGCTGCTGTTAGCTACAGACTTTGGAGACCAGTGATGGTCAGCGTAGTGACTTCCATCACTGCCGCGGGACCGCGCTGGGGCAGGCCCAGCTGCCGCACTGTCGTTTCTGCTCCGTTTTGCTCACATTGTCTATTTTACTAAATTGTCTATATTTATGATTTGACTAAAATTGTCCTATTTTAAAAGAACAAAAGATACATTGGGGTGTCGGGTTCTGTTTAGTGCGCATTTTATGGCACTCTGCAATTGTCAAGTATGGTAATGTTGTGGGCATTTATGGAGTCAAAAGTCGTTCTTCTTTTTTGTTTTTTTTTTGGTTTTCTATTTTGTGCCGTTACTGGGGCTTGAACTCAAGGCCTTGAACGCTTTGTTTTTTCACTCAAGACTGGTGCCCTACCACTTGAGCTCCACTCCCACCTCTTCATTTGTTAATTGGAGACAAGAGTTCCATGAGCTTCTCAACCTCAATCCTCAGATCTCAGCCTCCTGCGGACGTAGGATTATAGGCATGAGCCACCAGTACCTGCAAAAATCGTTCTTGAAAATAATTGAGAAATACAGTACTTCTCTGTTAATGATGCTGAAAACTATTCTGAAACATTTCCCTTCATGCCCCATTTATCTGCATGCATCTTTTATTTGTTGAAATCCCAGAACATACTTATGCAGGGGTATATAAAGACATGCTTATCTTTATGTGCTAGCATTATTTGGGATGCATACTTATTTCATTTCTTAATCACATGAAAAAAGTGCTGCTCAGCACAGACAGGAAGGAAAGTGGCACAAAATATGGACTTACGTAGCATGCTTTCATCTGCTTGTAATGTTTTCATTTGTTTTTAATATGTATTTATTTTTGCTGAGGGTTCTTGTCACAGTTCACAAGATTCGGGTTTCATTATTTGCATGGAAGATAAATGCTTGCTTTATTCCAGTTCTCTGCTGCACTGGGTATTAAAACTACATATATTCATCCTTTGAAATATATATTCTAGAAGAACTAAGTTAATCTGCCTCGGATTCCTTATAAATATGTAAATACTGTGATACCTAATTATGAGGTGTCATGTGTTTATCAAAATGGCAATGCTCCTGGAGAAGTCAAATGTATAAACAAATCTACAAGACGGGCATTATGGCTCACACCTAAAATCCTGGCTACGCAGGAGGTTGTGATCTAAGAATCAAGGTTCAAAGCCAGCCAGGGCAGGAAAAAAAAATCTGTAAGCTCCAGAAGTGGAACTATGGCTCAAGCGGCAGAGTGCCATTCTGGAGCAGAAAAAGGTAAGCGATAGTGCCTGGGCCCTGAGTTCAAGCCCCAGTGTAGGAAAAAGAAAAGAAAGAAGGAAAGAAGGAAGAGAGCGAGGCAGAGTGGGGAAAGGAGGGAGAGGGACAGAGGGACAGAGGGAAAGAGAGTGTTAATTGAAACCCCTTTGTAAATCTACTTAAAGATGATTTGAAAATTATAAAAATAAGCCAGACATCAGTGATTGACACCTGTCATCCTAGATACTCAGGAGGTTGAGATCTGAGGATTACAGTTCAAAGCCAGCCCAGGCAGGAAAGTCTATGAGATTCTTATCTCCAATGAAACACCAAAAGCCAGAAATGGAGCTGTGACTCAAGTGATAGAGCACTAGGCTTGAGCACAAATGCTTAGAGACAGTGGCTAGGCGCTGAATTCAGGCCCCAGGAACAGCATGTGTGTGTGTGTGTGTGTGTGTGTGTATACACACACACAAATATATATACATATATATACATTCATACATTCATAAACCCAAGAAAGAAAGAGAGAGAGAGAGAGAGAAAGAAAGAAAGAAAGAAAGAGAGAGAGAAAGAAAAAGTAAGAGAAAGAAAGAGAGAAAGAAAGAAAGAAAGAGAGAAAGAAAGAGAGAGAGAGAGAAAGAAAGAGAGAGGGAGGGAGGGAGAGAGAGAAAGGAAGGAAGGAAGGAAGGAAGGAAGGAAGGAAGGAAGGAAGGAAGGAAGGAAGGAAGGAAGGAAGGAAGGAAGGAAGAAAATAAAGAGAAGGAAAGACATATAGTTGTGTCTGGGTGAGTTCATCTCCACTTCTCTTCCCTGCTTTACCAGGGACTCTAAAAAGCTCCAGAATGTTCTCTGGGCAGATGTCATTTCTTGTGTCTGCTCCTGTTAGTATCAAGCCTAAAATAACAGCTCCTGATCTTCATTCTTTCTTGGCGTTTGTGTCCATATCTGGAAGGAAGATGCTTGCTTCTTTCCATTTAGGTGTTTATTTTAAAACAAGGGCAGGATGGGGCTCTGTAATTTGCTGCTGCCATCATATGATCAGACAATTTTGTAAGTCCTCCAGCTGCTCTTTGGCTGTGACAAAACCTGGCTTCAGAAAAATAGAGACATAAGACTCTGAGGCTTAATCAGGTTTTGGGGTCAAGGGCCCTTTGAATTGATGATATGAAAATCCTTTTTTCTTTTTTATCATGCTAAGGTTCTCTAACCTCAATTAGTGAGGAGAAAAACCAAAGTTCCGTGTCTGCTTCTTTCTCTGTAACCAAACATCTAGACAGTGTAAGAAACCAAACTAAGAGCCGACCCAAATTAAGTATTAAAATTGTAAGCCTTAGTTCTTATCTTGCGATCCTGTTGTTCCAATATCCAGCTTGAAATTAGAATATTAATAACCTTCAACTTACAAATACAGAGCATTCACGGGAAAATTCAGAACTTTCTCCATTAAACTGAATAAAACTGCATTATTGAAATTTGAAAGAGAAAAACATACCCTTGGCGTTCTCCTGAGCTCTTGGTTAAGAGTACGTGGCTCAAGTCTGTGATCCTAGCTATTCAGGAGGCTGAGATCTAAGGTTTATGGTTCAAAGCCAGCCTGGGCAGAAAAGTCGATGAGCCTTTTATCTCTAATTAACCAGCAGAAACCAGAAATGGAGATGCAGCTCACATGATAGAGCATCAGCCTCGTGCAGAAAGCCAAGTGAGAGTGGAAAGCAGTGAGTTTGAGCCTCAGTAATGGCACAGGAAAAAAAGAAGAGTAACTTACACCGTCATCTTCATACAAACAGCTGTGATAAATATTCCAATACTTGTAATCATTTCTGACCTACTTTTTACCACTTCCTCTGGCTGGCCACTCTACCTCACCTGAGTTTCAGATCTATCAATTTACACGCCATTACTAAGTAATGTGTCCTTGGACCTTGCTACCACCTGGATAATGTTCCCTGGGTTGGAAGCGTGGCCCCCAGGGTGGTACTGGGAGCTGGTATGGAACCTGGAAGAGACAGGGCCCAGTGGGAAGTCCTTAGGTCAATTGACCGTGCTACTCTGGAAGGGATTAAGGTAGCTCCCGTGAGACCTACCCAGCTCTCTGACTTCCTCCCTTAGAGATGTGAGTTCTCGCTCCAATGTGTCTTCCTACAGTGACAGGAAACAGCCATGAGAACCCTCATGGAGATGAACCACAAGCCTTCGCCATACCTTGAATCTCCATAATCATGAGCTCAGATAACTGTGAGCTGTTCTTTGTCAGCGCTAGCCAGTCCCAGGTCTTCTACCACAGTAATAACACTGCACTAATAAGAGTCCTCTGCCCGCATCACACTTCACCTTACACCATCAGCTTCTTCCATCATTTACTACAGTGTAACTGGAGCCTTGCAAAAGCATCTCACTGGGCAAAGACTACCTCCTCCCACCTCTGTTATTCTTCCACTCCATTGTATTAAAATAGGATTATATCCATTTATTGCAAGTACTTTGTGTCCCTAAACACAAAATGTGGCTCTCAGGGAGAGCAAGGGCTATTCTCAAAACCCTTCTCACAGGCAAAGAAGAAATAAAGACCAAGTATGGGGGCTTTTGGGTGTTTTTTGGGGGCAGAGGGTGGGTGTTGCCTGTCCTGGGGCTTGAACTCAGGGTCTATGCTCTGTCCCTGAGCCTCTTTGTGCTCAAGGCTAGCTCCCTACCACTTGAGCTACAGCACCACTTCTGTCTTTTTCTGAGTAGTTTATTGGAGGTAAGAGGCTCACCGACTTTCCTGCCTGAGCTGGCTTCAAACTATAATTCTCAGATCTCAGCCTCCTGAGTAGCTAGGATTACAGGCACGAGCCACCAGTGACTAGCCAGAAATAACCTTTTAATGGATCGAATGGAAACTTTGAAATTATAAACTATACAAAATGAAATGAAGTCTACATTTAAATCATCTCTTCAGGGCTTGGAGGTGTGGTTCAATGATAAAATGCTGCCTGTGGAGTAGCTCAAATGCCTGAGCTTAAATTCCAGTACTGCCAAAAAAAAAAAATCTCTGAAGTATATTAACAGCAGGCTGAAGTGTCAGAGGATGGCTGAAATTGAAGATGTGCAAACAGAAATTATACTATCTAAAGAGAAGAACGAAAAGAGAAGGAAGAAAAGGAATGGGCTTCTTGCACATGACAAGTTCTGTCTATATATGCTTAATGAGAGTAAAACACAGTCTAGAGATATAGACTGAAAAGTCATTTAATATTTGAGGCAATCATAGCCAAAGAATTTCTAAAGTTTATGTAGCACATTTCTACATAATCCCAAAAAGATCCCCACAAATTCTCAGCGAGAATAAACACAAAATCCCTAACCCGTGTCTTAATATGAAGACGCAGGGCCTGAACACTAATATGAGTGGTTTTACATTTTCAAAAAGCTTGGACTCACTCCCCCAAGTTCATCAGCCAGAGTCACATTGTGCAACCAAACACCTCTATCTTCCTTCCTTCCCTCCTTCCTTCTTCCTTTCCCTTTCTTTTTCTCTTTCTTTCTCTCCTTCTCTCTTCTACATCATTCAGTGTTTTCCAAAACCTTTGATAAGCATGTTATATTATTAAATTATTTGAGGCAAAAGTCATAATTAGTAACTGAACATACGGTGTGTTAAAATTTGAATCATACCACAACTCGAAATCAAGGATCAATGTTGGATAAGTATGTGAGACATGATACTAAACTAATAGCCATCACGCCAACACTTGAACTGTTTAGGCAACTGATAGGATTTCATCAATATAACTGAAGCTTTGTGTAACACTGCTTTGTGTTTCTTAAGGAGAAAGAAATAAGTAGGCATTTGATTTTAATTAAGACTTACATTTTGTTGAATTAAACAAAAAGATTCAGCCAGGTACTTGGTAGTTCATGCCTATAATCCTACCTACTCAGGAGGCTGAGATGTGAGCATCACAGTTTGAAGCCAGTGGGAGCAGGAAAGTCCAATTGCCTACAAAAAAGCAGAAGTGGAGCCGTGGCTCAAGGAGTAGAGCATTAGCCTTGAGCATAGGAGCTAAGGAACAGTGCCCAATCCTGGATTTCAAGCCCCAGGACCAGCAAAAATAATAATAATAATAAATGAAACAGAAAAGATTCATACCTGCTCCTCATAGGTATCTGATTGGAGTTAATCTGTCTTCCTAAAACAAACATGCTGAAGGTCTAGCCACTGGTACCAGTGAATGTGTCCTCACTTAGAAACAAGATGTTTTCAGATCTAATCAAAGTCAGACGATATCTCACTGCCGTGGACGGACTGCACCCTAAGTAAGTGTTCCTTAGACAGACGCACGGCCTACGTGACAGACTACAGAGGTGGCACTGCCAATCACGGAATGCCAGTGACAACCAGAAACAAGCGGAAACTGGGAAGAAGCGAGGACGGAGCCTTCTAGATGGAGCCTTTCGAGAGAGACCTGTCCTTCCAAGAGACCATCAGTGTGTGGAGGAAGCCGTCTGGTAGTGTGCTAACGGGTAAATACACACTTACCACAGGACTGTGCCATTCCATTTCTCCAGATGTGTGTTTCTGTCCCCAGAAAAAGAAAGCATTGGACCCTACTGAGAACCTCAAATCTTACAGATGTTTTGTGTGAAATAGCCACAAACTGAAAACAACTCAATAACCATACATGAGCTATTGCTGAGCCTTTAAACACATCAACTACTGACAGACATGACAGTAGGGTTGGATATCATCATACTTGTGGAGAGTAAAATAAGTCATATAGAAAAATGAGGACCTCCTAGGTTTCTAGAAGCCCTGGAGGGAACCTCTAGAGGTTCACACACTCCTTCCATTAAAGGAAGGATAAGACAGGTCTCAGGCTCTATCACTAACTATACTCTGCTGCTGAGAGGGAATGCCATGATAAACCGGTAAAAAGCCAGCGCTGGTGGGAGCTCGTGGCTCATGCCTGTAACCCCAGCTGATCGTGACTCAAAGCCTACCAAGCAGAAAAGTCTGTGACTCTTACCTCTAATTAACCAACCAAAAAGTGAAAGTGTGGCTCACGTGGGAGAGCACTAGTCTTGAGCAAACAAATGCAAGCAAGAGTGAGAGACGCTGAGTTCAAGCCCTAAGACTGGCACATGTGTATGCACGCGCATACACACACACACACACACACACAATCCAGTGTGGCTGTGTTCCAATAAAATCTTCTCTACAGAAGCCAGTCACTGGGCTATACCTGGCCAGTAGACCATGTTTGCCTATCATTAAAAACTCATAACTAAAGCTGGGTGCCGGTGGCTCACACCTGTAATCCTACCTACTCAGAAAGCGAGATGTGAGGATCTCAGTTCAAAGCCAACTCAGACAGCAAAGTCCTCATGAGACTCTTATCTCTAACCACCAGAAAACTGGAAGTGGAACTGTGACTCAAAGTGGTAGAGCACTAGCTTTGAGCAAAAGAGCTCAGGGACAGCACACAGGCCCTGAGTTCAAGCCCAATAACCGACAAAAAAAAGTAATTAATCTACTGTAAAGGAAACAAATCAGTGGCTGAGGGAGTAGGAAGGGGAAAGGAAGATGGGATTTCATTAAGAATAAGAGGAAACCTTAGGGGTGGTGTGGAGGGAGAAATAGCACTTACCTTATGATTGTTTCACAGGTGCATTCATTTATTGAAATCTAATAAATTGTGGGCTTTAAATATATGCAGTTAATTATATGTCAGTTATACCCAAACAAAGCTATTCAAAAATCAACTAATGCATTTTACCACATTAATATAAAATTAGAACCATCATTGGACCATAATTATAGAAAAAGGTGAGATTTTTTTCAAAATCTGACACTGCCTCATGATCTATGACACATAGCAAAATATTTGACAAATAGTATATGTTCAATAAAATAGTTACTAATGGCAGGCAGAAGTATTGATGAAAACTCATAATGGGTTTTGAAGTAGACTATTGTTCAAGACCAAACAATCTATTTGCTGTGTGCATGGAGGCCAATAAGGATTCCTTAGCAGCCTGACATTGGAACTAGCTGAACAGTTTGCCTAAAGTATTTTGCAGAACTCCCAATGTTCCGTGAGTGGTTGTTATTTTTCCTAAACGTAACATTTTTAAAATACATTCAGAGCTTGACACCCGGTGTCAGTGGCTTCTCCAATAATCAATAATAATGAGTTGGTTCCATTTAAAAACTACTTATCATGTCAATTTTCAATCAAACACTAATGCAGAGAAATTAGGATAATGACTTTTCACTCACTCAATACAGTGATTATCTGGCCATCTTTTATCTTTCCCTCTCTTCTTGAACACACAGGTGTTGCAACGTCCTACCAAAAACACTTAAATATGTCTGGGATGGATTTTGTTTTAGTTTTATGTCATCACAATTTTGGAAGCTAGCTATCTGCGAGGAAGGCATGAGTGGAGCTATTGCTTCTGAGGCCTCTCTCCTTGGCTGGAAAAAATGGCCATCCTCACCTGGTATCTGCTATGGGTGTGTGTGTGTGTGTGTGTGTGTGTGTGTGTGTGTGTGTGTGTGTGTGTGTGTGTGTGTGTGTGTGTGTGTGTGTGTGTGTGTGTGTGTGTGTGTGTGTGTGTGTGCATTTCCTCTTCACTAGCTTCGAACGACTGGATCTCCACAGAGAGTCACATTTTGAGGCACTGTGGGATTAGAACGTTGGCAGATGACTATGGGAAAACAATGCAGCCCAGAAGAATACAGGATAATAACCAGGAACTGGGATGACCGTGGGGGGGGGCCTGCCTCCCCGCACAGTCTGAGCTCTTGCCATGTCAGATGACTGCAGTGTTGAATGATAAACCACACTGCAACCAAGCAACTCTCATCAAACATGTACATGAGGATACCAGACTCAGGCCATTGCTGTCCCCCATGGGGATCTCATCTAATGAGCAAGAATTGTCCCGGATTTCCTCGGAAGTCAGGACCCTAGAAAGCTCTTCCTCAGCGCCCCCCTCTTTCTTTCCTTGCTCTCTTCCTCCATCCTTTCCTTCCTTTTCTCTTTTCTCAAGTTTAAGACCTGCTTTGTGGTCTAAAAAACTTGCTCTATCTGCTCGTGTTCTCTCTCTTCTTTTTCCTATCTGGGGGTCTCCTACTACAAATTTGTTCATGTTTAATTTACCTTGGCCAGAAGACACTACAGAAGTGGAGAAGCCAATAGAAGGCCACCTCCGCCATGTTATCCTGGAGCAAGAAAAAGATCGTAGACGAAGACAAAGGTGCCCGCATAACATACGAACTTTAAATAATCTTATCGACTGCTAATCTATCTATTATTACTTTAATAATCACAGCCTACCAACGCTACCGTTAGAAAAGCAAGTATGGGTTATGTACCAACTGTAGAGTTTCACAATTTTTCTGCAGGCTTAAAACCGTTCCAAAAGTTTATTTAACATCGAAAAAATCCATAAGTCAAAATGTCACGTGGATTGTGCTTACCACTAATATTTGTTTAGAACTTTCTAGACTACAAAGCACTTTCTGCGGCATTAACTCATTGAATGATAAATCCATTACCTTCCAGGATTTTATGATGAGATCATGTTATAAAGCTTGTCTAGAAAGCACATTAATAAAACATGTAACTGTCATTATTTCAATAAAATCATGTTCTGCTCAGGAACCAAAAAGGAAACAAAAAAATCATAAAGCCCAAATTAACCAGCACAACTTTGCATTTCTGACAAATTCCACCTCTCTGGTGCGTTTCTGTTTTGTAGATCTCTGGTGATCTTAACAGCAGTTCTGAATGCTTAATGAAATTCGCCACGCATTTGTAACAAATTGCTCAACCTCTCCCAACCCCAGAGAGCAATGGGGAGACAGAAGAAAAGGAGCTGGCAATGCATTCTCTCCTTCCTCACCAGAGCAAAGGAGTTATTGACAGGTGGGCGCCTGCCAGAGATCTGCCAGGCGCTCCGGTGTCCCCTTACCACGCCTTCTCCATATGTTCCCCTTCTCCATACTCCTCCACTTCGCTCCCCCATCCTGCCTCAGCTCCTCCCCCTTTCCTTTGCTCATGCAAAGAAATGGACCCTCTACTTGTCATGGCCTTAGACAATTCAGGCCAACTCAAGACAAATCTCGGGTGTGTGTGTGTGTGCGTGTGTGTGTGTATCTCAGATTGTGAACTATTCTGTACCCGATTCTCTAATACAGACCCTAATTCATCAGCTAGAATGTGTCACCCTTCAGTAAGCAAACCTTCCCCAAATGACAAGTCATGTCGTAATTGCAAATCAGCTTACAGGCACAGGTCTCTGAATAAATGCAACTAAAAACTACAGAGACGCCAATGGCTTTGAGGAGAAGCCTTGACCAAGTCAATAAACTCCAAGCGGGGACATAGGTCGCAGTAAATGTCACCATAAAGCAGAGTTCCAAATTCAGTGGGGACATGGCTTTGTGACCTGCCACCAGCCAAGACTGAAATGTTATTCATTTTCCCCCAGATTTTTATGTAAATTTAATTTTCATGAAATTGTTGACTTGCTAACCCCAGAGACTGGTGATGTCTCTATTAATCTATAAAATGAGTCTTAATCATGGGCTCCTCAAACAAGCACTTTTTCATCCCCCGAATGCCTCTTTCCATGCAAACTACTTCCCTGTGCCTCTCTTGAATTAGATTTCCTGGACAGAAAATGAAAAGCAATGGGAAGGCTTGCACTTGCTCCCTCTTTCCCAACGGAATGAGCCAGATAATTAATCCCAGAAAATGAAAACAATAGCAAATGTGAAAAGTCCATTCCTTCTTGTAAAATTCCAACACAGAAACTATACCTGAAGCATGTCAAGTGCTACTGGAAGAGTTCTAGTTTAAGAAGGCCTTCAGCCTGGGTTGATTGTTTTTCATTTCTATAAAATTAGGTATTACTTTTTTTGTTTGTTTTCCAAATAATATGGAAGGCAGTAGTAACTGCCTTTAGCTCTCATGAAAGTTTCTTCAATTCCCATTGTGAAAGGAATTTCTGCTACCAGTTAGATTAGACCAAGTCTCAGATGAGTTTAATAGCCAGACACATTTTTTATAAGTCTGTTTTGGGGTTGTGTGAGTGTACGCCAGTCTTGGGGCTTGAACTCGGAGCTTGGGTGCTATCTTTGAGCTCTTCTTTTTTTCTTTTTTTTGTCGGTCATGGGGCTTGAACTCTGGGCCTGGGCGCTGTCCCTCAGCTCTTCAGCTCAAGGCAAGCGCTCTACCACTTGAGCCACAGCGCCACTTCCGGCTTTCTAGTGGTTTATTGGAGATAAGAGTCTCACGGACTTTCCTTGCCTGGGCTGGCTTTGAACCGTGATCCTCAGATCTCAGCCTCCTGAGTAGCTAGGATTACAGGCGTGAGCCACCGGCGCCGGGCTATCTTTGAGCTCTTCTGCTCAAGGCTAGCATTCCATTTCAGCCACAGCTCCACTTGCACTTTTTGTGGTTAATTGGAGATGAGTCTTTCTTATCTCTCCAGTCTCTCCAGGCTGGCTTCAAACCACCATCCTCACATGTGAGCCTCCTGAGTAGCTAGAATTATAGGTGTCAGCTACTAGTACTTGGCTAAAAGTCTATTTGAAGGATTCAGTAGGAACTAAAAGAATCAAGAACCCAGGAAGAAAAGTAGAGCAGAGAAATGAGTTCGAGGTTTCAGAGTGAGTGCTCCCCTCAGACGCTGTCTGATTCCCAAGCAGATAACAAACCTAGAGAGATGGGAAAAAATAGCTACTGACTGTCTTTGTTTAGGTTTCTCCAAATCCAGGCTGTGATTCTAATGTGAGTAGTTAATTTGAGAGGTGCAAAGAATACTAGGGAGCAAGAACATAGGGAAATAGAAGGAAGCCAATGAAAGCAAGCAGGATGCTAAAAGCACTTGTGTTCAAAAAACATTAGTAAAGCATTCAATATAATCTGAAATATAATCACCATTCAGTCAATATAAGTGTATGAAACAATGCCTTAAGACTGACTAAAATTAAACAAAGTACAATAATTAGATGTGTATCTTAAATATTAAGAGAATTTTATAGTAAAAAAAAAGTTAGTGGTACATAACTAAAAACACTGATATATAGCAATAGAAGAAATAGTGGAACCAATGCCAGGAGATCATTTTTCTATAATAAGACATTCATTGTAAATAAACAATCCACTCCTCAGAAAACACAGGCATCTCATAAAATGATCTCAAAGGGCTGAACACATGGCTGACGCCAGCAACTGACAGGTTTACACTCTGAGGCCAATTCAGGCACAAAGCACAACTCTCTATCTGAAAAAAATAATAATAATAATAATCTAAAGCAATTAAAAAAAAAAAAGAAGAAGAAAAAGAGAAGGTGAGCTGGAGGTGTGGCCCAAGAGGAAAAGCACTTGGATGGCGAGCAGACTCCACCCTCCTCGCAGCAAAGTCTCCGCCCAGTTACCTGTGTTACCTAGGCAACTGGCACACCTGGAAGAGGTCACATCTGCATCTGCTGAGGTCACATCTGAATTTGATGTGGCCACACCTTTCTCCACCCATACCCTAGATAAGGCCTAGGCCAGGCCCAGACTCTCTCTCTCTCTCTCTCTCTCTCTCTCTCTCTCTCTCTCTGCTCTTTTCTAGCTCTTTCTCAGCTCTTTCCTTCTCTTCTCTTTCCCAGCTCTCTCTCTTTCCCAGCTCTCCCAGCTCTCTTTCCCAGGCCTTTCTCCACCAAGATGGCCTGGTGCCAGCCTGAACGATTAGTAAACCTACCCTTTACCTGAAAAAAAAAAAAAAAAAAGGCCAGGTTCAGAAGGACAGAAGCCACATTTTCTCTCATGTGGCATGTCAACCTAAATCATAGGTAAATATGTACATACATATATACATACAAGCCTAAGATCTGATTTTAACATACTGCCCTAGACATTTAATAGGACAAGAAGGCATCAGTAAGAACAGAGGTGTTCAAAGTAGGAGATTTTCCAATACAGTACCTGTCACCCATACAAGACACCAAAGGTTAACACACGTCTCACAACATCCTGTGGAGTGTGGTTCAAAAACATCTCAACACTGTACCATAAAGCAAGTCTCAACAAATTCCCAGGGGTATTTCCTGACCAACTGGGATTGCTACAAATCAACAATAACAACGAATGTATAACTGCAAAATCCCCTCAATATTTGAGTCAAAGCGAATGTTGCAACAAAAATGTCTTAAAAACCAAATGTATAGACAGACAACAAACAATGCATACTAAATCCCTGGGGACACATTTGAGATGTGCCAAGATGGAAATTTATAGCCTTTAAAGTACATTTAGGAAAAGAATAATGCTGATACTCGCATGATCTAAGTGTCTATCTCAGTGAAGTTCTGCAATAAAAATTAAACAAAGTGGATAGTATTCACTGCAAGGGGAAACTTTTAAGAAAAGATCCAAATAAACAAACTATCAAGAATTAAAAATACATGATTTATATCTGTATACATTAAAATACATGATTTATATCTGTAAATGTATAAATTTATTCAGTAAATGTTATACATTTAGATGAAAATGATGAGATTGCTAGTAAAACATAACTTACTAGTCCTAACACAAGCAGAAATAATGTTTCTTTAGATAATTAAATTGTAGCTCTAATGAAAAATCTTCAGAAAAAATCTAGACTAAAACAATTTTTATAATTGATTCCTCCCAAACACTTTGGAAGGACCTAACTAACACCAATTATAAAAATAGAAATAGAATAAGTAGAGGAGGAAAAAATAGAGGAAATCCCCAATCATTTTATGAAATCAGCATAATTATCCTCCAAATCCAGCAAAAGAATATACATCTAAAATCATATACAAAGTATTAACAAAACAATCCAGAAATATATTCAGCAAAATAAGCCAGGTTCAGAAGGGCAGAAACCACATTTTCTCACGTGTGGCATTTAGACCCAAATCACATGCAAATATGTACACACATATATACATACGTAGACACACATATGCCATGTAATATGTTTATAGAACACCATGTAGAACTATTTGGGGGAAAACCAAGATAAAGAGAGGGAAAGAGCAGGATAAACAGTATCAAAATACATTGTTTCTGTATATGAAGAAGGTACAAAGAGAGGGACAGGGAAGAGAGAGCGTGCTAGAGTGGAGTCATCTGATCAGAGTATAATGTATGCATGTGTGAAACACCATGGTGAAAACGCTTTGTACAACTAACATATACTAGCAGAAGAAATAATCTTCTCATTAATCAATTACCAGAAAACCCAAATCTAATTCCATAACGACTGACAACTGTGCATTCCTCAATACACCTAAGTAAAAGGCTGGACATACTCTGACTAGAAATAAGCACTAGCAGATGAGGAGCGCCAGGAACTCTCACCATTTCCATTTTGGAAAACAGCTGCTCCCTCCTGACGATGGATACGTGCTTCCCCTAGGACTCCAATGATCCTGACTCTGACTAGAAAACCAATCAAAACATATACCTACATCTCCTGAAAGATGCACATGGAAATGTGACAGCATTACTTCAGTGGCTGAAAATTAGAAAGAATGCAAATGCCAATAAAGATTTGTTAAGCTAATAAAAACAAATTACTACATCCAATGCAACAGAACGGAACAACACACACATGCACGCGTGTGCACATACACACACATATTGAGTAAAAGAAACTAGACACTGCTGGGCACCAGTGGCTCACACCTATAATCCTAGGCACTCAGGAAGCTGAGATCTGAGAATCAAGATTTGAAGCCAACCAAGGCAGAAAGGTCCATGAGACTTATATCTCCAATTAACCACCAAGAAACCACAAGTAGAGGTGTGGCTTAAGTGGCAAAGTACCAGCCCTCAGCCAAAAAGCCTAAGGACAGAATGTTGGCCCTGAGCTCAGACCCCAGGACATGGGCACACATGCATTCACATCAAAAAAAAATAGTACTTGCTGTATGTTTCATCAGCCAGGCAAAACTAATTTATAAAGCAAGAATTAAGATCCTTTGAATGTTTTTGTTTTTTGGTTTTTGTTTTAGAGGAATCTCCACACTGCTTTCCCCAGTGACCCCAGTGACAAGTTTACATTCCCATCGCGATGTAGAAGCATTCCCTTTTGGCCACATCCCCACCAGCATGTTATTGTTGTTTTCTTGATAATAGCCATCCTCACTGGGGTGAGGTAGAATCTCAGTGTTATTTTGATTTGCATTTCCTTCATGGCCAGAAATGTTGAACATTTCTTCATGTGTCTAGTAGCTATTCCTATTTCCTCTCCAGAGAAGTCTCTTTTTAATTCTTTAGCCCACTTATTAATTGGGTTGTTGGCTCTTTAAGGGCTTAATTTTTTTAAGCTCTCTGTACATTCTGGATTATTAGACCCTTGTCTGATATATAGCTGGCAAAAATCTTCTCCTGCTCTGTGGTCTTCTTTTTTAGCGTACTGACAATGTCCTTTGCCACGCAGAAACATTTCAATTTGATGCAATCCCATTTATCAAGTCTTTCTTTGATTTGTTGGGCTTCTGGATCTTGACTCAGAAATTCCTACCTGTGCTGAGGGAGTCCTAATGTCTCTCCTCCATAGTTTCATGATCTCAAAAAAAAAAAAAAAAAGAATACAGTAAAGACACCAGCATATCCATGTTCATTGCAGCATTATTCATCATAGCCAAGGTATAGGATCAGCCCACATGACCCTCATGGATGAATGGATCAAGAAAACATGATACATATACACAAGAGAATTTTACTCATCCATTAGAATGATATTTACCATTTGTAAAGAAATGGAAAGACTTAAAAAAAATGAGTAAGTCAGGCCCAGAGATAAATGTTGCATGTTTTCCTTTCTATGTAGAAGGTAGAATTAGCTCATAAACCTACAAGAAAACAGCTTGGACAGTATGCAAGGGGTTAGAGATGTACTCAGTGAAATGTGGTAGATTCAAGGGAGAAACTCGAGTAGTGTAATCCTTAGAAAGGTAGTCAGTCAAACAAAATGAGCACTTGGGTACTTGTAAGGGGTGGGGTAGAATGCAATCAGGAATGCAATATATAGCCAACAAAACCGAGAAGAATGAGGGAAGGGTGGGTTGGTGGGGGATGGGTGAGAATGTGGAAAGGGGAGACGTTGGTCAAGATGTGTTGTCATCCGCGCCTTGTTAAAGGGCAGCCTCTCTGCACCACGACTTAACGATAATAAAGAAATTAAATATATATACCTATATATAATCCTTTGAATGGGAGGGAGGAATGATAAAGAGGCCATTCATGGAAAACCCTTCAGGGTCTACACTGTTATTATTTGTGCCTCCCCCCACCCCCCCCCATGTGTTAGAATTTGACACTGTTTTAAAATGCAGATGCAGCATGAGGATTACATTATTTAAATTAAAACAAGTCAAAACTCACAAAAGAACAGAAGAGGATAATGATGAGAAGGACCTTGTAGAGGAAAGTACATCTAATTTTATGGCTCGTTTTTAAGTGATTTGTATAAAGTTTTGAAAACTCTGAACGAGCAAATTATTATGAGGTGAATGATGGCATAGTATATGCAAATATATTGGAATATTAGCACAATATATCCACAGGGTATTCTGGATGGAACAAGAGAGAGAAAGAAAGGGGAAAAAAAATCTCCTGTATAGAATTTTACTGCTGAAAAATAGAAACTCGCTGTGCCTGCTGGAGTGAATATTTGCATTAATGAACTTAGACTCGTTTACCTTATCAGAAGCTGAGAATGCCACCAGCCACTCAAATAATTTTGATGCCAATTATATAAATTATTTTATAGCACGTTTATTGAAAGTGAAAAGAGAATGCAGACTCTCTCTGCACAGAGAGATGGCCCAGGAGCTGGGAGCCCCACCAAGTTAGTTCTATCATTTACCCAAGGCTGCTTCTTCTTCAGTGTCGCCAGCTGCTATAAATGGCAGCCTTGTCCCTTATCATTCGCATAGAAAACCTCCACACATCACCCTTGACGCTGCCCTCTCCCTTCGATTGATACTCTCCACGTGTCAGCCTTTATGTCTATCATGGCCTTTCTACTGCACTCACAGACAAGCCCAAAATCAGCCCCTCCTCAAACACAACCAATGGTCTTTTCATTGGGAGGCTCATGGTGTCCATCAAGGCTATGCAAATTATTAGTCTTTTCCCTAGACCGTCCTAATCACACTATTCTTCATACCAACATCTCAGCCGCTGTTCTCTTGTCAGAAAGAGCGTCCGTATCTGTAGTTTCAACTCAAAAACCATCCAAAGCCTCCCCTCATCCTATTTCTACCAAACACCGGATAGAATTCCAAAACCACAGCAATCATGACGGTCCTCGCCTTCCTTCTTGTTTCTTTGATTGCGGTCTCTTTTTCAAAACAGGTGTTGTTGTTGTTGTTGTTGGTCCTGTTTTCTTACAACACTACGTCTGCTAGCTCCTCCAAAAACCAATTTTTCATGAAGTATTGCTACAAAGTGGAACTGTGAAAACTGTTTAAGTAGATTTTGAAACCGACCCGGTTTTAGACACATCTAAGGAACTTTTCAAACTTTTCAAGACAGGGATCCTATCTGCAGGGAATCTGGTGGAAGGCAGCTAGAGCTGCTCAAACCTATGGATCCTAAAAGAAATCAATGGCTACCAGTTCAAGAACAGTCCCAATTCAAATGGATCTGCTGGCTGAAAGCCAACATGGTCATATTCGGGAAGAGCCCTCTCTCCTTCCCCCAATATGGCAACAGCATCCATCAAAATGGAGACTGAAGAGAAAATAAGAGAAGTATTCACTTTCTACAGCTATAAACACGCTATCAAACTGGCCTTCGGGTAGCATTAGATACTCAGAAGAAATAACTTGTTTTTAGAACTCGTCATAAAAGAGACAGCTGGGCATGGTAGTACCCATCTGGAATCCCAGCCTGTGGGAGGCAGAGGCGAGAAGATAGTGAGTTCAACCAGCCTGGGTTGAATCGCAAGACTCTGTCTCAAGGAACCAAAACAAAACAAAACAAGAGACAAGGATGGAGGGGAGGGGGTAGGATTAACAGAGTGATCAACATTTGGAAGAAGGAAAAGAGCCTAGATCAAAGAGCACCAGGAAAAGCCGTCAAAAAGTAAATAAACTGCAAATATTGAGCCATCAGATTTTTTGCAAGGCAAACACACAATCTAAGGGTATTTGCACAGAGGTTTGGGTATCTGTGACTTCTCAGGAACTATTTGGGGCAAAGAAAACTTGGAACACCTAGAAAACACTCAAAAAAAAAAAAAAAAAACACCCATTCACATAAAAGAAATTGTTGTTCAGGAATAGAGGCAGACTTCCCGCTTCTATGGAAGATACACAGAACTGGGGGCCCGCCCACCCTAATGGTCAACATAATCTACAGAAGGATAATGGTTCTCCAACATCAAAAAGCTGAGGAGGGGGAACCGCCCCCTGTGCAGATATCAAAGGAAAGTCAGGGCACCAGCAGTGGCTTACCACCTGCTTCCGGAACAAGACAAGATCCTCCCACGAGAGGATGAAAAGAAGCCAGGTGGATTTTTTAATAAACTGGGGAATGGCCTGCTGTGAGCTGGTGTGTACAGAAAAAACCCTAAAAGTCACAGAGGTGTGGGATTTGCATGCATTTGCAGGAGTCCGCCAGGTGCACAGGACAGAGAGGGGACAGGCGGGAAGCCAAGAAGTGTGCTGAGGGGTTGCAGGCCAGAAGAGAGTAGCAGGCCCTGCAGAAAGGCCAAAGGTAGCACAGGGGCCTTCTCCCCTAAGTCCCGAAGGCCTAGGCTACAAGGGGAAGGGCGGCAAAGCCAACTCCAGAGAACAGAGGGAAGCCCACTGAGGCTGGGGAAAGGAAAAACACCGCATCCTCTTGAGGAAGGGGCCGGAAGCCATCCTATGCCCCTGGTACAAGACGTCTGCAAAAGCTCCACCCCTAAGAGCTAGGACACCAGCCCTGCACAGCACTACGGCCGGCACACACCAATAAACAGTGATTACAAGGGAAGTGGAACACACAGCACAGACAGGGACTCTGAGCTTGTCTGAGATAGCTTTGTGGTGCACTGAAATACTGTGACAATTCCAGGCACCGGTGGCTACTCCTGTAACCCTGTCTACTGAGGAGGCTGAGATCTGAGGACTGCAGTTTGAAGCCAACCCAGGCAGGAAAGTCTTTGAGAAGCTTATCTACAATTAGCCACGAAAGAAAAAGCCAAAGGTGGAGCTGTGGCTCAAGTGGTAGGGCACTAGCCTAAGGCACAAAAGCTCAGGGTCATCATCAAGGCCCTGAGTTTAAACCCTAGGACTGTCACCAAAAAATAAAAATAATAATAATAATACTATGTCATCCATTATTTGAATACTTAAATGTATAATGAAATAAGAATAATGCATACCATGTTATTACATATAAGTATGATATAGACAAAGGGCTGAATGGATGGATTGATGATTAGATATATGGATGGGTATATATGAATGGATATATGGATGGATTTATAATTGGATTAACAGATGGATGGCTGGTTGGATGGTGGGAAGGATGGATAACCAGACAGATGAATGGTAGATGACAAATAGATGGATGAATGGATGGATATATGAATAGACATATAAATGGATGAATGAGTAATTGGATGGATGGATGGATATGGGTAGACAGATTGACAGGACGGACTTGGTTGGCAATGGTAAACATATATAAATTCATACTATAGGAATTACCTTAGAAGTAATTACAAATTAGTTACAAATATAAGTAAATAAATAATACAAGTAAGCTACAAATATTTACTGATTCAGGAAACAGGTTTTGGTGAAAAGTAGGTCAGGAGTTTTAACTCATTTTGCTCAGCCACAGTATCTGAATTATTATTTCAGTATGTTTCTACATCAAATATTTCATAAAAGCTAAACTATTACATTGTTGTTGATAATGTAGGAAAACTACACGCTCAAGAATTACTAATAAATTTTAGATCAATAGAATCTTTTGGAAAACAGCTTGAGAATACATACCCAGTGTGCTAAATAAGTCCATTTTCTTTTTTGGTATGAATTTTAATCATAGGCACATATAAGAAAGTGGTAAAAAAAATATGAAAAATACCACCCCAAATATATCTAAAAACTTACCCTGTTGAGTTTTTTAATGCAATTGTTATTTTCAGCTCTAGAATAATTTCATTTTTATGGCACCTTCATTTAATGGTCATGATGTAGTCATTAGAAATCATTGTTATAAAGACTACAGAGCAACATAGACAATGAATGTACTATGTCAGTGTTAATTGCAAAGTGAAGATTAAAAAAGACAATGCTGTAAAATTAAGCAAAGGCAAAGGGCAGGCTTACTAAATTTACATCCTGGAAAATTACTAGTTTCAATGTTCACATCCATAAAATGAACATCTTCATACATATATACTACAGACTTCCCACTGAAAGACCCTAGTATATGTTTTGCCACTAGGTCCCCCAGAGAACTTGCTGACCAACCCCCCCATCCGCGAAACTAAGCCTCCACCAAAGAGGGCGAGGCAGAATGTTGTGGTTAAACCGTTAACCGGGAATGAGGAACAAAAAGTCTCTAAGTTAACAATTAAAGGGCAAGTACAGACACGTCAGCTAACTGAACTGCATGTGGAAAGTCCCACCGCCTGACCCGCTCGCCTGACTCACCAATCCCTACCCTAAACATGACTCAAAATTAGCCAATCAACACCCTGTAACCATGCATCTCGCTTCTGTAACCCTGCTTCCAGCTGCCCATAAAAGAGGGTGCTCTCATGTACCCCGGCGCGCAAGTCTCCCAATAGACTTTGTTGCCCCAGGTACCCGTGTGTCCGAACAGGTTCCCAGCCACCGACCCGAACCTTGTGGATCTCGAGGTCGCGTGCACCTGGGAGCCTGGGCATGCCCGAATAAACCTCTTGCTGTTTGCATCCGTACAAGTGGTCTCCTTGTTCCTTGGGAGAGGGTCTCTCCAGATCGAAGGGCACCCCGAACACTGGGGGTCTTTCACCACTAGGTCTGAATGAGAAAACAAGGGAATCGCCCACCTTCAGCGCATTCCGTAAATAATATTATTATATAATATGCAAATGAGTTTTATGTAGACATCAAAATATACTACAGTCACTGCTGATATTATCATAAAAAATGTTTCCTTTTATATATCTGAGAATCATTACAGAGTATATTACTTTATTGCCTTCATCATTTAGAAAAAGATGCTAAGCCAGGCACTGCTGGGTCACGCCTGTAATTCTAGCTACTCAGGAGGCTGAGACTAAGGATCACAGTTTGAAGCCAGTGCTGGCAAGAAAGTCTGTGAGAGCCTTATCTCCAATTAAACACCACAGGGAGCTGTGGCTCACGTGGTAGAGCACCACTAGCCTTGAGGTTTTGAAAAAGCTCAGGGACAGTGCACAGGCCCTGAATTCAAGACCAGTACTAGCAGCACACAAAAGAGAGATGGGGGGAGGGGCAGAGGAAACCGTAGGGAAAGGAAGGGAGGAAGGGAGGGAGGGAGGGAGGCGGAGGGGGAAGGGAGGGAGGGAAGGAGGGAGGGAGGGAGGGAGGAAGGGAGGGGAGGAGGGAATGGGGAGGAATGGAAAAGCACTTGGTCCCAATCTGCTATCACAGGTTAAGAGAAAAACAGTGACTTTAAAAGCAGCAGAGGAAATTTGGTGTATCTATGGTTCTGTTTCTATTCAATTACACAGAAACCCTCATGTTGTCTGAACATGACTTTTAGGTCCATCCAGATTGACATAGATGTAAGCTTCACCTGTTTTTGAAGGCTAAATACTATTCCACCGTATGTGGAAAAATAAGCCTTATTTCCTTCATCCATTCATTTTTTACAGTGGGCCCTGGGGTGGTTTCTATCTTAGCTACTGTGAATAAATGCTGAAATGAACGGAAAGATGGTGATATCCCCTCAAAATCATTATTTCAAATCTTTCGGAAATCTCTCCTGAGCTAAGATAGCTGAATCATAAGGCAGTTCTATTTTTTCCTTTAATTTTATAAAGCAGAAACAAAAAGAAAAGGCTCATTGTTGAGAATGAAAGGTTTCAAGAGTAGTTAAAATAAGGGTGTCATGAATATGTAAATAAGTGTGCTCATGAATATGTACACAAGAGTGTTCATGAATATGTACATCAGACATCGACTCCAAGGGGATCAGCCATGTCATGTAAGAGAGAAATATAGAACAGCTGAAAAAGGAAATGTTAAAAAAAAATCCATGGAAATTGATTTGCAGCATGTGAAAACATACCTTTGTTTCCTTTGGTAAATAGAGGAAATTAAAACCAGAGCTCCATAATCATATTCTATAAATTAAAAATCACTGTCTGTCAAATAAAATTAGGCAAAGGGAACTTGCAGAATGTGGATGGTAAAGGTGTCACATTTTCCTTGTTCCTATTGAAAAGAGAAAAGTCGGAACTAGGGGAACATTAATCTTTTTTAAAAATTACATCTGGGTGGAATCATAAATGTAAAGAAAAGAATCCACAAAACTTAGATACCTATCAATCCATTCCTATACATGCGGCCCCCCCCAGCCATGCTTCCACACTGTCAACAGAAAACATCCGGGGCCCTATCTGTGAACCACTGAAAACGCCCCTTACACTAACTCATTTGTAATCAGCAGGTAGAGAAAACAGACACCAGAATGAAATACAGGGAAAAGAAAACCAAAACATGAAAACCTGTTAAGGGTCTGACCTAACATCTCTTACTGCATTTTGCTTCTTTTTCTTCTGTCTTTAAAAGAAGGAAAACCTCCAAAACAATGTCAGCCCCTTCTATCTCTCTGGATGGTCTAGGCACTACTAGATCTGCTCACCATCAGGAGACAGAGAGGTGGACACGTCCACCAGTAATGGGACCAAAATTCAAGCATCTTAAACAAGAAGGGTTTCTGAAGCACATTCTAGAAAATTTTGAAGAAACAATGCTTCAATTGTTCTTGAGTTCAGAAATAATCTTCCTGAAGGGAAAATGTCTCTGTATCTAACCACTCTTCACATGCACAAAAAAAGAAAGAAAAAAAAGAAGAAGAAAGAAAAGAAACGTTTTCTCTTCAAGTACAGTACAAACAAAATAGGATGGAGGGACTGAGACCAGAGCTTCAAAGGTGGGCTATATTAGGCCTCAAAGAGAATGTTTCTGTTACATGATTTCTTTTCATCTCAATGCTTTATTAGCCCAAATATGTCTTAAACAATTTTTCTTACAGGCTCGCCAACATTTTCAACAATAACTAAGTCTCTGCTTCGCCAAATAAGCTTGGACAGTTTTAGAAAAAACAACGAAGCTGCTAACAGCCCTATCACTTCTGCCAACATTATTTTTTCTAATTATTAGCATTGTCCTCTGTTTTTTCCAATTGTTACTCACATGTGGGTCACTGGAAAAAAATGGCTATTTTTTTTCTTCCTTTGGATTTTTTTTTTTAATTTTCCCTCCTGGGAAAATTTTTAAAATATGATTCCATGGAAGAAATATGAAAATAAAAATAGGAAAATGAATATGCACAGAATGAACAAAAACCACACACCTAGATTTGTCTTTCTTTCTTTTTCTAGCTTTGTTGAGATTAATGATGCCTAAAAATAAATCCATGGTGGGATAAAAGGGCATTTTTGCATTTTTGGAATAAAATGAAATTTGACCATATTAAATTCAGAAAACAACAGAAACCACTCAGTTAGTTTCTTAGGTCCCATAAGAATACTTTCTTGCAAAAATCTTGATTATGAACTGACTTTTTCCAACAGGTCATGAAAGAATAAAACACACACACATATTGATGTGTGTGTGTGTGTGTGTGTGTGTATAATTAGTTCTTCATTTAAGATTCTTTCTCAAGACCATTGTGGCTCAAGTGGTAGGGTGGCTGCCTAGCAAAGGGACAAGCCCTGAGTTCAAATCCTGGTACTGCCAAAATGCAAGGAACCCAAGCCCTACTGAAAAACCACATTTTATACTAAACTGAAGTTCATTTCTATTGTTTCATCTGTTTTCACAAAAAAAAAAAAAAAAAAAAAATCAGAGGTAGAGAGAAAGGAAGGAAGTCAAGAAGAAGGGACAGAGAGAAGCAAGTTCATATAAAAAAGGAAAAGAATACTAACCACTGGTTAAATGAGAATTGTCCCCCACAGAAAAAGGGCCTTTTTCTCCCCAGTCCATGTGTGGAGAAACTGGAGGCTTCCGCTGTACCCCATTTCAACACAGGAATTGACTGCTGTCCTGGACCCCAGGAAACGTGGGGGTTGTCTGGAATGTTCTCATTCAGGACATTCTGCTTAGTAATATACTAGCAGCTTGTGATAAAGAAGAAATTCATTGAGAGAACCCCTTCCTACACAGAAACTTCCAGCAAGGCACCAGGATTTCTTGTCTGTACCTCCTCTCTGTTGGCCAAGCAAGAAAGAGAAGAAGAAAAAAACAATACCACTAATCACCATTGTAAACTTGGATTTCTGGACCTACGGATGAAGAAGAGCTTTTACCATCATAGATAGATAGATAGATAGATAGATAGATAGATAGATAGATAGATAGATAGATAGATAGATAGACAGACATCTCCATATATACATGATTTTATATGTGCACATATATAAAATATATACACATATAAACACATATATACCCATATATAATATATACCCATACATATATACACATATGGATATATAATATATACATGCATATACATGATATAGACATATGTGACATGTATATATGCATATATTTCATGTGTATATTATATGTATCTGTATGTTGCATCATATGTACATACGCATTATATGATATGTACATAGAATTATATCATATGTACACAGCATTATATCATATGTACACATACATGACATATCATTATGTATGATGTGTGTATGTTATACATAATATATGCATATATGGTGTGTATGCGTGTACGTGTGAACATGTGTGTGAATTGTGCATGGGAATGTGTGAACACATTGCATGTGTGCATGTGTATAGTGTATGTTGTTTATTATGTGAGTGTGTTCTGTGTGTGTTTGTACGTAGTATGTGCATCCATGCATATCTGTCCGTGTGTGTGCCATATATGTATGTCATGTGCGCATGTGTGTATAGCACACATACACATATACTATGGATGATATCATGGAGGATGAATGATATCAAGTATTTATTCATAGCCTTAGCTTTGACTCACAAATGTTATCTACCCAAATACTGCCATAGGAACCCAGTCTGTCCACCTCAGCGCCTTCCGAGAGCAAAGGACAAGGGCCACCATGACCTGCAGAGCAGTCAGGACTCGGGGTGACCCTGAACAGGCTGCAGAGCCTGTCGCCATGGAGCCCGGAAACGACTGTGAAGTGTGTCCCACTCTTCCTGACATGGTGGAGGTGGCAAAGAACGCGGGGTCTGCGCGGAACCGCAGCCTGGGCTGAGTACCGCCTCGCCAGCCTGGGGGAGAGCTGTGCGAGCTCCCCTTCTTTCGCCATCCTCCCTCACCCCTGCTGCCTGACACAAGCTCGGCCCAGCACCCCAGAGACACCCAGTGTCCTCACAACACCCCCAGAGCACCAGCCCACACACGGGGGCACTAGGAAAACAATGTGCAGTCAGGCACCAGGGGCTCACGCCGGTGCATCCAGCTACTCAGGAGGCTGAGATCTGAGGATCGTGCGTGGTTCAAATCCAGCTAGGGTAGGAAAGTCCATGAGACTCTGATCTCCATTTGACCACCAAGAAGCTAGAAGTGGAGGTGTGGCTCAAGTCGTAGAACATCAGCCTTAAGCGAGAAAGTTAAAGGGTAACACCTATGTCCCGAGTGCAAGCTCCAGAATGGACGTGCACACACACACACACACACACACACACACATTCTAATGCATAATTATATTACTATCATTTTCAGAATAATATGAATGATATTTGAGAGATTTTTTTGCCTGTTTGGGTCAATTATTAATAAAATAGCTATGAACATTTTCTTGCACATGTCCTTTGGAGAATATAGAATATAATTTCTCCTGAGTCAGTATGTAGTAAATGCATGCTTAACCGTTTTCCGAAGTGGTCACAAATCATTTTTTACAACAATGAGCAACATGAAAGTTCCATTGCTTCATCTCTGCCCACACTTGGTACCTTTGATCTTTTAAATTGCACGTCTTTTTTTAAAATTAAATCTCATGATAGTTCCATTTCCATCTTTCTGATAACTACTTTGAACAATTTTCCTGCGCTCATGAACTGGCTATGCTTGATCCCCCCCCCCCCCCCGCCTTTTTCCACATAATTGTGTAAGAGTTCGCGTAAAAGGTTGCTACCCAGTATTGAGTTCTGTCCGCTTTTCTATATTTGAAAATATCTACATTCCATGCCACACTCCAGCCCCCACCCTAGTAGCACTGAAGATTGAACCCAGGGTCTCAGATCCTCAGTCTACCACCTCAGCCACACTCCAAGCCCAGATGCTTTTAAGTTGTCTTCAGACAGGGTCTTGCTCTTTAGCTTAGGCCAGCCCAGAACCATGATCATCCTACCTGCACCTCCCTAGTAGCTGGGACTATAGACATGCACCACTACACTCTGCTTTTCCCTTGGCTTTATTGAAAGAAAGGTATTTTCCCCTAGTGACAGAATTCTATGTTGACAAGATCTTCTTTTTTCTTTCAGTACTATGAAAGCATTGCATCTACTCTCTTCCATTGTTTCTACTGAGAAATCTACAGCCACACTTCCCTTTGTCTCTCTGTAGCCGCCATGCTGTGTTTATTTCCTTACTTGTGCTAACATTACGATATTGTCCTCATTTTTGATTTTGAGTGATTTGATTATGCTTGCTTTTCAGGGCAGCCTATTGAGCTTCTAAAAGTTTATCATTTTCGGGGGCTGGGAAGGTGGCTCAGTGGTAGAGTGCTTGCCTTGCAAGTATGAGGCCCTGGGTTCGATTCCTCAGCACCACATAGACAGAAAAAGCCGGAAGTGGCGCTGTGGCTCAAGAGGTAGAGCGCTAGCCTTGAGTTGAAGAGCTGAGGGACAGCGCCCAGGCCCAGAGTTCAGGCCCCATGACCAAAAAAAAAAAGTTTATCATTTTCATTAAGTTTGTAAGCCTAAATAAACTCTCCTTTATAAGTACCCAGCCATATGTATTATGTTATAGTAGCAAAGAAAAAAAAAACAGACTAACATACCTTTCTTGTTTTCTTTAAGTATGAAAGTTACATACCTAGCATTTTCAGAATGGAAATTCTTCAATAAAATGTGATGGCTTTAATGATAATAATAAGCAGATAATAAGCAGAATTATCAAGGTATTGTGAAACCCTATGGCGCTTGGCTCTTATTTAAAATTCTTAGGGGGAGAAAAGGACTATTTATTCAACTGGAAGAATTACTTCAAAGAATCTTACTTCATCAAGAAAATGTAAGCTCACACCTGTAATCTCAGTTACTCAGGAGGCTGAGATCTGAGGATCACAGTTCAAAGCCAGCCAGGCAGAAAAGCCTGTGAGACTCTTATCTCCAATTAACCACTCAAAAACTGGAAGTGGTGCGTAGCTCAAGTGGTAGAGTGCTAGCCTTGAGCCCAAAGAGGCTCAGAGACAGCGCCTAAGCCTGAATTCAAGCTCCACAACTGACAAAAAAAAAAAAAAAAAAAAATTTTAAAGAAGGAAAGAAAGAAAGAAAGGGAGGGAGGAAGGGAGAAAGGGAGGGAGGGAGAGAGGGAAAGATGGAGGGAGGGAGGGAAGAAGGGAGGAGGGAAGGTGGGAGTGGGGAAGGGGAGAGAGAGAGAAAGAGAGAGAGAGAGAGAGAGAGAGAGAGAGAGAGAGAATGTAAAGCCAGTCACCAGAGGCTGTAATCCCAGCTACTCAGGAGGCTGAGATCTAAGGATCATGATTCAAAACCAGCTCTAGCAGGAAAATCCATGAGACTCTTATCTCCTATTAACCACCAAAAAGCCAGAAGTGGAGCTGTGGCTCAAGTGGTAGAGTGTTAGCTTTGAGCAAAAAACACTAAAAGACAACACGGGCCCTGGGTTCAAGCCCCAGAACCAGCACAAAAAAAGGAGGTGTGACTCGAGTGGTAGAACTCCTACATAGCAAGTATAAAGCCCTGGTTCCAAACCCTAAGACTGCCCAAAAAATTATATTTAAGGATTTAAATAAGAATATTTAAATTGTGCTTTTGAAAACTATCCATTGAACTAGCGGTTCTTAAATTTGTACATTTATGGGTAGACTTGTGAGGTGCCCCATATTAGAGTTTTTGAATCAGTGGGTCTGGGACGAATCAAATAACTTGCATTTCTAACAAGTTCCCAGGTGACCATCGGATGCTGTTGGTCCCTGAATCAAACCTTGAGAAATCACTGCATACAGCAAATGACTACACTCACCTGGGAGTAAACTAACTTCGAGTCTCTGAGAAATTCTTTTTTTGTTTTTTCCTACTCTGAAACATTGAATTTGTTTGACGTGAATGATACATTTTTCCCCCACATGAAAAGCTCACAAACACTTGATTGGATATTTTTCCATAAAATGCGTGTTGGTACTGGTCCCACCTCCTGCCGGACACCTTTGTGTTCTCTCTTGTGGCTGCTCAGGAAACTGTCACACTTAAACAATAACAGTCCACCATCCTCCTTCAGAGTTCCAGAAAGTCCCAGAAGATGGGTTTTATTGTAGTGTTCGGCCTTTCAAATCTATTCGCATCATTGCCTTTTATGCGTTCGCCCTTATTCCCATGAAGACAGAGTCTCATTAAAGCAGGAAAACATCACAACTGAAATCACCCAAACACATAAGCCCAGAGTACCCACAAGACTCTTATACTTGTCTTCTTTTCTTTTTCCTGTTTAGCATGTCAAACTTACAACAGCAAACGGATGCAAAACAAAAAAACAAAAAAAAAAATCAAATCTTATTAAAGGCAACAATAAACTAGGACAAAACCCAACGGACACATCTTGAGTTAGGTTGGTATTCTGCACAGCAGAATGGAAAGAAATGACTCCCTGTAGATATGCATCGGACTGGACATATGTTCTGTAAAAAGACAAACATAACCAAATCCGCAATCAAAGAACACAGGCGACAAGACTGCACCCCATTGCTGGGAAGTTTTTTGTTAACAGGACGGAGACGAAATAAAGTTCTAGAGATTTCTTGTACAACATTGTACTGCCCGTCCTCAACAATACTGTGTTGCACACCTTAAACAGTCGTTAAGGGGTCAGATCTCTATGGAAGTATGCTGATGAAAACAATGCAAATGCTTAAATTATAGGTTTACAAAGGAAAGGTGCAACATCAGAATGGAACCTGCTAGACGAATGGATGGAAGACGGTCACTACGGGTTGAGTTATAACTGCTTCACCTGGCCAGGCACGGGTATTCACGTCTGTCATCTTAGCCACTCAGGGGGCTGAGATCTAAGGATTGTGGGTCAAAGCCAGTGTAGAGAGAAAAATCTATGAGATTCTTACTGCCAATGAACCAGCAAGAAAGCCAGAAGTGGAAATGTTTTGCCTTTAGCCAAGATCCTCTAATCCTAAACCTCCCAAGTAGCTAGGATTACAGCAGTGAGCCACTGTACCCGGCTCTATCATGAAAATATTTTATTGATGTTTATTTGCATCAAGATGCCTCAGGGTCTACGTAATGCATTGAATTTTGTCTTTTCTAAATCTCACTTTTTTTGTTGTTGTTGTTGGTTGTGGGGCCTGAACTCTGGGCCTGGGCCCTGTCCCGCAGCTCTTCAGCTCAAGGCTAGCGCTCTACCACTTGAGCCACAGCACCACTTCCTGCTTTTTCTGCTTGTGTGATGCTGAAGAATCGAACCCAGGGCCTCATGCATGCAAGGCAAGCACTCTACCACTGAGCCACCTTCCCAACCCTCTAAATCTCACTTCTTTTCTAACATTTGCTCCTTTTATTTACTCCATCACTGTGTCCAGCTAAGAACCCCCATATTATGCACTTAATTACTTCTTCAGATATAAACTTCCTGCTATTCCCAGTATATACAACATCTTAGAGTTTTTAGAAGACTGTGAAGAATCAGGCCATACTCTTCATACTGAGATCCCATAATACTAGGTTACTCCCATTCCCCGATTTCCCAACATTAAGATTTATCCACGGGTTCACATGATGTTAGCTTGATCTCCATTGTAAGCTTTCTAATAATTCTTGTCCCTAATGTGTGTGTGTGTGTGTGTGTGTGTGTGTGTGTGTGTATGCTGTATTAGGATTTGAACTCAGGGCCTAGACACTTCCCCCGTCCCTGAATATTTGTTTTTGCTCCAGGTTAGTGCTTTACCACAGCTCCACTTCCACCTGTTGGTGGTTCATTGGAGGTAAGAGTCTCGTGCACTTTCCTGCCCTGGCTGGCGTAGACCTGGGATCCTTGGATCTCCTGAGTAGCTAGGATTGCAGGTGTGGCCCACCAGCGCCTGGCCTCTGCACCTGATATTTTAAAGATTCATCGGTGATTGTCGCTGAGACCCATTATTTACTCCAGGGTTGCAAAGCACCAATGTTCAGCTCTGTCCTTCCTTCACGTCAACACTTACTCACTGAACACTTCACAAGAATATTTCTTCTTCCTTGTTTCCAAATAGTTATGGCAAACCATTTTAAGATGTGTTCTATGCTTCTAATGTGAGGAATATTTTCCTACTTCCGGGGGTCTGAAGTGCACTCTTGGCCTGTGTTGGGATGTACAGCCATGCTCCACGCGAGTGCCTAGGGAATGTTAAATAAGGCCAATAATGAGACCGATCATCCCCATGCATAAATTATCCTCGGGCTCCGTCCCCTCCTTTGGAAGCTTCATTAATTGCTTTAGCTGCATTAACTTTTATAGGCCGCTGGGGTCTCATTAAGTTACAGTTATCTTATGTTCCCATCTGAGCCATTGATCCCCAGGGGACACTTGGTGTGCCAGAAGAACTTGGGGTAACCAAAGACAGAATACATCATTTTCCCTTACAAGTTCACTCAGAAATAACAAGTTTTCCAAGTATCACCTTAAAAAAATCCGTTGATCCAAGAGCTTCCAACTATTTAACCAACATAACTCTTACTACGCTAGTGACATACCTAAATAAATACATAGATAGCCAGGCTGTAATAATCCTAGATACTCAGAGCCAGGAACAGCCAGCAAAGCCAGCCAACAGGGGTGGGAAAGTTTGTGAGACTTATCTCTGAATAACCACCCAAAAGCCAGAGATGGTCCTGTGGCTCAAATGGAAGAGAGCTAGCCTTGAGTATAAAAGCTCAGGTATAACAGCCAGGCTCTGAGTTCAAGCCCCAGAACAGCACAAAAATTCATTGATAATATAAATAAGTAAATGATATAAACAAATAAATAAATACACACATGAGGACATCCTTTTCCAGCTTGATGAAATACAATGTTCCTGAGGCCCACATTTTCTGTGGACGGATTAGGATTTAACTTATTCCATACTTTGGAAGTAAAATGTGGAGCTCTTTCTATTCCAATATATTTTGTTAAGAATCTAAATCATGCCAGGCACCATGGTACAGACACATCAGCCCCGCAGTCTATCAGGAGGTGGCGGTGGGAAGATCTTGGGTTCAAGGTCAGCCTGGAGTACAGAGTAAGACTTTATCTAGACACCAATAAAAGTTTAAACCACATTTGCTCCACATGATCCCAGTTTATTTTTCCTCTTGTCTCTTAGGTCCTTCTACTTAAGAGAGACTTTGCTTCTCCCATTTCAACATAAATTCATTTATATGTGACATAAAAATGCATCATGAACCCAACTCATAATAAAACATATTTACTATTAAACAATTATTCATGTTTCAAGGTTCCCACTGAGAAAGGATATGTCACTAGGAATTTCAGAGGGGACACCCGGGCATGCATCACACATCTATTTCCAGAATGAAAGAAGCCAGTGTGTTTTCCCAGCAGCATGCACTTAGAATTCCATCTTCTACTTGCATTATGCAAGTGCATGTTAAAGACCAGGAGAGCAAGATCTACTGAGGTTATATAGGTCTCCAAAATAATGAGATAAATCAAGTTATTAAGCTAATATTTGAAAAAATGTTATTGCCAGTAAAAAAAAAAACCTCAGGAGATCCCCCTCAAATATGAATTTCAAGCAGACAACATTTGCTAGGAGATTATCTGCTAATATAAATAATCTAGTTTCCATCATGTGCCTGAGCAAGGGTGGCTTTAAGAGGCAGCCGAGGCTGGAAAGGTGGCTCAGTGACAGAGCGCTCGCCTCGCATGCATGAGGTCCTGGGTTCGATTCCTCATACCACATACACAACAAAAAAGTTTAAATTAAAAGAAGAACAACCATTTTTAAAAAAATTAAAAAGGAGACCGCCATCATATGTAACTGTCACCCCACTCTACAGCACCTTTATACTTAAAATGTTTAATCACCTTTATAATTTAAAAATTAAAATAAATAAGATAAACTTAGCATCCAAATGGTGTTTGTATAAAGAAGAGGAAGAAGAAGAGGAGGAGGAGGAGGAAGAAGAGGAGGAAAAAGAGGAAGAGGAGGAAGAAGAGGAAGAGGAGGAGGAGGAGGAGGAAGCTGCCACTGCTGTTGGGTGCTGATGGCTCACACCTATAATCCTAGCTACTTAGGAGGCTGAGATCTAAAGATCAAGGTTCAAAGCCAGCCTGGGCAGGAAAGTCTGAGAGACTCATCTCCAGTTAAACACTCAAAATCCAGAAGTGAAGCTGTGGCTCAAAGTGGTAGAGTACTAGCCTTGAGCAAAATTAGCTCAGGGACAGCTCCTAGGCCCTGAATTCAAGCCCCATAACCAACAATAAAAATAAATTTTAAAAAATAAAACAGGGAGGGGAGGGAGAGCGGGGAGGATTGGATGGGGGGACAGGGGGAGGATGGGAAGGGATGGGAAGGGGAAACAAAGGAGAAGGCTGCAATGTTTGATAAGAAATGTACTCATTATCTTGCCCATGTAATTGTAACCCCTCTGTATTTATTTATTTATTTATTTATTTATTTATTTAATAAATAAAACAGAAATGGGAGTAGGGAGAGAAGAGAGAGAGAGGAAAGAGAGAGAGAAAGAAAGAGAGAAGGCATAAACCTGAACCATCTCACAAAACCCAAGTCTACTCTGGAAAGAGGTAGAAACATGTTAGGGAGAGAAAAAAAAAATCTCTGCAAAGCTCCTGTTGACCGACGTCTTTCTCATGAGTTCCGCTTTGCTTATTATGCCTCAAAACAACTGGAGTTAACTCCCTAGCCATGGAGCGAGCTGCCCCCCTGCGAATGCATGGCTGGGTTTGTCTCTGTCTGGTTGTGCTTTTATCCAAGGAAAGAAGAGGGCTCGTTGGAAATAAAGGCATTTCTTGTTCCTCCGCTTTTTGATTATTCCAGAAACCGAAGATGGCGTGAGAGCTGGGTGGCTATGACTTTAGAGACCTACTCCCCCTGGCTGAACATAGAACCTTCCAGAAGCATTGCCCTTGCAACCCATCCCTGGAGAGTCCTCCTCAGGATCTCATGGGCTCATCTGGAACCCCCATCATAAAACCTGACCCCCAACTGCAAGACCTAGAACCTCATTATACCTGTGATAGTTAATCCCCAAACTTCGCTGGGCTGGCACGATTTGGGTCAGTTCCCAGACCGGGGGAGTTTTGAGGGGGAGGGGGAGGGGTGGGAATTCTGCCACATTGAAAAGCTTAGACTTACTTTTTTTTTTTTTTTTTTAATAATTCTAGGTGATTGTCACCTTGTCTTCTTATCTTCTTGGTCTGTGAGCAAGTTGAATGGCTGTCTTGAATAGATGGCTGTGGCCTCTTGGGGTCACTGTTTTGTACCCAGTGATTGTGTTTTTGGAGGAGGCCATACAAGGGAGTGACACCTTCCCATCCTTTCAAAAGTAAAAGCAACTCCGATTTCCGATGTCACACTGTTTTATTGGGGAGTATAAAAAGAACTGTTTTACGGTGTCATTACAATGACACGGTGCAAGGACTAGCTCTAAAAAAAAAATACTTCTGCCCTGGGAGACCAAATAGCTTAAGACAGAAGCTATCAAGTGAGCTCATGCTAAACTGTTTATCTGTCAATAGAGAATAGAACTGTTTCCTCTAAAGGTGGGGATCTTATCGGACCTCTATTGAAGGCTGAAATTACCAATGTGGAAATTAATACTGAGAGGGGGGGACAAAAATTCACTTGATAATCTGGTTAAGGACTTGTGTTTCACATGGGAAGAATTTGCATCTCAGCACTCAGAAACAAACATCACTGGGGGCTGGAAAGGTGGCTCAGTGGTAGAGTGCTTGCCTTGCATGCACGAGGCCCTGGGTTCAATTCCTCAGCACCACATAAGCAGAAAAATCCTGAAGTGGCACTGTGGCTCAAGTGGTAGAGCGCTCGCCTTGAGCTGAAGAGCTGAGGGACAGCGCCCAGGCCCAGAGTTCAAGCCCCACGACCAGCAAAAAAAAAAAAAAAACATTGGAAGACTTTCTCCCTGAGGGTTAGATAAATAACTGTGTAAAATATAAGAAAATACATTTTATTGATTTCTGTTTTATTTAATGATTACTCTGTTGGACTTACCAATCTAAACAGATTAAGAAAATCAGAATTCTTAACAGTGTTTATCTAAAGAGAAGCTGGTTTGTTTTTTATTTTTGAAGCAATATGTATAATTAGTTTTCTTTTGTCTTTTAAAAACCTTCACTATCAGTAATTAGAAGAATGGGCCAAACTAGATCCAAACTTAACCACTGTGAGAAAGTATTCAATGGTTTCTGTTGCATGAAGAACAAAATTCAGCTTTTTTATCTAAGCATTATATGACCCCATTATCAACTTCTCTTACCTCAGGGCATTTGTACCTGCCTAAAATGCTTCTCTTTCCACTTTTTACTGGGACTGGCATTTTTCTCTGAGTGAAGTCCTTTATTAATTTATCCACAGCTTTGTCATAATTATTTTTATATTTTGCCTTCTAAAAGTGGCAAGGCAAGGAGAAAGAGACAGACAGACAGACAGAGAAACATTTCCTGGTCCCCGTGCAGGAAGCAGGAATTAGACTCTTGCATCTGCTTTCCATGTCAGCCTTCAACCAGAATTTAGTCTGCACAAAGACAGGCTCTCCATGAGTCCCCATTATGTTAGCACCCTCCAGGAGTGCATGTTTAAGGCACCCCAAAATATATCAAATGAATGAATGATCTGAAGGAAAACCTTTTGAAGCACACCTTCATTTTATTTTTATTCCTCTATAAGCCTAAGATCATTTGCAAAATTCAAAATGAGTATTTAGCCTCTTTCCATACAAACCAGGTCCATAAAATGAAGGCACAAATCCAGTCACTCCCTCTCCATTTCTCCCTCCACTCTTCCCTCCTCTTCCTCCACCTCTGAGCATCGGGAAGGACTTAAAGCTTTCAGAAATGATGAGCTTGATTCTCTTGCCTATCCCATAATTCCCATAATAGCAGGTTTTGTGTGATGTATTTGCATCCCAGGACAAGAGGGCTGTATAAATCAATTGGACAAATCAACCCTCTGGACCAATGGCACCGAGGAGGAATGTGTCCTTATTGACATGATCGAGAACAAAGAAATAACCTAAGTCTGGTCAGAGCAGGAATTGGAAAGCTGATCTTCAGAAATCTTCCCTTCCATCTTCCCAACTCCAAGAGGCAGGTTCTTTAGCCAACTAGTTCACCGGAGCGAGAGTCTGTATCTTCCCACAAACACTTCAACTACCTCACGGGTCCCATTGGAGTCCATCACTTGCCTGATTCTGAACTAGACACTTGAATGGGAATTATTTTAACAATGAATGCTTCATTATACAGTTGGTTTCTTAACAACTTGCCACAAGTACATTTAACTTAAGATAAAGAATGCATTGTATATCTCCAAATAAACACATAAAATTGTCTCTTAATTTCTCACTTGCTACTGCTGAGCATTGAACTTAGTGAAGACAAAGGAAGCATCACACAACAGGCCCATTTAAAACGTAATAAAAATACAGCCAGGCGCAGGTGGCTTACAGCTATCATCCTAGCTACTCAGGAGGCTAAGTAAGATTTGAGGATCACAGGTTGAAGCCAGCCAGGGTTGGAAAATCTGTGATATTCTTATCTCCAATTAATTTTTTAAGCCAAAAATAGAGCTATGGCTCAAATGGTAGAGTGCTAGCCTTGAGCCAAACAGCTCAGGGACAGTGCTCAGGCCTTGAGTTCAAGTCCCCGGATCAGCACAAAAATAATCATCATCATAATAACAACAGCAAAACTACCAGCACCCCATCAACACAGTGGCCATGGAGTTGACCCCCTCAACACTGCCAGGACTAAAAATACCTGATCTCCAAGCATTACCCACACTTGATATTAGCGATTTTTTTTTTGGTGGGGGGGGTCCGGTCGTGGGGCCTGAACTCTGGGCCTGGGCACTGTCCCTCAGCTCTTCAGCTCAAGGCTAGCGCTCTACCACTTGAGCCACAGCTCCACTTCCGGCTTGTTTTCTTTTTGCTTATGTGGTGCTGAGGAATCGAACCCAGGGCCTCAGGCATGTAAAGCAAGCGCTCTACCACTGAGCCACCTTCCCAGCCCTATTAGTGATTTTTTTAATGATGCTGTTAGGCGAAACAGTATTTTAATTCGTTCTTACAATAATCTACATGTGATGGCTAATTTTAGTCTACCAACTTGAGTGGGCCCCAGGATGCCCAGAAAACTGGCTAGATGTCACTTCCTGATGTGCTTTAAAGGATGTTTCTGGAAGAGATTAGGAGTTGAATTGATGGACTGAGTAAAGCAGACAAGGCCCTCTCCAATGGGGCCATAAAAGACACAAAGGCAGAAGTGAAGGACATCTCTTCCCCTCTCCTCCTTCCTTTCCTTCTCCCTCCTCTCTGCTCCTTCTACTCCTCTCCCCCTCTTCTTCCTCTCTTTCTTTCCCTCCTCTCACCTCCTCCTCCTCTTTCCTCTCCCCATCTCCTCTCCCCTCTCCCTCCCCTCTGCTCCTTCCCCTTTCCCCTCTTTCTCCCCTCCTCCCTCCCCTCTTCCTTTCCCTCTTTCCCTACTTCCTCCCATCTTCCCCACCTCTTCCTTTCTCCCTCCCTCATCCTCTCCCTACCTGAGCCGGGACACTGGTCCTCTCCTGCTCTTGGACTAGAACTCCAACCATGGAAGCTCCTGGTTGAGGCCTTCAACGTGGAATTTGTTCAGCCAGCCTCCCTGACTCCAGCTTGAGGGTGGAAGACTGGGACCTCCCTGCCCCCACATGACAGTTGGGACGAAGACCTCCTTATAATAAATAAATTACAGGTACACACAGACGTACAGCTAGATGTAGAGATAGAGACAGAGACAGAGACAGAGATAGAGACAGAGATACATACATCCCACCCACAAGTTCTGTTTCTCTGAAGTATCTTCACTAGCACAATACACAAGTAAAATTGGTTTATGTATTTGCTGAACTTCAAGTTTCTTTCTTTTTTCGTGAACTGTCTGTTCCTATCCTTCCTCTGTTTGTATTGAGTTATTAGTATTCTTCCTAAATATTTCAAGTGTTTCTCTTTAGAAATCCTGATATTGCTCTTAACCCATAGCACATAGGAAGAACTATTTTCTCCTGTGTTGTCACTTGTATTTACCTCCATTGGGCAGTTTTGTCATATTTTCTTTATCTTAATGGAATCAAATTTGCCAGTGCCTTGTCTCAGAGAGAAACCATATGTCACATTCTATTTGAAATCTATTAGATGTTTTATGGAGACCACAGCAAATTTATACATGAATTTATAGAGATGTAATATGTTTTTAAAATACTGAGCTTTCCATCTAAGCAAATAGCATATATTTTGGGTTTTTTGGTATGTTTCTATGCCCCCCTCCAAAAAAATTGTAATCACAAAAATATTGATGTGACTTTGTACAATGCACCAAAACACAGAAATGAAATCTAGAAATATATCAAGTGCATGACAGTTGCTTTGGTCTTGTTTTTGCCTTCCTTCAAGAGGCTAGCTACTCAAGAGGCTGTGATCTGAAGATTGTAGTTTGGAGCTAGCCAGGGCAGACAAATCCAAAAGATTCAGCTCTCAGAAACCACCAAAAAGCCAGAAGTGAAGGTGTGGCTCAAATGATAAAGCGCCTTCCTTGAGTGAAAAAGCTAAGGGAAAGCACCCAGGCCCTGAGTTAAAGCCCCAGAATTGGCACAAGAAAAAAAAATCATGATTACACACACACACACACACACACACACACACACACACACACACACACACACACTAGTTAGTTAATTAATTAGTTAGAGAGAATAATAGTAGGTGTTCCTGCTTGCTAGACAGGTGTTACACCATTTGAATCACACCCCCAGCCCTTGCAATTATGAATTCAGTTGTTTAAATAACTACAGGCCAGTGCAATAGTGCTGTGGGTTCAAGCCCAGGAATGATCTACCAGGCTTTCCATTCTTTCAGTATTACACCTGTTTTGGCTGATGGATAGTACTGAAGAGAACTACACAGACTTTGTGTGTAACTTTCACAGACCACGCTGACAACATGGGACATCAACTCTAAGGGCAAAGAGTTCTGATTTAATACATTGTCTACCTCCTTTCATGTACAATCTGTGTTCTAACTACAGAATGATATTAAAAAACAGGAAAAATAGCTGAGGTTGTTGACAAACCTGTAATCCTCGCTACTCAGAAGGCTGAGATCTGGAGGATCACAGTGTGAAGCCAACCTGGCCTGGGCAGGGAAGTCTTCTAGAATCTCCAATTAACCAGCAGGGAGCTTCCCTAGTAACAGATAAAGTGTTTGATATGGGTGCGAATTCTTGATCCAGTCCCCCAGGAGGGCAGGGCAGATATTTTTTCTACAATCATACACTTTATATCAAATAGCATGAATACAATCAGAGGGAAAGCCTGGGGACCATAGACACCCAGCGAGCGCCTTCAAAAACAGCACGCACAGAGGAAAGCTCCGAACACCAGAGCCCTAAGAAAGATGTGCGGTCAGCAAGGCTCTGTCCAGTGGAGGGCGGAGCTCCAGAGCTGTGTGTGGAACTGTGAGCGAAGGCGATTCTCCAGCACTGACTCAATCCCTACCTACCTGGAGACTGGGCATACATTTTTAACCTTAATACCTTTAAAACTCAATGAAGGAAGGTATCATTGGGATCTGCTCCACACAAATTATTTACAGATTGAGAAACCAGTTCAGAGTGGTAGCCGCTGGCCACGGGAGCTGTTATGGGTCAAGTTGACATTTAAACCTCAGCCTTTTGATGCCTTGAAGGGCAGTGAGCTCAGAGACAAGGCGGAATCAATGGGTCCAAATACCTGACTGGGGAAACAAAATTCCATCTGGACTGAACACGTACAGATGTTCTCTTGCTGTTTCCATGTAAATAATCCAACTAGTCACACAGCATTTACATTGTGCTGCCTAATATACGGCATCTAGAGATGATTTAAAGGAGGGAGGAGGCTCATTTAATAGGTCATTTAATATGAGCTATTGTATATTTCGGCATCCTAAATTAGGAGAAAGGCAGGGTCAGAAACCAATCCCCTACAGATAGGTAGAATCAACTATATAGCAAGAGAGAAGGAGCCGATCAAAGAAGACATACAGAAAAGAATTTTCACATCCCCCCTCTAAATCAAATGCCCACAAACTTTGCCAAATGGTCTCCGTGCACCTGGGAGAGCGGGAGAGGTAGGAGGGCTACAGCCTCTTTTCCCCAGGATCCTTTCCCAAGTTCCTGGACAGATGAGCAACTCCCCTACCAGAGGAGGAGGGAGACAGAAAGAGAAGAGAAGGGAGGGAAGGAAGGAGGAAAAAAAGGAAGGAGAAAGGAGGAAGGAAGAAGAAGGAAGGAAGGAAGGAAGGAAGGAAGGAAGGAAGGAAGGAAGGAAGGAAGGAAGGAAGGAAGGAAGGAAGGGGAGAGAAGCAAGGGAGGGAGAAGGAAGGAAGGTAGGAAGGAAGGAAGGAAGGAAGGAAGGAAGGAAGGAAGGAAGGAAGGAAGGAAGGAAGGAAGGAAGGGGAGAGAAGCAAGGGAGGGAGAAGGAAGGAAGGTAGGAAGGTAGGAAGGAAGGAAGGAAGGAAGGAAGGAAGGAAGGAAGGAAGGAAGGAAGGAAGGAAGGAAGGAAGGAAGGACCTTAACAACAAAATAAAGAAAAAAAACCTTGAATATGAAGGAAGACTATAGCAATGTCCCAAACCCAATCCACTCTCCAAGACCATAGTAAAGACATAAACAAATCAAACTAAAAATAAAACTATCTCAAAGCCCTGTGTGACCAAAAAGTAAAGCCTGCCACCAAGGGCTATTAAAATCAATTCATCATTTCACCTACGATGAGTTTTACTGTTAAAACATTTCAGGATTCTAGTTTTTCCCCCCGCTAGATTATCCCAAGCATCATTTATGGAATACATATTAAATGCCAAGACAAGGCAGTATGAGAGCGGACGGCGCGCTGCTTGCGTGCTGCAGTTCCCTGTGAGCAGTAGCTCAAGCTCACCAGAGAAAACTCCAAACCAGTTGTTAAGGGCAGAAAACACCTGGCAAACCCCAATCGCTACCACCACAATCATTATTTCCATGGTTGTTATTGCTGTTGGCCTACACCACCCAGATTTAATACTTTAGCCGTTTTATTTGATGCACAGGATTATGAAAGATTAATACACACGTGCTAAGTATCAGGATCCCTGCTATACAGACAAAAGGTAATATTGTTCTGGGAGTTCTAGAACACTCCTTTCTTGCGCTCTGACGTCACCTAATTTTATGCTTTCTGCAGAACTTATTTTTCACTATAGCGCAGAAAGTACAACAAATTCTGTGTCCCCTCTTATGGACATCCTATGCCCCAGAATTCCTCTGAGAAGCCCCCTTTAAGCGCCTCAGGGGGCTTGGATGGCTGTCTGTGTTGTTCTTGGAAACGCAGAGACATAACAATGTTGTTATTGTTCTTTGTCAGAGTGTATATTATGATTAATTAGTAGGTGGCGGAAGCCATTTAGGGTTTTATAACCACAATTCCATTAATAGCGCACACAATGTCAGAAAACATCACATGCTGTGGAGTATACTTGAATGATGCACACCGACAGACAGACAGACAGACAGACAGACAGACAGGATAGATGAGTAAGTAGATAGATACACAGAAGATAGATTCTAGATGAATGATAGAGATAGACAATAGGTAGATGACTAGATAGGTAGATAAAAGACTAGATAGATCTATAGATGATAGATCGATAGACAGACAGATAGCTATAGACTAGAGAGAGAAAGAGAGAGATGTCTAGATAGGCAAACAGACAGACATAGTTTGGGCCATAGGATAAAATACATTTCTTACTCTATGGCATGATCAAAACGAAACTTCAAGCACTGACATGAATCCAGTAAATCCTGTTTTCGCCACCGGCAAGGTTTCTTGAGGAAGAACAATTTCTTCCATTGAAGAATAAGCATGAATAAAATTGTTCTTAAGCTGGCCAACAGTGGCTCACGCCGGTAATCCTAGCTACTCAGGAGGATGAGATCTGAGGATCTCGGGTTTGAAGCTAGCCGGGACAGGAAAGTCCATGAGTCTAATATCTCCAATTAACCACCAAAAAGCCAGAAGTGGAGCTGTGTCTCAAGATCACTAGTCTTGAACAAAATAGAAGATCGAGGACAGCACCCAGGTCTGGAATTCAAGCTCTAGGACTGGCACTCAAAACAAAAAAGTTGTTTTTAAATGTTTACAAGCCAAAAGATTAGCTTTTTTGTTTTGGGGTTTTTGGTTTTTTTTTTACATTTTTCAGGGCACTTAAAATTACATGATGCTTGGGCCTTATTGTTATTGGTTATATTATGCTCTTTTTATTTCCATATTCCCATATGTATTCTATAGCCAGATAACATGGCCATATCAATAGAACTTATCCTTTTCTTTTTTTTTACTCTTCTTAAAATGAGAAACTGAACAGCAATCTCTCATCAGCTTTTTATCTGTTATCAGTTTTTAACTCTATTAAGAGTTTTGAGGATTACTTCCTGTTAAAGCATCAAATCAAGCTAATTACATGGAAATGGTTTCAAGTTCAAGATAAACAGAACCAGTCCAAAGATAAAATATGCACTCCGGCTCTCTGAGACGCCTCTGCTGATCAGATTTGGACTGGCATTTAGCAGTAACAAAATAGAGTCTCCAAACAACAACGGAAACGTACAAAAGACCGCAGGTCGCTCCTGGACAGGCCTTCCTTTGAGACTGCTCTACATTTCTTTGCAAAGCTTTGCAACAATAAACCTCTCTTTCTTCCCATATCTAAAGTAGCATCAACTCCAAGCCCTTAGCACAAACAGGGTGGTGTTTACAACCATCTATTCTTTTCATTTAAAAGCTCTGGCTGAGATTTCCCACATCCACCCATTTCCCTGCAAATGACATTTCATTCTTCCTGATGTCTGCATAAAAATTCCGTCATGATGATGAGGATGATGATACATACATACATACTTACACACGTAGATACATAGGCATACATGTTTTAATATATTCATCTATTGTGGGGCATCAGGGCTGTTTCCATATCTTGGCTACTGTGAACTGCAATGAACATGGTGACTTTGTTGTATCCTGATGCAGTCTTTCAGAGAAATGACAGTATTGCTGGATCGTAGGGCAACTCTGTGTTTTGCTTTTTGAGGAATCCCATACTGGTCCCCATAGTAGTCATAACCGTTTCTGTTCCCACCGACAGTGTATTAAAATGCCTCTTCCCTGGGTCCTCACTAGCCTTTGTTGTTGGGATAGCCCTTCTTAGTGGACTGAGATGAAGAGAAGCAAGCCAGGCCCAGGCAAACGATGCATGTTACCTCTCAGACATAGATCACAGTCCCAAAATGCAACCTCCCATATAAACATACAGAGAGGTGTAGGCTTAAATGCACAATTTAGTTGGCTAAAGTGTAATTTCTACAGGGTGAATCTCCATGGAGTAAACCCTTTGGACAATTAGCAAGCCATTTAAGGAAATGAATATCAGAAGTTGCAATGAGAATGTGGTGGGAGAATGTGGCAGATGAATGAACAAGAGAACAGAGCACAAATAATATGGCCAGAGTACCCAAGGCGCATGTGTGGTCAAAGGAGGGAAAGTGTGAAATAAGGGGAAGGAACAGACGGGAGGGGAGAGCCATGGTCGGCGTGACTCTGAACAGAAAGCACTAGACGCTTAGATGGACATGTTAAATTGTAACTCCTGATACAACCTATTGAAACCCAGAAAAATAATTTGATTACATTTTTCTCAAGTTCTGATTAAACTCAGGCGGGACACAACACGTGTATGAACTCGCTTCTCAATTGTCTCTCCTCAAAGCAGCATTGCATGCTCCAACGGCTCTTCCTAGACTCACTGGCTAGCTACCTGCTCACAGGAACTCCATCCTCCCTTTGAGATTTCCATAAAACAGGAGGTTAATCTGACTAAATTATAAGCTATGTATGTGTGAAGTACACACACACACACGTGCATGTGTGTGTGTATATATATATATATATATATACATATACATATATATGATTTTATTTCTAGTAGTACTTGGAAATTTGCAAGTTGAAGTCATCGTAATTACTCCTGATGGGGAGCTTAAGGGCCCACCAACTTTGCTGAGTTTCACATGCTGTAAATCTGAAGGAATACCATTCATCCATCTCACAGAGGGGGATGGGGGGGTGGCCAATACTGGGGCTCAAAACCAGGATGTCAAGGTCTCAAGCAGTTTTTTAGCTCAAGGCTAGCATTCTATCACTTGAGCCACTTCTCCACTTGTGGCCTTTGGTGGGGTAATTAGAGATTTTTAAAAAATCTCAGGGACTTTTCTGCCCAAGACTGGCTTTGAGTCGTGATCTTAAGATCTCCGCCCCCTGAGTAGCCAGAATCAAAGACAAAATTTATTAGTCTTATTTACACATAGGAATCAGGCTGGGGCCAGGAACATGTAAGATTCCTTTCATCTATACAGACCTGAAGGCACCTCCTTTATCTCCAAAAAGCTTCCAAAAAGCCCGAAGTAGAGCTGTGGCTCCAGTGGTAGAGCACTAACCCTTGAGCACAAAAGGTCGGGGACAATGCCAGGCCCTAAGTTCAAGCCAGAAGAAAGAGGGAAAGAAGGAAAGGAAGGAAGGAAGGAAGGAAGGAAGGAAGGAAGGAAGGAAGGAAGGAAGGAAGGAAGGAAGGGAGGGAGGGAGGGAGGGAGGGAAGGAGGGAGAAAGTGAAGGGAGGGAGGGAGGGAAGGGAAAGGAAGGGAAGGAAAGAAATTTATAGAGGTTGTCTATTTTTAATAGCTATTCCCAATCATTTATTGAGTTTATTTTACACTTTACTTTCTTTGTGCTGATACTGTTTGTGCCTGCTCAGCTTTTCCACTCAGGCTGGTGCACACACACTTGAGCCACACCTCCACTTCTGGCTTTTTGCTGGTTACAGATGAGTTATTGCCTTGGCTGCCTTCAAACCACCAATCCTTAGTCTAAGCCTCCTGAATAGCTCAGATTACAAGCGTGAGCTACAGGCTTTTTTGTAACTGATTTCTAAATCAAGACCATAAGCAAATCAAACAGCTACTTTTTTTTTTTTAATTTAATTTAATTTTATTTGTGAACATACTGTACAGAGGAGTTACAATTACATGGGCAGGATAATGTGTACATTTCTTACCAAGCATTGCAGCCTCCTCCTTTGTTTACCCTTCACATCCCTTCCCAGCCTCCCCCCTCCCCCCCTAATCCCAATCCTTCTCCTTCCCCCCCCCTTCCCCCCCCCCCCCCCCCCCGCACCAACGTTGTAAAGTTCGTTTTGGACATGACAACTTGTACTTCTCATTGTTGCAACAGGTCCACCTGTATCCTTAAACAACTGGTTTTTCCCCATCTCCTCCACAAGTTATACTGACATCAAATATAGTGAAAGCAAGGGTTATACTGTGGGGGAGGGACATACAAAGCAACAAAGAGATAATCTTATAAATGTGTTAGAAACACATGCATGAAAGAAAAAAACATTAAAATACACATCTAAGGGTTCATTTTCCTGACATCACATTATCTGACCTTTTCCGCTTGACTCATACATATACTAGATATGTTTCTTTGGGCCTGGCTTACTTCACTTAATATAATTTTTTCCAAGTTTTCCCATTTCCTAACAAATGGGGCAATGTCATTCTTTCTGATGGAGGCATAGAATTCCATTGTGTATATATACCACATTCTTTTGATCCATTCATCTACTGAGGGGCATCTGGGTTGGTTCCATATCTTAGCTATGGTAAATAATGCTGCAATAAACATAGTTGTGCTGGTAGCTTTAGTGTGGTCTTGTTTGTAAACATTAGGGTAAATGCCCAAAAGTGGGATTGCTGGGTCATAGGGGAGCTCTATGTGGAGTCTTTTGAGGAACCTCCATACTGCTTTCCAAAGTGGTTGAACAAGTTTACATTCCCACCAACAATGAAGTAAGGTTCCTTTCTGTCCACATCCCCTCCAGCATCTGTTGTTGTTAGAGTTCTTGATTTTTGCCGTTCTAACTGGAGTGAGATGATATCTCAATGTTGTTTTGATTTGCATTTCTTTTATGGCTAGGGATGTTGAACATTTCTTCATGTGTCTATTGGCCATCCTTCTTTCTTCTTCAGAGAAGTTTCTCTTTAAGTCTTTCGCCCACTAATTTATTGGGCAGTTGTTTCTTTGAGGATTTGTTGTTGGGGGGTTTAATTTTTTGAGTTCCAAGTATATTTTAGATATGAGACCCTTGTCCGTTGTATGGCTAGTAAAGATCTTCTCCCAATCCGTGGGCTTTCTATTGATCTTGCTAGCTATGTCATTTGCCCTGCAGAAGCTCTGCAACTTTATGCAATCCCATTTGTCCAACCTTTCTTTGATTTGTTGCAAACAGCTACTTTTTAAGCTGTTTTTTTTTTTTTTTATTTAAACAGCATGGTAGGAGAATATGGAAACACAGATTGGAAATCTTTTGTTCTTGCATTTTTACACCTTCCTACCCGCTCATTCTGAGTAAATGTAATCTTTACGCTGTAGAGCCATTGAGCAAGTGGCTTTCTCTAATGAACCAAACAAATGTAAAGTAATATAAAGGCATCAGTTCTACATAACACACAGATTTGGTCATTTTCCTTGTCCAATATAGTGTTGGTACTAACTTCCTTTCCCATATTATTTTAGAAAGCAACAGGGGAAGAAGAAGGTGTAAAAATTAAATTTTAATGAGCATATTTAATTTGAGCTTTGATTTACGATCCCTACTCAATGACAAAATGCACAGCACAAACACCAGGGAATATGTGTCTGGACCTACAAACCAAATAAATTGCTCAAAAAAAGGAAAAAAGCACCTTCTTTCACTTCAGAAAATCAAAACCGAACCTCCGCCATCTCGTCATTTAAAACCAATTCTACTGCTTTCGTTCCCACTTCAAAGGAGCTTAATTGCTAAGTGCTGCTTTAAGCGCTCGTGCTGATTTAACCGTTAACTCACATTTTTTTCTTACGACAAGGCTAACATTATAAACTATCTTTGCTTCTTGGCTTAGTCCATTCAGGCTTCTGTAACAAATTGCCACGTGCTGCATGCGTATGCTCAAGAGGAATTCATTTACCACAGTTCTGGAGGCTGGAAGTATGGCATCAAGATGGGCCCATAGCTGGTTCTGGTGAGGCCTTTGTTGTCAATAGCACACTACCATCTTCTAGATGCATCTTCACAGCACTCTTCAGTGGCCCTTTGTGATCAGGGCATTCAGCAAGGCCCCAACCTCTTGACTCCAAGTAAGAGAGTTGACTTGAGCAAAGCATGATCAACCCAAACACAACCCATCCAATATCAAACACCAGAACCACAGTTGATACTGCTAGCTCCAGCCCCACCCTGACAGTGCTTATTTAAAAAAAAAATAGAAATGAGGCCCAGCAAACAACTTCATGCTGTACAACCTTAGTCAACACATCCAGACACTGAAGGTATTTCTCCTTCCTAGTCTTTTCTCACGTGTTCATGCAAAAGTCTCCACGAATCCTTTAGGAGGCCATCAGCCCCCAGAGTTGAGGACCAGGATTTCAGGACTGAATTCATTTCCAATTAGGGAATTGAAGCCAATGCTACAGGTGGAAGATGGTTTCATGTGATGAGTGTTCAGAGATTCTTAATGAGTGTTCACTGTGTACAGACCTTGTTGGCCTCCTGGTGGGATGGCAGTTCGTCTGAGCTCATTTTCTGGGGTGCAGTGTGGGGGGCCGGGGGGGGGGGAGCAGATTGATTTTCTAACAGAATTATTTGCAGCTTATGTTTACTGCCCAACTTTCTACAAAGGAGTCCATTCCAGCATAGAAAAAAAAAAAGCAGTGCATTTCTCTGCTTCTTGGGCATCTAACTAAATGAGCGTGATACCTTGCAAGCCGGCAGACAGGCATGGAAGAGAGAGTGAGCAACACGCTGGTCTCTCTGATCCCATTCCCAATTATGTTTTTCCTACAGCACCGACCACAGTGGGCTGCTCTCGCTGCCTCCTCTCCTCCCTCTCCCTTTCTCTCTCTCCCTCCCTCTCTCTCCTTCCCCCTCCCCTCTCTCCTTCTCCCTTGCCTCTCTCTCCCCTCGCTTTCTCTCTCTTCCTCTCTCTCTTTCTCTCTCTCCCTCTCTGACAACTTGTAAAATGTTTCCTTTACCTCTCTTCTTTGCTGAGATCTGATTCCTCCCGAGGAAGGATGCTTTCCTCTCCAACATTCTCCCAGGAGCTGCTTTTGTGTCTGCTTTTCTCTCACAGCCAGAACTCCTCAATCCAGGAGATTAGGTGTCTCCCTGGCTTTCCATACCAGAGTCCCCTTTTCTCTAACTGCCACGCCCACCCTCAGAAATCTTTCTTTCTGGCCTCACACACTCTCAATCCCTACAAACCACCCCGAGTCTCACTGCTCTTCCTTGCTAATCTCCTGGCTATCCCTCATTAATTAAACCAGAAAGGTTGAGCCTAATAGCATTGGTACCTGTTAGATAGGAAAGGAAAAAGGGAGTGGTGCTTTGACTCAAAGTGGTAGAGCACTAGCCTTGGGCAAACAAACTCAGGGACAGAGCCTAGGCCCTGAGTTCAAGCCCCACAACAGACAAGGAAATAAATGCATGTGTAGACCAGGTGCTGGTGGCTCATGCCTGCAATCCTAGCTACCCAGGAGACTGAGATCTGAGGCTCGTGGTTCAAAGCCAGCCTAGGCAGAAAATTCCATGAGACTCTTATCTCTAATTAAACACCAAAACAGTCAGAAATAGAGCTGTGACTCAAGTGGTAGAAGTCAGCCTTGCGTGAGCAAGCTAAGGGACAGCGCCCAGACACTGCATTCAAGCCAGCAGTGCCAGCACACAAATAAAAATAGTGTATGTTTATGGATAATTCATAGACAAGCACTTTAGCTGAATCTCAGCCATTAGTGATTCTTTTTTAGGTAATTGAGTATGCTCCGATTAGTAGAAAAGATTAAATGCTTTTCCAAAGCAGTTGTTTGCCTCCTATGCAGAGTTTAAACTTACCCACGTCGTCTGGGGAATTGCACTTGTTAAACAAAGGCCTCTAGATTGGAACCCTTTTTTCTTTTTTCTTTTAAATAAGTTTTTTATTGTGAAAATACTGTACAAAGGGGTTACAGTTACATGAGCAAGGTAATGAGTACATTTCTTATCAAGCATTGTTGCCTCCTCCTTTGTTTTTCCCCCTACCATCCCTTCCCTCCCACCTCCTCAACTACACTCCCCCCCTCCTAAATTGTAAAGTTCATTTTTCAACATAGTGTCTTGTACATCTCATCGTTGTTGCAATGGGTCAAACTGTATCCCTATTAAACATTTTGTTTTTTCCCTTCCCCTCCCCAAATTATACCAACATCAAAAACAGTGAAAACAGGGGTTATACCGTGGGGGAGGGACATACAAAGCAACAAAAAAAAAATCACATGGTGCCTTATAAATACATTAGAAACAACAGCAAGAAAGAGAAAAACCACTTGTGCCCCTATCTTGGGGTTCATTTCACTTAATATCATTTTATCTGACCTTTTCTGCTTGACTCATACCTATACTAGTTATTGCAAATAAGGGAAACCATGGGACCTATGTTTCTTTGGGCCTGGCTTACTTCACTTCATATAATTTTTTCCAAGTCTTTCCATTTCCTAACAAATGGGGCAATGTCATTCTTTCTGATGGAGGCATAGACTTCCATTGTGTATATATACCACATTTTCTTGATCCATTCATCTACTGAGGAGCATCTGGGTTGGTTCCATATTTTAGCTATGGTAAATAAGGCTGCAATAAACATAATTGTGCTGGTAGCTTTAGTATGGTCTTGTTTGTGATCATTCAGGTAAATGCCCAAAAGTGGGATTGCTGGGTCATAGGGGAGCTCTATGTGGAGTCTTTTGAGGAACCTCCATACTGCTTTCCAAAGTGGTTGAACAAATTTACATTCCCACCAACAATGCAGTAGGGTGGAACCCTTTTTTCTTTAGTTTGTTTTTCAAGTAGGTCCTCAGACCATAATCCTCCTACTTCTGTCTCCTGTGTAGGTTGAGATACAAGTGTGTTCCTCCACGTCCAGCTTGGTTTTTTGGACTCTTGCAAACGCTTTGCTCCCAGACGGACCTCAAATCTTGATTTTCCCATCTCCCCCTCCAGCAGAGCTAAGATTACAGACACATACCACGGTGCCCAGCTCTGATTTACAGTTCTTTATATTCTAAATAGAAGGCATTCGCCATTCTCTTTGTTCTAAATCTCTCTCCTCACACTTGACTTTCAGCCTGAGCTGAATCAAAGTTCTTTATCTTAACAACTCCAAGTAGCACTCCTTTCCTGTTTCTTTCATTATGAAGATCTGTGGTTCACACATTACTGTTTGCACACCCACTCTATGATCCATGATCCATCTACAATTGACTACAGTGTCCCAGAGAAGTCAGAGACCCAGCACCATTGCTTGAAATGATTTTACTTTGTTGTCACCTACCACAGATGTTATCATTAATCAATTAAGGGTAAGTACATTTGGGGTCTTCGGTTTATCCTGGAGATCAAATTGTTAGAATTTGGTAGCTATATCAATATACTGCATTAGAGAAGCTTCATCAATGTTCCTGTCATTTAGTAAGAGTGGTTCTTTCCAGTGTATTCTTTCAGAAAACTCTCTTGGGCTATTCAAGGACTTTTATCATCCTGGCCAAATTTCTGAAACACCTTGTCAAATTCTATCAATAATTGTAAGGGTGAGCTGGTTAAATCTATGCATCTTTTATGACTTTTTGGAGGAAAAAAAAGAATGCCATGCCATGGTAGATCTCATCATTTCCTTTTGGCTTTCTGGACTTGCTCTCATGAATGTTTAATTGTCTTACTTTAGATGATTTATGTATCCTTTAGCCACTTTATTCTGGTACTTCGTGTATTTATCATCAAAAATGTTTAGGTTTTGGTTTACTAATTGATTGCTGCTGATACATACATTATATATATATATATATATATATACACACACACACATACACTAGTTGACTGACATTTTAACAAAAACACTACTGAATTTATTTTAAAATCCTATTTATCTGCATATTTATTTGAATTTCCTACATGCCCCAACAGGTCATCTACACATAATGATTTATTTGTTTCCAGTGTATTTTTTGTTTTGTTTTGTTTTGTTTCTTTGCCAGTCCTCAGGATTGAATTCAGGACCTGAGCCTTATTGCTCTGGTACTCTACCACTTGAACCACAGCTCCAATTTCCAGCTTTTGGGTGGCTAACTGGAGAAAAGAGTCTCATGGACTTTATTGCCAGGGCTAATTTTGAACCACAAGCCTCAGATCTCAGCCTCCTGAGTAGCTAGGATTACAGGCGTGAGCCACTAGTACCTGCTTAAATCCCGCCCTTTAATATATATGGTACTGGTGGCCATGAGTCCATGAGACTCTATCTCCAATTAACCATCGGAAAACCAAAGTGGAGCTGTGGCTCAAGTGGTAGAGCGCGGGGCTGGGAAGGTGGCTCAGTGGTAGAGCGCTTGCCTTGCATGCATGAGGCCCTGGGTTCGATTCCTCAGCACCACATAAGCAAAAAAAAAAAAAAAAAAAAGCCAGAAGTGGCACTGTGGCTCAAGTGGTAGAGCACTAGCGTTGAGCTGAAGAGTTGAGGGACAGCGCCAGGCCCAGAGTTCAGGCCCCACGACCGGACCCAAAAAAAAAAAAAAAAAAATGGTAGAGCACTAGCCTTGAGCAAAAGAGCTCAAGGACAGCACCCAGGCCATGAGTTCCAGCCCCACTACTAACTTAAAAAAAAAAAAAAAAGTGGGATTTATTGATTTATTGATAAGTTCCTCCTTAGGTTCCTAACATGGTCAGGGATTTATCTATTACATTCTTCTTCTTACTCAACCATTAGTGTTGTTCATTTGCTCCCTGTTATGTTCATTTTCTTTTTCCTTAGTGTTTAAGAAGTTTTGTTTTTTGCCTTTGTTCTGTGCTGTGTTGAAACAAGGTTGTCTTCTTATGTAGTCAAGGATGGCCTCCCACATGCCGTCCTCCCGCCTCAGCCTCTTTTTTTGGGAGGGAGGGGGGGGGTCAAGTCGTGGGGCCTGAACTCTCTGTCCCTCAGCTCTTCAGCTCAAGGCTAGCGCTCTACCACTTGAGCCACAGCACCACTTCCAGCTTTTTTCTTTTTGCTTATGTGGTGCTGAAGAATCGAACCCAGGGCCTCAGGCATGCAAGGCAAGCGCTCGCCACTGAGCCACCTTCCCAGCCCCCACCTCAGCCTCTCCAGTGCTGGGATTACAACTACCTGCTACCATGTTTGTTTGGCTTTCTTTCATTTTTTTACTACAAATTTTCCTTTGTTCCCCCACCCCCAGGGGGACAGAGTGGAATGAATGTTTTGTTCAGCTTCATGAAATGAGTATGAACACATCTCACCCAGTTAAAGTCTTTCCCCTGGCAAGCTTCCTTCCCATATCCAGGTAACAGGCCCAATACAGAAAGCAAGCTCTCATCTTTGCTTATCGAACCCTTGCTCTCTCTCTGGAATTTACATCGATCTTAACCCAAAACGTTCTATTTGCTTGTCTCCAAGGGAGTGGGGGTGGGGGGGAAGGAGAGGGGTTGATTTTCAGTTTCTCTGGGCTTTTCGTGATGTGAGAAGTGAGAAAATGATTTCCACTCTTTTTTGGATGCATGTTTTCATGGTACTAGTAACATTATAAACGGAAAATGAGCTTTCCGCATTTTGCAGGAGGCACCAACGCTGGATCAGGACAGTCTGTTATGTTTACAATTCTGTCCTTCCACTTGTTTAGAAAAGTGTGAAAACAAGTGTGAATAATCAGTATCATTTCTATGATTTGCTGAAGATAAACATGTCTCAGGACACAAGCAACTGTCTGTAAAAAAAAAATAATAATAATTTCGCTGCAGTGATGGACAATATTTTGCAGTACTGGCATCTGCTAATGTATTTGGTCAATAGTACAGGACTCAGGTACGCAGCTCTGACAAAGACCCCCTGCTCTTTCTGACTGTACTCTTTCAGACAAAAATGACTTTCAAGTCCTTGAAATAATACTTTTATACATTCTTGTGTGTGTGTGTGTGTGTGTGTGTGAGTGTGTGTGTGTGTATGCCTGGCCAGGGCCTATGCCCTCTACCACTTGAACCACAGCTTCTAACTTTTTGGTAGTTTATTGAAGATAAGAGTGTCACGGGCTCTCCTGCCCAGGCTGACTTCAAGATCCTCAGATCTCAACCTCCCGAATAACTAGGATTACAGGCATGCGCCACCAGCACCCAACCTTATAGAAACTTTTTGATATTTATAAATTCCCGAAATATTGCAACGTCTTCATTCTCCTTTAAATCTATGAAAGGAGTTTTGGTCATTGTAAAAATACTAGAGATAGTATAGGATAATAGAAAAAAATATCTGATGATGTAAGACACCAGTCCGGTGAGTGTGGACCTTACCATCATTCACACAATATAAAAATTGATCTCTGTAACTTGAGGATAGGGATGAGGGTAATTTTGTCAAGCTGCATTGTATTCATAATCTGACGTATAGAATCATAACTTCTTTGTACTACTCAATAAATAATTTGTTTAAGTCACTGGGCTCTGATAGACCTGGAGAGATCATTTGTCAGATTTCTACCTTCTAAAACTTTCCAAAAAGCTGAGTTGTTAGTGTTTTGGGGTTTTTTTTCATATTTGTCTCAAATGATGGAATTTTTCACTCTCCCTAAGAAATGTATTCCACTTTTAAAAAATGAGGGGGGAGGTAAAATTCTTCTTACTTACATATTTTTTAATTCTCTTGGGTTGTATTCTGTGATTTCTACTTAGAAATCCATAAGTTTGGGTGTGGCTTTTTTTAGTTTTTATTTTTGTTGGTTGTGGGGCTTGCACTCAGGGCTGAGCACTGTCCCTGAGCTCTTTTGCTCAAGACTAGTGCTCTACCACTTGAGCCACAGGCCATTTCTGGCTTTTTTGAGTAGTGTATCAGAGATAAGAGTCTCACAGAGACTTTTCTGCCAAGGCTGGCTTTGAACCATGATCCTCGGATCTCAGCCTCCTGATTAACTAGGATTACAGACATGAGCCCCAGCACTTGGCTGAAATCAATGCTTTAATTGAGTAAGCATCTTAACTTCTAGACAGGCTATAAGCAAGCCAGCCAACCCCGGGTGTATGAGTTCAGGTCTATCTAAATGTATTTCTATTTCATTGAAACCTATTTTTAAACCTATTGCTACAAGTGAACTTCCCTAAATGCCTCTTTCCCCAAACTGTGTTTTCATTCCAAGGGATCCAACATACTATAATTAAGAGTCATTTATTAAAGTGTCTTTCTGCCAGCACACTCAGATCTATCATTTTATCACTCATTACTGCCTAGTAATCACCATATTTAATGTATTAGCAAGCCTCGTACTGATGAGAATTTCAGAAATGGAATATAAACAGATCTTTCATCTATTGTCTCTGCCTAGTCTTCAACTTTATTAACTCTGTTTGGTTCTTGCTCTTCCTAATTTAAGAACCTAATTTGGTTCTTGCTCTTCCTGAATTGTTTCTTATACTGCAAGAAAACCTACACTACACCTCCAAGTTCATCTGATCCATGGAAGGGAAGGGGAAATCACAGAAATAGCGGGGCAAAGGATGAACTAATGCAACTCACTAGTCACTATGTTGAAAATAAACTTTATAGCTTGGGGTTGGTGGGGAATGGGGAAGGGAGAGAATGAGGGAGGGTAACAATGTTTAAAAAGCTTACTAACTGTAACCCCCTGTTCATCACCCCTACAATAAATATCTTTAAAAATAAAATTACTTTTAAGTCCTTCATATCATACTTACATAATTCTTAAGGTCTTTTTAACCTCTTCACTCTTGTTGAGTCATAAGGTAGCTGGTTTTATTTTTTAACTGACAGATAATCCATACCCAATCAATATCTTTGATTGAAATATTAAACAACATATCCAGTGTGCATGCAGCTCCTCTAGGTGATGCATTTTCTGCAACAGTTTAAGACCCTGACTAGCATTCGATTCATAGGCCATAAGCTTTGCCCATTTAAAGTACACGTGGTTCTATTTTTCTAATAAACTTAGAATTGTGCAACTGTCATTATAACCTAACTTCAGCATATTTTTAATATATGTATTGTAAAAATGCTGTACAGAGGGGTTACAGTTACATGAGTAACGAGTACATTTCGTAGCGAGCATTGCTACCTCCTCCTTTGTTTTCCCCCTACCATTACTTCCCTCCCACCTCCCAAACTCCTCCCCCCTCCCCCCAGCACCTGGACATTGTATGGGATGCATGCTGGCCCACTGTGACCACAAGATGTACATGACACTATGTAGAATATTTTTCACTCTCCAGAAATCGGGGCGCATACCCCACCTGCTCCATCTCTTCTCACCCCAAGCAACTGCTGATGTACTTCCAGTCTCTAGAGAGTCAGCATTCCTAGAAATGTCTTATGTATGAGATTAGATAGCCTTTGATCTTCTGTGACAGGCTCCTTTCACTTTGTGTAATGTGGTCAAGGTTTCTGTGGGCGGTGCTGTGTTTCAGCACATCTGTCTTGATGATTCTGTTAATACAAAAAACTTGACTGAGCCAAGTACAGGTGGCTCCCGCCTGTGATCCTAGCCACTCAAGAGGCTGAGATCTGAGGATCAAGGTTCAAAGGCAGCTCAGGCACAAAAGTCCCTGAGACTTATCTCTAATTAACCAGCAAAAAGCCAGAGTGGCTGAAGTGGTAGAGCACCAGTCTTGAGAGGAAAAAGTCAAGTAGAATCTCAAGGCCCTGAGGTCAAGTCCCAGTACTAGAGAGCACACACTCGTGCGCACACACACACACACACACACACAAATGAGATGTTTCCATTTGTAATTATTAGGTGAGAGATTGTGCATGAATAAATATTTTCAATCCTCTCGAGCAAGCGCATCAAACATGGTAGCTTTATCTTGAGGAACTACCCAACTGTTTTCCTAACTGGCGCATCAGCCCTCGTTTTCATTCCTAGGAGAACGCCAACATCTCCGCATCTTTGACAACACTTCTTATGTCGGACTTTTCAGTATAACCATGCTGGTAGTTGTGAAATCACATGGCTTGAATTCTAGCATGCGTTCCTTAATGATTACTGACATTGAGCACATTTTTGTGCTTTTGTTCAGTATATGCATTTTCTCTATAGAAATGTCTTCCTAAATCCATTATACATTTCATAATTCCATTTTTAGTATTTTGTTTGAAAAAGTTATTTCTATTCTAAATGGTCCCCTTGTTAAACAGATGCTTTGCCACTGTCTTCCCTGTTCTTTGAGTCATCTGTTTTTTTATTGTGTCCTTTGAAGCATAAAAGTTTTTTCATTTTGATTAAGCTTAGCCTCTCTCTGGTTGCATATGCTTCCAGTGTTATAACTGAGTCCAGTGTACCTCATTCAAGGCTGTGAGATTTTTTACTCTTTTAAGAATGTCATAGTTTCCCCTCTTAAAGTTAGGTTTAGGACTTGTTGTGGTTTTTTTTTTTTTATTTAATTTTGGCATGTAGAGCAAAAGTCCAAATTCATTCTCTTATATATAAATGTCCAGTTATGCAGCCATTTTTAGAGCAGAATTCTTTTTCCTCCAGTGAACTTTCTTGTCGTCTTTGCTGAACTCAGTTGTCTGTGTGGATGTAGCGGTTGATATCTGGGCTCAATTCTGTAGAAATACTCTGTCTACCTGTCACCACACCAGTACTACATTCTCTTAGCAATGTTATCTTGTAGTAAGATTTGAACCTGGAGCCTGTGACTATTCCTTCTTTGCTTTTTCAAGGACTCCCCTACACTTCCATATGAATTTTTGTTTTGTTTTGTTTTTTGTCAGTCATGGGGCTTGAACTCTGGGCATGAGTGCTGTCCCTCAGCTCTTCAGGTCAAGGGTAGTACTCTACTACTTGAGCCACAGCACCACTTCTGATTTTCTGATGGTTTATTGGAGATAAGCTTCTCATGGACTTTCCTGCCTGGGCTGGCTTTGAACAGTGATCCTCAGATCTCAGCCTCATGAGTAGGTAGGATTACAAGCGTGAGCCATAGGTGCCAGGCTGAATTTTTGGATTAGAGTAACAGTTTTTACCCCTCCAAAAAAAAAATCATCATGGGCTGGGAAGGTGGCTCAGTGGTAGAGCGCTTGCTTTGCATGCATGAGGCCCTGGGTTCAATTCCCCAGCACCACATAAGCAAAAAGAAAAAAAAGCCGGAAGTGGCACTGTGGCTCAAGTGGTAGAGCGCTAGCCTTGAGCTGAAGAGCTGAGGGAAAGCGTCCAGGCCCAGAGTTCAGGCCCCACGACCGGACCCAAAAAAAAAAAATCATCATCTAGGGCCAGGCACCAGTGGTTTTGGCTGGCTGCTTGGTTGGTTGGTTGGTTTCTTGGTTTGGTTTGGTTTTTTTCATGGTGCTGGGCACTAAGCCCAGAACCTCACACTCTGAAAGAAGCAAATCCTCTACTCCTGAGCTATGTCCTAGTCCTGAAGGCTTGAACACTTAACACTTCCCTTTATTAAGTTTGCTCTCAAATACTTGTTCTTTTGATACTTTTGTAAGTAGACCTTTCTTAATATCTATTTCCAGTGATTATTATTACTAGTATATAAGAAGCAGTGGCATTCCTTACTGATCTTGCCAATTCTGAACCCTTGATGAACTTGTGCATCACTAGGAACCTTGTCATTTTAATAAGACCATTTCATGGATGCTGCCCGAAATAGGAAAGGGGAATTCTAAGAGTCAGAAAAAATGGGGCGGGGGGGGAAAATACTTGATAAACAAAGGCAGGAAGCTATAGAGAATATAAGCAAATTGTTCAAGTCTCGCATTGTCATGTGCTATCAGGTGCCTGTAATTCTGCCTACCTAGGAAGTTGCAAATAGGAAAACAGTAGTTCCAGGCCAATCCAGACAGAAAAGTCCATGAGCCTCCATCTCAGAGGAAGAAGCTGGGCATGGTAGTGCATACCTGTCATCCCAGCTACTACAAGAAGAATAGCTTTGGAAAGCAGTATGGAGGTTCCTCAAAAGACTCCACATAGAGCTCCCCTGTGACCCGGCAATCCCACTTTTGGGCATTTACCCAAATGTTCACAAACAAGACCACACTAAAGCTACCAGCACAACTATGATTATTGCAGCCTTATTTACCATAGCTAAGATATGGAACCAACCCAGATGCCCCTCAGTAGATGAATGGATCAAGAAAATGTGGTATATATACACAATGGAATTCTATGCCTCCATCAGAAAGAATGACATTTCCCCATTTGTTAGGAAATGGAAAGGCTTGGAAAAAAATATATTAAGTGAAGTAAGCCAGGCCCAAAGAAACATAGGCCCCATGGTTTCCCTTATTTGCAATAACTAGTATATGTCTGAGACAAGCAGAAAAAGGTCAGATAAGTTGATATTAGGGAAATGAACCCCTAGATAAGTATTCAAGTGTTTTTTGGGCTTTTTTTCCCTTTCATGCAATTATTTCTATCATAGTTACAAGATGATTTCTATGCTGCTTGGTATGTCCCTCCCCCACAGTATAACCCAAACTTTCACTGTTTTTGATGTTGGTATAATTTGTGGAGGGGAAGGGAAAAAAACAAATCGTTTAACTAGGGATACAGGTGGACCCATTGCAACAATGAGATGTACAAGTCGTTATGTCGAAAAACGAACTTAACGTTGGTGGGGTGTGGGGGAAGGATCGGGTGGGGGGAGGTAGGGGGAGTTTGGGAAGGGATGGGAAGGGGAAACAACAAGGAGGCAACAATGCTTGATAAGAAATGTACTCGTTATCTTGCCCATGTAATTGTAACTCCTCTGTTTGGTATTCTCACAATAAAATAAATAAATTTAAAAAAAAAAAAAAAGAAGAAGAAGAATAGGAGGACCACAGTCCAGACAGGTGCTTGAGCAGAAAGCAAAACCTTCTCTGAAAAATGTAAGCCAGGCACTGGTGGATCATGCCTGTAATTCTAACTAGTTAAGAGGCTAAAAGCTAGAGGATCACAAATCAAAGCCAGCCCAGACAGCAAAGTCTTGTGATACTCCATCTCCAATTAACTAACAAAAAGTCGGGCTGGAGGTATGGCTCTAATGCTAGAGCTCCAGCCAGCAAGCATGAGGCCCTGAGTTCAAACACCAGACCCACCCCCTCAAAAAAAAATTGTATACTCTTTTAAAGATATCCTGTGAATAAATCCTGTGCCAGTTTGTCTACCTGAAGTGTGTCACATGCTTATTTTACTGTATAAACCTGCCAAATGACAACCAATTTGGCTGTTCTAAACTCAGTGTTTGTGACATTACTCAAGAGTAAATACTGTCACCAATGTCATAAAGCAAAACATTTTTCCCACAATTATTTTTTGTCTCTTTGAATGGAATAATAAGAGATAATGCTTGAAAATAAGATTTTAAAAAAAGAGGGAATGAAATATTAAGCAACATGTAGGTACTTCTTAATCTGGTTTTTTTTTAAAAAAATTCATTTGCTTCCAATTAAATGATACATACCAGAGCAGCTTACAAAAATGGACTGGGGGTGGACCAGAGGCCCTGAAAATGAATAAAAGCACAAATGTCAACTTGATTAGAAGTAAACAGAACTTCTGTCCCCTTCCCATTTTTATTTCAGGAAACCAGTCACCCCAGATTCCGAAACCCAACCCAGGGAGGAGGAAGAGACTTTATAGGGTAATAACATCAAATTCAAGTGATTTTGTATTTCATTGCATTCTGAGAGCTTTCACAGCGCTCGTTCATCTCAGCGCTGGCTCAGGAAAAGATGAGGTGCCATCACGCAGAATAACAAACAAATCCCTTGGCTCTATCTATTTCCGCATTGTGTGTGGACCAAAGTCCCTTGGAAAAAGTCAATGTGCTACTCTACGATTTCAAAACTAGCCCGAGATTTGGAAATTAATGCATCAAAGAGCACTGCTGTGTTGGCCTTTTGTCTAAAGGGCAAATGCAAACAAATGGAAAAACTTTGAGCTGTGAGAGAGAGAAAGAGAGGGAGGGAGAGAGACAGAGACAGAGAGAGAGAGAAAGAGACAGAGAGAGAGAGAGAGAGAGAGAGACAGAGAGAGAGAGAGAGAGAGAGAGAGAGCATGCACTGTTTCCTTCTCAGAACTCCAAAAAAAAATAGTGCATTCAAATGGTAATGAAGAGAGAGCCTGGGTGTTGATAATAGTGTGTTAAACTGGGATGAGCTAATTGTGCATTTTCATGTGAATCAGCCTCCTGCTAAGTCTCATTAGGAATGCACATTAAAGATATAGACAAGCAATCGCCTTTTAATCAAGTGTCTTATTTCTAACAACGCCATTCCGATTGTGTGTGTTTTGTTAGGTGGAATTTTTTTTTTTTGAGGGAAATTTAATTGTGCAGCCTGGAAATCTGATTCTGTTTCGAAGCTGTAAGAAAATCTTCCTGTGCGGGGGGCACGCGGGAGAAGTCGGGCTGGGAGAGTCGACTGGAATATGAATTGATCCATTACTGGCCTTTTTCTCTTTAAGAAAAACAAAACAAAACTAAATAAGCTGGTCTGTGGTGATGAATCCGTATTTGGAATCCACACAAATCCCCCCACAACATGTCAGTCCACAGATGGCAGGGGGAAATGACATGCACAGCCACCGCAGTGAGACTAGAGGGAACGGGAGAAGCTTCCGGGAGAGGGTGATAGGACAGAAGGGCGCCCAGAGCTCCTGCCATTGCATCACGTGGAGCAAGGGGATGTACAAGGCACTAGGCATACAGAACAACAGAAAAAATACTCATATGATTACCATCAGCCAAGCAGCAGGAGGGCACAACGGAACTGAGATCACAAAAATTAACATCCAAATAGGCCAGCCTTGACATTCTCTAATTCCTTGCAGAAAGATGTTCTTTTTGATCCTATATGATTTTTTTTCTTTTAGTTTCTTTCTGAGCTTGTTGTGTTTTGGGGTTTGGTGCCGGTCCTGGGACTTGAACTCATGGGCCTGTAGCTGTCCTTGAGCTTCTTTACTCAAAGCGAGCACTCTACCACTTTAAGCCACAGAGTCAGGGTGGTTTAATGGAGATAAGAGTCTCATGGGCTTTCCTGGCCAGGTTGGCTATGAATCACAATTCTCAGATCTCAGCCTCCTGAGGAGCTAGGATTACAGGCATGAGCCACCAGCACCCAGCTTGGCTGGTTGTGTATTTTTAACCTGCAAATGTGGCTTTTTGGCCACAGGAAGGAACATGGTGACTTTTGCAGAGCAGATGCCGGGTTCTGAGTGAACAGCTTCACGCTGTGGCAGGAAAAGAACTAAGCAGAGCTATAGAACCCTGGGGAGATGGAAAGATATAGAGAAAATACACTTGTCCTCTAGGGAACAATGCCATCTTTCCACCCCGACCTGGAACAGGCAACCTGCTTAGCGTGGGCAGCGGCATGGTAAGGGTTAAACACTGAGAGACTGACAAGGGATTCTTATTTACCTTTGCTTTGAAGCAGAAGTGTTCTTCATTCAACTATGAGCACACACAAACACTTCCCATGTCATCTCTCTAGGTCTGTTCCACGGCGAATGACTGGCACAATTACATCATTGAAGAGGGCAAGACCCTTCCTTCCGAGATCTGATTGGAATCACTGTAACCCTTCAACACAGGAGGTTTGTGCTGACTTTCCTGGAGATTCACATTCTTCAGTGCATTTCTCCAACGACGTCGCAAGATGTCTCATTGAGCAGCTGTTTACCGTCGTATATGATTATACTGATCGAAAACTACCCACACGTGCTCTTGCTCAAAACGTATGTGTATACACAAAAGCACACACACAGGAACTATGTATTTGGTAGGTATATCACTTGTGTCTATGTTCCTGGAGTAGGGCTCGAACTCGGGGGCTCAAGATCTTGCTTAAGCTTGTTTGGGTCAAGATGGCATTCTACCACTTGGGTCAGAAACCTACCTCCAGCTTTTTCCTGGTTAATTAGAGATAAGAGTCTCAGGGACTTTCCTGCCTGGGTTGGTGTCAAATTGCGATCTTCAAATCTCAGCCTCCTGTGTAGCTAGGATGACGGGTGGGCGTGAGTCACCGGTGTCTGGTGTGGTGTCCCTTTAAATGGACCACCAACTTCCATTTATTGTATGGATTTGCTGACTTTGACGGGGCTTTCTGTAATATTCTCCTTGTGTCCACAAAGCTTATTGCGAGGCTGTTTTATAGTAAGTGTCTCCCTGGTGCAGTCTCATGTATGATCATTTAGTTCCTTGGTGCCGCAATACGTTAAATGTCCCCCTGATGGTCATAAGGGATGGGGAACGTGTGCCTTTAAGTATTAAAGAACCCGTGTGGAAATCAGTCACTGAAAGTATGGAACATTTTGCTGTTCGCTTAGAGACTGTTTACGTACCACATTTAGAAAAGTGCCTATTATTTGAAAAATCCATTCTACTGAAAATGGTCTATTCTTGAGCTCAGCCTATAGAAATCAAAACACTCTGGCAAATTGGAAAAGTGTGGGTTAAGAGGACATGGAAATTATTTCAGCTGCTGGAAATTATTCCCAGAGAGAGAGAGAGCGCGGTTTCTGCTTAGCCAAAGCATCAGGTCTGCCCACCTGAAGTCTCCAGGTGATCTCTGTCAAAACTCCTCATTTCAACTTAATCCATATTAATAAAGAGATGGAATAATAATACATACGGTCACGGTCATGATTTAATTCACAACACTTAATACTAAAGTCTAGTTTTTAAGTTTTTAAAAATGTATAAGTGAATGAACAAAGGGGGAAAAAAGGTAACATAAGGTATCAAACAGAGGAATCCTTAAAACAGAAACTATGCAGCCAGAAATGGAGCCATGACTCAAGTGGTACAGCGCCAGGCTTGAGAAAAATAAGCCAAGCAAGAACCTGAGGAATCCAGCTGCTGGTGGCTCAAGCTTGTCACCGAGTTACTCAGGAGGCTGAGACCGGAGGATTGCAGTTCGAAGCCAGCCCAGGCAGGAATGTCTGTGAAATTCCTATCTTTAACTAACCACCAGAAAACTGGAAATGGCACTGTGACTCAAAGTGGTAGAGCGCTAGACTTGAGTGAAAAAGCTCAGGAACAGTTCCCAGGCCCTAAGCTCAAACTCTATGACCGACAAAAAAAGAAAAAGTGTGTGAGGATGTGAGTTCACGCCCCAGTACTGGCACACAAAAAAAGAAAAGTAATTATACCGAGTATGGTAAGATTAAGAGGTGAACTGTTGATACAGCATTGTAAATAGAATTTGGAGAAATGTCCTCTCAAGCTTCCGACTGAGAATTAATTGATATAAAGTAATATCCCATCCAAGAAGCTGAATAGTAGGTCTTCATTGATGGGAACACTTTGTATGTGGTGCTGGTACCAAGACTTGAACTTGCACTCTTGATCAACTTTCTTGCTTGTAGCTGGTAAAGACCACTGAGCCATGCTTCCAGTCCAGCATTATGCTGGAGATGGAGTTGTCTGGGCTTTTCTGCCCAGACTGGTTTTGACTCACAATCCTCCAGGTCTCAGCCTCCTGGGTAGCTAGAATTACAGATTGAGCCACTAGCATCTAGTTTGATGGAAATACTCTAAGGTTAATCTCAAGTCTCAACAGAACCATAGATAGACATGTTTACAATGGGAATTGTTTTATACTACCAAATGGGCAGTTTTCTACAGAGTCCCAAGACAATTAATACAAGACCATGTTGCTTTAAAAAATAAAAAACAACAGCCCAGAAATTACCAGCTACTTGAAGAAAACATTCAGGATAACAATATCTTTCAGTTGTCCATCCTATAAGCAAAGTTCTAGTGCAAGAGAAAACAGAATTAACCTTCTAATCTTCAGTCATTCCATCATAAATAATAAAGGCAATGACTGTGCTCAAAACTTCCAGCTCTTTAAAAAATTAAGTGCCGATGGCTCACACCAGTAATCTTAGCTACTCAGGAGGCTGAGATCGGAGGATCCTGATTTGAAGCCAACCTGGTCAGACCAACCCAAGGGACTCTTATCTCCAATTAACCAGCAAAAAGCTGAACATGGAGATGTAGTGCAAGCAGTACAGTGCCAGCTTTTAGTGAGAGCATGATGCCCCGAGTTCAAATCCCATCACTGGCACGATAAATTAATTCATTGACTAATTAATTAATTAATTAAATGTGGGGTAAAAAGGCCTGGGAATGGTCAAATGCAGAAAGAAAAAGAGAGAAAGAGGGAAAAGGGAGGAAAGGAAAGGAGAAGAACAGAAAGACAAGAGGAAAAGAGGGAAGGAAGGAGAGAGGACGGAAGGGAGGGAGGGAGGGAGGGAGGGAAGAAGGGAGGGAGGGAAGAAGGAAGGAAGGAAAAGAAGGAAGGAAGGAAAAGAAGACAAGGAGAATTCTAGAAGCTTCTGCCAGATGAGACAGAACTGCTACCTGACCGTGACAGTCTGGGCTATGTGGTCCCCTAGTGTAGCAGCAGCCTTAGGGGTCACTAGATAGTTCTGGAAGACATGTAGGACCCATCAGATTTAGATTCTGCCAGAAACAGAAACGTTGGAAACGGCATGAGCACAATCCCTCGTTGCTCAGTGGTCTCATTGCCCAGCTGGCCTCTTCCCCGGCCCCACGCATGGCACCCAGGGCAACTTTCTAGCTAACTGGCCATGAGAAGAAGCAACAGTGTCCTCTGAATGTCATCCATGCTGCTCAGGAGGAATCCATACGGATTCCCAGGCCTGAGCTGCTCCTTCTTCTAATCCTCCCTTCTCAGAACATCTCCGTGCCTGACAGGGCTGGTCACTTGTCTGGGGTGAGGGTGGAAGGCGGGCCCTGGACCACAGCTGTCTTTCTAGTCTTTCTCTGTGAGGGGGAGAAACTAGACAGAGGCACGGACTTTGATCAACATCCTTGGGTCCTCCTTCAATAAAAGCTTCAGTCCTGAAGCCTCAGAAAATACTCAAAGCTAGCCTTTTCTTCATGGGAAAAAAAAAAAAAAGCAAGCTCCCTCTCTGCCTTGAAGGTGGGACATTTTTTGTCCTCCGATCTTTGCATACACAGGTAGCAAAGGCTGCCCAAGCTCTAATACACCATTAAAGGGGTGGTGATGCAGTCAAAACAGACATGCACTATCTATTCTCCAGTAAGATTGGCTACTTACTGTCCCTATCTGGCAAAAATAAAAGACTCAGCAGCAAATATTCAGTAAGACAGACTTGTTGAAGCAGCTGGCTAATTGTGGACTTTGCAATTATTAGATTTTCATTGCTGGCTCTAAAAGGAAAAAAAAGCAGCACTTAAAATGAATGAAATATGCCACAGTGCTTCTAGCAATGAAATTAAGCCACCTTATTAACTGTGCAAATTTTTTATCAAAATTGCAAGAAATGCTCATCAGGCTTTTTCTGTGAATTCAACGTCATCTTCTGCATCTCTGAATTCCTAGAATATAAATATGTAACTCAAACACCTCTGTTTTCACTGAGAGATAACGAAACAAGACATTTGGAGATTCTGCAATTAGAATACTCATTAAAAAAACAAACTAGATCAGGATTAGCTATTTCATATTGTATTTAGTTTACTCCTTATAATGGCTACCTCATTTTTTGCTATTATTAGCATCATATTCAAATCATTATGCTAGCCAAATTGTACCCTGTATCATTAATACTTTTTTTTTTCTTAAATCAGGTGAGACAAGAATTAGCATGGCCATTTGTTCAATATGACTTTTCTGGATACAATTTACTTTCTTAAGCTCCCACCAGTAAGTTGCTATTAAAGGCTATATAGCAAACATTCCAAAGTACATGTGTACCAACTCAATCATATTTTTCATATACAAACTTGTCAAGGATCAATAAGAAAATGCATAATTTATATCTCACTATTATAGGAAGCAATCTAATAAGACAAATGTAATTTGAGACATTTTCATTAAAGGTTAGCTATGGTTTTATAAATATTAATCTCCAATTATTAAAGTCTCTAAATGCTTCATAGTAAAAGCCCACTCATTGGTTCTTCATCTTTAGGAAAAATCACCCAAAGAAATAGTCATAAAATGAGAAGATGATTGGAAATTTTTTATCACCAGGGTTTTAATCACTTCAAAATGATATTTGGCATTCTCAGCTAGGAGAATGGGGCTAGATATTCAATTGGTGAGATTATGACTAAGAGGATTAGCAATAAATTCACAGGAAAGGAAAACAGCTACCTAGAAATAAGTGTTTGATCTCAGGGATTTTTCTACCTCTTTCCCACATCCTCCAGCCAGCCAAGTAAAACCAGAAGAAAAAGAAAAAGAGGAAAGCAACTGCCTATACTAATTAAGTAAGAAAAAACCTCCTTCCTTAATAAATAAGTACTAGTTAATTGGTCTATGTCATATTATCTCCATCTTGATTTGAAAAAAATCTTCTGAACACCCAGACAGCCTTTGAACCCATAAACAGTCAACAAGTTGCACACAAACAAAGCAAGCTAGGTTTATACCCCCACTACTAAGTTGGTTGATTTAAGTTTAACTAAGAGATGGACAACATATTCATTTTGGATTCCATCATCTATTCAAATACCCATATTTATTTAGTTATAAGCCTGTATGATCCAACAAAGTTACTTACAAAATCCATACAAAGTGCCAGGCACCAGTGGCTTACGCCTATAATCCTACCTACTCATGAGACCAGAGACCTGAGGCTAAGGACTGAGGTTCAAAGCCAGTTTGGAGAGGAAACTCCATAAAATTCTTATCTCCAATTTTCTGCCAAAAACAAAAAAACTGGAAGAAGAGCTGTGGCACAAGTGGTAGAATATTACCCTTGAGCACAAAAGCTCAGGGACGCCACCCAGGCCCTGAGTTCAAGACCCATGACCAGCACAAAACATAATAATAAATAAAATAAGAAATTAAAACCTATGCCATTATAAAAACCAGTAGAAATAATGGAGTGAGAAGTAGAATTTAGTCTTAAGAGGCATGTAGCTATAAACCTAGGGGAGATTGATATAATTGATCACTATTTTCCTTTTTGAACATGTATGATTGATCATATCTTTAAAAGAAAGATTCAAGGTTTGTTTGTTTTTAAGATGCATCTAATACCTAAAGAGGAAATTAAGGGCTGAAATCTAATAAAAGCATTTAGTCTATTTCAACATGAAATGCACAAATAGATCAGTCTATTCAGATCCAACTTGAATGGTGACCAAATCTCTACAATGTTTGCTCCTCAACATTAGTGAAAATAATCATGTTAAAAAGAATTCCCCCATTCCAGATCAAGCAGGAAATTTCACAGACCAAGTAAGTTGTTGTACAAAAGGGTTTCAACTTCACTTGTCAGTTTATGGGTGCAATGCATCTTGATCAATGTACCCTTCATCATTCTCCCTATCTCCCAACTCCTCTTATCCCCTCAATTTCCACAAAATGTTTTAATAACCATTTATACCTGCCTATGCAGGCAAGAATAAGTGAACGGTGTGAGTAAATACCTAAATATGAATGTGTGCAGGTGAATGTGAATGAGGGTGAACTGATATTGTGTGTGTGTATATCTGTGTGTATCTGTGTTTGGGAGAGACGCAGACGTAGAGATAGGTATGTTGTTGTTGTTGTTGTTTGTTATTGTTATTTTTGTGCCAGTCCTGGTACTTGAACTTGGAACCTGGATGCTGCCCCTGAGCATTTTTTTGCTCAAGACTAGTATTCTACTACTTGAGCCACAGCTCCAAATAGTAGTTAATTGGAGAAAAATGTCTCATGGGCTTTCCTGCTAGAGCAGTCTTTGAACCATAATCCTCAATTCTCAGCTTCCTGAAGGGCGAGGATTACAGGCATGAGCCACCAGCCCCCAGTAGAGGTAGATTCTTTATATGGCTTTGTAGGGTATGTGGGTAGGGATGCGTGGGGCATATGTGTATAATTTATAATGTGTGTTTAAGCAATATGTAAATTCCTCAAAAGTGACTCATTCTTCTTAAAGTGTTCCACTTCATAAGAATTCCCCACCAACAATGAGTTCTTCCTGTTCACGTGTACACAGCAATAATAATTATTTCTTACTGTGTACATAGCCACTGATTCTTGATAATTTATGAAAATAATTTTAGCGAAACATGAAAAGATTTGAGGATTTTACCACATACCTACAAATGATACTCATTTCTCAAAGAGTTTTGCTGTGGACTAAGACATAGAACAAACAGCCTCCTAAAAGAAAAATAACCTAAAAATTAAATAATATAACTATGATCTCTATTTTGCATACAAGATTAACTGTTTTATTTGGTCCAGAAATGTAACTTCTCAAATAAGATCATAGCAGCATTAAGTCCAAAGTCAAACTAACATAAAAGGAAAATGACTTGACTCATTTTGCAAAGATGAAATGCTTTGAGAAATGACAAAATTATTATGTGACTCGTAGGGCAGCAATGAGGCTTCTCTAATTTTTCAATGGTTATTGGGAAATTAGGGAGTGAGATGTTAATGGTCATAGTAAATCCATAATGAGGAAGGGAACGATCATATTAACACACACCATATGTTTACAATCGCTTTGCTATGGTTACTCGGCCATCTCTTAAGGGAGAGGAAAAGTTCGATTTGGACTGGAAGAAGAAATAAAAGTCTTCAAAGGCTGAGGCCAGAAAGATAATCAGGCCAGGTGCTGTGGCCCATGCCTATAATTCTAGCTATTCAGTAGCTAGAATCTCAATTCAAAGCCAGCCCAGGCTGGAAAACACATAAGACTCTTACCTCCAACTAGCCACCAAAAAGCTAGAAGTGGAGCTGTGGCTCAACTGGTAGGACCCTAATTTTGAGCACAGAAACTCTGGGACAGTACCCAGGACCTGAATTCAAGACCCAGGAACAGTACAAAGAACAAATTTTTTTTTTTTTAAAAAAGATACTAAGTATTGGAGATATGACTTAAGACATTTCATGGTAAACGAAGAAGTGATTTTGTTACTAACAGATCTGCCCTACAAGAAATTCTCAGTAGAGTTTTCCTTCAGACCAAAATTAAAGAGTTATAGAGGTTGAAGCAAATGCATATTAAAAAAAAACTATGGGCTGGGAAGGTGGCTCAGTGGTAGAGCGCTTGCCTTGAATGCATGAGGCCTTGGGTTCGATTCCTCAGCACCACATAAGCAAAAAGAAAAAAGCCAGAAGTGGCACTGTGGCTCAAGTGGTAGAGCGCTAGCCTTGAGCTGAAGAGCTGAGGGACAGCGCCCAGGCCCAGAGTTCAGGCCCCACAACCGGACCCAAAAAAAAAAAAAGAAAAGAAAACTAAAGAAAGTGGTGTTCTGATCATCATAAGTATCTCAGTCATCTGATTTAGATGCCTCACAATTGAAATTAAGACACTTTATTATTTATTTATTTATTTATTGCCAGTCCTGGAGCTTGAAGTCAAGGGCATAGGCACTGTCCCTGAGCCTATCTGTGCTCAAGGCTAGTGCTCTACCACTTGACCCTCAGCACCACTTCTAGCTTTATCTGAGTAGTTTGTTGGAGATAAGAGTCTCACAGAGTTTTCTACCCTGATTAGCTTTGAACCACAATCCTCAATACATTATTTTTTAAACGAAATTCAAATAATACGCACTCTCTTTGATGTCTATAAATATTAATACCCTACCTTTAGAACACTCCATGTATATACAAGAAAACTGAAGACAGCTACAGAAGTAATTTTAGTTAGAATGTATTGCTTAATAGGTTATGCATATGTGCATAAGTATCTATATTTAAATAGGTGAAGGTGTGTGTGAATATATATATAGATATAGATATGTGCTTCTAAATACCAGATAAATTGATGAGTTGATTTTCTTCGTAATTTCCATTTGGTGGCAATCAATGAATTTCCATTTTATAAAAATGTACTCAAGTAATGAAACATCTGGCACTGTACAATCATCCCTTAGGCAATAGTGTTCATAGATGTAGTTTGCAGAACTATTTTATTATTTGACAATTTAGAGGAAAAGTGACCTCGTGTTCTCCAGAAGCTTCACATGATAATATGCTTCATTTGTGTCCTGCACCATTTTCACAAAGCATGCCTGTTGGAAACTATTAGTTCCCATCCTAGGCTAAAAATATACATCAAAAATTGAAGATATATTTCCATACTGATAACCTGCTCAATTCAAACCCTGAAAGACAAGGAGCTATACAGAAATATCCACAAAACACCACTCCAGCATGGCTACTTACCATCGCAATTCAAGAAACATCTTCTCTTTGGTTAATTTCAGAAAAATGCCCGTCACCTTTGCATGTTGCTTTTACTCATGTATTACCTGAAATTATCTCTTCCCTTACCTCCTTTTCTTCTTCACTGTTTCAAGACACATTCTCTAACACTTCCTAGTGGTCAGACCCTCCTGCCAGGACCACAGCTGGACCTCCCAATGACTTGTCATTCTCCTTTCAAAGAAGCTGTTGTTAATGGTGCTGGAATGTTTGTACGTGAAACACAGGTTAAAAGGAATAAATCAGGGCTGGGAAGGTGGCTCAGTGGTAGAGTGCTTGCCTTGCATGCATGAAGCCCTGAGTTCAATTCCTGAGCACCACATAAACATAAAAAGCCAGAAGTGGTGCTGTGGCTCAAGTGGCAGAGCGCTAGCCTTGAGGTGAAGAGCTGAGGGACAGCTCCCAGGCCCAGAGTTCAAGCCCCACAACCAACAACAACAACAACGACAAAGGAATAAATCATTTCAATGGTGTCTTGAGAATCAAGATCATTTGTACAAAAGCAAAGAGACACATAAAGCTTGAGTCCTAAATTTAAGTTGGAATGACCCGTATAACCCTTTTATATATTCTGTCTTCCAAAAAATGTACTTCCTAGTGCTGCTACTATAAAAGAATAGAAACAATTACCAACATGGCATCAACTTAATCAATACCCCACCTAGGCAGGTTGTGGGATATTACAAGTCACATGAGCTTGATAGAGAAATAGCTAATTTCAGGTAAGAAATAGGAAGTACACAGAAATGTACCTGAAGCATCATTTAATAGAAAAATCATAAAATCTATCAAAGAATATTATGAATATATCAACCATAAACCAGCAGGGATTGGATCCCTGGGCCAATGAGGAGATAATTTACGCATCAGTAAAGACAACTGTAATTAAGTGCCCCATTGTTTTCTGGCTGGTAGAGTTTCTGATGAGAAATCAGCTGTAAATCTTACTGATGAAATCTGTTCCTTCCTAAGTGCCATCAGGAGTTTCTTTTAATGCTGGTTGTCAGCAGTTTGACGCAGTTTGAGTCTAGATGTGTTTCAGGTGGTGTTCATGTTTTTTATTCGTTTAGCATGAGGGATTCTAAACTTCTTGTACTTGTGCTTTAGTGCCTTTCATTAATTGGGGGAAAATGTCTACCATCATTTCTTCAAACATTTCTTCTTCCCGTCTTTTCTCCCTTTTCCTTTGAGGTACCCAAATTGCCTAAGTTTTATTCATATTATGCATTACCAAAGAACTTAGGTGTTGGGTTTTTCCTTCTTTTTTCCCTTTGTATCTCAGTGTGGATAGATTTTACTGGTCTGTCATTCAGGTTCACAGATTCTTTCTTCTGCTGTATCCTGTCCTCTGATGAAACTACTAGAAAATTCATCTCTGATACCATGATTTCATTTACCACTTGACACCTTCTTATAGCTGCCGGGTTTATAGATTACAAACTCCAAATCTAATTGTACACGTGGTGAATCTTTTCCACCTGATCCGTTACCACTGGCCACACTGAAAGTCCCTGTGTGGTCATTCTAACCGCTAGGCTGGAGAAAACCGGTTAACACTAGGGAACAGACAGGAAGCTAAGAATACGTCAACAAGAAAGACAAACGACCTGGCCAAATATCAGGGGGACATCGGATGACAAGATAACATTATTCCTTGGGGTATGGCACGAAAGAATTTACTAGTGATAGAAGAAAAGAACGTGTGTTGGGTGAGAAAGGGTGAAAGGTAGGTTGCAGCTAAGGAGAGAGCATGGGGTGAAGTTGAAGAGCCTGTGGACTTTCCACGATGTAGGGCAGAAGTAGGATGTGACTATAGCTAAATGTGGGACAAATGCCCACGCCAAGGGGTAAGAGCAGCGGAAGGAGCTAAAGATAACAGCAAGGAGAGAGGTCTGAAGAAACCAGGTCCTATAAGAACTAGAAGGAGCCAGGTGCCAATCGCTTACGCTTGTCATCCTAGCTTCTCAGGAGGCTGAGACCTGAGGATTCCATTTTGAAACTATCCAGAGCAGGAAAGTCCATGTGAGTCTTACTTCCAATTAATCACCATGGGCTGGGAAGGTGGCTCAGTGGTAGAGTGCTTGCCTTGCATGCATGAGGCCCTGGGTTCGATTCTTCAGCACCACATAAGCAGAAAAAGCTGGAAGTGGCGCTGTGGCTCAAGTGGTAGAGGGCTAGCCTTGAGCTGAAGAGCTGAGGGACAGCGCCCAGGCCCAGAGTTCAGCCCACAACCGACAAAAAAAAAACAATTAATCACCAAAATGCTGGAAGTGGCGCTGTGGCTCATGTCGTAGAGCACCTGCCTTGAATGAAACAGCTCAGAAAGGACACAGAGGCCCCGAGTTCAAGCCCCAATACCAGCACAATTAAAAAACTGAATTTGAAGTAAAAAGAATGAATTGGCCCTGCGTGTACAAAGAAGAAATAAGACGATGGTAGAGATAACAATATTACCATAAACACATAATCACTCTTAGGATTAAGGATTATATTATCCATGAAAATATGAAATTATATAAACATTTTATCCTCACTCCTTTTGTGGTACTTCAGTTTCCAACTCTTTTCCACTAGAGGGATTGGATTATACCATTCAAGCCAGAGAGCCAACTCTGACATTCAAAAGATATATGTCCAAGTCATCAAAGCCAGGTAACAAGTCTCAGGGCTAGGCAAATATTGTATATACAGAATGAACCCTATTAACTGTCATGAAGATACTTATGATACTTGTCTCGCATATGCAAAGGCCTGGATTCGATTCCCCATCACTACAAATTAAAATAAAATAAAAATAAAGATACCTCCAATGAAAAAAAATCAGTGATAATTCTATCATGACAAAAAGCACCCTGATTCCTTTTCCCAAGGCAGGATCAAGATAAGAGACAAGAACAGCTGAATGACTTACAAATATTTCCTAGACTTTAAGCCCAAGCTACAGGGATTTTGTGATGTAAAGCAGGGATAAAGTCTACAGTCTTTGTCATCTCATTATAAATCGCTTCTTGGACTATCAAACATTTCAGTTTAGTATTTATTTTTCATTCAATCGCCTGAGAATATATTTATTCGCTTATATCCTTTGCATGCCAGGTACATCTCCTAAATAATAAATAACATTTTTGCATCTTCTCCATCCCACTGCAGAGGGAGACAGAGTTTGGTGATAAGTGCCAGGTAATTCTATCTGTTGTAATTCAAGGTTTAAGTCACACACGTTCGGGGATTTTTCCACAGAATGCAGCTTTGCTGTCTCCAAGTATTTAAGAATAAATACACTGAAGATAATACAAATTCAAATACATAATTTAACTTAGAATACAACAACGGGCGAGCTAAAATCTTATGCTCGGTGGCAGATTCTTTTTACCTGGGCTGTTTCAATTTCTTGTTTTGTTAGAAAAGAAAAACAAAACACAAGAAAAAGGCATTCATATCCATGCTATATATGTTTACACTATTAAACTTTTAAGTCTTCAAAGTGATGCATGGACTTTCTGCCTTCAAGGAAAGTTGAGTCTAGATCAAAAATGAACCAATTTGAGGTGTTATATACTCCTAAGATATTATTTGTGTGTGTATGTGTGTGTGTGTGTGTGCGTGTGTGTGTGTGTGTGTGTGTGTGTGTGTGTGTGTACAACAACAACAACAAAAAAAAAAGATCTTTGGAAGATATGTGAATAACACTCTCTTCCAATTTTTTTTTTCAGTACCTGTATGTGAGGATTAATTTTGGTTGCCAACTTGACTAGACTGAGAATCACCCAGAAGATTAGTAAACGCACACTTCTGGGTACATCTGTTAAGGATATTTCCAGAGACATTTAACCAAAAGTGGCAAATTCAGGTGAGCGTAGAGCCTCATACCTGCAGTCCCTGCCACTGGCAATGATCAGAAAGGTCATAGTTCAAGGCCAGACTAAGGAAAAGGTTATCAAGGTCCTTATCTCAATAATAGGGTGGGGCATAGTAAGGATTAAGGTCTGAAGCAAAACTCAAGACCCTTTATGAAAAGAGAAGCAAATAAAGGCTGGGTGGTGGCATGCCTGCCTAGCAAGCACAAGGCCCTGGGTTCAAACCTCAGTAATGCCAAATAAAGAAAATACAAGGTGGACAAAGATGAGTCTCAATGTAGGCAGCCTGGCGCCCTGTACTGAGGGCCCTCCATGGAACAAAGAGAAGGAAAGAAAAGGAACACTGAGCCCAGGCATCCATTGCCTCCCCCAGCTCACTCCTTTCCCTCATCCCCCCCATTCTCATCCCCCCCCCCCCCCCCGCCCCCACCAGCATGAGATCTGTCCTGCTGGCTCAGGCCCTGTCCTCCACAATACACAATACACTCAAACCTCTAAAACCCTCATCCACAATAAACCTCCCTCCCTTTAGGTTGACTTGTGTTAAGTGCTTTCTCACAGTGACAATAGCCTGGTTAACACATTGTGATACTGTCAGCTATGTGTTGTTGTTGTTGTTGAATTATTGTCGATTTTCATAATGAAATATGCCACAAGTTTTGCTTTTTTTAAGGGCCTGTATTTGTCCTCCTCACTGCTGACTTTTAGTATTTCCTTAGCTGTTTCCATCACTAGCTGTTACTATATATATATATATATATATATATATTGGAGTGGATCACACCATTGTCTTGAATGCTTCTGTTAAATAGCTGGTGTCTTTATTATGAGGATTTCTTTTAATAATAATAATTTTCTCCGAATAAAACAACTGCTCTGTCACATAAGCAATAATGTGAGCTGTTCCTCTGCAATTTTCCTACATAGACTATTTGTGATATTTTACGTTTCTCCTTTAATTGAGGGTTTATGCTTTTACATTATAAGTAGGTAAGGTTTTGTAATAATTACACTATTGATTTCTATTTTTATTGGCTCTCATTAGAAGGGTGGCCTATAAAGGCTCTGAATTTTAATGCATTATGATCTTACTCATTTTTTTATAATTACATATGCCTGTGAACCAAAAAAAGAATGCTTATTCTTTGCACATAGGCTTTTAGTCCATACTGCTTTGAGCTTTTAGTTGCATGATTTAAGGGTAAAGAAGCCTGGGTTGTTTTGTGTAAGTGTGTGTGTGTTTATTGAATTGCTCATTAGTAGTATTCCCATGAACGTTATTAAAACTTATGACAATTGTCCTTAAGTAAGCCCTGCGCAAAGACACACAGGTCCCATGGTGTCTGACTCATTCCTGTGCGGTCTACAGCAGTCCCTTCCATCCACCCTCATGGTCACATGACTGACCCAGAGCCAAAGCTCCACCCCACCCGCTTTGTCTCCAGCATACCCCACGGTACAACCGTAGCTTGGGGAAATAACAAAACGTGATACTGCTATGCAAAGCTTGATTTCTACTGAATGCTGGAAAAGCAGAAGAAAACATAATCAAAGCATTGTAAGCTGGGGATTTCCTATGTCCAATTCTTGCTATTCTCCCCATTTAGATGACTCTACCTTTCCATTGTACTTGAATCGTCTCTTCTTATGACAGGACAGACTGGTACAGCAACTGCATCTTGTATTATTCTCCAAAATATTTTTGTTCTAAGAGAATAATGATCCCTTTGCTCTATATAGAATTCCAGGAGTTTTGTCATTGTGCTCAATCATCTATGATAGTTGCACTGGTATCTTCCTTTTAATCTGAAAGCTTTAATTTAGGTACCAAATGCATGGGATATCAAACCTATTAAGTCTTTATTCACCTTTCTTCCATCCAAAGAAGGGCATCATGATTCCCTTCTTTATTATCCAGTCATCTGCGTTGAAGGGACCTTCAACTTGGATTTCTACTTCCTTTTATTTGTCTGTGTCATCGGCTACTTACGTGTGGGATTTTCAAGACAACCACCATGTCTTCACCAGCAATGTCTATTTTTAATTCTTCAATGGATTATAAAGTTCAGAAACTTTGTTCAGAGGGTAGTTGTTTCATGATGGTTCTAGTACATCTGACCTGTTGTTGTTGTTTGTTGTTGTTGTCTTAATGCTCTGGATAAACCTCCATTGGTGTTTTTCCCTTCAAATTCATCACCTATTTTACTAACTCGTAGGCAGCCTGACTCCCACCAAATGGGTAATCTGCAAGCGCGGACTAGCATCAGAAGCACATGCAAAGACTTTAAGGCACATGCATGCCATGGGCCACAGCCCCAACTATTCTGATGGGATTGCTCCATCACATCCCAGCATGAGGACTTTCGGTTCTAGCATGCATTCAAACACTGACGTCCACAGTCCTGCAGGAATGGCAAGAAACATTCACACCATACCCTTCTTTTCTTCTCTGTGCTGGTGTTTAGGCTTGAACTCAGAGCCTCAGAGTCACATTTGGCTTTTCTGCTTACAACTGAACCATGCCTCCACTTCCAGCTTTTTACTAGTTAATCAGAGAGGAAAGTCTCATGGGCTTTCCTCCCTGGATTGGATTCAAATCTCCATCCTCAGATTTCAACCTCCTGAGTAGCTGGGATTACAGGTGTGATCCATGAGCCCCTGAATCATGCTGTGTTTTTCTGTATCAGCCACACAGTCTGACAAGTACCTCTGGGCCACTGGCATAAACCACCCAGCAACCACTCTAGAATCAACAGGAACGTTCTTCTCTCTAGAAAGACTTCATGGGATCTATGGGGGATGGGTGGCTCTTTCTAGACCATGGGAACGAGAGTGATTGAGGTACACAGCTCCAGACAGAGTTAAACCAAGAGGCCTATCCCCTCACCAGCAACATGGCCCCATCTTCTGGCAAAAGAGAGCCCTGGGCCCTCAAACCCCCCCCACACACACACACAAGAAATGGAATCCTCTGTACGGGACAGCTGGATTCTGGGAAATCTTGCATTCTAAAGGGATCTTTGACTGCCTTAAGAGTACCTGCCTACAAATGAATTGTGATTTAGAAGTTAATTCTGACACTTCTTGGTTTATGAATACTTTTTTTTTAATAGGTCATGGGATCTGAACTCTAGGCCTGGGCGCTGTCCCTCAGCTCTTCAGCTCAAGGCTAGCACTCTACCACTTGAGCCACAATGCCACTTTCAGCTTTTTCTGCTTATGTGATGCTGAGGAATCGAACCCAGGGTCTCCTGCATGCAAGGCAAGCACCCTACCACTGAGCCACCTTCCCAGACCCTCTCTCTAGTTATTACAAACTGGGTTTTTTTCTGTTTAAATGCTGAGAATCTCCACTGTGAGGGATTATAGCCAACAAGAACCTTGTCTTTATTAAGTATAGCCACCACTGCCTGGCATATCAATGGTCAATAAATAGTGGACAACTAAAGTACACACACACACACACACACACACACACACCACATTTTCTTTTTCTTTTTCTTTTTTTTGGGGGGGGTCCAGTTATGGGGCCTGAACTCTGGGCCTGGGCTCTGTCTCTCAGCTCTTCAACTCAAGGCTAGCGCTCTACCACTTGAGCCACAGCGCCACTTCCGGATTTTTTCTTTTTGCTTATGTGGTGCTGAGGAATCAAACCCAGGGCCTAAGGCATGCAAGGCAAGCACTCTACCACTGAGCCACCTTCCCAGCCCTACACACCACATTTTCTTGATCCACTCACCCACTATAGGGAGAGATTACGTTAAGACTCAGAGAGATGTAAGACACATTTTCTCTCCTCTATGGATGGAAGTTAGATCTAAATATAAGCATATATGACAATATATCCAAGCACGCTGACTGAAGTATGATGTGCATGCAGGGGAGGATTGAAGTGGTGTAAAGTCCTTTGAACAACTGACAGTTCTTACCAAGTGAATGCCAGCAAGCTGAAAGGAAGGCCAAGGGGTAGATGGAGGGAGGGAGGAAGGGTGGGCGAATGCTGTCCCCATATTCAAAGTACTCGTGTGAAAACAACGGGGTCCCTTGAGGAGAAGGGTGGGGTCTGAGAGGGTGGAGAGAATAATGGAAGGGGTGACACTGGCATGTCACACACCGACGTGCGGAGTGGGAACTCCTTTGCACAAGATAATTTTAAAGATAACTTTAAAAAGAATGCTCTTTTTCACGCTACACCTTCTCTTTGGGGCACTGAAAGATTAGCTGACACGTATAAAATGCTTAATAGAGCTTTTTCTGCAATTAAAACCAATCACCACTCTTAATTCACTTGACTCAAAGCCCTGCTTCTTTCAAACAGACCTAAATATTTCATAGCTTCTTCTCTGCTCTCCATCTTGCATTTCAATGATGAGAATTAATATCAAATAAGTGCAAACTTGCCAGGCATGGAAGTGCAACCCTGTAATCCCAGCACCCAGGAAGTCAAGGTAAGAAAACTCCAAGTTTCCAGCGAACCTGAATTACCTAGTGAGAACCTATCTTGAAAAACCAATGGCTTGAGCAGGGGCTTGGTGGCTCATAGCTGTAATCCCAGCTACTTGAGAGGCAACCCTGTCAAAAAAGTTAGAGACATCCTCCTCCACCGCCATCTCAACCTGGGGCTAGGAGTGGTGGTAGGCACCTACCATTCCAGCGTACTGGCCATCCCAGTGGAAATGCAGGATCACCATCCAGGCTAATCAATGGAGAAATACAAGACCCTCTTATGAAAATAACATAAGCACAAAAAGGTCTGGATGCATGGTTCAAGTGGTAGAGCACCTGCCTAACAAGCATAGGGCCCTGGATTCAACTTCCAATACTGACTGCCCCAAAATATTTTTTTTAATAAAAGAAAGGGTTTCAATGTAATTCAGTGGTAAGTGTTTGTCTAGTATGCGCCAAGATCCTGGGCTAACGCCACAGCACTGTGATATGATATATAGACATAACAGATATAATTTTATTCTTTGCCAGTACTAGTCTCTCTTCCCCGGCTCCGTCTCAATACTTTGTGTAAGGGTAATATTGTCATTTAAGGAAAGAATGGTACTTTGCATTTCCATGCCACTTATTTTTTTTTTTACACAGTGGTTTCTAAATTATCCAGACATTAAAAAAGAATGGCTGTCGGATTACACCACAGAGAACGCAAGCCACCACCCGTGAACTGTTCTCTAGAAATGCTGCAGAAGACAGCGTTCCCAATGTTGAACATAATTAGGTAATTCCCGAAGCTTACTCTGACTCTAAAAGCTAATAAATGCCTCTCAAACTCCTGTATACTTCCACCGTCCCACACCACGGAATAGGGAACTCCAAACTATTCAAACTAAAACGAATGTCATATAGTCATTCTTTTTTTAAACACTGGTTTTCCTGTTTGCACACACATCTCCCTAGAAATCTGGACCCAGAACCAAGACAGCTGACTCAATTCATTGACGTTCAAAAATCTCTCACTGGTACTTTGGGATAATTACCTGAAGAAGTACTAATGGCGTTTACATTTTATTTGGGTATGATTGGGCTTCTTTTAGAGTGAAGGCTCTAGGTTCTAAAGTGCCTTATGAAGAATTGATGAGCCCCATTATTTAGGAGGTAAGAACCAAAAGAACTCGGTTCACTCTGACTAGCTAGTGCCAATGTTTGTGCTTACAATTAAGGAAGGAAAAGGTCAAAATCTCAAGTTTAATGGGAGTTACGCCCCTGAGGGGCTCTGTCTCCAAAAATAATCATCGGCGAGAGGAGCCCTTCAAACACAGGAACTGGATGGAAATATAATTCAGTTCTTTCATTGTATGTGCCAGTACTGGGCTGGAACTCTACCACTTGAGCCACATCTCCACTTCTAGCTTTTTTGTGTGATTAATAAGAGTCTCACAAACTTTCCTGCCTAGGCTGGCTTTGAACCATCATCCTCAGATCCTGATTGGCTAAGATTACAGACGTGAGCCACCAGGCTCTGGCTATCATCCCACTCTTAAAAAACCTGAGGAGGTGTGAGACCAGCTTGCTTACTGGCACACAAACACACAGCTGCTGCCTATTGAGAGGCAGGGCTGAAAACAAGAGAGCCTTCCCCCAGCCTGTCCACGAGGACTAGTTGTGTTAAGGATCATCAGACCCTGCCTCTCTGACCAACTTATAGTCTAGAGAAAGAAATGGTATTTTGAAGAAGTAAAAATAGAACCCAATCTAAGCCTTAATAAAGATACTTAGGACCCCCCAAGAAGAGGACCAAGATGACTAGTGATCAGAAAGTGGATTTAAAGAACTAAACTCCAGCACTGAGTTTGGAGACGGTTCAATTCAGCATGAGGATAATCAATTAATACAAGCTCAACCTGATGGCTGGGTGTGTCGCTTTTCCTGACAGACAACTGATGTCTTTAAGCCCGTTCAAGGGTTACCTTTGCCGTACTTACATCCAATGTTTACCCAGAACGAGAGGAGGAATGATTCACTAACAAACTTCAGCGATGCGTTCCTGAATTCCTCCACAAGAAGGCAGCAGCTTGAATCTCCTAGGCCTGGCTGAAAACAAAGCTGGATTCTGTGAAATTAAAGGTCTCTGATTCTCTGATGTTGCCAGTCTGATCCTTATCGTTCATGAATTTGGCCCTGGGGGTTTGTCAGTAATGAATGATTCAAGACGCAAGTGCAGGAAAAAGAATAAACTAGCCTACCTCCACATTCCAGTACATTCCAAATGCTGAAAATCGTCAATCCAAATGAGAAGCCTCTTGGCCTGTTTGCATTCATTCCCCTCCTAAGCATTTGCTCTATAAAATGATCATAAACATAGTGACTTACAGTTCCGCAGATGAGAAGTCTGACGCGGGTCTCCTGAGGCGAGCCATGCAGGCAGAGGCCCAGTTCCTTTCCCCAGGCTTGGCTCCTTGCACTGAGCTTTGCTACCCGCCTCTGAAAGGTGCGTATGGTACCCACATCCCTAAGCCAATAGGCCAAGAGTTAGACTCTGCCCCTTAATAAAGATCAGCTGTACCATTCCAGCCACGCAGCCCCTCGGTCTCTCCCTCTCCCTCCTTCCTTCTCCCTTCCCCTTCCTCTCCTCCCTCTCCCTCCCTCCCTTTTTCTCCCATTCTTCCTCTCCCTTTTCTTCCTTTCCCATCTCTCTCCCTCTCTCCATCTTCCTTCACCTCCTCCTCTCCCCCTTCCCTGTGTGTGTCTGTGTGTGTGTGTGTGTGTGTGTGTGTGTCTGTGTGTGTCTGTGTGTGTGTGTGTGTGTGTGTGTGTGTGCTGGTATTAGAGTTCACACTCAGAGCTGCCCACTCTGGCTCAACTTTTTCATTTAAGGCTGGCACTCTACCACTTGAGCCACACCTTCCAGAACAGCTTTTCAGTGGGAAATTGGAGATAAGAGTCTCACGGACTTTTCTGCCCAGGCTGCCTTCCAACTGCCATCCTCAGATCTCAGCCTCCGGCTTCCTAGCACGCCCGATGACCTTGGGTTTTTTGTTTGTTTGTTTTGAACTAAAAATGCTCCCGGGCCCTCTATGCTTAGATGTGATCACTGTATTGACAGATGGAGCAAGTTCCCTGCCCCCCTGCCCCGGGTGGGGTGGGAGGCAGTGGGGGGGAGGGGTGAAGCCCCCCATTGTGGGTCCTCCCCCACATCTGGAATGTAGTGATGGAGATTGAGGTTCCAGGCACAAAGCCGGGACTCTGGCTTTGAAAGAGTCGTTACTCTTAGAACGTTTTTATTTGGATCTTTTTAGCCTCAGGGGGGAAAATGTTTATTTGATTTCTTATTTTTTTATTGTCTACATACCTTTGGTGACTCCGTTCAATTTTCTATCCCTTCAGGTGAACTAAACATAGCAACAGCAATGACCCTGGAAATCATGGGTAAAATAGCCACAGGTCACATGCGTGTGTGTGTGTGTGTGTGTGTGTGTGTGTGTGTGTGTGTGTGTGTGTGTGTGCTTGGCCTGAAAAACAACCCAGGAAATCAAGTACCAAACCCCAGACCCACCTCCAGGACTGGGCTGGAGCTCATAAGACTTGAACTACCTTCCCAGAGGAACCTACAGCTCTGGGGCCTGGAATAAATTCTGCATTTCTCAACCCTCACTAATCTGCATCATAAACATTCTCTACTAGAAGGATTAAATGCTTCTCTCCTGGGTAACATCCATCCAGATGCATTGTATTCTTTTTTTTTTTTTTGGGTCCGGTTGTAGGGCCTGAACTCTGGGCCTGGGCACTGTCCCTCAGCTCTTCAGCTCAAGGCTAGCGCTCTACCACTTGAGCCACAGCGGTGCTGAGGAATCGAACCCAGGGCCTCAGGCATGCAAAGCAAGTGCTCTACCACTGAGCCACCTTCCCAGCCCAGATGTATTGCATTCATAAACAGCTTTGGTAAATGGCAGTCCTTTGTACAACTACTTAAAGATAATAATTTTTTTAAATTAAAATAATTGTTTTTTATAAAGCTTCCTTCCAGCCTGAATACGCCAAACTTTCAGAATTTATATTCTAAATTGGGGGGGGAGGAAATTTGTGATATTTAAATTAACATTTCTAGGTTAGAAAGAAGAATCAATGATTATCTTTGTTTTGTGCCGGTTCTGGGGCTTAAACTCAGGGCCTGGGCACTGTCCCTGAGCTTTTATGCTCAAGGCGCTCTACCACTTGAGCCACAACTCTACTTCTGGCTTTTTGGTGGTTAATTGGAGATAGGAGTCTCTCAGACTTTCCTGCCCAAGCTGTCTTTGAACTGAGATCCTCAGATCTCAGCCTCCGGAGTAGCTAAGGTTACAGCTTAATGATGATCGTGTTTTAGATTGCAGTCAGCATCTGCCCTCCCGCGATAGAATGATGGTGGGAACTGGAAGTATTGTGGATAGAGTTCGACCTGACCCAGAAGCAGGTTGTACTTTTTTTTTTTCCCAAGATGCTAACTTAAAGTCCACTCCACACTTTCAATTCAAGAATAAAGAGAATGACTGATGAGCATGGACGTGTTTCAGCTTGTCACTCTCTCCACAGATAAAAGGCAGACCTGAGTGAGGCTCACTGTCAAGGCTTCTGCCCACACAGCCGCAGGAATTAATATGTCTCATTTCTGCCATCCTTTGCTGTACTCCAACCTGGCTCCATGATGTGTTGCCTGGCACAACCACAACAGGAAATGAATGACATAATCATCCGAGGATTCAGATTCACCCAACCTGAATCCTGAAAACACATTTTTTAATACATTTTTTATTGTGAAAATACTGAACAGAGGGGTTACAATTACATGGGCAAGATAATGAGTACATTTCTTATCAAGCATTGTAGCCTCCTCCTTTGTTTACCACATTTTAAGAAACAATTCACAATGCAATACACCAAGGACAATAATTAATAAATGCTAACACAAGAATTGTAAAGATCAGGGCTGGGAAGGTGGCTCAGTGGTAGAGCGCTTGCCTTGCATGCATGAGGCCCTGGGTTCGATTCCTCAGCACCACATAAGCAAAAAAGAAAAAAAAACCGGAAGTGGCGCTGTGACTCAAGTGGTAGAGCGCTAGCCTTGAGCTGAAGAGCTGAGGGACAGCGCCCAGGGCCCAGAGTTCAGGCCCCACGACCGGACCCAAAAACAAAAGAAAAACAAACAAACAAAAAAAAGAATTGTAAAGATCAACCTGGGTGCCCTGTGGCTCACACCTGTAATCCTAGCTACTCAGAAGGCTGAGATCTGAGGATCTTGATACAAAGCCATCTGGGGCAGGAAAGTCCATGAGATTCTTTTCTCCAACTAACCAGAAAAAAGTGGTAGAATCCCAGACTTGAGCAAAAATAGCTAAGGGACAGAGCCTAGGCCCTGAGATTGACACAAAATGAGAGGGGGGGGAGGAAGAAAGAAAAGAAAGAAAGAGAGAGAGAAAGAGAGAGGGAGGGAGGGAAGAAAAGAAAGGAAGAAAGAAGGAAAGAGAGAAAGAAAGAAAGAGAGAGAGAAAGAGAGAGGGAGGGAGGGAGGGAAGAAAAGAAAGGAAGAAAGAAGGAAAGAGAAAGAAAGAAAGAAAGAAAGAGAGAGAGAAAGAGAAAGAAAGAAAGAAAGAAAAGAAAGAAAGAAAGAAAGAAAGAAAGAAAGAAAGAAAGAAAGAAAGAAAGAAAGAAAGCTAAAGGAGCAAGAAAGAAAGGGAGAGAGAAAGAGAGAAAGAAAGGAAGGGAGGAAATGATCAAATGAACTCTGTGCTGTTACAATGCCTGGCATTTTTAAGGAAATAGTTTCTCCATATAAAACCAGACAGTGGAAGAAGATAAAATTAACTGCCTCTAAAAAAGCTGACATTGAAGCAGGACTGAAGCTTTGGGGCTAGATAAAGACATCAATTTGTCCACTCGTCATACGTATGGTAAAAATCATGATGGGATGTAAAGGGAAATAAAAGTTAATGATTTTGGAATGAAGCCGCATGACACAAGTGCCCCACTGGGAATAAACAGACCAAGAGCCAGTTAGAGGGCTCCGTGAGATGAAGGTCAGTTTCCAGACCATTCTGCACAATCGATACGATGCCTTGGACTTGCAATAGGTTTCATAAGTCACAGATTGACTAGGTCATGTATCAACTTCCAGCCTGCATAGTTCTTGATGCCTCTCATCAACAAGCATTGCTGAGCAAGAAAGAAATTTGTGATCAGAATCTTCATTTGGAGTGGGCCACTGCCCACAAGCAGGGAAAAGAGGATGGGGGTGGTGGGCAACCAAGAGCAAGCAGAGTGCCACCGCTTTCAGACAATCATCTCTGCCAATTCCAGACTTGGTTTCCAAAAAACAAAAGCTGAAATTGTCACCTGAAGCTTTCCTCTGACAGTCCATTTCATTGATGAGGTTTGTCACTATAAAATAACATCAAACTGGGCACCGTGGATCAAGCCTGTAATCCTAGCTACTCAGGAGACTGAGATCTGAAGATTGCAGTAAAGCCCATGAGGCTCTTATCTCCAATTAACCAGCAAAAAGCCATAAGTGGACCTATGGCTCAAGGGGTAGAGCACTAGCCTTGAGCACAAACGCTCTGGGACAGCACCCAGGCCCAGAGATCAAGCCCCAGTCCTGGCACAACAACAACAACAACAACAACAAATCCACAGCAGAAAAAGTTCAGGGAACTCTTCTTTCTGATATGGCTTTCTTTGTGAACAAGAAGAACTATTTCTTAAAGAAGGAGGCTAAGAAACAGAGAAAGAACAGTACATACTAAGAAATCTCACTCGTTCCTTGTGCATGTACTGAGTCAGGCATTCTTCCTGGTGCTAACGATGAACAAAATACTCAAAAATTCATTCCCTCCTAGAGCTTCTACTGAAGGGAGATAGAAAATACAAGTACATAAACATGTCTTCTACAGTATCCAAGAAGGCAAGTCACACACTAGAGAAAACAAAGCAGGAAAGACAAAAGTAGTATTTGTAAGAAAGGGGTTTCCAGGGGCTTCCTGGTTCTGGCCACGTCCACCGCCCAGGCAAGGAGAAGACAAGGACTTAGACTTCACCCCCAACTCCTATTTGTAGACTGACCATTTTGAGCTAGCAATGAAGAATTATGTAAAATAGGCAAGATCCGGAAACAGTAGCACACCCCCTGACTCGATCTAGCAATTGATCTGCTGAACCAGAAAAAGAAAACTCTTAACTCTGAGTATAATAACCAGTCACCCTAACTCAACACTGGGCCATTTCTATAATCCAGACACCAATCAAGCACTGCACACAGAACTGATTCCATTCTCATGCCACCTCCATAAGGCTTGGTTGTTATCAGCTGTCTCACAAGTGGGGAAGACTAAGACAGTAGAACTCATTCTTTGAAGAGTAGGCAGCCTAGCTCCAAACTCTGTGCTGTTAATACCCACTGCACAGCCTCAACTAAGAAACTGTACCCTCTTGGGCCACCCAAGTGATCCTAATGTTCAGGCACCACTCTGCATCTGAGAGTCTAGTTGAAATCTCCATGCACACAGCCGATGGGTAAGGGGAATCTCATGCCTTCAGTACAAGACTTAGTACATCCTTTAATACATCCGGCTTCCTATTTTCCACCTCTGTGCACCTGATCTCTATCCAAGCTTCCAGAAAGGTCTATAAATAGCACACCAGTTAAACAGCTGCTTAGATTCAACACTTAAGCTTTGACTTGTCTGTTTGTCTCATGGCCTTCATCGGATCTGCTTGAAAAATCCTCCAAAAAATTCCCAGTTCCACCACCAATCCCGTTCAGGCTTCTCTCAGGTTTTCTTTCAGGAGCACAACAACCTTGCAGCTAATCTCCCCATTCCCTTTGTCCTCCAAACACCAATTTTCCATCATGGCAGTTGGAGAGATCTTTAAAAAAAAGCAGGGGGTGAGAATAAAAGTAAATGTGATTCTACCACACACAGACTGGCACACCTCGCCTGACTCCTTCTCTATTAGTCAGCAGTTTTCAGAGAAACTGTGTCATAGGACACAGAGACACAAGATTTGAGAAACTGGCTCAGACTGTTGTCAGGCCTGGTGAAAATCCAGGACAGATCAGTAGGCTGGAAATACTAGTCAGAGTTAGATTCCAATGGCAGCAATTCTATGTTCCACTCTGAAAGCGTAATCCTTCCAGTTTGTGGACCCTCAGCCTTTTATGGCTCTCAGCTGACTGGATATGGTCAATATTGTGGAAGATAATCGCTTCCTTGGAGTTGGTTGATTTAAATGGAAATCATATCTAAAATATACCTTCTCAATAGCAACTAGATGGATCTGACCTTAGGCTCCACAGCCTGGTCAGGTTGTCAGGTAATTAACCTTCCTGGCTTTCTTTTCTCATTACAATCAGAACAAAGTCTTGGCCTTTTGCACACACTTGCTCTGTGTTCTGGGTTACCTGGCCTTCTTACCATCATCCTAGGTCTTTAGATCTGTGTCTCCCAAGTTTGAAGGAAAAAAAAAGTGGAGGCTTGTTCACCTAGAATGTTCTTCCTTCACAGAACCTCACGCTGCCCACTCTCTTACTTCATTTAGATCTTGGCTGTAATGTCACCTGCTCAGAGAGGCCTTGCCTGGCTAGCTGATCTCAAACAGACCAGAACCTCTCATGGCTCTCTGACCCTCCCCTCTGCCTTCATCCGACCCACTAGTCCCGAGAGTTGTTATTCATTTGTGTACTGTCTGAAATGTTAGCTCAACTTTTGTTCCTTGCTGGGTAAAATTGTAGGTGTCAAGAAATGAGGTGGAATGGAGGGCCTGGTGAAACTATGGCTTTTAATCCTTTGGCAGAAAATAACTGTGGAATGTGATGTGAAGGAAACAATTCCTTATTTGCTATGATTTATAATCCATGTCATCTTCTTTTTTGTGTGTTTTTCTTTCTTGTGTAGTTTTGTCTTAAGATTGTTGCTAGTCCTCTGTTTGGGGGATTTTGGGGAGGTGAATGACACATTAGCCCAGTTTTCAAGGACTGGCCACCTCCATGTCTGCAGACTCAAATAGAAGCTTGAGGTCTCAAGTCCCTCTCCCACCCCGTCCAGTGCTTGACCATCCCACCCCACATCTAGGTATCACTGATGTCTCGATTTCACGTTGCTTTATTTAATAAACCTACTCCTGCCTAACTCTTGCATTCTTTCTCCAACAAGAACAAGAACTCTCTGGCCCCCAGACTGGTAACCAGAACAGCTAACAAAGCCAGGCTCTGGTGGAAGAATAGAAAAATGAGTGGAGCTAATAATAACATTTTTTTTACATTTGGATTAATAAGGAAGTGGCTTATCTCTTAGTTTCTAATGTGACTGATCCAGAAGGATCTTGAATGCTCTTTATCCCCAGTTGACAAATTAAATCGGCCAAATAATAATAACAACAATTAATAATGATAATCATTTCTGCACTGTGTCCAAGAAATAGGTTCAGGAACTCAGGGCCCACTAGTGCAGTTTTATTGGTGATTTGTTCTAGGTTTTGAAAGAGGAGCCCACGGTTGGGTTATTTCATATGCCATCTACTATTTTATTCCCTACACTATACAGAGTCTGAAAGTTCAATGTCTGTCCTGATAAGAATAGTCCTTTGCATAGGTAAAATTCAAAGCCAAAATGTTGTGGCTCCAAGCAGTGTTCTTAGTGGCCTGGACTTGCTGGGTTCCTACTGCGGCCTGTACTACAAGCATCCCCAGCACCCCCAGTGCAGCCCCCTGCAGGATGACTGCAGTAGTGCAGTCTCTAGAGGACCAGCATCCTTCCTACCAGCCGTCTCTCCCATTCCCAATACCTGAGGCTGGTTTGCTAAGCCCTCACTCCAGGACCCCCTCCGCGGCTCACAGGAGAATTCTCACCTCTAGTACGTCACGTTCCCAAGTGTGCTGTGAATATCATTCTTTCATCGGTCTTCTAGTGATAGTAAAATAGTAATAACACATCAATGAAATCAGTGAAGTTGGGCCTTTCATTTATAAAATGGGTATTTCAATAAAAAAAAAAAAAGAAATATAGTTGTAAAAAAAAAAAAAACAGCTCTACTATAGTAATTATGTTTGTGCGCACCAGCCCTGGGGTAAGTCTGCCTCTCTGAATCTCATGTGGCTAATTGTACACAGACAGGATGGTTGGAGGGTGGGGTTGTCTACGAAGGCCTCTCCAACCCTGAGGGGCCTGGGCGTTCAACTCAAACCTTGTTGATTTTGCTTTCAGATTTCACATCTTTTAATTCACTCTCCCCCTCCCCCTCATTGAAATGTAATCGTGTGCTCCTTAAAAATAAACTCTGCCCTGTATTCCAGAAGCCCTTCAAATAGTCTTATCACCCCCTTTAGTGGCCCCTGTGAGCCTGCCAGTAGTCCTCACTTTAGAGGCAGCTCTGATTTGTGCTGACTTTTTGCTTCCTTCCAGCTTTCCTCGTTCTTCAAACAGCAGGTACCAGAATAACAAGGCAGGATGAAACCAACAGAAACAATGTGTTTATACAGTTGGCGACCTTATCGAAAATGTGGGACTCTTCAGCTCCATACACGATGTCTCACCATCTGCTTCAAGGTATAAAGAAGGTAGTGCAAAGCTAAAAATGGTTTATCTAGCTACCAGGCTTGGCACACAGGTGGGTAAGGTACAAACATTTCTATGAACCCATTTGCTGCAAATGAAAAGGTTCTTAAGCTAAAATTGTCCACTGTTGCTATTCTAATGTGGCATTTAATAAGATCTCAGTCCGTTCATTTAAACACATCTACGACAGCTGAATGGAATTGGGCTGTAAAACATTAATTCTTCATTAAACAAATAAAAGGCATCTCAAACTGAACATTTTTCCTGATATTTGCTTTGTGGCTGTGGTGGTAGTGGTGGTGGTGATACTGTGTGTGTGTGTGTGTGTGTGTGTGTGTGTGTGTGTGTGTGTGTGTGTGTGTGTGTGTGTGTGTGTGTGTGTTCGTGTGTTCCCTTTCTTAGATTTATCCTATTTTAATTAAAGTGGAATAGAAAAGACGTTTGCTTTAAATCATCTATTAGACCTATAGAAAGTTCCTGTTTGATTCCTCCCTAGCTCTCTCTCCCTATACACCATTTTACCTCCCTCAAAGCGGGAGTTGCGTTTGTAGGTCCAAGTGAAAGCATAATTAAAATAGGACTGTCCTGGGTTCAAACTCAACCAATGCCCCTACAGCGGAAATGGACTTGTTTTCAAGCTTCTGACTAACTATAGCCATTTCTTACGAATTAAACTCTCGGTGTGCACTGAGGCTAGGACAGCGCCTACCATGAACAGTGGGAATACAGCCGACTGATTCACACCTGGAATCTCAATGTGTATTTACTCTCTCCAGGGAGTCACTAACACGGAGAAGAGCTTCCTAAGTACCGCTGGCACACACGTTTTCTCAACTCCATTGAGTTAATTATGACTTTAGGAGCACAGGAATCCCTCTGTCTCTCGCAATACTGTTCCCAGCGGCACGGGAGGTTCTCCTCCTCCATCCACCACAGTGAGGCGCTCAGCACGTTGAGGGAACCACCAGCAGACTCTAAGGGTGGACGGGACCCTTTAGAGTCTCCGCCAGGAAGTTTGGCCCTAGCCAATCTCAGGAGCCTCTAGCCTACTAACCCCCAACATGGCTGATCTTTAAAAGTTCTGATTCATCCTATAAGCTTGACACAGAGCTCAGGAATTTATATTTTCAGCCAGATTGGAATCTAAAACTTGAATTTGTTCTTTCATCGTCCCTATCCTCCCCTCCTTCCTCTCCCCTTCTCCTCCTCCTCCTTTTCTGTACCTTCTCGTGCCCCGTCTCTACCTTCCCATCTTATTTCTCTTCACCCTTCAAGTAAATAAGAACAATAAAGTATGGTGAAAAGGTCATTCACTTAAATTCTCTTGTAGGTAGACTCTGAATATGATGGCTAGAAATAGTCTACAGCTGTGGACTTTCATGTACTTCAGGAGGCATTTTGAGATCACATGTGTGATCTATTATAGGCAGGAATTGGGGGGGGGGGCTTAGGTGGAGCTTTGCTCAGAAGACTTGACTTGTGACACTACATTTACATTTTCATTGGCATGGCCCTTTAAATATCTTCTCTCTATTTCAGATACACTTTGCTTGTCTATGTTTATTTCCAAAAGGCCTAAAAGAAAGTCTCCAGGGTTCTTTCTTTTTCAATTTCTGCATAATTTTCTCAGCAATTGTTTGGTTTTAAAGAACATTTCTTACACCACATTTTTATAGGTGTTTATGACCTTGCACCTGAATTTTAAGGCCTCCAGACTTGACTTTATATTCTGGGGAAGGTGTCTTGGGTTTTGCTTGGCTTTGTCTTGTCTCTCCAGAAAGCAATACGTGCAAGTTATTATTTTTAAAAATGTTCTAGTGTCATTCATTTTATTGCTTGCTTATATTGGCTTTGTCATATTTCTCCCACATCATTAAGTCTAATTACTAATTATCCTTCCCTCAAATTCCTTAGGATAAATTTAAAACAAAATTGATATCTTACTTTGATTTGATGCACTTTATTTTACATAGCAAATATTTATTCCATTGGTAAGTATGATGTGCAACATAAATCAAATTGCCAGTACAAACTATATTTTCTTAACAACATGGCTCTGAATTATTTGTTTTGCTCTCTTTTGTGAAAGTCTGTTATTTATCTCTCTCTAAAACTTGGTCGTGTTGTTTTAACATATTCTTAAACACTGGAATTTCTTGTAGTAGACATTATCACTTCATTCTAGCCTGAAAAGATCTCATCCTCAGAGAATAATCCTAATCAATTACTCTAATTAGAAGGTCATTTAAGCTGGGTGCTGGTAGCTCACACCTATAATGCTAGCTACTCAGGAGGCTGAGATCTAAGGATCAAAGTTCAAAGCCAGCCCAGGCAGAAATATCTGTGAGACTTTTATAGCCAATTAACCACCAGAAAACCAGAAGTGGTGCTGTGGCTCAAAGTGGTAGAGTGCTAACCTTGAGCAAAAAAGCTCAGGGACAGTGCCCAAGCCCTGAGTTCAAGTCTCATAACCAACAGAAAAAGAAAAAAAAAAGAAAGGAAAGGCTATTTAACAAAATTGGATTGTTTTTGAACCTTCTAATTTATTTCAGATATTTTTTCTCATTCATTATTAAAAGTACATTCATTAAAGCTGGGTGCAGGTAGCTCACACATATAATCCTAGCCACTCGGGAGGCTGAGTTCTGAGGATCATGGCTGGAATCCAGCCTGGAAAGAAAAACTTGTGAGACTTCTCTCTAATTAACCAGAAAATGCTAGATGTGGAGGCATGGCTCAATTGGTAGAGTGTCAGTCTAGAGCCAAAAAAAAAAAAAAAAAAAACGCTAAGCAAGAGCTCAGGGACTTGACTTTAGGCCCCAGTACTGTAGAAGAAGAAAAAATCCCAGCTTCTTACTCATAAGTATAAAGAGAAAGCCACAGTAAGCAGGGGAAAGGCTGGCTCTCTAGGCTGTGGGGACAGTACCTGCAAAGTGCTAAGACACGCAGAAGGGAGACAATGTGCAGATAGTAACATGCATTCCAGCGCCCGCTACTTCCAAGGCAGTTTTGTTTCTAGCGCAATTCGTGCCTTTCTCCATATCTCATAGCTTCAAGGCAAAGGCCGCATGCATGGCGACTCTTGCGTTATACCCTCCTCACCATCTTCACTCCTACATATCCCCAAGCAAGATGGACACGCCCGCCATTTTTGTCACCCAGAGAGATATTTACAGATTTCCAACCAGTCCTTTCCATAAATCGTTGATTCAAGAAAGGCTCCTTCCTTTTCTCGCTCTTATCCATGAAACACCAAGAAAAGTGAGCAAAAGCACAGCCTCAGTGATCTCTAGGCCAGAAACCCTCTCCTGGTAAATGGTCTCAGGTATCACACCCTGTCTTCAATCAGGTCCTCACCAGACATAGGTAATTCCCTGCCTCTACTCACCCCCTCTGAATCTGACACTGACTCAAAGAAGGTATATTCTTCCCACTGCAGAGGGCCACAGGCCGGTGCTGGGAATGGAAAAGGACTTTGCCCGAACATGGTATACCATGAACATGGTATGCCCAGGTATGAATTACTCAGTATGAGAACCTTTGTATGAGTCTTGGCTATGAAGAGATAATAGCCACCAGGCTTAGAGTGCTGTCCTTCAGTCTTGCACAAGAGTCATTCTTGAAGTTCAGTTGAGTGTGATAAGAGTGATATTGTGGGGGCTGGGAAGGTGGCTCAGTGGTAGAGCGCTTGCCTTGCATGCATGAGGCCCTGAGTTCGATTCCTTAGCACCACATAGCCAGAAAAAAAAAAGCCAGAAGTGGCGCTATGGCTCAAGTGGTAGAGCACTAGCCTTGAGCTGAAGAGCTGAGGGACAGCGCCCAGGCCCAGAGTTCAGGCCCATGACTGGACCCAAAAAAAAACAAAAAAAAAAGAAGAGTGATATTGTGAATATCTTACTAGAAGCCAGAACTCCTGCTAAGTGTTCAAAATACATTTCACTTGGGGCCTCTAGGATCCAGGAAGAATCCAAACCATACAAGGAGACACTCCATAGTAGAGGAAGAGTTGCACACAAAGAAATAAGGACCATTTGTCTTTGTCTGGAGAAACTGGGAAAGATTCACTAAGGGAAGGGACTTAAATGCAGTAGAGGACCTACAATGCAGGCCTCCCTTCCAGCAATAGCTCCTTATAAGTTTGACACATCACTACCTTGTCCACAAAATCCAGTAAATCCTAAATATTAGAAAACCCAAATTCCTTCAGTGGCAGCTGAATATTCTAACTACCCTTCAGTATGGTCCTCTTGATCAAACAACACTAGCTTGCTCTTCCTTCTGGCTGACACATACAATATATTCCTTTCCACCTGCCACTTATTCTAAACCTCTATTATTTTTCCATAGGCCGGCTCAAGCCTTCCTTCCCTCAAGAAATATCTGCCCACATAATGAATATTTCCTTTATTGTAATTCCCTGCTCTTTTGCAGGCCCCAGAATTGTTCAGATGTTATCTTGAAACAATCTGTCATGGAAGAGTGCTTAGTCTCCCGACAGGAATAAAATTCTAAAATGTCATGAGTGCTAGGTGCGAGCAAATGGTTCAAAAAGCAGAAGGACTGTAAGAGGCCGTCCCTTCCTTCCCAGGCTGAGCTGTTTTCTGACCAACAAAGCAGCTACAGTCCCTTCCTTTGTCCTGGGTGGGCAGTAACGCCCCCTAGTGTGGGGCTGGTGAAAGTGCATTTGAAAAGAGAATATCAGGAAGCCTATATCTTTGTCATCTCTGACTTTTCCAGAATTAAGATGTATTCATTTCCTAGAAATGCTATAACAAATAATCCCAAACTTGGGTACTTTAATAAAATTCATTGTTCTCACACAGTTCTAAAGCCAAAAAAAATCCAAAATCAAGTACCCCTGAGCTCTACTTCATCCAGACAGGGGCTCTCGGGGAGACGGCACTCCAAAGCCTCCCCTAGCTTCTGCCTACAATCCTTGGTGGACATTGGTTTCTGGCTAGATCACTCCAATCTCTATCTCCATGGTAACTTGCTGTCTCCTCTTCTCCTCTTCTTTCTGTCAGAGCTCCCTTATGTCTCTCTTATTATTAGATTTAGGATATCCTATCATCACAAGGAATCATAATTCGGGATGATGACTTCCTCTAACCATCCACCTCCTAGTTACATCTGCAAAGATCCTTTCACGAAGGAAAGTCACATTTACAACATTTCAGAAGAAGAGCCTGGCTCTTTCAGCAGGCCACGATTTAACCTACTATATAACATTTCTGAGAATAGCCCAGTAGCCTAATTCCCTGGACTTTTTTTCCTTTAAAAAACAATATTTACAAGTTGCACTCATCATTTAGCTGAAGTATCGAGAATTAGAGTCCAAAACTCCTGAGTTATTGATTGAAATATGTGCTCATGGCAAAGGAGATAAAAAGGACTGTCTGTCCTAGATGTTATTGTAATGCAATATGAAATGTAACCATATAGGCAAATTGAATGGCCATGAAAACACAATGCATTCTTTTGCCTGTCCTGGGGCTTGAACTCAGGGCCTGGGCACTGTCCCTGAGCTGCTTTTGCTCAAGGCTAGCTTTCTACCACTTGAGCCACAGTGCCTCTTCTGGGTTTTTCTGTTTATATGGTACTGAGGAATCAAACCCAGGGCTTCATGCACGCTAGGCAAGCACTCTACCACTAAGCCACAATCCCAGGCCAACCACAATGCTTGTAAGAAAGAGTAAGGAAAGAGCTGGGGATAGTGCTTCACACCTGTAATCCTAGCTGAGCCCCTTATTTCCAATTAACCAGCAAAAAGCCAGAAGTAGAGTTCTGGCTCAAGTGATAGAGCACCAGCCTTGAGTAAAAAAGCTAACAGACAGCTTAGACGGCCTCTGGCAGCTGGCTAAGGGATTTAAGTATAATAAATTATCATATATGTGTGTATGAATATATATTTCATATATATCAACCTCCAGTTCCTTCCTTTTTTGTAGGACTGGAAATACACATACACAGGATATGAGCTACCACTCTGTTTATTCTGCTTTACAGAGCCTTCCTATTTCCATTTCCCCATCTCTACCCATGATCCTGCCCCTTTATCCATGCAGAAGTAACATTAAATCACTTTCACATAAAGACTTAACATCTACTGTCAGCTCGGGGTCAGCAGTCAGGGCTGAGATGGAAAGAAGTGCTGGTTAATAGGGCCTTAACGACTGGCTCAAATGTCTTAAAACATAGACAAACGCCTTTAAATGGCTTCACATCTTTACAAGAGTTCAAAGCCTCACGTACACTAACTACTCCTACTCAAATTATACTGGACTAAAGTTTCTCCATGACAAATGATTACTTTCTTCAGTTAGGGTGGGGAATGGGTAGCTTTCAGTTGGGTCGTAAAGGGGGATGGAGTTGATGCTTCAAGGGCAATCCAAGGACATAGTCCATTTATTATGGATGTGCAGTTTGAAAATGAAAATAAGGAAATGGAGAAAGAGACAATCTTCTTGGAAGATCAGGACAGCATGCAGAAAACACATTATGTTTAAATCAGTAAACACAGGGATTTCAGTGGACATCCTGGGCCTATTTAAAAGGAGGGGCTATGTCTAGATGAGTACAGAATTTTCCATGAAGAGCTTCTATCATTAAAGTAGACATCTTTCTAATCCCCAAAGCTTAGCATACATTACAGAAGAAAATCCTGAATAGCCAACTTGGAAAGATAATACTTGACGATTCCATGTCTCCCCTGCCTGGTCCCCTCCATCAAGAGAGTACTTCCTAAATGCAACATGACCTAAGGTGGTAGAATTATTTTATTATTAGTGTACTTGCTCTCTTATAAATAAAATGGCACTGTGTCATCAATGAACCAAGCCACACATGTGGTCATCCAGCCCTTATATACCAGACAGATCCCTGGGGCTGATGGGTATCAGCCGTGATCACCTAATAAGTGTTTAGTAAAAGTAGAACTCAGAAGCTATTGGTCCAAAGACTGAATAGCTCAGAAGCAGCCAACACATGGTCTTATGCACATAGTGGTCTTCATCAACAACCCCATTCCCAGCAAAACATTGAGCTCACTGTCAACAGCAAAGCAGTCATTTGAAGAATGTGTAATCTTAAAACTAAGTACCGGTGGTTCATGGCCTATAAGCCTAACTAGTTAGGAGGCTGAGATCTGAGGATTGCGATTGAAAGCCAGTCTGAAAAGGAAAATCCAGGAGACTCTTATCTACAATTACCAGCATAAAGCTAAATGTGGAGGTGTGGCTCAAATGGTAAAGCACTAACAGAAAGCAAAAATAAATAAATAAATAAAAGGCTAAACAGGAGTTCATGCCTTGGGTTCAATCCCCAGTACAAACATACACACAGTGCATGTAATTTTTTTTAATGTATCCACAGAATTTTAAACATTCCACCTACTAGTCTGTCCTGAATTATTCCAAAAGCAGAACTTCACAGTGCAAAAGAGAACTGTTGTTTTCCAGCAGAACTCTCCATAGCCCAGCATGTTGGAGTCTGCAAAGTTATTTTCAAACAGTACTAATTCCCATGTAGACTATTTCCAAAGAATATGGATCCATTTCATTGTCCTTTGAACCATAACAAGAGTCATTCCGGAGAGATCTGGAAAGTAGGAAGTGGCAGCCAATCCATGCAGCAATGGGGGCAGAGTGAGGGCTCCAGCAAACAGCAGAGGGGACCACTGGCCAACAGGCTCAGAATGGCCTCCCACAAATTGCCAACTGCAGAGATGAAGGCAAACAGCCTTACTGGCAGAAGCCCCCAGGTTCCTGAATTTGCTACAGACATTTTTCCTCCCTTGGCCCTTTTATCCATTTGAATGCCTCTAATTCCCTATACTGATTTCTGTCCAGCTTAGAAAACCTAGACCTATTTGCTTTCTCCTCACCAAATCCTGACTAAATCCAATAAAGAATAAAAATTATTCTCAGGTTGATTGCTTTCATGTTTAAAACCAGAAGCAGCGAACTGTATTTCATCCAAGCAACTAGGGTTATATTTTAAAATTAACATTTCCATTGAGTCAGATAATCCTGGTCATTTCCAACCACACTTCCTGCTCCAAAAAGCACTGGAATCACGTGATCAGGTGACTAGCTAGTAAGCCAACATCCATTGGACCATAGAAGAGCACTCCACTCCACGCAGGCCATACCCTTAAATACTGACAGTGATCCCACACGTCCCTTATTATCATTTCCAACTTAGAGTTGAAAACATCACAGCTTAGATATGTCACATGCCTCATAACTTTAATCCTGCAACCAAGAATGAGAATGAGAAATCAAAGCAAGGTCTTTCTTAGTGTTCAGAACCTTTCTGCTTCAGTCACCATGGTTAGTAACCATTGTTCATTATCTTTTTTTTTCTTTTTTTGGAGGGATGGGGATAATCAGTGTTGTTAGGAAACTGAGTCACGAAACTTTGTAAATGTAGTCATGGCAACAAGCTAACAGTCCTGCTGTGAACTCCAACAAGGGCTACTGAAAGTGGCCTTCAAGCCGCTTTAACATCTTTATCAGGACAAATAAGCCAAAGAAAAAGAGAGACTTCCTAAAGTCAGATTACTAAAGGATCAACACCCACGCTATTATACCAGATGCATACAGATGTCAGGCAAAACCCCAGGTATGCACAGACATGCTTGACAGGCACACAGGGTAATCCACCAAAGGCTGGCCATTAACATTGTATTGTCCACCTAACAGAAAGCCCCAGCCCCCGCCCGCCTCCTCAGCCCCAATACCCTTCAATAACCTCTGTCTCCTCGCTCAGACCCCGAAAAGCCCAACTCCAACCCGACCTCCTTGCACAACCTCCATTCCCAGGGAAAGGTTGCTGCATCTCACTGTTATGCCTCAATAAGCAGTCCTAGTCTGTTAACATGGAGAGTCTGGCCCATTCTTTCCTTTCTCCCCCACTTTCCTAACCAGTATAAGGTAATAATATTTGTTTTGTGACAATATCAGCATCCTTAAACCTTTCCTTTATCACTAGGCATGGTGCAAACTTTCCCAGTTCGTGCAAGTTGTCCTGTTGTGTTTGAGATATTACAAGACTTTTTCACTACAATCTCAGGGGAGGAGCTTATAAGAAATACAAAGGCTCTAACAAAGAAGTTGACTGAAGAGTTGGATGTGTGTGTGTGTGTGTGTGTGTGTGTGTGTGTGTGTGTGTGTGTGTGTGTGTGTGTGTGTGTGTGTGTGTGTGTGTGTGTGTGTGTGTGTGTGCTCATACTGAGGCTGGAACTCAGGGCCTGAGTACTGTCCCTTAGCATTTTTGCTCTAGGCTGGCACTCTACCAAGTGAGCCACAGCTCCACTACTAGATATTTTGCTGGTTAATTGGAGATAAGAGTCTCACAGACTTTCCTGCCCAAGCTTACTTTAAACCACAGTGCTCAGATCTGAGCCTCTGCCTAGCTCGGATTAGAAGTGTGAGCCATACCCACCCAACTGGAGAGCTGTATTTAAAACAACCACAAAACTGAAGGAAAAAAAAAAATTCATTCCCCAGGTATCTCCTACGAGATAGCTTGCTAGCTATATTTTTCCTGGGTCTTCTATGAAACATATATATTGATACATTTCTTCTTTAAAAAAAAAAATCATCACTTTATCAACTTTCTAAACCCGATTCTAGAAACTTTGAGGCTCTTACGAAAAAGCACGAGTTGTTTTTTTGGGTTTTTGTATTTAAACTGGGAACAATACAACTTCAGAGCTCTCTCTTTGGCAGGCAGCGTTCTCAAAATATGCCCATTGGGCTTCGTAGTAAGAGATTTGGCTTCACCTAGAGGCAAGAAATTGTACCACTAGCAATTGTCCCTGCCAATCCTTCTCCATGACAAAGCACATATGGATGCAAATGAGCTAATCCTTCTCTGGAAGAGTAAACTGCACCTGGAAGTCCGTTTATAGGAGTAGCAAACAGATAGGAAATGATTGGGAGGTACCAGGGGAATTGCCACACAGCACGCTGGGAAAATCCCCACCTGGGATGACTGAAATAACACCTAGCCATCTCCTGAGATAATTGGCCTGCAAAAGGGATGCGTACTAATAATAGAATCAAGTCCTAAGGTTTTCAGCCCGCTGAAAGGTTCAGAGTATTTGCCTCTGGACTAGAGAATTCCTGGGGATGAGGAACCATCAGAGTTCAAACGAATTAATGGCATACACGAGTCATCGACAGGAAGATAGTGTACATCCTGTTAGAGTCCCAGGCCATCCCTTCAAATAATACAACACAGTCTAACAGATTCTGGTCAAAACTAGGAACCAGACCTCCCTCCATCATCGAACCACCACCAAAAAAAAAAAAATGGTGTTACAGAATATAATTAAAAACAAGGAAATCGTCTTAAAAGAGTTTGTTAATACTGGTCTAACTCATTTTCAAAATATACATTCCTTTTTTTTTTTTTTTGGTAAGTCGTGGGGCCTGAACTCTGGGCCTGGGCGCTGTCCCTCAGCTCTTCAACTCAAGGCGAGCTCTCTATCGCTTGAACCATAGCACCATTTCTGGCTTTTTCTGCTTCTGTGGTGCCGAGGAATCGAACCCAGGGCCTCATGCATGCAAGGCAAGCGCTCTACCACTGAGCCACCTTCCCAGCCCCTATACATTCCTTTTCATATGAATTTTCTAATGATAAAAGTTCTCCTTTATGATATATCAAGAGAGCTGGTGGGATGCTCGGGGGTCAGAGTACCTGCATGGCGGATGCAAGGCCTGAGGTCAAACCCCAACTCCAGGAGGAAAAAACCACACATATATAATATATAATATATATTCATGTAATTATATCTAACATATAATTATATATTATAAATATTATATATGTCATATTGAAGACATATATAGAGATATAAATGTCTTCAAGATGACATACTCTTCCTGCTGAGAGTTGGGGGTCTACCCCTGTCTTCCTAGATATTAGTCTTTTGCTTGAAACCAAAGGAAGTGAGGTTTGGTGACCTCCACAGATAGGTAAAGAAGGAGGACATGAACTTCCATCTAGTGCCCTTGACATGCTCGAGAGAAGAAAGGAAATTCAGCCATCATTAAATAAATGTCTACAGAACTAGACATATGACTCAAGTGGTAGCACAACAGCCAGGAGCAAAGCAGCTGAGCGTGGGCTTAAGGCCCTGAGTCCCAAGACCCGTACAGCACTAAAGAATTAAATCGCCTCATTCCACCATTCTGAGGAAGATGAGTGAAGCAGCTCTTTCTACAGCCTTGCATACTGCCTGCTTCTCCTCCTAGCCATGCTATTCAGCCATCCTGGATATTCTTCCCTCCATTCCAAGTCTCTAGATCATCACAGCCCAGCCAACATCTGATCACAACTACCTAAGAGACTCGAAACAAGAGCTGCCAAAATCGCCCGGCTCCAAATTCCTGAACCACAAGAATGTGGACAAGTCAGATGGTGGTTGTTTCCCACCACTGAACTTTGACGTCATTTATTATGCACCAATAAAATCTGGAACATCCTAGGAAATGCAATGTGTATTATTCCTCCAACTTTTGACAGACAGAAGCTAATCTCTTTAATGCTTTTCAACTTCTGATTTATAATTTTCAAAGTGCAATTCTGTAACTTTCCTCCTTTGGTTGTTACAAATATTATCTGAGGAGGTATAATTAACATAAATCCCTGACACTGATGAGACTAATACAGCTCAGACTGGTGGCATTTTACTCCAACACCATGCTGCCTCTCAGATACGAGAAGTATTTTAAGTGGCTGCCCACATGGCAGCCAATTCTTACTTTCCTTTATATGTGTAAATAGTAGGATTCTTTCTCCATAATTTTACCTGCCTTATGAGGAACAGCTCAGATTTCAGGAACCTAAATAAAGTTGAATTTTAACTGACTACAAAAAGATGTACTTGAGGGGGAATCTTAGAGGAAGTGGTGACATTGTCCAAAAAGAAATGTACTCATGGGGGCTGGGAAGGTGGCTCAGCGGTAGAGTGTTTGCCTTGCATGCATGAGGCCCTGGATTCGATTCCTCAGTACCACATAAGCAGAAAAAGCCAGAAGTGGCGCTGTGGCTCAAGTGGTAGAGCTGAAGAGCTGAGAGTCAGCGCCAGGCCCAGAGTTCAGGCCCCACAACTGACCATTAAAAAAAATAATAAAAAAAAAACACCAAAAAAGAAATGTACTCATTATCTGACTGTATGTACTCATTATCTGACTGTATGTACTCATTATCTGACTGTATGTAGTATGTACTCATTATCTGACCGTATGCACTCGTTATCTGACCGTATGTACTCATTATCTGACTGTATGTACTCATTATCTGACCGTATGTACTCATTATCTGACCGTATGTACTCATTATCTGACTGTATGTACTCGTTATCTGACTGTATGTACTCATTATCTGACTGTATGTAGTATGTACTCATTATCTGACTGTATGTACTCGTTATCTGACTGTATGTACTCATTATCTGACTGTATGTACTCGTTATCTGACTGTATGTACTCATTATCTGACTGTATGTACTCATTATCTGACTGTATGTAGTATGCACTCATTATCTGACTGTATGTACTCATTATCTGACTGTATGTAGTATGCACTCATTATCTGACTGTATGTACTCATTATCTGACTGTATGCACTCGTTATCTGACTGTATGTACTCATTATCTGTACAACACCTTAATAATAACAATAAAATTATATTTTTTAAAAGACACATGACAACCCTCTGGTTTCACACCTTTAAATAAACATTAGGAATTGACGATGCCCTTAAATCTGAGAAATTGCTTAGTCCTAAGGGTCTGCTAAATCTGACATGCTACCTAGGGATTTTTAATTCCTCAGTATGAAAACTGAATAATGACTAAATCAACAAAAGCACATTTACTCTGTGTGTGTGTATGAGTTTGCATGTGTGAGTGAGTGTGTGTGTGTGTGTGTGTGTGTTTCTGTACACTAGAACTGGGGTTTGAACTCAGATTCTCACACTCTTGTTTGGCTTTTTCTGCTCAGGGATGGAGCTCCACTACAGGGATGGAGCCACTTGTTGGTTAGTTGGAGAGAAGAGTCTGGACTTTCCTGCCTGGGCTGGCTTCAAACCATGATCCTCAGATCTCCTGAGTAGCTAGGATTACAGGCATAGGCTACTAGTGCTTCCGTGCATTTGCTTTTTTCTACAAAGGGCCTTGATGTGGTATAAATAAGTATAACTTATAAAAGCTTACAGTCTGGTTGAGATAAATTTGCATATGTAGAAGAAAGCACACTGGATTAGGAATACATTTCCCTGTGTATCTGAAAAAGATGTTTAAAAGATTAAGAATGAAATGCTTTCTAAGTCACAAAGCACTAAGTAAATTTAATACACAAACAGATGTATAAATTAAAACAGAAGGATTTTAGCCAAGATAATTATGGAGTCCTGTAACAGTCCTGCTTAGTTTTTAGGAAGTAGTAGATTGAATCTTACTGGCTGGTTCCACAGTGAGATATAAAACTGTACCTTATTGGCTAGTTTAAAAAGAAATGGCTTACCAAATGCTGGTGGCTCATGTCTGTAATCCTACCTACTCAGGAGGCTGAGATCCTTGCATCTTGCCTGGGCAGGCAAGTCCTTGATACTCTTATCTCCAAGTAATCAACCACCAAAAAGCCAGAAATGGAGTTGGACTCAATTGGCAGAGCTCTAGCCTTGAGTGAAAAAGCTCATGGACAGTGTCCGGGCCCTAGGACCAGTTCTAGCTTCAGAACCAGCCCAAAAATAAAATGAAATAAATAGCTTGAGTGGGGCACTAGTGGCTCACACCTGAGATCTAAGGATCATGGTTCAAAACCAACCTGGGCAGAAAAATCCATGAGATTCAAATTAACTAGTAAAATACCCAGGAGTAGAGGTATGGATCAAAAGGCAGTTCACCAGCCTTGAATTTTACCCAAAAAAGCTAAGTAAGAGTGTGAGACCCTGAGTTCAAGCCCTAATAGTGCCACTAAAAAAAAAAAAAAAAAGAGGGCTGGGAAGGTGGCTCAGTGGTAGAGCGCTTGCCTTGCATGCCTGAGGCCCTGGGTTCCATTCCTCAGCACCACATAAGCAAAAAAGAAAAAAATGGAAGTGGCGCTGTGGCTCAAGTGGTAGAGCGCTAGCCTTGAGCTGAAGAGCTGAGGGACAGCGCCCAGGCCCAGAGTTCAGACCCCACAACCGGACCAAAAAAAAAAAAAAAAAGAATGAGAGTAGTGAAGAAATGAAGTTACTGGTCAGGCGCTGGTGGCTCACACCTGTAATCCTAGCTACTCAGGAGGCTGAGATCTGAGGATCAAGGTTCAAAGCCAGCTGGGGCAGGAAAGTCCGTGAGACTCTTATCTCCAATAAACCACCAGAAAACTGGAAGTGGCGCTGTGGCTCAAGTCGTAGAGCGCTAGTCTGGAGCTGAAGAGCTCAGGGACAGCGCCCAGGCCCAGAGTTCAAGCCCCACGACTGACAAAATGGAGTTACTATCAGAGGCAAGGTGGAAACATACCAGACAACTAACTAAACAAGAAAAAATATCAGATACTGAAAAATACTATTAAGAATATAATTTATAATAATGTAATAACATTTAGTATTAAAAGAGTTTATTGGAAAGGTCTCAGTTCTAGCACAATAGTTATACAGGAAAATGTTTGATAGCATACCTGCCCTCATGCCAGCAGTATACCCTTCCAGTTGGGAAAACAAAAATGACTCAAGACTTTTCCAAGTTTCCCTAGAAATGTTTACCATTGCATGGGGAGGAAGAGGAAAGAAATGACTCTCAGTTGAGAACTATTGTGATCACAGTCACTAGATGATAGCTTTTAGCTCCAAACTGTTATCATCATCATACAAGAGCACAATGTATACACTGCCACGTCCACCACCCTTCCTAACTACAGGTACCATCTTTCTCTGGGCCCAACGGTGAAACTTACAGAGCTGCTCACCTCAATAACATTCCAACAGAACCACTCATCTCAATAACATTCCAAATCCATGACATGGGAATTGACAATACCACCAGACACCATAAAGCAGATGACAAGGTGTCCTGAACTATTGACATAGTGAAGAAATTCAAAGAACAGGGCTTCTAAACTGTTACCCAGCAGCCGACAGGAACAGTACACAGTCTGCCCATGTGAAAGCACTTGTCAATGGCTATAAAAGATAACCCATTACCATGGCAGGAAATCAACACTGCAGTAAATTTCAAAAGAAGAAAAAGGAAAAAGAAGGAGTTTAAGGGATGGTAGGAAATCTCCAGGGAGACTGTGTGTTCACCTCATAAATGGGAAGAAAGCTGCAAAGGCCTTGACCGCTCTAGGTAGGCAATGACCTTGACTTAACATGGCTAGTGAACAGGAGACAGAGGAAGCTGGAATGGGTGTTTCAAGAGGTTCTAGGCAATGGTGTGTAGACAGACCTTCTCTCCCTTACCAAAATCACTTCAACAAGTGCCAGTGGTTCACATCTATAATCCTCACTACTCAGGAGGTTGAGAGATGAGGATCATGCTCTAAAGCCAAGATGTGGCTCAAGTAGTAGAGCATTAACCTTGAGCAGAAAAGCTAAGGGATTGCACCTAGGGTCTGAGTTCAAACCCCAGTACAAGCACAAAACAAATTAAAAGCACTTTTGAGCCGGGCACCCAGGCTCATGCCTGTAATCCTAGCTACTCAGGAGGCTGAGATCAAGTTCAAAGGATCAAGTTCAAAGCCAGCCCAGGCAGGAAAGTCCGTGAAACTCTTATCTCCAATAAACCACCAGAAAACCAGAAGTGGAGCTATAGTTCAAGTGGTAGAGCACTAGCCTTGAGCTGAATTGCTGAGGGACAGCACTCAGGCCCAGAGCTCAAGCCCCATAACCAACAGAAAAAAAAGAAAAAAGCACTTTTATCTATAACTCAATCCACAGAAAATTTTTATTTGTAATCTACCAAATGACTCATAAAATTAAAATTCACAGCTGAACTAAATATCACCACCTTCCTATATTTGTGCTAAAGTTTGAAAACATATTTATTAAGAAATTTTTATTATTTTTTGCCACCAGTCCTAGGGCTTGAACTCAGAACCTGAAGGCTGTTCCTGAGCTTTTTTGCTTAAAGCTAGTGCTCTGCCACTGGAGCCACAACTTCTTAAATTGGAAGTAAGAGTATCATAGTCTTTCCTGTCCACCTGACCTTCCTTCCCAACCATAATCCTCAGATCTCAGCCTCCTGAGAAGCTAGGATTGCAGGAGTGAGCTACCAGCATCCAGCTCTCCATAGGAGGCTTTTGAACACAATATTTCATGTGCTAGAGGAAATATTTTTAGTGAGCGTAAGAAGGAATCTTCAAAGTGATGGCTACTTATTACAAATTAATTGGTTATCATGAGTTACCTTTTCTTTTTTCTTTTTTTTATGAGTTACCTTTTCTAAATGATATTCTTACAGATTTGTTTGTAATAGAGAATTGATGTGATCCTCTATTATTATTTTCCAAAGTTATCGGCTTTACTTATCTACCACATTGATAAAAATCTAAAGAAACAAAATACAGGGATCTCAGGGCTCATAACATAATTTGCATAAATGAACCATTCTGGTTTTAAGAATTCCTTTAAAATAAGTACCTCTCTCTGCAGCCATAGGACCTGAATACCATAGGAGCAGATAAGATTCTTGGGTTCAGGTTGAGCTCTCTTGAATAGAGTCATGATAGTCAACATACATATGTGAACATGGAACTAGGTAACTTGAAAGTATAGATGGGGTTGGGAGAAATAAGGGAGAAAGATGGAAGGGATGATATTGGCCAAAATGCATTGTACTCAGCCGGGCACTGGTGGCTCACACCTGTAATCCTAGCTATTCAAAAGGCAAAGATCTGAGGATTAGGATTCAAAGCTAGCCCAGGCAGGAAAGTCTGTGAGACTCTTATCTCCAGTTAACCCATCAGAAAACAGGAAGTGGTGCTGTAGCTCAAGTGGTAGAGCACTTGCCTTGAGCTGAAGAGCTAAGGGACAGTGCCCCAGGCCCTGAATTCAAGCCCTGTGACTGACAAAAAAAAAGCATTGTACTAATAAACTGTTATGTTTAATTGAAACCCCTTTGTAAAACTACTTAAGGATATTTTTTTAATGTGCTTTTGGTGGGAAAGCATGGCAGCAGGTTCTGAAGGCCACAGCGGTTGACCCTCCGAAAAAGAAGTGCATGGTGGAGTCTCCAAATTGGTACAGCCATCCTCATACCGTTAAGTCTTTGATCCTTTACTTACTTAACAGGATTTGTGGCCTATACCTGGCTGTATTGAGAGCTTACTGTCAATCACTTTCTCCTTTTTGAAAAAACATGCAGAGAATCACAAAACTAATAAGTGGGCAGATCTAGTGCTTCAGAATTCCAATTACACATCCAATATTCTTCTTCTCTCTGCTTAATATTTAAAGGAATTTTTGAATACAAATTGTATAAATCACCCAACTGATTCCAGGCCAAGTTTATAAATGGAAAATAATGAATGCTTTGAAATTCTCAGGGAAGTTGTGTTTCTGATGAGGATTTAAAATGGTACAAAAGGAAGGAAAAAAAATAGTATAAAAGGCCTTCATTTCTCAATGTAGCAATAATAAGAGGGGAAAAAAAAAAGAACAGTAGGGTGCAAAGAACCCACTAAAGAACTAAATTCCAGAAAGATGAACAGGAAGACACAGACACTTCCACACGAAGCAGATAGCCAGTGTGCCAAAATGCAAAAACAATTATGCAAGCCAATACACTTTTACTTCTAGGAATTCTTTTGAGAAAAGTAACACACATACTTACCATGTTAGCTATTCTGAAGAAAAAAAAAAAAAAAACATGATGGATTTTATAAGAGATAGGTAAGGTTTAAAAACAATTTAACTATCAAACTGGGGAAAACAGAAACTGAATACTGAAGGAAGCACCATTTCTTTGTGTAGAAGCATGTCCACCGTCCAACCTGGGCTTCCTCACAATATGGCTGCCGAGTTCTAAGAGCAAGTAACCCATGGAACAAGAAATAGAAACCCTCACCTTCTGTTGTTAAGAATCTGACATCTGGGCACAGAGTCCTGTTTGGTGGAGGCTGAAGAGAGAGAGGGAGAAGGGGAGAGAGGGGGAGAGAGGGTCACCAGCTGCTCATACACGGCCAGCGGCACCAGCCGTGATCCGCCCTCGGGTGACTTTGAACGACACGGTCCCCCGGATCCTGTCCTAGGCCTACGGGGACGGTTGGGAAGACCTGACCTCGTTCACCTTTGGGGGGCAGAAGCTCCACCCGATGGATTCCTTCTGGAACGACTCCAATGCCGGCCTCTCCCCGACCTACCAACGGCTCTTCTACTCCAAGGTGGCCTTGATGTCCGCTCTGAGGAATCGCCTCTACCCGGTGTCCTCCCGCCATCTGGATGGGGCTGCTCACCTCCTTCTTCATGGTGCTCACCTTTACCTGCGGCCTACACATGATACTCAGCCTCGACACCATGCAGCGCTTTGATGATCATAAAGGCCTCGCTGTTTCTTTCACCCAAATCGTCCGAGCTGTGGCACTGAGGGTTTGGGGGTATGGGGCATCCAGGCTGTCATTGTCACATCTCCTGGCTTCCTACCCCATACCATGAACCTCCTATGTCCCTCGGCCTGTCTGGACCCGGCCTCCACCTGCTGAGGGTCTTCCCTGGGCTAGTCCACCATTCCTGTCGAGATGTACATATTCTGCATAGCTCTGAGCTCTCTGAGGAGCCATCAGTGTAAGGGGTAGCAGATCTAGGGTCTCCCTTCTTATTTATTCTTGTCTGTCCACCGGTGTTCCCGTATTGGAAGTGCTTATTCCTTGCATTGTAGCGCATGCTCCCCTCGGAAACGTTCTGGGACTTCCTAGCAGCCAGAAGCTTGAGGTCGTGTGAGTTTGGGGAGTGTGTGGAAATATGATTTCACTGTCTGACTAGCTCTGCTAGCATCATGACTTTTATTTCTGTGATGTGATAAGAATAAACAGTATATCCAGATTTCTTTCTGAGGGCTAAAAAAGGGACCTGCACGACAGGCAGGTTGGGAGTGATCACTGGGTCTGTCATGTTGCCACTAGGCATGCCTGGTGGGAGCTTGGGTGCTCTATTATTCCCTTCCTAATAAAATAAAACCAGGTCACATGAAAGAGAGAGGAAGATGGGGAAGAGAGCAATCACAGTATTAATATATATGTCAAAATGGAAAGTTGAGGGGATGGGGGTACAATAAAAGAGATGCTATTGATCAAGACACATCATAATTATACACTGGCATGTTGAATGGTAATTAAAGGCCAGGCATGGGTGGCTCACATCTGTAATCATAGCTACTCAGGAGGCTGAGATCTGAGGATCATGGTTCAAAGCCAGCTTGGGCAGGAAAGTCCATGAGACTCTTATCTCCAATTAATCACAGAAAAATCTGGAAGTGGAGTTGAGGCTCAAGTGGTAGAACACTAGCCTTGAGCTAAAAATGAGCTCCAGGGACAGAGCCAAGGCCTAGAGTTCAAGCCCCAGGTCCAGCAAAAGAATAAATAAAATTATATATAATTTAAGGAGAAAAAAAGCATGTCTAGTGAAAGAAGTCAGACTAATAGGAGTAGATCCTAAATCCCTATGCAGGAAGTTCAAGAACAGTCAAAACTAATTTGCAGTAATAAAAGATGAGTAGTTGCCCCTGGGAGGTTATGGCTGGAAGTGGGGCACCCAGAAACTGTAGACGAGATGAAATGTTCTTTCTCTTCATTTGCATGTTGACATCTTAGGTTTATACACATGTCAAAACTCAATGAACTGCACACTTACAATCTGCATTTTCTGTACCTAAATTAGACAGAAATAGAGCTGATCAAAAGGCAAGCCCAAAACAAAAATTATTAAAGTACAAGCACCTCTGTGATTCTCTACTAGATATTGATTCTGACAAACCAACTATAAAAAAAAACATAATTAGGACATTTGGGAAAATTTCATTGTGTTCAGGTATTGATTTGTAAAGGCAAGATATCTAGCTTCAAAATGTATTATAAAAAGCTGTGCACAGTATGATCTTATATAGTTAAAAATATTACTTATATGTATTCATAGGAAAACATGGAAGGGAATTATGATCTGGTATTCTATGGTAATCTCTGTACTAGGAGAATGTCATTTCTTTTGTAATTTGTCCACATGTCTTCTAACCTTACACACAATGCACAACAGTGCTTCTGTAACAGAAGCATACATGAATACTTTGAATTTTGTTTGTGAAAGCAGTGTTGAACTTCTTTTTCTTTTTCTTTCTTTATTTTTTTGCCAAATATCACCAAGATTTTTTTTTTTTTTTTTTTGGTCAGTCATGGGGCTTGAATTCGGGGCTTAGGTGTTGTGTCTGAATTTTTTTGCTCAAGGCTAGCATTCTGCCACTTTCAGCCACAGCTCCACTTGCAGTTTTCTGGTGGTTAATTGGGGATAAGAGTCTCACAGACTTTCCTGCTTGGGCTGGCTTTGAACCTTGATCCTCAGATCTCAGCCTCCTGAGTAGCTAGGATTAAGGCGTGAGCCACCAGCGTCCAGCTGCCATTTATTTTTTTTTCTGAGTGTGAATTCAATTTAAAAGTCTGATGAGCAGAGCCAGACACCAAAACATACATAGTAAAGTCACCTCCATTAAACCCTTACCACATCAGTGATTGTGTTTTGTGACAATTTTCCTAGAAAGGGGAAAACGTTATACCCAGTTGCGGGTGAGGAGGAGCTGTCTACAGAGTCACCAAACTAGCCAAAGGCTAGTCATGCATGGCTCCAGATTCTCCCATCACTTACCATACTACTGTTACACGCATGTCATTTCTCACATTCTCACAACGCTGTTGTGAGACTGGAATTGCTCTGCTGGAGAACTAAAGCATGGAATTGGAGTCATTTCCTCAGCGTTAGCCACTTGCCTAGCTAGCTAGTGGTGGAACCAGGACATGAAAGCAACTGCATCCACCACAGACCAGCAAACGCTACACTGCATCCCAGGCTTTATCTGCAGGAAGCAGTCCCTTCATATTAAGCTCTAGCCAAGACCATAACTCCAGGCTTCCACGCCGCACAGCCTAGAAAATGTCTCGATAAGAGAACTGATATTTATGAAGGGTTATTTGAAGGAAATGAGCCTATCCATTTCTTTAGAATCTAGTGCTAAAGCCTGGTCATCAGAACCTTGCAAGTTCAGAACATATTATCTTAGCCTGCTACAAAATTGCTTTCCTGGAATTCAGCATTCTGTCCCTGGCACTTATTGAAGGGTAAGTCAAAAAAAAGCAAGCAAAAACACATAAATTCCTTCTATGTGTTTGCAAGTAGGGAAGTCCTCAGAGAATACTGAACCTCATTTACACATGCCCTGTAATTGAGGCACGGCTCCAATGAGGGCCTATTGTTTCAAACTAGGTTCTGAATAAAACTGAGCTCCTTGAGGAATTTCCTCAGCATTTCTTTTAAAATTCTAAAAACACTTTGTTAGGTTTTTAAAAAGAGGTAGCCGAGTAAGAACAGCACCAGCACGCACGTGGTATTCAGGTAAGGGGTAGGTTTATTCAGTAGACCTGCTGGGACCAGGCAAGGTTGGCACTCCACGTGGCTGAGAAAGGCCTGGCAATGAGAGAGAGCTGGGAAAGAGAGGAAAGAGCTAGAAAAGAGCAGAGAGAGGGGTGAGAACAGTAGCACTCACGTGGTATTCAGGTAAGGGGTAGGTTTATCCAGTAGACCTGCTGGGACCAGGCAAGGTTGGCACTCCACGTGGCTGGGAAAGAGAGAGGAAAGAGCTAGAGCAGAGAGAGAGCTAGAAAAGAAGAGCAAGAGCAAGAGAGCTAGAAGAGCAAGAGAGCTAGAAAAGAAGAGCAAGAGCAAGAGAGCTAGAAAACAAGAGCAAGAGAGCTAGAAAAGAAGAGCAAGAGCAAGAGCTAGAAACGAACAGAGAAAGAGAGAGAGTCTGGGCCTGGGCTAGGCCTTATGTAGGGGATGGGTGGAGAAAGGTGTGGCCACATCAAATTCAGATGTGACCTCAGCGGATGCAGATGTGACCTCTTCCAGGTGTCCCAGTTGCCTAGGTAACGCAGGTACTGGGTGGAGACTTTGCTGCGAGGAGGGTGGAGTCTGCTAGCCATCCAGGAGCGGACCTTACACACTTAAATAGTGTTTACTTCACTCTCAGCTTTACCAATTCAAGTAGCTTTGATTTAAGGCTCATGGATCTACAAAGAAATTACTTCTAAGTTCTCACTAAACTTAGAAGAAACTGAGGCATGGAGTAATTACTTAATTTGCCCAAAGTCACATAGATTTTGTTTTGGGTGTTTTTGTTGTTGTTTTTTCCCCCTTTACTTAAACTATTTTCTTTGCATGTTTTCTTTCATACTGTGCTTCACAGGCAGAAATTTCCCCAATGCTAACCGCTCTGTAGGATGCTCTCACCTGTAAACACACATGCTGTTCTCCTTTGTAGGTCTAGTAGTGCATTACATTTTGCATTTTTTGTTGTTTGGGAAGAAAAGGATATAAAAATAAGAATAGAGCCAAAGATGGAGAGCTAGGGGAAAAGAATCACAATTATGTAATTTTTTTGGTACACAGTTTCTATATACTAAGCCAAGTACTTTGTAACATGAAACCAAGAATAAACAACAACTCTGGTGTTGCATTACCAGCTTGATGTGAGTTTGCCAGGAGCTGTGGCTCACGCCTGTAATCCTAACTACTCAGAAAGTTGAGATCTGAGGATTGCAGTTCAAGGTCAGCCCCAGCAGAAAAGTCCATGAGACTCTTATCTAATTATTTGGATTAAAAAAAAAGCAGGTAGTGGCAGTGTAGCTTAAGTGGTAGAGCATCAGCCTTGCCTGAAAAGACCAAGTAAGAGCACAAGGACCTGAGTTCAAGTCCCACTACTGGCATACACACACACACACACACACACACACACACACACACACGTCTTACATAAGTTCAAACTAAATCAAATATTGGCACAAAGGTATGAATGGGATTAATTCAAATAAAGAGATTGTTTAGATAAAAGAGAAGTGGATGGCAATTTTTTTTTAATCTGCTGAACCAATTCGATGAGTTCAAGGGGGAAAAGCAAAAGATATAAAAGTATGTTTGTACGGGAGTTTGTCATTGTACTGCCCAGAGCTTATCTTTTTGAAGTGATTTTTCTCTTATAGAGGCCAGAAAAGCAATAAATTTAACAAGGCACATGAAGGCATTCAGGGACCAAACTACATAAACCACTTGCAAGAACACAATAATAAGAAGAAATACCTGTTCTTGTCTTTTGTTGGAGATAAGCTACTTCAGCCACGACAAACTTTTATTTGTCATCATTCCCAGGCAATTCGTGTTTAGCACTGAGGTGAGAGTTTAGGTCTGCCACCGAACCAAAGCCACTTCACACAGGGAGATGTTTTTCAACTTGGTAACATCGCTTTTGTCGGAAAAGGGACAAGAATCATATCCCTGGACAATTGATGTAAAAATAAATTCCACTTTATCCGGATACATTATTTCCTATCCACAACGCTTATTGCTGATTCTTCCAGGAGTCACGCTGAAGATTTTCCCAACATTATCTCATAGAACACAAATTGAGGAGCCAAGTGACCTTTCTCCAGGAAAACAGATCACATTCACATCGCAAGGCCAAGCTCTTAATTACTGCTGCCAGAGTTGGGGGGGAAGGGGGGAGGGGGTTGATCTTAGCCCAGACAATGTATTTTGTTACAATTCTGGAGGTAGGAAGGCTACCATAAAGATGTCAACACATACTGCAATCTAGCTACTCAGGAGGCTGAGATCTGAGGATACAGGTGGAAAGTCAGCCCAGGCAGGGAAGTCCATGAGACTCTTATCTGCAATTAAGCACTAAAATGCAAGAGGTAAGAGCTATGGCTCAAGTGGTCGAGTGCTAGTCTTGAGGAAGAAAAGCTCAAGGACGATACTCAGAGCCCTGAGTTCCAGCCTTATTACCAACATGAGAGCGAGCAAGCAGGTGGGAGAGAGAGAGAGAGAGAGAGAGAGAGAGAATTGATTTCTCTGTGGTATATGTGTGTGTGGGTGTGGGTGTGGGTGCGCGTGCGCGCGCATGCGCACGCATTAGTACTGGGACTTGAACTCAAGGCCTTGTGCTCTCTTCCTTGGCTTTTTTGCTCAAGGCTAGTGCTCCACCACTTGAGCCACAGCTCCACTGCTGGCTTTTTGGTGTTTCATTGGAGATGTGAATCTCATGGGCTGGTCTGGGAATGTGGCTTAGTGGCAGAGTGTTTGCCTAGCATGCATGAAGCCCTGGGTTCAATTCTTCAGTACCACCTCCACAGAAGTGGCACTGTAGCTCAGGTGATCTAGTGCTAGCCTTAAGCAAAAAGAAGCTCAGGGACAGTGCTCAGGCCCTGAGTTCAAGCCCCAGGACTGGCAAAAAAAAAAAGAATCACAAGAGGTCTTTGTTGTTGTTTTTAATGTACTATGTGACTTTTTTTGTTTCCTTTGTATGTTCTTCCCTCTATGGTATATCCTCTGTTGTCACTGTACTTGATTTTGGTATGCTGCATCTTGTATATATATTTGTCTAACTTGGGGGAGGAGAAGGGGAATAACAAAACGCTGAAACAAGGACACAGGATGACCCATTGCAACAACCATCCACAAGACAGCATATTGGAAATGAACCTTACAACTGCAGGGTGGGAGGGGGGAGTGAGGGAGGTGGGGGAGGGAAGGAAGGGATAATGGGAGAACAACACGGGAAGGAGCAACAATGCTCCACAAGAAATATACTCATGCAACCGTAAGCCCTCTGTACAGCATCTTTACAAGAAAATCAAGTTTTAAAAAAGAATCTCATGGGCTTTCCTTCCCAGGCTGACTTGGAACTGCGCTTCTTACATCTCAGCCTTCTGAGTAGCTAGGATTAGAAATGCGAGCCTGACAATTGGTTTCTTCTTATAGCCCTTCTCATTTCCTCTTCACCAGTCATATTATAATGTAGGGCATACCTTAACAAGGTCATTTTTAACTTATTTAAATACCCTATCTTCACACAGGTACTAGGGGTTAGAATTTCAATGTGAATGGGGGTGGGAGGTGGGAGGTCCCCACCACTGATCCCACAACACTGTAGCTGGGCCATTTCACCAATATCTCTCTCTCTCTCTCTCTCTCTCTCTCTCTCCTCTCTCTCCTCTCTCCTCTCTCCTCTCTCCTCTCTCCTCTCTCCTCTCTCCTCTCTCCTCTCTCCTCTCTCCTCTCTCTCCTCTCTCTCTCTCTCTCTCTCTCTCTCTCTCTCTCTCTCTCTCTCTCTCTCTCTCTCTCTGCTATGTTCTCAATAAATTGGGTTTTGGGGGACCAAGTACTCCAGCTCAGCAACCCTATTTCTCATAGGTCACATGAAGAAATTAAAAAACTGATGGCTTTCTGCCTGAAGCCATTTGAACAGGCTTAAGTAGAGAAGGATTTCAACTACAAAATAAATTAGAATCACAGTTTTTCAAACTCTTGTATGACATAAATGTGAACTGAGAAAAACATCTCAAATTAGGCTTCTACCAATAAGAGTAAAAAGTGACTTTAATTTCTGAGGATTCTGTTAGGCATTAAGAAAGAACTCAGCAGAGAAGAGAACAGAAACTGAGCAGTGGAAAGGGAACCACGGTGCTTACAAAAACTTTAAATTCCTGAGTTGCTTAATTGGCCATAAAAATGTCACCATACATATATTTTTATGCCCCCAAACATGATCCTAATAGAAACATAGTGGAAGTATATGCATTTTTCTCTAATTACTACAGATTCTATTCACAAAGGTTAATATGCAACATATTTCCAACACACAAGACCATAAGTGAAATCGTGTTTCTCAACATCTAAATTACCTTATGATTTTTTTCCCATTTGAATAAAAAAGATGCTTTTTCCAGAAGATTATTCCTTCATTTGCTTGCTAACCTCACCATTTTTCTGTTATAACCAGTAACTACCCAGCACTCTCCAACATAAAATTAATATTTCCTATTTTTTCTGCTCTCAAATATGTTTGAAGAATTCATCTCTTTGATACATATCACTGTAATCATTAATTTTTTTTCTCTTTCTTTTTGCTTGAACTCAGGGCCTGGGCACTGTCCCTGAGCTTCTTTTGCTCAAGATTAGCACTATACCACTTGAGCTGCAGCACCACTTCTGGCTTTTTTCTATTTCTGTGGTACTGAGGAATCAAACCCAGGGCTTCATGCATGCTACGCAAGCACTCTACCACTCGGCCACATTTCTAGCCCTAATAAATTTTTATGTGTGCCAGTACTGAGGCTTGAACTCAGTACTTAGCTAGCTTTCTTCACTCAACACTGGTGCTTTACCATTTGAGCCATACTTCAACTTCTGCTTTCTGGTGGTTCACTGGAGATTTTAGTATCATGGACTTTTCTGCCTTGGCTAGCTTTGAACAAGAATCTTCAGATCTCAGCCTTCTAAGTAGCTAGGATTACAAGTGTGAGTCACTGGCAACCAGTAGTAAATTTTTTTTGGAAGTTTTGTTATGTAGCTCAGGCTGGCCTAGAACACTTTGTCTGTAGCTCAGTCTAGCCTCCAACTCCCAATCCTCCTGCCTCAGCCTCTGAAATGCCAGAATTCGTGTATACCACCATACCCAGCTGTGATAGTTAATTTGATGGTCAACAAATCTGGTTGTAGGATGCACAGGTTTCATTTGACCATTGTGAAAAGCATTGTGTCTACCTCTGCCATCGTCCACATTTCAGCACACCCAGCCTGACGCTCAGCTTTGCTGGTGGCCACACTAAGCTCTGATTGGCTGTACTTTTCATGGTCCTTCATTATTCCTGGACTCACAGAACAGCAATTCCAGGTCTGGTCTTTCCTTTTTGTCAACATTACAGCAGATAGAACTGGAGGTATAGTGGCTCAAGTGGTACAGCACTAGCCTTGAGTGGAAAAAGCCAAGCGAGAATGCAAGGCCTTGAGTTCAAGACCCCATACAGGTACACACACACACACACACACACACACACACACACACACACACACATGACATCCCAGAAGATACCCTCAAAATGGCACTAACATCACAGAAACTGAAAATGATCCAGGCTTTTCCCATTTCTTTCAACCTCAAGGTTTTTTGGGCTTTCTTTTCTTCCTTGTAGTACTGATTTGAACTCAGGTCCTCTGACTAGGCAAGTTATCTACCACACCTCCAATCCTTTCTTGCTTTTATTTATTTCATGTTCAGATAGAGTCATTATTTTGCCCAAGTTGGGCTCAGACTGTGGTCCTACAATGTCTGACTTCCATGTAGTAGGGATAGCAGGCAAAGAGGGGTTTTGCTTCTATGGTATTTGGTGTGTGGGTAACAGCAGGAGGGAGCAGATCTTTTTAAAGTCCTGAGATCAGAACTATATTTCCAAGGGAACCCTAACCATCCCAGTTCTATTATCAGCTAAAAAAAAAACTAAGGGCGTGGTTTCAGGGATAGTGGCTTGAATACAACTGTAAGACCCTGAGTTTAACCCCTTTGGCTGAAAAATAAAAATCCATTAAAATGCAGTCTCTCTCCCTGCTCTAGCTACCTTTCATTTCTTCTGAGCCTATCCTAGAAAGAATGATATAGTGCACCATATGTTCCCATATGAAATATGCATTTAAAACATGTTGGTCAAAGTATTGGGGACCATAATTTCTGAGTGTTTTGATAGATAACCACCATGTTTTCTTTCTTTATCCTTCAGCCCACGATGGATGACTTGCACACCAGGTTTTAATGGTCCTTCTTGCCTGTATTACTTCAGTATAACACCAAAATGTTCAAAGCAAAATATTCTTTATTCTTACCCCCAGAGGAAATACTGAGAATTGAAGAATATATGGCATTATTATAGAGTCTGCATATACTTCATGTTCCTTGATAAAGGTAAAATCTGCCAAATTTGAATATTTAGATCAGTAATGATGTTGATTTTATTAAAATGAAAGGTTATATCAAGAAATATACACGTCCAGACTTTTCATTACCAAAACCTCTGTACTTATTCATGCACATTTGATGTATTTGATATGGTTTGTTTGCTTTGTAGAAATAAAACATACAGAAGTGATAGAATTAGATACAGCCCAGCCTAAGTCAAAGGACATTCAAGTGTAGAAAAAAGACAAGGAAGGCTCCAACCTGCCTGTCTCCGCAGTACAGTGTTTCCCTAGAAAGCACAGGCTGTGAGTTCAAACCTCAGTACTGCCAAAAACAAAGACAAAGATAGCGATAGAAAGCAGGATCAATAGGTAGAGATGATATGATAGAGATGTGAGAGAGGGTGTATCTCCGGAAAGCTTGAGACCCAAGAAAGAGGGAAGAGATGAGATGAAGGGCAGAAAGGGTTGATGTAGCCAGATGTCAGTGGCTCACGCCTGTGATCCAGCTACCTAGGAGGCTGAGATCTAAGGATCCCCGTTGAAACCAGCCCAGGTAGGAGAGTCTGTAAGACTCTCATCTCTAATTAACCACCAAAAAGCCAGAAGTGGAGCTGAGGCTCAAGTGGTAGAGTGCTAGCCTTGCACAAAAAAAAGCTCAGAGACAGAACCTAGGCCCTGAGTTCAAGCCCCAGGACTGGCATGAGAGGGAAGGGGAGGGAGAAAGGGAGAGGAAAACGAAGGAAGGAAGGAAGGAAGGAAGGAAGGAAGGAAGGAAGGAAGAGAGGGAGGAGGGAAGGGACCATTCTGATTCCCATAGAAGCTGCATTAATTTACATTTCCACCAGTGGTAAATAGGGATCTTTTCCCTCACATCCTCACCAGCATTTCTTGCTTTCTGCCTTCTTGACCATGGTCATTCTGACTAAGGTAAGATGGAATCTCAATGCACGTTTTATTTGTTTGGTTTTGTTTTTATGTATGGTGCTGGGAATTAAACCCAGGGCCATACCTATGCTGGGCAAGTACTATACCACTTGAGCCACATCACCAGCCCTTCCTTCCCCCAATTTTTTTGAGCTAAGATCTCTACAACTTTGCCTACGCTGACCTAGAACTTTTCATCCTGCTCCCTCCACGTCCTGAGTAGCTGGGGTTACAGGCATGCACTACCATACCCGGTTTCAATGTAGTTTTGATTTGCATTTCCCTGATGGACATACTATTTTTGTTTTGCATGTACCTATTGGCCATTTTATGAGAACTGTCTATTTATCTAGCTGAGTTCTCAAGGACTGTCATCAATCTTTTCTGGGCTCATCACTGACAGTTTGATTCTTTCTTGAAGCAGAGGCCAAGTCAATATCAGGCATGCAGGATGTGTACTGGGAGAGAGGCCTGTGATCAAGAAAGGTGAAGACCGTCCAGTGTGATGGAACATGACAGCTGGGCCAGAAATGAGGGAAGGAACGGGCTGTCTCACCGCACCGGTATACAAATCCTTCCTCCAGAAGTCACATGTTAGGGGAGAAATCTGGGGAGGGCAGGGGAAATGGTCCCCTCATAGCTGTCACTGCGCATGCTCACTGGCGGGAAGCATGGTGTCAACCGTGGGGAGGGGAGAAGGCCACTTCTGGGATGGGTCCAGCACCTTAGACAGAGGTCAAAGTGTCACAGAGACTCTGGGTCAACTCACAGGGCGCCCCGAGACATTTCAAACAGGGCAAGTTTTGTTCAGCTGTCTTCACTGAGCTTCTGCTATTGGAAAAGATAAATTCACATTTGCTAGATTATTCTGTGTCTTTGCTTGTTGGATTCATTACTAGAAATGTCGTTAGAGACCATGTGTGTGTGTCTGTCCTTCCGTGAACTGCTGTAAGTCTAATAACTCTGCTGGATATATATATATATATATATATATATATATATATATACATATATATATATATTTAAAGCCCTGGAGCTGTCAAACAACCATCTGTCACTGCCCTCTACTGTTAAGAGATCCTGCCTCCAAAAGTCCCATCTGTTTATGGTTATTTTTTTTTCCCCTCATGGAAAGTTCCAATTGAATCTAAAAGCAGAAAGAATAGGATGAATGAATGAATTCCCACACATGAACAAATGAATAACCACATAATAGCTGCCATTTGACATTCCATCTTCATAGCCTTCTTCTAAAAGATTTAGAAGCAAATCCCTAGGCATTATATTAATTGGTTATTTAATATTCCATTATAAAGTTTTTAAATGAAATGAACATCTTTTGTGAATATCGGTGTATGTGTGCGCGTGTCTGTATATAAGTGTGTGTTTTGGTACTAGGGCTTGAACTCCGAATTTCACATCCTTGCTTGGCTTTTTCTACTAAAGGCAAGCACTCTACCTTTGAACCACAGCTCCACTTCTGACTTATGCCAGTAAATTGGAGAAAAGAGCCTCATAGATTTGTTTACCTGGACTAGCTTTGAACCTCGCTCTTCAGAGCTCAGCCTCCTGAGTAGTTAGGATTACAAGCATAAGCCTTTGACACCTAGTGATTTATTTATCAGGAAATTTTCATTACTAATGTTTTTCCAGTAAAATTATTTTTATTATATTTCTGTTATCTTTAAGTAATTGTACCAAGGGGTTAGCAATCAATGTGCCAGTTTATAAGCACAATGCATCATGATTGATTATCACCCCTTTTCCAGTAAAATTATTTTGTTAAATGTTTAGTTAATCTTTTAGAATTAGTGTGTATGGGGGGGGGGGATGGGAAGGGATGGGAAGGGGAAACAAAGGAGGAGGCTACAATGCTTGATAAGAAATGTACTCATTATCTTGCCCATGTAATTGTAACCCTTCTGTACGGTATTTTCACAATTAAAAAAAAAAGAATTAGTGTGTATATATGTGTGCCTCATCACATGATTTAACACTGATCCAGATTCAGCCCAAAGAAATCTCCCCATAGCATCTTTATAGAAGATTCTATCAAAATAAAAATAAGCATTGTAGGGGCTGGGAAGGTGGCTCAGTGGTAGAGTGCTTGCCTTGCATGCATGAGGCCCTGGGTTTGATTCCTCAGCACCACATAAGCAGAAAAAGCAGGAAGTGGCGCTGTGGCTCAATGGTAGAGCGCTAGCCTTGAGCTGAAGAGCTGAGGGACAACGCCCAGGCCCAGAGTTCAGGCCCCCACGACCGACAAAAAAAAAAAAAAAAAAAAATAAGCATTGTATACCAGTGTCTCATCCCTATAATCCCAGCTACTCAGGAAGCTGAGATCTGAAGATCATAGTCTGCAGGCAGCCCTGGCAGCAAAAGTCTGTAAGACTCTTACCTCCAGTTAACCACCAAAAAGCCTGAAGTGGAGTTGTGGCTCAAATGGCATTAGCCTTGGCAAAAAAACACTTCAGGGACAGTGTCAGGTGCTGAGTTCAACACTTACTACCACCACACATACACCCACACACACTAATTAATTAAGGTAATCAAATAAACAATGAACATTCATTATTAGTTAAACCAACAAAGATGTGTTCTTAACTTCTTAACTTTTCCTCAGTTTCCCAAACCACAAATCCCTTGTATGTACCAGAAAGTAGAAAGCTCTCCAAACTAGCATCATCTAAAGCAAATCTTAGCCGATGAGCTGAGGGCAGCGGATGGGTAACGAACCGTGCAGAAGCTGCTCTGAGAGGCTCCCAGTTTGAAAAGAGCATTGTCAAACTGACAGAGCATTTGTCTCAGTAAATATTCTCGTTCATTCCTAAACCATTCAAGCGAGAGAAGGTGAAGTCTCTAATGAATACTTTGTAATGCCCAAGCTGAAAAATTCTTGCTCTAACTTGCTCTTTGGGAGAAATACAAGGTGAAGAGATGGGGGTCCTAAATGAAGGAGAGACATCCACTGCTAACGATAGCAGGCCAGTCTGCAGCAAAATAGGCCTCTCCACAAGACGATGTATGAAGAACTTCAGAAAGCTTCCCAGACAGCCAGAACCCAATGAACCGCATTGCTGGAGACACATGAAATCCAGAAAAGTGAGACCAACACTCTGGCCCACTTCCTCTCAAACATTTGGTGGTTCACAAGTGACACAAGACAAGTGGGTTTCTTAAATATCCAAAATCCAGACAGAACATGCCGTGTATTTCTTCATGGAAAACACAGGTCCGCTGAGACGCTCTCCATTACACCCCGCAGCATCCCACAGTCCTGCCGGCCACTGAAGTAAGAGCACTCTCGGCCTTCCCCACGCAGCTCTGTGACGAAGATGGCAGTAGGGGTGATGTCATGGCTGCAGGAAACTCTGCCCCTGTGTCCACTGGGTCCTGGTTTAGTTCTGGATATTGTAGCTAGTGGGGGTGCCTCATGTCTATAATCCTAGCTATTCAGGAAGCTGAGAGCTGAAGATCAAAGTTCAAAGCCAGGCTAGGCAACAAGTCCATGAGACCCCATCTCAGAGAGAGAGAAAGAGGGAGGGAGGGAGAGAGAGGACATAGGGAGAGAAAGAGAGAGGGAGGAAGGAAGCAAGCAAGTAAGCTAGCTAGCCATCTTGGAATGGGACTGGGTCCATTGGATATTGGACCAAGATCCAAAACTAAGGAGTCCCACTAAATAAATAACAACAGTGATCAATGTTGGCTCACTAATTATAACAAATATATCATAGTAATGTAATAGAAGAAAGCAGATGTAGAGTATATACTGACTTCTCCATTTTTCTAAAACTGCTCTGTAATAGAGTATATTACAAAAATGTAATTACAGACTATATCTGTAATTCTAGCTACTCAGGAGGCTGAGACCTGAAGATCACCATTCGAAGCCAGCCCAGGTAGGCAAGTTCATGACACTTTTACATAAACTGACCAGCAAAAAGACAAAAGTAGAGGTATGGTTCAAGTAGTAGAGTGCCAGCTTTGAGCAAAATGGCTAAGGGCTAGCTCCCAGGCCCTGAGCTCAAGCCCTAGGACACAGAGAGAGGGGGGGAGAGGGGAGGGAGGGAGAGAAGGAGGGAAGGAGGGAGGGAGAGAGGGAGGGAGGGAGGGAGGTGACTTTGATAATTATCTAAATTGTCATTTAAACAAACACATATTTATGTCTAACTAGCAAGCAGTAAAGCACCTTTCTTGTACTCTTTATGGCTACTTGTTGGTTTATTCATTTGTGTATTTTGTTCTTTCTATAATAGAAAACAGGAAAAAAGCAGAACAGAGCAAATACAGCTGTTCTCCAGGCCACTAAAGGTTTGCCTTCTCCTAACCACAGGCCTGCCATCCTTTGCTTGTTGTGTTCATCCTCCTGGTGCTAATACAGCTATTGCTGCTCCAGGCATCATACCTGTGCTCCACTGAAAGAACTAGAAGAAGGGAAGATAGAGAAGAACAAACAAAGCCTATTCCTTTCTTTGACAATTAGTCTTTGCTCTTAAATATGTGACATATGGTTTGGAATGATTGGAAAGTATTTAAGAGAATGGGTTGTGCACAGGAGTGAGGCCAGCCAATCTAAGAGCTACTTTCACAGCACACCTGTTAAAGAGGAGACTGAAGTCTGACACAAGGTCAAGGTAGCAAGAAAAAGTGGGAACCAGTCTTCCTAACCAAAAGCCTTTGCAAAGAGCACTAAAATGAAATTATCAGAAAAACAGATAGCGAAGATTTACAAAACACGTATCTAACAAAGAACTTAGAACTAGAAGATACAACACACTATTATATGTCAATAACAAAGACAATCAAGTCTTTGGCAAAATTAAAAACACATTTTCTCTGTGAAAGGACTCTGTTGAGAAAATGAAAAGGACAAACTTCTGTCTGAAAAAATATTTGCACATCTCACATCCAGATTATATAAACAACTCTTAAAACTCAACAATAAGAAAACAAGCAGCGTGATTTTTTTTTAATGGGCAGAATGCTTGAACAAACACTTCACTAAAGAGGATATGCAGATGGAAAATTAGCTCACTGACATATTCTCAGCATTACTATTCACTGGGAAAATGCAAATACATACAACAATGAAATACCCCCATAGACTCAGTAAAGGAACTAAAATTATTTTTTAATCTTTATTCTAGCCAGGTACCAGTAGCTCACGCCTGTAATCGTAGCTACTCAGGAGGCTGAGATCTGAGGATCACAGTTTGAAGCCAGCCCAGCACAGGCTGCAAAGTCTCCGTGAGGCTCTTATCTCCAATTAACCACTCAAAAACTGGAAGTGGCACTGTGGCTCAAGTGGTAGAGCACTAACTTTAAGCACGAAGAGGCTCAGGGACAGCGCCCAAGCCCTGAGTTCAGGCCCCACAACCAAAGGGAAAAAAAATCTTTATTCTAATATGATTTGCCAAGAGAAAGTAAATGACACAATGACTTTGAAAAATATTTGCCAAGTGCCAGTGGCTCATGCCTGTAATCCTAGCTACTCAGGAGGTGGCTTGGGATCTAAGGACCAAAGTTCAAAGCCATCCTGAGTAGGAAAGTCCATGAGACTTTTATCTCCAATTAGCTAGCAAAAAGCCAGAAGTGAAGCTGTGACTCAAGTGGTACAGTGCCAGCCCTGAGTGAAAAAGCAAGACCTGGTCCTTTACAGATAAAGAAAACTCATTTATAGATAAGGAAAGGTGCTGAAAGCTGCAAAGAAGGTCTGCTGCACTTCATGACATGGAAGTCACTGCTAAGCTCACCCACCAGGGAAAAACCAGACATCAAAGCACCTACCAAAGGCAGGATCTCAGGAAAGCAAGCAGAGCATATGTGGGAAATCAATACTGTGGATAGCTTAGCTTAGAGAAGAGATAGTCCTGGGTTTAAAATCGCAGGTGTATTGATCTCACAGTGAAGTTGGAGAAAACGGCTGGCATACCAAACTGTTCCCTCCTTCACGCGTTGTCTTGTAAACAACCCTGGGAACAAGTCTACTCTTATTCTAGGCAAAAATGCCCTTGAGAAGGAGGAAGTAAGTTAACCTTCCCTAAGTAACTCATTCTATTGTTTAACCCTAGCTTTCCAAACTAATGCCCTTAAATCCTAGGTAAATCCGCCATACTTCAGGCTATTTTAGGGCCATAATCTTCTCTCTCACTGCTGGATCAAACCAACTATTACTTCAGAGAAAGTCAAGTTCTGTTTTGCCTTTTTCATACACTGAATATAAAAGTCAAAATAACAGCCTGAAAGGGTAATTGCATGTGATATATTTCTTCATCAGTGATTTTAAAACCCTATATGAACCACAATTTTACCACAGCTTGGCAAATGTTCCCTTCTATTGCTTATAATTCCTTAATTGCTGTTTCTCAAATATTTTTTGTAAGTTTTTTTTTAGGATCTGCCTACTTATTTCTTGTGAAGGTTACACTCAGATATCCACTGTCTTAAATAACCCTCCAACGTCAACTCTGAGTTTTGATGATACCAAATTACAGTATTCTAGAAAACGAAAGAAGCCAAGCCAAAATAAGCAATGAAAGTGACCCGAAATCCCAGGCTACCATCGTGTCACTCAGACACAGATCATATTCGTTATTTCCAGTTTTTACTGTGTCAGAAAGCTCAGCAAATTCATTTACCTCCCACTTAGAAGGTTCACAGGGAGATATTTCCACTACCTACAATATTTAAATTATTTGAATCAAAATAGGATGGTCTACATGTTCTTTTTCCATTTTCTTCATTCCTCCATAACAAGAAATTGACTAGGATGTGTTGAAGGAAGCCAGGCCACCAGCCTATGAACCCAGCTACTCGGGAGGCTAAGACCTGAGGATCAAAGTTCGAAGCCAGCCTGGGCAGACAAATCCAAAAGACTCTTACTTCCAATTAACCAACAAAAAGTCAGAAATGGAGGTGTGGCTCAAGTAGTTGAGTACCAGCCTTGAGCTAAAAAGACCAAGATAGTGCACAAGACCCTGAGTTCAAGGCCCCAGGAGAGGCGCAATAAATTAATAAATCTGAATTTGGCAATCATACCATAGACATTTCTAGGCTGTATTTCTAGAAATTTCTAGAAATCCACTAGCTCTGTGGAGCCATTAAAAACGTCGACTGAAGCTCCTGTGCCTGAGGAACTGATTTTAACTCATCGAAGGCTGAACGGACAGAGGGGGCATCCTGGGCGGACGATGCAGGTTAAATGAACCACAGCAAGAGGAGGCCAGACCGGGGGAGGTGGTGCTCATCAGAGCTCTCCGTCCTCAGCGGCCTTCCTGTCTTCACGGTCTAACAGTGGTCCCTCCCCACTGCTTTCCCCTGACCCTCCGCGGCGCCTTATTCCCTCTCCATCTCTAGACAAGAGCAGCAGCGGGCCCTCCGCGCACGCGCACACAGAAGCGCCTGAGACGGGCGCATGCGTACGTGACTCTAGGTTACACGCATGCGTACGTGTCTCAAGCTGGCCTACCCTGAGCCCGCTGCGTCCCAGTCCTTGGGACCTCCGAGGTTATAATGCAAGAAGTTCGACCTACCCCGTGCACCCGACAGCTTCCCGCGTGCTGAAAGAAACACGTAGACCAATTCACACAGTAGTCTGGGGTGAGGGTCCCAGTTTCCAAGATCAGAGTGAGAGACTGCGACAAGAAGCAGGGCCAGGCCTGGAGAAACAGGAAGGGACACGCTCTGCTCCTCTGGGGTTCGCGTGATCCCGTCTCTGCAAGCTCTGGGGTGTCATGCGAATCTCGGGGTCCCCACCATCTTCTTCCAGGCCTGGCAGAGGGGCCCTTGAGTAGCAGTCAGCACCCACAGCGATGCCGACGTGTGGAGGCCACACGCAATAGTCTGGTGTCACACTCCTCGGATCCGTGAGGCGAAACACACCCCTCACCTAGTTTGTGTTCTAGTTCATTCTCAAAAAGATCACAGACTTAGCCAGGCACGGATGGGGGACTCAAGCCTGTAATCCTAGCTACTTAGGAAGCCGAGATCTAAGAATCAGAGTTCAAAGCCAGCCTGGATCGGAAAGGCCATAAGACTCATCTCTAATTCACCAGCCAAAAAAAAAAAAAAAAAGCCAGAAGTGGAAGGATGGCTCCAGGGTAGAGCAGCAGCCTTGAGTAAACAACACTATTCAATCTTACTAGGAAATATTGAAATATAAAATTACTATACCAAATTATACAAAATCCTATTAACTTACCTGTAATCAAATAGTGGTAAACTATAAAAGCTATCTAATTTCAGCAAAAATGGGAGATGGAATGATAATTAGATCAAGTAACAATTTAAAACACGTTATGTACAATGTTTAAGATTGCCCGGTGAAATCTAGCTGTCTCCGACATCCGAATATTGCAAAAACCACTAATGCAATGAACAAAACAAGTCACCCAGTATCACAGAGTTCACACCCAACATGCCCCTCACCTTGCCCTCACTCAAGTGACCTGGGAATGGGACCAAAATTAGAAGCCCTGCGTTAAACATCGCTCAAACTAATTTGAAACATAATTGCACAGTCACATCAATATAATCAAAGAAATGTGTTTTTACAAGGTATAATCATTTTCTAATTGCTAATTAAGAACTCTCCACAGTTTATTAGAAAATTCCACCTTAGAATTGCTTGGTGAATTATGGCGTATAAATTAGCCCAGTGCCTTCTGGGAGTCCTCAGAAATCTAAAGAATTCACTGTGAAGCTCAAGAGTTTTGACCTATCCTGGGGTTCTAGGACCAGAGCAACTTAGAGCCATGCCCTAGGCAGAAATCAGAAATCAAGGGACATGGCCAGGATACTGGTGACTCTCACCTCTAACCCTGGCTACTCAGGAGGCTGAGATCTGGGGATCATGGTTCAAAGCCAAGGGAGGCAGGAAAGTCTGCAAGCCTATCTCTAATTAATCACCAAAAAGCTAGGTGTAATGCTGTGGCTCACATGGTAGAGCGCTGTTCATCACATCAGATGCCTTTTGACAGTTAGCTGAGCCATGTCCAGTTCACATGGCCTGACCACCACTCTGGCACTGGGGGGCTGACCACAGGCTCCCACCAGTATCTCCACACAAATCCGCCTAGAACAGCTCCAGGTTCATCATATAGAAGGTGCAAATTGAAACACCTCCATCTGAGGAGCCAAGTTCAAGGACTTTTACTTGCACATCCTGGGCAAGAAAGGCACAGTGAACTGGGCAGGCGCTCCTCTGTCACTGGGTCAAGGGCAACAGGAATGAAGAATCGGGCATGTGGGGGAGCAGGTGGCCACTGAGCAGTGCTGAGAAAGAGAGCAAGGTGGTGTCACTCCATTTAGGAGAAAACTCTAGAATGGGCCATTCAAAGAAGACTGGGGAAAGTGAGAAACCAGTCTACTAGGGAGAAGGGGCTTCTAAGTATTTGTAAGTAAAGGTCTTGGGCCATTTGAGTGAGGAGATAGAGAACAGGAAATTAGGTCAAGGTGACCAACCCCCACTTTGGATAGTAGAGAGTGTCTTCATAATTGATGCTAAGATGATCTAAAACCACATCCTGGCTCTCACCATGTGCCTGTGCTTCCTGCTTCTTGTCTTCACTACTGTTTTTTTTTTTTTTTTTTTGCGGGGGGGGGTCCAGTCGTGGGGCCTGAACTCTGGGCCTGGCGCTGTCCCTCAGCTCTTCAGCTCAAGGCTAGCGCTCTAGCACTTGAGCCACAGCGCCACTTCCGGCTTTTTTCTTTTTGCTTATGTGGTGCTGAGGAATCCAACCCAGGGCCTCAGGCATGCAAGGCAAGCACTCTACCACTGAGCCACCTTCCCAGCCCCACTACTGGTTTATTTAATCCAAGTTCTAGCGGAAAACAGGAGTCCAGAAATCTGAGCAGTAAGCTTTGTGAGTTTCACTTCTTCCAGGATGTTGTATATGTGCAATGAAATTTAAAATCCCACTGGTGACTTCCTGAGTAGCCAGCTAACTTTGTTGCCTGCCTTTGGGTAACACATGGACATTGCACAGCACTAAGAAAAGCTGAGTTCTAGTTTGGTGCTGATGACTCAGGCCTGTAATCCTAGCTACTCAGGAGGCTGAGATCTGAGGATCACAGTTCAAAGCCAGTTCAAAGTCTTATCTCCAATTAACTACCAGAAAACCAGAAGTGGTATTGTGCCTTAAATTGGTAGCCTTGAGCCAAAGAACTCAGGAACAATGCCCAGGCCCTGAGTTCAAGTCCCATGACTAACCAAAAAGAAAGAGGAGGAGGAGAAGGAAGAGGGGAAAGAAAGAAAGAAAGAAAGAAGAAAGAAAGAAAGAGAGAGAAAAGAAAAACTGATTTCTACCATTCTTATCACTGTTTCTCTTAAACTATCTGGGATTTTGGTTTTGTTGCGTGTGATTTTCTTTTTGAGTACTTGGGGATAGAACTCAGGCCCTAACACATAATAGGCAAGTATTCTCCCACAGGCTACATCCCCAGCCCCTCATAAACTATTGGAAACCCAGTCTTCAACCATACAAAATTGGAGTCATTGTGCCAGAACGTTATGCAAAGTCAGAAGACCAAACAAATAAAATAACATAATAAGGTAATATATGCACAAGTGCTCTCTATAAAGTGAGCCTCACTCTGTACATGTAATTAAATATTCTAAGGGATTTGTTGGCATAATTATCTTATCATAGTCTACGTCCTTTCTTCAGGAATCAGAATGTTCAGTAGAAGCTGGACCTGGTGGTACACACCTGTAATCTCAGCACTCTCGAAGTCAAGGCAGAAAAACTGTGAGTTTGAGGCCAGTTTGGACTGTATCTCAGAAAAACAAAGAGGAAAAGAGTTGAATTCTTGGTAAAACTTTGAAATATCCATTTCCTTCTCCCTATAGTGCTCCAGATGCAGAAGATAACACAAACATGATCATATTTGTCACCACAGCCTCTAAAAGTCTTATAGTTGACAAAAAACAAAGTTCAAACTTAACAAGAAGCTTCCTTGCCAACATCTGTTATGACATAAATCTCATCTCTACCCCGTTGAAAGGAATTCTCTATCATCTGTGTATGCCCTGTGAAAAGAAATTTTGGCTCCAAAAAAGAATTATTGTAAAGCACGTTTTCACATATGCAACTCAATAAAAAGTATCTGCATCATCACATATTAAAACACATTTTATGCTGAGATACTCTGAAACTGATGTGTGCTAGTATCCATTAGTCCATGAACATTTAATGCAATACTTATTAAACTCTCTCATTGCTTTATCTTTTTATTTCTAGTCACTTGTCAGAAAATATTCTGTGATGATTTTAAGCAGTTATACCGGAGACTTCAATGTTCATACTTTTCTATTACTATCTAGTACAAATCACTACTTATTGCTAGTATATTAAAATAGTTGAACTTTGGTAGGCACTAGTAGCTCATGCCTATAATCCTAACTACTCAGGAGGCTGAGATCTGAAGATGGAGGCTCAAAGCCAACCCAGGAAGTGCAAGAGGCTCTTATCTCCAATTAATAACCAACCAAGAAGGCAGAAGTAGAGGGGTGGCTCAAGTGATGGAGTGCTAGCCTTGTGCAAAAGAACCAAGTGAGGGGGGCTGGGAAGGTGGCTCAGTGGTAGAGCACATGCCTTGCATGCCTGAGGCCCTGGGTTCGATTCCTCAGCACCAAATAAGCAAAAAGAAAAAAGCCGGAAGTGGCGCTGTGGCTCAAGTGGTAGAGCGCTAGCCTTGAGCTGAAGAGCTGAGGGACAGCGCCCAGGCCCAGAGTTCAGGCCCCACGACCAGATCCAAAAAAAAAAACAAACCAAGTGAGAGTGTAAGGCCCTGAATTCAAGCCCCAGTACCCGCACACACATACACACATACACACACACACACACATACTCAAATATTTGTGCATGTATATGTATTTATAGGTATGTGTATGCATGTATATACATGTGTATGCATGACAGATGTTGTAACACATGAATACAACCTAATCATTCAGGAGACACGGGAGGACCAAGAGTAGCACAGCCCTGAAGAATGAGTAGTAAGGAAATTTCTATTACAGGCTGGAATGGTAACAAACCACAACACAGCATGGCAAAGTATTTGGTAAAGAATCGCATCTGACAGTTCATACCTCTAATCATAGTGTAGCTCTATTGAAAATAATGGGAAAACAGAATGCTAATAACACAAGTTTCCTATTAGGTAGAGTTGATAACATACTTCAAGAGCAATCATATCTGAGACCATTTGCATTTGCAGGCAGAATGTAAGAAAGCAGAAGCCAGGTCCCAATGGATCACATCTGTAATCCCTAAATAGTCAGGAGGCTGAGATCTGAGGCTTACAGTTCAAAGCCAGCCAGGGCAGAAAATTATGAGACTCTTACCTCCAATTAACAACCTAAAAGCTAGATATGGAGCTGTGGCTCAAGTGATAGAGCACTTGAACAAAAAAGCTCAGAGAACATAGGTCAAGCCCTATGTTCAAGCAAGCCCTAGGGTAAGCACCAAAAAATAGGGAGGGTGGGAAGGAGGGAAGGAGGGAGGGAAGGAAGGAAGGGAGGAAGGGAGGAAGGAAGGAAGGAAGGAAAGAAGGAAGGAAGGAAGGAATGCAAGGAGGGAGGGAGGGAGGGAGGGAGGGAGGGAGGGAGGGAGGGAGGGAGGTGTTTCATTTAAAACAAGGTCAGGCACATCACCTCCTCAGGCTTAAGTCCCTCCCATGATTCTCAGTTGACAGAAAGAAAAATCCCACATCCTCTCTCTCTCTTTACTCTTTGTTTCTTTAAAACAAGATCTGGCTATACAGCCAAAGATGGCCTCAAACTCAAGACCATGCTGCTTCATCTGTCCAAGATAGAATGACAGGTGTATGCCACTACACTTGGCTCTTTTATATTTTTTTAAATTTTCCCTTTCTCTTTTCAAAGTCTAACTCCACCATTTATTATCTAGCCCTTTCTTTATTCCAGCCAGCAAACTTCTTGTATTTTCCTCAGACATACTGTTTGTTTCTACCTCAAAACCTGTGCCATTGATTTTTTTTCTCTCTATACCTGGAAAATGCTCTCTTTTTTACTTCTCCTTCTGAAAATTTGTGTTCAAAATCCACCTTCTTTTGTCTCTTTTTCCTGGAAAGTTTTCTAGCAGATAAACTACCATTATAGGTGCCAGCCTACTTACAATGAGGGAAAATGACTGCTCGGTGGCAGAGTCTTTGCCTGCCAAGTGCAACATCCTAGTACCAAAAAAAGAAAAGACAAAAAAAAAAAAAATTCAGTTCAAAAGGCAGCCATCATTCTTAATGAATACAAAAGATATCCCAAAGAGCTAGGCACTAGTGGTTCACACCTATAATCCTACTCAGGAGGCTGAGATCTGAGGATTGCAGTTCAAAGCCAGCCTAGGAAGGAAAGTCCATGAGACTCTTGTCTCCAATTAACCATCAGAATATGACAAATGGAGCTGTGGCACAAAGTGGTAGAGTGCTAGCCTTGAGCAAAAGAGCCCAGGAACAGTGCCCAGGCCCTGAGTTCAAGCCCCATGATGAAAAAAAAAAAAAAACACCCGAAGACTATACACAGGTTCCTCCTGATTAGATAAATATCCTAAAGCAAGATGGCTTGTCCAAGATTGCACAGTGTGAGCAATGAATCTTTCCTCTTCTAATCAAAACATTTTACCTTCACACATTCACATAAAGAGATAGTCTCCACCATGTCATGTCATGTATTTGTATATAGATATACTCTATGTATACACATGTCCATAAACAGACAGATACATTCACATGTCTATATGCACATAATGAGTTTTTAAATGTATTAAGAACCAGTCTGCCCTGGGCAACTTTAGGAAAACTAATAGGGACCCCTTGGATCTTTGATTTTCTTGATAAACTCAATACATAGGCTACAGTCAATACCACCTAAAAATATCTAATTTCTCTTCCAAGACTAAAGCATAAATTTGTCTATTTTACATTCCAGTGATACTTTCAGAGCTCAATACTGAGATACCCTTAGCCATTTACACCCTTAAGGAAATATCATGCTTGTGATCAGCTTAAACTTGCTGTAGGGCCTTTTGCAGTTGACTCTGAAAATCAGCCACTAATGACGCCTGCTTTTCTTCCTCTCCTGTTTTCTCTTGAAATGAGGAAAATTTTTCTCCCCAGTATGCCGAGACTTCCTGCACTTGTCTTTTAAGATACTTTATTTTCATTTTTGCAAATTGGCCTATGCTAGTTTCAAGATTAGATTTTCACTTTCAAAATTCATATTGCAGTTTAAGGAAATATAAATCCTCTTCCAAACCATGCATCAACAACCTGAATACCATCCTGGCTGAACGTAACTAATGTAGAGAGATAACGAGGATGCGCTCCTGGGGCGCTGCGACAGCATCACCTAGATGGTACGCTCTGATAGACAGGTACTTAACAGTACTGGAAAGATCTCAATCTTAAGTCTTATCTTGGCTAACAAATTCTCTCCAGAGAAAGCGGGAGAGAGAACCCAGGAGTAGAGGAGACATTCGAGTTGCTCCTCTAGCTGTGTATCACACTACATTTTTTTTTTCCTTCTGCATTCACGGCTTAATGTATGCTTTTGTTGGATGTATTTTGAATATCAACAAGCCCAAACTCAAGTGCATTTCTCACCAGGCAGGACTCTTACCTGGAGACGCTCCCTCTCCCCTGGATAGCCTTAAGAGTTAGCCACCACGCCTTGGCTCAAGTGATAGAGTCCTAGCTTTGAGCTAAAGAAGCCCAGGCTTCTTTAGCCCCAGGACAGACTCCCCCCCCCCCAAAAAAAAAGTTAGCCACACAAACAGATCAGCCAGTTTCCCCCACTCCCTGCCCTCCCCCCCACCAACCCCTGTTAATCAGCCCTTACTGCATAGAAATGTCCTCTAAATGCTGACTGGATATACTGTAGCTGAAAACCATGACCTAGAAAGTCACTTTCATGGCAAATAGGCTGGGACAGGCAGTCCTTCCTTACACCCTATAGTTGTTATGGTACTATGCACCCAACAAACCCAGAGCCCGTGAGGAAAATGGGATGTGGATACCCATTTATGCCAGTTTCAGGCTCAATTAGAGTAATTATAAATCAGTACCCCTGGTGTGAGCAGAATGCCTGCTGCTGAAAATACTGCTCATTTGGGGGAGCAGTTATATTCCTTTTATGCCCTCTCGAGCCCCCATAGGAAGGAAACATCGTTCTTTCCCTTAGCATAACAACCCATCCAGCTTCTAGCTCTGTTGAAATAGTAGCTGTGTCTGGCCCTAATTCTCGGTCTTGGTGTTACTAGTGTTAAAAGCTCAAACTTTTTTTTTCACATGTGCACTCATCCACTGCTGACATTTCACCTCCTTTCTTCCTGGGGGTGGGGCGGTTGTGGCAAGCCAACAAACAAACAAGCTCGATAGAGAGGCTGCCAGCTTGGGGAGGAATTGACCTGACGTGCACAGGAGACAGTTTCTGAGATCAAGAGGAATCCACAGCCTGCTGTCTTTCCTTTGATGGTGGTGGTGGAATATTTTTAAGTAGTTGTACAAAGGAGTTGCCCATTCCACAGAGCAGTTTAAGAAATACAGTGCCCAATGTCACCCCTTTCAACATTCTCACCCACTCTCCCACCCCACCCCTACCTTCACTTTTCTTAATTTTTAGGCTATGTATTGAATCTTTTTTGCCACCTAACAAAGCAGTGTATGCATCGTGATCTGTGTCATTCCTTCGACATTTTCACCCTCCTAAGACCCACCCCTTCCCTTATATTTCTCATTTCTGTGGTATAGACAATGCATTGTTGCCTGCATTCTCTCCCCCTATTTTTTCTTCTTCCCCTATTCTCTTTCCCTATTCATTCTTCTCGCCCTTCCCCCTTGTCCCCTTTCTTGCAAGTACCCATTTCCTGGTACTTTTGTTCGGCTTTCCTCATACTTATTTTGTTCGGCTTTGACAGTCTTTCTAAAGAATTATACTATTTTGCTCTCCCTAGAATCTTTTATACTTCAGTAATTCATCTATAACTGCTTGCAAACCACCCAGTGTGTTTACTTGTACATTTAAAGACACATTCTAGCTCCCACAAATGAGAGAAACAATGCAACCTGTGTTTCTCTGGATCTGGCTTACTTCACTTATAATTTCTTCCAAGTCTTTTCCTTATGAATGGTACAATACCATTTGTTCTGATGGATGAATTCTGTTGTGCATTATACCACGTTTTCTTGATCCATTCATCCATTGAGGGGCATCTGGGCTGATTCCACATGTTGGCTATGGTAAATAATATTACAATTAGCATGGTTGTGCTGGTGGCTTTAGTGTATTCTTGTTCCTTGTCTGTGCTCTATTAGAGGAATACCCAGGAGTAGAATTGCTGGGTCACAGGGTAGTATTTTTATTGCTCTCAATCATTTATTTTCCAAATCAAATCTTAACTGGCCAGTGCCCATGGCTCATGCCTAAGAAGGATCAAGGTTTGAAGCCATCCTGGGCAGAAAAGTCCTTGAGATTCTTATCTCCAATTAGCCAGCTAGAAGTAGAGGTACAGCTCAAGTGGTAGAGCACCATCCTTGAATGAAAAGCTAAAGGACAATGCTCTTAGCTGTCCCTTGGGAAGAAAGAGAGAGAGAGAGAGAGAGAAAGGAAGAAGGAATGAAAACAAGGAGGAGGAAAGGAAGGAAGGAAGGAAGGAAGAAAAAGAGGGAGAGAGAGAGGAAGGGAGGGAGGAAAGAAGGAAGAGAAGAAGGGAAGAAGGAATGAGGGAAGGAAGAAAGGAAGGAAGGAAGGAAAGAAAGGACAGAATGTTCTGTCAAGCAGGTAGGAAAACTTAAAGACACTTTTATGATCAAGCAAATCTGGAAGGTGGTATAAAGAAAGGGATATAAACTAAATTGTCGATTTTATGGCACAGATTAACTACTCCATAAGAACAATTATACACAAACTTCCAAATGCCTTGTCTCCCCTACCAAGCGATAACCCCATTTAAAGTTGCTGTCTTTGATTTTTAAATTTCTTTCTTAGAAATAGAAACATGAACTCAACAAATAAATAGCCAAATGAGGACGAACTGGATGTGTTTGGAATGTTGAGAATCTATTTACATTTTAATAAGATATTTCCTCAGTGCAGGTCTCTGATAAATCTCCCTAGAGAAGAGACTGGGACAGAGAATTAAGAAGAAAGAGGCGCCCTTGACAATTTGGAAAAAGGGGAAGATAAGCAGAGGGGTGTTTAATCGAAACAGATGTGGATGTAATCCCTTTTGGAAGAAAAAAGCTGTACAAATACAACATAACACAAGCAGGAATGGCTTTAGACAAGAATAATGGGAAAACCAGGGGCACTTTGAGAACTCAAGATAGGAATGAGTTCACGTCTCAAACTCTCTTCAAATTCTAAGCCCAACAACTGGTGTGTTACATGGCTAATTTGAACAAAAGCATGATGTTACACACAATTAAAGTATTTGAGAGGAAGATCAACAGGAGTTTCTCTCTCTTTCCTTCTTTTTTTTTTTTGTGGCAGCACTAGAGTTTGAATTCAAGGCCTCTCACTTGCTAGGCAGATACTTAACCACTGGGTCTGCCGACCTTTTTTGCACTAATTATGTCTGAGATCCGGTCTCATTTCCTGTCCAGGCACATACCAGGACCACGATCCTCCCTTTTCTTTTTTCACTTCCTGCAGTGGCTGGGATGACAGATTGGCACTACCACAACCAGCTTCTTGCCACGAGATGGACTTTTATATCCAGACTGGCCTGGAACCACAGTCCTCCCAATATCAGCTTCCCACATAGCTAAGATGACAGATGTATACCACAATGCCCTGCTAGTGGTTGGGAAGGAGTCCCTCATGCATGCCTGGGCTGACCTGGAACCACTTACAATCTCGGGCCTCCCAAGTAGCTCAGATTACAGCATGCATTACTGCCTGCTGCCTAGGCAACAGAAGTTTCTGTAACCTTAAGGAAAATATCTTCACCAAAGGTTGAAGTAGTAAGTTATAGTAATGAACATGTCTTTTATGTGGCCGTGTGTAGCTCTGCAAAGCTTTGTACAGTTGGCAGGATTATGCAATAGGCCTACCATGACAATTCCACCAGTGTTCCGTGAATGACTGATCAATAGTGAAGTGGCAAGGAGAAATCTGGGTAAAATTGAGTAGGAGTAAATGTCTCCTAGAATACATGGAGTAAGAGCAGTGTTCCCTCATACTTGAAGGAAATTCTATTTCCCTCAATTTTGTATGTGTGTGTGTGCATCCATAGTAGGGCTTGAACTCAGAGCTTTGAGCTCTTTTTTTTTTTTTGGCCAGTCCTGGGGCTTGAACTCAGGGCCTAGGCATTGTCCCTGAGCTTCTTTTGTTCAAGGCTAGCACTCTACACTCAAGCCACAGTGCCACTTCCGGCTTTTGCTGTTTATGTGCTACTGAGGAATCAAACCCTGGGCTTCATGCATGCTAGGCAAGCAGTCTACCACTAAGCCACCTTCCCAGCCCCAGCTTTGAGCTCTTGTTTGGTTCTTTTTGCTCAAGACTGGTGCTTTACCACTATAGCCAAACCTCCACTTCCAACTTTTTTGTTGTTGTTGTTGTTGTTGGTTCACTGGAGGTAAGAGTCTCACAGATTTTTCTGTGCAATTGCAGGGAGAGAGGCAGGGCTGCACAAAACCTGTCAGCAAGCCTGCTCTGTCTCTCAGTACAAGCCAGCAAGAAAGGACTACAGAGAACCAGGGCTGCAAGGCCAAATGGTCTGAACCCTTCACTAACAAGCAGCATGGGAAAGATGGACAAAGACTTAAGTAGGGACAGCTTAAAGTAGGCACGGATTCAGATTCACAGATTTTCATTTTTTGGTAAGTATTGCTATTATTATGATGATTGCTGTTAAAAGCTCAGTGTAATTACAGAAGTAAATTATTTCAGTATCATACTAAAATCTGGACTATAAACCTTCATCCTTGCCTGAAATGTACAGAGGATGTTCTCTGATATAAAGTAAGATGTGAGAATCCAGGGCAAAAAGAAGCAGGCTAAATGCCTTTTCTAGAACTTGTCTTAATGGGCTCCAAGGAGAAAAATAGGCTAATGTTTCTTGTTGGCAAGTTAAATGAGATATCCTGCCGATTAGATCTTCCCCCCCCCCTCAAATATTCTCAGCTTCTTGGAGCAGATCTTCACTGTTTCATTGCAGTTTAATTAATAGTATTAAGAATCTGCCATGCCTAGCACCCTACTAGTCATCAGAAGCCATTGTTGGGGTAAACAAATCGTTCTTAGGTATGAGCCTCTCTGGGGACAGTGTGCGTGCGTTGGGGGGGGGGGGGGGTGAGACCACACACCACACGCATGCGCACACACCGGTTGGGTGCATCCATGCCATAGGCTAGGCTAGGCAGAGTCATTGGGCTTGGCCTAAAGGGAGTGGAGTGAGAATGAGAAAGGCCCTGTCCGTACAGTACATTGTCATGTGAAAATCTGAGGACAGGCTGTGCAGAAGGATTAGAGCGACAGAAAGAGACTTCTGTGACAGCCGAGCGGGGAGCAGGCTTGCACTGCCACAGGAGGTGAGAAGGTTAGTTTTGGACATCTAAGGTTGGGTTTTGGACAAGTAAACATCACCCAGAAGCCTGAAGCTGCCACACTATGATGGTTACAAAGCCCCAAGCTGACAGTCTGGGGGGAGCCTGCAGAGGATGAGTGCCAAGAGCAGGAGAGAGGCGGCCCGTGGCCTCTTCCACACAAAGGGCATCGTGGCCCCCAGGTGGAGCTTTTCCTTCACAGCCCCCCAGTCCAGAGAACACCAGCATGTAATACTGAGGGCTCTGTCATGTAGGCACCTCGGATCAGCTTCATCATGAAGCCATTGTTTGCAGGCTGGAAATGTGACTCAGGTGATAGAATGACTGCCCAGCAAGTGTAAGACCCTGAGTCCAAATCATTTCATTTCCATTTTCAAATCTCAGTTCCATGTGTACCTTTTTTTCTCCACTCCCCCTACCCACTGCTCCGTGCCATCAACCCGCAACCACACTGGACCTATCCGTCCCTTGCTTGATCTCTACCCTCCCTGGCCCCAACGCTTGTGGGGAAATGGCTAGAATGCGTGTTCCTGGTGAAATATATATGGTGCTCTGTGGAAGTCATAGGAGAAAATACCATTCAGCACTCTGAGCAAATATTTCCACGTGGTAGTTACAAGCTACAGGAGTCTTAATAAGATTTTTTTTTCTGTCTCCCCAGAGAAAATGCTTAAACAGGGATTCCTAATTCATCATGATCTCTCCTCAAATCAGTTGCTCTTAACAAGCAATGCTGTTGGAGAGAAAGGGCCTTTAATGTTCCGGCCTGGTCTCTGTGGCCGAGCACCTGGCAACCTTGCCATCTCTCTCCCCTTCAGCACAGTGGAGACCTGAGAGAGTGCTAGGTTGCTAAGCAACTCTGAAGGGTACTTGGACAATGGGGCCATGTCCTATGACAAAGGGGTGGGGGTGGGGGGGAAAGAGAGAATGTTCCACATAGCAGCAGGACACAGTCTACAGACCAATCACAGAAGTTGCCAGGCAGACACCATTGACACAGGCAAGATTTCTTTGGAGAAGATAAAAGAACCAAAGGAGAAAGGAGGGGGAAAAAAAAAATCAAAGCACCTAGGAGTACCTCAGATCACATACCCCACCCAGAGAGCACAGCACCCATGGAATGCTGGGAAAATTCCCATCAGGAGGGAGGAGCATCATCTTGTGAGAATTTAGATATCCAATTTAGTTCTGAAGCTTCCAAGTCTCTGCTGTTTTGCAGTAAATACTCTTAGTAGGTCACATACAAAGAGGTATCTAAGCCCGGCCCCAACGGCTCACTCCTGTATTCCTAGCTAGCTATTCCAGAGGCTACAATCTGATAATCATGGTTCAAAGTTAGCCTGACCAGAAAAGAGTTTGTGAGACTCTTATTTCCAATTAACCAGCAAAAAAAGCCAAAAGTGGAGGTGTGTGGTTCAACTGGTACAGTACCAGTCATGAGTAAAAAAAAAAAAAAAGGCCGGGCGCTGATGGCTCACGCCTGTAATCCTAGCTACTCAGGAGGCTGAGATCTGAGGATCGAGGTTCAAAGCCAGCCCAGGCAGGAGAGACCGTGAGACTCCTATCTCCAATAAACCACCAGAAAACCAGAAGTGGCGCTGTAGCTCAAGTGGTAGAGCACTCGCCTTGAGCTGAAGAGCTGAGGGACAGCGCCCAGGCCCAGAGTTCAAGCCCCACGACCGACAAAAAAAAAAAAAAAAACAACTAAGGCACAGATTTCAGACTCTAAGGACAAATAACAATCCTGGTACAAAAAAGACAAAACAAAAGCAGAGGGAGAAGTAAAGAGGAGATGTCCAAGTTACTAAATTCCAGAAGACTAAAGCCAGCAACTTCTTCAAACTTTTTCTGAGAGCTCTGCCAATCCACACCACTACATCCAAAGATGACTTAAAACCAGGCATGGCAACACATGCCTGTAATCCCTGAACTCAGGAGGCAGAGGCAGGAGGATCACAAGGTATGAGGGCAGCCTGAGGGGCTGGGAAGGTGGCTCAGTGGTAGAGCGCTTGCCTTGCATGCCTGAGGCCCTGGGTTCGATTCCTCAGCACCACATAAGCAACAAGAAAAAAGCCGGAAGTGGTGCTATGGCTCAAATGGTAGAGCGCTAGCCTTGAGCTGAAGAGCTGAGGGACAGCGCCCAGGCCCAGAGTTTAGGCCCCACGACCGAACCCATAAAAAAAATAAAGAAAGAAAGAGGTCAACCTGAATTACTCAAGACCTTTTCTTAACAAACAAAAACAAAAGGAAAAAAAATCCCTCCTGTGAGAAGCACACTAAGTATTAAGAAGAAGCAGAAGCAGGTGCTGACATTTCCCTGTTTCGGATATGATGGCGATGATGGAACCGGCTGTTCTGGTTTCTAAGGTGACTTCCAAATCATGTAACATTTTCAAAATGTACATTTGCTTAGACGTTTTATACATCCATTTCCTAAAATTCACTTCTCTTCCAAGTACGTAAGATGCATAGCTCTTGGCAATAAATTTAACATTTAAATGCAGAGTTCTAAGCCAGGAAGTCAACAGAGGGAAGAGACGTATACTACAATTCTTTTGGTTCATGTGAAAGTCAGAGTAGAGCTTGGCACCAGTGGCTCACACTTGTAATCCTGGCTACTCGGGAGGCTGAAATCTGAGGATTGCAGTTCAAAGCCAGCCTGGACAGGAAAGTTGGTGAGAATCTTTTTTTTTTCTTTTTTTTGGTCAGTCATGGGGCTTGAACTCTGGGCCTAGGCGCTATCCCTCAGCTCTTCAGCTCAAGTCTAGCACTCTACCACTTAAGCCATAGTACCACTTTCAGTTTTCTGGTGGTTTATTGGAGATAAAGAGTTTCATGGACTTCCTGCCCAGGCTGATTTTGAACTGCGATCCTCAGATCTCAGCCTCCTGAGTAGCTAGGGTTATAGGTGTGAGCCACCAGCGCCCAGCTTCAGTGAGATTCTTACACCCAATTAACTACCAAAAAGCTGGAAATAGAGCTGTGGCTTAAAAGTGCTAGAGCACTAGCCTGAGCACAAGAGCTCAGGAATAAGAGCTTGAGCACCAAAAAAACAAAAGAGAACAGAACAAAAAGGAAAAATAAACCAGGCACCAGTGGCTCATGCCTGTAATCCTAGCTCCTCAGGAGGCTAAGATCTGAGGATTGCAGTTTGAAGCCAGCTGGGGCAGGAAAGTCTGAGAGACTCTTATCCCCAATAAACCATCAGAAGTGGCAGAGCGGGCTCAACATGGTAGAGGGCTAGCCTTGAATGAAAAATAGCTCAGGGATAGCATCCAGGCCCCGGGTTAAGCCCCACGACTGATCAAAAAAAAAAAAAAAAGAAAAAAGAAAAAATGAAAGTAGAAGCGTGTGTATGTGTGTGTTTGGGGGAGGGGTAGAGAAAATACATACAGGCATCAAATAGTCAATAAAAATACCCACAGATATTAGATACTCAGCACAGATCTCTGCTTGCAAGGTCTTGTAGCAACAACTAACATACTTCCAAGTGTTCAGTTTGTATCTGATTATACCCACCGTGGGGTAGATTGTTGGCTACCAAGGATTCAGAGAAGGATCTTAGCACTGACAAAAATTCAATAATTATGAACTGTCTGGCAGATCCTACGTTAAGATGTTATCTTTGAAAAACAGGGGGAAAAAGAATTATTACCATTTGTTAGCCTTCTTTCTGCTCTCATTAACTCGCTGTGGCATTTATAATGACAGTTTGTAAATAGTCAGGACTCCAAACATTTAATTATCATAACCTCTCCTTCCTGTCTTTGTTTTTCACACTCTATATTCTGCTGTCTTCTATGGCACATGCGGATGTTTAAATTTAAATATCTACTAATTAAAAGAAAGAAAATTTGCTTCCATGGTCTTACCGTGCTCATTTCAAGAGCTCAGCATCTCTGCGACTACAGAAGACCCCCATCAGCAAAGCAAGTTCTACCTAACAATCCCGGGGCCAGGATTCCAGACCTGAGAGCTGAGAGTTAAAGATTGTAGTTCAAAACCAGCCAGGCAGGAAAAGTTCATGAGATTCTTATGTCCAATAAACTGCTTCTTTTTTCTTTCCTTTCCTTTTTTTTTTTCCCCAGTCCTAGGGCTTGAACTCAGGGCCTGGGCCCCTGAGCTTTTTTTGCTCAAGGTTAGCACTCTACCACTTGAGCCACAGTGTCACTTCCGGCCTTTTCTGTTTATGTCTTACTGAGGAATCCAACTCAGTGCTTCACGCATGCTAAGCAAGCAGTCTACTACTAGGCCACATTCCTAGCCCCTCCAATAAGTTTCTTTAAAAAGCCAGAAGTAGAACTGTGGCTCAAGTGGTAGAATACTAGCCTTGAGTAAAAAAAGCTCAGGGACATCACCCAGGCCCTGAGTTCAAGCCCCAGGATCAGCACAAAGGAAAAAGAAAAAAAAAAAGTTCTAGTTAACATAACTGTCTCTGTCTCTGTCTCTTTCCCACTCTGTCTCTGTCTGTCTGTCTGTCTGTCTGTCTGTCTGTCTGTCTGTCTCTGTCTTCTGCCAGTCCTAGGGCTTGAACTCAGGGTCTGGGCACCGTCCCTGAGCTTCTTTTGCTCAAGGCTAATACTCTGCCCCTTGAGCCACAGCACCACTTCTGTTTTTTGTTTGTTTGTTTATGTGGCACTAAGGAATTTAATCCAGGGCTTCATGCATACTAGGCAAGTATTCTATCACTAAGCCACATTCCCATCCATCAATTTCTACCATAAGAAAATAGTCTTTCAACTCCAGCCATATTATGTAATCAGACATGTTCCTATAACACGTCATTTGTTTCTTTTTTATTGTTACCTTTTTTACTCTTGCAGATAAGCTTAATGCTATTCAAATTATGGTTTTAAAGCAGTAATTAACAGGTTCCCTGTGTTAAATGCCCCCATGTTCAATCTATTCTCTATCCAATAGCACTATCATGTTAGTAACACTTTTAAGTGTGCACAATTCTATTAAGCATTTGTCTTAGTACTCCCAAGTCATCTCTGATTAATGTCCATGAAGTTGATTGTAGAATGGCTGCTTCAGCCCCCACTCAGTGCCCTGGGCCCCTCTAGCACATAAATGTCAATATTACTCTCATGGCACTACAAGGAAATCAATCAGTGACCGTTCATCCTTTATACCAGGGTAATAAAAATCCCCTGGAGAAGGAAGGCCAGGCAAATACAGTCATGATATTCAGTGTATATATGTGTACATGAAGCAGGGACTTGTGGGGAGGGGTGGGATTGGAAAAGAGAAGAATGACGGAAGAATTGGTCAGACTGTGGTCACCTGAGCACAGAGGTGACCTTGGAAAGAGGTACAATTATTAAGGGAAAGTTTACTTCTTTTTGGTACCAGTACTGGAATTTGAACTCAGGTCCTCACGCTTTCACTTGGCTCTTTCCCTCAAGGCTGGTGCTCTACCCCTTGAGCCACACCTCTACTTCTGGCTTTCTGCTAGTTAATTGGCAATAAGGATCTCAGGGCTTGGAGCCATGATCCTCAGATCTCAGCCTCTTGAGTAGCTAGGATTTTAGGCCTGAGCCCCCAGTGCCTGGTTGATATTTCCTTGCTAATTTTCACATCATTCAAATTCTCAGTAAAAATTAATTTACTGATCATCAAAGAAGTCTGTCTACAGACCATGGGGCCTTTGCTTTCTCTTTTTCATCAGATACTTTTCTGTCTTCAGATCCAAGCAGACACATGCAGAGATCAAACAGAAAAACCCCTTGATCAAAATGGCAGGCACTCACCAGCTAGAATAGCTCTCCGTCCTGTCAGGTAGAGCAAGTGACTCTTTGAAGAGGTCCATCAGTGACCAGTGTGAGGCCTGCTGCCCACAGGAAGGAAGCGGAAACTTGGCTGTGAGAGCCAATATCCAGCTTGACCCCCCCCAGCTGCCCCTCAGGAAACCAGTTTCTACTGCAGTTTTGAAGGGAAGATATTCTTTATTTCCCCAACAAGATTAAAATGGTGCCTTAAACTCAAAAGTACTGGGTACCCACAGGTGTATCCTGTGTGTGTATACATATACATAGATATATCTGTACACATGTATGTATGTTTCTATCTCTCTCTCTTTATTTTGGGGTTTGAACTCATGGCCTCGTGATTAATAGGAAGGGGCTGTGCCACACCTCCAGCCTTTTATTGTGCTAGTTTTGTTGTTGTTGTTGTTGTTGTTTGTTTTGTTTTTCCTGGTCATGGGGCCGGAAATCTGGGCCTGGGTGCTGTCCCTCAGCTCTTCAGCTCAAGGCTAGCGCTCTGCCACTTGAGCCACAGCGCCACTTCTGGCTTTTTTCTGCTTATGTGGTGCTGTGGAATCGAACCCAGGGCCTCATGCATGCAAGACAAGTGCTCTACCACTGAGCCACCTTCCCAGCCCCATGTGTTAATTATTTTGAGATAGTGTCTCACCGCCTACTTTGGCACATTACTGGGAGGTAAGCCACCTGTTTTAGTCTTCCTATCCTAATCAGGATAACAAGTATACCCTGTTGTTCTCTGCTATTGTATTTTATTTTATTTTATGTCAGTCATGGGGCCTGAGCTCTGTCCCTCAGCTCTTCAGCTCAAGGCTAGCGCTCTACCACTTGAGCCACAGCGCCACTTCCAGCTTTTTCTGCTTATGTAGTGCTGAGGAATCGAACACAGGGCCTCATGCATGCAAGGCAAGCACTCTACCACTGAGCCACCTTCCCAGCCCCACTCAACTTTCTATTAAGGAGTCTCATTCATTTTTCTGCCTGGGCTGGCCTCAAACTGTGTTCCTCCCCATCTCAGCCTCAAATGACAAGCAGGAATCACCAGCGTGATAGGCTTTCTTTGCTTGTATAGAAGGCCAGGCTGTGTTTAGGGTGAGGTTATCAAACATGGAAATGGAGTTATGGAAATCGTTCTAAAACCTCTCAGCAACAAAGCACCAAATCTTACAACTTTTCCCCAAAGGTGGCTAATTCAGAGCTGCCTCAAAGAGGTGATCTACACAAGTTGCAGCTCTGTTCAGCTACTGATTCACCAGATACATTTCTGACTATGTACAGGGGCTGTCTCTGGCAGAAGGAAGTTTGGCTCGGTAACCTGAGTTCAGATTGCTGTGTTTTCTGCCTTTTGGCTCTCCTAAAGGTCCTATAATAAATGCATCAGCCGGGGCTGGGAAGGTGGCTCAGTGGTAGAGCACTTGCCTTGCATGCGGGAGGCCCTGGGTTCGATTCCTCAGCACCACATAAGCAGAAAAAAAAAAGCCAGAAGTGGCGCTGTGGCTCAAGTGGTAGAGCGCTAGCCTTGAGCTGAAGAGCTGAGGGACAGCGCCCAGGCCCAGAGTTCAGGTGCCACGACCAGATAAAAAAATAAAAAAATAAATGCATCAACCCACCTTGCTGGGTCATCTTTCTGTGTAGCAGAAAATGCATATCTGTATCTACCCCATAAAAGATGGAGAAAAAGAAGTCAATGGATTCAATTTAAAATAACAGATAAATGATAAGCTCTGAATGGGCCAAAGGATGATTGCCAAAAAATGGAAAATAATCAAATATGAGGAGGAAGTAGTATTGATTTATTGTGAGATGGTGGTGGGTCAATAGATTATTTGTTCAGAAAATGCTCAAGAATGGTTGGGTGCTTGAGACTAAATTAGTCTGCATATGACCTTCATAAAAGTAAAATTTAAGATGATTATGCAGGAAAGGATTACATACTGGTGCTGAGGCTCAGCGCAGTGGTGGAGTACTTTCCTAGCATGCACTGGGTCTTAGGTTCAATCCTCAGCCCCACAATAATAAGAATAAATAAATGAAAGTGTTATCTATTGAGTAAGTGGAAAGGAACTCCGTGTATTAGAGAATTACAAAGTTTCTTTGTTCTGCTTATGTAATAGTCAATTATTTAAATTGAACTAAAATAGCAGAGATAATAAAAAGTAGTAAGATATTATACATCAATGCATAGTTTATTTCTACTTTAATTAAATACATTATGCATTTATATATGTACAATTTGTTTAGAAGTAAAGTCTACTTTTTATATAATAACATGGAAGTTGGGAATCAGTGGCTCACACCTGTAATCCTAGCTACTCAGGAGGCTGAGATCTGAGGATCAAGGCTCAAAGCCAATCCAGGCAGACAAATCTGAGACTCTTATCTCCAGTTAACCAGCAAAAGGCCAGAACAAAGCTGTGACTCCAGTGGGAGAGTGTCAAACTTGAGCAGAAAAAAAAACTGAAAGGGGGCTGGGAAGGTGGCTCAGTGGTAGAGCACTCGCCTTACATGCTTAAGGCCCTGGGTTCGATTCCTCAGCACCACATAAGCAGAAAAAAAAAGCTGGAAATAGTGCTGTGGCTCAAGTGGTAGAGTGCTAGCCTTGAGCTGAAGAGCTGAGGGACAGTGCCCAGGCCCAGAGTTCAGGCCCCACGACCGGACCCAAAAAAAAAAAAAAAAAAAAAACTGAAAGGATACACCCTGGCCCTGAGTTCAAGCCCCAGTACCATCACAGGAAGGAAGAGGAACCGCAGCAGCAGTCAAAGTAGGGAAGGGAAGGGAAGGAAAGGGAAGGACCACTCTGGGTGGTATGCATTTATGGAAATATCACAACCTCCTTGTACAACTAATGCATGAAAATAAAAATAATTCTTAAAACGTTCAAATCATCCATAGAGCAAGAATTACAACACTATGATTGTGTTTGTAATTGTAATGACAAGGTTAAGATCCAGAGAATCATAGATTGAAACCAGCCTAGACAAGAAAGTCCATGACATTCTGTCTTTAAATATCTACGACCCAAGTAGGAGAATGCCATCCAAAGGCAAGCACAAGCCCTAAGTTCAAACCCCTGTCCCACCACCAAAATAAATTCTGTGTACGTACGTGTGTGTGATTTTTGTTTTCAGAAGGATTTGTCTATTCTCTGGTGCAAATTCAGATAGATAAGCATTTGCATTTTTTAAAATAATGTCTTTCAACATTCCACATTGTATTAGGTTTAGGGGGATTGTTTTCATTATGTTGGGGGAGGGGCTTTAGGATTTGTGTCATGATGTCTCCTACATGAGGACTCACCCAAAAAGGAGGAGGACAGGGAGGAGGGGAAATGTGGCAGGGTTATAATTCAGCATACACCACTGGATACCTCCGTTTGTAAGAGAGGCAGTTGATCGATGAGCCAAGTAGTTACTGCATTTTGAGTCCATGCAACTCAGTTCAATAAGTTCTGTGACTTAGAATTCAAACACTGCAATATAATTATGAAGAAGTCTGAAGAGTAAGGGTCTAGGTAACCCTACAGTCTATATACAAAGGAAAAAAAGAAAGTAAGGTGTCCATGTTAAGACTTTTTCTTTTGGTTTTGCTCAAGGTTAGCACTCTACCACTTAAGTCATAGCTCCATTTCCAACTTTTTTTTTTATTGTGAAAATACTGTACAGAGGGGTTACACTTACATGGGCAAGATGTTGAGTACATTTCTTATCAAGCATTGTTGCCTCCTCCTTTGTTTCCCTTTCCCATCCCTTCCCTTCCTCCCTCCCCCCCCCCACTGAATCCTCCTCGCCCCGCCCCACCAAAGTTGTAAAGTTTGTTTTCAACATAATGACTTGTACATCTCATTGTTGCAATGGGTCCACCTGTATCCCTATTTAAACGATTTGTTTTTTCCCTTCCCCTCCACAAATTATACCCACATCAAATACAGTGAAAGCAGGAGTTATACTGTGGGGGAGGGACATACAAAGCAACAAAGAAATAATCTTATAAGGGGCTGGGAAGGTGGCTCAGTGGTAGAGTGCTTGCCTTGCATGCATGAGGCCCTGGGTTCGATTCCTCAGCACCACATAAGCAAAAAGAAAAAGCCGGAGGTGGCTCTGTGGCTCAAGTGGTAGAGCACTAGCCTTGAGCTGAAGAGCTGAAGGACAGCACCCAGGCCTAGAGTTCAGGCCCCACAACCGGACCCAAAATAATAATAATAATAATCTTTAATCTTATAAATGTGTTAGAAACAATCACATGAAAGAAAAAAACATTTGAATACATATCTTAGGGTTCATTTCACTTCCAACTTTTGCATTTTTGGGTGGTTCATTTGAGATGAGGGTCTCACTGACTTTCCTGCCTGGGCTGTCTTTGAACCGCTATCCTCAGATCTCAGCCTCCTGAGTAGCTAGGATTACAGGCGTGAGCCACCAGTGCCTGGCAAGACTCTCTTACACCCTTCTTTACACAGACCCTGTCTGTGTGTCCCTGTAAGCTGCCGGTGATGGAGAGAAGATAGAACAGCCATGCAGAGTAGGAGAAGCCAATCCCAGGTTGAATTAGTGTGCACAACACCATCCCAGTGACACTCCACCTCTCCATTAGATGCCAGCCACTTCCTTTCCAATAACTAACATCATGTGTGTTTTATCAGAGAAGAGTGGGAACTCTCCTTGGATGCTTTTCCAGGCAGTAATACCACACACATTTGCTAAATAGGCTCTCTACATGTGCCAGCCCTGTTGCTGGGGCAGTCACTTCTGGTAAATTATTCCATCTCTGCAACATGTTATTTGGAGGCAAATTGGCACTATTTGCAAGGAACTTTGGGTTTAATTCGCCTCTAAAAATTTTAAACACCCATAATTGTATGTGGCCAGGAACATTACCCATGGCTAATTTGCATGTTGTTCTTACTGTCCCTAAGATGAGAGAACAGAACAATGGCTACTTTATGCCACACGACGTTGTACACTAACCCAAGGGCGAAGATCACTCAGAGCTGATGAAACTTGGCTTGGAAGACTTTTGGGGTCGTGATGATGCACTAGACAGTTTAACACCCTTCCATCTCATCCCCACTGAATTTCGGCCATGAGCAAGCCCTCTGTCCAAGTATGGGTAGCCTCCCTCTGGACCGGTCTCACTCAGTGATCCTGGTCCTGAAAGGCGATTAGCAGAATCATACTTCAGAGGCTCAAAGGGCTCCTGGGTTACCCAGCAGGCCAATTCCATTTCAAGTATAAAACTATCTGTGCACTCTGGTCAAACTGACATTTTCTCCCTCTCTCTCTATCAGTATCATAAAAGCTGAGGCTCTTTCCATCTTGGAATTCATTGTCCTTCAATATCACTGCATGGCACTAAACCCTTTCTCCAGCTCGTTGGATTCCTCTATTAAATAAATAACTGTTTGCTCCTTTTTTAATTAATTATGAATAGTTACTCAAACAGTAATCCTGAGGAATTTTAATAGTTGTCCAAGTTCTGTCATCCTACAACTCTCTGACATATTTTTTTTTAATGAATCAAGGCTCTGTAGGGGGAAATTTGAGCTTTCAAGGAAAAATATGTATTGTCTAAGTACAAACAGAATTAAAATTCTGTGGGAACTTCTGCATCTCTACACTTTGTAGGTAACTGGTAGCAATGAAAAATAATTCTGTCTATAGAAATGCAAATTTTGCTGAGTAAATTAGCCCTTGTCCCCCATGTGGCGAAGCTAGAGTCCCCTTTTTTAACCTGTTAAACACTACTGGGTTTCTTCATTAGCTAATGCATTAAATAAAATCTTTAACAATCTCTCATTTTATGTTTGCAAAAAAGTTATAATGTTACCTCTTTGAAAAAATCATCAAATGAAGAAGAAAAAGAAATAAGTCTAACTAGGCTATTGACCAGAGAAGCTGCAAACACAAAATGAAGACAAAGAAGCCATCCAGCAAAAGAGGAACAAGTATATTCTTTCATGTTCTTCTAAGAATTAGCATGCCATCATTTCAAAGACAAGAAAAAAATGATGTGTTTCAAACATATTCTCTAAACGTAAGATTCTTATATCCACATTAGGGAGTCCTGATAAAAATAATTCAGGGGTGATGGTTACTACCTGAAACTATTATCAAAGCAGAGTCTACCAGGAAAGTTAATCAGGTCAAACACATCTAAGTCAAGGCTATTATGATAGAGAAAGAAGAAGAGCTTTTACTCCAATGACTAAGTTCCAGTGTTCCCATCCCCACACAGTGTGTGACACAGGGGTTCTACCTTGCTGATATTTCAAACGGATGGCTCCCAAAAGACAGTCTCTGATCCTGCAACACACTAAGAGAAGATCTACAACTCACAGGCCAGAGGAGGTAGGCACAACTGCAATTTTTCTTATGCAAATTCCCCAAAATGGAGGTCAATGACCTAGAATTAGGGAAGAAATCTACATAAAATTTATTGAAGCTGTGGGGAACATTAAGACCATCACTTGGTCAATATCCATATCATCATTTTCATCATACTTGTTGTTAAACTTATAGATGGCAAGGCCTATCTCCTATGTCTCTTCATTTGAGTCTCCAAAAGTACTAGAATTCATTTTGCAAATGAGTTAACTGCAAGTTAGAAAGGTCAAGTAATTGGCCTAGGGTCTTGACTTCTCAAAAGGAACAACCAAGACTTAAATCCTGACTTAAATCAGAACATTTAAAATTCCATTATGTGTTGGGCATGGTGGTACATGCCTGTAATTCTAGTTACTCAGGAAGAAGATGTAGGAGGATCAAGGATTGAGACCAGTTTGGGCAACGTTATCTGAAGACTCTACCTGAAAACAAACTTAAAACAAAAGGGAAAAACCACACCAGAATGTGAGGCCTTGAGTTCAAGCCCTATCTCTGGGGGAAAAAAAAAATCTAACATGATGACTTTGATAGAGGGATACAACAGAGAATTTGAAGATAGTGTATACAAGGCAATGAAATTAATTTTAATGAAAAATCAGTAGATTTACTTTTTTAAAAATCTCGACTTGGCCAGAATAAGCTCTTTACTAATCTAAAAGAGAGAAGTTTCAACCAAGAGACACCAGATTGTTAGAGATGTGGAAGAAATGAAACAAATGCAGATCATTCAATTAGAGAGTTTATAATTAAAGAAAGGAGTAGTAAATGCACAGTAGTCTGAAAGAAGGCAAGTGTGACTGTTTTGAACTGTTTTTCTGTTTCGTCTGCAAGGTAGAATAGGGAGAGAAGTGAAGGATTGGGGTTCTTGGGCTGGAAGTGAGGTGAATACATTTACTTCCTACTTCCTGTATGACAGCATCATGAGGATGCCAAAGGTAATAACTGCCAACGAACTTCCTGTCTACTCCCTACTCTGCTCCCTGGGCCTAGACAGTATCTGAGGTTGGCTGTGCCCACAGCACCACCCTGCCGCATCAGTCCAAGGTTGAACCCTGTCTGTCAGGCTCTGGGCCAACTGGTCCCATCGTCAGTCAGCAGAAGATGCCAGTGTGAGGAGGGGCCATGTCTATGGAAGGTGAAGACACGGTGCTGACACTGCTCTGCTAGTCTTCCTACAGAGCCCAAGGGCAAATCTGAACCAATCCCTACCATGCTAGCCCCCAGGCATGGAGCTGGAGAAATGGCCTCTCCCATCACTTCTTTCATACCACTTGGTGAAAACAACCACAGATTTGGAGCAGGATCCTCACCCTCAGCACTGCTTAAGTGTGGGCCTGGTGGGTGGGCCTGTGTTTTCTAGGGTAATGTTTAGCATCCCTGTCCATTATCTCCTCACAGACAGACCAGCCATAAATGCCTCCAGATGTTACTATACATGGACTGGGGACCAAGTCTCCCCAAGCCTTCCTCAAACCAGGGTTTGAAGAAGTGGTGTCATTCTGTCCTTCTACTGCAGGTGATGAGGCTAAGACTCCTGGAGCTAATTAAGTCTATCAAGTCATCTCATTCATTCAGTAGTAGGTGTGGCTGGGTGTAGTACTCACATCTATAATCCCAGCTGCTCAAGAGGCTAAGATCTGAAGATTATGGTTGAAAGCTAGCCCAGCCAGGCAAGAAAATCTATGAGACTCTTTAGCTCCAATTAACGAGCAAAAAGTTGTGGAGGTATGGCTCAAATGGTAGAGTGCCAGCTTTGGGTGATGAAGCCGAGTGAAAGCCCAAGGCCTTCAGTATTGGCACCAAAAAAAAAAAAAAGATATTTATTAGATAGCAGAAATCTACTTCCTTCACAATTTTTTCTCCAATGCTGTCAGTCAGCAGCTTCATGAGGTAAGGAAGAGTAGAGCTTTTCAAATTTATTGACCCTGACTTAGTGATAAATGACTCGGTATTTTATTCTAATAGAGTTGCCAAGTAAATAAAAGTCCTATCCAAAGTAGCATTTAATGATGTTTTGGAGGTGGGAGGCACACCACTAAAATATAAAAGGTACTTGCTCTCTTTACAGATATAAAAGAAAAGTTTCTCTTCCCTACTTTCTATTACTGTGTAATGCTCATGAGCCACTAACATTTGGTGGTAGCAGATGTCCCAGAAAGTTTAGTGAGGACCTTAATCAGCCCGTGAGCATTCAATTTAATCAGGAGTAGGAGAAAGTCATCAGAGGCTATGTGACTGAGACTTAAGCGTGGTTTGATGCTCTGCTTCTCCTTCCTGCCTCCCTACCACGGGCAATGCTTCTACATTCTATTAGTCTGTGTTAGTCTTAGAAGAATACCAGCCATGGATATAGAACGCATAGTCTGTGACAACAGATCAAGATTGAGCAAGTCTTACTTTTGTACTTGTTGGTTATAGTTAAAAGTAGCAGACACACCCCGTGTTAAAGAAGTATTATGTTCTCAACCTCACCATTACATAAGCTCATTTCAACCAATATAAAGCTGGGTAGAGTGCTTCAACCATCAGCTATTCAGGAAGCATAAATAGGAGGATCAAGACTCAGGACAGGTCAGGGCAAACAAACAAAAAAAAAGGAAATCAAAACAGGGCTGGGAGCATGGCTCACGTAGGAGAATGCCTGCCTACTAAGCGCAAGGTCCTTGGGATGTTTTGTACAGAAATTAATCAACTCATCTACAAATTTCTGTAAATGTAAGCTGCATCTTGATATGCTATACTCCTTTAAAGAGTTGGCCAAACCGAGTCACCAATAATGCCGATTACTATTCTTGTGTTTCCCATGGCCATTCACCAACAGTAAGAGGAAGGACTTAGGACAGTCATTCTTCTACTGTGTAACCAGAACATGGACTTCCCAGGAACTCCTCATGTTTCACTTCAGCATAGCCTGACTCCCCACGGAAAAACAGACAACGCTAACATGGACAATAAAAATGACCTTTTAATAAGCAAGTATCAGCCAGGCGCTGATGGCTCACGCCTGTAATCCTAGCTACTCAGGAGGCTGAGATCTGAGGATCACGGTTCAAAGCCAGCCCGGGCAGGAAAGACTTTGAGACTCCTATCTCCAATAAACCACCAGAAAACCGGAAGTGGCGCTGTAGCTCAAGTGGTAGATGCTTGCCTTCAGCTGAAGAGCTGAAGGACAGTGCCCAGGCTCAGAGTTCAAGCCCCATGACCGACAAAAAAATAAAAAATAATCAAGTATCAGACATGGCCAACGTGAACTAAAGCAAAGAGTTCATCAGGATTAAGCACAGATTCATGTTCCATTTCTTGGAAACTGGATGATCACCTAACCTCTGAATAAAGATGCTTCCAGGATTATAGGCTCTGATCAGTTGTAGATAAAATATGCTTCATAAGAAATCTGATAGAGGGGCTGGGAAGGTGGCTCAGTGGTAGAGCGCATGCATGAGGCACTAGGTTCGATTCCTCAGCACCACATAAGCAAAAAGAAAAAAGCCGGAAGTAGCACTGTGGCTCAAGTAGTAGAGCGCTAGCTTTGAGCTGAAGAGCTGAGGGACAGTGCCCAGGCCCAGAGTTCAGGCCCCACGATCAGACCCCAAAAAAAAGAAAGAAAGAAATCTGATAGAAAGAGGAGGTAACAATGCTCGATGTACTTATTACCTTACTCATGTAACTGTAACCCCTCTGTACAGTAGCTTTACAATAAAAAAAAAAATACTTAAAAAAGAAAGAAAGAAATCTGATGGAGCCAGCAGGCACCGATGGCTCACGCCTGTAATCCTAGCTACTCAGGAGGCTGAGATGTGAGGATCAGGTTTCAAAGCCAGCCCAAGCAAAAAAAAAAAAACTATGAGACTCTTGTCTCCAATTAACCACCATAAAAACAGAAGTGGCACTGTGGCTCAAGATGTCAGAGCACTAGCCTTGAGCAGAAAAGCTCAGGGACAACATGCAGGCACTTAATTCAAGCCCAGGACTGGCAAAAAAGAAAAAGAAAAAATTGGATGGACTGGAGTCATGGCTCAAGTGATAGGGTGTCAGCCATAAGTAATCAAGCTGAGTGAGAGCATGAGGCCGTGAGTTCAAGACCCAGCACTGGCATGGCGAAAGGGAGGGAGAGAAAGAGGGAGAGAAAGGAAAGTGAAAAAGGAAGGAAGGAGAAAAATCTGAGGAAGGATGAAATCTTTCAAATGCAAGAAAGGAAAAATCATAGAAGGGAAAGGCTAGAAGCAAGAGGCAGCAAACGTGGATACGTCAACTTTATGTGGCAGTACTCTACAGGGAAAAGGATATAATTTAGTGGGATTCAATAAGTAGTTATTTTAAATTAAATTATTTGTTAAAATTAAGCTGTGCTCTGGGTTTTTAAAATCAAAGTGAATATACTGTGGCAATTGGAATATGAAGAAAGTAAATTAACATGACTCACAACAATGTGTCTGAGTTGGCGCAATACCTGCTGGTAAGAGGGAACATTCTAGAACATATTCTAGAAGATAAATCTTCAAATTGCATTTTAATAGGCTTATCCACAAAGACAGAGGAATTGTAATGCAGATTTTCTTTTGAATTCTCCAGTTTGGGCTGTGGTCCTCCAGTAATTTCTGCTCCAATGACTGTATTGATCTTCACTGGGGATTATTTTTCCTCCCATTAAATGCTTCAGGTGTAAGTGGTATGAAGGGGACCCTCACCTGTAGACTGATCCAAATTCTGATGACACCCCCTAATCCTCAGCATGCCATTCCCTGTTCAAAGTAACTCCTAGAATTTATTTTCCAAAGCAACAACTCAGGAGTTGGCTATCCAATGCATTTGTATTTATTCCTTTTGCTTTTCTTTCCTATTTGATCTTTATTTCTGCCTTGAGTCATTTCACAGCTAATTAATTTTGCTACTTTCCAAGGAAGAAGAAAGACAAAATACTGCCAGCTAATCTAGTAGTGTCAAGGAAGGAAAAAAAAAGGAAAAGGACTAAACAATTGCCCTGAAGAGTCAATGTCAGCCAATCTCAGCTTCCTGCCTATTACCTTTGGCCTCTTGGTATGAAAATCCTTTAACCTGCACCTCAGAAATACAGCCAATTATGCCAAGCCTGGCTGACCACCTGGTACTAAGGCCCTGGAGCTGGCAATAATCTCCCGTCCTCCGTCCAATCATCTTCCACACAACAATGCTTAGGAAGTATCGCCTCCATCCCCTCCATATTGATTTCTTCTCTTTTTCCCATCTCCTGGGTTTCTGTCTTCCCTGGAGTATCTACAGTCCTCCTTGATCTGGCCATCATGTGGACAGATTTCTAACAATGAATCCAGCCAGCCTTCTCTCTCATCTCTGTCTCTTTCTCCCAGAAGCCAGTGTCTACACCTGTAGCATCAGATACTGTCTGATACATCCCTTAACTACAAGTATTTCCAATGCCTACAGAGCCTGACAAAATGGCCCTGTCGAATGTTATGGCTGAGTAGAACCTGCTATTTTTTTTTTGCCAGTCCTGGGGCTTGAACTAAGGGTCCGGGCACCGTCCCTAAGCTTCTTTTGCTCAAAGCTAGCACTCTACCACTTGAGCCACAATGCCACCTCCAGCTTTTTCTGTGTATGTGGTACTGAGGAATTGAACCCAGGGCTTCATGCATACAGGGCGAGCACTCTACCACTAAGCCACTTTACCAGCCGGAACCTGCTCTCTTCAGACACCTCTCTCATGACAAGTTTTGAGGACGGACATGTAGTCCCTTTTCTGGAAGCCAATTCTGCTTTTGCTCATCATACTGACTATGCCACCCACTCCACCCCTTATTTTCCAGCTTCTTCTCTGCCTCACAGTAGGCAACACTGAAAGTTTTATATCATCTTACAGAGCTCAGCTTATCTATTTTTTGGGGGGAGAGTCCGATCGTGGGGCTTGAACTCTGGGCCTGAGCACTGTCCCTCAGCTCTTCAGCTCAAGGCTAGCGCTCTACCACTTGAGCCACAGCGCCACTTCCGGCTTTTTTCTTTTTGCTTATGTGGTGCTGAGGAATCGAACCCAGGGCCTCAGGCATGCAAGGCAAGTGCGCTACCACTGAGCCACCTTCCCAGCCCCTCAGTTTATCTCTTTAGGTGTGTGTGCTGGTACTAAGGCTTGAACTTAGGGCCTCAAGCTCTTGCTTAGCCTTTTCACCCAAGACTGATGCTGTACCACTTGAATCATACCTCCATTTCCAGTTTTTTGCTGGTTAATTAGAGATAAGAGTCTCTTGGACTCTCCAGGCTGTCTCTAAACTTTGATCCTCAGATTTCAACCCTCCAAGTAGCTTGAATTACAGATGCAAGCCTTAAATTTTTTTTTTTTTTTGAAATATATGACTTAAAATAGATCTTCCAGTATTGAAGCTTGGTTAGAATTGAGAAGGAATGGCTAAGTATAGAAGTATATACTACAATACCACTCGGGAGGTGGAGCCAGAAGAGCCAACCTTGCTCGGCGCTGGTGGTGCACACCTATCATCTTAGCACCTCAGGAGTCTGAGATCTGAGGATTGTGGCCCAGAGCTATCCTGGACAGTCAGATCTGTGAGACTCTGATCTCCAATTAACCTCCAAAAAGCCTGAAGTGGAGCAGTGGCTCAAGTGTTAAGAATGTACCTTGTGCACCCAAAAATAACCTCAGGGACAGCACCAAGGCCCTGAGTTCAACACCAAAATAAGATAATAATAATAATAATAAATAAAAAGATTATCTTGAAAACTAGTATGATTTGAAGATGCAAACTTAAAATCATGTGCGTAAAATGTTTTCTTCCCTAAAAACAAAGGAGGGGGTAACAATGTTCAACAAGAAATGTACTCATTAGCTTACTCGTGTAACTGTAACTCCGCTGTACAGCATCTTTACAATAAAGTAAAAAAAAAATTTTTTTTTTTAAGTTAGAACACTCAAAAACTCACTCCCACCTAGGGAGAATAAGAGAAAAAGAGCTTCCAGCAGAGCCATTAGTGTCTCTGAAGTAGTATAATAGCATTCAAATCCTCTAAGAAAAAAGAGGAAATATTCTACACTCCCAAAAGCTACAGGAAGAGACTATTTACATCTCCCTCTTCATGCTAGGGAAATTTTTTTGGAAATAAATAGATTAAGATTGCAGTGTTGTAGACTAGAAGAGCTAGCCTTGAAGGAGACTTAATCAGAAAATAAATTTCCAAATCAAAAGCACACTCTCGTACAAGAACATCAGAACCAAATCAGTATCTGATGTTCTTAATAACCATCATCAAAATCCTGCATCTTCATCCCTTTCATGCCCTTGTCTGAGGAGGGTCAACAAAGACCCCCAGCTGGCTCTCCTCAGAGTTGGCCAGATCGAAGCCTGCCAGCCATGATGAACCCAGCTCAGATTCACAAGCTGGGAGCCTACTAACCCCACACCTGAGAGCCTAGACAGATTCAAAACAACCAGCTAATTAAACCTGGAGCACTAAGCTATCATCATCTGAGATTCATAGGCATCCAACAAGCAGAAAGAACTAGCAACACGGCATTCGGCAACAGCTGTCACCTGCTATAATGTTCTTTAATTATCTTAAAATCTGTAAGAACTGACAAATGGGTGACAAAATGCAATTTTCTGTGTCAGGAAGCGGGAGACAAGCCCGCGTTACTTTGATGAGAGGAAATACTGTAAAAATCATCTTCTCTTAGCTCTCCTTATTAGAGAGAAGGAGATTGTTGTCACTCAATTCTGGTCTGTAAACACACTCATTACCCCCTTCTCTGTAGATGGAGGTTAAAATGGGTACTTGAGCTATGCCAGACTTGTCCCCACAATCCAGAATTTGATTCAAATTCACCCTTCAGTCCTGTCACACACAGAGATGCGATCTGAGGCAGACCACTAGCAAAGACCCACCCCAAGTACAGGAGAATGGTGCCATGCCTCTTGCTATTGGTTTCTCTAGGTGCCTGTCTAAATTGTGGCTGTAATGATGCTGATGACCTCTCAGGATTTCCATTTGTCTCTAATCTCCGTTGGCCATTGGCCATTCCTGGATACCGAATGTACATGAGAACATCTTTTTTGTTGCTGGAAGGCAAGTTTACATCTACCATTTTGCACAGTTCTGCCAGCCTTTCTGGGTCACAAATGGTCACCAGAACACAAAATAAATCGCACAAGGAAAGGTCACTGGGTAGCAAATAGCTCTTAACAACATTAGCTAGAAAAACCACATTCTCTGTAAAGAGTAGGAGAGAACTCATAAGCCAAGAGCATTGTAACCACCCATGATCCCAGAACATAAAACAGAGAAAAAATATGGGCTGGCTCACATTGGCAAAGAGCAAAGGTGGCCCTTGGAGTCTGAGGAAAACATATATAACAGTGCGCTACAGCCGATTGTTATATATAATGAAAATGTATGTGTGTAGTTTTCTCTTTTTTTTTAGAGAGAGAGAGAAATAGCATAATCAATCAGCAAGCTACGAGGGCACAGACAATGTAAAAGGATCACTCATAATTCTCAAGACATACAGTATTTGCCACTTTTTCTTGCAAGGTGCATGGGAATGTGAAGACATTAAACAAAAAATAGAGCTCTGAGCCATCATCAGAACATGGGTGTGTGTGTGTGTGTGTGTGTGTGTGTGTGTGTGTGTGTGTGTGTGTGTGTGTGTGTGTGTGTGTGTGTGTGTGTGTGTGTGTGTGTGTGTGTGTGTGTGTGTGTGTGTGTGTGTGTGTGTGTGTGTGTGTGTGTGTGTGTGTGTGTGTGTGTGTGTATACTAAGCCTTGAACTCAGGACCTCATGCTCTCATTTGGCTTTTTCCTTCCAGGCTGGTGCTCTACCAGTGAGCCACAGCTACATTTCTGGCTTTTCACTAGTTAATGGGAGATAAGAGCTTCACAGACTTTTCTGCCTGGGCTGGCTTGGAGCTATGATCCTCAGATCTCAGCCTCCTGAGTAGCTGGGATTCCAGGCATGAGCCACCAGTGCCCAGCTCAGAAAATTTTTATAAGATTTAAAATAGATTCAGTGTTCCGTGAATATTTCTGCCCACTAATGAGTATAACCATTTGCATTTACTATGTAAAAATCCTTTTACACAATTAGCATTCTTGCATTATTTTGAATGTATATTAATAGTTCAATTAGTCTGTTTCGGTGATCTCTAAGATGTAACTCCCTGGAGAGAAAGAAAGATAAGTGTGAAATTATCAGGAGCTGGAATATGATTTAGTCACTACTGAGCTAGTCTCTCTAAAATAGATTTTTACCCTGGTCAATTGTGATTGCAAACACTGGCTGGAGATCCAAATCTCTATTCTCATTCTCACTCATTTCTCTCTCTCTCTCTCTCTCTCTCTTCTGAGGGGGAGCCGGGGAAGCAGTCCTGGGGCTTGAACTCAGGGCCTGGATGCTTGCTGTTCCTTAACTTTTTCACTCAAGGCTGGTAGTCTACCACTTGAACCAAGCTCCACATCTGGCTTCTTTGGTGATTAATTGAAAATGAGACTCATAGACTTCATGCCCAAGCTCTGGACCTCAATCCTCAGATCTCAGCCTCCTGGTTAGCTAAGATTACAGGGGTGAGCCACCAGCACCTTGTCTTCACTCATTTCTTTCTTTTGTTATAAGCGTGTTTTCCTGTTATCCCTACATCTCCTGAACAAGCTAGGGTTTTCTGTATTTGAGCCTTGTCTTGGACTTCCTCATTTTGGTGAAACACTTTTCTCCTATCCTTTAATCTCCTGGGCAAATACTAAACCCACAATCACACAGATAAAGTATTTGCCCACTTCCTACATTCACTAACATCAAGACTCTTATCTGTCTCTGCTTGCTTCTCCTGCAGTGAGTCTTTCCTTGAATTTCTGTAGCATGCAGAATTCCTAAGTGAGAGAGTACTTAATCCAGTGCCCTTGTCTATCATTGTTTAATTATCTCCAGTTCTATTTTTAATCCTCTTATATAAGATTATAAATGTCTTGGGGGCATTAATATCCTCGTCTGTGAAATAAGGGAATTGTATTAAAGGTCTCTAGGTTTCTCCTTGCTCTTTAACTCATCTCTGAACATCTCTTGGTGACTTTGCAAGTCCCTAACATACACCACACTAAGATGGGAACATACAGAGGGATTTAAAAGACCATCCATGAGCTGGTGCCAACAACTCATGCCTGTAATCTGAACTACTCAGGAGGCTGAGATCAGAGGAATCTGAGGGTTTAGGGTTGGAGCCAGCTCAGGCAGGAAAGTCTGTGAGACTCTTATCTTCAATTAAATACTGGGAGAGAGAGAGGGAGAGCAAGAGAGAGAGAGAGGGAGAGGGAGAGGGAGACAACCATCCTTACCACAGTTCTACCAAGATCAGATCCAAAGTTAATCCTCTTGTGTGCATTAGCACATAGATGAACACTCAGTAAGATGTGTCTTTACAGGTTTAGATCTTAGAAAATTCATGTGTGTGTGTGTGTGTGTGAAATTGCTATGCAGTCTGGTAGATGCCTTCTTGACCCACCAGGAGGCAGAAAACACTCCTTTTTTCAAAGCTTCCTCAAATGCACAAGATCACTCTTGTCTTTTGCTTTCAGAAATTGATTCAAGGCAGGATTCCATTTTTGTCCACTTTCCTTGTCCTCATAATTGGTTGACCATAAAACCATTAAAGAGTCTCACAGACTTGCCCTGGCTGGCTTCAAACCTAGATCCTCAGATCTCAGCCTCCTGAGTAGCTAGGATTACAGGCATAAACCACCGTCACCCTGCCAAAAACAATTTTTAAATGCTACAATCCAAAACAAATTCTAAAGTCTCAGAATTTATACAGCACAATTTCCTGCTCTCTCTCTCTCTCTGAGAACAGCTATGTACACACCACAGTCTGAGTCCACCAATTAGCTTTGCCTTATAGGTTGACGCCGCAGGAGTCTACAATGGCAGCTGGTCTGAAAACATTCTTTTTGGACTGCCCCATCCCTTCCCCTTGCTTGTATCATTTCCTTAATTTCTCAGTAATGTTGCCTTTGCTTGCCAACTCCCTGTCTCACGGTGTGCTCTGGAGAAAATCTAAACCAAAAAAAGAACAACTATGATCAGTGGGTTTTCACTCAAATAAATGTATTCTAAAATGTTACCATGGAACAATCATAGTAACAAAATAAGACTGTGCTAGCATAGAGCCACCTGCAGCAACTCAGGCCTCTCTGATCCTTGCTATTTAGGAGGCTAACGTCAGGAGGATTCTGGTTCTAGGTCAGCCTTGGTTAAAAAAAATAAGTTTACAATAACTATCTCAAAAAAAAAAAAACACAGGTTGGTGTTGGGTGTGGTGTTGTATTGTCAGTCAACACAGTTACAGCAGGTAAACAGAATTGTAGTTCAGGCTATCCCAGTCAAAAAGTGAGACCCAACCTAAAAACTAACCAAAGAGAAAGGGAGCAGGGTCATCACTCCAATGGTAGTGCCTAGCAAGTACCAAGACTTGAGTTCAAACCGTAATGCTGCCAAAAAAGAAAAAGAAAGGGAATATGCTGGGGCTGGGAAGGTGGCTCTGTGGTAGAGCGCTTGCTTTGCATGCATGAGGCCCTGGGTTCCATTCCTCAGCACCACATAAACAGAAAAATCCTGAAGTGTCACTGTGGCTCCAGTGGTAGAGCACTAGCCTTGAGCTGAAGAGCTGAGGGACAGTGCCCAGGCGCAGAGTTCAGCCCCATGACCGACCAAAAAAAAAAAAGAAATATGCTAACAGGTAACAAATGCTTACTATGCATTATCTGTGTCTAGATTGCACTTAAGTTGACAAATTTCTTTCTTTTTTTGGGGGGGAGTCCAATCGTGGGGCCTGAACTCTGGGCCTGGGCGCTGTCCCTCAGCTCTTCAGCTCAAGGCTAGCGCTCTACCACTTGAGCCACAGCACATATGGTGTATTTCTAAGTGTATATGTATGTACGTGTGTGCATGTATATGAGTTACTGTATGTGTATATGTATGTGAGTATTGAGGTGGTATATTCTATAATATCCTCACTTGGAAATATAAAACATGCTCTCAAAGCCATCAGTTAAAAAAAAATGTGAAAATGATGAGAAGCCCTATTTAATCACAGTGTCCAAGAAGAAACAGGAGCAGATGAATGACTCGTCCTCTTACCCAGTCCTTTGCACAAAAATGAAGATGCTAGCTTTTTTCCTCTGGGACAGAACTCTTGAAGGCAGAACTGGGAAAAAGGAAATGGATAATTGCACTGTGCCGTCCTTCCCACCTACTGAGAAGCAGTCCTCCTGAAGGGGAAGATGAGAAAACTCACATTGCCAAGTCAGCAGAGTGAGTGATGAGACTCTTCCTCACATCACCAAGTCACCAGAGTGAATGCTGAGACTCCTCGTGAGCTGGCCCTGAAACCTGCCCAAGTATTTCCAATGAAAAGATATCTCCACTAAAATAGAAATATTTAAAACCCAAATTACCAATGATCCTTGGAACAAGTTTTGCTGTTGTTGGACATAGGGCTTGAACTTTGGGCCTGGGCACTGTCCCTGAGCTCTTTAGCTCAAAGCTAGCACTCTACCATTTGAGCCACAGCACAACTTCCAGTTTTCTGGTGGATAATTAGAGATAAGAGTCTCATGGACTTTCCTGCCCAGGCTGGCTTTGAACCATGATCTTCAGATCTCAGCTTCCTGAGCAGCTAGGATTACAGGTGTGAGCCACTGGCACCCAGCTTGGACAAATATTTTATAGTCTGTACCAAAGGGGTAAATATTCTAGGATAATTTGATTCTGGATAGCACTGACTGATCTAAAATGATTTTTTTTTTTTTAATGCTGGATCCTGGGCCTTGGGCTTTTTCTCTCAAGGTTGGCATTCTTCCACTGGAGCCATAGCTCCACTTCCAGCTTTTCAGTGGTTAATTAAAGATAGTCTCATGGACTTTCCTGCCCCAACTAGCAACTCAACCTCCTAAGTAACTAGGATTATAGGCATGAACCACCTTATACTCAGCAAATGATGTATTCTTAAATACAATTGCTCTCTGGATTAAGAAAACTCCAAAGAAACACTCATTAGGTAGAGTTTTAGTGTTTATAGTAGTTTATCAGACAATTAATGGTAACGCCAAACAAAATGTGACTAGGTTTACATTGAAACTTGGAAACCACGAACTATTTGAACAGAAGTGACAACACAAACACATTAACATATAGAAAGAAAGAAAAGAGCCAGGTGCTGGTGGCTCACACCTGTAATCCTAGCTACTCAGGAGGCTGAGATCTGAGGATCGTGGTTCAAAGCCAGCCCAGGCAGGAAAGTCTGTGAGACTCTTATCTCTAATAAACCACCAGAAAACTGGAAGTGGTGCTGTGGCTCAAGCGGTAGAGCACTCGCCTTGAGCTGAAGGAAGGAAGGAAGGAAGGAAGGAAGGAAGGAAGGAAGGAAGGAAGGAAGGAAGGAAGGAAGGAAGGAAGGAAGGAAGGAAGGAAGGAAGGAAGGAAGGAAAGGAATAAAATCAGCTGGGTAAGGGTGGCTCACACCTGTAATCCTAACTACTCAGGAGATTGAGATTTGAAGATCTCAGTTCCAAGTTAGCCTGGGCAGGAAAGACCATGAGACTCTGATCTCCAAATTAACCAGCAAAAAGACAGAAATGGAGGTACGGTTCAAGCGATAGAGCAGTGAAAACATTGAGTGAAAAGCTGAGGGACAGGGCTGGGAAGGTGGCTCAGTGGTAGAGTGCTTGCCTTGCATGCATGAGGCCCTGGGTTCAATTCCTCAGCACCACGTAAGCAGAAAAAGCTAGAAGTGGCGCTGTGGGCTCAAGCATTGAGCTGAAGAGCTGAGAGACAGCACCTAGGCCCGGAGTTCAGGTCCACAACCAGCAAAAAAAAGAAAAAAGAAAAGAAAAGCTAAGGGACAGAGTGCAGGCCATGAGTTCAAATGCCAGTACTGGCAAAAAAAAAAAAAAAAAAAACCCACATCCTAAGAGCAAAGGCAACTAGCTGCTCTGAGTCCTTAAGACAAAGGACAGAAGCCACAGGCAGGGGGGAGATGTTTTGTGCATGCTCATAAGTTATATTTTATTATTTAATTTCTTTATGAGTGCATAACTTAAAAAGATGCCTTTGCAAGTCTTTGGCACCCTCTTTTGGACAATCTGATTAAGTCAGCACTGAAATTTACCACAAACCGATTTCTGAGTATGTTGTAAGCAAATGGAAATCAGGCACATTCTATTTTTTTTTTTTTTAAATATTTGGAGGGTTTGTGGGGTTTAGTGCTGATGCTGGGACATGAACTCAGGACCTAGGCCCTTGCCTAAGGGCAAGGCTGTAGCTCTAGCATTTGAACCATACCTCCACTTCCAGTTTTTTGTTGGTTAATTGGAGAGAAGAATCTCTCAGGTTTATCTGTTGGGGCCAGTTTTGAACCATGATCCTCAGGTCTCAAAGCCTCCTGAGTAGCTAAAATTACACCATGAGGTACCAGGGCCAAGCTAAAGTCAGCACCGAAAGTCAAGTGGTGGCAAGGTTTCCAACTGTTCTTCAGTATTGAATCGGCTACCCTGGGTCCTTCGTGTCTCCAAAAGAAGTTTGGAGAAGTTTGTCTCCAAAAAGTTTGTCTAGATCCACTAAATAACTTTCTGGGATTTCTGTTAGGGCTGTCTTTATCCAATAGATCAATATGAGAAAAATTGGACATTGTAACAATCATGTCTTCCTATCCGTAACAATTGATAGCTTTCTATTTATTTAGTTCTTCTGTGATTTCTTTCATTGGAAGAGCTTTCCTTATACAGATGGGATACATCGAAGATGCTCTGAACACTAATCAAAATGGCACCTTTTTTTTTTTTTGGCTACTCCTGAGGCTTGAACTCAGTGTCTGAGCACTGTCCCTGAGCTGCTTTTGCTCAAGGCTAGCACTCTACCACTTGAGCCACAGTGCCATTTCTGGCTTTTTCTGTTTATGTGGCACTGAGTAATCTGAACCCGGGGCTCCATGCATGCTAGGCAAGCGCTCTACCACTAAGCCACAGTCCCAGTCCCCACATCTCATTTTCAATGTGTAATTTCTAAGTATTTATTGTAGATCTGTTGGAAAGCAACAGAATTGCATGTGCTCATCTTGTATCATGTCAGCATGATGCAAGCACTGACTCATCCCAGGAGATTTCTTGTTTTGGATTTTTACATCATTCTTTTGCATGTTCTACATGGATAACCATGCCATCCCTACACAAAAACATCTTTATTTCTTCCTTGCTGATCTCTTTATCTTTCATTTACTTTTTCTTGTATTATTACACCAGCTAGTGTTTCCAGGAATAAGGAGAAAGGACATTCATGCTTGCTCACAGATTCATAGAAAAGCATTTGTTCCATCATATTATGAATGGTGTTGGTTGGAGGGGTTTGTTGGGGTTTTTTAAAAGATGTTCTTTATCAAGTTGAGAAAGTACCTCTCTTATTCCTAGTTTGTACAGAGATTTTATGGTGAATATAGAATTTTATCAAATGCTTTTTCTGCCTGTATTGATGTATTTTTTTTTCCTCCTTTAGCCCATTAATGCAATGGATTATGTGTATTGATTTTTTTGAGTGTCTGCAAACTAGCTTCTCAGACATGGAATAAATCCTATTTGCTCATCATGTATATTTTTTATTCATTGCTGGAGTAAACTTGCAATTTTTTTATTTTTTTAACTTTTTTTTGTCAGTCATTGGGCCTGAACTCTGGGCCTGGGCGCTGTCCCTCAGCTCTTCAGCTCAAGGCTAAAGCTCTACCTCTTGAGCCACAGTGCCACTCCAGTTTTTTTTGCTTATGTGGTGCTAAGGAATCGAACCCAGGGTCTCATGCATGCAAGGCACCACTGAGCCACCTTCCCAGCCCACAAATATTTTTGTTGAGTATTTGTTTTTTGTTGAGTACATGTTCAGAAGAAATAAGTCAGTTGGTTTCCTTTCCTCTCTTCAACTGGGTCTGGAGTTAGTTCAACAAAGAATGACCCTTCTCTTCTGTTTTATGGAAGAGATGTAGAGAATGGGTGTCACTTCTTCCTGGAACTCTCCGGCAACTGGTGGGGTTTGTTTTTTTTTGAAATTTTATTAAATAATAATTCAAACTATTTAGTGAGACATTTCTTCAGATTATCTCTTCTCGTCTGAGTTTCAGTAGTTTCTGTTTAAATGGTTCATTTCAGACAAACTTAGGTGTTTATTTGCACAATACTGCTCTATTATATATTTATTCCATAGGAGTATCAGCCATCTACTTTTTATTTCTTCTATTTTGGTGTTCTGTTGCTTAGGACATACATGGTAAGGATTGTTAGGACGCTCTCTTTCTATTCCAAGATCTGCTTTGTCTAAAACTAAGGTAGCTACTCCACTTTGTGTGTGTGTGTGTGTGTGTGTGTGTGTGTGTGTGCACGCACACGATGCGTTCATGCATGCGTACACACACACACTTGTCCTAAGTCTTGAACTCAGGACCTGGGTGCTCTCCCTGAGCTATTTTTGCTCAAGGCTAGAACACTATCACTTGAGCCACAGTTCCACTTTCTCTGAGTGATTAATTGGAGTACATTGACATTTCATAGTCTTTTCTGCTCAGTCTGACTTCAAACCACGATCCTCAGATCTCAGCCTCGTGAATGGGTAAGATAATAGATGTGAGCTACCAGTGCCCAGCCACTGTTCTTTTGATTATTACCATAATGGAACTTCACGCACTGATCTTTTCTCTATCAGTTTCTCTAAAGTGGCTTGGTTACAGATAACATATAGCTAGGTTTTAGTCTTAATTTTCTCACTATCTATTAGTGTATTGACATTCGCATTTATTTATTTATTTTATTTATTTATGTCACCATGGGGCTTGAACTCAACGCCTGGGCCCTGTCCCTGAGCTCTTTTGCTCAGGACTAGCACCCATATCACTTTGAGCCAAAGCACCCCTTTCCGTTTTTAACTGGTTAATTGGAGATAAGAGTCTCACAGGGACTTCTCTGCCCACGCTGGCTTTGTGATGCTCAGATCTCCACCTCCTAAATAGCGAGGATTACAGGATGCCCAGCCACATTCATCATTTATATAGCTGAATTAAATTCTACTAGATTTGCAACTTTTTGTTAGTGGTGGTGGTAGTTGTGGCCTGGAAACCGTCCCTGAGCATTTTTGCTCAAAGCTAGCACTTTACCACTTGGAACCACAGCTTTCTGGTGGTTAATTGGAGAGTAGGAACTTTTTTTTTTTTTTAAATCCCCTGCTCCCACCTTTCCCAGATAGAAGCCCTAGCATGCTCTGGGAGCACTCAACCAATGAGCCACATTCCTCACTGGAACTTTCTATTCAATTGCTTTTTCTTGGTCCAGGATTTTAATATTCCTCTTTTTTTTTTTTTTTTTTTTGCATGTTTAGTTTTAATTGAGCATTTTATAGGATTCCATTGTGCCTACGCATTTAATTTCAACCACACTTTGTCTTTGCAAGTTGCCTTAGAATTTGTAGTATTCATTTACAACTATTCTAAATCTTCCTGGCACCTGTGGCTCACGCCTGTAACCCTAGCTAAGCTACTCAGAAGGCTGAGATCTGAGGATCACATTCCAAAGCCAGTCCAGGCAAGAAAGTGTGAGAGACCCTCAGCTCCAATTAACCAGCAAAAAGCCAGAAGTAGAACTTCCACTTGTGGCTCAAGTGGTGGAGCGCCATCCTTGAGTGAAAAAACTAAGGAACAGTACCCAGACTTTGAGTTCAAGTTCTAGTACCACCACAGACAGACAGACAGACAGACACACAGACACACAGACAGACAGACACACACACACACACACACACACACACACACACACAAAATCAAATTTTTCAGAATAGAGGAAATTATCCAAAGGCTTGAAACAATCAAACAAGTATTTACTCAAGCAAATTTGGTTCAATACTAATAAAAGCAAAAAGTCTGAGCCAGGAGCCAGTGGCTCATGCCTGTAATCCTAGCTATTCAAGAGGCTGGGATCTGAGGATAATGTTTCAAAGCCAGCCCAGGCAGGAATGTCCATGAGACTCTTATCTCCATTTAACCACCAGAAAACTGAAAGCAGATCTGTGGCTCAAGTGGTAGAGCTGAAGGCCCAGGCCAGGAGTTCAAGACCCATGACCAAAACAAACAAAACCAAACAAACAAACAGAAAGTCTGTTGTTTTAATTTACCTGAGTGCCATCCTCCACTGTAATCTCACCAGGAGTTGCCTTGCAAACCACACCCCACATCCCGTGCCAGAGAGAGCAAAAGACACTATCAAGAAACATAGACCTGGAAGTGGTATTGTGGCTCAAAGTGGTAAAGTGCTAGTAGCCTTGAGCACAAAAGCTCAAGGACAGTACCCAGGCCCTGAGTTCAAGCCCCACAACTGACAAGCAAATAAGGGGCTGAGGAGGTGGCTCAGTGGTAGAGTGCTTGCCTTGCATGCATGAGGACTTGGGTTCAATCTTCAGCACCACATAAGCAGAAAAAGCTGGAAATGGCATTGTGGCTCACGTGGTAGAGCACTAGCCTTGAGCTGAAGAGCTGAGGAACAGTGCCCAGGCCCAGAGTTCAGGCCCCACGACCGATAAAAATAAACAAACAAGTCAAATCTAGCCAGGAAATGATGGTTCATTTGTGTAATCCTAACTTACTGAGGAGACTGAGGTCTGAGGTTCATGGCTCAAAGCTAGCTTGGGGGGAAAAAAAACTGCAAGACTCTTAGCTCTAGTTTAGCAGTGAAAAGCCTGAAATAGATCTGTGGCTCAAGTGGCAGAGCACCAGCCTTGGGCAAATAGCCAAGTGAGAGTACAAGGTCCTGAGTTCAAGCCCTAGTACCAGTTCAAAATAATAATACTAATAAAAATAATAATAATCGAATAATGATAAAATAAAATAATAAAAAATAAAATATGGGATCTGAATTTTGAATATGATGAACTTTGTGGTCTAGGAATGAAAGTGTGTGTGTGCTCACAGGAGCACACATGTGTGCACATCTCAACAGAACACTGCTACAAACAAGCCACATGAATAAGAAAGGGGAAAACAGTGGCTTCAGGGCCCCTCTGTTTTTGACATAAATTCTCAATCTTTCAAAAAGTCCAATAGCATTGCCTATAAAGCGTTTTCATTTTAAGCTTCATAATAAGCTGGTCCATTGTTGCCATCATTCCTCATCTGACATGTGATTTGATTTTATTTCCACAACACAGTGAATTTTGATAGATCACAGTCATTTCAATCCATGAGGATCTTTCAACTGTAGGAGTGAATTAGAAAGATATTTTTATATTGCCTATTTGAGATAACAGGCCTTCGCACCATGCTGCTGGCAAAATACATCAAAAGAATGAACTGAAGGTTAAGTTTCCTTTTAGATCTCAATTTTCAGAACATCACACTCTCACACACACACACACACACACACACACACACACACACACACACAAAATCTTGCCTAAAAGCAGTCGATTTATTCAACTGCAAGACATTCCATCATCACCTTAGTCAGCCCAAAGGAAAGAACAAAGCCAGAGCTGGAAACGTGTAGAAGGTTGAGCCATGTTCATTCACTCATTTTAATTTTCTTAGCCTCCAATCCCTGAATGTCACATCAAGTTCTTCTCAGACACATGGCAAGAAAAAGCTTTCTGGCAAGCTATTTTTTTTGGGGGGGGGGGGGCAGGTCATGGGGTTTGAACTCTGGGCCTGGGCGCTGTCCCTCAGCTCTTCAGCTCAAGGTGAGCACTCTACTGCTTGAGCCACTGTGCCACTTCCAATTTTCTTAGTGGTTTATTGGAGATAAGAGTCTCTTGGACTTTCTTGCCAGGGCTGGCTTTAAACCTCAATCCTCAGATCTCAGCCTCCTGAGTAGCTAGGATTACAGGTGTGAACCACCAGTGCCCAGCCTAAAGCTTGCTTGCTTTTTTCTTTCTTTCTTTCTGTCTTTCTTTCTTTTTTTTCTTTTTTTTTTTTGGGGGGGGGGTCAGTCATGGGGCTTGAACTCTGGGCCTGGGTGCTGTCCCTCAGCTCTTCAGCTCAAGGTTAGTGCTCTACCACTTGAGCCACCGTGCCACTTCCAGTTTTCTAGTGGTTTACTGGAGATAAGAGTCTCACAGACATTCCCGCCCAGGCTGGCTTTGAACCCCAATCCTCAGATCTCAACCTCCTGCATAGCTAGGATTACAGGCGTGAGCCACCAGCGCCTGGCTAAGCTTTCTATTAGAGTGTATTTGCAAAGGTAATTCTCACATGAAAAGCAGCAATACAAATTCAAGTGACGAAGTTTAAGTACCATGTCAAACAATTATTATCATTTTGTCCTCCCCCAGTCAATGAAATGTAATTGTGTCTCTAAATTAGTTTTAGGCAGCTTTTAATCCCAATTTGATTTTTTAAATTACCTTGTGTATATACTTGATTCAAAGTAGAAAGCTTCTTGCTGTGATTATGAATCTTCCAGAAGGAATGGGCTACTGAGCTCTTTGCCTTTAACGTTGTTTATTGTACACAAGTAGGCACTTTATTTAAGGTAGAACTGTAGGGGGAGGATTGTGTTTTTGTGGCAGTACTATGGCTTGAACTCAGGACTTCACATCCTTGCTTGGCTTTTTCCACTCAAGGCTAGTGCTCTACCACTTGAGCCACAACTCCATTTCCAGCTTTTTGCTGCTTAGTTAGAAATAAGAGTCTCTTAGACTGGCTTCAAACCTTGATCCTCACATCTCAGCCTCCTGAGAAGCTAGGATTACAGGTGTCTAGCTTCTTTCTAGGGATCTGTTATCTCAAGGTGATTATTTACAAAACTATCCTGAGATCTTCATTGTAAGATGATTTCTTTTTTTTTTTGCGGGGGGGGGGGGGGGGGATGGGGGGGGGAATCTAGTCGTGGGCCTGAACTCTGGGCCTGGGCACTGTCCCTCAGCTCTTCAGCTCAAGGCTAGCGCTCTACCACTTGAGCCACAGCGTCACTTCCGGCTTTTTTCTTTTTGCTTATGTGGTGCTGAGGAATCAAACCCAGGGCCTCAGGCATGCAAGGCAAGAACTCTACAACTGAGCCACCTTCCCAGCCCTGTAAGATGATTGCAAGCATAAAGAAGTCCATTAACACATCATCCGAGAGGCAACAGCTAATGGTATTATATTTGTACAGGTGTTTCTTGGCTCCACAGTTTGGTGCCACCCAAGCAGAGCCCACTGGGGTTATGGGTCTGTTTAGTAAATGCTTCTTGCTATTGATGATGATGACAATGGTCATAACATTGGGTTCTTCTATGATCATTCAATTATTCACATCTGCAACGATTTCCTTTTGGTCAATGGTACCAGGTCCTGTCTACACCCTGTGTCACTGTGATAAACAAGACCAGGCCCCTGTCTTCAAACAATTTGAGTAAAAGAGCCAGAAAACTAGTGCAGAATTTGCAAATAACATAACCTCAGATGATGCTAAGTGTTGTGAAGAAGGTATTGTTAAGTAAAGAGACCAGAAGTGAGTGGACAGGACTCTGTGCGGCTAAAGGTTCCCCAAACGACAGAGAGAGGGAAGCCATGCTTGGGGAATCCTACACCTCCAAATACCAATTTACCACTACCTGTTGCCTCTTAGATGATGTGTTAGTGGATTTCCTTATGCTTGAAACCACCTTACAACGAAGATCGCAGAGTAGTTTAGTAAATAATCACCTTGAGATAAAGATCCTTAGAAAGAAGCTATACAGGGGCTGGGAAGGTGGCTCAGTGGTAGAGCACTTGCCTTGCATGCCTGAGGCCCTGGGTTCGATTCCTCAGCACCACATAAGCAAAATGAAAAAAGCTGGAAGTGGCACTATGGCTCAAGTGGTAGAGCGCTAGCCTTGAGCTGAAGAGCTGAGGGACAGCGCCCAGGCCCAGAGTTCAGACCCCACGACCGGACCCCCCCCCCCCCAAAAAAAAGAAAGAAGCTATACACCAGTGGTTCACACCTGTAATCCTAGCTTCTCATGAGGCTGAGATGTGAGGATCAAGGTTTGAAGCCTGTCTATCTCCAATTAAGCAGCAGAAAGCTGCCCACAGGATAGGAAAATCCGTAAGATTCTTATTACTTTCAATCGACTACCAAAAAGCAAGAAGTGAAACTGTGTGGCTCAAACGGTAGAGCACCAGCCTAAATGACAGTGCCCAAGCTCTAAATTCAAGTCCCAGTAAACTGCAGAAAGAAAAAGAAAGCAAGAAAGCAAGCAAGCCAGAAAGAAAGCAAGCAAGCCAGGAAGGCGGAAAGGCAGGAAGTTAGTTATCTGCCTTCTCAAGTGGAAAATTTCAGCTCTGAAGACTAACTCTCCCTCTCTCTCCCTCTCTCCTTCTCCCCTCCCACCCCCCCCATCCCCAACGAAGCTTCCAGAACCCCCTAGAGTTAGGGGGAACATTCACCTTATGCTGCCATGGTGGGCTCACACATGTGTCTGCTCATGAAGACAGAGGCCAATCTGAGGCAGGGGAGACATCTTAGCATTCTTCTCTGGGCTGGTCTTATGGAACAGATACCCAGGAATGTTACTCAATGCCCTCATAAATATATTTAAATCTCTTTAGAGGTAGAAATCTTCCCTCTCAACTATATCATTCCAACTACTGAAGTCTAATGAGGAACATATCATAAATCATTTCCATCTACACTGGGTATTATTTTAGGGAAAATATCTTTATAAATCTTATGCCAACATAAAAAATGCTACAGATCTATCAATAAAATAGAGCTCAGTGAAACATACTGGTGTAGTACCCAGGGCCAGTCCCAAATACATAATTTCATAGACAGTATCTCTTTAAAGAGCCCAGAAATGCTTTGCAGAGGGCCTTTTCTGAAAATCAGCTCAGCTGTGCAACATTGTCACCTAGTGGTAGACTCCAAAACACAGTAACTCAAAATAATCCTCGACCCTTTAAAAAAAAAAAAAAAAGATGCTTAAAATAAGAAAATAAAATAACTAATGAAAAGCAGGGCCATAGGTGTGGTACAGTGGCATGATACCAACCTAGCAAGCCTGGAGTTCAAACACCAGTACTGCCAACTACATCGAAGCCAGGTGTGGTGACACACACCTGTAATCCTAGAAATTAAGAGGCTGAGGCAAGAAAATTGAGAATTCAATGTTAGCCTTGACTATGTGGCAAGAACATATTTTTTAAAAAAGAAAATTTCCAGGCATCAGTAGCCTGTGATACTAGCTACTCAGGTACCTGAGATCTGAAGATTGCAGTTCAAAGCTAGCCCAAGCAGAAAAGTCCCTGAGATGCTTATCTTCAACTAACCACCAAAAAGCCAGAAGTGGAGCAGTGCTCAAGTGGTAGAGTGCCAGCCTTGAATGAAAAAGCAGGGGATAGAAGAAGGCCGGAGTGGCTCTGAGTTCAAGCTCCAGTGCTAGCATAAATAAATAAGCAAGCAAGCAAGCAAGCCGGGGACCAGTGGCCTCACACCTTGCTACTTAGGAGGCTGAGATCTGAGGATCGAGGTTTGAAGCCAGCTCCAAGCAGAAAACTCTGTGAGACTCTTATCTCCAATAAACTACTCAAAAAACCATAAGTGGCACAGTGGCTCAAGTGGTAGAGCACTCTCCTTGAGCAAAAGAAACTTGGGGACAGGTCCCCGGCCCAGAGTTCAAGCCCCAGGAACAGTTAATAAATAAACAAATCCAATGACTGGAGAATAAAACCTTCCGCTTTCCGTTCATTTCCCACTGGTCATTTGATCATTTACCTTCCTGAACAATTAAGTTCCAGTGCTTGTCTAGCTCTGAACCTCGTTAGACTTTTTCACCTCTAGTCTCCAGGCCTGGCAAAGGCAATGCAGCTTTCTGTTCAGCTTTTGCTCAGCTTCTCAGCCTTGAGGATATAAATTGTGCGAAATCTCTGGCTCCTAGCCAGAAGATTACCTTCTTTCCAGGAGCTGGTTCCAATAAATCTCTGCTGGGTCCATAGCACTCCTGGCTTATGGAAAACACTTTACAGTGCAACCTTTCTTTTTTTTTTTCCTGTTGTTTGCAGGGAAATAGTAGCTCAGCCCAGCCAGCCATGTTGCTTTCTTTCCCTTACTCAAAAAGAAGAGAAATGCAGAGAATTCAAATAAAGATGATAAATACAAACACCTGAGAAAAAAAAAAATAGTGACAAATCAGCAACCAGGTAGTGATGGAATGGAGTCATGTTCCTAATGTGTCCTTTTCCTCCCCTTCCCACTGAATTTCCACTGAATATTTGCTATCGGTCCTTCCAGAAAAGGTTTGCTGATCCCGAGCTTAAGATCTTTGTCACATTATGAGATTATGCAATCAGGACCTTCAAAAATTCACCCAGCCAGCCAGTCACATCAGTGTGAGTCATTGACGACTCAACCTCTTATCCTAGCTACACAGGAGGCTGAGATCTGAGGATCCTGGTTCAAAGTCTGTGAGACTCTTATCTCCAATTAATCACCAAAAGCCAGACTGGAGATGTGACTCAAGTGGTAAAGCCTCAAGAGAAAAAGCTGAGGGATAGCACCTAAGCCCTGCACTTCTGACTTTTTGCTGAATAGTTGGAAATGAGTACTCTGGACTTCCCTTGCCCAGGCTGGCTTGGAACCGAGATCCTCAGATCTCAGCCTCTTAAGTAGCTAAGATTACAGGCATGAGCCACTGGTGCCCAGCTCTAGAAATAAACTTCTAGTCAACTTTTTTTTTTTTTTTACTTTTAGATAGAAATTCTACTTTTTCAGCAGTTCTATGAATTGAATTAATGAGCAGTGATGGTAGATTGGCAATGGCTGGATTACATTGGAATGTATTGTAGGGGTTTACAGCAATGCTGGGAAAACAACACTGGAAAATGACAAGGATGTATCTCATCAGGCTTCTTAACTATTCAGCTGAGGCTTCAGCTGTGGTGTGTTTTCCAATTAAGTGAAGATATCTCCTTCAGGACCATCTCGCTTCTTGTGTTACTCAGCTCTTTGATTTTTCCATTTGCAAAATCTTCTTTTTTTTTTTTTTTTTCCAAAACCATAAATGCTGGCTGTGGTGAAGTCACTCTGTGGTAGCCGACATTCTGGCTCCTTAAATTTCACCTGCAGAAACGAAGCTTTGCTTCCTGTGAGTCAGGTCGCCCCAGATCTGGCTTGGTCACCTGGCCTGCCACAAAAGTCAACCCTGCCTACAAAGGAGTTTCCCAGCTAAGATGTGAGGCTCATGATTATGTTGTATGGCATTGCACGGCAAGAAAATGGAGAAGCCACATTTTGAAAGATTGAATCGAGTCTTTATTAAAAGGCTAGCAAGCCAGGCGCCGGTGGCTCACACCTATAATCCTAGCTACTGAGGAGGCTGAGATTCTGAGGATCACGGTTCAAAGCCAGCCCGGGCAAGGAAAGTCTGTGAGACTCTTATCTCCAATAAACCACTAGAAAACCGGAAGTGTGGCTGTGACTCAAGTGGCAGAGCGCTCGCCTTGAGCTGAAGAGCACAGGGACAGCATCCAGGCCCAGAGTTCAAGACCCATAATTGACAGGAAAAAAAAAAAGCCAGTGACTGCGTGATGGACTCCTGTCTCAAAGATCAGCAGCCCAGCAAATACTCTTAACATTGTTAGGAAACTGCGTCATGAAGGCTAGAGAGGAAAGAAAGAACAAAACAGTACCAATAAACCACTTCAGCTCCAATGGAGAGCTGCAATGGGATGCCAGGGTGACTGGAGGTGGCAGGTGATGGGAGATAGAACACAAACAGAGACCTGTGGCATGGCGGTATGGCACCTGGGCTGGTCTGGGACTAGATAGTGTGCAGGGGCAGGGGGCAGGGTCACAGGAAACTGGACTGACAGGTTTAGTAACCTATCATCCAAGACCCTGTCCCTGCCTCCAGGGATTCAGGCTCCCCTATCACCTGGGAGGTGAGGGCTTCACCTTCCCCCACCATGAAGACAAAATTCCAGAGCCTACCATCCCATCCCCCATATGGCCAAGGCGGCACCAGCCAGACTTGATCTCCCTATTTCAATATGAAGCCAGCCAGGGTATACAAATCTATGAGACACTTATCCCAACAAAAATCTGGAATTGGAGGCATAGCTCAAGTGATCAAGTACCAGCCTTGAGCAAAAAGGCAAAGAAAAGTGCAAGGCCCTGAGTTCAAGTCCCAGTACTTGCACACACAAAAATTAAATAAATTAAAATAAGTGATATGATAGATCAAAAAAGATGTAGAAAACTTACAGAAGTGATCCATTTGGCATTTAGAGAGCATGACATCCAATAAATCAACAAAATACGTTATTTTCAAGTTCCCATGGAAATGTAACAGATAGACCATTCTGTCTCACAAATCAAGTCTCAATAGATTTGAAAGCATTCAATTCACACAAAAGGAAAAAAAAAAGATATTCTCTGACAATGAGGGAGCTGAGCTAGAAATCAATAACAGACAGATTCTTGGCAAATCCTCAAGGCTAATTTTAGAGCAAAAATCTATCAAAGTCACAGGAGATATCATAAGATAAAATCATGAAGATACTGGGGTTGACACAGATTTCTTAAATACAACACCAAAAACACAGTGTCTTGGGGGTGGGGGTGGTCAGCTGTGGAGCTTGACCTGAGGGCCTGGGTACTGTACCTGAGCTTCTGTGCTCGAGGCTAGAACTCTACCACTTTAAGCCACATTGCTACTTCCAGATTACTGGTGGCTAATTGAAGATAATAGTCTGATGGGCTTTACTGCTCAGGTTGGCTTTAGACCTTGATCCTCAGATCTCAGCCTCCTAAGTAGCTGAGCCACCAGCACCTAGCTCACAAAGTCTCTCTTCTTTTTCTTTTGTCAGTTGTGGGGCTTGAACTCAGGGCCTGGGTGCTGTCCCTGAGCCTCTTTGTGCTCAAGATTAGAGTTTTACCTTTTTTCTTTTTTCTTTTCTTTTTTTTTTGTCGGTTGTGGGGCCTGAACTCTGGGCCTGTCCCTCAGCTCTTCAGCTCAAGGCTAGCACTCACTCTACCATTTGATCCACAGCACCACTTCTGGCTTTTTCTAATTATGTGGTGCTGAGGAATTAAACCCTGGGCCTCATGCATGCAGGCAAGCACTCTACCACTGAGCCACCTTCCCAGCCCAAGTTCTACCTTTTCAGCCACAGCACCACTTCTAGGTTTTGAGTGTTTATTACAGGTAAGAGGCTCACCAAGACTTCTCTGCCAAGGCTGGCTTCAAACTGCGATACTCAAATCTCAGCCTCCTGAGTAGCTAGGATTACAGATGTAAGCCACTAGCACCCAGTTACAAAGTCTCTTTTAATTCAAATCTATCCATGTATATTTTGCATTGCTACAAAAGAAAAGGTTCCAAGTTAGGCACTGGTCGCTCACATAATCCTAGCTACTCAGGCGGCTGAAATCTGAGGATCCTACTTCAAAGTCAGTCTGGACAGGAAGGTCCAGGATATCTCCAATTAACCACCCAAAAGTGGAAGTAGAGGTGTGGCTCTTATGGTAGAGGGCTAGCCTTCAGTGGAAAAAGCCTACACACACACACACACACACACACACACACACACACACACACACACACACACACACACACACACACACACACACACACACACACACACACACACACACACACACACACACACACACACACACACACACACACACACACACACACACACACACACACTGTTATCTGCTGCTGCCTTTATTCTTAATGAGCTGTTGAAATGTATGTTCTCCCATTGCCTAGCAAGCTCGGTTTGGGGAACCTATGGTAGAGGGCTAGCCTTCAGTGGAAAAAGCACACACACACACACACACACACACACACACACACACACACACACACGACAATGGTTTGGGGAACCTATGGTAGAGGGCTAGCCTTCAGTGGAAAAAGCACACACACACACACACACACACACACACTGTTATCTGCTGCTGCCTTTATTCTTAATGAGCTGTTGAAATGTATGTTCTCCCATTGCCTAGCAAGCTCTGACCATTAGACAATGGTTTGGGGAACCCAAGCTGGGTACTGCTTATTATTCTAAAATATGCAGATAGTTTTGAGCTTACCTAGAACTCGGGAACAATAGATGGGGAACAATAGATGAGCTTTAAGAACTTCCTCTTTCCAGATAAGGATTAGCTCCTGCTACGTCTATCCATTTAGAAAGTCACTAAGATTTTATCATTTCAGAGAGGAGAGCAGTTTTGGATAAGTAGGCCCCATTTAGGTCTCTCTTCACTTGTAAATTAGCATCTGACAGGAGGTTTTATGGCAAGAAAGTTTAACACTGCTTCCTGATTTCAACTTCTAGCCTAGACCTTTTAATATTGATTAAAAATAATATAATTGCCAGGCGCTGGTGGCTCATGCCTGTAATCCTAGCTACTCAGGAGGCTGAGATCTGAGGATCACGGTTCAAAGCCAGTCCAGGCAGGAAAGTCCATGAGACTCTTATCTCCAATTAACCACCAGAAATTGGACGTGGGGCTGTGGTCGAGTGGTCGACTGCTCACCTGGACCTGAATAGCTTGGGGACAGTGCCCAAGCCCAGAGTTCAAGCCCCACGACCGACAAACAAAAATTATATATAACTATATATTATAATACATATTATATTATATGTAATTATATGGAAATATTAAATGAAAGAGTATTAGACTTTGCCAGAGAACCACATAGACATCCAGGTACAGAGAAAAAAGAAAGGTTTATTGTTGGGAAACGGAGCCGGCAAGACTCCTTCTTACAAGGGAGAAGTGAGAAGCAGCACTGGCTATTGTATGAGGTGACCTATATAACCTAGGGGGGTTAGGAGGAGCTAGAAGGGGCTAGGAGGCAGAGACCCCTCCAGTACAGGGGCTTCATCATGGCAGACTAGGATTTATGGCTGCTATCTAAATAGTAGATAAGGGGTCCTGCAACTGCCCACACCTGAAGGTCACTCTAAGGGGCACTTATTGCCTTCTATGGTGGTAGCTGCCCCAGAGAAGTGCCATCCCAAAGTAAAGAGGGTTGGAAGTTGATTTTTTACTGACTTTACTACTGGGCCTAGGGCTGGGAAGGTGGCTCAGTGGTAGAGCGCTTGCCTTACATGCGTGAGGCCCTAGGTTTGATTCCTCAGCACCACATAAGCAAAAAGAAAAAGTCTGGAAGTGGCACTGTGGCTCAAGTGGTAGAGCGCTAGCCTTGAGCTGAAGAGCTGAGGGACAGCGCCCAGGCCCAGAGTTCAGACCCCACGACAGGACAAAACAAACAAATAAAAAAAAAAAAAAACAATAGCAAACTACTGGGCCTAGTGTTACCTAGGAAAGGAGCATGTTAAGCTGTGGAGAAGGGAAGGAGTGGACTAAGCTATGGGAAGGGACTCATTTAGCTAACATATATATATATATATATATATATATATATATGTTCCTCTTATTCTGTCTCTCAGTACTACATTGCCTTGGGGTAGGAATTTTATCAGTTGGGGCTATACATTGTGACTATGGGCACATCAGAGCATTAGAATCTGCCAACAGGATTGTGCCCCTCCTCTCTCTCTCTCTCTCTTTCTCTCTCTCTCTCTTTGGCCAAGGCTAGCACTCTGCCATTTAAGCCACAGCTCCACTTCTATCTTGAGATACTCAAAGCTCAGCCTCTGGAGTAGCTAGGATTACAGGCTTAAGCTACAGTAGATTTCTCTTCCCTCCTCCGCCCCCCCCCCCCACTCCCAAAGGTATTAAATAGCTAATAAAGAGATAGAGTAGAAAGGTAGTCCTAAACAGAAAGCAGTAGTTAGATTGCCATCTGTGATGTAATAATAAAGAGAAAAAGGCTAGTTTGTGAGGCCTGGAGTTCAAACCGCCCCATCCCCATCCTTCCCCTCCCACAAACAAAAGAAACAAAGGTTTTTAAAGGGGTGGGGTCTTGCTGGACCTTGATAACTCCTGACCTGGGCGGGGCTTGCCACCTCTCTTGGCTCCAAACTGCTGAGTGCTCAGGCAGCATGGATCCCCCTACCTCCTCTAGTGGTAAGCTCTTGTCCACATTTCACTCTTTTTTTGAGAGAGAGAGACAGACAGACAGACAGAGACCGATAGGGAGAGACAGACGGGGAGAGGGGGAGAGAGAGAGAGAGAGAGAGGAGGCTGGATGCACTGTTATTAACTTGGCGGTTTCTAGAAGCTAAAGAACAAGCATTAACCATTTCACCAGATGCAGGTGAGGGTTGGTGAAGTTTCCCTTTAAAAGTAGGGTCTCTGCACCTAGGGTCTGTGACTTTGATCACAAAAGACAGACAAGTCACAGGATGGTAAGAAAACTTGGTGGAGCTTTACTGAATAAGTAATCGAGCAAGCGGACAGGTAAGTAGGCATGCCGACAGACAAGCAGAAAGGCAGAGATTTTTGGACTCTTTCCAGATAAGGTTTGGCTGCTGCTACCACTAACCATTTAGAAAGTCATTAAGATTTTATCATTTCAGAGGGAAGGGTGGGTGTTCTCAAGGAGACACACACACACACACACACACACACACACACACACACACACACAGAGTTCTTTGGTTGCGGGGCATTTATATTATAAAGGGAGGGGATCTGACTGACTGATAGGAACAGATAGGAGTTTGTCACTCTCATTCACTCCTAGTGTTTAGTACCCTTTCTAAGTTCCTGGCCAGTGGTCACCCTTCTGGTTATTTACACCTTGGGTCCACCCTTCTTTAGTTATTTTGGGGGAACATTTCTCTAAAGAAGGGATACATCCTGCCAAACAAATATTAATTACTGAGGTCAGAAATGCATCTCAGGAAGGAATGTGTCCTGTTGCCTCTTTTCTTTTTTTTTTTTGCCAGTCCTGGGCTTTAAACTCAGGTCCTGGGCACTGTCCCTGAGCTTCTTTTGCTTAAGGCTAGTACTTTACTACTTAAGCTACAGGGCCATTTCCGTTTTTTTCTTTTTTCTTTCTTTTTTTTTTTTTGTTGGTGGTGGGGCCTGAACTCTGGGTCTGGGCACTGTCCCTCAGCTCTTCAGCTCAAGGCTAGTGCTCTACCACTTGAGCCACAGCACCACTTCTGGCTTTTTCTGCTTATGTGGTGCTGAGGAATTGAACCCAGGGCCTCATGCATGCAAGACAAACACACTACCACTGAGCCACCTTCCCAGCTCCACACTCCTTTTTTTTCTATGTATGTAGTATTCAGGAATCAAACCCAGGGCTTCATGCATGCTCTACCACTAAGCCACGTTCCCAGCCCTGTTGTCTCTCTTTGAAGCAAAGACAGTGCTTCTATGTTTCTAAGCAACTTTTTTTTTTTTTTTTTGTCGGCCGTGGGGCTTGAACTCTGGGCCTGGGCGCTGTCCCTCAGCTCTTCAGCTCAAGGTGAGCGCTCTACCACTTGAGCTACAGCGCCACTTCCGGTTTTCTGGTGGTTTATTGGAGATAGGAGTCTCACGGTCTCTCCTGCCCGGGCTGGCTTTGAACGGCGATCCTCAGATCTCAGCCTCCTAGCTACTCAAGCTAGGATTACAGGCGTGAGCCACCAGCGCCCCGGCTCTAAGCAACTTCTAAGTTGCCTTCACCAAGCCCCATTTTCCTCATTTTCTCCTAAAATGATGTTGGTCCTTTAGACTTAAGGGAAGTAGATGAATGATCATCTCCTGCATTTGCTCTAAGCTTACGTTTTTTAAATTTCTGGCACCCATTTTTATACCATGCTTCATTTTCCCAAGTCTATCTTGCCTCACCTAGAGAGACATTGTTTGGAAAGGGGGCTGTGATAAACTGCTGAACCAAAACTTGCCAATGAAATGGAGGGGTGGGAGGGGCCGCAGAATGAGGAAGTAAGACACCAGTTAAGTGACAACTCTGGAACAAGGAAATCCCGCCCTCAGCTCTCAACCTTTGGCTGCACGATCTTACAGGAAAGAAGTCCCGTCCATTAGAAAACCTTGTCAAGCACTCCAATCACCATCTTGAACAAAAGCCAGTGTCTGTGATCCCAAATGGTACATCATGGCTGAGATGGTCTGGCTTCTTCTGGCATGTCTGTGTCATATGCTTGCTTTCTCTGCCATATTTCTCTTCTAAAAAACGTTCTTGTTACCACTACCGTGTTCAGATTTTACCTTAATTATTCTGTTGCCAGATGAAAGGACCTGAAGTCAACTTAGCCACCCTAAGTATCTGTTAATTTATCTGATGTGTTGTATAGGAATATCTTACTCTGACTTGGATTTGCCATAAAGTAATAGTATGTACTCTGTAATTCTATTAGAACTGCAGCTTTGATGTATTTTATTGACTCTTTTCATTTCTTTCATGAATTTTACATGTTTCTTTTCATTAATTTCTTTCCTGTTGTTTCTCACACATACCTCAAGTAGTTTTGTGCCTTTTTCTGTAAATCCTCTGTTTGGAAACTTAGATCATTATCATTTCCCTCCTCTGTATATTTAAATATATGCATATTCAACTTAGCATGACGTTAACTATATACCTAAAATAAAAGTATAGAGAATTATTGTGTCCACAGGCTTTAGTTTTCCCCTCTACGTTTTGAGACCGGGTATCTCTATAGCAAGGCACCTAGAAGTCAGTCCAGACTGACTTCCAACTTCAGATTCTAAATCCATCTGCTTCAATGTCCCAAATGCTGAGATTGCAGGACCACACACAGAGCTGAAATCTTTATCTGTAATGCCACAAAAAGAAACCTGTCAAAGAAGGACCATTTTAAACCAACACCAAAGGAATACGCTTCAAGCATACTTTGACAAAAACCCTTATGTTGATAAAGCTACCCGGGAAAAACTGGCCCAAGAACTTGACATTTCAGGATCAAGCATTCAGGTAGGCTGTGTGTGTGTGTGTGTGTGTGTGTGTGTGTGTGTGTGTGTGTGTGTGTGTGTGTGTGTGTGTGTGTGTGTGTGTGTGTGTGTGTGTGTGTGTGTGTGTGTGTGTGTGTGTGTGTGTGTGTGTGTGTGTGTGTGTGTGTGTGTGTGTGTGTGTGTGTGTGTGCAGTTAATTTGGCAGTTAATTGGAGATAAGAGTCTCACAGGCTTTTCTGCCCAGGCTAGCTTCTAACCACAATCCTCAGATCTGAGCTTCAGTAGCTAGGAGTGCAGATGTGAGCCACCAGTTAAATGCCCAGCTAGGCATTTAATTGTCATCAAGACAGAAAAGCTGGACTCAGCACTTTCAGGACTTTGCAATGAAGGGTTTTCCTGTTATATAATAGTAAAACAAAATCATTTATACCTTTCAGCAATGGGAGAAATTTTTTTTTTTTTTTTTTTGGTCGGTTGTGGGGTTTGAACTCTGGGCCTGGGCGCTGTCCCTCAGCTCTTCAGCTCAAGGCTAGCACTCTACCATTTGGGCCACAGCACCACTTCCGGCTTTCTTTTCCCTGCTTATGTGGTGCTGAGGAATCGAACCCAGGGCCTCATGCATGCAAGGCAAGAGCTCTACCACTGAGCCACCTTCCTAGCCCCCGGGGCTGGCTTTGAACCGTGATCCTCAGATCTCAGCCTCCTGCGTAGCTAGGATTACAGGCGTGAGCCACTCGCACCCAGCTGGGAGAAATTATTGATGTGAAATAATTTGAAATAACTGAATTGTATTTTGAAATTTAGAGAATAAAGGATATTAGATTGCCCCATGATGATAATTTGGTATCCTTAAAATTGGAATGCATATAACAGAAAAATGTTTAGGCCAGGCACTGGTGGCTCACGCCTGTAATCCTAACTACTCACAGGGCTGAGATCTGAAGATCCCAGTTCAAAGCCAGCCCAAACAGAAAAGTCCTTAAAACTTTTATCTCTAATTAACCAGCAAAAACTTGTACTATACTAGGTGAAAACAGTACTTAAATCAATAAAAATCCTGTAAAAATGTTTTTAGAGGAAAGTAATGAATTTTACTTTTGTGTGCATGCTGGTCCTAGGACTCAAACCCAGAGCCTTGGCCATGTCCCTGAGTTTTTTTGCTCATGGCTGGCCCTCTACCACTTGAGCCAGAGCTCTACTTTCAACTTTTTGGTGGTTAATTGAAGATAAGAGTCTCACAGACTTTTCTGCCCCAGCTGGCTTTGAACCATGATCCTAAAATCTCAAATTCCTGAGTAGCTAGGATGACAGTCATGAGCCACTGGTACCTAGAATGATTTTTACTTTTTTGCTAAATGCATCGTCTCAATTAAATTATTGCCTATATGGACCTTGATGTAGGACATTGAGTGGAAACCATATTTTACTAATCTCATCTGTCTATACTGGGTACAGCAGACACTCAAATCCTTGTAGCAAAAAGTATATCAGCAGGGCACTGGTGCCTCACACCAGTAATCCCAGCTACTCAGGAGACTAAAGATCTGAGGATTATGACGTGAAGCCAGCCCAGGCAGGAAACTCTATGAGACTCTTATCCCCAATTAACCCAGCAAAGGGTCGTTGTAAAGGTATGACTGAAGTACATATATATACTGAGCTACTTGATTTTCTTCTTTTTCCACTTAGAATTGGTTTAGATCACAAAGACTAAAACAGAAAAAACTACATTATCAGAGCTATTTAGCAAAAGGCCACACCCAGAATCATGACCAGCCTCAGATGTGTACTCAAGGTAAGAATGTTGTGGTGCATGCTTGTATTCCTAGTACTCAGAATCCTGAAATGTGAGGATCAAAAGATCAAAACCAGCTTGGGCTACATAATAAGAGGGGGGAAGGGGGAAAGAGAGAGAAAGAAGATGATGAGGAAGAAAGAGAGAGAAAGTCCGGCATTGGTGGCTCACACTTATAATCCTAGCTACTCTGGAGGCTGAGATTTGAGGATCATGGTTCAAAGATGGCTGAGGTAGGAAAATTGCTGAGACTCTTATCTCCAATTAACTACCAAAAAGCTGAAAAATGCTGTGGCTCAAAGTGACAAAGCACTAGCCTTGAGCACAAAAGCTTAAGGACAGTGCCCAGGCCCTGGGTTCAAGACTCAGGACCAGAACAAAAAAGAGTAGTAATAATTTAAAACAATAAAACTAGGCACCAGTAGCATACACCTACAATCCTAGCTATTCAGGAGGCTAAGATCTGAGGATCAAGATTCCTAGCCATCTCCAAATAACCACCACCAACAAGCTGGAAGTGGAGCTGTGGCTCAAGTGTTAGATTAGAGTACTTGCCTTAAGAGGAAAAGCTAAGCAGTAGTGCCCAGGCCATAAATTCAAGCCCCAGTACCAGTATTAAAAAAAAAAAAAAAAAAATGAGTAGTATTACAAACCTTTTCTAAGTTGGGCTTAGTGATTCATACCCATAATCCCCACCCTTGAAAGGCTGAGGCTGGAAGATTAGAGACCATCCTGGGCTGTGTGATAAGATTTAGTTAAGAAAAGTCAAAAGCTGGGTGGTAGTATCTGCCTATAATCCTAATACTGAAAGCTTAGGCAGGATTTTTAATTCAAGGCCAGCCTAGGCTAAGAGTAAGATCTCTGATTTAAGAAAAGAAAGATGCCAGGCACCTGTGACTCATACTCATACCTATAATCCTAGCTTCTCTGGAAACTGAAATCTGAGGACTGAGGTTTGAAACCAGCCTGGACAGGGAAGTCTTTGTGACTCTTATCTCCAATTAATCAACAAAAAGTCAGAAGCAGAGTGGTGCTTCAAGTGGTAGAGGGCCAGCCTTGAGTGAAAAAGTGCCCAGGCCTTGAGTTCAAGCCCTAGTACTGGCACTAAAATAAAATAAAAATAAACATTGTCCCTATGTGGCTGGAACAGGCAGGATCTTAGCAAGCAAGGCTCTAGATCTTATATAACTGCATTCCAAAGAGCTTCAGAGAGAATAAATGTCAGTATTATCCTCTGATTTGAAGGTGAAAATGGACCTTAAAAACCTCCTTTTTGCTTCTGTGTACTCCTTTAGAGCACTTATCACAAACAGCAGCCAGACAGCCCCACAAGCCCCTCACAGAAACTCAGGGGAAGAGTCCATTTCCTGAGATTGACACCAAAACCAGACTGGCTAATGGAACAGACCGTGGGTCATCAATTCAAGTAAGTTCTATGTCGCTGGGTAAGAATGGGCTACCTGGAAGTGGTCTCTGGAGAGTGATGGGACTTTGGGCTAACATCACGGTCGTGGGAGAGAAAGGCCCGGTAACATCCAGCATTGCTTAAGTCACATTCCTGCAAAGGAAGGATAATTAAAACTGGAATTTAGCCCGGTGCTGTTGGCTCACACCTGTAATCCTAGCTACTCAGGAGGCTGAGATCTAAGGATTGTGGTTCAAAGCCAACCCAGAGGAGAGTTCATGAGACTCTTATCTCCAATAAACCACCAGAAAGCCAGAAGTGGCACTGTGGCTATAGTGGTAGAGCGCTTGCCTTGAGCTGAAGAGCTCAGGGACAGCACCCAGGCCCAGAGTTCAAATCCCATGACTGACCAAAAAGAAGAACGAAAGAAAACTGGAATGTAGCCAGGTGCCAGGGCACAGGCCTATAATCCTAGCTACTCAGGAGTCTGAGATCTGACAATCATGATTCAAAGCCACCCAGGGCAGAAAAATCCATGAGATTCTTCTCTCCAAATGAATTACCTAGAAAAAGCCAGAAGTGGTGCTGTGGCAAATGCTAGCCTTGAGCAAAAAGAAGCTCAAGGACAGGACCTAGGCCCTGAATAAGGAGGGGGGGGTGGGGAGGATTGGAATGTACTCATTCAGAATAACAAGCAGGACCAAAAAAACAAACAGCAACAACAACCAGAAAAACATGTGAAAGTACTGGGACTTGAATTAAGGGCCTCCTACTGTCACTTAGCACTTTTTGCTTGTGGCTGGTGAACTTTTTACTGGTTAGTTGGAGATAAGTCTCTCAGACTTGCCTTCCCAAGCTGGCTTAATATCTTAATCCTCAGATCTCAGCCTCCTGAGTAGGTAGGATTACAGGCATGAGCCACTAGCACCCAGTTTTTTTGTTGTTGTTGTTTTTGTTTTAGACTAGATATCACTATGTGGCCCAGGCTGGCTTGGAACTTGCAAAAGCCCAGCCTCAAGCTTCCTAAGTGTTGGGAATCGCTGTTTTGAGATGTCTCTCCTAGGCTCTTACAACTTTCCTTGTGTTGTCATTTGAAGCACGTAATGACCGTGAAAGTTTGTGAACAATAATTTTCAACATTCCTGGCCTCTACCAAATAATAAGTAGTTAGGTACAATCCTATCTACTCAGGAGGCTGAGATCAGAGGGTCTCTGTTCAGGCCAGCCTGGGCAGAGAAAGCTAAGGGACTCTTATTTCCAATTAACCAGCAAAAAATGGAAGTGATGTGGCTCAAATGGTAGTGCACCAACCAGCCTCAGTGAAAAAGGTAAAAGGTAAGAGTACAAAACCCAATACTAACACACACACACACACACACACACACACACACACACAAAGATACAAGTAAGATCATACCTGCCTTCCTACCCTCATTCATGACAACCAGAATTAGCTCTAGTTGAGAGACAAAATTGTCCATGCTGAGTACCTTGTACCTAAGTGACAGGGTTAGTGATTTAGGAAGCATAGCTTTGTGTCTCAGAAACACCCCAAACAGGGGCTGGGAAGGTGGCTCAGTGGTAGAGCACTTGCCTTGCATGCCTGAGGCCCTGGGTTCCATTCCTCAGCACCACATAAGCAAAAAGAAAAAAGCCGGAAGTGGCGCTGTGGCTCAAGTGGTAGAGTGCTAGCCTTGAGCTGAAGAGCTGAGGGACAGCGCCCAGGCCCAGAGTTCAGGCCCCACAACCGGACCCAAAAAAAAAAAAAACACCCCAAACACTCACTGTGTTTATAAATCCAAATCAGAATTCAAACATATAGAAAATATTTGTATATATGCACAAAAAAGAAATATATATATGTGTGTGTGTGTGTGTATATATATCTACGTGTGTGTGTGTGTGTGTGTGTGTACCATGTGAATAGGCCTTCTGTATATAGTGCTTTTGCTATACACAGAGTACAAGAAGTATGTTATTCTCAGAATAACATGGGAAGCAGAGCTGGAATTCCTTGTGTTTTATGTCTGTATCTCTGTGTTCTCCATTTAGGCTTGGTTTCCAAAGGAAACTCTACCTTCTACACAGAGCACAAGAAAGCCCTTGGATTCCTGGGCAGATGACACAAATGGAAGCCCCAACCTGACCACTCACCAGCAACAGCTCAGCCTCTTCGCACACCCAGGTGGAGACCATGTTCCTAACTTCTCTGGCATACAGAATTCTGCACCTCCTCAATATTACGTTTCTTGGGATTCCTTGTGGACCAAAGAACCAAATAACACGCTCTTCCTGCTTACCCAGAAAGCACCAGGAGGAGAGACCCTCAACCCCCCTCCAGAACCACTGACCCTGGGAAAAGATGTGTCAGAAACCCAGGTGCCTTCCTGGCATCAATACAACACTAGCCCAGGAGGCCTGCAGCCTCTTTGTGCTCACGAAGAACAGCCATCTACGGATGTGGAGTCCCCCGACATAGCTTACATTATGCAATGGTGGGACAAAGGCCGCCAGGAATTGATTGCCGAGTGGGAGCCTAAGGAACACTGAGGCAGATGTGTGGCAGGGGTCAGAAAGAGGACCCTCCAGAATTTGTGACCCCAGCTACTCAGGAGGCTGACATCTGAGAATTTGAGAATCACAGTCCAAAAAGCCAGACAGGGCAGGCAAATCCGTAAAACTCTTATTTCCAATGAACCACCAAGAAGCCAGAAGTAGGGTTATGGTTCAAGAAGAGGTAGAGCACCAGCCTTGAACAAAAACGCTCAGGGACAGCGCCTACACCCCCAGTTCAACCCCAGGACTGGCATCAAAAACAAAAAAGGATCTCACCAACCCCCATAACAGGGAAGATTATGGGGCTCTGATCTGTGTGCTGGAGGCTCATAGTACAACTTGAGCTCCAGCAGGAGAAAGATGTTATTGCCAGAAACTCCTTTTCTTTGAATACAGTTACTCAGGTACCAAAGCCTGGAGGAGGCTTCCTTCTCTGTACACACCAGTTCTGCTCCCTCCCCACTTCAGTAAGTGAAGGACTGTGTCCAAGCTCCACACTGCCTTCAGAAACTCCCAGGATGGGGGCTGGGAATGTGGCTTAGTGGTACAGTTCTTCCTAGCATGCATGAAGCCCTGGGTTCAATTCCTCAGTATCACATAAACAGAAAAAACCGGTAGTGGTGCTGTGGCTCAAGTAGTAGAGTGCTAGCAAAAGAAGCTCAGGGACAGTGCCCAGGCCATGAGTTCAAGCCCCAGGAGAAGGAAGCAAGGAAGGAAGGAAGGATCCATCTTTTAGGATGGAAACGTCTCAAACTCCAACTGAGCCATGACAATGAGAACACATCTACAAGAGCATTTCTTCCCTTCTGGCAAAGTTGCAATTAGTATGATGTGTGCAGAAAATAAGTGGCTATTATATTTCCTGGTAATGTGTCTTTATAAAAAGTGAGCTTTAACTGGGAGAAAATGAGGGAGAGGTGACACTGAAAAAAGAAATGTGCCAGGCACCGGTGGCTCACTCCTGTAATCCTAGCTACTCAGGAGGCTGAGATCTGAGGATCTCGGTTCAAAGCCAGCCCATGCAGGAAAATAGTCTGAGTTTTTTGCTTTTTTTTGGGGGGGAGGTCTGGTTGTGGGGCCTGCACTCTGGGCCCAAGTGCTATCCCTCAGCTCTTCAGCTCAAGGCTAGTGCTGTACCACTTGAGCCACAGCTCTTCCGGCTTTTTTTTTTCTTTTTGCTTATGTGGTGCTGAGGAATCGAACCCAGGGCCTCAGGCATGCAAGGCAAGCGCTCTACCACTGAGCCACCTTCCCAGCCCCGTCCGTGAGATTCTTATCTCCAATAAATACCAGAAAACCAGAAGTGGTGCTGTGGCTCAAGAGGTAGAGCATTTGCCTTGAGCTGAAGAGCGCAGGGACAGAGCCTAGGCCCAGAGTTCAAGCCCACGACCAACAAAGAAAAAATTTTTTTAAAGAAAGAAATGTACGGGGCTGGGAAGGTGGCTCAGTGGTAGAGCGCTTGCCTTGCATGCATGAGGCCCTGGGTTCGATTCCTCAGCACCACATAAGCAAAAAGAAAAAAAGCCGGAAGTGGCTCTGTGGCTCAAGTGGTAGAGCGCTAGCCTTGAGCTGAAGAGCTGAGGGACAGCGCCCAGGCCCAGAGTTCAGGCCCCACGACCGGACCTAAAAAAAGAAAGAAAGAAAGAAATGTACTCATTACCTGACTTCTGTAGCTGTAACTCCTCTGTATATCACCTTTACAATAAAATTTAATTGATTTAAAAAGTGAGTTTTTTCTCCCAAGAGTATCTGAGGGTTTGAGCTAAGGACTGAACACTATCTCAGCATCCACTAAGGGAATGAGTTAAGCACCACGCCAATAGCTCACACCTGTAATCTTAGCTGTTCAGGAAGCTGAGATCAAAGTCCAAAAGATCAGCCAGAGCCAAAATGTCCATGAGACACTTATCTCCAGCTAACCAGCAAAATGCCAGAAGTGGAGGTATAGCTCAAGTGGTGGGGCATATAATCTTGAAAAACAACAAAAGGCAAATGAGAGCACCAGGCTCCAGGTTTAAGCCCCAGTCCTAGCCCAATCAAATCAACCAATATATAAGGGAATGAGTCAAGTTGGCGAAGGAGCTGTCCATCATAATTGAATGGTTTTTTTCTGCCATTTTGACCATTTAAAAATAAAACTTGCAAGGTAATCACTGAATGTAGTTCTGGCCACTTGTCTCCAAATGCTAAATAAGGACAAGTGACAGGGCAGAGAAAGGTTTATTAACATGGTGGCCATAGGAAGACAGCAGATCTTCAGGGTTCAACATTGGCCTCAAGTTAAGCAGGAAGAATTGGGGAAAGGGTAAGGTATGCAGGGTTAAAACAGCCCCTCGTCAAAGGTGTGGCCTATGGGCTGGGAATGTGGCTTAGTAGTAGAGTGCTTGCCTAGCATGCATAAAGCCCTGAGTTTGAATTCCTCAGTACCTCAGTACCTTGTAAACAAAAAGCTAAACGTGGTGCTTTGGCTCAAGTGGTAGAGTGCTAGCCTTGAGCAAAAGAAGCCCAGGGACAGTGCCCAGGCCCTGAGTTCAAGCCCCAGGACTGGAAAAAAAAAAAAAAGTGTGGTCTACTTGGCCAGTGTCTCTGTCTCTGGAGGAGTTCCTGAGAAGTTTTAACACTAACTTTGGGACAGAATAGGAACAAGTTACCTGGGGGTGATCTGAGTTTTGGGCTGTTTTTTTGTTTTCTTTTTTTCTGGGGTCCAGTCGTGGGGCCTGAACTCTGGGCCTGGGCGCTGTCCCTCAGCTCTTCAGCTCAAGGCAAGCGCTCTACCACTTGAGCCACAGCGCCACTTCCGGCATTTTTCTTTTTGCTTATGTGGTGCTGAAGAATCGAACCCAGGGCCTCAGGCATGCAAGGCAAGCGCTCTACCACTGAGCCACCTTCTCAGCCCCTTTTGTTTTGTTTTCTTTTGCCAGTCCTGGGGCTTGAACTCTGGACCTGAGTGCTGTCCCTAAGCTTCTTTTGCTCAAGGTGAGTGCTCTACCACTTGAGCCACAGTGCCACTTCTGTGTTGATCTTAGCTTCCTGAGTAGCTAAGATTACAGGTGTGAGCCACTGGCGTGGTGCTTCACACATTCCTTTAATGATGCTGAGTTAGTTTTCAGTCCTTAGCTCAAACCCTCAGATACTCTTGGGAGAAAAAGCTCACCTTTTTTTTTTTTTAGGACTTTATTGGAGATAAGAGTTTCATGAACTTTCCTGCCTGGGCTGGCTTCAAACTGTAATACTTAGATCTCAGCCTCCTGAGTAGCTCTGATTACAGACTGGTGTGAACCACCAGCGCCTGGCTGGGATATTTTCTCTCCCCACCCCACCCCCAATAAGCCAACGTTAATAGATATTATTTCATATTTATATAGTGCCTTCTTCAAGATGGGCTATTACCTTTAAGATGGTAAGAAGGGTTTGCGTGTTAGAGGGGCCATTTGCCTTCCACATAAGATACTTAGCAATGACTTCTCTTTCCTGGAGCTGAAGGTGACTATAAAATGACTACATCAGAATACTGATCAGCTGAGCACCAGTGGCTCTCGCTTGTAATACTAGCTACTCAGGAGGCTGAGATCTGAGGATCTTGGTTCAAAGCTAGCCTGGGCAGGAAAGTCTGTGACTTGTCCAATGAACCATCAAAAAGCCAGAAGTGGAACTGTGGTACAAGTGAGAGAGTGCTAGTCTTCAGAGGGAAGGCTAAGCAATAGCATCCTGGTCCTGAGTTCAAGGCCTCGCCTCCCAGTACAGGCCCACACACAAATAGTAATACAAAGCTTTAGAAGTTGGCCATGGTGGTTCACACCTATAATCCCAGCCCTTGAGAAAGTGAGGCAAGAGAATTAGAAATTAGAGGCTGAGCTGTGTAGTGAGATTTAGCTCAAAAGATTCAAATAAAAGCTGGGTGTGGTAGTACCTGCCATTAATCCTAACACTGAAAGCTTAGGTAGAATTTTGAATTCAAGGGCGGCATAGGTCTGAAGAGAGATCTGACTTACCTCCAATTAACTACCAAAAATCTGAAAGTGGAATTGTGCCTTAAGCGGTAGAGGGCCAACACAAAGCAAAAAAGTTAAGGGATAGCACCTAGGCGCTGAGTTCAAACCCCAGTATTCACATTCACATACACACACAATCACACACACACAGGAAAAACAAACAGGCTCACACCTGTGCTCAGGAAGCTGCGATCCAAGGATTGAAGTTTGAAGCTAGCCAGGGCAGGAAAGTCTGTGGGACTCTTATCTCCAATAAACCATGCAGAAAAAGCCAGAAGTGGAGCTGAAGCTCAAGTGGTAGAGTGCTAACCTTGAGCACAAAAGCTCAGGGACAGTGTCCAGGCCCCAAACACACACAAGAAATAATGGAATTTGTTCCTTTGCATTTACCTAATATGTTCAAAATAAATCCTCACACCAATAAATCCTTTTCTCCCTTAGATTTGTTTTCCTTCTTTCCTGATTAAACTGTTCTAGCCAGGCACTAGTGGCTCATACCTGTAATACTAGCTACTTAGGAGGCCAAGATCTGAAGACTGCAGTTCTAAGCCAAGGCAGGCAGGAAAGTCAGTGAGACTTATTAGTACAAAAGCATTAAAATAGATGATCACTAGGAAGCTTGGCACTAGTAGCTCACATCTGTAATCTTTACTCTTAGCTACTCAGAAGGCTGACATCTAAGGATGGTAGTTCAAAGCCAGACCAAGTAGGAAAGTCATAAGAATAGAAAGTCATAAATTCATATATGTGTATAAATATATATGAAGAGTATTTGTGAGTGCCTAATAGAAGATAGGATTTTATTTTATTTTTGGTCCAAGACTGGAACTCCAATTCATACTCAGTACCAGGTGCTTTTGCTCATTGGCTAGTGCTCTAACAGCTAAGCCACACCTCCAACCCTGAAGATAGGTTTTTAAAAGGCATGCCGTAAAGAAATCAAAAGCGCACGATTAGGGTGGGCAACTGAGTATTTTTAAGAGCTTCACATTTCATCACTTGGAAAGACCCTGGATTATTAGATTTCTGCTCAGGACTGGCCCTCTCCCACTGGAACTAGGCCTCCATCTCAGACAAGTTCCTCCATGGCTTCTAACAGTGAGTACATTTGATAGAGCTTTTTGAGAAGATTGTTTCTAAGACTATTAAGGTTTTATGAAGGTTTTTGTTTCCCTTATGTGGCATTAAGGATGGAACCCAGGAGTTTGCCACCAAGTAGAATTTCCTCATACTATGTTTGTCTTGTTTGGTGGTTTTGTGCCATACTGGGGCTTGAACTCAGGATACCATCCTCTTCTGGCTTGGCTTTTTCACTGAAGGCTACATAGCTTTACCACTTGAGATATAAGCTCCACAGGGCTGGCTATTTGTTAGCTATTATTAATTAAAGCTGTTCTTTTTTACTCAAGGCAAGAGCTGTAGCACTTGAGCCATAGCTTCACTTCTGCCTTTTTAGTGGTTAACTGGAGATAAGACTTTTACAGACTTTTTCTACTGGAGCTGGCTTTGAACCATGATTCTTAGATCTCAGCCTTCTGAGTAACTAGGATTACAGGCATGAGCTACTAGCACTGGGCTATTAAAGCTATTTTTACGAAGAAAGGTATAGAAATAATAAGACTTTTATATTTTTAAAAAAGCCAATGTATTCATCACTCAACTTTAATAAATAATGGCCAACAATCAGCCAGTCCTGTGGAGATGTGGCCCAAGTGCTAGAGCTGTAGCCTTCAGTGAAAAAGCCAGAAGAGATCCTGAGTTCATGCCCCACTTCTGGCACCAAAAGAAAAAGAAAGCTTTAAGTGCTAGACATGGTGGTATACATCTGTAAGCCCAGATCTTGTGAGGCTGAGGAAGGGCAGTCTGGAGTTCTATACTTCAGTCTGGGCTATTGGCAGACCCTAACTCAAAACACTCAAAAACAAAAAGGAAAAAAATCTGCAAATCATTCAAGTCTACTACCTACAAGTATAAATATTCTAGGTTATCTGTGCAGCTTTATTTTTGTCAGAAATATTGTAGATACTTTCATATCTGAAATACTTGTTGCCCATTTAAGTACAAGGGATTGAACCCAGAGCCTTCCTTGCACTTTCTAGAAACTCTGCCACTTGAGCCACACCTCCAGTTCTTTTCCTGCTTTCGGACTTGAATTGAGGGTCTCTGGCTTTTTCTTGCCCCCTCCCCCCCACCTCAAGGCTGATGCTCTATCACTTGAGCCACAACTCCACTTCCAGCTAGTTAGTTGGAGGTAAGAGTCTCACACATTTTTCTGAGCTGGCTTTCAAACCATGATCCTCAGATCTTAACTACCTGTATAGTTAGGATTATAGGCATCCAACTTACAATTTTTTCTTAATACAATATTGAGCTTTGATCAGGGTTGGTCCATACTGCCATCTATCAGATGAAGCTACACCTGGTTTATTGATTTAAATGAACCCTCCCCAGCTACTCAGGAAATTTGAGATCTGAGGATCAAGTTTAGGAGCCAGCCGGGGCAGACAAATCTAAGAGATTCCAATTAATCTCCAATTAACTAGCAAAAAAATTGGAGACTTGGTTCACATGTCAGTGCACTAATCTTGAGCAGAAAAAACTGAGCAAGGGGTGAGGCCCTGAGTTCAAGAGCTGGGGAAAATTTTTTTTTGTCTCATTAAGTTTTTGCTTGAACCCAAGATCCTTTCTAATCTCCACTCATTCCCAACCTCCACTTTCAGAGTAGCTGGATTACATGTGAGAGCTACCTCATTCACGCAGCCTGAAACTCTCAGAACTCTTTGGTGTAGTACTAGGGCTTGAACCCAAGCCTTTCCTCCAGCTCTTGCTCAGCTTTCTCCCTCAAGGCTAGTGCTCTACCACTTGAGGCAAACCTCTACTTCCCACTTGTGGGTGGTTAATTGATGATAATCTTACAGCCTTTTCTGCCTCGACTGGATCTGAGTAGCTAGGATTACAGTTGTGAGCCACCAGTATCTGCCTAGTTTTGTTCTTGACATAGAAACTTGCTAACTGCCCTGGCTGGTCTTATATTCTGATTCTCCTGCTTCAGCTTCCCTAGTATATAGTACTACACCCTACCCTCCACCCACCCAGCTACTAACTCTATTTTAACCTTTTCTTTTGTCCATTATGGGACTTGAACTCAGGACATGGGCACTGTCCCTGAGCTCCCCCCCCCCAACTCCTCCCTCAAGGCTAGCACTCTACTATTTTGAGCCACAGCACCACTTCCAGTTTTCAGGTGGTTAATTGGAAGTAAGAGTCTCATCAACTTTCCTGCCCTGGCTGGCTTCAAATCTGGATCCTCAGATCTCAACCTCCGGAGTAGCTAGGATTACAGGCATCCTCACCAGCACCTGGCTGTTTTAACATTTTATTTGGTCTGGGTATTATCAGTTTTTTTCAATGCTTTTTTTCCCCCTGCTTATACTTTGTAAAATTCTCCAGGTAAAAGAGGTCCCAATAACAAAAGTGGCCCAAGGAGAAAAGGATGCACAAAACAACGACACAAATTTACTAAGGAACAGCTGCAAGAACTTGGTGAGCTATTCCATCAGACACCATACCCTGACTTCACAAGCAAAGAAGAACTGGCGAAAAAATTCCATTGTCCAGTGCATGTAATTGGTGTAAGTTCAAGACCTCGCACCCGTGCTTCTTATACAGTTAAAAAGCTGAGTGGGAACAGAGGAATGTTAATGTGATAGAGGGAGTAGAGTCATTCAGAGATCTGTGTGAGTGCGTACAAATATCACAATGAAACTCCCTTATCTTATATATATTATCTCAAAAATATAATTTTTGGGGGGGGGGTCCGGTCGTGGGGCCTGAACTCTGGGCCTGGGCGCTGTCCCTCAGCTCTTCCGCTTAAGGCTAATGCTCTACCACTTGAGCCACAGCGCTACTTCCGGCTTTTTTCTTTTTTTGCTTATGTGGTGCTGAGGAATCGAACCCAGGGCCTCATGCTTGCAAGGCAAGCGCTCTACCACTGAGCCACCCTTCCAGCCCCCCAAAATATAATTTTGTGTGTGTGCCAGTACTGAGGCTTGAACTCAAGGCCTAGGCACTGTCCTGTAACTTTTTTTTTGCTCAAGGTTTGCACACTAACATTTGAGCCACAGCTCCACTTCTGGCTTTTTTTCCAGGGATAGTACCCAAGCTCTGATTTTAAGCCCCAGTATACTGGAGAAGACTGTAGATGGTTCTGACCATAAAGTCAGTTTCTAGTGGAGGAGATTGATTCTAGAATGCTCCATGCCTATCACCTGTAATCAGTGTTGCCCTTAGTATCAAAAGCAAGTAGTCTCCTCTGGGAAGAGGCTCAAATAGAAAATCTTTGACCTTAAGCCGGGCGCTGGTGGCTCACGCCTGTAATCCTAGCTACTCAGGAGGCTGAGATCTGAGGATCGCGGTTCAAAGCCAGCCCAGGCAGGAGAGACCGTGAGACTCCGATCTCTCCAATAAGCCACCAGAAAACCGGAAGTGGCGCTGTAGCTCAAGTGGTAGAGCACTCGCCTTGAGCTGAAGAGCTGAGGGACAGTGCCCAGGCCCAGAGTTCAAGCCCCACAGCCGACAAAAAAAAAAGAAAAAAGAAAATCTTTGACCTTGAGAAATATAATCAGTAGATCTGATGAAACATTATTACCTTTTTTCCTTTAGAGCTGGTTTCAGAATAAGAGATCCAAACTTCCATATGAAGAGAGACACAGGATATTTGCTATGTGGAAACACCAATACTATCTACATTTCAACAACCAGTATGTTCAGGCTGCAGCTCCCAGCTATGCCAACGAGAGGTTCCTGACGGAGCAGAATGCTCAGCCAGCTAGAGCGGATTGGTCCTCTCTGGAGAAACAAGAAGGAAATCTCAGCCAGCAGATGGACTCCAATGCCAAAAGGTACCCAAACTATGAGTTAGAGGGTGAAGATGCCACAGGAAATGAGCATTCTCCACATACTTCTTTCCTAGGCTTCAACTCCACAACATACTTACATCCCTCTACCATTTCTGAGCAGCATTTTGCCAATGACAAGTGTGAGGCATTGGAAAGCCAACATGGAAGTCCTTCCTTTTTGCATCATGTTTCTAGGGAGTATGACGGATGGCAGAAGGAAGAGTAGAAAATTATTTCTATTAAGACCATGACAGAACTAGAGCCACAGCAAAACGGGCCACTTCCGCTGCAGCAACATCAAAGACCTGAGGATCATCAGACAGAAGATGCTAATCTAGGAGCATCTGCCAAATATGTCATCCCAGGCATTCACAGTAATTCAAGGCAAAAGGCCTCCCCAGAAAGCTCCAATAATAGAGGATTTTATTCATTTTTAAATGCCAGTACTGGAGCTTGAACTCGGGGCCTATACACTCTGCTTACTTTTTCAGTTAAGGTTGGGGCTCTACCACTTGAGCCACACTTCTGCTTCTGTGTTTTTTTTTTTTTTTTGGTTTATTAAACATTTCTGCTTTGTCTGCCCAGATTCATCTGTTATCCTCAGATCTCAGCTTCTTGAGTAGCAAGGATTATAGGCATGAGTCACCATTGCCCAGCATTGTATTGTTTAATAGTAATGGGTTTTAAACTCACAAAGGTAAGCCCTTTTCCATTGTCACGTCTTCAGCCCTTTTGTTTTTGAAATAAGCTCTTGTAGATATCTGTGTGGCCCAAGCTGGCCTCAATTTTGTAATCTTCCTGCCTCTACCTCTCAAGTAGCTGAGACTGCAGGTATGCACCACTGTGCCCAGAGGGGAAGGGAGGTTACTGGGGCATCGTGTATGGGAGGCTGTGAGGAAAGTGCTCTTTCACTACTTGAGTTTCAAGAAGTAAATATTTTATAATCTGTGGGTGAGACTTCACATATTCATTTATTAATGTTTGAACTTGAAGTATCTGTCTGGATTTGTCTTCATGGTTAGATTGTTGACTCCCAAGCCCATACTTTGTATTTGTTTTGTGTGCTGTATTTGTTTTCTGTGCTGTATAACTAAGATAAAGTAAAGTCATAAGGTAGTTACTATACCAAGCTGACTGATGCCCTCAAAAATAATTTGCCTGTCACTAGTGGCTCACATCTGTAACCCTATCTATTTAGGAGGCTGGGATCTGAGAACTGAGGTTTGAAGTCAACCTGGGCAGGAAAATCCAGTTATCTCCAATTAGCCACCAAAAGGCCAGAAGTGGAACTATGGCTTAAGTGGTAGAGTGCCATCCTTGAGTGAAAAAGCTAAAGGAAAATGCAAGGCCCTGTGTTTAAGCCCCAGTACTGGCACACACATACACATATGCATACAATGAGAACACACTCAGAAAAAAGTTGTAAGGTTTTCCTCCGACAGCCAAGCGGCAACAGGAGAAACCAAATGTACCCCACGCCTTGCTCCTGGTCTTCAAGCCTCCAGGACTGAGAAAATTAACTTCACTGTTTAAGCCAATCCAGTCTGTGGTCCTTTTTGTTATAGTAGATTTAGCAAACTAATAAGGGATAAGGGGCTGTAACAGAGCTTCATGAGACAGACACATCGATGAAACACAAATACAAAGTTGTATTTATTTTTAATAAGGAAAGTAACAAATGTGGAATCAATTCACTATTTTTAATTCTAACACAATGTTAGCACAAAATTATGCTCAATATTCTTTAAAAACACAGTACTATTATGAGAGCAATAAGACCATTCTTAAGAAAGTAGGGTTTTATGTGTGTCCAAAACAAGTGGGTGGTAAGTAAAGAAACACATACTAGAGACTTGACTGCGAAGGTCTTGAGTAAAACAGCCAACCACTACAAAGTGAGCAAAGTAAATATGGGGTTTCTGGAAATCTAGAAATCAGTTCACTGCAGGATGGGATGATTTGGGAAAGGCCCTGCAATGAATTCTTTCCATATTCCTACATTCTCAACTTGGAATCTACCACAATGGAACTTCTGCAAAAGACAGGAGATTCTTTACTAATGCTTGCTGACAAAACCTATACCTCCTAATTTGTTTGACGTGATCAGAAGTCCTTTATCACCAATACAGAAGACACTCCAGCCAAGGTCTAGATTTTCCTTTAAAACCAGATATTACGCTGGGGACAGATGGCTCAGGAGACAGAACTGATGATAGAGGTTCAAAGCCAGCCAAGGCAGAAAAGTCTGTAAGAGTCTTATCTCCAGTTAACTAACAAAAATCTGGAAATAGAACTGTGGCTCAAGTAGTACAATGCCCATCTTTAGATTAAAAGCTAAGGGACAAAGCCTAAGCTCTGAATTCAAATCTCACTATTGGCAGGCAGGCACAAGCACACACACACACACACACACACACACACACACACACACACACACACACACACACACACACACACACACACACACACACACACACACACACACACACACACACACACACACACCAGAAAAAAGATTAAACAAATACTTGCCACTGATAGCTCTCAATATGCCTAATTTGTTTTTGTCCTGCTACATAACTCTGCTAGGCTATAAAAGTGGAGACCTGGAACAGCAGTAGCACTGGTCAAATGTGTCTTTGCAAGTCAAAGGTCAATGGTTACAACTGTTAATAGCTTCATCAATCCCATCTTCTCCTACTCTCATTTACTATTTCTTTCGGAATTCAATTCTCCGAGCTACATTCTGAGCACCAAATTTTTTGACCAATGCATTTCTGGTATCTTCATCATCTTTTTGTAAGTCTAAGTCATCTTGTCGGGACCAAATGGGGTAACCATCAGCTCTCTGACCAGACTCTAAAAAGGAAGAAGTTGCTTCCAGCTCACCACTATTTTTTAAGAAGGCTTGTGTAACTGTTGACAGATCCAAGTTAAATTTTTCCATTAATTGCCGGATGATTTTAATGGCAGCTCCCACCTCTGCTGTAGAAATCTTATCTTCCTCCTCCTCAGGTTGTGCTTCTGCATTTTCCTCGGGTGTAGGAGGGTCGTCATCACACATTGTTATGTGTATTTCAAAATCAGGGGTTTCATCTACCTACAGAGAATGATCAGAAAGAGCAGTTCCTAATGACCTAATTCAGAATGCAATGTATGGTCCCTCCCAACTCCACCCCCTTGCTCTCTGCACACCAATCACACTGAAGTTTCACTAATATGTTACACAAGTTCATTCACACTGGATGCGCATGTACACATGTGTGTCTTATCCATGTATGTACCTGGGAAGGTGGTGTATACATGTATATGTATAGTTATGTTTCAAAGATTAGGTGCTTTACTGATTGTAAGAAATACATGTGTCAATATGCACACACAATATATGTATACATGTACATACATATACACAGAGAACAACGCTCATGTATATACACGTTCTTTAGATCTTTGTTAAATATTTGATTTCATTTCCAGACTGTAAAAGTTCCAGAAGAACCGGAACCTAATATTTGACTCATCACAGACTTGCTTTTCTCTCCAATGCTAAGATGTGCTAAGTTCTCAGCACTGCTGCATGACTCTCTGCTTAGGCACATTATGAATGTGCTACCTAAGAGCCAGGCGTGACAGCTGAAGCAAGATGAGCCAAACACACAACACACATCACAAAGCAACAACCCCAAACTTCTGCCAGATCCCATGCATTGCTCCACTCACTAGTTCCAGAAACTTTAATTTATCCCTCCTCCTCCTTTTGTAGTAGTGGTACTAGGGTTTGAACTCAGGCAGCCATTCTATCACTTAAACCAAACCTCCAGATGTTATTTCGCATTTTTTAGACTGAATCTTAGCCAGACGTGGTGGTACATTCCTGTAACTCCAGCACTTGGGAGACTGAAGTGGCATACAAGTTCAAAGTCAGCCTGTGCTACATAATGTAGCAAAACCTTATCTCAAAAATAAAATTTTTAATTAAAAAAACTGAAGCCTACTCATTTTTGTGTTTATAAGAAAATCTAATTCTTTTCCTTAGAGAAGACACATGAATACAGTTTAAAAATACATACTTAAAAAAGTATATATACACTTAACATATATATTTATATTTTAAAAATATAAAAATATATTCTTAAAAAGTATTCATCATGGGGCTGGGAAGGTGGCTCAGTGGTAGAGCACTTGTCTTGCTCAAGGCCCTCGGTTCAATTCCTCAGCACCACATAAGCAAAAAGAAAAAATCCTGAAGTGGCGCTGTGGCTCAAGTGGTAGAGTGCTAGCCTTGAGCTGAAGAGCTGAGGGACACTGCCAGGCCCAGAGTTCAGGCCCCCCCCCCCAAAAAAAAAAAAAAGTATTCATCATTTGTCACTCCTGATTTTCTCAAAAGCTATTATTCTTCTTCTTGGATTCCAACAAATTATTAGAAGCTAAATCAAATATATAGAAGAGCAAAAGTATTCCCCTAAAATTGTAAGCACACAAAAAGCTAAATGTTTGATGGTAAAAATAACTATAGGAGGCTGGGAAGATGGCTCAGTGGTAGAGTGCTTGCCTCGCATGCATGAGGCCCTGGGTTCCATTCCTCAGCAGAATAAGCAGAAAAAACCAGGGTGATGCTGTGGCCCAAGTGGTAGAGCACTAGCCTTGAGCTGAAGAGCTGAGGGACAGCGCCCAGGCCCAGAGTCAGGCCCCATGACCAACCAAACAAACAACAAAAAAACAAGCACTAGGCTCAGAGTTCAAATCCTGGCACCAGGAAATTATAAGTCTCTATTCTGCCTGATTTCTCTCTCCCACTCTAGCTGTGCTGCCCCAAACTAAAAGCTTTTCGAAGCCGAAAGCCTAAATCCACCCATTCTCCTTTTTCCTCTTCTGTGTTTAATTTCTCTCTTATATTCCTGGACCTCAGGTGGGTGAAAAAGGTAGATGGGATAGTCAGTTTCAAAAAAGGGAGGCAGGGGGGAAAGAGAGTAAATCTAGTTAATATACCACAACTTCCTCAAACTCCTGGGTGGATTCCACAAGCATGGTTTTGACTGTTTCTTCATTCTCCTTTATGTCTTCCTTTGCATTCTCTTCTTCAGACAAGTCTGCTGTCCTCTTAGTCTGTGGTTCTACTAAAGAAGAACAGCATAAATTAGCATTTTCCTCCTTCACCTCACACCTGTAAGCCTAACTACTCAGGAGACAGGGTAGTTAGGATTACAGTTTGAAGCCCTGGCAGGAGTCTAGTAGAGAGCAAGCATTGAGCAGAAAAGCTCAGAAACAACACACAGCCCTGAGTTTAAGACCCAAGCTCTGAGCCAGATGTTAGTGGCTCACACCTATAATCCTAGCTACTCAGGAGGCTGAGATCTGCGGATCACAGTTCAAAACCAGCCTGTGCAGGAAAGTCTGAGACTCTTATCTCCAATTAACCACCAGAAAACCCAAAGCCCTATTACCCATGCAAAAAAGCAGGCCCTGTGCACACACAAAAAAAAGTAGTATATGCTGTGTAAACTGTATCCAGAAGTAAGTCTCCACTTTTGTAAATTTTTCTTTCAGAAGACATCTATTTTAGTTGTTGTTGTTTTAGTGTTGTTTTTTTGTTTTTGTTTTGCCAGTCCTGGGGCTTAAACTGACCTGGGCACTTTCTCTGAGCGTTTAAGGCTAGCATTCTACCACTTGAGTCACAGCCCCACTTCCGGCTTTTTCTGTTTGTGGTACTGAGGAATCGAACCCAGGGCGTCATGGATGCTAGGCAAGCAAGCCCTCTACCACTATGTCACTTTCCCAACTCAAATGGGATATTCTTAAACTCTGACAAACTTTATTACTCTTCAAGCTTCATTCACTTTTTGCTTTGTATTGACAATCGAACGAAAACGCATCCTGCGCCAGGTGCCGGTGGCTCATTCCTGTAATCCTAGCCGCTCAGGAGGCTGAGATCTGAGGATCACCGTTTGAAGCCAGCCCAGAACAGCCAGTGAGCCCCTTATCTCCAATGGATCACCAAAAAGCTGAAAGTGGAGCTGTGGCTCAAATGGGAGCGCACCAACTTGGAGCAACAGGGACAGCAGCTAAGCCCTGGGTTCAAGTCCCAGTACCGGCACAAAAATGAAACAAACAAACCCCAAAACGGTTCAGTTTTACCCTGATGTCAACAGAGGGGCGGGGCTGAGCGATGCCACCAAGGCCGGACGCGGCCGGCAGGCCGGGCGGCCCCGGCCCCGGCCCCCCGCGCGCGCCCCGCAGCCGCCCTCACCCCCGCTCTCGGCCGCCTCGGGGTCCGGCTCGGCCTTGCGCTTGAGCCTCTGCGCCGAGGGGCTCCCCGGGGCGCCCCCCAGCTGGTACTGGTGCTCCTGGCCCCGCAGGTGCTTCAGGTAGCGGTCCTTCATGGACTGCCACGAGTGCTGGGTGACCGAGGCCTTCTCCATGGCTTTCCACAGGACGGTGCCCGTCACGGAGCTGGGCGAGCGGGCGTTTTCCTTCACGTAGGTCAAGATGGCCACGTCGTCCGCGTCCGTGAAGGCCATCCGCCCGTTGAGCGGCGGCGGCGGCGGCTCGGACTCGGCGGCGCGCTCGGCCGGGGCCCCGGCTTTGGTGTCCGAGCCCAGCCGGTAGGCCTCCAGCTCCAGCCTCTCGTTGCGCTCCACGCAGTCCAGGATGAACTGCGTGGAGATGAAGTCGCCCGCCGCCTCGGCCGCCGCCTCCCCGGGCTGGGCCAGCAGCACGGCGCCCGGCTCCTGCACCCGGCACACCGTGCCGCCGCCGTGCAGGATCAGCGTCGACAGCCGGCGCTTGGCCGGGCTGGGCCGCACGTAGAACGACATGGAGCTGCCGTCCTCCCTCAGAAACAGAGTGGAGGAATGGGTGGGCCCGTTGGGGTCTTTGCCCAAATCCATCGCCTCCGCCATGGCCCAGGCCTGTCACCACCACCACCAGCTCGGACAGAACGCAAGGCAGCCTAGCACTGCGCGTGCGCAGCACCCCAAACGCGCCCGCCCTCCCCTTCCCCGGAAGGGGCGGGGCTATGGCGGCGAAATCCCGCCCTGCGCGTGCGCGGCGCAATAGATTTCACACACACCCCCCCTTTCCTCGGAAGAGGCGGGGTTTTGGAGCTTCACCTGGAAGTACTCGTTACTTTCGGGTCGGTTCCCGGGGGAGATGGCCACGCTGCAGGAGGCAGACGTGAAAGTGGGTGGCGAGCCGAAACTGAGCAAGAAGTAAGTGTCGTCCAGGGCCATGTGAGCCTGTGCGGGAGTGGGGGAGCGGGGGGGGGGGTCTCCGTCCAGACTGGGAGGTTGGGCTGGGGGCCCTGCTCGTGTGGCCACGCTCCGGCCCTGTAAGCGACATCTCCCCACCCCGAGGCCCCCACGGCGATCGGCGGGTGCTGATGGGTCCCCCCGCCTTAAGGTTGAAATGAGAGAGAGCAGGGGTCGGTCTGAGAAATGACAGGGAAGAAAAGTGGAACTTGCTTCTTCCCTCCTGCCCCTCCGAGAAAGGCCTCCTGTGCTGACTGCACCGCTCCCCGGTGCTCACCGGACGCTGTCTGCCACCTTCAGCCTTTCCTTCCCGGGCCTCACCGAGACCGTATGAAGAGGGGTGTGTCCGTCTGGAAACGGCCGTCACTCTCCACATGGGTGATTCAGAGCCGTCAGTGGTCTTCTTCAGCCTGGAGGCTGCCCTAGGCACTGTTGAGGGTATCTTTGTTAGCCTGTCCACCCCACACCCTAGATCCTAGAAATGTGTAGGTGATCACAGATCTAGATTAACCCACCCTTGAAAGGGCATTTTTATTGTCTCTAAATACCACATTCTTTCAACCACGGTCGTGAAACCACGGAACTCACAGACAACAGGGTGAGTTTTGAGTGTGTTACTGCTCTGAAAGTACATAATTAGGACTAGATTAGGGGTGTAGTACTTGTAGAACACAAGAACTTTAGCCTCTAATTGCATTCTGATGGAAATGCTGTAGGTTCTTTAGCTAGGTGGTTTTAGAAAAAGTAGTAATACCTAGATTTATGGAGTTCACAATCACTACATTGCCCTTTATGACAGTAATCGGATGGATTTTATAAATATTTGGATTTAACCTTAGATACCTTACTTGAGGGAAAGAAAGTTGAGTGGATTTTTTAAAAATCTATTAAATCAGTCATTTTTTTCTTTTTTTCCTCTTTCTTTTTTTTGGGGGGTGGGGGTCAGGTTGTGGGGCTTGAACTCTGGGCCTGGGCGCTGTCCCTCAGCTCTTCAGCTCAAGGCAAGCTCTCTAATGCTTGAGCCACAGTGCCACTTTGATTTTCTGAGTGGTTAATTGGAGGTTCCTGCCTGGGTTGGCTTTGAACCATGATTCTTAGATCTCACTCTCCTGAGTAGCTAGGATTACAGGTGTGAGCCACTGACAACGACCGGCTTTTTTTCTTTTTTATAATGCCACAATCAAGTCTTGAACTCAGGGACTCAAGTATCTTGCTCAGCTCAGCGTTTTTGCTCACAATGGTTGCTCCACCACTTGAGCCACACCTCCAGGCCAGTAATTGAATTTTTGTATTTGATCACAGTTGCTTTAAAAGTAAGGTTTCCAGTTGAATTTTTATGTAAATTTAAAAAAACTAGTCAGTTCTTTTTACTCAGAGAAAGTATAGCTACCCTCTTGTTTTCCTTTCTTTGAGATAGGGTCTGGACAAGTTCCCAAGACAGATTTTACCTCCACCTCTTGAATAGCTAAATTATCACTTTTATGGGTTGGGGGGGGAGAAGGGGGGCTGTTACTGGACCCTGCCCCTTAACAAAAAAGCTAAAGCACTCTACCACTTGAGCCACTATACCACGTCCTGCTTGTTGGTTTTTTTTTTTTTTTGGGCGGCGTCTGGTCGTGGGGCCTGAACTCTGGGCCTGGATGTTGTCCCTCAGCTCTTCAGCTCAAGGCTAGCGCTCTACCACTTGAGCCACAGCACCACTTCCAGCTTTTTTCTTTTTGCTTATGTGGTGCTGAGGAATCGAACCCAGGGCCTCAGGCATGCAAGGCAAGCGGTCTACCACTGAGCTACCTTCCCAGCCCCTTTTGGAGGTTAATTGAAGATAAGAGTCTCACAGACTTTTCTACTCTGTCTGGCTGGCTTCAAACCATGATCCTTAGATCTCAGCCTGCAGAGTAGCTAGCTAGGATTACAGGCCAGAGCCACTCAGGGGCTTTGAAATACCACTTTTATAAGCAGCTTTTGTGTTCCAGGCTTTGTGTTTTAATCTCACTTGTCATCTTGCAAAGCTAGCATTAATGTCTGTTTTTTCAGAATGATCAGTGATGTATGGTGAAGTGTTTCCCCAAAGCCTGAGGTATAGTTTAGTGGTAATATGCTTGTCTTACATAGAAGAGATCATAAATTTGATGCCCAGCACCCCCCCCTTTCTCACCCCCCCTACACACACACCCCAAAGTTTGTGTTCTTATGTGTGTCCTAGCACTAATCTGAACTGAAGGAGAAATCTAAACCCTGGATCAAGTCTAACTCCAAAGCCCTTGATCTTTTTACTAATTGTACTGTACTGTTTCACATGGTTTTACAATAAAAATGTGTTGATATTTTATCTTCCAGTGATTGTGGGCTTGAATAGTTTTTTTGTTGTTGTTTTGTCTGTCGTGGGTCTTGAACTCTGGGCTTGGGCGCTATCGCTCAGCTCTTCAGCTCAAGGCCAACGCTCTACCGCTTGAGCTACAACGCCACTTCTGGTTTTCTAGTGGTTTATTGGAGATAAGAGTCTCACAGACTTTCCTGCCGGGGCTGGCTTTGAACCGCGATCCTCAGATCTCAGCCTCCTGAATAGTTAGCATTACAGGCATGAGCCACCAGTGCCCAGTATTAAGTAGTTTTTGTAGTTAACATTCTCTTCCTAATCACTCTTGAAACATTCCTGATCTAAAATCTTTAATGATCACAGTATTATGCTTAAGACCAGATGGACTACTTGCCCAAAGGATTCATTCTCAAAATTCTCAAATGAAAGATCCCCGCCCCCCCCCCCCCCCAAGTATATTTGAACACGGTAGAATATAGCTCCTGTCATTGTTTCCTTCCAGTGTTGATGTATAAACTAAAAACTACCCTTTCTTTTTTGTTCCAAGAACTCCAAACTATTCTTCTCTTTGACTTAGAAATGTTTTGTGTGGGTTTAGTTTCCTCCTACCCCCTGAGAACAGGGTCTCATTATGTTCCCCAGGCTGTCTCAGGCTCCTTAGCTCAAATGATCTTCCTGCCTCAGACTCCTGAGTGTCAGAGACTACAGTCATGTACCACTATATGCAGCTGTATGGCTTACATTGTCTAAAGTTAGTATTTGATAGAGATTTTTTCCCTGTGTTTCATATGCTTTCCATTGCCATCTTGTGTCTAGGCACTTCAACCCTCTCCTCAAAAGCACACTTTAGGACTTCAGAAAATTGCCTTCTGACTTGAATTCTAAAATGTGGCCATTTTTCTACCTGTAAGTTATTGGCTGACTTGTACTTGACTTTCTAACCTAGAAACACACCATTTTCCATAGCCAGGAGTGAGATGATTTTAGTTGCCCAACAGTAAGTTCACAGGATTGGGTATTTGTTTAAGAGGGCCTGAAGTTAAATGGGACAAAAAGGTAGTACCGAATGGCTCAGCTCCCCCACGCAGAGTGTGTAGGCTGAGTGCATGTGTACTGTCTGTCCCATCTGACTCCACATCTCTTGTTTCCTGCTAGGTCCTGGCAGTAATTAATTCCAGGGTATTCTGCCATGTTGATGCAAGCTGCCGTCAGGCTTGTTAGGGGGTCCCTGCGGCAGACCTGGGCAGAGTGGGGTCAGAGGGACCTTCGACTGGGCCAACTTGCTCCTTTTACAACGCTGCACAAGGACAAGCCACTTTCTGATAAAAGAAGGTGGGTGCCCGTTGCCTTCTTTATTGTTCTGGAGCAAAAGTTCTCTCCTCCAGCATCTGTTAAGCCCTTAGTTAAGTCTTTGGATTTACCACAAAGAAAGCAAAGAACTAACTCTACTATCAAACCCAATAGTTCTTTCTCACTTTCTCTGAGTTCAAATCCTCTCTTTCTTTTTAGTTTTTTTTTTTTTCCTTCCCCCTGGTTAGTTGGAGATGAGTCTCTTGAACTTTTCTGCCCCTGCTGCCTTTGAACCCATATTCTCAGATGTCAGCCTCCTGAGTAGCGAGGATTACAGGCATGAGCCTCCAGCACCCAGCTTGGCTTTAAACTCTTGATTCTCCTACTTGAGTCTCTGAAGTGCTGGATTGTTGGTGTGGACTTCCTTACAGCCTTAAGATGCCTTGTGGATCTTATTCTAGGACTATGCTGGGAAAAAGACTTATTTGTATAAGGAATTTTTGTAATGCCAGTTATTTTGCCTTTTCTGTTTTTTTTGTTTTTGTTTTTTTTTTTTTTTGCTTTATTTTGAGGTTTTGTTTGCTCTTGAAATTAATCTGGTTCTAGTTGTTCTAGGTGTTGTCCTAGATCTTTCTGGACTCTTCTTAGAAATGATTTAAGAACAGTGTCTGATTTGAGACGATAACAGGTTTATCTTAATCCTAGAAAAGAAATCAGGTAGCCTTGGATGCCCACCGACTGAATTCCAGTATTATAGACCTGGAGCACTGTTTGGAAAAGGTTATCTTTACAACTGTTTTCAAGACAGATTGCATCAGAGTTGCCTGCTTTGAAGTCATCAAAACCAGTTTTTCACGTAAAAGATGCTCAGCTCAGCTAGATGTGGTGGTGCATGTCTATAATCCCAGCTACTTGGGAGGCAGTGATGTAGCGAATTACAATTTCAGGCCAGCCCTGGGCAAAACACAGAGACTCTATTTTTTGGATGAGGTGGAGAGAAATAACTAAATAAAAATGGGCTGTGGTGGTAGAGTATTTGCTGAATTCAAACTCTAATACTGTCTCTCCCCCACCCCACCCCCAAAAAAGATGATCAGTTCAAATCCTTGATACATTTTTTAATTAAGTATTGAAAAATGAAGGCTAGTGACGCTGCTGAGACACACAGCTACCAGTGAGGCTGAGCCATAGGATTGTAAACTGGAAGCCAGATGAACAACTTACCAAGACCTTGTTTCAGAAGTAAAATGGGGAGAAGTTAAGAATGTAGCTCCATGTTAGAGCACTTGCCTAGCACATAAAAGACCCTGGGTTTAAGCCCCAATACTGTAATAAATTAATGACTAACCAGTAAATAAATTTTGGAAAAGGAAGGAAAGAAAGGGAAATCAAGCATGTTTCTAAAACCAGACAGCATGAAAGCATGATTTAGGGGCTAGGAAGGTGGCTCCGTGGTAGGGTGCTTACCTCTCATGCATGAGACCCTGGGTTTGATTGTTCAGCACCACATAAGCAGAAAAAGTTGGAAGTGTTGCTGTGGCTCAAATGGTAGAGCACTACCCGTAAGCTGAAGAGCTGAAAGATAGCACCAGGCCCAGAGTTCACACAACTGACAAAAAAAAAAAGAAGAAAGAAAGTATGACCTAGAATCTTTTCCAATGGTTCACTATTACAGAGTATTCATCTGAAAGAGTATCTACAAGTTCCCCTTAAATAACAAATATATCACTATCCAAAAATAACTTGTTCTCTTTCTGGATTCATACGGCAAGTTTACTTAATGGATGTTTTGTTTGGTTTTTGAGTCTCAGGTAGCAAGAACCAAGAGTTTGAATAAGGAGGAATTTGCCTATAAATACATAAAAGTTATACGATTTCTATCCTAACTGCAGAGTGTACATGTTTTAAGGTAGTGACAGATACCTAGCATAGTTCTCATCTGGTCATTCACTCATGACAGTGACAGGGTGGTTTATAAGCATCTGCCTTCATAACCACTGGGAGGTGTCTTGTTTCCCCTTGCTAAATAGGGAGAAGTTGGGTCATTTGCCAAAGGTCACATCATTGGTAGGTATGTCAGAATTGAGCCATAGGCAGTTGTATTACAGAGATGATATTGTATCCCCGCTAGTAAACTTTGTTGTACTTTCTCTGTGGTCAAAGTCGGGTTCCAATGGGCCATGTGAGACCTGTGTGGACAGCTTTTCCCAGAGAGATTGTCCATGGTCTGAAGAGTCCAATTCTGCCATAGCTTAACTCTTTCCTTTGGGAAGGGCATGGGGGAGGGGGCATGGCAGACATAGCTGTCCCCTCACAGGTTGATCAGATACTGGAGGAGCTTAATCTCGTGGAATACCATGTAACTAAGATTTGGTTTGTGGACTCAAGGAGCTTTGTAGCCCTATGAATGCTGAGAAAAGGCCTATGCTCCTGATTTGTAGGAAAACCCCCCTACCTCCACTCTAAATATAAACTATATGTAGGATTTCTTTTTTTTTTTGGGGGGGTCCGGTCGTGGGGCCTGAACTCTGGACCTGGGCGCTGTCCCTCAGCTCTTCAGCTCAAGGCTAGCACTCTACCACTTGAGCCACAGCGCCACTTTTTTTCTTTTTGCTTATGTGGTTCTGAGGAATTGAACCCAGGGCCTCAGGCATGCAAGGCAAGCACTCTACCATTGAGCCACCTTCCCAGCCCTATATGTAGGATTTCTTTGTCCTAGTGCATCTTGGTTTTAATTGAGGCTAGGGCTAACTGGAGACTGAACACAAAGACTGAAAATGATCCTCTGCATCTTTGTCCTAAGCTTATTTTTTCCCTTGTCTCTTTCACGTAGAATTCAGTGAAAGAGGTTGGGGTTGGCAAGTGGAGGGGGGGGGGAGGGGGGCGTGGCACTGAGCAAGCGCAGTTCTCCCAGCTTATTCATAGTTCTGGAAAGTAGCTATGGGGCAGAAGGCACCGGGCTCTTCGGGCACTGTTCACACTGATTGCTTTCATTTCCCAACAGTGAGCTAAAGAGACGCCTGAAAGCTGAGAAAAAAGTGGCAGAGAAAGAAGCCAAGCAGAAGGAGCTCAGTGAGAAACAGCTAAGCCAGGCCCCTGCGGCGGCCACCAACCACACCACAGACAATGGTGTGGGTGCCGAGGAGGAGAGTCTGGACCCAAACGTGAGTCCCCTGGGCCACTGGCACGGCTGGGCACGGGAAAGCTTCTGATGAGGCTTCTGGCAGATTTCCTTGGGCCCAGGCTGTAAGAGGGACCAGTGACTAAGGAGATACATAGGCACCAGAACAGGCATTAGGTCTCGGTCACTTCCTCTAGGTAAGGGAAGAAGGCGAAGTCACAGAACATGCCATGCCTTCTGGCTAAATGCACAGGCCCTGGATTTTTTTTTAATATTAACTCCCAATAGGCAGCTGAAAGTCCAGAACTCCTAAGTGACTTTAGTTGAAAAACCACATTCTACAGACCAGATTCACCTGTCCTCTGTCCCCCAACCTCATCCTTCCCTCTCTAGTTTTATACAAAACGTTGAGTGGAACACAGCCTGCCTGTTTGTTTACATCTCTCCAAGGCCGCTTCCCCTCCTCCCCTCCCCACAACGCTAAAGTTGAGCAGTTGCATCAGGAAGAGTGTGCTGGGTCCTGCTGTAGATTGTCCCTGTTTGCATTCTACAGGTCCCGTGGGCCTGCCTTGGGTAAAGTCTAATGCGTGGTCAGGGGTAGGAGCATAGTTGAAGAGAAATGACTCCACCAAATAGAATCAGTCACCTAAACCAATAAAACATTTTCTTCTTTTTGTTGAATCTTGCATTTTAGAATTCTAGCCTTCATTTCTAGCTGTGGATCAGACCACCATGCAAGAGAGAGAGAATATGAATGTGTGTGTGTGTGTGTTGTGTGTGCGCGCGCGTGCATATTGGTCCTGAGGCTTGAACTCAGGGCCTGGGCACTGTCCCTGAACATCTTTTGTTTAAGGTTAGCACTCTTACCACTTGAACCACGGTGCCACTTTCAGCTTTTTTTGACTAGTTTATTGGAGATAAGAGTCACAGACTTTCCATCCCAGGCTGAATTCGAACTGTGATCCTCAGATCCTGAGTTCTATGATCACAGTCTTGAGCCACCAGTGCCCATCAACCATGCAGTTTTTTTTAAATTTTTATTTTATTGTTATTATAAAGGTTATGTACAGAGGGGTTACGTTTACATGCATCGGGCAATGAGTACATTTCCTTTCATACAGTGTCACCTGTTCCCTCATTCTCTCTAATTCCCTTCCTCCCACCTCTACCCATGAGTGTTGTATGGTTCACTTTAATCAATGTCTGGTGTACTTCACTGCAGCACTTTTTCTCTTTTTCCTCTGATTCTGTGCCTTCTTCTCACACCCCCCCCCCCAAATATTCACATAAATACACTGTTTATAAGGTAAAGTATACAGAATCATCATAAAAAGATTTTAAGTCCTTTGTTTCCCTATCTTTGGCGTTCATTTCAGTATATATGTATTGTTTTATATACACGTGAACAGGCTGTTGGGCATTGTACATTTGTGATTCTCTCCTAAGACTATCCTCTTCTGGTCTCACTGCATGTGAGTATCTAGAATCCTGTGTCATTTGTCATATCCCAGTAACCATGCTTTTTTTTGTGTTTTTTGTTTTATTTTGTATTTTTGCCAGTCCTTGAGCTTGATCTCAGGACCTGGGCACTGTCCCTGAGCTTCTTTTGCTCAAGGCTAGCACTCTACTACTTGACCATAGCACCACTAACAGCCTTTTCTGTTTATGTGGTTTTGCCTTTTTTTTTTTTTTTTTTTCTGGTTGGTCGTGGGTCTTGAACACTGGGCCTGGGCATTCAAGGCTAGTACTCTACCACTTGAGCCACAACACCATTTCTGGTTTTCTGGTGGTTAAGCGGGCTGGCTTTGAACCTCGATTCTCAGATCTCAGCCTCCTGAGTAGCTAGGATTATAGGCGTGAGCCATCAGTGCCCAGCTGTTTATGTGGTACTAAGGAATTGAACCCAGGGCTTCATGTAGACAAGCACTCTACCACTAGGCCACATTCCCGTGATCCTCAGATCTCAGCCTCCTGAGTAGTTTAGGATTACAGGCATGAGCCACTGACACGTTTTTAAATGTGAATCTCATTTCATTCAATCTTTTGCTTTCAAGAGTATGGAGGACATGTATATTGAAAGTCTCAACTGGGGGTACTCTGAGATAGAATCCAGTACTTTGCCAGATGGGCCCTGATCTGACCAGGTTCAACTTTGTAATGACTCTTTGTTGCTTAACAGCAATACTACAAGATCCGCAGTCAAGCAGTCCACCAGCTGAAGGTCAGTGGGGAGGACCCGTACCCACACAAGTTCCATGTAGACATCTCTCTTACCCACTTCATCCAGGAATACAGTCACCTGCAGCCTGGGGACCACCTGACTGACATTACCTTAAAGGTGGCAGGTAGGAAAACTCCCCGGTGGTTCACTGAGATCCCCGTAGCAGGCAGGCCTCTTTGGTAACATAGCAGAGCATATATGTTGCTCTTCAGCTATTGTCTCTTTGTTGTTTGATGATGCTATGTATGTTATTAGCATATATTATTACAAAGGATTTCCATGCATGCACATAATGCATTTGATCATAATGATACCCTATCTTGATCTTGTGTATGTGTGTGTGTGCGCTGATACTGGGAATTGACCTTGGCTTCAAACTCTCACTTGGGTTTTTTCCCTCAAGCCTGGTACTTTACCACTTGAGCCATACCTCCACTTACTAGAGAGGTTATTACTACGATCAAATACATTTTATACACACACACATGCGCGCGGAAATCTTTTTTTTTTTTTTGGTCGGTCATGGGGCTTGAACTCGGCCTGGGCGCTGTCCCTCAGCCCTTCAGCTCAAGGCTAGCACTCTACCACTTGAGCCACAGCGTCACTTCCGACTTATTCTGCTTATGTGGTACTGAGGAATTGAACCCAGGGCCTCATGCATGCACAAGCACTCTACCACTGAGCCACCTTCCCAGCCCGCGGAAATCTTTTCTAATAAGTAATATATGCCAACCTGAGCAGGAAAGTCCGTGACACTCTTATCTCCAGTTAACCACCAAAAAGAAGAGCTGTGGCTCAATTGGTAGAGCACCAGGCTTGAGCGAGAAAAGCTCAAGGACAGACCCAGGCCCTGAGTTCAAGCTCCAGTACCAGGTCTGTCCCGTCCCTCCACCCCCACTCCCACCCCAAAAAAAGAAGATGCATTTTCAGTTATCTGAGGATATGAGTCATGTGGACAGTAGTATAAACTGTCAGTCGCTGTCATCCATGCCAGCTAGCTTTTCTTTCTCTGCCACTTGGGTAGTGGGTCACCCGGTGTTTTGCTTTGCTTACCCAGTTGCAGTTATTTTACATGAGGGTTCAGGAAGATCCAATCTCTTAGGTTGTCACCAGCACTGAGATCATCTAGGAATCCAGAGAATATCTTTTTTTTTTTTGGGTCCGGTTGTGGGGCTTGAACTCTGGGCCTGGGCGCTGTCCCTCAGCTTCTCAGGTCAAGGCTAGCACTCTACCACTTGAGCCACAGTGCCACTTCCGGCTTTTTTCTTTTTGCTTATGTGGTGCTGAGAAATCAAACCCAGGGCCTTGAGCATGCAAGGCAAGCGCTCTACCACTGAGCCACCTTCCCAACCCCTCCAGAGAATATCTTAGCTCCAGATATTCATGCCCATCTTTGCCTTCTTTTGTTTTGTTCTGCTTTCTTGTTTTCTCTTCTTTTGTTTTCGTGCCAGTATCAGGGCTTGAACTCAGGACTTTGAGCTCCTGCTTGTTTCACCGCTGGTACTCTACCTCTGCCATTGGAGCCATACCTCTAGTCCCATTGATTGGTTTTAGTAAGAACAATGGGTGTGGGGACAAAAGCAGGACTCAAAGCTCAAGTCATATCAGATTGTGTATATTGCTAAGGGAGCTTTCTTGGTACTGAGAGCATGAAAGGTCTTCTGGTTCTGTCTGATGATATTTTTGCTATTCTTTTTTTCTAGGTAGAATCCATGCCAAAAGAGCTTCTGGGGGAAAACTCATCTTCTATGACCTTCGAGGAGAGGGAGTCAAGTTACAAGTCATGGCTAATTCCAGGTATACAGAATTAGCTACCTGGTTAGAGAACTTTTCAGGTTGAGCTAGAGCAACGAAGACATTTTGGACAGAGGATGATAATGGTCTTATTTTTTCCATTGTTGTTTAAAGTTAGATTAGGAAGGATAGGGAAGCCTGGCACGGTGGTTCATGCCTATAATCCTAGCTACTGAGGAGTCTGAGATCTGAGGATTGCAGTTAGAAGCCAGCCCACGCAGAAAAGTCCCCATGAGACTCTTCTCTCTAATAAACTACTCAGAAAAGATAGTAGTGGTGGTGTGGTTCAAATGGTAGAGTGCTAGCCTTGAGTACAAAGAAGCTTAGGGACAGCACCCAAGCTGAGTTCAAGCCCCAAGACCAGGGGAAAAAAAGGGGGAGGGGGGACAAGGATGAAGGAAGTTATACAGGCTAGACTATCTGCCTGCCTGGAAAGTGATAGCTGTTCTTGAGTTGTATTATTAAACATAAATAACACAAGATATAAAACAGATCTGAAACAATCCTTTGTAGTAATTGCCTCTGACTTGCTTAGCTTTTGAGACTTCCATTAATTGGTTGAGGGTTCCAGTGTAAACTAGTAGTGGTGCTGATTTTGACTACTATAAAGTGAATTACTTTTCCCTCCACTCAGGAACTATAAATCAGAGGAAGAATTTATTCGCATCAATAATAAACTGCGTCGAGGAGACATAATCGGAGTTCAGGGGAATCCTGGGAAAACCAAGAAGGGTGAACTGAGCATCATTCCCTATGAAATCACGCTCTTGTCTCCCTGTCTGCATATGTTACCTCATCTACACTTTGGTCTCAAAGACAAGGCAAGCGCTCAGCCTGCTAGCTGTGACACAAAGAGGCCGTCTGCTTGTTTTATTCTGCCATTAAGTGAAGCCAGAGATGTCTAACTGCTGCTTTTTGTTTAGGAAACAAGATATCGTCAGAGATACTTGGACTTGATCCTGAATGACTTTGTGAGGCAGAAATTTATCATCCGCTCCAAGATCATCACGTATATCAGAAGTTTCTTGGATGAGCTGGGATTCCTAGAGGTGAGAGGAGGGAGGGGTTCCTGTCTGCCTTGCTCTGCTTGCCCCGCGCATCCCTGCCCTCCTCTCCCAAGGCATGCCTCATGACAACATCTTCTTTCCTTCTTCCACCTTGTTTGGTGTCCTTGTTAGGAAAGCAAGAACTGACTTCCACAATAATGAGCAAGATGTAGTATCATTTGTGTGCTATTAGTGCCATGTTTGATATGTTAATGTTAATATTTAGTGACAAATTTTTGTAGCTTTAAAAAAAGTGTTTACATGTGTGAGAAAGGCAAATACATGTATTGTAAAACAAATCCAATAAACAAAAGCCAGACTGTACCATTCTGCCTCTTTCAACTAACTTACTTCTTCCCTCCCTAAACTTGACTTTATTGTGTCTCCTTCCTCACTATTTCCTGTGACTGCATGGACAAACTTACACCTGCAGCAGGCAGGGTACGAGTGAATGTTTTGGAGCAGTTGTTTTATATCTTGCATTATTTATGTTTAATCAACGAAGTCACACTTTCAATGGACCTACCTTTTTTTTTTTTTCTATTTCATATATTCTGTTCTAGAAAAATCAAGCAGTCTGTTCTTTTTCAGGGACTGCATTACTTTTGAACTGAGTGTTATGTGGGGACAAAGCATGAGCTGTCTCCAAGGTCGGGTTGTCTGAGGACAAACTTTCTCCCTGTCTCTTTTAGATCGAGACTCCTATGATGAACATCATCCCAGGGGGAGCTGTGGCCAAGCCTTTCATCACTTATCACAATGAGCTGGACATGAACTTGTACATGAGAATTGCTCCAGAACTCTACCATAAGGTAGTTGATCATAATACATCCCATTCCCTTAAAGCACAGAAGGCTGGAAATCATTGGCTAGAAGTGTTGGTTAGAAATAAGAGAGCCACTAAGGATAAAATAGCCAGGAAGTGTTCTGGATTTGTCAGGTTTTATAACACTTCTAGAATTTGTCTAAGATTAAGAGCATTACAAGGTAGACAGCAAGGGGATAATATACACACCCCTAACCTACTCTGGTTACCCTAACATTTTTCAATTTACAGTTTTCTTGGATTTTAGTCTTTTATGGAAGAGCATAGTGTCCCTCCCCCCCCCTTCTTTCTCCCTCTGGAAGTTTTATATATATATATTTTTTTGAAGATGTATCTTCATATATATATTAATATGGATATATTTATATCTTCACATATATATCTTCAAATAACGAGCCATATCATCATATCATTCAGGATTCTTAGTTGTAGACAACAGAACCTATTGTAACTAAAGCCACTGACACATCGGTTTAGCTATATAAGGAAGCTCACATGAAGGATCAGAGAGCTTGGAGCCTGAATAACTAGGAATGATGTGAATCTCATTCCTGAGCTGATGTCCTAGAGAACTCCATCTTTACAGCTTGGCTGGGTCACTGTCAGAAGTAGCATCCCTGCAGCAGCTCCACATCTAGAGGTCTCTGAATGAATTCTGCATAATATTTCTTACTGGTATATCTGAGGCTGAGTCACAAGAGGCTTCTCTGGATAGGCTAAGACCAAGATAGAGGACACCCATGCCACAGGAAGAGTTTAACAACTGTCCACTACAAGGGTCTAAATGGAGCAAAGTACTAGGAATTTGGAGTAGAAAGTACAGCTAAGCTATGAACAGCAGTTGGAAGAAGAAACTTCCCAGAGCTGTGAAGACAGAGTTATCTGCTTGACCAAGGCCATGTATTGCTAGATGCTGGTGGTTGGTGGCATTGACCGGGTTTATGAAATTGGACGTCAGTTCCGGAACGAAGGCATTGATTTGACTCACAATCCTGAGTTCACCACCTGCGAGTTTTACATGGCGTATGCAGATTATCACGATCTGATGGAAATCACTGAGAAGATGATTTCAGGTGAGCCTTACTTTTTTCACCTCTCAGGAGGCTTGTAGGGGCTGGTGAGCTACTTACAGAAGATTATTTCCTGAGTTTTGTCCTTAGGAAATGGCTCATTTCTCCCCTAGGAATGGTTAAAAACATTACTGGCAGTTACAAGGTTTCCTACCATCCTGATGGCCCAGAGGGCCAAGCCTTCGAGATTGACTTCACCCCACCCTTCCGGAGAATCAGCATGGTGGAAGAGCTTGAGAAAGCCCTTGGGGTGAAGCTGCCTGAGACCAGCCTGTTTGAAACTGAAGGTAAAGGTTCAGCTCTGAATTTGTGCCTGGGTGTGGGGTGGGGTGGTGGTGGTGGTGGTGGTGGTGGTGGTGGTGGTGGTGGTGGTGGTGGTGGTGGTGGTGGTGGTGTGTGTGTTTGTGCCTGGGTGTGGGATGGGGTGGTGTGTGTGTGTGTGTGTGTGTGTGCGCGCGCGTGCGTGTGTGCGTGCATGTGCGTACATTTTTTTTCAGTACTGAACTTTGAAGTGAAGACCTCACAGTAGCCGGTCAGTTGAACCATGCCACCAGCTTTTCTGTGTTTTTATGCCATTCCTGGGGCTTAAACTCAGGGCCTGGGCACTGTCTCTGAGCTTTTTTGCTCAAGACTAGCACTCAGCCACTTGAGTCACAGCTCCACTTCTGGCTTTTTGGTAGTTAATTGGAGATAAGAGTCTCATAGACTTTCCTGCCCAGGCTGGCTTTGAACTGGAATCCTCACATCTCAGCTTCCGAGTAGATAGGATTACAGGCATTAGCTACCAACCGAGACTTTGGATATTTTTGAGACAGAATTTCACATTTTTGTCCGGGGTATCCTAGACTGCACTCCTACTTGCGCTTCCCTGTGTTCTTGAGCATGCCAAATGTGTGCCTCTGCCCCCAGCCATTATTGAGATGGGAGTCTCCTGACCTCAGAATGTCTGTCTCCCAGGTAGCTAGGCTTATATGCTTAACCCCATGCCCACTCTGTTTTGTTTTTGAGCTAATGTCTCACTGGGTAACCCGACTGGTCTCAAACTTAGAGTCCTTCCTTCTCGTCCTCCCAAGTGCTAAGATTATAGGCATGCACCACTACACCCAGCTTTATATGTGTTTTATTGGGCATTTTGATGTTTCCTGGTCTAACTTGAACATTTGTATCACAGAAACTCGCAGAATGCTTGATGATATCTGTGTGGCCAAAGCTGTTGAATGCCCTCCACCTCGGACAACTGCTAGACTCCTCGACAAGGTGAGAGGTCACCACATCATATGCATTCTCAGCTGCCTCAGTAGGCCCCTGTACTCAGACATGAGTCCCACTCCGGGAGTTGTTTTCCATAGCTTCATAGGAAAACTACTAGGGAGGAAGGAGAGAGTTAATCTTGAACTATGTATTACCTCCGTTAATCCTTTCCATTCTTTGAAAAGGTATAGGATAAAGCCATCTAGAGGAAATTGAGACCTCCCTCTGGACTGGGACTGTGAAAATATTAAAATTAATATCTATTTCACCTTTGTCTTTCCATTAAGCTTGTTGGGGAGTTTCTGGAAGTAACATGCATCAATCCTACCTTCATCTGTGATCACCCGCAGATCATGAGCCCTTTGGCTAAATGGTAAGATAAGTGTAGTATTTTGGCTGCCTGCTGCTACATAGCAACCCCACAGCTTACAAATCTGAACCAGCAATTTATTTTCAAGATACACTATCTTTCTGTTCCATGGAATATTGGCTAACAGAAATTACTTTTTCCCCAAGTTTTAGCAAGGATTTATTTTTTTTTAGTATTAAAGTAAGGAGAAATAGAAAAGCTTTCCCACTCCTCACCCAGGAAATGAGAGTTAAAGATTCTTCATGGCTTTTTTCCCACTGGGAATTCTGCCAGAAGACTTTGGTTCCCCTCTACATGGCCTCTCCATATGCTGTCTTTGTGGCATCATAGCTTTTAGCATGGCTGATGGGTTCCCAAAGAACAAGAAGCAAACATGCAAACAAGTGTTCATTCTTCTGCGGATACCCTATTGGCCAAACCAAGTCATGGCTAGCCCAGAGTCCATTCAGGAGAAATGTATGCAGAAGGTCAGACATTCTGGCGTGGGTTGGGGTAACAGTCTACCACAGGGCTCGTTAGGAAGATACTCAAATCCTCCAGGTCTCTCACACCCTCACTGTAATACCAGATGATTTGGTGCTAAGAATACATGCAGTTAGATTGCAGTTAGCTCTACTTTTTTGAGTCTACAGTCATTCAGGGATTCTTGTACCAGGAGCTGTAAATTCATCCTTGTTGTTGGCCTGGTTCCCAGGCACCGCTCCAAAGAGGGTCTGACTGAGCGCTTTGAGCTGTTTGTCATGAAGAAGGAAGTGTGCAATGCCTACACGGAGCTGAACGATCCCATGCGGCAGCGGCAGCTGTTTGAAGAACAGGCTAAGGTGAGGAAAGAGCGAACGTGTCCTCATCAGAAGATACCAGTACAGGCTCGGGGGCACTCATGGTTTTGCCAGAGGAAGTCACATTTCCAAAGGAAGATTTTGGTTTTGGCTGCATGAGACCTAAGAGGAACATAAGGTTGTCTGTACACAAGGAGCACAGTGTGTGTCTTAAAAACAGGGAAAATGACTTTTCTGAGATTGCACTTTTCTCAGATTTCTTGGGGATGCAGCAGATCAAGGTATGAAGCAGACAGGGCCCTGCAGGCTGCCTGTATTCATGTCACTGGTGGGTGGTTTTAGGAACCAGGAGAAAGACTACGTAGTCACCATACCGTCTATGAAAATTTGGTTTTCCTGCCATCCCAGAAGCCCCAGCAGCGGAGGTAGTGTATTTCAGAGGAATTTGTGTGCATTCTCATGTAGGTCTCATCAGTCCTGATCTGTGAGTCTGTGAGGGAAGTAGCCCCCCGTCCCAGAATTACTGGGAAAAGAATTCCCACCACCTGCATGAAAACATTCTATTGCCTTAGACACTGAGCTGTCTTGACAAAATGTTACCTCTTGCTTCTCTTTATTCTAGGCGAAAGCCGCTGGTGACGATGAAGCCATGTTCATAGATGAGAACTTCTGTACTGCCCTGGAGTATGGGCTGCCCCCAACTGCTGGCTGGGGCATGGGCATCGACCGTCTCACCATGTTCCTCACAGACTCCAATAACATCAAGGTACACAGCGGTTCTCCATAGTGCACACTTCCCCAAAGCCCCAGGGTTGGAGGTAGAGCCAGGTGGGCCCCAAGGGTAAACAAGGAGCACTGGGCAGGAGGATGGGCAGGCAAAGGGGTCCACACCATGCCCCAGTTGGAGACTTGGATTAACTGACCTTGTGGGATTTTAGTTCTTTCTACTGAGACAGGAGGAATACCAGTGTTTGCATTTCATGCGTTTCCAGGGACAGGCTGCCTGCTGCCTGAGCTTGGTTTTTTGGGTTTAGGTAATACTGGGGATTGAACTCAGGGGCCCATGCTTCCCAAATTGGCTTGTTTAAATCAGCTGATCAATGTGGAAACTGTCCCTGTCCTATTTTGGTAAAGCAAGAAATCAATTCCGTGTGTGCACTGTGCATGTGCATGCATTCCCCAGCCTTGGAGCTTGAACTCAAAGCCTGGGTGCTTTCTCTGAGTTTTTGAGCTCAAGGCTAGTGCTCTGCCACTGAGCCACAGCTCACTTCCAACTTTTTGGTGGTTAATTGGGGATAAGAGTCTCACAGACTTTTCCTGCCCAAGCTGGCTTTGAACCACTATCCTCACTCAGATCTCAGCCTTCTGAGTAGCCAGAATTGTAGGTATAGCTCACCCCAGTGCCCTATTAAAATAAATTTTAATAGAACCTGTGTTTATTCACTGTCTTGACATGATGTCCTAGACAGTGCTGTACACAAAACAGCATACAGATCTCTGGACTTGGTTAGTAGCAATAACAGGCAAAGCAAATACATAGATCACTCTTCAAAAAAATATGTTCAAGTGCCTTTATAGCATCAAAACACATTTATGATCTTTTGTAGGAAGTACTTCTGTTTCCTGCCATGAAACCCGAAGACAAGAAGGAGACTGTAGCAGCCAGTGATACACTGGAAAGCTCAACAGTTGGCACTTCTGTCTAAAAAAGAATGACAAGTCTTATAACTCAGGCAATTTTGCGTATCTACAAAAGATAAAATCTGTGAGGGAATTCTTGTATGTCACCATCCATCCAACCACAATTCTGTTTCAGCCACCAGAAGAGAGAAAAGGAATTACAAATTTCTTTTTATTCCTTGTTAACAAATAAACTACTTATCTCTTTACCTTGGGCATGTCAGTTTTTTTCCCCAGACTGCTGGCCTAATGAATACTTAGGGTTCTACTATGTTATGGTAGTTTGTGTTAATGTGGTAGGGAAAGGACCTTGTTTTTTTTTATTGGTATTTGGTATCACTGGGATTGAACCAAGACATCAAACATTAGACAGTTGCTAAGTGCTCTAAAATTGTTTATTTCTCCTCTGTGCCATGCATTGTTCTGAGGAATTAGGGACACAGTAGAGAACAAAAATTATCACTGTTTGTCATATGACAAAGAATTTGTCATTTGCACCCCAGCAAAGCCTTTGTAGGAGTCCCAATTTGGGAATAACCAGTCTACTTTTATTTTTTTCAGTCATTGGGCCTGAACTCAGGGCCTGGGCACTGTCCCTCAGCTCTTCAGCTCAAGGTTAATGCTCTACCACTTGAGCCATAGCACCATTTCCAGCTTTTTCTGCTCATGTGGTACTGGAGAATCAAACCCAGGGCCTCATGCATGCAAAGTAAGCACTCTACCACTGAGCCACCTTCCCAGCCCTAGCCAGTCTACTTTTGCAGAGTAAGTTACTACTATTACTGGCAAAATGATCCGCTCATGCAGAGATTACCTAACTGGGAACCACTTGAGGGGCTGTGTAGCCTCCCCACCCCTGCTTTGAAAGCAGGTTGTCTTTGAGAAGGAGAATGTAAATGAAGAGACTCTTCTTTCTATGGGAGAAAACAAGGTCGAGATCAGACAAGGGACAGGACTTGAAGCCACACTGTCTATGCAGACCATTGGAAAAAGCTACACAGAGAAAGTTATGAGGGCTGCTAAGATGTATTTAATAGAAGGCTGGAAGCAAAAGCTAGCCATCTGGTCTTAGAGGAGGCTAGGGATAAAGGAGCAACGCAACACTGGACAACTTGCATGTGGATCTGCAGGAAGGAAAAAGCTAGGAGTGGATGGGTCATAAAGGACTTGTAAACTCATCAAACCACTGATGGTACCAGATTTACTGATTTCTGTACTACAGTGATCAGAACAAGACATGGTCCTTAGCTTCTAGTCATATAGTGGAAAAGAGATTTAATAAATCATCCCTAGCTAAGCACTGGTGGTAGCTCATGCTTGTAATCCTAGCTACTCAAGAGGCTGAGATCTAAGGATCATGGTTCAAAGCCAGCCCAGGCAGGAAAATCCCTGAGACTCTTATCTCCAATTAACCACCAGTGTTCTGGAAGTGGTGCTGTGGCTCAAGTAATAAGAGTGCTGGCAAAAGGGGGGAGGGGAAACTTTCCATAGTATGGAAACAAATGCAAGGGTGGGTTGGAAGGAGCTTGAAGGACAGTGGCACTAGATATAGTACAAAAGTCCAAAGAACTAGATCCAGCTGGAAGAAGAGGCTGGTCATAACAGAGTTATGAGCCTTACTGTGTGATTTATGTTAGAAGCATGCCTGTAAACAGTCAAAGGAATACAAGTCTGAGGCAAACTCAGCAAGACCTTGTCTTGAAATACAAGCCTGGGAATCATGAACCAAGTGTTATGAATTCTTGCCTAGCAACTGCAAGGAACAGTATGACAAATATATATGTTGCAGGTATAGCTCAAGTGGTAGAGCACTGGCATACTATAGGCCCTATTCCCAGTATGGAGTAGAAATAGGGAGCCAGGACACCATGAATGTAATTAAATGGGAATGTCGTCACTTTCCTGGTTTGAAAAGATCAGTGTAGTTGCTCTGTGGGAAATGAATTGGCATTAAATGACAGCTCAGAAATCAGTGTAGCAGTCACCTACTTCAAGATAGTGACTTGAAAGATGGGCAGGTTCAAGGAATAGGATTAATGGCTAAGTAGTGAGTTCTGTTTGGGTTAGGGAAAGGGAAGGAAAACACCATGACAGAGGTGACACTTTTGGGTTATGCAAATTAATTCCTGAGGGGAAAAATGAAGCATGATTCCCCACATCAGAAAGAAGGGAATGACAGTTGCACTTTGAAAATGGAGACGGATGGGGCTGGGAAAGTGGCTCAGTGGTAGAGAGCTTGCCTTGCATGCATGAGGCCCTGGGTTCGATTCCTCAGCACCACATAAGCAGGAAAAAACAAAAAGCCAGAAGTGGTGCTATGGCTCAAGTGGTAGGTAGCACGCTAGCCTTGAGCTGAAGAGCTGAGGGACAGGGCGGGCCCAGGCCCAGAGTTCAGGCCCCACGACCTGACCCCCCCAAAAACAGAAAATGGAGACGAATGAAGAAAGCATTTTTGGTCTGGAAGAGTTTTGGCCCTTTTCTTTTGAACTAGAGGCAAGTTGAAATTCTGCCTCCTTTTAGTAACCCAATGAGGTTTACCGTGGCTGCTAAGAGTTCGTGAGCCATCCAGGCTTCTCAACCTGTTGGACAGCGTTGAGACAAAACTCTAGATTGGCATTCCAAGATACGTTATTTTCCTATTTGCAACTGAATTGTCTGGCAGGGTGTTTGCCCTCCCCCCTCCCCCGCCCCCAGCCCTCCATCCTCCCCCACCCCCCAAAAGGACTACCGACCTGGGTACCTCGGCCTTGGGCCCTTCCCTCGGAGAACTACAAAGACCAGCGTGCTCTGCGCACTTCCGGGGTGGAACCTGCGAAACATTGTCGTTTGTGACGTCACGTCCGCCTCGCGTCAGCCTTCACCTGTCTGAGGGCGCGCGGCCGGCCGACGGAGTGCATCGGCACGGAGTTGGGGCGTCGGGGCCCGAGGTGTGCGGTTGAGGGGCTCCGTGGGCCCCGGGTTGGGGGGGGCGGGCTCTCGGCTTCCTTTCTCCTGGTTTTGCCTGGGGAGAGCTGAGGGCCTGGAACCGTGCGGCCCGGGCCGCACGTGGGGAAGGGCGGGGTCCCGGCAGCCAGCTTGTCAGCGGGAAGCGCCCGCTCCGGGCCCCGAGATGACTGCTGGGCCGAGCTGTTCGGCAGGATCCAGGCCTGGTTACCGTGGACGCAGACCGTTGGGACCCTCCCTCGCGTCCGAGCGCTGCGTGCCCCAGAGCAGCCACCTGCCGGCTGCCGGGCCGGCCCCCGCGCCGGGCCGTTGGCGGTGTGCACCTCTGCCCTGTGCCGTTCAGGCCGACGGCAGAGGGCCCGCCTTCACCAGCTGCTGTGTGTGGTGCCCTCCTGGAAATGACGCCCGAATCCCTTCCCAACCCGGGACCCGGCTCTCCCCTGCGTTTCTTTGCTCCTAGAGACAGAAAAGTTCTGCTGGCTCTCTGACTTGAAAGGCACAGTTTCTATCATTTGTGGCCAGTTCTTCGTCTTAAGTCACTACGGTCCGATTCATCCATGACCTTTCTTCTACTTCAGTAACGGTCCTGAACTTTGCAAGAGTCTCACTGTAGACATCTTGCAGAAGCATTTCACGTAAGCCTGTTTGTTTTTGTTTTATAACTGCTTCGCTGTGTATACCTATTACATGATCCCATCTTCTAAGAAGCTTTTCATACAGAGTCTGAATAAGGTCAGGACATACTCTGTAGAGCAAGAGGGAGAGAGCAGATTATCCAGGACAATCAAGTGGTTTTTGGTGGTTTTTTTTTTTTTTTTTTTGTAATATGAATCCCCATTTAACATATTAATTGCTCAGGATCTTGACAATTGCTTTCAGAGATATTGTTTATAAGATAAAGTGAGGGCTGGGACGGTGACTCAGTGATAGAGTGCTTGCCTTGCATGCATGATATCCTGGGTTCTATTCCTCACACCACATAAGCAGAAAATGCTGGAAATGGCTCAAGTAGTAGAGCACTAACCTTGAGCTGAAGAGCTAAGGGACAGTGCCCAGGCTCAGTTCAGGCCAAATTTAAGGAAAGTAAAAAATAGAGAGGTTAGGTAATCTACCTAATATCACACAGTTAATTTGTGGCATGGTCAGATTTAGGAGCTAGAAAAGGCAACTTCATGCCCATGTCCTTAGGCAGAAGTCTTATAAAAACTTAACTGGTGAGAGACCAGTTAATTTCTGCCTTTCCTTCCTTCTGCTGTAGAGGAAAGAGGAGAATACTATTTCTGAAGAGAATGGAAAGGAACATCTTGCCAGAAAGATCAGCCTTGTGAGGATCTGCACAAAGCAAGCTGAGGTCTGCAAACTGAAGCAGGATACTTAAGTAGTAAATTCAGAAGCACTAAAAACGCACAGATGTCTAAGGAAACATTTTAAAGCTTGAAAAAAATAAGGTGCCTCCTGGATTAGTAGGATTTGGGGCTCCTTTAACCTTTCACTAAAGATGAAAGGGGGCTGGGAGTTGGTAGGAAAAAGTAAACGAGTTCCTTATAGAAGAGGGACCGTTCATTGCAAAGACTGTTGGAAGCATTGATGCGGGCTGTGACATCTTGCGCTGATTCTCCTTTCTGTATGTCTGATGCCTGTGACTTTTGGTAGGGCTTTAGCCTCAGCCCCAGCCATGTGGACAGCGGATGAGATTGCTCAGCTGTGCTATGAGCACTACCATGTTAGGCTGCCTAAGCAGGGCAAGCCTGAGCCCAATCGTGAATGGACATTGTTGGCAGCCGTGGTGAAGATACAGTTTACAGCTGACCAGGCTTGTGGCATTTCTGATAAGGCAATACAAGGTGAGACCTTAACTTCTCTCCTGTCATAGTGATAGAGTTAGTCTATCCTTGCTATCCAGGAACTCTTGTGAGCAGATTGTTACTGCAGTGTTAGGCACATTTCCTCTGGTGTCCACCAGGTGGCAATATAGTCATAGTGGCAGCAGACCGCCCTTGCTGAACAACCCTGGTTAAGACGACCTGTGGGAATCAACTACTAAACTTGAGTACTGGAGAACATTTAGACTCCGAGAGCTCACTTGATGATTTATTTTTTTTCCTCAGTGACAAAGGAAGTTGTCTCAATGGGAACAGGAACCAAATGCATAGGCCAGTCCAAAATGAGGAAGAGCGGTAAGCATATGTGTGTTTGTGAGGAGTGGTGGTAATCTAAACAAAGAATTATGTATCTGGGATTGCATATCTTTGGAAACCTGTGTTCACGTTAATCTTTACTCTTCTTGTCCAGGAAAAGGGGCCAAATATGGTACTATAATGCATAAGATTTGTGATCTGGGATGGCTGGCCTCTCATTTCCTGCTTTCTGTTTGTCCTAGTTTAAAGATAGTACTCATTTAAAGGGTACAAATCCAGACCTGAGCTTAGTGACTGCTGCCTATAATCCCAGCACTCTGGAGGATGAGGCCAGCTTGGGCTACATACTGAGAGCCCGTCAAAAAAACAAAACCAAAAAACAAGGGCAGGCTGGAGGGGCAGTAGGGAGGATGAAAATCAATTTCAGAGCAAAGGCTATCAGGAACATTCATTCTGAATGAACCGAAAGTCGGCCAGTGTTTTCATGCTCAAATCATAGGTTCCCTAGCTATTGTGCATTACTCTGGAAGACTCTGGAGCTGTAAAACAAGTAGAGAATGCAGCTTGAGTGGTTTCCAAGCCCCAGAAAGCAATCTTGGATTTAATGGAGATTTTGGCACCAACAAGAATAAGGGAGCCGGGCGCCAGTGACTCACGCCTGTAATCCTAGCTACTCAGGAGGCTGAGATCTGGAGGATCGCGGTTCAAAGCCAGCCTGGTCAAGAAAATCGTGAAACTCTTATCTCCAGTAAACCACCAGAAAACCAGAAGTGGCGCTGTGGTTCAAGTGGTAGAGTGCTAGCCTTGAGCTGAAGAGCCGAGGGACAGCGCCACAATGGACCCCCCTAAAAAAAAAAAGTAAAATAAGGGAGCTTTACCTACTGTGTCCAGCTAGCAGTTCCTCTTTGAGTTTGTGTCCACCCTGCCCACCCCGTTCTCCTAGCCTTGCCTCCTGCACATGAGAAAGCTGTCCCAGGCCCACTGTGGATTAAATTAGATAGAGTACTATCAGCATGATCACAAGTTTGATACCATGATACAGAAGGTTTGTAGTCTTGTGGGCCAGTGCTAAGTGTACTGCTGACATCCTAAACTGCATAAGCTAGGCCCCTGCAACAGAATGTCCTGGCCCCTTACATATGCAATGCTGAGTTGAGAAATGTCGCTACAGTTGTAGGTTCCATATCATTTCACTTAGTGTCCTGTCTTTTCCACAGGAGACATCCTCAATGATAGCCACGCTGAAGTCATAGCCAGGAGGGGTTTCCTACGGTAAGGCCACAGTAAGGCCACGTCCTCCCTCAGCAAGTCTGATTCACCAGATCCAAGAATGAGAGTCCCTGCAAGCAGTCTATCACTTAAGCTACACTTCTGACCAGAATTTGCTTTCCAAATTAGACCTCAAATAATGTAGATTATTTTGGTTGGTGAAGTATTGTATTCTAGACTAGTGGATCTCAAACTTTGAATGTATCTCAGAATCATCTAGAGAATTTATTAAAGCCCAGATTGCTGGAGCTTGGAGTGTAGCTCAGGGGTAGATCTCTTGCCTCACATGCACAAGGCCCTCAGCACTAGTCTAGCCATGTGCTGTTTAATTAGAGATGACGGTTCCAGGATTTTTCTAAGGCTGACTCCAAGCTATTTTCTCCCAGATCTCAGACTTCTGAGTAGTTAGTGTAACAGGTATAAGTTACCAGCACCTGGCCTTTTTTCCTCTTTGCAGTGAATGTTTGCAGTACTGGGAACCAGATCCCCAGCCCTGTTGTTCCTTCTGATAACATCTACATCCTTAGGTACCTTCTCCATCAGCTCCAGTTGGCAGCCACTCTGGAAAAGGACAGCATCTTTATCCCAGGAACTTACAAAGGGCTGTGGAAACTCAGACCAGATCTCTCTTTTGTATTTTTCTCCAGCCACACACCCTGTAAGTATATTCAAGCCTTTTAAGTAGAATTGCAATGTCTACTTCCTTACGCGTGCCTTACCCATAAAGATGTTTCTCACATAATCAGTTTTGACAGATGTGTGGCCAGTAATAGTGCCAGTTATGTGCCTAAAGTTCCCTACCAGGGGGAAGGCAGAAGGTAGAGGTAGGCAAGAGAGGCATCTCACTCATAGAATTGCTGTTATCAGATCAAGATTGGGAAGCTTAGGGCTTAAATCCTACAGGGTGTACAAAGCTAACAACATGGTGTCCTCCTGTAGTAACTTCCCAGCGTCCTACAACTCTCCATTCATTCATTCATTGAACAGTACACCTCCCACTCTCATTTCCCCCTTCCCCTGCATCTCTTTGTATCTGCCTTTCCTTCAGGTTCTGGTTGTTTGAGCTATGATCTTGCTGTATACTCCTGTCTGGCCTCAAGCTCACAATGTTCCTGAAATAACAGGTGTGTGCCACCATGCAAAGCCAGAAGAGAGGTTTTTCATTAGTCTAGCAGATGATAGTGAATGAACCCCACCCATTATTTATGCTAATAGTCTCTCAGGCCATCTAGACTGTTGTGGCTACTTAGGGAATTTTTTGATGCATTATTATTGGTAGATATTCTTTCTTTTTTCTTTTATTTTTGTGTCAGTCCTGGGGCTTTAACACCTTGACATTTTGCCCAATGTTGGCGCTCTACCACGTTAGCTACAGCGCCACTCCTGGCTTTTTATGGGTCGTTTCATTGGAGATGAGTCGTACAGATTTTCCATACTAGCTTGGAATTGCTGTCCTCAGATCTCAGCCTCCTGAGTAGCTTGGATTATAGGCATGAGCCACCAGTACCCAACTACTAATGGATATTCTTTCTAAAAAAAAAAAACTAAAAGCAATTCCTTTTATAGACAACAGCTCAGAAATGGCAGTAAATGTTCTTAAATCTGAAAGCTTTGACATGAGAATATAAGCTTGTTCTCCAACTATTAAACTTGAATGCAATTAGAGAAGACAGTCATTATTTTGTAGTGACTGTCACTATTTTTAAAAAGAGTCAACAAGATTTGATAGTAACAAGTAGAAACTATTCTTCCATCTTAAGAAAGAATGAGTATGGAGCTTGGAATATGGCTTAGTGGTAGAATGCTTCTCTAGCATGAATGAAGCCCTGGGTTTGATTCCTCAGTATCATATAAACCAAAAAGGGCTGGAAGTGGCTCTGTGGCTCAAGTGGTAGAGTGCTAGCCTTGAGTAAAAGAAACTCAGGGACAGTGCGCAGGCCCTGATTTCAAACCCAAGGGCTGGAGAAAAAAAAAAATGAGTATGGGAAGTGAGTTGGTTTAGTCAGAGTAGGGCTCCTTTGAGCTGTTTCCTTTTTTTGGGGGCGGGGGGTCAGTCGTGGGGCTTGAACTCTGGGCCTGGGTGAGGCTGGAGGCTACACCTAAAGCAGCCAGGGCTTGGGTGACCCCGGTGAAGACAGATGCATCCAGGCCTAATAGTCTAATCCAACTGCTTCAACTAGCAGTACACACACATGCCTGTCTCTGAGTCACCTTGGATATCTTAACAAGAATGCCGGCCTGCCTGCAAAGCTTCTGACCAAGCACGTATACTGTGAGTCTCAGTCATTGGCTCTTCTAACAGGTTCCAGACTGGTGATGGTGTGGCTGGTCCAGGGGACTCATCTCTCCTCTTCATGCAGGTGGAGACGCCTCCATCATTCCAATGCTTGAGTTTGAAGAACAGCCTTGCTGCCCTGTCACCATCAGCTCATCTGCAGGAGCCAGTGGTGACTTGGAGGCTCTTGAAGACAAAGGAGATTGTGATGACACTGGCAGTCCTGTAGCCAAGAAGATGAGACTTGAAACTCCTTCCAACTTGGTCATGAATGGGACCGCTCACTGTGACAAGCAGGAACGGCATCCAGTCACGCCGGAGGTCAGCAACTGGAACCTCACTGTGCAGGGACTGGCCACTGTGAAAACTAAAATGCCCCGTGACATCACAGTGGTGGATGTTCATAGAACTGGGGCCAAGTGTGTCCCCGGAGAAGCCAGGGACCCAGGGAAGCCAGGTGCCGCATACCACCAGGTGGGGCTGCTGCGAGTGAAGCCAGGCCGAGGGGACAGGACGTGCTCCATGTCTTGCAGTGACAAGATGGCCCGGTGGAATGTCCTTGGATGTCAGGGCGCACTGTTGATGCACTTTCTGGAAGAGCCCATCTACCTGTCAGCTTTGGTGATTGGGAAGTGCCCATACAGCCTGGAAGCCATGCAGAGAGCCCTGACTGGGAGGTGAGAGGCGGATGGAGGGCAGTTTGAGTGAGTCCAGACAGCCTTACAATTGCTCTATACCTTTTCATCCAGCAGTTAAATTTCCAAGAATTTATCCTCAAGAATTAAGCAAGCTAAACTGCGCCACCACCAGAAGGGGGAGCCATTGCTCCCGGAGCCTCCCCTGCCACTTCCTGTAGTGGCTAGGGAGGCGGGGAGGGGCTGGTGCCCTTCAGCGTCTTTGCTCCTTTGGCTGCTGCTGTCACTGTAGAGACAAATGATGCTGGAAATCGACTTCGGTTTCAATTGGTGTTGGAATTTGTGCAATGTTTAGTCAACCCAAATTACCTAAATTTTCTTGCCCACAGAGGTTACTTCAAAGACAGATCTTTTGTTGCTTTACTGGAAAGAACCAAAATATGCCAGGTATATAAAGACGTTGCACTTGCTAGGCAAGTGCTTTGCCACCGAGCTACATCCTGGTCCCCTATTCCCTTTTAGTGATGAAAAGAATAAAAACAAGAAAAAGAAAGCTAGACATGGGATGCACTGAGACCCATCTTAAAGAAGAAACTGGTTATAGTGGTTCGCACCTATATCCCAGCTACTCAGCAAGTAGAGATCAGGAGGATTGTAGTTTCAGGCCATCCTTACCTGGGAAGAAGTTCAGGAGACCCCCCCATTGCAGCAAATAAAAAGTTGCGTTGGGCACTGGTGGCGTACACCTATGATTCTAGCTACTCAGGAGGCTGAAATCGAAGGATTATCATTTGAAGCCATCTGGGCAGGAATATTTAAAAGTATCTAATTAACAGAAAAAGCTTTGGAAGTGCAACTGTGGCTCAAGTAATAGAGTGCTAGCCTTGAGCAAAAAATTCAAGGGAGGGGCTGGGAAGGTGGCTTAGTGGTAGAGCGCTTGCCTTGCATGCTCGAGGCCCTCGGTTCGATTCCTCAGCACCACATAAGCAAAAAGAAAAAAGCCAGAAGTGGCGCTGTGGCTCAAGTGGTAGAGCACTAGCCTTGAGCTGAAGAACTGAGGGACAGCGCCCAGGCCCAGAGTTCAGGTCCCATGACCAGACCCAAAAAAAAAAAATTCAAGGGACTGGCACCAGTTGCCAGTGGTTCAAAGCCAGCTCAGGCAGGAAAGTCCAGGAGACTCTTATCTCCAATAAACTAGTGCCAGAGTGGCACTGTAGCTCAAAGTGGTAAGAGTTCTAGCCTTGAACACAAAGAGGCTCAGGGACAGCATCCAGGTCCTGACTTCAAGCCCCAAGACCTGCACTAAATAAATAAGAGGGTTGTAATTTAAAGCCAGCCCAGGCAGGACATTCACAATTTACAGATGTGCCCAGTGACATACACACAAATAGCCAAAAAGTGAGAGCAGCCAAATGCCCACTAGGACATACATGGATAAACTAACTGGCGTCTCGTACAATGGATGCTAGGATTTGCTGTGAAAAGGACCACAGTGCATGGTTGGCCCTTGAAACATCTTGCTAAGTGAAGTAAGGGCATATTGCATGATTTCATTTATGTGAAAACCCAGAAGAGGCAAATCCATAGAAACCTATGAGTTGGTGACCAGCAGAGTACACCGCCAGATTCTTGGCTACCAAGGCCTGGGGAAGGGGTTGGATAGTGACCATGGGGCTGAAGTTTGGGCTTTGAATTTACTGTCTGTCCATCGTGTCCAGTTTGTTGGGTGTACTTTATGCAAAAGATGTAAGGGGGGGGCTGGGAAGGTGGCTCAGTGGTAGAAAGCTTGCTTTGCATGCATGAGGCCCTGGGTTCAATTCCTCAGCGCCACATAAGCAGGAAAAAAAAAGCCAGAAGTGGCGCTGTGGCTCAAGTGGTAGAGTGCTAGCCTTAAGCTGAAGAGCTGAGGGACAGCACCCAGGCCCAGAGTTCAGGCCCCACGACGGGACCCCAAAAAAAAAAAGTAAGAGAGGGGGAAAAGGCATTTGAATATTAAGGGATAATTTAGGTTGTGGTGTGTTTGGAGGATTCCTATTAAGTTCCTCAAATGAAGATTGAAGTGTGATATTTCTGACATTGCTGATGTATACTGGTTCATTTACCTGTTATACTTCAGACTGATGGGGAGGGATCTGCATCCAGGCATAGAGTTCTTCCCACACACCTCAGCAAATAAGAAGCAAGAGATGGCGAAGTCCACAATCTTTGCGACTTTTTCTCTAGGAATGCATCTAAAATAAATATATTTTCCCTCACATTTAGGTGTCAGAATGTCTCGGCTTTACCCAAAGGCTTTAGAGTTCAAGAACTGAAAACACAGCAGTCAGATTTACTGTTTGAACAGAGCCGCTGTGCAGTGCAGGCAAATAGGCTGGATGGTCCAGGCCGGCTTGTGCCTTGTGGGGCAGGTAAGGGATCCAGGTGGAACTTACCCTGGAGCAGCTTTTTCCTGGCAGAATATCCTAGACAAGTCTGCATCCCACAGCCTCAGAAGGCAATTTGCCATCCCAGCAGTCAATAGTACATACTTTGGTCATCACCTGCCCTGGGTTAAGTTTCTGCTATGTGTGACTGGGCAACTTATTTCCTAGCCTGATGGCCACACCTGTAATCCTAACTACTCAGGAGGCCAATATTTGAGGATCACAGTTCAAAGTCAACACAGGCAGGAAAGCCTCTAGACTCATCTCCAATTAACCACCAGAAAACAACTTAGTGGCGCTGTGGCACAAAGTGATAGAGTGTTAGCCTTGAGCAAAAAACTCAGAGACAGCGCCCAGGCCCTGAGTTCAAGCCTCACCACCACCAACAACAACAAAAAAGAATATTTCTTTCCTCCTTTTTTTTTTTTGTCTTTTTTGCTAGTACTGAAGTTTGAACTCAGGACCTCAAGTTTGCTCAGCTTGGTTGCTCTGCTGACACTCTGCCACTCGAACTATGTCTCCAGCCTAGCTTTTTGCAGAGTTTCTCAGACTTTTCTGCCCAGGTTGGCTTTTTATCCCTGATCCTCCAGATCTCAGCAACCTGAGTAGCCAACATTACAGTTGTGAGCCACAAGCATGCAACTATAGAATAATACTTTACATAGTGATTATGAGAATGAAATGAGGAATTCTATTGGATGCATTTACTGTGTCTACCATATAATAAATGCACAATGAAGTCAAAGATAATCATGAACTTTATACTATTGTAACCTGGAAACCAAAGTGATCATACCAAGTTTTCATGGGCCTGTAGAGGAAGAAAAATGCTTTTAGTAAAACAAATTGCTTTATAGAAAACTGAACAACACCAAATTGTTTTCTCTTTGTAGCAATTAGCTGGAGTGCCGTTCCTGAGCATCCACTGGACGTAACGGCCAACGGCTTTCCCCAAGGAACAACGAAGAAAGGAATTGGAAGCCTTCAGGCCAGGTACCACTATCAGGGCAGAAGGGCCTGGGGCTGTGATGTGAGCTCATATCTTTGCTCTCAAATTCCAGAACATTTTCAAGGCCCTTAAAAGAATACCACACCCATTAGCACAGTCCTGGCCCGCTCCTTTTCTCTAGCCCTTAGAAACCTCAAAGGTACTTATTTCCTCACTCCATAGAGTTATCACTTTATGTGATTTCATTTTATATAAATAAAACCATATGGTTTGTGGCCTTTTCTGTTTGGCTTCATTCCCTTAGTATGTTTGCATATATAGCAGGTATCTGTAATTCTGTCCTATCTTGGTTTGTTTGTGCCGTCCTGGGGCTTGAAGTTAGAGCCTGAACCCTGAGGGTTTTTTCTGTTTTTGTTTTTGTTTCTCTCAAGGCCAGTACTCTACCACCTGAGCCACAGCTCCAATTTGTCCAGGCTTTGAACTGCCATTCTCAAATCTTGGCCTCCTGGGTAGCTAGGATTACATGTATGAGCCACCAGCACCCAGCCTTTGGTCTTTTTTTTTTTTTTTTCCTTGCCAGTCCTGGGGCTTGAACTCAAGGCCTGGGCACTGTCCCTGAGCCTCTTTGTGCCTAAGGCTATGTTCTACCACTTGAGCCACAGGATCACTTTGCTTTTTCTGAGTAGTATTAGAAATAAGAGTCTCATAGAGTTTCCTGCCCAGGCTGGCTTTTAACTGTGATCCTCAGATCTCAGCCCTCTGGGTAGCTAGGATTATAGGTGTGAGACGTGCCTGCCTCCTTTCTAGTTTTTTGAGACAGTCTCACTATCCTGCCTCCCTAGTTCTAGGATTACAGGTGTGCATCACTACACTTGGCAAAAGCTTTCCTTCTTTTCAGCCACTGAGTGCCATGGTTCAAGCAGCCCAGACGACAAACACTTTCCTGAAAGCCTGGGCTACTGAATTGGAAATTACTGCAAGTAGAGAGTTTTGCACCGTTTCCTCCAAGGGCCTTCCTGGTTTCTGCCTACCTTTAATACTTGTAGGACACCAACTCTCAGCCAGACAGCAGATATATGAACAGAGGAGTTCACAGGGCAGGGCCACAGGTTTCCTGCCGAGCAGTCGCTGCAGTTGGTAACAGCCTAGAAGCTTCTCACTGTGGCCACACTCAGTTGACTCAAATGTTCTTGTTATGTGTTCATAATGTCTGAAAAGCACAGTTCCAGTCCCACTGCCTGCTGGCTCAGTCCCCATCCTCCTGCTCCAGACTCCTGCGGGGCTGCTCTCCAGCTTGTCCCCGTATGTCATTGTCTCCTGGGTCGGTGGAGCTTGCTGTTTGTTGTAACCCAAGCTCTTCCTTGTGAGGCAAGTCCAGTGGCTCTTTTGGTTTCAGTATGGTCATACCTGTAAAATGAGGACTTTTCCAGAGATGATCTAAAGTTTGTGACATGTAAATTAGAAGGTAAGTTAGTTTACTACAAGGTTTTCATTCACTGGCTGTTGAATTGTACCAAGGCTTCTTTTCATCTCTGTTCCTCATGTTATTTTTCTTCTTTAACACCTTAAGGGGATTTCCTTAAGGGGTTTTCCATCTGTTTCTATTTTGATCTCCTGAATCAAATCAGAATTCCTGAGTGCCAGCAACTGCACCAACATAGTTAGGGGGGAGCAGCAGGCAAGGGCTCGAGGTTCCCAAAAGCAGGAGTTTCTGAAGGAAGCTAGTCCCAGCTGGGGCCAGGAACTTTCTGCACTGTACACATGTGTGTACCTGTTTCATGTCTCCCAGTTATGGCTACCATGTCCTAGCTGAGGGTATGATTTGATGCGTCTCCCCATTTCTAGCTGCAAGCCAACCCAAGCAAAGGTACCAGGACTGAATCAAAACAAAATACAAAAGGGCTGAGGTTGCGCACTTGCCTACCATGCCCAAGGACCCAAGTCAATCCTCCTTATGAAAAGAAGAAAGAAGCAGCATTTGTTAAGAATTCCAGCTGGGCACTGGTAGTTCAAGCCTGTAATCCTAGCTACTCAGGTGGCTGAAATCTGAAGATTGCATTTCAAAGCCAGCCTGAATAGGAAAGTCCATGAGACTTATCTCCAATTAACCTCCAGAAAACCAGAAGTGGAGCTGTGGCTCAAAGTAGTAGAGTACTAGCCTTAACCAAAATAACTCAGAGACAGCACTCAGACCCTGAGTTCAAGCCCCATGATCGACCAAAAAATACAATAATAATAATAATAATAATTCCAAATAACTCCTGGAGGTTTATTATCTTGGAGGGAAAGTTTGTCATCTAAAGACCTAGAATGTCCCTAGGGGATAATCAGGAGACTCCACCTCAGGTGGCTTATTTTTTTATCATCATCATTATTATTACTATTATTGAGGCATGATCTGCTATAGCCCAGAGTGGGCTCAAACTCCATCCTCTGCCTTAGCCTCCTCAGTGCTGGAATTACAGACAGGCTCCATGACACCCAACTCTCCAGTGAGCTGTGTAAGTATCTCACACAGGGCAGAGCACCATCTCTAAAGCAAAGCTTTCCATGTCCTATAAACAGTGCCATGCTGCTATGCAAGGGACTAGTTCCCTTGACAGGGAAGCAGATGTGTCACATTACAGAATGAAGTTTACTTCATTACTCATTTTACTTCAGTTATCCCATGTGAGCCTGTCTTTTTAATGATTCTACTGTGGATAACACTTCTCAGGATGAGTTTCATTTTTGTACCTCAATCTGATCAGGTCTAGAATTTTCTCCTTGCCAAGCACAGATGGAGATGGGCCCTGGCACATTCAAATGTAAATACCATATTTATTGAGGCCTGGCATCTTTTATAATGGCCTGGTACATAGTAAATAATCAGTGATCTTTACCTTCTTCTTCTGAACAGATCCAGAATCAGCAAAGTGGAACTCTTTAGATCATTCCTGAAGCTTCTAAGCAGCATTGCAGAGGACATGCAGCCAGACTCCCTCAGGTGATGCTACTGATCCATGGTTTTTCCATATTTAGGAACAACTGTCTTAGTCCTAGGCCTGTCAATAGCAGGATGCTTTCACAGACAGGAGTTGGTGGATCTATTACTGCCCACCTGACTTCTATCCCTAGAGACATACTTACAGAGAATGAAAACTTAGGGGGGGTTGGACCTAGTTACAGGTGAACAAGGGGCCATCCATGAGCCTTACTTACGGCATTGCAGGACAGGCTGTTTATTTCAGTAAACACAAAAGAATGAGAGATTTCTTCCTTCTTTCCTTATTTACTATCTTCTGCTGAGAATGGAACCCAGTGCTTCTCCATGTTAGGCAAATGCTCTGTCACTGAGCTACACCCCTATCGCAGAGAGAAGATACTTGACCATAGCTGTGTTCACAGGGTTCAGGTGAAGTTTAAAGCTGGCATGTGTGCATCATTCCCAGCATTAGGGAGGCTAAGGGGGAAAAAATTGCATGTTCAAGGTCAGGATGGGATACATAGCAACTTCACAGTGAGCTCAGGCTAGATAGTGAGTCCCTGTCTCAATAAATAAAATATTTAATAACAAAAGTTGCCATGCATATGGATCCCATCTCTTAACTAACAAAAAGCTGTAGCTAATTGATCTTATACTAAAATCAATGTTTGCTGAAAAAAGCTATTTTTCTCGGTGCTGTGGTGAGCTGAAAAACAACTTAGGTCTCCACAGATCTTGGCAAAGCACAGAGAGTACAAGATAAAATGAGTTAATAAAACATGAGTTTCAATGCAAAGAGCAGGGAAGAGCAAGGGAAGTGCTACATAGTCTTTCTGTTTTTAAATGTAGTTTTATTGTTATTATTAAGATATTGGGGCTGGGAAGGTGGCTCAGTGGCAGAGTGCTTGCCTCACATGCATGAGGCCTGGGTTTGATTCGTCAGCACCACATAAGCAGAAAAAGCTGGAAGTGGTGCTGTGGCTCAAGTGGTAGAGCGCTAGCCTTCAGCTGAAGAGCTCAGGGACAGCAACCAGGCCCAGAGGTCAAGCCCCACAATGGGGGAAAAAAAAAAAGATGTTATACAAAGGTGTTACCATTTTATCATTTCATAAATCAGAGAATGAATATAGAAAACACTATGTATTAAGCAGTAGGCCCAAGCCTGTTTTATGGTCAGGTTTTGATAATCAGTAACTATACTATTGATTTTAAAGATCTGTTTTTTTGCTGTGGTTTGCGGGTCCCTGAAATGTTTTTCTTTTTCTTTTCTTTTTTGTTTTGTTTTTTTTGGGGTCCGGTTGTGGGGTTTGAACTCTGGGCCTGGGCGCTGTCCCTCAGCTCTTCAGCTCAAGGCTAGCGCTCTATCACTTAAGCCATATCGCCACTTCCGGCTTTTTTCTTTTTGCTTATGTGGTGCTGAGGAATCGAACCCAGGGCCTCTGGCATGCAAAGGCAAGCGCTCTACCACTGAGCCACCTTCCCAGCCCTTTTTCTTTGCTTTTTTTTTTGGTCGGTCGTGGGGCTTGAACTCTGGGCCTGGGCGCTGTCCCTCAGCTCTTCAGCTCAAGGCAAGCGCTCTACCACTTGAGCTACTGCGCCACTTCCGGTTTTGTGGTGGTTTATTGGAGATAGGAGTCTCACGGTCTCTCCTGCCCGGGCTGGCTTTGAACCGCGATCCTCAGATCTCAGCCTCCTGATGGGCTGGGAAGGTGGCTCAGTGGTAGAGTGCTTGCCTTGCATGCCTGAGGCCCTGGGTTCGATTCCTCAGCACCACATAAGCAAAAAGAAAAAAGCCAGAAGTGGCGCTGTGGCTCAAGTGGTAGAGCGCTAGCCTTGAGCTGAAGAGCTGAGGGACAGCACCCAGGCCCAGAGTTCAGGCCCCACGACCGGACCCAAAAAAAAAAAAAAAAAAAAAAAAGAAAAGATTTCAGCCTCCTGAGTAGCTAGGATTACAGGCGTGAGCCACCAGCGCCCAGCTTTTTCTTTTCTTTTTAATGATTCAGACACTTACTATGGACAGCAAGAAAGATTTCTTTGGGAAGGTGGGAGGTGGCAGGGAAAGAGGGGCGGGACTCCACCCAGATCCACAGACACAGGGACCTTGGCAGCCCACAATCAGGCAGTGGGTGGAGAAAATGGTCCTGCTTGCTGCAGCATCAGGGCTAACCTTGGGGGGATGGAGGATTCCTGCTGGACATAAACACGATCCTTGCTGAAGGTTGGTGGGGCAGTGACCTATGGGGAAGAATTTGATTTGGTATCTGGGATGATCTAAAGCTAGGGTAGAGGATTTTTTTTTTCTTCCTAAACTGACTCAGCAGAATTCTTGCTGGAGCTGGATTTAGAGTCAAGGATAGCCCAGGGTTAAGACCAGGTGAAACAGAAGTCAGGACCCTGACTCAAGTTTGGTCAAAAGAGTCCATCAGGGGCTGGGAAGGTGGCTCAGTGGTAGAGCACTTACCTTGCATGCGTGAGGCCCTGGGTTCGATTCCTCAGCACCACATAAGCAGAAGAAAAAAAAAAGCCACAAGTGGCACTGTGGCTCAAGTGGTAGAGCACTAGCCTTGAGCTGAAGAGCTGAGGGACAGCACCCAGGCCCAGAGTTCAGGCCCCAAAACCAGATCCCCCCCCCCCAAAAAAAAAAAAAAAGCCTATCAGAAGAACAGGGTTAGCATTCTTCCCCAAGGCTGAATGGGTTTGGAGACATGTTCCCTGCAGTAGGAAGAGGAGAAATGCAAACATGGTGGAAAGTTCTTTGTAAGAAAAAAATGCCAAGAAGGTTAATCCTTTGGTGGAAATTACCCTTAGAAAACTTGAAATCAAAAGTATAGTTATTCTTATTTTCTGTTTCTACCAGAACCACACACAGTAGTATTCTGTTCGTTCTGACCTTATTTAACTTCTGCAACTTTCACACGATGCCTTGCAAAGGAGACAGTGGCACTCTGGGAAAGTACATTAGCACTTTCTGTTCTTGGTCTCCCATTGTAATCTGCCTAGGTGCTTCTTAGGGGTTTCACGGGCCCAAGGGGTGAGCATCTCCCTGAGAACTTGTGCTTGGTGGTATGTGTGCATTAGGGGGCAGAAGCTGGACACCTACCAGGAGTATAAAGAGGCTGCATCCACTTACCAGGAAGCCTGGAGCACACTCCGAAAGCAGGCATTTGGATTCTGGATCAAAAATCCACCAGACTATCACCAATTCAAATGAATAGGAAAAGTTTTCCAGCCGATTTATACCTGTAATCCTAGCCATTCAGGAGGTGGAGATCAAGAAGATCAGAAGCAGTTCAAGGTCAGCCTGAGTAATAAGGTTCTGAGACACCATCTCAACCAATAAAAGCTATATGGTAGTGCGCACTTCATCCCAGGATATAGAGGAGTCCAGGCCAGCTTAATCGTGAGACACAAAAAAATGCTGCGAACACATCCATGTGGTAGAGCTCCTTCCTAGCAAATGCAAGGCCCTGAGTTCAAACCCCAGCATCACCAAAAAAAAGTCTGCAGGCTTGCTGGTAGCAGGAGCTTCATTCTGGACAACCATAAGCCTTTCTGTTGACTAAATCAAGAAAACATTAGGCTAGGCACATTTTACTATTGCTTGGTATTTGACTTCGATTATGTTTTATTGCTTCTCTAAAATATAGAATTTGGAATATGATACTTGAGTGCTCTGCAGCGTTTCTGTTTTTATGTGTTCCTACATTGATTCAGCAAGTATTTATTGGCTGAAATGATGTTTGAGGCTCTGTATGCTTTACAATTCCATCTGATAGGAGAACACGTGTTTCATATTCCCAGACCATCTTCCCCTGGGCAGTCATCTCTTTCCCAGTTTTCAGCAGTCAGACTTGACTGAAGTTATCTTTATTCTTGGCTCATAATTCAGCCTTGGGCAACCCTGTTCTGGACAGCTATCTAGATTCTCTTTGTTCATTTTGTCTTGTGAAACAGTCTCGGGATTGTAGCCCAGTTTAGTCTGGGACCTCTTGGTCTTCCTCCCTCAGCCTCCTGAATGCTGGGATTACAGGCAAGTACTACCACACCCAACCCAAGGTTCCCTTACAACCCGAGATAAGTGTAGGCCACAGAAAAGTATGTAGGCCATGTAACCTTGAGATTGCCAATGGCTGTTCCTACCATATACAGACCTGCTGAGAATGAAGGTCACAAAGAAGGAAATAGTTTAGAACCATAGCTCTACTAACATTGTTCCCCTGAAGTCAGTGCCCATCTGGATCTCCAGTTCCAGTTGTTTTATGCCTGTTCCAGTTGGTTGTCTGGCTCTCAGCTGAGTTCTGTACACAGGATCACAGTTCCTACAGCCAGTTAGCAACAGACCTGGCGACCAGTCTCATTTAACTGACATCTAATACTGAGCTCTCAGCCCCTTCACACTCTGAATAATGGACTGAAATGGGAGCTTTCCACATCGGAGTTATTCAAGGTCATTTGTATATAGCTTTAAGTACTTTTTAATCACAGCTTTATTGAGTTATAATTCTTATACCATATACTGTTTAGTGGTTTTAGAATATCCACAGAGTTGTGCATCTATTGATTTTAGAACATTTTTATCATCCCCAGAAGAACCCTTGTGCCTGTATCCATTTCCTAGGGCTATTTTAACAAAGAACCACAACTGTGTAGCTTAAAACAACAGAAATTAGGGCTGGGAAGATGGCTCAGTGGTAGAGCGCTTGCCTTGCATGCCTGAGGCCCTAGATTCGATTCCTTAGCACCACATAAGCAAAAAGAAAAAAAAAGCCGGAAGTGGCGTTGTGGCTCAAGTGGTAGAACGCTAACCTTGAGCTGAAGAGCTGAGGGACAGCGCCCAGGCCCAGAGTTCAGGCCCCACGACCGGACCCAAAAAAAAAAAAAAACAGAAACTATTCTGTCTCAGGGCTAGATGCTAGAAGTCCAAAATCGTCAGTGGGGGCCAGGCATCAGTACTTCACACCTGTAATCCTAGCTACGAGGGGCTGAGACCTAGAAGATCACAATTCCAAGCTAACCTAGGCAAAAAAAAAAAAAAATTGCTTTTAAACTTTGTAAAGGGTTATAAAGGTCGTGTACAGAAGGGCTACAGTGACGTAAGTCAGGTAAAGGGTACACTTGACAGTCACCTTCCTTCCCTTGCTCTCTGTTTGGCAAAAAAGTTCTTGGCAGTCCTTAGCTTGAAGCTGTATCACTTCACCTCTGCCGCTGCCTTCACAGCCTTCTTCCCTTTGTGTGTCTTAATGTGGACTTTTTTTTTTTTTTTTTGGTCGTGGGGCTTGAACTCTGGGTCTGGGCGCTGTCCCTCAGCTCTTCAGCTCAAGGCACGCGCTCTACCACTTGAGCCACAGCACCACTTCTGGTTCTCTGGTGGTTTACTGGAGATAAGAGTCTCATGGAGTTTCCTGCCTGGGCTGGCTTTGAACCGCGATCCTCCAGATCTCAAGGCCTCCTGAGTAGCTAGGATTACAGGTATGAGCCACTGACGCGCGGCTTACTTGCCTTCTTCTAAGGACTCTCTAGTCATTGGGTCTAGGGCCTAAACTTAATCCATTGTGATCTTAGCTCAACTAACTACATCTGTAAAGACCTTACATCCAAACAAGGTCACTTTCTGAGCTTGGCAGAATTTTCTTTTTTTTCTTTTTCTTTTTTTTTGGTTGTAGGACTTGAACTCTTGGAGATGAGAGTCTCACAGCCTTTCCTGCCCAGGCTGGCTTTGAACCGTGATCCTCAGATCTCAGCCTCCTGAGTAGCTAGGATTATGGGCATGAGCCACCATTGCCTGGCTTGGCAGAATTTTTTTATAGGTCCCAGTATAGAATGGCACAAAAGACTCTCATGAATCCACCCCTCAGACTTCACAAATGTCCAATGTGGATGATGGTGGCCAGATGCCTAAGACAGGCCCGCCTCCGAGGCCCTGCTGTCTGGCAAGGGTAACCCCTCACCAGAGAGCACCGTGTGCACACAAGGAACAGTGTGGGCACACCACTCACCCTCACGCTGTCCACCCTGATACTTCAGGGTAGGATTCCAGCCAGGTCCACACCGCGAAGCTGTTGATATTCCTGTGTGTCACTTTTATAACCATTCTCCCTCCTTTATAAATACAGGCTATTTGTCATGACTTGCCATTTCCTCCCGTGTTGCTTTCGCATATTCTCTGCACCCCAGAATTTCTATCAGTTTGCAAGTAATAAAGAAGCTTGATAAAACTGGGGTTCAGTTGATTGGGCCTGAACACTTCATAGGTGAGTCTGTGTATTGTGTTGAAGCTTTTCAAGAGGAGCGTGATGTCTGATGGGCTCCGTCTCACTTTCCGTGAGTGGGGTGAGCAGCCTGCGCTGCCGCGCCACCTTCCCACTGGCTTAGCAGTTTTGTCAGGAGTCTCCAAGACCCTCAGGATTCGCAGAACTAAGAAAAGTTACTGCATACTACATACAGATTAGTCAGCCAGTAGAAAAGGCACAGTGAAGTCCAAGAGGAAGCAAGGCCAGGCTTCTGGTCGTGTCCCTGGGTAGCTTGCGTTTGCAATGCTTGGGTGATGGGGAGTCTGTGACCCGCTGCCGCTGAGAGACTGCTCTCCAGGGCAGACGGAATAGCTCACCTCTGCTTCCTGGAGCCTCTGTTTTGCAGGTTGTGATATGTAAACCACAACTGCTCCTGGGCCCCAACCCTGTCCTTTGTGGGACTCCTCCTGTCCACCTAGCCCTGGAGGGAGGGACAGCGCCACTCTCAGGGAGCTGGAGTGGCCCCTCCCAACTGCCTTGTCTCAGTTTGTTACTGAGTCAGAAGCTAACTAAACTCACGCACGGGCCCCACAACCTGCTGAAATGATCCAGCACCTGCTTTCTCTGCCTCATTCTCTCTTCCCCAGAAGCCACTCAGTCCCCTCGCTCCTGCTGCCCCGTATCTCAGCTGACCCCAGGGCCTGGCATGTCCCTCCCCTGCGTGAGTTCTGTTGATACCGCCATTTCCTCATCTGTACCTTCCTACTCCTGAATAATCCTAAAACTGTTGAAAATGCTGCCCAGCGTTCATCTCTCCGCCCTGAGGGCGACATAGTTCATGCCAAGAGTTGCCGGTGATGGCCTCTCAGCCTGCGGTGCTGCTAATGTCCTGTGCAGCACTGCATCCCTCCCTGCTGCCGCCTCATGCACCTGCCCCAAGAATGAGAGGCACCGAGTGCACATGCTGCTGAAGGTGAAGGCCCTGAAGAAGTCCCTTCAGGATACTGCTCCAGTCTACACACACAGTTCATTTTGTTTTGCTCCCAGTTTTAAAGATGCTCAGACAGTGCTGGGATTAGAGGCGTCTACTACCTCACTGATTTCATTCTTGCTTTTTGAAGTGTTCTATGAATAGTCTTGCCACAGTTTGTAATTTTGCCACTATGTCTTTTTGAATAGTTTCAAAGAAGTGGGATTGCTGGGTCAAAACTTAAATGAACATGTAATTTTGTTTTATTTAAATATATCCTCCAAGTGTTATTTCTAAATACAATCTGTGAAGAAAGCAGTGTGTAGAACAGCAGTGCCACATGCCATTCTATTTTTAAAAAGCTGAAAGAAGGTTAGGTTTTGCTTTTACATGCTAAAATATCTGCGTAGGGGCTGGGAAGGTGGCTCAGTGGTAGAGCTTGCCTTGCATGCATGAGGCCCTGGGTTCGATTCCTCAGCACCACATAAGCAAAAAGAAAAAAGCTGGAAGTGGCACTGTGGCTCAAGTGGCAGAACGCTAGCCTTGAGCTGAAGAGCTGAGGGACAGTGCCCAGGCCCAGAGTTCAGGTACCACGACCGGACCCAAAAAATAAAATATCTGCCTAGATACACAAGAAACCCGCCATGAATAGGGCTGGTGGGGAGGGAAAGGAAATAGGCAGGGCCTAGGATTACGAGGGGCACTTTTCACTTTTCACTTTGTATCATTGATCCATGTTAATATTGGCCTTTTTAAAAGATCAGTTTGGGGACTGGGATGTAGCTCAGTGCTAGAACACATGTGTTCAATAGTCACGAGGCTCTGGATTCAATCCCCAGCAACATACACACAAAAACTACTTTTCTCAAAAAACTTTTGCCAGGTCGGCTCACACCTGTAATCCTAGCTACTCAAGAGGCTGAGATCCTAGGATCACAGTTCAAAGCTAGCTCAGTCAGGAAAGTCTGTGACACCCTTATCTCCAATAAACTACTTAGAAAAAGCCAAAAATGGAGCTGCGGGTCAAATGGTAGAGCACTAGCCTTGAGCAAAAGAAGCTCAGGGACAGTGTCCAGGCTCTGGACCTATACACACAAAAAAAATAGGTACTTTTTTTTTAGTGGAAGTAGAATTTGAACTCAGGACCTTGTCCTTGTCCTTGATAGGCTGAAATGATTCAAACCAGCCAAAGAATAAATTTGGACTCCTTAGGAGAAGGAGACCACATTCTCTGTCCTTTGGGCCTTTGGCAATATGATGCGTAACACATGGCCCTACTTCAGCCAGCTCCCAATCACAACACCTGTGCGCAGTCAGCATCTTGCCTGCCTAAGACACGGGGCTGCTGCTCACATCTGGGCGTCAGGCGAGACCACATGAAAGCCGCATATGTGGAAGTCTTGTCCCATAGAAGCCAGTGAGCTGTGGATCCACCTAACAAGCGTGATAAGATTCCAACTAAATGCAACCTGGGCAATCTGCCAAATGCACAAGATGTATATCTCAGATTTTTTTTTCCTGCAGTGCTGGTCTTCAAACCCGGGGCCTTTCTCACACACGCTAAGCAGCCTGCACCACAGCCCAGCCATTTTAATTTTTTTTAATGAATGGGAAAAGATGCCTATGTTTGAAGCTGTAGAAAGAGCAGAAACCCTTTTGGAGCTGCACCCCTCCAGGGCGGTGGTGTGTACGGGAGGAGATGCCTTGACCCAGCTCCGCTCGTCATTCCAATGTGCACCCTGGCATCGGGCTCTTTGAGGGAGGGGGACACTCTGGAGGTCCGCTTCTCAGGGCCTGGGTTTCTTTCCCCAGTTTTCAGAACCGAGTTTGAGTGGGAAGCACGTGTGCACACGCACAGTGGTTTCTGCCGTGGTGCGGGGTGTGTGTGTGGGGGGGGGGGAGGTTAGCCAGAGCATGAGCTCCCTGTCTGGGAAAGCTGCAAGGGCAAACGGCGCTGGCGCCGGCCTCGCGGGGAGACCACACACTGGCTCACGCAGTGTCTGAGGCTTTTGGTAAGTTGCCTCTACCTGGCCCCTGACAACATTTTTGGCTTTAAGACAATGTTCCAGGCAAGCCTTAGCCTAAGTTTTCCAGTCTCCAAAGCCAGTTCCCTTCCTGGCTTTGACTCAATGGCATGGGACAGTGGACAGTCGACAGTACTATCTCCTGAAGTGACACCGCCCCGTGGCATAGGTCAGCTCCACAGCCCACAAAGGCCACTGTCCTGGGAAGTCCCCAGTGGAAAGATAAGCCAAGGGAGTGGTTACACACACAGCCACGGAAGCCGATCTTTTGGAGATGGTGTCTTTATTTTCTAGGAAGGAAAGTTCTTTTTCTGTCTTGTGTGGACCTCACATCTTTACGTGTGAACCGCTGTAAACCTCCCCTTGTCCGTGCCGGCCTAGCCAGGGGATCCGAAACAAGTTTTGAGTAGCATTCGTGGTGCCAAAAATGAAAGGAAACTTCCTCCTTTCTACACTCCCCAGCCTTTTTTTTTTAGGGCCTATTTTGGCTTCCAGTGAAGGACTTTTCAGCTGGTATTTCATGCTGTACTTACTGCAGTGCTACTGTGAATGCCCTCCTAGCCTAACTTATCAGGAACTGCTTGAGAGCAGCTGAGATTACAGGCATGTACCTCTCTGCCTGGTTAACGTTTGTTTTGAATGTATTGTTGACTGCATAGGTATACGTTTTGTCAAAGCTTATTAAGATCTGTACTTAAGATCTCTGCACTTTCCTTAATTTGTAGACCTCAATTTAAACTGGGGAAAATAAGTCATTGTTAATTACTTGGTACAGCAGAATAAATTTGTACCTAGCTGTTAGAATAATTTGGTGCCAACTCTGCCACCAGCTTCCTGTGTGGATGTGGGAAGGTAATTAATTTGACTTCTGGCCTTTCCTGTTCTATGAAAGTTCCAGTAATTATGCTCAGTGTTTTCAACGGCAAGGTAGGATTGTTGATTTTAAAAAAGAAAAAGAGGGCCGGGCGCTGGTGGCTCACGCCTGTAATCCTAGCTACTCAGGAGGCTGAGATCTGAGGATCGCGGTTCAAAGCCAGCCCGGGCAGGAAAGACCGTGAGACTCCTATCTCCAATAAACCACCAGAAAACCGGAAGTGGCGCTGTAGCTCAAGTGGTAGTAGCTCAAGTGGTAGAGCGCTCGCCTTGAGCTGAAGAGCTGAGGGACAGCGCTGAGGCCCAGAGTTCAAGTCCCACGACCAACAAAAAAAAAAAAAAAAAAAAAGAGAGGGCTGGGAAGGTGGCTCAGTGGTAGAGCGCTTGCCTTGCATGCCTGAGGCCCTGGGTTCGATTCCTCAGCACCACATAAGCAAAAAAGAAAAAAACCGGAAGTGGCGCTGTGGCTGAAGTGGTAGAGCGCTAACCTTGAGCTGAAGAGCTAAGGGACAGCACCCAGGCCCCACGACCGGACCAAAAAAAAAGAAAAGAGCCCAGGGCGCCAGTGGCTCACATCTGTAATCCTAGCTATTCAGGAGGCTGAGGATCCAGTTCAAAGCCAGCCCAGGCAGGAAAGTCCCTGAGACTTTTTTTTTTTTTTTCACAATCTTCCCTCTCTCCCTTCTATTGCTCATATCAGTAATTTCTTTCTCTCTCTCTCGTTTTTAATTTTGAAAATACCATACAGAGGGGTTACAATTACATGGGCAAGATAATGAGTACATTTCTTATCAAGCATTGTTGTGCCTCCTTCCTTGTTTGCCCTTCCCATCTCCCCCCAAGAAATTATCTTTTTTTGTGTGTTTTGTTTTTTGGTTTTTTTGTTTTTTGGCTGGTCATGGGGCCTGAACTCTGGGCCTGGGCACTGTCCTTCAGCTCTTCAACTCAAGGCGAGCACTCTACCACTTGAGCCACAGCGCCACTTCCAGCTTTTTCACTTATGTGGTACTGAGGAATTGAACCCAGGGCCTCATGCATACAAGGCAAGCACTCTACCACTGAGCCACTTTCCCAGGCCCCTCCCCCCCAGACTCTTAACTCCAAAGAAAACCAGCAGAAAACCGGAAGTGGTGCTGTGGCTCAAGTGGTAGAGCGCTTGCCTTGAGCTGAAGAGCTGAGGGACAGCACCCAGGCCTAGCCCCACAACCACCACCAACAAAAAAAAAAACATCCAAACCAAAAAACTTTACCAAGAATAGTTTTCCTCTTAAAATTAAACTAATGGCACTTTCTTGTACATCTGTCAGTGACTCACACCTGTAATCCTAGCTACTGAAGAGGCTGAGATCTGAGGAATTAGTTTGAAGCCAGCCCAGTCAAGAAAGTCTCTGAGACTCTTAACTCTTTCTTAACAGTAATTAACCAGTAAAGAGCCTGAAGTGGAGCTGTGGCTCAAATGGTAGAGTACCAGCCTTGGGCACAAAAAACTAAGGGCATTGCTCAGGCCCTGAGTTCAACCTCCAGTACCAGCACCAAAATAAAACAAAAAAACAACCCTATTCAATCCTGTTCAAGGCCTGTTCAATCCTGCTTGCCAGTGTCAATACACAGAAAGGATCTCTACGGGAGAAAAGGCAGAGGCGGAAAATCACTCCAGTGAGAGCCCAGGCTGCCAAATGTTGGTCTAAACACAGGTTCCCTGAGATTGGGCCCCGGTCCTGAAGGGGAAGGGCTAGCAATGGAAACAGTGATGAGCATTTTCTCAGACAGCCAAGAGAATGAAAAGCACATTGAAACCCAGTGATGTCTCCACAGGAGAGGAGGGAGGGCTGGGGGAGGGATGTTACCCTGGGCCCCTGGGGGTGGTTGATGACATCCAGGCTGGTGAAAAACAGCCCGACAACAGAGCAGGTTCTCAGAGCCCATCCCCAGTTCTTCGGGGTCTTCAGTTCAACAACAGCCCCAGGAAACAGAAGTGCTCACTCTGACTCACCCATTTGCTTGTGGAGAAAAAAAAAAAAGACCTTGATAAATCTATTTCCAGGCCTGTTGCCCTTCCAGACGCCCTCTCCAGCCAAGGCTCCGGCAGCCTCCCTTTCCTCCGTCGGCTCTTGGGAACGGTTCTGACCTCTGACAAATGACTTTTCAGCTGATTAGTTCATGCTGCCCTCACGCTGCTCAGCTCATGCAGTGCCACCACACGTGTCCTCTCGTGGCACGTCAGTAGCTGCCGGGCTAGGAAGCCAGCTGGCAGAGATCGTGGAATGGTAGCATGACTCTAAAGCAGCTCCAACGGAGCCCACTCACCTGTGCTACGACAGACACTGGCCCCAGCCAGCCCCTGGAACCATTATTTTTTGTTTCAACTAACTTGCCAGATTCTAAGAATTTGTTTGGAGAACCAAGGGAGGGTTTTGGCCTACATTTCTATGGGTTAAAAACAAACAAGCCTTGGGGCTGGGAAGGTGGCTCAGTGGTAGAGCGCTTGCCTTGCATGCTCAAGGCCCTGGGTTCGATTCTTCAGCACCACATAAGCAAAAAGAAAAAAGCTGGAAGTGGTGCTGTGGCTCAAGTGGTAGAGCGCTAGCCTTGAGCTGAAGAGCTGGACAGCGCCCAGGCCCAGAGTTCAGGGCCCACGACCAGACCCAAAAAAAGAAAAAAAACAAGCCTTTTCGTTATTACCATGTGAATAACTAGCAGAACTAGGATGGGTCTGGGCATTGGACTTGAGTGTGGGTTATGTAATCCTAGGTGGGTGACTAGGTCCATAGAGCCTGTGTTTGCACCTTTGAAATGGCAGCAGCACCTGTGTGGCATGGGTTTGGGGGATAAAGTGAAATGTGAGGAGGTCGTCTGTTGAACTGACAGTTGACTAGCACACAGGATACTCTAGCCTAGGTATGCCCTCCACCTTAGAAGTTATTTTTGCCAATTCAGCAGCCCAGAGATAGCCCTCAGCACAAGCCCATTGCCCAGATGTTGGACCCCCTTGTGTGCCAAGTGTGTACACATCTGCTTGTAAGTACCTCTCCGTCCCACATCTGGAAGCAATGGCTTGTTCCCAAGGGCTGGGATGAAAGAGCAAAGCTGTTGATCACCATGTATAAATAGATCCTCCCACCCAGACTCTTACAGTTTTGCTTTATGTCAGCCACCAGGATTTTCCTAAGAAGAATAAAGGTGAAAAGGGGAATGGTTGCACTTTTTGGTGGTGGTCATCGTGGAGCTTGAGCTCAGAGCTTTGGGTGCTGTCCCCAAGCTTTTTTGCTCAAAGCTGTGCTTCTATCACTTAGCCATAGCTCCACTTCTGGTTTCCTGGAGATTAATTGGAGGTAAGAGTCTCACAGACTTGGTTACCTGGGCTGGCTTCAAACCATAATCCTCAGATTTCAGGCTCCTGAGTAGCTAGGATTGAAGGCATGAGACACTAGCACCCAGCCAAGTTGCACTTTAAAAAAAGCTTTCCACATCTAATCTAATGAGTCTTTTGAGACTTAGAACATTTCTCTTGGCTTTTTCTAAATTCTCCTTGAAAGAGATCCTGGGGCCTCCTGTAGGATTCAGTGAATCCTGTGGCCGCAGTGCTTCAATGACAGCTGCAGCAGTAGGATGTGTTGGGGCTTGTTGATTAGGTTCTCAGTTCCAGGGAGGGCAAGCCCCCCCTACCACCAGTGCGCAGGCCCTATGCTGTCACCTCAGGTAGAGAGATAATAAAGGTAGCCCTTATGATGCTTTTCAATGGTGGGAAGTCACTTGCCAGTGACTTCACAGTGAACAGCAATATGGGATAACTATGCTATAGAGCCGGTACTCAACCTGGGAGAAGGGCAGTGTTCTTGTGAGGAGAGGGGGAGGACTAGGGGAGAAGGAAACGGTTTTGAGGGAAGGGCATTTGAGGTAGAGGAGCACATGCAAGGCTAGAGGACGGGGGATGGCCAGGCTGGTAGGCCTACAAGGCCCTTGGGATAGAGCAGGGAGGATGTGTGTGACCTAAGAAGGGCGGTGATTTTATCCTGGCCGCTCAGCACATCAGGGAGTTGGAGAAAATGGTCACGGGATGAAAGATTACTCTCCTTTGTGGCAGAAAGGACAGGCTGCAGGGCAAAGATGGTGGCAAATAGGCCCAGACAATGGCAGCATGAGGAGCCCAAGGGAGAGGACAGCCAGAAGTTGTGATGCTGAGTGCAGCAGATTGAGGACGGGAGTATGGAGATGATGGAGGTCACTGCATGGGTAGGTATCCAGAAAGAAATCCAGGAAGAGCACCTGGTCCTGCAAGGGAGAGGTGTGGTCCAGTGAGACTTCACGACGAGGGTTTGCAGGGGGCAGACAGTGACTGGATTGGTGATCAGGAAAGAGGTGGGCTGCAGGTAAAGCTCTTGGAAGCTGTCTGTTTGCAAGAGGTCACTGAATACAGGGGCTAGGTTGAAACCATCCAGAGAGCTTGTGCAGCATGAGGAAGGGATGGATCCTCTCAAATAAATGGAATGCTGGGAAACAGAGTTCCAAAGCAGGCAGAGGAATTCTTTTCATTTACTCATCCTTTACTATTGTATTTGCTTTACTACAAGAATGTTGAGTAGTAGTGATCAACTTTTTTTTTTTTTTTTTTGCTGGTCCTGGAGCTTGAATTCTGGGTTTAGGCGCTGTTTCAGCCCTTTTTGCTCAAGGCTAGCACTCTACCAGCTTTTTCTGTGATTAATTGGATTAAGTGTCTCAGACTTTACTGCCCAGGCTGGCTTCCAACCACGATTCTCAGATCTCAGCTTCCTGAGTAACTAGGTGTGAGCCACGGGCACCTAGCTGGACTTCTTAAATAGTTTTATTGAACTAGCAGTCCATACCCTCCCCACCATGAACCATCATAGTACTGGGATCAAACCCAGTACTCACAGATGCTAAGCTAGTACCCTACTACTGTAGAGCAGCATGCCCAGCTCAATGAGGTTTTGCTGTAATCATTTGCTCCCTGACAATAGCTAACCCTAAAGCCAGTGAACCATGACAGCTAGCAAATAAAAACCTCTTTTGATCTCTTAGACCAGTTTGAACTGAGTATATTTAACTGCAAACCAGATTCCTTAGTTAACACAGTTCTTTCCCTTTATGGTGCTCATTCTGAGGTTAGTTCCTACCTGTTACTAGCTTGAAACTGCCAGCAGAAAGGAATACACATTTTTATTGGGTCAGCTTTGGCAAAGGCCAACAAGATGCTTATAACAAGGAACCATGTTCTGAACCCAGCAAAAAAGAGACATTACTAGAGAATGCCACTGGCCTGCATATATGATTTAATAAAGACAAACCTGAATAGCCAGGGGCCGGTGGCTCATACCTGTAATCCTAGCTACTAAGGAGGCTGAGATCCTAGGATCATGGCTCAAAGCCAGCCAGGGTAGGAAAGGCCGTGAGACTTTATCTCCAATAAACCACCAGAAAACTGGAAGTGGCGCTGTGACTCAAGTGGTAGAGTGCTAGCCTTGAGCTGAAGAGCTGAGGGACAGCGCCCAGGCCGAGTTCAAGCCCCACAACAACCAAAAAACAAAACAAAACAAAAAAAAACTGAAGATCTTTGTTTCTTCTCTAATTCAAAAGTTTAAGAATCATTTCAACTCTGGTCTTAGGTCACTAAATAAGGCAGGTATTCTGCTCTGGTGAGTGATTTTAAGTAAGGCTGTATTTTCCAACTGCCCATCTGTCAGACTCAGGTACAAAATAAGTACTTATTTCCTCAGATATGTTTGTATCCTAGCAGGCATACAGATATATACTAATTTTTAGAAATAAAACTTAAGGGCTTGGAAAAACCTAACCATCATTTCTAAGGGACGGGAGATTACCACCACACAGAACATAGATCAGGGGCTGGGAAGGTGGCTCAGTGGTAGAGCGCTTGCCTTGCATGCAAGAGACCCTGGGTTCGATTCCTCAGCACCACATAAGAAAAAGAAAAAAGCTGGAAGTGGCACTGTGGCTCAAGTGGTAGAGCCCTAGCCTTGAGCTGAAGAGCTGAGGGACAGTGCCCAGGCCCAGAGTTCAGTCCCCATGACCAGACCCCCCCCCCAAAAAAAAAATAAATAAATAAATAAAAAAGGACATAGATACAGACAGGCACCAGCAGATCACGCCTGGAATCCTAGCTACTCAGAAGGCAGAGAACTGAGGGTTGCCGTTCAAAGCCAGTCTTGCTCAAGGAAATCCTTATCTGAGATTCTAATCTCCGTTAACCATCAAAAAGCCAGAAGGGATTCAAGTGCTAGAGCACTTTCCCTTGAGCAAAAAGGCCTTAGGGCCTTATGAGTTAAAGCCCCAGGACCAGCAAACACACACACACACACACACACACACACACACACACACACACACACACACACACACACACACACACACACACACACACACACACACACACACACACACACACGATATATGCATATAGTTTGATATAGAAAGGCTACCAGACTACAGCGTTAAATAAAAAAGCAACAAAAAGGCTTGACTGATGGAGCATCTGGCCAAAACAAGCCTGAGGCCCTGAATTCAAACCCCAATACACGCCTCCTCCCCCCCTCCCCCCCCCCCCCCCCCCCCCGCCCGAAAAGAGTGTATGTGGCTTATTTTGTATAAGAAATAAGGATATAGATACATATGATAGACAAAGAAGACAATGGCCAGGTGCTGTCAGCTCAGTCTATTATCCTAGATACTCAGGAGGCTGATATCTGAGGATCGCAGTTCAGAGCCAGCCCAGGCAGCAAAGTCTTTAAGACTTTTCTTTTTTTTTTGAGGGGGAGGGGAGTTGAACTCAGGGCCGGGACAATGTCCCTGAGCTGCTTTTACTCCCAGCTAGTACTCTACCACTTGAGCCACAGTGCTACTTCTGGCTTTTTTGGTAGTTCAGTCTCTACTGACTAAACTCCAGTTTCCAAATAACCATCAAAAAGTTGGAAGTGGAACACAGGGACAGTGTTCAAGTCCCAGGGCAGACACAAAAATAAGTTTTAAAAAGAGAAAAGTTCCCAGTAAGAGGTGTGTTTTCATATAGTCCAGATTATCTGAGCCACATGAATACCCTGACACTGAGCACCTCTATGATGAATGCCCTGACACTGACCACCCCTATGATGAATGCCCTGACACTGACCACCTCTATGATCCCGGCCACTGCTCTCACTGCTGCCTCGGCCCCCACAAGTCCCTCTCCTGGCCTACAGAGAAGCCACTATTCTAACCCATCCAAACAAGGCGAATAAAGGACACAGTCACACTCCAGTGCCTTTATAAGAGGAAGTTTTATTGTTAATTATTTACCTTAATAGTTTCAGAAAGAGGAACAGATTAGCTCAGTCCAACATGCTTGGCAGTTGGCAGAATCTAGTGAAGCCAAGTGTTCTGATTGCTAAGGATTTAATTTGGACGCCTTTAATACTTAGCCATCTAACACTTCAAACATAATCCAGAATTAATGCATCATCGCCTTCCCTTTCACTTTAAGACAGCACCTACCTCACTTCATTATGGAAATGTCTTCATTAAATATGATTCCCAGAGATCAAGTTCCCTGGAGAATTCAGCCATGAGGACAGTGCACAGAAAGTAAAACTCAAAATAAAACTGTATAATTTACTAATCTAAGGAAACAAAACCTTCCAATATATTAAGAAATAAATCCAGTTACAAATGCACTAAGAGGTTCATGTGAAGAGGTTCTGGTATAACTGAAAATGGCCGGCTATTTACAAGATACACAAGCAGGAACGGTGCACCTAACCCAGCGCTGGCCCTCAGAAGCCAAAAGTGTTCTCTCCACTGTAGGCCACATACAAGAATCCATCTTCATCCTTTTCCTTCTCGTAAAGCTGTCCCATAGTTAGGCTTGAAAGAGAAAAACAAAAAATATCATTGAAAACTGAGTTTCAGATGTCAGAAGGAACAAGCCCAACCAAAGATAAGGCTGATCTCTCCAGGGTGCAGAGCTATGAGTCAGATTAGTATTTACTGCTTTATAGAATGACAACAGAGCTGTGAAAAGATAAGACAAATTAGGTTTCAGTAAATAACAACCAGAATCAGTCTCCAGCCCTCAAACAGGCTGATCTGCCTTTCTCTCACAGTGAATTTTTGTTGTTTTTTTTTTGGTGGGGGGTCCGGTCGTGGGGCCTGAACACTATGTTCCTCAGCTCTTCAGCTCAAGGCTAGCACTCTACACTTGAGCCATAGCGCCGCTTCCGGCTTTTTTCTTTTAGCTTATGTGGTGCTGAGGAATGGAACCCAGGGCCTCAGGCATGCAAGGCAAGCGCTCTACCACTGAGCCACCTTCCCAGCCCCTCACAGTGAATTCTTTAAAATCTCATTTTTATTAGCAATGGAGAGAAGCTATGCTGGGGCTTGAACTAAGAGAGTCAGCCTGACCATGACTGAGTCATGCCGCTCCTGTTCAAGAAGTCAGTTCCTTATATTAGGTATCTGAATGCCTTTTAAATGTCAATGAGAAAGTGAAATGAAGAGCCTAAGGAGGCCCTGGTAAGAATGTATTAGGCTCTGGCTGGGAAGGTGGCTCAGTGGTAGAGTGCTTGTTTCCCATGCATGAGGCCCTGGGTTCGATTCCTCAGCACCACATAAACAGAAAAAGCTGGAAGTGGGTGCTGTGGCTCAAGTGGTAGAGTGCTCGCCTTGAGCTGAAGAGCTGAGGGACAGCACCCAAGCCCAGAGTTGAAGCCCCATGATGGACAAAAAAACAAACAAACAAAAAAGAATATATTAGGCTCTCCAGGCTAAACTCAAAAGGTACAAATAACTTTTGTTTCTGCTGGTACTGAGACTTGAACTCAAGAGCCTTGTGCTTTTTTTTCCCCCTCCCCCCCACTTATAGCTCATTTTCTACCACTTGAGCTTAATTGGAAATTAGGCCCTGCAGACTTTTCTGCCTAAGCTGGCTTTGAACCAAGATCCTCAGATCTCAGCCTCCTGAGTAGCTAGTTAGGTTTAGAGCCATGAACCCAGACAAACAGTTCATTCTTTTTTTTTTTTTTTTTTTTTGTCGGTCGTGGGGCTTGAACTCGGCCTGGGCGCTGTCCCTCAGCTCTTCAGCTCAAGGCGAGCGCTCTACCACTTGAGCTACAGCGCCACTTCCAGTTTTCTGGTGGTTTATTGGAGATAGGAGTCTCACAGTCTCTCCTGCACGGGCTGGCTTTGAACCCGGATCCTCAGATCTCAGCCTCCTGAGTAGCTAGGATTACAGGAATGAGCCACCAGCGCCTGGCAAACAGTTCATTCTTATGAAAGCTTTCTAGCCAAACCCCATAAATCCCCAGAGATCTACATCTGCATGACAAAGAGACCTTTGTAAATAATACAAATACAGTTTCCACTGTATTTGAGACACAAAGAAACCTGTCCTGGACTGGGGATGGAACTCAGTGGTAGAGCACTCAGTGGTAGAGCACTCACCTAGCATATACAAGGCTCTGGGTTCAACATCCAGATTAAAACAACAACAAAAGGGTCCAGGTTTCCTAAGAGCCCTTCAGGAATAGATTCCTTCAACTAAAACCTGTGGATGGGACAGCCGGCTTTCCAGAAGCTGTTAAACAGACTTCAGTGGAAACCTAATGTACTTCTGTCATAGAACTGGGTTGTCTCAGTGAGATGAGTAACACCTGCAACCTCAGACAAGCTCTGGCCACATGTCCATGTTTGAGAGGGATGACCTTGAGCGGCAGGGTCAGCCAGCTCACCAAGACCTCACTGGAGACACCTGAGTTCCCTGCACAGACAGGTCAGGGTCAGAACAGAGGCTTAAATACTGGACTTAGTAACCCTAATGTCAACAGGGGAGATAAAAGAGGAATCCAGGCCTCTGTGTGAAGTAGCGAGTGTCCGCTGCTGCTCTGCTGCTGGTGGGCTGACAGGAACATGGGTCTGATTTATCAGCGCAGAGGTTTTCCTTTTCTATTCTTCCTCAGTTGCAAGCTTAGCTCCGATAGCTATGTGGGTAGATGATTAAGCAGCAATGTGGGGGTGGATGAATATGAATATAAAATGGCTTATCAGCATCTTGTACAATTAAAAACTGTTTCCTCTGAGCATCTCTTAACCTGAAATTTGTAAAATAAAAACTGCATGGAACAGTTCTGCTCTGAAAGAAATATTCTATACCACTGCTATGTAACACAGCAGCCATTGGCTGCATTTAGCAGCTGAATGAATGTGGCTTGCCAGGGGCCCTGTGAGTAAACCAAGGCTCACCAATGCACGCAGCACTGGCCAAACCCACACTGGCCCCAACCAAGGGCAGGTCAGAGAGGCTATGCCATCCAGCCTGGTACTTGAAAGACTTAGTGTGCAAATACATCTCAAGTTTGATTACATACTGGAATGAGTTTTAAAAATGGATATAGTGGGGCTGGGAAGGTGGCTCAGTGGTAGAGCACTTGCCTTGCATGCTCGAGGCCCTGGGTTCGATTCCTCAGCACCACATAAGCAAAAAGAAAAAAAGCCGGAAGTGGTGCTGTGGCTCAAGTGGTAGAGCTCTAGCCTTGAGCTGAAGAGCTGAGGGACAGCGCCCAGGCCCAGAGTTCAGGCCCCACGACCGGACCCAAAAAAAAAAAAAAAATGGATATAGTGGGTTAAATTATTAATTTGAACCCAGAGCCTCATGTATGGTAGGCAAATATCTATAACCACTTGGGCCACACCCCCAGTCTTTTTGTTTGTATTTTGAGACAAAATGTTGCTAACTTTGCCTGTGTGGGCTTCAAATTCAAGATCCTCCTGTCTCAGCCTCCAAAGGAGCTGTCATTACAGGTGTCCACTGCCACACCAAGCAAATTTTTAAACCATCTATTAGGTTTGTATGCCATGTCCGCTGATGACACGATCCTAGAACAGCCTTACTTGGTGGGCAGGGAGGGGATACAAGGAGGAACCCAGCTCAAGAGAGCACCTATATTGCTAAGCCTCCACACCTTGACTGAAGAGCAAAATCATTAGGGAGCGACTGAGAACATGGCTTAGTGGTACAGTGCTCGCCTACCATACTCGAAGCCCTGTGTTTGATTGCTCATTTCCACATAAACAGAAAAAGCCAGAAGTAGAGTCATGGCTCAAGTAGTAGAGGGTTGGGCTTGAGCAAAAGCTCAGGGAGCTGGGAAGGTGGCTCAGTGGTAGAGCGCTTGTCTTGCATCTATGAGGCCTGGGTTCGATTCCTCAGCTAGAAGTGGTGCTGTAGTTCAGGTGGTAAGAACGCTAGTGGTAGAGTGCTAGCCTTGAGCTGAAGAGCTCAGGTACAGCACCCAGGCTCAGAGTTCAGGCTCCACGACCAAAAAAAAAAAAAAAAAGCATCATTGGAGAGCTTTAAAGCATTTCTTTGTCCAAGCCCCACCCTGGTCGATTGAATCAGAATCTCTAAGGGTGGGACCTGACCATCAGTGTGCTTTAAGGCCAAGGATGATTCATTCCAGGTGTAGACAGGTTGAGAAGAAACACATTTGTCCTTTTTGGGGGTGGGGAGATACTCAGCTCCAAGAGCCACGTGACCAGGAAGCAGGGCCGCTGAGCCAAGAGTGAAAAGACAGCAGTGTGCAGAAGGGCTGGAACACGCAGCGGGAGCTCACTGATTTTACCCACTTTTTTCTGAGACCCCCCCCCCCAGGATAAAGCTAAACCCTCAGAATAAACCTGGTCCTGTCCAGGGTGCCTTGTAGATTTCTCCGCTGCCATTACCAAACAGTTTGCAGGAGCAGACACTGTGTTCAGTTTTGACAATCCCTCCTGATACTCTGTCACATTGGCTTCCACCTGCTCTTCCCTAACAAGCCAGAAGCTCTTAGCAAAACACATCTGAATCCTGCTGCTGTTACAAATATTTGAGAGGGCTGGGAAGGTGGCTCAGTGGTAGAGCGCTTGCCTTGCATGCCTGAGGCCCTGGGTTCGATTCCTCAGCACCACATAAGCAAAAAGAAAAAAGCCGGAAGTGGCGCTGTGGCTCAAGTGGTAGAGCGCTAGCCTTGAGCTGAAGAGCTGAGGGACAGTGCCCAGGCCCAGAGTTCAGGCCCCACGACCGGACCCAAAACAAAAAACAAATATTTGAGAAAGTTGGGCACAGGAGGCTCATACCTGTAATTCTAGCTACTCGGAAGGCTGAGATCTGAGGATCCCAGTTCAAAGCCAGCCCCAGCAGGAAAGTCTGTGAGACTCCTATCTCCAATTAACCACCAGAAATGGAGCTTTGCTCAAAATGATGGAGCATTTAACCACCAGAAATGGAGCTATTGCTCAAAATGATGGAGCATTAACTTTGCACAGAAAAGCTCAGGGACAGTGCCCAGGCCCTGAGATCAAGCCCAATGACTGACAAAACAAAAAAACCTTGAGGGCTGAGAATGTGGCTGAGAATGCCTGCCTAGCCTGCATGAAGCCCTGGGTCCAATTCCTCAGTACCTCAGTATAAACAGAGAAGGCCAGTAGCGGTGCGAGGCTCAAGTGATAGAGTGCTAGCCTTGGGCAAAAGAAGCGCTCAGTGACAGTGTCCAGACTGGCAAAAAAAAAAAAAAAGGAAGAAGAAGAAGAGGAGGAGGAGGAGGAGGAAGAGGGAAGAAGAAGAAGAAAGAAGAAGAAGAGAAACCAAACAAGAGCACCATCAACACCAGCGATCTGTGACTGGATGTTGCCTGTAGCCAACAGGGTAACCACTACTAAGGCAGTAGGGGCTGCAACTGCTGATGGATGGGCAGCCCATAATTATGTGGGTTTTGGTCCTTTCTAGTTTTAGGTTGCAGTCTTTTAACTTCAGATTTACCAGTTTATGAAGAGCCTAAGCAGCTATAGAGACTGGTAATAAAAATCCTAGTTATAATAGTATTCCAAATTCTGTTCTAAGTACAGTACCTGTACTAACTCTATCCTCTCATAATCCCTACTCCAAAGTTAAGGCAAAAAACTAAATCCAAACTAAGGCATAAAGAGATCAAACGATTGTTACCAGAGGTCACAAAAATAGGTGACTTCTTAGGACCCGCCCCACAGTGCTGCCTCCAGGTGAATATACATACAGCTCATTCTTTTTTTTTTTTTGGTCGGTCGTGGGGCTTGAACTCTGGGCCTGGGCGCTGTCCCTCAGCTCTTCAGCTCAAGGCGAGCACTCTACCACTTGAGCTACAGCGCCACTTCCGGTTTTCTGGTGGTTTTATTGGAGATAGGAGTCTCATAGTCTCTCCTGCCCGGGCTGGCTTTGAACCGCGATCCTCAGATCTCAGCCTCCTGAGTAGCTAGGATTACAGGCGTGAGCCACCAGCGCCCGGCTATACAGCTCATTCTTAAGTGCTTGTGCCCGGCAGTGCTGGCTCCAGGTGAATATACATACAGCTCACTCTCAAGTGCTTGTGCCTGCTCAGAGACCTGCCCTAGAACAGCACTTCTCACTCACACTCAACGCTCACACAGTTATACCAGTCACCTAGACACCAAGCGCTCAAGTAAAGGCCACTGCAGCTGAGTCTACATGGCACACAGACTAATAAGGTCTCAGATACCCTGTAATGGGACAATGAATTGTAATGCCTAATGACTTGGAGAGTCTAACATTATTCTGTCAGGCAGACTAGCGTAGAAGCCTGGACTATCACTTAGTAACAGAGCACTTGCCTAGTAGAAATAAGGCTCTGGGTTCCAGCCCCAGCACCACAGAAGAAAAAGAAAAATAGAGAAGCTTTGCATGGGTGAGAACTGCATTGTGTGCGTATAGTTGGGACCCACTGGGTGAGACATCTGATAACCGCCAGCGCTCCATGCTGACACCTGCCTAACTCTGAGGCCTTCTGGGGAGCACATATCTATACGGTGAAGTGACGTGAAAATAGCACAGGCTCAGAGCACATAAATGCAGTGTCAGAACAACTTGGACTTGAGCCAAAAAGAGCTGGGCCACAGAGTTTTAACCATGTTTTTATGGGTGTAGCTCAGTAGTAGAGTGCCTGACTAACATGCATGAGGCCCTGAGTTCAATCTCCAGCACCAAGGGGAAAAAGAAGTTTTTACAGCGCCATTACCAGTACATTCAAGGGAAAGGACAAAGGACAACATGTGAGCCAGGCAGCAGGACATGTGTAGCCTTCTCCCCCTCAGAATCCACAGAACGCAACACAAAGCCCTGAGTGAGCAGGCCACTGCCGGAATGGCCAGGGTGACTGTTACAGAGACAGCGCCAACGCAGCTGTCCAGATCCATTACCTCCGCCTGCTGAGGACTGGACACCCCTAGCAAGCGGCACTACAACCCAAGGCCGTCTGCCTAATACCTAAAGTATACAAGACAGCCGAAGACAGCCCCCAGTCCCTCATATTATCACCACAGCACATACCTTGTGCGTCTACATGCACAAATCCCAGAAGGAGGCTGCTCTGACTTCCAGGGCACCGCTACCTCCCAAACTTCTGAGTGTGGTGAGGAATAAAATGGGAAAAGCTAATGGCAAACTCAGGCGAAAGTGAGATAGGACCTTGAGGTACTAGAAAATGAACCCAAACGGTTCTCTAAAGCTTTGTTCCCCCCCCCCCCCTCCATTCAGGGTCACACAGATCCAGATAAAACTAACCAGTAATAAAGTCAAGTTCCAACAGGATCCATCCAAGAATGGCCATGACGCCCAGGGCAAACATTAGTTTTACTACTCAATAGCTTTATGGATTAGGGCAAGCTGACCCAGAACTATGTGGGTGCCCAATCCCAGCAGAACCTGTCCTCAGCCCCCATCTAAGGGCAGGTCCTGAGTTCCAGCCTGACTCATCAACTGGTCAGATTGATGAACACACCTGGCCAGCCATCTGCTGTGGAGCCTGTGTGTTCCCTGGATCAGAGCAAGATGTGGTGATCATGGAGGTCAGGGCCCACTACCTGAAAATCCCAAAGATTCTAAAACAAACACGAACTCTTGGTTCTTCTTTAAATCTGAAATAAACCTGTGTTTGAGAGGTATTTACCTAGAAGTGATCAAAAGATGATCTAATTTAGGATCCAGAAATGATCTAATTTAAGCACAATACCTTTAGAAGACAAAAGCAACTGAACACCATCAGCACTGATTAAACAACACTGATTTCCCCATGTCAAATGGTAACATCTTAGAGACTTTTGGGAGCTGGTCCTGAGGGGCTTGACCTCTGGGACTGGCACTGTCCTTGAGCTCTTTTGCTCAAGGCTAGTACTCTACTACTTGAGTGACAGCACCACTCCAGCTTTTTCTGTGACTTAATTGAAGAGTCACAGACTTTCCTGCCCAGGCTGACTATGAACCACGATCCTCAGATCTCAGCCTCCTGAGCAGCTAGGATTGCAGGCATGAGCCACAGGCACTTGGCTAAGATATTTAGTAGCAAGTTCCTGTTTCTACTTTAAGAGGAAGGGAGGAAACTAAGGAGGGAGGGAGACTGATTATTGTTGGTTCTAAACAAAGGCCTGAGACCACTGCCAGATCTGTGTTCCCCTTTCATAATTTCTCAGTTCTATCTACCTAGGCAGAGTTTCCCTTCTGTTTTTTGGCCTGATTCTTGATGTGGGCACATAGCAGAGAATTCAATTCAACTTTCCAATAATAAGAACTCAAAAGGAATTCAGTACAACTCTTAGGGACTTGCTTCTCTATTTCTAGAGTCGTTATTTAACGCTAACCTGATAATCATGACACTCTCCACCCATCATCTCCTGTCTTCACTCTCAAGGCAGAAATAGCAGAAATGATTGTTCAACTTCAGGCATATGTGATCCTTGTCAGCTGTCAGTCTGGGAGAGGAAGGGCTTCTGCAGGCCTAAATTCATCTTTCCTCTACACAATTTACACAGCCTTGCAGCTGGCTGAGAGCAAAGGTTAAAAGCTCCAGACTTCCCCAAGGAGGCTGCGAAGAGCTGGAGAAGAACTGCTAGATTGCCTTAGGGAGGAGATGGGACAAGTGAGTCACACAGGGGGGAACTGGGGACCTAGTGGCACTTTTGTTTGCTGGGAGGAAGGTGATTTAGTTGCAAAAAGCCTAGTGATATCACATGCCTTTTGTTTATAAACAAATGAGAGTATTTCTTGTCTCCTTTTCTTTGGAGACTGGTACAGCCCAAAAGGTCTGGGAACTTGCTAAGTAGCCAATAAACGCTAGCAATCTTCCAACCTCAGCCTCAGTAGTGCTGGGATGCTAGGGTTATACCATCACACACCTGGCTATCCAGTTTCTTTCATTTTTTTAAAGAACAAAAAACTGCCGGCGCCAGTGACTCATGCCTTTAATCCTAGCTACTCAGGAGGCTGAGATCTGGTTCAAAGCCAGCCCAGGCAAGAAAGTCTTCAACTTTTATTTCCAATTAGCCACCAGAAAATCAGAAGCAGAGCCATGGCTCAAAGGGACAGAGTTATAGCCTTGGAGCTCAGGTTCAGAGCCCAGGCCTGAGTTCAGTCCCCACATTTGACAAGAAAAAAAGAAGGGAGAATAAAAAACCCAAAGACTTGAGGGGCATGGTTCAAATGGCAGAGTGACTGCACAGTAAGCGTGAGGCCCTGAGTTCAAAGCTCACTGTGGTTTAAAAAAAAAAAGGAATGAAACTCCAAAATGATTGAAAAGTCGCTGTATCAAGAGCAGGACACAGAAGTCATTAACGGGGCCTTGGTGTTCTCTCCACACCTTGCAAAGTCAAGATTTGAGTTCCTCGTAACTTTGTGACTTGGATCACTTGTAATCCATTTTCAATAGATTCTCACTGGACTGGAAAGGCAAATGGGACGTCGAAAATGGCCCTGGCCTCACAGCAGCCGAGGCCCTCACTTTCAATTTCCAATTCTATTTATAATGCAGCAGGGAGGGGGTAGCTAATGACTTACAGTCATTGTATTTGCTAGATTACCAGGGAATTATCAGAGTAATCTTAAGGTCTTAATGAAGCCTGCTTAATTTCCTGGAGAGAGACCAGAGGATCCGCATTGAGGAAAATAAACTCAAGTGCCTTGTCCTGTTCACCACCTCCAGGAAGGAAGAAGCGGGGTCACCAAGGCACTACAGAGTGCCAAGTGACACGAGAGACAACTTTACCTCCCCTAGTAACTTAAGGGAAGCTGAGAATAACCCCATAGATTTCCAGACTTCCTCTCTAGTGAAGAATGCACCCAGCCGTACACTGTCAAGAGGCCTGGGAAGGAAGGCTTAGAAGATCCCAATGGTGACAAGATCGCCACAACTTCCAAAGCATAGCTGTAGTTGACCAAGGCACCCACCCACTAGGCAGGACCTGGACACTGGCCTTGAGGAAGGAACTTCATGAATTTCCTCTCTACCACATACCATCAAGTATAGGTGGTAGAGGCCGAAAATGGATGTCAGACAAAATAATAACCAGAGATCTTTACCTTTAATAGAAATAAACTCTGGAATTTGGCTCAGGTCTCTTCTGGAGCTTTTAGGACTATTGGCAGAACATAAACTGAAAATTAAGCCAGTTCCCAGGGCTTCTGAAAGCCTTGACTTTAAGTATTACTTTTGAAGATAACTTAAAACCTAGTTGAGGTCAGATAAGATTTGGTCAGGAATCACCCCTGAGGGGAGAAGGGGTGCCAGAATCAGTCTTGAGACTTAGATATACCCAAACAGTAATTCAAAGAACTCACCGAGGGTTTGGACACAGCCATTTTATTTTCCTGTTTCCACAGGGAACTAAAACCAGCTGTCAACTAGACCAAAGAGGGGAATTATAATGCCTCTGCCTAAGTATGAACAACAAATTATAATCCCAAAGATTTCAGTCACTGTGATGACAGTCAAGTGGTGCCAAAGGACTGAAGTCCACAGAGATTTCAGAGCGTTTCCTAGATAGCAGCCATTTTATCAGACTTCAGGACCAAAGGATACTGATTCACAATGGCAAACAGCTACGGTTAGTGAGTAAGCAAGATGAGTAACTGAAGGAACACTTGACAGGGCCTACATGCCCCTAATGAAGAGCAACAGGGGTGAATTATGCTGTTATGCTTTTTAACTCTACCTCAAACTGGCATCGAACTCTCAATACGTGTACCACCATTGCCTCCCAAGTGGTAAAATTACAGGTATGTCACCTAGCCCAACTTGTTCTGTTTTCTTTCTCATTCTGTTCTGTTTCTATGGTACTTGCACATGTATTGTACCCCTTTATTGTTTTTCTTGAACTGCTGGTTTCAGGGTATATAAATTTTACAGTAAATATTTCTAAGAGCTGTCAGACATCCAAAGTTTCAAGTTCTATAAGCAGCCAAGCAGATGGTTGAAGCCAGAAAGCTCATTAGTAAACCCTCTCACCTGGACTGTGGGACTGTCTTATCCACAAACAGGAAGATTGCCTTCTCGGAAGGAAGCTGGATCCTTTTCCTGATGATCCACATGAACTGAGCCACAGTGATGTCAGACGGAACCAAGTACTTCCGCTTGTCAATGTCAACAATCTGAGAGCCTGAGACTTTTTCCACAATCACCTGGGAAAGTAAAGAGAGTTCAGGGGCTCAGTGGGGAAGCACTACTCTAGCAAGCACAGGACCTACATAAGATCCTTAGCATGGCAAAAAGTATCTTAAAAGAGATAGAGGCCAGGCAATGGTGGATCATGCCTATAATCCTATCTACTCAAGAGGCAGAGAACTGAGGATCACAGTTCAAACCCAGAGACACTTATCTCCAATTAACCACCAGAAAACAGGAAGTAGCCCTGGCTCAAAAGTGGTAGAGCACTAACCTAGAGCAAAAGACCTCAGGGATAGCACCCAGGCCCTGAGTTCAAGCCCCATGACAGACCAAAAAAAAAAAAAAAAAGAGGGGGTGGGAGACCAAAGAGAGGAGAGACAGAATCAGGATTCTATTTTTTTTTTTTTTTTTGGGTCCGGTAGTGGGCCTGAACTCTGGGCCTGGGCACTGTCCCTCAGCTCTTCAGCTCAAGGCTAGCGTTCTACCACCTGAATGAACCACAGAGCCACTTCCGGCTTTTTTCTTTTTGCTTATGTGGTGCTGGGGAATCGAACCCAGGGCCTCATGCATGCAAGGCAAGCGCTCTACCACTGAGCCACCTTCCCAGCCCCCAGGATTGGATTTTCTAAAGGGAGGCTCCCGCCTCACTGTCAGGAGGTAATGAGCAGTGTGGGCAAGGAGCTGAGTGGGAAACTGCAAAGCAGCATGAGAAAATATGCCCAAGGCTTAACTCACACACTCTGGAGGCTAAGAATTGATATAAATGTGTCATAGGGAAACGGTAAGTGCTTTTTTGTGGTCAATTATACCTCTCATCCGATCTCAGCAAGTATAAGAGAAACACAGTTGCTAAGCTTTTCAATATATAATCTGGGCCAACACAATATCTGATAGTATTCAGGTGCCAGTAGCTCACTTCTGTACTCCTAGCTACTCAGGAGACTGAGACCTGAAAATCCCAGTTCAGGGTCAGCCTGGACAGAAAAACCTAAGACTATCTCTAATCAACCAGCAAGAAGTCAGAATGAAGGTGTAGCTCAATTGGCAGAACACGAGTCTTGAGAAAAAAGCAAGAGCAGGAGGCTATAAGTTTAAACTGTAGTACTTACCCAAAAGAAAAAAGATCTGGTGAGGACTTAGTTTATAGCCTGTTACTCCAGCACCCAGAATGTATCCACATTACTGGATAAATAAGTTCCCAAGGAACACAAGAAACAAGAATGGCTGAGCAAGCACTGGTGGCTCATGCCTATAATCCTAGCTACTCATGAGGCTGAGATCTGAGGATCCCAATTCAAAGCCAGACCAGGTAGGAAATTGTGTAAGACTTATCTCCAATTAACCACCAGAAAGCCAAAAGTGGCTCTGTGGCTCAAAGTAGTAGAATACCAGCCTTGAGCAAAAAAGCTCAGGGATAGCGCCCAAGGCCCTGAATTCAAGCCCCAGGACAGAAAAAATAAAAAATAACATAAAAGGATGGCTGGATCAATGGATATGCCCTAGCATGCCCAGCACCCAAAACACCAGATCTTCACATTTGGGCCTGTTGCTTCTCTGTAAAGGGGTTGTGAATTTGTCAATCTAACTTTCTCCCCAAAGGCATTGTTTACGAGAAAACATCACCAAGGAAAGACCTTCAAAAATGCATAAGGCTCACAGGAACTATCTCCACTACCAGACAGAAAACATTACTTGTCTACTGCCAGAGAAAGAACCTTTTTGGATCTTTTGGTTAAGCAAGATGACAGTCTCAAGGTGAAGAAAAGTTACAAGATAGAGGCTCCCGATTTTAAAAGATGTCCTGAGACTAAAGTACCACTTCCAAGACCCAAGTGACACTTCTCCTCCACCAGCGTTCCCAAAAGTGGCAGCGACTAGTCGCCCTGTCCTAGAACTTCTTTCTTACATAATTGGCTAGGGAGCCGACAGCTTACTGGCCTAGATCGGGGTATTCAGCACTGAGGCACCTGAACAGCACCAGGCAAGACCCTCAGGCCGCGGGTCCCCGGCCTCGACGGGCCCCGACGCGGACTGGCCGGTCACTAGCGAGGGCTGGAACCTCCACTTTCCAACTGTTGAGCGGCCGGGAGGCCGGCGGCGGCTCCGACTCCGGGGGTGCCAGTGGGGCGAGGGGGCGGGGAGTTCCGACACTCACCGGAACGCGGTCGGGGTACTTCGCTCGGATTTTCGCAGATTCCACGCATCTGTGTTCTAAGAGAGAGACACGGGGGGGGGCTGTGCGGCGTCCGCCCGCCGGCGGGCTCCGGGTCCCCGGGCGTCCTCCGCCCTCCTCCCCCTCCACGACCTGCGCACGCCCGCGCTCCCGTCCCGGTATCCCCGCGGCCGCGCTCCTCAGGCCCCGGGCTCCCCGGAGGCCCCCGATGGCAGCAGCGGGTCGGGGCGCCGCCGCCCAGCCGGGCGGCCCCGCGGCGACCCAGGCCCCGGCCCCGCACCCGCCCCGCCCGACTGGGCCCCGGGGCGGCCCGGGTGGGGGAGGGGGCCGGCCGAGCTCCGGCCCCCGGCCCGGCTGGCGGCCGCGCACGTACCCAGGGAGTGGTCCTCCTTGAACATCCACTTCATGGCGGCGGCGGGGAGGGGGCAGAGCCGGCTCTCGGAGCCGCGGAGTCCGGCGAACCGACCACAACAACAACGACGGCGGAGGCGGCGGCGACAGCGACTACACGGCAGGCGGGACTTCCGGCTGCTGAAGCTTAGCAACCGGCCGGGGGCGTGGCTTCCGGCGCCGTTTGCTGTGACGTAGAGCAGGGGCGGGCCCTCACGCGAAGGGGCGGGGCTTGAGAGGGGTCCCGGGAGGGTCTCGGGGAAACCCAGGCGGTGCGGTCGGGGTGTACGCGGGGTGGGTGCCAGCGACCGGAGGAAGCGTTGCGGAGCCGCCGACGGGAGTGGGGTTTCGGGGTTGTGGGTGGAGGGTAGGGTGCGATTGCCAGCACACTTACTGAGGCGCTTCGTGGGGCAGTGTGCAAAGGATGTTTGAGGGCTTGAGAAACCTCTCGCGGCTGGCTAGGTAAGGAGAGCGCTGGGGATGTCGGCGATTTGGGGGACCCGGTTTGACGTGGTCACTGATGACGAGCGGGTCCGGTATTGAAGTCAGCCACCGTACGTTCCCGTGGACCTGAAACAATTGATTCTAACGCCATTTTCTCCCTTTATTTGTAAGCAAATGTTAAGATACACATTTAAGAGAAAGTACAACAAATCTGGGGCTTGCCTCACCTTAGAGCGGAGACCCCGCGTCCGGAGATCGGAAGAGGCGCGGTGCAGGTTAGCCGGGCGGCTCGGCGGGGCCGGCGTCCAGGATTGCCAGTGGGCGTGACCCAGCAATCCCCTCGGGCTGCCGGCCTGAGTCACCCGCCGAGACACGTGCCCGGAGATTCTTGGAGCCGTGTTGGGCAAGTCCTCGGGAAGTCTGGCTGTGTCACCATCTGTCTCTGAGCCGGTGAGCACGTAATTAGAATATTCACATAATTGGGCACATGATCACCTGGCACGTGCTTGTGTTGTGATGCACCCGTCAGGCCTGTGTGTCGGAACGTAGTCATTCATTATCTCCTGTGGTTGTAATTCCTGAAGGATGCTGTGGAATCTAGCTTCGTTCTGAAAATGTTTTTGTTGTCTCCAGATTTGTGTTGAGTCGGTTGGTTGGGAGGTGTGGGTGAGAATGTTGAAAGGACTGACATTGATTAAGACCCATTGAATTCACACAGTGCTTTGTTAAATGACAACTCTTTTATACACTAAAGATAATAAAAATATTTTTAAAAGATTGTGTGTCTCGGCAACCAAGATAAGTTGTCTTTAATGAGATGAAAAAAATCCTTTGAGGGGGCTGGGAAGGTGGCTCAGTGGTAGAGCGCTTGCCTTGCATGCATGAGGCCCTGGGTTCGATTCCCTAGCACCACATAAGCAAAAAGAAAAGAAGCCGGAAGTGGCGCTGTGGCTCAAGTGGTAGAGCGCTAGCCTTGAGCTGAAGAGCTGAGGGACAGCTCCCAGGCCCAGAGTTCAAGCCCCTATGACCAGACCCCCCCAAAAAAAAAATCCTTTGAAATTCAATTTAGAAATTGGTGGTGTTGCATGGCAATAACATTTCATAGTGAATTAAAAGTTGGAATGAAGGATGAGTGTAGCCCAGCTGTAGGATGTTTGCCTAGTATATATGCAAGACCCTGGTTCAGACTCCAGCACAAGAAAGAAAGGAAGAGAAGGGGAAAGAAGAAGGGAGAAAAGAAGGGAGAGAGGGAGGAAGTGAGCAGAGAAGGGAGGGAGGAAATGAATTAGAGTCCCCTTTTACAGAACTGTGTTGTCCTAGTCCAAAAGAGCGCCTCACTTACAACATAGGTGAGGCAGGTTAGTTATAAAGAAGAAATGCTGAAACCATCCCTGTCTCCCAGTCATGAATTAGGAGACACCCAGGGGTTCTTTTCTCCTCTCTCTGTACTCCCTTTTTAAGATTAAAAGGGGACCAATGTTCTTTAGGGAGAGAAATGTGGCAGGAGAGGAGACAGGTAAGGATTTATTATATTCTTTATTATATATTCTTTTTAATGACTATAAGAAGGGTGTTGAAAATAAAGTAGTTAAGCTTCCTTTCATTCTAATGCTCTTAAGTTACAATATATGGGGGTTAGCATTCTCCTTTGAAATGGTAAAAACTCAGCAAGATTCAAATATAAGTTTCTTCTAGCCCTCACTGGTGGTTCATGCCTATAATTCTAGCTTTCAGAAGGATGAACTGAGGACTGAGGTTAAAAGCTAGCCCAAGTAAAAGCCAGAAATGGAGCTATGGTTCAAGTAGTAGGGGGCTAACCTTGAGCAGATAAAAAGCTAAAGGATAGTGCCCAGGCCCTGAGTTTAAGCCCCAAGACCAGCACAAAAAGAGGGAGAGGAATTATTACTACTTAGCACAAACCTCACACTATCTCTTTTCTTTTGGGGGGGGGGGTCTGGTCGTGGGGCCTGAACTCTGGGCCTGGGCATTGTCCCTCAGCTCTTCAGCTCAAGGCTAGTACTCTACCACTTGAGCCATAGCACCACTTCCAGCTTTTTTTCTTTTTGCTTATGTGGTGCTGAGGAATCGAACCCAGGGCCTTGCATGCAAGGCAAGTACTCTACCACTGAGCCACCTTCCCAGCCCTCACACTATCTCTTGACACAAGAATGTGATGCTTGCTGGGCACTGGTGGCTCATGCCAATAATTCTAGCTACACAGGGAGCTGAGATCAGAGGATCACGGTTCAAAGCCAGCCTGGGCAGGAAAGCCCTTGAGAATCTTATCTTTAATTGATCACTGAAAAAGCCAGAAGTGACGCTGTTGCTAAAAGGGGTAGAGCACTAGCCCTGAGTAAAAGAGCTCAGAGACAGCATCCAGGATCCGAGTTCAAGCCCCACCCCTCTCTCTAAAAATTTTTTTTAATTAAAAAAAATATATATATAATGATCCTTTAGCATCTTTTCAGTGAAGAAAGCTCTGGATAAAATAATAAATCCACACCTGCCTCCATGGGACACACCTATAATCCCAAGAGGGGCAAAATTGCCATTTCCTCATCTTGCCTCAAAATCTGCATTTGAACTATTGGTTTAGCAGGAAGAAGCACTTCTGTAAAGGGATCAGTTAATGTCATCTCGGGAAAGGCACCTGGCTTTTCACCCAAACTGCAAAGGTGTTGTGAGTGTTTGGAGTTCTGTGTGAACCACCCTGGGGGTTCATAACTGACCTTAGGCAGAGTTTCCGTTTGTTTTTGTTTCTTTGAATTCAGGGCTAGAGCTCCAGCTTGGTTTTATTCACTCATGGCTGGTGCTGTACCACTTGAGCCACAACTCCACTTCTCTGACTCTTTTCTGGTGTTTGAGGATAAGAGTTTCATGAACTTTCCTGCCTGGGCTGGCTTCGAACCGTGATCCTCAGATCTCAGCGTCCTGAGTAGCTAGGAGTGCAGGCGTGAGCCATCGAGGCAGGGATAGAGGAAACTTTTAGACAAATCTTTTACACACTTAACCTGTGGACAGAGGTCATTGAACGGAAACATTCTCTTCTGCACACACAAAGTAACAGGGGAAACCTTTTTTCTGCCGAGGTCTATTTGCATATTACAACATCAATCTCGTGTCGCACAGAATTAATCAACACAAGCAGAAAGGGCCTGAGATGCTCCAGAAGCCTCCAAGTCTGACTTGGTGGGTGGGGGAGGCTTCTGAGGTCGGCTGGACAGAAGTCCCCCCCCCAGACCTGTGGATAAAGTGAGCTCGCTCTGGCCCCGCCCCCTCCCCTTAGCCCCACCTCCCCCGACGCCGTGCGTCCTTCCTATTGGTTCCTTTTCCGCGCCGTCGGTTGCCGTGGAGACCAGAGCGATGGCAACCTGCAGGAACCAAACTTGGTAATCCTGCCGCCCCAGGCTTCGCGCTGGGGGTCCGCAACGTGGAACCCGGCTACGTGTGGTGGCCCATGGCGCTCTACGAGATCTTCTCTCACCCGATCGAGCGCAGCTACCGCGCGGGGCTCTGCTCCAAGGCCGCGCTGTTCCTGCTGCTGGCCACCGCGCTCACCTACATCCCGCCGCTGTTGGTGGCCTTCCGGAGCCACGGTGAGCGCGCCCGGGGCCGGCCCACCCCGGCCGCCCGCGGCCCGCACGCCCCGGCCGGCCCTCCTGACCCCCTCCTTGTGTCACGCAGGCCTGTGGCTGAAGCGGAGCAGCTACGAGGAGCAGCCGGCCGTGCGCTTCCAGCACCAGGTGCTGCTCGTGGCCCTGCTGGGGCCCGAGCCCGGAGGCTTCCTGGCCTGGAGCACGTTCCCCGCCTTCAACCGGCTGCAGGGGGACCACCTTCGCATCCCGCTCGTGTCGGTGCGTGGCTCCCGCCTGGGCCCCCCGGAACCGGGCAGGGGTGGCATGGGCGGGGGGCGGGCTGCCGGGGACCCCTAGATCTGCAGGGCTCGCCAGCCACCGAGGACGTGTGCGCCTGCGCTGGGCCTGCAGGTGAGTGGCCACCCTGCAGACCTGCCGTTTCATTCGGCTGCTCCCCAGATGCCCACGCCGCCCCTGGAGTCAGCCCTGCTGTCCCCCACCTCCCCGGGCGCCCTGCCCAGGTCAGAAGTGTGGGACAGCCTGGCTGGGCCCGGGCGTTCCCGGGTGTGGCGGGGTGGAAGTCCCCTTAGAAGCGCTTTAGGCCCGGCGCGGCTTTGGGAAGCCCGGGCTCCGGGCCTCGGGTCGCTGGGTAGGACGGGCCTGTCTATGCAGATGACCCGCCGAAGCCAGGCCGCGGATTGGTTAAGGCTCTGCTTGTGCCCTGACCAAGCCACGCCTTTCTGGGCGTGCAGCACTTGCCCTTAAACTCCTTTTCTGAAAACATTTTCCTTTACAAGTGTGACATGTCTGTTTCTCCTTTTTGCAAAGTTGAATTTCTTTGGACACCTCAGAGAGGTTCGGCTTACAAGACAAACTTGTGTTGTGCGTGTGTGTGTGTTTGTAGGGAATTCACACTTTTTTTCCTCTAAAGGTTTAGAATGTTTACAAGGCTTATTGGTTGTGCGAATAACAAGAAAGATGATTCTGATTACTTTCCTCTGGTTGCTTGAATTTTTTTTTCTTTTTTATTCTGATTGCAAAAGTGTATGTTTATTAATGTCAAACATAGAGTTACAGGCTACATAATGACAAAATTAGACTTGGTACAAGTAATCAATACTTGTTAGTCAACCTTATTGGTTTTTGTTTGTTTTTAACATGCTATTTCCTTTCCCAAAATGCAAACAAACTTTGGGGATTAGGAGAACAGATCAAAAGAGTGCTTGCCTCTCATGTGCAAGGCTCTAGGTTCAATCTAAACATTAAAAAAAATTCCAAACAATTTTTTTTTTTTTTTTTGCCGGTCATGGGGCCTGAATTCTGGGTCTGGGCGCTGTCCCTCAGCTCTTCAGCTCAAGGCTAGCGCTCTACCAGTGGAGCCACACCGCCACTTCCGGCTTTTATGTGGTGCTGAGGAATCGAACCCAGGACCTCATGCTTGCAAGGCATGCACTCTACCGCTGAGCTACCTTCCCAGCCCTCCAAACAAAATTAACATGCTAGTTTTACTGAAAAATAGCAGTTTATGTCTTGAAGTTTTGGTAAAAGCTTTCTTTTTAACATCTTTATATTGCTCTATTTGTGTCTAAGAAATAATCATGAGAAAAGCTTAGAATAATCCCAGAAATAGAAGTAAAATTAGGTTTCCTTCAGTCTTTTTACTTGTGCATTCACCACTACTGGCTGGCCATGTGGCTTGAGAACCATCTACTGTCTCCTGTTTCTGATGTGCGGTTCAGACAGACTTTCAATAGAAGCTAAGACTGATTACATTTTTTGTCCTCTTATTTATACTTATTTCATATTTTATGCTGGATTTATTCCCATTTTTCATAGCTCTATGTGTGTGTGTGAGAGAGTGAGTGTGAGTGAATCCTAGGGCTTGAACTCAAGGCCTGTGCCTGAGCTTTTTTGCTCAAGACTGGCACTCTACCACATGAACCACAGCTGGCTATGAATGGTGATCCTCAGATCTCAGCCTCCTGAGTAGCTAGGATTACAAATGTGAGCCACCAGCACCTGGCCTGCCGTCGGATTTTGTTTATACACTTTGTTCTGTGATAGCTTTTTCTACTGTTTCTACTGTGCCATCTCCTCTTCTGGACTAGGAACGATTTGTTCCTGCTCAGTGAGGATCATTAGAGTGGCAGGCAGGGGGAGCTCAAGTGTGAACTAAAACCTAGGTAAGTTCTTTTGGTACAAGGTTTGTCTTGGGTGCTTTGTTTGACCAGAGATACAACATCTAACCCTGCCAGTTCAGCATTACTGTCTGCATGTTTAATTAAGTAGCTTATATTTCCATCACCCGTGTATGAGGGTCCTTTCTCCCCCAATTTCACCAGCGTTTGTTGTTGTTTGTGTTCTTGATGATGGGGCATGTGTACCTGTGTGCCTGTGTGTGTGTGTGTGTGTGTGTGTGTGTGTGTGTGTGTGTGTGTGTGTGTGTGTGTGTGTGTGTGTGTGGTGTGTGCTGGTCCTAGGTCTTGAACTCAGGTCCTGGATGCTGTCACTCAAGGCTAGCACTCTACCACTTGAGTTACAGCTCTCCTTCTGGGTGTTTTTGGCAGTTAATTGGAGATAAAGAGTCTCACAGAAATTCCTGCCCAGGCTGACTTTGAACTGCAATCCTCAGATCTGTCTCCTACATCGCTAGGATTACAGGGATGAGCTACCAGTGCCTGGCTGTTTTTGTTGTTTGGTTGTTGTAGACAGGGGATCTTGCTAAGTTGTCCAGGGTGGCTTCAAAATCAAGATCCTCCTGCCTCAACCTGTGGAGTGTCTAGGATACTGATGTGCATGGCCATGCCAGGCAAGATTTTTACATGTTAATGATAAATACTTTTAAAGGAAAAAAAAATAGTGACTGGCAGTATGAAGCAAAATCAAATAAAAAATAAATAAAAATTTAAAGTCAGGTAAGCATATAAAATGATGCAGTCACTTTAGAAAACAGTATAACAGCTTGATGTTAAACAGAGCCAGGTGTGGGGATACACACCTGTAATTCTAGTATTCAAGAGGCCAAGCCAGGAGAATGAGGCGTGTGAGACCAGCCTAGGCTGCATAGATTCTGTCTCTACAAGGAAAATAATTTTTTTTAAATCTTATTCATTTACCCTTAATCCTATTGCAGCAAAAAACTTGTCTATGTATTTATTCCTACTGGCACTGGGGCTTGAACTCAGAGCTTGGCTGTTGTCCCTTATTTTTTTCATTCAATGCTAGTGCTTTTACCACTTGAGCCACAGCTCCACTTCCAGCTTTTTGCTGGTTAATCACAGGTAAGAGTCTTACAGACTCCCTTTCCAAGGCTGGCTTTGAACTTTGATACTCTGCGTAGTTAGTATTACAGGCATGAGCCACAGATGCCTGGCTATTTTCTAACTCTGAACATAAACCCACACTCCTTTATCACATTTGAGAATCTGCCCAGAAATCCCAGAAACTGGGTTTTAGGTGAAGGTTTTACCATAGTATCAGGAAGTGGTTTTGCAGTTGGCAATTTTTGAAAAATATCTGTCTTGCTTCTGTTTTACTTACCTTGCACAGTGTTCCTAAAGTGCCTGTATTTTTTCTTTTTTCTTTTTGGGTCTGGTCGTGGGGCCTGAACTCTGGGCCTGGGCGCTGTCCCTCAGCTCTTCAGCTCAAGGCTAGCGCTCTACCACTTGAGCCACAGCGCCACTTCCAGCTTTTTTTTTTTCCTGCTTATGTGGTGCTGAGGAATCGAACCCAGGGCCTCATGCATGCAAGGCAAGCGCTCTACCACTGAGCTACCTTCCCAGCCCCTGTATTTTTTGTTATTTCATGTGTGTGTGTGTGTGTGTGTGGTGTGTGTTACTAGGTTATGAATTCAAGGACTTGCATTTGCTAGGCAGGCTCTCTACCACTTGAGTCACGTCCAACCATAAAAATCCATGCTTGCCATGCACTGGTGGCTCACGCCTGTCATCCTAGCTACTCAGGCTGACATCTGAGGATCATGGTTCAAAGCCAGTCCAGGCAGGAAAAGTCCGTGAAACTCCTAGCTCCAATAAACCACTCAGAAAACTGAAGTAGCACTGTGCTCAAGTGGTAGAGTGCTAGTCTTGAGCTGAAGAGCTGAGGGACAGCGCCCAGGCCCAGAGTTCAAGCCCCACAACCAACAACAAAAACAAAAAATCCCTATGTTTTCAATGCATTAAAGTATGTTGAGAAGAAAACTCAGAGAAGAAAAATCAGAGCAGCCTTTTCTGGGTGATGGTGGCGTGGGCTTATAATACTAGCTACTCGGGAGGCTGAGATCTGAGGATCCAGGTTTGAAGCCAGCCAGGGCAGGAAAGTTTGTGAAACTCATATGCAGTTAAGCAACAAAAAGCTGGAAGTAGATGTGTGTCTCAAGTACTAGAATGTCAGCCAAAAAAGCTCAGGGACAATGGCCCCAAGCCCTGTGTTCAAACCCCAATACCTGTACACACACACACACACACACACACACACACACACACACACACACACACACACACACTTGTTCCAATTGTTCCAAACTACACTTATATCTCAGAAGAATAAGATTACAGTATGATTCATGGCCAGGCACCAGTTAGATTTTAGGTACTGGCACAGAATTTGTGCTGAGGAAGTGTTATGTCTCTGAATCCCTGTTAACACGTTATGCTTACTTTAAACTGACTAGAAGTAAAGAATTGATTTCATCAGAGGCCCACGTGGCGGCACCAATGAGCAGTCATGGAAGATGCATCATTCCACCCTCACTCAAGCCCAAGGCTCGCCCTGCTCCCTCCCCTCCCTCTCCATGGGCTTCACCGCTCTGCCTGGCTGCCCTGGCCGCTGGGCACTGAGAACACAGCACCTTGGTTAGCCTAGGTCCCTCTTTCCTCAGACATTCCTGTGTCTCCTCCCGTCTTCATTCAGGTCATCAATGCATTAGATCATCCTGAAAACTTCCTGTAGACTTTTCTGTTTCCTTTCACCCTCATCATGCTCTAATTTTAGCCTGCTCCATTTTTCTTTGTGACACTTGGGCTTGCGTGATATTATTAAGTCTGTATTTGTTTGTGATTTATTTTCTACCCTTCTTAATGGAATTTTTTTAGTTCTGTTAGCACGGGGACTTTGTTTTGCTTACAAAACATTGTGTTTGGGGCTGGGAAGGTGGCTCAGTGGTAGAATGCTTGCCTTGCATGCATGAGGCCCTGGGTTCAATTCCTGAGCACCACATAAGCAGAAAAAACTGGAAGTGGTGCTGTGTCTCAAGTAGTAGAGCATTAGCCTTGAGCTCAAGAGCTGAGGGACAGCGCCCAGGCCCAGAATTCAGACCCCACGACCAGAAAAAAAAAAAAAAAATTGTGCTTTCAACATGTCAAACAGCTGCCTGGTATGGTAGCACCTCAAAAAGCCCTTGTAAGATTAATGGGTGAATGTGATGTATAGACAGCAACTGTGGTGCTGAGCCTTGGTTCTGGCCTATGTACATTTGAAAATATGCAGTGATCCAGACTTACTCTCTGGAGTGTGTGTGTGTGTGTGTGTGTGTGTGTGTGTGTGTGTGTGTGTGTGTGTGCGTGCGTGTGTGCGTGCGTGTATGCGCATGCAATTGTTCATGCTTGCTGGTCATGGAATTTGAACTCAGGGCTTTGACACTGTCCCTGGGCTTTTGTGCTCAAGGCTAGAGCTCTACCACTTGAGCCACATGCTCCACTCCCGGTTTTTCCATGGTTAATTGGAGATAAGAGTCTCACAGACTTTCCTGCCCAGGCTGGCTTGGAGTGAGAATCCTCAGGTCTCAGCCTCCTGAATAGGTAAGATCACAGGTGTGAGCCACCAGTACCCAGCTTCTGGGTTCAGTTTCTAACAATGCCCAAAAAGGGGGGGGGGCATGCAGGGACCAGGTACTGATGGCTCATACCTGTAACCCTTGCTACTCAGGAGGCTGAGATCTGAGGATTGCAGTTTGAAGCCAGACTAGGCAGAAAAGTCCATAAGACTTATCTCCAATTAACCACTCAGAAAAAGCCAGCAGTGGTGCTGTGGCTCAAGTGGTAGAGCGCCAAGTGGAACACAAAGAGGCTCAGGGACAAGCACCCACGCCCAGAGTTCCAGCCCCAGGTCCAGCAAAAAGGTAGTGGGGAAGAGAGGGACAGAAACCTCTTTCTTTGGGTTTTGTAGACTAGAGAAGAAGACAGGAACCAGGATGGGAAAATGGACATGTTACATTTTAGACTGGAGCTTCCTCTGCAAGCCACAGAGAACGTTCTTGGTGTCCAGCTTATCTTGACCTTCTCCTACCAACTGCATGTGAGTCCGCCCTTAGCGCCGGTCCCTTCCCCTTTCGGCTTTTAACGGAACACAGCCCTCCTTCTAATTCCTAGGAAGAACCAAACTGTAACTCTGCTCTTTCCTAGGTGGGGAGGAAAGAATGTAAATAGGCAAACTGAATGTTTTCCACTGGGGTCGTATTTACTTCTATTTATATTTGTTATTGTATTTATTAGTTATTAATTTTAGTGATTTGTTTTTAATGAGTGAGGTGTTCATGGTTCAGAGGGTTCTGGGCAGGTTTCCCGCCTGCGGACCCAGGTGTGTCTGGATTCATCACTTTCAGCTGCAGAAAGGTGATTCTTGAACCCAGAGCCCTTCAGCGCTGATGTCGGTTGGTTTTGTCTCTCTCCTCCTAATGGTTTCAGAGGATGTCCACGTTCGTGATGCAGAGCATGGCCTTTCTCCAGTCCTCCTCTGCCATTCCTGGGTCCCAGTTACACGTGAACGGGGACCTCAGGTTACAGCAGAAGCAGCCTCTGAGTTACAGCGGCCTAGATGTCCGGTACAACGTAAGGATGCTCCTGACTGCCCGTCTCTTTTTCTGTGGGTTTTTAAAATCACATTCTTTGAAGAGGGAGAAATTAAAGTTAGAAATAGCATTTTCTCTGTGGAAGGAACTTCCTTGTCATAAATTCTTTCAAGATATGGAGGTGGTATACCTTTATTTATACCTAGAAAGAGAGACAGGAGAAAAGTCTTTCACTCTGTGTGTTTTGCTCGTTGCTTCAGTGGTTTTAGCCCATCGTGGCAGGGAGTGCAGGGAGGGGCAGTCACTTCCTGCTGGACTGGAAGTAGAGTAAATCACTAACAGGATGGGGCGAGGACAAGATAAAGTCCCCAGGGCTTACCCCAGTGACCTGTCTTCTCCAACCAAGGCTTACCTTCCAATAGTCTTTTCAATTTTTTTTTTCTTTTGTGCTAGTACTAGGGCTTGAACTTAGGGTCTGGGGACTGTACCTGAGCTTTTTCACTCAAGGCTGGTACTCTGCCATTTGAGCCACAGCTCTACTTCTGACTTTTTGGTGATTAATTGGAGGTAAGGGTCTGTGGAATTTTCTACCAGACTGGCCAGGAACCTCAATCCTCAGCTCTCAGCCTCCTCAATAGCTATGATTACAGACATGAGTTACTCAGTGCCCAGCTCTTTTCAGTTTTTAATTCATCAATGGATTAAACCATTCATTAGGTCAGCTCTGATCCTATTTGGTAATGCCCTCACAGACAGGCTCAGAAGTGTGCTTTACTAATCTACATGTGGATCAATTCAATGAAAATTAACTACCACATTTCCCAAATGATCATGTAAAATGTTCATATAAACACTAAAAGAAAAAATTAGCCAGCATTTATTGAACGAGTAGCATATGCCATCCCTGAGTTAAGGGGTTTACAGCTGGGTATGGAGGTGCACAACTCTATCCTAGCACTTGGGAGACTGAGATGGGAGGATCACTAGCCCAGGAATCACAGACTCTCGCCTGCACTGCAGCCTCTTTTGATTTTATCTTTTTTTTGGGGGGGGGGAGTGCAGGTGTTACTGTGTTTATACTATAGCTTTAAAAGCTGTGATAGGCGGACAATGACCTCTTGTTTCCATCCCCACAAAAGGAAAGACAGAGTAAAAGGATTCAAATGGTTGTACTGGAGTTTATTCATCCTTTTTTTTTTTTTTTTGGCGGGGGGGGGGGGGGGGGGGTCCGTTGTGGGGCCTGAACTCTGGGCCTGGGCGCTGTCCCTCAGCTCTTCAGCTCAAGGCTAGTGCTCTTCCACTGAGCCACCTTCCCAGCCCCAAGTTTATTCATCCTTGAAGAAAAGATTATTGATGGTGGAACAGGTCACCAAGAATAAGCGGATGTTCTCTGGGACCAGCTCAGGTGCGTGGGGCTGGGAGGGACACTGCCACCTCGTCCTCCTGCCCCCCCTCACAGGTGTCTGTGATCAATGGGACCAGCCCTTTCGCCCAGGACTATGACCTTACCCACATTGTGGCTGCTTATCAGGAAAGGAACGGTGAGTCACGGGCAGGCCAGGGGACCCATGGTGAAGGGAATTGCAGGTGTGGGGCAGTGGAAGCAGATAGAAATAGAACCTTTTCATAATTAAAAAAAAAATCTCAGCCATTGGAGAGTCAGTGGCAGGAAGAGCACAGGCTCCCCGGGGTTTGTGGATTTGGTCGTTGACTTCACACCCACCCCCGTGCCCACCCACCACCATGCTGGCATCCATTGTTGCCACCAGCCATACCTGTCCCACCACTGGCTTGGTAGCTTCCTTTTCTTTTTTTTCTTAATGTGTCTGTAAGCCTGATATATTCCCTATATCACACCTGTAAAAGAAGCCAAAGAAAATTTGCTATTCCCACTTTTCAAATAGAAATAGAGCTAGACTTGGTTGTTTAAGCCTATAATCCTAGCAACCTGAGAGATCAAGAGATCTGTAATTTGAGGTCAGATAGGACCAAAGGTGGTGGGGGCGGGGGGGGGGGGGGAGAGTTCTCAAGTGTCCGCACCTCTGGGTTCTCAGACACGAGGAAAGCACAGTGGCTGAGAATAATGACACATAGCTGTCATCCCAGTGATGTAGGGAAGCACAAATAGGAGGATCGCAGTCCAGGCCACCCAAGACCATAAAGCAAGACTCTGCCTTAGCCTGGGCACTGTCCCTGAACTTTTTCACTTAACACTAGTGCTCTACCATTTCAGCCACAGCTCTGTTTCTGACTTTTTTTTGGCACTTAATTGGAGATAAAGAGTCTCACAGACTTTCCTACCCAGGTTGGATCCTCAGATCTCAGTCTCCTGAGTAGCGAGGATTACAGCTGTGAACCACTGGACCCTGGCTTCCTTCCTTATCGATATACAGAATCTCTATACAGCTATTGTAGTGTTAGAAATGCTTTGGGATCCAAGTTGTTCTTATTTATTCAACTCTGTGATATGTTTCCACCTGACTGCTGCAAAGTTCTAATCCATATTATTTTCACTGGCACCTTAGTATGCATCCAGCAGTTCAGTAGTTGTAGAACACAGACCATTTGCAAGTCTTTGACATAGTATAACAAATATTTTAAATAATGTGTAAGAAACTCTCTTTCCTTTTAATGGTTTTCATTCTAAAGTGCAGAAGATCCCTTTAAGAATCAAAGGATATCTTTAGTCCCTAATATTAATGGGCTGGATCGATTGTTAATGCTTGTATTGCAGTTACCACTGTCCTGAATGACCCCAACCCCCTCTGGCTGGTGGGCAGAGCCGGCGAAGCTCCCTTCGTGATCAACGCTGTCATTCGCTACCCCGTGGAAGTCATTTCATATCCTTTCTGTTAGATAGCCAGTGATGGCTCAGTTTCCACAAAAAGAAGAAGGGAATCCTCAGCTATCCTGAGTAGGAACAGCTGTGGGATGCCAGCCTGAGACTGAAAATTGTTCCAGTCCTGGTGTCTGTCTGCTGTTCAGAAAAAAAAAAATTCATTTCCTGTTCACATTTCTCTCTGGGAAATTCTAGGTTAGAACCATCCATATCTATGCCTTAATAATCTTTGGTTATCCCTCTGATCTTAAGGATATTAGAAACTTCTTGCCATCTCCCATCTGACCTGAGCCTTAGTCTAACTTGCGTCCATGTCGGCTGTGCCTCCTTAACTGTCTGTACTTACCAACCAGGCTTCTGGGAGATGATCAAGTTTGCCTGGGTCCAGTATGTCAGCATCCTGCTAATCTTCCTCTGGGTGTTCGAAAGAATAAAAGTTTTTGTGTTTCAGAATCAAGTGGTCACCACAATTCCTGTGACATCAGTGTCCCAGGGAGAGGTGTACAAGCAGCACTTGTCCTAAGCAGACGGTCTCTAAACAACTCCTCGGGATTGTGCTACCTCATTGTCTTCTGCAAGCTGCCATCCTATGACACTTCTGAAAAGAGCCTACTGGACACCGTGTGTGTTTTCCCCTTCAGAGACAAATTCTAAGCACTGAAGAGACCATCAATTTGTGGGAAGGCCTGTGGGTTCCTTTGTGTATGTGCTGGTACTAGGGCTTGAACTTTAGGCCTGGGCACTGTCTGTGACATTTTTTGCTCAAGGCTAACACTCTACCACATGAGCCACAGTTCCACTTCCCGCTTTTGTTTTGGTGGTTAATTGGAGATAAGAGTCTCATGGGCTTTCCTGCTGGGGTTGACTTCAAACCACAATCTTTAGGTCTCAACCTTCTGAGTAGCTAGGATTATAGGCATGAGCCACTGGCACCTAGCTTCTAATTCACGTTTGTTTTTGTTCCTGCCTTATCCTAGAATTTCAGGAGAAAATTAGGTCAAGTTCGGACATCTTAGAATGAGTCCCATCTCTGGTCAGGCAAAGACTTTTCCTTTCTTTGAACCGAGCAGCACTGTTCAACTCTTCCCCCATTGTAGGCCACTCTACTGCTTTTCAGAGTTCTGGGATAAATATGCAAATCCCCAGTATGCCCCTCCCTGAGTGTCCACAATTCCCATTCAGAACTTTGATTTCCAGGATGGAGGCTTTTAACTGGAGAATTGGAAGGGGGCGTGACACTGGAGGGGGCTGGTCCCAAAAGCTTGTGTGGGGTGGGCAGGCAACCCTTAAGGAAAAGAGCACTGTATACCTGCCCTCCCACCTAATAGACATGTGCTGTCATCTGCTCAGCTGAACAGCCCTCTGTCCCTGCCCTACTCTGTCTGGCTCTTTGCCCTGCCTCTTGCCCTGTGTCTGTGCCCCTGGAACAGGAGAGTAGAGTCAGCAGTGCCGGTTCATTCCGTCTCCCCCACAGCAGTGGGGGACATAAGGCCTCTAACAACAGGTTCTTTCTCTCTGGCCCTCACCCAACAGTCTGGACCCTTGCCACTCCTCCTCCTTGACCGCCTTCCCCCTCCTGAAAGGATATGGGTGACAGAGGCCTTGTTGTTGGTATTGGCTCCCACTCCCTGACAACCACAGAGTTTATCTGGAGGGCTAGCCCGAAGCCCAGCTACTTGCATTTCCCTTGACTAAGGAACAGGGTGCCCAGCAGAGAGGCAGCTTTAAGGAGGACAAGAACCACAAGGAGGGAACGAAGAGGATTGCTAGCCAGAGCACCCAGCCTGGCCATTAGAATGACAGGCGGTGAGCCCAGATCTCCTCCTAACTAAGCAAGTGTCTGCAGACCAGATGGCTAGAATGGGCCTCTGTTCTCACAGAACACCAGCCCTGCAACGCTGTCTCGCTCTGAGTAAGCAGGCTGTCTCCTTGAAGGACAGATGTTTGGCCTCGTGATTCCTTCCCCTACCCCCATGTCCTTAGTACGAAAGTACATACCTAGCCCCTGCGAACCTATACGTCATACCCATCCACAAATACAGCCTTCAGTGTGTGCCTCAGTTTACCCAGGTAATTCTTATTTCCAAAGCACCTTTCTTTCCTACTGAACAAAATAAAAATTTTGGAAGCAAAGCTACTTGGAAGTACTCAAGCAGCAACAATAGTTCCTTTATCTTTTCTTTTAAGATTTAGAGCTGTCTGCCTTGAGTAGAAAAGCTAAGGGACAGTGGCAGGGACCTGAGTTCAAGTCCCAGTTACCAACACACACACAGACACACACAGATACAGATTTAGGCCTGTCTATATGCCTCATTTGTTTTTTATTCCTTAAGACTTAGATGAAAAAATAACCTATGGTGTGTTTTATAACTTTGTAATTAAAATGTCCAAAATGGAAGTGTGCCCGCTGCTTTTTAGAGGGAGAGGCTGGGAAGGGGGAGAGTGGAGAGGCCAGAGGTTGCACGTGTTTCTCCAAGTTCCTCACCAGCAGCCTGGCCCTGCCAAAGCTCTGGCCCAAAACCTTGGAGCTGTTGTTAGCTCTTTGGCAAACGTCCCCTAGTCCAGCCCCAAGTAAATGGGAGTTTTCAGTGGAATCCACATGGCAAGTGGAAGACACAGGCTGGAAAATTACAACTGTGTCTGGTGAATACCAAGTTATTTTCAGATCAAATGCTGGTAGCTTCTAAACCCGACTCACATAGCAGAGTGAGGAAAATGCAAGAGATTGAAAATGAGAAATACACAGGAGTCCAGTGACTGGGCTGTTACCCAGAACTAGTGAGAGTTGGAAGTCATTTCGAGGTATTGGAGGGAGGGCAGGGAGGACTGCTAATATCATCAGACGACCAGACTGTTGGAATCAAGTGAGGCCCCATTTAGTTTCCATTGCATAAGGTGAATAAAATTTCTGCTGGCCATCAATGGCTCACACCTGTAATCCTAGCTACTCCAGAGACAGATCTGAGGATTGTGGTTCAAAGCCAGAGCAGGGAAGGAAAATCTGTGAGACTCTTATCCTTAATTAACCACCAAAAAGCCAGACATGGAGCTGTGCCTCAAGTGGTAGAGTGCTAGTCAAGTGAAAAAGTTAAGGAAAATGCCCATGTCCTAAGTTCAAGCCCCAGTCCGACACACACACAATTTTATTTTTTCCATTCTTTTCTCTCTCTCCAGTCCTCTTCACATTTGCACATTTTGAAAGAGTTTTTGTATCTTTCTGATACAAAAGTAAAAGGTAAGTTGTAACTCCCTCCTGGGGAAAAACATGAATTGCACAAATGAAAGAAAGTAACAGTTGTAATAGGCACTGGTGACTCACACTTAGAATCCTAGCTACTCAGGAGGCTGAGATCTGAGAATCATGGTCCATAGCCAGCCCAGCCAGGGAAGCCCATGAGACTTTTTTTTTTTTTTGTCATGGGGCTTGAACTCAGAGACTGGGAGCTGTCTCTTGAATTCTTTTTTTTTTGGGGGGGGTCCGGTCGTGGGGCCTGAACTCTGGGCCTGGGCGCTGTCCCTCAGCTCTTCAGCTCAAGGCTAGCACTCTACCACTTGAGCCACAGCGCCACTTCCAGCTTTTTTTCTTTTTGCTTATGTGGTGCTGAGGAATCAAACCCAGGGCCTCATGTATGCATGGCAAGCGCTCTACCACTGAGCCACCTTTCCAGCCCCTCTTGAATTCTTTTTTTGCTCAAAGCTAGAGCTCTACCACTTGAGCCACAGCTCCACCAATGGTTTTTGAGTGGTTAATTGGACTTAAGAGTCTCACAGAGGCTTTTCTACCTGGCTGACTTTGAACCACAATCCTCAGATCCCAGCCTCCTAAGTAGTTAGGATTACAAGCATGAGCCACCAGTGCCTGGTCTGTGAGACTCTTATCTTCAGTAAACCACCAGAAAACCAGAAGTTTCACTGTGGCTCAAATGGTAAAGTGCTTAGCCTTGAGCAAAAGAGCTCAGGGACAGCACCCAAGCCATGAGTTCAAGCCCCACAACCAAAAAACAAAACTAGTTGTCTAAATCCATTATATGGATATTCTAGAACTTATCCTTGTAATCTTTTGTGCATTTCCTTTTTAGCTGTGAACTTTGAGTATAAAGCCTTATTGCTGGTTTATTTCTTTAAGATATCCTAGAAAGGAATTACTAATTTAAAAAGCATATGGCCATGAGATTGTTCTTGTTTTGGTGCCAATACTGGGGCTTGAACTCAAGGGCTTGGGACACTATCCCATAGCTTTTGTGCTCAAGGTCTGATGCTCTACCACTTGAGCCATAGCTCATGGGCTTTCCTGCCTGCCTGGCTTCAAACTGATTTTCAGATCTCAGCCTCCTGAGGAGCTAGGATTAAGGCCTGAGCCACGGGCGCTTGTGTGGCCCGCATTTAAGGATCTTAACTCATCCTGCCTAACCTGATCCAGGAAAGGCTGCATTAATTTGCCCTTGCAGTGGCAGGGACTCCGGTTTACACAGTTTCACGATGCTCCATCCTCTATAGGTGCCTGGGTTCTGCCCTGTTATTTACCAGGAGGAAATTCTGTTATGTTTGCGATGAATCCTGTATTTATTGGGACTTGTAATCTTGGTCGAGGCTAACACTGGGAGTGGACAGGAAAAAGGGGGACAGCTGCAGGCAGGGCTCCTAAAAGCTACCTGGTCTCTGGGTCCCTCCCCATCCCACCACCACTGGGCCTTGGTCGTTCTGGCACCGAGGTACCTGGCTCTTGGCTTAGGGCTGAGGACATGGGAGCCGTTTGGGATCCGAATCATTCCGCTATGAAGATGCCAGTGAGGGCCGAGATGGGGTGGGTGTGGGCAAGATGACTGCATTTCCTTCACAAGTGCCTTTTGTCCTCCCAGGAGCCTCCCCCCCTCCCCTCTCTCCCCCCCCTTTCTCTCTCTTCCTCTCTCTCTCCCCCCCCCCCTCTCTCTCTGGGGGTGGGGGGGAGGGGAACGTCGGTGTCTGGTGAGTTACTGGGGATGAGAGGTGACTGGGTCAGGATGCGCCGCATCCCAGAGCCCACCGAGTGTCCTGGTCTCCCGACCGCTTGGTGCCGCCCTCGGCCGCTGCCCCTCCCCCGAGGCGTGGCCCGTGGCTGGAGCTGGAGGCCAATGGGCTCCTTTCTCCCTGCGCTCCTCCCCGGCTCCCCGGGGCGGGCCGGGACTTGAGCCCGGGTCCAGCGCCTCCTTGTACAGTGCGCCTGGCAGACGGGCGCGCGGCGGCAGCGGGTGCACAGGTATGGCGGGGTGAGGGGTGGGGCACAGATACGGGGGAGGGCGGAGCTCGGTGGGGCCCAGACGCACGGGTACAGGGGTGCGCACTGGTATAGGTGCGTGCTCGCTGGGACGGGGGGCACAGGTACGGGGGTGCGCTCGCTGGGACGGGGCGCACAGGTACGGGGGTGCGCTCGCTGGGACGGGGCGCACAGGTACGGGGGTGCGCTCGCTGGGACGGGGCGCACAGGTACGGGGGTGCGCACATATATGGGGTGCGCTCGCTGGGACGGGGCGCACAGGTACGGGTGTGCGCACATATATGGGGTGCGCTCGCTGGGACGTGGCGCACAGGTATGGCGGGGTGGGGGGGTAGGGCACAGGTACGGGGGGAGGGCGGAGCTCGGTGGGGCGGAGACGCACGGGTGCAAGGGTGCGTACGGGTATGGGGTGCGCTCGCTGGGACGGGGCGCACGGGTATGGGGTGCGCTCGCTGGGACGGGGCGCACGGGTATGGGGTGCGCTCGCTGGGACCCGGGCGCACAGATATGGGGCGGTGCGCTCGCTGGGACGGGGCGCACAGGCATGGGGGTGCTGTCGCTGGGACGGGGCGCACAAGTATGGGGTGCGCTCTCTGGGACAGGGCGCACGGGTATGGGGTGCGCTCGCTGGGACGGGGCGCCACGGGTATGGGGTGCCCTCGCTGGGACGGGGCGCACAGGCAAGGGGGTGCTGTCGCTGGGACGGGGCGCGCGGCGGCTGGGGCTGTCTACAGGTGATCAGGACGCCTGCACCCCACCATCTCGTCTCCACTGCGCCCCTTTCCCCTGGGACGCCTGCTCGCGTCCACAGCCCCTCTGCCTGTGTCGCACGCTGCTGTGTCTTGGTTATCCCGATTCCCAGCGTCCGGCGCTGGGAGTCACCGTCTTCGTAGTCGTGGGACCCTGAGAATCAAGTCAGCCCCCTCCCCCGGCTCCCCGGTGAGGGGGAAGAGCCGCTGCGGGTGGGTCTGGGAAGGAGGCGTCAGGAGATGCGCAGGGGGCCCGCGACACAGACGCCGAGCCTGGAGTGAGTTGGTGCATCCGCTGTCCCGCCGGACAGCTCCGCGTGGGACCGGCCCGGGCGGGGCGGGCGGGGCGGGCGGGGCTGTGAATCCCCGAGCCTGGAGGGCCGCTTGAGCCGCACCCAGGGCCTCTGCGGACACCGCACCCAGTTTGGAAGGACAGTTTCTAAAGTTCCCAGAGAGCTGTCCCCCACCGAGAAGGGAGGATCGGGGATGCGGAGCCCGACTCGGACAGATCTGAGTCCCGCGGCCCCCGCCTTCTGACTGCTCGTCGTGGACACTGTAGGAGACCTGCAAAGGCCAAGTCTCCGTCCTCCTCCCTCAGACCAGTACCGGTGGTCAAGATGCCCCTTTGAGAAAAACATCTCTCCTCCCCTCTTCCTTTCCTCCTCCTGTGTGTGTGCATATCTGTGTGGGTGTCTGTGTGTGTCTGTCTATCTGTGTGTGTGTCTCAGTTCTTGAACTCAGGGCCTGGGCTGTCCCTCAACATTTTTATTCGAGGCTGGCACTCTATCACTTGACCTACAGCTCATCACGGTTCAAAGCCAGCCCAGCCAGAAAAGTCTGGGAGACTCCTCTCCAATTAATCACCAAAGACTAGAGGTGGAGTTGTGGTTCCTGTGGTGGAGCACCAGCCTTGAGTGAAAAAGCTAAGGGGCAGCACTCATGCCCTGAGTTCAAGCCCTAGTACCGGCACAAAAGGAAAGAAGGAAGGAAGGAAGAAAGGAAGGAAGGAAGGGAAGGAGGGAGGGGGGAGGGGAAGGGAGGAAGGAGAAACTAGACTTTGTTTTTACCAAGGCACAAACTGTCATCTTCCCCTCCACTGGAGATGCTGGCTGTAAGTCACTTACCTGATCTACCTGGTCTGATAGCATGACTCCTCTATTCCTTCCTGGAGGAAGGAATGTTCTACAAAAAAGCCAAAAAGAATCTCCACAGACAGGCCTGGCTGGGTTTTCCCACCATTGTCTGTTAGCAACACACATAGAGAGAAGTCTTCATGAAAACACAGAAGCACAGGACACGGAGAGCTGAGCACAAGAAGGTTCCTGGAGAGAATATCAAGTTCTGTGCCTCTTCACCTATACTTCGCCCACCATGTTTGTGACTTGCTCTGTATCCTTCATAATATCCTTTGTAATAAGCCAGCAAGCAAAATGTTTGCCTGAGTTCTGTGATCTAGTCAAGAACGTTAATCAAGTCCTGGAAAGGGTCAGTAACTGGAGGATCCATAAAACAACTGGGACTTGCACTTGACATCTAGAGGGGAGGGTTGCCTTGAGGCCTGAGCCCCTCTGCCTGTGGTACCCAATCCTGTCCCCAGGTGGCTAGAGTCAGAACTGAATTAGAGGAAACCCAGGGCCCTCTGCTATGGCACTGATTGCGTGCTGCTAGAGGAGGGAAATCTCACACATAGCTGGAGGGTCACAGGAGAAGTCTTTGCTGATCAAGGTGTGGGAATAGAGGAAAGACAAAAACTATTTTTTCTAAGCAGAAGTCAAGCTCAGCACCACAGAGAGGCTTCCTCTGTGATTCTGTCTGTTCATCTGTTCACAAATGCCCCCAGGGTTAGATCTGAGCCTGGAAAGCCTAAGGCTCTTTTCTCAGACTTGATTTGAACTTTTTTTTTTTTGCTTATGTGGTGCTGAGGAATCGAACCCAGGGCCTCATGCATGCAAGGCAAGCGCTCTACCACTGAGCCATCATCCCAGCCCTCAGACTTGATTTGAATTTACTTGTGAAGGAAGATCTGTTTCCTCCAGTAGTGTCTGTGTGGTCCAATTCTAATCTGGTTGTCCCTGGCGACTGTCACATGGCTGCAGACAGAGCAGGTGTAGCCCAGGCTACGGATCAGGTGCATCTTCCCCAGAGGGGCCCAGCCCACAGTGTGGAGGCTGGGGTGAGTGGGAGGCCTACATACCTGAATTGCACACAAGACAATCCATCCTGTACCTCTGGCTTTCTCTGGCCAACTGCATGTTCAGGTCAGCTGGAAGATGGGCTTGAGGACTTGTCTCCCTACAATGAAACTGGGAGAAAGGGGCTGGCAAACCTCATTCATGCCTCCTCAAGCCAACTGAAAATAACCAATCTAGGCCAGGCACCAGTGGCTCACACCTGTAATCCTAATTGCTCAGAAGGTTGAGATCTGTGGATTGTGATTGGAAGCCAACCTGGGCAAGAAAGCCCAAGAGATTCATTTTTTTTTTTTTTTTTTTTTTGGGTCCGGTCGTGTGCCTGAACTCTGGGCCTGGGCGCTGCCCCTCAGCTCTTCAGCTCAAGGCTAGCGCTCTACCACTTGAGCCACAGTGCCACTTCTGGCGTTTTTCTTTTTGCTTATGTGATGCTGAGGAATCGAACCCAGGGCCTCAGGCATGCAAGGCAAGCGCTCTACCACTGAGCCACCTTCCCTCTTTTTTTTTTTTTATTGTTTTTTTTTTTGGTTTTTTTTGGGGTCTGGTTGTGGGACCTGAAGTCTGGGCCTGGGCGCTGTCCCTCAGCTCTTCAGCTCAAGCCTAGCGCTCTACCATTGAGCCACAGCGCCACTTCTGGCTTTTTTCATTTTGCTTATGTGGTGCTGAGGAATCAAACCCAGGGCCTCAGGCATGCAAGGCAAGCACTCTACCACTGAGCCAGCCCCAGAAAGGAGACTCTTAACTCCAATTAACCACTCAAAAACCAGAAGTGGCACTGTGGCTCAAATGGTAGAGCACTAGCCTTGAGTCCAGAATGGCTCAAGGCATAGTGCCCAGGCCCTTCATTCAGTCCCAGAACTAAATTAATAAATAATATAAAAATAAATAAACAAGGAAAGGCACTGATGGTTCCTAGCTACTCAGGAGGGTGAGATCTGAGAATCACGGTTCAAAGCCAGCCGGGGCAGGAAAGTCCATGAGACTCTTCAATTAAGTACCAGACAACTGGAAGTGGTGCTGTGACTCAAGTGGTAGCGCACTCATCTTGAACTGAAGAGCTCAGGGACAGAGCCCCAGCACCAACAAAAATAAATCCAATCTGTGAGTGCTAAATAGAAGTCTAATCAAGAATATCAAGTAACATAGCAAAAACAACTACTTTAAAAAAAAATCTGTAACTTGACCATAGAAAAGTAAACACTAATATTCAGTCTGCATCTTTCCACACTTCTTTCTATGTTCTTGTGTATTTTACAAATAACTTTATTGAGGCATAACACATACCTTAAAGTTTGTTCTTTTTTTTGGGGGGGGGGGGGTCCAGTCACGGGGCCTGAACTCTGGGCCTGGGCGCTGTCCCTCAGCTCTTCAGCTCAAAGCTAGCACTCTACTGCTTGAGCCACAGTGCCACTTCCGGCTTTTTTCTTTTTGCTTATGTGGTGCTGAAGAATCGAACCCAGGGCCTCATACATGCAAGGCAAGTGCTCTACCACTGAGCCACCTTCCCAGCCCAAGTTTGTTCTTTTTAAGTGTACAATTTATTATTCATAATGTATTTAGTGTCATGTGTCAGTACTTCATTTTTTTCCTCCTCCTCCTCCTCCTTCTTTGTGCAGCTATCAGAACTTGAACACAGGGTCTCTCACTCTTACTAAGTTTTCTTATGCTCTGTCACTGTTGCTACCTGGAACCAAGGACAGCATGATGGGATACTGGGACCAAAGAAATGAGAGGGGGGACAGGAAAATTGGGGGGCCACGGGGCCACCACTCATTGGCTTCTGAGCCCTGAGTTCCCATTAACAAGCTAATTTATTTAGTTCAGCGCAGGGAAGGTGTCTACAGGTACGTGCAGAAACTAGGGTATCCATCTCTCTTGTGGTTACAACCATTAACAGGAGCTATAGATTATGCATAGTGATATTTGACTCCCTTATCATTAGAAGCAAAGGGAAGCAATAAACATTTTAACCTTAACAGAGATATTCATCTTATCTCCAAGTTCTTAAGCTTTTAGTGTCCAAACAGTTCTAACTAAAACACACTTAGGATAATAACTTATATCTTTGCCTTGTCTTGACCATTGACCTTTCCAGCTCTTAGCTTTCTGAGTACTACAGAGGTGGCATTATAACTGCTTTAACCCTTTCTTTGTCTCATCTGGACTCCAGAACATCCCCCCCCCCCCTGTTTTTTTGTTGATTGTGGGGGTTAAATTCAGAGCCTGGACACTGTCTATGAGCCTCTTTGTGTTCAAGGCCAGCACTCTACCACTTGAGTCACAGTGCCACTTCCAGTTTTTTGAGTGGTTAATTGGAGATAAAGTTCTCACAGGGACTTTTCAGCCTGGGCTGGCTTCAAACCGCAATTCTCAGAACTTGGTCTCCTGAGTAGCTAGGATTACAGGCTTTAGCCACTAGCGCCCAGCCTTTCCCCCTTTTTTTATTATTTGAGACAGCATGATTTTCATTTCTGCTTAAGCATGCTAAATGCTAGAGAATAAACACTGGAAGAGAGACAGAGTGAACAGGATGACCCCTAATAGGACAGGGGTCATTTTAAAAAGGCCATAGCTAAGACAACCATCCTGGGAGCCCAGTCACTACCAATTTTCAACTTGCTCAATTCTTTTTGAGCTGGTCTAACTGGTTCTGAATTTTTTGGGAATTGTCAGTATACTAGAACAAGACAATCCTTCAAATTGTTCGCATCCTAAATGGTTTTCTTATTATCAGCAAATAATCTATGGCAGCCTGATTTTATAAAATCCCTGTTCATAACTCCTTCATTTTCTGATTTATTTCTTCCAAAATAATAGGGGTAACATTTGTTACGTTGTTGAAAAGACAAGCCATTAAGTTCTCTTTGGATACCTACTACAAGTCCAAGGACAAGTAGAAAAAGGCTGCAGCGACAGTTGCATCTGCACTATTTAACAGCACAAGGCTGTCATTACAATTTGGGGGGAGATCACATCACATTCATCCCTTATTCTGATGTCAAATTACTAACAGAGGCACCATCCCCCCAACATAACAGAGTCCTGAATAATTTCTCTTTAGAGCATGATATGCCTTTTTTTTCCCACAAAAGAAAGGCCAGCCAGCCAAGCACCAGTGGCTCACACCTGTAGTCCTAGCTACTCAGGAGGCTTAGATCTGAGGATCACAGTTCAAAGCCAGCCAGGGCAGGAAAGTCCATGAGACTCTTACCTCCAATGAGCCATTAGAAAACCAGAAATGGTGGTGTGGCTCAAGTGGTAGAGCCCTAGCCTTGAGCTGAAGAGCGGAGGGACAGCACCCAGGCTGCGTTCAAGCCCCACAACTGAAAAAGAAAAATCAAAACCAAATAAATACCAAAAATTATCACCATACAAAACAGAAGCAAACAGAAGTTTGATAAAGAAGACTACTTTTCTCACACCATGATGATAGTTATTTTTGTTGTTGTTTTGTTGGTCATGGGGCTTAAACTCTGGGCCATTGCACTGTCCTTGAGCTCTTCAGCTCAAGAGCTAACACTCACTTGAGCCACTGCACCACTTCCAATTTTCTGGTGGTTAATTAGAGATAAGTGTCTCATGACATTCCTGTCTGGGCTGGCTTTGAACTGTGATCCTGAGATCTCAGCCTCCTGAGTAGCTAGGATTACAGGTGTGAGCCATCAGAGCCTGGTCCTGATGACAGTTTTTATGTAATAAAATATCTGATTATTTTGAACATGTTCACACACACATATACACACTTGTGCACAAAAGTCTTAAGGTGCACTCAGGTTTTAAAATGAAAATCAGCTGTAAATTTTTTTGGAATTCCAGTGGCAAATGACATTATTTTGCCCAATATGATGAACCATGTGGTCAGTGTTAGAAAAAGACAACACAAAACCAACTACAAGACAAAACACAAAATTTCTGCTAACAACTGAGTTTCTTACAGATAACCAAGATCTAGAGAGCCAAGAACAGAATATGTTTAGACAACTTTGTTAGCAAGGCACATTAGCACATGAATTGCTCTTTAAATATTCCCCAGATGGGGGCTGGGAAGGTGGCTCAGTGGTAGAGTGCTTGCCTTGCATGTATGAGGCCGTGGGTTTGATTCCTCAGCACCACATAAGCAAAAAAAAGCCATAAGAGTGGTGCTGTGGCTCAAGTTGTACAGTACTAGCCTTGAGCTGAAGAGTTGAGGGACAGCACCCAGACCCAGAGTTCAGGCCCCACGACCAACAACAACAACAAAATTCCTAGATGGGCTTCAGTCTTTGGTCCTGCAAAAAGAATTGGGGAAAGGTAGGACCTCTTTGAAATTATTTCATAGGTGTAACAGAAGTCTATAAAAGGGTCTAGCAACCCCCATCTTACACCAAGAGGGTTGTTTAATTTATACAGGGCTCTGAATTTGCTAGTTCTTATTTTCTGAACAATCCCTTTTCAGGTATCCTTTTTTCCATATCTAAAACATTTTATAAGTTTTTATTTTATTAGTCATCAAGCTTGAACTCTGGACCTGGGCACTGTCCCTCAGCTCTTCAGCTCAATGCTAGCGCTCTACCACTGGAGCCACAGTGCCACTTCCAGTTTTCTGGTGGTTAATTGGAGATAGGAGTGTCAGGACATTCCTGCCAGGGCTGGCTTTGAACCGTGATCCTCAGATCTCAGTCTCCTGAGTAGCTAGGATTACAGGTGTGAGCCACCAGACTGGCTTTGTAACTTTTTATTTTGAGGCCAGTTATGACAGCAGCCATCAGCTTAGTATTATAAGCAGAGGAGCCAATGTCATTACAAGCTTTACTATATTCTTCAAGATTGCCATCTGTGGCAAGCCTCTGACACTCAACTAGCACTATCAAAGGCAAGTATTTGGAGAAGTAAGTCTTTTACTCAGTTTGTTGTACAGTTTTATGAAGATTGTCTTTTAACCAGGCTATGAAACCAATATATGGTTCCATGCCTCCCTGCCTAATATCTACAGAAGAGATAGTAGCTTATCCTGGCCCAGTGTACCTGATTAATTGCTTGATCGTTGTACAATGGCTGCTGAGCCACTCTCAGCCAAGCTCCCTGCTCCAGAAGTTGTCCAGCCCAATATGTAGGAAGTTGCATGTGCTGTTTCTTAAGGCTTGGCTATAGGCTTCCTCAACATCTTTTATCTTTCCCTTCTGATGCTGCCAGCAGCATCTTTACCAGCTTAAATTACTCAGTCCTTTTGCTTTCTGCTTGCCCATTGTTCCCCTAGCAGTCCTAGCACGTGTTCCAGGATCATGAACTCTTCAATTTTTTTCAATTAATTTCCAAATACTATGGCTTATCTGTCACTCATGCGCCATGTTGGGTGCCACCTGTTGTTACTCACAACCAGGGACGGCAAGATGGAATACCAAGGCCAAAGAAATGAGGGGGGGAGGGAGAGAGAAAAAGAGGGAGAGATGAAGAGAGGGAGAGTGAGGAGGAGAGGAGGAGGAAGAGGAAGAAGAAGAGAAGGAGAAAGAGGAAAAGGAAAAGGAAGAAGAAAAGAGAGAGAGAAGGAAAGTTGGGGGACCAGGAGGTGCAGCACTCACTGGCTTCTGAACCCTGAGTTCCCATTAGCAAGCACAGGGGAGTTACCTACAGATACGTGCAGTAACTAGGGTATCAACCTATTTTGTGGTTACAACCATTAACATGACGTGTAGTCTATACATAGTGATAACTGAAATTGACTCTCTTATTGTTAGGGAGCAGAAGGGGAGCTTATTCATCTTATCTCCAAGGTCTTCAGCTTTTAGTGTTCAAACAGCGCTAACTTACTCTACTCATACTTAGGGTAGTAACATACCCTTGTCTTGCTTTGACTGTTTGACCTTTCCAGGGTCCAGCTCTCAGCCTTCTGAGTGCTGTTGAGGTGGCATTCCAACCTCTTTAACCCTTTCCTTTCTCACAACTTGGCTCAGAGTTCCCTACAGGCACTTTAGCCACACATAAATCCAGTCTGGCATTGTGCTTGTTAACTGGAGATAGAGTCTTGCAAACTTTTCTGCCCTGACTGGCTTCAAACTGTGATCCTCCAGGTTCCAGCCTCTTGAGAGGCTAGGATTACAAGTGTGAGCAGCTCCCAAGTACCAAGTCCTCAAGTATTATTTCATTCCTTTTTTTTTTATTGCCACAGGACCTTCTATTGTGTATACAGTACCATATTCTGTTTATCCATCCATCATCCCCTGACTAATAAGTATTTGAGATGTCTCTGCTTTGAGGCTAATATAAGGGCTGCTATGAAAATCCATCAGCCAATTTTTGTGTGAACATATGTTTTCAATTTCTTTGGCACACAACTAGATGTGGAATTGCTGCATCATATGGTAACTCTAGATTCAGTCTTTTAAGGAATTGCCTGTCTATTTTCCACTCCATACCAGCATCCCATTTTATATGCTCACCAGCACTGTAGAAGGGTTCCTTCCAACTTTTTCTGTTTTCACTAACGCTTGTCATTTAAAAAAAAATATCAGATGGGCACAGGTGGCTCATGCCTATAGTCCTAGCTACGCAGGAGGCTGAGATCTGAGGATTGCAGTCCAAAGCCAGCCCAGACAGAAAAATTCCCATGAGACGCTTATCTCCAATTAACCACTCAAAAACCAGAAGTGGAGCTGTGGCTCAAGTAGTACAGTGCTAGTCCTGAGTATAAAGAAGCTCAGGGACAGTATCCAGCCTCTTCATTCAAGCCCCAGATCTGGTGCATGCACACACACACACACACACACACACACACACACACACACAGAGATGAAGAAGACTTGGCTGTATAGGAATCCCTCAACAGATGGTATTTTCTGTTGCTTCTCTACCAACATTTACCTGCCTCACTCCCTCCCTACTTTGTTTTCTTTTCTCCCTACCCTTTTCTCTTTCCCTCTTCATCCTTCTCCCAAAGGAATGTGTTGGGCATTAATATAACTATTTTGCCCCAGTGGTAGCCCTTAATATTTAAGGTTTCCCCATCCAGAATCTCCTGTGCCCAGCCTTTGGGATTCCTGAACAAGAATGGCCTCCAGCTGACACCAAATTGAGAGAAATACAAGCCTGGGATTTTTACCTAGTATTACATTTCAGTCTTTTAGATTCCACGCCAGGGCTGGGGAAGGATGATGACAAAAGAAGCTGTCTAGTTGAAGGTGGGCAGAGCTTGGCTAGAAGTGAATTCTGTCCAGAGAGCCAGAGCTCCTGGACTCCAGCTCAACACCTGCTATGGCTAACCATCCTTTATCCCTTATCCTGTGTCTCGATTTTCCCATCTGCAAACCAGGCAAACAATAGCCCCTTCCTGTATCTCTCAAGCCAAGAAATGGCAAGGGATGTTTTAGAAGATGCTATAATTTTAAGGCTCAAAGCAGAAATAAATGTGGGATAAGTGAGTTAGTTACTTTCTTTGGGTTTGGTGATCTAATTTCAATTCAGCAAATATTTATTCATGTCATTCTCCTTTGGTTGTGTGTGTGCATGTGCAAGCGTGCATGCCCATGCATAGGTGCACATGCATGCATGCCAGAACTAAGCCTTTAACTTAGGGCTTTCACTTAACTTCTTCATCCAAGGCTGGTGGTCTGCCACTTGAATCAAATCTCTACTTCCAGCCTTTTGCTGGTTAATATGGGAATAACAATCTCCCAGCCTTTTTGCCTATGCTGGCTTCAAACCTTGATCCTCAGATCTCAGCCTCCTGGTTACAAGTGTGAGCCACCAATACCTGGATTTTATTTGGCATTTAGAATGTTTCTAGACATGATTCTTAGTCTTATTAGGTCAAGATTCTTAACTCCTTTTTCTTTTGTGCTCTTGGGGCTTGAATTCACTACCTGGGCACTGTCCCTGAGCTTTTTTCCTCAATGTAGTACTCTACCACTTAAGGCAGAGCTCCACTTCTGGCTTTTTTTAGTAGTTAATTGGAGATAAGAGTCTTACAGAAGTTCCTGCCTGGGCTGGCTTCAAACCTAGATGCTCAGATTCCAGCATTCTGAGCAGCTAGGATTATAGGCATGAGCCACCTGTGCTCAGAAACTCTTATTTATTTATTTATTTAACTGAAGTCTAACATTGATCAGAAAAAAAAACCACAGATCAAAAAGTACTGTTTCACAAACTAAATGCAGTCATAATTAGAAAAACAAAGGAGGGGCTGGGAAGGTGGCTCAGTGGTAGAGTGCTTGCCTTGCATGCATGAGGCCCTGGGTTCAATTCCTCAGCATCACATACACAGAAAAAGACGGGAGTGGCGCTGTGGCTCAAGTGGTAGAGCACTAGCCTTGAGCTGAAGAGCTGAGGGACAGCACCCAGGCCCAGAGTTCAGGCCCACAACTGACAAAAAAAGAAAAACGGAGGATGATCAGTGTCCGGGAGCTTAATCCCATCCTCCTTCCCCCAAATAAGCTTTTATTTCATCATCTTCAACACCATCAGAGTTAGTGGAAAGTAAAGAAAGGGTTGCCTCTGGGGAGGGCACAGAGGACAAGAAATGTCACTTTCTTTTGGTCTGGCCCTTGTGTACTTTTTCTTTTCATTGTTGGTGGCACTTGTTTGGTTGGTTGGTTTTGTAATTTGTTGTGGTCCTGGGCATTAAATCCAGGGTCTCATGCATGCTAGGCAAGGGCAATACAATGAACTACAACCACACCCCTGACTCTCATATTTTAAACTCAGCCTGACCTTTGCTGGCTGGCTAGGAATCTGAGAGGATAAAACGTCCTCATGAAGATGAAAGTACATTTCACAATGCCCACCTGACAGGCTCTTCTTAGGTTGAAACCCTCTGGCAATTAGCCATTGTGTGGAACACAAGGCTCCTTATCAGAAGACTCAAAGGCTAGGGCCTGGACTTCTGGCCACCCTGTGTGGCATGGGGCAATAAAATGGCTTTCCCTTGTTTGAATTCCAGTAATCAGATCAGATAGCAGCTCCCATAGTATATGAGTCTTTAGTATATGAGTCATTTAAGGGGACCTTAAACTTCCTTAGCACAGAGGTAATAAAACACCTTTATCTGGGGAAGTCAACATCTTCCCTACCCAGGGGAACACCAGACTGACCAAGGCAGCAGAGTCCTGCACTCTGCTGGGAATACTCTGGAGTGGGAGAGGCCCTTGTTCTGTGAGTCTTTTTTTTTTTTTTTTCTGGTCGTGAGGCCTGAACTCTGGGCCTGGGCGCTGTCCCCCAACTATTCAGCTCAAGGCTAGCGCTCTACCACTTGAGCCACAGTGCCACTTCTGGCTTTTTCTGCTTATGTGGTGCTGAGGAATTGAACCCAGGGCCTCATGCATGCAAGGCAAGCACTCTACTCCTGAGCCACCTTCCCAGTCCCTGTGAGTCTTTCAGCTAAAGAACTGAGTTCATGCTGGGTGCTAGAGTGGCTCATGTCTGTAATCTCAGAAGGCTGAGATCTGAGGATCATGGTTCGAAACCAGTGGGGGCATGCAAGTGAGACTCTAATCTTCAATTAAGCACCAAAAAAAACCTGAAAGTGGAACTGTGGCTCAAGTGGTCAAGCACTAGCCTGAGCACAAAAGCTCAGGGACAGCACCCTTTTCTTGAATTGAAGCCCCGGGGCCAGAAGCAAAAAAATTAAAAAAAAAAAAAAAAAGTTCACAGTTCTCAATGCCCACGTGAGGGAGCTGTTAGAGTTAAATCAGGGAGCAGGTGTATGATTAGCACTTTTGGGGAAAACAGAAGTCCCCTTCCTCTCTAGTGTCCTGTTCTCAGGAAGCCCCAGCCAGCAGCCCAGAAGGGTTGGTGACGTGTACAGAGCAGATGGGTAGCTACCCTCTGTCTTCCAGGTTTTCCAGGACTGGGCGTGGGATCCAGGAAGCAGTTCAATGTCAGCAGGTGTTGGAGCTGCTTGGCATCCTCCTCCTCCCCCATTCTTGTGTCCTCTCAGGGAGGGATCTGCTCAGACCTTAGCTAGTCAGGGGTGATGTGCATAGGGGAGGATGGGAAGCAAATGTTACAAAAGCAGGGAGTAAAAAATGTATGGAGATCAGGCACCAGTGGTTCACGTCTACAATCTTTGCTACTTGGGAGGCTGAGCTCTGAGGATCAAGGTTCAGAACCTGCCCAGGTAGGAAGGTCTGTGAGATTTTTTTTTTTGGGGTCCGGTCGTGGGGCCTGAACTCTGGGCCTGGGCACTGTCCCTCAGCTCTTCAGCTCAAGGCTAGTGCTCTACCACTTGAGCCACAGCACTGCTTCCGGCTTTTTTTCTTTTTGCTTATTTAGTGCTGAGGAATCAAACCCAAGGCCTCAGGCATGCAAGGCAAGCGCTCTACCACTGAGCCACCTTCCCAGCCCCTCTGTGAGATTCTTATATCCAACTGACCACCAAAAAGCTGGAAGTGGAACTGTGGCTCAAGTGATAGCATGCCTGCCTTGAGTGAAAAAGCTAAGAGAGATTGAGAGGCCCTGAGTTCATGCACACACACACACACACACACACACACACACACAGTGCATGGAGAAAAAACTCTGGGACCTTGACAGCTGGACCTAGTGTTTCTTCTTGCTGTGGGACAAATGTACTAAAGGGAGCAGGGGGCTGGGAATGTAGCTGAGTAGTAAGAGTGCTTGCCTAGCCTGCATGAAGCCCTGGGTGCAATTCTTCAGTGCCAAATAAACAGAAAAGGCTGGAAGTGGGGCTGTGGCTCAACTGTTAGAGTGCTAGCCTTGAGGAAAAAAAAAAAATCTCAGAGACAGTGCCCAGGACCTGAGTTCAAGCCCCAGGACTGGAAAAAACAATAAAGAAAGAAGAAAAGGAAGCAGGGATGTCTGAATGAGAGGTGGTCCTGGAAGAATGCTGAAAGCAAAGCACAGATGACTTCAGACTGCTCCTCTGAACAGACACTCCCATGCTAAGCCCTCTCCTGGCAGGTGTTTATCACGTCATCCCTCCCGACGGTCTTAAGAAGTTAAGAAGTCTTTGTTATCCCAAGAAGGAAACTGAGTCTTGGCCAGGTCCAGCCTCACAGCTCCCAAATGGCAGTGCTGGGACTCAACGCCAACCCTCTCTCCCTCATCCATTAGGAGAGTCTGTCAGTTCACATCCTTAGGAAAAATACTCAGCTCAGACCAGTGACAGAGTAGCTCCCTTTCCAGCCACTGGGGAACTTTCTCTGTGTGTGTTGGGGGAATGGGGGAAAAGAAAGAGAGACAGAGACAGATAGAAAGAGAAAGAGAGAGAGACAGACAGAGAGAGACAGAGACAGAGAGATTGGGGGGAGGATTCTGTCTCCCATGCAGGGCTCTGACCCAGTCTCCCTCCTGCTTTCTCAGGTCTGAAGAATCTAGGAGAATCTTCTATGGACTTGTGACTAGATCAGCACAGACAGCTCTCCCAGGAGACTTGGACCACAGTGAGTACCTTCATGAGGGAAGAGGCAGGCAGCCAACTAGGGGTGTGTCCCTGCCCTGTCTCTCTGCAGCTCTGGCTCCGCTCTGCTTCCCCTTTCACTGGACTCAGGAAACTCACATGGCTCTGGGAGGCCACCTTCACTCCCCAAGGGCCATGGCAACAGCCACAAACATATGTGTGTCTATTCGATTTGTTTATTCTTACTCTACCACTTGAGCCACACTTCTACATCTACCTTTTTTTTTAACCATCTTGGTGGGTTTTGTGTGTATGTGTGTGTTGTTGTTGTTTGTTTGTTTTGTCAGTCATGGGGCTTGAACTCTGGGCCTGGGCGCTGTCCCTCAGCTCTTCAGCTCAAGGCTAGTGCTCTATCACTTGAGCCACAACACCACTTCCGGCTTTTTTTCTGCTTATGTGGTGCTGAGGAATCGAACCTAGGGCCTCAAGCATGCAAGGCAAGCTTGCTCTACCACTGAGCCACCTTCCTAGCCCCCAACTTCAGGTTTTCTGAGTGCTTTATTGGAGATAAGAGTCTCACTTTCCTGCCCAGGCTGGCTTTGAACAGCGATCCTCAGATCTCAGCCTCCTGAGTAGCTAAGATCACAGGTGTGAGCCACCAGGGCCCGGCTACCATCTTGTTTTTTAAAAAATATTTTTTGTGGTACTGGGGATTGAACTCAGGAACTTCAGTTTGCAGTGCCTTCCCACTGAGCCACGCCTCCAGTCCTTCCAGCATTTTTTTTCTGGTTAACTTGAGAGAAGTGTTCTCTCAGATGTATCTCGCTGGGACTGGCATCATACCTTGGTCCTCAGATCTTAGTCTCCTGAGTAGCCAGGATTACAGGTGTGAAACACCAACCAGCAACTGGCCTACGATGAATTCTTAAGCAACGGACAGGATTTGTTTGTAAAAACAGCATTTCTCTCTTAAGGCAGGCAGATGAACCTTATTATAAGGGCAGATGCAGATGGATGGATGGGTGGGTGGACAGACAGATAGATGGATACCATCGATCGATGGCTGTCCCCAGTACAGTTGGCAACTAGAACTCTGCTCTCATCCTAAGCTTGATCGTGACTTACATCTCAACTTCAAGTTTCTGGAAGTGTCTGCGGTGACTGCAGCTGTGTTTGTGAAGGAGGCCGCAGGGGCCTGGGGTGGGCAGGCAGGTCGCAGTCCCTAACCCCGGCGCTCTTCCCCCTGGCAGGCCTGGGCGGGCGGCGGCATGCGGCTGCCTCGCGTCTTCTCCTCGGGCACCGTGGTGCCCGCCCTCCTGCTGGGCCAGACCTGCCTGCTGCTCTTCCTGGTCTGGCGGCCGGGCCCGCCATCCCCGGCGGGCAGCCCGGAGCGCGTGCACGTGCTGGTGCTGTCGTCCTGGCGCTCGGGCTCGTCCTTCGTGGGCCAGCTGTTCAGCCAGCACCCGGACGTCTTCTACCTGATGGAGCCCGCCTGGCACGTGTGGGCCGCCCTGTCGCAGGGCAGCGCGGCGGCGCTGCAGATGGCGGTGCGGGACCTGGTGCGCTCCGTCTTCCTGTGCGACATGGACGTGTTCGAGGCCTACCTGCCGTGGCGCCGCAACCTGTCGGACCTGTTCCAGTGGGCGGTGAGCCGGGCGCTGTGCTCGCCGCCCGCCTGCGGCGCCTTCCCGCGCGGGGCCATCAGCAGCGAGGCGGTGTGCAAGCCGCTGTGCGCGCGCCGCCCCTTCGCCGCCGTGCGGGAGGCCTGCCGCACCTACAGCCACGTGGTGCTCAAGGAGGTCCGCTTCTTCGACCTGCGCGCGCTGCAGCCGCTGCTCACCGACCCGGCGCTCGACCTGCGCCTGGTGCACCTGGTGCGCGACCCCCGCGCCGTGCTGCGCTCGCGCGAGCAGACGGCCAAGGCGCTGGCCCGCGACAACGGCATCGTGCTGGGCACCAACGGCACGTGGGTGGAGGCCGACCCGCGCCTGCGCGTGGTGACCGAGGTGTGCCGCAGTCACGTGCGCATCGCCGACGCCGCGCTGCGCAAGCCGCCGCCCTTCCTGCGCGGCCGCTACCTGCTGGTGCGCTTCGAGGACCTGGCGCGGGACCCCCTGACCGAGATCCGCGCGCTCTACGCCTTCGCCGGCCTGAGCCTCACGCCCGAGCTGCAGGCCTGGATCCACAACATCACGCACGGCTCGGGCCCCGGCGCGCGCCGCGAGGCCTTCAAGACCACCTCCAGGGACGCGCGCAACGTCTCGCAGGCCTGGCGCCACGAGCTGCCCTTCGCCAAGATCCGCCGCGTGCAGGAGCTGTGCGCAGGCGCGCTGCAGGCGCTCGGCTACCGGCCCGTCTTCTCCGAGCGGGAGCAGCGCGACCTCGCCCTGGACCTGGTGCTGCCGCGCGGCCCGGGCAGCTTCCGGTGGGCGTCGGCCACCGAGCCGCAGCGCGGGCCTTAGCCGGGGACCTCAGCCCGGAGACGAGGGGACCCGGTGAGCAGAGGGGCTGGCGCCAGCCACCCCGGGCCCGAAGTTGGGGACCCCCCCCATTCCCCTTTCTCCCCCCCTCCCTGGATTAATTTTCTTTCTCCTTCCTTCCTTCCTTCCTTCCTTCCTTCCTTCCTTCCTTCCTTCCTTCCTTCCTTCCTTCTCCTCCCTCCCTCCCTCCCCTCTCTCCTTCCTTCCCTTTCTTTTTTTCTCCCATTCTTTCTGGGGGGGGGGGGGATGGAGGGCTACTGAGACTTCAACTCAAGGCCTCTGTCCTCCCTCATCGTCTTCATTTTTCTTCCCAAAGCTGACACTCTACCACTGGAGTCACATCTCCACCTCTTAAGTTTTTGCTGGTTAATTGGAAATGTGTCTCTCGCAGATTTGTCAGGTTTCAAGTCGCAACATTGAGGTCTCAGCCTCCTGAGTAGCTAGGATGAAGGGGCAAGAGGTGTGACTCAAGTAGTATAGCGCCAGCCTGACAGCAGAAAGGGTCAGAGGGGGCGGGGGGGGGGGGGTGCTGAGTAGGATTCCGGACATGGGCCCTCCGCCTCACGCTGTTCCTTTGAGTCTTCTTTAGGAGCTGGTGTCCCATCAAGCTCAATCTTCATGGAAGGAGAAACTCTTCCACCCCCCGCCCTTTCTCTGGGGTACAGCAGGCACGAGCTCCCCTCAAGCACTTTCCGCTTAACTCTCTCCTTCCTTGGATGTACAACACAGTAGCTGAGAATGGTATGCCATTCCTGGCTGGGCATGGAGGGGCACTCACGCACCCCATTCTCTTCACGCCTGGGTCGCCAGACTCCATCAAAGTCGTGGCCCATCTTCAGTGAGAGAGCAGAGGCGACGTCTGTCTGTGGTCTCCCCTTAGCCTCTCTCTGCCCTACCTTCTAGTGACCGCTCCACACCCCATCACCCTGCCCAGGTATAATGAACCTTTGATGTGCCTTTGATTTGTCTGGATGGGAAAGATCCTACTTGTGGAAATAAACGTCATTCTTAATTTGTGTGATGCATATTAGATTTTGCACTATCCCCTTAAGCTTATTTTCTGCTCATGGCTGGCACTCTACCACTTGAGCCACAACTCCACTTCCAGCTTTTTGCTGGTTGATTGGACTTTCCTACCCAGAATGGGTTTGAACTGTGATCCTCAGAACTCAGCCTTCTGATTCTCTAGGATTCCAAGTATGAGCCATCTGTGCCTGGCCAGTTTAGACGAAATCTTTTCAGAAGTAAAGGGACATGGCCAAAGTCATGAGGAGAGAAGAATCGTGAAGGGTGAAGGGAAATTTTGCTCTCAGCGTTGCAGGCGAAGAAGAAGATGAATGAAGCTTACCAAGACCCTCTCCCGAGCAGAAAGGTGGGCTTTCCCCCCTTTTTATTTGGTTTAGGGAAGAGTAGGGCTCGAAACACAGCTGTGCCCTGTGGGAGATGGTAAATTCGGGGCTGAGAGTATAGAATCTGGAAAGCAACGTGCATAAGCCTGCAGGTGGCAGTGAGAAGAGGAGGAAGCGCAGCGGGGGCCTGGCAGCAAGCCGGGTGAAGTGGGTAACAGAGCTCCTGAGGTTGGCACAGGCTCCCGTGCCTGGAAGGTATATGGGGTAGGTCATAGGGTAAATGTAATGAAATCAATCTGGCCCGGAACGCCGAAGAAAAAAGGACTCTGAGAGGGGCTTCTGCCTTCACTTTGTCCTTCCCAGCAAAATTTTCTGCTTGTGAGCCACAAACACCTAGCAATGGGTTGATTAAAGGGAATTTGGACCACATGTGGTGTCACATGCCTGTAGCTCCTGCTATAAGGAAAGTATAGGTAGGAGAGTCTTGATCTGAGGCTGGTCCTGAGCAGCAAATGAAGACCCTCCCTGAAAAAATAACTAACGTGCCAGAAGGGCTGGAGGTGTGACTCAAGGCACAGTGCCTTGCCTACCTGCACAAGGATTTTAGTCCTGAGCTCAGGAAACAAGAACCAATAAATGCCCAATAAATGTTTAAGAGGAAAATAAAGTTCACGGAACCTCCGGGAAGGACAAGGATTCACATCTGTGAATCCACGTGGAACACTCCAGATTACATGGGGACTCGAAGTTTGCCACATCATTGTCACCATCAGTTGCCAGAAGGAATTCTGGTGGTTTCTAGCTTCTGATTCTCAGCACACAGATGGCTTTGGGTTGGTAGGGAAAATAGTATCTAGAGTTGGGCGCTGGTGGCTCATGCCTGTAATCCTAGCTACTCAGGAGGCTGAGATCTGAGGATTGCAGTTCAAAGCCAGCCCAGGCAGGAAAGTCCATGAGATTCATATCTCCAGTTAACCACCAGGAAGCAAGAAGTGGCACTGTGGTTCAAGTTGTAGAGCACTTGCCTTGAGCTCAAGAGCTGAGGGACAGCGCTCAGGCCGAGTTCAAGCCCCATAACTGACAACAAAAAAGAAAAAAGGGTATCTAGAATTTTGTGCTTCTTTACTTGGCAATATATATGAACCTGGAGCTGATGCCTCTGGCCAGGTCATTCATATTCCCTATAGACTCTGTGTGTGTGTGTGTGTGTGTGTGTGTGTGTGTGTGTGTGTGTGTGTTGACCCCTGAGCCACTTCTCCTTTTTTTGTAGTTTAGTGGAGATAAGAATTTCAAGGATAGACTTTCCTGCCCAAGCTGGGGGCGGGGGTGAGATGGGGGGCGGGGGGGGGGGTGGACAACCACTAAGGAACAGTGCCCAGACCCTGAATTCAAGCCCTAATAAAAGAAAAGGCAGATGCTGGTGGCTCACGCATGTAATTATGGCTACTCTGAAGGCTGAGATCTAAGGATTGTGGTTTGAAGCCAGCCCAGGCAGAGAATTCCGTGAGACTCTTTATCTCCAATAAAGCACTCAGAAAAGGCCAGGAGTGGCACTGTGGCTCAAGTTGTAGAGCACTAGCTTTGAGCACAGAGAGGCTCAGGGACAGTGCCTAGGCCCTGAGTTCAAACCCTAGGACTGGCAAGAAGAAAAGAGAGAGAGAGAGGGAGAGAGGAGCAAGATATTCGTGATGCGAATGGCTTAGAACGAGGCGATTGTGATCCAGAAGAGCCTCACATGACAGCGACACCCCCCAGGTCTCATACCTATTGATGACCACAGTTAATGGCCTCTGTACTGCCCTTGCATTGCTCCATGAATCATCTCTTCTGTGATTACCAAGGTGCCAGAACTGGAATGCCTGAGGCCTGCTTTGCTGTCTGCACATAGAACATTCCAGGATGAGCCCTGTCTGGTCTCTTCCTGCCTTGGGTGAGCCTATTTTAAAAATTATCATCAGGGCTGGGAATGTGGCTCAGTGGTAGAGTGCTTGCCTAGCATGCACTGGGTTCAATTCCTCAGTTCCACATAAACAGAAAAAGCTAGAAGTGGTGCTGTGCTAGAGTGGTAGAGTGCTAGCTTTGAGCACAGAGAGGCTCAGGCCCAGGCCCTGAGTTCAAGCTCCAGGACTGGCAAAAAAAAATTACCATCAGAAGCCGGCACTGGTGGCTCATGCCTGTAATCCTAGCTACTCAGAAGGCTGAGATCTGAGGATCACAGTTTGAAGCCAGCCAGGAGCAGAAAATGTCTGGAGACCTATCTCCAATAATCTACCCAGAAAAAGCCAAGAGTCGCGCTGTGGCTCAAGTGATAGAGCACTAGCATTGAGCCCAAAGAGACTCAGGGACAGCAGTCAGGCCTTGAGCTCAAGCCCCAGGACCCATAAAAATAAATAAACAATCAGCAGAAAGTAGGCCAAAGGTATGGCTCAGAGGAGAAGGTAGATTATTAATTCATGCAGTAATAAGTCACACAGGAAAAGAACTCAAAGCAGCAGCTTGGAACTTGGCTTACATAGCATCTCCAAAAAGGACAATAACAGCCAGGCACTGGTGGCTCACGCCTGTAATCCTAGCTACTCAGGAGGCTGAGATCTGAGGATTGTGGTTCAAAACCATCTCAGGCAGGAAAAGCTGTGAGACTCTTATCTCCAGTTAACCACCAGAAAACCAGAAGTGGTGCTGTGGCTCAAGGGATAGAGCAGTTGCCTTCAGCTAAAAAGATAAGGCACAGTGCCCAGGACCAGAGTTCAAGCCCCATGACCGACCGAAAATAAAAGGACAATAAATTTACAGAGAAATAGCAGGCTGAAAGTGGTTGTGGGCTTCCAATGACAGGGACCTGTGTGAAAGACAAACTTACAAGCGGAAAAACCAACTGGGTAAGACATGTTTACAGACTCTCTTGGTGCCATCTCTGGGCTGATGGGAGTTTAGAATTGTCTAAAAGAAAGCTTTACTGGCTTTTGCTTCTCCTTAAGTTGCAGTTCTGGGGTTTTGAATTTGGGACCTCCCACCTTGCTAAGTCTTCTACTTCTTGAGCTCTATCTCGAGCCTATAATACAGCTTTATTGAAATGTAATTGACATTATAATATCTACACATTTTTTTTTGTGTTCCAGTACTGAGTTCCTGAACTCAGGGCCTGGGCATTGTCTCTTGGCTTTTTAGCTCAAGGATTGTGCCATGTGAGGTACATCTCCATTTTGGGCTCCCTGTGGTTCACTGGAGATTAGAGCCTCATGGACTTTCCTGCTCAGCCTGACTTTGAATCAGTACAAAGAGGAGAATCATGATCCTCACACCTCAGCCTCCTGAGTAGCTAGGATTACAGGCTTGAGCCACTTTGCCCCACCCAGCTCTAAACTTTTTTTTTCTTTGTCGGTCGTGGGGCTTGAACTCTGGGCCTGGGCACTGTCCTTTTTCAGCTCAAGTTAGCGTTCTACCACTTGAGCCACAGTCAGTGCCACTTCCGGTTTTCTGGTGATTAATTGGAGATAAAGAGTCTCACAGACTTTCCTGCCCAGGCTGGTTTTGAACCGCAATCCTCAGATGTCAGCCTCCTGAGTAACTAGGATTATAGACCTGAGCCACTTAGTGCCCACCTCTAAACGTGTTTTGTTTTGGTTTTTTGGCTTTTCTTTTTTGATACTGGGGATCGAACCCAAGACATTGTACTTGCCAGGCAAGCAGTTTGCCACTGAGCTACATCCCAGCCCCTCTAAGCATTTTTAAAGTGGAAATTTTGATTAGTTTAGATATGTGTATGTATGACATCAAATCACACAACTATCAAATTTCAGTAAGTTTCACCACAATTCTATTATTAAATGTGAATTTTTCCCTTATGGCTTCTGCCTTTTTTTTTCTTCTTTTTTTGTTCTGATGACTTTGTCTTGTACGGAAATAGTCTTCAAGGCCCGCTTCCAACAATTGAGTATTTCACATTTGCGGGAGCTACAGGAATCAGTATTCCCACCCTGAGGTCTCGGCGCCCTCTTCTGACAGATCCTGTTCCTTACACTCAATCTTGACAGGGATCTTTCTTGCCTGTGGATCTAGTCTCCTGGGTTGGATCAGTTGGACCATTTCTTCACCACTCATATGCCAAAACCAACTGGGCTACTTTCTAAATTAGGTTTAGGCACCACCTTCTCCCAATGCATTTTTTTCTCCTCACAAATGTGATTCACCGACCCTTGGTTTCTACTGAGATTTTAATTCAGGGTCTAATGCTTACTAAGTGCACACTGCTATTACGTTACTTCCCTACTCCTCCCCCCACCCGACCTTTATAATGCCCTCGGTTTTTATGACAAGTTCTTGCTTGCCTAGCCACTCGCCTGGACTGGGATTCCTCTATTTTTCACTTCCTACAATAGCTGGGACAACAGGTATGTGCTACCATGCTCAGCTTCTTCCACTGAGATGGAGTTTCATAGACTTTTTTATTCAGGCTAACCTCCAACCTCAAACCTCCTAATCTCAGCCTCCCAAATAGCTAGAATTACAGGTGTAATCCCTCAGTGCCCAGCAGATGGTATCTAATTTAACAACTGATTTTGCAAGGGAAGGGGTGACATTGTCCAAAAAGAAGTGTATTCATTACCTGGCTTACGAAGCTAACACCTCTGTACATCATCTTTACAATAATTTTAAAGTTTTAAAAAAGTTTTACTATGTGGAGAAGATAAACATATTCTACATTGCCTTCTAAAAGTTTTATAGTTCTTCATCTCACTGTCAGTGAAATAAATGAGAGGTTGTTTATTTAAAGTATAAAACTTGCCAGGCACTGGTGGCTCACACCTGACTGTAATCCTAGCTACTCAGGAGGCTGAGATCTGAGAGTCATGGTTCAAAGCCAGGCTAGGCAGGAAAGTCACTGAGACTTATCTCCAGTTAATCGCTAGAAAACCAGAAGTGGAGCTGTGGCTCAAAGTGGTAGGCAATAACCTTGAGCAGGGACAGTGCCTAATAAAATAAAAAAAATTATAAATCAAACACCTGTTTGTGGCCAATGCCTGCAATCCTAGCTACTCAGAGGGCTGAGACCTGAGTGAGGGTCAATATTTGAAGCCAGCCCAGTCAGGAAAGTCCATGAAACTCTTACTTCCAATGAACCAGGAAAAGGCCACTGTTAGCCTTGAGGGGAAAAATGCTAAAGGATTATACCCAGGCCCTGAGTTCAAGCCTCTCTATCAGTGCAAAAAACAACCCCCCCATCACTTCATTTTTAGTTTGCTTTCTACGTGTTTTGTGATTTTTCAAGAATTTGTGTTGCCCTCCCCCAATTTGGAGAAGCAATCCTGTTCATTCTGATGTAAAGAATTTGACTTCATAACTGTTACGGGATTTGGGTCACCAGATCTGGAAACCAGAAATCTTTTGATCTTGTCAGAGAGAATTCAAGAATGGATACAGAAGCTACCTAAAGCAGAATCGGGTTTAGTTATATAAAGCAAAATGAAAGCAAAAGTGCCCTCTCCAGACAGGGGAATGTGCAGGCTCACGAAAGAGCCATGATCTGGAGGTCTCAAGAGCTCAACCATACATGAAACCCTCGGTTCGATTCCTCAGTGCCATATAAACAGAAAAAAACGGAAGTGGCGCTGTGGCTCAAGTGGTAGAGTGTTAGCCTTGAGTGAAGCAGCTCAGGCCCTGAGGTCAAGCCCCAGGACTGACAAAAATCTCAAGATTTCATTGGGGTCTGTGAGCTTGAGGGTAGTTAGTTCTGGAAAACTGGGTTCACATGTCTAACTCGTGAAGGCTGGGCTATGCAACATTATAAATGATGGGGTTACAAATTGGTCGTGATCCTTGCTTTGTATTGGATCTACATCTCTGGTCTGAACTGGCATGTGCAATTCCTTCACTTTCTCGTAGGGGGCGCTACTGAGACGGGCACGGCGGAGCGCAAGCGCCCGCCACATAAAGCAGGGAGACTCGTCCAGTAGGGGGCGTAGCCTGAGAGGTACGGGGCTGGGTATTGCGAGCCTTACGCAACGTCAGGGGGCGGGAGAAACAGTCGCCCCGCCCCAGCCAGCTGAGGCGCCCTGTGATTGGAGGAAAGAACCATCACTTGGCAGCGCCGTTGGGGCTGGTGGGAGGAAGAAGAGGGCTGTGGCCGCAGGTGACGCCGAGGCGGCGGGAGGTGCGGTGAGCGGAGCTCGGCGACTGCACTTTCGGGCACTCCCTCCGCCCCTTTCTCTGCGGTGGATGGCGGCGGGATGGAGCGCGAGGGGAGCGGCGGCAGCGGGGGCTCGGCCGGGCTCCTACAGCAGATCCTCAGCCTGAAGGTGGTACCGCGGGTGGGCAACGGGACCCTGTGCCCCAACTCCACCTCCCTCTGCTCCTTCCCAGGTAGGACCCCGCCCCGCGCCTGCGCAGTGCGCCCGCGCGCCGGCCGCCGCTCCCCCCTCCCCCCGCCCCGCTCCGTCCCCCCGCGTCGGGGTCCGCCGGGGCGGCCGCACCCGGCTCGTTCCGGGCGCGGGTCGGCGGCACTGGGGCGCAGGGGGGCGCCGGCCATCTCTCGGGGGGAGGTTCGGGGGGGCCGTCTCGGCCAGGCCGAGGGGCGGCCGGGTCTCACGCGTCCCCCCGAGCAGCCCGCAGCCCTCTTGGCGCCCCGGGCCCGCCGGCTTCGGGTCGCGGCTCCCGGGCCCCGATCCCGATCCCGCCCCCCTCCTCCGGCTGCTCTTTCTAGGGATCGCTGTTGGAGACCTGTTGCTTGCGAGCTTGGATTCGAACTCCCTTCTCCCCCCGTCCCCCCTCCCCGCCGCCCCTCCCTGAGGCCTGCTGGGTAGGAGAGGGGGGCTCGGGTCGGGCGAGGTTGGGGCTGCCCCGGAGGAGGGCCGAGGAGGCGCCCCCGCCCCCGGGGGAGAGGGTGGGCGCAGCTACGTGTGAGTGTGAGTGTGTGTGTGTGTGTGTGTGTGTGTGTGAGACCGGGAGGACTGGGGGGGGGGGCTGGGCTCCCTGACTTCGTTCCCAGAGAGAAACGGGGCCAGAGACGGGGCGGACGAGGGAGGACGGGGTTGCTGGCCGCAGTCTGGAGAAGATAAGGCACCTGCGGCCGGTCAGGCTGCGGGCAGCGACTGCCGGGCGCCTTCGCCGGGCGCGCCCGGGACTTGGGGCCTGGCCTGCCCCGCAGCCCCCGCGGGAGCCGATAGAGCCGTCGCCCGCCTCGGGCCGCTGAGGTGTTCGTTCGTCATCATGCCTACAATGAGACTGGCAGCTCAGAGTCGTGGCAAGGGTCAGCGCTGGGCGCGGGAGTTTGAGCCCCGGTGCCAGCACGCGCGCGCGCACACACACACACACACACACACACACACACACCTACCTGTGTGGAAGTGTTCGTACACTGCCAAGGCTACGTGCGTACGGGGGTTTTGTTCGTTTGTTTTTTGTTTGGGGGTGGTTTTTTTTTGTTTGTTTGTTTGTGTTTGGTTGGTCGTGGGGCCTGGGTGCTGTCCCTCAGCTCTTCAGCTCAAGGCTAGCGCTCTACCACTTGATCCACAACGCCACTTCTGGCTTTTTTCTTTTTGCTTATGTGGTGCTGAGGAATCGAACCCAGGGCCTCAGGCATGCAAGGCAAGCACTCTACCACTGAGCCACCTTCCCAGCCCGTTTTTTTTTTTTAAATTGTTAAAAAGATGAAAAGTAAAAAAGAAAAACTTGAAAAGTTAGAGTTATGTAAGTCAGGCAAAGAATACATTTCTTTTTGGACAATGTCACCCCTTCCCTTGCTGTCTTCCTAGTTTCTTCCTCCAGACCCCACCCACAAGTTGTATAGTTCATTTTCAACATAGTATAGAGCGAGTACCACTGCTGCATTTGTCCCCACACTTACCCCCTTTACCCTCCCAAAGGATAATTCTTTTTATTTGCTTATTTTCTCCAACTCTTTTTTGGAAAAATTTCCAATTCCTATAAATTGAAAAGCAGTGCAGTGAATACACTCACTTTAGGCTGGGTGATACAGTCACATGTGACTTCACAACTGTTTCTTTTTTATTTTTAATATATTTTTATTGTGAAAATACTGTACAGAGGGGTTACAATTACATGGGTAAGATAATGAGCACACTTCTTGTCAGGCATTGTAGCCTCCTGCTTTGTTTCCCCTTCCCGTCCCTTCATATCCTCCCCTCCCACTTCGTTTTTCGACATAAGGACTTGTACATCTCATTGTTGCAATGGGTCCTCCTGTATCCCTGTTTTTACAATTTCACAACTCTGTTTCTTAAAGTCCCATGTGACCATCATCATGTACTTAAGGCAAACCCAGCAGGCACACACCCAGGCTATGTTACAGTCTTGTAATATGTCTCTGACCTCCACTTTCTCCTGTACAAAGACCTCTGAGATTACCTTGGGTCCATTTGGAAAACCTGGATACTCTCCGGTTGGAAGATCTGTAAGTTGCTCCTGCACAGTCCCTTTGCCATGGAAAGTGGCATGCTCGTTCATGCGTATTGAGGATGAGCGTGTCAGTGTCCATTCTTCCCTGTGCTTACCCTCATGTCCCTTTATCGTCTTTTATCTGATCACTTAATCAGATTTACACTTTACCATAGGGTGAAGTTCATATTTGGTCTATGGCTGATGGAAAAGGCTTTCTGGGTCACACACGTGCACAGTCACGTTTTAGCTTTCTGCAACCCTGTTCAGGAAGTTGCACAAGTTATGATATGTAATGTGTAATACTTCTAAAACAAGGGCTTTTCTGTCATAACTGCAAACATTGATCTAATGGATCTAATCATGTCCTCCAACACTTAAATTCCCCCAGTTGACCAAATGGCTTTCTTGCTTTTTTTTTTTTTTTTTTCCTTAAAAAGCGCCTGGATCTAATCAGGGATCAAACATTACATTGATTGTGGTTTCTGTAAAGATTAATCTTGTTTTACTTCCATTTTTGACCCAGTTCTTTGAGATTGTGTGTGTGTCTGTCTGTCTGTCTGTCTGTGTCTGTGTGTGTGTGTGTGTGTGTGTCTGTCTGTCTGTCTGTCTATCCGTCTGTCTGTCTCCTGGGGCTTGAATTCAGGGTCTGGGCGCTTTCTGTCCCTGAGCTTTTTTGCTCAAGGCTAATGTTCTTCTACTTGAGCCACAGCTCCAGTTCTAGCTTTTTGGTGGCTAATTGGACATCAGAGCCTAACAGACTTTGCTGCCTGTGCTAGGTTCAAATTTTGACCCTCAGATCTCAGCCTCCTGAGTAGCTGGGATTTTTGAAGAACCTAAGGAAATTGTTTTGTAGTCCAGGTTCAGTGACTTTTCTTCATGCTTAGATGCAGATGAAATGTTTTTGGTCACAGTGCTACCTACAACATAGTTTGTTACACCAGGAGATCATCAATGTCCATTGATGCCCTTCATGATGCTTGCTTCATTTATTTGGCGCAAATAATCTATTGGCTCTTCACCCTAGTCCTCTTATGAGTAAAGTCCTGTGTGGGTGATATGTGGGAATTGAATATTCACTCCATTTGTCTATCTTTAAGGAGGATCGAGGCAAGTCAATCTGGGATGATAGTTTCAGGATATTATACTAAAACATCTGTAGTCATGGGAATTGTTTGCTTTCAGAAATGGTTATGAAGAGAATGAACTGCAATTTGTACTTGAGTTTGCCATTGCTTCTGTGGAGATGACACATGCTGGTATTGGTTACCAGTTCTCTGTGGTCTCTGGGCTGGGGATGCGGACGTCACGGAGTATAGCCCTTGACTCGGAATATAGTGCTAAACTCACACTCCCTGCTCTGGCTCCTCTTTGCTAGAATGGTGGGCTGGTGGGTAATGAAGTTTGTCACTTTGAAGCATCAAAACCTACTTAATGCGAATTTTATTCAGTGTCCTGACTCTGGCATCATTTCTATTTTGGCTCCACTGAAAAGGTTATTTGTAGTTTATGCCAACTCATTATGGCAGAATCATTGCTCTAAGGTAATTCTGTGGTTTCTCCCTACCAGGAAGCTTTGAATTGATTTTTATTTATTTATTTATGGCCTGGGCACTGTCCCTGAGCTCTTCAGCTCAAGGCTAGCGCTCTACCACTTGAGCCATAGGGCTACTTCCTGTCTTCTGGTGGCTCATTGGAGATAAGAGTCTCACAGACTTTCCTTGTTCAGGCTAGCTTTGAACCGTGATCCTCAGATCTCAGCCTCCTAAGTAGCTAGGATTACAGGCGTGAGCTACCAGCACCTGGCTGAATTGATTAGTTTTTTGTTTTTTGTTTTTTTGGTTGGTCATGGGGCTTGAACTCTGGGCCAGGGCGCTGTTCCGCAGCTCTTCAGCTCAAGGCTAGCGCTCTACCACTTGAGCCACAGCACCACATCCGGCTTTTTCTGCTTATGTGGTGCTGAGGAATCGAACCCAAGGCCTTCTACATGCACAGCAAGCACTCTACCACTGAGTTTTTTAAAGCACTCTACCACAGGTTTTTTAAAACCTGCATTTGCAGTTTGGCTGTTTAAGATTTCCACCTAACTCTCCTTATTCTATCCTAAATTGTTCAATTTCTCCCTCCCTCCCTTCCTTTCTTCTCTCCTTCCTTCCTCCCTCCCCTTCTCTTTCTCTCTTTCTACTCTCTCTCTCTCTCTTTTGTTTTGAGAATGTTTTCATTGAGTACATTAGGCTGACCTTGAACTTGTGATCTTCCTGCTTCAGCCTCCCCTGGGATTACAGCAGTGTCACCACTCTTGGCAGTGTTTCCATCTCCTTTTTGCTGTCTTGTTTATCTATCAGGAATGGCATTTCCTGAAAATAGGGATTTCAACCAAGTGAATCATTGCCAAGGTCTATTTTATAATAATTAAACTAAAAGCTGATATTTTGTTTGGAATCAGAAAAAAAATCACGTAGAGAATTCCTGGTTTTCAGTCACACTGTTTGTTTTCTGGGCACCAAGTTAAGGTACCTGGTGAACAGAACAAAGCTTGTGCCACATAGAGCTTCCATTCCATTAGCGTTTGGGGGAGAAAATAAGCATGGAACGGAACATCTGAGGGTAAGTGTGATATGGGATTAAGTACATAGTGTGTGTGTGTGTGTGTGTGTGTGTGTGTGTGTGTGTGTGTGTGTGTGTGTGTGTGTGTAGTTGAGGGATGATCTGACCTTCCCCCCCCATATATAGTCTAGTGGGTTATAATATAGTTCAGAATTGTACACTGTGACCACAGTCAGTGTGAGAATATTTTCACCACTCCTTCTTGATTCCACTGAGTGAGTGACTAGCTTTGCATGGAGAACAGACAAGGTGGGACCAGGTTGGGACCAAGACCACCGGGCGTGGGGCAGCCCAGGGCTCACATTCCCAAACCAGGGACCAGAGGCAAGCAGTGGTTTCAGGAGGAAGACGGCACAGTAAGCAGTCCGGAGGCCAGTATTGTGTTCAGGGGAACTGGGGACAGATGGAGCTCCTGGCAGGCAGGAGCTTGTTGGCAGGAGTCTCCCAGAGGGCAGTGGGGAGATGCGGGATGATGGGCCATGAGCACCCTGACCACCCAGCAGCCGGATGGAGTTGCAGGACTGGATAGGTCTCCAATCTCCAGGAGGACCCGTGTGGTCCTTTAGAGACAGTCGCAGCTTTAGAGAAGCTGGCCAAGTGCACCCACTGTGACCTGGACCCTAAGGTCAGGGTGGAGCCAGCTGCAAGGCTGGCTGCCTCCTTGCTGGCGCTGATGGGGGCCAAGTTCATCCCGAGGCCATATTGGAAGTGAGATGACTCAGCTGTGGAGGTTCTGAGGCCAGGGAGCTTGTCCTCACAAAGCCCTTTATGCATAGGATTTTGTTCATTTAGAGTCACATAGAGAGCTGCTCTCCACATGGCTTTTCTTTCCCTGGATTTTTGGCAGCACTGGGGGTTGAACTCAGCACGCTGCACTTGCTGGGCAGGTGCTCTACTGCCCTACTGCTCTACTGCTGAGCCATGCTACCAGCCCTTTTTTTGCACTGGTTATTTGTTTACTTTTGCTGGCACCTGGGTTTGAACTTGGGGCCAGGCTGAGCAAGCAAAGGGGCCCTTCCACTTGAGCCCCACCTCTAGACCTTCGTCTTTTTTTCTTCACTGATGTGCCCGACATAGATGTGCTCAATAAATATTTGAGTATGTAATGGATAAGTTCTTAGTGTTTGAATTAGTTTATTAGTGCACCAATTTGGCATCCTAAACAAGTTTTTACCATTTTACAGTCCTGGAGGTCAGGAGTCCAAGAGGTCTCACCAGGCTAAAACCAAAGGTATGGGTAGGACTGGGTTCCTTCTGGAAGGACCAGAAAGAGTTCCTTTTTTTTTTTTTTGCCAGTTGTGGGGCTTGAACTCTGGGCCTGGGTGCTGTCCCTCAGCTCTTCAGCTCAAGGCGAGCTCTCTACCACTTGAACTACAGTGCCACTTCCTATTTTCTGGTAGTTTATTGGAGATCAGAGTCTCATGGACTTTCCTGCCCAGGCTGGCTTTGAACCGCAATCCTCAGGTGTCAGCTCCTGAGTAGCTAGGATTACAGGTGTGAGCCAACAGTGCCTGGTGTTCCTTACCTTTTGCAGCTTCTTAGAGGCTGCCTGCATTCCTGGGCTCATGGCCTCTTTCTCTTCAGAGCCAACAGCATAACATCTTCAAAATCTCTAGGACACTGGCCTCCTGCCTCCCCTTTGCTGGACCCTTATGATTACGTCAGGTCCATCTGGAAAATCCTGACAATCTCCCACGGAAGGTCCTTAATGTAATCCCATCTGCATGAAAGTATCATTTTGCCCAGTTTGGGGGATGAGGATGTGAAAATCTTTGGGGTCTGTTCTACCCCTGCACTTTCATTTCTCTTTCTAGTCTTTTACTGCAGATTACTTATCTGATGCATACTTCACCATGATAGGCCTTTCACTGCCTCTGTGGTTTGAAATAATTTCCTCATGAATGGATTGTGGTGGGCACAGGGTTTTGTTTTGTTTTATGCCACAAGTGGGCCTTGAGCTCAGGGCCTGAGGGCTGTCCCTGAGCTTTTGTGCTGAAGGCTAGCACTCTGCCACTTGAGCCACAGATCCACTTCTGGCTTTTGGGTGGTTAATTGGAGAGAAGAGTTTTACAGACTTTCTTGCCCAGGCTGGCTTTGAACTTTGATCCTCAGACCTCAGCCTCCTGAGTAGCTAGGATTGTAGGTGTGTGCCACAGGTGCCCGGCTGAGATTATGGGTTTGTAATAAAGGCGAGGTTGGCCCACTGTGTAGTCTCCCTCTCCCAGGATGTAGTGGAGCCATAGGCGTGGCCTAGTACAGCTAGAGACCACCAGATGTGGCCTCTCAGCCTTGGTCTCCCAGCTTACAGAATTGTGAGCTGAAGAATTTTAGTTGTAGCAGCACAAAGCAGACCTGCACAGCTGCCAAAGAAAACAAAGCTAGAGATAATGCACTTGAAGTGGTAAACAAGAAATACTGTAAGATAGAACAAATAATTTTGACTGTGTTGGGCCAGGGAAATGAAAAGTACTGGATAACAATCGGTAAGTAGCTATTAAGTAGATGGCAAATTAAGGTATGGGAGATTAAAGAGAAATCACTTAGTTTTTTTAAAAAGTGTTTTCTATAGATCTGGATTTGCTTTTGCTATTAAGAGTCCTTTAATAATCCCATTCATCTGAAGTACAATATAATACCTTTTTTTCCCCCTACTGAAGCGACTTAAGTGGAACTATATCAATATGTAGGTGCCTGAGGTAGGTGCCAATGGTTGTAGTTCAGAGATATAGGGCTGCAGCTGCTGCTCCCCCTTCTCTGAGACTCAAATGGTTTTGGAAAGGAAGCCCTGGAGAGGATGAGGACCTTTTGTGGTGCTTGCCAAGCCTTATGCATGACCCAGTCTTTCATGTCCTTTGCAGAGATGTGGTATGGTGTGTTCCTGTGGGCACTGGTGTCTTCTCTCTTCTTTCATGTCCCTGCTGGATTACTGGCCCTCTTCACGCTCAGACATCACAAATATGGTAGGTTCATGTCTGTAAGCATCCTGTTGATGGGCATCGTGGGACCAATTACTGCTGGAATCTTGACAAGTATGTTAGACATTAAAATACCAGTCAAAACGTTGAAATGTGCCTCGTCGGTTCATTTAGGATTCATTTTAGAAATATATCTGAGTGGGATAAATTTTTTTAAAGAGTAGTGTCTATCATTATGAGACTTTAATCCTCCTCCTCCTCCTCCTCCTCCTCCTCCTCCTCCTCCTCCTTCTCCTTCTCCTCCTTCTCTTCCTCCTCCTCCTCCTCCTCTTCCTCCTTCTCCTCCTCCTCCTCCTCCTCCTCCTCTTCCTCCTTCTCTTCTTCCTCCTCCTCCTCTTCCCTCTCCTCCTCCTCTTCCTCCTCCTCCTCATTTAATAATGTGTGCTGGTCCTGGAGCTCAAACTCAGCACCTTGGTGCTATCCCTGAGCTTTTTTTCATTCAAGGTTAGCACTCTACAGCCACAGCTCCACTTTCAGCTTTTTAGTGGTTAATTGAAGATAAGAGTAAGAGACTTTTCTGTCCAGGCTGGCTTTGAAATATAGATCCTCAGATCTCAGCCTCCTGAGTAGCTAGGATTACAGGCATGAGCCACCAGAGCTCTGAGGCTTTTTTCTTCTCTTCTTTTGTTATGGGCTTATTTTAGTTCTGGGGTTTGCTTTTTGCTCAAAGCTGGTGGAGAAAAGTGGAGCATAGCTCCACTTTAGGCTTTGTGGTGCTTAATCATAGATGAGGGTCTCATGGACATCCCTTCCCCAGGCTGGCTTCAAACCATGTTCCTCTAATCTCAGCCTCCTGAGTGGTTAGGATTACAGGTTTGAGCCACCAGTGCCCAGGTCTCGATAAAGTTCTTTAAGCTTCCTTCTGCCCAGCCCACTCTTTGAGGGGAGCTAAATTACAGAGGCTCAATGAAGAATGCATTCTGAGACATTGGTGACATCCAGTGCCACTGGAGGTAGGTTTTTTTTTTTTTGGGTCCGGTCATGGGGCCTGAACTCTGGGCCTGGGCGCTGTCCCTCAGCTCTTCAGCTCAAGGCTAGTGTTCTACCTCTTGAGCCACAGCGCCACTTCCGGCTTTTTTTTTTTGCTTATGTGGTGCTGAGGAATCGAACCCAGGGCCTCATGCATCAAGGCAAGCGCTCTACCACTGAGCTACCTTCCCAGTCCCTGGAGGTAGATTTTCTTTGCGTGCTGTACACTAGACCTTGGGCCCGTGAGTTTAGCAGCCCCTAAGCCCTGAACTCAACCACCAACCCTGAAGAAAACATTTTCAAGTCACAGATGCTCAAGGCAGCCAACCTTTGGTTAATATTCTTTTTATTTTATTTTTTGTTGGTCGTGGATGCTGAGCTTTTTTTGCTCAAGGTTAGCTCTCAACCACTTTGAGTGACAGCTCCACTTCTGGTTTTCTACTCATTAATTGGAGAAAAGAGTCTCATGAACTTTCCTCCCTGCGTTGGCTTCTAACTTTGATTCTCAGATCTCAGCCTCCTGAGTAGCTAGGATTATAGGCGTGAGCCACCAGCCCCCAGCTTAATACTTTCATATTATATTTATAAGATGTGTGGTGTTGAGAAATGACTCCCTGTCTTTTTGCTGGCTAAGCATAATGACTACTACTGAGCTACAGTACTCCAGCCCAAATGTGTATAGACATTTTATTGAGGACTATGTATTACCAGTCTCTGCCCCAATCAGCTAAGTACTGGATAGACACAGTTGTTTTGTGTTCTCAATTTCTAGGAAGTTTTCTAGCATCAAAACAATTATGTAGGCGAGAAAGAAACCCCTGGGATTACTCTTGTTGCCTTTAATTTTTTTTTTTTCTCTTACTTACAATGGATTCCCCTATATAGCCCAGTCTGGCCTCAAACCCACACTCCTCCCCTACCCCCCACCCCCTCCTGAATGCCTGAATTATAGGTATACACTACCACACCTGGTTCTATGTGTCCTCTGAACAACTTCCGTGGTTTAGAGTCCTCTTCCCTTCCTCTGTCCATAGCCCCTCACCCTCTCCTCTTTCTCTTTCTTAAGTGGAACCATGAGGATGATAGAAAGTGGAGCCGCAAGAAAGGAGATTATTTCCTGTGGCCTGGAACATTTCTTGCTTGTCTCACTCAGGAGACTCATTTATTACCAACATTTTATTACATACTTCTTAAGAGGCATGGGGTTAAATTGCATGGAAATAAAAAGATTTTTGAGTTCATAGTCAGGTCATGTGGAAGTTGCTATGATTTTGATTATTCTAGGTGATTATGGTGGTGGTGGTGGTAGGGGTGGTAGTGATGGTGATGATGGTGGTGGTGGTGATGATGATGATTATGATTTGTACTAGAACTCTGGACCTAGGTACTGTCCTTTAGGTTTTTTTTTTGCTCAAAGCTGGTACTCTACCATGTGAGTCACCATTCCACTTTTGACTTTTTGGTGGCTAATTGGAGATAATATTCTCATGAACCTTCCTACTGGAGTGGCATTAAACCATGATCCTTAGATCTCAGCCTCATGAGTAGCTAGGAGTACAAACTGGCACCCAGCACTTCCAGATACTTTTTTTTCAATTAATGTAGTAGACTCTCAGTGTTAGGGAGTCCACATCTAAAACCTCATTTCAGTGATTTGCAGAGCATATAAAGAACACTTAACAACTAGAGTGAGTAGGAAGAACAGAGGAAATAAAGCATTTCTGTAATTTTTTTATTGTTATAAAGGTGATGTGCAGAGGGCTTATGGTTACATAAGTCAGGTAATAAGTACATCTCTTTCTGAACAATCATGTCTGTAATATTTACATTTTAGTGTAAAAAATCTGGAACATTCTGTTTAGAGTGGGACTTTAAGTGGTATATTTTCATGATTTTTGTTAACCTCACTTTTTTCCTAACACCCTTGAATTTTGAACCAGGTGCCGCCATTGCCGGAGTATACCGCGCAGCAGGGAAGGAGATGATACCATTTGAGGCCCTCACCCTGGGCACGGGACAGACGTTCTGTGTAGTGGTGGTCTCTTTTTTACGGGTTTTAGCTACTCTATAGCATATACTCTCTATGGTATGAGGCTAAGCTCTGTTTTAGAACAGCCTCAGAAGGAATACATTGGAGTAGTATTTTCTTAAGCTCTCCAAATGGAAGCAACGTGGATGAATAGGAATCTGAACCACATCTCCGCCTCTTCTTCAACTTGACACGCCAGCCATCAAAGGTCTCTGTGGACTCCTGTTATTCCCAACCAAGACAGAACAAGTTGCTTGCTTTTCTTTCTATGGACATTTAATTGAAGAACTTTCACGTGCACACCTTGACCCAAGCCAAGCCATCATCGCTTCTGGATTGTATCGCTTGCCACTTGAATTTCCAATAGTCTGTGAGGAAATGCAGAGTCTCTCACCTCTTTCAGAGCAACTATGGAAACTACTGGCTCATTTCAAGTGTGAGTACTCTGTGCTGAAATCTTAGTTGACCTAAACTTGATTAAAATCTGAAAACTCCTTTTGCGACAGCTTCATGATGATAACACCAAGTTTCGGTTGAGTCTAGCTGTGAGAACAAATTTAGTGAACTATAACAGGTAAACAATCGAGTAACTCAAGGAAATGGCTTTGTTCCCACTGAGAATGTGATATTTTATGGAAAACTGCCTTGACCTCTGGTTATTTATTTTAAGAGATGTGAACTTAACTGTTTTGTACATTTGGCCAAAATAAGCTAGTTAATTCAGATGCTGGGTTTGTTTTGGTTTTTCTTTTCCCAAGGGAAGGTCTCACTGTGCAAGTGGTCCAGGCTGGCCTTAACCTCACAATCTTACTGCCTCAGCCTCCTAAGTGCTAGGATGACAGGGATGCACAAAACATTTTATTTTTAAAGTGATGAGCTCACTGTGTGGGCCAGGCTGGTCCCGAACTCCTGCACGCCAGTGATCCGCCTGCCTCAGCCTCCCAAATAGCGGGGACTGCAGGCACACACCATCATGCCTGGTTGAGACTTTTCCAAAGAATTTCTATACCCCATTTGAAAAAAAAATTAGTTTTAGTTTAGCTGGAAAGATACCTACCCTATTCAGAAGTTTGAGTTGAAATTTTAAGCCACATTGGGTTAGGGTACCTTTCCCTTTGGGCATTCAGGCACATACATATATCCGACATGCTATGATAGTTTTTCTTAGAGACTTTAGTTTATAGATGACTCTTGAGAGATTGAGGAAGTGTGGCTGAAATGAGGGTAGGTGTTGGGGACTTGGGGGTTGTAATCTGTTTACCTAGCACGGCCCCACAACCCACTTTGCAGTATTAGAGCATCACCTCCCAGAAAGTGCCTGAAGTTTCCTTTCCAGGCACACCTCCATCCTGCCCCTTTCAACTTTTAGTCAAGAGAATTTTTATCCTTAAAGAGATGTCCAAGTTTTAAATTTTGGATATTTAATTTTTGAGATTTTTAAAAACTCAACATTTAGCTGTTTTAATTTCTATTCTGCTGCTGAGTTCTTTTTTCATTGAAAGGCTTGGAAAAACTGTGACCTTCAAAAGGGAAACAATTGCAAAAATTAAGTAACTTTTACCACCTAAACTGTTTAATACAGGGCACAATCAATGGTGTTGTTGTCTTCCAGACAATAACTGTCATCCCGAAGGAGGGCTTTCATTGAGAGATGACAGGTCCCAGTCCACAAGCTCAAATGCAAGTGAATTTCTTTAAAGCCTCTGGCTTCTGATTAGAAGGATCAGGAGGATCAATTCGTTTCATCACTTATCAAAATTAGAGTGACATATATCAAAATAGCAGGAAAATTGTGAGTACACGTAAACGTCCTTTCAGATTTCCTAACAGGAAGCTCAGCTTTCTTCCAACAAATTGTTAAAGATTTCAGTTTGTAGTTCAAAGAGATGTGTTTTGTTTTGTTTTTTAGAAAACATCCCTTCAAACCATGTCTGTAATCCTAGCTACTCTGGAGGCTGAGATCATAGGATTATGGTTCAAAGCTGGCCTGGTCAGAAAAGTCTGTGAGACTTTTATCTCCACTTGACCACCAAAAAGCTGAAAGTAGGGCTGTGGATCAAGTAGCAGAGCACCAGCCTTAGGCAAAAAAGCTAAGGTGCAAACACTGTGGATCAAGTAGCAGAGCACCAGCCTTAGGCAAAAAAGCTAAGGTGCAAACACCCAGACCCTGAGTTCAAGCCCCGATGCTAGTACACACACACAAAATGAAGGAAGGAAAGGAAGGGAAAAATCTCCCTTCAGTTTAAGAAACTCCTTTTATACTGGAAGATGATATTGAGTATCTCTATTAGATGATGCATCTTATTAGAGGTTTCACCTAAAACATTCTTTAGGATATAATTTCACAAATTTAACATGTGGGGCCAGTAGTTAGGGGACTGTTACCCTGACTTCTAACTTTTGAACATAACAACCCATGATAAAAATGTTATTTTTGGGCTGGGAAGGTGGCTCAGTGGTAGAGCATTGCCTTGCATGCCTGAGGCCCTGGGTTTGATTCCTCAGCACCACATAAGCAAAAAGAAAAAAGCCGGAAGTGGTTCTGTGGCTCAAGTGGTAGAGTACTAGCCTTGAGCTGAAGAGCTGAGGGATAGCACCCAGGCCCAGAGTTCAGGCCCCACGACCGGACCCCCCCCCCCCCAAAAAAAAAAAAAAAAGTTATTTTTATTTGGAGCCAAGATGAGAAAGTTAGGACATTTTGGAAGATCTTTTTTTTTTTTTTTGTCTGTTTCTTGTTTGATATACTTTATCTGTTCTTTTAAAACACTTAAAATATAAAGTATATCTCTAAATTATTGAATGTTTTATTTGTCCCAGTTTGTGAAGCATTCTCATCTGAGTAAATGTATATAGAATTTATATAGATTAAACTGTGTAGCTTAAATGTTTTCAGGGAGAAACTGAATGATAACAAAGAATGTATTCCACTTTGGTGGGGTTTTTTTTCCTGTCTCTTTTCTTCCTGATTCTTGTCTCAAATACAGAATTATTTGCAGTTGGCTGCTCAGATGATAGAATGTTGGCATTCATGTCGAACATTTTACCTAATAAAATTTTTTGAGAACTTTTGCCAACAACTGACTTTCTTAGAGACATTCAGCCATCATTTCCCCAGCAAGGTTCAACTTTACTTTCTGTAAATGCTGAGAAAAGGGAGGTAGTCCTCAGTAATTGTTTGAAAATCAAAAATCAACCCTGTTGATTCTTTAATAGGCTTTTGGGGTGAAAGCATTTGGTGAGAACTGAAAAAATTCATAAGCAAGAGCAGAATGAATGTTGCAAGAGAAAGATGTCACTGTACTATGTATATTTGCCAAAGTCTGCTAAAAGGCATCAAGTAACACTGTTTCAACTAGTGAGAAGCAGCTGATGGAAATAACTAACCTTGTATCCTTCCTTACATCCCTTCACATTTTTAATCAATCATATGTTGGCTTTTGATTCCAATGTCCTTTCTGACCATTCTGGTTTGCATTAAGTTCTTATTACACTGCAGAACACGCCAACCTTCCCTTTGGAGCTGTTTCCTGGAATGTGACGCCCTGGTGCCGTTAGCAATCCACACACAGAAGTCTGTGAAGTTGCATTTCTTTTTTTGTGCATTCTGTGAGGCTGGTTGTGACCAAAATCAGCTTAACTTTTTAAAAATTAGGTAATTTCACTAACTGCTACAGTTAAAATGATCAAATCTTTGTACAATAGGAAATTATTTAAACTTTATTTTTCTACTGACATTTCTAATTCTAATGTGTAAATGTTTATCAATAAAGAGTTACTTTAAATTCTTTGGGTTGGAATTGCATTTCTTTTTGAGTAGCCAGAAAGTTTATCTTTTGTAATAAAGTTGATCAGTTTTTTTTTTTGTTGTTGTTGTTGTGTTTTTTGTTTTTTTTGGTCAGTCATGGGACTTGAACTCTGGGCCTGGGCATTGTCCCTGAGCTCTTTTGCTCAAGGCTAGCGCTCTATCATTTTGAGCCACAGCTCCACTTCTGGTTTTTGACTGGTTAATTGGAGAGAAGAGTCTCACAGGGACTTTCTGCCTGTGCTGGCTTCTATCTGCGATCCTCAGATCTCAGGCTCCTGAGTAGCTAGGATTACAGGCGAGAGCCACCAGCGCCTGGCCTTTCACTGTATTTTATGTCAACTTTTTTCTAAGTTACAGGAAAATTCTTACTCAAAGATGTAATTATACTTACATGTGACCTTGATTCATTAACTCTGTGGGATATCAAGAAACTTTGGTATGACTCTATATTCTTGTTTGTGAATAACATTTCTATAGTAAGAATAGTGAAGCATTGCTTGTAGGTTAGGTTCTTGTAAGCTTGTGGAAACCTTTTGTCACCTGACCTGTTTTAGGTATGTGTCTGTTCAAAGACATCTTTCACTGGGAGCCAGTGGCTCAAACCTGTAATTCTAGCTACTCAGGAGGCTGATTTGAAGATCAAAATTGGAAGCCAGCTGTGGCAGGAAAGTCTGTGAGACTCTTATTAACCACCAGAAAACCAGAAATGGCATCTGTAACTCAAATGGTAGAGTTCTAGTCTCGAGAAGAAAACAAAACAAAACCAAAAACTCAGGGACAGTGCCTTGAGTTCAAGCTCCAGGATCCACACAAAAACTCAGTTGCACACATCTCAGAAGACACCTTAGTTGCCATACACAACAAAGGGAGACTAAGTGCTGAGAATGATGGTTCAAAGCCAGCCCAGGCAGGAAAGCCTGTGAGACACATCTCCAATTAACCAGCAAAAAGCCATAAATGAAGCTGTGGCTCAAATGGTAAAGGAGAAAAAGCTCAAGTATAGCACCTAGGCCCTGAGTTCAAGCCCCAGTACAAATAGGAAAAAAAACACAAACAGGAGCAGGGCGCTGGTGGCTCACAATAATCCTAGCTACTCAGGAGGCTAAGATCTGAGGATTGCAGTTTGAAGTCATCCCTGGAAGAAAAATCCCTGTGAGACTCTTATCTCCAATTAACCACTCAGAAAACAGAAGTGGCACTGTAGCTCAAGTTGTGCAGTGCTAGCCTTGAGCACAAAGAGGCTCAGGGACAGTGCCCAGGACCTGAGTTCAAGCCCCAAAACTGACCAAAAAAAAAAAAAGTTTACAAACATTAAATGCTTATTATTGATGGAAATGCAGGTTGTGATGGAGTAATGTGCAGTGTGATTCAACTCAACTATGTCCCCTAAAGACCCAGCAAGGCGGGGGGGGGGGGGGGGGGTGGTGGAATTCCACAGAAGAGGGAAAAGGTAGCACATGGGCATCTATTGGCAGTTCTTCCTTAAAAGTTTGACTATCTCCACTAACGATGCATTGGGCTCTCTCAATCTGATGTGAAAAACTGAACCAGCTTGGCTTGGCTTTCTGCCTCATGTTTTTAAGCATCTGCATGTAAAGAGCAAATCAGTGGAGGTGAGGGGTTAAATTTGAGGTTGTGACCAAGCATAGGGTCACACTCTAACATTGGCATTAAAAAATGTCCAGCAGAGCAGAATTCCATTCTGTTGTTTTGGCCGCTGTAAAAGGGACAATTCTTGAGAGTCTTGTGTTCTCCTCCTCCTCCTCATAGCTGACTCCTACAGCTTACTTTGCCATCTCATCTAGGTCTTCATTTGATGGACTCTACTGTCTTGTCTGCCAAAAATTCTCCACATCTTTTTCATTCATTGTCCTAAAGGCCCCCAATTATTTGCCATGCAGTAGGTGTTATTGACTGTTCTTTATATTTGTTCTGTGACACTTTCTACACAGTCTGGCCAAACTTTCTAACAGTTACCAAGAGCAGCTGACGATATTAATTCCATGCTATTCCAGTGTAACTGATAAGGTTGCATATAGTAACTGACTACCAGTAGGACATTATTGTGGTTTCCTTGTTGGCCTTGTGGGTCTTCCAGGCCTTCATTTTAAAGCTTGTGTAGTGTGCCTTGAAAGCGTTTATTATGCCCCAATCAAGTGGTTGGATGAGTGTTTGAGGACATAAGAAAAAAAACAACAAACTTCTGCATTGGGGTGTGCATATTCCAGTTCTTCATGGCAATGGACAAAAGGCATTAGTAAAAATCAGTAAAACCAAGCCGGGCGCTGGTGGCTCACGCCTGTAATCCTAGCTACTCAGGAGGCTGAGATCTGAGGATCGCGGTTCAAAGCCAGCCCGGGCAAGAAAGACCGTGAGACTCCTATCTCCAATAAACCACCAGAAAACCGGAAGTGGCGCTGTAGCTCAAGTGGTAGAGCGCTCGCCTTGAGCTGAAGAGCTGAGAGACAGTGCCCAGGCCCAGAGTTCAAGCCCCACGACCGACAAAAAAAAAAAAAAAAATCAGTAAAACCTTGAAAGCAAGATTTCTGCTCTGTACTTTTTTGTTCCACCAACAATGGACTGGCATATGTTTCGCATTTTCCTCTTTAAGTGTTTGTAAACTGTGGGCTCTATACAACATAAAGGGTTTGCACTTCAAGTCGCCCTTGGCATTGGCACACAACAGCAAAGCCAGGAACTTTAGAGGCTATTTGCATTAAATGTCAGTATCCTTGTTTAGCCAGTCTTGCTGGGCACTGGTGACTCACACCTGTAATCCTAGCTACTCAGGAAGCTGAGATCTGAGGATCATGTTTCAAAGCCAGCCCAGACGGGAAAGTCTGTGAGACTTTTATCTCCAGAAAACCAGAAGTGGAGCTGTGGTTCAAATGGTAGAGCAGTAGCTGTGTGGAGATGGGGGAGCTCAGGGACAGCACCCAGGCAAAGTTCAAGGGCCACCACCGTCAAAAAGAAGGGAGGGAGGGAGGGCCAGTCTTCTCACTATTGTAACCCTGCTCTTCACATAACTCTTATCCTGGATGACAGTGTTATTTAAATCCTTCTTCTGTCTCTGATCTGTAGAACTTGCCTGGCCTTTAACTTTGAACATTTTTTTTTGGGGGGGGGGGGGATCTACCACAGCCACCTTCCCAGCCCAACTTTTAACATTTTTTTTTAAAATTCACATCACATGGCTACACTTGCCAGCAAGGTTTCGCATTTGTCTTACCCCGGATAATGTGACCTTTGGCTCTCACAGCAGGGCTGTCCATTATGCTGTCTGTGCCAATCTGTTTCATCAATCCAGATTTAGCTGCTTCGCCATCCTTTCCGCGGCTTCCGGGTAGATATTGACTTGCCCTTGCACACAGACTGGAGCATTTCCCGCTCCTTTTTTGGTGGGGGGAGGGGGGTCCAGTCGTGGGGCCTGAACTCTGGGCCTGGGTGCTGTCCCTCAGCTCTTCAGCTCAAGGCTAGTGCTCTACCACTTGAGCCACAGCACCACTTCCGGCTTTTTTCTTTTTGCTTATGTGGTGCTGAGGAATCGAACCCAGGGCCTCATACATGCAAGACAAACGCTCTACCACTGAGCCACCTTCCCAGCCTTCCCACTCCTTTTTTTGGTGCGGGATTCTAACATCGACGAGGAACTGTAAGTCCTCCTATTTAACCATAACTGGAATCTCAACACTGCAAGTTTCCATTCTCTGTGCGTGCCCAAGAATGAGCCCAGAAAGCAATAATTATCGACTTTGAGGACTATAAGGTTAAAATTTAGCTACCCAGAAAGGTTGAGAATACAGAACTAAGAGTCAACTGTATTTCCACAAACAGGTAGTTTTATTTAAGCATATTTATTGGGTCAACGCAGTGAGGTTACACTGAAGACTACAAGTCCCAGCATGCAAAGCGCTCGGGAGTGTCCGGGCTCCCGCTTGGGCCCAGGTATGGTGGCCGGAAGTGGCGTCTTTGACCACGTGGCACTCTGTGCGCATGTGCACACGCCTCCGGGGCCGCCCTGGCAGTCGCCGCCCGGGCTCTATGGTCCCTCCCTAGAGCTTTCCAGGAGGGGGAGGCTGCCCGGGTCCTGGTGGGTTGCGCGACCCCGAGCTGCAACAACATGGAAGAATTCGACTCCGAAGACTTCTCCACCTCGGAGGAAGACGAAGACTACGTGCCGTCGGGTGAGCGAGTCGGCCTGAGGCGAGCGGCGGATGGTCCCGCCCCGAGCCTCACGTGAGGCGCTCAGGGCCCCCCACCCCGGCCCGGGTCGCCGCCGCCGCCGCCGTGGCCCCCGAGGCCCGTGGGCTCCGCGCCCGGACCCCTGTCACCTCCTCCCGGCCGCCCGGGCCCGAGGCGTGCGCGGGCCGGCCTCGCGCGGCGGCTCCCCGTGGCCCGCGCGGGCCGCCGCCCCCTGTCGGAGGGCGGGAACCGGCACGTGAGTGCCGCTGGTCTCCGGGGACGCCGTCTGCGCGCCCGACGGCAGCGCCGCGCCTCGAGGCTCCGAGCCAGCGGGCCGTGCCACCGCCACGTCCAGGATCGGGCTGCCCACGGCCCGCGCCCAGCCCGGGCCCTGGTTGTTAGAAAGTCCCGTAACGTGGTGCTTTGCCTCTTTACAGGGTCAGCGCCTGGCTGCCTTCTCAGAACTTTTTTTTTTTTTTCTTTTCTGTGTGCGCCTGGGGCTTGAACTCGGGGCCCGGGGCGCTATCCCACCCCACCCCCACGCAAGGCTGATGCTCCACCAACTTGAACCATAGCTCCACTTCTGGCTTTTTGTTGGAGCGTTGGAGATAACAGTCTCACCGACTTTTCGGCCTGGGCTGGCTTTGAACCACAATCCTCAGGACTTTGCTACAATTACAGGCCCCTCACCTTGCTGATGTCCTTAACTTTTTTATTCACACAGTCGCTTAGGTGAAAAAAAAATCTCTCATCTCAGTCGTTCTTACGCCTTCCCTCCATCCACTTCTAGAAAAGTCTCGTGGACTTTTCTCTTGGGGCTGGCTTCAAGCCTCTATTTCAGCCTCCTGAGTAGCTAGCATTGCATTCGTGAGCCAAAGGTGCCTTGCTACTGGGGAGCTATTTTCATTAATAGTTATCATTCCTATCCCACTTCCCTTCATTCTCCCCCCACCCCAACCCTTTTCACAATAGAAATGTTTTTATGTGAGAATTTCTTTTTTTGGGGGGTGGGGGGTGTCCAGTCATGGGGCCTGAACTCTGGGCCTGGGCGCTGTCCCTCAGCTCTTCAGCTCAAGGCTAGCACTCTACCACTTGAGCCACCTTCCCAGCCCCTTATGTGAGAATTTCTTTTCGTTTTTTTTTTTTTTTTTTTGGGGTCCGGTCGTGGGCCTGAACTCTGGGCCTGGGTGCTGTCCCTCAGGTCTTCAGCTCAAGGCTAGCGCTCTACCACTTGAGCCACAGCGCCACTTCCGGCTTTTTTCTTTTTGCTTATGTGGTGCTGAGGAATCGAACCCAGGGCCTCATGCATGCAAGGCAAGCACTCTACCACTCAGCCACCTTCCCAGCCCCTTATGTGAGAATTTCTATGTGACCACATTATTATATGATTCCAGGTGGGGAGTATAGTGAAGATGATGTCAATGAATTAGTGAAGGAAGATGAAGTGGATGGTGAAGAACAGACCCAGAAAACCAAAGGGACAAAACGGAAGGCTCAGAGCATTCCAGCCAGGTGATGCTGCCCTTTAGAGTGCTGAGATTGATCACATGACAGGGTTTGGTCTGGGTTTTGTGCTTTTTTAAAAAAATTGTCTGGGATTCTAACCTTTCTGTCTTTTGAGGGAAACATTTGCTGATGTTTTAAAATTAAGTTCTTTGGAAAGTTAACAATTTTTTTTTTTGGTACCAATCCTGGGGCTTGAAACTCAGGGCCTGGGTGCTGTCTTGTCACCTTTGTGCTTAAGGTTAGTGGCTTCATGCATGCTAGGCAAACACTACCACTAACCACATCCCCAGCCAAGTTAATTTTTTTTTTTTAATTAAGAATTGCAAGGATCTCTCTCTCTCCCTCTCCTTTCCCCCCTCCCCCCCCTCTTTCTTTCATCTTGGGGCTTGAATTCAGGCTACCACTTGAGCCACAGTGCCACTTCTAGTTTTCTGGTGGTTAAATGGGCTTTCTTATCCAGACTAGCATCAAACTGCTATTCTCAGATCTCAGCCTCCTGAATAGTTAGGATTACAGTCATAAGCCATCAATGCCTGGCAGTTTTATTTCTTTAAAAGTACTTTTATAGCAAACTTAAAATCTAGAAAAGTCCTTTATTTCACCAAAGGAGTTCATAATGAGTTTTTCATGCCATGTTGTTTGATGTAGGTTGCAGATTATTAACTACAGGGGCTTATCTCTGGCCTGGAGCCAGGATGCAGAACAGGTGACAGACAAATCACAAGACCCATGAATTGACACAGAAAGCATGACACAGAAATGCTAGAGAAGCAACATTGCCATAAATACAAACCTTAGCCCAAGATAGCTGAGGAATCAGAAAATCCTAATTTAAAAGGGGGGGGGGCAGGGCATATATCTGATATTGAATTACACAGTCACCAAAGTTTGAATTTAAAAAAAAAAAATTTTATTGTTATAAAGGTGATGTGCAGCCAGGCACCTGTGGCTCACGCCTATAATCCTAGCTACTCAGAAGGCTGAGATCTGAGGATTGGATTCAAAGCCAGCCCAGGCAGGAAAGTCCATGAGACTTATCTCCAATAAGCTACTCAGAAAACTGGAAGTGAGGTGGCTCAAATGGTAGCAGCTCAAGTGGTAGCTGCTCGCTAGCCTTGAGCTGAAGAGCTGAAGGACAGAGTTCAAGCCCCATGACCGACATAAATAAATAAATACAGGTGATTGCAGAGGGGTTACAGGTAATATGTATATTTCTTTTGTGGGGGGGCGGTGTCACTCTGATTTTTTTTTTTTTGGTGGGTTGTGGGGCTTTAACTCAGGGCTAGAGTGCTGTCCTTTGTGCTCAAGACTAACATTCTACCACTTGAGCCATAGCACCACTTCCAGTTTTTTGAGTTGTTAATTGAGATAGGAGTCTCACGGGGACTTTTCTTCCCAGGCTGGCTTTGAACTGGCATCCTCTGATCTCTGCTTCTTGAGGAGCTAGGATTACAGGCATGAGCCACCAGCACCTGCCTTCTAATTAATTTTCAATTCAGATAGAAGCATCTTATTTTGTCTTACTGAATACTGAAGCGGTTTATGAAAAGGAATAAAAGAACTTTAGATATTAGATGACCATAAAGTCAAAATACTATAAGATGCAATATATGCTTATGTCTTGGACACTGTACTTTTTTTTTTTTTTTTTGGTTGGTCATGGGATTGAAGGCTGGGCTTGGGTGCTGTCCCTCAGCTCTTCAGCTCAAGTCTAGTGCTCTACCACTTGAGCCATGGCGCCACTTCCAGTTTTCTGGGAGTTAATTGGACATAAGAGTCTCATGGACTTTCCTGCCTGGGCTGGCTTTGAACCTCAATCCTCAGATCTCAGCCTCCTGAGTAGCTAGAATTACAGGTTTGAGCCACCAGCACCCGGTTGGACCCAGTACTCTTATCCATAAGTTTCTCTGTATTCTAAGTTTCATTTCTTTACAAGGTAATGCAGAGTATTTATATTTTTTTTCCTGAGAGCTTCTGGAGGAAATAACAGAAATGAACTTGACTCCCTTCTCAATAGAATTTATTCTTCAAATGGAGGAGCTTGAAAAAGTAAAAAGAAAAAAAATACTTGGCATATCTGTGTTCTTGGAATACTCTTTCTGAACAGATTAGTGCTATGAAGTGATTTGGTGTTGAAAGTGATGTGAATGGAGACAGCGCAGACAGTAGGAACTCTAGTTATTTTTACAAATCTCAGGTTCCTTTCTTTGCTCCCCTTGTTATTAGTAGCCCTAGATACATTTTTTAAGTATTCAAGGGATAAAAATAATTTTGTGTTGTCTGTCCTGTGTTTCTTCCTTGGTGATTGTTGGTGAATAGGAAAAGGAAACAAAGTGGCCTCTTGTTAGAAGAGGAGGAGGAGGAAGAGGATACCAGGGCAGAATCTGGAGGAACTAGTAGCGAGGAAGAAGATGGAGAAGAGCAAGAAAAAGGCATTGGGTCAGAGGTTGCAAGGAAAAAGAAAGAAGATGAACTGTGGGCCAGCTTCCTCAATGATGTGGGACCAAAGTCAAAAGCATCCCCAAGTACACAGGTTAAGGTAAGTTTAGAGATGAATATCTCTCCAGAAATATCCCAAATTTTCAGAATTTTCTGTTCCTTTTTTCTTTGCAAACTGAGATTTGAATCTTATCGCAGAAAGCCGACTTGATACCTTACTATGGGGGCTAAGTTTAGACTTTGGTGTAACTGATTGGATTTCTTTATCTTTTCACAGACAGGAGAAGAGAGTGAAGAGACAAGTTCAAGGAAGTTGTTGGTAAAAACAGATGATTTAGAGAAACCTAAAGAAACTGAAAAAGTTAAAATCACCAAGGTGTTTGATTTTGCTGGTGAGGAAGTGAGGTAAGAGGACCTTTATATACTAATGAAGCCGATAAAACTAATGCTTTTAAAAATGAGCAACTTTCTTTCTTTTTTTTTTTGGTCGGTCGTGGGGCTTGAACTCTGGGCCTGAGTGCTGTCCCTTAGCTCTTCAGCTAAAGGTGAGCACTCTACCACTTGAGCCACTTCTGGTTTTCTAGTGGTTTATTGGAGATAGGAGTCTCACGGTCTTTTCTGCCCGGGCTGGGCTGGCTTTGAACCGAGATCCTCAGATCTCAGCCTCCTGAGTAGCTAGGATTACAGGCATGAGCCACCGGCGCCTGGCTAAAATGAGCAACTTTCTAAGTGATGTTAGCATCTGTCTTCATTTTAATCCATCTTAACATTTTGAAAAAGTTTTGGATAATCTGAGAAAAATTTGTATTTCCACTTTGTCATCACATGTTTTGTGACTTTGGATAAGTCATTATTCTAAAGAGAATGTGAACTAGCCCTAGGAGGCTTCTGAAATCAGGTAGCAATTGAAAATTCTTGGGGAGAAATTTGGCTCCAATATTATTTTCTTAATGTTATTTAAATGGGTTCAAAGCTTATTTAATATAGAAAAACAGTAGAGGCATAAAAGTCTTGACCAGTTTAGCCTACTAGGTGTTTTAAGTTAAAAGCCATATGCTTGGAATTTCTTTTCTTCCTCTCCCTACTTAGCTAAATTTATTATATGAAAACTGCATTGTAATTTAGAGTTAAATAAGAACAGATGAAATATCAATCAGTTTTTTTTAAGTGGCTATGTTTATTTCCCTTAACAGTTACAAATTAAACATGGAAACAGCCTGAAAATTGAATTTCCCCTGAAGTTATTGTTATTAAAATAATACCTGGCTGGGCGCCAGTGGTTCATGCCTGTAATCCTAGCTACTCAGGAGGCTGAGATCTGAGGACTGTGATTCAAAGCTATCCTGGGCAGAAAAGTCTCTGTCAGGAGGCTGACATTTTAGGATTTGGGGTTCAAAGCCAGCCTGGGCAGGAAGATCTGTAAGATGCTAGTTAACCACAGAAAGCTAGAAATGGAGCTGCTGCTCAAGTGCTGGAGTGCTAGCTTTGAGCAAAAGCCCAGGAACAATGTCCAGACCCTGAGTTCAACCCCATGACTGGCAAAAAAATAAGACAAAACACTAGTCTTGAGCACAAAAGCTCAGGGACAGTATCCAGTCCTAGAGTTCAAGCCCCAGGACCAGAACAAAAAAATAATAACAATAATATCTGTTTCCCAGTAATTATAATCATCCTTCCATATTGGAATATTGGTCCCACTGTCCAGCCAGATTCCTTACTCATGTTCATTACATAAATAAAATGGTGTAATATTTGTATATAAATTATTCACAGCTTTTTGCATCTCTGTATTATTTATAATACCTAGCTCAGTTTCAGTGACACACAAATAGTATTATTGTTTAGGAAATAATGACATGAAAAGTCTGTACATGTGCTGTACAGATGGAGTTCTATTTTTCTGCATATTTTCTGTCTGTGCATCATTGAATTGATGATGTGGAACCCAGCAATACAGAATCAGCTGCACTTTTGTTTCATTTGTGTTTCACTTTTGTTTTGTTGCTTATTCATGCTGGTACTCAGGCTTGAACTTAGATATTTCAGCTTAAACTCAGTAGTGCTTTTACTCGCTTTTTAACTCTGCCCCTTAAGCTACACTTCTAATTCCTACACTTCTAATTGCCTATGCTTGTTTTGCCTGTCCTCAGATGTCAGCCTCCTGAATAGCTAAGATTATAGGTATGAGCCACTGGCACCCACCTGAACTGTATGTAACCAATGAAAATGCATTTTGAAAAATGAAATTTGGCATGATCAATTTTATCAATAGTATGGAGCAAAAACTTACTGTTTTATTTTCTCCTAAACATTTTCTTATGAAAACTGTCATACAGAAATGTTGCTGGAGGGCTGGGAATATGCCTTAGTGGTAGAATGCTTGCCTAGCAATGCATAAAGCTCTGGAATTGATTTCTCAGTACCATATAAACAGTGGAGCTTTGGCTTAAGTAGTAGAGTGCTAGCCTTGAGCAACAGAAGCTCAAGGACAGTACCCAACCCTGAGTTCAAGACCCAGTACTGGCAGAAAAAAAATGTTGCCACAATAGAATGAATACCCATGTGCTTATTCGTTGTTTTGCCTTTAATATACTTGTATTTTTTTTGTTTTATTTAATCCATTTGGGAATTGCTTATAAACATTATAACACTTAGTTCTTACATACTTCAGCACGTCTCCTTTTTGTTCTATAGGAGATCCAGGATTGATAATGACAAGTTAGATCACACAGACCACATCTGTTAGAGTTGTTTATTATAAGGTACTCTTTTTTTTTTTTTTTTTTTTTTGGGTCCGGTTGTGGGGCCTGAACTCTGGGCCTGGGCACTGTCCCTCAGCTCTTCAGCTCAAGGTGAGTACTCTACCACTTGAGCCACAGCGCCACTTCCGGCCTTTTTTTTCTGCCTATGTGGTGCTGAGGAATCGAACCCAGGGCCTTGTGTATGCAAGGCAAGCACTCTACCACTGAGCCCCCTTCCCAGCCCTAAGGTACTCTTTTCCTTGGGAATTAGTTGTTTTGAGGATTCATTCAAGAATGATGATATGAATTGGTAACTCTATTGGAAGTTACTGAATTATCCAATGGGGTTAAAGAGAACACTGTCAGTAAGCCAATCATTGATAAGTCCTATAAAAATAATGCAGAGACATCTGGGTGCCAGTGGCTCACGCCTGTAATCCTGGCTACTCAGGAGATTGAGATCTGAGGATCATGGTTCAAAGCCAGGCCATGTAGGAAAGTCTGTGAGACTCTTACCTCCAATTAATCGCCAAAAAGCTGAAAGTGAGCTGTCTCATCTGGTTTGCCTTGAGCACAAGTGCCCAGTCTGAATTCAAGCCCCAGCAGCAGCAAAAAAATAAAAATAATGTAGGGAAGTTCTATAAACATAATACACTAAGCTGGACACTGGTGGCTTATGCCTGTAATTCCAGCTGTTTAGGAGGCTGAGATCTGAGGATCACAGTTCAAAGCTAGCCTGGGCAGGAAAGACTATGAGACTCTTTTCTCTAATAAGCTACTCAGAAAAAGCTTGAAGTGGCACTGTGGCTCAAGTGGTAGCCTTTGAGCAAAAGCTCAGGGACAATGTGCAGGCCCAGAGTTCAAGCCCCAGAACTGGCAAAATAATAATAATTATTATTTTTGCACTGTGTTGATGTTGCATTAGACATATAAATTTAAAATAAAAACTTTTACACTTCTGTTTTAGCCTGGATTATTTCCATGTGCATACAGAATATCCAAGGAAGGGCTGTGAAGGTGGCTCAGTGGTAGAGCGCTTGCCTTGCATGCCTGAGGCCCTGGGTTCGATTCCTCAGCACCACATAAGCAAAAAAAGAAAAAAGCTGGAAGTGGTGCTGTGGCTCAAGTGGTAGAGCGCTAGCCTTGAGCTGAAGAGCTGAGGGACAGCGCCCAGGCCCAGAGTTCAGGCCCCACAACCGGACCCCAAAAAAAACCAAAACAGAATATCCAAGGAAGAGTTATTTATATCTTCACCAGGAGCCTGCATAGAGAGCTCAAAAAGCTGGAATAAGCTGATCAAATTAAAATTTATAGTTTGTTTGCAAATACAAATACATTCCACAAGTTTACTACTTAATTTTTGAAAGTAAGCAGCAAGTTTTAATAATGGCTGAGTATTTAAGGAGTTTGCTGTTTCCACATTTTGTCAGAAGAGGGCAGTACCAAATCTATCAAAAAGGAAACATGAATATGGAAGGACTTATTTTTTTCATTAATTATATACTCATGCACACATGTTTATTCCTGAAAGTAATATGTTTATTGTTTGTAAAACCCCATAAATTTCAAGACAAGAGATAGTACTCTTTTTTTTTAAACATCATTTTTTTTTTTTGTCTTTTCTCTTTTGCTACTGGGGATTAAACTCAGGATGTTATACTTGCTAGGCAAGCACATTGCCACTGAGTCACATCCCAGCCCAAGAAAGTATTCTCTTCCTAAAGAGAATGGAAACTTTATTAATACTTGGTATGTTGGCAGGAATTTTTTTAAACATTATTTATATTTAACTTTGGTTATAAGTAACCCTCTTGAGGGAGATTTGAATTTTAATTAACAATCCAGACATAAATTGGTGCCTGGATTTAAGCATATCTTTTCATCCTGTCCTTTTTTTTTTATTATTATTTTGGTTGGTCATGGGCTTAAATTCAGGGTCTGGGTGCTGTCCATGGGCTCTTTTTTGCTCAAGGCTAGCAATCTACCACTTGAGCCACAGCTCCACTTCTAGTTTGTTTTCTGAGTGGTTGATTGGAAGTAAGAGTCTCATGGGGACTTTCTTGGCCAGGCTGTCTTTGAACCAGGATCTTCAGCTCTCAACCTCCTGAGTACCTGTGATTAGAGATGTGAGGCAGCGCCTGGCTCTTTTCGTCTATTGATATCATTATTCTGCTTTTTCTTTTTGTCTTTGTATTAAGTTAAGAACTTTACTACCTCTTTAAGAACTATGCGAAGGCTCGTAATGGCTTGGAAGAGTGTGCAAGTGTAAGCATAAGATAGTGTTAGCACAAAACTAGTCTTAGTTTTTCTTTTTTTTTTTTGGTCTGGTCGTGGGGCCTGAACTCTGGGCCTGGGTGCTGTCCCTCAGCTCAAGGCTAGCGCTCTACCACTTGAGCCGCAGTGCCACTTCTGGCTTTTTTTTCTGCTTATGTGGTACTGAGGAATCGAACCCAGGGCCTCATGCATGCAAGGCAAGCGCTCTACCACTGAGCCACCTTCCCAGCCCTAGTCAGTTTTTCTAAAGGTGTTTTGATTGTTCAGTTTTGGATTTTTGGTGTTTCGTGGTTTATTAACCTTGGTGAATAGGGAAAATGATATTTTTATCTGTCCTTATCATATAACTAGCTGAGCCAACTAGCTCAGACTTTTTTAAATGATTCATCTTTTGGAAAAGGCCAGTCATGGAAAGTTTCTGCCCAAATGAAGATTTTTCAGGAAGTACTGAGTAAGTGAAAATGAATTTAAAATGGAATTTCTGCTTGAGAATACCTGAATTAATTGCTGCTAATAATAGTCCTTTTTCCAATGGGTACTGGTGGCTCATGCCTGTGATCCTCACTAGTCAGGAAAGTGACATCTGAGCATCGGCCTTCAAAGCCAGCTTGGGAAGGAAAATCTGTGAGACTCTTATCTCCAGTTAGCCACCAGAAAACCAGAAGTGGCACTTTGGCTCAAGTGGTAGAGCGCTAGCATTGAGCAAAAAAGCTCAGGGACATTAGGCCTTTTCCTGTCAGGGGTCCCTTTTGTAGTAGATATTCTATGCTCACTTTACCTACTTGCATTATCTTTACTTTTTTTTTTTTTTGGCAGTGGTGGGGCCTGAACTCTATGCCTGGGCATTGTCCCTTAGCTCTTCAGCTCAAGGCTAGTGTTCTACCACTTGAGCCACAGCACCACTTATGGCTTTTTCTGCTTATGTGGTGCTGAGGAATTGAACCCAGGGCCTCATGCATGCAGGGCAAGCATTCTACCACTGAGCCACCTTCCCAGCCCATCAGGGGTCCCTTTTGTATATGAAATGGTCTATAATTTAACTATTCTACTTGAGAATGCTTTGGTAGGCTAATCTCTTATTATTGTTTAAAGTAGGGTTCTAATATTCCCAGTCTAAAGAATAATCTTGTAATGTTTGCATCAGTTATCAAAAATCCTGAAAAAATAAGTTTTTAAGCCAGGCACTGGTAGCTCACACCTGTAATCCTAGCTATTCAGGAGGCTGAGATCTGGGGATTGCAGTTCAAAGCCAGCTCAGGCAAGAAAAATCCATGAGATTTTTTTTATCTCCAATTAACCATCAGGCCCTTAGTTCAAGGTTTACGACTGACAAAAGAAAAAAGCTTTATGTATTATGTTTTCTAGTGAATTATGGGCAAGACTGTGGCACTAGAAAGAGTTGTTTCCACTGGTTATACTTTCTCCATGCCTTCTCTGCAGTGCTTACTATTTCATGAATTGTCATGGCTTGCTTTCATGATTGTTCTGCTATCCTGTGAGCTTAAGGCAGAAGCAATTGTGTCTACCCAGTGCCAAGATCATGATAGCGTCTCCTAAAATATTTATCCAAGTAGCTAATGAAAGTAGTAAACCCAGAGCGCTATCTTTGAGCAAAAGAAGCTTAGGGACAATGCTCAGGTGCTGAGTTCAAGCCCAAGGACTGGCAAAAAAAAAAAGTTACTTTTGGGAAGGTGGCTCAGTGGTAGAGTGCTTGCCTTGCATGCCTGAGACCCTGGATTTAATTCCTCAGCACCACATAAGCAGAAAAGGCCAGAAGTGGCACTGTGGTTCAAGTGGTAGAGCACTAGCCTTGAGCTGAAGAGCTCAGGGACAGCGCCCAGGCAAGAAAAGAAAAAGAAAGTAGTAAACCTAGAAAACAACAAAATCAAGCATGCATGATGCTAAGGACTGTGCTTATTCCCAATAAATTGGGCTGACATTCTGAAATTTCACAATGGTCTGTCTTGATGTGTATTTTTTAAAGATTTGTTCCATGAGTAGTCTGTGACTTTTGGGGGTTGATGGGGTTTGTAGTTCTGGCATGTGCCTCCCACATATTAGGCAAGCACTCTACCACTTGAACCATGTTTCCAGGCCTTAAATGTTTTATTTATTTTTGCTGGTCCTGAGAATTGAACTCAGGGCCTGAGCTCTGTGAGCCACTGGTGCCCAGCAAGACACAGTTTGAAATATAAAACACGATCTGAGTGCCAGTCGCTCACGCCTGTAATCCTAGCTACTCAGAAGGCTGAGATCTGAGAATCAGGTTCAAAGCCAGCCAGGGCAGGAATGTCTACGAGATTCTTGCCCTTAACAAAAACTACTCAGAAAAAGCTGGAAGTGGTACTGTGGCTTAAGTGGTAAGCCCTATCCTTGAGCAGACTCAAGGACAAATCTCAGGCCCTGAATTCAAGCCCTAGGACTGGTCCCCCCAAAAATACCTGGGTCTTGATAACTTTGCCCAGCTAGACTTGAACTCTCTCCATCCTCCAAAGTTCCTCCCAAGTAGTTAAGATTACAGGCACGAACCACCAATTCTAGCTCTGTAGTTCTTTTTGCAGAAGCTTATCCTTCCTTCTAAGAAATTTTCTTTATTTTAGGGGGAAGATTGAATTCAGAGCGTCAAGCTTCCACACCAACATTGAGCCACACCCCAGTTCTGGATTTTTTTTTTTTTTTTTGGTCAGTATCGAGGTTTGAACTCGGCCTGGGTGCTGTCCCTGAGCTTTTTAGCTCAAGGCTAGCCCTCTACCACTGGAGCTAGGATTACAGGCATGAGCCATCAATTCCTGGCTCCATTTCTGTCTGGTTTTCGGAGTGGTTTAATGGAGAGAGTCTCACAGACTTTCCTGCCCAGGCTGGCTTTGAACCATGATCCTCAGATCTCAGCCTCCTGAGTATCTAGGATTATAGGCCAGCCCGGTAGGTGGTATCTTGAGGCAAGGGATCTGAGCTGCTGATACAAACTTTCAGCCAGTTTTAGCCCATTCTTGTCCACCTTCAAAAGTTCTTGGTGTTGGGGCTGGGAACATGGCTCAGTTGTGGAGTGCTTGCCTTGAATGCATGAGGCCTTGGGTTGTATCCTTAGCACCACATAAGTAGAAAAGGCCAGAAGTGGCATTGTGGCTCAAATGATAGAGTGCTGGCCCTGAGCTGAAGAGCTCTGAGGAACAGCGCCCAGGCCCAGAGTTCAGGCCCCATGACCGACCCCCCCCAAAAAAGTTCTTGCTATCAATTTAATGCGCTGTTTTTTTTGCTTCTTCTGTGCGTGTGTGTGCCAAACCAGGAGCTTGAACTCAGGGCCTGAGTGCTGTCCCTAAGCTTTTCTTCTTCTTCCTGGTTCCTCCCCTCCCCCTGCACCCCCATGGCTCAAGGCTACTGCTCTACCACTTGAGTGAGGCTCTACTTCCTTTTCTCTTTCTCTCTTTTCTTTCTTTCTTGCTTGCTTGCTTGCTTTCTTGCTTTCCTTCTTTCGTTGGTCATGGGGCTTGAACTCTGGGCTTGGGCGCTGTCCCTACACTCTTCAGCTCAAGGCAAGTGCTCTACCGATTGAGCCACAGTACCACTTCCAGTTTTCTGGTGGTTTATTGGAGATAAGAATCTCACGGACTTTCCTGCCCTGGCTGGCTTTGAACCAATCCACAGATCTCAGACTCCTGAGTAGCTAGGATTACAGGCGTGAGCCATCAACTAGGCCTGGCTCCATTTCTTTCTTTTTTTTTTTTTGTCAGTCGTGGGGCTTGAACTCTGGGCCTGGGCACTGTCCCTCAGCTCTTCAGCTCAAGATGAGTGCTCTACCACTTGAGCCACAACGCCACTTCCAGTTTTCTAGTGGTTTATTGGAGATAAGAGTCTCACAAACTTTCCTGTCCAGGCTGGCTTTGAAGCGGACTTTCCTGCCCAGGCTAGCTTTGAAGTGCGAGCCTCATATCTCAGCCTCTTGAATAGCTAGGATTACAGGCATGAGCCACCGGCACCCGGCTAAAACTTTTTTTTTTTTTTAATTTTTGCTTTTGGCCAATCCTGGGACTTGAACTCAAGGCCTGCGTGCTGTCCCTTAGCTTCTTTTGCTCAAGACTAGTGTTCTACCATTTGGCACAGCTCCACTTTTGGCCTTTTGGTGATTAATGAGATAGGAGTCTCATGGACTTTCCTACCTTAGCTGGCTTTGAACCATAGTCCTCAGACCTCAGCCTCCTGAGTAGCTAGGATTATAGATGTGAGCTACCGGCACCCTGTTTTGTTCTTATTTGTGTTTTTTAAGTAGTTTTGGGGATTGAAGTCAAGGCCTTGCATTTGTTAAGCAAGCACTCTACCTCATGAGTCACACCTCCAGCCCTTTAAAGAATCTTTCTGGGATTCTGTGGTACAAATTGACTTGCTTGTTGTTGGCTTAAGTGATAAGAGAATACAAACAAAGACAATAACTTTCTATTTGCTTCCTATTTCTTACAAATTTGATTAGTCTCTTTTCTGTTAGACATCTGGATATCTTTGTATAGTTGTAGTTTTTAAATTTGCTATTATTTAATAGGGTATATTTGGTAGGGAGAGAATAAGGGTGTGTAAATGGGAGCTTCTAGCTCTTCATTAATTCTGTTGAATCTGCTCCTTTCCACTTTCTTCTTGTGTGGTGACTGAGTTCCAAATAATTCTTGGTGGTGGCTGCACAAAGGCCCCTTCCATAATCGGTCATGTTAGGGATTTGAAAGCATGTTAGATGGGAAATTTATGACAGCCTTTTTTTTGCACAGTCGTGGGGCTTGAGCTCTGGTCCTGAGTACTGTCCCTGAGCTCTTCAGTTCAAAGCGAGCATTCTACCACCTGAGCCACAGCACCACTTCTTGTTTTTTGGTAGCTAATTGAAGATAAGAGTCTCATAGACTTTCCTGCCCAGGCTGGCTTTGAACTGTGATCCTCAGATTTCAGCCTCCTGAGTAGCTAGGATTTGCAGGCGTGAGCCACCGGCATCCTGATGCAGGATTCTCTCTAGCATTGTTGCTTTATCTCTGCATAGTCTTAATTAGTAACTTAACTCCCAAGATTTCACTTTTCAAAGTCATGAATGTAAATATGTCAGCCAGCTGTTGTTACAATAATGCCAACAAACCATCCCCAACTTAGCAGCATGCAGCAAACAAAAGCATTTATTTGCTGCTCGTGTACATCTAAGTATCTGGGATGTGACTGAGCTGTTTGGATGAAGGCTTAACCTTTACTCTGCTAAAGGCAGGTGCAAGATCTACCTGGAAAGTGAATAAACATAAACTTGCATTTCCTCAGAGGTGGAATTTAGAGGATGTACCAGTCATTCTTGGCTAGTCTTTTATTGGATAAGCTGGTTGAACACTTACTATACAATGACCATAATTTTGGACCCTCCTATTGACAGATGAGAATATAAATAGCATTCTTCATGTTTTTGTTCACTGGCAAGTCATAGAGGCATTAGGTAATTCTCTTAATGTTTATCTGAAATTTCAGGCACCATATTTTCTTATCCTTAGTTGATTTATAGAATTCAGGATTATGGAGGGTAGTTTTTCCAGATTTGAAATGACACTAGTTATCTTCCCCTTTTCCTAGATTTTTTTTTTTTTTGGGTCCGGTCGTAGGGCCTGAACTCTGGGCCTGGGCGCTGTCCCTCAGCTCTTCAGCTCAAAGCTAGTGCTCTACCACTTGAACCATAGCACCACTTCCGGCTTTTTTCTTTTTGCTTATGTGGTGCTGAGGAATCGAACCCAGGGCCTCATGCATGCAAGGCAAGCACTCTACTACTGAGCCTCCTTCCCAGCCCCCTTTTCCTAGATTTTTGCTTCTCCTTGTTCCTCTTGTAAATTTTATGTTTTTTTCCTTGAAACAGGGTGACTAAGGAAGTGGATGCTACATCTAAAGAAGCCAAATCCTTCTTGAAGCAGAACGAGAAAGAAAAGCCACAGGCTAATGTTCCTTCAGCGCTGCCATCACTCCCTGCTGGATCAGGGTGAGTATTTTAAGGTTCAGACCCAGGTGTACTTAACACTTGGGAAAGCTGTTTTCCAAAGGACCTGCTTTAAAAACTGCAGTACTCTTGTTTTCTCTCAAGAGAGAGAATTAAAGGGAATTATTACTGTTGATCTGCCTTTCCTGAAGTATTTACCAAGAAAGAAGATACAACAAAAATTACTTGCTTTCTTAATTCCAGCTTTAAAGAAGCCCTAGTTTTTAGTGCTTACTGCAAAGTTGAACTGGTGTATTTTGCATCTAAAAATAATGTTTGGATAGCATTATCAGCAATTTATCAAATTGCCCCTCTCTTTGATACTGAGAATCAAACCTAACATGTTATGGATGCTGGACTAGCTCTGTACTACTGAGCTATGTCCTCAGCACAAGAACTTTTAAGGAACATTTGAATAGAATATTTAATCACATCCTCATGATCTCAAAGCATACATAAAAAACATAACAAAAGGTTGGGCTAACATACATAATTCTAGCTACTCTGGAGGCTAAGATCTGAGGATTGTAGTTCAAAGCCAGCCTGGGCAGGAGACTCTTACCTCCAGTTACCTATCCAAAGATACCAGAATTAGAGCTGTGGCTCAAGTGGTAGAATGCTAGCCTTGAATAAAAGTTGCTCAGGAGCTGGGCACCAGTGGCTCATGCCTGTAATCCTAGCTACTCAGGAGGCTGAGATCTAAGGATCGAGGTTCAAAGCCATTCTGGACAGGAAAGTCTGTGAAACTCTTATCTCCAATAAACCACCAGAAAACCAGAAGTGGCGTTGTGGCTCAAGTGGTAGAGCGCTAGCCTTGAGCTGAAGAGCTGAAGAACTGAGGGACAGAGCTCAGGCCCAGAGTTCAATCCCTACGACCAACCAAAAAAAAAAAAAAAAGAGCTCAGGGACAGTGGCTAGGCCCTGAGTTCAAGTCCCAGGACTCAGTTTACTTACTTTTTTTTTTTTTTTGATCATGGGGCTTGAACTCTGGGCCTGAGTGCCGTCCCTCAGCTCCAGGCTAGAGCTCTACCACTTGAGCCACAGCGCCACTTCCAGTTTTCTGGTGGTTTATTTGCGATAAGAATATCACAGCTTTTCCTGTCCAGGCTGGCTTTGAACCATGATCCTCAGATCTCAGCCTCCTAAGTAGCTAGGATTACAGGTGTGAGTCACTGGCAGCTGGCTTATTAATTTTTAAAATTTATTTTATTTATTTAAACTGGTAAAGCAGTGGTTGGGGGAGAAAAGGGGAGAGAGACAAAACATTTCCTACAGGAAATGGGAGTTAAAGACTTTGAGATTGGCTTTGCTCTCTTGCTCAGGCAGAACTCAAACTCTTCTTTTTTCTTTTTGGGTCCAGTCATGGGGCCTGAACTCTGGGCCTGGGCACTGTCCCTCAGCTCTTCAGCTCAAGGCTAGCGCTCTACCACTTGAGCCACAGCACCACTTCCGGCTTTTTTCTTTTTGCTTATATGGTGCTGAGGAATGGAACCCAGGGCCTCAGGCATGCAAGGCAAGTGCTCTACCATTGAGCCACCTTCCCAGCCCCTCAAACTCTTCTTGAAGGCTGGCTTAGGTGATTAGATTATCAACATTGGCATTATCTCTAAACTGACTTAGCAAGATTCCTGCCAAAACTGGGCTATACTGGTCCAGCAAGGATAAGGGTGTGTGGCAAGGCTTAATTAAGAATAAGACTGAGACAAGCCTGACTGAAGTTTTAAGGAAAGAGTCTTTCTCAGGTATGCATACAGGGCAGCTCCCTAGGCAGAGAGCAATAGGGATAAGGTCATAGAAGAAATATGGAGAGGCTGATTAGAAGCTGTTCCTGGGAGCTATTCCAGTTGAATGTTCCGAAATTTTTTTCAATAGATTAATTACTGCTCACTCCCTTATAAGGGGGTAAAGTGAAATCTGACCCAAATCAAGTTCTTTAAAAGCTGTAATGGTCAATAACTGCCAAAAGCCTGAGTCACAGTCTTCAGAACTATAGATAAAAATGAGAATTCATTTATTTATGATACAGTACATGCTGTATCATGAACTTAAATTTCTGATGTGTTGACTGACCTTCAGGGCTAGTCTGATTGTTAGAATTATGCTTGGGAAGAAGCAGGTCGGAAGGAATTCAGCTACCCTGAGTGTCAGAGTGGACTTGTTCTTCGAGTACAAACTTTAGAAACTGCTGCAGACTCCATATGCTGGGTATGGAATTATTTATTTATTTGCCAGTCCTGGGGCTTGAGCTCAGGGCCTGGGCACTGTCCCTGAGCTCCTTTTGCTCAAGGCTAGCACTTGAGCCACAACACCACTTCTGGCTTTTTCTCTTTATATGGTACTGAGGGATCGAACCCAGGGCTTCCTGCATGTTAGGCAAGCACAATACCACTAAGCCACATTCCCAGCCTGGAAAATTTTTTCAAGGGAAAAATCTATAGGAATAATCTTTATTTGATCAAAAGAAAATGCAACAAAATATCTTTCACTTTTTTTGTGGGGGGGAGGGAGGAGAGAAGCTGCTTCAGTTTATAGAACTTGTGTAGCAAAAAACATGTTATTTGCTTATTTTCCTTTTCTGTAAACAGATTTAAGCAATACAGGAAAACCAGAGCAGGATAGTAAAACATCCTGTCTCACGTCGTTAGCTAACAAATATGAGCAGATTCAGAGGAGCAAATGTTTGTAACTGAAAATGCATTTCCTCCATGTGTTTAAAATAGCACACTGCTTAGACTATAAAAAGCCAAAGTTTATGCTTTAGGAATGGCGTAAAACCCTCTTTTAATTAAAGGCCAGAATCAGACTGCAAGAAGTATTCTGTCTACATTTGGCAGTAAAAATCTTAGTGTCTCTAGATTCCCAGGGTCTCGTCATTCCAAGTTCTTGATCCATCTCTTCCCGACACCCTCTGTCTTTACCACCAGCACCACTACAGTCACTTGTAGCTAGCTTTCATCTAGCTGGCTGGCTGGCTAGACTTCAACCCCACATTTGCTACTACTTTTAACCCAACATTTATTACTTATTCTGTTAGTCTCATCAAAATTTATAATCCTAGCTGTAGGCATTTGCTTGTTTTTTGGAGGGCCTAGTTCTTAGCTGCCTCCTTAAAGGCTAGAAACAACCTAAAGCAATAAAAGGTAAGCTAGAAAGACAGGATTTTCCCCTGTAGTTTTATCTTGTCTTCTTGGTCTGTTAAGCAAAGAAAAAAGTGTAACTGTTGAATCTCAAAAAACCTTTTGGGGACTGTGAAGTTGGCTTAGTGTAGATTGCTTGTCTCGCATGAGGCCCTGGGTTCGATTCCTCAGCACCACATAAACAGAAAAGGCAGGAAGTGGCACTGTGGCTCAAGAGGTAGAGCGCTAGCCTTGAGCTGAAGAGCTGAGGGGCAGCGCCCAGGCCTAGAGTTCAAGCCCCACAACTGACAAAAAAAAAAAAACAAAAAACAAAAAACCTATCTCTTGGGTGGTATCTGTTGAAGCAAGTTTGTCCCAAAGCTAGAAGAGACAGAATTCCTCAGTGCCATACTAAAGATTAAGTCCCAGACTAAAGACTAAGAAGACAGTAATGCCTGACCCGGTGGTTTGCCTGTGTTCAGTATACTTGACCAGTCCCAGGAACTTAATGACTGAGCATGAACTTTGCTCATTTTAGCTTTTTAGTGTTTCAATATTACTGCCTTGATAAAAGAATATTAAGCTTTTTACATAAAATAATAAAAATCAGATGTAGCCATGCTCTTGGGAGGAAATATTCCCAAGGTTTGGTCAGAATCTATTATGATGATCAGAAGCAGTCAGAACCCTGACCCATGTAATTTTATTTATTTTTTCTTTTGGTTTTGTTTTTAAGTCCAGGCTGGTCTCAAACTCACGCTCCTACTGCCTCAGCATTTTGATTTTTTTTTTTTTAAAGGGTGTTTTAAAACGATTGTTGTCATAGTGTGGGGAACATTTCAAAGCTGGAGCTAATATTTTACATGTTTTCATTAAAATGAAAGAGCCTGTAAATTACAGCAATTATTTATATCCATAAAAAGATGAGCTACTTCAAAAATTTGACCTCATGGGCTAGGAAGGTGGCTCAGTGGTAGAGCGCTTGCCTTGCATGCCTGAGGCCCTGGGTTCCATTCCTCAGCACCACATAAGCAAAAAGAAAAAAGCCGGAAGTGGCACTGTGGCTCAAGTGGTAGAGCGCTAGCCTTGAGCTGAAAAGCTGAGGGACAGTGCCCAGGCCCAGAGTTCAGGCCCCATGACCGGACCCAAAAAAAAAAATTTGACCTCATTTTCTGGTTCAGCTCTTTCATGTGATGCCTGAAGAGTTGGCATGTGCCAATGTTCCTGATGAACAGATCTGATAGTGAAGTTTTGTGATGTTTAGAGGATGGCCAGTCCAGTTAGTTTCAAAGGACTTACCTATGAGCGAAGGAGAAATTCTGACAAACATGGCCTCTGGAATTTTTGGTGATTTTCTTTTTCAATTTAATAATTATAATTGGGTGTAATTTTTTAATACTGTCTGTATTTTTTTAAAACAGTCTGAATCTTTTCTCCCTTAGCCTCTCAAATGCTGGGAGTCTATGGCACTGGCACAAAAAACAGCTTTATTGAGACATAGCTTATACTTCATATAATTTACCAGCTTAAGTTCAGTTCGTTGGTTCTTGGAATATTCAGAAGGTTATGCATTCATAGTGCTCAAAACTGTAATAATTTCTATCACTTCCCAATAGAATCCTGAATTTGTCAACAATCATACTCCATCTTCAACTCCTCCCCCATTTCCAGACAACCACTCATCTACTTCTGTGTCTACCTTTGCAAGATTTGGCTATTTCATATGAATGGAAGCATGCAATATTTTTTCTTTTATGTCTGATTTCTTTGACTTAGTGTATTTTCATGAATGCTATAGCACTTCTCTATACTTCATCTTTCTTGTGTCCTTTTTATTTGTACAATGTAGTGATTAATACTTTGGGGTTTTTGTTGTTGTTTGGGTTTTTTGTTTTGTTTTGTTTTGTTTCGTTTCGTTTTTCTGCTCGTCCTGGGTCTTGAACTCAGGGCCTAAGCACTGTTCCTGAGCTGCTTTTGCTCAAGGCTAGCATTCTACCACTTGAGCCATAACACTGCTTCCAGCCTTTTCTGTTTTTGTGGTACTGAGAAATTGAACCCAGGGCTTCATGCATGCTAGGCAAGCACTCTACCACTAAGCCACCTTCCAAGCACAAGAGATTAATACTTTGTTGTTATGACTTTACCAAGTTTTATGTATCCATTTTATAGTTATCGGACATAGAATGTTTTCACTTTTTAGCTATGCGAACATTTATATACAGACTTTGGTTGTGTGTTTTCATTGTTCTTGGGTATAAATATAAGAGGAATTTCTGAGTCATATGATATTTTACCATGGACATGCTCTTAAATAGGAGAATTAGCCATAAAGCAATATTTAGGGCATAGTTACAGAAGGATACTTGCATGCCTAGATTTCTTTCACATTTCTGTGAAGCACTCACTACATAAGTTCCTGCAGAAGGATGGAAACTGTCATAGAAAAAAAAGAAAAGAAAAAAGCAGTTTCCTTCTCTCAAAATTAATTCTAGATGGCTGGGGATGTGGCTTAGTGGTAGAGTGCTTGCCTAGCACATATGAAGCCCTGGGTTTAATTCCTCAGTACCTCATAAACAAAAAATCAGAAGTGGCACTGTGGTTCCAGTGGTAGAGTGCTAGCCTTAAGCAAAAACAAGCCCAGGGACAATGTACAGGTCCTGATTTCAAGCCCCAGGACTGGGGGAAGTGGGGGAGGGAAAGCTCATTACTTGTTCTTGCATTAGTAGTACATAAATTAAAGTTGGAACAATACAGAGATGAACATGGTCCCTTCATAAAGATGACACAAATTCGGAAGCATTCCATATTTTTATGAGAATATGGTGGAGAGGTGAAAAGCCAGTTTGTTCCAACTTAACAGATAGGGTGCAGCCAGTAGGTGGTGCTCAGAAATGTGTGGTGATTTTTTTTTTTTTTTTTTTGGTCACAATGAGTAGAGGCTACTGGTACTTGATGGGGTTGAGGGAAGCTGAATGTCTCTCATGACAGAGTAGTTTATACACAGAATAATTTCCTTCACTGGCAACAGTGTCCCCTTTGAAACACCCCTTTTTTTTGGGGGGGGGGTCCAGTCGTGGGGCTTGAACTCTGGGTCTGGGCGCTGTCCCTCAGCTCTTCAGCTCAAGGCTAGTGCTCTACCACTTGAGCCACAGCGCCACTTCCGGCTTTTTTTTTCTTTTTGCTTATGTGGTGCTGAGGAATTGAACCGGGGCCTCAGGCATGCAAGGCAAGGGCTCTACCACTGAGCCACCTTCCCAGCCCCCTTTGAAACACCCTTTTAGGGAGCTGGTGTCCCTCAGTTAGATTATGTCTGAGCTTCCCTTTATTCATAAACATTTACAACTTAAGAAAATTTAGAACTTAAGTTAGAAAAATAATGCTTTAAAGATTCAGCAAAAGGGCTGGGCATGGTGTCTCTGTCTGTAATCTCAGCTACTCAGGAGGCTAAGATTGTGAAGCAAAAAATAGCAGGACTTCATCTTAATAAGATGGAGATGAGGGCTGGGAAGTTGGCTCAGTGGTAGAGCGCTTGCCTTGCATGCTTGAGGCCCTGGGTTCAATTCCTCAGCACCACATAAGCAAAAAGAAAAAAGCCGGAAGTGGTACTGTGGCTCAAGTGGTAGAGTGCTAGCCTTGAGCTGAAGAGCTTAGGGACAGTGCCCAGGCCCAGAGTTCAGGCCCCACGACCGGACCCAAAAAAAAAAAAAAAGATGGAGATGATATTATGTGCCTGTGACCCCAGCTGCTCAAGCAGAAGTAGGAGGATTGTGGTTTGAGGCTGGCCCCAGGCAGAAAAATTCAGAACTCTACCTGGAAAATAACTAAAGCAATAAAGGGCTGGGAGCATGGCTTAAGCAACAGAAAGCACGAGGCACTGAGTTCCATCCCTAGTAATGTTTTAAACAACAACAAAAAATATTTTCCCATAAATAGTTGGAATGTTTTGAATTTCTTGAAGGTGATTTCATTAGACTTGGAAATAGTGTTCTGTCTAAGTTTATAATTGAAGAGTGTGAGTAGAAAAATTAATGGGTTTTCTTTGGGAGCAGAAAATTGACATTAAATGTCATTTGGGTCTGGAAATGAAGTCCCTACTGATTTACCTAAATGAAATTCCAAACACAGAAATATTTTCAAAGCAAGAAATTTTTATTTGTAATCACCAGGACAGGTAGGCATGAACATGTCAGTTTGGATTGAATTCTTACAGCAAATACTATGAACCTAGAAAAGCGGTCCCAATACTTTACAAGATTGTCTGGAGTTAAATAATTTTAGTGTACTTAGAATTAGTCCAAGAGGAAATGGTGCTGTAGCTCAAGTGGTAGAGCGCTCATCTTGAGCTGAAAAGCTGAAGGACAGCTCCCAGGCCCAGAGTTCAAGCCACACGACTGACGGAAAAAAAAAAAAAAAAAAAAAAGAATTAGTCCAAGAGTAATATTTTTATTTTATACAGCAGCTTCTTTGTTCTTACCTTTAAATTACAGTGCCAATAACTTTTTAAAAATCATGATCTTTAAGAGCCAGGCATCTGCCTGTATTGCAAAGTCTCTTTGCTGTACTCTTAAAACCTCAATTGTACCATATTTCTTTTCTTGTTAACAGTGAGATAGTTAAGTGCTTTTAGCACTTCATGGGCATAGCAAACAAGCATTTGAGTGGTGACAGTCTGAAAGTCTATTCAGCATGATAGTAGAAATGGACTTGGGAACTGGGAAGGCTGTATAGACCTTCACTTCAGGAGATGCTTTAAGAATGTAAAATAGGCACTGGGAATGTGGCTTGCCTTGCATGCATGAGACCCTGGGTTCGATTCCTCAGCGTGACATAAGCAGGAAAAGCCGGAAGTGGCATTGTGCGTCAACTGGTAGGGTGCTAGCCTTGAGCTGAAGAGCTCAGGAACAGTGCCCAGGCCCAGAGTTCAGCCCCCACACTCACCCAAAAAAAAAGTAAAATACTCTGGCCAATTTGATAAAGTAATTTGTTGACAGTAGACTTTATCTTCTTTTAATGTGCACTAGGGGGCAGAATTTCCCTCTGAAAAAGATAATTTGGGGGGGACATTGTCTCAGGAACTTGAAGCATTCCTTGACTCAGTATAGAAGCATTGCACTTTTTCTTTGCCTAATTAGATTAGTCTTTGAGATTTCTTTATTCTATGCAGCTTCTATGTTTTTAAATTAAAATTTGTTTGATTTTCAACCCTATCATGTTTGGGAAGTGAAAGATGGTTTTTCTTCTTTAATTTTTCTCCTTTGAAGAGTGTCTGAAGAGTATTTTAAGTTAGAAATAATTTATTTTAGAAATTTTTTTTAGAAAAAAAGGCAATGGAGGTTCATTTTTGTCTGCCTGATTCTTTGTTCCTCATCCCAGAGGGTAATTGTTAATAGGCTATTAATTTTGTACATATTCTATCCATATGCTTGTGGGATGTGGTAAGTTAAATAAGTGGACTCACTGTTATTAAGTGGTAGGTTAAATAAATGAACTACTTATTGTTCTGAAACTTAACATTCTTAGAAAGTCTTAAGTGTGTTTTAGGTATCTTTATAGGTTCAGTATAAACATCTTTTTTAAAACAAAAATACTTTTTTATGGTATTCCATTTAGTGAAGATTCCATAATTTGAGTAACCCTTTCCTTACTAATTTAGTTTTCTAAATTTTACAGTTAGAAGTAATTCCATAATAATTCTTGAACATTTACTTCTATATTTTCATGCTGTTATTTCTGGAGGGCAAATTCTTAGAAGTGGGACTGCTGGGTCATTAGGTATGTGCATCTTAAATTCTAGCAGATACCACCAAATATGGCCAGCTTGAAATCTTACCAGTATTACCTGATAGAGCCCAGTTTTATGTTGTGTGTGTTTTTTTTTTTTTGGTTGGTCATGGGGCCTGAACTCTGGACCTGGGCACTATCCCTCAGCTCTTCAGCTCAAGGCTAGCACTCTACCACTTGAGCCATAGTGCCACTCCTAGCTTTTTCTGCTTATGTGGTGTTGAGGAATCAAACCCAGGGCCTCATGCATGCAGGGCAAGCACTCGACCACTGAACCACCTTCCCAGCCTCTGTTTATTATTACCAGTATTCTTCCGAGGATTTCTCCATAACTATTTTGACAACTGGATCATCCTAATGTACAGCTTGGAGATAAAAATCTTCCCTTTCTTGAAAACCTTTATCAAGCCAAGCTGTGTCTCCATCCTATAATCTTAGCCATGTGAGAGCCCGAGGTCGGAATCATGGTATATGCCTTGGCTACCAGAGAAACACAGTGGCTGGGTGCAGTGGTGAGGTCCTGTCATCCCAGCAATGAAGTGAAGCATAAGTAGGATTGTAGCTTGTGACATCCTAAGCATAAATCAAGACCAATGAAGAAAACAATGCAAAGGGCCTGGAGTGATGGTACAAGAGGTAGGGTGCCTGTCTAGCAAGCAGGAGGCTCTTACTTCAAAACTCCATTAAAAACAAAAACTTTACCAAGAATAGTTTTTCCCTTATAATTAAACTAATGGCACTTTTTTGTACATTTGTTTGCCAAATACATAAATTAAGATGTGGGTATTATAATCTTTTATATCAGATGATCAAAGTTAATTCTTAACTGTTTTAAGAGTTTAGTTGAGGCCTGTTGTCAGTTGGTCATTCCTATAATCCTAACTAGTCAGGAGGCTGAGATTTGGAGGATAGTGGTTCAAGGGCAGCCATGATAGAAATGTTTGCTAGACTCCTCTCTCCAAGATAACCAGCAAAAAGCAGGACTGAAGGTATAGAGCACTAGCCTACCAGAGCATGAGGCCCTACGTCAAGCTACAGTACTATCCCTCTTTCCCCAAAAAGTATGAGTTTTCAGTAAAAAGTAAGAATGTTTTACAAACATTTAGAGCAATTGTAAATCATGTTAGGAACTTAACGTTATTGAAAATGCTATGTGTCCTTGTATTAGAAATTACTTTTCTCAAATCTTTTAATGTCTGTAAAGACATTATTCATTTGAAACATAATCAGTGATGCTTATGTTCCACTCAGGGTTTGATAAAAAGAATCATTTGTACCATTTCGTGGATGGTTACAATTATGCAGCAAGATTTCTATTAGACAAACATTTTTATTTGTGTTGGCAAATGTTTCTTATGGGAGAGATTGGATAGTTGTGTTCTAATTATTTTGGTCAGGAATTGAAAATCCTTACTAAATCCAATTACTTACTTAGCCCTGGTTCTTACCAAAACCTTATTTAAATGAAACTATTATATAATTCAAAATTAAAATAATTTAAGACTTTTTAAGACTTTTTAACTTAAGACTAATATTTCCATCTTATTGAAAATGGCAGATTCTAAGCAAGTATTTGTCTTTAGGTTTAGTAACTCTAGGTGTTTATGACAGAGAAGTTGAAGCAGTAGAATAGTGGTAATAGAGTGTAGCTACCTTCCACAAGATCATAAACTCAGTCTTTTGATTTTTAGCCTTTCCTTGAATTTGAACATGGTATGATTTCATAGTTGCTAATTTGAGGACAAACAGAAAATCCCATGCTTTGTATTTTTTGATTTAAACTGAGACTTCAGTTCTAGCAGCTTGTGCAACAGTGTGCTTATAAAGGTGGAAACAGAAGAGTTTTCTTTTCAGTTAAGATTATGCTTGACATGACTTGTTTAGATCAGAAGTGAGAACAAGAAAGATCTAAGAAATACTATGTACAAGTCCTCCTTGATCTTGGTTCCTTGACTAGTGTAACTAGCTTCAAAGTAAAGATTTGAGAAAAGTTTTGTTTAGCACCCTGTCTTGCTTCCTGTCCAAGTTTATGTGTTGTACTATGGGCTAACTAAATCCAGGGTTGTTTTATACTGTTTCAGAAAGTCTTCCTGATTTAACCCTTGTTGGACCAGTCTGGACTTCAGTTTCCCAGTCCTATGGTAGATGAAGTCTACTTTTCTCTTGGGCTAACTTGGGTCAGCTGTGTTGTATATTATTATATAGGCCTCAGTCAGGCAGAAGTTCAGCTGTGTGAAGGCTTGGGTTATGAAGCATCTATTTTTACTAACTTGGAAAATTTTTAAAGAATTTTAAAGAATTCTTTGAAGTACAACTTTTGCTAACATCATAACAAAACACAAAGGGTCAGTGCTCCTTGGGTAGGGAAGATCTTTGACAAAGGCTTTTCTTTTCTTTTTTTTTTTTTTTTTTTTGTTGTTGTTGGTCATGGGGCTTGAACTCTGGGCCTGAGCGCTGCCTCTCAGCTCTTCAGCTCAAGGATAGCGCTCTACCACTTGAGCTACAGTGCCACTTCTGGTTTTCTAGTGGTTTATTGGAGATAAGAGTTTCACGGACTCTCCTGGCCAGGCTGGCTTTGAACCGGGATCCTCAGATCTCAGCTTCCTGAGTAGTTAGGGTTACAGGCGTGAGCCACTGGCGCCCGGCTTTCATTTTCTTTACACTTTATTGATCCCTGAAGAAATTAGTTGGCAATGGAAAAGGGAACATAATTCCTTTTTTTTTTTTTTGGTTGGTTGTGGGGCTTGAACTCTGGGCCTGGGCCCTGTTCCTCAGCTCTTGAGCTCAGTCAAGGCTAGTGCTCTACCACTTGAGCCACAGCACCACTTCTGGTTTTCTGAGTGGTTTATTGGAGACAGGAGTCTCACAGCCTTTCCTGCCCTGGCTGGCTTTGAACCACAATCCTCAGATCTTAACCTCCTGAGTAGCTAGGATTAGTGAGCCACCATGCCTGGCTCATAATTTGTTTTACCAACATGGTATGTTATCTAATTGTGATACTCCATCTCTACAACCTTTCCTGATAATCTAGCAGGCGTCTGAGCTTTCTGTTATCACCCTTTTGATAATGTGCTTTGAGTTTTCCCAGAATTCACTGACCTCTTCTCTTTATGTCTAATAATATGGTCAACTCCCACAGCCTTAACCATCTTTTCTGTGTTGATGATTGTCTTCTCTGACCTTCCAGTACTTTTTCCTGAGGTTCTGACCCTTATTACTTACTTGCCTATTATTATCTATTAGAAATTTGTTCTAGCTGGCTCACTCCGGAAATCCTTGCTACTCATAGGGTTGAGATCTAAAGATGGTGGTTTGAAGCCAACCTAGACAAGAAAGTCGTGAAACTTATCCCCACTTAACCACCAGAAAACCAGAAGTGAAGCTGTGGCTCAAAGTGGTAGAGCTCTAGCCTTGAGCAAAAAAGCTTCCAGGACAGTGCCCAGGCCCTGAATTCAAGCCCCACTACAGAGGGAGATGGGGGTGGGGAGGGGAGAGAGGAAGGGAGGGAGGGAGATTTGTTCTGACTCCCTTCAACTACACTACTGGCCCACGGTGTAACTCATTTTCCTTAAATCGTTCCATATGGTAAATCTGAAGAAACAACCTGTGAAGTTAGATAGTTTGTTTGGGGGAGGGGCGGGGGGAGAGGAGGGGCGAGTTCCCAGTACCTGTTGCTGAGAGGAATGGGAGAAATTATCCACAGCGTTCTCTCAGTTACTTGGCCTCCATCCTGACTCCTTTAGGTCTTCCTTCCTGTCTTTGCTGCCCTATCTTGCAGTGACCCAATCCAGTAACTTTAAACGCTGCTCTTAAAATGTCTCTTAAGTATTGATTCATATTCTCTCCCATAACACAATTGGTAGTTACCTACCTTTTCTTCATTCCTGTTGCCTTTTTCCTGATTTTCACATTTTGAAGCATCTGCCCTCAGGTCATTGGAATATTTTGAAGTCTTTGAAAAGGCTTGAACTATTTTAATCATCTCCTAAGTTTACTTAAAACCTATAGTCCCTCTTGTTACATCCACTATGCAGACCACTGCCAGGGTAATAGAGATTCAGTTTAGATCATGTCACTCGTTCAAAAATCAACCTTATTGCCTACTACTCAGATTCTTTTTTTTTTTTTTTTTTTTGTCGGTCATGGGGCTTGAACTCTGGGCTTGGGCGCTGTCCCTGCACTCTTCAGCTCAAGGCGAGCATGGCTTGAGCCACGTGCCACTTCCGTTTTTGAGAGGTTTATTGGAGATAAGAGTCTCACGGACTTTCCTGCCCAGGCTGCCTTTGAACCACGATCCTCACATCTCAGCCTCCGGAGTAGCTAGGATTACAGGCGTGAGCCACCAGCGCCCGGCTTTACTATTATAATTTTGACCTCTCTTATTTCACCTCTCCTTCCCTTTTCTTTTCCCTCCCCTCCCCTTTCTCCTTCCTTTCATTTCCACAAGGAAGGATCTGAATCTCATTGTATAGACCAAGCTGGCCTCAGACTCGCAAATTTCCTACCTCTGTGTCTCAAGCACTAGAATCAGACTTGTACACTACCCACCCCACCAGAGTTTCCTAATTGTCACATTAAGTTTATTTCAGCTGTGTACCAGTGGCTAATACCTATAATCCTAACTACTCCGGAGGCTGAGGTCTGAGGATCGTGGTTTGAATCTATCCTGGGCAAAAAAATCTCAGAGACTCCATTTCCAATTAACCAGCAAAATGCTAGACTGATTCAAGTGTTGAACCAACCATGAGTAAAAAAGCTGGTCAAGAGCTTGGGGCCCTGAGTTTATGACTCAATACTGGCATAATAAATGAATAAATATATAGATATATATCAATAGAATTTTATTTTTACCTGATAATCCTTTATCAGAAATTCTTGTGGTCCAAAGGTACTCTTATTTGTTTGCTCTTAAGATGGCTGTCCTATATGGCTAAGAGTTAAGTTGTACTTTTCAAAATTGGATATAAATTTGCTTCTTCCAGATACCTTGTTTTGAAGTCTGAATTGGATTAATTTTTATGTTAATTTCTTGGTTTAGAGTTTCACTCAGTAATGGAATTGGAATTATTATTTTGAACCTGAAAAGCCCATGTGAGTATAGGCTCGGAGTTCAATTCTCAAAAGTGACTTTTCCCTGCCTCCCACTTCCCCCAAGAAAAACTTGGAAAGTTTTTATATGTGTTCCGGGCTGTTAGAAGAATATTAGGGATGTGTAGAATTTCCACTTCAGTCAGGATCTAAGTCTGTTTCTCTATCTTACATATGCTCAGTTGTATTTTCACACATCTTGCAAAACCAAGGCCGGAAGTTATTGAAATTCTCTTCCCTCACCCTCTAGCCACTCTTATTAGCTCATGTCATTATTGTGGTTTTCACTTCCTTCTTCAAGCCTCCTCCCCAGTGGTTTTCCTTGCTTTCTTAGGATACTAACTGTATACTTAAAAATTCTTAAATATATTTTGTCTAGTGTGTCTAGTTTATCTGGAAAATGTTTAGATTGTCTTAAATATCCATCTTGCTCTTTTAAGGATATTCTTGCTCTTTTTTTTTTCATATTTCTCAGCAATTAGCATAAAGCTGTTCCATACATTTGATGAATTTAAAGTGAGTTAAAGGAAATAATTTACTGGGCACTGGTGGCTCATGCCTGTAATCCTAATTACTCAGGAGAAAGATCTGAGGACCTCATTGTGAAGCCAGCCTGAGTAAAAAAGTCCAAGAGACTTTATCTCCAATGATTCAGCAAAAGTTGGAAGTGGAAGAATAGTGGAGTGCCAGCCTTGAGAAAAAAAGCCAAATGAAAGCACTAGGCCCTGAGTTCAAGCCCTAACATACACTCATTAAAAAAAAGTAGTCGTACAAAGGGGGTTCAGTTCATCATGTCAGTTTATGAATGTAATGCATCTTGAACCCTTCCATCATTCTTCTCATCCATTCCTGCCCCACCTGTCCACTCAAGTTAAACTTGCATTTTGGAGAGTATAGTCTCACAAAGAGTCATAAAACCAGTACAGAGGATCCTTTGTTTGTACTTTTGACCCCATTTCCTCATGCTGCATTGTAGAACAGCCAGAATATTGACATTGATGCAGTGAAGACAGCACTCCTGTCCATCTCCCCTTCTCTGTGTCTGGCATCTATAAGTCTAGAAGTTTCCCTTTAAGCAGTTTTTGATTAACAAATTTTGTTTCTTTCATAGTTACAAGGCTCTTCAAAATATGTTTCCTGTTTGGGTATGTGGTAACTTAAGGATTTTGTCTTAATTATGCAATTTGTGTTTGTAGTACTCTCTTAATATCCATTTTTTATTTTGTTTTCAGTTTTTGCATGTTTTGTTTTTTGGTGGTTGTGAGGTTTGAACTCAAAGAGCCTGACACTTGATAGGCAAGTGCTCTACCACTTGAGCTGTGCCCCCAGTCTCCCAAGTTTTTGTGGGTTATTTTTGTTTTGGGGCTTTTGTTTTTTATATACAGTCTCAGATTTTTGCCTTCAGATCCTATCACCCTGCCCATACCTCCCATGTAGCTGGGATTGCTGGCACATGCTGCTTGTGCTTGGAGATGGGGCCTTACTCTAACTTTTTGCCCAGGCTATCCTCAAAGTGCATTCCTTTCCTCTATAGTAGCTGGGGTGATAGGTATGCACCATTAGGTTCAGGTGTTAAATGTCCTTTTGGTATCTATAAGCGATAGCCCATTTTATTTCTGATCTAATAAGGCATGTCCTTTCTTTTTGTTATAGCTAGAGGCTTGTCAATTTTATTGATCTTTTCAGAGAACTCACTCCTTGTTTCACTTGTTTCTACTCTGTTGTCTTTTTTTTTGGGGGGGGGGGGGGGTCCGGTCGTGGGGCCTGAACTCTGGGCCTGGGCGCTGTCTCTCAGCTCTTCAGCTCAAGGATAGCACTCTACCACTTGAGTCACAGCACCACTTCCGGCTTTTTTCTTTTTGCTGATGCGGTGCTGAGGAATCGAACCCAGGGCCTCGGGCATGCAAGGCAAGCGCTCTACCACTGAGCCAACTTCCCACTTCCCAGCCCTTTTTTTTTTTTTTTTTGGTTGGTCGTGGGGCTTGAACTCTGGGCCTGGGTGCTGTTCTTCAGCTCAAGTCAAGTCCTCTACCACTTGAGCCACAGTGCTACTTCCTGTTTTTCTGGTGGTTTATTGGAGATAAGAGCCTCATGAGCTGGGCACCGATGGCTCATACCTATAATCCTAGCTACTCAGGAGGCTGAGATTTGAGGATCTCGGTTCAAAGCCAGCCAGGGCAGGAAAGTCATTGAGACACTTTTTTTTTTTTTGCTGGTCATGGGGTCTGAACTCTGGGTCTGGGCGCTGTCCCTCAGCTCTTCAGCTCAAGGCTAGCGCTCTACCACTTGAGCCACAGCGCCACTTCTGGCTTTTTCTGTTTATGTGGTGCTGAGGAATCGAACCCAGGGCCTCAGGCTTGCCAGGCATGCACTCTACCGCTATGAGCCCCGTCTATGAGACTCTTATCTCCAATAAACCATTAGAAAAGGAGAAGTGGCACTGTGGCTCAAGTGGTAGAGCACTCTCCTGGAGCTGAAGAGCGCAGGGACAGTGCCCAAGCCCAGAGTTCAGACCCCAGGACCCACCCAAAAAAAAGAAAAGAGTCTCATGGACTTTACTGCCCGGGATGGTTTTGAACCGTGATCCTCAGATCTCAGCCTCCTGAGTAGCTAGGATTATAGGCATGAGCCACCAGCACCCAAATCTGTTTTAATTTTCATGGTGTTCTCATTATTATTTCCTTACTTTTTAAAAGTCTGAAATCTGGAACATTTCTTGTCCCAAGCATTTTGGATAAGGGATGCTTGACCTATTACTCTTTTTCTAGATCTTTTTCATTGGAGAGAGAGAGAGAGAGAGAGAGAGAGAAAGAGACACACACACACACACACACACACACACACACACACACACACACACACACACACACACACACACACACACACACACACACACACACACACACACACACACACACACACACACACACACACACACACACACACACACACACACACACACACACACACACACACCCGTATTTATTTAATGCTATAATTTTTCCTCCTGTGCTGTCTCAGCTGTTTTCCCACCACTTTTGGTATGTGTTCTTTCTATTCAGTATCTTTTTTAATTTCCCTTGAGACCTTGTCGTTAACTCATGAATTATTTAAAATATTTTATTTCCAAGTGTTCAGAGGTTTTTCTGTTGTCTGTTGTTGTTGCTCTTGGGTTTTTTTTCCTTATTATTGGAGAAACACAAGCTTGATGTCATCAGGTCTCTTAACTTGGTTGCCTTAGTTTTATGTGGTTTGCCTTGGATGTTCCAATGACTCTTGTATAGTCCAGTGTCTTTTTTTTTCCTAATATATGTTAAGTAAATTCCTTTTCTGTCTAAACTAGTCAGTGTCAGTATTACAAATAAAATCTTAATGTCCCTTTGCATCTGCTTTTAGTAGTGTTTATCATGATAATTACCATGTTATACTCTAAAGTTTTGCTTTATCTGTTGGTTTCCACCTCTTTGTGAAATTGAGGACAAAGATCTTACCTTTTTTGTTTGCCTGCCTCGTGTGGCAAAAATTTGTAAGTATTTGAGAGGAAATGAATAGTTTCTTTTTTAAAGTAGTTGTATAAGGGACTTGAATTCCACAAATCAAATTATGACTACAGTGCGTCTTGATCAAAGTCACCCCTTCCATGTTCTCCCTCATCTTTTCCTATCCCATCCCCACCCTAAAGTTACATAGTTCAATTTTAATATAATGTACATTGAATGTAATGAATGTGTGTGTTCACCCTTCTTCCCTGTATTTGTGTCCCCCCACTCCTATGAAAAGGTTTTATTAATTATATTATAAAAGTAATGGTTGGCTCAGAATGTAGGTCAGTAGTAGTGCTGAGTGTATGCTATACCTTGGGTTTCATCCCTAGCTCCATTCACATCACTTTTAAAATGTAAGTTTGACCTATGGAGATTTAAATCTTACCCTTTTTGTCAGTAGTTTTAATATCAAGGTATTTTGAGTTCTATAGTTTATATGTTCAGCAAGTAACTAAACCCAGAGACAGACTGTAATGCCTATTAAATTATTGGAATGACATTTTATTTCAGTTTAATCATGTCATAACTCAAGCAGAGACACGTGGAAAGTTCCTTACACATTCTGCAAAACCTGTTTTGCAACTCATGCTGTTTCCTTCGTTTCAGGTTGGTGTGTCCTTTTGTAAAAGTGCTGCTTCGACAGTAACATGTTTCACAACACATGTCCTAGTCGGAGTATGCAAAAGCCTAGCTGGGTGCCTACAAGCCTTGTTTCCTAGTAAGAAAGCACTTGGCATTCCCTCAGCCTTTCCTGAGCTAAACTTTGGGTTCTTTATAGATAACAAAAAAAGCCCTTCACTTGCTTTCTCCCATTTAACATAGGTTTTTCAAAGTAGTGTTCCATAAAACCACTTCAGTTCCACAAATCAGATTATGATTATGACTTAGCTCGGGAGTAATATGTATATATAGTTTTTTGATAAGGAATGTATGCCATTATTAAAGTATTCACATTGTGACTTGGCTCCTAGCAAATTGCTGGGTGGAGTCCATGAGTAAATGTACAGGGATGCCAGATGAACATTCTGCCACTGGAAATGGGACTCTGTTTACTCCAAAGGTGATTTAGGGGGAATACCTGTTGATTGCTTTGGGGAATTTTTGCTGGCTTCCTACTTGGAGAGATGATAGCATAAACTGTTGACTTTTTTGAAGATTTCCTTGAAATTCAGTTATGGACCTATTTAGTAGCCTCAGGTCTTTCCCCCATTGGAACTAATGACTAGATTGTTTTTGAAGAAGAGAAATCTTTATCATATTTTCTTCTCATATTTAACTTCGTTTCTTGCCACATTTTTCTTTCCTCTTCTGGTTACTCAGCCAGTAACCTTGTTATATGAACATTCTTTGGGAATATTCAAGAAAGGGATGGAGCTATAAATAAAGCAAGATTTCAAGATTAGTGTTCCTCAGTCTCATTTATAAGTGACAAATTGTAGCATAGATTGAAGAGTTTTGTGTGGATTCATGTGAATGTACTGGTAGAAAAATGATAGAGAACTTTTTTTTTTTTGGGTCATGGGGCTTGAACTCTAGGCTTGGGCACTGTCCCTGAGCTGTTCAGCTCAAGGTTAGCTCTCTACCACTTGAGCCACAGTGCCACTTCCGGGTTTCTGGTGGTTAATTGGAGATGAGAATCTCATGGACTTTCCTGCCCAGGCTAGCTTTGAACTGCGATCCTCAGATCTCAGCCTCCTGAGTAGCTAGGATTACAGGCATGAGCCACCAGGGCCCGGTTGATAGAGAACAATTTAGTGATGATTCTCCATACTCCAGGCTTTATTATTTTCTGTTGTCTTTTGTAAATCTGTTCCTTATTTGTCAAACAACATGTGTTGAGAATTGCTCTTTGGTTCCCATAGCATTTGAATTTCATGCTAGAAGTAAGTTAGATATCAAAGGAACCTTAACTGATCAATTCATTGAATTGGTAGTTGTCTGCATCCATGTAGTCATCACCCAAAATAAAATATAGTTTGGTACTTTCACCCCAGAAAAAATTCTCTCATACCACTTCCTTATTTCTTTTCTTTGTTTTCTCTTGATGATACTAGGGCTGGAACTCAAGGCCTCATACTTGCTTGGCTGGTAATCTACCACTTGAGCCTCACCTTCAGCTTGGCTTTTTGATGATTTGGAGATAGAGTTTCATGGACTTTTCTACATGGCTGGCTTTGAACTTCAGTATTCCAGCTCTTAGTCCTAAGTGACTAGGAATACAGATAATGAGCCACGTTGCCCACTCTCCCCCTCCCTCCTCCCCCCTTAGTGCTAAGGATTGAACCCAGGATCTTTCACATGCTGACAAGCACTATACCATGGATGTATATCTCAAGCTCAAGCCTTCAGGGCACTTTCTGGTTCTGCTTTACTTACATTCTCTGTTCCTGTCAGCTGCTTTTTATTATATAATTTTGCCTTCTCAAGAACTTCATATAAATCAAATCTTTCAGCTTTTTTGTGCCCAGATTCACAATTTCCTCCCCCCTTCATGTCTCAGTGCTGAAATCTAAATTCAGAGTCTTGCACTTCCTAAGCAGGCACTTTATCACTTGAGTTTCTCTATCAAATATTTTTCAGATAGGGTCTCACTTTATACCTAGGCCAGCCTGGACTATTTGTCCTTGTAGTATGGGATGATAGGCACATAACACTGCACCCATTGACTGAGGTGGAGCTTCACAAATTTTTATGTCTGGAACCACAGTCCACTGTTTTCTGCTTCCAAAGTAACTAAATTACAGACTTAAGTCCCATGCTAGCCTTTGGAGTTAGGATTTTGGACTTCTCTATTTTACAGTGGAGAGAAGAGGATGCTGTAGTGAATATTGCTGACTCTTAGGAAGCAGGTAAAGTGTAATTATGTATGCTTTAGACTGGATAGATTTAAGTTTTTTTGCTTTTTTTTTTTTTGGTCAGTCATAGGGCTTGATCTCTGGAGCTGGGCACTGGCCCTGAGCTCTTCAGCTCAAGGCGAGTGCTCTACCACTTGAGCCATAGTGCCACTTCTGGTTTTCTGGTAGTTAATTGAAAGTCAGAGTCTCATAGACTTTCTGACCTGGGCTGGCTTTGAACCATCATCCTCAGATCTCAGCCTCCTGAGTAGCTAGGATTACAAGCATGAGCCACCAGCACCCACCTCAAGTTTTTGTTTCACTTGATTTTTTTCAGCCATAAAGTAGAATCATAATTTCTACTTTGTAGAACAGAGAATGAAACATGATTGAGTTGTCTCAATATATTTCCCAGCTCAGATGAATTAAAAAGAATTGTTTTGCCCAGCACTGGTGGCTCACACCTGTAATCCTAGAGACTGGAGTCTGAGATCTGAGGATCATAGTTTGAAGTCAGTCCAGACAGGAAAGTCCTTGAGACTCATCTCCAGTTAACCAGCAAAAAGCCCAAGTGGGAGCTGTGGCTCAAATGATAGAGTGATAACCTTGAGCAAAAACTAAGAGAAGCTCGATGCCAGTGGCTCACTCCTAGCTATTCAGGAGGCTGAGAAGCCAGCCTGGGCAGAAAAGTCTGCAAGACTATTATCTCCAACAAACTACTCAGAGGTGGGTACCTTTGACACATGCCTGTAATCTTAGCTACTCCGGATGCTGAGATCTGAGGATCACAGTTCAAAGCCAGTGGTTCAAAGCCAGTATATACAGTAAGTACCCAGGCCTTGAGTAAAACCCAGTACTGGCACACAAAGAATTGTTTTCCCTTTTTCTCTCCTTAAATAACAAAGTTGTCCTTTTATAGTTGAAATTAACCCAAAAAAATTATAAAAATGATTAAGGCAGTTGGGAGTGGTGACACACTTCTGTTATCCGATCTACTGTAGGCAAAGGCAGAGGACTGGAAGTTCAATGCCAGCACAGTGTGAGCAAGACCCTGTCTCAAAAACAAAATATAGACAAAAAGGCTGGAAGCATGGCTCAGATGAAGCCCTGGGAACTCCAGTACTAACCCTCACTTCCCCCTAAAAAATTAGTAGGGGAAAGAAGAGTTAACAAATAGATGAAATTTAAAACTATTGAAAACCCATATAGACTTATTTTTTCATGGTTTTTAATAGTTTGTTTTATTGCATGAATACATGGATGAGGCTGTTTTGGAACCTCTCACCATTTTCCTATTTTTGAGTGCTGAGCAGTTCTAGATAGTTACCAGAGGGTGATATATTTTCCCCAAACACCTTTTTTTGCATGCTTAAAATGTTTCCATCCCTTTTCCCCATAGGTTGTGTACTGGTGATAAATAGGAAATAGTAACTAGCAGATGAGTGTCACAGAGGGAGACACAAAATAGTTCTTTTATGCTCACACTTCCACATGTGAAATCTCTATGCTGTTTTAAGGATTTCCTGTTCATTCTTTGGTTTATTATATTTTTCTCTAGATCAACAAAATAAGTATTTTTTACCCAAAAAGATTTCATTGGTTTTGTCACGCCTGACTCCAGTACCAGAATACCAACCTCTTGTGCCTGAATGAAGTTGGCCAAATACTGACTTCTCTTCCTTGTCGTGATTCTTTGAGTGCTTCTAGTTCACACACCACTGGCAAAAGGCAACTGGGATGGATTTCAAAGCCAGCAGTTCACTTGTAAACTACAAGACTGTCCATTTCACAAGATCTGCCTTTACAACAAAACCTAAGCTGGAGGTCTTGTTGTCGCACTAAGATGCATTCAGCCCCTCTTGCCCTCCACTCTGTCTCCATGTTGTGTCATTGTTTAAAAAAAAAAAAAAAAAGATTCAGTACTTGCTTTACATAAAACATGGAGCAGAAGGTTTTTTCTCAAAAGTAGGGGAATATAGAGGGAACTAGGACTTCAGATTAGATAATTTATTTTCCTTCTGACCAAACAGCCCTAACTAAGATTTGCTTACAGGTAAATACAGGACTGAAGAGTAGAATAGTCTTCTGAAAAGCTCCTCAATTTACAGCTTGGATTTAGTTTAAGATTGTCTTTGTTAGCCGGGCGCTAGTGGCTCATGCTTGTAGTCCTAGCTACTCAGGAGGCTGAGATCTGAGGATCGCGGTTCAAAGCCAGCCCGGGCAGGAGAGACCATGAGACTCCTATCTCCAATAAACCACCAGAAAACCGGAAGTGGCGCTGTAGCTCAAGAGCACTCGCCTTGAGCTGAAGAGCTGAGGGACAGCGCCCAGGCCCAGAGTTCAAGCCCCACGACTGACCAAAAAAAAAAAAAAGATTGTCTTTGTTAATAGGTTACATTTGCTATAATGAACATATTTTCCAAACCAAAAACCAGCCAACCTATCTTACCAGCTGTCTCCAATAACCACCTGCCCTAGGCTTAGCATAGCCCAGACAAGCACTCTACCATTGAGCCACATTCCTAAATATGTTTTTATTTGTATTTTGAGACAATCTTGCCAAGTTTCCCAGGCTGGCCACAAATTCCTAATCTTTCTGCCTCAGCCTGCTAACTGGGATTACAGGCATGTATCACCATGCCATCGAGGCCCAATAGTATTTTCTTTTTTATTTGTGAATTTACTTATCAGAAAAGTTTCACATTGTGGTTACAACTTCGAGGATGGTAAGGCAGGAGGATCATGAGTTCCAGGTTAACATAAGCTACATAGCAGCTTCCAGACTAGCCTGGCCTACATAACAAGACTCTCTCAAAACAAATAAGCAAAGACAAATATAATCACACATTTAGAAGTAAAATAGTTGGGATTCTCCAGGAAAACAGGGCATTTGGTTGTCTGGAATGGAAAAGGAAGTTGACGCTTCACAAGTGAAGTATGCTGTGTTCTAAATTCCTTTCTACCATCTTTCAGTGCAGTTTTTTGATAGCCACACTCCTAGAGTTCAAGCCTGATTCTGTTTGTCTACCTTGTAGACTGTAGGGGAAACCTTGGTCTATATGGAGACCTTTTATCTTACTGTGAAAGATTCTTTTGCCTTATCTTGAAGTAGGAACCGAAGGAAACAGCGTTAACCCAGGACTGTCCATCTGACTAAACTCACCTAATACGTGTAGTCCAGACAGCAGAGGAAGGCACTAACTAGCAAACAGTTGATGGTAGTAAAAATATCTCAGGGAAGAAATACCTTCATTGAACTCTTGGATTTCTCTTGGTTTCTTCTTGTGCAAATGACTTCCTGTAGATGTGGGAATTAGGGTTAAGATAGGCTCTTTTGCTTGTTTTTCTCAGGCCATGCTTCCAGCCAGTGCCATAGCTTCAAACTGTGGAGTAGAAGGAAGAGAGCAAAGCAATAACAAACATTTTGAAAACAAAATACAAGGAAACCAGGGAACCAAAGAGGAAACAGACACTGACAAATTCCAAAAGAAACCAGACGAGTAAAGAACATGTTTTTTGTGTGTTCAGAGTTGTTTTCTACAATGTATTTATGGAAGGTACAGGTGTCTCAGCAGTTCTATTGTGTATTGTGAGAAACACATTTTTTGCACTCTGTGAACTTTTCAAAAGGCTATTCCTAGCTGGGTATCAGTGGCTCATGCCTATAATCCTAGCTACTCAGGAGACTGAAATCTGAGGGTGATTGTTCAGTCAGTGAGACTCTTTTGTCTCCAATTAACTTCTAAAAAGCCAGAAATAGCATGATGGCTCAAAGTGGTAGAGCATTATCCTTGAGTACCAAAGCTCAGGGATAGCGCCCAGGCCCTAAGTTCAAGCCCTAGGACCAACATACACACAAAAAAAAGTTTATTCCTTAAGTTCTTGTCAGTGTGACCTAGCATTTAATTTTTAAAAGTATGTTGTAGTTCCTGCTACAGTCTTGTCCCAAAATAGCAAATTCAGTGTCATTTGGATAGTATATATAGGGACTGAGACTGTGACTGAAAAGTGCATCATGGGGCAGTGGCCAGGTACTGTAAACATATGCAGGACTGCGTTTACATGCTGAGACCTCAGCCCCAGAACAGTGGGAACCTAGTCTACTTTGCTTGCTTACCTCTCAGTCAGCAACATCTTAGAGCAGTTTCTTCAAAATAGGCACTCAATAGGCATTTATAAAATTAGTGCGTGAGTTTATAGGAAGAAAACTGAGGGTGCTATAGCTCACACCTGTAATTCTAGCTACTCAGGAGGCTAAGATCTGAGATCACAGTTCAAAGCCACCCTGAGCAGTAAAGTCTGTGAGACTTATCTCCAATAAACTACTCAGAAAGAGCCAGAAGTGGTGCTATGGTTCAAGTGGTAGAGGGCTAGCATTGAACACAGAGACAGAGCCCCTGGCGCTGAGTTCAAGCCCCAGGACTGGCAAAATAAAACTCAAACAAAAACAAGAAAGAAAAGAAAATTGAGGATGAGTGGATATGTCTGAAATGATAGAATATTAAGTAGAATACTAAGATGCATTTAAGTTTTAAGACCTTACCTATATAGTTTTTGCGGGGATTTTCTTAAATCATTATTAGAAAGGTGATATACAGAGGGGTTACATTTTCACATGTCAGGTAAGGACTGCCTGGGGCTTGAATTTCAGGGCCTGGGCTCTGTTCCGGAGCCTTTCTGCTCAAGGCTAGTACTGTACTACTTGCGCCACAGCACCATTTCTGGCTTTTTTCTGTTTGTGTGGTACTGAGGAATTGAACCCAGGGCTTTATGCATGCTAGGTGAGCACTCTACCACTAAGCTACATTTCCAGCCCCAGGACAGCATTTCTTTTTGGACAGTTTCACCCCTTCCTTCGCTCTCTCCCAGTCACTTTTATATATATATATATATTTTTTTTTTAATTGGGAAAATACTGTACAGAGGGGTTACAATTACCTGAGCAAGATAATGAGTACATTTCTTATCAAGCATTGTAGCCTCCTCCTTTGTTTCCCCTTCCCATCCCTTCCCATCCTCCCCTCCACCCCCACTCCTCCAATCTTCCCACACACACACCAAAGTTGTAAAGCTCATTTTCAACATAACGACTTGTACATCTCATTGTTGCAATGGGTCCACCTGTATCCCTATTTAAACGATTTGTTTTTTCCCTTCCCCTCCACAAATTCTAACACATCAAATACAGTGAAAGCAGGGGTTATACCGTGGGGGAGGGACATACAAAGCAACAAAGAAATAAACTTATAAATGTGTTAGAAACAGTCACGTGAAAGAAAAAAACATTTGAATACATATCTTAGGGTTCATTTCCCTAACATCAACTTATCTGACCTTTTCTGCTTGACTCAGACATATACTAGTTATTGCAAATAAGGGAAACCATGGGACCTATGTTTCTTTGGGCCTGGCTTACTTAATATAATTTTTTCCAAGTCTTTTCATTTCCTAACAAATGGGGCAATGTCATTCTTTCTGATGGAGGCATAGAATTCCATTGTGTATATATGCCACATTTTCTTGACCCATTCATCTACTGAGGGGCATCTGGGTTGGTTCCATATCTTAGCTATGGTAAATAATGCTGCAATAAACATAGTCGTGCTGGTAACTTTAATATGGTCTTGTTTGTGTACATATGGGTCATTTTATATTTTGTTTAGTGACTAGTATGTCTGCTTAAAATACTAAATGTAGCTTGATATTTAGTGTAGTTTGTTCTTCTAAGTACTTTAAACTAAAATCTTAGAGTTAATTATAAAAGTCTTACTATATGGTTTGAGGCCAAATGGTAGGTTTCTTGGCTGGGAGGAGATTTTAGTTAGCAAGGAAAGGTTATTAACTGTTGTATCTATTCTGTATCCATGCCCCCTTTGGGGATTGTTGAGATGGAGGAAGAGGATGGCTTTTCCTTTCCATAAAACCTGTTATCAGCCCCTTGGATATTCTGTTTGCTTGTTTTTGACCTTTTTTTTTTTTGCTGGTCCTGGGGCTTGATCTCTGGGCCTGAATGCTGTCCCTGAGCTCCTTTTTGCTCAAGGCCAGCACTCTACCACTTGAGCCACAGGACCACTTCTATTTTTTTTTTTCTTTTTCTGTGATTAATTGGAAATAAGTCTCAAGAATTTTCCTGCCGGAACTGACTTCAAGCCATGAGCCTCAGATCTTAGCCTCCGGAGTAGTCAGGATTACAAGCATGAGCTACCAGCACCTGCTATACTCACTCAATTATTTTTAAAAATTAACTTTGTAATTCAACTATCTTTACAAAATGATCTGGAATCAGTTAATCATTGTTATTTTTCCTGTTGATGTCACATCATCGCAGATGACTGATGGCACTGCCTTTAAGCTGACCTCTTTGTGCTTTCAGCACCAGCTCTGAACTGTCTTAAAAGTATACTTGTTTTCTGACTGTATTGACAATGCCTCTACAGTCTTAGTTTTTACTGTTGTTTGTTTTATTTTGTTTTGTGATGCTACCAGTTAAGCCTGAGCTTTGCACATGCCATCCAAGTGCTCTGCCACTGAGCCATGTCTCTAGCCCACTCTTTGTTTTGTTTTTTGCTCTCAAGTTTTTCTGTTTTGAGACAAAGTCTCACTTGGTGGCCCTGGTCGGCCTTGCTCATTTTCCCCCGATTACAGGCCTGCTCCACCATTCAGACTCCAGCCCTCTTTATTGTTTTCCTGCCTCAAGATATGAAGATCTCTTCCAACCAGGGAGCCCTATTATTTTCAAGTAGAGATTAATAGTTGAGACCAAAATCTGGGTTCAGGGAGCCCATGGTGAATGGTAGTAACCAACAAAGAAAGCTTTTCATTACAGGCTATCTCCTGCATATAAATTATGTCTCTGTGTCTGTGTGTGTCTGAGAAGTAAGGGTCAAACTACCACCCACACACTCTACTCAAGTGTTCTTTGCAACCCTAAAGAGATAGGTAACCATCTTCATTTTTCTTTTATTGTTCTCTTTTCTTATTTTTTTTCTTTTTGGTCGGTCATGGGACTTGAACTCTAGGCCTGGGCGTTGTTCCTGAGCTCTTCAGCTCAAGGCAAGTGCTCTACCACTTGAGGCACAGCTCCACTTTCTGTTTATTGGAAGTAAGAATCTCATGGACTTTCCTGCCTGGACTGGCTTTGAACCAAAATGCTCAGATTTCAGTCTCCTGAGTAGGATTACAGGTATGAGCACCGGTGCCAGCTGTTCTCTTACTTTTCTATCCAGTAATTTTTAACCACTTATATGAATACCCCCAAGCAATCATTATGTAGGTTTTTTGTTTGTTTTATTTAAATAAAACTGCTTTTTTGCCAGGCACCTGGTGGCTCATGCCTGTAATCCTAGCTAATACTTAGGAGGCTGAGGTCTGAGGGTTCAAAGTGAGCCCAGGTAGAAAAGTACATAAGGCTATAATCTCCAATTAAGCATCCAAAAAAAAAAAAAGCTGGAAGTGGAGCTGTGGTTCAAGTTCAAGTGGTAGAGTGCTAGTCTTGAGCAAAAAAAAAAAAAAAAAGTTAAAGGACAATGCCCAGGCTCCAAGTTCAAGGCCCAGTACTGATGCCTATACACACACACATTTCTGGGCTGGGAATGTGGCTCAATTGATAGAACAACTTCTTGCAAGTGGGAGGCCCTACATTCAAACTTTATTACTACCAAAAAAGAACGTATTTTCATCAAGCCTCTAGTTATGTACACATACTAATATATATTTGCTGGTTTAGAATATGTTTAAATGTTAACCTAAGGAGATTGTGTCAGTTTGTTTTTCAAGGAGGTGGAATCAATCTAGCATAAAGTGAAAGAGTTCTTAATGCTTAGTCCTTAAATAGGCAGACCAGTGTTACCAGTCACAAAACAGGTATTCCAAGATTTATCCCTGTCAAGAGTTTTAAGAAGGTTGTTTAAACAGTTTCAAACTTGTGGGTACAAGCAACCCTCCTAGCTCAGCTTCCCAAATAGCTGGAACTATCTGTAGTTGCTCTCCCCAATTCCTGGCCTGGTAAGACCAAGAGTTGTAAACGGTAGAAAATTGGTTCTTAGCAGGTCATTTTTTGCTAGAGCGTAGCTGTTAGCCTATTAGCAATTATAAATGTGAGGTTGGATACAGCACAAAGAATGAAACCTTGAAAATTAGAGTTGATACTTAGGAAATACTGGCACTCAAGGAAAACAGCCTTGGTCAAATAGGCAGCCAAGCAGAACATCCCTTTTGGTCTAGAGGTAAACTTCTTGTTCTAATTCAAAGATTATTACTAGTATTTTGGGAAAGTAATGTTAGAATTCTTAAAACTCAGGGCCTCAGGCTTGCTAGGCAGGTATTCTACTACTAAGCTATGCCTCCAGCACTTTTTTGTACTTTTTTTTGGTCGGTCATGGGGCCTGAACTCTGGGCCTAGGCACTGTCCCTGAGCTCTTCAGCTCATAGGTAGTGTCCTACCACTTGAGCCATACATGGAGCCACTTCCGGCTTTTTTCTGCTTATGTGGTGCTGAGGAATTGAACCCAGGGCCTCATGTATGCAAGGCAAGCACTCTACTACTGAGCCAACTTCCCAGCCCCTTTTGTGCTACTATTAAGATAGGGTCTCACTTTATACTTGGGCCAGCCTGGATTTTGGATCTCCTGTTTGTGCTTCTCTGCATCTCTAGAATTACTGGTGCACTCCACCTCATCAAGCCATTGTCTGAGATGGACTCTCTAGAATATATATATTTTTGGGAGGGTACGGGACGAGGGGAGTCTGGGCTGGCCTCAAACTGAGATCCCTGGTCTCTCAAGTATATATGATTACAGGCTGTACCACCTCACCCTGCTTGAAGTATTATTTTTAATAAAATTTTATTGTTGCGATTAAGGTGTTGTACAGAAGGGTTACATTTCATAAGTTAGGTAATGAGTACAATTCTTTTTGGACAGGGTCTCTCCTCCCTTTACTTTTCCTCAGTTTTCCCCTCCTGTTCCTGCCCACAAATTCCATAGTTCATTTTCCTGAGGCATTGTGTTTAATGGTCCTAAAAATATCTTCAGATTTTCTCAAGGATGTTACCACTGGGTGGGTAACATCACCTTTTGATAGGAATTGAGCACTGTTAGTAGAGATGGTAGCTGGATACAGGTGTAAATACGTTGGAATTTCAGGAAAGATTGGTTGGATAATTAAGCAAATCCAAGACATGAGTTTTTGGTAGGGTTTTTTTGTTTGTTTGTTTTTTGTCTCCTCTCTTAAGTGTCTTTTGAAGAAAATAAATAATCGTTGCACAGACCAACTATATTTCACTTAGTCCACTTCACATCGTGTTTGCCTCCACAGAGCTTTGCTATTTTGGAACCATTGGTGTGAATTATTCCTTGCTAATAAAAATCTGATTTTTTTTTCTTCTGCTGGAGAAAAGAAGCTTATGTGTACTTTACCCTAAATCAGCTTTCCTGGAACTTTTTGTTCTCAGGACCTCTTTTCACTCTTCAGAATTACCAAGTAGACTGTAACTGTTGTTTATAGTATAAAAATTAAAACCGAATGTTTAAAGTATTTCCCAGTTCATTTAAATATCTATGTTTTGTGCCAGAACCGGGGCTTGAAGTCAGAGGCTCTTGTATTAATTGGCTTTCTTATTATTGGCACTCTACCACTTGAGCCACACCCCAACTCTGACAAACAATATTTTTATTTATTTTTATTTTTGCCAGTCCTGGGGCTAGAACTCAGGTCCTGGCTCTGTCCCTGAGCCGCTCTATGCTCAAGACTAACACTGTACCACTTGAGCCACAGCGTCAATTCCAGCCTTTTCTGTTTATGTGATACTGAGGAATCGAACCCAGGGCTTCATGCATGCAAGGCAAGCACTCTACCACTAAGCTACCTTCCCAGTGCACAAAGTATATTTTTAAAAATTAATGAGAGTAGGAGTAGTGGCATACCCATGCCCTGTGTGCCCACAGCTTGAGAGGTAGAGGTAGGAAATGTGAGTTTATCTTAAGGTTATCATAGCATTAGCCAAGGTTCCATAGCAAGTTCAAGGTCAGCCTGAGTTATCTTGTAAGACTGTCTCAAAAAAAGAAAATGAGAAAAGTAGCATGAATTTATAAATGTCTTTTTTTTTTTACTTTTTTTTTTTTTTTGGTCGTGGGGCTAGAACTCTGGGCCTGCGCTGCCCCTCAGCTCTTCCGCTCAAGCCTAGCACTCTACTACTTGATCCACAGCGCCACTTCTGGCTTTTTCTGCTTATGTGATGCTGAGGAATCGAACCCAGGGCCTCATGCATGCCAGGGAAGCACTCTACCACTGAGCCATCTTCCCAGCCTCTATAAATATCTTTAATACAACATTGCTTAATAGAGGATAGCTAAACTAATCTCAGATCTGTGTCACCATTCAGTCTGTTTTGACAGGTTACTTTAGTTGAATCATAGGAAGAAAATCCATCCTTATATAGATGCGTAGTTGGGAAAGGAATGAGTGTTTTAACACTCTTTCAGTGATTTTGGATATTCTCCTGTGATACTACAGCAAAATGTGAGCAGTGGTAGTTGGTTAAAGATTAGCTGTCATGTGGAATCTAAACCATACAAATAAATTTTCTGTGGTGTTACATTAAAATCCTCTGGTCTCAAACTTATACTTTGAACTTTTTACCAATATGCATGCATTAGTCACTTGGAAAATACATGTTGGCTGGATTATGTGGATCTTCTAATGTTGACTAATTTCATTAGATGGTATCAGCAAGTCACATTCATTAATCTCACTGCCAGTCTCATCAGAAGAATACTGGGAAGCTATCCAGCTCACAGTGGTACATACAAGTTTTCCAAAATTCTAAAGCTTAAAATTAATCATTGGCAGCAGATACTGTCAGTTGTTCTTGAAATGACAGAGTTACTGCATTCATTTCTGAGAAATGAGAAAATGTCTGTCGGACACCAAAGTGTGGAGAGCTGTAGTTTATCTGCCAGTCACTGTTTAAAGTTAAAATGGTGCTGCATTATTGAAGCAGACCATTTCCTTTGCATCTGAGTTGTCCAGATGCTTTTCCTAAAACTCTCCATTCATGGCAGAAATGCTTTATGATTACTTCTCATTTTCATTTAAAAACAAAAAACAAAATGCCAGGTAGCAATGGCTCATGCCTATAAATCCTAGCTACTCAGGAGGCTGTGATCTGAGGGTCACGGTTGAAAGCCAGCCCAGGCAGGAAAATCCGTGAGTCTCTTATCTCCAATTAACCACCAGAAAACCAGAAAGTGGTGCTGTGGTTCAAGTGGTAGAGCACTTGCCTTGAGCTGAAGAGTTCAGGGACAACACCCAAGACCAGAGTTCAAGATCACAAAAAAAAAGGCTTAAGCTGTGCACTAGTGGCATGCACCTATAATCCTAACTACTCAGGAGATAGAGATCTGAGGATCACACACTGTTCAAAGTTAGTGAGACTCCTACCTCCAATTAGCCACCAGAAAACAGAAAGTGCTGATGTGGCTCAAAGTGGTTGAGCACTAGCCTTGAGCAAAAGAACTCAGGGACAGCACCCAACCTGGAATTCAAGCCCTATGACTGACAAAAAAAAAACAAACTTAAGCTACCCAATTAAGAGCCAAGGATTATTGCCTTATTTTATATAAGCTTAACTTTCATCTTGTTATAAATGCACTAAATATATTATAAATGCACTAAATATTTTACTTAATTTTTCATTTTTTATAAAAATAAAAGTTTTTATTCTGGAATAATTTTACATTGGGTCATCTTCATAGATTATATTAGAAAAGCTTCTAAAATGATCTGGTGGAAAGTCCCCATATACTTTTACTGAGCTGCCTCTACTTTTAGCATGTAAGGTGACTATGGTACATTTGTCAGAAGTAATGATTAACCTTAACCAGGCTTTCTCCTTTATTCTAAGTTTCCCAGTTTTCTCATCCTCAAGTATCCTTATGCTATCCCAGGAGCCAGGCCAGGAGGACGGTGATTTTAAAGCAGTAGTTTTCACTTTCCCTATATTAAGGAAATAGATTGTAGATTTAGAGAAAAGTTACAGAGATAGAACAGAGTCTGTGTGCCCTTTGCCACCATCCTGCAGAATTGCAGAGCATTTGTCAGAAGTAAGAGACTAAAGATGCCACCACCTGGCATTGACACTGTCATGAGGATATTCCTGGAGCTGTGGCCTACCTTCGTGGGCTCCTCCAAGGCTACAGCCCTCATGCCTGAGTGTCTTCAAGCCTAGGATTGACAAACACCAGTGCTTCATACTCAGCCCTGCCAGGCCCTGCTGTGTGACTCTCAAAGCTTTCTTCACAAATAGGCCAGTGCAGTGCCCACCTCATGAGACTATGCTGGGGGAAATGGCAGGCGTTCCATAGACTACTACATTCTCAAGTGGAATTGCTTTTTCATTTCTTTCAACTACTTGACAGTGAAAAATGTTTTGGCAAAGCATTTTGCTAAGGATATCGAGGAGAATGTAAAAGACCACTGTCCCCAAAGACCTTAGGTCTTATTGAGGAAGGAAAATACCTTTCTTAACTCTCTGCAGAACAAGTTCTTAATTGTTGGTCTGAAGCAGTCATCTCTAGCCCACTTACAGAATCTTTTGGTTTCTGTTTCTTCACACATCACAATTCACAGAGGTCTGTGAATTGTGCACATCGCACCTCACTTAAAAGTAGATCTTTTTTTTAATTAATTTAATTTATACATATTTTTTTTTCTTTGTTGGCTATGGGGCTTGAACTCAGCCTGGGCGCTGTCCCTCAGCTCTTCAGCTTAAGGCAAGCGTTCTACCACTTAAGCTACAGTGCCACTTCCGCCACTTTTCTGAGTGGTTTATTGGAGATAAGAGTCTCATGGACTTTCATGCCCCTGCTGGCTTTGAACAGCGATCTTCAGATTTCAGCCTCCTGAGTAGCTAGAAGTACAGATGTGAGCCACCAGCGCCCAGGTTATTTGTTTTTTATTTATATGGTACCAAGGAGTAGAATCCAGGGCCTCGTGCATTCTAGAGAAGCATTCTACAGCTAAGCTACATTCCCAACCCAGGAGTAGATCTTAAAGGCAAAAATCGTTGGGTATTTCTTGTGGGCCATTTTTCTCTAACTCTGTTTGACAGTTTGCCATCCTCCAGATAAGCAGTGGAGGTACTCTGTTCTTTCAACAAATTTCAAAGGGATTGATGTTAATAGTTGTTTAGTGAGTGCCTGCTGTGGCTAGTTAAATGTTCATTTCTTTTTTTTTTTTTTCTTTGTGTGGGGCTTAAGCTCAGGGTCTAGATGCTATCCCTGAGCCTCTTTGTGCTCAAGGATAACAGTCTACCACTTGAGCCACACACAGTGCCACTTCTGGTTTTTGAGTGGTTAATTGGAGTTAAGAGTCTTGCAGGGATTTTCTGCCTGGGCTGGCTTCAAACTGCAAGCCTCAGATCTCAGCCTCCTGATAGGTAGGATTACAGGCCTGAGCCACTGGTGCACCATTTAAATGTTCATTTCTAAATTCTAGGAAATAGTTACCCATTTTACACATGAAGGAACAGATTTATACAGGTTTATTAATATTAATAAGAGGCAGAAAATACAGATTCAAAGGATTTATCTGAGACTAAAGCCCAAGCTTTGTATCATGATTTTTTTTGCAAGGAGATGAAAGCCAAGAAGCAACAGACATAAACAAGGATGGCAGACGGGTTTGCTGATGCCTAATAATGTTGTCATGGCAATGATGTTGGAAGAGGAAAGATCACTGACATGTTACAAGGCATTTGGCATTCCTGCTACAGGTGATACTTTTTCCTTTGGACATTTTTCTATGTTTGTTTATTTTTGTGGTCATGGGGCTTGAACTCAGGGCCTACTCTCTGTCCCTGAGACCTTTTGCTCAAGGCTAGCCTTCTACCAATTTGAATCACAGCTTCACTTTCAGTTTTCTGGTGGTTTATTGGAGATAAGAGTCTCACAGGGACTTTCCTGTCCAGGTTGGCATTGGACCTCAGTCCTCAGATCTCAGCCTCCTGAGTTATGAGAATTACAGGCGTGAGCCATCAGTGACTGGCAAATATTGCTTTTTTTTTTTTTTTTTTGGTCAGTCCTGGGTCTTGAATTCAGTTTTCTAGATGAAGGATTTTCATTCTGTGTGGACTTTATGGTTTAAGAAGCAAATCACATGAAGATTTCAATCTACATTTACCATTTCTAATACCTTTAAATATTCTTCTGGTAAAATCCACTTTAGTTCAGGGCTGGGAATGTGGCTTAGTGGTAGAGTGCTTGCCTAGCATGCATGAAGCCATGGGTTTGATCCCTCAGTACCACATAAACAGAAAAAGCTGGAAGTGGCACTGTGGCTTAAGTGGTAGAATGCTAGCCTTGAGCAAAAGAAGCTCAAGAACAGTGTCCAGGCCCTGAGTTCAAGCCCCAGGGCTGGCAAAAACTAAATAAATAAAAAGCACTTAGTTCATCAAAGTAAGCAAACTTGTTTTTCTGGTAAACTTTTATTACATACAATTTTTTAAAAATCTGTCATGCAGAAGGTGTGGCACAGTGCTAGAGTGATTGTGAGGCCCTGAGTTAAAACGCTGGTAGTACTAAATAAATAAATAAATAAATAGATAAATATTTTAAAATCTGTTGTAATATCAGTGTAAGAGAAGCATGCAGTGGAGGCATTGTTAGTGTAGTTAAGATTTGTGAAGATTTATGGGGCAATGTTGGCATTTGAATTCAGAGCTTCATGCTAGTAGATAGGCAGTCTGCCACTAGAGCCACACCTCTAGACCTTAGAATGGAATTTGGATAATTTCTGTGGAAATTCTTCATTTATACATAAAAATAGTTAGATCAGAGAGTATAAACATTGTACTTGAATTTATAAATAATCTATTCTAATCCCAGAAAGGGGCATTGAACAGATTTAGTAAAATGACAAGAAACTTTTCTATAGGAAAAAAAAATGGTTATCACCCGTCTTAACATCATGGTCCCTTTTATTTCTTTTATTTATCTTATTTTGTTTTTGTTTTGCCAGTTCTTGGGCTTGACCTCACAACCTAGGTGCTGTCCCCTGAGCCTGTCTGTGCTCAAGGCTGGTGTTGTACCACTTGTGCCACAGCGCCACTTCTAGCTTTTTCTGAATAGTTTATGGAGGTAAGAGTCTAACAGACTTCCTTGTCTCCAGGCTGGCTTCGAACTGCAATCCTCAGATCTCAGCCTCCTGAGTAGTAGGATTACAAACATGAGCCACCCAGCTTTCTTTTTGTTTTTTTACCCCACTTCAATAATTAACCATTAAGACTTAACATTATTTCACATGTACGCCTGCTCAATTCCCCATATTATTTCTCAGCATCTCAGATAAAGGATTTTGTACATAAATATCTCAATCTGTATCTCTTCTTTTTAATTATAACCACCCACCATTATCACACTTAGAGAAAGGAAAGTTTTCATGTTACCAATTACCCAGTTTTTGTTCAGGCATCCAGTTATTTGTTTGACTCCAGTAAGTTCCTTTTGTGTCAGTTGGCAATCTTTAGTACCTTTTAATTTTTGGATTTCTATTTCATATTCTCCCTCCCCTTCTATTTGGAAACTCACTCTTGCTAGGCAAGCACTCTACCACTTAAGCCATGTCTTTACCTCTTTCTTTTTTTGCTTTGGTTGTCTTTGAGACAGGTTCAGGCTGGCCTGGACCGTGATCCTGCTACTTATGATTCCTGCCTAGCTTCAGTAGCAGTTGAGTGCCACCATACCTGGCATCAGGTTGTTTCTGTTTTTTGTTTAATTTTGGGCGTGGGGGGGTAGGATCCTGTCATGGGGCCTGAACTTTGGGCCTGGGCACTGTTCTTCAGCTCTTCAGCTCAAGGCTAGCGCTCTACCACTTGAGCCACAGCACCACTTCCAGCTTTTTTCTTTTTGCTTATGTGGTGCTGAGGAATTGAAACCAGGGCCTCAGGCATGCAAGGCAAGCGCTCTACCACTGAGCCATCTTCCCAGCCCAGGTTGTTTCTGTTGAGATGAGGTCTTTCTTACTTTTTGCCCAGGCTGGTCTTATATTCCTCCTGATTTCTGCTTCCTTAGTAGCTGGGATGACAGGCATGAGCTATCAATTGTGGTTCCTTTTACTTAGTAAGAAATGCTTCAAGACATTGGGGAGGGGCTAGGAAGGTGGCTCAGTGGTAGAGTGCTTGCCTTGCATGCATGAGGCCCTGGATTCGATTCCTCAACACCACATAAGCAGAAAAGGCCATAAGTGGTGCTGTGGTTCAAGTGGTAGAATGCTTGAGCTGAAGAGCTCAGGGACAGCGCCCAAGCACGGAGTTCAGGCCCCACAACTGACACCCCCCCCCCCCAAAAAAAAAAAGACATTAGGGATAAGGGATGCTAGTTGATAATGAACAGGTCATTTTTTTTTTTATTTCCTTTTTGTGAAAGCAGTACTGCTACTTCCAAATCAAGTTTAGAACTATGTTTGAAACTTCTCACTTCTTAAGCCAAAGAATAACAAGAATGATAGAATAGCACATAAACACTCATTTATATATTTCATGATTCACATCTTAGAATGAAAATAACAACACCTGGGCTGGGAATGTGGCTCAGTGCTTGCCTAGCATGCATGAATCCTCCGGTTTAATTCCTCAGTACCACATAAACAGAAAAAGCCTGAAGTGGTGTTGTGGCTCAAGTGGTAGAGCACTAGCATTGAGCCAAAGAAGCTCAGAGACAGTGCTCAGGCCCTGAGTTCAAGCCCCATGACAGGCAAAAAAAGAAAAGAAAGAGAGAGAGGAGGGAGGGAGGGAGGGAGAAAGGAATGAAGGAAGGAAGGAAGGAAGGAAGGAAGGAAGGAAGGAAGGAAGGAAAGAAGGAAGGAAGGAAGATGCCAACACCTAATGTGATGTGTACTAGCAGTTTCAGTTAAGATATTTGCTTATTTTGTTTTTTGCAGTTCTTTTTGTCCTTAGAGTATTTTTCACTAGATGTGCATAGTCAAATTATTGCGTTGTTCTAAAGTCATTTTGGAATAATTATTTGCTACTGTTTTGTCTTATATTTTATTCATAGTGACTGCTTCTGTTCTATTTAAATTTTATTATCATCCTTTCCTTAGACTTAATTGTATTATACCATATACAGCTTTTTTTCCACTGTATTTTCACTGAATTTATGTCTAGATGTCACTTGATAGTAGTTCTTAGAGTTTCCTCGTTCATTTTTTTCTTATACAAGGTATTTATTTCATTGTGTGAGTTACTGGAGTTTATTCAGTTAAGTTTCTTTAATAAACATTTGGGTCATTTCTCATGTTTTGTTATTATAAAGAGTTCTGCAATGAATGGTCTTATGTGTTGTGTTTTTGTAGGTTTTGGCAAGGATTTCAGTGTGACTTAAGGCTATCATATACTTATGTTGTAGCCAATTAAATACTTGTCTGCAGTAGTTTTAAGATAACATTTACTTAAAGAGCTGCAGAGTATAATTATTCATTAGGGAAATGCAAATTAAACCACAATGAGATACCACTTCACACCCACTAAGATGTCTGTAATAAAGAAAGAAATGATCCACAGCATGATAGCTCATGTCTACAATCCTAGCGCTTGAGGCGATGAGGCAGGAAGATGGTGAGTTGATGGCCAGGTGGGCTATATAGCAAGCCTCTGTCTTAAACACACACACACACTTTCACACACACACTTTAAAGGCTGAAAATTATAGCAAGTGTTAACCATGCTGTTGAAATATTGAAAGCCCTGTACATTGATAATCAGATGTAAAATGGTATGGCCATCTTGGGAAAGAGTTTGGCAATTCCTCAAAAAGTTAAACATGGTTACCATATGGCCCAGCACTTCCACTCACAGGTATATTCCCATAGGAAATGAAGGCATATGTCCACACAGACAGTTGACAGTTAAGTGTGCCAAGCCGTGGAAACAACCCAATGGCCATCAACTGATAAAAGGATAAACAGGATGTTGTTTGTCCACAGTGGGACATTTTTTACCATAAAAATGGTAAAAGGGGGAGTGAAGGTGGCTCAAGCCTGTAATCCTAGCTATTGAGGCTAAGATCTGAGGATTGCAGTTCAAAGCCAGCCCAGGCAGGAAAATGTGTGAGACTCTTGTCTCCAATAAACTACTCAAAAAAAAAAAAAAAAAAAAGCCAAAAGTGGAGGGGCTGGGAAGGTGGCTCAGTGGTAGAGCTCTTGCCTTGCATGCCTGAGGCCCTGGGTTCGATTCCTCAGCACCACATAAGCAAAAAGAAAACAGCCGGAAGTGGCGCTGTGGCTCAAGTGGTAGAGTGCTAGCCTTGAGCTGAAGAGCTGAGGGACAGTGCCCAGGCCCAGAGTTCAGGCCCCACAACCGGACCCAAAAAAAAAAAAAAAAATATGGTAAAAGGGAACTTCCCCAACCTGATAAAGAGCATAAGAGACTTCCAGATTGGAGAGGAAAAAGTTACTATCCCCTTCACAGATGACATGAGAGGGGTGTTAGGGGTGGGGTATCTATGGGGTTGGGCATCAAATTCAGGGCCTAATGCATGCTGGACAAGCACATTACATTTTATAATAATAATTATAAAAATAATTTTAAAAATTATTTTTGTAGCCAGGCGCTGGTAGCTTACACCTATAATCCTAGCTACTCAAGAGGCTGAGATCTGAGAATCACAATTCAAAGCCAGCCAGGGAAAGGCTGTGAGACTCCTATCTCCAATAAACCACCATGAAACCAGAAGTGGCGCTGTGGCCCAAGCAGTAGAGCCCTCACCTTGAGCTGAAGAGCTCAGGGGACAGTGCCCAGGCCGAGTTCAAGCCCCATGACTGACAAAAAAATAAATAAATTATTTTTGTGGAACTTGAGTTTGAGGCTAGGTTTGTTGGCAGGTGCTCTTCTTGAGTAATGCTGTCAGCTTTTTTTGCTCTGGTTACTTTTGAGATTGGATGTCACTTTTGCTCAGTCTGTCCTGGACCACAATCTTCCAATTTGTGCTTCCTGCCATAGCTAGAATGACAAGTATGTGTCACTGTACCCAGTTTTTTCTTTTGAAATGAGGTCTCACAACTCTTTTGCTCAGGTTGATCTAGAATCACAGTCTTCTCTCTCAGCCTTCTGGATAGCTAGGATAATAGATGTAGGCCACTGTGCTCAGTCCTAAACATTACCTTACATGTAGAAAATATTTTAAAAACAGATATAAAGTAGTAGGGTACAGATCAATATATAAAAATGAATCCCATTTCTGGAAGGTAGTAGTGAACAATTCAAAATGGAACTTAAAACATTTTCATTTATAAAAGTTTCAAAAAGGTCAGGTGCCCAGTAGCTCACGCCTGTAATCCTAGCTATTCAGGGGGCTGAGATCTTAGGATTGCAGTTCACAACCAGCCTGGGCAGGAAAGTCCTTGAGACTCTTATCTCCAATTAACCACCAGATAACGGGAAGTGGCACTGTGGCTCAAGTGGTAGAAGGCTAGCCTTGAGCAAAAGAGCTCAGGGACAGCACCCAGGCCCCAAATTCAAGCCCATGATGGATCCCCCCCCCAAAAAAAAAAAAGTGGACATAATATTTTTTAAATGACAGGCTTCCAAGATTGACCTACTGATTCAGTGCAGCCTCCAGAATTCTAGCTGGTTCCTTTGTAGAAAATAGTAAGTTGATTCTAAAAATCATATAAACTAGACAGGTGCTGGTGATTATTAAAATTTAATTCACATTTCTCCAGTCTTTGCACTAATACCTTTTGTGTTCTAGGATCTGACTCAGTACTGTACCTTGCAATAGGCTGTCATGTCCCTTTAGTCTCCTCTATTCTGTGACAATTTCTTTCTTTCTTTCTTTTTTTTTTTTGGTTGGTCATGGGGCCTGAACTCTGGGTCTGGACGCGGTACCTCAGCTCTTCAGCTCAAGGTTTGCACTCTACCACTTGAGCCACAGCGCCACTTCTTGCCTTTTCTGCTTATATGGTGCTGAGGAAGTGAACCCAGGGCCTCCTGCATACAAGGCAAGCACTCTACCACTGAGCCACCTTCCCAGCCACTCTGTGACACTTTCTCAGTCTGTTTTGGTTTGGTTTGGTTTTCATGATTTTGATGCTTTTTAAGAAGAATGGCCAGGTATTTTATAGAATATGTCTCCACTTGGTTTTGCCTTATGGTTTCTCATGGCTAAACTGAATGCTAAGGACCAGAAAGGTCCCTCTTCCTATGTCAGCATGACTGATTATGTGGTGAAGGTAGAGTTTGCCAAGTTTCTCCACCTCCACTGTTAAGTTTATATTTTCCTTTCAAATGGTAAAATCTTATTTTTATTGCTTTGGGGTTTTTTAGTTTTGTCTTTTGGATAATTTTTTCTATATTAATAAAGAAACACTGACTCTTGGTACTACACATGTACTCCCAGAATGTACTGTGGCACCGCTACTTGCTGTGAGATGGAAGGAGAGATATTTTTCTGCATTTCCCAAAGGAATGTGAAATCATTTTTCAGGATGTGTCAGGGATGTCCTGTTGGCTGACAAAATTTCCAAGTCTTTATTAGCAAAATGCTGCCTCAGAATAGCAGCATATAGCATGGTTATTTCCAAAATTTGGGTAAATTATCACAAGGAGTTTTGCCCTTTTTTTTTTTAGTAGAAGTTTAGAACACTGGAAAATCAAAATATAAGTAGTAGTGATTATCTCAAAACAGTTTATAGTTGCTTCCTTCCTCCTTTCAATCCATCTAGTTCTGTGTGCAGCAGAAACTTGCCCTACAGAACTTTGACAGGTAGACATGCCTGGTCCTTGGACCACTTCATTTACATTAGCCTGCAGATTTTATGTCAAAATCCAGGAACCCAGGACACAGTTTTACCACTTATCTATTGCTAATACTTATATGCAGTGGAGATGTGGCTCAAGTGGTAGAGTCCAGCCAGTGGAAAAAGCCAAGCAAAAGCAGGAGATTCTGAGTTCAAGCCCAGTTTGCAAGAGTGCACGAACACACACACACACACACACACACACACACACACACACACACACACACACACACACACACACACACACCAGTAAGCACTGGCCTTAAAACAGGATTTAAGAAGTACACACACACACACACACACACACACACACACACACACACACACACACACACACACACACACACACACACACACACACACACACACACACACACACACACACACACACACACACACACACACACACACACACACACACACACACACACACACACACACACACACACACACACACACACACCAGTAAGCACTGGCCTTAAAACAGGATTTAAGAAGTACTCACAGGAAATACGTTTTGAATGTTGAGCCATTACTCCTTGTTGCTCACATTGCCCTCCTAGACCATTGTTTCTCAGGTTTCTTGTCTAGTAGGTGGAGACCTAGGAGCCTTTGGACGTCATCTGAAAAGCCCTTGAGGATCCCCTGAGGCAGCATCAGTTCAGTCAGTGATTACTCAAACTCGCTGGAGACTGCTTTAGGATCATAGATAGCATATGCCTTAAAAAGATGAACCTTTTTCAAGATATTCAAGTTTACTCAGTTACATTCCTTGCAATCTAGCTTACACATTGTTGGCCTCAAACCTGTCATAGGAAAATACACGATCTTGATCTCCTATTACCAAAGTCATAGCTTTGGGGGATTTTCTTTCTAAATCCTGTTGGCTTCTGGCTCTTCTCACGAGTTACTATTCCCAGTCTAAAGATTTGAGTAGTCTTTTTGCTTTCCTTTTTTTTCTGTTTTCCTTCTCATGAGTATACTCTTGAGAAATAACAGAATATGAGGAGTAATATGGTAATTTAGTATAAATTAGACCAGTGTTTTATAGATACTTTTCTACTGGGCCTACTTCTCATTCTTTTATTTCCTAAAGCAAGTAACTATTTGATTCCTGATTTTTTTGTTTCTCATTTAGCCTAACATGCATAACATAAAATTAATATTTTAAAAAATGTTCAGCCCAGTTATATTTAGTACATAAACAGAGCCATGCAGCCATCATATGTTTGTAGAACAATGAAAAAGAAACCACACAGGTTCCCAAAGCCTCGTATGTGCTGACAGGGCAAGATTTTCACTGGCTTCAGCATTTGCTGAAGGTTAGCTTCATTCAGAAGCCAAGAAATTAATCTTTGGGGTTTTAATTAACTGTGGTTTATTTCAGCCTGTTATTTTACTATAATTGCAGAAACTGCAAGCTCTAAAATTGTTTGTGCTGCTTTAATCTGGGAATAAGAGGGAAATTGTTTCCTACTAGATATTCTTGGAATGTCATAATTAAGCAACCTTTTAAGAATTCCACATAAAATGCTCTATACTCATCTGAAGCCCAGTCTACTCAACTCTCAGATCACCCACTGAACCATTCCTTTTTTCTTTGCTTCCTTTGAAATAAACCTTACTGGAGCTAAGCTTGAGAATTGGGTTGGTTAACTGATTTACCAATGCAGGAAAGAGACAAGGTTTAAGTGCCAGGAGATTGATCATTTTTTACTTCATCAGACTGCGTTTGAGAGTTTTGCTTAGTTTGCCAGTGTAGACAGTTCCAAAGCTTATTACTCACTTGCTGTTTGGAAGCTTGAAAAGACTTGAGCTAATGATCAAGTTAGGAATTCACTGTGGGGGCCTCCAACTGTTAGAATTGCCCAAGCAGGTTTGTCATGTGCATGTATTTGCTCTAAATTTCCTTTCCATGTTAGGACAGTTTCTTGTTTGCATGATGTAGTTGGAGCAACACCTTTGTTTTTTTCTTTCCTGAAAAAAAAACTTTAAGCCAGACCCATCCCGTAAGGGTGTCATAGAGGTCAAAACTTCAACAGAATAACTGCTGCTAGACAAGAGAACATTTTGTTTTCTAACCAGCTAAAATGTGTAGGGTTTCTTGCTGAGTGATATTCTAAAATGGTTTGTGTCATACAGTAGGGTCAGGTTAGCCCAGGGACTTCTTCCAACTAAGAACCAACAAGTCTCTGTCTTATGCCAGAACAAGCAGAATTTGGTACTAACTGGATATGTTCATGAATGGTTCTCACCTTAAATATACTTGTTTACGCCCAAGAAAGCCAGATCACTCTTGCTCTCCTGACTGTAGCGGACCTGCAGAATTGTAGGTTAGAAGAAGGGTCATTTCGACTGGGAATGTGGCTTAATGGTACACTACTTGCCTATCATGCATGAAGCCCTAGGTTTCACTCCTCACCACCACGTAAACAGAAAAAGCCAGAAATGGCATTATGGCTCAAGTGATAGAGTGCTAGCCTTGAGCAAAAGAAGCTCAGGGACAGTGCCTAGGCCCTGAGTTCAAACCCCCACAGGACTAGCACAAAAGAAAACAAAAACCAATAAGTAGAAAATACTGCCCATCTCTACATCCACTAGTTTTTGTTGTTGTTGTTTTGTTTTTTGGGTCCAGTCGTGGGGCCTGAACTCTGGGCCTGGGCACTGTCAGCTCTTCAGCTCAAGGCTAGCGCTCTACTACTTGAGCCACAGTACCACTTCTGGCTTTTTTCTTTTTGCTTATGTGGTACTGAGGAATCAAACCCAGGGCCTTAGGCATGCAAGGCAAGCGCTCTACCACTGAGCCAACTTCCCAGCCCCTACATCCACTAGTTTAAAAAAATAAAATGGGCTTTGATATAAACAGATGGTTAATATAATAAAGACCTCTAGCAAAGTGCAGATGCCATGATTGGGTCTATCATGGTGGCATGATAACAATTGGAACTCTCCCTGGGGTAACCTGTGATATCAAGTGCTTCTCTGCAGTACTTAACATGGAGTGTGTGTACTATACAATATACTTGTATAGTACTAATTGTATAGTACTAATTTCTATATGGAATTAGTAAACTGCCACTGGAGTTTTAGAACTAAAAGAGACTAGAAGCAAGTTAAGCTCAGAGGGGCCCGAGGCTACAGCAGATTCAAGAGAATTTTCTTTTGATTCTTCTAGTCAGTTATTCCACAGACATAGACCCACACTGTAGGAAAAGAGAATCTCAGAAATGTGGTAAAGAAAAAGCAAGACGGGGGAAGGGACTGGGCAGCTTGGCCTCTCATTTGCTGCAGCTGGACTTGGGAAAAGATGTCAGTATTGCTAGGTCAGATTTTTTTTCCACCTCCCCCATCCCCCTAATAACCTTCTTTGCTGTTTGCAAAGAAGCTTTCCAAGGGCATAATTGCTAAAGCAATGTCAAGCATACCCATTGAGTACAATCTGCCCACGGAGAGGTTTACCTTGGTGTTGTGCTGAAGGCTCTCTGATAATCCAGCCAATTCCTTATTTTGGAAAGAAGCTCTCATTTTTTCCTGTCAGCATGGTGATTGCCCAGTCTTTTAAAGTTTTCCTCAAGGTGGATGCCAGGTGCAACATTACAAAAAAAAAAAGTCTTTCTGGACATTATAGCAAAACGAGTTGGGTTTCCATAGGCTCACTAATAACTTTGGACCCCTCTTTGGACTAGGAACTGTAGGTCCTAGTCAAGGATTAAGGCTGATGATGAGTGGCTGCAGGTAGGTGGGCAGCCAATTATTGCTGCAACTTGTCTCCTTTACACCTATTAACATTGACATAAAATTCATTTAAAAACTGGTGCCTAGGCTGGGAAGGTGGCACAGTGGTAGTGCACTTGCCTTGCATGCCTGAGGCCCTGGGTTTGATTCCTCAGCACCACATAAGCAAAAAGAAAAAAGCCGGAAGTGGCGCTGTGGCTCAAGTGGTAGAGCGCTAGCCTTGAGCTGAAGAGCTGAGGGACAGCGCCCAGGCCCAGAGTTCAGGCCCCATGACCGGACCCAAAAAACAAACAAACAAACTGGTGCCTAGGGGTTGGGAAGGTGGCTCAGTGATTGCATGCATGAGGCCCTGGGTTTGATTCCTCAGCACCACATAAGCAGAAAAATCCAGAAGTGCACTGTAGCTCAGTGGTAGAGTGCTAGCCTTGAGCTGAAGAGCTCAGGGACAGTTCCCAGAGTTCAGGCCCCACAACAGACAAAAACAAACAAGCAAAAACTGGTGCCTTGACGGTTAAATCCAGTGAGATACACAGCATCATTAGAACATAATTCCAGGGAGGAAAAAAAAGCATTAGGAAGTGCTGAGGACAGGGGAAGCAGTGTTCTGCACTTGCCCACTATGCTTTTGGGCCAAATGCAACACCAGCTTGAGAAAAGAATACTCATCATGAAAATATTTTCTTTCCTTCCAAGTCAGGAAACAGACTCACAATAGAGTCTACTTCACTACTCTGCATTTTGAGATGTGCAGGAAACAACCAGCCATTACCAGCTGAGGTTTTCCTGCTGATAAATGAACCCTGAGGCCACAGTGACCTGTCTTGTTAATGAGTTAATGAAGAATCTGGTCCCTGCAGTGACCCCATCTTTAAAAGCTTTCTGTAGAGCTAAAACAACATTCCTCTAATTTATGAGTTAACTCCTTCTTACTCAGCAAATGAGAAGCAGGAAGCAGACAGAACATGTGTGATAGAGAAATAGAGTTTGCCAAGGGGCTTCTATGTCTTACATACTTTTTATTTAGAACTTTTAACTTGATTGCAAAACAAGATGTCACTCTTTTTTTTTCCTCATGATGTTGCCAGTTGGTGAAGGTTAGGGAAGGCTGCAGAACTGATCAAGATCTCAACTCAGTGTTTCCAGGTTCTTACCACTGTCTGAGAAAGAATCCAGAGACAAAGTGAAGAGCTGGAAGTTTATTTCCAAGCAGAAGGACATATTCAAGAGGGAGTGTGGGCTTCTTGAGAGATGGAGACCCACTGCCCAAAATTCTGGAGACAAAATTCTGGAGAGCATCTTCTGGACAGATCTGAATAGAGGGCAGAATTATTCATGAGTTAGGGCTAGGGAAAAGTGAGGTATATCAGGAATGGGTCAGAATTTTGCTAGAATAGGAATTTTTTTGTCCTATGAGATTTGGGGATATGTTGTCTAATGCATGATGGGAATAGCTAATTTTGCTAGGCTGATACTACAGATATGCCATTATAGTAAAGCAAAGGACAGTTAAAGAATCATCTCAGTGAGCCATATTGGTCCAAGCCAGACTTGGGTATCTTGGGTGATTTTGTTTTTTCACTGTTTGAGCAATCATATGATTAACTCTAGCCATTGTGCAGTTTGCCTTTTATTTTTCTCATTTCAGTCTAGCCTATCTCATTATTATAGAGCCTTAATAAAACTCCCCACACACAAACACATACCATTCTTTTTTTCTCCTTTTGGTGTGCTGAGAATCAAGTCCAGGGCCTCACATGCTAGACAAGTACTCTACCACACAGCTGCATACCCATCCCAAACTAGATTTTTATTTCTGTTCCTTTTATCCTGAGACTGACACTTTATTAAAGGATTTCTGTACCCATTGCTCTTGCAAGAAACTGCTTTGGGGGCTAGGAATATAGCTTAGTGGTAGAGTACTTGCCTAGCATTCATGAAGCCCTGGGTTCAATTCCTCATTACCGTATAAACAGAAAAAGCCAAAAGTAGCGCTGTAGTTCAACTGGTAGAGCAAAAGAAGCTCATGGACAGTGCCCAGGCCTGAGTTCAAGTCACAGGATGGTAACAATAACAAAAAAAAGATAAATACTTTTATTTGAATTAGGGAAGGGTAGTGGAACAATAGAATTGTGAGACAAAGGACATGGGAGGAACCAATACAACAGCGACATACACAAGACAGTATGTGCAGGTTGGGGAGGGAAAGTAAGAGAAAAATGAGGGAAGGGGTAACAAGTTTGACAAGAAACATACTTATTACCTTACTTATGTAACCCCTCTGTACATCATCTTGACAATAAAAAAAGTGAAATAAGCCAGACTCAGAAAGACAAAAGAAAAAGAAACTGCTTTGACTAGAAGAACATAAGTGGTTTGAATTTCATGTCAACATTTCAATATATGGATCAATAAATAAATAAATCTTGTGTGTAGAAACATTAACCCAGCATGTTATCAAAAGAGGCGAATCCTATCTTTAGTTTACCAGACAAAAACAGTCTTCTTTAAATCAAGTGATAATCTATCATTTGAAGGAGGCTCCAGAGTTGTCAGTATCTCTGTTCTAGGGACAGCACCCAGGCCCTGAGTTCAAGCCCCAATACCAGAACCGCCCCCCCCCCCCCAAAAAAAAAAAAAAGTCACTAGGCGCCAGTGGCTCATATCTATAATCCTAATTACTAAGGAGGCTAAGATCTGAGGATCACTGTTTAAAGCCAGCCAGGTCAGGAAAGTCCAGAGACTCTTATCTCCAATAAACTAATCAGAAAAAGCCAGAAGTGGCTCTGTGGTTCAAGTCATAGAATGCTATGCCAAGACAGACACACATACACAAGAAAAAAAGTCATTAAGAAAATGGATAGGCAATCCATAGATAGAAAGGAACTATTTACAGTATATATTTACATGGGCTGGGAATATGGCTTAGTGGTAGAGTATTTGACTAGCATACATGAAGCCCTGGGTTCAGTTCCTCAGTACCACATAAACAGAAAAAGCTAGAAGTGGTGCTGTGACTCAAGTGGTAGAGTGCTAGCCTTGTTTTGCTTAAGAATCGTACTCTACCATTTGAGCCACACATCCTTCCACTTCTAATTTACTGCTGGTTAATTGGAGATAAAAGTCTTTTAGATTTGTCCAGGCTGGATTCGAACCTCCATCCTCAGATCTCAGCCTCCTGAGTAGCTACTATTACAGGTGTGAGCCACCAGTGCCTGAATGGCAAAAAAAAAAAATTGACAGACTTGTCACAGAAATGGTATGCAAATCAGTACATGAAACGGGTATTGATCACTAAGAAACATCAAGAAAATGAAAATGAAAACCACTCTAAGTCTCATTTTATGCACTCCAGAATAGGCTGAAAGAATGGTGGCAACAAATGCTCGTAAGGACGTGAAACAACCAGACTGGGGTGTAAATCATGGGCGTTCACAGCTTTGGAGAATTGTTGGGACTTTTATTATTTTTTTTGTAAAGTTAAAATGTACTCATTGTATAACCAGTAATTCTGCTTCTAGGTTTTCATCCAAAAAGAAAACGTGCCTTTATGCAAGCATGTTTTGCTTATGACAGTATAAAACTGCAAACAGCCCAGGTGTCCAGGGGTAGGCGGATGGATAAACAGAGTGTGGTGAAATAACACGGAACAGTCCGCTGATTCTCATAACACACTGAGTCTCAGAAACACCGGTCTGTGTGAAAAAAAAACAGACACACAGTATCAGTACCGTATATTCTGTCTATACATAGTGCAAAACAAGGCAAAACGATGAAGTAGGGGTCAGAATAGTCACCGCCAGGAGTGGGAAATTGGGAAGGGAACTTTCCAGGATGGAAATATTTTATATTTGACTGTATGAGTTGCACCGGAGTCTGCATTTACTAAAACTACTAGAAAACTAAATAGTATCTGAATCTGTATGTTTCAGTATGTACATTTCAGTTCTTGGAAGAGCAGGGGGTAGGGAGCCTGGAAAAAACTGGAATGATTGCTTATCCTTCTCCCCTTTGTGGATGCATGCATCCTGGGCAAGGGTACAAACTGAATTTAGCCCAGTTGAAACTGGGCAGGTGTGAAGGCTGGTGGTACTTTACTGCTCCTTCTAAGCTTTGGGCCGTCAGCTCCTGATGCCACCAACAGCAGGTGGAACAGTGCCAGTGGCAGGGGAGGCCTGTCCCGAATAGTTGTGGACTAAGTCCCAGAGCCTATTGAAGTAGTCCTGATGAATAAAGCTCACTTTGTGTTTTATTTAGTAGCTGGAATTTGCTTCATTTCGTCATAAGGAGCTTCTGCCTAAGAGACAGCCTGCAGAATAATAGCAAAATTGTACTACTTGGACCCAGTGTACTTGGAGATGAACAGTGGGACTTGATTGTCAAGTGAGGGTCATTCTTGTCTGAAGAGACGTATACATTCTTCCTAATCTGGTTAGCAGTGCACAATCTACTGAGAAGAAAATGTGGTTCTGTAAAACCTTGTGTGCTAGGTGCTAGGAGAATGTTCTAGCTTTTCATTCCTCTTCAGCATTTCAACAGTGTACTTCGTCCGGCACAGTTCATTTCATCAGGTTTTCCAGTGGAGAAAGAGCCAAGTTAAGTGATTTTTGCCTAAAAAGAGATAAAAAAACAGATGTAGACAACAGACTACCCCATCTTAGCCTCACCTCTGTCCTAAATGTATACATTGTTTGTCTTTGAAAATCATCTTCATGCTAGCTTTTAATAATAAAGCTCATTTGACCCAACTTGAATCCACAACTTAGACTAAATTTTAGGATAGCTTATCTCCAAACCATAATGTTTAGATAATTTTTTTGAGAAATCAGGGACTTGCTCTAAAATGGCCCACAAACTTTAGTGTACCCCTAGCGAAGTACAGATCCTGGAGTCCTGCTCCCAAAGTCTGATTCATGGGGTTAGGGAAAAGGCCCTATTTATTAAGGATAAACAGACCCACATGCTGTAATCCTAGCTACTTGGGAGGCTGAGATCTGAGAATCACCATTCAAAACCAGCTAGGTGGAAAATTAGAGACTCTCATCTCCAATTAACTGCTGGAAGTAGTACTGTAGCTCAAAAGTGGTAGAGTGCTAGCCTTGAGCAAAAAAGCAGAGGGACAGTGCACTGCCCAGGCCCTGAGATCAAGCTCCAGGATTGGCACACACAAAAAAAGAATAAACAGTAAAGAAATAAGTTAGCTGGACACTGGTTGCTCATGCTCATAATCATAACTACTATGGAGGCTTAGATCTGAAGATCACAGTTTAATGCCAGCCCAGGAAGGGAAGTTCAAAGTGAGACTCTTTATCTTCAATTAACCACCAGAAAACCAGAAATGGCACTGTGGCTCAGAGTGGTAGAGCCTTGAGCAGAAAAACTCAGGGGACAGCACCCAGACCTGGAGTTCAAGACTTATAGCTACCACAACCAACAACAACAAATATGTGTGTGTTATCATATATATAACATATATAAACATATATATGTTAAACAAAATTAGGAAGGTCAAAGGCAGACTGTACACACCCCAGGAAATCCCATTCTCTCATCTTTTCCTGGAACATTAAAATTAACCCAGATTGGCTTTCAGTGGTTTTTTTTTAATGAAAGTTATACAGGTGCATAGTTTGATAAGTCAGAATTTACCACACAGTCAAACCATGTGATCTCTTGACCCAATTCGGGGTTAAGCTTTCAGAGGCAATCACTTAACACTTGTAGCTGTTTCCTTTGGTATTTTTGTCTATATTTAAGATAACATATTTGGAGCCAGGCACTGGCTACTCAGGAAGCTACTCTAGCTACTCAGGAGGCAGAGATTGGGAGGATTTTTCTTTAAGTACTGGGGATCAAGCCCAAGACAAGCATCTCCCACTGAGTCACAAACCAGATTATCTTCTGTAATCTATGAGCTCTTTTCTTTCCCTCCCTCCATCCCCCATATCCCATCTACAGCCTCTATCCTGTTTAGGTCTTCACTCTATATTCTCTTGGCTTTCCATGGGACCTTCTTACTTTGTGAGTGTTTTTGCTGCTGCCTGTAGAATGGGATTTCTCTTCAGAATGGTAAAACAATTGCTTCACTCACTATCAGATTCCAGTGTTGCTGACGGTAAGTCTGAAGTCATTTGGAAGTCGTGGATCTTTGTGAATGACCTCATGTCTCCCTCTCTTTGAAAGTTCTTAGGATCTTTATATCCCTGAGGTTATAACCAGGCACCAAGATCCCCAAGCAGTGAAAAATTACTGTTTGTGACTGTTTCTAGCTGCTAGTAATTATCTTACCTGTTCCACTGAACACACAGCTCAGATTCCCCATGGAATAAAAGAATCAGTGTGTATATAATTTTCTTACCTTGACTCATTCGGCAGGCCATGACAGCTGAGGGGGTAGTCATCTTTCTTCACTTCAGCTTGTGCCTGTAGCAAATCTGTAGTCCTGGTTAATTCTTTCTGGCACTTCTGACAAAAAAGGGTTCAGTTGGCTGAGTATTGAGTTAGCTAAGTGTTCCAATTGCATCCATCCAATGTTGGTTTTTAGCCTCCAGGCTGAATCCAGGCATGGCTTCTGGTTCAATAGCATAGCAATATATATAATGTCAAAGCTAGTCCCCTGAGGCTGGGGTTGGAGCTCTGTGGCAAAGTGCTTGCCTATCCCAATTGAGGCCCTGTGTTCTATCCCCAGCACTGAAACAAAAGCAAAACAAAATAAAATACTAGCTCCTGTCCCCTGCCAAACAACAAGCAATGTCATGTTGTAGCCATTAGCAAGAGGAAAAGCTATGATGTGGGGGGATGGGTGTGTGTTACCTTGGTTGTTAGAGTTCCATTTTTACATGGTTGTTACAGTTCCATTTTTCCATATCTATCTGCCTCTCCCTCCCCTGTACATTCTGTTATCATGAGAAAAAAAAAAAAGAAAAGGGCAGTGACTGATTTCAGTCTTCCTCTTAATTCTGTCCTTTATATGTCAGTTGAGATGCCTTCACCCTGTCTCAGAGTACAGGATTGTAGAGCATTCCACAGGCCTCCAGGGAATGGTGCCCAGGCCAGCCTAAGGACAAATTCCAGGCTGCTGCCAGCCATTCAAAATATGTTCGTTGACTATTGCAATCAGCAAATGTATTTCCTCTGCTTCCTATAAAGTGTTCAACTCCCTGTAGAAACCTAGCTAAGGAGGGATAGCAAATGAGACACTAGCCAATGTGAAATTGTTACTTCAGTATGTATCACTTAGGGGAATTGCTTTATGATGTACAAAGTTAATCTTTTCCAAGATCCATTCTTTTTCTTTTTTTCTTTTTTGTTTCCTATTGTGTTCCAGGAATGAGGCTTGAATTCAGAGCCTTATGTTGTTGCTTGGCTTTTTCACTTATGACTGGCACGCTACCACTTGAGCCATGTCTTCAGTCCAGTTTTTGCTGATTAATCAGGGAGTTCATCAGATTTTCCTTCCCCAGGCTGGCTTTGAACTGAGATCCTCAGATCACAGCCTTATGAGTAGCTAGGATTACTGGCATGAACAATTGGCAGTGGGTGCTGTACATTTTTGTTTAGTTTTGTTTTGTTTTTTGTTTGTTAGTTTGTTTTGTCAGTCATGGGGCTTGAATTCAGTGCCTGGGCACTGTCCCCAACCTTTTTTGCTCAAGGCTAGCACTTTCACCACTTTGAGCCACAGAGCCACTTCTGGTTTTCTGTTGGTGAATTGAAGATAAGAGTCTTATGGACTTTGCTGCCCCAGCTGGCCTTGAACCGCAGTCCTCAGATCTCAGCCTCCTGAGTAGCTAGGATTGCAGGCGTGAGCCACCAGAGCCTGGCTATACATTTTCCTAACAAGTATTTATTGTGCAGATGGCAGATACTGTGCCAGGTATTTGGGTTATGTTAATGAACAAAACACATGGAGAGTTGGCGATACAATAGAGTGGCAAAGCACTTACCTCACATGCATGAGGCCCTAGATTCTATCCCCAGCATTGCAAAAACAAAACAAAAACCAGATGGTTCCAGCCCTAAAGGAGATTCCATTCCAGCAGAGAGATAGCAAACAATATGCATGAGAAATAAATGACATGCTCTGTCAGCTCTTGCTAAGTGGAGGAAGGTGGAGGGTCTGGAACATAGGGAAGGGAAAAGTTTATGGAATTAGATAGGATGGTCAGTGCTGACGTCAATGAGCAATCAAGATTTCAGTAAAGACTCATGGAAGGTTAGCATGCTCAGTGAGATCTAGGAGGAAGGTAGTCTAGGCAGAAGGAATGGCTTGAATGGCAAAAGGAAAGACTTATCTGGGTGTTTGTAGGCATACAAATAGAACCTTTAGCCTTGAGACTGGTGACAGTAGTCAGAGTGAATGTTTTTCAAGAAAAGGTCAGAGGGGATTGGGAAGGTGGCTCAGTGGTAGAGTGCTTGCCTTGCATGCATGAGGCCCTGGGTTCAATTCCTCAGCACCACATAAGCAGAAAAAGCCGAAAGTGACACTGTGGCTCAAGTGGTAGAGTGCTAGCCTTGAGCTGAGGAGCTGAGGGACAGTACCCAGGCCCAAAGTTCAGGCTCCATGACAGACAAAAAAAAAAAAGAAAAGAAAAGAAAAGGCCAGAGATTGGCCAGGTGCTAGTAGCTCATGCCTTATAATCCTAGCTAGTCAAGAGGCTGAGATCTGAGGATCATGGTTCAAACCCAGCTGGGCAGAAAAGTCTGTGATGCTCTTATCTCCAATTAACCACCAAAAAAAAAAAACTGGAAATAGAGGTATAATACATTCAAGTTATCTCCAATAAACCACCAGAAAACCGGAAGTGGTGCTGTAGCTCAAGTGGTAGAGCACTTGCCTTGAGCTGAAGAGCTGAAGGACAGCACCCAAGCCCAGAGTTCAAGCCCCACGACCGACAAAAAAAACAAACAAACAAGTGCTAAAGCACCACCCCAGCCTTCAGCAGAAAAAGTCAAGTGATAGTGCAAGGCCCTGAGTTAAAGACCTAGTGCTGACAAACCAGCACACATCTATACACACAGAAAGTCCAGAAATTGTATGCTGAAGGACTCACAGATACCTTCAAAGAAGCTGAAATTTAACAGACAAACCCAACTTGCAGTCCAATCTACAGGCAAAGAGGCTATTCTAAATTTAAAGGGATCCAACTTACCCTGGAAATGTCTTAACATCAAGTTTGTGAGAGAAAGAAGCCAAAATTTAAAATATACCTTGCTGCCAAAGGGGCCATCATTAGAAAAAGGTAAAACAGCAAATTCTTCCTAACAGTAGCCATTTTTTTAAGTTTTTTGGGTTTTTTTATTATTATTACTATAAAGGTGATATACTGAGAGGTGACAATGTCACCTCTTCCTTCACTTTCTCCCAAGCAGCAATTACAAAAACAAAAACAAACAAAAAAACCTGTGTTCTACAGAGCATCATCTTTTCAAGGGGGACAGCTGGGAAAATTGTTTTCTCCTCTGTGCCAGGCATTGTACTAAATGCATTCACAAACATCACAGGTACTACTTCCTCTTTCTGGATTTCTCTGTCCCCGTCTGTCTATTCCAGCTAATCCTTCCAGCAAATTCCTTCTTATCCTTCTACAGCCTTACCCATTTCACATTCTTCTGCTCTACTATGCTTCCTGTGTGCTGTTTGCTTATAATGTTTGTGCTTATTTGCATATCTGTCTCTTATGAATGAATTAAACGAGAAGAAGTCTGTGCCTCTGTCCCCAGTGCCCAGCCTGGTCCAGCACACCGGAGGCCTGCCACAGATTATCATCCTTCAAATTATTGCTCTCTTTTTACCAATTAGTAACTTGAGACTCAGAGAAATTAACTTGTCCAGAGTAAAAATAAATAGTGAAGCAGAAAATAGATTAATGGTTGCCGAGGGAATCCTGAGGGACTGCTAATGAGTATAAGGAGTTTTGTTAGGGTTTACAAATAGTTCTAAAATTAGTGATAATATAATAAAACTGTTGGGCTGAGATCAGTGGCTCACGCCTGTAATTCTAACTACTCAAAAGGCTCAGATCTGAGGATCGTGGTTCAAAGCCAGCATAGGCAAGGAAAGTCCATGACACTTTTATCTCCAATAAACCACCAGAAAACCAAAAGTGGCACTGTGGCTCAAGTGGTAGAGTGCTCGCCTTGAGCTGAAGAGCTGAGGGACAGTGCCTAGGACCAGAGTTTAAGCCCCAGGACCAACAAAATAAATTAATAAGTAAATAAAAAATAAAAACCATTGGCTGTATGCTTTAGCCAAATAATGTCTATCTGTCTGTCTGCCTGCCTGCCTGTCTCTCTCCCTCCGTCCCTTCCCTTTCTCCCCTCTCTCCCCTCTTCTCTCCTCTCAGACTCTCTCATGCAGTAGGGGAGCAGGGGGAGGGAGAGTGCTGGGGTTTGGACACAAGTCTTTGCCCTTACTAGACACACTCTTGAGAGGTGCTCCCAACCCAACGTGTAGTGGATGAACTAACTTCTTTGTTAATTACATCTCAGTAAAGCTATTTTAAAAAAGTCTTCTCTGGAAATAAGAACTAATTGGTCATCAGAATTCCCAGTATTCTTTCAAAATGCAAATAAACTTAGTAGTTTATATTTGGGCTGTTCTCATGATCTTCATTCCTACAGGAAAGCTCTTCTTTAGCATGACTAAGGTCATGGTTTGAGTTTGGTTCTGGGATTTGTGTAGCTGCCCCCATCTTTTGCGTGAGTCATTCAAATGAGACAATCACCGTTCTTCAGTTCAGAGCCTCCTTCCTGCATCTGGGCTGTGAGAACTGATGGTCTTGCTAGCAGCATCTCTCAAATGACAGGAAGGAGCCACAAAGCCTCTGGTCCTCTGGGAGAGGGTGTTAGTCACAAACTCCCACAGGCTATGCTCTGGCTTCAGATTTGGGAGTCACAGGTCAAAGGCCTCCCTATCAACAGGGAGTGTGCCCAATTTCCCAGAGCACATGCCTAATATATAAGGACAGGCCAAAGAGCTGAATGGTCTGTACCTCTTTAGTGGGTCTTCAGTTGGTCACATTTGAACGGTTTTAGCATTACGACTATCTCCCAGTCTACATCTAGTAGGATCAGCCAGCAATCACGAAACACCTCTGTTAGACATTTTGGCTATGACCTGTAATCACACGTTTTTCATTGTGACCCATGATTTTTCACTGGGCTATGATTACAAAAAAACACCTGGTCTTAAGGGGGCTCAGAATGCAAAGAAATGGAATTTGTTCAAGGGTTCATCTATCAATCAGCAATACAGAGGTATGCCAGGAACCTTGGAGAACAACAGTCTGCTTTTCTGTATGAGAAAACTGCATTGGCCACCCCTGCCTGGCAGACTAAAGGAGGAAGCTCTGCTTAGCCATTCTCACTTGCTTTAGAGACGAGAACTCTTTGCTGGTCAGTGATGCAATATGTAAAATCTTCCATTTATTGAAGAGAAATCGTGTTGTGGTTCACTGATGGCTCAGCTGTGGGTTACCTCTATGAAAACCATTTCCTGCGTGTGGTAAAAAAGACAGTTTTTTGCTTTCAATGCTAACCTACGTGGGAATAAACATTTCTTTGTTAAAATCCATTATATTAGCCTAGCACTGGTAGCTCACACCTATAATCCTAGCTACTCAGGGATTATGGTTCGAAACCAGCCTGAGCAGAAATGTCTATAAGACACTTACCTACAGTTAACCACAAAAAGCCAGAAGTAGGGCTGTGGCTCAAACTGGTAGAGTGCTAACCTTGCGCACAAAAGCTCAGAGACAGCACACAGGCCCAGAGTTCAAGCAGCCTAGGACTGACCAACAAAATACACAAAACAAAAACCACAACATTGTATTGCCTCAGCAATGTTAGGTTCCTGCTAAAGAAACCCTGTGCCCACCCTGTGCAGATCTGTGCTCCAGAAGGGCTCTTTAAATCCTGGCTTGTGTTGGGTGGCATGGCCAGGAAAAAAGCTGCCAATGTTCCTCATGGTGTATCTGGCGTTTAGAGGAGAGGAGGAAGCTAGCTGCCCCTGGAGAGAGGAAGGCAGACTACATTACAGTAAGGGTAGCAGAACTGTGGCCTCTACAGGGCCAGAGATGCTGCCCTAGCAACTGAGTGATCAAATGACACTGCCAAGGGGTTTGGGAGGAGTGCCAGGCAGGAGTGCCAAGTGCCAAAAATGACCTTCTCAGCCTCATCTAATGAAAGGACCATAAGGCTACATTCCCTCCAGACATAACTTGGAGGTGTCAGAAATCCCAGCTGTGTCTAACATCCAGATTCTTTACATTTAGGATTTTGTATGCTTATTTAGTACCAGTTAAAAGTTGGAGAAGGATGGGGAATAATTTCGTAAAATATATGTGAGCCAGCTCATCTGAGTTTCATTGAAAGCCATGTGGTTGATGTGCCTACCCATTTCTAAAAAGGGGCAGACACGACCTGTTTCAAATGAAGTCTCCATGATGTAAAACTAAAGGAATTATTCCTGCTCTGACTGACACCCTCCTCACCCCCAGTGTCTTGAAGTTGAAATGTGACTTCAACCTGGGAGGTACCCAAGAATTTAAAATTGAATTTATGTTGACACCCTCAGAGACCTGGGGGGCGGGGGGTGTGGGGGGAGGCGGTGGTACACCGACAGGACTGGAAGTTAAAAAAAAAAAGGCAGAACACGGAGGTTTAGAACATATGCTAAGTCCTTGGTCAACAGTTAGCCAAACAGACCGTCACTGAGGCACACTGATCTTTTTTGCTTCTTGCTCTGGATAGCTGGGGAGAGACATGCTGTGCCAACCTGACCTCTGCAGGCTCAGCACAGATCGTTGCCTTCTAAGTGCCAGGTCTGCTGGGTGCTGGAGACTCACGCCTGTAATCCTAGCTACTCAGGAGGCAGAAATCTGAGGATTTTGGTTCAAAGCCAGCCTGGGAAGGAAAGTCCCCAGTTAACCACCAAAAAATGGAAAGTGGAGCTGTGGCTCATAGTGGTAGCCTTGAGTGAAAGAGCTCAGGGACAGTGCCCAGTCCCTGAGTTTAAGCTCCATGACAAATAATAAATAAATAAATAAATCCAGATTGACTTCATTCCCCTCCTCTTGGCTGCTGTGTTTGTGATTGGTCGGAATCCACAGGGAACCAGTATCTGGAAAATGAGCTATGTCTTTCTCCATTGAACTCCCAGAGGTCTGCATAAAGAAAAAGATGGTCATTATGAGCTATGTTAAAAGCTGTATTAATCATTTCTTTAAAATTCCATTTCCAGAAGTATTATTAGTCCATTTGTGTTGATCAGGAAATTATTGTGTCCAGCTCCAGCTGGATCTGTTCATGCAGATCAAGGCCATAGAGGTTTGCACATCAGAGGTAAAGCATGCCCTCTCCAGGTTTAATCCTAATTCCTTTAAAATTGAACGTTTCCTCCCATACTGCTGAGAAACAGTGATGTGCCCTTCCCTGCTTGCCACAGCATGGGAATGGTCAGGAAGGAAACTGCTGGAGCAGGGGCAGGAAAGGCCCCAGCATTACCTTTGTCAGAGAGTGAGACAGTGGGGTGGGACACTGGGGAAGGGAATCTCAGAAGTTTCATTTCTTTCTGCCAGCGTGAACTGAGCTCAGCCTCCTCTTGTGGCCTGGACATTGGCTAGTTAGAACAAGGCCAGCCTGCTACACGAGCTTTGTCTCCACATCACATTCATGGTAGTGAGGTCAGAAACTGACATTTAGGAGGAGGTGGTTGAAACACTGGAAGTATCTTGGTAATCATAGCCTGGATGCTCTCAGTGTAATATTCTGGATGTAATCTGTGAGGGAACAAGTGTTATTTCCATTTCTTTGAACTTTGACTCGCAAGAAGTATCTGAGCATTCTTCAAAACAAAGCACTGTTGTCTTGGGGTGATGTGTCAGAGCAGATCTTCTGACAGCACCTTGGCCTGTGACTTAGGATCCAGAACAAAAAGCCACTGGTTCCCAGTGATAACAGAAATCTCCAGAAGAGTTCTGACATCTCCCCCAGCTTTCCAGTACATGCAGAGCTGACTTCCTTCCTTCTAGCTTGCGCCGTTCTCAGCTGCAGGCCCTCTGTGATACTCCTGCACAGCTAAGCCAGTGGCACCTGGCTAGAAGCCAGCTCTCACCTGTCTTGGCTTCCTGAAAGCCTGATGGATGCACTATAACCACAGAGACAGGAACAATGTGGTGGTAAATCTCACTCCTGAAAGTTGTGGTGGAATGACGCCAGGATTCTGCCACTCAAATCCCGTAGCAAGGTGGAAGGGATGGATGGGAGCACTCTGAGAGGCATGCAGGGCCCACATAACAGTTTGACAGAGGCTCCAGTCACTTAGTGATGAGTGATGAGTATGTACACACACACACACCACATTTTGGCTGCTATCAGGGCATCATTTACTTTGATTTAGCCTCAGTTAAAGGCAGGTTATTGTGCTCCAGACACTCTCAAGTTAAGATGTCATAAACCATGTTAATGGCCCAGTGAGAGCAGAGCTGAAAGCTTTCCCCTCCCTCCAAGCATGGTAGCACAGGTGCCTTCCTTCTGTTGAGTGGTGACAGAACAAGGGGTAAGTGTGGCTCTTTTTCTTTTTCTGGAAACCATCTCACAACTTTGCGGCAAAAAAGCATTTTCCTCATAGACTTCACAAAAACATTTCTCAAAAAAGATGATGTAGGGCTGGGAATGTAGAATGTGGCTTAATGGTAGAATGCTTGCCTACATGCATGAAGCCCTGGGTTTGATTCCTCAGTACCACATAAACAGAAAAAGCTGGAAATGGTGCTGTGGCTCAAGTGGTAAGAGTGCTAGCCTTGAGCAAAAGAAGGTGAGGCCCAGTGCCCAGGCCCTGAGTTCAAGCCCCGGGATTGGCCAAAAAAAGATGATGTAGCTGGGCATTGGTGGTTCACACCTGTAATCCTAGCTACTCAGGAGACTGAGATCTGAGGAACATGGTTCAAAGCCAGCGTGGGCAGAAATATCCATGAGACTCTTTTATCTCCAGTAAACCACCAGAACACCACAAGTGGCTCTATGACTCAAGTGATAGAGCGCTTACCTTAAGCTGAAGAGCTGAGGGACAGCACCCAGGCCCAGAGTTCAAAAAAAAAGTAGCCTGGTGCTGGTAGCTCACACTTGTAATCCTAGCATCTCAGGAAACTGAGATCTGAGGGTTGCAATTCAAAGCCAGCTTGGGCAGGAAAGTCTGTGAAGATCTTATCACCAATTAGCTACTAGAAAACCAAAAGTGGAACTGTGGTTCCAAGTGGTAGAGCACTAGACTTAAGCTAAAGAGCTTAGGCACAGCACCTAGGCCCTGAGTTCAAACCCTGACTGATCAAATAATGTAGGGCTGAGAAGGTGGCTCTTTGGTAGAGTGCTTGCCTTGCATGCATGAGGTCTTGGGTTCGATTCCGGAAGTGTTGCTATGGCTCAAGTGGTAGAGTGTTAGCCTTAAGCTGAAGAGCTGAGGGACAGTGCCCAGGCCCTGAGTTCAGTCCCAGGACTGATAAATAAATAAACAAATAAATAATCAAGGAATAATACCAATTGAGAGATAAGCTAAGGGCAAGATAGTATACATAGCTTGGATGCTGCTCACATCAAATACAAGCCCTGGGATATTGAGAGTGAATAGGCTGATAGAAGTAGAAATTATTCCTCTTAGAAATCCCATGTAAGTCAGGCACCAGTGGTTCACACCTGTAATCCTAGCTACTCAGGAGGCTGAGATCTGAGGATCACGATTCAAAGCCAGTCATGGCAAGAAAGTCTGTGAGACTCTTATCTCCAGTTAACCACCAAAAAGCCAGAAGTACAGTTGTGGCTCAAATACAAGTGCCAGCCTTGAGTGAAGAAGCTCAGGGACAGCTCACAGGCCTTAAGTTCAAGCCCCAGGACTGGCTGGAACCAAACAACAACAAAAAACAGTACACTACACTCAGAGAATAGAGAAAATGCAGAGCTGCATTCTCTATTGGTTTGACCTTTGTTGTTTCATTTAACCTCTCTGAACTTTGTTTATTTATCCAGCTCAACACGAGGCTGATGCCTGCCTGGCCTGCTCTGAGTTGCTCTAAGCACAGTGTGTAGTGGGGCATGAACTTGACAGGGACGCAGGTTTCCTCTAGACTTACGTTAATAGAACAGCAACATTATAGGTACTTTTGGCTCCAAAGTTTTGTGTTTAATATGGACACTGGCCTGTCAGCCCACTCTCAGGGTGCAGGGTTTTGGACTAGATTGAAGCTGATACTGGGTGATCTCGAAGATGATCCTTTAACTCTGAGCCCGTGGTCCTTTGGCCTAGGCTATAGTGAGCATCCAGTGAGAAAGTGGCTATGAAAGCACTCAGAGGATGAGCTCATAGTGTTTAAGTGATTTAACACTCCTGCATATCTTCATGAGGCAGAAATAGCTTCCAGTTTCCTATGTGCTGGTAGATAGTTTCATAAAAAGATCAAAAGCCATGTGCCTTCATAGTTCTTCCCCTCATATCACCTTCTTGAGAACCAGCTGTCTTCTGTTTTTCTTCTTTTATCTCATACATGTAGCATTGACTGGAAACATTTGGCCTGCCAAGACTTGTAGTTGGGCATATGGGGTTTCTCCCACAGCCCCTGATAGCATCACCAGCAAATAGAGCACAGGCTGTACATTCCCTGTGTTCAGGAATGTTCCCCACCTCCTGGGAAAACCAGGCCAGCTCACAGGAGTGGAAAGGCAACTAAACTGCCTTTAAAAGGCCCTTGTACCCTACTGCGACTTCTTGCTCATCAGCACTGGGAACTGGTTCTTACTCTTAAAAGAATTTCCAGAGACTTTAAAGCACAAACAATGACTGTGATTCAGAGTGGCCAGGGCTTATAGCACCTTGACCCAGGCCGGGTGCTGTTTTAAGCCCTTTACATGGAAGGTAGGCCACAGCCCCATGAGTAAGCATTCACTGGAGATTAGGAAACCAAGAGAGACGTACTGAAATAACTAGTCTTGAGTCATTCAGGCAGAGATGGAATTTGAACTCAGCCATGTGCTTCCAAAGCTCCTGAGCCCACCCCACCCCTCCCTTCCTGCAAGCAGACTGGTTATATAGCACACAGAGGTCTGAGGGGCAAGGGCTTCCTGTCAGCCCTGAGCAGGGCAGTCAGAGCTGTTAGGAAGGAAGAGTACATTAGCATTCTGTATTTACCGTGCTTTCCATACCAGGAAGGAAATAACCCTAGGTATAAACATGGCTTTCACTAAGATAAATGGCTCCAACCCAGGGAACCCTGTATGAATCCAAAAAAACCATTGAAGAGATCTGTCCTTTACATCCCACATGAGTTCTGTTTTCTCTTTCCTTAGTTTAAAAAGACCAAGTGGCATGAGCAGCCTCTTGGGGAAAATTGGAGCCAAGAAACAGAAAATGAGCACCCTTGAGAAGTCAAAACTGGACTGGGAGAGCTTCAAGGAGGAAGAAGGGATTGGCGAAGAGCTGGCCATCCATAATCGAGGGAAAGAGGGGTAAGAACTTGAAGTGACTTATGAGAGATGTGCTTGGTTTGAGCCAGCAGGAACTTTACATAGGAAATGAAGAAATGAGAGTGCTTAGGTTGTTCTAACATGGGCAAGTCCTACCGCGGGTGAGCGAAGGGGGGCGTGGGAGAACATAACTGTTTTTCTGCCAGTGATGTCTGTCAAGCTGAGTTTGCTGAATTACAGTTCTAGTGAACCGTAAGTTGCCTGGCGTATTCCCATGGTTAAAATCTAACTCAGTGTTAGCAGCCTTGGCTGAACCTGAATCATCTGGCCTTCTGAGAAGCCAGACTAGTTCAAATGCTTGAGGAGCAAAGCATTATCCTGATTTGTTGTTGTTGTTGTCCATTTCATCGTGGCCAGGTTGGGCTTCACCCTTGACTGTCAACTGCATTGTGTATCAGGCTCTTGGACATCATCCCAGGCCACTGCCCTGTCCCTTCCTGCCCACTGTAGGATACAAAGAGGATGTCCATAAGTTGCATCTAGTTGTGAAAATGATCCCTTCCTTGTCACATTTGTTTTTCTGGTGATTGAGTGAAAAACCAGGAAAGTATTAGTAAGGTTACTACAGAAGTGGGTCCGTGGTTCCCGGTCAACAGTAGAAGAAAGTGTCCTGTGCCCCTCCTGCCATTCAGGGTGCCCCTCCTAGTACAGTAGGTATGTCCAAGGCTCAGCTCCCTTGTCAGTAACACCACCTCAGTGGTGAAGGCAGTTGTGCATCTCTCACAAGACAGCATGTAATGTGTATATATGAAATATGCTCAAAGCCCTGCAGAGCCCCTGCCACACAGCAGCCTGAATAAATACAAATCATTCAGGTTATTAAGATATTAATAACCTGGGCTGGGAAGGTGGCTCAGTGGTAGAGCACTTGCCTTGCATGCCTGAGGCCCTGGGTTGGATTCCTCAGCACCATATAAGCAAAAAGAAAAAAGCCAGAAGTGGCGCTGTGGCTCAAGTGGTAGAGCGCTAGCCTTGAGCTGAAGAGCTGAGGGACAGCGCCAAGGCCCAGAGTTCAGGCCCCACGACCGGATCCAAAAAAAAAAAAAAAAAATTAATAACCTAAATAATACTAAAGACAAGTCACAGATTTACTTTACAGGTCCTATTTCTTTGTTCTTCTGTGTTGGGTTTGGGCTTTGTAGTTTTGGAGGACTTGAAACAGGTTGTATAGCCCAGGCTAGCCTCATACTCAAAACCTCCCTGCCTCAGTCTCCTAAGGCATTATGGGTATGAACCCTTGACCTAGGGGTCATGTTTCTTTCTTTTCTTTTCTGGTTTTTGCTGTTGTTGTTTTGTGTTTGTTTGTTTTTTTGCCAATCATAGGGCTTGAACTCAGGGCCTGGGCACTGTCCCTGAGCTTCTTTTACTCCAGGCTACCACTTGAGCCACAGTGCCACTTCCAGCTTTTTCAGTTTATTTGTACTGAGGAATTGAACCTGGGGTTTCATGCATGCTAGGCAAGCACTGAGCCACATTCCCAGCCTAAGGGTCATATTTCTTTTTTTTTTTTTTTGTCAGTCATGGGGCCTGAACTCTGGGCCTGAGCATTGTCCCTCAGCTCTTCAGCACAAGGCTAGCGCCCTACCATTTGAGCCAAAGCGCCACTTCCAGCTTTTTCTGCTTATGTGGTGCTGAGGAATCGAACCCAGGGCCTCATGAATGCAAGGCAAGCACTCTACCACTGAGCCACCTTCCCAGCCCCTAGGGGTCATATTTCTTTTTTTTTTTTTTTTTTTTTTTTTTGTCGGTCGTGGGGCTTGAACTCTGGGCCTGGGCGCTGTCCCTCAGCTCTTCAGCTCAAGGCGAGCGCTCTACCACTTGAGCTACAGCGCCACGTCCGGTTTTCTGGTGGTTTATTGGAGATAGGAGTCTCACGGTCTCTCCTGCCTGGGCTGGCTTTGAACCGCAATCCTCAGATCTCAGCCTCCTGAGTAGCTAGGATTACAGGCGTGAGCCACCAGCGCCCGGCTTAGGGGTCATATTTCTAAATGAGGCTTCAACGGTATTTGTATGAGTCTAGAAGCCAAACAACCTGTTTAGAATTTTTTTAGTGAAAATTATTTTATAAGCCTGCTTAATTACCAGATCCAGATCAGTCTGTCTGTGCCTCCAGACAGAGGCAGAAGAGCTAAAGCTATCAGGAAAAGCTCAGGACAAAGCAAAAGCGTGAGTTGTGTTATCTCCAATAAGAATGAGTGGCTCTGAAATTCACCCCACGTCTCTCCACAAGCTTTGCTTCACTGTTCACTTCCCACAGGATCCTCAGACAGCAGAGAAAGTTCTACTGTATACTATACTTTGGTACTTCTTTGAGTGTTGATCCTATGGGTTGAACAACATTCCTCCTACTTGAGCAAATACAAGTCTTGTAAAAGTAAGGTGTGGCCCTGTTGAAGATAAGGAAGAGTTAATAAAGTACAGACTGGAGAGAAAACAAGATTAAAAGGCCATCTGCCCAATGAGGGCTTATCAGGCAATGGAAAATCACGTAACTGAGTTGGAACAACTAACAGCATGGCACTTCTATGCTCTGCTTTGCCCTCCTGTGTCTAAGGCTCTTCAGCACCACTACCACCTCCACCATTGGATGATGTCATAGATCTGCCAACGCAGATCCTGTTCTGTGTTCCACCCCGGATCTTCGGGCCTGCCTTCAGGGCGCACACTTGTGCGCGGACACACAGCAGACTCCTCTAACTGTAAAATATTTTATAATAAACAATTCAAATTTTGACCCCTCCACCAATCTGCCATGGACACCAGACTCAGTTTCTTCATCTATAAAGTAAGAATTCTTTAATATACCTCTCAAACTTATTGTGGGAATTAAATAAGTAGCAGAAATACCCTACATGTTCATAAATAGAAGTCTCTTTCCTTTCTTTCTCCTATCCCTAGTTCTTTGCTTACATTCCTTTCTCCATCTGCCATTACTAACAATGCCAAGACTGAGGCCTTACTGGAAAGCTCCATGTTTTATCCCTTTAAATCCTTGCCAACTCTTGAGGAAAATTTTCCATAATGGTGGGAAATATAACTTGGGGGCATCTCCTCATCTCCCTTCCTGGCTTCTCTTCTTTCCCCGGGCTTTCAACTATGGAACCCAGCCCTAGGCAGCTGCCTCATCTTCTTCCTCAGAAGAGCTCATAAAAAGACTTGGCTACCATTTTCTACTGGTGACTTGAAATATCTCCTGTTTAAGCATCCCACTGAATTCCAGTCTTAGGTCTTGGGTGGTTGGTTGATAGCTCCATCTGCATGTCCAAGCCACACATCAGCTTACTGTCCAGAACCAAATACTTGCTCAGGCTTCATAAACAAACTCCCTGTGTCAGACTTTGTAGAACATGCCACCATTGCTATTTGTCCACTGTCAAAAGAAACACCTCAGCAGCACTCTGATTCCCTCTTCCTACTCAAATCCTACCAGTGTAGTTGGTGCTTATGTCACAGAGTATTTCAGCCCATCCCTCTTTGTCTTGCCTTGCCATAGCTCCTGTGCAAGCTGCAGATGTCTGCTCCCTGAATCTACCTTTTAATCCATTCTTCACCAGCTGCTGAAATGATGGTGTAAAAGTGCAGGCCGTTTTTCACCTCCCATGGAAAACCCCCCTATCACACTTCTGATCCATCTTAAATTCCTAACAGGGTTAGCCAGATCCTCCCACAGCCAGATCCTTCCCTCCTTTGTCTTCTCATTGAAAGCTCTGCTTTGCCATCCAGAGTAGCTCCACCCACCCCTGCCACTTAACCCTATTGGTTTTCTCTCTTGTATTTACCAGCTGGTGCATATATTAGCCAGAGTAAGCCACCTAGGACAGAGCCTTTTGCACCTAGAATAGCCCCCAGCACAGAGTAGGTGCCATCCTGTGGCAGTTTCTAAAACCCCCATCCTACTAGCTAGCCTAGTAGAGCTGAACACCCAAAAAAATGGGGGCCTAGTCGGGCATCAATGGCTCATGCCTATAATCTTAGCTAATCAGAGGCTGAAATCAGGATCAAGGTTTAAAGTTAGCACGGACAGAAAAACCCCGTGAGACTCTTAATCGCCAGTTAAGTACCAAAAAACCAGAAATAGGCCAGGTGCTAGTGACTCACACCTGTCCTTCTAGCTACTCAGGAGGCTGAGATCTGAAGATCACAGTTCCAAGCCAACCCAGGCAGAAAAGTCAGTGAGACTCTTTTATTTCCAATTAACCACCAGAAAATCAGAAGTGGCCCTGTGGCTCAAAGTGATAGAGCACTAGCCTTGAGCAAAAAACTCAGGGACAGTACCCAAGCCTTGAGTTCAAACCCCATGACCGAATTTTTTTTATTTATTTTTTTATTTTTTTTGTCGGTCATGGGGCCTGAACTCTGGGCCTACGTGCTGTCCCTCAGCTCTTCAGCTCAAGCCTAGCGCTTACCACTTGAGCCATAGAACCACTTCTGGCTCTTTCTGCTTTTTTTTTTTTTTTTTAAGCCAGAAATGTAGCTCATGGTGGTAAAGCACTAGCCTTGAGCACAAAAGCTCAGGGACAGTGCCCAGGCCTGAGTTCAAACCCCAGGACCAGCACCGCCCCCCCACCCCCCAAAAAAAAAAAAAATGGGTGAATGAATGAAGGAAAGAAAAAGATGGGGATGGGCTGGAAATGTGGCTTAATGGTAGAGTGCTTGCCTTAGATACATGAAGCCCTGGGTTCAATTCCTCAGTACCACATAAACAGAAAAAGCCAGAACTGGCGCTGTGAGCACAGAGAGGCCCAAGGACAGTGCCCAGGTCCTGAGCTCAAGCTCCAGGACCGGCGAAAAAAGAAAAAGATGGGGGTGCCAAATGCATCATTGTCAGCAAGCAGAGTTGGTTTCAATGCCTGTCTCAGTGCAGTCATCTGTGCAGCAAGGAACTGCTGCTTTTCCTGTGGTCCCCAGCTGCCCTTCAGCCCGTGCAGCACTCTAGACCTGTGTCAGCACTTGGGTGCTGAGCATGGCTTCCTCACAGTGTCCTGCTGGTGTCCATGGAGCAGCAGCACAGCTTTCCAGTGCTTCTAGGCATGGGCCAGCAGGCTTAGCGGAGGGGACGAGGCATGGTAAGAAGGGAAATGCAGACATAGCTGCTGTCCAATCAGACTGAAGGTCAGAGCTGAATGACTTGGAAGCCAGGTGTTTTGTGACTCAGAGAGGCATGAAGAAGGTACCAATAAAATTCATTTTCTCTCTCCAAAGAATCCATCTCCAACAGCCCTAGGGGTCCCTCTTCCAGAACCAGCACAGCCTTGAGATAATAGGAAAGGAAAGCAGTGGAGGAGAAATCATTAAAATAGCCACCCTTTTAGTCCTGCCCGGGAGATCATTGCAAGTTGAGGCCCTGGCGAAGCAGAGCAGTGGCACACCAACTATTGGGCAGTTGGCTTCTTTCAGTTGAATTTCTCAGGACAGAGAAGTCTACATCTCATTCTGTCAGTCCAAGATGTTTCCTTCTTCGTGCAGTTAAGAGCCAAAACTCACCACACTCCACCTCATGTCTGTGCTCACGTGGCAACCAGGGCTGGCTGCGTGAAGCGCAGGGAGTTTGTGTGTCCTGTCCCCTGTGTCTGCCTCAGGTGGCCTTTTTCCTCTCCAGTGTGGGCGGAGGCATGTCTTGTGGGTATCTAGCCAGAATGATAACTGGGTGCTATTGGAGGTCCCCTGACCACTGGCTCCTTCCAGCCCCAGAGCCCCACTGCCTTCTAAGTGGGTCTCAGTGTCCTCCTGGATGCCACTCCCTCCCCTTTCCTTGTCCTTCACCTCTAAGACTCCCCCACTTTCCTTTGTCCTGGATTCTGGGAAATTGTAACCAAAAAAGTGATTTGAGCTGAAAGATTCAAAAGATATTTGAACCTGTTGTGTCTAACCTGGTTCTGAAAGGAAAAACTAGAAAATCCCTTAGGTCCTTGATGCTATTGGCATATTTTGGTAATGAAAATAAAGAACTGCTGCTTCTTAACTGGGCCAGGCAAACAGCAGCAGCAGAAAAGGGCACTGTGCTCCCTCACCCCCACCCCCAGGCTTCCCTGCGGGCTGGGCTTAATCAGGCTGGTCCCCCAGACACCTAGGCACAGGCCACAAGAGCACCAGGACAGAAAGTGAGCCAGAGCCAGAGTTGCCAGCACACTTGTCAGCCAGGGGTCTATGACAGAACTGCGGCCCACTTCTAAGATGCCTGAAAACCCCTGAGTCCCAGCCGAACTGGGTGAGCCCTCAGGAGGCCTTTGAAGCGTCAGCCTTCCCAGCAAGCCCTTCTTTCTAGAGCCTCAGTGGCAGCTGTCCTGAGAGCTGAGTCTCTGTGAAGCAGCCCAGAAGAAGAAGAAAGAACCCCACAACAATCCTGATAACTTTTTAGTTTTATTCTTTACAAAGCATGTCTCCCTGTTCCATTGCAAAACCCATAGGATATTGTCTTTTTTCTTCTTCTTCTTCTTCTTTTGTGCTTGTACTGGGGCTTGAACTCTGGGCCTTGTGCTCTTAGTTGGCTTTTTCTCACAGCCTGAGGTCTACCTCTTGAGCCACGCCTCCATTTCACCATTTTGCTGATTAATTGGAGATAGAATTTCTTAGACTTTTTTATTCAAGTGTGGGCGAAGGGGGATTGGTTTGAACTCAGGGCCTGGGCACTGTCCCTGAGCTTCTTTTGCTCAAGGCTAGCACTCTACCACTTGCAGTTTCTCAGACTTTTCTGCCCTAGCTGGTTCTGAGGATCTGTGATCCTCAGACCTCAGCCTCCTAAGTAGCTAGGATTATAGACATGAGCCACTGGTGCCCAGCTAAGGTATTATCATATTTATTTCTGATTTCCAGAGCAGGAGATTGGAGCCAGAAAATTAAATATCTTGCCCCAAAGCACAAGTACTAAACATCGGAGTCACTCATCCTCAGCATCCTTTCTGTGTCTTGGTACTATCGGAACCCCTGTCCAATGAGGGTTTGTTTGTTTATGGTCATCTCTTGGTGGTGAACCAAACCTGTCACAAGGATCCTGTTAGCAGCTGCTGGTGGCTGGGAATGGGGAAATGACATCTCCAGACCTGTCTGGATGGCCTTTGTCAGGGCTGTCCCCTGGGAATCCGCTTGCATCCTGCACATGTTCCCTGCTTGCTCCCTGAGGCTTCGCACAGCCCCGACTCAGCCTTCACATGCCTCATTAGTGCCCATCATGGAGTTTGTGCCTGTGATCTCAAAGCCAGCTGGGCCCACTGAGCTCCGGGAACCTGCAAGGCCTTTATTCATTCTTCCTCCTCCTTGCCCTTGCTGATCTCCCAGCAGATAGCAGCACTGCAAGCTCTGGTCCCCTGGTGCCACACCGACAATACCAGCACATCACACTATCTTGTCACCCCACTTTTCTACCAGCTTTTCCAAGGGGCAGTTTAAGCACACTGCTATCCACACACCTGCTTCCTATGCAGTAAGCTTCAGGCCCAAGTTGTTAGGCCCAAGTTGTTGTTGTCGTCATCGTCATCATCATCATCATCCAGACACACATAGTCTGAAAGGAATAGAGAGCCCAGAAATAAACCCATACATTTCTCACCATCTGAATTTTGTTGGCCCTATGGAGTTTTAGTGCAGGGCCTTGTGCTTGTCAGGCAGATATTCTACTTCTTGAGCCACATTCTCTTTTTTTGCTTTAATTGTTGTTCTTCACATAAGATCTTACATTTTTATGTAGTGCCAGGCTCAGTCCATGATCTTCCTGTGTAGGTGGAGTTACAGACATGAACCAATATGCTCGACTTATCTGTTGAAATGGGGTCTTGCTAACTTTTTTGCCTAAGCTGGCCTTCAACTGTGATCCTCCTGATTTCTGCTTCCCAAGTAACTGAGGTCACCAGTGTGAGCCACTGTGCCCAGTTCCCTTATCAGTTTTATTTACAAGCCTGTGTGGTGCCACTTGCAATAGATAGGGTGAATCGTTCCATTGTATGTCCAAGTGCTCCCCAGTTTTCCCTTTGTGTGTGTGTGTGTGTGTGTGTGTGTGTGTGTGTGTGTGTGTGTGTGTGTGTGTGTGTGTGTGTGTGTGTGTGTGTCTTGGAGATTGAACCAGGGTCTGGATGCTGTCCTTGTGGTTTTTTGCTTGAGGCTAGCACCCTACCACTTGAGCCACAGCTCCGAATCTGGCTTTTCTCTCGTTAATTGGAGATAAGAATCTCATGAACTTTCCTGCCCAGGAAAGTTGATCTTCATCTCAGCCTCCTGCATAGCTAGGATTACAGGCATGAGCCACCAGTACTCAACTCCCCATTTTTCCCTTTATCAGAAGAAGTCTGCAGTATCTGCCCCATCCCTGTCTGCCAGAGAGTCTGAATTCGAATTTATCCCTGTATTTTTACTTGGTAAATCTGTTAACTCTGAACGTGGGGATTTATATCAAACCTAAGATCCACCCGTTCCAGCCTTGTTGACCATTTTGACCTGGCAGCTTAATTCTTCATCCAGGTAATAGTTACTGCTTGCTGATAACACACGTCCCAGTTCAACCTGTGTGTTGTCTTCCAGAGCACTCTGCTCCAGAGCCTGGTTTTCTAAGATGATAGGAACCTCATGAATACTATAGTGTTAGCCAGGCACTCGGTGGCTCACATCTGTCATCCTAACTACTCAGGAGGTTGAGAGCTGAGGATCACAATTCAAAGCCAGCCCAGGCAGAAACTAGTTAACTACCCAAAACTTGGAAGTGGCACTCTGGCTCAAAGTGGTAGAGCACTAGCTCTGATCAAAAGAGCTCAAAAAATACCATAGTGTGGAGGGCTGGGAATGTGGCTTAGTGGTAGAGTACTTGCCTAGTATGCATAAAGCCCTGGGTTCGATTCCTCAGTATCACATAAACAGAAAATGGTGCTGTGGCTCAAGTGATAGAGTGCTATCTTTGAGCAAGAGAAGCTCAGTAACAATGCCCACTGCCTGAATTCAAGCCCCAGACTGGCAAAGAATACTGTAGTGGATAGTGTTGTGCTCAACACTATGTACACAATTTCATTTAATCCTCGCAGCAGCCCTCCCTAGGGAAGATTCTTCTTGGATGTTGTTGTTGTTGTTGTGTATTGGGAAATTATTAGTGGCTTGCCCAGAGTCACACAGCCAGCCAGTGGTAGTCAAGATTTGTAACTCAGTGCCCTCTAGCCAACCCCATAGGTAATGTGTGTGGGGTTACTGGCTGCAGACACAGTTGATGAGCAGGTAAGATGGGCCTTACTGCACAAGATGCTTTTGGGAGGGAAATCAAGTCTGAACTCAGCAAGAAACACAGGTTCCTGACCCTGGTAGCATTCTCACCATAAACATAATAACCTGCCAGTGACAGATTCACATTTTCTGCCATGCAACAAAAGAAAAATTAGTGCAGAGATTCAATTATGTCTCCCATTTTCAATGGTCCTTTTGCTCTCTGGGTAGATTAATTAGCAGAAATCTCCTCCCCCCAAGCAAATTGCAGCATATTTTATGGCTAGAAGGTACATTAAAATGCAGCTGTGTCTCATTAAGCAGCCAGCCTCGCTGCTCACCAGCATGCCTCCTGCTTCCCTCCCCCCTTCCCTCCTTCCTTCTCACCCTGCCTGGGATCACCAACCTTGGCCCCAGAGCCAAAGCAGAGAACCAGCCTTCTAAGGGGATCCTCCCTATTTGTGACAGTAGAGGAAGAAGCTCTTGATCACTATCTCGTTCCTTAAATGACTAGGGAAAGGCCTCTCCTGTCATCCTGGCCGAAGCAGCCTGGCCCAACCAAGTTGAGAACAACAAGGATGATAAGCAAAGGGTGGTCAGAGTTACGCACAATCAAAGGGCATAGCTCTTAGCACATAGTAGTGCTCTGAAGTCATTTCTCTGCCCCGTTGACTCCATGTGTCATGAGGAATGGACAGAATATGTAGCTTTCCCTTGCCCGCCACGAAAATTCACTTGCAAGGCCAGGATATGCATCCCCATGTTCCTGTGGCGAAAAATGAAGCTCAGAGAGGCTCAGTCTCTCACCCAGCATTGCCCAGCTCATATGTAACCAAGCTGACTGTTTTTCCATTTTCACTTAGTCTTGTCACAGAGGTGAATGATTTTTGGACACTGAACCTCCAGTTTACTTTGCCTTTGATAAACTGTTGCCCTGTCCTTTACATTTGATTTGCATTCACATCTAAGCCAGACTCGTCCTTAGGGGTGGTTTGGATGTTGGTGACAGAGCCTCGGTCCTTCTAGACCTGCCAGGCCCTCTGCTTGCGTTTGCTGTAGTCTGCTTTGTCCCTGGGGTGGGACCATACGGGGAAGGCCCCGGTTTGTCCCCAGGGTGAGACAGTGCAGGTTTCTTGTGGCCTCTACTCAACAAGTGCTTTTTTAATCTTCCTCCAGGTACATTGAACGGAAAGCCTTTCTAGACCGAGTGGACCACAGACAGTTTGAAATCGAGCGAGATCTCAGGCTGAGCAAAATGAAACCGTGATGCTCTGGGGAGAATCCGTAGCAGCTTAATCCTGTTGACAATGTGAGCTTTCTGTGTGTCTCTGAGACAATTCCAGTGTTCCTCATCCCCTTTCCCAGCAGGGCCTTTTTTTCTACATTGAAGTTCTGTTTATGTATCCTACTCTCAAGTGATTTCATTCATCTTATTTCTAAACGTTTGTTGTTAAATAAAAGTCAGACTTCTACTAGGCTGGTGATGAAGAGGTTCCTTGCCTTCCCTTTACTGGGCTGCAGAGTCTGACCCCAGTCTAGCTGGGACATCTCGGGCCCTACCTCGCAACCACACCTGACTGACCACATGGGATGGTTGTCCCATTACATTTGACATCATTGTCTGTTCTCATCCACTTCAATAAAGGATTCTAGAAATAATAGAGCATTTCAGGCTGTGACCAAACAGGTGGCCTGTGAGGTTTCAGTTGTGATAGTTGTGGTCCTGTATTGGAACACAGCGAGAACAGAGGGAAGTCCTTTAACCTAAGCCCAGCCAGAGTGGGCAGGGATGTGACCTCCAAATTCTAAGGCGGGGCCACCGAGGCTCCAGTGCAGTGCTGTCTGCATCTTGCGCTGCCTACTGCCTGTAGGACACTACCTGTGGGATGTGTCCTTCTGATTCACCCAGTTCTTCAGTTCAGGGCTAATGTACCCACACGCATGAGCAGGCCTCTCTCCCTGTTGGAAAATGATCCAGAATCCTCTCATATAAATGGTACTAGCCGGCGTTGGTGGCTCACGCCTGTCATCCTAGCTACTCAAGAGGCTAAGATCTGAGGATCATGGTTCAAAGCCAGATCAGGCAGGAAAGTCTGTGAGACTCTGCTCTCCAATAACCAACAGAAAACCAGAAGTGGCGCCGTGGCTCAAAGTGGTAGAGTGCTCGCCTTGAGCTGAAGAGCTCAGGGACAGCGCCCAGCCCAAAATTCAAGCTCCACAACCCACCCAAAAAAAATTTTTTTTAATAATAATAAATGGAACTAAACTCATGACAAATTAGGGTTTCTTCTTTATAGCAAATGCTCACATCCTTGGAGTCTAAGAAGTCAGGGTGAAAGCTGCACGAGCAGGTATATTCCCCATGCGTGGGCTATCCCAGGCCTGGGGAACGAAGTCTGGAACATCGGTGAAAACCCCAGCTGTGTGCCTGGGCCCTGCTTACCATCCTCCTGCCCTGCATCCACGGCAGCCACAGCTCTGCTGGGGACGCATCTTTTCCTCCCATCTCCATGCAGAGACTCTCCGTCCATGAGTCTTCTGAAAAGCCCCTCCAGTCTCCTCCCTTTTGACAAAAGCTAGCCTCCTGATGGCCCTGTTCCTAACACAGATGCCCTCTCAGTGTCCCCCAAAACTGTCATTTACCCTGTGTCATCCGGCCCTGGAGCGTTTCAAAGAGCCTCCTGTACTGAATGCACTTAGGCTCATTGGTGAATCACATGCCCAGGGTGACACAGATGTGTGTACACGTACAAACATACATGCACACCTAAGAATGCATGCATTTCCCTCACAGAGAGCCTCAGAGCAGCCCTGGGTCATATCTGGGCCATCGCTTCACCCTGCACCTCCCTGCACGGGAGACTGGAAGGCGGGGGGGGGGGGGGGGGGTGGCATTTCCCTGCCCTGGAAGGCAGGCTGGAAGGACTGGCTAACAGGTTGGCTAACCAGTACACCCAGCACACTCAGCCTTTGTCATGAACCAATAACTTTTCTCTATTCTTTAAAATTGGCCCTGGGACGAGAGTAGGTTAGAGTATAAAACAAGATGAGCCAGGTGATGATAGTTGTTGAAGCTAGGAGAGGAAGGGATTCTGTCCGTTATTCCATTCTCTACTTTTATATAGACTTGAATTTTTCCTAAATAAAAAACCATGGCTGGACCTGGGTACTGTGGCTCATACCTGTAATCCTAGCTACTCGTGAGGCTGAGATCTGAGGATCTCAGTTCAAAGCCAGCTGGGGCAGAAAAGTCCGTGAGACTCCTATCTCCAATAAACCACCAGAAAACCAGAAGTGGAGCTGTGGCTCAAAATGGTAGAACACCAGTCTTGAGCGAAAAAGCTCAGAGACATCGCCCATTCCCTGAGTTCAAGCCCCATGATCAACAAAAAATAAAAAAAAATTGATCCTAGAAGCTCACACCTATAATCCAGCCACTCAGGAGAATAAGATCAGAGGACTGAGATTCAAAGCCAGTCCAAGTAGAGAAGTCTGTGATTCTTAACCAGCAACAAGCCTGAAGTGTGGAGGTGGCTCAAGTGATAGGGCACCAGCCTTGAGTGAAAAAGCTAAGCATGAGTGCAAGCCAAGAGTTCAAGCACAAGTACCCGCACAGAGCGGCAGAGTTCTGACTCTGAGCTGAGCCAGAAGAGTGTGTGAAGCCTCCCAGAGCCGCTGCCGCTTCCACAACCACAGCGTCTGTTTCCTCAGGAACGTAAAGGTCTAGGAAGGAGGTCCTCTCTGCTCCTAACATCCGGTGCTTGTTTGAGCAACTATGAAAGGAAGCTTTGTAGATTCTGGGTCAGTTTATCTTCCCAGACTTTGAAGTGCCTCCTCGGCCCCTTTGTTCACTCCTTTCTGCAAACAATCAAGTTTGGGGCTGGGAAGGTGGCTCAGTGTTACAGTGCTTGCCTCGCATGCATAAGGCCCTGGGTTCAATTCCTCAGCACCACGTACATAGAAAAAAGCCAGAAGTGACATTCTGGCTCAAGTGGTAGAGCCCTGGCCTTGAACTGAAGAGCTGAGGGACAGCACCCAGGCCCAAAGAGAGTTCAAGCCCCATGACCAACAACAGCAACAACAAAAAAAGAATAACAATCAAGTTCAAGGGACAGAGGAACTGACCAGCAAAACAAGCTCCCTGCGTTGGGCCTGAGCAGCTGGTCTATACATCCACAGGACACTGGAGGTACCTGACCCACTCTTGGGCATTGGTGCTTCTTTGACTGCACCAGTTGCCTGTGGTAGGATCTGCCACATTGCCACCTGTCCTGACTGCTTACCTCACTCTCAAGGGCCTGAACTGCTTTGACAAATGCCTAGCCTTTCTCAGTGGTCCCACTGACGCCAGGCCAGGTGGTCAGGCTGATTAAAGCAAGTTCAGCCTTAAAAAAAAAAAAATCGGGGCTGGGAAGGTGGCTCAGTGGTAGAGCGCTTGCCTTGCATGCCTGAGGCCCTGGGTTCGATTCCTCAGCACCACATAAGCAAAAAGAAAAAAGCCGGAAGTGGCCGGACCCAAAAAAAAAAAATCACTCTTTGATGCTGGGGATGTAGCTCAGTGGTAGAACTCTTTTTTTTTTTTTTTTGGGGGGGGGGGGTCCGGTCGTGGGGCCTGAACTCTGGGCCTGAGCACTGTCCCTCAGCTCTTCAGCTCAAGGCTAGCGCTGAACCACTAGAGCCACAGCGCCACTTCTGGCTTTTTTCTTTTTGCTTATGTGAGCCACCTTCCCAGACCCAGTGGTAGAACTCTTATCTAGCATCCTTGAGGGTCCAGGATTCAATCCGCAGTACTGCAAATAATAATAATTAAATGTACTCATTACCTGACATGAAATGGTAACGCCTCTGTCCAATACCTAAATAAAGACAGTAAAATTATATTTAAAATACTTTTTTCTCTTGGACAGGTGCCAGTGGCTCACACCTATAATCCTAACAATTCAGGGAAGTAGAGATCAGAAAGATTGCAATTGGAGGCAAAAACATGGGCAAAAAAGTTCATGAGACACCATCTTTTTTTTTTTTTTTTTATTGTAAAGCTACTATACAGAGGGTTACAGTTACATGAGTGAGGTTATGAGTACACTTCCTCTTGAACATTGTTACCCCCTCCATTGTTTTCCCCCTACCATCCCCTCCCTCCCTCCCTTCCCCGAGGTTCTTTTTTTTTTTTTTTTTTGATTGTGATTAAATGATTACATAATTTCAAAGTCACAAGTTCATTCTAACTTCCCTGGAGCAAATTGTCTACCACAGTCTGTAATATATAACAGTGTTCACATGTTATATACCCTATTTGTGATCAGCAGCATGGGGATATTTAGTAGTGGTTCAACCAGATGAGCGGGAGTTCTTTGTTTCTTAAGTCCTGTTAGTTTTATCGTATCACCTAACCTTTTGGATTTAGCATCCACTTATCAGGGAGACCATGTACCGTTTGTCTCTTCGTTCTTGGCTTACCTCGCTCAACATGATTCCTTCTAGCTCCATCCATTTCCCTGCAAATGCCATTATTTTGTCATTTCTAATGGCTGCATAATATTCCATTGTGTATAGATACCACAATTTTTGGATCCATTCATCTGTGGTGGGGCATCTAGGTTGTTTCCATATCCTGGCTATTGCGAACAGTGCTGCAATAAACATGGAGGTGCACGTGTCCTTGTATATTGGTTCCTGTTGTTCAGGGTAGATGCCTAGAAGTGGTATGACTGGGTCATAAGGGAGGTCAATCTTTAGCTTTCTAAGGACCCTCCAGACTGCTTTCCAAAGTGGTTGTATAAGTGTACATTCCCACCAGCAGTGTAATAGGGTTCTTCTTTCTCCACATCCCCTCCAGCATTTGTCGTTGGCTGATTTGTGGATGTGGGACATTCTGACTGGGGTAAGGTGGTATCTCAGGGTTGTCTTTATTTGCATTTCCTTCACCACCAGGGATGATGAACATTTCCTCATGTGTTTCTTTGCCATTTTTATTTCTTCATTTGAGAAGTCCCTCTTTAGTTCCCTTGCCCATTTAGTAATTGGTTTGTTAGGTTTGGGAGGGATTAGTTTCTTGAGTTCCCTGTATATACAGGATGTTAACCCCTTGTCTGATATATTGCTGGTAAATATTTTTTCCCAGTTAGTTGGTTGTCTTTCTAGCTTAGTTGCGATAGATTTAGCTGTGCAGAAGCTTTTTATTTTAAGGTAGTCCCATTTGTCGAGATGAGACACCATCTTAGCAAATAAAAACTGAGCATGGTGGCACATACCTGTCATTCCAGCTGCTGCGGGAGAAACATAGCCCACCTGAGCAAACAGTGAGACCCTGTCTCAAAAATAACTAGAGCAAGCCAGGTGCCAGTGGCTCTTGCCTGTAATTGTAGAGTTCAAGCCCCAGGACTAGCAAAAAATAAAAAATAAAATAACTAGAGCAAAAAGGACTGGAGTCAAGCGCTGGTGGCTCCCGCCTGTCATCCTACCTACTCAGGAGGCTGAGACCCGAGGATTGTGCTTCAAAGCCAGCCCGGGCAGGAGAGACCGTGAGACTCTTCTCTCCACCAGAAAACCACAGAAGTGGCTCAAGTGGTAGAAAACTAGCCTTGAGCAAAAGAAGCTGAGGGACAATGCCCAGGCCCTGAATTAAAGCCCCACAACTGACCAAAAAAAAAAAAAGGGACTGAAGGCCTGGCTCAAACAGGAGTGTGCCTGCCTAGCAAGCACAAGCCCCGCATTCAAAATTCCAGTGCCGCCAAAACAACTGCCTTTTTAGGACACAGAATTGTAGCTCTGTTGTTAGAGCACTTGCCTGGTGTGCAAAGATTTGGGGTTCAATCCCAGCACTGTGTGGCGGAAGAAAAAAAAAATCACCTTTTATCTACACCTTGTTTGAACCAGAAGAGATACTAGCTAACCCATAATTTTTTTTAAATTTTACTTAATTGTAAAGATGCTGTACAGAGGGGTTACAGTTACATGAGTAAGGTCATGAGTACATTTCTTGTCGAACATTGTTACCCCCTCCTTTGTTTTTCTCCTACCATCCCCTCCCCCACCTCGCCCCTCCCCCCACCCATCAAGTTCATTTCCAACATAGTATCTTGTGAGTATCATTGTTGCAATGGGTCATCTTGTGTCCTTATTTCCAACATAGTGTCTTGTGAGTATCGTTGTTGCAATGGGTCATCCTGTGTCCTTGTGTCCTTGTTTCAGCGTTTTGTTATTGCTCTTCCCCTCCCCCAATTAGATAAATGTATATACAAGGTGCAGGATTCCAAAATCAAATACAGTGACAATGGGATATACATACCATAGGGGGAAGAACATACAAAAGAAACAAAAAAAAAAAATCACATGGTGCATTAAGAACAACAAAGAAAAACCTCTGTGTCCATGGAAAGACCTGGAAACAAATCATATTAAGTGTAGTAAGGCAGACCCAAAGAAATATAGGTCCTATGGTCTCCCTTATTTGCAATGATTAGTATATATCTAGGATAAGATGAGCAGAAAAGCTTTAAAAAAAAAAAGCTCAAAAGCTATGTATATATGACCATATAAGATGATGCTAAGCAGCCAGGGGCCAGTGGCTCACGCCTACAATCCTAGCTACTCAGGAGGCTGAGATCAGCAGAATCACAGTTAAGAGCCAGCCCAAGCAAGAAAGTCCATGAGACTTTTTTTTTTTTTGGGGGGGGGTCCAGTTGTGGGGCCTGAACTCGGCTTGGGCACTGTCCCTCAGCTCTTCAGCTCAAGGCTAGCGCTCTATCACTTGAGCCACAGCGCCACTTCTGGCTTTTTTCTTTTTGCTTATATGGTGCTGAGGAATCGAACCCAGGGCCTCATGAATGCAAGGCAAGCGCTCTACCACTGAGCCACCTTCCCAGCCATCCATGAGACTCTTATCTCCAGTAAGCCACCAGAATACTAGAAGAGGCGCTGTGGCTCAAGTGGTAGAGCGCTAGCCTTGAGCTGAAGAGCTGAGGGACAGCGCCCAGGCCCAGAGTTCAAGCCTCATGACCTACTAAAAAAATAAAGAAGATAATGGTAAGTGAAATGAACCCCAAGATAACCCATAATTTGTAAGAAAAGAAATACTTGATCTAGCTCTTTACATCCACATGTAGTAAAAGCTCCCAAAGGAAATGGTGTCCCTTTACCCAGGAGTTGGGAATTGTCAAGGAAATATTTGCAGGAAATGGAAAGAATGAGTCAGGGCTCTGGGGTAGTTGGTCAGCCTCTACCAGGTCCAGTGCTGGCCTCACTGCGGCTTCTGTGGCCTGTGAGAGCCAAGCCAGGATACTCCATTGTCCCCGCAGGGTCCAGTGACTCCCAGGGAGTTGTCTGCTGCCCACTGGTCTTTGCTGCTTCAGTGTCTCAAATGAGGATGTCACATTCACGGAGCATCTGCTAGCTTCTCATTACGGAAAAAGCAGCCCTTAAAATAGCATAAGGTCAAAGGCTAAAACAAGCCTCAATCTGTGCCCTGCTCACCTATTTCCTGAGGAATGCAGTGTGCTAATTAGGAACGCTGGAGAAAGCCTCTGGGGACCAAAAGGGACACATTAAGAACTAGACCTGGAATGAGCGAGCTGTACAATGTCGGGGCTCAGATGGAGGAACTAGAGCAAGCCCCTGGCAGACCCAGATGTGGGGGGGGGGGGGCTGTCTTCATGAGTCTGTGTGTATAGTAATGAGCTGAGTGGCAGGCACTACAGGAGGACCAGGAAACCCCCCTAAAAGTGAGTAGATCGATGGGCCTGGAAGGGCAGGGCACAAGCTCCCAGCTGCTAGGCTGCCACCTGGGAGCAACATGGTATGGTTCTTGTGCTGAGATGTGGTGGGTGATGTGTCTTGTAGCGTGCGCGGCTTGGTTGGTGCCGTCTGGCAGGCATAATGGGGCATAGTGGGAAGAACCCAGGACAGGTCCTGAACAGTGCAGTTTTTCTGTTTCCCCAGAGCACAGAGTGCATGAGTGTGTCGTGAGCTGTGGGTCCAAACACCGGAAGTGAGCAAACCGAAACGCTGTGAGGATGGAGGGACTCCCGAAAAAGGGCCAGAAGCATCTAGCATCATCCACAGTGGTTGGTGCTCCCTCCTCTGCTGTCCAATGGAGTGTCCCCCCTTTCCAGAGGAGGAGACAAGCTGGAGGTCTTCGGGGAGCCAGCTGGCCAGCACATGCCTGGCACACAGCAGCGGGTCACGTGAAGTGACAAGATGGTACCTTGTGGCTCCCACCACCGCAGTATTTCAGGACTTCTGCTGGGAAGGGAAGACTCCAGTGCCAAGCTGAGGAAACTCAGGATGCAGACATGCGTGCAACTAAAAGAGACGGAAGCTGGCACACTACGGCCAATGGCACCCTGGCCGGAGCTCCAGTCCTGCTGCAGGGTGGGGACACTGCTGATAGGCCATCACAGAAACCCAGGCTCTGCTCCACCAGGATGCTTCTGTGCCGGCATCCACTTGGGATGCTGCTTGGCTTCAGAAAATGAGAGGAGGGATGGGGGAAGGGGTGAGAAAGGGACATCAGAAGAGCATTCCATATGCAGGAGTTAGCCTCCTCCTCAGACCTTCCACTCTGGAACCTGGGAAATCACTCAGCCTCTCTGAATCTCATTCCCTGTCTTCAAAAGATTGCTGAGGACCCGTGGCTCACACCTGTAGTCCTAGCTTACTCAGGAGGCTGAGATCTGAGGATCACAGTTTGAAGCCAGCCTGGGCAGGACAGTCCATAAGACTGGTATCTCCAATTAATCACCAGAAGACTGGAAGTGGCGCTGTGTCACTAGCCTTGAGAGCTAAAGCTAAAGGACAGCTCCCACGCCCTGAGTTCAAGCCCCAAAACTGACAGGGAAAAATAAAAATAGCCAGAAGTAGAGCTGTGGCTCAAGTGGTAGAACACTAGCCTTGTGCACATAAAGCTCGGGGACAGTGTCCAGGTCTAGAGTTCAAGCCCTAGGACCAACACGAAAGAAAGATGGCTGAGAATGTTTAATACTGCACTGCCTACTCTTCAACGTTCTATTGAGTGAAGCAACCTACGTGCTAAGATGATAGAATTAAATTGCACACCTTGGCCCCTGAAAGCCAGTCTTAGGGTGTATAAATTAGTACTGCTCTGAAAAACACTTTGATGATGCCTAATAAATGTGGAGCTATACCTGGCTCCTGACGGCAGACTTTCTTCCTCAGTTCACATCCTGGGCAAGCTTCAGCACGTAGGCAAGGAGGCATGATTCCTTGTAATCATAAAAATCCTAGAAACCCCTGGAGTGCAGGAAAACCTTTTTACTGTACCCTCAGGGTCTCCAGCTGGGCCTAAGAATTCAACTGACATAGACAGGTTAACAGAAGAAGAAAAAAGAAAAGCACTCTCGCATCGGGTGTTTCTTTTACACATATGTGGGAGTCCTCAGTAAGGAATAGGAAAACCCAAGGATACAGAACTGATGATTTATGTCTTGTGTCTGCCAAAGAATAGTGCACGGTAAGAAGGCAGAGGTGATAAGTGATGGGCGGGAAGTAACTAGAATAAGGGCCAGTCTGGCGAGGTTTGTTTGAACAGATCTCTCTGTGCTTCACCTCCAGTTCTGGGTGATAAAGAATAAGGGGCTGGGCTCTATAATCCTAGCTACTCAGAAGGCTGAGATCTAAGGATCCCAGCTCCAAGCCAGCCCAGGCAGGAAAGTCTGTGAGACTCTTGACTCCAATTAACTACCAAAAAGCCCAATATGGAGCAGTGGCTCAAGTGGTAGAACTCTAGCCTGGAGTAGAAAAAGCTAAGGGACAGTGTCCAGACCCTCAGTTGGGCTGGTACAGAAAGAAGGAGAGGAGGAAGGAAGGCAGTTCTGGTATAGGAAGGATGCATTTCACAAGGGAATTTCATCTTGTTTTTCCACTTCCAGCTTGGTGCTTAATTGGAGATAAGAGTCTCATAAACTTTCTTGTCTAGGCTGGCTTTGAACTATGATCTTCTGATTTCAGCTTCCTGAGTAGCTAGGATTATAGGCATGAACCACTAGCACATAGCATAGGAATGTATCTTAATGGTAATGCACTTATCTAGCATGTGTGAAGCCCTTAGATTGAACCCCAGCACCACAAAATGAATAAATATATGGTTTTCCATGAATCCCTCCATTAAAAAAATCATTAAGACATGTAAATAATACTTGATATTATTTGGTTGGTTTGGAATATAACTAGAGAGTTGATACAGAACGATAAACAGCAAGTGCAGCTGACAGACACAAAGGCTATATGGTCAGAGAAAGATAAGGAGCTACATTTACAGGTATGCAAATTGGAAGAGACACATACCTCTCAGTATGTAGCCTTGATCCTCCTGCTTCAACCTCCCAAGTGCTAGGGTTACGGGCAGGTGCCACCATTCATTACGTATTTGTATGTATCTGGCAGATTTCCCCTCGGTCTCCTTACCAGGAGTCCAAAGGAAGGACAGTGGAAGGATGGAAGCGTTACCATAGTGATGAGCTCGCTGGATCCAGAGCTGTCTCTGCATCCCAGTCTGGACGAGGAGACATTCAAAAATGGCCCTCCCAAATGGCTCCAGGAACATTTCCCAGGAGAAGAGTAATATCCCATTTCAAAACTGGGTTTGGGGTGGCTGGAGATGCTGAGTGGACTGATCAGGCCGGATGCCTGCTCGCAGCACAGCCACATGGAAGAATTGCTTCTCCCGCCGATGGTGTGGTGCCTGCTCTGTCAGCCTTCCCTCACCGACATGGCCCTGACAGATGAACACAGACAGAACGCGAGCAAACCATATGTTAGGAAGATGCCATGGCAGGCCTCGACTTGTTAGGGGCAAAATAAATGATTCCTGACCTGGATAGATGAGCTTCAAATCTGAAGATCCTAAAATGAATCACAGTTGGTGTCAGTTTGCTAATAGAAATTTCCTGTGGAATGGCTTGTCTTCAAACACTGCTCAGTACCCTCAGCCATCCCAGAGCCATTCACCACAGCTAAGAAGCCACACTGGGTCCCTTCCCTTAATGAAAAAGATGACCAAACCCCTCAGGACATCAACAAGTCTGGGCTGAGCCTCCTGCTCTGATCCTCTGGAAGGAAGGTGAAAAGCCGCCCTCGGACTAGTGCCCTGGTCTCGTCTCCACGCCACACATTCACATTGTAGCCTGGAGCTGGCAGAGCGTGAGGCCTTGCAGAACTTGAGGCATCCTGACTGATGGATGGAAGCCATTTTTAAAGCTCCTGGCAGCCGTTCGTGAGAATGCTGTCTCAGGTGGATTGCCTTCTCCTCTCTTTACCTTTGTCTCTCACAGACCCACAGCTCCACAGCAGTTCAGCCACGGAGCTTCATTATCAGATCTTTAAGGTTCAAGATTCTGAGATACAGTGAAGGGAACATGCCCTTACTCCAATGACGCCCTTCCCAGCCCTTTTCTATTGTGCCCTGGAGCCAGCTGTAAACAACTGGGCTAGAAACAGAATAACCAGCATTATACAAGTTGGTTTTATCATTTCAGTGCAATGGGGTTTCTCCCAAGCTGCAGTTACTCTATGTTAGTAGGATAACAAAAATTAACACGTGTTGTTGTTGTGTTGTTTCTGGCATAGAGACCAGACATACAGCATGATTAGAGGATTAGTATGTCGAGTTCCAATAGCCAATGACTTAAGTGTACCAATGCAAAACTCCTAAGCCACATAGTTCCAGGAGGCTGGTGAGCACATCCACATGCCCTAGAGATGTTGCACCCCTAAATCTACAGGAGCATCTGTGTATATCTCCCTTTGACAGTTCATCTATACACTGTATAATAGACTGTATTTGTAATTTAGCACTTATCCTGAGCTTGTGAGTTGTTCTAGCAAATTAATCAAACTTGATAGGGAAAGATGATATGAGAGGCCCCTAATTGGTAGACAACTAGACAGAAGTATAGATGCCTGGGCATCCCATTTGCAGCTGGCATCTAGACTTGGAAACAATCTGGAACCCTGCCTTTGATCCTGTAGGTAATCACTCTGGGTAGTTAGTGTCAGAACTGAATTGTGCCAGGCTCCTGTAATCCTAGCTACTCAGGAAGCTGAGATCTGAGGATTGTGGTTTGAAGCCAGCCCAGGCAGGAACATTCATGAGACTCTTATCTCCAATTAACCACCAACAAGCCAGAAGTGGAGCTGTGGCTCAAAGTGGTAGAGCACCAGCCTTGAGCAAAAAAGCTAAAGGACAGCATCCAGGCCTTGAGTTCAAGCCCCAGGACCGGCACCAAAAAAAAAAAAAAAAAAAACTGAATGGGGTTTTTGGACATCCAGTTAGTGTTAAGGAAAACCACACACCTCACTATTATCCAACTTCCCTTAAAGCCAAACCTCCCTCCACAGGCAAATTGAGGGGCAGAGTGATAGGTTTAAAAACAGCCACATCAGGGCTGGGAATGTGGCTTAGTGGTAGAGTGCTTGCCTAGCATGTATGAAGCCCAGGGTTAGATTCCTCAGCACTACATACACAGAAAAAGCCAGAAATGGTGCTGTGGCTCAAGTGGTAGAGCGCTAGCCTTGAGCAAAAAGCAGCTCAGGGACAGTACCCGGGCGCTGAGTTCAAGCCCCAGGACTGGAAAGAAAAATAATAAGCCACATCAGACAGCCAGATTCTAATCCTAGCCCTGCTGACCTTGTAGTGTCCTTGGGTACATGGCTTGGCCCTCAGTCCCCCGACCCCATTGCTGCATCTGTTAAATGAAGGAGTGGATGGAATAGTGCCTGGAGTTTAACATCAGAAGTCTACTGACCCATTTGTTTTGTTTCAGGAGATGAGGTCTATGTTGCCCAGGTTGGCCCTGGTGCCTGTGTTCAAACTAGTCCTTTACCTTAACCTCCGAAGTAGCTGGAATTACAGGTGTACCACTTCCATATAACCCAGAACAGAAATGTTTGAAAACTCCTGTTGGAAAAATCACCTTTCATGACCTATGACCTCCCTACCTGTTTAAAAAAAATATGAAAGCCTCCAGCCATGTATTTGGGGAAATTACATCTTCCTTTATCTTCACCACTTCAAATAATTCAAATTCCTAAATACCTGCCACACCAGCAAAACCATAATGAGCAAGCCAGCCCTAGTTCCTGCCCACATCTGCCGACACTCACCTGCAGGAAATTAACTCTCCCCTTACGAAGCCTTTGAAATCACAGCAAGGAGCTCAGTTGAAGCCTCTGTGTCATTATCAGGAACTTAAAGAAGCAGCTGAATTCAGGCCCGGGAAGCACGCAAGAAATTCAAGCAACAAAATCCACCCAAGTCCCAACAAACACAGCTGAAGAGGCAATGCTGTGCTGCAGGTTGGAGACAGATGGAAAGATCCAGGTGCACATGCATGTGTGCACGCGCACACACACGCACAGTGAGTGTGCAGTGTTTTGGCTAGGTAGTCACGCTATTTGGACAGAACATCCTGACATACAAAAGCAGCCCTGAGAGGTGGACGAGAGTCTACCAGCTTCAGGCCAACTTGGCCAGTGTAGGCCTTTCCTGAGCTTGTCCTGCTCTGGGCTTTGCCCTTCCTTCCTCCCCTCTCCTGATACTGTTCTTCCTGGTATCCTAGAAAGATATTAAGATATTAGGATGTATTAGAAGGATGAGGCAGAGGGTGCTCTTCTATGACAGAGTGTGTGCTTAGCATTCGTGAGGTCCCGGGTTCTAATCCCTAGCATATTTCCCCCAGAAAAAAAAAAAATGGAAAAAAATCCTATTAAAATACAAGTCTGTGATCTTTTTTTTTTTTTTTTTTTTGTCAGTCATGGGGCTTAAACTCTGGGCCTGAGCGCTGCCCCTCAATTCTTCAGCTCAAGATTAGCGCTCTACCACCACTTGAGTTACAACGCTACTTCTGGTTTTCAGGTGGTTTATTGGAGATAAGAGTTTCACAGACTTTCCTGCCCGGGCTGGCTTTGAACTGCGATCCTCAGATCGCAGCCTTCTGAGTAGCTAGGATTACAGGCGAGAGCAAGTCTGTGATCTTCTTAACAGAAACCTACTCTATACCTAAGCACACGTTGAGTCTTGTGTCTTTTGTTTTTCTCGTATCTTTAGTGTCATTGGGAATGTACTATACTCATGTGATTCTATTAAAATTAAGAGCTGGGAGTTGGTGGCTTACACCTGTTACCCTAGTTCCTGGGAGACATAAATTGTGAGGATCATGTTTTGTAGACTGCTCAGACAGGAAAGACTCTTATCTCCAATTAACATTAAAAAGAAAGAAAAGGTGGAAGTAGAGCTGTGGCTCAAATGATAGTGCCAGTCTAAGCAAAAAGGTAAGGTGCCCAGTGCTCAGGCTCTGAACTCAAGTCCTTATACTGGCACAAAAAAAGAAAGGAAAAAGGAAAGGATTGGGCTGTAGATCACTCCGTGATGGCACATATGCCTAGCATGTGGAAGGCCCTGGGTTCCATCCTGAGAGATGGGGGGGGGGGGAAGGGGGGAGATGGGCGTGGGGAGAGAGATTAATGCAGCTCTTTAGATGCACTAGGCAAGGATTTCAAGTGCTCAGTAAGTCATATGTGATCAGTTGCCAGGGTGCTAGACAGTGCAGACAGAACCTTTCCATCGCTGGAAGATTCTATCAGATGTACTGCTTCCATGCCTGGTTTGTTCTGTTTTTATTTTTTATGCAGTGCTAAGAATCAAATCCAGAGACTTGCACATGATTGGCAAGTGTGCTACCACTGAGCTGCACCCAGTCCTTGTTTTTTCTTCAGGCCCACTCTTGCTATATGCTCAGGCTCGCCTTAAACTCATGATGAGGACACGATTTTTTTTAAGGGTTATATGTCCTACTTTATAATTTTTTTACTCACATTTTATTATGAAGAGTGCCATGTTTAACTGCCTTGTCCTTAGGTATTCACCAGCATCCCTGGTCTATCTAAATTACTTCTTCTGGGGGAGTTCTATTGTCAGGGAAAGTGCTCGTTTTCTAAGTCTTGAACTAATAGGCCCTAACTAATTCCCTCCTGGAAGTGAGTCCTTCCCCCTCCCTCTGTTTGCCTACTCTGAGTGGAGGCTTAGTGTTTTGGGTGAAACGGGCCTTGAACTGAGAGGAGAAGGGCATCCTAGAATCAGACTGGACAATACGGTTTTGTTCTGTTTTGTTGTGAGGTTTTTTTGTTTTGCTTCATTTTGCTCAAGGCCAGAGCTCTAGCACTTGAGCCATAGTTCCATTTCTAGCTTTTGGGTTAGTTAATCGTAGGTAAGAGTCTCACACCTGTAATCTTAGCTACTCAAGATGCTGAGATCTGAGGGTTCAAAGACAGCCTGGACAGTAAAGTCCATGAGACTCTTATCTCCAGTTAGCCACCAGAAAACCAGAAGCTCAACATGGTAGAGTGCTAGCCTTGAGCAAAAGAGCTCAGGGACAGTGCCCAGACCCAGGCCCATGAAGAAGTTCACAGGGTAGGATCAGAATGCAGGCCCAGCCCCCTGTTCTGCCCTATCACTGGAGGTCAAAGGTGATAGGCAGCCTGGATTCTTGTCAAAGGGCTGATGTTGGCTGCCAACCACCGAAAGAAAGTTCCTTCCTGTTTTCACAAAGATCAGTCTCCCATCGGGGGAAATGTGGAGATTTCCCCAGTGCACCCCCAGACCCTTTGGCTTTGGGGCAACATCACAGGGCCACGAATGGAGATGCCTGGTGATCGGTCCTCACTGAGAACATGAAACTGTGGCTCTGGGACTCACACTGGTGACCCCAATGTGGCAGCCGCCCTTTCGGGCTCTTTAATAATTTAAAGAATGGCCGGGCGCTGGTGGCTCACGCCTGTAATCCTAGCTACTCAGGAGGCTGAGATCTGAGGATCGCGGTTCAAAGCCAGCCCGGGCAGGAGAGACCGTGAGACTCTTATCTCCAATAAACCACCAGAAAACCGGAAGTGGCGCTGTAGCTCAAGTGGTAGAGCGCTCGCCTTGAGCTGAAGAGCTGAGGGACAGCGCCCAGGCCCAGAGTTCAAGCCCCATGACCGACAAAAAAAAAAAAAAAAAAAAAAAAAAAAAAAAAAAAAAAAAAAAAAAAAAAAAAAAAATAATTTAAAGAATGTATACTATTCAGCTGATTGGCTTCGACTCTGGATGCAGAAATACAGCGCCCTAGGGATTGTTTCCACTGAAGAGTGAAATTCCGCTGTCACAGTTACTGAGGATGGGAGCTCATTCCTGAAAGGGGCTCTGGTTGCTGGTATTTGCAAATATCCTCGAAGACCTGAGAGACCACTAACCGCAGGATGCTGGTCGCCAGTGCTCTGGGAGACTGGGGTCCAGGGAGGAGGCCCCTCTTGCCTGGCTAGGGGGAGAAAGGCTACAAGAACAACATTCACACAATACTGTGAATGCACTGAATGACTCTGAGTAGTACATATGGTTTGTTTATGTTTAGTTTTTTGGATAAGGCTGGTATTCTACTACTCGAGTCACATCTCCCTTCCACCTCTGTGTGTGGCTATGCTGGTACTCCGGTTTTAATCATGGCCTTACACTCTTACTTGGCTAGGTGCTCTACCATTAAGTCACACTTCCACTTTTGACTTTTGGCTGGTTATATAAAGATAAAAGTCTCGCAGACTTTCCTACCCAGGCTGGCTTTGAACTGTGATCCTCAGATCTTAGCTTCCTGAGTAGCTAGGATTACAGGTGTGAGCCACCAGCAACCCAACCACCTCTAGCTTTTTGCTGGTGAATTGGAAGTAAGAGTCTGTCAGATTTATCTGCCTGGGCTGGCTTCAAACTGCAATCCTCAGATCACAGCCTCCTCAGTAGTTAGGATTACAGGTGTGCGCTACCAGTGCCCAGCGTGTGAGTGCATTTTGTAGGATAAATTCCTGAAACTAGGGCGTCAAAGTATCCATACCTGTGAGGGGCCTGGGCCTCCTCTTGCCAGGCTATCTGGTGAAGCCTTAGCGTTTGCACTTGTTCCCATGACCAGAGACAGATATGCTTACACTGAGCCAGTGGACTCCTACATTGGCCGCACAACCATCGTAGAAGCCCAGGCTGTATGTCCAATGAAGGAGGAGCTGGGATCATGGATCTCTCTATACTACTTAGACTGTTGTTACCCAAGTCTGCAACCTGAGGGCAAAAGCGGGACTCTGAATGGGGTCTTAGGGGAAATATTGGGACCTCCTAAATCTCCTAAGGCTAGATGAATATGACCCCTAAATATATCCTCACCCTGACCAGGCACTGGTAAAGAGATACGACAATTAAAGGTGATCTGTGGTCTAGCCAGGTGCAAGTGGTTTATGCCTGTAATGCTAGCTACTCTGGAAGCTGAGATCTGAGGATCATAGTTCAAAGCCAGCCTGGGCAGGAAAGTCTGCGAAACTTTTTTTTTTTTTTTGGTCCGTTGTGGGGCTTGAACTCTGGGCTTGGGTGCTATCCCTCAACTCTTCAGCTCAAGGAGAATGCTCTACTGCTTGAGCCACAGAGCCACTTTGGGTTTCTAGTGGTTTATTGGAGATAAGAATCTCACGGACTTTCCTGCCTCGGCTGGCTTTGAACCAAGATCCTCAGATCTCAGCCTCCTAAGTAGCTAGGATTACACGTGTGAGCTACTGGCGCCCTGCATGTGAAACTCTTTATCTCCAATTAACCAGCAAAAAGCTGCAAGTGGAGCTGTGGCTCAAGTAGTAGATCACTAGCCTTGAGCAAAAAAGCTCAGAGACAGTGCCCCAGTCTGGAGTTTAAGCCTCAGAACCAGCACCAAAAATAAATAAATAAATAACCTGAGTTTCAAAGGAGGAAAAGGCCAGTAAGGACAACAAAAAAAAATTCTGAATAAAGTGTGGGTTTTTAGTTAATAAAAATGTAAAATCACAGAGAGGGCACTCTTGCCAGTAATCCTAGTTATTCAGGAGCCTGAGATGTAAGGATTATAGTTTGAAGCCAGTTCAGGCAGGAAGGTCTGAGATTCTTATCTCCATTAACCACCAAAAAAAGGTAGAAGTAGAGGTGTAATTGTAGAGTACTGGCCTTAAGCAGAAAAAGCTTAGAGATAGCATCCAAGCTCTGAGTTCAAACCTCAATACTAGCGCAAACACACACACACACACACACACACACACACACACAGGATCCACACAGGTTCCCTGATGGTGACAAAGACATCATGCTGATGTGAAATTGCTACAAGGACCAAAGGACCAGGTACTGGCGCCTCACACCTGCAATCCTAGCTACTCAGGAGGCTGAGATCTGAAGATTGTAATTCAAACCCAGCCTGGGAAGGAAAGTCATGAGACTCTTACCTCCAAGTAACCAGCAGAAAACCAGAAGGGGTGCTGTGGCTCAAAGTGGTAGAATTGTAGCCTTGAACAAAAGAGCTCTGGGACAGAGCCCCGGCCCTGAGTTCAAGCTCCATTATCAATTAAAATAAAATGAAATTTAAAAAAGCTACTTGGCATCAGGGGAAGAAAAGGCCCTCCATAGATTCACCACATTCCCCTGGGCCAGGGGATTACCTGGTGGGGAAGAGAAAAGAAGCCACCTCCACCCCTGCGTTCCTCTAGACATGGCAAGGCTTGAGGGGCAGAGGTATCCAGACAGTTGGCTGTGAAGCTAGTCTCTGCTTAGATTTACAAGGCTGAAGAGCCATGCCCAAATTCCTTTCTTTCTCAGTGCCAGGAACAACAATAAGCCCTACCTCTGTGGGGTCCACAGTGGGGACTAATGGTGTGAAGGCCAGGGCCAGACCTCAACGACCCTCTCTAGAGTTGGTGCCTCGTGGGCAGCCTCGAAGTTGCTTCTGGTCTGAGCTACTCTGGACTGAGGACTGAGTTATCCTGGGATTTTTTTTTTCTTTCTTTCTTTCCTGCAGGGCCTATCAGGAGAAACACCCATCACCTTTAGGGTTGTAAGGGAGCTGTAGTAGGCCCCCTGAGGGGCTTCTCTGGTTGGGGGGGATCCCTGCCTCACACCAAAGGAACAATGCCAGGGTTTCCCTTCTCTGTATCAAGGGATGCATTATGGATGCTGTTCAGTGAGCAGCCTTTGAGCGTGGGGTACCACGGCCTCAACCACACTCCTCCCGGGAATCCATTGCCCATTATTCCCCTCTGTTCTGGGCTGGACACCAAGAAGAGGGGAAAAGAGAAGTGGGTGAGGACACAGAAGAACCAAAGGAGAATAGGAAGGGAGACGGAGCCTGGGGCGCAGGGAGGAGGGGACCGGGAGTCAGCACCGCAGGCAGCATGTGGCTCGGAGCCCAGGCGCCAGGCTGAGCTGCTGCTCTCCGCCGAGGAGCCCGGGTGCCAGCTGGATGCAGGCGGGTAGGCACGGGTAGGGCTATGCGCCAGACACACACAGAGCGCCCTTTGAGGACGCGGCAGCTGTCGCCCCGACCTCCCCCTCCTCTGGTAGCTGTGGCCTTGTCTGCCCTCTCCAGCAACACCTAGCCAGGCAGTGGGCTGAGGACACTAAGGTGCGGAAGTGGGAATTCCACTCCAGAGGTTAAGAGGCGTGCCCCTGTGGAAAGTGCTGGAAGCAGGCTACAGTGAAGGCCCTTCTCAAGACCCTGTCACTCCCATCTACTCCTGGAGGACAAAGGATGAACCAACGCCCAAGGATAATTTGAAAATGGGGGATTTTAAGGTCTGGGGGACTGAGGCCGGCCCTGACCCTGGGGAGGCCAGCCCACCTGGCCCCTCTTTCTCCAGCCACGTTGGACCATCAACCATTACACAAGTCCATGAACCCCCGAGGAGCACTTGCACCCCACAGAGATATTTCCCAGCGCCCCCCCCCCCCAGGTGAGCACTCATGAATACTCCTCCCTGTGTGCGGAGCTTCTATGGTGTTCTGGACACCGTGTTAAGTGTGCAACAGCTGGAGAAACTGGGGTGCAGAAGGGAAGGTGCAGGTGGCTCAGGAGGCTGAGATCTGAGGATCACGGTTGGAAGCCAAGTTATGCCAGATTCCCCAGTCAACCACCAAAAAGCCAGACTTGGTGAAGCCCTGGCTCAAGCGGTAGAGCACCAGCTGGGAACGGGAAATGCCACGGGGCTGGTGTGTGGCCCAGGATTGGGGGCCAGGGGGTTTACCAGGAGGCCAGTACAAAAAGCCAGATCTCCCCGTGGGGGAGGAGGTCCAAAGACGAGCCAGGTTTGCTGGAGGGGGGGTCGGGAGCGGCTCATCGTGGGGATGAGGACGGAGGAGCTCGGGGCAGCGCTGGGGGGGCGGAGTACCGAGAACCCCTAGGCTCCCTCTCCGTCTGGGGGACACAGTGTTCTGGACCCCGGTCCGGGGGACCTGGGATGCCCCTGGCCTGGCCAAGCCCCGCCCCGGCCCGTGCCGGCTCGCAGGGAGCTGGGATCCCGGCTGGGCCAGGTCCCCGCGGCCGGCGCCCAGCAGCTTCGGGGGGAGGGAGAGGGGAATGGAGGTGGGGGGGTTCCGGCTTCCAGAACCGGCTGGGCGGGGCGGATGGGATCTCGTAACAGTGTGTCCGGACGTGGTCCTGGAAGTGTACGGTCAAAGTGTGGGCACAGAAGCTCCCCGCCGCCGCATTGGGCCGACAGAAAAATGCTGGGGGCCGGGGTCCTCGCCTTTAACGCGGCCCGCGGCGGAGCAGCCGCGAGGGGGAGGGGCGGCGCGGGCGGCGCATGCGCGGCGCGGAGGCGCGGCCGGACGGTCCGGCCGCCGGGAGCGCGCACGGGAGCGCGCACAACCCCGCAGGCCGCCGCCGCCGCCGCCGCTGCCTGAACGCCGGGCCCCCGCGCCGCGGCCCGTGAGCGGCGCGGGTCGACCCGAGCCGCGGGCCCGGAGCCCTGAGCGCCCCCCAGCCCCGTCCTCGCAGCTGCCCTCCGGGCCTCGGGAGCGGCGGCCAAGATGTCCGTGCCGGTGAGTACCGCCGCCGCCGCCGCCCGGGACCCCGGCCCCGCCGCCCGGCTGCCACCCCGCCGCCCGCCGCAGGCCCGGCTGCGTGCGCGCCCCGCGCTTTCCCCCGGCGGGGGCGCAGGTTGGGGGGCGGCTCCCCCAGGCGGCCCCGCCGGCCCGGGCGCCCCGCCGTCCTCCTCCGGGAGACCCGGCCGGGCCCGGCGGGCGTCCCCGGGGGACCCCCGCACGGCTGGGTCTTTGTTGGTGTCCTGAGTATGGGGGGATCCCTGCCCCCCCTTCCCGCCCTCCCCCGGACTCAGGCCTAGTGGGAGGAGGTCCCTGTCACTCCCCGGGAGCCCAGGCCCAGGCCGGCTCGGGGTCCCCCCGGCCCCCCACTCCCCGCCCGGTAAGCGTTGGGCGGCCGGGGCCGCGCCCTCGACTATCCCCGCCGCTCGCTGCTCCGTCGAGCCCTTGGGTCCCAGCTGGGTGGCCAGGCCCGGGGCAGGGTCTGTGGGTCCCCAGAGACGCCCCCTCCCTTGGGACCGCGGGGACCTGTTGGAACTGCGCCCCCTCCCCCAACGGAGCCACTCACTTTCTGGAAGTTTTCTTCCCTCTCTGAACCCCAGGGCCCTCTGCCCAGCAGCTTCCCCATCATCCCATCTGTGGGGGCTGCTCTGATGTTTGACGCCCCTTCTTCCTAGCCCAGCAAGCAGGCTTGAGTAGTGGCTCCACACTTGGGCCCCGGGCTGCCCGGTCTCCCTTCCTTCCTGCTGGCCGGTGAGCCTGATGACCTGAAGAGATCAGCCCGCTTTACAGATGGACAGACTGAGGAGGGTGGCCACACACTGTGTCCTGCCGGAAGAGCCACCCACCCTCTGCAGCCTAGCCTGCAGCCATTGTTTCTGTGCTGAGTCAAGGGCTTTTCCCTCTGACAAGAAGGGCAACAGGCCAGAGCCCTGCCTGGCCTGGCCTGGGGTTCCGGAGCTGCTCCTCACCTGAGGGTCTCCATCCATTCAGTACAACAGACAGGGCAGGGCAAGTGGCCTCTTAATGAACTACCGTGCTGTGTGTGTGTCACGAACTGGAGGAGAGATGCTGTGTAAGTGCAAAGCATTGTTATTATAGAATTAAAAGATCCTCACTCCTGCCCGCCTCCAGAAGCCGTAATGCCGAGTTACAGATGCAAAAATTAGGGCTTCCAGGCGGTGGGGGATGTGAGGCCCCCAACCCCCATCTGTTCTGGTTCAGAGCATAATTGCCTCATCTCTAGAAAGAAAAGAGGGGAAAATGCCTGCCAAGCCTCTCTTCTCCAGTGTTCTGCTTTACTACAAAGGTTTGGGTTGGATTTTCTTTGGCCCTGAGGCATCAGGGCCCCCACCAGCCCTGCCCCTTCGGACACTGATCCAGGGGATAAGATGGGGACCCCTGGGCCTGCTAGAGGGCCAGGGTCTCCAGGGCGGCAGTAAACAGAATAACACTCCGACCACATCAGAGTCTGAATGGGTCTTTATTTGGGAGGTCTGTGTTTGGTTTGGTTTGCTTGCCTCGTCAGTGCAATGCTCTGGATGGGGGGTCTGGGGTGACATGGGCTGCTGTCCTCAGCTCTATGACACTCGGTGGCCCCCTCTGTAATTAGAGAGAGTAGGAGGGTCTAGTCTGTCTCTACCGCCAGCTTCAGCTTGTGGCCACAACCCTCAGACATTCCGCAGAGGGTGGCTGGGCCATTGGACTTTCCCCTGATGCCCTGGGTAGTGTCTCAGGTGGTGGGCTAGGAGGAGAACTTCATTTCTGGAGCAGAAAATTGCGTTGGTGTACTGGAGAGGTTCCGTGGAAGCTTCCCAGGTGAGCTGCCTTGTCTATGCTTGTTCTTGGAACCAGAGCGGCGACTGCTGTGTGGGGCTGGGGAGCACGGTTGGGTTTTAAGCATACCCATTCATTTGGGCAGGCTTTTCCTGGGCGGAGCTGACGCAGGCACTTTGACCCACAGAAATTACAAGATGCTTCAGAGGGAGTGGGAGAGAGGAGGCTGGGTGAGCCAGGTTGAGGTGGGTGGGACTCCCTGGAGGGTCTGGAGCCGGGACGAGGGCACCATGGTGCCCCTGGCTTTCTGTTTTCCGTCTTCTGAACGCTAAGAGCGGTGCTCAGGCATTGCTGGAGAACAACTAGTAGAGGGCAACTCTGATACCTGCCTTACTTCTGGCGGCGGCTGTCCAGAGCTGATCTGTCTCGTCTCTTCCAGCTTGAAAATGGTTGTCACTCACTTCAGATCCTAGCCAGCTCTGGTGTGGGGCAGTGTTGCAGAGTGGCAAGATACTGGCAGTGCTGCAGGTCAGGCCAGAGGCCAGCGCCCAGCTTTCCTCCGTTGTTTGTTTCCTGTCTGTGAGGTGGGAATGCCCCTCCAGCCCCTGCTGCGCTCTGGCATGGAGGGATGGGTCCTTTGAAGGGGGTACTTGTCAATCAGTGTGGAGTTTGTCTGGAGTGCTGGGCATGGGCTGGGCCTCCCAGGCTCAACGAGGACCTGTGTCATCTGGCCAGTGAGAGAGGTGGAACCAGGCCTGGCTGAATCCAAAGCCATAAGGTGACCATCAGCTTGGTTGGCCTCTAATTGCAAAGGCTTCAGCCTATTGGCCCAGGCTGCTAAGAGGTTGAGACTCTGCTTGTGGTTTTCCAAGCATGATTTAGTGCTGGGGATCCAGCCTAGGGGCTCACTTATGTGTAACTCGGTTCACGTCTCTGTGAGACAGGCAACTTGGGCTCAGAGACCAAGCAGCTCGCCCAGACCTGTGCCAGCTAGACTGCCCAGGTCAGTGTAGCCTTGACCAATCCCCACAGTAGCCAGTGGAGATCAGTGAACTGGGTGTGCACCTGGTTGAACCTTGACCAGTGATCCTGGGGTCCCCTCTGTGCCTGGCTTTGGGCCAGCTGATACTGTGAGTGGGAGAGCTGGCCAAGGAGCCACACAGGGCTGCCCTTAGGCTCACAGCGAGCCAAGACAGCTGTGGCCTCACAGAAAGGCCACAGTGGACAGGACACAGAGAATAGGGTGGGGAAAGTAGCCAAGTCCAAAGTCCTCAGCTCCCTTCCTGCCACAGGACCTTGGCTTTGCCTCCCCTCCCTTTGCAGGAACTGATCCACAGCCCCTCGCCTTCCTTACTCTGGCTCATGCTCACCCAGACAGCACTGGGACGCCCCCACCCATCTATGGCTATGCATTTAAAGGTAGGGTTAGGGCTGGGGGTGAGCCACACCTAGCAAGCACTTAGCCTTGAGTTCAAGCCTAAGTACCACCAAAATGCCTAAGTAAATAAATAAACAAACAAGGAATATAGCTGGGTGCTCTATAGCTACGTACTTCTAATCAGGAGGCTGAGATCTGAGGACCTTTGTTCGAAGCTAGCTGGGAAAGGAGACTCTTAACTCCAATTAACCACTCAAAAACCAGAAGTGGCACTGTGGCTCAAATGGTAGAGCACTAACCTTGAGCCCAGAATGGCTCAAGGGATAGTGCCCAGGCCCTGAGTTCAAGCCTCACAACTGATAAAAACAAAACACCTCCAGGAGGCTGAGATCTGAGGATCACGGTTTGAAGCCATCCCAGGCAGGAAACTCTGTGAGACTATTAATAATCTCCAATTAACCACCAAACAGCTGGAAGTGAAGCTGTGGCTCAAAGTAGTAGAGCGCTAGCCTTGAGCAAAAGAGCTCAGGGACAGCTCCCATGCCCAGGTCCTGAGTTCAGGCCTCATGACCAACCTCCACCCCCCCCAAAAAAAAAGAGAGAGAGAGAGAGAGAGAGAGAGAGAGACCTCAAGCTGAGGTCAAACCCCAGGACTAGCATGGAAAAAAAATAATAAAGATGGGGTCATCAGGTTGCTGGCAGGTCCCCCTGAGACTGCAGAGTTGCTCAGAGCAGGACCCATCTTCCTCTGCCCCCACCGCTTGCCTCCCAGTTTTTGCTGAGCCACCTGCTGAGGGGGTGAGGCCCGCATGGCAGGTGCTGACTCCTGACCAGCTGAGAGTCCAGCGGCTGCAGCGGCTGCAGCAGCGGCTGCTGCAGGAGGTCTGTGCGGAGGTCTGTGCGGAGGTGGGGAGCAAGCGCTCTGGAGCAGTGCTGACTGTGCGCCTCAGCTCCCTCATCTGGGTTCTGGGGTGTCTTCCGCAGTGGGCCTGGAGTTTGGGGAGACGGTGGTGAGGAGTGCGGGAAGCTGCTAGGAAGAGGTTCTAGCCGCTGCTCTTGTGAGAGTGTCACCTTTTCCACCCTCTCCTGATTCCTGCACAAGACAAGGAGGGGCTCCTCCGGCTCGCCCCTCGGAGGCTCGCCCCACCTGCCTCTCCAGTGGCTTTTTCTTCGTGGTTAGTGTGTGGTTCTCACCAAGGCCTTAGGAATGGGATGGCCCGCCCAGGCCCTGCCCTAGCAACAGACTGACACTCCTCCCCCCTCTTTCTCTCTTTTTTTTCTTTAGTGCCAGTCCTAGGACTTGAACTCAGGGCCTGGACACTGTTAACTGAGCTTTTTTTTATTTTTATTTTTTATCAAGTCTTGTGCTGTTCCATTTGAGCCACAGCTCCACTTCCAGTTTTTGTAATGGTTAATTAGAAGTAAGAGCCTCATATTGACCTGCCTAGGCTGGTTTCAAACCTCCATCCTCAGATCTCACCTTTCTGAGTAGCTAGGATTACAGGTGTGAGCCCCTGACAAGGGACTTCCTCACCCTCAATTAAGCCTGGTGGGGCTATCAGCTGCCACTCCTCACACACCCCTGTATCCCAAGCCAGTTGGAGATCTGGGCAGGCCAGGGGCAGAGCAGAGCTGGGCAAGGGGCAATAACCCCCCCAGGGGTGGTACAGCTGGTCCTCAGGCATGACCTGCAGCAGCCTGGGCTCCGGCCCCACATCACCCCACAATCACATCAGCCATCATGGCCCCTTCAGGGAGGGAGCTCAAGGTTGTGCCAGTGAGCAGAGGGAGGGAGGAGGTGGCACTTCAGAACTCTGATTTCCCACCTAGGGCTGAGGTGGTATGCCCAGAGGCAGTGTGCCCCTTTCCTGCCTCTAGGCTCCTGTCCCCATCACTGCTTCCAAGCCTTGATGTGGCTTTGTCACCCTGCCTCAAGGCTGGTCTCCATGTCTCCACCTCGGAGCTTGTGGCCTTGATGTGGCTTTGTCACCCTGCCCTCAAGGCTCGTCTCTGCATCTCCACCTCCCAGCCTTGATGCCTGGCTGCGGCTTTGTCACAGCTGCTTGCTTTCCTTGCATCCTAGCCAAACGGGGCTGGTTCTTTGTCTCACTCTTATTCATTGTTTACTGGGGCATTGCCTTCCTCTCTCCAAGACAAAAAGGGACAGGTTAGGGACTCAGTACACAAGCATGCCTGCTCTGACTGGAGAGGTAATCACAAGTACTTAATTTCTTTTCTAGAGAGTTTTAGAGGCTAACAGGGCTTTCCCATAATTCTAATCTGTTATTTCATCCTTGCCAAATTCCAAGAAGGATTTGAAGTGGAAGATACGGATAGTCTTGGATCATCAAAAGATTGAAAGCTTAGTAACGTATGCGAAGGAAAAAATATTTCAGAAAGCCTTGGATAAGTAGGCATAAAATTTAACCTTGCCGGGTACCCATAGCTCATGCCTGTAATCCTAGCTACTTAGGAGGCTGAGATCTGAGGATCACGGTTCAAAGCCAGCCTGGGCAGAAAAGTCCATGAGACTGATCTCCAATAAACCACTAGAAAAACCAGAAGTGGCTCAAGAGGTAGAGTGCTTGCCTTGAGCTGAAGAGTGCAGGGAGAGCGTCCAGGCCCAGAGTTCAAGCCCCACGACTGACAGAAAAAAAAAAAAATTAACCTTAAGCTTGCAGCCAGTGGCTCACGCCTGTAATCCTAGCTACTCAGGAGGCTGAGATCTGAGGGTCGCAGTTCCAAGCCAGCCCTGGCAGGAAAGGTGGTAAGACTCTTATCTCCAACAAACCACTCAGAAAACCAGAAGTGGCTCTGTGGCTCAAGTGGTAGAGTGCGAGCCTTGAGTTGAAGAGCTGTGGGACAGCACCCAAGCCCAGAGTTCAAGCCTTATAACTGACAAAAAAAATATTAACCTTAAAAGCCAGGTGCTGGTGGCTCATGTCTATAACAATAGCTACTTAGGAGGCTAAGATCTGAGAATCAAGGTTCAAAGCTAGCAAGGGCAGGACTCTTATCTCTAATTAAACATCAAAAAATTGGAAAAGGAGCTGTGGCTCAAGTGGTAGAGCACTAGCCTTGAGGACAAAAGCCCAGAGACAGTGGCCAAGCCCTGAGTTCAAACCCCAGGAGCGGCACTAAATAAGTAAATAAATAAATAAAATTTTACCTTAAGCTCCCTGACAGCCAGGGCAAAAGAGTAATGTGGTAGGTTTAGAATTGCAGCACCTGTGGGTTGTGTGCTCATTTCTGCTTTGGTTTTTGTTTTAAATTCCAAAATAGTATATATGGCCATTCATCATTTTCTTCTGTGCTTTATATCTGTTGAGACCTTTAATGCAGTAGGTTTTTTACATATCATGAAACATAGATGTTAAATATGTCATTGGATGAGGGTTTTTTCTTTTCTTTTTTTTCTGTCGTTGTCTGGCTTGAACTCTGGCGCTCTACCACTTGAACCACAGCACCACTTCTGGTTTTCTGGTGGTTTATTGGAGATGGAGTCCCAGAGCCTTTCCTGCCCAGGCTGGCTTTGAACTGTGATCCTCAGATCTCAGCCTTCTGAGTAGTTAGGATTACAGGTGTGAGCCACTGGCACCCAGTGGGTTAGGCTGTTGACGTACTATTTCTCCTGTCTAGCCCAGAGATTCTGGCTGGAATGTTTCCAAAAAACAGGAGGAGAAAGAGGATGGAGCCTGGAATCCTGCCCTCCTTCCCTCCCCTGCACAGGCTGGCCCTCCACCTAAACACCTTACCAGGCAGACACACCTGGCTATTTCTACTTCAACTCTGGGAGCCCCAAACCTCTTAAGAAACACCTCTTAAGAAACCAGGAGAGGAGATGAGTTGTCAGCTACTCCTTGGGTGCCTAGGCCCCTAAGGCCTCTGCTGTTCCAGCTCTTCACACCGAAGGAAGAAGCTGTACACTGCTTGCCTGTCTGTGTTGTTTTTCTGCATAAAGAGCCTGAGCAAGATTCACATTTGTGCTCAAATGCCACCTCCTCAGAGAGCCCCCACACCTCAGAGAGCCCCCAAACGTGAGAGCCCCTAAGCACCTTGCAGGTCAGCACCCGCTCCATCCTCCTCCTGCTTTATCCCTCTCCAAGGCCTTCTCACTGCTGATGGGCAGGATTACCTGTTTGTGCCCCACACCCACAGCAGTTTTCTGGTAGGGCACCTGACATGCATTCTGTAGGGGTGGATGATATAGGTGGACCCCACAAGTAGCCACCCCCATGTGTGGGGGAGAGACCCTGTCCACTCTCAGCATCGACTGTGGATCTAGAGGTAACAACTCTCCAAAGGTTTTGTCCTAGAGCATCAGATAAGGTTTGGGGGAAGGAAGGGACTCTGGAGCACTGAAGAAGGGGTGTCTTTGCCGAGGATGAGGAGAGGAGGAAGGGCTTGCTCAGAGGTAGGCTGAGATGGGCCCACTTGCGCCCTGGGATGAGGTGTGCAACAGGATGGGTCTGAACTGTGACTAAGTGCTGCGTGGCTGTGCTGCTGGCAGTGGGCACCAGGATGCCCTGGTGCAGTACAGCCTGCATGTGCCACCTGACAGCCTCAGGCCAGGCCAGGCCAGGCCGCTAGCTGAGCCTTCACCAGCTGTGCACACTGAGGTGCAGTGACTGGCTGGCAGTCCCAGGGCCAGCTGGAATCACTAATGCCTGCTCCTGTCTGAGAACTCATCCTTAGCCTGGATTTCTGGGGCAAACAAAGCCCGACTCTGTAGGCTGGAGCAGGCTCAGGTGGGATGGCCATGCTCTTGTCCAAGGAGGAAACTTCTCTTCTCCACTCTTTCCTGCACTCCATCCCAGGGTCCTCAGGCCCCAGACCCTGCTGACCCCAGACTCCGCTGATGCACTGACTTGCAGACCCTCGCAGAGGCTGGCGGTACTCTTCTGCCCCTCTATGTGTATCGCTGAGCATAGGCACCTGTGTTTTATGGACATGGCCAAGGGGCGGGCAGCAGATGGCATGTGAAGTCACCCCCTTCTGCCTGATCTGCTGGAGCTGGTTGCCATGGGAGAGGCAGGAGCATATGGCCTCGCTGGGGAGGCCTCTTGACCACGCCCTGTCCCTGCCCACCCAGCCTGTGACTGGAGCAGAGGTAGCCACAGAGCTTTCTCTCTGAGGCCTGGAATTCTCTCTCTCTCTCTCTCTCTCTCTCTGTCTTTCTTATTTTCTCTCTACCCCACCCATTCCTCCCCTCCTTGTCCTTTACTTCTGCCAGCCCAGCTCCTCCTTGGAGTTCTGAAGGGCTGATGAGAGGCAAGGATATGAGTACCTGATCTCAGAGTCAGCAGAGAAGACAAGGCCTTAGGTGTCATCCTGACTGGAGTCAAGAGCCTCTGTTAGGGTCTAGGTGTCTTTTTGCCTTTAGCTGGGGCCTCTGCACTACTCTTCCATACTAGGAAAACCAATGGAAATAACTGAAGATAAACACCTCAAGGGAGAAGGGGGAGCCGTGTGGGGTACTGATTTCTTGGGCCCCAGGCCTGGGTCTGGGGTACAGGGGACCTGAGTCAGTTTGTGCCTAGCGTTCCTCAGGGCATTGGCAACTCCTTCCTGTGCAGCCCTATCTTCAGTCCTACCCCATCCAAGTCTCTGGTGATAGGCCTAAGGCATCAGTCGTGCTGAATGACATGACTGCAGGAGGAATTTGTCCCTACGTGGTAAGGCTCACCCACCTTCCTCAGTCACTACTGTGATGACAAACTGTCTCATTGGTCACTCCGGCTTGGAAAGCAGGTTGATGGGAAAGCTCTGTGTAGCTTGTCACTCTCTCCCCCCAAAAGAAAATTCTGGGTGCGTGCCTGGGTCACTGGATGGGCAGTTAGGGATGTGAGCTCTGCCACTTTCTGGCAGTATGAGCTGGCCCAGGCACTGTCCTCTGAAACTGGGTAGTGTATTTCCATTCTGATTTCCAGGGCAGTGTGGAGGATCCACAAGGGGCCCTGTATTCTCACCCAGGTTTTGAGGCTGCCACTTCAGTGGATGGCCCAGAAGACAGATGACAACACCAGTGGCCTTCCAGAGACATGGTGTCTTCCTGTCCCCACATGTACTTACCTCCGGCCTCAGGAAATCCTGTCCTGCTGCTACTCCCATAGCCAGCTGCAAGCCGACCAGCCAGCCCACCCTCATGTTGCTGGAAAGCCTGCTCAGGAGAAGAAGCCGTGTGCCGGCGTCTCATGCCTGCTCTTCCCACTCAGTCGTAGCTTTCCTGCATGATTTCGGTCTTTAAAATGGCCTTTAGGATTGGGAAGGTGGCTCAGTGGTAGAGTGCTTGCCTTGCATGCATGAGGCCCTGGGTTCAATTCCTTAGTACCACATAAGCAGAAAAAAACCAGAAGTGGCACTGTGGCTCAAGTGGTTGAGTGCTAGCCTTGAGCTGAAGAGCTGAGGGACAGCGCCCAGGCCCAGAGTTCAGGCCAACCAATCCCACAAGATTGGGTATTTACATTATGCTGCTCCTTTTTTACTCTTGAAAATGCTGTAGTGGACATTTTTGGGCATCAAACAAGAATAGGTCTAGGGCTAGGAATGTAGATTAGTGGTAGAGTGCCTGCCTAGCATGCATGAAGCCCTGGGTTCAATTCCTTTGTACCTCATAAACAGAAAAAGCCGGAAGTGGTGCTGTAGCTCAAGTGGTAGAGCGCTAGCCTTGAACACAGAGAGGCTCAGGGACAGAGCCCAGGCCCTGAGTTCAAGCCCCAGGACTGGCAAAAGAAAAACAAAGAATAGTTCTAGTTGGGCACGCCTATAATCCTGATCAGGAGGCTGAGATCTGAGGATCTAGGTTTGAAGTCAGCCTTTGCAGACAAAGCTGAGAGACTTATCTTCAGTTAACCAGCAAAAAAGCTGGAAGTGGAAGTGTGGCTCAGGTGGTAGAATGCCAGCTTTGAATGGAAAAGGCCAAGTGAGAGTTCAAGGCCTTGACTTCAAGGCCCAGTACTAGCGCGCACGCGCACGCGCACACACACACACACACACACACACAAGAGAATAGCTTTGTTGTGCACTGGACCTATACTGAAGCTGAGGCTCAGAATCAGAAAGCCCAGGGCACAAGCCCTGCCCCAGGGTTTTCTGCCCACCTAGGGTCCAGTAGGAGCAGCAGGGGACACTTTAATGGCCCACTGTAAATGACTATGCTAGGCCCCAGGGATAGGTGCAAGCCTGAGTTCATCCTCAGCCTGGTAGGAGGTGCCAGGCCACTCCTGGGAGGACTGACAACTGTGCAGGAGAGCCAGGTGCTCCTGTCTTGGTTATGCTTCCTCCCATCCTTCAGCAACCCTCCTATCCCACCTGGCTTCAGCTGCGCCTTCTCCCCATTCTGCCAGACCCACTGTGGATAGCCCGCACCCACCTGTGTGTGGGTGCCTTCAATCCTACCCACCTACATGTGTGGACACCTGCACACCTCTGTGGGTACCTGCATTCCTGTGTGTGTTCCTCACACCTCTGTGGGTATCTGCAGTCCTGCGGGTGTACCTGCACACCTGTGTGCATGCCTGTATACTGTGTGGGTACCTGCACTCCTGTGTGTGCTTGTAGGCACACACAATTGACCACTATATTCCTGAGACTGGGGCAGCCTTCCATTTCCTCCCTCAGAGCCACTTCTGAGGCCCCACTCACCTAACACCGCATTCCCTTCTCACCACACCAGTGGGGCATGGTGAGGTGCCAGCTCCCAGTGCTGAGTGTGTAGTTTTGTCTGGGGGAGGAGGGACTTGCATCTCAGCTCTGAGTATGACAGGGGCCTTTCGCTTTTAGCCTGAACTGTCCCTTGTCCCTGGTCCCCTTCCTGCTGCAGAGTAACCAGCGTGGCTGAGGTCTGGCAGCTTCACGGTCCTCCTTCCCCTGCTGCTAGCTCTGTCCTCCTGTGCCTGGGGGGTATGGGATGGGGAAAGGGCCCATGAACTGGGTTTGTCTCCTAGTCTGTAAAATGGGGCCCGTGCCGAGCCCATCGCGCAGGATTGCTGTAGGTGCATCCGGCCCAGCGCAGTGCCCAAGCTGTGCTGGACCAGGGCACTGGCGTCCCTGTCGGCCCTCCTGGGCAGCTGCCGGGCCCTGAGGCTGGCCTGGCTTGGGGTGAGGATTTGTCTTCCTGATCTCTCTCAGCCAGATCCTAGTGAGTGCCCCTCCTCCACCAGCCTGGGAGGGTATTCCCCCCCCCCCAACACAGTGGGGTGTCAGTTCTGGGGCCTTATTTCCAAAGCGGAAATACCATTCTAGGAGGCACAGGCTTGGGGGGGGGAGCGGTGTTTAAGTGGAAAAGGAGCAAATTTTTGAAATGCCTGAGCCTGAGCCCAGTTCCCCTCCCCCACTGCCGCCGCCTCCTCCTCCTCCTCCTCCTCCTCCTCCTCCTCCTCCTCCTCCTCTTCCCACAGCAGCCCCACCCCCAGCGTCACTTTAACTGCTCATGAGAGGTCTCCCATTCTCAAGGTCCTAACCGACCCCCTTTCTGTAGTGCCCTCTTTTGGTGAGCTAGAAGGAACTGGGCACCAGCCTTTTTATGTCCCTGCTCCTCTCAGAAGTAGAGACCCAGGGACAGTTGAGGACTTCCCTCAGCCCCCAACCCAGGCAGACACTTGTACATAGATCATTTGGCTCAGTCCTGTTCCCTGAAGCCTCACGTGCTAGCCACTCGCTCCAGGCTCAGGGCTGGTCGCTGGCTGGGAGGGCAAAGGAAAGGGGGTAGGCGAGGATACAGTGCTAGGGACCAGCAGGAGATGTTCCCGGCTGCGCTTTTCTTCAGTGTGGAGTGGACTGTGTGAGGGTGACCTGGAGGGCTAATCTTGGGGAGGGTACAAAGTATTGTCTAGTTGTCACAGCTCCTTATTCACCCCATGCTGTGAGTACTACCCAAGTGCTTTTTCTAAGCCAGAGTCGGGGGGAAATGCAAATGCCTGGCTTTTCAGGAGACTTGCGACCTAAGGCTCTGTTCTAAACATTTTTCCAGAAGGTTTGTGCTGGCTAGTCCTGTATTTTGCAGATGAGAAAGGACCCTCTAGAGTGGGAGAGAGCATGCCCCGTGAAACATCTGACCCAGGACTGAACTGCGAGTGACTGCTGCCTGTCAAATGGAGGAGTTGAGTAGGTGGGCCTTGTGTGTATAGCCTGGGTCATTCCTGGGAGCCCTCTGCTGAGTGAAGCCCAGTCTCCTCCATTGCTTCCCGGTGCTGGAAGTTGACTGACAACGAATGCTCAAGGAGCTCAGGATTGCTGACCGTTGAGGGTTTGGAGCAGGTTCTAGTTCAGTTCTCCCTGCATTTCCCTGTGTGGGCTGTATTCAAACTCCGGCGCCCTGATTTGCTGCCTGGGGTGGCAGTCACTGACCTGCAACTTAGCAAGCTGTGTGTGTGTGGGGGGGGGGGCTTAGGAGAGCCAGGTAACTGTCTAGTTTCCCTGGGATGGCTTTTTCTTCTCCCTCATTCTCAACATGTGCATGCACACGTGTGCACGCACGTTCATTCTCTCTTTCTCTCTCTCGCTCTCTCTCACACACACAGACACACACAGATTGCTGAAGTAGACGGGTTGGAGCAGGTGCAGGGAGTACACTGAACAGTTTTAGACCTGGACTGGTCTGGGCTGACTCAGAATGGGGGCGGGGGACTGAGACTGCTTCGGGGCGCCTGGGCTTCCCGCTGTGTGGTGCGGTTCTTCTTCTGACGCAGGGGTCCCCCTCTAAATTCAGATCTGAGTCGAGGGGTTGACAGGCGGGAAGGCAAACGTCAACTTGCGGCCAGCGGGTTCTGTGGGGGAGATGGGAGCTGCAGGGCAGTGGAAGTGAAGGCTCGGCGTGGCCGGAGAGGGGCACGCTCGCGGCCGCGGTGGGAAACGATGAGTGCGTGCAGGAAAAGGGATATCCCGTGCTGAAGGCCGGTTGCCGGCGGGGCGGAGACCTCCCGCCCTGAGGTAGGGGCTGTCCCAAGGCGTGTGCGCGTGCGCGTGTGCGTGTGCGCGCACCCCGGACAGCGGCTCATTTGCATGGGGATCTGCGGCGGCCAATGGACGCGCGAGGCTGGGCATGCCGGGAGCTTGGCTGGGCCAGTCCGCCGGCTTCGGCGACGGCGGCGGCGGCGGGAGGGGCGCGGTGGGACTGGCTCTGGGCGGCGGAGGCGTCCCGACCGGGAGTCGCGGCCCCGGCTGCCACGGCGCGCTCGGAGCTCCGAGTCCGCGCGGCCCGGGTGGCCGGGTGTGCGCCCGCGGGAAGCCAGGCCCCAGGCCGCGAGACACCATGAACTACCTGGTGAGTGCATGGGGCGGGCCCGCGCGGCCGCTGCCCACCCGGGCTGGAAGGGTTAAGCGAGTGGCATTTCCTGCGGGACCCGCGGGTCCTGGGAACTGCCGGCTGCCGGAGGCTCCGCGGGCGTCCGGGCCGGGACTGCGTTCCTCGGCGACGACAGGAAAGTTCCTGGATCCGGGAAAGTTGCTGGCGGGTGGCCCGCTGCCCCCCGCGCGGGCCGCTGGCTGCGTGTGACCTTGGGAGCCTCGGTGTCCCCGACCGGAGGGGTGCAGAGTGGCTGGAGGTCGCGAGGGCCTCCCGGGTCGAGGGGAGGCCGGCCGAGTACCCCGTACCCCGTTAGGGTTGAGCGGGGGAAGTCGGCGTGAATGATTCACCGCCCGCCCGCCCGCCGGCGCTGGATTCCGGTGGATTCCGGGAGCGGGGCGCAGCCGGGCGGCCCAGCGCCGGGGGCCGGGGGACCCGGGCCGCGCCGGCCCCGCTGGGCGCGCTGGCTCGCGGGAGGGTGTGGCGCACTGACGGGATGTGGGGTGCACGTCGGGAAGCTCCTGGCCCGGCAGCCCCCGGAGCTGGGTGTCTGGTTTGGCTTCCATAGCCCAGCGCCTTGCGGCTCACTGCTGAGGCGGAATCCAGGGCCGCGTTGTGCGGGTCGGGAAAGCTGAGGCAGGCGGGTGGGAAGCCTGGGTGGTTTGGCCCGCGGGGATGCTGGGGGTGAGAATCTCCTAGGGCTGCAGGTTTCCTTTTTCCGCACCCCCGTGGCGAGGAAAGGTTCAGCCTAGAGGCTCTCCTGACCTGAAGTTTGATGTGGCGTGCTCTCCTTCACAGAACGTCTGTGCGTCATCTGTTCCTTGCCACGTTCAGCCAGGTGAGGTTGCCTCACCGTCCCCTCCGCGGGATGATGAGGAGCAAGTATGTGTCTGAGGATCAGGCTGGGTGCAGGTGGAGCGTGTAGGTGAGAACGCCCTTGGGGAGTAGGTGCTGGCACACCTTCTGGCACTGGCATCTACCTCTGGCTAGCCCTGTGCAAGGAAGGAGTCCGTTGGAGCTGGGCGGAGGCAGGGCAGGGTAATGGCAGGTTCTGCCAGGAAAGTCACTTTCAGTTAGGGGGAGGAGAACTGGAGCCTCGGGCATTACTGGGCATTACTAGTTGTTGGGAGTGAGAGTGTGAGTTCCGTTGGGCCGCACCATCTCTCTAGCTAGCCAAGGGATTGAGGTTAGGGCAGCCTCCTGTTTGCCCAGGAAAAAGACTCCTGAGATAGCCTACCTCTCACTGCACTTAGATGGAGAGTGCAGATGAGAAGACTGAGGCATAGAGACAGTTTTCCTGAACTGAGTCCAGAACCTGGTCTCCATGTGTTACTCCATGTATGTCTTCGCTCCTTGCCAGGAACCCAGGGCTCTGAGGAACTGTTAACTTGATGGACCCTTTGGCTGTAAGGCTGGGCCTTTGTGGCCCTCTCCTAGCACCCATTATTCTTTCAGGAAGTCCCATCTTTCTTTTCTCCTGGGCCTGGACAGCTCCTCCTCAGCCCAAGCTGTCCAGCAAGGGAGGTCAGCTCCCTGGAAGCATCCTGGAAGAGGTCATAGGAAAGTCAGATTTGGGGTATGGCAGTCACAGGGCAGTGATCATTCTTCATCGAAGGTATTGGTCATGCCTCACTTCCTCCGGGTCAGATAAGGGACATGGATGAAGGTGAAACGCTGTTCTCCATCCTGTCCTGAGCATTGGGAGGATCCTAGTTGTGTTTTGTTTTCCTAACACCCCTCCTTCCTACTACTAGGTAAGAAATGGGCCATAGTCAGGCTTGGGTGGAAGAAGTTCTAAAGATTGAGGGGCAGGGCCCATCTCCATGGAACACCCTAGAAATCACAGGGTTTGGTAATTTTTTAAAACCAAAAGACCTCACTTTAGGCCTTATGACCTACTGAAAGGTATCAGGACTAGAGTGGCAGAGCTTGGGCTGGGAAGGTGGCTCAGTGGTAGAGCGCTTGCCTTGCATGCCTGAGGCCCTGGGTTCAATTCCTCAGTACCACATAAGCAAAAAGAAAAAAAAGCTGGAAGTGGTGCTATGGCTCAAGTGGTAGAGCACTAGCCTTGAGCTGAAGAGCTGAGGGACAGCGCCCAGGCTCAGAGTTCAGGCCTCACGACCGGACCCAAAAAAAAAAAAAGAGAGAGAGAGAGAGAGTGGCAGAACTCCAGAGGGCTTTAGATGTGAAGATGGAGAAACTTGAGACTGTACTGAGTGAAGTTCCTATTGTCTTTTCTGCTGACCCCTCCATGATGACCATGTTGGGAATGAGGGTTTACCGTATCCTGGTCTGGTTCTCTCCCTAAATAAAGGATCACTTCTCTGATCCTGGTGTCTCTGACAAGATACCACATCATAAAAGTGAACTTGAGCCAGTCCACTGAAAAAGATCTCTCACAATCCTCCATCAGGGTCCTGGGATTGGAAAAGGATAGTCCTGAGTAGATAGAGTTCTGCAGGTCCTCTTCGTGGCACTTCTCTGCCCAGCCTCCCCAGGATAGTGCCTGTGACACTTTGTCAGGAGTTGGGGCAGGGTTGTAGAGTAGATTGTCAGGGATTTGCTCTGGCTCTTGGCTGGCCCTGGACCAAGGTCATTTGTCATGGCTGCTGTAGCCAAGGTCAGAGCATGCTTGTGCAGGATGTCCCTGGAAGTGATCACCTCACAGGTGGCTTTCCTTTCCATTCCTTCCCTCCACAGGCCTTTCCTCTGGCTCAATCTCAAACATGGAACCAAGGACCAGCACATTGACCCTGCTGTGTCCCAAGACCTCACATACTCCTGAGGCAGGCAGGCAGGCAGTTTGGCTGGCTGGCTGGCTGGCTGGCTGGCTGGCTGGCTGGCTGGCAGGCAGGCAGGCAGGCAGGCAGGCAGGCAGGCAGGCAGGCAGGCAGGCAGGCAGGCAGGCAGGCAGGCAGGCAGAGAAGCCAAGCTCCCCTTGGGGACCGAACCCAGACTCTGGCTGCTCAATTGTCCATACGAGTGTAGGGGGAGGATGCTGCTAAGGCTGACTTGTCTCAGGTCTACTCTGGACATCTGCACTGGGAAGGAAAGGGATGCTATCTCTCAGACCCCTTGGATCCTGCTGGGTTAGTCAGAACAAGGTATGATCAGGATGTCAGCTAGTAGCTCTGGCTGCACATAGGCCTACAGGAGTGAGGGTAACTATGGGCACATACTCATTGGCTCTATATCCATGGCCACCAGCGGTTCTTTGGGGCTAGCGAACAAAATATCCCAGAAATAAACTTGGCCCACGTTTGCAGTGGTTGTGCGTATGAAGGGGAGCCAGTGTTTGCTGAGTGCCCGCTGTGTTTAAGGCTCTGTATTCTGGGTGGGCACCCTTGGGTGTGTATGTGTTGGAGTAGGAATAAGGCAGGGTGGGGAAGGCCTGTGAAATTTCCATTCATGGATTCTGTGAACCTAAGCATTACCCCAGGAATCGCAGCCTCCACTACCTCCCAACCCCAGATCTGCCTCCCTTGTTTCCTGCCTCTTCCATCCTGGCTGAGTCGTGAGCCTCATGTCTCCTACGGTCACTCAGGGTTAAGTGAGCTGATGACTTTGGAGGAGGGCCCTGTCTTTGGTCTGGGGTAAATGCACTGTGGTTATTGTTAGGAACCGGCCCCTTTGACATTGTCCATTTCCTTGACTGCTCTCCTAGCTCTCATGGGGCTGGCTTGTGAGTGTTGAGAACATGCTTCCTGCAGAGGCTTCTGTGGTCAGTGGACTGCAGACTCCTCCACAGTTGGCCCAGTCTGGCCCTGCTAGAAACTCTGTGGAGTGGAAACTGAGGAATATCTTCCCCCCTCAGCTCTCCCTGCCACTGACTTGCCTTCTTCTCTTCTCTTCTCTTTTCCCCCGCCCCCAGTTCTGTGGGCACTCCACAGAACTTCCAGGGTTTTGTGAGGCAGCTGGCAAGGCTTAGAAGAATTGAATAACCATCAGATGGGTGCAGCACTCTTTTGCTGCTCTTCAGGGTGTGGTTCTGGCATGAGGGGGCCCCGTGACACAAGAAGAGTCATTCTCAGAGCCAGGCAGAGCCCGTGGGGCAGCCTGTCAGCTCCTGTGCGCAAAACCCGGCATGTTTGGAGCAAGCCTGGCTGGGGCCTAGTCACCAAGCACTTGCTCTGAGCATCTCCCTCCCTTCCTCCAATACTGGGGTTTGAACTCAGAGCCTCCCACTTGCTGGGCTGGCACTCTACCAATTGAACCATACCTCTAACACTGCTTTTTGCTGTTTATTTTGGAAAATGAAGTCTAGTGAATTTTTCTGCCCTGGCTAACCTTGAATGGCTGATCCTCCAGATGTTAGCCTTCTGTGTAGCTAGAATTACAAGTGGGAGCCATTTGTACCCCACCTGTAATGTACCGTAAATCAGACCTGGTGCCCCATCCCAAGTGCCAAGCAAGTGCTCTACTGCTGGCCACATCCTCCCCATGCACACCTTGTTTGTTGTCTTTTCCATTATAATGGGGCTGAACGCTCATAGGTGGTTTTGTTGAGCTTAGACCTACACTATCTGAGTCTTAAACACAAGAACAGCCCTGTGAGACCAGGGCTGCCATCTAGGGCTCTGGTTGGCCAGAGATGAAGGGACTTGCTCAAGGCCACACAGCTGTGGGAGGGAGGGAGAGTGGGAGCCAGGTCTGGGGCTGAGCCTGCTGTTCCGGACTTGAGAGAAGGAAGGAACTGCGTGGTCCTGGCAAGGCAGAGCTGAAAGGGTGGTGCGTGGGCAGCCCAAGCAGTTGGTAGGTCAGGCACCAGCAGTGCCCAGGACTCAGGCCAGGAAGGGTAGTGGCTGCCACGGGGACTCTGACGCAGGCGGGGGAGCAGCTGGTGCCAGGCACTTGGTGCCACGTGCCCAGTCCTAGAGGTGCTTCCCGCCTGGCTCCAGCTGCCCCGGACTGGACTGTTGTGGCGCATGCACGCGCACACACGCAGTGAGCTCATGCTGTAATTGTGGGGCGGCAGCCTGAGGGACTCACCTGGCCAGCCAGGAGACCAGCAGCCTGGAACCCCACCCTCCCCCCCCCCCCCCCCCCCCCCCCCCCCCCCCCGTGACCTGCCCCGAGGGCCTGGCTCTGCCCTGTGGGGCCTCTCTGCCAGCCTGTACTCACTTCAGTCCAAAGAGGGGCAGGCCCCTCTCTCTCCACTCCTAGCCTCTGACTTGGCTGGAGGGGAATTCTTCGGTGACTCACTGTGCTGGCACTTCCTGTGGTCACCGGGACTGGGGGACGGGGCCAGGCAGCGCTGCGTTCTGGGGTCACTGAGTGAGGATGGGCCTGGTGTCCCGCCCCCTGTGGGGATGTGATTGCTGGAGGCAAGCTGCAGACCATATTTGGGAAATTTACTTTTCTTGCTGGGAGCTTGGGGATGGGGGCCTTGAGACCTGGTGGGTCCTAGCCAGTGTCTGCCCCTGCCTCTTCCTCCTGGGCTCTGGCATCTAGGCCTGCCTGATCCTCTAACCTCTGTCCCCTCCTGCTTTATGACCTGTGAGGTGATCCAGTGCTTGCTTTTTCTGGACATGCATTTTCTTTTTCAAGCCCAAAATAAGAGGTGCTCAGTTGAGAGATTCTGCCAAACAAGAAAAGAAAGCAGACTCCTCTATCATCTTGAACATTACCCATGATCTTTGATCTCTTCCCCGTTTTAAAATTTCAAATGTTTTATTGAGCTTACTTTAAATTAAGTCAGTTTTAGGCTTTGTTTCGTCTTGAGTCGGTCTGGCTGTGTATTATGTTCCCTAAGCTGTCTTAGCTGGGATTGTAGGTGGCTGTGATCACACCTAGGTTCTTCAGCGCTTTGGTTGTTGCTGCTGATAGAAGGTTTGAACTCTGGCCTCTTGCTTGTTCAGCTTGTTTGCTCAGCTGGTACTCTACTACTTGAGACACACCTAGCTTTTTTTCTTTTTCTTTTTCTTTGTATTGTTACTATCAAGGTAATGTACAGAGGGGTTACAGTTACATACATTAGGTAAAGAGTTCAGGTTTTTTTGGACATTGTTACCCCTTCCTCTCTCTTCTAGTTTTTCCTTCTTTTGCTGGTTATTTGGAGATAGTCTCAGATTTTTTTTTTTTGCCTGGACCTTGCACAAGATGACTAAGCAAAAATAAGCTCAGGAACAGTGTGCCCAGGCCTTGAGTTCAAGATCTAGATTCCTTCCCCTCCCCCGCCACAAAAGAAGCACTTTATAGCTTCTGCTATAACACTTGGGGCATTAGTAAGTAAAATTGAATTACCTGAATTCAACATGAGGCTGCAATAGCTATTAGGACTCTCCCACATGAATAGTATTATATGCTGTAAGAATACACGGGACAGAGGAACGATTCTTCTGGGGTACGATGACATACTTCTCAGAACCGTGCACGATTTAAAACTTAAGGATTATTTCTGGAATTTCTGTTTAATATCTTTATACCATGGTTGACCATGATATCTGACTGAAGCTACAGAAAACAAAACTTTATGCTTGGATAAAGGAGGAATACTGGGCAAATGAATTTCTTTGTTGGTGGTGGTTGTAGGTCTTGAACTCAGGCCTGGGTGCTGTCTCTGAGTTTTTCTGCTAAAGGCTAGCATCCACCACTTTGAGCTACAGCTCCACTTCTGGTTTTGTGGTGGCTAGTTGGAGATAAGAGTTCCTGCCTGGGTTGTCTTTGACCTGCAGTCCTCAGATCTCAGTTCTTCCTGAGTAGCTAGGATTACAGGCCTGAACCACCAGCACCTGGCTGGGCAAATGAATTTTAACCGTGTTAAGTCATCCCACCATGGTCTTAGTACATTGCACACACATGTGTTCTCTCTCTCTCTCTCTTTCTCTTTCTCTCTCTCTCCCCCCTCCCCCCCATCTGTACTAGGAGTTGAACTGAGGACCTGGGACTCTGCTTGCTGGGCAGGCAATGTCACTTGAGCCATACCTCCAGTTATTTTTGCTTTAGTTTGAGATAAGGTTTTATGTTTTGTTTCACTTTTTTTTTTTTGGGGGGGGGGTCAGTTGTGGGATTTGAACTTTGGGCCTAGGTGCTGTCCCTCAGCTCTTCAGCTCAAGGTGAGTGCTCTACCACTTAAGTCACAGTACCTTTCCCAATTTTCTGGTGGTTTATTGGAGATAAGAGTCTCATGGACTTTTCCTGCCCTGGCTGGCATTGAACCAGGATCCTCAGATCTCAGCCTCCTAAGTAGCTACAATTACAGGCATGAGGCATCTGGCTTTTTGTTTAACTTTTTACACTATTAGCCCCAAACCCTGATACTCCCAATCTCTGCTTTCTAAGTAGCTAGTATGATAGGTATGAGCCATAACACCTGGACAATTTTTCTTTTAAGTTTTTCTTCTAGGTCTTTGACAGAACTTCAGCACTTTCTCCTTGGTGGTTTTTTTTTTGTCGGTCGTGGGGCTTGAACTCTGGGCCTGGGCGCTGCCCCTCAGCTCTTCAGCTCAAGGCGAGCGCTCTACCACTTGAGCTACAGCGCCACTTCCGGTTTTCTGGTGGTTTATTGGAGATAGGAGTCTCCCGGTCTCTCCTGCCCAGGCTGGCTTTGAACCGCGATCCTCAGGTCTCAGCCTCCTGAGTAGCTAGGATGACAGGCGTGAGCCACCGGCGCCCGGCTCTTGGTGGTTTTTGCGGTTGTTGTTTGAGCACTTTCCCAGATCGCTTGTAGTTTGTGTTACATGATTGGCCCTTGCTCGGACCTTTCTCGTCAGTTGCTCACTCTTCCAGTCTGTGAGCTTACATATGATCATATATGGCCTGAAGACAACTTGTATCAGTGCAATGCGTGCAATCTCCCTCCTCCCCCCTGTCATTTTCTTCTTCCTGGTACGTTTCAGTGACCAGGGCAGGGGCCTGGCCTCTGGGGCTGGAGTAGGGAGAGCATCCTGGTTGCTTCTCAGCCTTAAGGGAAAGTGAAATTTCCCCATTAATTACTGGCCTTTGATAGAAAGACTGAAACAAATATATTCTCTGGTTGTTTTGTTGTTGTTGTTGGTCATGGGTCTTGAACTCGGCCTGGGCGCTGTCCCTGAGCTCTTCAGCTCAAGGCTAGTGCTCTACCACTGGAGCCACAGTGCCACTTCCAGTTTTCTGGTGGGTAATTGGAGATAAGAGTCTCATGGTCGTTCTTGCCCGGGTTGGCTTCGAAATGCAATCCTCAGATCTCAGCCTCCTGAGTCGCTACGATTACAGGCATGGGCTACCAACGCCCAGCTTCTCTCAGCATTTTTTATCCTAAGAAGCTGTAACTTTTGGCAGACTTTATTCTTGTATCTCCTGAGCTAATCACTTGCCGTCTCTTGTAACCTGGTGGTTATGTTACCACCACCATCCCTGGTGATTGCTGCCATGTGACTACAGGGGTAGTCTTTAGGAACATCTGGAAAGTCCTCTCGGAGGTATTAATTGTGGCTGCTGCCTTAGGGGGAGGGTTTTGAGGGTTCCTCTAGCACAGTGGAGGCATGCCAGGTCAGCTGGGCCTGTATGATGACTGATTTTGAGCTCCTCTTCCAAAGGCAAATCCAGGTGCCTCTGATCCCAGAGGGGTGGGACTGGGTGAGTCCTGGTACTGCCCCTCCCCTCACTGTGTCCTCTCTCCCCAGAATGTGCTGGCCAAAGCCCTCTATGACAACGTGGCTGAGTCTCCAGACGAACTCTCCTTCCGCAAGGGCGACATCATGACAGTGCTGGAGCGGGACACGCAGGGCCTGGATGGCTGGTGGCTCTGCTCGCTGCACGGACGGCAGGGCATTGTGCCTGGGAACCGCCTCAAGATTCTGGTTGGCATGTACGATAAGAAACCAGCAGGACCTGGCCCAGGCCCACCTGCCACAGCAGCTCAGTCCCAGCCCAGCCTCCCGCAGGGCCTGCATGCCACACCTCCCCAGGCTTCCCAGTACTCACCCATGCTCCCTGCTACGTACCAGCCCCAATCTGACAGCGTCTACCTGGTACCCAGTCCAGGCAAGGCTCAGCAAGGCCTCTACCAAACCCCTGGGCCCAGCCCACAGTTCCAGTCACCTCCAGCCAAGCAGACATCCACGTTCTCAAAGCAGACGCCTCACCACCCATTTCCCAGTGGAGCCACAGACCTCTACCAGGTACCCCCAGGACCTGGAAGTCCTGCTCAAGACATTTACCAAGTGCCACCTCCTGCTGGCCTAGGGAATGACATCTACCAGGTCCCGCCATCCATGGACACCCGCAGCTGGGAAGGGATGAAGCCACCAGCAAAGGTAAGGCCACTGGCGTAGCTGTGCTACCCACAGCGTTAGCCCAGGCCCTGGTTTCTGGGCACAGTGTGGGTCCCCACACTCCAGCAGTGGTTTTGCATGTTTGGGGAATTTGTTCATCTGATGCAGCAGATGAGGGAGAATGGAAGACATCAAGCTATGACAGCCAAGAGACATGGAGAAGCTTCCTACAGGATTGGCAGGTGAAGCCAGAGCAGGCTGGGACAGGTTCCAGAGGGATCTGGTGTCCACAGGAGAGCTAGATGCTATTCTGAGGGTACTGAGTTTTGAGTAGGTTAAAATCATTCTGACCAGAGTAGAGGGCACAGCCCAGACCCAGTCAGATAGCCCAGCAAAAAGAGGGTATAAGGTTGGTGGTGGTATTTAAAGGGAAGAAATACCCAGGTGCTGGTGGCTCATGCCTATAATCCCAGCTACTCAGGAAGCTGAGATATGAAGATTGCAGTTCAAAGCTAGACCAGGCAGAAAAGTCCCAGTGAGACTCGTATCTCCAATTAACCTCTCAAAAGCTGGAAGGAGAGTTGGGTTCAAAGTGGTAGAACACTAGCCTTGAGCAAAAGAGCTCAAGGATAGCACCCAGGTCCCAGAGTTCAAGCCCCACAACACCAAAAGGGAAGAAGTTAGCCAAGCATGGTGACTCACACCTGTAATCCTAGCTTCTTGGCAGGTAGAGGTTAGGGGATCACAGTTTGAGGCTAACGTAGGTACACATACAAAGTTTGCAAGGCACCATGTCTACTAATGGCTGGGCATGGTGATGGTACACGTCATCTCTGCAATTCAGCAAAGCACAGATAGGAGGATTACAGTCTAAGCCAGCCTGAGCATAAAGTATCTTGGAAACAAGACAAAAAGAAGCTGTTGGAATGGCTCAAGTAGTAAGAGTATCTTACCTCAAGTTTGAGGCCCTGAGCTCAAATGCCAATACAGTTCATCCATCTGTCAATAATCCTTCCATCCATCTATCTGTCCATACATAAAGCCATCCATCCATAAATGTCTACAGCCATCTATCCATACTTACAGCAACACATATATATTAGGAGGGCAGCAGGTCCATTAAGAGAGCATGCCTTGGGCAACAGAAACATTTATTTTACATAAACCACGTCTGGAGGTGAACATGCCAGGACCAATAGGGTACTGCATGCGCTCCAGCCACCATGTCTCTTTTTGGTAGGCAGGAAAAGAGGAAGAGACTAAGATTGCTTTTTTTTCTAACTTCTCTGGGGGCTACATTTGTTACTTATCTCCTGTTGACAGAAAGCAATCCTGCTTCACCTAGCCAAGCACAGGAGGCTGCACAGTAGAGCTTTACTAGGTAGCCCTGTGTTTGCAGCCACCCTTTAAGAAGTCTGACGTCAGTCACGTCAGCCTTCCAGGGGTCCAGCCTCATGTTCTCACCTTGTCCAGTCCAGAGCCCACCTGTGTCTAGGAAGACTGCATCCAAGACACTCAGCCATAGCTTTTTTTTTTTTTTTTTTTTGGTCAGTCGTGGGTTTGAACTCAGGGAGGGCCTGGCCACTGTCCTTGCTTTTTTGCTCAAGACCAACACTCCCACTGCAGCTCCACGCCAGTCTTTTTGGTGATTAATTGGAGATAAGAGTTTCATGGACTTTCTTGCTTAGGCTGGCTTTGAACCATGATCCTCAGATCTCAGCCATGGATAGCTTTGAGCCTCTGTTCTCAGAGCTGCCCGGGCTAAGGTGAGCACTTCACCTAGTACCAGCTAGGTAGCAAGTAAACACATAGTGTAACTCCATTCCTGCCAACAGAGGGCCTGGCCAGAGTTCATGAACCTGGGGGACCCTGGGCCACCCCTCCATTCTTTTTTTTTTTTTTTTTTTTTAATTTTTTTTTTTTGTAACTCTGGGCCTGGGCGCTGTCCCTCAGCTCTTCAGCTCAAGGCTAGCGCCCTACCACTTGAGCCACAGCGTCACTTCTGGCTTTTATTCTTTTTGCGTATGTGGTGCTAAGGAATCGAACCCAGGGCCTCATGCATGCAAGGCAAGCGCTCTACCACTGAGCCACCTTCCCAGCCCCACCCCTCCATTCTTGCCCTCCCTGCACCTTTAGCTATCTAGCCAGAGTCAGGTGGCCAGAGCCTGCCATGCTGACCCTGGGCAGCTGGAGTGGAGCAGGGCCCTGGAGAGCTCAGCTTTGCTGTTTGGCATCAGAGCAGTGCTTGGCCAGGGAGCCCCAGGACAATGCAGTCCATCCCCTTCACATGCACCCCCTCCACACCCGCACGACACCCAGACAAGTGTGCGTGCACACAACCACCTCCGTGGCCCATACTTCCAGCTCTTCCTCCCACCCCACCTCCCTTGCCCCAGGTCTTTGTCCTGGTTCAGCTGGAAGTTGGGGCAGGCATGGGATGAGAAGGAAGCAGGGGAGGCTCTCCACCTGGGGCCCCGCTCCTGCTGCTGTGTCAACGCATGGTGGAGCTACTTGGGCTTGTGCTCTAGGGGCCTTGACCTGCCTGAGGGCTCAGGAAGGGGACAGGGTGCCCTGAGCCACCTCCTCACTCCTGGCCTGGGCAGCCTTGATTGCCATGAAAGCAATGCTTGTTTGCTGTAGAGAATGCATAATGTATGAGAAAGCCTAGAGATGAAATTCCCCAATCAAGGGTAATGATTGGGAAATTTTGGTGTATTTTGTCTAGCACATCCTCTATTTGTCTTTTACAGATTTGTCCATGTACTTTTGCATTTTAAAGTAGTAAATCCAGTGCTACAGATCAAAAGCATTTTCTCATTACTAAAATTTCTTCCTGAGCCATTTGGCCTGGTTGGCCCTAGCTTTACCATGCCTCCGCCTCCCTCAGAAGTAAGCACTAAGTAAGTGGTCTCTGGTCACTCATGTTTCTATTATAAACTAAATAGCAGTAAACATCTCTGTGTGTGATCGGTGCTCAGATATCAAGGTCCTGCTTTCATAAGCGTCAAAGCTCCTCACCTTGGATGTCTGAAACTGAAGACACTAAGTTGGGGTCATTCCTGATCAGGCCAGGCCTGTGGGTGGGTAGAGGGACCCTACTGCTCAGAAAACAAAGAGGTGGGTATCAGGGCCAGGTGGCAGCAGACCCTAGCTGCAGCATCCCTGTGGTGTGTGGCCGGGCAGAGCAGTCACGGCCACTGCAGGCCACGTGGCCTTCTGAGCCTCTCAGAGACACAGAGGGGCCACATCTGTGAAAGGCGCGCATGCGGAGCCCCAGCCTCTGGCGTGGAGGGCGCGCAGCGCAGCCTCCGTTGTACCATCCTCATGTGGGGTGCTCTGACCGCCTTGCAGGTCCCCATGCAGAGACCCCAGGATACTCTCATGGCACACACTTGATTTCCAGAGAAGAAAAATGAGACTCCTAGATTGGGGTGGGAGGTAGGACTGGTACGCCGGAGCCGAGAGCTGGTCCTGGTCAAGGCATTCTGTCCATTTTTCAGGGGGTGGAAGCTAGTGCTGGTGCCGCCTGAGGGGCTGCTCTTGCCTCTGCGCTCTGCTGCGGCCTGCTGCCTGGGGCCTCGCTCTGTCCCTGCCGGGCCACTCCGGAGTTTCAGCTCTGCCCTGGACTCAACGGCTGGGGCGTGTTTCTGAGGGGAGAGCAGCCCTCTCCTGCCAGCCTGGGCTCTTTGTGTGTGTGACTGGCAGTGCATCGTGTAGCATGTACGGTGTTCTCCAGGGTGGGAGGATTTGTAGGTGTCAGGGAGTATCCCCACCCCCACCCCAGGGCTCTCCAGGTCCTGCTAATGGGGCCTCAGGTGCAGAGCAGGGTGGCCTGTGATTACAGAGCTCAGCAGCTCTCTGGAGAGTCCATTTCCCTAATGAACTCCCTGATGGCAGCCTACTCTGTTTTTCTAACAAGAAATGTTTGCTGGCCAGTATGGCAGCTTGCTGTCACCTGACTCTGCGGTAGGAGTGACAGACTGCCCTTTGGCGCTGGTGTGGGGTGTGGGTGTGGGTCGGGTCCCTAGCTGCCTCTGGCTGTGCTTCCAGCCCTCGCTGGTGTATGGCAGCAGCCATACAACAGCCCCCTCAGGCCTGGGGCGGCCGCATTTCCCAGGCCCCACCTGCCTGGCCAGGGAGCTGGCAGGAAGTTGGGCACAGCCCTCGCTCGCCAGCCTTGTGGAGCTGGTCCCCACCTAGGAGGCCAAGGGGCCCTGCCCCAAGGCCCAGCCAACCTGCCACGTCCCTCCAGCCCCCCAGCCCCTTCCTGCCTGCTGTTGGAAGGTTCCAGCACCTAAAAATAGCACTGGAAGAGACTCAAGTCTGAGGCACAAGGAAGGAGATGAGTCTGGAGGGGCTGCTGCAACCCCGCCCCCAGACACTGGTGCACACTGGTGCGGGAGGGCGGGAACCCCCACGGAGGAGGCCCACTGCTCCGCTGGCTGGTCAGAGATGCCCGGAGCCCAGCTGGCCCAGCTCAGCTTGACTGCCTAGAGCTTTGCCAGGCCTGGGGCCGCCAGTGACCCCCCCCTGGGGGTGTGGGAGGGGGTGGGGCCTGGGCAGGGTTCTGGAGCCTTCGAACTTGAGGGAGGGTGTGTGTGGGTAGGGCCCCAGTCAATCCTGTCCCAGACGTCCCCTTTGATTAGGGAACAAAAGGCCTTTCTGTGACGGGTACTGGGAGCCCTGTTGGGGGAGGCTGCGGAGGCCGCCAGGCCTGGCTGGAGAGTCCTTCAGGAAGGGCTGCCTGCATGCCCGCCCTTCCAGGCTGGGCACAGCATGAGGACAGCAGGGGCCCGACCGGGTCAGCATCCGAGGGCAGAGCCCCGGGCCCTGCCAGGCCACCTTTGGTCCCGTGGGCTTCCGTACCTGCATCTGTAGGCACCTTGCCAGTGCAGGCCCTGGGGAGGGGCAGCCGGGGTGCCCACAGGAAGGAGGCCTTGACCTCACCCCACCTGCCCACTGCCATTCTACTCATATTCCACCCCCATCAGAATGTGAGGGCTAGAACCTTCTGGATCATTCAGCCATAGAAACTTCTTGGTTCTTAGCCTAAAGCCAGTTAGCTGGGAATAAAACCTAAAGGTGTAGTATGCTAGGGGTGTTTCACCACGGAAGGGCTGAGGATGCTCAGGGAATGAGAACCGGAGCCGCATCGCGTGGCTTCCCGGAGGGCCCCGGGGCCCCGGACGAACACGTGCATGCGCGAGGGCTGCTAGAAACGCCGCGGTTTGCCTGCAGGTGGTGGTGCCCACGCGAGTGGGCCAGAGCTACGTGTACGAGGCCTCACAGCCAGAGCAGGACGAGTACGACATCCCACGCCACCTGCTGGCCCCGGGGCCCCAGGACATCTACGACGTGCCCCCTGTCCGCGGGCTGCTTCCCAGCCAGTATGGCCAAGAGGTGGGTGTGGGGCTTAGGCGGGAGCGTGGCCCTCTGGGAGCTGAGTAGGTGCCCTGGAGTCTTCCTGGACCTGGTGTCACTAGCCCGTCCCTCCCCTAGGTGTATGACACACCTCCCATGGCTGTCAAGGGTCCTACCGGCCGAGACGCATTGCTGGACGTGTACGACGTGCCCCCCAGCGTGGAGAAGGGCCTGCCCGCAGCCAATCACCATGCGGTGAGCAGTGTGCCCATGCTGGGCCCGCAGGGTTAGGGGTGGGGGGAGGCGGATGGTTGAGCTCAGAGCCCCTCGAGTGGCCGCAGTTAGCGCAGCGTCCGTGAGCGCCCAGCGCCCCGCACAGGGCAGCAGACAGGCACCGGCGTGGAGGCATCTGGCCCTTGGCGTGACATCATGACGAGTGGCATCTCCGTGGGCTGGGTCCCTTCCGCTCTGGCTCCTAGGCGGCAGTCTTGACCCCATTTGGTCCCCCAGGTGTATGATGTTCCTCCGTCGGTGAGCAAGGATGTGCCGGATGGGCCGCTGCAGCGAGAGGAGACCTATGACGTGCCCCCTGCCTTTGCCAAGGCCAAGCCCTTCGACCCGGCCCGCCACCCGCTGATCCTCGCCGCCCCGCCTCAGGACCCCCCGCCCGCCGAGGACGTGTACGACGTGCCGCCCCCTGCTCCCGACCTCTACGATGTGCCCCCGGGCTTGCGGCGGCCAGGCCCAGGCGCCCTGTATGACGTGCCCCGTGACCGGGCGCTTGCCCCTGAGGTGGCTGACGGCGTGGGCGATGACGGCGTGTACGCTGTGCCCCCACCGGCCGAGCGGGAGGCCCCCGCCGACGCCAAGCGCCTGTCGGCCTCCAGCACGGGCAGCACCCGCAGCAGCCAGTCGGCGTCATCCTTGGAGGCAGCTGTGCCAGGCCGGGAGCCCCTGGAGCTGGAAGTTGCGGTGGAGTCCCTGGCACGGCTGCAGCAGAGTGTGAGTGCCACCATAGCCCGCCTTTTGGACCTGGCGGGCAGCGCCAGCGGGGCTGGGGGCCGGCGGAGCACCCCTGAGCCCCAGGAGCCGCCCGTGCAGGACCTGCGGGCAGCCGTGGCGGCAGTCCAGGGCGCTGTCCACGAGCTGCTGGAGTTTTCCCGCAGCGCCGTAAGCAACGCCACCCACACTTCTGACCGCACCCTGCATGCCAAGCTTAGCCGGCAGCTGCAGAAGATGGAAGACGTGTACCAGACACTGGTGGCCCACGGGCAGGTCCTGGACAGTGGCCGAGGAGGCCCCGGGTTGACCCTCGAAGACCTGGACCGCCTTGTGGCCTGCTCGCGGGCTGTGCCCGAGGACGCCAAGCAGCTGGCCTCCTTCTTGCATGGCAATGCCTCACTGCTCTTCAGACGGACCAAAGCCTCTGGCTCGGGGCCAGAGGGGGGTGGCTCCCCACACCCCAACCCCACTGACAAGGCCAGCAGCATCCAGTCGCGACCACTGCCCTCTCCCCCCAAGTTCACCTCTCAGGACTCTCCAGATGGGCAGTACGAGAACAGCGAGGGGGGCTGGATGGAGGATTATGACTACGTCCACCTGCAGGTGGGTGCCCACACCGGCCAGGACACAGGCCCCGACCACCTCTCATGTCGAAGGAACCCCGGAGCCTCTCCCCTGCCTCCTCCGCCCCCACAGGGCTCTCCTAGAGGGAGGGGTGGGACCCTCCATCCATGGTGGTCAAATGCGGTGGCCGCGTGAGGGTGCATGGACATTCAGCGCCACCTGGTGGACTCCCTGGGCTTTGCATCCCACCAACCTGCTGGCCTTTTTAGTTTAGCCCTTGTTTTCCCTTCCAGGGGAAGGAAGAGTTTGAGAAGACCCAAAAGGAGCTGCTGGAGAAGGGCAACATCATGCGGCAGGGGAAAGGCCAGCTGGAGCTGCAGCAGGTGAGGGCCCAGCCTCGCTGGGGGGGGACCCTGGACCAGAGAGCCGGCTTCTCCCGGAATGGTGGCCTCTAACAGGGAGGCCACAGTTCCAACCTGCCGGGGCAGATTCCTGCCCTTAACGTCCACCCAGCCAGTCACTTCCCAACTTCATGATCATCTCCATCCCCCCAGTACTGGGTTTGAACTCAGGGCCTCCCACTTGCTCAGCAGGAACTCTACCACACGAGGCAGATCTCAAACTCCTGGGTCAAGTCGCCCTCCTGCCCCAGCCAGCTGAGGTACTGTGAGTGTGCCGCTGCACACCTGGCCTGATCCTGTTTATCTTAGCGGTTATTACCCGAAGGCTGGGCCTGCAGGGCGTGGTAGTACACTTAGCATGCCTGAAGCCCTGGACTCAAGTCCCAGGTCTGCAGTAAATAGGTACAATTAGGTTCTTATCAGGGTAATTCTAGACCTAGAGAACATAGAGCAGTGTGCACACGGCCTTCCACCAGCCAGCACCCGCCATCGGGGCCGCCGCATGCCTGCGCTAAGTCTTGGGAGTCACTGCCTTCGTCTCCAGCGTTTTCCCCAGCGTTCAACGTTCTTCATAAATTCTTTTCAAAGGCCATATAATATCTATTGTTGAATTGTTTCCATAGTGCCCAGTTTTCCTTATTCTAGATACTGGTGCCCTGTTTGAAGAGTTTGCTTCATGTTTTGAGTCATTTCCTAGGATAGGAAAGGGGTAATTCTGAAAAACACGGAGTGTTTCATTCCCGTTATGAAGGAATTCAGAGTAATACAAAGCAACACTGCCCAGCAAGCTTTCCTTCCTCCCTTCCCTGGGGAAGAGGTGGAAGGGAGGGGACAGAGCCTGTCCCTCCCTGAGCCCTGGCCACAAAGGGGGGTTCCCCCCCATCCCCACTCCCTACTCCCCACAAGGCTGGCAGTGTAGACAGATGCCTCATGGGAGCTCTGTGGAAAGTCAATGAGTGACGCGTGGGAATAGCAACATGTGCTAAGTGTTGAGCGAATTGGGCTGCCTGTGGCTTTAAGAAGTAGACATGTCCTGTGTCCCCCCGCAGTCTTTCAGCACATTTTCACCCCTTGGTCCCGTTACCCCACTTTGAGCTTGGGGAGCAGTGTGCTGGGCGTATGTCCGTGGGCCCACAGCCTAACCGTGCTTCCCCCGGCTTCCCCAGCTGAAGCAGTTTGAGCGGCTGGAGCAGGAGGTGTCCCGGCCCATAGACCATGACCTGGCTGGCTGGACGCCCGCCCAGCCCCTGGCCCCAGGCCGGACAGGCAGCCTGGGCCCCTCGGACCGGCAGCTGCTGCTCTTCTACCTGGAACAGTGTGAGGCCAACCTGACCACGCTGACCGATGCCGTGGAGGCCTTCTTCACCGCCGTGGCCACCAACCAGCCGCCCAAGATCTTCGTGGCACACAGCAAGTTCGTCATCCTCAGCGCCCACAAGCTGGTGTTCATCGGGGACACGCTGTCCCGGCAGGCCAAGGCGGCCGACGTGCGCAGCCAGGTGACGCACTACAGCAACCTGCTGTGCGACCTGCTGCGGGCCATCGTGGCCACCACCAAGGCCGCGGCCCTGCAGTACCCCTCGCCCTCGGCGGCCCAGGACATGGTGGACAGGGTCAAGGAGCTGGGCCACAGCACGCAGCAATTCCGCCGGGTGCTGGGCCAGCTGGCAGCCGCCTGAGCGCACACGATGTGGACATGGAGGCAGGGAGGCACCCACCGGAGAGTCCGGCCGGCGTCCCACGGGCTTGGGGCCCGGCAGCCCCGCCGCGCCGCGGGCCCCGTGTCCTCGGCGGTGCAGGCTTTGTACATAGTTGTGACAGGCGGTGGGCAGACGCTTTCTTCTGGCTGCACGGCTTAGGCCTCCCTAAGCCTGCAGCCTCCTCTGGGCTGCAGCGGCACCGAGCACGTGCCGAGCCCAGGGGGCCACGCAGGGGCCCGGCACTGGCCGCAGGGCCCCGGGCTCCGGGACAGGCTGGGCAGCACTCAGAGAGAAGCCAACGGAACTGTTTTCCTTACGGATTTCTAATCCTGCCACAGATAGTCGACACCTAATAAAAGTTGGAGAGGAAAGCGATCTTCTCCTGCTCGAGGCTTTTGCTCTACCACTTGCCTGTCAGCTTTACTGCCAGCTTTCTCTGAGGTGTAGTTCTTTAGCAGTCAGTCTGGTGGACCTTCCTGCCCAGACTGCCTTTGCACCACAATCCTCAGGACTCAGACCATTGTACCTGTCAGTACACGTAAGGACGACTTAGCACTTGAAGGAGGAGGAAAAAAGCTAGGTCTGGGAGAGATGCTGCGAGCACTGCGGACCGAGCCCGTACCTCCTGGCCTCTCTCATGCCCAGAGCTGGTTGGGCCTCCGCTCTGACCCCGCCCCCGCCCCGCCCCCGGGGACCTGCAGCACCCAGGCAGCACACTGGCCAGAGCCACAGTCAGAGGCCATGGCCTCCACAGGGTGGCTCTTCTAGGGAGGGGACAGGCCTCCCGGGGGCACAGGGAAGTAGCGTGCCCCAGGCACTCGCTCGTGGGTCAGTCCCCACGCACGAAGGCTTGGCCTGGCTGGGAGGAGGGCAGGGCTGTGACTGTGGTGTGGGATAGCCTGGGAGCAGCTTGTCTGCAGCCTGCAGGTTCCAGACGCTTCCTTCTGGCTGCACGGCTTAGGCCTCCCTAAGCCTGCCCGCCTCATCGACCCACAGTGGGCAGCCCCCCCCCCCCCCATAGCTGTGCACCCTCTGAGCCCAGTCCTAGGACGGCTGTGTGTGCTCCCGAGGTCCTGGGTGTGCTCGTGGCCTTGTTCCTGCTCCTCACTGGGCCATGGGGGGGGGAGGTGACCCAGGCTGCCTGGATGCCTGCGCCTCCTCTCAGCAGAGCTGCCGCCCCTGCACACGCTCGCAGACACCGCGCAGAGCACGCCCTGGCGGTGGCCTCTGGCCCGTCCTTGGGCTGAGGGGTCGGCCGTGTGTCACCGTGGGAAGAACCCCAAACCCACAGGTGGGTGCGCGGCGCCTCACCGCCTGCTGCTCCCATGGCAGCGCTCTGAGCATGCGTGCGGCCGCCAGCTGCTGCCTCCAGGCCGGGGCTGGAGGGGAGGCCAGGCCGCCATCGCGCACACACCCACACCCTGACACCTATGTTTTTTTGTTTCCTGTGCCTGTGTGCTTCTGACCAGCCACGTGATGGGAGAAGGACTGGGGGGCCTCTCCCCGAGATCCCCACCTCCTGGGTTGGCCCAGCCCAGTGGTCCACGTTCAGGAACGGGAGAGGCCCCCAAACAAAAGCCAGACCACACTGATGGGTGTTAATGAATCTGTTGAGGCTGGGTGGGGAGCAGGGCAAGAAGGAATTCAGAGGCTCAGAGCAGCTCTGAGGCTGTTTTCCACCAGGGTCTGCTTCACCCAGTCTAGGCGCGCAGTGACGCGGGTGAACACAGCGGGCATGCTGGCGTCACATTCACGGCTGCCCCAGGACACGATGCCCACCTGGCTCCACACTCCCCCCTTCTCGCACACCAGGGGGCCTCCGGAGTCGCCCTGCAGGGAGAGGGAAACAGGCTCTGGTTTTGTTGTAGCCCGGGCAGCCCGGCCTCTGCACATGCGCCCAGAGGCCAGTCCATGGCCTGACCCAGGACACCTCTGCCTGCTTTCTGGGTGGGTTGTGGGAGATTTCAGCAGCTGCTGTGGGTTGAACTTTCTGGAAGTCTGGGCCATTGTGTGACAGAAGTCAGTGCAGCTGAGTGCGTGCAGGGAGGCGCGGGAGGGCGGGCTGTGCGGGGCAGCGCGGCTGCGGCTCAGCCTCGGCTCTGCCTGGGCCCTGTCCAGGCTGCGCGGCTCACCTCCCGCAGCCGCCACGCACACGCTCACGGGGATCTGACACCATCGCAGTTGAGACACTGCACCTGCCTCCCTCCCCCCTCAGCCCTCACCCCGTACTCGGGCAGCCATGTCTAGAGAGAGGGGGGACAGTGTGGGCAGAGCCCAGGAGGCCGCACCATGCAAGGGCCGGTCCCGTTGCCTCCGGCGCAGATCATGTCATCTGTGACGTCAGCACCCCAGTACTTCTGACAGTCGGGAGTGGACACAAGGGGCAGCACTGCCTGCTGCAGCTTGTACCAACTCTCCGGGTCTAGAAGGGCAGCAGAGTGAGTGGTCAGTGCGCATGCCCCTCTCCCCCAACCTGGCAGCTCCCACCTCCATCAGCCCAGTGGAAGGGATGCTCACTGGGCAAGAGCGTCTGGCCCCAGCCTGTAATGACGCACGGTGTCCCTGGCGGGAAGTCAGCCTCGTCACAGGCCAGGCACACGGCGGACACAGTGTCGGTGAAGCGGGCCGGGGTGGCCAGCTTCAGCAGCGCGATGTCATTGTGCACAGGCTCTATACTGGCATCAGGGTTATTGATCACCTGTGGAGGAGAACCGAGCCCCAAGTGAGACCCAAAGAGGAATCCAGGCTCTGCGATCTTCTGGGGACCAACTCCTTCCCTGGGGGTCCGTCCAGCAGGCCCGGCTACCTCTGCAATGTCCAAGACCTGGACGCCCTCCTCATCAGAATCCAGGTTAAACGCCCCCGCCACCACCTTGTCACCTGGCCTACACATGGAGACAGGTAGGGGTGAGACGGGAGAGCGGCCTGCTCCCTTCAACCCTATGAAGCCCCAGGCTGCCCAGGACTCACGTGACCATACAGTGGGCAGCAGTGACCACCCATTCCTCACTGATCAGGGCGCCACCGCAGAAGTAGATGCCATCTTTGTACTGGAGAAGTAAAAGGGGACCATCACAATTCCCACCGGGACAGCACCCCACACTGCCCCCCGCCCCGTGCCCAGAATCCCCTCTCACCCGAATGTACACCATCCAGGGCCAGGAGCCAGGGACAGCGTCCTCCCCACCGACCACCCTGGACAGGCCACTGAGCTCAGGAGGGATGGCGGGGATCCCGCAGCCTAAGGGAGCCACGAGGTGACAGTCAAAGTGTGCACTGGGACCCCGCCACATCTCACCTCCCACCTCCAGTCTCCTCTCACCCTTGGGGGAGCTCAGCTGGCTCCTCCCTTTCCCTCTCTGAAAAGTCAGCCTGACTCTCCCCTCCCCCACAAACCGGTATCCCACAGCTCAGTGTGGTGGGCGCAGGCCCCCGGTGGGAGGCCCAGATCCTTGCGCCCCACTCAGCTCTCCTTCCAAGGAAAAACCCAACAGGGGGAGGTGCGGCGGTCAGCAGGGTCCCATGGCTGCCTAGCTTAAACACACAGCTCAGGATCTCAGTCTCCCCATCAGCACCCTGGGGGCGCCGCTGTGAGGGCTGAGACGAATGATCACCAAGTGCTTGCTCCATTCCTGGGACAGAGGAAGCACTGAATAAATAGAGTTTTAAAAGGACAAGCTTCACCGGGCACCAGTGGCTCCTGCCTGTAATCTTAGCTACTCAGGAGGCTGAGATCTGAGGATCGGGGTTTGAAGCCAGCTTGGGCAGGAAAGTCCATGAGACTCCTATCTCCAATAAACCACCAGAAAACAGGAAGTGGTGCTGTGTCTCAAGTGGTAGAGTGCTTTTCTTGAGTTGAAGAGCTCAGGGACAGCACCTAGGCCCAGAGTTCAAGCCCCAAGAAAAAAGGACAAGCTGCTGGCTTACATTCATAGTCCTAGCTACTCAGGAAGCAGAGATCTGAGGACCATGGTTCAAAGCCAGCCTGAGGAGACAGTCCTTGAGACTTTAATCTCCAATTAACCACCAAAAACAAAAAACCCCAGAAGTGGAGTAGTTGCTCATGTGGTGGAGTGCTAACCTTGAGCCCAGGCCCTGAGTTCCAGGACTAACAACAGAAAAAAAAAACAACACAAAAAACCCTCAGGCTTGGGCAGGCAGGGCTGTGCCCCGCACGGCTGTATCGCCGCTCCTCCACAGGACACAGACCGGCTGCGCAGCCATGGAGAGGGCCTGGCTGCCAGGGTCTCGGGGTCTGGGGAGCAGAGGGAGCTGGGACCTGTGTCTTTCTCCCAAAGCCCCCTGCAGCCATGAGGCCAGTGAGGGGGAAGAGGACAGGGACTCGCTCACACTCACAGCTACACGGAGTGCAGAACGGGGTGAGGGGAACCAACCTTCCTGCCCAGCAAAGGCAGCGCCCAAGACAGCCCAGCAGCCCAGGAGCCAGAGGCCCAGCATGGTGCCGCCGCCACACAGCTGCGTGTTACCTGCCGGGCTCCTGCTATATACCACGGCGCCCGCTGTTATCTGAGACCTTGAGTGGAGAAGCCCTTTTCTGGGCGCGTGTCCAGTGGGCAGCGTGTGCCAGGCAGGGCAGCGCGGGAGCCTGGGATGGACACAGCTGCCGTCCACGGCTGAGCTCCAGGCCAAGCGCTCAGGGCCACGACGCGGCTGAACAGCAGCCCTGGCCCCATAGCTGTGAGCTACAGCCCTGCTGCCCGCGTAGGCTGAACACACTCAAGGTGTGTTCTAGCCATCTGAGCTGTGGGCACGAAGTTCAAAGGGCCAAGTGTTCCTGTACTAAGCTGGTTCCCTTCCCCTATAGGCTCTACGGGCTGCTCCTCACTCAGTCCCTGCACTCTCCCCTCCCCCTGGCTGCTGCCCAGGGACTGGACTTTTCCAGGGCCACAGGGGTCTCCGAAGGGACCTGAGATGCCATTGCTTGCATTGCCTCTTCATTTCCTCCAGAGAGGCCTCAGCTGTTTGAAAAGTTGCCTTTTCATTCTCCTTGTTTTCTTTCTCTCCTTTCCCACCCACTCCCTCTGTTTTGTTTGTTTGTTTGGTTGGTTTGTTTTGGGTCAGTCATGGGGCTTGAACTCTGGGCCTGGGCACTGTTCCTCAGCTCTTCAGCTCAAGGCTAGCGGTCTACCACTTGAGCCACAGTGCCACTTCCGGTTTTTTAGTGGTTAATTGGAGATAAGAGTCTCATGGTGCAGGCACCAGTAGCTCACACCTGTAATCCAAGCTACCTAGGAGGCTGAGATCTGAGGATCATGGAACTCATGAAATCCATGGGACTTTTATTTCCAATTAACTACTAATAAGCCAGAAGTGGAATTGTGGCTCAAGTGGTAGAGCACTAGCCATGAACCAGATCAAACTACAACAACAACAAAAAACAGTCTAAGTATAGCATCCAATTCATTCTTGAGTTCAAATCCCAGGACTGGAACAAAAAGAGAAAAGAGAAATAAACAGATCAGAGAAAGTGAGCGGCCTGAGTTTGCACACCTTTCTGACAGTGACAGCTGTGCTAGAAACAACACATCGGCCACCATGCATGGAGGCGCTGGGCCTGCTTCTGACAACCGCAAATTCCTCCCTCAGTTCCACCATTGCCAGGAGACCCACCCTGTCACCCCCCCCCACACACACACACACAGGAGGGCCTGGGAACCCACAGCTGGCCGTGAGCGGCTGGCGCCTGCGCACCTGAGAGAAGCCCGGGGAGCTGCTTTCCGGCAGGATTTCCGCTCCTGGCGGAGTAGTCTGCCCCTAATAAAAGTTGAAGAGACTCGAGAGAGGAGAGGAAGGGGTGGAGCCGCCGAGGCCCCGCCCTCCGCGGCTCGTGGACTTCAGGGCGGTGAGTGGGGTGAGACCAGGGGCTGGAGAGCAGCGGTCAGCCGTGCAGGGCCTGCGGTCCCCGGTGTGCTCATGGCCTTGTTCCTGCTCCTCACTGGGCCATTGGGGTGAGGGGGGACCCAGGCTGCCTGGATGCCTGCGCCTCCTCTCAGCAGAGCTGCCGCCCCTGCACACGCTCGCAGACACCGCGCAGAGCACGCCCTGGCGTTGGCCTCCCCTCGCCAGAGCCCTCTGGCCCGTCCTTGGGCTGAGAGGGCCGTGTGTCTCGGGCTGGGGCTCTGCAGGGGCCTGGGAAGGAGGCAGCCGTGGAGCCGCCACCGTGGGAAGAACCCCAAACCCACAGGTGCGTGCGCGGCGCCTCACCGCCTGCTGCTCCCATGGCAGCGCTCTGAGCATGCGTGCGGCCGCCAGCTGCTGCCTCCAGGCCGGGGCTGGAGGGGAGGCCAGGCCGCCCTGGCCCCAAACACCACGGCTTTCCACCCATGTTTTTCCTCATTTCCTGTGCCTGTGTGCTTCTGACCAGCCACGTGATGGGAAGGGGACTAGAGGGGCTCTCCCAGAGACCCCCACCACCGGGTCTGGCCCAGTTCACTCTAGCCCAGTGAAGGTTCAAGTTCAGGAACAAAGGTGACCCTCAAACAAAAGCCAGACAACACTGATGGCAGGTCCTGGGTTTATTGAGGCTTGGGAGGGGGGAGGCAGGGCAAGAGCCAGCACAGAGCAGCTCTGAGGCTGTTTTCCGCCAGGGTCTGCTTCACCCAGTCTAGGTGCGCAGTGACGCGGGTGAACACAGCGGGCATGCTGGTGTCACATTCACGGCTGCCCCAGGACACGATGCCCACCTGGGTCCACACTCCCCCCTTCTCACACACCAGGGGGCCGCCAGAGTCATTCTGTAGGGAAAAGAAAAGGAGGCTCCGGTTTTGTTGTAGCCCAGGCAGCCCGGCCCCTGCGCATGCGCCCAGAGGCCAGTCCATGGCCTGACCCAGGACACCTCTGCCTGCTTTCTGGGTGGGTTGTGGGAGATTTCAGCAGCTGCTTGTGGGTTGAACTTTCTGGAAGTCTGGGCCATTGTGTGACAGAAGTCAGTGCAGCTGAGTGCGTGCAGGGAGGCGCGGGAGGGCGGGCTGTGCGGGGCAGCGCGGCTGCGGCTCAGCCTCGGCTCTGCCTGGGCCCTGTCCAGGCTGCGCGGCTCACCTCCCGCAGCCGCCACGCACACGCTCACGGGGATCTGACACCATCGCAGCTGAGACACTGCACCTGCCTCCCTCCCCGCTCAGCCCTCACCCCGTACTCGGGCAGCCATGTCTAGAGAGGGGGGACAGTGTGGGCAGAGCCCAGGAGGCCGCACCATGCAAGGGCCGGTCCCGTTGCCTCCGGCGCAGATCATGTCATCTGTGACGTCAGCACCCCAGTACTTCTGACAGTCGGGAGTGGACACGAGGGGCAGCACTGCCTGCTGCAGCGTGGGTGAATTCTCAGTGTCTAGAAGGGCGGGGGAGTGAGGGGTCGGTGCCCGATGCCCTGCCGTGCCTGGCAGCGCCCACCCCGTCAGCCCACCGGGCAAGCTGCTCACTGTAGCGCCTGTGGCCCCAGCCTGTGATGACGCACAAGGTCCCTGGCGGGAAGTCAGCCTCGTCACAGGCCAGGCACACGGCGGACACAGTGTCAGTGAAGTGGGCCGGGGTGGCCAGCTTCAGCAGCGCGATGTCATTGTGCACAGGAATTACGCTGGCATTGGGATGAACGAATACCTGTAGCCAAGAACAGAGCTCCAAGTGAGGCCCACGGAGGAGCCGACAATCTGTGGACATCCGGGGACCGTGACCTTCCCTGGGGGCCTGTCCAGCAGGCCAGGTTACCTCTGCAATCGTCAACACCTGGACATCCGTCCCATTGTCGTTCAGGTTAAACACCCCCGCCACCACCTTTTCAATTGGCCTAGACATGGAGACAAGTAGGGGTGAGGTGGAAGAGTGTCTGCTCCCTCTTCCACCCTCCAGAGAGCCCGGGCTGCCAGCCTTACTCAAGCATACAGTGGGCGGCAGTGAGCACCCATTCCTCGCTGATCAACACGCCCGCGCAGGAGTGAATGTCACCTGGGATCTGTGCGAGAAGAAAAGGCAGTCACAGTTCCACCAGGACAGCACCCCATGCTGACCACGCCACCCTGCCCCCACGCCCAGCACCCCCTCTCACCCTCAGGGACACCATCCATGGCCAGGATCCAGGGACAGCATCCTCCCCGCCGATGACCCTGGGCAGGCCACTGACCTTAGGAGTGATGGCAGGGATCCCGCAGCCTGGGGACACAAGGAGGTGACAGCCAAAGTGGGCACTGGGACCCCGCCAGGTCTCCCCCCTCCCTCCTCCAGTCTCCTCTCACCCTTGGGGATCCCGGCTGGCTCCTCCCTTCCCTTCGCCCTGCCCCCTGCCCCCCCCCCCCCAACAAACCTGGTATCCCACAAGTGCAGCTCAGTATGAGGCGAGCAGGATCCTGGTCAGAGAACTCAGATTCTTGTGCCCCGTTCAGCTCCCCTTCCAGACAAATACAAATAAAAACACAAACATGTAGCAGGCGAGGCGGTCAGCAGGACCCATGGCTGCCTAGTTCAGCCACGCAGCTCAGTCTCAGTTTCCCCATCAGCACAGTGGGGCGCAGCCGCCACCCTGCCAGAGTTGGTGTAAGGCTGTGACAAATGAGCGGACCAAGCGCTGCTCCATTTCAGGGACACTATAGGCACTAAGTAAACAGACTTTTGTGGGGGGGGGGGGTCGGTTGTGGGGCTTGAACTCTAGGCTTGGGCGCTGTCCCTGCACTCTTCAGCTCAAAGGAAGCACTCTACCAAGTGACCTACACCACCACTTCTCGTTTTCTGGTGGTTTATTGGACATAAGAGTCTCATGGACTTTCATGCCCGGGCTGGCTTTGAACCATGATCCTCAGATCTCAGCCTCATGAGTAGCTAAGATTACAGGCATGAGTCACTGAAGCCCAGATGTAAATAGACCTTTAAAAGTACAAGTTTGTAGCCAGATACTGTAATCCTACCTGCTCAGGAGGCTGAGATCTGAGGATCATGGTTCAAAGCCAGCCTGGGCGGCAAAGATTATGAATCACTTGTCTCCAATTGACCACCAAACAACACAAAGCCAAAGGTGGAGCTGTTGCTCATGTGGTACAGTGCTAGCCTTGAGGAAAAACCTCAGCAAGAGCAGTAGGCCCAAGTTCAAGCTCCAGGACAACACACATGCACACACACACACATACACACACACACACACACACACAACATGACACGTTTCCAAAGGGCAAGAGTTGAAGGGCCCAAGCCATCAAGTCCCTTCAGTCTGTGCCCAGCTACACGGAGTGCAGAACGGGGTGAGGGGAACCAACCTTCCTGCCCGGCGAAGGCAGCGCCCAAGACAGCCCAGCAGCCCAGGAGCCAGAGGCCCAGCATGGTGCTGCCACCACACAGCTGCGTGTTACCTGCCGGGCTCCTGCTATATACCACGGCGCCCGCTGTTATCTGAGACCTTGAGTGGAGAAGCTCTTTTCTGGGCGCGTGTCCAGTGGGCAGCGTGTGCCAGGCAGGGCAGCGCGGGAGCCTGGGATGGACACAGCTGCCGTCCACGGCTGAGCTCCAGGCCAAGCGCTCAGGGCCACGACGCGGCTGAACAGCAGCCCTGGCCCCATAGCTGTGTGCTACAGCCCTGCTGCCCGGGTAGGCTGAGTCTATGGACTCACAGCTGAGCCCCAGACTAGCAGTGGCTATGGTCTAAGAGTCCAACAAACCTTCTTTCCTCAGAGCTCAGGCTCCTGATTAGCTGGGATTAGAGGTGTGAGCCACCAGAGCCCCGGGGACAGTTGTCTTACTGGAACTCCTTGTCTGTTCCTGGCCTTGGCTCATTTGAGAAGATGGTCTAAGGACAGAGAGTGGGCCACATGTGTTAGGCAGGAAAGCAGAGCACTGAACACTCGGTGTCCTGCCTGAATGAAGCCACTCTGCACGAGTGAGCTCATCGTGTAAGCCGCGCTCACCAGGCCCCTCCTGGAAGAGACCAAGTTCACCAGCCCCCAGTGTAGCAAGCCTGCACCAGGGGAAGGAATGGGAAAGTAGTTTGTTTTTAAAGATCCAATATAAATCATCACCATTTTGGAAGTCGTAATAATTTTATTTACTATTTTTGACACTAAAGTCAGAAGGTCCACTCTTTTTTTTTGCCTGGTGAGAATTTTTTTATTTTTAATATACTTTTATTGTGAAAATACTGACAGAGGGGTTACAATTATGTGGGTAAGATAATGAGCACATTTCTTACCAAGCGTTGTAGCCTCCTGCTTGGTTTCACCTTCCCGTCCCTTCGAATCCTTCCCCCCACCCTGTCCTCCCCTCCCAAAGTTGTAAAGTTCGTTTTTCGACATAACAACTTGTACATCTTATTGTTGCAATGGGTAGAAGATCCACTCTTAAGGGGACATTTAACAACACCGTGTACTCAGGAGACTGAGATGTGAGGATTAAGCTTTGAAGCCAGCCAGGGCTTCGCAAAAACTCCAAAAGTGAAGCTGTGGCTCAATGGTAGAGCACCAGCATTGTAGGAAAAGCCAAATGAAGGCAAGAGCCTCTAGGTAGACCCCCCCTACACACACACACACACACACACACACACACACACACCAAGAAAAGAAAAGCAAAGAAAGGAAGGAAAAAGGGAGGGAGGGAAGGAGGAAGAGGGAAATGAAGAAAGAAGGGAAAAAGGAAAGAGGGAAGGAAAGAAGAAAGAAAGAGAAGAAAGAAAAGGAGAAGGTAAAAACAGCTTTGGAAACAGCCAAGGCCTCTCTGGAAGAGGTGAAGAGGCAGCAGCAAGCACTGGTGTCCCGCGTCCCTTTGGAGACGCCTGTGGCCCGGAAGTCAAGTCCCCCTGGAAGTCCAGCGGCCAGGGTGAGGGGAGAGTGCAGGGCGGAGTGAGGAGCGGCCTGGGGAAGGTCTGCTTACAGGGGCTGGGACAGGAGGGACAGGGGCAGAGGCGGTGGCCGCCCCTCCCTCCTCCCTGACTGCACATCCTGGGAACCCGCAGCTGGCCATGAGAGTCTGGCCAGCGCCCGCAGGCTGGGCGGCGGAGCTGAGCCCCGCACCCGCGGCCTCTGCGGCCCAGGCTTTGTACGTAGTTGTGACAGGCGGTGGGCGGTGAGTGGAGCGATGCCGGGTGGCAGGGGAAGGGGGTCCCTTCCGGAGGAATCCGAGATGTGGGCTGGGAGGTGAGTCCCCTGATTTCCCCAGAGCAGAGAGGGGTGGAGAGGGCGGGGCAGAACTGGGGCTGCAGAGCTGGGGCCCGTGCAGGGCCTGAGGTGCTGGGTGTGCTCAGGGCCTTGTTCCTGCTCCTCACTGGGCCATGGGGGGGGGGGCAGGCTCCTGGATGCCTGCACCTCCTCTCAGCAGAGCTGCCGCCCCTGCACACGATCGCAGACACCGCGCAGAGCACGCCCTGGCGTTGGCCTCTGGCCAGTCCTTGGGCTGAGGGGTCGGCCGTGTGTCACCGTGGGAAGAACCCCAAACCCACAGGTGGGTGTGTGGCGCCTCACCGCCTGCTGCTCCCATGGCAGCGCTCTGAGCATGCGTGCGGCCGCCAGCTGCTGCCTCCAGGCCGGGCCTGGGAGGGGAGGCCAGGCCGCCCTGGCCCCAAACACCACAGCTTTCCACCCATGTTTTTCCCCATTTCCTGTGCCTGTGTGCTTCTGACCAGCCACCTGATGGGAAGGGGACTAGAGGGGTCTCCAAGAGACCCCCCACCACCGGGTCTTCTTCAGCTCAGTGGCCCCCAAACCAAAACCAGACAACATTGATGAATGTTTGTGGGTTTATTGAAGCTTGGAGGTCGGGGGAGGGCAGGAGGGAGCAGGGAGCAGCTCTGTGGCTCAGTTTTCCTTCAGGGTCTGCTTCACCCAATCCAGGACTGCAGTGATGCGGGTGAACACAGCGGGAGTGTCCGTACAGCAGAAGTCGCTGCCCCAGGACACGATGCCCACCTGGGTCCACACTCCCCCCTTCTTGCACACCAGGGGGCCGCCAGAGTCGCCCTGCAGGGAGAGGGAAACAGGCTCTGGTTTTGTTGTAGCCCAGGCAGCCCGGCATCTGCGCATGCGCCCAGAGGCCAGTCCATGGCCTGACCCAGGACACCTCTGCCTGCTTTCTGGGTGGGTTGTGGGAGATTTCAGCAGCTGCTGTGGGTTGAACTTTCTGGAAGTCTGGGCCATTGTGTGACAGAAGTCAGTGCAGCTGAGTGCGTGCAGGGAGGCGCGGGAGGGCGGGCTGTGCGGGGCAGCGCGGCTGCGGCTCAGCCTCGGCTCTGCCTGGGCCCTGTCCAGGCTGCGCGGCTCACCTCCCGCAGCCGCCACGCACACGCTCACGGGGATCTGACACCATCGCAGCTGAGACACTACACCTGCCTCCCTCCCCCTCAGCCCTCACCCCGTACTCGGGCAGCCATGTCTAGAGAGGGGGTACAGTGTGGGCAGAGCCCAGGAGGCCGCACAATGCAAGGGGAGGTGCCATTTCCTCCGGCGCAGATCATGTCATCTGTGATGTCAGCACCCCAGTACTTCTGACAGTCGGGAGTGGACACGAGGGGCAGCACTGCCTGCTGCAGTGTGGATGCTCTTTGATGGTCTGGAAGGGCAGTGGAGGGCGAGGTCAGTGCCATGGCGCTGCCCAGCCTGGCAGCTCCCACCCCCACCAGCCCCCGGACAAGCTGCTCACTGTTGTATTGGGTCTGGCCCCAGCCTGTGATGACGCACGGTGTCCCTGGCGGGAAGTCAGCCTCGTCACAGGCCAGGCACACGGCGGACACAGTGTCGGTGAAGCGGGCCGGTGTGGCCAGCTTCAGCAGCGCGATGTCATTGTGTACAGGATTACTGTACACTTTACCAGGTTTACTGATCACCTGTGGAGGAGACCAGAGTCCCAAGTGAGGCCCAAGGAGGAGCCCAGGCTCTGCAATCTTCTGGGGACCAGATCCTTCCCTGGGGGTCCGTCCAGCAGGCCCGGCTACCTCTGCAACGTCCAAGACCTGGACGTCCTCCTCATCAGAATCCAGGTTAAACGCCCCCGCCACCACCTTGTCACCTGGCCTAGGCATGGAGACAGGTAGGGGTGAGATGGGAGAGAGGCTGCTCCCCTCCTCTGCTCTACAGAGAGCGCAGGCTGTCAGCCTTACATGACCCCACAGTGGGCAGCAGTGACCACCCATTCCTCGCTGATCAGGGCGCCACCGCAGAAGTGGAAGCTGTCTTCATACTGGGGAAGAAAAAGGGACTGTCACAATTCCACCAGGACAGCACCCCATGCTGACTGCCACCCACACTGCCCCCGTGCCCAGCACCCCCTCTCACCTGCAGGGACACCTGCCAGGGCCAGGAGCCAGGGACAGCGTCCTCCCCATTGACCACCCTGGACAGCCCACTGACCTCAGGGGGGATGGCAGGGATCCCGCAGCCTGGGGACACAAGGAGGTGACAGCCAAAGTGGGCACTGGGACCCCGCCAGGTCTCCCCCCTCCCTCCTCCAGTTTCCTCTCACCCTTGGGGATCCCGGCTGGCTCCTCCCTTCCCTTCGCCCTGCCCCCTGCCCCCCCACAAACCTGGTATCCCACATTTGCAGATCAGTGTGAGGCGAGCAGGATCCTGGTCAGAGAACTCAGATTCTTGTGCCCCGCTCAGCTCCCCTTCCAGACAAATACACACACACACACACAGACATGCAGCCCGCGAGGCCGTCAGCAGGACCCATGGCTGCCTAGTTCAGCCACGCAGCTCAGTCTCAGTTTCCCCATCAGCACAGTGGGGCGCAGCCGCCACCCTGCCAGAGTTGGTGTGAGACTGTGACAAATGAGCGGACCAAGCGCTGCTCCATTCCGGGGACAGAGGAGAACTAAGAGAGCTGTAAAAGGACAAGCCTCTAGTGCTCACATCTGTGATCCTAGACACTCAACAGACTGAGATCTGACGATCATGGTTCAAAGCCAGCCTGAGGAGACAGTCCTCGAGACTCTACTCTCCAATTAACCACCAAAAGAGTCTGAAGTAAAAAGAAACTTGATTTAAAAAAAAAACCTCAGAAACAGAAGCTAGGCCCTGAAGGATGAATATAAAAAAGGAAAACAAAACAAAACAAGATAAACCCCCCTCAGGCTTGGGCAGGCAGGGGTGAGGGGGCCGAGCCGCCACTGCCCCTTCAGTCTGTCCCTGTGCCCCGCACGGGGTACAGGGGGTCTGGGGAGCAGGGGGAGCTGGGACCTGTGTCTTTCTCCCAACGCCCCCCTGCAGCTGTGAGGCCAGTGAGGGGGAAGAGGACAGGGACTCGCTCTCGCTCACAGCTACACGGAGCGCAGAACGGGGTGAGGGGAACCAACCTTCCTGCCCAGCAAAGGCAGCGCCCAAGACAGCCCAGCAGCCCAGGAGCCAGAGGCCCAGCATGGTGCCGCCGCCACACAGCTGCGTGTTACCTGCCGGGCTCCTGCTATATACCACGGCGCCCGCTGTTATCTGAGACCTTGAGTGGAGAAGCCCTTTTCTGGGCGCGTGTCCAGTGGGCAGCGTGTGCCAGGCAGGGCAGCGCGGGAGCCTGGGATGGACACAGCTGCCGTCCACGGCTGAGCTCCAGGCCAAGCGCTCAGGGCCACGACGCGGCTGAACAGCAGCCCTGGCCCCATAGCTGTGAGCTACAGCCCTGCTGCCCGGGTAGGCTGAGTCTATGGACTCACAGCTGAGCCCCACACTGGTAGAGGCTGTGGTCTAGAGGAGTAGAGTTGTTGTGTTTCTTCCAGAAGCCCTGTGCAGCTGGAGGAGCAGGCCTCTCCTCCATGTTTCAGGCAGAGGCTCGGGCGGGAGGCCTGGTGTGGGGGCAGGTGCTGAGGCTGGAGGCCCAGAAGGCTTAGAGAGGACTCTGCTCCAGGTGTGTTGTAGCCATGTGGGTGTGGGCAGAGCAGCTGGAAGGGCCATGTGCTCCTGTGCTAAGCAGCTTCCCTTCCCCTGTGGCACATGGCATCCTGGGCCCAGCGCGGTGCCTGGACCAGCCAGGGGGTCTTGTTATATCACCTGATGATTGTTTTATCACCCCGTAAGTGTTATATCCACCTGTAATTGCTGATGAGTCTGGATCAGGTGATTGCAGGGGTGCAGGGATACCTGATTCTTGCTTTGCTTGACCGGGTGGGTTGCTTCCTGGCAGTTGTGGAACTGGGAAACATTTTGGGTGAGGTTGCCAGGTGCAGGACCAGCGCCCCTTAGACGAGCAGGGCTTGATCTCCTCTGGCTGCTTTTAATTTCCCTGCATGGTGACCAGTGTGCTGCTTCTAGCACAAATTTCAGTGTCAGACAGCACTGTGGCCTTGGGCCATTGACTTGCTCTGATCTGTTTCTCTTTCTTGATTTTCTATTTTTGTTCTTCTTGGAGGGCTTGAATTCCAGCCCTGGACAATGAACCTACATGGTTTGTTCATTTGTTTTTCCCCCCTCAAGTCTCGTGTCCTACTATTTTAGCCACTGCCTCACTTCTGGCTTTTTAATAGTTCATTGGAGCTAAGAATGTCATGGACTTTTCTGCCAGAGCTGGTGTAGAATTTCAATCCTCTGATCTCAGCCTCCTGAGTAGCTAGAGTCACAGGCATTAGTCACCAGAGTCCCGATGCGTTTGTTTTTCTTGAACTACTTGCCTTCATTTTAGAAGATGGTCTAAGGACACAGAGTGGGCCACATGTGTTAGGCAGGAAAGCAGAGCACTGAACACATGGTGTTCTGTCTGAATGAAACCATGCAGGAGTGAGTTCCTTCTGTCAAGCAGCACCCACCAGGTCCCTCCTGGAAGACCAAGGATACCACTCCCCCATGTAGCAAGCTTGCAGCTTAAAGTATTTTGATTTTAAAGACCAAACATACATCACCACCAGCTAAGAAGTTCTAATAATCATATTTAGTATTATTGACACCAAGGACAAGAGGTCTATTTTTTTGGGGGAGGGGTGAGAACTCTGGGCCTGGGCGCTGTCCCTCGGCTCTCCAGCTCAAGGCTAGCACTCTACCACTTCAACCACAGAGCCACTTCTGAGCTTTTGGTCGTTAATTGGAGATAAGACTCAGACAGACTTTCTTGCTCAGGATGGCTTTGAACCATGATCTTCAGATCTCAGCCTCCTGAGTAGCTAGGATGACAGATAGGAGCCACCGGTGTTCGGCTCATGAAGCCTAATTTTAAGGGGACATAAACAACACAACATACTCTGGAGAATGCCATGTGAGGATCAAGGTTTGAAGCCAGCCAGGGCAGGAATGTCTGAGAGACTTGAGAGACTGTTATTTCCAAATAGGGGGCAAAAAAGCCAGAAGTGAAGCTGTGGCTCAAGTGGTAGAGTTACCATCCTTGAGTGGAAAATTCCAATGAGGTGACGGGGTCTGTGTATGTGCACACACACAGACACACAAGAAAGGAAAGGACAAAGGAAGGAAGGAAAAAAGGAGGAAAGCAGATAACGAGGGAGAAACATGGGAATAAAGGAAAGAAGGAAGCCACGAAGGAATGGGAGAAGGGAAAGGAAAGGAGGAAGGAAAAGAAGAAGGAAAGAAACTATTGAGAAAAATCTCAGTTTTGACATTGGTCGAGGCATTTCCGGGGGAGGGAAGAGGCCACTTCAGAGACCCCAGTGGCCCTGGAGGAGCCAAGAGCCCAGCAGCAGCAGCAGCACCAGCAGCAGCAGCAGCAGCAGCAGCAGCAGCAGCAGCAGCAGCAGCAGCAGCAGCAGGGAGTGGGGGGAGGGCAGGGTCTGAGTGAGGAGCAGCCTGGGGAAGGTGCTCCAGGGCCTGGGATGGGAGGGACAGGGGCCAAGCGGTGGCCACGCCCATTCCGTTGACCACGCCCCCGAGACACAGTGTCCCCGCCCCTCCCTCACCCACAACCCTCCGTGTGGCTCCGCCCCATGCCCTGGCCCCGCCCCTCCCTCACCCACCCCTTCACGTGGCCCCGCCCAGCGCATTGGCCCCGCCCCCGCGCCCCGTGGCCCCACCCCTCCCTCACCCACCCCTTCTCCTGGCCGCGCCCCCACGCTGTGGCCTCGCCCCCGCGCCGTGGCCCCGCCCCTGCGCCGTGGCCCCGCCCCTCCATCACCCACCCCTTTACGTGGCCGCGCCCCCACGCAGTGGCTCTGCCCCTGCGCCGTGGCCCCGCCCCTCCATCACCCACCCCTTCACCTGGCCGCGCCCCCACGCTGTGGCCCCGCCCCTGCGCCGTGGCCCCGCCCCGCGCCGTGGCCCCGCCCCGCGCCGTGGCCCCGCCCCGCGCCGTGGCCCCGCCCCGCGGCCCCGCCCCGCCCCGCGCCGTGGCCCCGCCCCGCGGCCCCGCCCCGCGCCGTGGCCCCGCCCCGCGGCCCCGCCCCGCGCCGTGGCCCCGCCCCGCGCCGTGGCCCCGCCCCCGCGCCGTGGCCCCGCCCCTGCCCTCCCGGCTGTAGGAGGCCCTGGGAACCCGCAGCTGGCCGGGAGAGGCCAGCCTCCCGCAGGCTGGGCGGCCCAGCTGTGCCGCGGTCCCTGTCCGCGGCCCAGGCTTTGTACACAGTTGTGACAGTGGGGCGGCGAGTGGAGGGACCGGGCGGGCTGGGCAGGGCCCACAAGCGAGGCAGGAGCAGGCATTGCTGATTTCTGCCCCCCTCCCCTTTCCGGGACTCGGGCCTGGTCGCTGTCCTGTGCTGCTTTGGCTCAAGGCTAGCGCTTCACCACTTGGGTCACATCTCCACTTCCAGACTTCGGCTTCCTGTTTGAGGGGTCGTTAATTGGCAGTTTGCGTCTGGTGGGCTTCCCGGCCAGGCTGGCTTTGCTGCACAATCCACAGGTCTAAGGCTGGTGAGTGGCGAGGCGTACAGGCTGGGGCTGCTGGCACCATGCTGCAAGGCTGGCTTTTGATACCAGTCAGCGTGTGTAATGACGACGTACTACTTGAAGAAGGAAAAAGCCAGCCAGGCCAGGGGAAGTGCTTGCGGGCCCCGAGGGTGAGGACCGAGCCCCAGCTGTGGCCTGCTCCCTCTCAAAGTGACCTGCAGCACCCACACAGCATCCTGGCCAGAGCCAAGGTCAGACGCCTGACCTCCGTGGGCTGGCTCTTCCTGGGAGGGGAACAGGGCTGGGGGGAGGGCAGGAGCACCCCCAGGCACTCGCTCGTGGGTCAGTCCTCACGTGCACGAAGGCTTGGCCTGGCTGGGAGGAGGGCAGGGCTGTGACTGGCACATCACCGTCCTGGCTGTGGCGTGGGATAGCCTGGGAGCAGCCTGCAGGTTCCAGACGCTTCCTTCTGGCTGCACGGCTTAGGCCTCCCTAAGCCTGCCGGCCTCATTGGCCTACACTGGGCCATGGGGGGTAGGGGGGGGAAGGGTTACTCAGGCTCCTGGATGCCTGCGCCTCCTCTCAGCAGAGCTGCCGCCCCTGCACAGAGCCCTCTGGCCCGTCCTTGGGCTGAGGGGGCCGTGTGTCTCGGGCTGGGGCTCTGCAGGGGCCTGGGAAGGAGGCAGCCGTGGAGCTGCCACCGTGGGAAGAACCCCAAACCCACAGGTGCGTGCGCCGCGCCTCACCGCCTGCTGCTCCCATGGCAGCGCTCTGAGCATGCGTGCGGCCGCCAGCTGCTGCCTCCAGGCTGGGGCTGGAGGGGAGGCCAGGCCGCCCTGGCCCACACACCCACACCCTGACACCTATGTTTCCCCCATTTCACCTCCCTGTGCTTTTCTGACCACCCTCCAGGGAGCTGGAGCCCAAATGATGGGAAAGGGACCAAAGGGGTTCCCCAGAGACACCCAAACCCGGTCTGGGCCAGCTCAGTGGCCCCCAAACCAAAGCCAGACAACACTCATGAATGTTTATTGAGGTTTGGTGGGAGGCAGGGCAGGAGGGAGCAGGGAGCGGCTCTGTGGCTCAGTTTTCCTTCAGGATCTGCTTCACCCAATCCAGGACTGCAGTGATGCGGGTGAACACAGCGGGAGTGTCCCCAGGGCAGAAGCCGCTGCCCCAGGACACGATGCCCACCTGGGTCCACACTCCCCCCTTCTTGCACACCAGGGCACCGCCAGAGTCGCCCTGCAGGGAGAGGGAAACAGGCTCTGGTTTTGTTGTAGCCCGGGCAGCCCGGCCCCTGCGCATGGCGCGCAGAGGCCAGTCCATGGCCTGACCCCAGGACACCTCTGCCTGCTTTCTGGGTGGGTTGTGGGAGATTTCAGCAGCTGCTGTGGGTTGAACTTTCTGGAAGTCTGGGCCATTGTGTGACAGAAGTCAGTGCAGCTGAGTGCGTGCAGGGAGGCGCGGGAGGGCGGGCTGTGCGGGGCAGCGCGGCTGCGGCTCAGCCTCGGCTCTGCCTGGGCCCTGTCCAGGCTGCGCGACTCACCTCCCGCAGCCGCCACGCACACGCTCACGGGGATCTGACACCATTGCAGCTGAGACACTGCACCTGCCTCCCTCCCCCCTCAGCCCTCACCCTGTACTCGGGCAGCCATGTCTAGAGATGGGGGGGGGACAGTGTGGGCAGAGCCCAGGAGGCCGCACCATGCAAGGGGAGGTGCCATTTCCTCCGGCGCAGATCATGTCATCTGTGACATCATCACCCCAGATCTCCTGACAGTCGGGAGTGGACACGAGGGGCAGCACTGCCTGCTGCAACGTGGGTGCTATTTGATGGTCTGGAAGGGCAGCGGAGGGAGAGGTCAGTGCCACGGCGCTGCCCAGCCTGGCAGCTCCCACCCCCACCAGCCCCCGGACAAGCTGCTCACCGTCGTATTGGGTCTGGCCCCAGCCTGTGATGACGCACGGTGTCCCTGGCGGGAAGTCAGCCTCGTCACAGGCCAGGCACACGGCGGACACAGTGTCGGTGAAGCAGGCCGGGGTGGCCAGCTTCAGCAGCGCGATGTCGTCAGTACCATTAATGAAATAATTCTCATTCGGGAACACCTGTGGAGGAGACCAGAGTCCCAAGTGAGGCCCAAGGAGGAGCCCAGGCTCTGCGATATTCTGGGGACCAACTCCTTCCCTGGGGGTCCGTCCAGCAAGCCAGGCTACCTCTGCAATGTCCAAGACCTGGACGTCCTCCTCATCAGAATCCAGGTTAAACGCCCCCGCCACCACCTTGTCACCTGGCCTAGGCATGGAGACAAGTAGGGGTGAGACGGGAGAGTTGCTGATCCCCTCCTTTGCCCTCTAGAGCCCACAGGACTCACGTGACCCCACAGTGGGCAGCAGTGACCACCCATTCCTTGCTGATCAGGGCGCCACCGCAGAAGTGGAAGCCTTTATACTGGGGAAGAAGAAGGGGACTGTCACAATTCCACCAGGACAGCACCCCATGCTGACTGCCACCCACACTGCCCCCGTGCCCAGCACCCCCTCTCACCTGCAGGGATACCTGCCAGGGCCAGGAGCCAGGGACAGCGTCCTCCCCATTGACCACCCTGGACAGCCCACTGACCTCAGGAGGGATGGCGGGGATCCCGCAGCCTGGGGACACAAGGAGGTGACAGCCAAAGTGGACACTGGGACCCCGCCAGGTCTCCCCCCCTCCCACCTCCAGTCTCCTCTCACCTTTGGGGCACCCTGGTTGGCTCCTCCCTTCCCTACACCCTGCCCCCCCTCACAAACCTGGTATCCCACATTTGCAGATCAGTGTGAGGCGAGCAGGATCCTGGTCAGAGAACTCAGATTCTTGCGCCCCGCTCAGCTCCCCTTCCAGACAAATACACACACACACAGACATGCAGCCCGCGAGGCCGTCAGCAGGACCCATGGCTGCCTAGTTCAGCCACGCAGCTCAGTCTCAGTTTCCCCATCAGCACAGTGGGGCACAGCCGCCACCCTGCCAGAGTTGGTGTGAGGCTGTGACAAATGAGCGGACCAAGCGCTGCTCCATTCCGGGGACAGAGGAGAACTAAGAGAGCTGTAAAAGGACAAGCCTCTAGTGCTCACATCTGTGATCCTAGACACTCAACAGACTGAGATCTGACGATCATGGTTCAAAGCCAGCCTGAGGAGACAGTCCTTGAGACTCTACTCTCCAATTAACCACCAAAAAAAGCCCAAAGTGGAGCTGTGGTAGAGTGCTGGCCTTTAGTAAAAACAACTCAGAGCCAGGGGCTGGGAAGGTGGCTCAGTGGTAGAGTGCTTGCCTCCCATGCATGAGGCCCTGGGTTCAATTCCTCAGCACCACATAAACAGAAAAAGCTGGAAGTGGCGCTGTGGCTCAAGTGGTAGATCGCTAGATTTGAGCTGAAGAGCTGAGGAACAGCGCCCAGGCCCAGAGTTCAAGCCCCACGGCTGACCAAAAAACAAAAAACTCAGAGACAGAGACTAGGCCCTGAAGGATGAACATAAAAAAGGAGAAAACAAAGCCAAACGGTCAGGCTTGGGCAGGCAGGGCTGAGGGGGCCGAGCCGCCACTGCCCTTTCAGTCTGTCCCTGTGCCCCGCACGGGGTACAGGGGGTCTGGGGAGCAGGGGGAGCTGGGACCTGTGTCTTTCTCCCAACGCCCCCCTGCAGCGATGCGGCCAGTGAGGGGGAAGAGGACAGGGACTCGCTCTCGCTCACAGCTACACGGAGCGCAGAACAGGGTGAGGGGAACCAACCTTCCTGCCCAGCAAAGGCAGCGCCCAAGACAGCCCAGCAGCCCAGGAGCCAGAGGCCCAGCATGGTGCCGCCGCCACACAGCTGCGTGTTACCTGCCGGGCTCCTGCTATATACCACGGCGCCCGCTGTTATCTGAGACCTTGAGTGGAGAAGCCCTTTTCTGGGCGCGTGTCCAGTGGGCAGCGTGTGCCAGGCAGGGCAGCGCGGGAGCCTGGGATGGACACAGCTGCCGTCCACGGCTGAGCTCCAGGCCAAGCGCTCAGGGCCACGACGCGGCTGAACAGCAGCCTGGCCCCATAGCTGTGAACTACAGCCCTGCTGCCCGGGTAGGCTGAGTCTATGGACTCACAGCTGAGCCCCACACTGGTAGAGGCTGTGGTCTAGAGGAGTAGAGTTGTTGTGTTTCTTCCAGAAGCCCTGTGCAGCTGGAGGAGCAGGCCTCTCCTCCATGTTTCAGGCAGAGGCTCAGGCAGGAGGCCTGGTGTGGGGGCAGGTGCTGAGGCTGGAGGCCCAGAAGGCTTAGAGAGGACTCCGCTCCAGGTGTGTTGTAGCCATGTGGGTGTGGGCAGAGCAGCTGGAAGGGCCATGTGCTCCTGTGCTAAGCAGCTTCCCTCCCCCTGTGGCACATGGCATCCTGGGCCCAGCGCGGTGCCTGGACCAGCCAGGGGGTCTTGTTATATCACCTGATGATTGTTTTATCACCCCGTAAGTGTTATATCCACCTGTAATTGCTGATGAGTCTGGATCAGGTGATTGCAGGGGTGCAGGGATACCTGGTTCTTGCTTTGCTTGACCGGGTGGGTTGCTTCCTGGCAGTTGTGGAACTGGGAGTGATCTGGGTTGCTGTCAGGTGCAGGATGAGCGCCCCCGTGGTGACGGGCTTGATCTCCCCTGACTGCTTTTAAAGTCCCTTCATGGTGACAATGTGCTGGTTGGAGCACAGGTTTTAGCATCAGACAGTGGCGCAGCCTTGTGCCGTTCACCTTTCCTGATGTTTCTTTTTGTTTTTCTTTTTTTTTCTTTTCATATTTTTGGTTCCAATTCTGAGACTTGGCCTGGAGGACTGGACACTGGGCACTGTCTCTACGTTTTGTTTTGTTCTGTTTTGCCCAAAGCTAGCATTCTACTCCTTGAGCCATAGCCCGACTTGTGGCTTTTTAGTAGTTAGTTGGAGATATAAGAGTCTCACAGACTTTCTTGCCCTGCGGCTTCAAACCCTGATCCTCAGAGCTCAGGCTCCTGATTAGCTGGGATTAGAGGTGTGAGCCACCAGAGCCCGGGGACAGTTGTCTTACTGGAACTCCTTGTCTGTTCCCTGGCCTTGGCTCATTTGAGAAGATGGTCTAAGGACAGAGAGTGGGCCACATGTGTTAGGCAGGAAAGCAGAGCACTGAACACTCGGTGTCCTGCCTGAATGAAGCCACTCGGCACGAGTGAGCTCAACGTGTAAGCCGCGCTCACCAGGCCCCTCCTGGAAGAGACCAAGTTCACCAGCCCCCCATGTAGCAAGCCTGCACTGCAGGAAGGAGTGGGATTTTTTTAAAATATCTATTTTTTATTGTAAAGATACTGTACAGAGGGGTTACAGTTACATGGACAAGGTAATGAGTCCATTTCCTATCAAGCATTGTTACCCCCTCCATTGTTTTTCCCTTGCCATCCCTTTCCTCCCTACCTAGTCAATTTCTTACCCCATCCACTCCGCCACAGTTCAAAGCCAGCCTGGGCAGAAAAGTAGTCAAGAAACTCTTATCTCCAATTAACCACCAGAAAACTGGAAGTGGTGCTGTGGCTCAAGTGGTAGAGCACTCACCTTGAGCTGAGCTGAAGAGCTGAGGGACAGCACCCAGGCCCAGAGTTCAAGTCCCACGACCAGAAAAAAAAAAAAAAAGAAAAAAGAAAGAAAGATCAAATATAAGCCAGGCTCTGTTCACTTATGCCTAGAATCCTAGCTACTCAGGCTGTTGAGATCTGTGTATCGTGGTTCAAAGCCAGCCCAGGCAGGAAAGTTTGTGAGATTCCTATCTCCAATTAACTACCAGAAAACCAGAAATGACATTGTAGTTCAAAGTTGTAGAACACTGGCCTTGGTACAGTGCCCTGATCCCGAATTCAAGCCCCAAGCCTGGCAAACAAACAAGCAAGCAAAAAATAAAATAAAAACAAGTGAAAAAAGATCAAACATACATCACCACCAGCTATGAAGTTATATTTTTTAATTTTTATTGTAGAGGTGATGTGCTGAGCGTTTAGTTACATGTCAAGTAAAGATCACCTTTCTTTTTGGAAAGATCACCATTCCCTCACTCTCGGTTATAATAATTTATTTCTTATCATGGACAGCAAGACCAGGAGGCCTACTCTTAAGGGGACATTACCAATACCGGGTACTGAGGAGACTGAGAGGGGAGGATGAAGGTTTGTAGCTAGCCAGGGCAGGAATGGTGGCAAGACTGCAATGAACATGCAAAAAAGCAAGATTTGGAGCTGTGTTTCAATTGGTTGAGCATCAGCCTTCAGCAAAACAGCCAAGTGAGGGCAAGAGGCTCTAGGTACCTGTATAATGGGACTGGGGGGGGGGGGCAGTGGAGAAGAAAGGAAAGAAGGAAGAAAGTAGCAAGGGAGTGAGGAAGAAAAAGGGGGGAATGGAAGGGAGGAAGGAAGGAAGGAAGGAAGAGAAAGAAGAAAGAAAGAAAAAGAAAAGAAAGAAAGAAAGAAAGGGAGTAGGAAGAAAGAGGGAAAATGGAAGGAAGGGAGGGAGGGCGGGAGGGAGGGAGGGAGGAGGAAAGGCAACTTTGGGAACAGCCAGGCGTCTCTGGAGGAGGTGAAGAGGCCGCTGCAAGCACTGGCGTCTAGGTCCCTTCGGAGGCCCCTGTGGGGAGAGGAGTGAAGTCAGGGCTGCCGTCAGGCGGAATGCGCGGCGGGGCAGGTGCTGTGGGTCTGTTACTGAAGCGGCAGGTGCGGAGGCGGTGGCCCTGCCCCTCGCTCCCTCCATGACGTGTGGCCATGGGAACCCCCAGCTGGCTGGCGCAGGGCTGAGCTGTGGGAACCCACACAGCTGGAGAGGGCTGTTCCACTGCCCGCAGGTGCTCCACTCCCCTGGGGGCCATGGGAGGGACCGAGCACCGCGTCCCAGCTCAACCTAAGAGTGTCCTCAGAGCTCAGCCTCCCGAGGAGGTCCAATGATACAAATGAGCCAGCAGCATGCGGCAACATCAGGGTGTTGGTTGGCTGGTCGGTTGGTCATGGGGCTTGAACTCAGGGCCTGGGTGCTGTCTCTGAGCTCGTTTGCTCAAGGCTAGTGTTTTGCTTTGAGCCACAGCTCCGAGTGTTTGTTTTTAAAAATATAACTTTATATATTATTAAGGTTACCATCTCCTAAGTGAGTCTCCCCTCCTTCCCTTTCCCTAGCTTGCCCCTCCCGTCCCTCCTACAAGTGGCAGAACTTGTTTTCCACTGAATCATGAATACCATGATCGCATTTCTGAGTTAATTCTTTTTTTTGGGTCCGGTCGTGGGGCCTGAACTCTGGGTCTGGGCACTGTCCCTCAGCTCTTCAGCTCAAGGCTAGCGCTCTACCACTTGAGCCACAGCGCCACTTCCAGCTTTTTTCTTTTTGCTTATGTGGTGCTGAGGAATCGAACCCAGGGCCTCATGCATGCAAGACAAGCGCTCTACCACTGAGCCATCTTCCCAGCCCCCCATGATCGCATTTCTTCACCCTTCCTCCCTCCCTTTCTACACCCCTCCTTGTTTTCCCTTACAAAACAGGAAAGCAGGGCACCAGTGGTACACACCTGTAATCCTAGCTACAAAGGAGGCTGAGAGCTGAGGATCACGATTCAAAGTCAACACAGGCAGGAAAGTCCTTAAGACTCTTATCTCCAATTAACCACCAGAAAACTGGAAGTGGTGCTGTGGTTCAAGTGGTAGAGCACTCACCTTGAGCTAAAGGGCTGAAGGACAGTGCCCAGGCCTAGAGTTCAAGCCCATGACCAAAAAGAGAGAGGGGGGTGGGGAAGGAAGGCAGGAAGGCAGGAAGGCAGGAAGGCAGGAAGGCAAGAAGGCAGGAAGGAAGGAGGGGAAAAGCCCACCCCATCCCAAACACCACCACCACCACCACCATAAAATAACCCATGTTTTCATATCCTGGAATTTGTTTGGCTAAATAATATTTTGTATGTTCAGGAGAATTATACCTTTGGGTCCCTCTGCTACTGGTACCCTCCTTTCGTCCGTGTGCAAATGCCTTGAGTTCTGTACAGAGTTGAGGTCCGGTGATATTTTAGATCTAGCCTCCACATGTAAGGGATACAGGCGCCCTGTGTCTCTGAGCTTGGCTTACCTCACTAAACGCTGCTCTAGGTCCATCCATTTCCCTACAAATGACAGGATCTTATTCTTTCTAATGGACAAGTAAAATCCCATTGTGTATGTGTACCACACGCAACAGTTGTGTTTTAACAAGCCCAGTGTCTCGGCTCTGCTCGCTGGGACGCTTTTCCAGCCCAGAGCCTTTGATGGAGACCTGGCTCCCCTTCAGTGGCTCTGTCAAGGGCCTGGCCCCAGGGGGCTCACAGCGCCTCTAGTGGAGAAGTGGAGAAGCACACCCTGCTGTGGCTATCCATACGCTGCCTGTGCTTCATTGTGTGTATTCTCTTGGTTTGGTGTCCACATCTGTCACCAGCGCCAGGGTCCCTCTGTGTGCTGGGGTCTCTGCCTGGAGCAGTGTCTGACTACGGGAGTGGAGGGACCTTGGGCAGAGAATTCCCTGGGCCTCCACTTCCTGCCAGCGTACCCCACACACCCATCTTGTTTCATGGGGCCGCAGTGATGGAGGGAATGTGGAAGGAGTGCGTTCTCTGCGTCAGCTTGTGGCTGGAGTCACAGCGCCAGTGGATAAGGAACTTCCGCTTTGTACGAAAGCACAGCAATGCTCTGGATAATCATCAATGCCTGAGCGACCTTTGCTTTGAGATTGACTCCATTTTTTACAGAAAACCTGCAGCCTGCCTTCGTGATCCTGAGCCGACACCAGGAAGAATTCTGGGGCTCCTAGCCACCAGCAGCTGGGTGCCTTGGCACCCTGCAGTGGGATTACCTTTAACCAGGAGCTGAAAACCCTCCTGTGGCTCTAGGAAGCTGGGTCGCCCACCCCATGCCCATCGAAGGCTGCCTGAGCAAGACTGGGTCAGGCTGGAACCCTGGGCCCGGCCCAGCCTGGCCCACCGTACCCTGGGGTGCTGGGTGTGGCCAGTGTTTGCGCTTGGTGGTATGGCCAAGCAGCTGCTCTTTTCCCAGGGGGCTGAGGTGTTATAGGCCTGGCAGCCACTTATCTCCCAAGGCCTCTGGGGAACAGGGAGGGTGGCTCTTGGCCTTTCTGGTTGGCTAGAGCCAGAAGGAATGGGGCAGGGTTTGGGGGACACACTGGGACATAAAAAGGGTCCCAGAGCAGGTACAACTCATTCTCCCTGACCACAACACCATGGCATTCCTGTGGCTTCTGTCCTGCTTTGCCCTTGTGGAGGCTGCCTTTGGTGAGTGTTGGCATCTGGGGAGAGGCTGGGCCCTGTGGACCCCACACCCCCAAGCCAGGCCCCATCAGAGGAGCCGACAGCCCCCGTCCTGAGTGGGAGCTGAGCCCCTTTCCCTGCCTCCTGGGGCATCACCTGCCACAGGCTGCCAGAGATGACAGGAGGCCTTCTAGGACTTTCTGAGCCTGCAGGCCCTGCTCTGAGCATGGAAGAGCCTGGTCAGTGGTTCCCAAAGTGTCTGAGGTTGGGAACTGCAGGCAGGGTAAGAATAGTGGGGGCAGGTTTCCCCAAGATCTTCATCCAGGATCCAGGACTGTGTGTGTGTGTGTGTGTGTGTGTGTGTGTGTGTGTGTGTGTGTGTGTGTGTGCTGACCACCTGCTAAGCATTTTGTGTTCTATTCTTTTTGTTGTTGGTCGTGGGGCTTGAACTCTGGGCCTGGATGCTGTCCCTCAGCTCTTCAGCTCAAGTCGAGCACTCTACCACTTGAACCGTAGCACCACTTCCGGTTTTCTGAGTGGTTTATTCGAGACAAGAGTCTCATGGACTTTCCTGCCAGGGCTGGCTTTGAACCGTGATCATCAGATCTCAGTCTCCTGAGTAGCTAGGATTACAGGCGTGAGCCACCTGCACTCGGCTTGTGTTCTATATTTTTTTTTTTGGGGGGGGTCCAGTCGTGGGGCTTGAACTCTGGGCCTGGGCGCTGTCCCTCAGCTCTTCAGCTCAAGGCTGGCGCTCTACCACTTGAGCCACAGCGCCACTTCCAGCTTTTCTTTTCTGCTTATGTGGTTTAAGCACTCTACCACTGAGCCACCTTCCCAGCCCATGTTCTATTTTTTAAAAGAAGGAAAGAAGCCAGACGCTGGTGGCTCACACCTGTAATCTAGTTACTCAGGAGGCTGAGATCTAAGGATCAAAGCCAGCCCAGGCATAAAAGTCTCTATGAAGCTGGGTGCCAGGGGCTCACGCCTGTAATCTTAGCTACTCAGGAGGCTGAGATCTGGGGACCGCAGCACAAAAGCCCTCTTCCCTGTTCTGAGCTCACTAAATGTCATTTCTACTCTGTTTATACAAATATACTTCACATTTATAAATCCATCTACCCACGCTTCTCTCCGCGTCTGCAGTTTCCCACTGTTTTCCACTCACGTCTTATTAGCGTTATCCATGTTGCTTGAGTGTGCTTGGGAGTGTGAATGCACTACTATTTTATATTTTGCTATTATAAAAACAATGCTCCATTTGGCAACACCAGTTTTCAGTGAGGAGCCTGGAGCAGGGGAGAGGGACCCCGGAAGTGGCGGGGCTGCCCCTCACCCCTGCTGCCCAATTGTGAAGACCGCGTGGGAGGAGAGCTTGCTGAGTCAGCAAGCGTCCTGGGCATGCGCAGGTCACTGCCTCGCTTGGTTCACTATTGGTTTTATGCTGTGAAATCAAAGTCTTGTTTTATTAAATGAACAAGTCACCAAGACTTTACACAACAAACAACTCCTAAGATTAGAACTGTCCAAGAAATGGCCAGCTGGGAAGCAGGCCTGGCTGGGGACGGCCATGTTTCTCTGCGTCCCAGGATGACGGGGGTCTGCGGGCTGTGAGTGGGATGGCCTTGAGTCTCGAGGGCAGAGGGAAGCCAGGGGAAGCTTCTAGAAGAAGTGGCCCATCATTACGGGGGGGGGGGGGGGGGCGGTGCTGAGCTAGTCTGAGGTAGGACCGGGAATTCTGCAGTGGTGGTTCTGAGTGACAGCCATCCTTCACCCCAATCCTCCCACCAGGCTGCGGGGTGCCGGCCATCCACCCGGTGCTCAGTGGCCTGTCCAGGATCGTCAACGGGGAGGACGCTGTCCCTGGCTCCTGGCCCTGGCAGGTGTCCCTGCAGGTGAGGGCGAGCTCCTGGGAAGGGGGGCGGTCAGCGTGGGGTGCTAAGTGGGGATGTGACTGACCCCTGCTTCCTCCCCAGCAATCAAATGGCTTCCACTTCTGCGGGGGCTCCCTGATCAGCGAGGACTGGGTGGTCACCGCTGCCCACTGTGGGGTCAAGTGAGTCCCGGGCAGCCTGGGGGCTCCGCGTGCAGCTCATTGGGGGTCGGGGAGGGGAGCAGGCCCCCCCTCACCCCCCCTTCCCGTCTCGATGCCCAGGACGTCCGACCTCGTGGTGGCTGGGGAATTTGACCAGGGCTCCGACCAGGAGGACATCCAGGTCCTGAAGATCGCAAAGGTATTCGGGCCTGCTCCCCACCCAGGCTCTCAGCCCAGAAGTTGGGGAGCAGGCACGGGACACGTGGAGCTAGGGCTGGCCTCAGGAAAGGAGCTTGGCCCCCAGAGACACACACGACCTAACCTGGGGCTCTGGTCCTCACCCACAGGTTTTCAAGAACCCCAAGTTCAACTTCTTCACCATCCAGAATGACATCGCGCTGCTGAAGCTGGCCACACCCGCCCGCTTGTCCAGCACCGTGTCGGCGGTGTGCCTGCCCAGCGAGGACGAAGACTTCCCGGCCGGGACCCAGTGCGTCACCACAGGCTGGGGAAAGACCAAGCACAGCGGTAAGCAGCGGCCGCCTTTCCTGAGCCCGGCTGGTCGTTGGGCTGGGCTGCCTGGTCTGAATCTCAACGTTCTTAAAAATGAAGTGGGGCGTGATGGCCCAGGCCTTGAATCTCAACACCAGAGAGGCACAAGCAGAAGGAGCACAGTTCTAGATCAGCCTGGGCTACTTAGGAAGTCTTTGTCTTAGGGGAAAAAAATCCCAAAGGTCCAGGATGTAAAGTTGGTGGCACAGTACTTGTCCACCACCAGATCCATTGGGATGATGGCGTGTGCCAGGAGCAGTGGCATCTCTTCCAGCACCAGGGGGTCAACTTGTCCTGCCCACTTGCTGACCATCTGATTCCCAGCTCTGATTTAAAAAGAAAGAAAAACGAGAGTGACTAAGGACAGAATCGCCACAGGAAGGCCTTCCGATGGCACAGCTACAGGGCGGAGTCTCCCCCTCAGGAAGGACCAGGGGGTCGCACACCCCTAAGCCCAGGGGTCCATCTGATTTGGCACCTAAGTGGGGCCCAGCTCACCTTCTTGCACCTCATTTTCTTCCCGATCTGGATTCTCTCAGGGGGCCTCTAGCTTTCTGTTCACTAACAGATGGAGACAGAAAGGGAAGGAGGGAGGAGGCTGGTCTCCATTGACCTTTCCCCTCTCCACGCCTCCCCCCCACCCCAGGCCCGGCTCCACACAGAGGCCGAGGGGCTGGGCTGCGGGAACAGGTGTGGGTACAGTGTACCCTGCCCGGGGGCGGACCTGACAGTTGGGTGTCCCCGGGCATGGTCTGATCTCTTCTCCACTGGGGGTGGGAGGGCTGAATAAGAGGGGCCTTGACCCCGTCCTCTGTCCCTGCAGCCACCAAGACCCCCGAAAAGCTGCAGCAGGCCACCCTGCCCCTCCTGTCCACCACCGAATGCAAGAAGTTCTGGGGCGCCAAGATCAAGAACTCTATGATCTGCGCAGGCGCCAGTGGTGTCTCCTCCTGCATGGTATGGTCGCATGCCCCACCCACCCTCGGCTGGCCCTCCCCTGGTCATCTCCACAGCGCCCCCCAGAGGCCTGGGCTCCCTGACCCCACTCCTCCCCACTCACTGGGGAGGGAGACCAGTTGTCCCAGCCTGGTGCTGGGCTGCGCAGGGCAGAGACCACAGCCAGGCTTAGAGAGGGCCACTGGCCAGGTCCCCGTAGGGTAGACAGCAGAGCTGGCCACTGACCCCACATCGGGTCCCTGGGCCCACGTTTGTCAGTGCTCCACGCCCTCCCTGCGCTCTGCAGGATGTCCTAGGTCCTGAGGAGTCCTCTCCCCTCCCCCCGCAGGGCGACTCCGGCGGCCCCCTGGTGTGTCAGAAGGACGGGGCCTGGACCCTGGTGGGCATCGTGTCCTGGGGCAGCGGCACCTGCTCCACCTCCACCCCCGCCGTGTATTCACGGGTCACTGAGCTCATGCCCTGGGTGCAGCAGATCCTGGCGGCCAACTGAGTCCGTGGCTCCTCCTCCCCCACTCCGAGAAGCTTCAATAAAAACCATCTATTTAGAAATGCCTCCTGTGTCTCTTGGTGTGGCCCAAAAAATCTGGGGCCCAAGCTATTGAGTTGTGGTTCCCAGGGCTGGGACTGTGGCTTAGTGGTAGAGTGCTTGCCTAGCATGCATGAAGCCCTGGGTTCAATTCCTCAGTACCACATGAACCACACAAAAAAGCCAGAAGTGGCACTGTGGCTCAAGTAGTAGAGCACTAGCCTTCAGCAAAAGCTCAAGAACAGGGCCCAGGCCCCGAGTTCAAGCCCCAGGATTGCCCTCTCCCAAAAAAAATGTCATTCCCAGGCTGCAGGTCTCGAGAATCTTTCCTAGGAAGCTTAGCTTCCTATCTTCACCCCAGACCTGAATTCAGGCCCTACCTGCTAAAGCCAACTTGACCCATGGAACTTTTTGGAAGGCAATAATCCTTCAGCAAGCTCTGTAGTTAGCCCCAAGTCAGCCTTCTAGGCACACGGTCCAGGCACCCTGCTCTACCTTAGCATCCCTCAGCCAAGAGCCCCAGGTGAGCCTCAGACCCCACGCCTTGCACCAGCAGTCCAGCTTGGAAATCCCCAAGCCAGCACCTGCCAGCGGCTCCACTCTACCCTCCCCTCTTCTGCCCTTTCTGCCATGGCTGAGTTGGATCTGGATCAGAGGCTGCCTTTGGTCACCTTCTACCCTTTTACAGCCAGCAGGGGGCGCTGCTGTGCAGCGGGGCACTGAATTCTTTAAAAGATGGCAAACGTGGCATCTTAATTTTAGTATTCCATTCTCATTCTCCCAAATACTTCCATTGCCAAACTCTTCCACACAAATGCCCCCTACCCCCCACCAACCTCTAATTTAAATACCAGTGGTACTACTCACAGGCAGGCTGAAGATTTTGCTCTTCACTAATTTTGAAAGCATTTTTTTTCCTTTCCCGATTTTTAAGATAATGATTTTGTTCCTATCATCGTCTAACAGGGACTCGCTTCATTTTGTTTTTGTGTTTTAGGATCATTAAATTGTAGGTTTAAAGAGATTTTGTTTTTTTTTGTGTGTGTTTTTGTTTTTTTTGGTGCCAGTACTAGGGTTTGAACTCAGGACTTGGGAACTGTTCCTGAGCTTTTTTGCTCAAGACTAAGTGCCACAGCTCCACTTATGGCTTTTTGGTGGTTAATTGGAGATCAGATTCTCATGGGCTTGTCTGCCCAGGTTGGCTTTGAACTGGGATCTCAGTCTGCTGAGTAGCTAGGATACAGGAGTGAGCCACCAGCACCCGCTTCTGAGCACTATTTATTTAATTTACTTATTTTTTTTTTTGTCAGTTGTAGGGCCCAAACTCTGGGCCTGGGCGCTGTCCCTCAGCTCTTCAGCTCAAGGCTAACACTCTACCACTTGAGCCACAGTACCATTTCCAGCTTTTTCTGCTTATGTGGTGCTGAGGAATTGAACCTACAGCCTCATGCATGCAAGGGAAGCACTCTACCACTGAGCTACCTTCCCAGCCCCCTGAGCACTTTTTTTTCAAGAAATGCTGGTGGATTTTGGCTAAGAGCCTTTTACATTAATTGAGATGATCAATTTTCTTCCTTGATTCTATTATTACATTGAGCTTCTCAGATTGAGTCAACCTTGCATAAATGAATTATTCTTATCATTTTAGTAGGCTACTGGATTGTTTACTAGTTGCTTTTTTTTTTTTTCCAATCATGTGGCTTGAACTCTGGGCCTGGGCGCTGTCCCTCAGCTTTTCAGCTCAAGGCTAGGGCTCTATCACTTGAGCCACAGTACCACTTCCAGTTTTCTGAGTGGTTTAATGGAGATAAGTCTCACAGTCTTTCCTGCCCGGGCTGGCTTTGAACCTTGATTCTTAGATCTCAGCCTCCTGAGCAGCTAGCATTACAGGTGTGAGCCATTGGCGCTCAGCTTCACTAGTTATTATTTAAGAGCACTTGTAAGTGATACTGTGACTTAAGTAGTAGCGCTAGCCTTGAGCTGAAGAGCTGAGGGACAGCGCCCAGGCCCAGAGCTAAAAAAAAAAAAAAAAAGAAGAAATAACTGGGCTGGGAAGGTGGCTCAGTGGTAGAGCACTTGCCTTGCATGCATAAGGCCCTGGGTTCAATTCCTCAGCACCACATAAGCAGAAAAAGCCGGAAATGGCACTGTGGCTCAACTGGTAGAGCGCTAGCCTTGAGCTGAAGAGCTGAGGGACAGTGCCCAGGCCCAGAATTCAATCCCCATGACCAAAAGAAAAAAAAAAAACACTTATCAGTGTTCCATCCCTAACACTAGATAAAGAAAAAACAACAGTAAGCATTTAGTCCTTTAATTCCCAGCTCAGGGGGAGAGAACCACTTTCAAACAGTCTAAAACACACACAGGGCTGACATACCTCTGGGTCTGGGGCCTGGTACCACAGGCAGTCCTGAGCTAAGACTGCCACCTGGTGGTCTACATAAAAACTGCAGAGCCCATTTGTTCTAATCCATCACTGTCAAACCAGGAAAAAAATAGGCAAAATAGGTAAATGTTTTCATGTATTTACCCCAATACATTATTATCTCTCTATATATATATTTTTGGGTCCAGTCATGGGGCCTGAACTCTGGGCCTGGGCGCTGTCCCTCAGCTCTTCAGCTCAAGGCTAGCGCTCTACCACTTGAGCCACAGCACCACTTCCAGCTTTTTTCTTTTTGCTTATGTGGTGCTGAGGAATTGAACCCAGGGCCTCGAGCATGCAAAGCAAGCGCTCTACCACTGAGCCACCTTCCCAGCCCTATCTCTATATTTAATAAATATTTTAGCTATGTTTCACATTGAAGTTTAAACTCAGAGCCTCACCCTGCTAGCACGGACTCCACCATTGAGCGGCACCCCAACTCCCTTTTGCTTTAACAGTGGAGTCTAGCTTTGTGCACAGCTGTCTTACTTAGACCCTCTTCCTCCCCCTAGGCTTCTATGTATCTGGGATGATGGCAATGAACAACTTTGTCCAGCTATTGGTTGAGATGTAGTCTCATGAACCTTTAGCTTGCTTGTGTGGTTGTGTGGCGGGTGCTCTATCATTTGAGCTACACCGCCAGCCTCTCTCTGTGAGATCCTGCCTACAGGATCTCAGACTTCTATGGCTCCACTGGATTCAAAGTGATTTCTAGGCTCTTAGTATCCCGAGTAGTTAAGAATTATAGGCTGAGCCACCAGTGTCGAGCAATCTGTTTTGGTTTGTCTATGTTGAAGATTTATCAGGCGCATGCACGTCTTCTCAAATTAGCTCCTCTGTGGTTGTTGCCCTTTATTTCTGGGAGATTGTGAACTCAGTCGAAAATGAGTCATGCCACTGCGGGCTGCTAATGTTAACTGGCTGTGAATAATTATCCTACCTACTTAGTTTACATTCATCTGTATCTATATGTTAAAACATGACACTTTTGGTGCAAATTTAATACAGTTCAAATTGGGGGGCGGGTAATAGTGGCATTTTCTTTCAAAAGTGGGTCTCATTATGTTGGGGATCCAAGAGACCTCAAAGCTGTGACTGTGCCTTGAGACCTAGCTAATAGGGTTTTGGGTTGGTTTTTCACTATTCGTGTGTGTGTGTGTGTGTGTAGTACAGGAAATGAAATTCCAGGGTCTTTTTCCTTTTCCTAGAGCTGGGGTTTGAACACTTGCTAGGTAAGATCTCTACCACTTGAACCGTGCCTGCAGCCACTGAGTTTCAGATAGGTAGTTCTGGGCACGTGAAGCCATTACTATGGACGTGAGAGATGACATAGTCCGTGGGAAGGGGATGGAGGTGCTGACTGCTGCCCCCTGGTGGTTCCTCCCTCCTCCTCGGCCCTGCCTTATCCCTTGTCCCCTACCCTTACCTGTGGCTGGGCTCAGGACACTGGAAGTTGGCTGCTGAAAAGCAGCGGGCGAGGCTTGTCTTTCATTTCCTTCCCTACCTCAGTCCCGCGTTCTTCATAGTAGCTCTCTGCCAGGCTTCGCTGTCTTAGCAGATCTTTCCAGAGGTCAGTGATCACAGGGCTCTGGGAACACTTCCTGTCTGGCTCCCAGGACAGCTTCTCTGGGTGCTTTGCTCTCCCAGCCATTCCGTCCTTCCACTGGTCTGGGTTGGTGGAGGGCCTGCGGGAGTGGTCTGAGAGGCTGAGTGAGTTCGAGGGGACACACAGAGGTATTGTCTCCCCGGCCCACGAATCAGATACAGATACATAGGAGTTTAGATATTTATTTTACAAAAATTGGTATATTCTCAGAGGGCCTCCCCATTTGACGGAGAGTTCTCTCCACATTATATTCTTTGCAATAGAATACCATTCAGCTGTGATACATTCTACCACAATTTGTTCATTATTCTCATATTGGGTTTTTTTGTATTTACCAAAAATACTACAATATACATTGATAAACATAAAATCTCATGTACTGGCACTTTATTATTTTTTTTTCTTAGAAACAGATTCCCAGGAGTGACGCACCTGGTTTGAAGACTGTGTGTTCTTCATGTTGAGACAGAATCACAATATTTCCTAAGGAGGTGGTCACAATTTACACTTCAACAGCAGTGTATGAAACTGCTGTTTTCCTTTAATAGGTGAGACTGTAACTTAGACCCAGTGGGCTGTGGCTGTCCTGGAAAATGTCCCCAGAAAATGGCTCCCATTCATACCGTCCGCCAATGACCTTTGACAGTAAGAAGCCAGTAGCTTGCCAGGTACCATCATACTAATGCACTATTTGTGGCTGCCAGGTAAAAGCAGAATTTGTGCTTCTGACATCGTCTAAAAGGCAATCTTTCAGTTGTGCAGAAATAACAGTAATGTTCTCTTGGTCTGGGGACATTTCTAGGCAGCCACGTGTGAAGTGTGGATGGTGACAGGACAGAGTGACACACACCAAGCAGGACCAAACACCTCCTTCAAACCGCAGGATTCTGCTCATTTCTAAAATGAATTATGCACATAGAAATTTAAAATGCAATACTGAGTTTCCTTAAAATAAGTTTTTCCTTTAATATCTCTGAAATGTAACATCTGTGAGCTACATAAGCACTCTACCATTTTTTTTTAAACAAGACAATCAAAATATGAAGAGAAACAGGGAAACCCACAAAAAATAGTTTTGTTTATTTTCTGGGCTACGTAATCTTTTGGTAAGACATGCACCTGTAAGTCAGGAACAAGGTCATGACACATGCGGCGTTCTGTCTACACTGCACACTCGTATCTTGTAGTGCGAGTCGAGAAACGCAGTTCATATTGCCTCCTCCATCATGTTCCTCTTCCTTACCTCACACTTGCATCTTTGTATAAATCTTCTAGAAAAATCTTCAAACCTGGACGCAGGTTGAGACTCTGCCAAATTGTCACTTCTTCAGTGGAGAGGCCGTGCAGTGATGATGGTCACAGAAGCGAGCAGGAGGAGCAGCTCCTTGCTACATCTATTCCTTTTGGAATGTATAGCAGGTGGGAAAGGTACCGAAAGTCATGTTTAATATGGAAAATCTTGTTTGATGTGCCCTAATGATTGCCAAGACAAACGTTTCAAACTCCCAGTAGCTTCACATACGTAAATTTAAAACGTGATGTGTGTTTCGCGGAATATTCTCACATAAATTTCCAGGGTAGAACCAACCGGGTGCCAATGGCTCATGCCTGCAATCCTAGCTATTTAGGAGGCTGAGATCTGAGGACAGTAGTTCAAAGCCAGCCTGGGCAGGAAACTCTGTGAGACTCTTACCTACAATAAACGACTCAAAAAAGACAGAAGTGGCACTGTGGCTCAAGTGGTAGTACACTCACTTTGAGCAAAAGCAGCTCAGGGACAGTGTTCAGGTCCTGAGTTCAAGCCCCAGGACTGGCAAAAAAAAATAAAAAATAAAAAAGATCTCTAGGGTACTGTCTGTACATGTTTGTGCTACTTCTCAGGGACTTTGAGAAGCTTCCTATGGGCTGGCTGCAGCTCGGTGGTAGAGCACACACACGTAGAGAACAATTCCGCGGCTGTACGCATGATGTGCAGTGGCGTGCACTCCTTGCTTCCCAAGAGGCTGTGTTCTCCCGGGGTCCTATCTTCCCGTCTTTTCAATGGAGACTGCTGGCCAGCATGCGCTCCCATGACCCTACAGCCCCTCCCCTGGAAGAGCCACCGCGGCATCAGGGTCTGTCCCCCGCGTGCAGCCTCTGGTGGACGCTGAGGCGGGACTTCCTGCTGAAGGCCTTGCCGCAGTCGGCGCACTCGTAGGGCTTCTCCCCGGTGTGGATGCGCAGGTGCAGCCGCAGGGTGGACCTCTGGCTGAAGGTCTTGCCGCACTCGGTGCACTCGTAGGGCTTCTCCCCGGTGTGAGTCCGCGTGTGGATGATGAGCTGCGAGTTCTGGATGAAGGACTTGCCGCACTCGCTGCACTCGTAGCGCTTCTCCCCCGTGTGAATCTTCTGGTGGATAATGAGGTTGGACTTCTTGAAGAAGGTCTTTGCACACTCGCTGCACTCGTAGGGCCGCTCTCCGGTGTGAATCCTCTGGTGTGTGGTGAGCTCAAACTTCTGGGCGAAGGTCTTGCCGCACTCTCCGCAGCCGTAGGGCTTCTTCTCCATGTGCGCCCTCTGGTGCACGATGAGGTTGGACTGGTGGGTGAACGCCTTTCCACACTCGGGGCACTCGAAGGGCTTCTCCCCGGTGTGGATTCGCTGGTGCTTGATGAGGTTCGCCTTGTGGGAGAAGGTCTTCTGGCACACGTTGCACTCATAGGGCTTCTCCCCAGTGTGGATTCTCTTATGACTAACGAGGAGCGACTTAAACGAGAAGGTCTTGTCACAGTAATTGCAAACGAAAGGCTGAACCAAGTTTTTCATTTTCTGATGCTTAAAAATCACTTCCTTAGGGCTGAGGGCTTTGGTGCTTTTATTATATTCTGCGTATTCTGCCGCAGACTGGGGTTTCTCTTGCTTCAGACGGAGGAGCGATTTTCCAAAACCGCTGCACTCATCGTCCTCCTTGCCCGCGTAGCTCCGGTCCCGAAGCAGGTCCGAGCCACACGGAGGAGCCTTTTCATATCCACTGTATTTATAGGGCACTTGGCTCAAAGAAACACTGTCAGTGTTCAGATGAAATGTTTTTGCAAAGAGGTAACCCCTTTCTTCGACTGGGGTTTGGTTCTTGAGGATTAGAAACTGCCTTGCCTGCTCATCTGGGGTTTTGGGGTCCCCTTCCATCTGCTCATCGGCCTTCCACACTTCTAGGATGAAGCACAAAGAAACGCACTAGTCAGCCCCTCTCCGTTTCACAGCAGAGTCTCTGTGAACAGTCTATCTTTCTGATCTATCAATGAATAGCTCCCTCCCACCACGAAAACATCCCTGGTGCCATCTTTTTCTTGCTCTTAAACTTTGAAAAGACAAAAACATAAAAGGTTGTGGCAAAAAAAAAAAAAAAAAAAAAGGAAAAACTGACAATGGACATATATAGCATTGCCAGATGACAAAACGACCTTAAAGTGGATAAAAAACAAAAACAAAATTAAAAAATAAAAATGGGGGGCTGGGAAGGTGGCTCAGTGGTAGAGCGCTTGCCTTGCATGCCTGAAGCCTTGGGTTTGATTCCTCAGCACCACATAAAGCAAAAAGAAAAAAAGCCGGAAGTGGCGCTGTGGCTCAAGCAGTAGAGCACTAGCCTTGAGCTGAAGAGCTGAGGGACAGCGACTAGGCCCAGAGTTCAGGCCCCACGACCGGACCCAAAAAAATAAAAATAAAATAAAAAGGGGCTGAGGGCATGAGCAAGGCCCTGGGTTGAACTGGGCAGGCCGGGGATGTGGAAAGACTGGCGACTCCAGGGATGGCAGGACTTAGCGTCTTCAGGGACATGGAACGGCACAGAGACCAAGAGAGTAAGCAGGTGGAGATGTGAAGCCGGAGTCGCTGGGCGGGTCAGGGTTAGTGACTGGTGTGGGACTGCCCCTTTGTGGTGGGACCTGCGTTAATTCCACATATGTTGGCTCTTTCCCCTTTTTTAAACCTCTGCTCATCTCAACCAATTCCCATGAGCTAAAATATGAACGTCACTATTCTGGCAAGCCAAAAAATACTACCAAAGAGCAGCTCACAAAGCCAGGCGCCACTGCTCACGCCTGTAATCCTAGCTACTCTGGATGTTATGATCTGAGGATCACCGTTTGAAGCCAGCCCAGAGAAGGAAAGTCCGTGAGACTCTTATTTCCAATAAACTACTCAGAAAAAGCTGGAAGTGGAGCTGTGACTCAAGTGGTACAGCACTACCCTTGAGCACAAAGAGGCTCAGGGAGAGCAACCAGGCCCTGAATTCAAGCCCTAGTACTGGCAAGAAAAAAAGAGAAGAAAAAAGAGTACCTCATCATGCCGAGTTAAGTATCTGCAGCAGGGAAGAAAGTTGAGCAAGGACAGACAGACATTTGGAGGCATGGCCACGAGCGGCAAAGGCCCTCTGTCTTCAGCGCCTCTGAAGATGTTGGGATTTTAAAACTAATTTTTTTCTATTTTGTAGTACTAGAGTTTGAACTCAGAGCTTAACACCTGCTAGGCAGGTGCTCTACAGAGCATATTTTGCTTCTACTTTTCTAGTAGAGTTTCACGTTTGCCCATGGCTGGCTTGAGACCATGACTAAGCCTTCTGTGTAACTGGGAATACAGGTATGAAGTATCATTCCTGCCTTGTTTGTTGAGATGAGATCTCACTTTGCCTGGGCTGAACTGCAGTCCTCCTGATCTCCACCTCCTGAGTAGCTAGGATTACAGGCATGCACCACTACACTTTGCCACAAACTACATTCTAGAAAATATTTTGAAGATACCAACTTGCTCCTAAGTGATATCTGCTATCATTTCTACAGTTTCTCTCATTTCCCTTCTTTTCAGATCATCCCTAGAAAGTTCTGAGCTGGTCATTCTTTTTTTTTTTTTTTTGTCGTTCATGGGGCTTGAACTCTGGGCCTGGATGCTGTCCCTCAGCTCTTCAGCTCAAGGTGAGCGTACTACCACTTGAGCCACAGCGCTACTTCTGGTTTTCTGAGTGGTTTACTGGCGATAAGAGTCTCACAGTTTCCTGCCTGGGCTGGCTTTGAACTGCGATCCTTAGATCTCAGCCTCCTGAGCAGCTAGGATAAAGGCGTGAGCCACGGACCAGCCCGTGCTGGTCATTTTAACTACACTATCCACAGCTTTTTGTTGTTCCAATCACACGTACTTTGGTTCCTGCTGTCTAAGCAGTTGGTGAATAAAGGTAGAACTCCAGAGGCTGGATTCACTCAGCCTCAACATGCGAAGACGCAGGCAACACTCTGTAATTCTGAAGCTCCTGGTTTTTGGAAGCTGAGAAAGGACAGAGGGCTGCCTAGCAGACAGGGAGCGACGCCCAGGGCCGCGCTTACCCACAGACAGCAAGTTGCTGTAGTTCTCCAACATCACATCCATATAGAGGATCCTCTGCGAGGGGTCCAGGCGCTCCCACTCCTCCTGGCTGAAGTCCACAGTGACGTCCGTGAACGAAACCGAGCCCTGAAATGACACATGCTTCAATCTGAGGTGGTGCAGAGAGGACACAGTAAAGCAGCCATGGTAGTGCATGCCAGTAATCCCAGCACTCGGGAGGCTGAGAGTGGAAACCTAGAGTCCTTCAATTGTATATCTTACAGGAGTTAATTTAACATGCATGTATCCTGGGGCTTGAACTTAGGATCTGGCCACTGTCCCTGGGCTTTTGTACTCAAGGCTAGCACTCTACCACTTGACCCACACCTCTAATTCTGGCTTTTTGGTGGGTAATTGGACATAAGAGTCTCATTGACTTTCCTGCTCCCGCTGGCTTCAAAACATGATCCTCAGATCTCAGCCTCTTAAGTAAGTTAGGATTACAAGCATGAGCCATCAATGCCCAGCTGAGTCGATTTAACATGAAGCAGAAACAGACAAAAATCAAGACCTAAATAGAACTCCAACAACATTCTTGTAATATGACTCCCTTATTGGATGCCACAAAACCCCTCCTCACTCCGAAGGTGAGAGACGGGCTTTACTGGTCACAAATTTTAGACATGTCATGAAATAACAGCCAGCACGCTAGGGGAAGCGTGAGGACAAGTATGAATCCCGTAAAGAACAATATTCAGTATATACCAGATGCAGGAAAAACACACAAAAAGTTAGAGAGAACGTACCTAATGCACTCCCATAATACAGTAAACTCCAAAGAACAACAGCATGAGAAGGGCAAACAGAACTTAATATAAGAGAGCTACAAGAAATGCCTACAAAGAGTTTCCAAGAGAGCCAGGCGCCAGTGGCTCATGTCTGTAATCTTAGTTACTCAGGAGACTGAGATCTGAGGACTGTGGTCTGAAGCCAACCATAGCAGGAAAGTCCCTGAGACTTTGTCTCTACTACACTACAATAAAAGCCGGAAGTGGAGCTGTGGCTCAAATGGTAAAGCACTAATCTTGAGCACAAAAGCTCAAGGACAGAGCCCAGGCCCTGAGTTCAAGCTCCAGGATCTGCCAAAAATAAAAAATAAAAAGTGTAAGAGAAGGAAGAATGAGCAGGGCACCGGTGGCTCATGCCTGCAATCCTAGCTACTAAGGAGACTGAGATCTGAGGACCGTAGTTCAAAGCCAGCCTGGGCAGGAAAGTCCGTGACTCTTTATCTCAATAAAATACCAGAAAACCAGAGGTGGCACTGTGGCTCAAGTGGTAGAGCACTTGCCTTGAGCTAAAGAGCTGAGGGGCAGAGCCCAGGCCCAGAGTTCAGCCCCATGACCAAAAAAAAAAAAGGAGAAGGAAAAATGGTAATTCTCTAATCATATCAAATTACTTCTAGCATAAACTGGAACAGGGTGATTCAAAAGCAGGCATCTGAGGTCTGCTACCAAGTTAGACTTACAACAGGGCACTGGTGACTCAAGTCTGGAAACTCAGCTACTCAGGAGGCTGAGATCTGAGGATTGAGATTCAAAGCCAACTCAGGCAGAAAAGTCTGGAAGACTCTATCTCCAAAATAACCAGTAAAATGCTGGGCTAGAGGTGTGGCTAAGTGGTAAAGTACTAGCCTAGTAAGCAAGCAGAGGTCATGAGTTCAAACCCTGGTACGGAGGGGAGAGGGGAATGTCCTGACACATTTACAGGTAGGTTGGGCATGTAGAGCACTGGGAAGGCAGGCACCCCAGGTTTCGCTTTGAGTTCCCCTCCCAGGTGGGAAGTTACAGCACTTTAGATCAAATTCAGTCCTCTTAGCTCACTCACTCATGTGGTACCAAGGTGCACTTTACTATCATGTCTTAATGGCTGTGCATTTGCATTTTCTGTGTCATAACACTGGAAGAAAATAATGCCTCTGACAACCATGATACCGTCTGCGGCATGTGGGTCTGAACTTGCAGAATCAGTTCACGTAGGAAGTGAGTCGAGAACACAAAGTTAAAAGAAAAGGCTACTTGCTGCCTCTATGCTCCTCCTCCTCACCTGAGGGCAGACTGAGGGGCCAGCCTCAGCCAGATTCTCCTCTGCACTCGGTTTGCTTTATGTTGAACACTGAGCTCACATCTGTCTCTCCCACCACACCAGGCTGCCTTGGAGCAGATGAAGATATTCATTTCCCCCCACAAAAGTGTATTGCTCTCATCCACTCTTGAGAGGTGGCAGTGGACCAAGCAGAAAATACAGAGCATCCCCCTCCCTCTAATTACATTCCTGTCAGACACCCAATACTCGAGCCACACTTTGACCTGCCAGATGGACCAACTGTGCTGAGCCTTATGTTTCCATATGTTTCTTATGACCTTGCCAATGACTTCCTCAAATGAGCTGCTGCAAACTCGGGAAGCTGGAGCTAAACTATGACCAGAGATTTTACTCTGCTCATCTTCTCCTGGAGACTTGAACACTCATTTGAAAAATATTTAGACACAGCTAGACTTGTCTAGGTTTGCTCGGTAAGTACTGTCAGATTGCTACCAGCAAGGCTATCATCAGCAATACCTGAGTTATTTCTTTTCTCTAATACCAGCTAATATAACTTGAGGGGAAAAAAAAATATTTAAAATACCCTAAGCCAGGTGCGGGTAGCTCAAGCGTGTGATCCTATCTTCATGGGAGGCTGACAATGAGTGTGTGAGACCCTTCTCAACAGATAGCCGAGTGTAGTGGTACATGCCTACCATCCCAGCTACATTTGATTGAGGCACTGAGATTGGGAGGATCTTGGTGCCAGGCCAACACAGACAACAAAGTATAAATAAAGTATAAATAAAGTATAAATAAAGTATAAATAAAGTATAAATAAAGACAAACCCCAGAATGGGGAAAAATTTTGAAAAACAATCATTAGCATCTAAATATACAAATAACTCTTAAAGCTCAAAATAAGAAAATAAACAATATAATTAAGTAATGGGCAAAAAATTGTGAACAGACACTTCACCAGAGATGATGTACAGATGGCAAATAATCATGAAAAGATGCTCAACGTTACAGGCTATCAGGGTCCTGCAAATCACAGTGAGACGCTGCCGTCCACCAGTGAAAACGGCCTAACAGGCAGAAGAAAGGATAGCCAACGGCTGGCATCAACCACTTATTTTAGTGTTTTCCTTAAATCTAACTCGTTCATACTTTTCTACCTCATTTTTTGATCCACGTAAGTTTCCACAAATGGAATATTTTTTAAAAAAAGAGAGAATAAACAACTCACCTGGGATTTGCTCATTTTGTTCATTTCTGCAGTTTAGGTGTAAAGACAGAGAACTATGAAGACAGAACTGGAACAGAAGAAAAAGGAAGGCATGTTATTGAAGAACTGACCTGCCTCATATTTATCAATGTTTGTTTTAGAAATCTCTACATACTAGGGCTGGGAAGGTAGCTCAGTGGTAGAGTGCTTGCCTTGCATGCATGAGGCCCTGGGTTCAATTCCTCAGCACCACATAAAGCACAAAAAAAAAAAGCCGGAAGTGGTACTGTGGCTCAAGTGATAGAGTGCTAGCCTTGAGCTGAAGAGCTGAGGGACAGCGCCCAGGCCCAGAGTACAGGCCCCACGATTGGACCAAAAAAAAAAAAAAAAAATTCCAAAATCTCTACATACTATCTGACAAAATAATAATTCCTAAACTGGGCACTAGGGGCTCATGTCTAATCCTCGCTAATCAGGAGGCTGATTGGATTGCAGTTCAAAGCCAGCCCAGGCAGGCAAGTCCATGAGACTCTTTTTTTCTTTTTTTGGTGCTGTCCCTCAGCTCTTTAGCTCAAGGCCAGCACCCTATCCCTTGAGCCATGGCGCTACTTCCAGCCTTTTCTGCTTTATATGGTGCTGAGGAATCAAACCAAGAGCCTCATGCATGCAAGGCAAGCAAACTACCACTGAGCCACCTTCCCAGCCCTCCATGAGACTCTTGTCTCCAATTAATCACCAAAAAAAAGTGGAAACTGTAGTTCAAGTGAGCAAAACAGCTCAAGGACAGCACCCAATTCATGAGCTCAAACCCCAGGCCAAATGCCAGAGAGAGAGAGAGACAGACAGACAGACAGGCAGACAGACAGACAGACAGACAGACAGAGACACAGAGAGAAGAAAATGCTTCCCCACTGCCTTTTATTGGGTTGACACCTAGAACAGGACTAAAGTTCAGCCTCTCTGAAATGACTTAATAGTACCTTTAATGTAACCATTAATAGAATTACAATAAAAGTTAACAGTCAGCCAAGTGCCGGTGGTTCATAACTGTAATCCTAACTACTCAGGAGGCTGAGATTTAAGGACCACAGTTCAAAGCCAGAAAAGTTCCCATGAGACTCTAATCTCCAATTAACCACTCAACAAACCAGAAGTGGCATTGTGGGTCAAAGTGGTAGAGCATGAGCCTTGAGCAACAGAGCTCTGGGAACAGTGCCCAGGCCCGAGTTCAAGCCCATGACTGATAAAATAATAATAATATAACAACAACAACAAGCTAACCATCTAAAAAGAATGCAATTGGTTCCAAAGTTTCCAAACTTTTGAATCCTTGGGAAACCTTCTTGGCTTTCATGCTATATCAAACGCAAGGCCTCTTCCATGCTAGGCAAGTTCTCTGCCTATACTCCCAGTCCATGGGAAAACTTGTAAAATCACAAAGTTGTTTATAGTCTTCAGGGTGCCCTATAAGGAGTAAACAGCGAATTCACCCAGGGAGAAAATTTCAAACGTATGAAAACCACCAGTAGGCCAAGACAAAGGAAAAACAATTCGCTGTCAGGTAACAAGAAGTGGCAGCTGGCTGGCGGACCTCAGGTGAATCACTTCCCCCTTCTGAGCCTTTCTAGCGATGACCATACCGGAAGACACTGGCTGGATGTGACGATTAGAAGACACGACCGAAAACCCTGTGGACAGAGCGGGGCTCCAGCTCACTGCGGAGGCTTCCCCTCTACCTGGAGAGGCACCGGGCTGCGGCAGGTGGCTCGCGGGGCGTGGCCCCGCGCGGCAGGCCCCGCCCCCGCCCCGCCCCGCCCCGCAGGTCCGGCCGCGTGCGCGCCCCGGGACTTCCGGGCTCGTTCCCGCGCGGCCGCGGCGCCTCACCGTGGGTCGCAGGCTCGTCTCCTGACAAAGGGAGGCCGGGAGGCCCGGCCGCCGCCCGCGCCCACGCCGCCGTCCCCGTACCACCGCGAGGCCCACCCCGTGCGCTCCGCCCGGAGGAGGACCAGGGCGGCCCCGGACGTCGCCTCCGTGGTTGCAACCGAAGTTTGGGCTCCCACCCGCCCGGGCAGGAACCCACCCGTCATCTCTGGCCCCTGGGCCGCAGGCTACGTCAAGCCTCCTGATAGCATCTTTTCCTACCTGGAAGGGCAGGGCTTCAGCTCGTGGTTCCGCGGCTCTGGGCCACGGCGTGGGGCAGCGAAGACGCGAGGACGAGGGGGTCTCGTCACCCACTCACAGCCTGGGATGGGGGGGGAGGGAGGGAAGACGCCGCTCGGCGCGCCGCACATGCGCAGACGTCAGGGCTGCGCGCCCAGGGTCCTCGCAGCGGCGTCCTGTTGGCCGCGGAACTACATTTCCCACAAGCCTCCGAGCTGCACCGTTAGGGACGCTCTGCAAAGTCTAGAGGGTGGAATGAGCTCTTCTCAAAGACCATCTTGGCCCGAAATGTTTATTTCTCTCAGTAGGGGTTGTGAATTGCCGCCCATTTCTTTCTCTTTTTTTTTTTTTTTTGGTCCGGTCGTGGGGCCTGAACTCTGGGCCTGGGCGCTGTCCCTCAGCTCTTCAGCTCAAGGCGAGCGCTCTACCACTTGAGCCACAGCGCCACTTCTGGCTTTTTTCTTTTTGCTTATGTGGTGCTGAGGAATCGAACCCAGGGCCTTGAGCATGCAAGGCAAGCGCTCTACCACTGAGCCACCTTCCCAGCCCCCATTTCTTTCTCTAAAGTGAGTCTCAAAAACACACACACACGCAAGTAATCTATTTGTTATGAAAATACGCCCAAGAAGGCAAGTATTACCTTTCCAAACATAATTGTGTAATCCCTAATTTTTAATACGATTTTATTGTTTTTATTAAAGTGTTGTGCAGAAGGGTTAACATTTCACAATTCAGGTAATGCATATATTTCTCTTTTAGACAATGTCACTCACATAATTTTTTTTTCTTTTTTCTGTCAGTTGTGGGGCCTGAACTCTGGGCCTGGGTGCTGTCCTTCAGCTCTTCAGCTCAAGGTGAGCACGCTACCACTTGAGCCACAGCACCACTTCTGGCTTTTTCTGTTTATGTGGTACTGAGGAATCGAACCCAGGGCTTCTAGGTAAGCACTCTACCACTAAGCCACATCCCCAACCTTAGACATTTTTTGACAGTAATGTTCTTTCAATATGCATTTAAGTTTTCTCCATATCATTTTTTATGGTTTGATAGTTCACTTCTTCTCAGAACAGCATAATCTTCCTTCCACTGTTGTATATACCCAGCTCATTTATATGTCTGAATTTTTTTTCAGTCGTGGGGTTTGAACCTTGGGCTTGGGCACAGTCCCTGGGCTCTTCAGCTCAAGGCTAGCACTTTACCATTTGAGCCACAGCACCACTTCTTACCCAGCGCATTAAAAAAAAAAAAAGATATGTATACAAGAATGCACCACACTTAACCATTTATGTGGCAAAACACTGGAAATATTCTAGGCAAGGCAGGCACTCTACCACTTGAGCCACAGCCCAGTCCTTAATATTAGAAACATTTAAGAAGCTTTCAGCAGAGGTAAGTAATGTGATGATAGGTGTGTAAGATTGAAGAGACATTGAAAATGATGTTTACTAACTACATGGGGGAAGGGGTCTAATTAACTGAGAAAATAATAGAAATCACAGATATGAAAATATGGAAAGTATGCTCTACTTTGTAAAAACTGAATATTTTCAAGAGACTAAGCCCTGAAATGTACAGATGAGAACCCTACAACATGCACACACACACACACACACACACACACACACACACACACACACACACACACACACACATTCTTCTAACCATTTTATGCATAACACTATTAAGTACTTTGTATGTGGACAGTGTTTCTAAAGAATTTTTGAAATTTCAAAACTATGCTATTTTCTATCACTTTCCCTTAGGAATAAAGAAAAAAAAGATATTTTTTAAAACACAGTGTATTGTTGCACAGCCACCCCAATCATCCATCTCCAGAACTTTTTCATTCTCATGAACATAATTAAACATAAACACTACCTTCCCATTAAAAGAAAGAAAGACTCTTAATCTTGGAGGGAGGGGGAGAACCTCTTGCAGAAATGACTCCTCTGAAATGGTAACTCCTCTGTGTATCTTTTTTTTTTTTTTTTGTCAGTCATGGGGCTTGAACTCTGGACCTGAGCACTGTCCCTCAGCTCTTCAGCTCAAGGCTAGTGTTCTACCACTTGAGCCACAGCACCACTTCCGGTTTTCGAGTGGTTTATTGGAGATAAGAGTCTCACGGACTTTCCTGCCCAGGCTGGCTTTGAACTGCGATCCTCAGATCTCAGCCTCCTGAGTAGCTAGGATTACAGGCATGAGCCACCAGTGCCTGGCTCCTCTGTGCATCTTAATAACAACAATAAAATTATATATATATATATTATATTTTTTGGGGGGGGGTCCGGTCGTGGGGCTTGAACTCTGGGCCTGGGCGCTGTCCCTCAGCTCTTCACCTCAAGGCTAGCGCTCTACCACTTGAGCCACAGTACCATTCCCGGCTTTTTTCTTTTTGCTTATGTGGTGCTGAGGAATCGAACCCAGGGCCTCAGGCATGCAAGACAAGCACTCTACCACTGAGCCACCTTCCCAGTCCTAAAATTATATTTTTTAAAAAGAAAAATAGTGTGTATTTTTACTGAAATGCTCCTTTTCACTTTTTCTATTTTTTTTTCTACTAGGATTTCACAGTGCCCTTTTCTCCATCATCTACACTGAACGCTAGTGGTTGTCTGCTCTTTTTCCTAGCATGTTGAATGTTACTTCTCTTCGAACACGCTTACTTTCCACTAGCAGTGATTCCCTTCTCTTAATCAAGTTTTCAAAGGATTTTTTTTTTTGCTAGTACTGGAATTTGAATTCAGGGCCTTACACTCTCACTTCACTTTTTCACTCAAGCCTGGTGCTCTGCCTCTTGAGTTACACCTCTATTTCTGGCTTTTTGCTGGTTAATGGGAGATAAGGGTCTTTGATTTTTCTGGCTTTAACTGCAATCCTCAAATCTCAGCTTCTTCCTGAATAGCTAGGATCATAGACATGAGCCAGTTGGCTTTTTTTTTTTTTTCATAGTCCAGATTGGCCTGGTATTTGGGATCCTGCTGCCTAGCCTTCTGAGTGATGGCATTACAGGTGTGCACTACCACACTCAATGGCCTGTATGGTTTTAGGCTACTTTAAGTACCATACATAAATGGAACCAATATAGTATATTTGCCTTTATGTGACTGGCTTATTTCACTTAGTATAAGCTCCCTATGGTTCACCATGTTGTAGCTTGCGTCAGGATTTCCCTTCCTTCTGAGGATAACATTCCATTGTTTGGCTCTTACCATGTCTGTTTATCCTTTTACTCATTGCTTCCATAAATAACATTGTGAGTATAAACTCTCTGAGTGATATAGGCCTCCAGGTGAACATTATCCATGCAGGATAATAATCTAGCCAAGAATGGAAGGATCTATCTGACCTTTGGACCCATGAACCAGAGTGAATGTTTACAGTGTCAAGCCACTGAGTTGTGTTGTTTTCAATAAAGGAATAGCTGACATAGCACTTTTTGTTCTGCTGGTTCTGGGGCTTGAACTCGGGGGCTCACACTCTTGCTTGGCTTTTTTCTGTTTAAGGCTGGCGCTATACCACTTGAATTACATCTCCACTTCTGGCTGGCTTTTTGTAGGTTAATTGGAGATGAGTCTTATAGACTTTTCTGCTAGGGCTGGAAGCTGGGATCCTCAGATCTCAGCCTTCTGAGTAGCTAGAATTACAGGTATGTGCCACTAGTACATGGCTGATACAGTTTTTTTGAGATTGATTTTCCTGTATAGCCCAGGCTAGCCCAAAACTCACAATCCTACTCCCTCTGCCTCTTGAGTGCTGGAAATAAGGGTGTATACCATTATGTCCAGCTGTAAATTTGTTTTTGATATTACAATATATTAACGCAAGTCAGACAACTATTATGACATCCTTCTTCAGCAGGTGCTGGTCATCTAAACATTACTGAGTTCAAGGAGGGATGAGGGCCTAAGAATCAACAATATTAAAAATATATATATATATGGCTCACCCCATAATCTTAGCTACTTAGGAGACTAAGATCTGAGGATCTCTGTTCAAAGCTAGCCTGGGCAGGAAAGTCTATGAGACTCTCATTGCAAATTAAGCATCTAAAAAGATTGGAAGTGGAGGTATGGTTCAAGTGGTAGAGTGCTAGCCTCAAGAAAGAAAGCCCAGGGACAGAGCCAGGGCTCTGAGTTCAAGCCCCAGGTCTGGCACCAGAAACAACAACAACACACAAAAAAAGATTTGTGCATCACTTTATTTCTCTACCAGATGAAGAAGTTACTGTGGTTATGTTAAATATGAGATTTAGCCTCTTAAGAGCTTTTTTTTTTGTTGGCCTTGAGGCTTGAACTCGGCCTGAGTGCTGTCCCTCAAGGCGAGCCACTGGAGCCACAGCACCATGTCTAGTTTTCTGGTGGTTAATTGGAGAGTCTCACACTTTCCTGCCCAGGCTGGCTTTGAACCAAGATCCTCAGATCTCAGCCTCCCGAGTAGCTAGGATTACAGGCGCCCGGCCAAAGAACACCTTTCTTCATGGAGCACCCCAAAACAACTGCAGAGAGGCACGGCCCAGGACCCCCCCCCCCCCCCCCCCCGTACCCCACCAGCCACCAAAACTGGTGTTGACCTTGGCGTCCCAGCTGTCCCTGACCCAGCGAGATCTGTCTGCGGGGTGGAGGGGGGGGGGTGTCACCTTAAACTCGCACCACCTTAAAGAGCCAGCGGGCGGAGCCAGGCGGCGGTGTTGGTCACTGGCCCTCCACGGACTGCGAACCCCGCTGCCGACGGGCCATGGCCTTGCTCCGGGCCGCCACCTGGGGGCTGTTCCCCCGGAGGGGCTACTGCTCCCGGGGGTCGCAGGTTGGGCGGGTCCCGAGCTTCCCAGGGTCCTGAGATGCCTGACCCGCGGGGGTGGAGCCCCCCTTCCTGTGACGGGACACCGTCTCTCCCCTGCAGGGCCAGCTCAGCCCGAGCTTCGTGGAGGCTCTGAAGATAGTTGTGGGGGACCCCCACGTGTCCACCGCTGCCGCCGTCCGCGAGCACCATGGGCAAGACGAGTCTGTGCACAGGTACCGGGACCCGGGGCTGGGGGCGGGGAGGGCAGTCCTGGGCCGCGCCCCTCGGCAGCTGTTTTGGGGTGCTCCATGCAGAAAGGTGTTCGCCGGTGGCTCACGCCTGTCATCCCAGCTACTCAGGAGGCTGAGATCTGTCAGGATCGCGGGTCAAAGCCAGTCGGGGCAGGAAAGTCCGGGAAACCAGAGAACTGGAAGTGGCGCTGTGGCTCAAGCGGTGGAGCGGGCCTTGAGCTGAAGAGCTGCGGGACAGCGCCCAGCCCAGAGTTCAGGCGTTCTGTGCCCCTGCGGGGACCTGACCTGGGTACCGTCCCCTAGGTGCCAACCCCCCGACGCCGTGGTGTGGCCCCAGAGCGCGGAGCAGGTCAGCCGGCTGGCAGCCCTGTGCTACAGCCAGCGCGTGCCCATGGTCCCTTTCGGCACGGGCACCGGCCTGGAGGGGGGCGTCTGCGCCGTGCAGGTACTGTGGGGGGGACGGCGGGGGGGCGCCCGTCCCTCCTGAGGCCTGGGCTGGGACCCAGTCATCCCGACCCGCCTGCCCCCAGGGCGGTGTGTGCGTGAACCTCACCCACATGGACCGGATCACCGAGCTGAACCCAGAGGACTTCTCGGTGGTGGTGGAGCCCGGGGTCACCCGGAAGGCCCTCAACGCTCACCTGCGCGACACTGGCCTCTGGTTCCCCGTGGGTAGGCCGGCTACCTTTCCCTGCCCGTCTCCCCGTCCCCCGCACCCTCCCCGGGCTCGCTGGGGGCTGGGCTGGGCCCCGGGCTGCCCTCCCCAGCGGTCTGCCCTCCAGACCCAGGTGCAGATGCCTCTCTCTGCGGCATGGCTGCCACCGGAGCCTCGGGCACTAACGCCGTGCGCTATGGTACCATGCGGGACAACGTGCTCAACCTGGAGGTGGTGCTGCCTGATGGCCGGCTGCTCCACACTGCGGGGCAAGGGCGCCATTTCCGGTGAGTGCCCGCTGCCCTGGGCCGGCCTCCAAGAGCCCACTCCCGTATGGATGGGCCATACTTGCCAGGGGCCACTTTTGGTCCTGGCGTTTGCTCACCCCTCATAAGGCTGATAAGGAGCCTGGGCCAGTGCCTCTGGCCTATAATCCTAGCTACTCAGGAGGCCGAGTCTAAGGATCCCAGTTCAAAGCCAGCCCAGGCAGAAAGTCCATGAGACTCTTTATCTCCAATTAACCACCCAAAAGCTGAAAGTGGAGCCATGGCTCAAGTGGTAGAGCCTTTGCTAGCCTTGAACACACAACAACAACAACAAAAGGACAGCACCAGGCCTTGAGTTCAATCTGCAGGACAGACAGACAGACAGACAGACACACACACACACACACACACACACACACACACACACACACACACAGATTTAGATGGGGTGGACAGGGGCTGGGAAACAGCAAGTTCTATGATGGCAACTGGGGTCTGGGAAGGGCCAGCCCAGACATGGCACCTTGGGGGTCAAACCTCTGGGCAGTCATTTCCCAGGACTTGGGCCAGGGTACTCAGCTACCTTGTGTCCCTGGTGTGCAGGAAGAGTGCAGCTGGCTACAACCTCACAGGGCTCTTTGTGGGCTCTGAGGGGACCCTGGGCCTCATCACATCTGCCACCCTGCGCCTGCATCCTGCCCCTGAGGCCACAGTAGCCGCCACCTGTGCTTTCCCCAGTGTCCAGGCTGCAGTGGACAGCACTGTGCAGATCCTCCAGGCGGCAGTGCCTGTGGCCCGCATTGGTGAGTCAGGGGCTGGGCAGTGGAGGTGGGGTCCACAGAAGAGGCCCGTCTCAAGTCTCAAGGCCTGGCTTCATCTCGGCCATCCCTTTTCCGGGTCTCAGAGTTCCTGGATGATGTTGCAATGGATGCCTGCAACAGATACAGCAAACTGAACTATCCTGTGGCTCCCACACTCTTCCTGGAGTTCCACGGCTCCCAGCAGGCACTGGAAGAGCAACGGCAGCGGGCAGGTGTGCTGGAGAGGGTAGGGTTGTGCGGCCCACCTTAGTGTCAAGCCCCAGGTCAACCTGTCTCCTCCCACTGCAGAGGCGATCATTCAAGACAACGGAGGCTCCCAGTTCTCCTGGGCCCATGAGGCTGAGGCACGCAAACAGCTTTGGACAGCACGCCATAATATCTGGTATGCACTCCTGGCTGCGTCTCCTGGCTGCAAGGTAAGCCCGGGACTGGAATGAAGTGGGGGTCTGCACTTGGGCCATAAACCCTTTCCTCAACCCACCACCCTCCAGTATATATAGAACAGTGGGCTGAGGCCCCCTAGAACTAGGCTGGGCACCAGAATCCAGACTACAGATTGTCCTTACCCAGCTGCTTCTCAAATGCTGTCTAGAGAGAGATCAGAATTGTCCTAATGCTTGGGAGTCCTCACAGAAAGCCTCACTCTGGGCTCTCTTAGCAATTGGAAAGAAAGGGAAGGAATCTTAGTGGAAAAGAAGTAGTTCACACAACCTGGAAAGGAAGGCTGGACAGGAAAGCTGGACTCCAGGCAGGGCATGCTGATTCAGTAGTGTAGGGTGGAGGGAATTTGCACATGGTTGAGGCTGGGGATCCAGGGTAAGATTGAAGGCTTGGGCTAGCAAGGTATGGGGCACACACCCAGGCCAGTCATCTGGAGAAGAGCAGGCTGTTTACTTCTGTGAAATCAAGAGCTGAAGCTAGACTCTCCGTCCCATCCTTAACTTTGATCACAGTGATCCTTTAACTTCAGGCAGGCAATAGATGATGGGAAGAAACTCACTGGCCTGTCCTCTGACTCAGGGCTATTCCACGGACGTGTGTGTGCCCATTTCCCGGCTGCCTGAGATCCTGGTGCAGGCCAAGGAGGAGCTGAAAGTCTCAGGACTCACAGGTTCTGCCCACTCACTGTTGTACTGAGGGAAGCACTAGAGCTGCCGAGTGCCTGGGCCAATGGCAGCTCTATTCTCTGGGCCCCCAGGAGCCATTCTTGGGCATGTGGGTGATGGCAACTTCCACTGCATCCTGATGATCCACCCAGATGATGCTGAGGAGCTCCATCGAGTCAAAGTCTTTGCCGAAGGACTGGGCAGGTAGGAGCTGAGCTGGGGAAGGAGAACGGAGGGAAGGCAAAGGGAGTCGGAGACGAGGTCGCTGAGAGCCCCCTCTCATGGCATTCCAGGAGGGCACTGGCACTCCACGGGACGTGCACTGGGGAGCATGGCATTGGCATGGGCAAGCGGCAGCTGCTTCAGGAAGAAGTTGGTGCTGTGGCCCTGGAGACCATGCGGCAGCTCAAGGTCACCCTGGACCCCCTCGGCCTCATGAACCCAGGCAAGGTGCTGTGAGAAGCTTCAAGTGCTTGGCCTACAAGCCTCCAGACCACAGAGCCCTTGTTCTGGAAGTTTCCTTTAAGCCTCCAATTCTGCAAAGGATGGACAGTGGGTATGCTGTCAGCTGATGTTGTATAGCAAGGGCCTAAAGTCAGAGGGAGACAAAGTGAGCCCCTCCCCACTCCTCTTGCTGCCCTCAGACATCTTTGGTTCAGTGGATGGCCGAGGATGCTTAACTGTTTTTTTTTTGCCTGTACTAAGGCTTGAACTCAGGGCCTGGGTACTGTCCCTGAGCTTTTTCCCTCAAGGTTAGCATTTTATCCCTTAAGCCACAGCTTCACTTCTGGCTTTTTGGTGATTTATTGAAATCTCACTGACTTTGCTGCCTTTATGATGCTCAGATCTCAGCCTCCTGAGTAGCTCTGATTACAGGTGTGAGCCACTGACACCCAGCTCCTCTCTGCTCTTACATATCCCGTCCTGGCTTGGAGGGATGTCATGGTCACCTGAAGACTAAGATCACACCCCTCTACAGCGGCCTCCCCACCACTAGGCCCAGGATCCTTCATCCTACACTGGACAGGAATACTCCTTTCCTGGAATGAGGAGCTCTTCCTTTCCAGTTAGTTATTCTTCTTGTTTCCGCCTCTCCCCCCCCCCCCCCCCAGGTTAATCTGTACTCTACTTGTCATGTCTGGGGAGCAGTAGGTAGCACCTACATAGCCACTCTCCTCTTCAGATACTGACTTTTGGCCACTGTTTTGAGCCTTGTCCTCTGACTTACAGAAGCTTGGGGAAGATGGTGGTCTCAGGCTGAACCCCTGCCCTTGGTGGGGTTTTGTTGGTTGGTTGTTTTTTGGCAGCCTCCCCACGAGGCCTTAGAATATCACACACATTCTGGAAGCTGTTGCTTCATTAGAAATAGAAATGAGATCCTCATCCTTGTACCACACCTCTCCACGTTGCAATGGATGGCATTACCAGCTTTTGCCCTCAAAGTTAAGTTCTGTCCACCATGCAGCCTGCCTGTCTCAGGATCCCCCAAGTCAGAGCCCATCTAGAGTAACTTGGCAGTTGTTTCTATTATGCCCACAAGAGGGCGCCTGACACCATCTGCTCTGGGCCACAGCTGCCCAAAGCTCTTCTGTCTACATCGTGTAACTCCAATCCCTAGTCTTCTCACCTCCCAGGATGGGGGTGCATGGCCAGCTTCTAAGTCCCCCACCCCTTGCAGGTCCCAGGAGCTCACAGAGCTGTTCATCTCTCCCACCCTGGGCCTCTGGCCCCCTAAGGAAAGGGGCTAGGCAAGGGATGCGGGAGCCAGAGCAAGTGAGCAGCAGCAGCCTCCAGATTCTGGAAAGCCCAGGCTTTCTCTAGAATCCCCTCCCCACTCTTCCCCTTTGGCTCTGAGGGGAGGCAGCTTCCTGTGGCCTTCTCAATCCAACTTCAGTTCCTGGGATCCCACCTCTGGGTGCTCTCAGACAACAGTGACAGTGACCTGTGCTTGGGGCTGGGATATACCAAGGATTTTGGTGGCAATCATCAGCCCTCTCCCAAGCCACTGCAGGAAGTGAACAATCCAACTATTGATCCAGCCTCACCCTGTAAACAGCCCCCTTCCCCTTCCAAGCATAGTGTAGCCCCTTCCCCGGGCCACCATGGCAACTGAGCAGAGGCTGTCCCAATTTGATGTGCCTTCCAGTACCTGGCAGCTAGAATTCGCTCAGAAAATGCCATTTCCTAACAGTTTCTTTTATTAAGAAAAATTCTAAACATACAGAACATTTGGAATAACCAGCACATTGTTCTGTGAAGGTTCAACAGATATTTTTTGCCTTACTTGCTTTGTGCGTTGTTTGGGGGGAAACAAACTGGGATTCAGATTATACATGTCTCAAAATCATTCACTATCTCCTTAGAATAAGAGCATTCTTCTATGACTTTCCACACTATTATAAATGGCTGTTACATGAACGGTTTCCAGGAGGGCTTGTGTCCAGGAAAGCATGCTGGGCCCCCTGGTGGAGGAGCTGAACCCACCTTTGTCTCTCCGCGCTCACAAAGGTGGGGGAGGGGAGGGAACACAAGATTCTGGAGAGATGCTTTCTGGATGGAGTGACAGATACCAGCTCCACTTGGGAAGCCCAGACAAACCCTGTCCCACCCCCATACCAGCACTTGGCAACCTGGATACGAACTCAGAAGACAGCAACCAGCAGAGGGCTGTCGTGTGCCAGGTGGGAGCTGAAGTCCCCGGGGGTGGAGATGAACACTGTCCCTGAGAGCCTGGAATAGCACCCAGTGTGGGCCTCAGCTTTGTCCCACCCAGCTCCCAATCACTGGGCTCAACCATGGCGCTGCCAGGTCCTTGCTACCAAGGTGGGCGCACACAGCCTCGGATTCCAGGCCCAGGGTCAGACAAGGAGATTTCCTTCAGAGCTGGGCCCTGCCCCGCCAGTCTTGCTGGTGGAATTAAATATAGAACAGGGAGACACAGTTGCTAGGCAGAAGCAGGAGTTGCTGTGAATAGAACAGTGCCCTTTGCAGTGACAAAGCTCCAAGGAAGCCCGCTGCACATGTGCCAGGTCTTCAGGGCCAATCTTGACCTTCATGATGGCCTCTGGGTTGCATGATTTTGTCCCCACTTCACACACGTGGAATCTGAAAGCAGATGAATAAAGCTGTACCCCCCGGGGATCATTCCTTCTTCCAAGCAGAGAGTCCACACGCAGAGGGGCCCATGTTCTGACAGCAGTGTTCCTGGGTTTCTACTTCAGGCAGGTCCGACACCCAGGCCCCCAAACCTGTTTCTTCAGTTCTTTGACCATGTCTCCGGCCTTGCCCACTGGCTTGCAATGAATGCCCTTGTACAGAGTAAGTGAGGTGGGAAAGAGACTCAAGATCCAGAGGCCCTGGTGGCTCAGTCCAGACTTGTGGGTCTGGTGGACTTGGGCCCCGAGGCCACAGCAGAAGCAGGCCTGGGAAGGGTCAGGCTAGAGGTGTGGAGTCTTCTCCCTTCAGCTTTCCTTGGCTGGTTCTGTAGGAGGCCCTAGAATGCAGCTTCTGGAGCTTGGCTCTGAGACAGGCCAGGCATGTACTGCTACCCCCTGCCCTGAGCTTCTGGCCCAGGCTGCTGTTTGCCAACTTTTGAGAGCTTGAGTAGCTGGTTCTGGTTCAAGGGCTCTGAGCTGGCTCAGCTCCAAACCCAGGCCTCTTCCTAGGCCTCAGAGAAGCATGCCGCCCATGAGTCAGCACTTAGATGAGAAGGCCTGACAGAGCAACAGGCAGGCAGAGCAGAACATGGCACAGGAAGCAGAGGCTTCAAGAGAGGGGCTGTGCTGGCACCTGGTGTGTGTGTGGGGAACCCACATTCTCCAGTGGTGGCAAGTTCTTTGCCCTGCAGATCTCTCCAGAAAAGTTCCATCATGATCACTCCACAGATGATGGCAAGTGGCTTCCACAATGCTTAAGTCAGCATGTAGGATGCACACCTGAACCACCGCTTCCTTCTGCCCAGGTACGGCTGGATGAGCGGTACTGCTGCACCTTCCAGGCAGCTGAAAAGATGCTAAGGAGGTAGGTGTGTGGGGGGGAGGGAGCATGGGCCTTGCCCCCCATTTTTCACTTGTATAGCAGTACTACATTAAAATAAAATCACACAGTGCATCTTTTGTTAGACATTATTTTAATACCATATCAAAACACCTTGACTAATGAAGAAAGGTTTTCTCCCAAGCTTTGAACATTTTTTTTTAACATTTTATAATAAGTTTTTTTTTGTGTTTTAATATATAAATACAGAAACCTATCTTGTATGGGCTGATGCCACGTATGAACATCAATGGCTAGAATGTTCTCAGAGAGCCTGAAAACGGGTAGTGGTACATGTTTCTTTAGTAAAGTCTTTTGCTTGTCTGTTTTAAGTTTTCTGGGGGGGGGGGGGGAATCTGTGGGGGGGGGGGAAATCTGTAAGGACCTAAGAAGAATGTTCAGACATTTTTGCAGTACACTTGTGATTGTTAAATCCTCTGAACTGACCGGAACCAGGAGGCAAGAAAGGGGAAGACGTGGGAAGGGGGCGGGAGAAAATCCTGGCTGGTCAGCTGTTGGTTCTGTTTTTGGCAATGAAATCATGTGGCTATCAGGATTCTTAGGGGAGAAAGTGCAAAACTAAGCCAGAAAACAAATATGGAAAAACAAAACCAAAAAACAACCCCAAACTCTCAAGGTAGAGAGGTTGGTGATGCAGAGAGCCAAGTGGGGCGCTGGGCAAAGGAAGGGACTGTGCCGCCTGCCGTCGGGCTGGCAGCGAGGACATGGCTATGTGTGGTCTGTCACTGAGTGGGTTACAGCTGGGCAGCAAACAGCAATCTGTAAACATCACGAGGGAAAACACCAGTCGACACTAGACTTTTTTTTATATAATTTTTTTTTTTTGTAAACACTTTGAAGACAGACCCACACACTTTTCAAAGGTGAAAAAAGAAAATGCCCTTTTCCCTCCTGGGCGGAGGGTGAGGGGAAGGATAGCAGTAGATTCACTCTTCTCTCAGACTCGCTCTCATCTGACTGGGTGTCCTCGAGGAGGAAGGAGGACCGATTTCTGGAAGTCAGTGCAGAAGGGGTGCCCTGTTCCTTCTGGGGGTCCCAAGCTCAGCTCTGTCCAGTGTCCGAGGAGCCTCCTCCCAGGAACAGGGGCTGTCTGTCCCTGTATGAGTCAGAAGAAGTCAGCTGTGCTCCGTCTGGCTGAGGCCACTGCTGCATCCCTTGGTGGCAGCAGCACGTCCCCCCGAGGGCAGGCTGGCGGGGTGTCTGTGGTCCCCCCGAGGGCAGGCTGGCGGGGTGTCTGTGGTTCGGTCCAGGCAGGTCCCCCAGAAGCCAAGCATCATGCTGGGAATTTGGCCCGCGCCATGCGCCAGGCTCCACTCCCTCTGCCTCACTCGCGCCCTTGCTTTTTCTTCTCCCCATGCCATCAGATTTTGAGGTGAAGGTAAAAAGAGCAAGTGTCCCCGGTTTGTCTGACATCATCAGCTGTTCTGGGCATTTACTTGGAATAAATAAAATAAACCTAACAAAAGAAAACAAAATAGAGAGAGCAGAAAGAAAACAGGCCCCAAACCCTTTGGTTGTGAGATAAGGAGATAGAAATAAGCTTTTTTTTTCCCTTTCCTGGAGCTTGTGTTTGTTTAAACCAGAAAAAGAAAACGTTAGCCCAGAACTTAGAAGGAACAGGTAGGGCGAGGGGCAGGAGAGTGCAGCCAGCAGTAAAAGTGCCCTGGGAAGAAATGGTGGGGTTGGGAGGAGGGTGTGGCCTGGTCTGCTGCAATCAGGGCCCTGTCCTATGGGACAGAGGGGCCAAGTCTGGCTTGGAGGCCTGAGAGTCCTCTGCAAGCGGAGTGAGGGAGGCGGCCTGCAGGGGAAAAAGCAGCTGTGAAATGAGTGCTGGCCAGCCTGTGTCGGACAACACACAGATCCCACAGGCTATTCAATGAGTGCATGTCCGTAAGGCGACAGGAAATGATCCAGAGAAGCAGACTCTGAGAGGTGAGGGAGAACGAGCCTATCTGGCTGTAAACCCAATGCCCAGCTAAAGGCTCATCTGCTTCTCCCCAAGCTTCCTTAGGGAGATTTGCTTTAGATGTTTGGATACACTGGTCTTTCCCCAACTAATTCCATCTCTTCTGCGGGCATGTTTATCCTATCACAGAAGATCTTTCCACTTCTGGATATAAATCACTGTCCTTCCCTCTGCTCTTCCTGCTTTCCCTCAGAGAAGCACGTCAGAGCAGCCCCGCTTCCCCACCAGCAGGCCTTCAGCAACTTGACCCCGAGCCTGAGTCTGCTCAGGTATGGGCTCACCTTTGAGAGGAGTCGGCAAGCAAGCCTGGCAGGGTCAGTCCGCAGGGTGTTCCGGACAAGATCTGTTCACTTCAAACCATGAGTCTATGCAGCTGTGGGTCAGAAGGGGTGCCAGAGGAACTACTTTAGCTCCTGCCATTGGGACTCTCCAGTGTCAGACTTGGGAGAGGGTTTTCAAAGTCTCTCCTGAAAGGACCCCAGGGGAAAACCACCCTGCCCGCTTTCTGCAGCAGGGAGAAGGGACTGGGCAGGGGGGAGGGCGGCCGGTACAGGCTCAGGGGGATCTGGCACTGTAGGAAGGATGAGTAGTAGCCTTGAGGTCCTTGTGCAGGAAGCTAACCAGTCGCTACTAGGGAGAAGGCGAGGGAGCTGGTGAGCGCTTGGGAGGCTGGTTTGATTCCCGGCTGTGGGGTCCTATGAAAGCCTCCTCCTGGGTTAAGAGAGCAGCTAGATGGCTCCCTTCCCAGGGCACGCCTTCCAAGTCTACCACGCTTGGCTACGAAGGTGAAAGGTGCCCAGGCCCCCGAGCTCTGACATTGCTGCGTAAGTGAGCCAAGGGCGACTCCCTAGTGTTTGAAGACTGTCTGCACCAGAGAAAGAACAGTAATTGCCCCAAGACAGAGACCAGACATCTGGTAAACTAACATCTGGGCATTTTCAAACATCAACTCAGATCATCTGCATATGTTGCCTCAGGGCCAAGGTATTTTTTTTCTCCTATCTCTGGTTAGTGCCCCCCCGCCCCCAGGACACCTCCAGACTAAGAATCAGTTCTCTAGACCAGTTGTGCCCAGGCACGGCCACTGTCCTGTAGACCAGTGACCCCAGGTTGCGCTGGGGAAAGCCTGTGGTGCCAGGCAGCAGTGCTGAGCTTGAGGAGGAGAGAGCAGGTGGTGGCCACGGGAGCACAGAGTGTCCTCCTGTCCGGGCAAGGAGGTGTCTTCTTTCCAGTTGGGAACAAGAACAAGGTTCCTCCTGGAGGCCGAGGACAAATCTTGGCCCTGCTAATTATAGCAGTGTGTGCCCACAGGTAGCGGCTCTTGCTGCCTCTTGCTCCTCCGGGGAGAAGGGCAAACAAGACAGCAAGGACACCCTCCATGTTGCCTCTCTTACCCTTTGGAGCAAGGGGCTCATGGAGGAAGAACAGCCAAGCTCCAGGTGGGATCCTGAGTACCTCCGACCTGTGGGGCTCCATGAAGCAGAGCTGGACCTCTGGCTTCACCTATGTCTTGCCCTTGGGATGCTTAAACCCCCTGTCAGCACAGTTGGATATACTGTGCCCCTAAGAGGCCATCCTATGGCCAAAGGAGACCAGATGGCTGGCGCCGGAGGTCTGTCCTTAGGAGGTGCCACCCCGCCAGGCCCTCGTACCTTTTGTGATAGATGCACAGGCAGGGCAGTCTGGCTATCGTGTCCCCCTGAAGCAGCTCCTCCAGGCAGATCACACATTCACCCGCATCTTTAGTCAGCACATCATCTGCAAGGGAGACAGGGAAAGCGGACTAGGCAGGAGGGGACACAGAGCAGACACAGGTCTAGGAACTAGGTGGATGACATGGAAGCCTGAAAAAGACCTTCACCTTAAGACCCTTTGGCTTTACCCCATGGAGTCAAGATACATGTACCCCACATGGGACCCAAAAAAGGCAGCATGATACAAGCAGTTTTCTTCATGTAGACTTTCCCCTAAATATATACATATACCAGGAACACTGCTCGAGGCAAGAGCAGACTGCAACTTTCATTTTACTCCGAAATGCACTGAAAGGGCACGAGGGGTCTCTTGGTAGATGGCATGAGGTTGCCGGTGGTGGATATGTAGATGTTTACCGTACGTTGCTTTCAATATTGCTTTACTTTTCATGATCAAATATAGAAGCAGGAGGAAAGCTGGCCTAGTTTTGAGAGCGAAGTCAACCTATAGACATTCTTAGCCATTTCGTCCTTGCTCTCAGTCTTGGGCATCTCACCCTGACAGGCTGCAGCCCGTGTGCTCTTTCCTGCACCCCTTGGGACTCAGAGCGCAGTGGCATCATTGACAGGGAACAGCTTCCTGTGCGGCAGGGGAGCCGAGTTTCCCTCGCTTTCCTCTTACAAATGGGTAAGGCAGCTCTGAGCCTCTGACATGTTAGACTCCTCTGGATCCAAACAGCACAGCCTCTCTGACCGGCTGTGTTCATTCCTCATAGGCTATCTATCCGGCCACAACCCCCATGGCCTCCAGAGGCGACAGATTTGGGGACAGGGGAGGCAGAGATGGAGATTCAGCTGAAGGGCTTTCTTCCTCAGCAGGACTAGACCTAAGTCTCCTCTCTCTTCACAATGCAGGGAGAGGCAGGGGACAAAAGGGTGAGTCATTTTCCTAGAAGTTCCAGGCCTTCAAGACTTGTGCACCTGTCAGTTACACAGCCTTTCCTAGTCATTTCACGAGTGATTTTCTGTGCTTTCCCAAGCAGCCTGGGTCAGGATGCTGATGGGAAGAAGTGTGCAGCTGCCCTGCCATGAGGGGGGGGCACCATCCACTGGGAATGAGGCTGCAGAAGGCCACATGGAGGCTCCCCGGTATAGTGGGAGAGACTTGGAGTTGGACCACGTGAGGGAACCGACAATGCCCACATCTAGCCCAGCACCCAGGAAGCAGCATTCTTCCACCACAAAAGGCTTACAAGAGGTGGGCTGGGTGTGAGCTGAGTAAAACTTCCTGTCCCAGAGCTCTGGGAATCAGCAGTTCCCAGGTATCTGGGGGCTAGACATGAAGTCTGGCTATGCATCAGACTTCCGCCCTCGTCTAATATGGGCGCGGGGCCCACTGCTAGAAGGAAGCTCTGGAGGGGTGAAGGAGAAATACAAAGTCAAGGACTCTGAGCCAGCACATGTTGAGGCCCCACTGCAGATGGATTCAAGCACCCTTTGGCAAGCTCGGAACCCAGGATGGGGGGGGGGGTTCTCAATAAATGCTGGATAATGAGAAATGCAGGAACAAAGTAGATCAAAGTAGTCTTCGGGTCTGCTTTTCCTTGCTGCTTATCAAGCTGCTTCCAATCTTCTTGATACTATGTGCAAAGACAATCAATGTCTGCCCAGAGGAGGGGCTGGCCTGGCTTGGGGTATGTGTATGTGCATATGCAAACTAGATGGTGCCACTGTCTGTCCCTCTAGCCAGACTACGGACCAATCAGACAGCAGGCAAAGCCCTCTGGACTCATTCAAGTGTGATGTTGGGATGAGCTGAGGTGGAGGTGAGGGCGTACTTCTACAGTCTACTGCTATGGTCAGAAGAGGTATAGCGTCCCCATTTCTCTGGGCCAGCTATATGCCAAGAACTTCACATGTTCCAGGAAATCCTAAAAATCCAGAGTGGGGCCTTTGGGTAAACTCATGTAGCTGCTAAGTGGCCAAGACTCCTTCCAGACAGACTCCTTGCCTACTTCTTTCACTTCTCTTCTTACTTTGGGGCTGGAAACCACCACACATCTCACAGATTGCTTCAAATGTTCCCTTTTTGTGAAGCGCGCAGGGCTGTGGGGGTGGAGGTGGAGGTACCCAGATGCTGAGTGGATAAGGCAGCCTGAGAAGCAGTTTGGCATGCCAGGGCATGGTTGCCCCAAGAGAGCTCATATAACGAATTCCCCTAGGGACTTGCAGGGCTGCCAGTAGCTCAGGACTCGAGGGGAAGCACCCAAAGACACGCTTCTACTAACTGGCTGGGAGGGAAGTCTGACGGCCAGCTCTGAGTCGGCAGTGAAGTGTGGGAACATACACATTCATTCCCCTCGGGCCCCGTGGCAATAAAGAGAAGATAGAAGCCAGAGGAAGAGAGAACCCCAAGCACACAATGGAGTCCCTGGCCTCATTGCCAACTTAGGTGCAAGAGAGGAGTGCCGCTTCAGCAAGTACAAAGCTGCTGGCATCTGCTGGGGGACAGGACAAGCCAGCAATACTAGTGCCAGATTTTGTGGCTTCCTCCTTAGGAAAGCTGGGGAGCTCTACTCTCCAGACAAAGGAGAGATCCTAAGCAGAGGGTATCCCCTGCCAGCTGTAACCCATCCCAACATCCTAAGACTGTGATGTGCAATCTAATTGTTTTGTGGAGCTGGGCTATAAGGACAGCCCAGGGGTCTGCCAACTGAAGCATGGACCTGGGTTGTCCAACTCCCTACAGCTCCCCTAGTGCCCTCTCCTCTGGCCACAGTTTCTGGTTTTACCACTGGCACTGAGTCCCTGTAGGCCTCCCTCCCACTCCTCACACCCAGTGGTGGCTAATCTGGCAATAAGTACAGTTGGGTCAGCAGTGGCTAGGAACCCTGGGTAAGGACCCCCTCCCTGTTGCTCCCCTCACCCTTAGTAGAGGGAGACTTAGGACAGACACCTCCACAGCTGCCAGACTCCAGCCACTGCTCCAGCAGCTAACAATAGCTCTGGGCAAAGCCCCACTTGGGGCTGGGCCAACTCTCCAGCCAAGATTCAGCTACCCAGGCCTGAGAAAGGGAGGGCACATCCATCCCAACCATGAAAGACACAGGACTTCTACAGGAGGACCTGTTTGTTTGTCCAGGTGTCTGGCTCAGGGTGGACTGGCTCTACCAGGAGGCTTTTTGTAGTTAAGGAGGCCAGGTTCCCTTTCCTTTAAAGCTTATAGAACATTTAGAATTTCCAGAACCCTGAAGATGAGGCAGTTACCTTTGGCACAGAGGAGAAGGAGGGCAACTTGAGTCAAGAAGTGAGACATGAACCTGTACTCTAGAACAGAGATAAGGGGGTGGGGGTATCCTGAAGCAGAAAACATCAGCCCCACCAGATTCTCCCAGTTCAGAGGAGTCTTGGAACAGCACCCCTAAACTTTCTGATAACCCCATAGTGTCAGAAGTCTCTTCTGACAGAACAAAGATTAGATCTCCACCCCAGGACTCTGCTAAGTCAAGTAATTGGGCAGTCAGAATTTATGTACATATTTTTCAAGGCTAATTCCATGAATCTTAGGGCCACAGAGATGCTGAACAGGGAGAGTTGGTAAAAGGCCCATGGAAGCTATCCACCCATTTACCCAGAGGGCGCCCATCTCCTTTCCTCTCTCCTGCACAAGCACAGCACCCTCACCTTCAGAAGTCCTAGGTTCAGGGCTGCCAGGAAGGCCAGAAGGATAAGGGGTCTAAAAGTTAAGTTCTTTGGGTCTAACTCTCCCCTCCTCCCCCCATATCCACAAGCCTCCTAGCCAGGTATGTGTCTGGGAGTGTACATGCTCTGGTTGCATTGGCTGAGCCAGTTAAACCGGTCTTGCTTTTTCTAAGTAAAGAAAAAAAATCTGGCAGGCAGCTACTGGAGGCCTTCCAACCTTCTGCTCAGGCCAGCCCTTATAATAAGAAAAATACTACTTTCTATCTGCCTCATTTAGGAATTTTCTACTTTTTTTCTTTGATGGTTAACTAAATTTCAACTTATTCAACCATTACACATTTTCTAAAATTTTCTCCAATTGGTGCCAACAATTGTGAAAAAGGTATGTGTGTGTGTGCACACGTGCATGTGTATGTACACATGCACAGGGACCAAAAGTTACAGTGACTGTTTTTTTAATGGTGCTGGAATTGAGCCCCCTGGGCATTCTAGGCAGGTTCTCTACTATGAGCTACATCCTCAGCCTTCAAGTGACTGACTTCACGAGAAAACAGAACCTCCCCAACATCTGAGTGGGCTTCACCTTGTCCTCTTTCCAGAAAGAGTCTGAGAGCTCACACCTCAGAGATTTCATTAACTTTCCTTAAGGCCTTTGTTAAGGTTTTTTTTTCCCCTTTAAGTACAAAAGTAATATGAAGCCCACGATGTTGGGATCTTGAGGAATTTGGGTAGAACATGTTACTAACAAAATCAAAACAAACCCCGATTACCTTTATAATAACAATAAAAAATAAAAAGGAGAAGACTCGAAAAACAAAATAAACCTAGATCTCCTGACTTGGAAGCTTTGGCCTGTGACCCAGAGGGTCTTGTGCTCTATCTGAACTAGAACAGACCCTGGATATGCCTGGAAGACTCCACTCCACAGGAGTGTATCCTCCTACCAGCTGGCAAATGCTGTCCTGTTACTAGGAAGGTTTAGGTATCTTTAGACAAAAATGAAAACTAGTTATGAGGAGTTCACACCACCAAAGCCTCCTTTCCATATGAATCATGTGAACAGAGGGGCCAGACATTGATTCTAAAGGCACTTTAAGACACACTTCACCCACAACAAAACTGGAGATGAGTAGCCTCTCTGCTTCTGGTGGTAAAGACTGGCCTTTGAAGCTGGGTGCCAGTGGCTCATGCCTGTAATCCTAGCTTCTCAGGAGGCTGAGATCTGAGGATTGTGGCTCAAAGCTAGCCCAGGCAGGAAACTCCATGAGACTCATATATTCAAGAAACTACTCAAAAAAGCTGGAAGTAGTGCTGTGGCTCAAGTGGTAGAGCACCTGCCTTGAGCAAAAGAAGCTCTGAGACAGTGCCCAGGCCCAGAGTTCAAGCCCCAGGACAGGCAAAAACAAAAAATAAAAGAAAAACCCAAGACTGGTCTTTGCTAGAACCTAGAACACCTCACTCCTTTTCAAGCAGAGGTTGAGGGGAAAATGAGAAACAATTCAACAATAGTAATGGCTGTATCTCAGATAGCCAGCCTGCCCTTCCTCTACAGGACCCTCACCCAGCCTGCTGGTAGGGAGGCTCAGCAGCTCCAGACACACAAGTGTTGATACGGAAGAGGACCCGGGGACACTTTGGGCTGTCATGGGAAGTTCTCTGGGAAAAGAGCTGGAGACCTTCACCTTTCCCATTCTGTACATCGGTGTGGGTAACTCCTGGCCCAGGGTGGCCCTGAGGTTACTTTGTCCCCCCCCAGCAGCTCCTGTAAATTTCTCTCCGATGACTCCAAGAGCTAAGTTCTCTCAGGCCAAGTCCCCTCTGAAGCTCCTTTGTGCTCTTATGACAGCAAAGGCAGTGTCTACAGAGAGCTCTCCCCAGCAACCCAGAGGACAAAAAGGGCCTCAAAGTCTCAACACATTGAGGGCTGACGTGAATACAGCATTGGAGGCTATGGTTGGATGGCTGTGAGACACCAGGGAGACTTCTCTCTCTCCATGGTCCCAAGAAGAGACGGTCAGTGGGGACAATGATCATGTGATCCCCAGGGTCATGTAACAGCAAGTCCAGAGGCATGGCAGCCATCAATCCCCCCCTCCCCTCCCCCCCCCCCCCCCCCCCCCCCGGGAAAAGAGAAAAGGCTGCCTTCTGGCGAGGAAAGGAGATTCTGGACACCAGGTAGGATGTAACAGGAAAAGCATCACTGGAATACAGACAGGGCCATGTAAGCCCTATAGCTGCCCAACCTGAGCAAAGGTTATCAGACAGTATGTACCAGTATAAGTAGGTAGTTGACTTTTGGCAACTAGAATCTTTTAGCCAAGAAAGTAAGGAGGGGATTCAAAAATATGAAAGGAGCATCTCTAGTCTAAAACACTTCAAAATCAAAATTATTTTTTTGGTGTTGGGGATCAAATCCAGGGTCTTGCACACACTACGTAAGCACTCTACTACTAAGCTATGCTTCTGGCCCCTGAAATTTTTTGAGTGGTAACATGACATTCAAAGAGTGTCAGATTTTGGGTTTTCAATTCTAGAATTAGATGCTTATCTGGTAATACCTATGCGAATGTTCTACAATCATTACACCTCTGGTTCCAAGCATTTCAGATATGGGATACTTCATCTGTAGTAGGGTATGTTTTTAAGAGAACCAAGAGGATCAGACTTGTCAAATCCCAGGATCATCCTGGAATCAGAAATCTTCCTAGTCTGTGTGTGGAAAGGACACATACAATGTCATGAGAGTGTCCTCCAGGAAGTCTGTCATAAGATGGGGGCAGGAAATAAGTCCTCAGTCTCTTGGAAGTCTTTTCCTAGGTCCCACTCTGACTTTAATTCAAGAAGCTGGGCCTATACTGAGGGTAGGAGAGCACCCCCTCCGATCCATAGCCTGTTCTTTTAGAAGATGTAGTTCTTTGACAAATGTAGCTTGAAGTCTAAACATCTAAGAACCTAAGAATGGGAAACTAATGACCCCAGCAGCCTACTGATGGCCTTGCCTGACCTAGGACAGCTGTCCCTTCATAAGCACTGATGGCCAGGCTCTAAAGGGTTTTATCCATAGGGATTGCCATTCCCACTTTGTGGATCAGAAAACAGGCTCTACTAAGGTTAGTAACTGTTCTAAGATTATAGTCAATGAGTGGTAGAGGAAGGTTTTGAACTTAGATCAGTGGACTCCTAAATCCTTGCTCAAAGGACACCAGTTAGAGGCTGGGAATGTGGCTTAGTGGTGCTTGCCTAAGGGTTCTGGGTTCGATTCCTCAGCCATAAGTGGCGCTGTGGCTCAAGTGGTAGCCTTGAGCTAATGAAGCTCAAGGACAGTGCCTAGGCCCTGAGTTCAAGCCCCAGAACTGGCAAAAAAAAAAAAAAAGGTAGAAGCTGACATTCATTTTCTCCTCAGAGGGACCATATTAGGGTGATCTGAGTGTCACAAAATCCCCAGGCCCTACCCTCTGCTGTAGTCAAGGCTCAGGTCTGAGGCAGCCTCCAGTCCCTAGTCCCTAAAGGGTAAGATGGACTGAACTCCATCCCTCGAATTCTGTCATGGAATTGTAGAGCAAAGAGGGTCTGGAGTGGTGTGGGAGAAGGTACTTCCTCCTGGGCCCCTCTGCCAGCTCACAGGGTTAGTTTCGCTATCTTGGGCCTACTGTAGTAGCAGAAGAGGCAATGGGCATCTCCAAACTATAGTCCATGAAATGGACTGTAGGAGAGGTTTGGGCAGGGACTCAGTAGTAGAGAGAATTCCCATCTCTGTGGACATGATCCTTGGTCCACATCTCTGCTAATTTGACTTGTGCTCCCAGAATCCCTAGAATAGCAGGTTCCGTCGCACTACACAGACACTTCTGATGGAAGGTGGCTGATACTGTAGTGCCCTGTCCTGCCCCCAGCTGAAGGGGTCGTGGCCCCCCCCCCCCCCCCAGCTGGTTCCCTTGACTGATACAGGAGGCTGGTGAGGCCCAGCCCTTACCATTGTAGGAGAGGCGAGGTTTGCTCAGACACATTATAAAGTGCATTTCCATCTCATCAGAAGCCACAGACTTGGAGCAAATGGGGCACTTGAAACCTGAAAGAGAGGAAAATGGTAAATATCTTCTCCAAATCCAAATATCCACCATAAATATCGAACACTCTGTGATGACCATGTGTGGAGTCAGCCACTGTACACAATGGCAACGTGAACGGACCTAGACCTGACTTTTCTTCATAAGTCCTTGAGGCTTTGTTTGCATTTGGGGGACAGCTTTCACTAAGGCTTTCCTTATCACATACCTCTGGTAATCCCTTTAGAGGTCACTGATACCTGACATGAGTTTTTCAGTCCTGAGGCTTGAACTCAGGGCCTGTGCACTATCCTTAAGGCCGAGCTCTACCACTTGAGCCACAGCTCTACTTCCAGCTTCTTTGGTAGTTGATTAGAGACAAGAGTCTCATCCACCAACCCAGTAAGTACCTTCATCCCTCACCCAAGGGCTATGGCAGCTGTCTTTGAGAAGTGTTAAGAGCAGTTGGTGGCCCTCCAGAGTGCTCCCAAAAGTCACTACGTGGCCCTCCAGAGTGCTCCCAAAAGTCACTATGTGAAACAGCTGATTCAAGGTGCCAGGTAAACAGAGCACAAGGTCTCATGATCTGCCATTTTATCCCCCAAAAGGTTCGGACTCATGTACCCAAAGAGTTTCATCAGCACTGTATCAGGACTAGTGATTCTGACTGAAAAATTTCTGAGTTGAAATCTATTAAGCAAACCTAATCCCTTGATCTATTAAAATATATATATGCATATATATAAACACAAAATGAACTAGTATCAATTTTTTCCATTTTGTTTTTATTGAGATGATTTTTCAAATAAATCAATTCTTTTCCATATAAAGTCTACCCAAAAGATCTATTGCTGTTAAAAAGTTATTGATTTGTCTATATCACTTTGTACATATCACAGCTCTTTCTCTTGTGGCAATGATTTTTACTTTCCTGGTCTGTACTTCCTAACACCCAGCGACTGCTGAGCAGATTTCACTCCTTAAATTGTCCGTCAAGTTTTCTAGACACAGTTTTATTTGACAATAGTAATGACGGTCCATAACATTTCTTAATGAACAGATAAATGGCCAAGTGTTCAGGGGCCACTGGTGCCACTCTGGGTACAGAAGCATTCACACCTTCCCCAGTATCTCGCATGTGGCTGCCTGCTAATCTGTATGGAAAGCTGTGGCTGGATGACTTAAAGTTTTTAAATTCTTTTTCTCAATGATATTGCTTTAAACTATAGGGCAAACACATAAGACATAGGACCTGTTTAAAGACAGATGCTCCATGGCATTGTCCCTACTCCCTCCTAACCCTTTCCTGAAAGATTCTCGGCACTCTGAACATCCCAACTGGAAAGTCTTGGAAATGTCCCAACTCTGGAAACCAGGAAATCAAAATCTTTTTTTTTTTTTTTTCTGCCAGTCTTGGGGCTTGAACTCAGGGCCTAGGCACTGTCCCTGAGCTTCTTTTGCTCAAGGCTAACACTATGCCACTTCAGCCACAGTACTACTTCCAGCTTTTTCTGCTTATGTAGTACTGAGGAATCAAACCCAGGGCTTCATGCGTACTAGGCAAGCACTCAACCACTAAGCTACATTCTCAGCCCAGGAAGCCCAAACTTTGAGAAAAGGCCTTTGTAACAAGTCTGTCAGTAATGAAACCAGAAGACTGCAAAGAAACTTGGGGATGAGGAGGGGTGTTCTATCCTTGACTGTCTGGCATAACTGGATCTAAAATTCACCAGTCTGATTCTTTTCTTTTTTTTTTTTTTTGGGTCCGGTCATGGGGTCTGAACTCTGGGCCTGGGCGCTGTCCCTCAGCTCTTCAGCTCAAGGCTAGCACTCTACCACTTGAGCCACAGCGCCACGTCCGGCTTTTTTCTTTTTGCTTATGTGGTGCTGAGGAATTGAACCCAGGGCCTCAGGCATGCAAGGCAAGAGCTTTACCACTGAGCCACCTTCCCAGCCCCTGGTCTGATTATTTTCTAGCTCAGTTTAGAAATGTACAGATCCAGTGCCACACAAGATGGAGAGATGAAAAATGAACTTGCTCTTGGAAGAATGAAGTTGCTCTTGGGTCTAACCTAAGTCCCTGTGCATTCACACCATTTTTCCTTTCTTCTACTCAACTCAAAAGATTTTGTAAAACTATAAATGGCTACAGGATATCTGTTTGTTGAATTTGCTCAGATATCACCATCTATATAGTCAAGGGCTGGGCTGTAGCAGTACAGATAGAGGTGTTCAGAGAAAACCCTTCAGCCCCAGCTCAAGCATGTTTTGTTCCCTGTGAGATATTCAGGTAATCTGTTACCAGAAAAAGCCTTCCACTTTTTGTGCTGTGTGTGTACCTTTCCTGATAACTCAGAACAAATTCAAGGTTATCCCTATAATAGCACCATTCATTCCCTTGAATTCCCAGGGGATTCCTTGAGTGCAGAAGGGGTTGAGTTACAGCTCAGGTGCTGGCAAGTAGGCCACCCAAAAGGAGGTCTAGAAAGGAAATGTCACCGCAGGGTGCTGGTGGCTCACAAGTGTAATTCTGGCTACTCAGGAGGCTGAGATCTGAGGATTGTGGTTTGAAACCAGCCCAGCCCGAAAAGTCTGAGAGACTATTAATTACAGAAAATGCTGAAGTGAAGCTGAGGCTCAAATGACAAAACACTATCACTGAACAAAAGGTCAAGTCCTGAGTTCAAGCTTTAGGACTAGCGTGCATCCGTGTGCGCATCCAGGCCTGGCCCAGAATTTCCCAGTTCCCAGACTAAAGACCTTTTCATGAGAGAAGAAAAAGTTGGCTCTGAGAAAGAGCTGTTACCTCTGGAGAGGAAACAGCACCATGGCAGTGGAGAGCTGCATTTGAACTGAAGTAGGGTCAGTGACTCTGGGTGTCTTTGTTTTGCACTCCTTTGTAAAATATCACACAAAATAATTCAGGGGCTATTTATTAAGTGAATGAGAAATGGCAAGATGATGGCAGGATGTTACCCACCCCTGCACCACAGGTTCCTCACCTGAAATGGAAGCGGGGAGGAAGAGGGAGAATTAACCTTACTCTTTCTTGCAAAGGTTACATGAGATAAGAAATATGAAAGCACTTTTTTTCTGGTCGGTCGTGGGGATTGAACTCTGGGCCTGGGTGCTATTCCTCAGGTCTTCAGCTCAAGGCTAGTGCTCTACCACTTGAGCTATATATAGCACCACTTCCAGTTTTCTGGTGGTTAATTGGAGGTAAGAGTCTTATGGACTTTCTAGACCAGGCTGGCTTTGAACCATGATCCTCAGATCTCAGCCTCCTGAGTAGCTAGGATTACAGGCATGAGCTACCGGTGCCTGCCGAAAGCACTCTTGAAGGGAACTGAATAAAGTGGTAGCACGTTCATCGAGTTTGGGAGTAGTCACCGGGGAGGAAGGAACACAAGGGGTACAGGAAGGACTTAAGTGGACAAAAGATTAGGGGGATCCACTGATAGGACTGTGTGCATGAGCATACTAGTCTCAGGCCATGCAAATTGTGTTGGGGGTAGCCAGCAGCCATAGTTGCTGGAATCTATGCTGTTTCTTTGAACATGATGCATGACTAATTGCATGGCTAGATGCATGGCAAGCATTTCCTCTTGCCAATGGTAATAAAAGATAGTTTGCATTTACTGACTCATTTGTATGGGCAGCCACTGTGTTTACACACCTTCTCAATGATCACAATATAAATACAAGGTAGGAATTATCATAAGCATTATAAAGACACTAAGCCCTCAAAAGCTCAGGTAAGTTGTTTAAGTTAAGGCAGCTAAGGGAGCCAGAGATAGCACAGGACATCAGGGAGCCTGAACCATGTTGTGCTACCAGCTGACAAGCACAGGAAGCACATGGCAAAAAAGATCACAGATACAGGTCTTTTAAAAATACATATAGGTAGTGGCGCTGTAGCTCAAGTGGTAGAGCGCTTGCCTTGAGCTGAAGAGCTGAGGGACAGCGCCCAGGCCCAGAGTTCAAGCCCCACGACCGACAAAAAAAAATAAATAAATAAAAAATAAAAAAAAATAAAAATACATATATTTGGGGCTGGGAAGGTGGCTCAGTGGTAGAGTGCTTACCTTTCATGCATAGGCCCTGGGTTCGATTCCTCAGCACCACATAAGCAGTAAAAGCAGGAAGTGGCACTGTAGCTCAAATGGTAGAGCACTAGCCTTGAGCTGAAGAGCTGAGGGACAGTACCCAGGCCCAGAGTTCAGGCCCATGACGGACAAAAACAAGAAACAACCAAAAACATGTATTTGCTGGTTCATGCCTGTTATCCAAGCTGTTTAAGAGGCAGAGTCCTGAGCATCCAGGTTCAAAGCTAGCCCAGGCAAGAAAGTCCATGAAACTCTTACCTCCAATTAACTGTCAAATAAAACTTGAAGTAAAGCTGTGGCTCAAGTGGAAGGGTGCTAGTCTTAAGCAAAAAGCAAAGAAACAGTGCCCAGGCTAAGTTCAAACCCCAGGACTGGCATATGCACACTCATGTACACACATACACACACATATACAAAACTCATTTCAAATCTTTTATCTTGTCCCAGCATTTCTTCCACAGAACCCATGTTTCTAGATAATGCCATAGGAAACAAAGGGTAGTTTTCTTCCACTTAAGCAAGCGACAAGAGTTCTACAGCACTAGTTATAAGGTGCTGAGTTTGCCAATGACCTTTAAATGGAAAATAAAGAGCAAGAGGTAAGATGCCCCCACCATTCCTGAAAGGTGATCAGGAAGGATTCTATCACTCTATTGTCCCCATCTTTTCTTGAAATTGTTCAGTCTCTATTGAGCATCAAAAGCCCTATGGAATTATAAATACTATGATATTTATGAACTGCCTGAAGGTTAACATTTCTAGGAAATTTTATTTCCAGTTTGGAAAGAAATTTGAACCAAATGAAAGTCAGCTCTGCAAACAAGATAAACCAAAGGTCTGCAGAATCATCCTGACCACATGATTTCCTCAGAGGCCTCAGCAGTACTTGAGCAGAGTGGATAAGAGAAGCATAATTTTCTTTCCAGAGAGAGCCACAGGTGGATTTCTCAGGACTCTCCCCAACTGCATCTGCGGCCAGATTCTGCCCCACATACCCAGAGGTAGGGGGAGCAGTCACCTGTGCTCTTGGCATTTTCCTCAGTCCCTTCTCTTGTTGGTACAGCTGTTTCTACAGCCAGAGCCTAGCTGCTTCCTAGCTTCTAATAAGAACCTTGCTTAAGTGGAGAATCCTTTGTTATTCAGCCGCCTACCAGAGACCAAAGAAGACAAGACAAGCCTGCACCCGCTACCAGTGACACCTTTCAGGTCCAGGTCAAAGAGGACCACTCAGGAAGGTGGGGGCAATCAAGTTATAAGAACCCTCCCAATCCACTACACCATTTATCAATGTAAGTTAAGAGTTTTCATACTCTGGGGACAGGTGCATGCCTCAATTGCTAAAACTGCAAGACTTCTCCTTTAAGACCTGATTTCCTGGGCAGGACCATGTACAAGCTTCCTGTTGCTCCAGTTTCTCTCCTGGCCCTCCCTCCCAATGCTAATGTGCGCTATTTTAACGGCTGCCCCAGTTCTGCTGTCTCTGGGATCACCTAAAGGTGGAGGAATCAAAAGAAGTAACCAGGTAAAGGGAACCTCCCACCTAGGTGGGGCCTCCAGTCTAGGGGGAGAAAAGTGGTGTAGCCAGGAGCCTGGTGAGCACCACCCTGGTTCCATCCCTACCAGTCAGTTCCTAGTTGCTTGCCTTGGCCTTTCCCTGATACAACCAATAAGACTTGACTCAATGAATTTACTAAATGGAATTTATTATAAATAGATAGTCTTAGAGTTAACAGAGTCCGACATTTCTGTGCTGCAGGTATTATAGTCTTCACTCACAAAGACACAGGTATTTTCTGTCTGTCTACCTTATCTGACTCTCTCAACTAAAAATCAATATACAATTTACCAACTGCTGAGCTAAGGTATGAGTCAGTGTCTCCTGGAGAATATTCTGGATCCGGTTAAAGTCTAGGAGCTCTGGTTTTTAACTTCTTTAAAACCTCTTTTCTGGACAAGGCCCCTGCAGTTCTATGACTGGGTGATAGGAATCATAGGTATTTGGTTAAATACTTTTCTGGGTGTGTTTGGAAGGGTGTTTCCAGAAAAATTAGTATTAGTATTAGTATTCCATTAGTATTCCATACAAAGCACACTGCCCTCCCCAAAGTAGGTAGGCTAAGTGAGATTTTATTCTTCCTCTGGTGCTTGAACTCCGAGACTAGACTTCTCCTACCCTTGGACTAAGAAAAATGCTATCATCAATCCTAATCAGGCTTTCACTCGGACTGGTTAGTATTTCACTGACTTTCCTATCACACATTGTGGGATTTCTCAGCCTCCATAATCATGTGTGTTAAATCCTTACAATCAACCACAACACATTTATATACATGCACGGAGTTTTGTTTCTTTTCTTTTTCTTTGTGGTGGCACTCTGGCTTGAACTCAGGTGCCTCCCATGGTCTTCACTACGCTTTTTCTCTCCCAGCTGGTAATCTACCACTTGAGTCATATCTTAGTCAGTAGTTTCTGTTTCTTTAAGAATTCTAACTAATATCTTTACATATTAAAACACCAAACAATAACATGTGAAAGACTGGCAATATCAAGGGTTGGTGAGAGTGCAGAACTGTAAAGTAACTCATGTAATTTGGGAGAAGGTCAAGTTAGTTCCATATAAAACCATCATACCTAGCCTATGACCGAAGCAATTTCTCATCTACGTATTTATCGCCACCCCCTTCAATGAAAACACATGTTTACAAGTAGACATTTACGAGACTGTTTATCATGGCTTTATTTATAGCAAGCAAAAACTGGCAACAGCCCAAGTGTCCATTAACAGGGTGGACAAAGAAACTGGTACATTCATAGAATATAAAATCAATCAGCAGTAAAAGGCAATGAGCTAGGGACATGTGCAACATGGATGAACATTAAAAGCATACCAAATGGACACAAAGAGCACACTGCAGGATTCCAATTAGAGGAAGTCCTTGGAAAGACAAAACAAATAGACTGTGGGAAAAATCAGAAAAGAGACAGTCTCTAGGAGCTGGGATCAGAGGCACAAATTGACTAAGGAGGTGACATGAGAACTTCCTAAGGTGATGAAAATGTTCTATATCAAGGCGACTGTTTAGATTATATATATGCATGTCTATGTGATATTCATCAAACAAAAACTTCAGAAGAGAGGCTTCACTGAACATCTTCAACCAGAAAAAAAACAACCTGTAAACAAATATTGAACTGCTGAAGCTTTTAAAGATAGCTGAGTTGAAACACATAAACTGTCTTGACTTTTGCGAATACTGGAAATTTTCTTAATGAAACACCGGACAGTGTCAAGATGTGAGCTTGTTGTGAAGACGTGGGCAGAAAGTAGGTGCTAGCTAATGTAAAAACAGTGACACAGAGGTCACACTTCGAATCTTTACATACAGTGAAGTACCTTTCTTCTACTCAGAGCCATATAGATGCCTTGCTTTTTGCATTTCTTTTATCCTTAGAGGACCATAGATGAAATTTCACCATCTTCTAGCTTCTTGGGGTAGCATATAGGAAAACTGGGTTCAATGTGATTTATTTTTCTTTGTAAATAATTTACTTGTTTGGCACGAGAGCCTGAGTTTTCTCTTCATTCTAAATGTTCAGAAATATCACCAGGATATGCTTAGAGATGACTTTTACCTTTCAGTATGCAGACTCAGGTCTTCTTCCTCTTTAGAGAAATTTTCTTTATGTTTTGATATTTCTCCTAATGCTGTCATGATTGTTACCAATTATTTCTAGCTTTTCTTCTACTAGTATATAGTACAACTGTGCTTGCTTGCTCTTTGAAGTTAAGGATGGATTTGGGATTTGCTTTTAGCCAATTAAATGTGAGCAGAAGCCGGTGCTGTGAGTCACCGGGCTACACTTGCAATGCTGCAAGTGATTAGGGAAGCAAGTGGTGAGAAAAAGCTTTTGTCAGTTTGGATTCCTGAGTGACAACTGTCAAGAGTAGGCAGTCACCCCTGTAACATGGGGAAAATGCACTGAGTTAAGCTCTTGAGCTTTGGGGTGTTATTACTACATTATAACCTAGTCCTAGACTATCTTTGTCTGATACCTTCCCTCTAACTTTTTCTTCCTCTGGTACCCCAGCTGCTTATATTTCAAGTATCTCTTCTCCATAGCTTCTCTTAGCATTCTGTGTGTGTGTGTGTGTGTGTGTGTGTGTGTGTGTGTGTGTGTGTGTGTGTGTGTGTGTGTGTGTGTGTGTGTGTGTGTGTGTGTGCGAGCATGCGCACTCTGTGTGTGTGTGTGTGTGTGTGTGTGTGTGTGTGTGTGTGTGTGTGAGCATGCGCACGCGCACACATTGATCCTGGGGCCTGAGTGCTATCCCTTAGCTTTTTCATTCAAGGCTACTACTTGAATCAAAGCTCCACTTCCAGCTCTTTACTGCTTAATTGGAGATAAGTCTCATAGACTTTCCTGCCTGGGCTAGCTTTGAATTGCAATCCTCAGACCTCAGCCTCTTGAGTAGGTAGAATTATAGGCATCAGCCACCAGCACCTGGCTCTGGAGTAACTCTTTCTGGGCCCTGCTTGCCTGCCTGTCCTCTGCTTAACTCAAAAGAAGTAAATAGGGCTGGGAAGGTGGCTCAGTGGCAGAGCGCTTGCCTTGCATGCCTGAGGCCCTGGGTTTGATTCCTCAGCACCACATAAGCAAAAAGAAAAAAGCCGGAAGTGGTGCTGTGGCTCAAGTGGTAGAGCGCTAGCCTTGAGCTGAAGAGCTGAGGGACAGCGCCAAGGCCCAGAGTTCAGGCCCCACGACCGGATCCAAAAAGAAAAAAAAGAAGTAAATAGTTGGCATTGGGAATCAAAGAAATGGACATGTGTTCTAGCCACTATCATCCCAAAATTCCATCTGCTTCAGTGTTCTGCTTTTTCAGTATACATACTTCCTTGGAGCAACAATAATTCACATTTTCAATGTCTGTGTTCCATATTGATAATCTAACATACTGTGCTTAGTTATTTTCTTCCTTTGGGGATTGGGATTCCAAATTTTTATCTACTATGCAGAATCTTTCAGGAGCAATCTCTATTCTCTATAAACAAACTAGATTCCACCCCTGACCTATTTTTGCTGTTTGTGGATCCTGTACTGCCTGGTCTGAAAGAATCAATCCTGACTCCAGGAACCAATCCTGGAGTCAGAAAAACAAAAACAAAAAAAGTATTGTCATTCTAGTAGGCTTGCACCTGTTATGTAGTAGAGTCGTATCTGTGTAGTGCTCTGTCTAGCCTAGAAATGCTTTAAAGCCCAAAGATGAATTCACAAATGGGTAAGGTCATGTAAAATGTGGGGTGACCCTCTTACTGGCTGCATCAATACTGCTTGAATCAGTGAGCCTTGATGGTAAATCTGCTTATTCAGGGAAATTTCCAGTATCTACACATAAAAAGTGAAAAACTATCTCTGGACTCTAAAATGCCATCACTTGTAAGAAGCACCATTATGAACCTTCATTATGAACCTTAGAGAAAGGAGGGAAATAGCTACTAATAATAACTTTAAGATGTGATTGTGTGCAGCACATCCTATTTTGTGTTAGTTTGTGTGCCAGTCCAGGGCCTGGGCATGGTCCCTGAGCTTTTGTGCTCAATCTTGGTGCTCTACAACTTGAGCCACAGTCCCATTTCTGGCTTTTTTGGTGGCTAATTAATTGGAGATAAGAGGCTCATGGACTTTCCTGCCTAGGCTGGCTTCAAACCATGATCCTCAAGATCACAGCCTCCTGAGTAGTTAGGATTACAGGTATGAGCCACCAGTGCCCATTTGCATCCAGATTTTTGAGTTGTTAAATTCTAAGATGTGTATGGCTTAGAACCAATGAATATATGAAAAACACATACTTGAGCAGACTCAATCACACGCCCAATAAAGTTATTCCTGTTTATTTGCTGTAAACCAGAACAGGCTCCATGGGAGCTGCTTCAGCTGGGAACAAAGGGAAGGAATACACCCTTCGTGTGCACTGAAGGGTCCCATTACTCAAACCTGCCCTGCTGCATGGCAAGTCCAGGCTGCAAGTCCAGCATTCCAGCAGTGTGAAGAACAAGAAAAGCATCTGTCAGCAGCAGGAGCTCAAGTACTCACTGGTAATTTTCGTTTTGACATTCTAACCCATTTCTTCCAGGGACAAGGGGTTCCTTAGGAGGGAGAGAATGAGAGGTAGGAACAAGGGCAGGATGATTTGATGGCATGAGCCTAAGCAGGTTTAAGAAGATGGAAATGATTAAAAAAGAAGAAGAAGGGGGCTGGGAAGGTGGCTCAGTGGTAGAGTGCTTGCCTTGCATGCATGAGGCCCTGGGTTCGATTCCTCAGCACCACATAAGCAAAAACAAAAAAACTGGGAGTGGCACTGTGGCTCAGGTGGTAGAGCACTAGCCTTGAGGTGAAGAGCTGAGGGACGCGCCCAGGCCCAGAGTTCAGGCCCCACGACCGACCCCCCCCCCAAAAAAAAAAGAAGAAGAAAAGAAAAGTGAGAGAAGGGGTGGGTTATGAGCAATGGGTGACAATGTTGTCAGACACTTTGTATTCATATACTGTTTTGTAGAATGGGAACTTCTTTGTGCAACCACTTAAAGATAATTTAAACATTTTAGAAAAGAAGATGGAAATATGTCAATCAAGTTCCCAATGTTGATTTATAGTTCCTTGTCACCTGGCTACCATGATCAGGCAGGTTTAGGGGTTTCCAACTACCACCAAAAAGTATGTTGTAAAGTCTTCAGGGGGAACAGTTGACTTGCATTTTGGAGGTGTCTTATTTAAAGAATAGAACATCTGTTAAAGGAGAAAGACTGTATGCAAATCTCCAGCCAGAATTTCTTCTAGTTCTTAGCTATTAGGGATTGCCTACAGATAGGCAATCAGGATAGACATGCGTGGCCAGAAGTGCTCAGTTATTTAGCTGGATACCACATTCTTCTCTCACCTGACCGTCCCACCTCCACGTCAGTCCCCAACATACCACACACCTATGCTCTTTGGACCCCATAACTCACAACTCACAACTGTTGGTGTCTGGGCTATGTCTGAGAATCCTCTTAAGAATGAGTCAATTCCCCAGCCTATGCCATATAAAATCAGCAGCAAAGAGTAGGGCCAATAGCCAGCTCATCTCAAAAAATTAAAACAAAGTACCCAAGGCAACAATAAAAACTGGTCTCTGAGCAAAAAAATGCAGTTATCAGATCTGGAATATCTGTAGACTGTTTCTTCAATACAATAGAAAGCAGTATCATTTCTCCCAGTTGGGAGGGTGGGGCAAATGTTGGAGCAGAATACCCATCTTGCAGGTTGAGCCTCATTCGTAGCAGGTTCCCCCCAACAGAATTCCCCAAAGAAACAGGATTGGCTTAGGAATTGCCCTGCAGTACACCTGCTTCTCCACTGTATATAAAATGTATTCCAAGTCCTTGGATCTTTATTAATATAGTTAAAAAACCTAATCTTTATGTAGCCCTTTTTTTATATTGTGCACGCATGCGCACACATGCAGGTGTGTATGTCAGTTTGGAGGAACAAAGGAGCATTAGAAAAGAAAAGGGACTAGTAGTTCATAGTTCATTTGTGAGTTCCCACTAGCTGATTGGAATTTTTCACTGATGAAAAAGAATATGCTTGAATACTTTATTAGATTATGTTAAGCATAGTATCTGATTCACTAGCAATTGGACAACTGCACTCATATTCAAGCAACTGCTCTTATGGAATAAAACCATTGGCCTGTATGGTACAACTAAACAAAGATTAATGCCAAAGATTAATGCCGGCATTCATGTCTCTGGAGGTCCACAGCTCCCACTATATACAATCCCAGGTTGCAGAACACATGCTGCAATATTAATTTCACAGAAACTATCAGCTCAAGCTTGGGCCCTGGCACACAGTAACACTGCAGGTTTGGCTTTGTGCTTGGATCTAGACTGGCCTCCTCTACATCAGAGCAACCTCTGCACAGTTGTACCTCCAACACTGAAGTAGAGGCAAGAACTCAGATGACACAGTCCTGTAGGACACAACTGTGGCCTGAAATGGCATCTAAAAAAGAAGAAGAAGGAGAAGCCAAAAAAAGAGTAGTCTGGAGTTGCTTTCAAAGCTCAACAGCAGGGCAGCGATCAACCTATCAAAGGGAACTATGCGGAAGCAAAAAGGCCCCCATGCTTCAGCCTTGCTTTTCTGTCACCTACAACTAAGATGATCACTGAGAAAAAAATGCAAAGACCCTATAGAGCTACAAGGTACTGACTCAAAGGTCCAAAGGAATTTCCTGGAGACTCTCTAGACACAAAGCACAAAGGAGAAGGATCATGAACTCTATGCTCCTAAAATAGTGCATAGGCTCTACTAAGGCAAAGTATACTGCTTTATTGTTTTTCCCCCACTCTGGCTCAGATGAATCTAGTAGGTAAAAATGGGAGCAAGGAGGGTGGAAAGCTAACATGAAGGAAGACACCTTGAAAGTTTTTAAATGATCCAAGGTCAAGGGATTCTGAATGATAAGTAAGCTGCTCAGAAAGCACAATGTTTGTGATATGAGTGACCTCAATTAAGCATTTGTCAGTAGACAAAACATTAAGCCAAAGTAGCCTCTGTACTGGACCTTACAAGCACATGCTTATGAAGTAAGAGAACTACATACACTTGAAATGTCTTCCCCGCATTCACAAGAAGACTAGTTTTACATTGATTTTTATATTTCCCTATTTCAAGTCAGCACATAAACTTCTCAGAATATTGGCTTAAAGAACATAAATATCAACAAATGCCACTTACTGAAATGCATGGAAACAATTTAAAACATAAGTATCCAGATAGAACACTATGGCACACAAATGAGTTCAGAATGCTAGTGTTCAAGTGCTGTCTCTCTGTTCATGAATAATAAAGCCAAAGGAAAGTCACTCACTTCACCATCCTGACCTTCCATTTTGTCCTCTGTAAAACAGGAATATTTTTTACCAACCTAACCATGAAATCAGAGCATGTGTGTACATAGCTAAACCAATGTGTGATAGGCAGAATAAAGCCCTCCTTCCAAACTGTCCACATCCCAATCTCCAAACTCTATACATGTCTCCTTATATAGAAAAAAGGACTATGCAGATAAATTAAAAAAAATTTTTTTGGTCGGTTGTGGGGCCTGAACGCTGGGCCTGGGCGCTGTCCCTCAGCGCTTCAGTTAAAGGCTAGCACTCTACCACTTGAGAGTCAGCCCCACTTCTGGCTTTTTCTGCTTATGTGGTGCTGAGGAATCAAACCCAGGGCCTCATGCATGTAAGGCAAGCACTCTACCACTGAGCCACCTTCCCAGACCCAATTAAAACTCTTAAAATGGGAGGAGAATCTCTCTCTCTCTCTCTTGCATCTACCTACTTACCTATCTACCTATCATCTAGAATGGTCTCAGGTTGTGATCCTCCTAATCTTAGCTTCCCGAGTAGCTAGATTTACGCGTATGGACCACTGTACCTATTTTAGGCTTTTTATCTCTAAAATGTAAGAAAACACATGTGCTGTTGAATTTGTGGTCATTTCTTACAGCAACAATAGAAAAAACTAACACAAAATGTTACAGGAAATACAATTATTCTTTCAAAGGACCAGAGTTAAAAAGGAAGAATAGTTGAGGTTCCTCGGTCCTGCTAATAATTATGAACCAAGGTATCTTGGTCAGTTTGGGCTGCAGATAGATTGTTTTAAAAGCATTTTCATCTTACAGTCCTGGAGGTAGGGAAGTCTAAGACCAAAATGCAGGCAAATGTGGTATCTTCTTTCTGATTTGCAGACAACTGCCTTCCTGCTGTGTCCTTAATCGGTGCAAAGTGCTATCATTTCTTCTTCTTCTTTTTTTTTTTTTTTTTTTATCATTTTGAGGGCACAATCCATTATGGGTACTCCACCATAACCAGCATATCTAAAGCCAATTACCTCCCAAAGTTCCCACTGGGGATCAAGGCTGGGACGGGAGTTAGAGGTGGGGCACAAACAGTCAATCACTCAGGGCATGCACCACTAGAAACTGTAGCTAGTAACCACATTCAGGTAGGATAAACAACTCAGTCAGTCTGTCCATTAATACTTATTCTACCTATTAAGTGATAATGAAATATGTCTAAACATTAAATATAACTTTTGGTGAACGAATGAGCCATTAGGGAGGAGGAAACAAATAGCCAGAGAGCTTTCATCCTTTCTTGCTTTTCAAAGCCTTCAGCAGCTAACTAGTGATGCAATGAATACCCGGCTTCTTGACCTGGATCCTCCTGAGATGGGCTCAGGATCAACCTCCAGAAATACTGTCAAGTTCTCAGTCACGTATGTCTTTTTAGGGGTATGGGTCCACAGATTTAGATTGTCCAAAAGGTCTAGAGGCTTACAGCCCCAAAGTCCAGAACCAGTGTTATAATGAGAGGAAGATTATAGGTAGACGATTAAAACACATTTTCCTTGACAGAAGAAGGAAGAACACTGAAACAGGTCTCTAGGGCCCTACCTTTCACAATCAGAGGTCATTTAATACTTGCTAAAGCATGTAAGAGGGGCATTTACAAGATGTTCCATTAAACACATTGCCCTGTGTAAGGAATCAGTGTACATGAGCCATACACTATGCTCTCAATCTCACCTACACCTCTAGCCTCATTTACAATCAAGCACCCAAAGCACTGCTGTTCATCTTGCTTCTTTTCTTCCCGTCCATCTTTAACCTATTCCAATCCTCCAAATCTCCTTCACCATTATTCATTGGTGACTTCTATATAATAGCATCCTAAATTTAATTTGGACTCAGGGCCTTGTAATTGCTACGCAAGTGCTCTGCCATTTGAGCCACACTTACAAACCTTTAAAAAGAAAACCTTTTTTTTTTTTTTTTTTTTTGTTATTGCCACCAACCTATATCCCAGCCCTCACAAAACCTTTTTTGCTTTATTTCTCAAATAGTCTTGTATTTCTGGCTCAGGCTTGCCTTAGACCACTATTCTTCCACCTATGTCTCCCCCTAGCTGGTTACAGACAAACCACCATGCCTAACTTGCTGAGATGAAGGTTTTGCTATTTTTTTTGCCCACACTGGCCTTAAAACATGCTTCTCCCAATCTCTGCCTCCAGAGTAGCCAGGATTATACCATGTCTGGCTAAAGTCACTCTTGAACACTCAGAAACATGTGAAAGATGAGCCTTTTCCCCCACCTGCCCACTCCCTACCAATGTCACACCTGCTTTTTGGCCTCTCTCTGATAGTCGCTTAGTCAACCTATCTAGAAAAGCCCCCACTCTCAACCCTCAGCTCCCACCCATCAGTTTTATTTTCCTCTTAGCAATTACCACTGCTGCACCTGCTGCCTGTTGCCCCCATTACAATATAAGCTCTTTATAGCTGTGTATCCAGAGCCTGGCATGTATGAGGCTCTTGAAGACATGTTAGATGAATGAATATCATACTTGTGGAACTGTGGGGGAAAGGCTAGCGGTGCAACTGCAGGGAGAAAACACATTAAGTCTATATCAGTCTGCTGTCTGAGTCCATTCCCTGAAGAGGCTGCCTGTTCTACCACTCAAGGTTTCAGCAACTGCCACACCCTGGTGAGGGTTAAATAGGACAAGGGAAGCATGCTCAGAGTGGCAGTTAAGAATCCACTGTGGTCATGCTGCTTCCTGCCACCTGGGATTTTGATAAAGGGTACAGATAATCACATGTGCATGTGCCTAGACTGTGACCTCAGTGCCCCTGCCACCAGGCTGGGTTGTGGGTGTGAAGGGATCTGTTTTGGTTATCACCTGGGCAGGACTTGACAGTACTGGAGGGCAGGAAAGAGATCAGCCTCTGCCCCATTCTAAATCAAGTCACACTGGGCAGAAGAACCTGTAGTTTCTCATTCCTCCAGCAAACAATAGCAAATGGGGCCTCTCCATCTACTTCTCCCCACCCCAGCCCACCGGAAGTGTCCCCAGTGCAGCCAGAAGAAAGGTGACCTGCGCTTTCTACCCAGGACAGAATGGAAGGGAACTTCACAGCCATATCCTGGACAATGGAAACTTCTGAATGCTTTAGCAGCCTGATAAATTTCCTTTTTAAAACCCCCTTTTATTATGGTAATTTTCAAACAAATAAAATATAGGATTTAACAATAAAATCCCAGCCTTTTTCTCTCTTCTCTGAATGGTATCACTATAAAATTCTAGAGCCAGGCTGAAAGCTGGTATATCTGAAGCAACTGTTTAACATTTATGGGAAGACAAGTTATATGATTTTAGTCCTCAGGGAACATGGTCTTAGGAAGTTCACTGGTCTATACTCTACCCCACATCTAGGTTCCTTCCCAAAGAAAAACTCATCTAGGTCAATCAGAAGACAGTAAAAGACATTTGTCTCAGCATCATGTCAGGCAGTCCAAATGGTGAATGGGCAGATTCCAGATAGAGCATGTACACTATAAAACAATACAGTGGACCTTGTACACCCACCAGGAGCAGGCATAACCAATGGGCCACATTATATACAGGAAAGAGGAACAGAGTTAAGAAAAACAAACAAATAAAAGAATTGGTAGTCACTTACTTAATTTAAAAACATATACACAGGGGGCTGGGAAAGTGACTCAATGGTAGAATGCTTGCCTTGCATGTCTGAAGCCCTGGGTTCGATTCCTCAGCAACATATAAGGAGAAAAAGCCAGAAGTAGTGTTGTGGCTCAAGTGGTAGAGCACTAGCTTTGAGCTGAAGAGCTCAGAGACACTGCCCAGGCCCAGAGTTCAGGCCCCACAACTGACAAAAACAAAAAAACATATACACACAATTAACAAAAATGCTAAGAAAACAAAACATACAAGACCCCCCATGTTCATACACTAAGTGACAATCCAAAACACTAATAAAAGAATACACATCACACACACTTTAGGGTTGGCCATGGAGCAGAGGAGAATGAAGAATAGGAATAAAGGGACAAATCAACATAAGCATAAATAAAACTGAGGAGGGGAAGGGAAGGAAAGAAGGAGAAAAATGAGGGAAGGGGTAACAAGTTAGACAAGAAATGTAATCACTACCTTATGTAACCCTTTTGTACATCACCTTGACAATAAAATTTAAAAGATAAAACTAATTTAAAAAAAAAAGAAAGAAAAAGAGCACAAGTTAAAAAAAAAATGGGGGCTGGGAAGGTGGCTCAATGGTAGAGTGCTTGCCTTGCATGCATGAGGCCCTGGGTTCAATTCCTCACACCACATAAGCAGAAAAACCCAGAAGTGGTGCTATGGCTCAGGTGGTAGAGCACTAGCCTTGAGCTGAAGAGCTGAGGGACAGCACTCAGGCCCAGAGTTTAGGCCCCATTACTGGCAAAAAAAAAAAAAAAAAGAAAGAAAGAAAGAAATAAACGGAGAGCAGCCTGACAGAACACGATAGGATGCCATGAATAAAACAGTATTAACTCAATTCCATGTATTAGAGGGAGGTTCCAGAGGATAATGGGAATAGGAAAAAAGCTCATTGATAATAATAATAATTTTAAAAAAACTGACAATTGTAAAAGAAGCCTGGCCTTGATTTCCATTTTTTTTTTTTAATGCTTATTTCCTTTTTAAAAATGTTGACAGGTTAGAGTAGCAAAACTCACAGAAGTGAAAGCGGTAAAGCAGGGATGTGATATGGTAGGGGCTTGGTAAGCCGCACAGATGGTTTATAAATCATTCCAGAAACATTGTACATTACACAATTCTGATGGCTTGTATTTTAGAAATCCTACTCTGGCCTAAGGAGTGGCTAGGAGGGCACGAAAGCTTGCAGAATTGTTAAGTGTTTGCTGTGGCCATTCAGGCTATTGGTAGTAAGAATGGAAAGAAGCAGGCCTCACTGCCCTGCCAACCTCTGGTAAACATCAAGGTCCCCTATGCTATTGCTTCTCTGGGCTGGCTGCCTAATAGGCCATCTGGTGGACTGCAAATCCAGAAGGGACATCTGGTCGACCTGACTCTGAACAATTATTTACCCTGATTACCAAGTGTTTTTAGCATCTCCTAATAATTGTGCTAGGCCCTGGCAGAAAAACAGATTTTAAAAAAATCTTTAAAGACTTTACTCTCTTGGACTTTGCTGATCATGGTTATACATGCCTATAATGCCAAGGTTCACTCTGGAGGCTGAGGCAGGAGGATCTCAAACTTGAGGCCTTCCTGGGCTACACAGTGAGACATTGTCTAAAAACAAAATACATATCCCCAAACAAAACCAAAACCAAACAGACAAAACAGTAGCAGCAGAAATAATGATTATTTTGGACATACCACATTTGAAGAATATGACAGACAAATAAGTGGAAATATCAAAGGCCCAGAAGGAAGATTTGGATTGCAGCTATTAGGCTACAAATAGTTTAAAAAAAAAAAAAGGCAAAAGCAGGCAGAGTGTGGTAATTCCCGTTACTTCAGTAGTAGAGACCAAGAGGACCACAGTTTGAAGCCAGCCTGGGCAAAAAGTTAGTGAGAAACCATCTCAACAAATAAGCCAGGTATGGTGATATGCGTGTCACCCTAGCCACATAGAAAGCGTAAGTAAGAGGGTCCTAGTCTAAGGTTAGCCCCAGGCCAAAGTATGCAACCCTATATGAAAACATAACTAAAAGGGAAAACAAACAAACAAACAAAACTTGGGCATCAGATTAGATCAGACCAGGAGAACTCATAAAGATCCAAGTCTGGCCCTAAGGAAGATAACCAAGGAGGGTAATATTTTAAGGGATCATGTTTGAAGAGCCCATGGTGGCTACAGAAAATAATAGAGAACAACTAAGAATAATATTTACAGTACATCATACGGGGAACCAGAGAGGAACAAAAATCACAACAACAAGTGATGTTCTCAAGCTCTATGGTATGTGCACAGTAGCTCTTCTTGCCTCCCCCTTCCTTCCTTTTTCTTTCTAGAAAGGCAGTAAAGCTACTAAAGATTACCTCTTGACTTTGGTTACACTTAACTTGGATCTTTAGGAGGATAAACCAATTAAGCCTGTTTATACCTTTGGCTAGAGAAAGAATCTTTTTTTTTCTTCACTTTTTTTGGGGCCTGATACCAAGAACGCAGTCTGAACCACGACATGTGGCTCTAGCAGAAAAAAAATAAGGCAATAGTCTAATAGTGGCAATAGTCTAAGGCCATGCCCATCTAAGGAAGCACTGCTGGGCACCTTAACTGAAGACTGCACTAGAATGAGGTTTTCTTATAGGCTTTGTTTTCTGTTCTCGATGCTCGTATTAGCATATGTAATACTATACTGATCAAGGCAACAGGAATGGGATAATTTCTCATTCCATGGAAGTCCATTTCCCTTTTCCCGAAAGCACAAGGACTACTGAGCAAGGTCCACAGGGCCAAGGTCCACATAAGTGAGACACGCTCACATAAGTGAGGACACACTTCTCATCCCCATGTCTCATCGGTTTCAGTCAAGGGGCTGTTTCATTCCCACATGATCAGTTCTGCAACCCAATGTCTGCAGTGGTGGTGTCCTATGCCCCTTGCTGGCACCTGTGAGGGGATAGCCAGGCACATGTGCTGCCCAGAAAGCACACACAGTGAGCTGGGGCAGACTGGGGAGTCTGTTTTTCTGCAAGCCCCTTTGGCATTCATAGATCCAAGACACATGGGGTGCCAAGCACTGCAAGAATAGCAGAGAACAGCCAGAAAATGTCTCTGTTCTATCTCCACAGCAGCTCTGCGCCTGCTGCTCACTTAACTTTTCTATCCATCCAGGAGACAGTGGGAGGGAGAGCACAGTGGGGAGAAAAAGGCAAGAACAGCCACATTTCTGGAACCCCTCCTTTGTGCCAGGCCAATTCTGGGTATTTTATCATCATTGCTGCACTTAATCCCTTGAACCTCAGTGCTGACACATGATTACTTCTAGTTTATAGAAGAGAAAACTGAGGCACAGGGAAATAAATGAGGATAAGATCTATGAGTAACTGGATCCCAATCTGGTAGGCAGACTCTAGCTCAACTTGGAAAGGAATAGCCTGAGGCAAGGTCGAGGGAGATAAAACAAAAAATTCAGACTTCTTGTTCAACCAAGGACTATACAAAATTAAGTTCTTATCACAAGGATCAGTTTGTAGGAGACCAGAGTGGTAGAGAAGTTTTCAGGAACAACATTCCTATATTGCTTGGGTGATACAGAAGTCAAGAGGAAGAACTGCCAGGATACAAGGAATGGGGCTGGTATTTCAACAAAAATTCTAAGCCAGAGGACCATCTTTCTAGTTCATCAAGTGGAAGGAAGTAGATACACACAGAAGTCACAGTCGATCCAAAAGAAAGCCAGTTTCCCTCCTTCATTACTGGACAAAAGCAGAATTCAAAGTTAGGGCTTATTATGGTATTTTTCTCTTACTATGCATGGGTCCCTTCAAGAGGAAGTTTATTTTAATAAGGTCCTAGGGTTCTAGTTACAGGTGAACAAAAGGAATTGAGAATCCCTGAGCTTCACAAATGGAAAATATTGTAAGATATCAGAATTACCCATCACAAAGTCTGTATTAAGGCCTAAGAGTATAGCTCAGTGGTAGAGCCCTTCTTAGTAAACATAAGGTCCAAAGTACGATCACCAGCACTACTTTTGAAAAAAGTTTGAATAGTTCTCACATAGTTAAACCAAAACTTCTGACTGAGGGCTCTCTGGAATTAAAAGGAGTTATTGAACCATTAAAGATACTAGCAAAAGCTGTGTGCCAGTGATTCACACTTGTACTCCTAGCTAATCAGGAGGCTGAGATCTGAGGATCATGGGTTGAATCCAGCCCGGGCAGAAAAGTCCCCATGAGACTCTTATCTCCAATTAATTACTCAAAAGCTGGAAATGGTGCTGTGGCTCAAGTGGTAGAGCACTAGCCTTGAATACGAAGAGCCTCATAACTTTCCTCTCTCTCTCTCTCTCACACACACACACACACACACACACAGATATTAGCAAGTAAAGGACATAAAAATTTTGTGATTATCAGCAACAAGGTTAAGATAGCAGTTGGAAATATGGACAACCAAAGTATTTCTATATGGGGCTGGGAAGGTGGCTCAGTAGTAGAGCACTTGCCTCCCATGCATGAGGCCCTGCGTTCAATTCCTCAGCACCACATAAGCAAAAAGAAAAAAGCCGGAAGTGGCAATGTGGCTCAAGTGGTAGAGCACTAGCCTTGAGCTGAAGAGCTGAGGGACAGCACCCAGGCCCAGAGTTCAGGCCCCACGACCGGACCCCCCCCCACCAAAGAAAAAGTATTTCTATCAAAACAATCTGGGGGGAAAGCAAGCATACACTGTTTACATTAAGCTTACACTGGCTCTAGCAAGAGAGTGGGTGCATGGGGGAAGCTTTGGGACATAAGAGCAGTCCAGAAGGATGAGTGCTTATTATTGCTTCTGGATTGGCTGAAATCAGCAGTCCAGGAGGCAGTGATGCCAGAGGTTTCAAGTCAGGCTTTCACAAATGTTCAAGAATGTGGGAGAGCCGGGCACTGGTGGCTCACGCCTGTAATCCTAGCTACTCAGGAGGCTGAGATCTGAGGATTGCGGTTCAAAGCCAGCCCAGGCTGGAGAGACCGTGTGACTCCTATCTCCAATAAACCACCAGAAAACCGGAAGTGGCGCTGTAGCTCAAGTGGTAGAGTGCTCGCCTTGAGCTGAAGAGCTGAGGGACAGTGCCCAGGCCCAGAGTTCAAGCCCCATGACCGACCAAAAAAAAAAAAAACTAAACTAAAGATTCTTCCTCATTACTAGAGGTTGGGCCCTCTGGACCTCTCTTTCTCTTCCTCCTCTTCCTCTTCCTCCTCCTCCTCCTTCTTCTTTTTTTGCCACTCCTAGGGTTTGAACTCAGGGCCTAGGTACTGGCCCTGAGCTTGTTTTGCTCAAGGCTAGCACTCTATCACTTGAGCCACAGTGCCACTTCTGGCTTTTCTGATTATGTAGTACTGAGGAATTGAACCCAGGGCTTTATGCATGCTAGGCAAGCACTCTACCACTAAGCCACATCCCCAGCCCTGGACCTCTTCTAAGACCATGGTGCCACAGTGGCCCCCACCTCTGCTGCATACAGCAACCTGAAGTACAGATGCTCAGAGATTCAAGTCTGAGAGCACAGCAGTGCTCCTCATTTTGCGACAGGCACCGAGAGAAAACTAACATGGGACATCCAGCTTCTCTCTTATGATGCTGCCAGGTACTTACTGGTATGTGCATAGGTGACAAAATGAAGGGCGGGGGGTGGGGGGGTGGGGGGTGGGGGGGAAATGGCCAACCTGTTATGGGAAGTTAAAGACTGTTCCACTGAGTTCTTTTAATTGAGTCTTTCTGATAAATAATTCATCTCACTTCAGCAACTCTTTAGCAAAGGTCAGAGTATTGACCACCAGCCACTGTAGGTAGAAATTTGTCTAGGCATCTTCAGCGATGCCTTGAAAGGTTGGTGCTGAGTCAGCTCTTGCACTAATGCTGCTCTGGTGAGACACTTCAAGGCATTGCCCTCCTAAGATGCTTTTAAACATAGAAGGTTCTAAAGCATGTTATTACAAATGAACTAGACCAGATCTGTCAAAGCAAGTTCTTTAAGCTATTTCAATTCTTTTGAAGTTATTGGACAGCCATTTGCTTAGACTGTTTTATGCAGCCTAACAGCAAGAACATATTTTCTCGTTGACATTTTAGTCAAGTCAAAAATGTAACCCAATTTTACATTTCTCTCAGACTAACTGGAGGGAAATACACTATAGAGCAGCATCTTCCATGGTCTCAGTGTAGTACTGCTCTCCCAACTGTAAAAGGCTAGCGCTTTTTACTGACACACAGCTGCCAGCTCTTAGATTAGCACTTTAAACCAAGCTGATAACAAGAAGATTAAGTTTGTGAAGCACACAGAGGGATAGGTTGTGTATAGGGATCGATCAACTGAGAAGTCCCCCAATTTTTTTTTAAATGTATTTTTCCTTCTGACTAACCTATTTCACTCTCTCTCTCTCTCTCTCTCTCTCTCTCTCTCTCTCTACCAAACCACAAACCTGCCAGCAAGAGTACCAGATCTCCAGGATAGGGTCTGAACTCTTCAGTGATTCAGAAAGGCACCATGGGTGGCCTTGTTGAGATCTTTGTTCTTCATTTTCTTAGCCTTCTCATACTGTTAAAACTCTAGGACCCTCATGGCGCAAAGCAGAAGAGATAGTGTCACAACTACTCCTTCAAAATCATGGGTATGGCCACAATTAAATCCAGGTTTCTCAAATCCCACACTGCCCTTCAAATATCTTGATTTCCTGAATGGTATGCTAGAGCGGATCTGATGGGCTTGGGGCTCAAATGTACTATAGATAGAAATATTTTCACATTCCTGCCACAGGCAAAATATGTCTATTCTATTTTAGAGTACTGCTATCTCACCTTGGTTGGTAATAGCAAATCCAAGTACATCTGTGTTTTCTACAATTAAGAGAGAAGCTTCATATCCTGGACTGAAGCAAATAATCAACTGGAATGCTTGATCATATAGCCCTACCCAAACTAGTCTAGTCTGCTAGACTTTGGTAAATGGGGGGGGAAAAAAGGGGAAATGTGATGAAGGAACACAAAAGAATATGACTTACAAGAGTCAAGTAAAACAAAACTAGCCTGGAGGAAAAAGGGAAAGGGTAAAATTCATCACCTTAAAGACTTTATCTTACTTTGAAGATGATGTATACAATTTCCAACCACTATAGGTACAAGGAAGACCTCGAACTTTTGGCTCCACACACTTCTGTGCTCACATCTAGAAATGGATGGATTAAACAGGACCTGAGAACAAACTTCAAGAGACAGAAATCTTCTGATGGCAGAAAAAGTGGTTCCTAGGTGATCTGAGCCATTTTACCAAACACAGAAAAGTTGCAGTTTTCTCTAATACTCCTCCAGCATCTGAGGTTTATTTTGTTTGATCTTGATTTATTATGCTATTCTCGTTGAAATCCTGCAAATATTCAGTGCCTAGCCTGCAACAGGGAAGGGTGGCTGTAAAGTGGCCATGGGGAGTCCTGATGGCTAATCTGAATCAGCTCAGACATCAAGCAATAACTATGGCTCTTCCTACAGCAGGCAGGCCTAGGGCACTTTGAGGGCTTTCTTCACAGAGTGAAGGGATGGAGGGCAACATCTAGTCATTTATACCCAAATTTGAAGAGTCTAGCAGGTGGCATCCCCTTAGGTAGAATATATTTGGCTCAGCTCAGAAACAGCCTGAACTTAATCAAGATGGCCAAACAGTTTCAACCAAGGCCTAGAAGGCTCAGCACCTCACCTAGGTCATGAGACCTGATTTATCTAAACAAGACAAGGAAAAGAACCACAGAACATGGTTCTCCTAGATCCAACTAAGGATCTAGGCATAAGTACTGCTACCTATTGCTATCTAACCTCTTAGCATCTCCTGTGACTGAGTTATCAAAATCAATCCAAACCACTCTTCCCAAAGCGATCTGCTGCTGGGTGCTGGTGGTTCACACCTGGTGGTTCAAAGCCAGCCCAGGCAGGAAAGTCCATGGAACTCTTATCTCCAACAAACCACCAGAAAACCAGAAGTGGTACTGTGACTCAAGTGGTAGAGTACTAGCCTTGAGCTGAAGAGCTGAGGGACAGTGCCCAGGCTCAGAGTTCAAGCCCCACGACCAACAAAAAAAAAACAAAACAACAACAACAAAAAACACCAAAGCAATCTGCTAAGATATGCTGCTCACTTTCTGCCCAAGTGGCCACAAGAAGGGTTGGGATCCCCACTGTTTAGAAAGTCTGCAATTCTTCAACCCCTACCATGGCAATAGCTGCATCCATTCATAACTATTTCTCTCTCTCTTATGAGAAGCCATGTCCATGCTGTCCTCTCCTCTTAGTTTCCAATGCCTGCAGTGGGACTATGCCAGCAGAAAGTATGGGAAAATAATCCTTGGACTTAAATGTCATCAAATTATTCTCAGAGTGACTGTTGCAAGCAAAGCTATTGCACACCAACAAAGAAGCTGCATATCATGGATGAGAACAGTCCACCCAACTGTGGTCAGCCTTAACAGATCTATCTAGTCCTACCTAGAAAGGAAAAGGAAAAGCCCAGGTCAAATATTATATATTTTCTTTCATAGAACGATAAAGGGCAGAACAGAGGTCCTCTCTCAGAGCTCCTGTATTTGTTGAGGGATTTTACAATGGTACCGGTCCCTACCTCCATACATGGCTCACTACATATAAATAGCAATTTTCAAAGCAGACGGAAAAAAAACCTAGTCCTACTGACTTCCTTACAAGGCAGCTGAGAGTACAATTCTGAGGTCAGGAAAGAGGAATCCCTCAATCAGGAAGTTTCCATTTTCATCTGTAAAGCTGATCACCATTCTAACTCAGTCTTTAGAAGAAGTGAACTAGAAGGTTCACAAGTGAAAAGAATCCAGAGAAAGTACAATCAAAGAATAGAAATAATCTGTTCATGAGTGATAGGGTGAGATTGACTAGAATATACTACAAATGTGTGGAAATACAATGGTGAAATTCCTCTTTCTATAACTAATGGAATATAATAATAATAAAAGAATCTATTCATTGTGCTGTCTCGCCAAAGGAAGGTTCTTTACTCTCAAGAACCTCTCCAGGGTGTGTGTGTGGGGGGGGGGGGATGACAGGGGAGGGGAAGGGATGGGAAGGGGAAACAAAGGAGGAGCCAACAATGCTTAGTAAGAAATGTACTCATTACCTTGCCCATGTAATTGTAACCCCTCTGTACGGTATTTTCACAATAAAAAAAAAAAAGAAAGGAAGGAAGTGGTACTGTGGCTCAAGTGGTAGAGCGCTAGCCTTGAGCTGAAGAGCTGAGGGACAGTGCCCAGGCCCAGAGTTAAGGAAGGAAGGAAGGAAGGAAGGAAGGAAGGAAGGAAGGAAGGAAGGAAGGAAGGAAGGAAGGAAGGAAGGAAGGAAGGAAGGAAGGAAGGAAGGAAGGAAGGAAGGAAGGAAGGAAGGAAGGAAGGAAGGAAGGAAGGAAGGAAGGAAGGAAGGAAGGAAGGAAGGAAGGAACTCTCCAAAGCTCACCCCTAGCTACTCAGGAGGCTAAGATCTGAGAATTGCAGTTTGAAGCCAACCAGGCAGGAAAGTCCATGAGACTCTTCAATTAACCACCACCAGAAAATCAGAAGTGGCACTGTGGCTCAAAGTGGTAGCCTTGAGCAAAAGAGCTCAGGCACAGTGTCCAGGCCCTGAGTTCAAGCCCCATAACCAATCAAAAAATAAAAACAAAAACAAAAAAGAAGAATGCTTTCATAAAGAGTCTAAATCTGGGGGCTGGGAAGGTGGCTCAGTGGTAGAGTGCTTGCCTTGCATGCCTGAGGCCCTGGGTTCGATTCCTCAGCACCACATAAGCAAAAAGCCGGAAGTGGTGCTGTGGCTCAAGTGGTAGAGCGCTAGCCTGCGCCCAGGCCCAGAGTTCAGGCCCCACGACCGGACCCAAAAAAAAAAAAAAAAAGAGTCTAAATCTGGAGCTTCAGATATCCAAGTAACTTAATTAGATGACACCAGAACTGAGTGCATCAGAAGAAGGAATCTAGTGGTATTAAATGCCTCCCCAAACGCTGAAAAGTCTTTCTTATGAAACAAGTCCACTGGACTCTATAAAATGAAGATCTGTCCTCCCACACTGAGCAATTTGCAAATGTCAATATCTTTTAAGTCTTTGTTTCTATTCTGCTCAAAGGAATAATACTAGATTTCTTCTTCAACCAAAAAAGGTAAACACCAATATCTACTTGTTCTGGCCTATGAGAGTACTGTTATTGAAAATGATGGAATTCTTGACCAAGACCTCAGCCCATCCAGTGCCTCTGGCCAGTGCTGCCTGATGAAAATGTAAAGAACACACAGCCAATCACCTTATGGGATGGATCTAAAGAATGAGATGATGGGGCTGGGAAGGTGGCTCAGTGGTAGTGCTTGCCTTGCATGCATGAGGGTCTGGGTTCGATTCCTCAGCACCACATAAGCAGAAAAAGCTGGAAGTGGCTCTGTGGCTCAAGTGGCAGGGCGCTAGTCTTCAGCTGAAGAGCTGAGGGACAGTGCCCAGGCCCAGAGTTCAGGCCCCACAACCGAAAAAAAAAAAAATGAGATGATGATTTTATAGGTCGATTTCCTTAAGCCCTTTTCTCTGAAGAAGAAGATTCTAAATCATCTTTATGTACTCTTCAGCTTCAAACAATATACAAAGGAGGAGACATGAGAAGACCTGCAGAATTAATCACTGGCTGTAAATAGACAAAATGATTATGGTCTCCAGAATTTTCTCCAATAGCAAACATTCTATTATATATAAATTTTAACCTGCTTGCTCAGCAAAGGAAATAAGTATAAATTCCGAGCAGTTTAGGGACACCTTTGGGTCACTAGCTAGCAAATATTTTTGTGTAGGAAATACTAAGCAAAAACGTAATTGATTTATTGAGTCTTATGATATAAGGCACACTCTCTTGGTCCTTCAAAGATAGGCCCACTTAGAGACAAGGCTGGCTTTTCCAGTTAGAAAGGCAACAATCATGGGGCTGGGAGTGTGGCTTAGTGGTACAGTACTTGCCTAGCATGCATGAGACCCTGGGTTCGATTCCTCAGTTCCACATAAACAGAAAAAGCCAAGTGTTGCTGTGGCTCAAGTGGTAGAGTGCTAGCCTTGAGCAAAAAAAGCTCAGGAACAGTGTCCAGGCCCTGAGTTCAAGCCCCAGGACTGGCAAAAAGGAAAAAGAGGAAAAAAAAAAAAAGATCAGAAAGGCAACAATCAGCCAGGTGCCAGTGGCGCATGCCTGAGACCTAAGGATTGAGGTTCAAAGCCAGACTGGGCAGGAAGGTCTGTGAGACTCTTTTCCCCATTTAACCACCAGTAAACTGTAAGTGGTACTGTGACTTAAAGTGGTAGAGCACTAGCCTTGAGCAAAAGAGCTTAGTGACAGTGCCTAGGTCAAGAAAGAAAGAGAGAGAGAGAGACAGAGGGAGGGAGGGAGGAAGGGAGAGAGGGAAAGGAAGAAAGGAAGAAAGAGAGAGAGAGAGAGAGAGAGAGAGAGGAAGGAGGGAGGGAGGGAGGGAGGAAGGGATGGAAGGAGGAAGGGGGGAAGGGAAAGGAGGGAAGGAAGCATCCAGAGGTTGTCAGGAGCAAGCTGTCAGAAACACAGATGCACACAGCTTGTGCCTTTCTGTAATGTCAGAATTTACTGAACCTCACAAATTCACAAACGACACCAATTTCTTTGGCAATTTGCCAAGCACAACTGAGGTCCACTTAGCCTAGGCTGTTGGCAACATGAGTTCTTTTATTCCAAACTTAATCACAAATATTAGCACTCAGAACATTATACTTCATAATAAGATAAAGATTACAGAATGGCTAGGAAAGGGTTAAAGTAGCTGCAGGGTTCAAAGGACCTTCCTAAGGTTAGAGCAGAGAATGGATACAGATGCACAGAGTCACTGCCAACCCAGTCACAGGGCTGTTACAGGGCTCCTGCCAGCAATGCTAGTTGAAGTATAGAGCTTATTTTAAAGCAGAGTTGAGTTTAGGCTCAGAACTGGCTCTTAGGCTTTCTGGAATGGATGGGCAGCAATTCAAGTAAGTTACACCAAGCAGAGGACTGAGCTAAACTTAATTCCCAGGGACAGAGACCAGAATTCATTGCCTGTCAATCCTTGACCCAATGATCTGATGTCAGCGTGTGTGTGCCACCATGTTTCATTGCTAGAGGGGTCTCCTTTTATATAAGTTAAGTGAGGAAGCTGCCTAAACCACTGGGTCTGGTGTGTCCAGTTAAGTTCATGCCTGATGTTTCTTTGGTATTTGCCAAAGTAATTTTTACTGGCACAAATAGATTATGAGTCACTGTATGCCTGACAGACGGTAGTTGTTCACTTGCATAAACGTAGGTAAAGTCCATTCTGTTTGGGTAGTAGCTTCTAGGTTAAAGCCAGTGCTTTACAAAATGAAGTGGGTCAAAGCTAGACACTGCCTAACAGCTATTCTACCCATCCTAGAGGAACCCAGATGAGCCTCTGCCTGTTCTCTTCAGAGGTATAGAAAGTATGGGATTGGGATCTCTGCATGAGATGGTGACTCCCATAGGGAATGCAGGCCATGGAGGAGTGAGCGGAAGAAACGCACTGTGAACAAATGCTATTCTGCAGTGCAAACATGGTCTCCAGGGAACTGCCCTCAGAAGAACAGATGGACCTGTGTTAAAGCCTCTCCAGAAGAGGTATCAGACCTTTGGTCTCCTTTTCCAGTGTTAATCTTTTCTGCTTAGTGATGTATCAAGCAGAGGCCTTTGACAATTGCATTTCTGCTGGAGGAACTTCCCTTAGTCAGATAAGGAAACATTAGAGAAATCCCCTGCTTGCATTTGGTGCTTTCAGAGCTCTTTCAATTTGAGAATAGTACAGCACCTATAAGGCAAAGGAAAAGCCCCCTCTCTCAGGGGTACAATCAGTACCCATGTCTGCCATCAAGCCCAGAGAAATCTGCCAAAAGGAAAAGTTCTGGAGAACAAGTTCTCTCTTTTCTTTTCTTTTGGAGTCTGAACTCAGGGCTTTACAGGCACCCTACCACTTGGAGCCACACCCCCAGACCTTCTTGCCCAATTTTTCAGATTGTGTCTCATGTTCTTGCCCCAGGCCAACTTTGGATTACAATTTTCCTACCTACACCCACATAACAGGTACATACTGCACTAGGCTTCTATGCTGAGGTTGGGTTGTCATTAACTTTTTGCCCTGGCTAACTAAAATCAGGACTCTCATGATCTCTGCTCCCAAAGGGCAGGGATTACAGACATGAACTACTGGTGCATGCCCTGAGACAAAGTTCTTCACAAGTGTTATCCAGTATCTTCAGTCAGGGTTCAGGTTCTTCCCCAAGAAGGTAAGACTCTAAATCCTGTGGAGGGGACTAAAAAATGAGTGGATGTGTCCCAAGGCAGGAGTTGTTCTAAATTCTATAAGACTGTCTGGCACTAGTGGTTCACACCTATAATCCTAGCTGCTCAGGAGGTTATGATCCTCAGATCAAGGTTTGCAGCTAGCCTGGGCAGGAAAGTCCATGAGACTCTATCTCTCATTAATAAGATAGAATCTCCACCTAATAAGAGAAGTGGAGAGCGCTAGCCTTGAGCAAAAAAGCTCAGGGACATCACCCTGGCTCTGAGTTCAAGCCCCATGAACCCCCCCATCCTCTACCCCCCCAAAAAAGCCAGGCGCCTGTGGCTCAGACTTGTAATCTTACCTATTCAGGGGGCTGAGAACAGAGGATCACTGTTAGAAGCCAGCCCCGGCAGTAAAGTCTGTAAGACTTTTATTTTTTGGCAGGAGTTGGGCTTGAACTCTGGGCACAGGCACTGTCCTTGAGCTTCTTTTACTCAAGGCTAGAGCTCTACCACTTAAGCCCAGTACCACTTCCAGCTTTTTTTTTTTGGTAGTCATGGGGCTTGAACTCTGGGCCTGAGTACTGTCCCTGGGCTCTTTGCTTAAGGCAAGCACTCTACCATTTGAGCCATAGTTCCACTTCTGGTTTTCTGGTGGTTAACTGGAGATAAGAGTCTCACGGACTTTCCTGCCCGGGCTGGCTTTGAACCACAATCCTCAGATCTCAGCCTCCTGCGTAGCTAGGATTACAGGCGTGAACCACCAGTGCCAGGCTAAAATACAGGATGCAGCATCTCTGCCCTTGGGATTAGATGGGATATTGTGGTCAGAAATGCCAGGACTGTCAGTGCCAGTGGCTGAGATCTGAGAATTGTAGTTTGAAGGCAGCCCAAGCAAGAAGTCTCTGTCAGATTCTTATCTCCAATAAACTACTCAGAAAAAGCCAGACATGACACTGTGGCTCAAGTGGTAGAGCACTAGCCTTGAGCACAAAGAAGCTCAGGGACAATGCCCAAACCCTGAGTTCAAACCACAGGACCAGCCCCCCCCCATACCCCCCCAAAAATTCTCTAAGCCAATGCTGCCACTTTGTTTCAGCCAGGGGATAGTTTCTTTAGGAAGCATTAAGATGAAAGCAAAGGCGAAAGTCCAAATGATGTTCCCATGCTTCTCAATTCACTTTCTGTATCAATGTGACATGGGACAATGCCTGACCCTGCTTATTGGGAGAGTTTTGGAAGCCAACTCTACAAACCAATGCCTACCCACCCACTGCGGCTGCTAAGTCTTCTACACTTGCTCTGGAAAGCTGATCCAATCACAGTTAACAGGTTCATCAAGACATTCTGATCCTGTAATTACTGCTCTACAACAAGAAAGCTACATGAGAGACCAGACTGGGAAGAGAGCCAGACACTGTTGTTTGGACTTGACCAGTTGGAAAGTGGTATGAGTGAGGTAAGAATTACCTGTCTCACTTTGGGGGAGGGGGCAGTGAAAGATCAAGCACCATCTCATGAAGCAAGTCCCACACTTTTAAGAGGCCACGTTCTAGCCAGGCGCCAGTGGCTCACACCTGTAACTCTATCTACTCAGGAGGCTGAGATCTGAGGATCACAGTTCAAAGCCAGTCTGAGCAGGAAAGTCTGTGAGACTCATCTCCAATAAACAACTCCGAAAACCAGAAGTGGTGCTGTGGCTCAAGTGGTAGAGTGCTAGCCTTGAGCTGAAGAGCTGAGGGACAGCACCTCAGGCCCAGAGTTCAAGCCCATGACCGGCAAAAAAAAAAAAAAGAAAACAAAAGAAAAAGGAGGCCATGTTCTACATGAATGGGTAGCCAATCTCCCAGAGGGATTAATATCTGGAGAGAGATTAAGTAAAGCTGTCACAGAACTATGTGGTAGAAGTGGTCATGGAAGCACCGAACAGAAGCCTAATATCCACCCCCTCTCTTCCCCAAACCGTCCATGTTTGATCAGTTAGTACTGATTACTTTCAGCCAACTGTAGCACAGAAATATTAAGTGAAAATTCCATAAATAAATACATCACCAGCTTTAAGCTGTTTGCAGTTCTGAACATACCATCATAACATCACATTCCATCCTACCTGAGATGGGACCCATACTTTTACTCAGTATATCATGCCTCGTTAGGTCTCAGTTATCAGATGAACAATGCTTGTTGCTTGTTTGTTTTGTTGGTCGTGGGGGCTGAACTCTGGGCCTGGGCACTGTCCCTCAGCTCTTCAGTTCAAGGCTAGCACTCTACCACTTCAGCCACAGCGCCACTTCCGCCTTATTCTGCTTATGTGGTACTGAGGAATCGAACCCAGGGCCTCATGCATGCAAGGCAAGCACTCTATCACTGAGCCACCTTCCCAGCCCCAACAGTGCTTGTTAAAGTAACTACTATGTTACTTAATAATGGCCCTAAAGCTGAAGGGTAAAGATGCAAAGGTTACTTGAGAGAAAACATGGAAAGATATGTTAACTGTAGTATTATGTGGTGACACACTGTATGGTATATGGAGAAAAAAAACCCAACAGTCTACTTAGGGCTTGGGACTCCAGATATCCACTGGGGTATTAGAATGTAGAATCATGGGGCTGGGGAATATGACTTAGTGGCAGAGTGCTTGCCTAGCATGCATGAAGCCTTGTGTTCAATTCCTCATACCACATATACAGAAAAAGCTGGAAGTGGCATTGTGGCTCAAGTGGTAGTGTGCTAGCCTTGAGCAACAGCAGCTCAGGGACAGTGTTCAGGCCCTGAGTTCAAACCCCAGGACTGACAGAAAAAAAATGTAGAATACTGTGTTACTCCTAAATTATTAAATCATTGCTTAAAATAAAAAGCAATGATGCTTTAGATGCTTAGATTCAGAGACCACAGTCATCTCATGATATCACTATTTCTGTCCCTCCCCCCTCTCTCACTCCCACCCAACACTCCCTCCAAAACTTCAGATAGAAAACAATGAGCCAGGGGCTGGGAAGGTGGCTCAGTGGTAGAGTGCTTGCCTTGCATGCGTGAGGCCCTGGGTTCGATTCCTCAGTACCACATAAGCAAAAAGAAAAAAGCCGGAAGTGGTGCTGTGGCTCAAGTGGTAGGGCGCTAACCTTGAGCTGAAGAGCTGAGGGACACTGCCCAGGCCCAGAGTTCAGGCTCCACGACCGGACCCAAAAAAAAAAAACAAAAACAAAAACAATGAGCCAGTGAGTACCTAAGTTGTTCCTAGAGCCAATACGATCAGTAAGAAAGGCCGAACAGTCAAGACTATCAGGAAAGCAAAGTGGTGTTCCTCTCCCAGCAGGGCCATGTCTGGACTTCCAAAACCAGAGCTCTGGGAATAGCCTAGCCTTTTCAACAGTAGTTGAATTTTAGTTTCCTTCTCAAAACTGCTAAAGTCAGTGCTATACTCTGAGTCAACACAGTTAATGTCATTCACACTGTGGAAGATGCATATGTAAAAACACAAGCTTGATTATTTCCACAAGGGCTTTGCATTTCCCCAAGGAACCAAAAAAAAAAAAAAAAAAAAACCCTACAAAAAACAAAAACAGAATAATCCCAGGGGCTTTGCTAGACATGGTAAAAACACAAAGCCAGCTGCCAATACAAAGGGAGAAATCGGTTTTAAATGCTAGAACCTTATTAGCTCAAAGAAGAAATACATAACTGACTCAACAAGAAGTGAGGCTTTGTGAAGTTTTACCAATGGCTTGGGAAGAATGTGAGCCACCATGCTGAGACAAACAAGCTAGCGGATGCCCTAGTGGGAACAGCCTGAACAGGGAGCCTTTACAAGCTGGGAATACTCTATAAAGATGCATTCTATCATCAGGACTGTCTTCAAAGTACAAACTGAAAAGAGAAAATGTGAATTTATGAGGATTGCAAATTGCCAATGGGCATGGTGGCTCCCACCATATAATCCCAGAACTTAATAATGTAGAGACTGCATTTGGCAGCTAGGCACTGGTGGCTCATACTATTATAATCCTAGCTACCCAGGAGGCTGAAATCTGAGGGTCAGGTCTGAAGCCAGCCCGGGAAGAAAACTCCATGGGACTTTCATTGCCAATTAATCACAGAAAAAGCTGGAAGTGGGGCTGTGGCTCAAATGGTAGAGCACTAGCCTTGAACAAAAGGAGCTCAGAGACAGAGGGTAGGAGCATCCAGGCCCAGAGTTCAAGCCCCAGGGCTGGCAAAAATAAAAGGCTGCATTTAGTATAATCAAAACAGCGGGCTCACTATGTAACTATCTTTGAACTCACTACCTTTTGTTCCAAAAAGCTTCTCTCCGGTCTCTCAAAAGACTGAGTACTTTAAAAATTCTAGTACAGCATGAGGCACAACCATGATGGGAATCCTGACTGCAAAGAAGAAAATATCTGAGCTACAGGCATCAGGCATGGGAATTTTTTATCTTTCCAGTTGGAGTCATGAAATTAGAGAATACAAGTCTTTTCTGACCCTCTGTTCCCACCTCATATGTATATTTAGATAACTGGTGTTTAACTCTGAGGTTCTAACCACCCACCTGAACTAATTTTATAAGGTATGGTGGGAGGTGAGATAAAATCCCTTAGATTTCCTCTGAAGTCTATAAATGGAGTCTCAGGAAGGCACTCAGCCCACCTTGGCCAGGACTCCAGAAAGTCAGTTTTCCTTAGGAGGTTCCTCCCTGGTTCCAATCCAGACACCTCATGGAGCTAAGTCACAGGACGTCTACACACATATCAACCTCCCCCATGGCAGCCAATGAGAAAGCTGCTTCTGTCTGCAGGCCAAGATTCTCCTCATTTTCACATAGACTACCAATTCTGCTTTCAGTGTGGATGTCTGTGTATCACAGAAGCAGAATTAAGAGGAATGCAACTAAAAAATCAAAACGAGAACGGATGGATGGAAGGAGGGAGAGAAAAGAAAGGGCTGCTCGGATAAGTGATTTTGGTTAAACAAATACAGGAAAATGTTGATTGTAGAGTCAGTAGGGACTACGAGCGGCTGCTTCTCAATTATACTGCCATGGGCAGTCTTGTCTGCTGCAAGATGGAAGTATGAGTCTTGTAGGGTGAGAAAGACTCTTCATACATCTGAGAACAGAGGACCTGACCTCACCTTAAACAATTACCAAAGCAGCAACATGAGTAAGCGAGCATAATTCATTCTCTTTCTCCTTCCTTCCTTCCTTTTCTTTCTTTCTCCCTTCCTTCTTTTTTCTTTCTTTTTCTTCCTCTATCCCTTCTCCCTCCCTTCCACTTGCCCTTCTCTTTTTCCTTTCTTTCCTTTCTCTCCCTCTCTTCCTTCCTCCCTCCCTTCTTTCCTCTTTATCCCTTTTCCCTCCTCCCTCTCTCCCTTCCTTTGTCTCTTCCTTCCTAGTAAGGGTACTAATAGCTCCTGCTCAACTTTTACATCTACTTTTCTGTGTGTGCTATAAGTGGAGGTTGAACTCTGGGCCTGGGCACTGTCCCTTAGCTTTTTTGCTCAAGGCTGGTGCTCTACCACTTGAACCACAACTCCACTTCTGGCTTTTTCGTGGTTAACTGGAACTAAGCGTCTCATAGACTTTCCTGTCTAGGTGGGCTGACTTTGAATCATTACTTTCAGATCTCAGTCTACTAAGTAGCTAGGATTACAGGCATGAGTCACCAGCACCTGGCTTTTACTTTTCAATGGTTCAGAAAAAATAAGGGCCAGGAAAAAGCAGTTCATGCCAGTAATTCTAGCTATTCAAGAGGAGGATCAAGATTCAAAGCCAGCCCAAGCAGGAAAGTCTGAGAAACTTCATCTCCAATTAACTAGCAAAATGTCAGACTAGAGAAATGGCTCAAGTCATAGAGTACCAGCAGTGAGCAAAAGAGCTGGGCAAGAGTATGAGGTCCTGAGATTCAAGCTTTGGTACTGACACAAAAGAACAAAAAATATTCAATGAAGGATTTCATGTGATTCCAATCCAAATACTATGCACAGACAAGGAAATCCCAAGGAGATCATTTGAAGGAGAATTTGTTTTATTCCTGCAGTCTCAATTCCCTATTACTTAAAACAGAGCAAATGTATGCACTGGTATTGGATCATCTGCAGAAATATAACCGCCAACCTCACCAAAAGATCTAAGAATAATTTCACTATATATTCTATAACCACAAATCCTGAATACTAAACAAGCATATGGCTTCTAAGGTTAATATCAAAGTGATTTTTAGAAAGAAACAAAAAAAAAAAAGAGGATAGAAAATAATTCCTGTATGATTACAAAGAGCTTGTGGAGCCGAGCACTGGTGGCTCATGACTGTAATCCTAGCTACTCAAGAGGCTGAAATCTGAGAATGAGATTCAAAGCCAGCACAGCACGGGAGGTCATGAAACTCTTATCTCCAAGAAACCATCAGAAAACCAGAAGTGACGCTGTGGCTCAAATGGTAGAGGCTAGCCTTGAGCTAAAGAGCTGAGGGACAGAGCTCAGGCCCAGACCAAAAAAAGAGAGCTTGTGGAATAGAACTGAAGAAAAACCTGAGGAGGAGGGGGCGGGGGGGGGGGGTGTTAGGATCCTAAAAGCATGTTCAAGGAACAAATAAATCTGTATATAAAGAAAGAAAATGTGCTGGGCGCTTCAAGAAAAATGTGCTGGGCGCTGTGGCTCACACCTATAATCCTAGCTACTCAGGAGGCAGTCCAGAAAAAGAAAGAAAGGAAGAAAGAAGGAAGGGAGGAAGGGAGGAAGGAAGGGAGGGAGGGAAAAAGAATAAAAAACAGATATGTCTAAAGGGTATGGGATTTATTTGGGGACTAATGAGAATGTTCTAAAATTGACTGTGGTGTTGGTTACACAAGTCCCTTTCCCCACCGCCCCTCTAATCCTGGTGCTTGAACTCAATGCCTGGGTGCTATCTCTGAGTTTCTTTGTGTTCAAGGCTGGCACTCTACCACATGAGCCACAGTGCTACTTCTGGCTTTTTTCTGAGTAGTTTATTAGAGATTAAGTCTCATGGTGAATCACCAGCACCCAGCCCACAATTTTTTTTTTTTTTTTGGTGGGTCGTGGGGCTTGAACTCTGGGCTTGGGCGCTGTCCCTCAGCTCTTCAGCTCAAGGGGAATGCTCTACCATTTGAGCCACAGTGCCACTTCTGGTTTTCTAGTGGTTTATTGGAGATAAGAGCATCATGGACTTTGCTGCCCAGGCTGGCTTTGAACCGCGATCCTCAGATCTCAGCCTCCTAGTAGCTAGGACCATAGGTGTGAGCCACCGGTGCCCAGCTCACAAATTCATTTTTTAAAAGTCATTAACACTAAAACCCACTGGGGGTATACTTTAAATGGGTGAACTGTATGGAAATGATATCTCAAAACATTAGCTGAGAAAGATGTATACACTAGAGAAAATAACAATGGAAAATTCAACTGCCCAACTCCAATGTTAGAAAAAGAACCCTAGAGTTCTCCAAAGAGGAGAAGGGTCAACAACTGTGGCCAAAGAAGGCTCTTAACAGCACTCAACAGAAAAACATGGTGGTGATAAGGCATAAAAGAAGTTAACTGAAGGATGTGGGGTCTTTCTAAGAGATGGAAAGCAGCATGAGGACAAGGCAACACAACTGAACACAACCAGACTGGGAAGACGCTCTCTCTCTAAGACTGCCAGAAAAAAATGGCACCATCACCTACAAAAGGGAACTAACTTCTCTAATCTCATGAACGAATTATCTACAGATATTGTTCATAACAGGCATCATGCATAATGGTCACTTTGAGTGATAAAACTTTAAGAGTCTTCTCTTTAAAATCCCTGTATGCTCAGGAACAAAAGCTAGGATGCCCACATTATCTGCTAAAATTCAATGATTTATTGGAGGACCAAGCCAGCATATTAAGTGACATGGATTGAATTGTGGGGCTTCCCTCCATTCATATGTTGAAAGTATTCCCTCTGGCTGGGAAGGTGGCTCAGTGGTAGAGTGCTTGCCTTGCATGCATGTGGCCCTGGGTTCGATTCCTTAGCACCACATAAGCAAAAAGAAAAAAGCCAGAAGTGGCGCTGTGGCTCAAGTGGTAGAGCGCTAGCCTTGAGCTGAAGAGCTGAGGGACAGCACCCAGGCCCAGAGTTCAGGCCCCACAACTGGACCTAAAAAAAAAAAAAAAAAAAAAAGAAAGTATTCCCTCTAATACTTCAGAATGTGACTATGTTTGAAGAAGGGCCTTTAAAGAGGAAATCAAAATGCGGTCATCAGGTTAGGCCCTTATCTAGTATGACTAGATTCCTCTTAAGAAAAAATTAGAACACAGAGGAAGATCACATGAAGACACAGGGAGGAGACAGCCATCTGCAAACCAAAGACAAAGGCCTTAGAAGGAAGCATGGCCCAGCACCTATGAACTGTAAACCTTTAAGCCAACTAATGTGTGGCACTTTGTTACCATAGGCCTAAGCAAAAGAACAGTAAAATATAAATAAATAAAAAAAAATTTAAATGCAAAGGGCTGACAGAGTTCATATATTTAATTTTAGGTGAGTTACCAGACTTTTCTTGAGCTCTGGCCAGAGTTATTCTGGTATTGGAATGGGGAGTATGGTTTGCATGAGTGAGGGTTAAATAAAAAACGAACAAGGGCTTCGAATGTGGTTTAGTGGTAAACTGCTTGCCTAGCATGCATGAAGCCATAGTTTCAAGTCCTCCATTCCACATAAACAGAAAAGGCAGCGCTCTGGCTCAAGCAGTAGAGTACTAGCCTTGAGCAAAAGAAGCTCAGGGACAGTGCCCAGGCCCTGAGTTCAAGCCCCAGGACTGGTAAACAAAACAAAACAAAACAAAAACTACCTCACACAACAAGCACTCAAAGAACATGTGCCTAAGCCAGATCCTTGAGGCCCAGACAAGCACCACTCTACGGATCCAACCAGGACACATGCCAGGAAATTCTGCTAGCAATGAGGCTTTCCCATAGGATGGAAAGAAAATCCCTCTACCACCTCCTTCTTCTATGGCAGTTTTAAATGCTACTGGAGAAAAGAATGCCTAAGGCAGGAAGATCGTGAGTTCTAGGCCAGCCTGAGCTACGAACAGCTAAGCACCTGTCTCAAAGGAAGTGTACTTTTAAGAGGTAACAGGACTGGGAAAGTGGCTCAGTGGTAGAGAGCTTGCCTTGCACGCATGAGGCCCTGGGTTCGATTCCTCAGTACCACATAAGCAGAAAAAAAAAAGTGGAAGTGGCTCAAGAGGTAGAGCGCTAGCCTTGAGCTGAAGAGCTCAGGGTCAGCGCCCAGACCCAGAGTTCAGGCCCCATGACTGGCAAAAAAAAAAGAGGTAACAGAACCAGGCACCAGTGGTTCATGTCTATAGTCCTAGCTACTCAGGAAGCTGATACCACACCTGGAGGACTGTGGTTCCAAGTCAACCCAGGCAGTAAAGTGCAAGACTCTATATCCAGTAAATAAGCAAAAAGTCCAACTGGAGGCATAGCTCAAATAGTAGAGCTCCAGCCAAGAGCAACAAAGCCAAGCAAGATTATGAGATGCTAAATTCAATCCCTGATTCTGGAAAGTACACACACACACACACACACACACACACACACACACACACACACACACACACACACACACACACACTAACAGAACCTCTTCCTATGTTCTCCTAAGGAAAGGGTGATTAATTTTTTTTTTTACCACATTTATGTCACTCAGAGTAAGACTGTTATAAATGTATTGTTTGTTCTAAGAGAAAACAGTATGCCCATCTAATATTTCAATTAAAAACTAACTTAATTTGGGTGTGGTGGTACACCTACAGTCCACACTACTCAGGAGACTAAGGTGGAAGAATCACTTGAGTCTGGGAATTTGAGACTAGTGGCAGAAAAATCAGTCTACAGAAGTTGAGGGTATCTGAAAGTCAAGAACTATGTCCAAGGAAGGGTGACATATAAACCACTGAATGTTTATAGCTTAACTTCTGAAAGTTAAGCTTATACGTGTGTGTGTGTGTGTGTGTGTGTGTGTGTGTGTGTGTGTGTGTGTGTGTGTGTGTGTGTGTGTGTGTGTGTGTGTGTGTTGTAGATGTATAGTATGCTATGCTAGGCAGGCAATTTACTGCTTCAAACTCATCACCAGCTTTTTTTGCTCTCTTTAGTTTTGGGTCTTGTTTATTGCCCAGGTGGGCTTGCACTGTGATCCTCCTGTTTTATGCTTCATCATAGCTGGGACGATGGGCATACACCACCATACGCAGCTTTTATCTGCTGAGATGGAGTCTATCAAAGATTTTTTTGCCCTGCTGGCCTTGAACTACAATCTTCTCAATCCCTGCCTCCTGAGTAGCTAGGAGTATAAACATGAGCCACTGGTGTGCAGCCAAGATGACTTTTTTTATTGGTCAGTCGTGGGGCTTGAACTCTGTTGTGGGGCTGGGTGCTGTTCCCAGGCTCTTTTGCTCAAGGATAGCACTCTCCCACATTGAGCCACAGCTCCACTTCTAGTTTTCTGGTGGTTAATTAGAGATAAGTGTCTCCCAGACTTTCCTGCCCAGGCTGGCTTTGAACCATGATCTTCAGATCTCAGCCTCCTGAGTAGCTAGGATTATAGGCATAAGCCACCAGTGCCCAGCTATTGCTCTTATACGCTGCCTTCTATTGCATTGTAGTATAAATACTTCCAAAATTTTACCAGACTTGTAAGCCCCACAAGGGCAAGAACTATGTCTAATACATTTCTGTACATTAAGGCCTACACTGGTTCTTACATGTAGTTAAATACTCAATAAATACTAGTTGAGCTAAGAAAATCTAGCATAAAAGGCTTCTTGAGGAATAAAGATAAAAACTCAGTTTTAGAAGGCAGCCTGCTGAAAAGAAATCATATCTAAAATATTAAAAGATGAGCATAAAACTTGCAGGAAAGAGATAAAATGCTCCACAATCTATAATCAAGGATAAGAAGCATTGGAGTGCAGTGTGTTTCACAAGCTTCTAAGAAGATAAAGCATGTCTGGTTTGAGTGATAATGTAGTCTTAGACAAGAACAGGTAAAAAAAAATCTGATCAATGCAATCAACCTCAAAGCTGTCCATCCCCATTACAGAACAGGGAACCATAAGTGGCCAGATGGCTCAAGAACTCTGGCATAAAGATGACTTTAAGCCAGGCGCCAGTGGCTCACGCCTGTAATCCTAGCTATTCAGGAGGCTGACATCTGAGGATCATGGTTCAAAGCCAGCCCAGACAGGAAAAGTCTGTGAGACTCTTCTCTCCAATAAACCATTCAGAAAACCGGAAATGTTGCTGTGGTAGAGTGCTTGTCTTGAGCTGAAGAGTGCAGGGACAGCACCCAAGTACAGAGTTCAAACCCCATGACAGGCAAAAAAAAAAAAATACGGAAAGAAAGCTGGGTGTTGGTAGCTCATGCCAATAATCCTAGCTACTCAGGAGGCTGAAATCTGAAGATCACGGTTCAAAGCCAGCCAGGGCAGGAAAGACCGTGAGACTCCTATCTCCAATAAACCACCAGAAAACTGGGAGTGGCACTGTGACTCAAGTGGTAGAGTGCTTGCCTTGAGCTGAAGAGCTCAGGGACAGCGCCCAGGCCCAGAGTTCAAGACCCATGACCCAAGTGGGGTGGGGGGAAAACAAGAAGAAATGAATTAAGAGAATGGAAAATGGATTGTTTCAGGATGAGCACCAGCAGGGGCTGTGTGAAAATGACCGAAGCACTTTATACACATGCATGAGAGTAGAACAAGGAAACCTGTTTTAAGAACGAGGGAGCAGGGATGAGAAGGAGTGATGGGGGGGGGTGAGTTTGATTGTGGTAGGTTGTAAGCATAGATGGGAACACCACAACGAAACTCCTTTACACAAGTAACAGAAGCACATAACGGGAAAAAAACAGGTGTGTATCACATACTAGCAATTCCATACTTGGGAGGTGAAGTCAGGAAAGCAGTGAGCTTAATGACAACTTAAGCTACACAGTATGAGAACCTATGTAAAAAAAAAAAAAGAACTAAATAAACAATATAATAAAAGGAAGCTTAAAACAATATAATAAAAGGAGACTTAAAAGGAGGAGTCAGCCGGGCGCCAGTGGCTCACACCTGTAATCCTAGCTACTCAGGAGGAGAGATCTGAGGATCACAGTTCAAAGCCAGCCAGGGCAGGAAAGTCCATGAGACTTTTATCTCCAATTAACCACCAGAAAACTGGAAGTGGCGCTGTGGCTTATGTGGTAGAGCACTAGCCTTGAGCTGAAGGGCCAATAGGCAGCGCCCAGGCCCAGAGTTGAAAGGAGTCATGATAAAGCACCGGCCTCTATCCACGTACATGACGTGCCAACTTACCAGGGAGGCAGTGAGGCCAAGGGCTGGGGATGTAACTGGGAGGACTGGTGTGGGTCTTTCCACTAGTGTTCAGTCACAGCCCTTACCTGGAAGAAGGCCAAGACATCCAGTGTGTATGGACATCAAGTCCTTGTGATAACTTTTCGAAGAGCTGTATGCTAGGTTCAGCCCCTCTGTGAGAAGGCACAAAGATCAATGACTGGAAAGCATCAGCATTCAAAACCAGATCATCATTTTGTAAAAACAGTTGGCTTCAGCATGTAACTTCTGAGGACGGGTCCTGAGAGAACCACAACTTCTGCCTTGGCCATTTAGAATACTCACTCTTGGAACCCAGCTGCCATATAAACCCAACTCAGACAAGTGGAGGCAGAGCCACATGGAGAGCGAGGTCCCTTCTTCCCAGTCATCCAGCCGAGGTGCAAGACATGTGAGTGAAGCCATCCTAGGTATTCCAGCTCCACAACCTCAGGAGACGCCCCAGCTGTTGCCACATAGAGAACAACCACCCAGCTAAGCCCTGTCTGAATTCCTGAATCACGGAACTGTGATCAAATATAGAATGGCTATGGTTCTAAGTAATTATTTTTGTTACCTCTTATTATTATATTAGAGGTCTCACTGTGATATTTCCATACATGTATGCACTGTACCCCAATCAAATTTAGCCCCTCTATCAACCTCCTTTATCCTCCCTCCCTATTCTTCAAAGAATTTCAATAGAAACTCAATGTTCTATTTTTATACATGTATGTACCTACCCTGACCCTTCATTTTCTCCCTTCACCCTCCTGTTCCTACTGGCACTTGCCCTCAAACAGAACTTGTTTTATATTCTACCATTCATTTTTAAGGTTAAGTCATTAACTTTTGCAGGAGATTTCATTTTTGTAACAGACAACAAAAAACGGGTTTTCAGTTTGTTGTCATTCTTCTAGGTAAATCATATGGTCTTGATCTCCACACCTCAGAGATGAGATTAAGATTTAACTACCAGGTAGAAGAAAATAAGCATTTACTAGTCAGAAACACCTCACTTCTATTCATGGACTTTTCCACGTCTGTCAGCAAAATGTTTTGTTGCTTCTCAAATTTATATTGAAGCTGGGTGCTCACATCTGTAACCCTATTCAGGAGGCTGAGATCTGAGGATTGTAGCTTGAAGCCAGCCCAGACAAGAAAGTCCCTAAGACCCTTATCTCCAATTAACCAACAAAGAGCCAGAAATGGATCTGCTTAAGTGGTGGACTGCCAAGTTCAAGCCTCAGTACACACACGCGCGCACACACACACACACACACACACACACACACACACACACACACACACACACACACACACACACACACACACACACCTTAAAAGCAAGTTACATTAGTATTTTATATGCTTTCCAAAGACTATGCTTACTAAAATCAGTGGCTGATGGTGGACACAGGTGGCTCATGCTTTGAATCCTAGCTACTCAGAAGACTAAGATTTGAGAATGAGGTTTGAAGCCAGCATAAGGTGGTAAGCTGACTCTTATCTCCAATTAACTAACCAAAACCCAGATGTGAAGTTGTGGCTCAAGTAGTAGAGTGCTAGCCTTGAGCAAAGAGGCTCAGGGATAGCACTCAGGCCTTGAGTTCACGCTCCAGGACTGGCTCCAAAACAAAAATTTATTGGCTGAGTGAGATGTTCTTGGCTCACTACTTCTTTCTCTCTAAGTATAGTCTATTGATAGATTTGGTATCCAGAAAACATTTTTTTTTGTCAGTCTTGGGGCTTGAACTCTGGGCCTGAACACTGTCCCTCAGCTCTTCAGCTCAAGGCAAGTGCTCTACCACTTGAGCCACAGTGCCACTTCCGGCTTTTTCTGCTTATGTGGTGCTGAGGAATCCAACCCAGGGCCTCATGCATGCAAGGCAAGCACCTTCCCAGCCCCAGAAAACATTTTTTTTTTTTGGGTCCGGTCGTAGGGCTTGAACTCTGGGCCTGGGCGCTGTCCCTCAGCTCTTCAGCTCAAGGCTAGCACTCTACCACTTGAGCCACAGCGCCACTTCCGGCTTTTTTCTTTTTGCTTATGTGGTGCTGAGGAATCGAACCCAGGGCCTCAGGTATGCAAGGCAAGCACTCTACCACTGAGCCATCTTCCCAGCCCTCAGAAAACATTTTTTTAAGAAAATATGAAAAAATGCCGGGCGCTGGTGGCTCACGCCTGTAATCCTAGCTACTCAGGAGGCTGAGATCTGAGGATTGCGGTTCAAAGCCAGCCCGGGCAGGAGAGGCCGTGAGACTCCTATCTCCAATAAACCACCAGAAAACCGGAAGTGGCGCTGTAGCTCAAGAGGTAGAGCGCTCGCCTTGAGCTGAAGAGCTGAGGGACAGCGCCCAGGCCCAGAGTTCAAGCTCCACGACCAACAAAAAAAAAAAAAAAGAAAGAAAATATGAAAAAATATTGACAACTAAACGACATTAAAACTGACTCTTCAGGCTCTTTTCTTTGTTTAACAAAGAAAATGAAGAAATAAACTGCCATTACACACAGCAATCTATCAATGTGTTCCCACTCTGTAAGTTTGCTGAAACATAATGAATAAAAGAACCGGAAGCTGTAGATCTCAACAGCATCATCCACTTTGTACTTTCCTCTCCATACCAACACTTCCTATAAATTGTTCAACTGTTTAACAGGAACAAAGTGTAAACACAACCATGTCTAAAATGAGACTCATCGTGAAGATTGCAAAAGACACTCCTGGAGTCACATTCAAATTCTGGCTCTAGCCAGCTGTGTTGGTGAAAGCCTATGATTCTAGCACTCAGGAGCCTATAGCAGAAGGGTCCAGAGTACAAGTCCAGCCTGTGTTACATAGTAAGCTTTGACTCAACAAAACAAATTCTGGCTCTTTTATTCCCCCTTCTATACATGAGAACAGTTTCCTTCTATTGCCTGGAAATATTCTAAGGAAAAAATGAGTCTGTATTAGGTGCTATCTCAATGCCCAGCACAGAACAGGCACTCAAAAATGTCAAGCTCATGATTCCTTCCTTTTTTACCAGCCCAAATCAATGGAACTGAGCTATACAGGTGTTACACAGTCTAAGGATTTTTGTGAGCAAACACATTAAAGAAATTGAATCATATGGGACTCAATTCAAGGCAGACAAATGTAGGTATACACAAATATATACCATCTAGGTGTATACTAGACAAATCCTACTCCTTCAAGTACTAGTCAAGGGATGGTATGACATTTAAATTTTCAGCAGCTGCAAGAAAATGAATATAGTTGACTTACATTTTGAGGTATAGGTTATCCAAAGCTCTCTAGATGAGCAGATAATTTCGTTGCCAGAGAACAGGCTGTGCTTGTCTAGAGATGGATCCATAAAAGGAGAGTTGCAAAGATGAGCCAGGAGCCCAAGGAAGTTAAGCAAGTCTTAATGATCCCTACTCTTGACTGGGACCAATCATCTCTAATGTTGGGAAGCAACAGGTCCTTGAGTAGACCAAGTGCTTGCAAAAAGAAAATGAAGGCCTAGCCGAAACAGGGCAGAGAGATGATGTTCAGAAGAATGCCCGCAGCTAGAGGAGCTTAGTTCCATTGGAACTGTATGTAAGACTCAGTAAGATCCTTTCTGATTCTTATGTAAGTGGAACCTGCTATGCTAACTGGCATTAAATGATGATGGCAGCCTCCTGCTAATTATAGCCCAACCTTTACCTGTCTCTGTTGTAATAAAATTTCCGTCATTCTTTTAGCCACTTGAAGCACAGAACTAGAAAAACGAGGGTATATGTCTTTTTCAAGTGTCAATTTCATGTGACTCAAGTCCTATGTCTACTTATTTCATTGCTACATGAACTGGGAACTCTGAGTTAGGACCTACTCATTTACCTTTCTCCAACAAATTTGAGCCTGGGGTATATGCTTAAAAGAGTTCCTGTTCTGGAGGATAAAGAGTGGATTTCTAAACCCATGTAGAATAAAAAAATCTTCCAAAGATAATTAACTGGTTAAAATCAACAATGCCCCCCCTCCCTGAACCTACAATGTGTACTCGTATGTGTGTGTTGAAATTCATGACAATACTTCTGTGCCATCATAAAATAATCACAAAGTGGAACGAACGTAAGTTGGGTAGCATGTATATATGTGCAATTTAATAAACCACTATAATAGTAACTTTAATATTTAAAAAAGAAATACATGACAACATATCACCACCAACAAAAAAAAAGATCAAGGGCTGGGAAGGTGGCTCAGTGGTAGAGCGCTTGCTTTGCATACATGAGGCCCTGGGTTCAATTCAGCACCACATAAGCAGAAAAAAAAAAGCCGGAAGTGGCACTGTGGCTCAAGTGGTAGAGCGCTAGCCTTGAGCTGCAGAGCTGCGGGACAGCGCCCAGACCCAGAGTTCAGGCCCATGACTGGACCCCCCCCCCCCAAAAAAAAAATCAATATTGTATAAAACCTATGGTTACATCCCCACCTCCCAAATAAGCTAAAGAGATACAGCTAATGAGCCCATAGTGGAGATAAACAAGATTAAAACTTTTCTCAATACAAGCAGAGGCAGGAAAAGAGATAACTGCATCAAAATGAAAACAATCTAGTTTAAACTCAAAGTCTGAATTAATAAAATAATAATATCACGTCGTATTTCTTCTACAAGAAAAACCTCCTTTTTTTTGTGGGGGGGGTGGTACTAGGGTTTGAACTCACACTTACTCTACCACATGAGCCACATTTCCATCCTGGAAAGAAGTTTTATTTTTTGATTTTATTTATTTATTTATCAGTCGTGGGGCCTGAACTCTGGGCCTGGGCGCTATCCCTCAGCTCTTCAGCTCAAGGCTAGTGCTACAGCACCACTTATGGCTTTTTCTGCTTATGTGGTGCTGAGGAATCGAACCCAGGGCCTCATGGCAAGCACTCTACCACTGAGCCATCCTCCCAGCCCTTTTTTCTTTTCTTCTCTTTTCTTTTCTTTCTTTCTCTCTTTCTTGTTGGTTGTGGGCTTGAACTCTGGGCCTGGGCGCTGTCCTTGAGCCTCTCTGTGGCTGAAGGCTAGAGCTCTACCACTTGAGCCCATAATGCTACTTCTGGTTTGGGAATGGTTAATTGGAGATAAGTGTCTCACTGGGAGTTTCCTGCACAGTCTGGCAACAACGAGCCTCAGATCTCAGCTTCCTGAGTAGTTAGAATTACAGGCGTGAGTCACCAGCGCCTGGCCACAGTGGCTTTTTAACACTCTTTCCTCTGTGGTTAATAAGACAGGTAGACAAAAAATCAATATAGTTCCAGAAGAACTGAAAATACCAACCATGTAACAGACTTATCACTGCTAGAACAATCTATCCAACAACAGCAGAAAATGTATTATTTTAAAATGCATGTGGATACTCACTAAGCTACAACACATTCTGCACCTTACAAGTCCTGAAAAAAATGTAAGAGGACTCAAGTCATGCTAGGTATGTTCTCCGATTACAAGCAGATTTATGCTAAAGAAGAACATGTGGAAAAACTCTAGATATTTGGAAATTAAATAAAACAGCTGTCATAATCCATAAATCATAGAAGAAAAAACTCTAAGAATAAGTAGGAAGCTTAATGAAATGAATGAAAATAAAAGTATGTCAAAATTTATGAGAAACACCATATAAAAAAGCTTAAAAAAGCTGTGTTACACGGAACTGTATAGTTTTAAATGCTTGTATAAAAAAATAAAGCTGGATATAGTGGTATACTTCTGTAATCTCATTACTTGAGGTATAGGGAAGAGGATCAAGAGCCCAAGGCCAGACTGAGCTACACAGTGAAACTGTCTCAAAAAAAAAAAAAAAAAAGTGCCAGGTACTAGTGGCTCCAGCCTATAATCCTAGCTACTCAGGAGCCTGAGCTCTGAGGATCTCAGAAGCCAGCCTCCAATAAACTACTCAAAAAAAGCTGTGGCTCAAGTGGTAGAGTGCTCACCTTGAGCAAAAGAAGCTCAGGGACAGCACCCAGACCCACAGTTCAAGCCCCGAAACATCACCACCACCACCACCAACAACAAAAAGTGTCCTAAAAAAAAACAAATTATAAGAGGCTAGGGGAAAGGAGAGGAAGAAGAGAGAAGAAGGTTCCTAATGAGTCCTAGGGCCTGTGTTATTTATTGAGCACATGTTCCCTGCAGTTGGAGGAAAGCTCTGAGCTCTATTAAATCGCAAGATTTAATTATTCCCTAAGATCAAACTAAACTTATAAGAGGCGTTATGTGATCTTTCCCTGTGGTGTTCTTATGACAACTTATGGAGATTGTAGATACGTCCCCTTAGCAAAGAAAAAGGATTTTACTATGACTTCACCCAAGCAGGCACAAGGGCTGGGGTGATGGGAGAGAGAATTGTAAATAGGTAAAATTTCCAGGTAGGACAATTACAGCAGAGACAAGAACAAAACAAAATATAATCCACAGAAGCATGGAATGTGGAACAATAAAGAAGGCATTGAAAAATAAAGACAAACAACTAGCATAATGTCATAACATCTTTCCTACTGTTTTACACCTAGGCATGCATCCACAGGGGCAAACATCCGGAGAAGTACATACCAAAAGGGTCATTGAGAGGTGCTGGGGGGGTAGGGGGCCGGGAGAGGATCTTTTGCTTCTTATATAAATTTTTGAAATAGAGTGAATATCGATTATTTTGTGATCAGGGAAAAATTATGAAGAACCCATGTTTCCAGATTTGCTTAAAAACCAGAATCCACTGATTTAGAAGCCACACAGACACTGAGTTAGAAGCCACTTGGACAACAGAGCACCTATTATTAGCTCATTCTCTCTAGGGCACTTTTTTCTTCATGACTTCTTCCTTCCACAAATGCTGTCTCTGAATTCATTCTAAATTGCTCCCTGTCAACTTATAAACCATCCTTTTTTTCCAGCTAACTCCTTCTAAAAAGTGAACTCAAAGCTACTTTGCCAACCCTACAAACATCACCAGAATCAACTCAGCACTAAACTCTTTCCAATACAAATTACCTTCCTTCTTCACTGAACATTTATATAGATACCCATTCTCAACCATGGACCAAAATGCTCATGTCAGACTCTTATAAAAAAGAAAAACCACTAAAACCCTTTCTTATCAAGGATAATTGCTTCATAATAGCAATTATGCAATCAACAACAACCTTTCTCTGAATAGCAAAGCTCATGTCCCAAATCCCTAGCAAAGGGATTGTAGGAAGTAGGTTCCAGCAATTCATATGGACAATGGGTACCTAGAGTACTGTGCTGAGCATTCTGAGTCTCCCTGGAGCTGGGGGCAGGGGCAGGGAGAGTTAAGTAAATATTAGCAGTGTATGCCATAAGCAAAAAAACAAGGTCGTAGTCAGTGACCTTTCCTTTTCTGCGCTGCATATTGGTGCCAAGGCTGATATGACCCATATTGTTCTTAAACTTGTTCTATCTGGGCCTAGTCACTGGAATATTGCTGCTATATTAAAAGCTGAGGAGGGGGTAATCTCTTTTCTTTAACCTTTAAATATTCTATAGCAATTTAAAGAGGTGGGGAGAAAAGATTATTTCATTCCAAGGAATTTCCAACCCAAGTGAAATTTTCCCTAGTCACGTCACAAACTTGTCTCCTCACCCCAGTCTTGGCTTAACCACAGTTGCATAAAATAATAGATTTGAGCAGAAAATGTTCTCCATCCCAAAGCTTATCATTATCATTACTATTATTTGCCAGGCCTGGGGCTTGAACTCAGGGCCTGGGCACTGTCCTTGAGCCTCTCTGTGCTCAAGGCAAGCACTGTACCACTTGAGCCAAAGTGCCACTTCCGGCTTTTTCTGTTTATGTGGTACTGGGGAATCGAACCCTGGGCTTCATACATGCTAGGCAAGCACTCTACCACTAGGCCACATTCCCAGCACCGCAAAGCTTATTTAACATCAGTTCATTCACCTTTCTACTTGTCGGATTTCCTCCTTCCCACAGTACCAAATTCTGGGTAAGGTAAGTAGGTTTGGAATCACTTAGGACCCACAAATCATTCTCAGAATGCAACAACTTCTCTGCATTCTTCCCATACACAGATATGACAAAATGGCAGAAATGCTAAAGAGAACCTTCTAGATTCTGAGCATCAAGAGGTTTACTTGGTTCCATTTTCTGAAATTACACATTTACCAATTGTGTCTACACTGAGAACTCTGTGGAAGAGGTGAGAACAGCACATGCAATAGAACTTTCCACAGTGACCAGAGTGCTCCTTGCATGTACTGTCCAACTGAAGAACTCTCTGGCCATTTGTGAGTATTGACCCTGGAAATGCAACTAGTGTATCTCAGAAATGGAATTTTATTTTACTTTATTTTCTTTTTTGTCAGTCAGTCATGGGGCCCGAACTCTGGGCCTATGTGCTGTCCCTGAGCTCTTCAGCTCAAGGCTAGTGCTCTACCACTTGAGCCACAGCACCACTTCCAACTTTTTCTGCTTATGTGGTGCTGAAGAATTGAACCCAAGGCCTCATGCATGCAAGGCAAGCACTCTACCATGAACCACCTTCCCAGCCCAGAAATGGAATTTTTAATCTGCAATTTTAATTAGTTGAAATCAAAATAACCATCGTGGCTAGTAGCTACAGGGTTAGACATTATAGAGTAGAAGAGAATGAATCCAGACTGCCTAGAATGCCCTAAAATGGCTCTACAAGCTTATCATGTCACTCTCTCTGCATATTCTGAGTACAGAGGAAGAGTTAAACCTTCTGTTGCCATAGAAACAGATCCCTGCAGCAGCTGTGAGCCCCCAGAGGTGTAATGCTGAAAGGTTTCCCCACATGACTCAGGAGCAGCTCTTCCTCTGGGAGAGGAGCACAAAACTATGCTGGCCTCTGGTTTCCTGTCTCCTGTTCATAGTGCTTGTTTGCTCCATAGTATGATGCCAGGGTGATAAGACTTCATGGAATTTTTAGGCAGGAAGAGAATGTAACAGAATGTAGTTAGCCAAGCCCACTTACTTTCCCCGAAGAGGAAAACAGGAAAAACATAAGCAGGGTGATATTTGTTCATTTTTGTTTTTTACTCAATAACCAAACAACACAGTAAGTTATTCCAAGGAAGTTAAAATGTAGGATAATGTTCTATAAAACTCAGTGCACAGGCTAAAAGTAGGAGAAGAAACTGTGTTGAAAGACAGAGGTAAAAGCATAAAGAATTAGAAATCAAAAACAAGAAGCATGAAATAAGAAAGCCAACATGTGATCTCCAAGATCTCTCACAGAATAAAATGGATAAAAAATAAACTTGAAGAGCTAGGCACTGGTGGCTCACTCCTGTAATCCTAGCTACTCAGGAGGCTGAGATCTGATATTGAGGTTTGAAGCCAGCCCCGGCTGGGAAAAAAAAAAAAAAAAAAAACTGGAAGCAGAGCTGTGTGGCTCAAAGTGGCAGAAGGCTAGCCTTTAGCAAAAGAGCTCAGGGATAGCACCCAGACCCTGAGCTCAAGCCCCACAACTGACCAAAAGAGAGGGGTGGGGGAAGGTGGAAAGGGGAGAGGGAGAAAGAGAGGGAAGGATAGAGAGAGAGAGAGAGAGAGGACTAACTAACAAGAACAAAGCTGGGCACTGGGTGGCTCATGCTTATAATCCTAGACTCAGAAGACTGAGATTTGAAGGTTGAGGTTCAAAAGCCAGCCCAGGAAGGAAAGACTATAAGACTCTTATCTCCAATAAACCACCAAAATCCAGCAATGGAGGGTATGGCTCAAGTGGTAGAGCATAAGCTTTGAGCAAACAGAAGCTCAGGGAGAGTGCCCAGGCCCTGAGTTCAAGCCCAGGACTAGTACAAAATTAAAAATAAAAATAAAAAAGAATAGCAATAACAAACTCTAGAGTACAAAAACAGTATAATTGTAACACTAAAGCATAGTAATGTGTGAGACAAACTGGCTCTTATTTGGAAACAGAATAGAGATAATGATTTAACTTTAGATTTCAATGAAACATGCAGGCCAAAATTTAAGAAGAGCTTCTAAAAGAACAAAAGCTTCCAGATGGTAGAGTATAGAAAGGTATGGATATGAGTAAGCGCAAGGCATGTAACAGAAGACAGGAAAGGAAACCAGATACAAAGAAGACATATAGCAAAGACACTAAATAATAATATATTTAATCAGATAGCAAATAGGCTACAAAACAAAATATTAAATGTTATGGCACTGGCAATGTGGCTTAGTGGTAGAGTGCTTGCCTAGCATGTATGAGGCCTTGTGTTCAGTTCCTCAGTACCACAAACAGAAAAATTGGAAGTATCTCTGTGGCTCAAGTGGTAGAGTGCTAGCCTTGAGCAAAAGAAGCTCAGGGACAGTGCCCAGGCCCTGAACTCAAGCCTCAGGACCAGCAAAAAAAAAAAAAGTAAGTGAAGGCTAGTGTCAGAAACAGAGTTCACAAGTCCCACTCTCAAAACAAACAAAAAACACCAAAAACTTAGGAAGATATTCAAAACACACTTGATAAATTTTATCTAAGGATATACAGAATGCAACTTCATCCAGCATTTAGAATACAACTTTCTCAAGCCCAAATGAAATATTATTCATGAAAACTAACTCTATGTTACATGCCACAAGTCAACTATCCATAAAAATAAGCCATCAGTACCAAGTATATTATTCTGTGCAATTAAGCCAGGGATCAATTTCAAAGTCTTAAAATTTAAAAATACAGCAGTAAATAACTCATAAATTAAAAAAATTATATCCCAGGCCAAGTTCAAGCCTCCAGACTGGCAAAAAAAAAAATATCATAGCAGAAACTGGAACATGCCTAAAACAAAATATAAGGAAAATAGTATATATCACAAATTATGGTATCTAGACCAAGAAGTAACCAAAGGAAACTCTAGAGCTTTAAATGCCTAACTTAGAAAAGATAATTGGAAATCAATAAGATATTTGAAAAACTACAGATTAAGCTCAAGGAAAGCAGAAAGAAAGGTTAGATAGAATTAGGAGCAGAAGGCAATAAAACACAGATAAAAGATAATCTATAAGAGGCTAGCCCTTTGAAAGCAAACTAAAATAGGCCTCTAGCAAGCCTAATCAAGAACAAAAAGAAAATATAAGAGCAACATTAGGATGAAATTGAAATAGTGTAAAAACGGACACAGATTTAGCCTTGAAATGCATGCCTTATCAAGGGGCTGGAGATAGGACTCTCTGACATGGCCTGGGACCCAAGGTTTAATAATCAGTACAGGGAAAACAAACAATAGAAAACTTGAATAGCTAAGTAACATTGAAAAAACTTAAATATCTGATTAAAAAACAAACTACTGAGTAAAAATGTCCTAGGTACAGATAGCATTCTAGGAGAATTCATAAGAGTTCTCTCAGGCCTTCCAAGTACTGTTTTCTCAATGTGTCTCTTCCATGTCCATTTCCTACCCTGTTCTGTCACCAGGACACCTCTGGACAAGGTTACTACGCCTCCCATGGATGCGTTTAGCCAATGGGAAGCACCCAGGAAGAGACTAAAGGATAAAATGAAGAAAAACCAGGAGGGTTTTGTTTGTTTTGTTGCCGGTCCTGAGGCTTGAACTCAGGGTCTGGGTGCTGTCCCTGAACTTCTTTTGCTCTACCATTTGAGCCACAGAGCCACTTCAGATTTTTCTGTTTATATGGTACGAAGGAACTGAACCCAGAGCTTCATGCATGCTAGGTAAGCTCTCCATCACTAAGCCACATTCCCAGCCATAAAGTGGAGTTTTACTACCTGACTCCCTGTGTGCCTGGCCAGCCTTTGGCAGTAATTTCATCCTTCTAAGTAAATCCACAGTCCTGTGGGATAGCCTCTCCTAGGGCTATGGATTTCAGTTCTTACCAAATGTGAGAACAGCTCCCACCCACTGCCCTTCAGATCTAGCACTGGTAACAGCTTCCCACTGGCACAGTGGGAAGCCCCTCTGGTGCTTCATCATCCACTGAGAGCTTCTTTCATCCTGTCCACACTTTTGTAAACTGTCTCTTTATTGAATTAAATTTAATTACCTCTACAAGCATACCATCTGTTTGGATCCAGAATTTTAATATATATGCCTTGATACAAACTCTTCTAGAAAAGAACATATTTCTCAACCTTTTTTGAAAGGTCACACTAATATTAGAGAAGTAAAAAGTACACAAAACAAAATTATGAATGAAATTTTATAACAAAAACTCCAAAGGAACCAGGCACTGGTGGCATACCCCTATAATTCTTGCTACTTAGGAGGCTGAAATTCAGAATCAAAGTTCAAAGTCAGCCTGAGCAGAAAAGTCCAAAAGGCTCTATTTCCAATTAACCAGCAAAAGGTGACTAGAGGTATTACTCAAATGGCAGAATGTCAGCCATGAGTGAAAAAGCCAAATGAGAGCACAAGGCCCAGATTTCAAGCCCCATAACAGCACCTCCTTCCCTCCCCCCAAAATAAAGCCCCACAAAAAATAACAACAACAACAAAAAAAAACCTTTAAAGTCGAGTTTTTAAATGTTCAATTTTTAAAAAAATAGAAAAGATAAGATCACCAAGCTGGGCACCAATTCACACCTGTAATCCTAGCTACTTAGGAGGCTGAGATCTGGGTTAAAGCTAGCCTAGGCAGGAAGTCTGTGAGACTCTTATCTCTAATTAACCACCAGAAAACTAGAAGTGACACTGTGGCTCAAGTGGTAGAGCCCTGAGCTAAAGAGCTGAGGGACAGGGCCCAGGCCCAGAGTTCAAGCCCCAAAATGGACGAAAAATAAAAATAAAAAAATAAAGAAAAAAAGAAATAAGGATACTTTACTATTAGAAAACCTATTAATATAGTTCAGCTCATTTATAAATGAAAGGAAAAGATCAAATGACTGCCTGAATGAGAAAATTTTGGTAAACAGCCATTTGTGATATTTAATTTGGGATAAGGAATGGAAGGGAATAAAGGCTATCTAGCAAAAGCATATACAACGCTTCCAGTACAGGAAACATTTAAGAATATGAGGAAAATAAGATACTCCCATGATTATAGATTCTAATAAATATTTCTTCCTTTCTTGTTAGTATTAGGGCTTGAAGTTAGGACCTCAGTGAACTCTTATTTAGCTTTTTCTGCTCAACTGGCACTCTACCACTTGAGTGATATCTCTACTTCCATAATAAACATTTTTACTAAATAAAGGAACTAGCCAGAAATCTTACAATAAGGAAGAGAAGTGACACATAAAAGGATTAGAAAAGAAAAAGCAAAATATCTTCTCCAGGAAGATATGATTCTCTTGAATTTATTTTTCTTTTGTGTGTGTGTATGTGTGTATGCTAGGTATGAAACACAGGGCCAAGTGTATATGTGTGTGCCAGTCAAGCATTCTACCACCAAGGTACTCTTCCACCCCTCCACTGAGTTTTTTTGTTTGTTTGTTTGGGTTTTTTTGTTGGTCACTCTGGGCCTGGGTACTGTCCCTGAGCTCTTCAGCTCAAGGCGAGTGTTCTACCACTTGAGCCACAGTACCACTTCCAGTTTTCTGATGGTTAATTGGAGATAAGTGTCTCACAGAGTTTCTTACCCAGGCTGGCTTTGAACCACAATACTCCTATCTTAGCTTCCTGAGTAGCTAGGATTACAGACATGAGCCACTGGTGCCCAGCTGCTCCTGGATTTTTGCCTTGATGTTTCTCATGAAAACTATTAAACCTATGGGCTGGGCATAGTTATACATGCTTGTAATCTCAGCTACTCATGTGGAAAAGGATCGGAGGATCCTTGTTCAATGCTCACCCATGTAAAAGTTTGAGATTCTATCTGAAAAACTAAAAGTAAACAGGCTGAGGCATGACTCAAGTGGTAGAAACTTGCTTATAGCAAACATGAGGCACCAAGTTCAACACTCAGTATAATGAAAAAGAAAAGCCTTTTTTTTAGGTCAGAGACTAGGACTCAGACTTGGTACCTGGTACTTTTACTCATTGTCTAGCACTTACCAACTGAGCCATGCCTCCAAACACCAAATGTCTAGTCTTATATCTACAAATTTACTGCCATCAAGTTCATAGATAGACCTAATTTTATAAAAACGATAAATTCAAGGTAATGTCAATAAATATCCTTAACAGTATTTTCTCCTCCCAAAAGTTAACAAAGCTGATTCTAAAATTCCTATGGAAGCACAAAGTGCCAAAAATAGCTAAGCAGTTTTTGTTGTTTTTATTGTTGTCTGTAACATACAGAACTGTTTATGCTGCTGTTTGCAATACAAAGACACAGGGAAATGTTATTGTTTGTGCAATATAGTAAGGGGAAAATGTGAACCTGCCCATTAGGGTTAGTTTGCCAGATGTCCTGTCACTAAGGAAGAATACCAACTATAAACAAAGCAGTTCCTGGTACTTTATATTTCATTTGGTTGATCCTATCTTGATTTCCTCATTTGTCCCTTAAAAAGTTTCATTTAGCCAACACAGTTCTAAAGAGGAAGCAAGGTGAAAAGATTTGCCGTTCCACACAACAAGACCAACCATGGAATTACAGAAATTGAGTGTTATAGCACAATGTGAGAGAAATTCACTAATGGAATAGAATAGTCTAGCAACAAACACATCTGGAAAGAAACTTGACACAGGATAGAGGTGGCTCTGCAAATTAGATTAAAGAAGGTCTTGTCATCACTCCAAAGATGCTGGAAAAGCTGGTGAGTCACAGGGGAAAAGGAAAAGCTATCCTTATCACTCTCCATTCATAACTTTCAATTCTCTATAAAGGATGCAAATCTGAAAGACAAAGATCTAAAAACTTTTAGAAGTATAAATAATATCTTTATGATCTTAGGGAAAGAAGGTATTTGGCATACAAAATGCATAAGCCATTAAGAGAAAAAAAAATTGTCTAGTCAATAATATTAAAATTATACAAGCAGGGCACTGGTGGCTCACATCTGTAATCCCAGCTACTCAGGAGACTCAGATAAGAGTTCAGAGCCAGTCCAAGCAGGAAAGTCCATGAGACTATTATCACCAATTAACCACCAGAAAACTGGAAGTGGTGCTATAGCTCAAAGTAGCAGAGCGGTAGACTTGAACAAAAGAGCTCAAGGACAGTGCCCAAGCCGCAAGTTCAAACCTCACAACTGACAAAATAACAACAACAACAACAACAGCCGTCCAAACCAGGATGCCAGGGGCTCATCCCAGTATCTAACTACTCAGGAGGCCAAGATCTGAGGATCATGGTTCAAAGCCAGCCCGAGCAGAAAGACCGTGAGACTTTTTTTTTTTTTTTGGTTCCGGTCGTGGGGCCTGAACTCTGGGCCTGGGCGCTGTCCGTCAGTTCTTCAGCTCAAGGCTAGCGCTCTACCACTTGAGCCACAGTGCCACTTCCGCTTTTTTCTTTTTGCTTATGTGGTGCTGGGAATTGAACCCAGGGCCTCAGGCATGCAAAGCAAGCGCTCTTACCACTGAGTCACCTTCCCAGCCCGACCATGAGACTTTTATCTCCAACTAATCACCAAAAAGCTGAAAGGAGTGGAACTGTGGTTCAAGTACTACAGCCCTAGCTTTGAGCAAAAAAACTCAGAGACAACACCCAAACCATGAGTTCAAGACCCAGGACAGCAAATAAATAAATATATAAATAAATAAACCATACAAAATCACAAAAGAATAAACAGATAAACCAGTTCTGCATTCCATATGACAATAAAGGAAACAAAATCATAAATTCATACAAGTTAGTGAAAAAGGAAGAACCACCCAATAAAAACATGAGTAAGAGACATAAACAGCATTTAACTGATGAAACAATATACACAATATAATACAGATATGAAAATACTTCTTTATCAACTATTTAAATCAAAAGAAATACCATTTGGGGCTGGGAAGGTGGCTCAGTGGTAGAGCGCTTGCCTTGCATGCCTGAGGCCCTGAGTTCAATTCCTCAGCACCACATAAGCAAAAAGAAAAAAGCTGGAAGTGGCACTGTGGCTCAAGTGGTAGAGCGCTAGCCTTGAGCTGAAGAGCTGAGGGACAGTGCCCAGGCCCAGAGTACAGGCCCCATGACTGGACCCAAAAAAAAAAAAAGAAATACCATTTGTTCATCAAAGCTTGCCAAAAGTTAAGAAACAACAATAACAAATTTTGACATGAAATGAGTGAAAATGCTATTTGGGTAGTGTAAATTGGTCCAAACACATTGAATACCTACTGGGCATTTTCCTTTTTTTTCCTGGTCCAGGGACTTGAATTTAGGGCCTTCGTGCTGTCTCTGAGCTTCTTGAGCAAGGCACCACTTCCAGTATTTTCTGAGTAGTTTATTGGAGATAGTATCACAGACTTTCCTGCCTGGGCTGCTTTAGAACCAGACCATGATCCTCAGATCTCAGTCTCCTGAGTAGCTAGGATTACACAAATGAGCCACTAGCACCTGGCTTATTGAGCAATATTTAATTAAAAGCTGAACACACACACAAACACATACACTTGCATCCAAATATGTAATGAAACATGAAAAAGATTCCCAAGCAGAGCTGGGAATGTGGCTTAGTGGTAGAATGCTTGCTGAGCATGCATGAAGCCCAAGTTTGATTCCTCAGGACCACATACATAGAAAAAGCTGGAAGTGGCACTGTGGCTCAAGTGGTAGAGTGCTAAGCTTAAGGGAAAGAAGCTCAGAAACAGTGCCCAGGCCCTGAGTCCAAACCCCAGGATTGGGAAAAAAAAAAATCCAAGCAACTGGAAATAACTTTAAAGGTCACTGATTAGAGAACAGAGTAATAGATGGGAATACCTGTAAAGCAATGAAAATGAATGTGCTATAATAATATATAATAAAATGTATTTATACATCTCAAACCCATTTGATGGTATGTACATATATAGACAGTATACTTCACTTAAAGTTTATATAAAATTAAATAAGTAAAATGAATACTGCTTTGGACAAATATAGCAGTAAAAATGTAACTGTACATAGTTGAACTAACACTAGAGTCAAGGCAGTGTCGTGTGTGTGTGTGTGTGTGTGTGTGTGTGTGTGTGTGTGTGTGTGTGTGTGTGTGTGTCATGGGGCTTAAACTCTGGGCCTGAGCGCTGTCCCTCAGCTCTTCAGCTCAAGGCTAGCTCTCTACCACTTGAGCTACAGTGCCACGTCCAGTTTTCTGGTGGTTTGTTGGAGATAAGGGATTCATGGACTTTCCTGCCCGGGCTGGCTTTGAAGCTTGATCCTCAGACTCAACCTCCTGAGTAGCTTGGATTACAGGCAAGAGCCACCAGCACCTGGTGGCAGTGTCTACTTTTGAGGAATGAAGAAAATGGAAATAAAGCAAAGTAAATATAAAATTCCTAAGAGTTGATTTTTCAAAAATTCCAAGACAGTGCCCGGTGCCAGTGGCTCATGCCTGTAATCCTAGCTACGCAGGACGCTGAGATCTGAGGATCACGGTTCAAAGCCAGCCCAGGCAGGAAAGTCCATGAGACTCTTATCTCCAATAAACCACTAGAAAACCGGAAGTGGTGCTGTGGCTCAAGCGGCAGAGTGCTCACCTTGAGCTGAAGAGCTGAGGGACAGCGACCAGGCCCAGAGTTCAAGCTCCAGGACCTACAAAAAAAATTCCAAGACATCAATGAGTTCCCATTCAGATTTACTTCACTGATTTCCTAACATGTGCAACTGAAACCAAAAATGAAACACCATGGACCTGTGGGACTTTCCATTCAGCCATCATAGGACTAAAACTTCAGAGCTCATGAACAGATGGGAAAGGAAGGGTTGACTTTACCCTGGATCCTGTAATAAAGATACACCTGGCAGACCCATTAAGGAAAATAGACACAGGAAAGTCATTTGTATTATTTGATAAAAAGGATCATCACTTTTTCCTTAAATGTTTTGAAATTCTTGGGCAAGAAATACCATCATTTAAAAGTGCTGAGATTTTTGTCTCACAGCCTAAGAAAAATTAGTCTTTCTGAACAGTGGTTCCTATTACTTTTTCCTCATTGAAGGAATTGGTAAAAGTTGCTGTGGAAAGGTATTATCTATAATTCTACAGGCCTGGTAGCCTTAGGGCCCAGAATTCCCCCTCAGTGCCAGTGCCATGTTTGTGCCCTTTCCTCTATTAGTTGTTGCTACCTCTTGGGCATCAAACACTGACTTCCTGTTTCCTTTCTGTAAGCACTGGAGACTCAGAGCTGGTAAAAGGCTTTGAAGGAAAGAACAAAGCCAGGAAAATACAGAAGAGCAACAGCCATCACTTTCTGAATCTTAATAGAGTTGTAATAACCTTTCAGACTTTCCTGTATCTGTAGCTTACATAAAACAGTGGTTCAGTCAGCAATGAGTTGCAAAGAAGAATTATAAATCAATGAAGCTGAGTTAAAACTCAGGCTCAGTTGTGAAAAAAAAAGGTTTAGGGAAGGCAACTAGACACTGTTATTTTAATCCTGGCCAGTTCTACGCTCTTAGTCTCTGCAAAACTGATTTCTTTCTCACCACCCTACAAGGAGAATGACTAGGTAATGCATTTCTTTTGGGTATCATTCTGTGTGCTTTAGATCTAAAATATTAAGAGCACAGAAGAGTCATTTATATGAATCTGCTCTTTGTAAAGTAGTGTCACAATCATTGTCAAGGGCCGTGCTGCCAATTCACAACATGGAAAAACAAGGCATAGACAGCAAAGCAAAGAAGCCACTCATGACCTTCAAACTCACATGGTTATATCCACAGCCACCCCATAACCCAGAAAACTGCTATTCTGTCTATAGACAGCTTCTGATTGTCAGACCCAAGGCTGTTTTATGATCCTTTTACGTGGCATTGGAATTTTAGTGACCTGGTTTTCAATGTTGATGCTCCAATGTCATTGTTCATGCTACTATGTCCATCCAATGGGCCATGCTTCTCCATTCTGTTGTGCTGTTTGAATTCAGGGCATGGTGTCAGCATGGAAAGCACCAGAGTTCTGATGTAGCAGCCTCTAGTTATGTTCTACCAAGGCATGTATCATCACAACCTACTCAAATCCCTCCCCCAACAGCTACCAAAAATTCCCCTGGTGAGAAATGCTATTATGAGAAAGGTGGCTGCTTTGTGACTCACACTGTTTCATTAAAGAGATTTTTTTAAAACAAATTTCAGTAAAGGAATCCAAAGGTTTTCCAAAGCCACGGCAAAACAGAACAGCTCATAATAGTATTTTTTCAAAGGTCTGACACTTCATAGGAGATTCCTATACCTCAAAACACTGAGACATTTATATTCACTTATTTTTTTGTGTGTTATATCTGGCATTTAGGTTGAGAAAGGAGATAAGAAATGGATGGATTAAACGCAGCTAACAAGATTGTACTAGACAGATTTTAAGATGGAAGAGAGCTAGCTTGTACGCTAGCCCTCATTATAGGTCTTTTTTTTTTTCAACTAGGTACTCAGAGCCTTGCACTCTTGCTTTGTTTTTTGCTTGAGGCTGGCCCTCCACCACTTGAGACAGCTCTACTTACAGCTTTTTGCTGGAGAACTGGAGATAGCAATTTTATGGATTTTTCTATGTGGGCTGGCTTCAACTATCAATCCTAGGATCTCAGCCTCCTAAGTAGCTAAGATTGAAACACCACTGTTTGGCCTGCATCAGAGGCCTTAAAACTCACCCATAGCTCCTTTAGGGAATCTGGCTGCAATGGTATAAATGTTTCAGCCACATCTGACCAGGTTGAGGAAATTTAATAATCTATGGTAATACATATATTTGGGGATGCTTGTTATAGTAGCAAACAGAATTATAAGAAAGTTTGCTTGAGGGCTGGGACTGTAGCTTAGTAGTAGAGTGCTTGCCTAGCATGCATTTCGATTCCTCAGTACCACATAAACAGAAAAAGCCAGAAATGGAGCTGTGGCTCAAGTGGTAGAGTGCTAGCCTTGAGCAAAAAGAGCTTGGAGACAGTGCCCAGGCCCTGAGTTCTAGCCCCAGGACTGTCAAAAAAAGAAAGAAAGAAAAAAGAAAGTTTGCCTGAAAAGCTAGCTTAAATGATGTTACATCTTTAGGGTTGAAACTGATCTAAGGAATAAAGCTAACTGGTGAGTTTGGAATCTCAAGGGCTCCTTCAAATCCCTGTAGGTTTCCGATGGAAACAAATGAAAAGATCTTCAAAAAGCTGAGAAAAATGGTCAAAATGATCACAATGGCTAGGGCTGGGGTCTTGGGTTCTCTCCCTATCTCTGTTCCAGACCATACGGTTAACTCCACATTTCAATTTCTCCCACATGCCAACAAATTTACTTTGACCTTAAGAGACAAATAACTGCCAGGCATCAGTGGCTCACACCTGTAATCCTAGCTACTCAGGAGGCTGAGATCTGAAGATCACGGTTTAAAGCCAGCTTAGGCAGGAAAGTCATTGAGATTCTTTTTTTTTTTTTTGGTCCGGTTGTGGGGCCTGAACTCTGGGCCTGGGCACTGTCCCTCAGCTCTTCAGCTCAAGGCTGGCGCTCTACCACTTAGCCACAGCGCCACTTCGGCTTTTTTCTTTTTGCTTATGTGGTGCTGAGAATCGAACCCAGGGCCTCAGGCATGCAAGGCAAGCGCTTTACCACTGAGCCACCTTCCCAGCCCCGTCACTGAGATTCTTATCTCCAATTAACCACCAGAAAATCAGAAGTGGCTCTGTGCCTAAGTGGTAGAGTGCTAGCCTTGAGCTGAAGAGCTGAGGAACAGCGCCCAGAACCAAAGTTCAAGAGCCACAACCAAAAAAAAAAAAGACATATAACATTTGGAAGTGGCTGGTTTTAGAAATGTTCTTTGTGAAGTATTTATAAACATACTTTTAAACTAAGGGTACTATCAACAAGAAGGTGTGGGCTGGGAAGGTGGCTCGGTGGTAGAGTACTTGCCTTGCATACATGAGGCCCTGGGTTCGATTCCTCAGCACCACATAAGCAGAAAAAAGCCGGAAGTGGCACTGTGGCTCAAGTGGTAGAGTGCTAGCCTTGAGCTGAAGAGCTCAAGGATAGCGCCAAGGCCCAGAGTTCAGGCCCCATGATTGACCAAAAAAAAAAAAAACCAAGAAGGGTGAAGCCATGCTATTATAAATCTAATTCTCTAAGACAAAGATGATGAGCAACATAAACCTAAAATGTAAGATGACATTTTGTCCTAATGTCATCACTTAATAACCAGACTTATGTCTTCAAAATTTTTCATTTTGAGAAAAAAGTCCCTATATGTACACAGACTAATTGCTCCTAGGGAATAACATTAGTTGCTAGTGTTGAATATCACAAATAAGGCTTTGACAAACTAAAACAATAATAAAAAAAACATGATTCAAAATGGGCAAAGGACATGAACAAGAATTTCTAGAGAAAGCATACAAGTAGCTAGGAAAGCAAAAGGATGTTCATCAGTAACCATTGGGAAAGTATAAATCAAAACCACAAAATACCACACATCACACCCATTAGGATAGCTATTATCAAAATAAAAACAGAAAATAAGCTGTGTGTTGTGGTTCACAAGCGACTTAGAAGGTTGAGACCAGGAGGACTGTGGTTCGAAGTCAGCCCAGGCAGAAGTCTTTAAGCCCAGCAAATGCTGGACTAGAGGCACATGTTAGAGTGTCAGTCTCGGGCAAGAAAGCTGAGTGAGAACAAGAAGCCCTGAGCTAAAGCCCAGTATCAGGGAAGGAAGGGAGGGAAGAAAGAAAGAAAAGAGAGGAAAGAAAGAAAAAGGGATAAGAGAAAAGAAAAGGAAGTACTGATGAGGATATGGAGAAACCAGTGATGCAGCGGCTGTAGAAAACAATATGGTGGTTCCTCTAAGAATTTAAGATAAAATTACTTTGGTCTACGAATTCTACTTCTGAGTATATACCCAAAAGAATTGGTGGCTCAGTAGTAGAGTACTTGCCTAGACATGTGAGAGCCTGTACTTTATTTTGAGTACCCAAAAACAAAGACAGATATTGAGTGAATCCATTTATACATACTACCATTCAACTGTACACTTCAAAAAGGCTGTAGTTCAGTGGTACAAAACCTGCCTACTGTGCATAAAGCCCTGGATTTGATCTCCAAACACATACATACACACACACACATATCAGGAAATTGTCATATGTATTTTGCCACAATAAAAAGTAATTAGAGGGGCTGAGAAGGTGGCTCAGTGGTAGAGTGCTTGCCTTGCATGCATGAGGCCCTGGGTTCGAGTCCTCAGCACCACATAAGCAGAAAAAGCTGAAAGTGGCACTGTGGCTCAAGTGCTAGCCTTGAGCTGAAGAACTGAAGGACATCGCTCAGGCCCAGAGTTCAGGCCCCACAACCAACAACAACAACAACAAAAAAGTAATTAGAGGAGGAAGGAGATCAAGCGATGAAGTATCGATGTTGCGCAACTCAGAAACTTACACTAACAAAACCAAGGAGGAAATTTCCTAATAGATGTTTGTGGCTTGGTTTTATAAAGACAGATTTAAAAAAGTGGTGAATCATGTTTCCAGAAAACTGTTCAATGACCAGAAAGAAATATAGCTCTATGGGTAACAAAAGCACTGAAGTCAAAGGGCAAATATGAAGAGCGTGAAAGAGTTCTTTTGAGATTGTCATTGAGAAAACAGGAGACCCTTACACAAGGACAAATGGGAAATTTCTTAGTAGGCACTTGACTAGAACCAAAAAAAAGCAAAGATGATCTGCCTCTGCTCAGAAGTAAAGTTTAGGGAAATGAATAATGTGACTGAAGAGAAGAAATATGTCCTTGAAGCAGCCTCACAAACTTAAATTTGTTTATGCAACAGAGGAACCAATGAAGAAGGTAAATCTACAATTTGCAATCCTCAGACTCTCAAGAAGTGAGGAAGCAAAGATCCATGGAAACAACAGTAATGCTGATCATCTTTACAATTAATACATATTCCCAACACCTACAACAGATCCTGGTATTCTGCAGTCACTCTATGATTATCAACTGAACACAAGAATATCTTAGCTCAACAGAACTCTCCACAGGAAGGGGAAAAAGAAGTCATATGCTTTAGGTAGGTGAAAGAAAAGGGAAATATATATATATTTATATTTCCACAATGTCCAGATTTGCCCCAGATCCTGACTTGTCCAGTTGCCTGGCTGAGCCTGTAAATGAGAGGACATACTCAATAAGCCCTTTGGTAGCACCAAGCAGCCAAAGGTGGCTGGGCCTTAGAAGAAAATAAAGGGGAAGATAAGCACAGAAGCAAAGGGGACACAATTACCTTTCTAGGACCAAAGTATATTGATGTAAGCATCTACACAGGAGAGAAATGCTTACTTCCATGGAAAAGAAAACAATAAAATAATGAAGAATGTTCTTGCTGACTGAACCTACTCTTAAAGCAACAGAGAAAAAGATCTATATGGAACTGTCTAGGAACTATTTATGTAGACAAATTTAGTAGTATCAAAAATAATGCTAATGAGCTGGGCACTGGTGGCTCATATCTGTAATCCTAGCTACTCAGGAGGCTGAGATCTGAGGATCTCGGTTCAAAGCCAGTCCAGGGATTAAGGAAAGCCCATGAAACTCTTCTCTCCAGTAAACCAATAGAAAACCAGAAGTGACACTGTGGTTCAAGGGTACAGCGCTAGCCTTGAGTTGAAGAGCTCAGGGACAGTGCCCAGACTCAGAGTTCAAGCCCCATGACTGAAAAAAAAAGGAAGGAAGGAAGGAAGGAAGGAAGGAAGGAAGGAAGGAAGGAAGGAAGGAAGGAAGGAAGAAAGGTAGGCAGGCAGGCAGGCAGGCAGGCAGGCAGGCAGGCAGGCTAATGAATGTCTTAAAGCATTCAGAGTTCTTCCTCTATTTTAGAAGAAAAAATTAATTTCATGATAGAGTTTCAGATATAGATACTCTGTGACTACACTTTCAGAGTTTTTGTTCCAAATTCAGATTCAGGGGTCTCTCCTCAGCTTTTCTGAATTCTGGGAGTAGGGCCCAGTATTATGGACATAGTCATTATTGGGCATATTCAAATGTAAGAATCATTTGGAACTATTCACAGAATAGTTTATATCCCTTTCTTGTTAAAGATCCAAACACGCACTATAAATTCTTATCTTGCCCCTCCTAACTTGGAGTTTATAGTGATCCAGAAAATTCTCCTTTTATTTTGCCTCCCAACAGATGAAGGTGGTACTCCTAAGACTAGAACACTAGGGAGTACACAAGGTAAATAGCCTCATCAGTCCAAAAACAATCCTGCTTTACAATTAAAGTAGCTTTGCTTTTTTATTCCTTATTAGCTTCATGCTTGAAGGTTGATCTGATCTCTATGCCATCTGTTAGATTCAAGGATAAACCTATGGTTCTTTTTTTTTTTTTTTTTTTTTTTGGGTCTGGTCGTGGGGCCTGAACTCTGGGCCTGGGCGCTGTCCCTCAGCTCTTCAGCTCAAGGCTAGCACTCTACCACTTGAGCCACAGTGCCACTTCCAGCTTTTTTTTCCTGCTTATGTGGTGCTGAGGAATCGAACCCAGGGCCTCATGCATGCAAGGCAAGCGCTCTACCACTGAGCCATCTTCCCAACCCAAACCTATGGTTCTTATGAGAACATACAATTCAGACACAAAACTACAGTCTCTGATAAGACCCTTCTCATACTTAAGCCTATACCCACAGTAAAATGTTACAAACTATAGGATTCAGACTGGACCTCAGCAAAGTTCAAAAAAGAAACATTGAAATTTGTACTCATTCTAAAAGACAAGGTTTAGAATTCAGGTTTGGTGCTAACTTTAAGATTCTAGTACTATGCCTCCATGATCCACTATCACTAACCCTTAAGGGTTAAGAGAAGCAGAACCAAGATCCCAATTCCTTATGAAGTTGTTTTGTGCCGGGCGCCAGTGGCTCATTCCTATAATCCTAGCTACTCAGGAGGCTGAGATCTGAGGATAGAGGTTCAAAGCCAATCCAGGCAGGCAAGTCCATGAGACTCTTATCTCCAATAAACCACTAAGAAAATTGGAAGTGGCACAGTGGCTCAAGTGGTAGAGTGCTAGCCTTGAGCTGAAGAGCTGGGGGATGTCGTTCAGGCCCAGAGTTCAAGCCTCATGACTGACCAAAAAAAAAAAAAAAAAAAAGTAGCAGTTATTTTGTTTTGGAGGGATCAGATTTGAACTCAGTGCCTGGGTACTGGCTCAGCTTGCTTGTTGGAATCACATCTGCAGCCCTTTTTTCAAATTTTTAAAGTGTCATAAGTGAAGTTTAGTGCTGTAATTGGGTACATTAAAATTTCAGTGCCAAGTAAGCTTGACTTGAATATCATCACATTTGTAGAATACAAAGCACATTTCTTCTCCCTAAAGAAACTTGAGCTCTTTTTCTTTGGTTAAGAGTGGCTCACATGGGCTGGGAAGGTGGCTCAGTGGTAGAGCGCTTGCCTTGCATGCATGAGGCCCTGGGTTCGATTCCTCAGCACCACATAAGCAAAAAGAAAAAAGCTGGAAGTGGTGCCATGGCTCAAGTGATAGAGCGCCAGCCTTGAGCTGAAGAGCTGAGGGACAGCACCCAGGCCCAGAGTTCAGGACCCACAACCAGACCCCGCAAAAAAAAAGAGTGGCTCACACATCTGTAATCCTAGGTACTCAGGACATTGAAATCTGAAGATCATGGTTTGAAGCTAGCCTGAGCAAGAAAGTCCATGAGACTCTTATCTCCAATTAGGAACCATCAGAAAACTGGAAGTGGAGCTGTGGTTCAAAGTGGTATAGCACTACCTTTAAGAGAGAAAAGCTCAGGGACAACACCCAGGCCCTGAGTTCAAGCCCTATGACTGGCCAAAAAAAAAAAAAAAAATATATATATATATATATATATATATATTTATGTCCTTATGGAATATTTAAGATAGGTTTTCAATATCAAAATGTACATATCCCATAAGACAAACACTTTAAGAAGGGAGCCATTTCCTTGCAATACCTTTCCAATCTCATGAGAAATAGTTAACTCTGACCCTTAAGAAATTATCTTCGGCCTGAGAATGTGGCTTACGGTTGCCTAGCATGCATGAAGGCCTGGACTCGATTCCTCAGTACCACTTAAACAGAGAAAGCCGGAAGTGGTGCTGTAAGTCAAGTGGTAGAGTGCTAGCCTTGAGCAAAAGAAGCTCAGCCCATGAGCAAAGTCCCATTCCATTACATCTAGCATACGTATGGTGAGAAACAAGGAGGCTTTCTGAGTCACTCCAAAGGAGTTGGCAACTCTCTTTCCTTATTGAAGAGAACATTAAACCACTTGAGAATCCTAGTATAACAGCAAATAGAACCCAGAAGATATCCAGCTAGCATATTTAAAGACATCAAAATGCACCCCATCTCAGCTGCAGTTGATGGCTTAGTGACAATAGAGAAAAATATAGACTCTTCTAAATGAGCACACACACACACACAAACACACACACATGCAATGAAGATGGAGTGAAACCCTCTGTGACCAACCATTTTATAGCAGGATCCAGAAACCAGTAACATCCCCCAACATGGCAATCCTCCAGGTTCACATCTCCCAACATGGCAATCCTCCAGTTTCTCTCCCCACATCTCCTAATCTGAGATAAACAGGACAAGTAACTCCAGAGTTACTCCTAGATAACCAGCAAGAGATACAGTATCACCTCATAGCAATACTAACACTTGGACAGTGAAAGGAAGAGACCTAACTATGTCTTGAAGGCTGCTCTCCTCAGTGGCATTCCTCTTCATGCAGAGCTCATTAATATAGGTCAGACATCAGATGGCATGAGCTTCTGTTTGGGGACTTTATTCCCACTCTCTCTCGGCCCATCAAGTTCTGAGGGCACAGAGAAGACAGAGAACTACAGAATCGCCCCCACAGGAAACCACCACTTTCCAATTATATGTCCACTGGCTTTGGTGTTCATTGTCTCACAAGACCACCATAACACCTGCAACACAGACATGACAGGCATCCTCTCCATCTTACAGAGAAGATATAGTGACTCTGGGACTAGATGAGTCACCTACTCAAGGTCACAAACCAGAAACTTCAGCAGCAGCCAGCCAGGAGCTGGGCCTAGCCCTCATACTCTTGGCTAGTGCAGTTTCCGGGATGTCACCCTGCTTTCTTATGTTATAGATGAGAAGCCACACAGTGATGTGAAGAGCCCGGTTTTGGCCCAGAATGCAGTAATCCCAGCACTTGGGGAGGCCGACTCAGAAAAATCATAGAGCTCAAGGCCCATCTGTGCTACACAGCAAGATTCAGTATAGCCTAGGCTACATAGCGGGACTCTGTGTGAAAAAGGCTATATAGCGGGACTCTGTAAAAAAACAAAAGTCCAGCACCACCACACTTGCTACCCTACTAGCTATCTGATCTTTTGTGGGTTCATTAACTGCCCCCTAAACATGCTTCCTTACCTATAAACTGGGTGGGAATGGAGAATAGCTCTACCTCAGAGAGTCACAATGATGATTAAAGAAGATGATGGAAATAAACTACTCAAATTCTCTCACTTAGCAAATACTTGTGCCACAAACAGGGCAAGAGTTACAAGCAAGCCAGGCACTGGTGGTTTAGGCCTCTAATCCTAGCTACTGAAGAGGCTGAGATATGAGGATGACAGTAAGAATTACAAGCAAGGAATTAGAAGTTGGTTAAACTACTGGAGAAATAAAAATAAACAGATGAATAAACTATTTATAGTGTTAAGAAGTATTAAGGTAAAAGTAAGTGGATGGGAAGAATCTCAGGTAGGGTTAGTTTCTGAGAGTGGTCTCTAAGGAGAAATTTCTGTTGAGCCAAGAGCTCCAGAGGATGTGTCCCTGAGAAAAATGGAAGGAAAAGCATTCCTGATACAGGGACAGGATGTGTGAGGGGCAAGGAATAAGGAAGCACATAACCCAGAGACAAATGGGACTGTGTGTATCCTCAAATAGGATTGGGGGAACAACCTTTATAGGCTGCCGTCACTGAGGATTACCACATCTATTTTTAAAAAAACAAAGATGAGCTAGAGTGAGGAGGTGTATGTTGTCCAAGGTCACAGTTATTCAAAAGGAGCTGGATCTAACAAAATCCTGTCCATTTTACTTATTTCACTAATTTCACTAATGACCACTTTCTGTCCCCTTAAGCATCCTCAAAACACCCTCAAAACTCAAGCAACAATATCCTATCAACTTCCAGGCATCTGGACTATTGTGCACTGAAATTCCTACCATCTGAATCTTACCAGGCAAAAGGAAAAGCTGCTCAGACCTGACTTAAAGGCTCCAAAGTGGAAGCAAGTTTCTCTTCTTGCAGTAATGAACAAGAGAGGGAAAGGATGTCCCAGAAAATCCCCTGGCCTGTTTAAGGTGATAGAACCACAGGCTCATCTCAAGTGAACAGCGCAGAAAAAACTAATTAGTGTTTTTGAATAAAAGAATGAATTATTGCAAGAGTGGTTCTCAGTCAGGGCATCTGGGAATTCTCAGAGTCATTTTAGGGATGAACTAAGGGATGCTACAGGCATTTAATAGGTGCAATGTCTTGCAGAAGGACAGGACAACCCTATGCATTAAAAAAAAAAATGTATCCAGATTGTTAACAGCAACCTCCAATGTACACTTTAAAGACACCTCTCCCTAAAGGAGTGCTAGTATGCCCAACTCTTCCTATATCCTCACCAGTCAGTGGTGTGCCCTGCCCTAAGGTCACAACTGGATGAAGAAAATAAAAAACAAAAACTAAAACTAATGCTTCAGAGATGAGGAGTTAGGGCTGGGAAGGTGGCTCAGTGGTAGAGTGCTTGGCTTGCATGCATGAGGCCCTGGGTTCAATTCCTCAGCACCACATAAGCAGAAAAGGCCAGAAGTGGCACTGTGGCTCAAGTAGTAGAGCGCTGACCTTGAGCTGAAGAGCTGAGGGACAGTACCCAGGCCCAGAGTTCAGGCCCCATGACCAACAAAAACAAAACAAAACAAAACAGAGATAAGGAGTTAGATTTAGAATCTAGTTATAAACTCCTAACTTCAGCATGGGACCAGGTAGTAGAATCTGGATAAAGAAGTATCTAGGGGTTGGGGAGGTGGCTCAGTGGTAGAGCGCTTGCCTTGCATGCATGAGGCCCTGGGTTCAATTCCTCAGCACCACATAAGCAAAAAGAAAAAAGCCAGAGGTGGCACTGTGGCTCAAGTGGTAGAACTCAAGTGGCTAGCCTTGAGCTGAAGAGCTGAGGGACAGCGCCCAGGCCCAGAGTTCAGGCCCCACAACCGGACCAAAAAAAAAAAGTATCTAGTAAAAGACAGACTTCAGAAATTTTAGCAAAAAGAGAACTTGTTTTGTTCACAAAATATTACATTTGTTTTTGCTACACACAAAATTCAGTGACTTAAAGAACCAGCTTACAATGCTTTTCAGTTTACAACCAGATACTAAAGACAGGACTTTTAAAAATGTAACAAAAATTATCTCACCAACACAGTTGACTCTTTCTGGACTGGACTTAATAGAAATATTATTCAGGGCTGGGAAGGTGGCTCAGTGGTAGAGTGCTTGCCTTGCATGCATGAAAAAGCTGGAAGTGGTGTTATGGCTCAAGTGGTAGAGTACTAGCCTTGAGCTAAAGAGCTCAGGCCCCACAACCGACCAAAAAAAAAAAATTATTCATTTTATGTTAACCAAATGCCTAGAACTACCAAAGGCAAACAGGCCTTACATTTCCTTCACAGCAGGTTTTTGTTTTTTGTTTTGTTTTTGGAGTGTGTGTGTGTGTGTGTGTGTCGGGTTTTTGTTTTGTTTTTGGAGAGAGAGAGAGAGAGAGAGAGAGAGAGAGAGAGAGAGAGAGAGAGAGAGAGAGTGTGTGTGTGTGTGTGTGTGTGTGTGTGTGTGTGTGTGTGTGTGAAATGCCTAGAACTACCAAAGGCAAACAGGACTTACATTTCCTTCACAGCAGGTTTTTGTTTTTTGTTTTGTTTTTGGAGTGTGTGTGTGTGTGTGTGTGTGTGTGTGTGTGTGTGTGTGTGTGTGTGTGTGTGTGTGTGTGTCGGGTTTTTGTTTTTTGTTTTGTTTTTGGAGAGTGTGTGTGTGTGTGTGTGTGTGTGTGTGTGTGTGTGTGTGTGTGTGTGTCGGTCCTGAACTCAGGACCTGGGCTCTATCTCTGAGCTTCTTTTGCTCAAAGCTAAGCTCTACCACTTGAGCCACAGTGCTACTTCTGGCTTTTTTTTTGAGTAGTTTATTAGAGACAAGAGTCTCACAGACTTTCCTGTCCAAGCTGGTTTTGAACCATAACCCTCAGGTCACAGCTAGCCTCCTGAGTAGCTAGGATTATAGTGCGAGCCACCAATACCCTGCTTCATTCACAGCAGTTCGATGTAAGCTAAAGAAGCTCCGATGATATGCAGATTTAAAATACCATTTTACTAGCAACTAAAAAGCAACTTCAAAGTGTTACCCTAGTCAACATATACCCCCAAATTATTTACCAAATTAAAGTTTGTGGAGTTGACCAAAAGAAACAAACAACAACAAAAAAGTGGGGGGAGGGTATTTCCAAATAGCTCCAACACAGAGTACCCCAAGGACAGGAGAAATCTTTCTCTTGTAGTGTCTAAATATTCCTAAGTCACCCAAGGGGATCTGAATATAACTCTTTCACTCAGCTTGGCAATTAGCAAACAGCAGCCCCACACCCCTTTTGACCAATTTTCTAGAGGCCTGACCTGGCTTCTCAGGATAGCCAAGCAGACAGACCTGTTTTCCTCTAGAAGAGCCAGCCAAATCTTTTCTGCCCTGCAGGGCTAGAGCCTGGGAAATCCCCCTTGGGTCTTTAGCTGGCCTGTTACCAGAAGTTCACAAAATGAATTCATCCAGATTCTCTGAATCTGCCTCTTCTCCAGTCATGTGCTAACTGCCAGGCAATAATACCCCCACCGTGTCAGGCTCTGTTACAAAAAGATGCAGATTCATGGGAAGAGCAAGCACTTAGCATGGGGGGGGGGGGGGGGGGATGGAGGCATGTGAGAATCATGAAGCCAAGCCTACTGCATGCAGCAAGGGAGACCAAGGCCTTAGTCCTGCAGAACCAGGGAGTCTCTCCATATCCATCCAGCAGGCCACACCTGTCTATGTCAGCCGCCTGCTCCATTTTAAACAATTCATTTGGATCTCCAGCTAGGGTGGCAAAATTGGGCACACACACCCTCTCCCAGCAAGACTTAGAGATCTAATCCAAGCACTACTTGCCCCCAATTTTCTTTCTTTTCACACTCTTTGTTTAGAGACACTATCTGGGCTAATGACGAGGTAGGCACCATGCAGCAAAAGCAGAATGGAAGTGCCCAAGTTGACTCCCTGTAAACCAGACAGGACCTCTCTTGAGCATGATGATGCCAATAAATAGGGTTTCGATGATCAGGTTTCACCCTGCCATCCACAAGTGAACACACGCCTCGACTACTAAAACGGAGACCCTCACAGACAGCCTCCTTTCTAGATGGTTAGGTACCCCCATTCATCCGCTGGTGCCGGAAACCAAAAAGAAAGGCAAAGCGCTCCATACCCCAAACCTTAGCACACGTGAAAAGGTTTGGGAGCCCCGGCGCGCCCTCCCTTGTACCACCCTTCAAGGCCTCCGCCATCCGTGGACTCACCACTGTGAGAGCTGAACCACCTAGGTGCGATGTGCAGAGGTAGAGCATCCGCCAGCGAGGCTCGGGAGCCCAGGTACAGCATCCCGTCTCTATGGTGACCGCCGCCGGTCTCCTGGTAACCATTGCCATGGGCATAGGTGGAGTCAGACGCAGACCCTCCGCCGCCGGGCGCCCTCTCGGAGTCGCCGGTCCCCCGGGAGGCGGGGGTGTAGAGGCCAAAGGGCACCCCTCCGGCCGTACTGGGGTCCATGCCCATGCCCGCCACCGAGCTGACCGAGCGGCTGCGCAACCCCATGGCCCCGCCGCCGGTCCGGTAGTGCCCAAAGTGGGGCGCCCCTCCAGGCGGAGGCACCGCGCTGTCATCGGTGGAGACCCCCGGGAAAGGGCCCCGGGAGCGGGCCGCCGTGCTCTGCTTGCCCCCCATGCTCGCCCGGGCCCCGGCGGGGCGGGAACCTGGAGGCCGAGACCCTCCCCCACCTCTCAGCAGCGGGGGGAGGGCTGGGCGAGCATACAGGGGGGAGGGGGGCAAAAAGGAGACCCGGAGAGAGGGAGGGGGGAATCAAAAAGAAAAAACCAGAGAGAGAGGGCAGAGACAGAGCCCCCGAGGGGCGGAAGAAGCAGGCGCGGGCGGGGACCCCAAACTAAGAATCTAAGCCGATCCGAGCCAAATGCATGTTTCCCCTCAAGGTCCGAGGCGCGCAGTCCGGCCGGGCTCGGGCGCCACAGGCCGCCCCCGGGTCCGAGAGCCGGCGGAGCCGCAGGGGAGGAGGGCGGGCGCGGCGGGCGGGCGCGCGCGGGGAGGCGCCGGGAGGCCGCCCGCCCCTCGGGAGGAGGCGGAGGAGGGCTGGGGGGGCGCCGGGCGCGTCCCCCACCTCAGGACGCGGCGACCATGGACGGCGGCCCGGACCCCTCCGGAGGTCTCGGGCGGGCTGCAGCGCCGGGAGGCTGAGGCGGAGCTCTGGAAGCCGCCGTCGCGTCGCGTCGCGTCGCGTCGCGCGTTCGCTCCAGCCACCGCCGGCCCCTCCAGCCGCGCCGCGCCGCCAACCCCGCTGGGTCCCGGGCCGCGCTCGCCGGCGCTCCCCGCCGCCGCGGAGACAATGGAGGGCGGCAGTGCGCAGGCGCGGCCCGCGCCCCCTCCTCCCTCCCCCTCCCCCCCGCCCGGCGGGTTAACCCCTTCGCAGCCCCGGCGGCGCCCAGGCAGCTGACTTCCCCGAGGTCCCCATCCGCCCTCGCGCCCCAGGCTGACCTGTCATCCCTGTGGCGCATGCCTTGGTGACATTAGCAACCAAAGCAAGCTCTAAAGTTCTCGAAAGTGGCTGGTTATTGGCCTGGAGCTCGGGGCGGGGTGGGGGCGGGGGGTAAACCACCTGTGGGGGAGGGTCGGGTTGGTTCTAGGGGGGTGGGTGAGGAAAACAGCAAATAGGAAGAAAGACGATTACTCAACATGCCTACCTGGCTTTTGGCGGGGGGTCACTGGTCGAGCTGCCCTCCCGGCGCAAATCTGCCCCCACAGCACCCTCTGGTGGACGTGCCGCCCATTCTTTTCGGGGTTCCCCCTCCAAGGACATTTGGGAGGAAGGGGGAATAGCTGTCAGATACAGTACGGCCCTGGGGGCGCTTGTGAATTGAGGCTTTGCTAACATGAGATCAGAACTACTTATTTTGGACTTAAGCAAATGAGTCAATTTCTTACTTAAAATGTAACCCTCAAAAATCAACTAACTGCCAGGCGCTGGTGGCTCACACCTGTAATCCTAGCTACTCAGGAAGCTGAGATCTGAGGATCATAGCCAGCCCGGGCAAAAAAGTCCCCCCAGACTCTTATGCCCAATTAACCATTCAAAAACCAGAAGTGGTGCTGTGGCTCAAGTGGTAGAGCACTAGCCTTGAACACACAGAGGTTCGAACAAGGACAGCATCCAAGCCCTGAATTCAAGCCCCACTACCAACCAAAAAAATAAAAAGTCAACTAACTGTAGGAAATAAATAATGGTTGATTTTAGAAACTTCTTAACCAAGACCAGCCTCTATTTTACTTATCATGTCTTATTTTCTCTGTTTTGTGCTGATTTGGGGGCTTGAACTCAGGGCCTGGGCGATGTCCCTTAGCTTTTTTGCTCAAGGCTAGCTAGCACTCTACCACTTGAATCCCACCTATTTTTCTGTCTTTTTGGTGGTGAATTGGAGATAAGAATCTCAAGGACTTTCCTGCCCGGGCAGGCTTTGAACAATATCCTCATACCTCAGCCTCCTGAAGACCTAGAATTACAGGTATGAGCCACCAGTGCTTATTGTGTATATTTTTTTACATAGAAGCTGATGAGAATCTGCTCTGTTCTCATAACTCAATGTTTTTTTCATGTTTTTCATGTTGCTTCCATGACATGGCCCACTGACTACCCTCCCCCCTGGGGACCTTCCTGAAAATTCTACAGCCCAGAATCTTAATCTAAATGTGAAGACCCACTTCCCCAGGTGATAGACACCTGAGCTCCTCAAAGCAGAGGGGGGCAGGAGGCGCTCAAACAATAGCTTCCTGGAACCAGACCTACACCACAAACTTTGAAAACTCCTTGCAACTCTCCAGCTACCTTCCACCCTCCCCTCACCTGAGATCATACCTAAGCCCCTTCACCCCTACCTCTCATGTCTCCTGACTCTTCTCAGGTCACCCTGGCATCCCTCTTCCACTTCCCACTGAAATTGACCTGGTCTGCTGAGTTCTCTTCCTGAGTGCCCTTTCTTTATTCTAATATCCTTAGGACTCAGTTTCCTAACAGAAGCGTAAGGCAAGAATACACTGAGTGAGTACTCAAAACAATTTTGTTGACCTCAGCTACATTTTGCAACCAAGAATCACCTTTTCATTTCTGTCCCTGTCTTGCTCATATATTCACATTATTCATTCAATCACTGAACAATTATTTCTCAAGTGAACAGTGCTGGCTATAAGCATCACCTAGTGCTTGGCCTGACTTCCTCCCTCTTAAGTGTCCCGGAGACCTTCCAAACTAAAATCCAAACAGAAGGAATATCAAAGGAAAAGTAAAAAGATATATTGATTGTTCCAGTGAAATCAGTCTAGAAAGCAATTAAGATGTTGATTATTTGCAAGCATGGGGTGCCTGGGGGTAAGCAAAAAGCTCCACACAAAGAAGCTGAGTTTTGTAACAAATGAAAGTGGAAACGGCTGGGAATGTAGCTTAGTGATAGAGTGCTTGCCTAGCATGCATGAAGCCCTAGGTTGGATTCCTTATACCATGTAAACAAGCCAGAAGTGGCACTTGGTTCAAGTGGTAAAATGGTAGCTTGAGCAAAATAAGCTCAGGGGCAGTGCCTAGGCCCTGAGATCAAGCTCCAGACTGGCAAAAAAAAAAAAAAAGAAACAAAATGAGTCAATATTTAAGATATTATCTATAAGTGTGTCCATGATGAGTACATGCACAGCTCAAATCCAAATGAATGAAAGGAAGAAAAACAAGTTTACATTTAACCCGATTTTCTCCCAGAAAAAAAAGACTATGGGGTCCGAAGAGGGATAGTGAAGCACTGTGCTTACCGGGAGCCAGTGGCTCACGCCTGTAACCCTAGCTACTCAGGAAGCCAGCCCAGGGAAGAAAAGTTCTCCTGAAACTCTTACCTCTACTTAACCACTCAAAACCTGGAAGTAGAGCTATGGCTCAGAGTGGTAGAGCACTAGCCTTAAGCAAAAAGAGTTCAGGAACAGCATCCAGGCCCTGAGTTCAAGCCCCAGAACCAACAAAAGAGAGAGGGGCAGGGAGGGAGGAAGAGAGGGGGAAGGGAGGAAGGGAGAGAGAGAGAGAAAGAGAGAGAGAGGAGAGGGAGAGAGAGACACTAGATTCCTGACTCAGGTATAAATATACAATGACCATTTTCATTCACTCAAAACTCCTGGGGAGAGGGGGGCTGGGAAGGTGGCTCAGTGGTAGAATGCTGGCCTTGCATTCATGAGGCCCTGGGTTCAATTTCTCTGCACAACATAAGCAGAAAAAGAAGTGGCGCTGTGGCTCAAGTGGTGAAGCTCTAGCCTTGAGCTGAAGAGCTGAGGGACAGCGCCCAGGCCCAGAGTTCAGTTCCTACGACCAACACACACACACACACACACACACACACACACACACACACACACACACACACACACACACACACACACACACACACACACACACACACACACACACCTCTGCTGGAGATTGAACCAAACACTGAACATTCTAGGTGAATGTTCCACCACTAAATGTAGCTAATAAGTGTCAGGCACTGTACTAGATTCTTGGATACAGAGTGAACAAGACAGAGGGAGTCTTTGTTCTCATAGAACTTCAGAACTATTTTGTATCACATGGAACAGAGGACAATAACAAGTGTTGATGGGAAGCTGAGAAATTCAGGCCTTTATACCTTGCTAGTGGGAATGTAAAACAATGTACTTGCTTTAGAGGCTGGTCGTTCCTCAAAAAGATGAAACATAAAGTAACAATATGATCCAACAATTCTACCCTTAGGTCAATTTCCCAGAAAAATTAAACACACATTCTCTCTCTCTCCCTCTCTCTTTCTCACACACATATAAATACACACACATGAGTATTCATGAAAGTATTACCTAAAATAGCTAAAAAGTAAAAGCCACTCATGTCCAACAATAGATAACAAATAAACCAATAAAGGTTTATCCATACAATGAAATATTATTCAGCCATAAAAAGGAATAAAGGACTGATACATGATATAAAATGAATGAATCTTGAAAATAATTATGCTACATAAAAGAAGCCAGTCCTAAAAAGGTGCCAGTTATATGATTGTACTTATTTGAAATGTTGAGTATGCAAATCCACTGAGAAAGAGTGTTGGCTATCAGGGCCTGAGGGGAAGAAAGAACAGAGACTGACTACTAAGGCTTTCCTTTTGTTTGTTGTGATTGGGTCTCCAGGCCTCAAACACATGGAATCCCAGTACCTAGGAGGTTGAGGCATCCTCCCAGGTACTGGGATTCCATGTGTATGCATTTCCTTTTGAAGAGGTGAAAATGCTGTATAATCAGATGACACTGGTGATTGTGCAACCATGTGACAATACTGAATTCGTTAGTTATACCTTTGATAAGGTTAATTGTATCACTTATGAGTTACAATATAATGTATATCCAAAGGGATTGATCTGGATCTGCAGTTCAGTGTCAGAGTACTTGTCTGACACAAGAGCAAGGCCTTAGTTAGAGCCCCAACACTCCAATTAAAGAAACCATTATCAAAGCCATTAGTAATAATGCAGTATTATCTATTACATAAGCCTAAATCAGTGCCTGATATGTGATAAGCTCTCAATATTTGCAATAAGAATGTGTGAGTAGCAGCACCAAGCACTAGTAGCTCAACGCCTGTAATCCTAGCTACTCAGAAAGCTGAGAACTGTGGATCCAGGTTCAAAGTCAGCCCAAGAAGAAAAGTCCCCATAAGATTCTCATCTCCGGGGCTGGGAAGGTGGCTCAGTGGTAGAGCGCTTGCCTTGCATGCTGGAAGCCCTGGGTTCGATTCCTCAGCACCACATAAGCAAAAAGAAAAATGCCAGAAGTGGTGCTGTGGCTCAAGTGGTAGAGCTCTAGCCTTGAGCTGAAGAGCTGAGGGACAGCGCCCAGGCCCAGAGTTCAGGCCCCACGACCGGACCCCCCCCCCCCAAAAAAAAGATTCTCATCTCCAATTAACCACTCAAGAACTGGAAGTGGAACTGTGGCTCAAAGTGATAGAGTGCTAGTCCTACCTTGAGCAAAAGAGCTCAAGGACAGAGCCTAGGCTCCACAACCGACAGGGAAAAAAAAAGAGTGAGTGAATGAATAGTTAAATGATAGGAGAGAGAAAGAGCACAATTGGATGGCAGAGTGCTCACCTTGAGCTGAAGCAGCGCCCAAGCCAGAGTTCAAGCCCTATGACCAATTTTTTAAAGAAATGAGGGGACAGGTGTGGGGAAGGCTGTGTGAAATTAACGGTTAACTCCTCATCTTCAGAAGAGGAAGTGGAATACTAGAAAGATAAATATATGTGTGCAAACTGATTGCTAGCTTCCACTAAGAGCCAGTCAAAGGTCTGAGTTTTGCATTTACCCTGTACGCTGCCTTTCTGGGGCTTGGCTTAGTAAGTGATCATCTGAAAAGATATAGTTGATGAATTGGAGTCTCCTTGGCCAAGGACTTCCAAGGGTTCCTGGCTTCTAATTCAGTCAGGACATCCACCTGTGAATCTCAGCAGAGCAGAGCAAGGAAGCAGCAGCCAGAGAGCTCTCAAGTTCTGCCTTCCCTCTTTAATGACAGTGTCATGACACCACATTGTGGGTGGGACAGGGTGTGGGTGGAAGATGGAGAGGGAAGGACTGAGGAAGGCGACTGGGAAGGTGCTAAGGCTCCCTCTCCTCAGTATTCTTTTCACATCAAAAGAAGAAAACATTGAGAGAACAGAGTGCACCCAAGGACTTGAAACACAGAGTACTTTCTATGCTGACAGTCTACGACAACAGATTTTAAGAACGGGAAAAATATGAAAACAGGTGGAAGCTGGAGAGATTTGCAGAAATGTTGGGCCAAGGGTGAGCTCACTGGTTTGGAAGGGAAGTAAATTAGCAAGCTCTATATGGACAGACAGGGCCTTAGAATGTCTTGGGCTCTATATCGAGATCCAAAACACAGCTCAAATCCCTAAGCAGGGCCCTTCCTTATCCTTTCCAACTTTTCTTATTATTATACTTCTCACTACATCCTACCATAGATGATGATGATTTACCTCCTCTTCCTCCTCCTCCTCCTCCTCCTTCTTCTTCCTCTTTTTCTTCTTCTTCTTCCTTCTATTTATTGGTTGTTCTCACTCAAGGCTAGCATTCTACCACTTTAGCCACATCACCATTTCTGGTTTTCTGGTGGCTAATTGGAGATACGAATCTCATGACCTTTTCTGCCCAGGATGGCTTCGAACTGTGATCCTCAGATCTCAGCCTTCTGAGTAGCTAGGATTATAGGTGTGGGCCATCAGTGCCCAGGCTGCCATGTATCATGAGTAATAACCATATCTGACTACTAATCACTTATTCAGCAGTTACTGGGCACTTCCTGCCTGTAGCTAACAGGCAAATACACATACATGGTGTTAGATGAATCAGTTTGTTCACTCAGTCTGACATGCTTGCATAGGCATACGTGTAGGAACTATTATTTATTTTAGCTAGATGTAGATTTTAGCAAACCTGTAATCACAGCCCTGGGGAAGCTGAGGCAGGAGGATCATGAATTTAAGGCCAGCCAGAGTTGGGCTATATAGCAGTGACATCAAGTCTCAAAAAGAATGTATATTTAGTTTTCCTTTTTCCCTGCTCCTGAACCTGACTTCCAATCTTTTGCCTTCCTGCTCTTCTTCAAATTTTGATCCTCAGATCTCAGTAGCTAGGATTACAGTGTGAGTCACCAGCACCCAGGATTCAATTTCTTCTGGTTGATATTAGGGTTCTTACTATGTTGCAGACGTTAGTCTAACTCCTAGGCTCAACTCATTCTCTAACCTCAGCCAGTGCTGCATTTGAAACTCGTGTTTTGAAGTAACCTGCTTCCAGGAGTACCAACCAGATTAGGCTCTGCCACCTAGAGACCAGCACTGGTGAATGGCAGAGAAAGGAAGTTATATTGATAGAAGTGTCAGGAAGACAAAGTGACCCATGACTGTCTTCAATGGGCTTACAGGAGCTTTGAAGTTTTATAGGCAAGAGAGTTAAGATGTATGATATATTCATAGCTGTCTGAGCAGTTTATCTTGAACAGGCCAGTGTCAACTCTGAAGGATCATTATCTCAGTTCTGGCTCTAGGAGGAATTTAGGATATGTGGTTTTCACTTTCATTACTTGAGAGGAGCAATTGGTTCCCATAGATGATTACTCCAGTTCCAGGCACAATCTCATTATAATAATTATCTTTATTTAATGGTAATTGCCACCACCTCCACCATCATCACACCTTCCTCTTCTTCCTCTTCTTCTTCTTCCTCTTCTTGTTCTTGTTCTTCTTGTTCTTGTTCTTGTTCTTCTTCTTCTTCTTTTGTCTTCGTCTTCATCTTTGTCTTGTTGTTCACCTTCTCCTTCTCCTCCTTCTCCTTCTCCCCCTCCTCCTCCTCCTTCTTCCTCTTTCTTCCTTCTCCTCCTCCTTCTCTTCCTTCTTCTCCTTCTATGTCTCCTTCCTCCTAGTCCTCCTCCTCCTTCTCCTTCTCCTCTTCCTTTTTCCCCCTCTTCCTTCTTTTTAAGGATGGGGAAAGGTTGTCCTTGCACACCTGTGCTGTTCCTTAGTGGTAGTTTCAGTCTCTTGTCATAAAGATGTTATCGATCAGTCTTGTTCTTCCTGAAATCCGAAGTGGCCACAGGAGTGAGAAATTCGAGAGAGGAATAAAGTGGCACAGAAGGCCAAAATGGAGTCAGTAACGGCAGTGAACAGTGCCTGCTTTCAGTACTAAAGGCACAAGCCTCATCAGGCTCAAGGAGGAATTTTTCCAGAGCTATAGTGTAAAAGACAAACCTGCTGAGTGGATGCGGGACGGGGGGGTCTTTCAGGAGAATGATAATTTTTTATTTCATTCTAGATGGAAAGAATTAGGGCTGGGAAGGTGGCTCAGCGGTAGATGCTTGCTTGCATGCATGAGGCCCTGGGTTCAATTCCTCAGCACCATATAAGCACAAAAGCCAGAAGTGGCGCTATGGCTCAAGTGGTAGAGTGCTAGCCTTGAGCTGAAGAGCTGAGGGACAGCGCCCAGGCCCAGAGATCAGGCCCCACGACCGGACCAAAAAAAAAAAAAAAGAATTAAAACAAAGACCTTGAATAATTTCTGAAGTTACTTTTGGTTGCACAGAAAATGTCCTAGCCAGGCTCCGGTGGCTCACGGTTGTAATCATAGCTACTCAGGAGGCTGAGATCTGAGAATCGTGGTTCAAAGCCAGCCTGGGCAGGAAAGTCCATGAGACTCTTATCTCCAATAAACCACTCAAAAACCAGAACTGGCACTGTAGGTCAGGTGGTAGAGTGCTGGCCTTGAGCTGAAGAGCACAGGGACAGCGCCCAAGCCCAGAGTTCAAACTCTACCACTGACCAAAAAAAAAATAAATAAGAGAGAAAGAAAAAGAAAATGTTCTGACCTAGACTGCCCTTTAGGGTTATGACTTCATATGCAATTTGCATTCATTCACTGGACAGTCACAGAATATTGTGTGAATTCAGACATTAAGCAGGCTCCAACAAAATGGGCCAGTTTCCTGTTTTCCCAAAGCTTGAAAATATGAAATAACTAAATATTGAACTTCGATGTGCACATGTGTGTGTGCATGCGTGTGCATGTGGGAACGTGTTCCCCAATCCTGGGGCTTGAACTCAGGCCCTGGGCACTATCCCTAAGCCTTTTTGATCAAGGCTAGTGCTCTACCACTTGAGCCACAGATTCATTCCTGGCCTCTTTTGCGGTTAATTGGAGAAAAGAGGCTCATGCATTAAGATCTCAGCCTCCTCCTTAGTTAGGATTGTAGGCCTAAGACACTGGTACTCTGCTGTGATCTGTGTTTTGAAGGAAAGAAAGCATACTACCATGAGAAACAGAGTTAATTAGGGAACAGCTTTATGTCCTTGGAACACATCCTGCTCTTCACACTTCACGATCTTTTGTTCACACTTTTAATACTAAAGTACATTTTAAAATTATAAACCCCTGTCAAAATGTGTGTGTGTGTGTGTGTGTGTGTGTGTGTGTGTGTGTGTGTGTGTGTGTGTGTGTGTGTGTGTGTGTGTGTGTTGACCTCAGGGCCTTGGCATTATCTCTGAGCTTCTTTTGCTCAAGGGTAGCACTCCAACACTTAAGCCACAACATCACTTCCAGCTTTTTCTGTTTATGTGGTACTAAGGAGTCGAACCCAGGGCTTCATGCATTCTAGGCAAGCAATCTACCACCTAGCCACATTCCCAGCCCCACCAAAATCTTAATATGACACTGAAAAGCTCAAATGTCACCTTCAAGACCATTTCAGGTCCTCTGTTTAGGCTATTCTGACACATTGCTAACAAGTATATTATAGTGCACAGTTCATTCTGCCAAGTATATTCCTATTGTGGAGGGACCAACTGTTCCAGTTTTCCTGATATGGAAGGTTTTTCTGGGATGCAGCACTCTTCCTTGGACACGGTGCTAAAACCAGGAAAGCTCTGGACAAATAGGGATTTGCTGATGTTTTTTTCCCCTTTGACAAGTCTGTTTTCCATTTAAAATCCAACAGTCCAAGAGAAAAGGGGCCACAACTTTTATTTGTGTGACGACTTGCATATAGAAATAGTGATAATAGTAAGCTGGGTGCCTGTAACACTAGATACTCAGGAAGTAGAGAGCTGAGGATCCCAGTCCAGTCCAGGCAGAAAAGTCCTAGAGACTCCATGTCCAATTAAACAGCAAGAAAAGAGCTTCAGTGGCACAATCTGTTAGTGCACAGTACTTATAAACAGCAAGAAAGGCAGGTTGGTGGTGTGGCTGAAATGGTAAAGCAACAAAAGCAAATTAAGCAATCAAGAGCCCCTGCTTCAACCCGGTTGCCACTAGATAGTTTATTCCTCATGAGGGGCACAGGCCTTCCCCCAGGTTTGGAGGTTGTACAAGGGGTGGATTTGGGGTGGGCTTAACTAGATCTTAACAAGGAAGCAGAAAACAAAATATGGGCTATGGTCTCTTGGGGGCAGTGTCTTTGGCCAGGCCCAGAGTGGAATGCTACGGGTGGGGGTGAGGGGACTTTCAGCTAAGCCTAGTCCAAATGGCTTGTGGGCAAGCAGGTGAGCCAGAACCTGGTGCTTTGCTTGACCTGGGAGAATAAGGTAGGAGTCAATCCTTCAGTAACTATTAGAAGTTGTAACTAAGAACCTAAAATTTCTAGTGAGAAGAGTGACAAACATTAATGTTTGGCAGATGGACTCTCAAATCTACTTTTATTAAGTGGTGCATTAAGTACCATGTAGCTTCTGGAAAATTCCACTTCACAGCAGTGAATTAAATTACCTTCTTACTAAGATGATGTATTTTGGTTGATCACCAGTGACTCACGTCTGTAATCCTACCTACTCAGGAGCTGAGATCTGAGGATCACAGATTAAAGCCAGCCCAGGCAATGGAGACTCTAATCTCCATTTAAGCAGCAAAAAGCCAGAAGTTGAGCTGTGGCTTAAGAGGAGTGTTAGCATTGAACATAAAAGCTCAGGGACAGTGCCCAAGCCTTGAGTTTAAGCCGGGGACCAACACAATCCCACATACACACAAAATAGAAATTAAAAAAAATATTATGAGGGCTGAGAATGTGGCTTAGTGGTAGAGTGCTTGCCTAGCGTGCTTGAAGTCCTGAGTTCGATTCCTCAGTTCCACATAAACAGAAAAAGTCGGAAGTGGTGCTGTGACTCAAGTGGTACAGGGCTAGCCTTGAGCAAAAGAAGCTCAGAGATAGTGCCCAGGCCCTGAGTTCAGGCCCCAGGACTGGAAAAATAAAAAAGTTATGAGGTTTTTTTTTCCCCCCTCAGAGACCCCTAAAAGGGTTTTAAGACCCTGAGTCTCTAAATACTTGGAGGCACAGCTGTATTGTATGTATGAAACAATCACTTATCCAGAATTTTTAAAACCTTGATGGCAAGCATCAATAGAAGAAGCATGTTCCATTTACATGTTTGCTATTGGTTTGTAGAATGGGTCTAAGACAATGCCAGGGACACTAGTGAGAAGATGGTGAGGCCAAGAGGGACCGGCCCTTCACCAAGTCTAACCTGTGAGGACTTTTCTTTTGGGTGACCCACTCAGTGCTCGGCCTTGAACTACAACTCCCAGTAGATCTTGCGACAGAGCGGGCGTGTCCACAGACGCAGGGAATTTAGGTGACTCAAGCTGATGACGGAAGTGAGAGGGAGCGTGCCTGTTTGGGGCGGATGCTGTGCCTCAATTGGAGGAGACAGGAAGAAGGCAGAGCTTATATTGGGACAGCCAATGACTGATGGTCAGACTGAAGGAGGAAAGGGGCGTGGCCTCGCAGAGTAGCAAGCGGCGTGGAACTGCTTGGCCCTAGGGACGCAGCTCTAGGGAGGGCGCGATTTTGGGCCCTCTGTGGCCAGGCAAAGGAGATGGCGGCGCGTTGGAGCAGCGAAAACGTGGTGGTGGAATTCCGCGACTCACAAGTAAGCCGGAGGATGGAGGGGAGGGAGAGGCTGCGAATGGAGCAGTGTGAGCATGCGCACTGCATGGTCTCTCTCCCCCCCCCCCCCCCCTACGCCGTCCTGTCAGTCAGCTGAAGCGAATAAGACCTCCTGGACTGGAGCGATTTAGGACGGGGGTGACCTGGAGCCGTCAGCTCCAGGCGGGCGCGGAGAATCTTCTTGACCGTGGGAGGGCAGTTCTCCACTTTCTGTGGAAAGGGGAAGCCTACCTGGGAACACTGAGGCCGAGATGACGGGTGGAAGGGGGGCTTCCGACGCCCAGAGTCGTGAGCTGGAAGGTGTAGTGCGCTTGGTGACCTGGGGGCAAGTTGCAGAACTTCTCTGAGCCTCAGCTGCATGGATTTAGTTCTTCCTTCGCGGGGTTCTGAGGCGAGCTTTGTGACATCCTGCTTGCAAAGTGCCTGCTTCGGCGTCTATCCTAATGAATGGTTGCGGACCGTTCTAATAGTGGAAAAGACAGTGTAATGGACAAGACGACCGGTACTACTTGAGTTTGAACCTGGGTGTTGCCACCCCCTCCACATGTTAGTTTACTCTCATGTCATTGTATCTGCCTCAAGGATTGGCATAAGAATTTTATGAAGGCATACTTCCCATTGACACATGCACATGGCAAGTCTCAGGAAATGTTAGCATTTTTTTTTGTCGGTTGTGGGGCTTGAACACAGGACCTGGGCGCTGTCCCTGTGCTCTTGCTCAAGGCTAATGCTCTACCACTTTGAGCCACAGCTCCACTTTCGATTTTCTGGTGATTACTTGCAGATACAAGTCTCATGGACTTTCCTGCCCTGGCTGCCTTTGAACCGCGATTCTCAGATCTCAGCCTTCTGAGTAGCTACGATTACAGGTGTGTGCCATCAGTGCCAGCCTGAAACGTTAGCATTTACTAACGATTTTTAAAAACCATTTTTCTATACCGTGTCTTCCATATGGCAAGCTTTGTGCTAAGTGATTTACCTAAAATTATCCTTTCCAAATGAATGAAAAAACTGTACAAAATGAGCAAGCATTTTCTCTGTATTGCCAAATAGGATGCTGATCCCCAATTAACTAATCTACAGTGACTTGGCTAAGGCTTTTCTTAATAATGGCTGATGGCATTAGCTGATGACACCAGCTCTGACTGCTCCACCTCCTCCCCTGCAGTACATAATACTACTTTGCTTAGTAGCTAGACCCTGTCATAAAACTGGTCTATAAGAATTGTGTGTCCCCATTTCTAACACCTAGGATATTACTGGGTTTTACTCTTGATCTGTTTAACATATTATTAAATACTTTCTGTGTGCCAGACTTCTTGATCTCCTCCTGGATGCACAAGTATAAAGTCCTGTCCATACTCAGTGGGTTTACACTGAGGATAATCTGGATTACAGAAAGTAGGTGGTGTGGTTCTTTCAACAATCCCATCCTGTCTTTCTCCATAAATATTAAAAGCGTAGAGGCTCTACCAACGGTCTGCTCTGTGGTGCCCTCTGATAAGTAGCCCACATTGAGAACTTGATAGTAGCTTTTGGATTAATAGATCCTGAAGCACTTTTATGCTGTCAACAGACAGCATTTCTTTGACCTCTCTTTCCCTGGGTGGGGTGGGGGGTGGGGAGGTGGGGAGAGCAGTCTCCTAGAGGAAAATAGCCATCTTGCTATTCTTTCTTTGTTGGTTGTGGAGCTTGAACTCTGGGCCTGGGTGCTGTCCCTCAGCTCTTCAGCTCAAGGCTAGCATTCTACCACTTGGGCCACAGTGCCACTTCTGGTTTTTCTGGTGGTTTATTGGAAATTCATGGACTTTCCTGCCTGGGCTCGTTGTACCTCCATCCTCAGATCTCACCTTCCTGAGTAGCTAGGATTACAGGTGTGAGCCACTGGTGCCCGCCATTATTGTTCTTATTTATTGCCTTCAATGGGGAGTAGGACAGAATGGGATAGTGCATCATGCCTCCAGGCCTGCTAGTTGAGAAGATATTAATTTGCAAGCCCCTGATTCTCATAGAAACCAAGGTAGTCTCACCCCTCTACCTTTATAGAGATGTAATTGAAGTAACCTACAGAGAAGGTGCTGACACACACATTAGGATGCTATGATGCAGGAACAAATAATAATTAAATCTAAAGAGCAGTTGTCATAGTAAAAGAACAAAGTACTTTGCGTAATATAACTACCTTTAGGAGTTTCTGTTTTTCTTTTTGATTTTTATATTTAGAGTTGAAAGTGTATTTCTTTCTTTTTCTTTTTCTTTTTGTGGGGCTTGAACTCTGGGCTTGGGCGCTGTCCTTGTGCTCTTCAGCTCAAGACGAGCGCTCTACCGCTTGAGCCACAGCACAACTTCTGGTTTTCTAGTGGTTTATTGGAGGTAAGAGTCTCAAGGACTTTCCTGCCTGGGCTGGCTTTGAACTGCGATCCTCATATCTCAGCCTCCTGAGTAGCTAGGATTCCAGGCGTGAGCCACCGGAACCCGGCTGAAAGTGTGTTTCTGTAGTGTGAATTTACATTGTTTCCCAGTGATGATTGAGAGAAGCTCCTGCCTCTCTCTGTGAACTATTGAATAAAGTAGAAAAAGTTAATCTTCATAATGCCCCCCTCTTTTTTTTTTGTCATGGGGCTTGAACTCTGGGCTTGGGTGCTGTGCCTCATGGACTTTGCTGCCAGGCTGACTTTGAGCCACGATCCTCAGATCATTTTCACCAGGGTCGGTGGCTCACACCTGTAATCCTAGCTACTCAAGAGGCTGAGATCTGAGGATCACAGTTTGAAGCCAGCCTGGGCAGCAAAGTCCGTGAGACTCTTATCTCCAGTGAACAACCAGAAAACCAGAAGTGGAGCTGTGGCTCCAAGTGGTAGGACACTACTAGCCTTGAACAGAAGAGCTCAAGGACAGTGCTCAGGCCCCGAGTTCAAGTCCCACAACCAAAAAGAAAAGATTCTGTGAGTAGAGCGCTGGTGGTTCCTATCTATAATCCTAATTACTTAGTAGGCTGAGTTCTGAGGATTGAGGTTCAAAGACACCAGGGATGGGAAAGTTTGTGAGAGTCTTCTCTCCAGTAAGCTACCAAAAAGCCGAAGTAGAGCTGTGGTTCAAGTGGTAAAGCACCAGCAAAAATGCTTAGGGATAGCACCCAGGCCCTGAGTTTAACCTCCAGTTCCAGCACACATATAAAAGTAGATGTTAAAGTTGGGCAGGAGCTATTAGGTTTCACTGCAGAGGACCACTGATAACTTGCTAGCTGGGGACTGCCTGGGAGATAGGAGAAGGAAAAGCCAAAGGGACATCTGTCTTTCCCTGCCTGGATAGATTTTGCTGGCAAGACTGAATCTTATTCTCTCTCATAGGCAACTGCAATGTCTGTGGACTGTCTTGGGCAGCATGCAGTGCTTTCTGGGTAAGTGAGCTTTCGGATTTGGCTACAATATCTGGGGAACAAATTGCAAGGAAAGTTTTTGGGAAATTAGAAAATATTCTCCCCCCTCCCCCTTTTTTGTTTGTTTGCTGGTCCTGGGGCTTGCTGTGGCCTTGGGGACTGTCTTTGAGCTTCTTTTGCTCAAAGCTAGCCTCTACCACTTGAGCCACAGTGCCACTTCCAGCTCTTTCTGAGCAGTTTATTGGAGATAAGAGTCTCATGGACTTTTCTGGCTAGGCTGGCTTCGAACTGCCATCCTCAGATCTCAGCCTGCTGAGTAACTAGGATTACAGGTGTGAGCCACCGGCATCTGGTGAAAATAATCTTATATTTAAAGATCATGATGGTAAGATTTAATTCTCATATCCTAGTGTCTGCAAGGGCCTATTTGTGGATTATTTGTATATTATTTTTGTTTCATTCCTAAAGGGTAAGAAATACAGTAGACCTTTGGTATCCTCAAGTACATAGTTCCAAGGAAAAACCACACATGCTCAGGATGCATAGAGTTCATTACTACACCTTTGAGTACCCGCCTTCTACATGGGGTGAAGAAGTGGCCACCTGGCTGTAGTACACAGAAACCACTGTCCTTAGCTTCTTTCAAACAATTCTGATTTTTTTTTTTTTTTTTTTTTGCTGGTTGTGGGGCCTGAACTCTGGGCCTGGGTGCTGTCAGCTCTTCAGCTCAAGGCTAGTGCTCTACCACTTCTGGCTTTTTCTGCTTATGTGGTGCTGAGGAATAGAACCCAGGGCCTCATGCATGCAAGGCAAGCACTCTACCACTGAACCACCTTCCCAGCTCAATTCTGATTGTTGTGTTCTGCTTTTTGTTTTCCAGCCCTACCTGATCCTGGCCTTGAGAAGGTGTGGCCAGATCCCTGTTAATGGGCTTGCTCCCCTCCTCTTCCCCTTCAGCATTAACGCTTTATTTGGCTTCCTTTCTTGAGATTAGTTATCACTTGTCCATCTGCTTTTCATTTCCTCTCTCATTTTGCCTTTGTGGATCTTGTTTTGTTTTTTTCTTTAAAAACTCTTGAGGCTTGGGGGGGGGGGGGAATAGCTATAAATGCATATGTTCTATTGACCATGTTCATTCTCAAGTGCTTGCTTTTTGCTGCTGTATATTTGTTCTATGATGTTTGAACTGCCCTGGTGATGTATATGTGTCCCATCTATGGAACTCTTTGCCTTGTACTGACTTTCTTCTCTTTTTGGCAATACTTGGGTTTGAACTCAGGACCCAGAACTTGATAGGCAAGTGCTGTGCCACTTGAGCCATGCCTCTAGCCTTTAAAATTTTCTTTCTGAAAGGAAGATGCCAGCTGTTCACAGCAGGATCAGATGATTTCTTTGGAGGAGGCCAGAGGATGGTGCTTTGTCATTTGAGTTACATTGCCACTTTTGGCTTTTTGTTAATTGGAGAAGAGAGTCAAATTTTTCTGCCTGGGCTGGCTTCAAGCCACAATCTTCCAACTCAGCCTCCTGAGTAGCTAGGATTAGAAATGTGAGCCACTAGCACACCTCTTGATACTGTGTCTTTCCATGGTATCCTTCTTCTCCTTTAATTATTCTTCCTTAAAGTGTCTGCCACTATCTAGAATTTTATGCTATTTCCCAGTTTTTCTGAACAGGAATTATTGTACTTATTTTTATTTTTAGCCTACTCATCTTCATGGATATTCAGGGGCTTGTAGAGCTATCTAATAAATAATCAATACCAGATGGCTATAGGGGTATTGATTCCTGTACCAGCCTTTTTTTTTCTTCTTTCTTAAAATAAAAGAAAATAAGTGATCATAGGACTTTTTTTTTTTTTTTTTTTGCTGGTCATGAGGCCTGAACTCTGGGCCTGGGCACTGTCCCTCAGCTCTTCAGCTCAAGGCTAGCACTCTACCACTGGAGCCACAGCGCCACTTCCAGCTTTTTCTGCTTATGTGGTGCTGAGGAATCGAACCCAGGGCCTCATGCATGCGAGGCAAGCACTCTACCACTGAGCCACCTTCCCAGCCCAACATTTTTATTTTCTAGATTCTTTGTATTTATAGACACTTTAGACATCGGCATACTTACTATATGTAACATTAATTATCAGTATTTTTTTCCTTGGGTTATTATTTTCCTTCCTGGTAGATTTAATTTGGCTTCCAGACAGTAAGCTTGCAGAGGAATTTGAGATTTCTCTGCAGGATTTTGGCCTAGTGATGAGTGATGTGTTAATTCCACATACTTATCAAAGACTGCAGAGCACTGTTCCTGGTGACATGAAGCTGACAAAGGTATTCAAGACATTGTCCATGTTCTAGACACTCAGAGAAACTGAGACAAGAAGCTTAATATTCATGGCCCTACTGCAGAGTAATTGTAGCCATAGAAATGCAGCCCTGCCATGGGAGTAATATGGAAGCAGGCACTGGGGTGATGGGGGGAGGGGAGTGGGGCAGGTTGGGTCTGACTCAGGGAGATTAGACACTCTCTCACAGGTGGATGTGGTAAGAAGGACAGGTCTGCAGGTAGACTCACAGGGATTTGACTTCCCTTAGCTTGCTTACCAGCTTGAATTACTCCAGTCACTTAGATGCCTTTCAGAGTAGATAAATATCAAGTGTGTCTGTTTTGTTTTGTTTTTATGCCAGGCCTGGGGCTTGAACTCAGGGCCTGGTTACTGTCCCTTAGCTTTTTTTTTTTTTTTACATTTTAAAAATTATTATATCTTTTTTTTTTTTTTGGGGGGGGGGGTCCGGTTGTGGGGTCTGAACTCTGAGCTGGGCACTGTCCCTCAGCTCTTCAGCTCAAGGCTAGCACTCTACCACTTGAGCCACAGCACCACTTCTGGCTTTTTTTTTTCTGCTTATGTGGTGCTGAGGAATCGAACCCAGGGCCTCATGCATGCAAGGCAAGCACTCTATCACTGAGCCAACTTCCCAGCCCCAAATTATTATATCTTTAAGTAGTTGTACAAAGAAGTTCCCATTCTACAACACAGTATGAGTACAAGGTGTCTGACAACATTGTCACCCATCACTCCTAACCCATCCCTTCTCTCACTTTTTTAAAAAATTGATATTAGGTGATTTACAGAAATTTCACATATTTCACAGTATTGTGGAATAGTGATACTTAGTTAAAGTGACAGACACATTTTAACCTTCACAAGGCAAATTGTCATTATTGTGGTCTATAAAGTTTGTGAATTCTATGAGGTTTGACAATACAAATTATTTCTTCCCCATCAGGTGATGATTACATTTGTTTCCTTTTGCTTAGTGTAGGCTGTTCCCTCTTTCCCTCTCATTCCTCCCTTCCCATCGCTGTCTTTGGGTTGCTTAGTTCTTTTTCTTCTATGTCCAGTGCAGCTGATCGGCCCCTTTGTTGTATGTTGTTCCTTTTCCCACTTACTCTGTTCCTCCTTCTGGCTTTTGTTGTATGCATATATCTACCATATATATGGTCAAGAACATGGAGTCATTTATCAATGATAGGACAAAGTGGGTGGCTGTCCTTTGTTTCCTGAGTCCTATTTACTTTGTCATATCTTCTTACATTTTGGCTTTAGCATCCACATATCAGGGAGACCATGTGCCATTTGTCTCTTTGTTCTTGGCTTACTTCACTCAAAATAATCTAGTTCCATCCATTTCCCTGCAAATGCATTATTTTGTCCTTTCTAATGGCTGCATAATATTCCATTGTATATAGATACCACAATTTTTGGATCCACTCATCAGTAGTGGGGCATCTGGGTTGTTTCCAAATCTTGGCTTTTGTGAACAGTGCTGCAATGAACATGGAGTTGTGTGTGTCTTTGTATACTGCTTCCTGTTGTTTAGGGTAGATGCCTAGGAGTGGTACGGCTGGGTAATAGGTAATAGCCTTAGCTTTTTTTGCTTAAGGCTAGTACTCTTCCACTTGAGCCACAGTTTCGCTTTCTGTATCTGAAGTTTTGGGGAGCACTGCTTACAAATGGAATGCAAGGCTGAATATGTTTTTCTGTTCCAGTGCCAGTGCTGTTGTGTTGCTATACTTTACTAACGTTGATGTTGTTCTAGCCGCAGATTCCTATACATCATCAATCTGGATGCTCCTTTCGAAGGTCACCGGAAAATCTCTCGTCAGAGCAAGTGGGACATTGGAGCTGTACAGTGGAATCCTCATGATAGCTTTGCACATTACTTTGCAGCTTCAGTGAGTTCATTTAGGGAATGTCATCTTTTGTGTGTGTGTGTGTGAGTGTGTATGTATGTGTGTGTACGCGCGCGCGCGCGCGCGCACGCGCGTGTGTGCACGCATGCCAGACCTGGGGCTTAAACTCAGGGCCTGGGCGCTGTCCTTGGCTGTTTTTGCTCAAGGCTAGTGTTTTACCATTTGAGTCACAGCTCCATTTCTGGCTTTTTTGGTGCTTAATTGGAGAGTAGTCATTTGGTGCCTAATTGGCAATATGTGTCACAGACTTTGCCTTCATCTTTTTTCCCTCTAGATCAAGTAGAGATTTCACTGTTTTGCTCTTTGTCCTGGGCTACCAGAAAGACTCTTACTAATCTCGGGTTTGGCCATTCTGTGTGCTGGACTGCTCTTGTCAGGACTGACAGTCTGAGCTAGTAGAGCATTTTGAGCAAAGGAAGAAGAGTCACCTTGTCAGCTTGAGAAGAAAGAAAAACTCTTCCCAGTCATTCCAAAACAGACTGTGACTTAACCTGTGAATGTCTGAAGTTGAACAGATTTTCAGGACTATTCTGAAAGAGATGGGAGAGTCAGTCTACTGCTTTTTCATTCTTGGCCTCTTCCCTGAGTGCTGGAATGCTCTGTTGGCTTCTACCTCTGGGCCCTTTAGCTCCCTTCCCCCCTTCAGCCCCTGTCCAGGGTTTCTCAGCCTTGACATTATCGACATGTTTGGCCAGATAACTGGTACACCCTTCCTATGCAATATAACAACCTACTGGGTTCCTATCAGAATGTTTTTTTTTTTGGGGGGGGGGTCTGGTCATGGGGCCTGAACTCTGGGCCTGGGCACTGTCCCTCAGCTCTTCAGTTCAAGGCTAGCCTCTTGAGCTCTACCACTTGAGCCACAGCACCACTTCCGGCTTTTTTTTCCTTTTTTCTTATGTGGTGCTGAGGAATCGAACTCAGGGCCTCAGGCATGCAAGGCAAGTGCTGTACCACTGAGCCACCTTCCCAGCCCAGAATGTCATTTTTTTTATGACTAAAAATATTTCATATCTATATATCTATATCTATATATATCTATACATACATATGAATTATAGCATATATATCTATACATATGTATATATAGATATAAATATATGCTATAATTCATAAGTTCAATATATGTATTGTGAATAGGGCTGATCTGAACACGTGTGTGGCTAGATATATACCTAGTGGTAGAATTGCAGTCTATGGTAATTCTATAGCTTAACTTTTTTTTTTTTTTTTGTGCCAGTACTGGGGCTTGAACTCAAGGCCTAAGTACTGTCCCTGGGCTTCTTTTGATCAAAGCTAGCACTCTACCACTTGAAACACAATGCCACTTCTGGCTTTTTCTGTTTTTGTGGTACTGAGGAATCGAACCCAGGGCTTCACACATGCTAGGCAAGCACTCCACTACTAAGCCACATTCCCAGCCCCTGGCTTAACTTTTTGAGTGAACGAGCAAATTGTTTTCCACAATTTTGTCTTGTCTTTTCTTTCTTTCTTCCTCCCTCCCTCCCTCCTTCCCCCTCTCTCTCTCTCCCTTCCTTCCTTCCTTCCTTCCTTCCTTCCTCCCTTCCTCCCTTCCTCCCTTCCTTCCTTCCTTCCTTCCTTCCTTCCTCTCTCTCTCTTTCTTTCTTTTTCTCTCTCTCTCTCTCTCTTTCTCTCTCTTTCTTTCTTTCTCTGCTTCTGGGGCTTGAACTCTGGGCTTGTGAACTATCCCTGAGCTTCCTTTACTCAAGGTGAGCACTCTACCACTTGAGCCACAGTGTAACTTCTGGCTTTTTTGAGTAGTTTATTAGAGATAAAAGATGAGGACTGGGGCTGGGAAGGTGGCTCAGTGGTAAAGTCCTTGCCTTGCAAGTACATGAAGCCCTCGGTTCGATTCCTCAGCACCACATAAGCAGAAAAAGCCGGAAGTGGGGCTGAGGCTCAAGTGGTAGAGCGCTAGTCTACAGCTGAAGAGCTGAGGGACAGAGTCCAGAGTTCAGGCCCCATGACTGACAAAAAAAAAAAAAAGATGAGGACTTATCTGCCCAGGCTGGCTTTGAACTGCAACCCTCAGATCTCAGCCTCCTGAGTAGCTAGGATTACAAGGGTGAGCCACCAGTGCTCAGCCAATTTTATATTTTTATCAGCAATGCATAAAGGTTCCAGTTTCTTTTTACATTCTCAGTATTTGCTGTTTATTGTGTGTGTGTTTATAAATTTAAATGATAAATAATTGGTATGCTGTGGTACCTTGTTTTGGATTTGGTTTACATATCTTTTATGATTAATACTGTTGAGCTTCTTTTTCTGTGTCTGTTGGCTATTTCTATGTTCTTTTTTCTTTTTCTTTTCTTTTTTTTTCTTTTTGGCCGACCAGGTCCTCTTCTGGATTTCTGGTGGTTAATTGGACTTAAGAGTCTCATGGATGTTACTGACAGGGCTGGTTTGGAACTATGATCCTCAGATCTCAATCTTTCGATTAGTTAGGATTAAAAGTGTGCCACCAGGGCCCATCTCTATGTGCTCTTTTGGTGAATCTTGGCCCTTTTATTTTTGGTGATATAGGACCTAGGCTTGATACCCTACCACTGAGCTACACCTTTAGCTCAATAATTCTTTTATATATTCTGTATACTAGACCATCTTCAACTCTTTTTTTTTTTTTTTTGTCAGTCATGGGGCTTGAACTCTGGGCCTGGGTGCTATCCCTCAGCTCTTCAGCCCAATGCTAGAGCTCTACTACTTGAGCCACAGCACCACTTCTGGTTTTCTGAGTCGTTTATTGGAGATAAGAGTCTCACAGACTTTCCTGCCCAGGCTGGCTTTGATCTGCGATCCTCAGTTCTCAGCCTCCTGAGTAGCTAGGATTACAGGCCATACCTCATTATCTGTTTCTTGAGATTATTGTTTAATTTATAAGAGTTTTAGTTTTGAGGAAGTTCAATTTTTCTGAGTTTTTCCCCCCTTATGTTCTTGGTTGGAAGGCAGCCTTTTCGTAGGAAAAAGAGCTGTGGAGTTAGGTAAACTTGAGGAGTTAGGTAAGTATGAGATCAAATTCTAGCTGAACACTCAATAACGCTCTTTCATCGTGAACAAATCACTCAACATTTTGAACTTTCATTGCTTCATCTGTAATGTGAATGATGCCATGCACTATTCAGAGTGATGGGAAAGGGCCAGAGGTCAGATTGCTTAGGTGTCTCACACTGCCACTAGCAGTGTGGACTGCCCCTACTGACCCTGTGGAAATGGTAGGTAATGTTATAAGAAGATAAGGAACTTTTTTTTTTTTTTATTCTGTTCCTATAGGAAGCTATTCTCAATCTTAACCTTTTCAAGAACTTCATCTGTTTAGACTTGGAAACTAGTATTTTAGAATAAAAAACTTAGAACCTTATAGATCAAGCTATCTTTGAGCTAAAATAAAAATAAAGCTAATGTGTGTGTGTGTGTGTGTGTGTGTGTGTGTATACATATGGATTCAAAAATAACTAAACATCATGTTATTGTTGTCAGTTTTTGGTTTTGTTTTGTTTATTGGTTATAGGATTTGAACTCAGGGCTTAAAGGTAGCACTCTACGACTGAGCCACATCTCTACTTTCAGTTTTCTGATGTTTAATTTAATTGGAGATAAGAGTCTCGTGGACTTTCCTGCCCAGGGTGGCTTTGAACTCTGATCCTCAGATCTCAGCCTCCTACGTAGCTGGGATTATAATCATGAGCCAGGCTGTTTCAGCTAATTAGTAATTTTTATATACTTTTCAGTGTTTCTTAAGCATGATATTTAGAGATATTTAGCTGTTTTTTTTTAAAAGTAAAATGTGATTTTATGGAGTCTTTATTTTTTTTCTTCCTTTTTCCTGTAATAGTTTTTTTGTGTGTATGTGTGTTTCATTTTTCCTTTTCTTTTTCTCTTTCAGTCCTTTGATACAGTCTGGTGAGGTAATTCACACCTTTAATCCTAGCTACTTGGGAAATTGAGATTGGGAGAATCATGATTCAAGGCCAGCCTGGGCAAAAAGTTTGTGAGACCCTATCTCAATAAAACAACAGCAACAACAAAAGCCTGGTTGTAATGACATGCATCTGTCATCCCACCTATGCAGAAAAAATAAATAGGATGTTTGCAATTCAGGCTAACCTGGGCAAAAAGTGAGAATCTTCTTGAAAAATAACCAGAGTAAAAAGGGCTAGGGCTATGGCTCAAGTGGTAGAGTACTTGATTGACAAGCATAAGGTCTTGAGTTCAAACCCCAATACTGACAAAAGGAAGGAAGGAAGAAAGAAAGAAAAATTTGATACAGGCATATTTAAAGGACTCTTGTGTAATTTTGCCTTCTTTGACACTTTTTGGTGCTCTTTCTTTCTTCCTTCCTTCCTTCCTTCCTTCCTTCCTTCCTTCCTTCCTTTCTTTCTTCCTTTCATTGTGGGGCTTGAATTCTGGGCTTGGGCTCTGTCCCTTAGCTCTTCAGCTCAAGGCTAGTGCTCTACCACTTGACCACAGCACCACTTCCAGTTTTTGAGTGGTTTATTGGAGATAAGACTCTCATGCCTGGGTTGGCTTTGAACTGTGATCCTCAGAACTCAGCTTCCTAAGTAGCTAGGATTACAGATGTGAGCCAGTGGCACCAGGCTAATATAATCATAAAATATTTATTTATTTATTTGGTCGTGGAGCTTGAACTCTGGGCCTGGGCGCTGTCCCTCAGCTCCTCAGCTCTTTTTTTTTGTTTGTTTCTTGTGTATATGTATTTTAAAAATGTTGGTGGATAGACTCTGGGCATTGGATTCTGGGAAGGGTAAGCCGAAAACATTCAGTGTGACAGCAGGAGAATTGAGGGGTGATCTCCAGTGAGGGGATGAGATTACTCTAATGGTCAGGGACATCTCTGGAGCTGTAGGTCAGCTGTGACTGTTCAAGATGGATTCCTTGGAAGATAACACTGCTGTTTCACTTGAAACTTATAACCCTGAACACTGGGCTAAAGCCATTTTGATTATAAGATTTCAGATAGCTATTTGAAGAGTTCAGCATGTAGGATCTCTGCCATACACAGTGGCTTCCCCTCCTTTTGCTGTAAGCAATTGAGGATGAGAGCATACATTCCAGTGTGCGTGCTATGTTATCACTATCTTCTCCCTCTGGTTTCTTTTCAGAGTAACCAACGTGTTGACCTTTATAAGTGGAAAGATGGCAGTGGAGAAGTCGGCACAACCTTACAGGGCCATACTCGGGTAATCAGGTAGGCATCAGCCTTCCACAGCTCCTCAACCTGTGTCGCTTTGTTCCAGTCATTTGTTAAAATGAAGATGCCACCCTCTTTGCAAGACTTGATCCTCTCTGTGTTGCCCTGGCTCTGAGTGGCCAACGGTCCTTAATGTTTTCCAAGGTAATCCAGGGTTCCTGTGCTTGGCTCTGATTTAGTAAATGATTACTTTGTGTGTTTTTCTTTTCTTTTGACTGTTTTTGTCTGTTGGAGTGGGAAAGGGAGGAAGGGAGACTGCATGCATTAAGTTGAAATGTTTCATTTCTATCTCGGGAGCAGGTGATAGTGTCCATGGCAACCAAAGGAGGACCTGAAAACTTTCTGAATTCAGTTTACTCTTGTTTAATACCAAGGAACTTTGGAATTCCCCATCCTGAACCATGTCATGTTTAAGTCAGTAGAGACTAGATTTGCTAATGCTTTGGAGCCAGACATGAAGTTGTTTTTCTTATCTTTATTCTGTATTTCTTCTGTCCCAGCGACTTGGACTGGGCGGTGTTTGAGCCTGATCTCCTAGTCACCAGCTCGGTGGACACCTACATCTACATTTGGGATATCAAGTAAGAGCAATGGAAAGCTACAGCCACTTTGTGGCATGATTTGGGACCTTTGTTTTAGATAGTAAGTATCTTATTTGGTTTCCTCAAGGTGTAGATCCTGAGACAAGGGTTTGAATACAAATATATTATGTTCTCAAGAGGTGCTGGTAGGGGATGGAGATGACAGGCAAATCAGGAGGGCTAAAAAGGGACACAGTTCTTCTCAGGTTCCAGAACTCCATCTTCCTGGGGAGCACCAGGTGTTGGTGCAAAACACCCTCCTCAAAGGAAATGGACTCATAGCCTGACTCACGTAATTACAATCCCTCTGTACATCACCTCTATAATAACAATAAACTAGTAACACTCAGAGGTGTCTCACTCCAGGCCAGGGCCGTAGTTATTGATGGCTACTTCCCCAAGCTCATCAGACCCATCAGAGTTCTGTAAAGCAGGCTCCAAGACCAGGGAGATCTCACTGGCAAAGTAATACAGGTGCTGGCATTTGGAAGAGGAGCTAGAGTTTAGTGATGTGCTAAATGACAGTGATAGATTTGGATGAGGCACAGACACACATCTATAGCAGGCAGGGCTGAGATACCTGCTTGGCTCTTTATGGCTCTTTGTGAGGCTTTGGTTCCCAGCTGTCAAAGGGGTGCTAATGGCTGCCTCACGGGGCTGCTCCGCCTGGACTAACAAGTAAAGAACTCCTGATCCCAGCTGGGCCTGTCAGCATTTCCTTTGCCATATGGTTAGAGCCGTCTGCTCTGAGGGGCATCTGTATAGTCTCTTAGACCGGATCTCTTCCCCCGCCACATCACTCTTCTTCCCTCCTATCAGTGATTTCATCTGGAAAGCTGGGACAGGGCAGAAGACAATCCAGGTATGGAGATGGAACAGACAAGCCAGACCAGCGAAGGGGTTTTTAAGGAGTAATGGGTGTGTGGCTGACTTGACCAGGAGTTAGGACAGGTCAGCAGTAAGGCCTATTGGTCAAGTCTGTCCCCAGAGAAGTCTGGAACCCAGGTGAAATGGAAGAGGAAACTCTTAAGCAAGTTATCAGGCCGTTATGAATGCATTAAAGAGCGTCCTTCATTTACATGAAATGAGTATTTTATCATGTAAGGCATTGAACTGACATTCTTTCTCAGGCTAAGGCAGAGCCATGGAATTGCCTTACCTACCTAGGGTGAATGAAAGAACTTTTTTCTCCAAAAATTTTCTTTTGTATTTAGAGTGGTTCTTTTTTAAAATTGTAGTGAAAAACACATGCCAAAAAAGTTACTATCAATCATCTTTTCTTCTTCTTCTTTTTTTTTTTTTTGCTTATGTGGTTGAGGAATCGAACCCAGGGCCTCAGGCATGCAAGGCAAGTGCTCTCTCACTGAGTCACCTTCCCAGCCCTCTTCTTTTTTTTTTTTTGTCAGTCCTGGGGTTTGAACCTTGGGCCTGAGCACTGTCCCTGCGCTCTTCAGCTCAAGGCTAGCGCTCTACCAGTTGAGCCACACTGCCATTTCTGGTTTTTCTGGTGGTTTATTGGAGATAAGATCTCATGGAGCAGGGCGCCGGTGGCTCATGCCTGTAATCCTAGCTACTCAGGAGGCTGAGATCTGAGGATCACAGTTCAAAGCCAGCCTAGGCAGGAAAGTCTGAAACTCTTATCTCAGATAAACCACCAGAAAAACTGGAAGTGGCGCTGTAGCTCAAGTGGTAGAGCGTTTTCCTTGAGCTGAAGAGATGAGGGACAGCGCTCAGGCCCAGAGTTCAAGGCCCACGACCAACCAAAAAAAAAAAAAAGATCTCATGGACTTTGCTGAGGCTGGCTTCAAACTGTGATCCTCAGATCTGAACCCCCTGAGTAGCTAGGATTACAGATGTGAGCCACCGGAGCCCAGCTCTTTTTTGGGGGGAGGGGGAGGGGCTCCGGTTGTGGGGCCTGAACTCTGGGCCTGGGTGCTGTCCTTCAGTTCTTCAGCTCAAGGCTAGCGCTCTACCACTTGAGCCACAGCGCCACTTCCGGTTTTTTTCTTATGTGGTGCTGAGAGGAATCGAACCCAGGGCCTCATGCATGCAAGGCAAGCGCTCTACCACTGAGCCACCTTCCCAGCCCCTTTTTTTTTTTTTAAAAGGACCAATTCTGTCTCATAATCTAGTTTCCTTTTAGAAAGTCTTCATCTTGAGAAACTGAAACTCTAAAGCCATTCAATACTTCATTTCTTTCTTCCCCATCTCTGACAATCATCATTCTGTTTTCTGTTTTAGTGACTTTGGCCACAGTAACTGTCTCATATAGGTAGAACCATACAATATTTATTTATATTTATTTATTTTTTATTTTATTTTATTTTTATTTTTTATTTTTTAGGTCCGGTCATGGGTCCTGAACGTCTGGTCATGGGTCCTGAACTCTGGGCCTGGGCGCTGTCCCTGAGCTCTTCAGCTCAAGGCTAGCACTCTATCACTTGAGCCACAGTGCCACTTCTGGCTTTTTTCTTTTTGCTTATGTGGTGCCGAGGAATCGAACCCAGGGCCTCAGGCATGCAAGGCAAGTGCTCTACTACTGAGCCACCTTCCCAGCCCTTATATTTATTTTTGTTGGTCGTGGGGCTTGAACTTTGGGCTTGGGCATTGGCCCTCAGCTCTTCAGCTCAAGGCTAGCACTCTACCACTTGAGCCACAGCGCCACTTCCGGTTTTCTAGTGGTTTATTGGAGATAAAAGTCTCACGGACTTTCCTGCCCGGGCTGGCTTTGAACCTTGATCCTCAGATCTCAGCCTCCTGAGTAGCTAGGATTATAGGCGTGAGCCACCATCACCCGGCTCGTGACCAATTTCATTTAGAAGAATGTCCTTAAAAGTTCTTCCATGTTGTCAAGTATGTCAGAATTTCTTTCCTTTTTTAAAAAAATGAATAGTACTTCATTTTAAGAATATACCACAGCTGGGTGTTGGTGACTCATGCCTGTAATCCTAGCTACCTAGCAGGCTGAGATCTGAGGATCGTGGTTCAAAGCCAGCTTGGGCAGGAAAGTCCGTTAGACTCTTATCTCCAATAAACCACTAGAAAACCGGAAGTGGCACAGTGGCGTTGTGGCGCAAGCAGTAGAGCACTCGCCTTGAGCTGAAGAGTGCAAAGATAGCGCCAAGCCCAGAGTTCAAGCCCCATGATCAAATAAATAAATAAATAAATACATAAAATATATATATACACACCACATTTTATTTACTTTCATTTATTGCTTCTGCTGCTTGGCCGTTGGGAATATTTAGAGTAGTTTTCTTCTTTCTTCCTGTTTTTTTAGTGCTGAGGATTAAACTTGGGACCTTATCCATGATATCACTCTACCACTGTACTTTCACCTCAGTTCCCAGAGTAGTACTTTAATCTACTTTTGAAATGCCATTAAAAATGTTCTTGCAGCTATACTTTTATGACCCACCCTGCTCAATTGTGAAATCTGTGTGGATTTATTTAGCTGTATGATCTGAAATTCAGATGTGGCTTCAATTAAAATTATTAAGAAAGTTCATCTACCTTGAGAAAAACATGTCTCTCTGTATACTTTTCTTCTCTTTGTGTGTGTGTGTGTGTGTGTGTGTGTGTGTGTGTGTGTGTGTGTGTATGTGTGTGTGTGTGTGTGTCCCCGTGTCCTGGGGGTTGAATGCTGGGCCTTGGTGCTATCCCTAATCTGCTTTTGCTCAAAGCTAGCGCTCTCCTACTTCTGGCTTTTTTGGTGGTTAATAGGAGAGAAGAGTGTCTCACAGACTTTTCTGTCCAGGCTGGCTTTGAACCTCACTCCCCAGATCTCAGCCTCTTGAGTAGTTAGGATTATATGCATAAGCCACCAGCACCAGGCTATATTTCTTTTTAAGTCCTTCAAAGCAGATACAACTCTTAAGTTCCCGTTGAGAGGAAAGTAAAGGAATGTGTGCGAAAGGGTAAAAAAGCACCAGGGGGCTGATAGCATATGAATTGGACATGTGACCTCCAATTTTTATATTTCAGGGATACCAGGAAACCTACTGTTGCATTATCTGCTGTAGGTAAGTGTCCATCTCTGCTTGTCTTCATTTTACTCCTTTCTGTTCCATTCTATTCAGTTCCATTCCTTCTCTCACTCTGACCACTTATAACTGGAGGTGGGATAGAAGGTCCTGCATTGTAAAGTGCTTGCATCAGGTTAACTCTGACTCTACCCTGAGGTTATAACTTGCCTTCTGTGCTTCAGTCAGCTTCAGCCATCATAATCATCATATAGCCAATCTCTTTCCATCTTTCCCCTGACCCATTTCCCTCTCCTATTTGAAGTAAAACCTGGGTATTATGCCATTTCTTCAATATTTTGAAGTAAAACCTGGGTATTATACCATTTATTCAATAAATGTTGGTGTAATTTTACAAAAGAAGAAAACTTTTACAAAAGAAAACCATAATAGTATTAATATATCTAGTTAATAATGGTTTTTCAATATTGTGAAATATCTAAGAAATAGTCAGATTTCCCCAATAGTCTGTTTCTGTGTCTATCTCTGTCTCTTTTCTTTTCTTTTTGCTAGTCTTAGGGCTTGAACTCAGGGCCTGAGTGCTGTACCTGAGCCTCTTTGTGCTCAAAGGCTAGTGCACTACTACTTGAATCACAGTGCCACTTCCAGCTTTTTGAGTAGTTTATTGGAGATAAGTGTCTCACAGGGACTTTTCTGCCAAGCTGGCTTCGAAGAATGATCCTCAGATCTCACTCTCCTGAGAAGTAGGATTATAGGCATGAGCCACTGATATCCGACTCTGTCTCTCTCTCTCTCTTTCTTTCTTTCTTTTTTTTTTTTGTCAGTCATGGGGCTTGAACTCTGGGCCTGAGCACTAGCTCTCAGCTCTTCAGCTCAAGGCTAGCGCTCTACCACTTGAGCTACAGCGCCACTTCCAGTTTTCTGGTGGTTTATTGGAGATAGGAGTCTCACTGTCTTTCCTGCCTGGGCTGGCTTTGAACCTCGATCCTCAGATCTCAATCTCCTGAGTAGCTAGGATTACAGGCGTGAGCTACCATGCCCAACCTGTCTCTCTCTTTTATTTTCATTTTTTGTGATGGTGAGGATCAAACTCAGGACTTCATGAATACTAAGCACAGGGTCTACTACTGAGCTATATCCCTAGCCCATTTCTCTCTCTCTAAATTGATGCTTATACATCAATTGATGTTTCTAACTTAGATTGGTTTTAGAGAAACCTTCAAAAAGGAGACAATTCTCTTTTTTTAGCCCACCTGTTCTGATAGCTTTTTTTGTGTGTTATGGGTCCTGCTTAAAAAAAAAAAAATAGAAAAAAGGTATAAAAAAAAGGTATAGTCAGTATCTTTTCTTTTTGCCCCTCAGTGAGATTTCTTAGTGGTGCCAGAACTACCCTGGGAGAAAACAGTTCACATGAGAGGCTTGTTAACCTTTATACACCACTTAATCTAACATTCCCTGAGAGCTGCACCTTGGATACTGTCTGTTTCCCAGAGTCTAAGGTCTCACCTGACAGTGAGCACATTGTTTATGCCTCTGGGGAGAGAGTCAATAGGAGCATATCTGTATGTGCTTCAGAGTGTTCTCTGGGTCAGGGCTCTTTCAGCCTGGGGCCTGTACGTGACCCTGCTGTCACAATCCTAGTAAGACAGGTTGGATTAGAGGGTCTCAGAAACCCTTGGGAGCCTTTCTGTTCTGATGATCCTCCTACTGGAAAACATGCTGGAACTGCTTGGAACTCTATGTAATTGTCCAAAAGAGGTGGAGCAAGCTCTTCATAATGTTTCTCCTCTAGCGGATGTCCTTCTTGCAAAGAAACTGAGTCTCCTAAGTAATACATAACCTGGATTTATCCTCAGTGATCTGCTTTTATTCTTATTATAAAGAAATGATAAATGATTAAGCACATGGAAATGTTGATTACCAAGATTTAATCACTATGCATGAATTGAATTTTTATACTGTACCCCATAAATATGTACAGTTTAAAGAAAGTACTTTTTTTTTTGGTTGGTCATGGGGCTTGAACTCTGGGCTTGGAAGCTGTCCCTCAGCTCTTCAGCTCAAGACGAACATTCTGCCACTTGAGCCACAGCACCACTCCTGGTTTTCTGGTGGTTAATTGGAGATAAGGAGTTTCACAGATTTTGCTGCCCAGGCTGGCTTTGAACCTCAATCCTGAGATCTCAGCCTCCTGAGTAGCTAGGATTACAGGCATGAAACACCAGTGGCTGGCAGAAAGTACTTGTTCAGGTGGTGCACACCTGAAATCCCAGCACTGAGTAGAAGTATGTGAGGCCAGCCTGGGATATAGAGCAAGTTTAAGGCCAGTGTGGACTATACAGAAGACCCTGCCTCAAATAAGCAAACAAACAGACATTGGTGGGGGTAGGGTTTGGATAAAAGGGTGGATGATGAGGGAAGAAAGGAAAAGGAAAACTAAGATAAATGAAAGCCATTAACAAACTCAAAACTTTCTTTTGGGCAAAGGACAAGTTCTGGGCCTGAGTTTTCTGTTAGATTTGGAGGCCTTGGTCTATCACATATCTTAGAGGAAGTTGCTTCCGAAGCCTTGCATTTACACCAGCCAGAGCAAAAGGTGACAAAGTTGTAGCAGTAACAGAAACCAGCAGTTTGGGGTTGGTTTAATTTGACTTATTTCTTACGAGCCAGCTGAACATGGCACTGTATTCCAGTTTCTCCGTGTCTCAGCCCTTTCCTCCTCCTGTCTTAGGTAGCTCTGTGCCTTTCTGGATTGGCACTGAGGAAAAAGGACTTGGAGTTTACATTGTCTGACACTGCAAACAGTGGAGCCCATTGAGCCAGTGGCCACATCAAACTGTAGTGGTAGATAGAGTTGGTGCAGTCATAGAAAACTGGAAGGTTCTAGAGCTCATGATGCAACTGCTGTGGAGGTGCTTCCCTCTGCTGCTGAAAGCACTGAAGGAAGCAGCTTTCTTCCCTTGGTTTTTCTTTGTAGCTGGTGCTTCCCAGGTCAAATGGAATAAAAAAAATGCCAATTGCCTTGCCACCAGCCATGACGGTGATGTTCGGATATGGGATAAGCGGGTGAGTGAACATTTTTCCCCCTGAGTGTAATTCATTTTTGTCCTTCTAATTAGTCCTCCATTCTTGATGGTCTGTTTGGCTTAGATAGAACAGTACTTGTAAAAGGTAGAAATAGTACCTGACAGTATTTTGTATCCCCTCAGTACCCATCAGACTATTCTGTGATGGGCCCTCAGTCAAGTTCTTTTGAAACTGACAAACTCAGGGCCAAATCTCTTGCAGAAACCCAGCACAGCAGTGGAATATTTAGCAGCCCATCTCTCCAAAATCCATGGGCTGGACTGGCATCCAGATAGTGAGCACATTCTTGCTACTTCCAGTCAAGACAACTCTGTCAAGGTGAGTGGCACCCGTTGGGGCAGTTAAAGAAGCTGTTTTGGGCGGGATGGGGGGGTTGTTTAGCACATGGGAGGGAAAGCTATAGAGAGCTAGCATCCTCTGTTTCGTGGGAGCATGCACCTCATGGGAAGCTGAGTGAATAAAGTAAAACTGAGCAAGCTTTTTATTGACCAGCACAAGTGATGCTATGGCAGCTAACTTGTTTAAGTTTCCTTCCCTCTGTGACAGGAAGTCAGTGACAAAAGCATTTAGGAAGGAAAAGAAGTTTACTTGCAAGAAAGTCTGATAGACACATTGAGACCGAGTAGAAAAGAAAACCACCAAATTGCTTCAGTTACCAAGTTTTCTTTGGTCAGCTTATAATGGAAAAACGGCAGTTTTCTCATACGATTATCATATCTGCTAAAGTTAGGACCTCTTACACATTAGCATTGCAAAAGTTAGGCATAGAGTTGTTTTGCTAGGTATACTTTAACATCCCAGAAATGCTCAAGGTTTGATGTGTTTTGATGACCCTGTTGTTTTTGGTTTATCTCACAGTACAGTGTGTCTTGTTTCTTTGTCCTCTCTGATTGTGGCATATTCTGTTACCCTTGATCAGATTGGGAGCAGGGCAGGGCCACCTCTGTTCCACAGTTCCTTCTGTGTCCCATAAAGACAGGGACTTCACTGTAGAAGTTGGCTTAGCAGGTTTATAACAGCATTAAATTAATATTTAATGCTTTATTGTATTCATATATATATATGTTATACACCATTTGTTGGTTAATAGAACTAGAGTCATGCATAAGACTTAAAGGTTCTGTTTTGGGCTGGGAATGTAGCTTACTGGTAGAGTGCTTGCCTAGCATGCATGAAGCAATAGGTTCAATTCCTCAGTAGCACATAAACAGAAAAAGCCAGAAGTGGTGCTGTAGCCAAGTGGTAGAGTGCTAGCCTTGAGCAAAAGAAGCTTAGGGACAGTGCCCAGGTCCTGAGTTCAAAGCCTCAGGTGCAGCGGAACGAAGGAAGGGAGGGAGGGAGGGAGGGAAGGAAGGAAGGAAGGAAGGGAAAAAAACTAAAATGATTCAAATAAATTACAACCCCAAGGGGTTTATAAACATCAAGACAGAGCCTTTTTTTTTTTTTTTTTTGGCCAGTCCTGGGGCTTGAACTCAGGGCTTGGGCACTGCCCCTGAGCCTCTCTGTGCTCAAGGCTAGTTCTCTACCACTTGAGCTACAGCACCACTTCCAGCTTTTTTTTTTTTTTTTTTTTTGCCAGTCCTGGCCTTTGAACTCAGGGCCTAGGCATTGTCTCTGAGCTTCTTTTGCTCAAGGTTAGCACTCTACCACTTGAGCCACAGCTCCATTTCCAGTTTTTTCTGTTTATGTGGTACTCAGGAATTGAACCTAGGCTTCATGCATGCTAGGGAAGCACTCGACCACTAAGCCACATTCCCTGCCTCCAGATTTCTTGTTTTGTTTTTGTTTTTTTTGGGGGTCTGGTTGTGGGGCCTGAACTCTGGGCCTGGGCACTGTCCCTCAGCTCTTCAGCTCAAGGCTAGGACTCTACCACTTGAGCCACAGTACCACTTCCGGCTTTTTTTCTTTTTGCTTATGTGGTGCTGAGGAATTGAACCCAGGGCCTCAGGCATGCAAGGCAAGTGCTCTACCACTGAGTCACCTTCCCAGCCCTTGTTTTGTTTTTTTGGAAGTTTATTGGAGATAAGAGTCTCATGGGCTTCCCTGCCTGGGCTGGCTTTGAACTGTGACCCTCAGATCTCAGTCTCCTATGTAGGTATGATTACAGGCATGAGCCACTAGCACCTGGGTTGTGTGTGCATGCATGTGCGAGTGTGCCGATACAAAGACTTGAACTCAGGGCCTGTGTGCTATCTCTTAGCTTTTTCACTCAAGGTTGGTGTTGTGCTTGAGCCACAGCTCCGCTTAAGGCATTTTGCTGGTTAATTGGAGAAGAGTCTTACATTTTCCTGCCCAGTATGGCTTTGAATCTCAATCATCAGATCTCAGCCTCTTGAGTAGTTAGGATTTCTGGCGTGAACCACTAATGCCCAGCTTAGTAGTTTTTGTTCTTAATCTTTTACTGTTTGTAATTTACTTTTATGTGTCAGAAGTGGTTTGTTTTTATTTTATTTATTACACTTGAGTTTTGTCTCATATCCCAGTAAGCTTATCTATCAAGTTCAGGAACCAGAAACCATCCAGTCCTTCATTTAAAAAAGAGATAAAATAGCATCTGCTATATGTTTGTTGTAAAGATTAAGTGAGATTAAAACACCTTAAAGTTGTAAAGGTGTGCATGTCTGAATGCAGTAAGTAGGGCATTTCATAGCTTGTCATTACATTACTTGCTTGATGTAAAAATAATGCAAGATCAAAGCCTGATTCACTCACCTTTCAGCTGCAGCAGAAGTTCCCTGGCAGGGAACAGTGATCTGCCCTGATTGGTGGTGCTCGTGAAGTCTAGAAATCTTACTGTAATGTTTATAGATGTGTACAGAATGATTCTTCCTGTCGCACAGTAGCATAGTTAGGGAAATGAAGCTACAAAATACACTATTGGAATTTTCTTTGGAGAAACAAAAAGCAATGCATTCAAAGACTATGCCTATTTCAATAGCCAAGTTCTAAAAAAATAGTGTTTATTTCATAAGTTATCTTTTTTTTTTTCCCCTTGTAGTTCTGGGATTACCGCCAGCCCCGGAAATACCTCAATATTCTCCCTTGTCAGGTACCTGTCTGGAAGGCCAGATACACGGTGAGTGACATATACTACCTTAGTGTTCCAGACACAAGGGGCAAAAGGGGACTTGTTCTCTCTCTCTCTCTCTCTTTTTCTCTGTCTCTGTCCCTCTTTCTCTCTCTCTCTCTCATTTATTTATTTGTTTATTTTTGGCCAGTACTGGGGTTTGAACCTCAGGCCTCATCCTGGCTTGGCTTGGCTTGTTTATTCATTTGGCTGGCACTCTGTCACCTGAGCCATGCCTCCGGCCCAGCTTTTTACTGTTTTTGTTGTTGTTGTTGTTTGGTTTTAGATTGTATCGCCATAAAAAAATCAGCCCTGCCCTGCTTGGGCTGGTTGTGAACTATGATTCTCTGAGCAGCTAGGATTATAGGCATAAGCTGCCAATACTTAGCCTCTCTTATTTTCTTTCTTAGTGAGGCACTTTTTCTGTCTTGGTGTGAGGCACAGCAAATATGGTAATGCCTTTTACCGCTTAAAAATTTACCTGGAGTGCTGGGCAGATCTCAGCATTAGAATTAGTGACTATAGCTGGTACCCCCCAGGGGTAGTACAGCAGGTTAGGATGGTGGAGAAAGTAGACGCTGGAAGCTAATGAAGTATGATAGAAATAACTCTGGCTTCTGACTTAGGAGTGTGGTTTGGAGTTTGGGTCCAGCTCTGCCATTTATAAATGTGTGGCTTAAAATAAGCCACTTGATTTTGAGCAGAAATTTCATCATCTGCATAATACAGAGAGTAATTCCCACTCAGCCTTTCTTTTTTTCATTGTTGTGATAAAGGACACCGATTTTTTTGTTTTGTTTTTGTTTTTGCCAGTCATGGGTCTTGAACTCTGGGCCTGGGGGCTGTCCCTGAGCTTTTCAGCTTAAGACTAGCACTCTACCACTTGAGCCACAGTGCTACTTCCGCCTTTCTAATGGTTAATTGGTGATAAGAGCCTCACAGATTTTTCTGCTGGCTTTGAACTGTGATCCTCAGATTTCAGCCTCCTGAGTAGCTAGGATTACAGGTGTGAGCCACCAGCACCCAGCCAAAGGACACTGTTTTGAAATAGACAATTAAGTGGCATTTAGAACATCACAATCTGTTTTCCCTTTTAAATACCATGTATATAAATGTGCTTTGTAGGGCTGGGAAGGTGGCTCAGTGGTAGAGTGCTTGCCTTGCATGATGAGGCCTCAGCACCACATAAGCAGGGAAAAAAAGCTGGAAGTGGTGCTGTGGCTCAAGTGGTAGAGTGCTAGCCTTGAGCTGAAGAACTGAGGGACAGCCAGGCCCAGAGTTCAGGCCCCACGACCGGACCCCCCCCCCCCCAAAAAAAAATGTGCTTTGTAAACCATAAAATTCTACAGATAGAGAAGGTAGGCTATTATCTACCTTCCAGCCATTTTTCATGGCCACATTGATAGCTGCTAGTCAGAGACAATATGTTTCCTCTAATATCAATTTGAGAGCAAGCACAGGGTGAAGAAAGCTACCTTTATGCATTGGGCTGTCACACTGGGATGTTATGGAACAAAGAAGATAATTGGGCATTAAGTTGTTTCTGCATCTGGAATCACTTGCCAAGAAATTAAACACTGTTCTTATGAACTGACATATCTGAATTAATGTATTTGCTAAAAATAATACACTGAAAAGTCCAGGAGAGATACTGAAATGGAAGTTGAAGATAAGTAAATATATACTTAAGTGGCTATGGTTTATTCTGTAAATAACAGGACATAGGTATCAAAATGATGGATCCCTTAGCTCCCTGGAAGGTTGGAGATTGCTAAGTCCTGAGGTTACTACGTTTTCCCTGGTAGTGTGACACTGGGGTGGTGGAAAGGTGATATTTCATGTGGATCATATGCTTCTGGCCTCTCTGCATGGCAGGAATTTAATTGCTGCTCTTGGGAGAAGCTCTTGGGGTTCTCCCAAGAGCACCTAGTAGTGTAGAGTACACTCTACACTACTCTACACCTAGTTGTGTAGAGTGGTGTGACACTGGGATGGTGGAAAGGTGATATTTCATGTGGATCATATGCTTCTGGCCTCTCTGCATTATAATTGCTGCTCTTGGGGTTCCCCCAGTGAGCCTCATGTGCTCATTCTTCAGAGGGGGCTCATAGAGAGCAGCTAGGATGTGAAATATCAGTAAGAGCCATTGTAGAGCTTATTGTAGAATTTTCAAAGTTCTCCAAGGCTCAGCCTTGGAGTTTTTTTCACTTGCTGAGGTCTCTTCCCTCAGCTAAGTAAAGGCTAGATGCCATGGTCACCTTATTGTATCAGGGGAGATTTTCCCCAGATGGGGTGAGGTCTTTTATCATCTAATCTATTTCAATTAGTAAGAACAACAACTTTGGAAAAACTGATTTGCCTTGGAATAGTCAACTGCTTTCTCCTTTCTTGTCATAGCCATTTAGCAATGGGTTAGTGACTGTAATGGTTCCCCAGCTGCGGAGAGAAAACAGCCTGCTACTCTGGAATGTCTTTGACTTGAACACCCCAGTCCACACCTTTGTGGGGCATGATGATGTGGTGCTGGAGTTCCAGTGGAGAAGGCAGAAGGAAGGTGAGTGGAGAAGAAGGCTACTGTCTGATCTTCTGCGCTGTGGTGAACTGCTGTACCAGCCATGGGGCATATAGTAAGGAGGATGTATAACAAGGCTTGGAGACTGCCTTTAAATAAAGACACTATGTCCTTTCCCCACTTCCCTCCTCTGATTTCCTATGTATCTCTTTTTAGTAAGAGATCTACTGCAGTGAGATGTTGATAGAGACTTGAGAAAGACTCGAAATCAGAAATTCAGGGCGTTTTTCCCTTTCCTTTCTGTTGATGAAGGATGCCCATGGTGGTCATTAGTATGGTACACCACAAATTTTCAGCTGTCTTCACAAACACATAATGGTATTTTACTTCTCAAATCTTTTGAGGATGGTTTTGCCGTGTGACTTGCTTCGATGGTGGAACATGAGCAGGATTGAAATGTCAAGGCTTAGTGTGCAGTTACGGACTTTGCCTCTGTCACAGCAAATGTCAAGACTCTGGCTAGAGCTGCTGCCATAAGATCTTGCCATGAGGATGAGGTGTAGAGTAAGCAGGAATTTTTTTTTTTTTATTTGCCATTCCTGGGTCTTGAACTCAGGGCGTAGGCTCTGACCTTGAGCTTCTCTATGCTCAAGGCTAGTGCTCTACCACTTGAGCCGCAGCACCACTTCTGGCTTTTTCTGATTAGTTTATTGGAGGTAAGAGTTTCATGGACTTTTCCTGCCTAGGCTGACTTCAAACCATGATCCTTAGATCTCAGCCTCCTGAACAGCTTAAGGATTACAGGCATGAGCCACTGGTGCCCCACTAAACCAGGAAATTCTTGCATTAAGCTACTGAGATATTGGGGTTGTTTACTATTGTGGCTTAATCTAGTCAGCCCTCACTAATTCAGGGTCATAGAATAAAGAGAGTTAGAAAGTCCTTGGCCTTAATTTTTCCATCAGTTTACCTTTGTATCCTTACATGCAGTTTTTCTTTTCTTAACATCTTATTGTCATAATCTCTAATGTTCGACAGAGCAAAAGTATATTTCTTGATGTTTTCATATTACGGAAGGAAAACTTGGCAAGTGGAATAATGAAACTTGTCCCAAGTCCCAGAAAAAAATCTCTAGTGACCTGGGATTACAGTATCACCGCTTACCCCACTTGCAGTCATCTCCTATTGCTGTGGTACCCAAACTGGCCTCAAACACACAAATCCTCCTGTGTCAATCTCCTAAGTAACTGGGATTACAGTTGTGGCTGGCACCAGAATATTTCTAAAGAGACTAATGATCCTCATCATGGCTTTCTTATTCTTAGCTACAAAATCTGTTTTCAAAAACATCAGGCTGGGGCTGGGAAGGTGGCTCAGTGGTAGAGTGCTTGCCTTGCATGCATGAGGCCCTGGGTTCAATTCCTCAGCACCACATAAGCAGAAAAATCCAGAAGTGGTGCTGTGGCTCAAGTGGTAGAGTGCTAGCCTTGAGCTGAAGAGCTGAGGGACAGCGCCCAGGTCCAGAGTTCAGGCTCCACGACCAAAAAAAAACAACATCAGGCTGCTTTTTTTTTTTTATTCCACTAATGGTGTAAACGGCCTTTAGCTTTCAACTTGATCTATTGCACTTAGCCATAGAAAAGAAATTATATTGTGTATCTAGGCAACTGTAATTTTTGTAATAGAAAATTACATAGAATGTGTACAATTTCATAAAATTATAAGGTGATACTTTATGTAATTCCATAGTAAGGTCAGAAATAGAATAAATGTAAGGATCCCAGAAACTTTCTGACCACAATTATCTACTTCTATCTATCTATCTATCTATCTATCTATCTATCTATCTATCTATCTATCTATCTATCTATCTATCCATCTATCCATCCATCTATCCATCTATCTGTCTATCTATGAAGTACTAGGGATGAAAGCCAAGGCCTCATTAACAAGCAGTCTACTACCACTGAGTTATATCCCCACCCCAGGTTTGATTTTGATTTTCACTGTGAGGGTAATATCTCTTAAAGAGGCAGGAAGAAAATCAGGTCGTTGTAGCCAAAGGAAGAAGAAGGTTCAAAATAGGGATTGTTTTATTCATGCTATTATCCTGATGTCTAGAATAGTGCTAACATAAAGGAGATGTTTATTAAATATCTATTGGATATATTACATATGAATGAATGAATGAATGACTGTATTACTATTGTAACATATAACAAAATGAATGTCTATTTCAGAAGAATTTTATGATTGTTATTTTGCTTTTTAGGATCTAAAGACTATCAGCTAGTTACATGGTCCCGAGATCAGACTTTGAGAATGTGGCGGGTGGATTACCAGATGCAGAGGGTATGTATTCATTACTATTATGGAAAAATATAAATAAATACATTAGACATTAGACCAAAAAATGCAACATTCTGCATTTGTGCAAGTTAGAGGATACAAGATAGATGTTTAATGCATCCTAGCTGCTTGCCACATTGGCTTTGAAGTTTTTTTGTTTTTGTTTTTACCAGTTCTAGCCCTTGAACTCAGGGCCTGGGCACTGTCCCTGAGCTGCTTTTTGCTCAAGGCTGGCACTCTCCTTTAGTCACAGTGCTACTTCCAGCTTCTGTGGTGCTGAGGAATTGAACCAGAGTTTCATGCACGCTAGGCAAACACTCTGCCACTAAGCCACATTCCCAGCCTGGCGTTGAAGTTTTAACGAACCAAAGTGTTCAGCACTTTAAGGCTAAAGAGCCTCCATTTTTTTTCTTAATACAAAATGATGAACAGCCTGTTGGCTTTGTGGATTGCTCTTCTCAAGAACCCTACCCTTATACTGTGCAGATAGTCACAGCTCTTTCATCCATCAATGCATCTCTTCTAAGAAGCTATTTCTAAATTTTCTTCATGTATAATACTTGTTTTTTTTTTTTTTTTTTGTCGGTCGTGGGGCTTGAACTCTGGGCCTGGGCACTGTCCCTCAGCTCTTCAGCTCAAGGCAAGCGCTCTACCACTTGAGCTACAGCGCCACTTCCGGTTTTCTGGTGGTTTATTGGAGATAGGAGTCTCATGGTCTCTCCTGCCCGGGCTGGCTTTGAACCTCGATCCTAAGATCTCAGCCTCCTGAGTAGCTAGGATTACAGGCGTGAGCCACCAGCGCCCAGCTAATACTTGTTTTTTATATAAACCACAGTAGTAGCCAGGCACTGTTGGCTCACACCTGTAATCCTAGCTACTCAGGAGGCTGAGATCTGAGGATTGCAGTTCAAAGCCAGCCTAGGCAGGAAAGTCAGTGAGGTTCTTATCTCCAATTAACCACCAGAAAACCCGAAGTGGTACTGTGGCTCAAAGTGATAGAGCACTAGCCTTGAGCACAAAAGCTTAGGTTTCTTTTTGTTGTTGTTGTTGGTTGTGGGGCCTGAACTCTGGGCTTGGGCACTGTCCCTGAGCCCTCCAGCTGTAGACTAGTGCTCTACTACTTGAGCCTCAGCCTCACTTCCAGCTTTTTTTGCTTATGTGGTGCTGAGGAATCGAACTGAGGGCCTCATGCATGCAAAGTAAGCACTCTACCACTGATTCACCTTCCCAGCCCAAGCACAAAAGCTTAGGGACGGCATCTGGGCCCTGAGTTCAAGCTCACTACTGACAAAAACCCAACACACACACACACACACACGCACGCACGCACGCACGCACGCACGCACACACACACACATACACACAGTATGGTATGAATTGCTGTAGTGACCCTTGATCTTTCCTTTTTCAGTGAGGCTATCTTTCCTTGATGGGGAAACATACATGTCTCACCAGTATCAAATCCTCCATGGCATTTGGACCACCAGTTTGCAAAGGATTGATGGAAAATGCTGGTTAAAATTTGTAACACCTAGCTGGGCACTGGTGGCTCACACCTGTAATCTTAGCTACACAGGAGGCTGAGATCTGAGGATCATGGTTCAAAACTAGCTGGGCAGAAAAGTCCGTGAGACTCTTATCTCCAATAAACCACTCAGAAAACTGGAAGTGGCGCTGTGGCTCAAGTGGTGGAGAGCTAACCTTGAGCTGAAGAGCTGAGGGACAGTGCCCAGGCCCAGAGTTCAAGCCCCATGACCAACAAAAATAAAAATAAAAATATTTGTAACACCTATTTAGTGTGAAGTCACTCTTGAGCATCTAGACAGGTCTTATTTATTTATTTTTTTTTTGGTTCTGGTCGTGGGGCCTGAACTCTGGGCCTGGGCGCTGTCCCTCAGCTCTTCAGCTCAAGGCTAGCACTCTACCACTTGAGCCACAGTGCCACTTCCGGCTTTTTTTTTCTGGTTATGTGGTGCTGAGGAATCGAACCCAGGGCCTCATGCATGCAAGGCAAGTGCTCTACCACTGAGCCACCTTCCCAGCCCTAGGTCTTTTTAACCTATTTTTTCCAAGAAATCTCATTTGCTGCTTATGCTTTGAGGCTATGTTACTTTTGCTCATAAATAACTCCATTAAGGCAGAATTTAAATTTATTTTTTTCTGAGCCCTGCATAAACTCTTAATGTGATGAAAAATGTCCAGAGTAGAACTATAGAGTTTTTTGGGGGTTTTTTTGCCTTCTTTTTTTTTTTTTGTTTTGTTTTGTTTTTTAATTTTTTATTATTTTTATTTTTTATTTTTTTTTTTATTGTAAAGCTACTATACAGAGGGTTACAGTTACATGAGTGAGGTAATGAGTACACTTCCCCTTGAACATTGTTACCCCCTCCATTGTTTTCCCCCTACCATCCCCTCCCTCCCTCCCTTCCCCGAGGTTCTTTTTTTTTTTTTTTTTTTGATTGTGATTAAATGATTACATAATTTCAAAGTCACAAGTTCATTCTAACTTCCCTGGAACAAATTGTCTACCACAGTCTGTAATATATAACAGTGTTCACATGTTATATACCATATTTGTGATCAGCAGCATGGGGATATTTAGTAGTGGTTCAACCAGATGAGCGGGAGTTCTTTGTTTCTTAAGTCCTGTTAGTTTTGTCGTATCACCTAACCTTTTGGATTTAGCATCCACTTATCAGGGAGACCATGTACCGTTTGTCTCTTCATTCTTGGCTTACCTCGCTCAACATGATTCCTTCTAGCTCCATCCATTTCCCTGCAAATGCCATTATTTTGTCATTTCTAATGGCTGCATAATATTCCATTGTATATAGATACCACAATTTTTGGATCCATTCATCTGTGGTGGGGCATCTAGGTTGTTTCCATATCCTAGCTATTGCGAACAGTGCTGCAATAAACATGGAGGTGCACGTGTCCTTGTATATTGGTTCCTGTTGTTCAGGGTAGATGCCTAGAAGTGGAACTATAGAGTTTTTATCCTGTGTGTTTAACCAGGGAGAGTTGTTGATGGGCAAAATCTATTTTGATTATGTCATTTCTTGGCTGACACATCTTTCCCTTGAGATACTCTTTTCCTCCACCACCTCCTCCTCCTCTTCCTCCTTCTCCTTCTCTTTCTCCTTCTCCTTCTCTTCTTCTTCCCCTTCCTCCTCCTTCTTCCTCTTCTTTTTTGGTGCCAGTCCTTTGGGCTAGAACTTAGAGCCTGAGTGCTGTCCCTGAGCTTTTGCTCAAGGCTAGTGCTCTACCACTTGAGCCACAGCTCCACTTCTGGCTTTTTTTTTTTTTTTTTTTGAGTAGTTTATTGGAGATAAGAGTCTTTTGGACTTTCATGCCCCAAGCAGGTTTTGAACTGTGATCCTCAGATTACAACTTCCTGAGTAGTTAGGATTAAAAGTGTGAGCCACCAGCCCTACCTAAGATTTTTTTTTTTGTTTTTGGCCAGTTATGGGGCCCAAACTTGGCCTGAGTGGTGTCCCTCAGCTCTTCAGCTCAAGGCTAGCACTTTACCACTTGAGCCATAGTGCCACTTCCAGCTTTTTCTGCTGAGGAATTGAACCCAAGGCCTCATGCATGCAAGGCAAGCACTCTACCACTGAGCCACTTTTCCAGCCCTGGCCTGAGATTTTTATTTTTAAATCAGTAATTTTATTTTTTTTTTCTTTTTTTCTTTTTTTTTATTGTAAAGCTACTATACAGAGGGTTACAGTTACATGAGTGAGGTTATGAGTACACTTCCTCTTGAACATTGTTACCCCCTCCATTGTTTTCCCCCTACCATCCCCTCCCTCCCTCCCTTCCCCGAGGTTCTTTTTTTTTTTTTTTTTTTTGATTGTGATTAAATGATTTCATAATTTCAAAGTCACAAGTTCATTCTAACTTCCCTGGAGCAAATTGTCTACCACAGTCTGTAATATATAACAGTGTTCACATGTTATATACCATATTTGTGATCAGCAGCATGAGGATATTTAGTAGTGGTTCAACCAGATGAGCGGGAGTTCTTTGTTTCTTAAGTCCTGTTAGTTTTGTCGTATCACCTAACCTTTTGGATTTAGCATCCACTTATGAGGGAGACCATGTACCGTTTGTCTCTTCGTTCTTGGCTTACCTCGCTCAACATGATTCCTTCTAGCCCCATCCATTTCCCTGCAAATGCCATTATTTTGTCATTTCTAATGGCTGCATAATATTCCATTGTGTATAGATACCACAATTTTTGGATCCATTCATCTGTGGTGGGGCACCTAGGTTGTTTCCATATCCTAGCTATTGCGAACAGTGCTGCAATAAACATGGAGGTGCACGTGTCCTTGTATATTGGTTCCTGTTGTTCAGGGTAGATGCCTAGAAGTGGTATGACTGGGTCGTAAGGGAGGTCAATCTTTAGCTTTCTAAGGACCCTCCAGACTGCTTTCCAAAGTGGTTGTATAAGTGTACATTCCCACCAGCAGTGTAATAGGGTTCCTCTTTCTCCACATCCCCTCCAGCATTTGTCGTTGGCTGATTTGTGGATGTGGGACATTCTGACTGGGGTAAGGTGGTATCTCAGGGTTGTCTTTATTTGCATTTCCTTCACCATCAGGGATGATGAACATTTCCTCATGTGTTTCTTTGCCATTTTTATTTCTTCATTTGAGAAGTCCCTCTTTAGTTCCCTTGCCCATTTAGTAATTGGTTTGTTAGGTTTGGGAGGGATTAGTTTCTTGAGTTCCCTGTATATACAGGATGTTAACCCCTTGTCTGATATATTGCTGGTAAATTAAATCAGTAATTTTAAACTAGACACACTGATCTTTCCTATTGCCCTGGGATTCAGTCCAGGGCCTCATACATGCTAAGGAAGTACTCTGCCATTGATGTACATCCCCAGCCCCATTTTCTACCCTTGGTTGTAGCTCTGTGCCAATGACATACTGGATGGTGTTGATGAGTTCATTGAGAGCATTTCTCTTCTGCCGGAACCAGAGAAGACCCTGCACACTCAAGATACAGATCACCAGCAAAATTCGAGCCATGGGGAGGAAGAAGGTAATGTGTGCAACTGATGTCTTAGGGGCCATTTTATACATTTCAGAGTTGTGTGGTAGATAACTCAGAACTGACTCGTTTTCAAAAGAAAAATCTTCCAACCATGAAATCTCTCTTGCTAGCATTTAAGGAAGATCCCCCTAGCAGTCTTCTGGAAGAGAGAAAATCAGATCAACTGGGCCTGCCTCAGACTCTTCAGCAGGAATTCTCCCTTATCAACGTACAAATCCGAAATGTCAACGTGGAGGTAGGTTGGAGTTTAATGTACTGTGTCTCACACTTGCTGAAGGCAGTTTGTGGGAGATGAGGCTATTTCAGTGATGATTTAAGTCAGCAAATAGCTGTGCTAACTGGTAAGTCTGCCTGCTTCTTTAGGTTTTATAATGAAAAAGATATTTTGCAAGCTTTTTTTTTCTTCCTGTGTTCTTTTCTTCTAAGATGAGCTGAGGCTTGAGCATCTCTTTAGATTCTCTAATACCTATTTTCACTATGCATGAAGGTACTTGTTATGGGAAGACTTAGTGATTAGGAAAGTGTGTGGTGTGTGTGTGTGTGTGTGTGTGTGTGTATTTCAGTAATTTTTTAATGAGATTAAGTGATTACATAAATTTCACAGTATTGTGGGATAGTGATAAAGTCACAAACACATTTAACCTTTATAAGGCAAATTGTCATTATCATGGTCTATTAAGTTTGTGAATTCTATTAGCTTTGACAATACAAATATTTCTAGGAAGGAGTTTCATTAGTTTTTTTCACCTAGATCCAGTTGACTATAGGCAGAGATATGTGTCTTTATGTAATTATGCCATTAGTTCTTCAAACTGTTCTGCACAAATTAGTTGTATGTCACCTTATGGGGGGGGGGACATAGTGAGATCATGTATCAAAAAATAACAACAACAAAAACAAATATTGCAGGCTCACACCTGCAATACTAGCTACTTGGGAGGTTAAGATTGGAAGAATCACAGTTCCACACCAGCTTGGGTGGCATGGGCCATGAGACTTCATCTTAACAGAAAGAAACTGGGTATGGTGTCATGTGCCTGCCGCTGCAGCTACTATGGGAAGCAAAATAGGGAGATTGAGGTCCAGGCATATATACCTAAGCAAGAAGCGGAGCTCTGTCTCTTAAGGGCCAGAACCATGGCTCAGCAGTAAAGCATAGGACTCTGATTTCAAATCCCAGTACCACTGAAAACAAGAAAAAGAAGCCCAAAACCCAAACTCCCATGCCCATTAGTGGTCATTCTCCATCTGCCCTCTCCCCAGCCTCTGGATGCCATTAATCTACTTTCTTTTTCCAGGAGTACTTTTAAATTGTCAGGTTATTTCTTTAACTCCTAAAATAATTTTTTCTGACTCTACCAACTGAGCCATTCTACTAGTACCTTTTTGAATTGGTTATTTTCAAGATAGAGGATGCCTTATCATGCCAGCCTTGACTACACTCTTCCTATTTATGCTTCCTATATCACTGAGATGATAGCCTGCACTACCACACCCAGCCATTGTATTTCCCATGTACTGTGGAATGACAGGTGTGTGCCACCATGCCTAGCTTAGCTGTTAAGAAAATCTCAAGGACTTTTATACCTTGGCTGGCCTCATACCACAATCCTCTGATCTCCACCTCTCAAGTAGCTAGGATTACAGGCTTGAGTTACTGCCCCCAGGTCATTTCTTTTAACTCAAAGCAATCTAACAGGCATAGTTTTTGGTACTTTTATTTTTAAGTTAAAATATTTTATTATATATATTATTTTATATATATATATATATATATATATATACAATTTCAGTTTTTGTGTATGTGTGTGCCAGTCCTGGGGCTTGAATTCAGGGTATGGGTACTGTCCGTTAGCTTTTTGCTAAACACTTTACCACTTTGAGTTACAGCATCACTTCTGGCTGTGTGTGTGTGTGTGTGTGTGTGTGTGTGTGTGTGCACGTGCGCATGTGTCTGCATGCACACACACACACACACACACACACACATATAGATAAGAGTCTCATGGACTTTTCTGCCTGGGCTGGCTTCAAACCATGATACTCAGATCTCAGCCTCCTAGGTAGCTAGGATTACAGGCGTGAGCCAGTGGTGCCTAGCTCAAAATTTGCTTTGAAAGGGATTGCCTCCCATACTCCTTTGTCTTACTAGACTCTCTCTCTTTACATGGTTAATAGGAACAGGGACCATTCAGGTAGGTAACATTTAAATTGATTAGCATCTTGCACAGGGTGTAGCTCAGTGGTAGAATGCTTGATTACCATGAATAAAATCCTAGATTTGATCCTCAGCACTACAAATAAGTGAGTCAATAAAATCCATTTGTATCTGATGACCCTTTGCAGTTTGTCTCTAGTGTAGGCATATACTTTATGTCTTGCAGATGGATGCGGCAGACAGGAGTTGTACAGTATCCGTGCACTGTAGCAACCATCGCGTCAAGATGCTGGTGAAGTTCCCAGCACAGTACCCCAACAATGCTGCCCCTTCCTTCCAGTTTATTAACCCCACAACTATCACATCTACTATGAAAGCTAAGCTGCTAAAGGTAAGGCTCTGAATTCCCAAATTCTCTTTAAAAAAAAAAAAGACAAGAGTTCCATTTTTGTGTGTCAGTATCTCTGCTGAGTAGTGAAAACTAGGAAAGATTTGGAAGTCATCTTTCCCTATGTGCCACCGTGTTGGCTGCACATGAAAGGAGCCATGGTATTCTGAAGAAAGGCTGGCTAGTTGCAGGTGAGGTGGGTGGACAGCAGAGCCTGGCAGCTGGTCGTCACCCCTTCAGATTCTAAAACCTGTGTCAGTTCATTGACAGCTTATCAGGGAGAATTCCACAAGAAAAGCCCTATGAGCTGTTGATGACACACCTTTTTCCATCTGAGCGTTATCACAAGTGAAGAGTAGAAGGTTCTGACAGCTTCTGCCCATTTTGGATCATATGTACTTTATTATTCTGTCTAGTGGTCTTGTATGTAACCAGGAAAATTTCATTTTAAGGATCTTGAAGCTCTGACGACAAGAATTTTGTAGTACTTGGTGTTTTCAACTCTGAAAATTCCATTGCCTCATTCTGACATACAAAAAAGAAAAGCATGCAAGGCAAGCGCTCTACCACTGAGCCACCTTCCCAGCCAAAAGCAATCACTTATTTATGATATTAGAAATCATTTCTATAGTAATCTTTAAGACAAAACCCAGCAAAAAAACATTTGTAAGATACTATCTATTTGGAGCAAAGATTTTTATAACTAGTTTGTTTCTTTTTTAAATAAAGTAATGTAAAAAATCAAAAAAAAAAAAAAAAAAAAGAAAAGCATTCTCAGTTAGCAAAAAATGATGGATTACCATGTGTTTTTAAAAAAACCTTAATTCAGTCCTGACTAAGAGAAATACAGGGCTGGGAAGGTGGCTCAGTGGTAGAGCGCTTGCCTTGCAAGCCTGAGGCCCTGGGTTCGATTCCTCAGCACCATATAAGCAAAAAAGAAAAAAGCCAGAAAGTGGCGCTGTGGCTCAAGTGGTAGAGTGCTAGCCTTGAGCTGAAGAGCTGAGGGACAGCGCCCAGGCCCAGAGTTCAGGCCCCACAACCGGACCCAAAAAAAAAAAAAAAAAAGAGAAATACAATACAGAGCATATGTAATTGTAGATTTCCCAGTAACTATTCTAAAAAAATTTAGAGAAGCAGGTAGTTTTTTGTTTTTTTTTTTGGTCAGTCTTGGGTCTTGAACTCTGGGCCTGGGTACTGTCCCTGAGCTCTTCAGCTCAAAGCAAGCAGTCTAATGCTTGAGCCACAGGGTTATTTCCAGTTTTCTAGTGGTTAATTGAAGAGTCTCACAGACTTTCCTGCCCATGCTGGCAGATCTCAGCCTCCTGAGTAGCTAGGATTAGAGGCATGAACCACCAGCACCTGGTAACAGGTAGTTTTAGTAATGTTTAATTTAATACACCACCTCCAAAATATTGTCATATTAATGCATAATCAAAAGTTGCTGAGGTATTTTGTATTTTGGGTATAAAAAAATCAAAGTCTTTGACATTGGCAGTTTTAGACTTTTTTACAGTGCTTCTCAATTTGGAGTAAGCACATTTCATATGTTTCTTAGTGCCATGCAGGTAGCAGTAGCTCAGTCCGGTTGGTTTGCCTATCTTCAGGATACCTATCAGTTTATTCCAGGATGGCTCAATTTATATCTATAGCATATGCTTTAAAAATGTTAGGATGTAAGGATTTACAAAATACATTATATTTTTACTCAGAACAGTTGTAAATCTTGAGGGGTATTATTTCCAAGGTATAGCAATGGGGTTGCAGAGAAGGAAAGGGTGGAATTCACTAGAAAGAATAGTTATTGTGTTACTGGAATTTGCCCTATCAAAACCCATGTGTAGAGTTCAAGCCCCACAACTGACCAAAACAACAAAACCCATGTGTGTGGCTGTCTGGGTTCCCAGGACTTCTCTAGGAGGCCCTATAGGAAATGTTATGCTTGAAGCCTCAGACATAACCATGCTCCAGTACCCGCCCCTCCCCTGGCCCATGCCACCCTGCTTCTGATACCTTTGCAGACTTAAAGCTTAGTAGAGAAATACGGTGCTCTTCCCGATCTGACTGTGTCTTGGGCTTTTCTTAGATCCTGAAGGACACTTCCCTGCAGAAAGTGAAACGCAACCAGAGCTGTTTGGAGCCCTGCCTGCGCCAGCTCGTCTCCTGCCTTGAGTCTTTTGTGGTGGGAAATTGAACTTATTGTACCATCCAATGCTTTTGGTGTCTTGCTTTGTTTCTTCTTCCCCTGATTTTGTAATACTGTACCCCTTTTTGTAATTTGCTTAACGACAGGTTATAGTTTTTAGTTGGTTTGTCTTTTATTCCAGAACCAAGAAGACAGCGCTTCTAGCAACCCATTTGCTCTCCCAAATTCCGTCACACCACCCTTGCCAACGTTTGCGAGGGTGACTACTGCCTATGGGTCTTACCAGGATGCCAACATTCCCTTTCCTAGGACTTCAGGAGCCAGGTTCTGTGGAGCAGGTTAGTCTCTTTGATGATTTCTGATTCTAGATTTCAAGACAGTGCCGCCAAGAATATATGTTCTTTGTAGACATCGTCAGAAATTTGTCTTTATTTTTCATTTCCTAAGAATTCGAAAGACTTTGTACTGGAATTCCATTTCAGGGCTTTACACTTATTAGGCAGGTACTCTGTCTACATTTGAGCTATGTTTTCAGTCCTTTTTGTTTTAGTTATTTACTTGTATGTTTTTACATTAGCATCAATTAGTTTTACAGGGGGTTTCATTTTGATATGTCCATATATGTACACAGCGTATCTTGATCAGACTTACCCTCTGTCACCCTCCCTCGTTCTAAATCGGTTTCAATAAGCTTCATTGTTGAGGGGATAGAAGAGGCGGGGTGAACAATATCAAGATACATTGTATTTGTGAATGAAGATAATTATTTTTTTAAAACTAGGAGCCAGGGCTGAGAATGTGGCTTAGTGGTAGAGTGCTTGCATGCATATGAAGCCCTGGGTTCGATTCCTCAGTACCACATAAAAAGAAAAAGTTGAAAGTGGTGCTGTGGCTCAAGTGGTAGAGTACTAGCCTTGAGCAAAAGGAGCTCAGGGACAATGCCCAGGCCTAGCGTTCAAGCCCTAAAACTGGGGGAAAAAATTACATAAAACTAGGAGCCAGTGTCTCAATTCTGTAGTCCTGGTGACGCAGAAGGCTGAAGTTTGGAGAATGGTCATTTTAAGCCATATTGGGAAGAAAAATCCTTGAGACTCCATTTCCAAAATAACCAGCAAAGAGCAGGGCTGGAGGTATAGCTCAAGTGATAGAGCACCAGTTGAGTGAGAATCAACCTGAACAAACACAAGGCCTTGAGTTCAAACTCTAGTACTGTAAAAAGGAAAAAAGGGGGAGAAAGTTACCCTTGAGACAAGGGTTATGTCCAGGCCAACTTGGACTGTGATCCTCCTATTTATGGTTCCCACATAGCTGGGATAACAGGTGCAGGCCACTGTGCCCAGCTGTTGATTGAGATGGGGTCTTGGCTTACTTTTCACCTGGGGTAGCTTGTTGTCCTCTCAAATATTTGTCTAAGTAGGTAGGATTGCAAATGTGAGCCACTGTGCATGGCCAGACTTTTGCCTTTTTGACAGAAGTGTGTTATATAGTGCCAAAATTGGTGTCTTTGGGTATATCTTAATCATTATCAGAACTGAAGTCTTAATTTTTTCATTCTGATGAGCTTGGATTTGAGTCTATTCAGAGCCCTGGTTCTTAACAGAGGCTAGATCAACCTGGTAGTGCTATGTAAAGTACCTGTGAAGTCTTTAACATATTTGTCCTGGGCCCTGGAGACTCTGACTTTTGTCCAGCTTATGCCACATTGCCAGCTACTTCTAGCTTCTTGACACTGATGTGTGTGTGTGTGTGTGTGTGTGTGTGTGTGTGTGTGTGTGTGTGTGTGTGTTATCTCTCTCCTTTGTCAGGTTACCTGGTGTATTTCACAAGGCCCATGACAATGCATCGAGCAGTGTCTCCAACAGAACCTACTCCTAGGTGAGTTTGGGAAATGCAGAAAGAAGGTGCATCCACAGGGCCAGAAGGAACAGATGTCTGGGAAGGATTGCTGATCCTGATTTTAGACAATTTGTTTTAGTTCTTCAGTGAACTTGCATTACAAGATTGATTTATAAGAGATCAAAGCTCATTAAGTTGCAGCAAAGCTAAGGTATTTTCCTATAAAGTTACTACCAAAGCACTTGAAGAATTAGCATACAAGAATTGTTGTCAAATAAGGCAAAATCAGTTTGAGGTATAACTCAATGGAAGAGCATGTTCCTAGTGTGTTCAAGGCTCCTGGCTTGAGCTCTTAGCACTTGACAGAATTCGAGGGCACACTGAACTCAGGTCCTTACATTCATTTAGCAAATTTGCTTGGCTTGTGCTCTACCATTTAAGTCATGCTTCGAGCTTGACTTTTTGCTGGTTATTTTGGAGATGGAGTCTAGCAGACTTTTTTTCTGTCCAGTTTGGTTTTGAACCTTAATCCACTAGATGTCACCTTCTTAAGTAGCTAGGATTACAGATGTGAGCACCAGTTACCAGCTAGCTATCATTTTTTTTATTTTGGCAATTTCTTTTTAATTTTTTTGTGTTGTATCAAAAGAATATTTGCTTATACCAAGGTTTCAAAATTATTGTTCTTTGTTTCTTTTTGAAAGCTTTATAATTTTTAAATTCCTTATTTAAGGTCTGTGATCCATCACAGATTCATTTTTTTTAACGTTGTGATGGTCAAAGTTAGTCTTATTTAGTATAAATAATCAGTTCTATAATTTTTTTTTAAGTCATGGAGCTTTAACTCAGGGCCTGGGCACTGTCCCTAAGTGCTTTTGCTCAAGGCTAGCACTCTACCACTTTGAGCCACAGTGCCACTTTCAGTTTTTGAGTGCTTAATTGGAGATAAGAATCTCGTGGGAACTTTTCTGCCTGGCCTCGATTCAACTGTGATCCTCAGATCTCAGCCTTCTGAGTAGCTAGGATTACAGATGTAAGCCACTGGCACCAGCTCTATAACAGATTTTTGAGGATTTCTTTTTTTCGTAAATTTGAATATCAGTTGATGAAATATATATGGTCTATTTCTTTTTTTTTTTTTGGGTCCGGTCGTGGGGCCTGAACTCTGGGCCTGAGCGCTGTCCCTCAGCTCTTCAGCTCAAGGCTAGCGCTCTACCACTTGAGCCACAGCACCACTTCCGGCTTTTTTCTTTTTGCTTATGTGGTGCTGAGGAATTGAACCCAGGGCCTCAGGTATGCAAGGCAAGCGCTCTACCACTGAGCCAACTTCCCAGCCCGATATGGTCTATTTCTTGACTCTAGTATTTCTTTTTCTTTTTTTTTGGTTGCTTGTGCGGCTTTAACCCTGAGTCTGAGCACTGTCCTGAGCTCTTCAGCTCAAGGCTAGCAGTCTACCACTTGAACCTTAACACCACTTTCAGTTTTCTAGTGGTTAATTGAAGATTAGAGTCTCATGGACTTTCCTGCCCCGGCTGGCTTTGAACCATGATCCTCAGAGCTCAGCCTCCTGAGTAGCTAGGATTACAGGCGTAAGCCACCAGTGCCCGGTCTCAATAGATACTTTTAAAATTAAATTGTTCCTAGGTATTTGATGTGTTTTGATGTTATTGTAAATGAAATTTTCTTATTTTCCAAATGTTTGTTTCTGATATATAGGAATACAATAGATTTTTTTTTTGAGGGGGGGTTCTGGTCATGGGGCCTGAACTCTGGGCCTGGGCGCTGTCCCTCAGCTCTTCAGCTCAAGGCTAGCGCTCTACCACTTGAGCCACAGCGCCACTTCCGGCTTTTTTCTTTTTGCTTATGTGGTGCTGAGGAATTGAACCCAGGGCCTCAGGCATGCAAGGCAAGCGCTCTACCACTGAGCCACCTTCCCTGCCCCAGGAATACAATAGATTTTTGTCAATTGACCATGTCTCTAAATTCACTCCTTAGTTTGTAGATGCTTTTCTATATACACAATTATAGAAATATTCTGTGCTGTTGTAGAGAAAGCATTTTTCAGGTTGGTTCTTTTTTTAATCTTCCCCTCCCTCACCCAATGTCTTTTCCGCTTGGCTTCATCAAATGCTAGCAGTAGCACTACTTAGGAATATAAAGACTGTAGCCAGTATGGATAATTCTCATTTTCCACTACAGATCTCTCTCAGCCTTGTCTGCTTATCATACTGGCTTGATTGCTCCAATGAAGATCCGCACAGAGGCTCCTGGGAACCTTCGTTTGTATAGTGGGAGCCCTACCCGCAGTGAGAAAGAGCAGGTCTCCATCAGCTCTTTCTACTACAAGGAGCGGGTAAGTGCCAGCGCCAGTACTTTTGATTTCTTACCCCTTCTAGATTTTTGTTCTTGTCCTGCCTGCCTTCCAGTAACTACATTAGTAAGCCCTTTGTAGTCTCTTTCAAAATTAAGCCATTGCTTTCTTCCTTTCAGTTAGTTTTAAGCACTAAATTGTGCACGGGAAGAGGGGTTAGTTCTTATAGTCCATATCCTTCATTTCCTGTGTAACCTTGTAATTCCCATGTATTGAGTTGATTGCTATATTTTAGGTAGAATAATTTATCTTCAGATGTGCCTTGGTGTTCTGATGTTTGCCAAAAAATGAAAGGATGCTTTTGAAGACTTGAGATCTGGATGTATTTGGAACTTGAGAGTTGTGAGAGTTGTGAAGTTTATTTCTAACAGATTTTCTCTTTTTACTAAGCCTACACTTAAGTACTCATTTGGATGAATCAGTTTATATGAAAATCTCCTGAACTTGTCTTTATGTTACAGGGTTCTTAGGAATTCATTGTCCCTAAGAATTCAGTTCAGGAATTTATTGTCCCTAAAGAAGTTATCATTAAGCAGGTAGACACTTTTTTTTTTTTGGTCAGTTGTGGGGCCTGAACTCTGGGCCTGCACGCTGGCCCTCAGCCCTTCAGCTCAAGGCTAGCACTCTACCACTTGACCCACAGCACTACTTCCAGCTTATGTGGTGCTGAGGAATCGAACCCAGGGCCTCATGCATGCAAGGCAAGCACTCTACCACTGAGCCACCTTCCCAGTCCTAAGCTGGTAGACACTTTTGGGAATGGCAATGTAGACATAATTGATAGAGTGCAGGAATAATGGGAATCTCCCATCTTGCCAGCTTGAGAATCTGATCTAAACATGTTATAACTGATAGGTTTTAAATAGTTCCACTTAGTCTTTGGCAGTTCTTTATTCTTCTTACCCCCCTAAGTGGACTGATTGGAATTAAAATTTATTTTTAACTGAATTATTTTAAATAACCATTTCACTCAAGTATTGGAGGTGTCTTTACTTCGATTGCAACATAGTGTTTACCTTTGGCTTATACTGATAACTGACCAGCTCTGACTTGGTCTTATCTTGGGACTGAATGTGACCAAAATGAAGGACAGCAAATGATATTTGGGACTGGACCAGCCTTAGGCAAAGCCATTCCATTAAGAAGGGAAAATGACTTTCTGTTGCTTCCTGGTCTCCTTCCATAGTCCCTTGCCTTGTATCTCTGGTGGAGTTTTGCCCCATTGGTTGCCAAGGACATCCTTAGGACACATACCAAATTATATTCCTCCCAAGTCTTCTATGTTCAAAATATTAGCTCTTTTGTCTTTTTCTTTTCTTTCCTTCCCCCCCTCCCCACCCAGTCCTGGGGCTTGAACTCTGGGCCTGGGCACTGTCCTTGAGCTTCTTTTTTTATTCAAGGTTAGCACTCTACCACTTGAGCCACAGTGCCAATTCTGGCTTTTTTTGTTGTTGTTGTTGTTGGTCATGGGACTTGAACTCTGGGCCTGGGCACTTCCCTCAGCTCATCAGCTCAAGGTGAGTGCTCTACCGCTTGAGCCATAGAGCCACTTCCAGTTTTCTGGTGGTTAATTGGAGATAAGAGTCTCATGGATTTTCCTGCCCAGCTTGGCTTTGAACTGCGATCCTCAAATCTCAGCTCCTGAGTAGCAAGGATTCCAAGCATGAGCCACCAGCACTGGCTACTTCTGTTTTTTTCTACTTGCTTGGTACTGAGGACTCGAACCCAGGGCTTCATGCATGCTAGGCAAGCGCTATATCACTAAGCCACATTCTCAGCCCATTTTTTGTTTCTTTTTTTTTTTTTTGGCCAGTCCTGGGGCTTGAACTCAGGGACTGAGTACTGTCCCTGAGCTTCTTTTGCTCAAGGCTAGTACTCTACCACTTGCCACAGTGCCACTTCTGGCTTTTTCTGTTTATATGGTTCTGAGGAATTGAACTCAGGGCTTCATGCATGCTAGGCAAGCACTCTACCACTAAGCCATATTCTAAGCCCTCTTTTGTCTTTTTCTACAGGCTAGCAAGTAACCAGACAGATGATTTTATATTAGTGGGAACTAAGGCATTTGTGGCCTAACTTAAATAAACTCATAGTTGCATAAATGTGAGAATTTCCTTTAGCATCTGGGCCACGTTGAGGAGATGTTTAAGTCAGAGGCAATTTTGAATACCCATTCCATTCATAGCCTATCCTTTGCATGCTTGGGCTCAGATGGGACAGAGTAGGTTGACCAGCGCTTTTGATAATGTGGTCATGTAAAGCCTGTCCGTAGAAAAAGTAACTCCAGTTTGAAGATGGAATGATGTCTCCTAATGCAAAAGCAATGGGGAAGCCTACATTCATTATTTGTGATGGTCCAGCCCCTTTTACTAGCAATATAATCATCATAATAAGGCTCTAGAAGAACTTGGCTAATTAACTGCTAGCACATGGTATCTGCTCAAGCGTGGAAGATGGAATGTAATATTTCAGTTTGGGATAGTTACTACTACACTGCTTCTCCTCAGAAAATGGGCTATTTTAGTATCCTAGTCTGACATAGGAAGTGGTCTTTTAAGTTTTATTTTAAATAGTCACCAAATAAAATGGAAGAATACATTATACTCTCATATGAAAATTCTATACTGATGTATAACATATGTAGTTTTCAAATCATTAGCATATGGTTCAGTGAATTAACAGTCTCCCAGGTCAAGACCTAGAACATTGCAAGACTCTCACAAGCCCTGAGGGAAGGAAGACACATTTTAATGGATGACATATAATAATCATTAGGTTTTCATATGAAATTACTGATAATTGATTTTCATCTAAAAGTTTCATGTGTTTTTGTGTATTAGCTTCAAAAAATAAAAGGGAATAAGTTAATTTGTGATGAACTTGAATAAACGTATCTCCTTGAAGCTTGTTCATTTAAATACTGCCATTAATATCATACACAGGCTGCCTTATCTTTCTCATAGAGCGCAATACTCCTTGACTATTTTTGAGCCCTTGAGAGTCTAGTTTCACTTGTCAGATGATATCACCTTACTACTTTTCATCTAGAAATATTTCCAGCTTAAATTTTTTGGTGCCCCAGTTTTTTTCCTACATATTTTCATTCCCTTTTAGATCTCTTCCCATGAGAGGTTTAAATGAGGAAGAATGTAGTAGAATGTGCCAGCATAAAGCCTTTCAATGAAGGAATTACAGGATATTTTTTTGAGATTACAGAACATCTTTATAGATCTGTTAGGTGACTATTCTTTGTTTTTCTTGTGCCTTTAACCTGTCTACTTAGGTCAAATTGTTATATTTACCCAGTGTTCTCCAGATAGAATTCCAAAGTTTGCTCCTAAAATTTTGAATATACAAGAGACCTCAAAACCTACCAAATTTCATAGAAGTAAAAAAGCATAGAGATGCTAACACTAATGAATTTGGAAATACATCAACTACTAATAGCTGATGAAACGTCATTTATTCCTAGGATAAACCAGAATTCCCAGAACTTATAAAAATTAGGCATTGCCCTTAAAAAAAGATCTCATCTTTGCTTTAGTTTATGTTAATTACTAAAAGAGCAAATAACTGGTGAGATCTTTAAGTTTAGTAGAATCACATCTGATCTCCATAATCAGTGGGGTATGTTTCCAGTTCCATGCTCAGATGCTCTTGCTGTTAGCAAGGGGACACTCAAGAACATTCTTCCTCAGCTCAGCTCTCTTCTCCCCTCCCCTCAATTCTCCAGGATTCCCTCTCTACCCCCGACCCTGCATTGCTCTGAAAATAGTCGTTCAGTCCCAGTGTCAAAATACCAGATTCCCTCATTGCCCCTGCCATTCACACCTAGGGTGTTGAGTCCAATAAAGAACTTACTTCCCTTTAGGAGTGAGAGAACATACTCTCAGTACATGTGAAGCGAAAAGGAGAGAGTGTCTTTGCCTATTCTTTCGCTTGCACCATGATATTAGACCTGTTCGAGTCCCTCTCACCCTGACCATAGTTCCTTTGTCAGAACTGTGTGGGCAGCATCCTGTTATATCCTGGAAGATGCCTGAAGAACAATGAAATGGAAGCTGGTCCTGGTGTGTGATAGGTTGGGGGAGGAAAGGGAGTCCAGATATTCCTATGCTGCAGTTTAGGTTTTCCAGTCATTTCATTCCCCTTTTGTAACATATATATAAATATATTTGAATCCATCAAATGTGAGGAAAGCTTTCATTTTATTCTCTATTTTTCCCCTTTTAATTTTCTTGGTGTTTTTCTTCCCTCTTCCTGGGTGTAACGTTTTCACGCACAGATGTCTCCTCGCTCTGCCCGGCGACGTTGGTCCATACAAGCAATTAACGACTTCCCGGTACTGTGCGCTGTGCAAATGCTCTCCTTAACTAATCCTGTCTCTACCCAAAGGCCCAAGAATAAAATGCCACCTGCCTGGCTTTGAGGAACCCGAAATGACAGGCTGGCTGGTTTTCAGGACCAGCAACAAAAAAAGTTTTGCTTTGTAGTCATGGTGTTTCAAGTGGGTAAACATGGTTGAGGGTCATGAATGGCTTTCTTTACAAATGAAACTAAATATTGGGTTCTTGGAAGAAATCCTGATTAAATGACTTTTAGTTCACCTGATTTCACTTGGAGCACTTGGATAATTCCCATGGTGCTTTTAAAAGCTTACCTGTGGCATGGTGGGGAGCAGAGGAAGATATAAGAGGTTTCCACCATTTAGTCTCTATGTTAATTGTCTTGGTTTAGTTCAGAAAGAAAAGTGCCCACCTGCTTCATTGGCATGATACATGGGAAGTTTCTGGAACAAATATTTTCATTATCATCAATATTTTTGTATTGATACCAAAGCATCCGCTATGGGATATCCCTTCTTCCTTTCTTTCTTTTCCTAATTCATTCCTATTGGCTACCTTCCCTCTTCTGTCTTCCTCTCCCATCCCTTTCATGTTTCAGTAGAGCCAAGATGACCTCAAGGCAGCCTTGATGCTTTGTAAATTGTGTTGGACATTAAAAAAAAGTCTAGAGGCTTTGCACTGTATAGGCTTTGCATTCAAACTTAGTTGAATTCAGGAGCCCTCATTATGAGCAGGAACCACTGCTGCCAACAGCTTGCAGGTGGAACCACCAATTTGGCCACCTTCCCTCAAAATGCTGCCTCCAGCCAGTCCAACTGTTGAATTTCTTCTGATTTTCCAGAAGCCCCTGTTTTTGCAGCTCTTTAAATGGGAACTCATTTTGACTCACTGCCCACTGCTGATTATGCATTGTTGATGGGGTTGCTGCAAAGCAGTTGGTGGCTTATTCTTGGGCTGGTTTTACATTTAACCCATTTACTGGCATCGATGTTGCCTCCGATTGTAGCAGTAACACTGGTGGTGCAGTTGTGAGCTGGCTATTGGTTGTCATTCAGTGCCTCCCTTCCTCCTTCCTGCCCATCTTCCCTGTCCTTTTTGCCATAACCCACGAGCACCTTCCTGGGATGTTCACAGGGTTATCTTGGAGCTCGTCATGTAATAATTTGTCTGTCTTGCTTTGCCTCTCTTCCTTTAGTCCCTTTTCATGAAATCTATGGGGAAAGGACATTTTTCTGGTGATGGAGCATTGTAAAGACCTGAGGGAAATGTAGCCTTTTGCCTTCTTGAAGTACCAATTTTACTGCACAGAAAATTATCCACACAAAAGCCTGTCAGAGTGGGACTGAAGCAACGTAAGAAGATTAGGGCTTTTAGATCATGGTTCCTAACCTTGACAGAGTAGCCACACCTTAGCTCTCTAAAACCAAAGGATCCCAAGAGAAATCCAGATGTTGATACCTGACAGTTGCACAGTCAAGAGAGACTCCCCAAATGGCCTGCAAGCTATTAAAAAAAGTCAGTCTTAAGGGAAATGCAGATGGACCAGAAATGCTTTTTATTACCAGATCTTAGGGGAACCCCCCCCCCCTGAAAAATTGTGGAACTTTTGGTTAGGGAGCAGCTGGGAGCTAAGGCCACAACTAACATCTGATTTGAAAGGTAGTATATTTTCATTTAGGTAGTTTTGTTATATTTCAATCTCTATAATAATTGGTCATTAGATGGGATTATGGATTAACCCTGTAGCTTGAAGGGGAAATGCTTCATATTTAAACCAACAAACAATTTTTTTAAACCCAACACTGATTTGTAGCCTCTTAAGGATTTTTGACAATATTTTGCAGTTATTTTATACTACACTAAGATGAGAGAGAAGAGAGAGATTGAAATAAGAAGGAAAATAAATTGAAACAAAAGGAAATTGAAACCCCATTGTATAACTACTTTAAGAGAAAGGAAAAGAGAGAGAGAGAGAGAAAGAGAGTGAGAGAGAGAGAAAGACGATTAGTACTGTCCCATAATTGCTTTCACAATGTAACTTTTGGCAGCTAGAGTTAGAGTGATCTCATGTTGCAGAATCTCCTGTAGGCTCAGAGGCAGCTGAGTGAGGTTCCATATAACCTCTCTCTCTCTGGCTCTCTCTGGCTCTCTGGCTCTCTCTCTCTGTCTCTCTCTCTCTCTGTCCCCCCCCCCCTCTCGTGCTGGTACTAGGACTTGAAAGTAAACCTTGCTTTCTTGTTTAGTTTTGTTGCTCACGGCTGATGCTTTACCACTTGAGCTGTTTAGAACTTTAAAAAAAAAATTTAAATTGTTATTATAAAGGTGACGTACAGAACCGTTACAGTTATATGTCAGTCAAAAAATACATTTCCTTTAGGACAATGTCACCCCTTCCCTCCCTCTACTTTATAACTTTTTGCTGGTTAATTGAAAATAGAGTCTCCTGGATTGTCTGCTCAGACTGGGTTTGAACCATGATACTCAGATCTCAGCCTCATGAGTAGCTAGGACTTACAGGCATGAGTCACCAGTGTCCAGCCATAGAGCATTCCTTATATATTCAGTACAGACTAGACAGAAACTCCTAGAAGCCCAGTGTTTCAAGAAGTCCAAAATACAGACTATGATTTTCATAATTCAGTAAAGAATAACTTTAAAACATTGTCAAAGACCACTGTCCACATTTTCATCCAATATTTATTGGCAACTCACATTGATTTATTTCTACTGATCTCTGCAAATGGTGGAAGAATCTTAAGACATCTTTCTGGATTCTTGAGTTTTCTTCCGTCTGAATGTGCCTGATCTTCACAAATATACAGAAGTAAACTAAACACACATGTGTGAGTTACATACTCTCAAACATAGCCTGAAAGTAGTGTTAGACTGAAGCGGGCTTGCCCCAAGGAAAGCCACGTGGCTGTAGCTCTGCTGATCATCAGCAAAGAGCCAATTATAATATTTGGCAGAAAGTGACTGAAAACCACATAAAGTTCTGAAAAGCAAGTTAACAAAAGTGGGTTTTGTAGCCTGTTCAGATCTGAGTTCTTTCTGACTGTAACCTTGAATAAGCTTCAGGTCCATCTTAGGAAACATGAAAGTACTTCAGGGTCTCACAACTGCAGCCCCAACTACCAGCCCCAAGTGGGCCATCCAAACAAGAGATGATATGATTCTAACAGCCACAGACAGAACTCTAAATCCTAAGCCAAATATTTATATACTTGGACCTGTTTCATTGTGAATTTCCAAATCAGCTAGTCTACTTGCAAATGAGCACTTCTGGCATATGAGCCTTCATATAATAAATAATGGGTTTTTAGTTAGTCTTAACTTAAAATTCAGGCAATTATGGCTCTTTCCATTGTGTTCTAAAAGCTAGTAGACCCCCCATTGTTCATGAATCTCCATTTGTTTCAGATGTATAGTTTAATGAGCTTCCATGAGTTGCTCCCTTATTCACTGATTTTCATTTTCTCTTTGTAATAAAGAGCCACAGTGACTTCTGGGAACAGTATCTTGAAGAAGACTTCCAGAAAACTAAATTAGATGGATTGTATTTTATTCCATTTAGAATCTTTTTAATGTAGATCATTATTTTTTCAATCTAGTACCCTAAATCTCAGTTGAGATGGTCAATGTCACTGTTCACTGTCATCGTAGGGTAGTTGTACTCTAATTCACACTCCCTAACCTAGCTCGTGCACAGTGCATGTATGACTACATCTAATATCAGTTAACACTACTTGGCTCCCGCCCATTCTGACGAGCTGTTTTTTCTTTAACATGTCCTCCCCATATGTGGACCCAAGTCAGGATGTTTGTAGATAAAAGGGTAGTATTTTTTGTTTACTTGATTTTGTGCCAGTCCTGGGGCTTGAACTCAGAGCCTAGGATCCATCCCTGACCACCTTTTTGCTCAAGGCTACCACTCTCCACTTGACCCACATATCTACTTCTGGCTTTTTTGATAATTTAGTGGAGATATAAATCTTACAAATAGACTTTCCTGCCAGGTGCTGATGGCTCATGCCTGTAATCCTAGCTGCTCAAGAGGCTAAGATCTGAGGATCCTGGTTAAGTCCGTGAGACTCTTATCTCCAATTAACCACCAGAAAACAGGAAGTGGTGCTGTGGCTTGTGTTAGAGTCTTGCCTTGAGCTGAAGAGCTGAGGGACAGAGCCCAGGCCCAGAGTTCAAGCCCCATGACAGATAAAAAAAAACAAAAAAAGAACAGACTTTTCTGCCTGGGCTAGCTTTGAGCTGTGATCTTCAGATCTCAGCCTCCTTAGTACCTAGGATGAAAGGCATGATCCCCCCTGGGGCCTGGCAAAAGGATAGTGAGTATGCACATAATTCTTCTTTAGTAAAGAATCAGGACTGTCATTTTAGCTCTCAGGAAGCTGAGGTAGATGAATATAGGGAGTTTGAGGCTACACAGTGAGTTCAAGGCCAGCCAGTGAGACTGACCTTGGAAAATGCAGAAGATTGAAGAGTTCCCCCTAATAATAGATTACCCTTCCCCTTGTATTGAAGAATTAGGACCCATTGCATAGACAAGTAGTAAGTAGCAGTGGAACTGCTTCATAAGATCAAATAGGTTACAGTCCATATTGTTGGTGCAGCATATGCACTTATAAATTATGATAAATCATTCACAGATACTTTGGCTAAACTTCTTCATTTACTGGCCTGGAACTAAATTCAGGTGTCCTGCATTTAGTAAATACTGAGATATATACCAAATCTCTAGAAAGTTACATGCACTGGATGCCCTTGGGATTAGATAAGATATTGTGGTCAGAAATGCCTGGATTTTTTTTTTTTTTTTGGGTCCGGTCATGGGGCCTGAACTCTGGGCCTGGGCGCTGTCCCTCAGCTCTTCAGCTCAAGGCTAGCGCTCTACCACTTGAGCCATAGCGCCACTTCCGGCTTTTTTCTTTTTGCTTATGTGGTGCTGGCACCACAAGGCAAGGCAAGTGCTCTACCACTGAGCCACCTTCCCAGGCCAGAAATGCCTGGATTTTAACACCTAAAATAATTCACAGGAGCGTAGTTATGTGAAAATCACATGTAGAAAATAAATTTGCCCATGAGTAATCTGAATAATGAGCTAATTTAGGTTCCTGAGGGTTTACATACACACATATATTTTTAGGTTGCCCTTCCCAGTCTTTGCAGTTTACACTCATGTGTTTTTCTTACTGTACCCTCATTGACTTTCTGGTATTGGCCAACAGGATCCATTGTTAGTCCAAGTTATTATTGAGAAGGGGGGAAAAAAGGTGACTATCATGAGATTAAATCACCAGCAAATGATTAAACTTTCCCAGAGTCATACTGAACCAGTATATGTGGTAATAAGACCTTGGTTTGGCTGGGCACCAGTGGCTGACACCTGTAATCCTAGCTACTCAGGAGGCTGAGATCTGAGGATCATGGTTCAAAGCCAGCTCAGGCAGGAAAGTCCATGAGACTCTTATCTCCAATAAACCACTAGAAAACTGAAGTGGTGTTGTGGCTCAAGCGGTAGAGTGCTCGCCTTGAGTTGAAGAGCGCAAGGACAGAGGCCAAGCCCAGAGATCAAGCCCCACAAATGACCAAAAAAAAAAAAAGAAAAGAAAAATTGGGAGTGGTGCTGTAGCTCAAGTGGTAGAGTGCTTGCCTTGAGCTGAAGAGCGCTGGGACAGTGCCCAAGCCCAGAGTTCAAGCCCCATGACCGACCAAAAAAAAAAAAATGACCTTGGTTTTCTGATTCCAAACTGTAGCTTCTTTTCACCTGCTCCTTATACCTGGCTTGTTAGTTTCCTTAGCTGAGTCATTTTGGTTAACTCTTTTAACTTTTGGAAATAGAATATTTGCTCCATTGTCTGGTTGCCATTTTGAAGGTAGCAGAGTCTGGTAATTCTCATTTTCCAGAACATTTCCCATTTTACATGCATAGACTCCTCATATAGAGAGCTACTTAACAGTGACAGATCTGGGGAACTGGGCTATGTTCATGCTCGCCATGTCCATTACCCAGTCCCCTGACTTGAATATCTTGGACCTTTTGAAGGGATCAATGTGTAGAAATAATTCAGGTCTTCTAGAAAAGAGTAGAAACTCTCCTAGAGCTTCCAGGCTCTTCTTCCTCCATAGATTAACGTTGGCAGAGCCTGTGCCGGTGTGTCTGAGCTAAATATCCCACAGATCCTGTTGAAACTGTCTGAGAAGAGAAAACTGGTTTCAGGCAAGACCTTTGAACCTAGTACTAAACTCCAACCTTAAAATTGGTTCTTCTCCCACATTTTGGGAGTCTTTACTAACTCCTTGAACTGCTATTTTAAAATTAATTAATTAATTCTGGCTTCCTAGTTTCCATTTTTGAACACCTGCAGAATGTATGTAGCCCTGCCACGGGTGCCTGTCTTTCTGTTAGGATTTTGGATCAAGAGCTCAGTGTCCTTTGTCATCCTTTTATTTCCTATTGATGCTGATTCATGTAATTGTGGGCATGATGTAATTTACAGTTTCTGCAAATGACCAATGACCCAAATATGCTGTTGTGTTCTGCAACTGTATGTTTCTGCTTTTCCAAGTCCTATTGGCTATATCTTGCCATCTTCTCCCTAGAAATCAAGGAGGTGGAAGAGTAAGCGTGAGGGCTCAGACTCTGGCAATCGGCCCATCAAAGCTGCCGGGAAGGTCATCATCCAGGATGTTTCTTGCCTTCTTCCTGTTCACAAATCACTGGGAGAATTGTACATGTAAGTTCAAGATTTCAAGTATGCTGTGCTTATCACTTTGACAAATCGTGTGTGTGTGTATGTGTGTGTGTGTGTGTGTGTGTGTGTGTGTGTGTGTTTAAAAGCTTTGCAAGTTGTCTTCAAAAGTAATTTTAGGAGAAGCTCTGTTGTCGTATAGCATATTACCACAAACTCAGCAGCTTCAGGTAGTATACATGTATTGCCTTGCAGTTGTCATAGGTCAGGAGCTGGGCCTGGCTTTGCTGGGCTGTTGCTCAGAGTCTCGCCCAGCTAAAATCCTGTAGGCCCCATAGTGATCTACTCTGATGTTCAAGGTCTTTGTCCAGGTTCATTCAGTTATTAACAGAATTCAAACCCTTCTGGACTAAAGAAGACTTAAGTGAATTTCATCTTCTTTAACGCTAGTATAGTGGCTCGCTTAGCCGTTAGCTTTTTTTTTGCCAGTCCTGGGACTTGCACTTAGGGCCTAGGCACTGTCCCTGAGCTGCTTTTGTTCAAGTCTAGTGCTCTACCACTTGAGTACCATTACTGGCTTTTTCTGTTTATGTGGTACTGAGGAATTGAACCTAGGGCTTTGTGCATGCTAACATTCTACCACTAAGCCACATTCCCAGCGCCCTCTCCCTGCCCCCATTACCTCTTTTAAGGCCCTACCTAATTAGATCAGGCCCACTCATGGTAATCTGACTCTTGACAGAGTCTAGGACTTAGTAACATAATCCAGTGGTGACATTCCATTAGTGCTGCCCATATTCAAAAGGAAGAGATTATTCAATGTGTGTACAGCAGGGGGCAGGAGTCTTTGGGGACTTCCCTAGAATTCTGCTCCCGCACTCAATATAGAAAGCAGATAAAAGCACAGCTACTTTGACTGAAGGGAAGTGGGAGGTGAGTGATCAGTCTGCAGAGGCCAACCTGTGGTTCCTTCCTGAGCTTCAACACTTAACAAATGTCTTTTCTGTAGCACACATACAGCATAATATCCTATGTACAAATTACAGTGTTGTACATATTTAAATCCCATAAGCCTTGGGAACTCGACAGAAAAGCTAGTTGGTGAATTAGTGTTTGAGGACAGCTTCTTTTCATCACTTCAGAGCTGTTAACAATTTTACCTTCCCCTAACAAGAACTCACAGCTCAATGAACATCAGCTCCAGTTTACTTCTTCCCTACCCTATCAGATAGAAGGGAGCTTCGCGCCAACATAAAGTAAAACATCTTGAGTGACACCCAAGGGAAAGTTCCTACTCTGTTAAGCCAGGAGACATAGTCTATTAAATCTAGGAAGTTGGACTAGAAAGTAACTTTTTTATTCTTTTTTTTTTTTTGGTCCAGTCGTGGGGCCTGAACTCTGGGCCTGGGTGCTGTCCCTCAGCTCAAGGCTAGCGCTCTACCACTTGAGCCACAGCGCCACTTCCAGCTTTTTTCTTTTTGCTTATGTGGTGCTGAGGAATCGAACCCAGGGCCTCAGGCATGCAAGGCAAGCGCTCTACCACTGAGCCACCTTGCCAGCCCCTTAACTTTTTTATTCTTAAAATTTTTTTTCCAGATTGAATGTGAATGATATTCAGGAAACATGCCAGAAGAATGCCACTTCAGCCATGCTTGTTGGAAGGAAGGATCTTGTCCAGGTATTAAAAATCCTTATTGGTGGAACTTGTTTTGTTTTTTTGGTCGGTTGTGGGGCTTGAACTCCGGGCGGGTGATGTCCCTCGGCTCTTTAACTCTAGTACTATACCATTTGAGCCACAGTGCCACTTCCAGTTTTCTGAGTAGCTTATTGGAGATAAGAGTCTTAAGGCTGTCCAGGTGAACAGGGATATTCAAATCTCAGACTCCTGAGTAGCTAGGAATGCAGACATAAGCCACCTGTGCCTGGCTGAACTTAAATTTTTTTTTATTGTAAAGATGCTATACAGAGGGGTTACAGTTACATGAGTAAGGTAATGAGTACATTTCTTATCGAGCATTGTCACCCCCTTCTTTGTTTTTCTCCTACTATCCCTTCCCTCCCTCACCTTCCTCTCTCTCTTCCCCCCCACCCTGAAGTTTTAAAATTCATTTCCAACATAGGGTCTTGTGAGTCTCATTGTTGCAATGGGTCATCCTGAACTTGGATTTTTTTTTTTGTCAGTTGTGGAGCCTGAACTTTGGGCCTGGGCGCTCTACCACTTGAGCCACAGTACCACTTCCAGCTTTTTCTGCTTATGTAGTGCTAAGAAATCAAACCCAGGGCCTCATGCACGCAAGGGAAGCACTCTACCACTGAGCACCTTCCCAGCCCCTAAACTTGAAATTTTTGGCAGCAGATTTTCATTTGATAGTTGTAGGTTAGTGGCTCCTATTTTCCAGTTCTTTTCTTTTCTTCTTTTTTTTTTTGAATCAATTTTTAGGGCTATAGCAGCTTCTTAAATCCCCTAGATGTTTTTCTTACTAGTGCTCAGTTGGGGAGACCCTAAAGAATTTACTGAATATTTTAACTTCATCTCTTTTCTTTTCCAATACTACACTGAGTATTGCATACCTAAATTTGGGCATCTATGTCTTTACCATTTTTGCCCTCAAATCCTTTTTTCTTTTTCTTCAAAATAACTTTATTATTGTTGTTGTTTGTTTGTTTGTTTTGTCGGTCATGGGACTTAAACTCTGGGCCTGGGCGCTGTCCTCAACGCTTCAGCTCAAGGCTAGTGCTCTACCATTGAGCCACAGCTCTAGCATTTGAGCAATAGCAACACTTCTGGTTTTCTGAGTGGTTTATTGGAAATAAGAGTCTTACGGCTGGCTTTGAACCAGGAGCCTCAGATCTCGCTTTCTGAGTAGCTAGGATTACAGGCATAAGCCACCTGGTCCCCACTTGTTTGTTTGTTTTGTTGTTGTGGGACTGGAACTCAGGGCTTGGGCACTGTCCCTGAGCCTGTTTGTGCTCAAGGCTAGTGCTATACCACTTTAGCCACAGCACCATTTCCTCTTTAACTTTGAAACATGTTCCTCCCCACCCCACCCCCCACTCCACCCCCGTCACTCATGGGGCTTGAACTCTGGGCTTGGGCGCTGTCCCTGTGCTCTTCAGCTCAAGGAGAGCGTTCTACCACTTGAACCACAGCGCCTCTTCCAGTTTTCTAATGGTTTATTGGAGATAAGAGTCTCACGGACTTTCCTGCCCGGGCTGGCTTTGAACCGCAATCCTCAGATCTCAGCCTCCTAAGTAGCTAGGATTATAGGCATGAGCCATCAGCACCCGGCTTTGAAACATGTTTTATCTCACAAAATTTTCCAAAACAGTGTTCCTTTATGTAGAATTGTTCAGCTTAAAAAATAATGATTTAGTCTTACAAAACTGTAAATTTCCTTCATCTTTGCAAGAATACCTAAGTGTATAAGCAAGCTGCTCCTTCCTGTTTTGTTTTTTTTTGTTGTTGTTGTTGGTCATGGAGCCTGAACTCTGGGCCTGGGCACTGTCCCTCAGGTCTTCAGCTCAAGGCTAGCATTCTACCACTTGAGCCACAATGCCACTTCTGGATTTTTCTGCTTAGGTGGTGCTGAGAAATCGAATCCAGGGCCTTATGCATGCAAGGCAAGAACTCTACCACTGAACCACCTTCCCAGCCCCTCCTTCCTGTTGTTTTAAAACAGTTTTATTGAAACATGGTCTGTATACCATGCAATTTACCCACTTAAAAAATTCCAATTGGTGCCGGGCGCCGGTGGCTCATGCCTGTAATCCTAGCTACTCAGGAGGCTGAGATCTGAGAATCGCGGTTCAAAGCCAGCCCGGGCAGGAAAGACGGTGAGACTCCTATCTCCAGTAAACCACTAGAAAACTGGAAGTGGTGCTGTAGCTAAAGTGGTAGAGTGCTGGCCTTGAGCTGAAGAGCGGAGGGACAGCGCCCAGGCCCAGAGTTCAAGCCCCATGACCGACAAAAAAACAAACAAACATTCCAGTTGGTGGGTTTTAGTGTATGCAGTTATGCAACCATCACCACAGCTTTAGAATATTTTTATGGCCCTAAAAAGAAAGCCCAGGCCCCTTAACCTTTTAATTCCTTGTCTGCCTTCCTATCCTTCTCAACTACATGTACCCATTAATTCACTTTCTATCTCAATTGTACCCTGATTCTTTATTGTGAAAATTAGGATGAGAAATGAAAATTGCTAGTGCTTGTCCTATTAGCTCAATATTCTTCCTTATCACTCTCCAAATGAGTCAATTCTAAGCCCTTTCCTTGATTTTTATGATTTAAAAAGTCCCTGGGTTTCCATTTATATTCTAATAAACACCATCAAGTCTCTGCCTGAAAGCCTTTTAAGAGAAATTTAGTTATGGGTTTAATCTACTTCTGTAAAGCAACAGCTACCTTGATTTTATGAACAATACGAAGTCAACATGGTATAGTTGAAATCATAGGATTTATAACAGGAGACTTGGGTCTAGCTTGGCTTTGTACCAGAGTAAACTCAGGAGGTTATCCCTGATTCTTAGCCTTTGAGTGTGTTTGTAAAGTGAGAACTTGAAGAATAATTTCCTCACAGAGTTGGTGAGAAGATTAGTGAATGCTGTATACTGAGGCCATGATTTTCATGTTCTGAAAAAACATGCAGCAAAAAGTATTTCTCAATTCATTCATTTTTATGCTGAACTCAGAGCCTTGTCACTGTCCCTTTTTTGTTCAAACTAGTGCTTTATTACTTGAGCCACAGCTCTATTTCCAGCTGTTTTGGTAGTTTAGTGGAGATAAAAGAGTCTCACAGACTTTAAGTTTTTTGAATCCCAATCTTCAGATCTCAGCTTCCTGAGTAGCTAAGATTGTAAGCCTCCAGTGCCCTTCTGATTCTTAATTTTTTCTTCAATATTTTTCTGGTGCTGTTGACTCAAGTGGTAAAACACTTGCCTTGAGCTGAAGAGCTGAGGGACAGCGCCCAGGCCCAGAGTTCAAGCCCCATGACCAACAACAACAACAAAAAAGGACAGATAAATCAGTAACAAAGCTTTAATATTTTTTTTTATGTCCCTGTTGAAGATGCTGTATTTACTACTTTGTAATAGCTGAAGGAATAAATGTAAAGTGTCATTCTGCTGAAGGCATTTAGGAAATCTGTATTTTGAAATAGCGAGGCCAAGTTGTTAGCCAGGTACCATTCTGCCACTTTGAGCCACTGTTCTACTTCCAGTTTTCTGGTGGTTAATTGGAGATAAGAGTCTCATAGACTTTCCTGCCTGGGCTGGCCCTGAACCACAATCCTTAGATCTCAGCCTCTTGAATAACTAGGATTGCTGGTATGAGCCACCAATGGCTGATTGAATTATAAACTTCCTTAGTCAAAGTCTATGCCTTTGTCCTTTTGTACTTCTCATAGTCTAGAGTAGTCTTTACTAGTTGATGGGTAGACAATGATGTGTTGCTACAAGTGAAAGATTTTTTTCCGGGCTGGGAAGGTGGCTCAGTGGTAGAGCGCTTGCCTTGCATGCCTGAGGCCCTGGGTTCGATTCCTCAGCACCACATAAGCAAAAAGAAAAAAGCCGGAAGTGGCGCTGTGGCTCAAGTGGTAGAGTGCTAGCCTTGAGCTGAAGAGCTGAGGGACAGCACCCAGGCCCAGAGGTCAGGCCCCACGACCGGACCCAAAAAAAAAAAAAAGATTTTTTCCCCCCAAAAGTACTATTTAGTTTTTAGAAGCATCAAGGGCATGGGGACTTTGTTATGACAAGGTATATATAACTTATGGCTTGGATTTATTAGACGCTTAAGGGACATTGCCTTTGGCTGGTGATTCCAAGTCCTAGATTCAGGTTTAGAGGTGTTTCTCAGGTTTACTCTGAACAAAAACAAAGCCAAGTCTGCCTAGTCTTGGCCTGTTCTGCTACAGCTTCAGAGATTATACTAAAATGTCCATAATGAAGGCAACAAAGACTTTCATTATCTGGATAAAGGAGAACATCTTTTTTTTTTTTTTTTTGGCCAGACCTGGGGCTTAAACTCAGAGCATGGGCACTGTCCCTGAGCTTCTTTTGCTCAAGGGTAACGCTCTACCGCTTGAGCCACAGCACCACTTCTGGCTTTTTCTGTGTATATGGTGCTGAGGAATTGAACCCAGGGCTTAATGCATGCTAGGCAAGCACTCTACCACTAAGCCACATTCCCAGCCCAGGAAAACAAATCTTAAATGGGACACAGGATGTGCTTTTTTGCTCCCTGCCAACTCAGTCACTAATGAAGGATCAGAGAAAGTCACATATTAGTGTTTAAATAGTTGACCCTTTTCTCTGAGTGTGTGTGTATCTTTCTGTCTCTCTGTTTCTGTCTGTCTCTCCCTCTCCCCCTCCTCTCTTTCTTTCCCCTTCCCGCCCCTCTCTTTGTTTTGGTCAGTCATAGGGCTTGAACTCTGGGCCTGGGTGCTGTCCCTCAGCTCTTCAGCTTAAGGCTAGTGTTCTACCACTTGAGCCACAGTGCCACTACTGGTTTTCTGGTGCTTAATTGGAGATATGAGTCTCACAGACTTTGCTGCATGGGCCGGCTTTGAACTGCAATCCTCAGATCTCAGCCTCCTGAGTAGCTAGGTTTACAGGCGTGAGCCACCGGTGCCCGGCCTCCCATCTTTTTTTTGAGACAGATTCTTGCTGGGCTAGCCTTGAACTCATAATCCTCCTGCTTCACCTCAAGTACTGCTGGGATTATTTACAGGCCTTTGCCACCATTCCTGGCTTTGTTATTATTGTTATCATTATCAGTATTACTAGTGGTATTGGGGTTAGAATTCATGGCCTTGCATTTGCTAAGCAGGTACTCTACCATTAAGCCTGTCCCCAGGCCATTGCCTTATTAGTGAAAGTTTTAAAGCTAGTGTTTCCCAAGCAATATAGTGTACACAGAGTCACTTAAGATTTTGTTAAAATGTGAATTCTGATTCAGTAGGGCTGAATGGATCTAAAGTTTTGCAGGGACCTAGCTGTTATTGCCCTAGAGTGGGCAAGGCTTTAGGCTGTAGATAGAGAAAAGTAGAGATTCCTCTGTGATCCTACCTAGTTTGAGTTTGACTCTCTCTTTTTGATCTGTCCAGGTTTGGTCACTGGCTACAGTAGCTACAGATCTTTGCCTTGGTCCGAAGTCTGACCCAGATTTGGAAACACCCTGGGCTCGACATCCATTTGGACGACAGCTGCTGGAATCCCTGTAGGTTTTGGGAGCTAAAAGTGAGAAAAATGAGTGATGTCCATTTTAGGTCTGGAAACACTTTAAATGTTGCTGCCTTAGAGCAAGGTGCAAAAGCCAGAGGGATGAAGGGAAGGAGTGTGCCATTTCCTTTTAGCACTGGCATAACTCTTGTGCAAGATACATTTTTTATAGCTCAAGGCCTTTATTTGTCATGTATAAGAAGAGTTTGAGACCCTTAAGTGAGAGTCATGTTTTTGTAAGTCACACCAGTTTATATATGGGCCTTTGAGCTCTGGAATGGTAAATTTCTACTTGATGCTCTGGGATTGGTCTCTGGGAACAGACAGAGAATTGTGTGTTGTTCACATTCGTTCTCTCAATACCAGGATGATTTCACTATTAGGCAACTCATGAAGATAATTGTAGTTGTATTTCATTTGCTGCACTGAAATTTGGCAAGTGAAATATGCAAAATGATTTACCACCAAGTAAGACCACTTGAATCTCTATCACACTTGAGTGTCAGGGTCTGAGCAGGAAACTCCACTTCGTTCAGGATGAAGTGTTTGCTTTCCTTACTTTCCAGACCTGGAAAACCTGTTTGTCCTCCTGTTACCTTACCCTTAACACAGGGGGTTACAGTGCTTGTTTTGCCTACTTCATATAGGGCCTTGATAGCACAGTCAGCATAAAACAGTTACAAAATCTTAGACGCTGAGTGTAGGAAAGTGTCAGAATTATTCCATCTCCAAGGAGTAACACCAATCCCTAACTCACATTCTAGCATAGTGTTCTTGAAAGACTAAAGGTAAACCTATTCTTTGTCCTTCTTATGTAAATAGCTCACACTTATAATTCTGCAGGCAGTGGCTTGTCCACATGTTCTCTGAGCACCTCCCACAGCTTTAGATTAAATGAGAGACATATGTGGGAACTGCACTGGGAGCTGGGAGACTGAGATCATGGACTGCTTCTCTCAGATGATGGGTTGGTCTGCCTGGTTCCTGGAGAAGCTACATTCACATGCCAGCCCCAGCATGGATACCAACCAGAAGGTTTCTAGTTGATGTCTAGGTGATTTGTAATACTCTGATACCTTTTTATTCCAAAACAAGTGTACAGTAGTAGTTAGCATAGACCAGAGCCTGAGTTACAGAAAGTCCAGTTCCTGAGGAGTTTGAGATAGGATGCAGAATCCTCCGCCATAACATGGTACTTGTCCTTCTTCCAGCCTTCCTCTTGACCTGTTTCCTCTCATCTGTATTTTCAGGTTGGCTCATTATTGCCGACTCCGGGATGTTCAGACCTTGGCTATGCTCTGCAGTGTGTTTGAAGCCCAGTCTCGGCCTCAGGGGATACCAAACCCCTTTGGGCCTTTTCCTAACCGTTCTTCTAATCTTGTGGTCTCCCACAGTCGATATGTAAGTTTGTAAGCTTTCTGGTTTGCATCTGATTTTTCCTTAGTGTAAGCTTACATGTGGAATGAGATTCTGATACCAGTGTGCTCCTCCTTCCATGTAGCCCAGCTTTACCTCCTCGGGGTCCTGCTCCAGTATGTCAGACCCAGGGCTCAGCACCGGTGGCTGGAACATAGGTGGGTGTGGAAACGCTGGTGTGCACACACTGCTCATATTAACCTTCACTTGGTCCTGACTCTCCATGGCTATTGTTGTTTCTCATTTTTCTCTCTGTTTAGTGTGATAGAGATACAACTATCAGCAAGGTCTGGCTTTACATGTTGAAAGGGCCGCTTTGTAGAAGGTCTTTATGCCTTGTTGGGTTTATCCTTAAATTCTCTCTGTCTCTATCTGACAGTCTGTCTCTTTGTCTGTCTCTGACTCTGTGTGTAGGTCTCTCTCTTGTGCTGGGTATAGAACTCAGGGCCTTGTGCATTCTAGGCAAGCATTGTATCATTGAGCTATCTGCACACCTCTATCTTTATTCCTGTACATGCCTCTTTCTATTATCATCTTCTACTTCTTATCATCTACTTCCTCCCAATATTATTTTTAGTATAGAGAAATGAAGCTGGGCCTGACTCCAGGGGGCTCTAAAGATCTGTTTTATGAATAGTTATCTTTGTTTCCTGGGTTTAAATTTGTCTTTCAAAAAATGAACTTAATTTCTCTTTTTTTTTTTTTTCAAATAGGTAGAGTCTCAGTATATTGTCCAAGCTGTATAGTGGTTATGCTATGTATGCTGTTTTATGTTCTGCTTTAATTTTATCATGAGCATTTTCTCACGATATTTAACAAGCCTTTACATAATCATTATACAACATTCTACTATACCATGATACCATAATTTGGTTCATTATTTTGTGTACTTAGTTTCCAGGTACTCCTAATTATTAATACCCATCCAAAGAAGTAAGGCTAGGAAAGAGTTCTTCGTTAGTTCCATTTCTCAGCATCTTTAGCTAATTTGTTTTTCTTTAGGGACTCAATTGGACCCATACTGTAGTAAGAGGTGTAAGAGCGTTTTCAGGTAACTTTCCACACCTTTTTGATGGCTATCTTCTCTCCTCATTTGCTTTTCTTCAGCGGGGAGAGAGACAGATCATGTGTCTTCACCTTGGGGAGAGTCCTCCCCAGAAGAACTCCGCTTTGGGAGTCTCACCTACAGTGATCCTCGTGAGCGGGAACGTGACCAGCATGATAAAAATAAAAGGTAAAAACTTTCCTAGGCAAGAGGTATGATTCCAGAACTTGAGTCTCCAAAATCAGGACTCTTGTTTTGAGAAAGATGCAATAGGTTTCATTGGCTACCGAGCTTGTTTTGTTTTAAAGGAAATAACAGGAAATCTTTGGGCTTTTACCCAGGCTTCTGGATCCCGCCAATACCCAGCAGTTTGATGACTTTAAGAAATGCTATGGAGAAATCCTCTATCGTTGGGGTCTGAGAGAGAAGCGAGCAGAAGTGCTGAAGTTTGTGTCCTGTCCCCCTGATCCTCACAAAGGGATCGGTGAATATGAATTTCTCTTTTCCTGTCACTCTCTGAAAGGTTGTCTATAACCCCACACTTGGAATGAAGTTTTTAGCTTCTTCTGCCACATAACAAGATTGACTTTCTGTTGTAGAAGTACTACAGTATAGGGTACTCCATTCTGAGTATCTGTTTTGGACATCGTAGTCAGAGTGGGTTGGAGGTAGGAGTGTTTATTCATGTATTCAGCAATCCCTCTTTCACTTGATTGCTGTTGTTATACACAGAGGCTGGCTCCATCAGTAGAGCTTTGCTGGCTTACCCATTTCCTTGCCGGAGCAAGATTGCACATCTTCCCAGCCCCCCATCACATGCTCCTAGCCTTTGAGAAGATGTGTGATACCCTGTGGACTCAGTAAAAGTGATAGTTTTCACTCCTGGGCTCAAAGGGGAACCTAAAAAAGCAATGTTGAGAGCCAGAAATGTGGCTGAGAGGAATTCTGGCTTCAATTCCTTAGTATCACAAAAACAGAAAAAGCCAGAAGTGGCACTGTGGTTCGATGTGGTAGAGTACTAGCCTTGAGCAAAAAAGAAGCTCAGGAATAGTGCCTAGGCCCTGAGTTCAAACGCCAGGACTGGCAAAAAAAAAAAAAAAAAGCAATGTTTGTTGAGGCTTTCTTGACAAAGCTAAATTCTTTCCTATTACACAAGCCTCATAAACATCTGGTTTATCTCAATTCCTGAAACAATCTGAACATACAGCATCTTGGACTATTTTCCTTGCCTTCTACAGAACAATCAAGTTGGAGGAGAGTATACACTCTTGTGCCAATTTCCCCGTCTACCAGTTTATGAGGCTAGGCTGCGTTACAGAAATGAATTTGGCCTTCCTTTTAAAGGGGTTTGTAGATAGTTGCTTCCAGTGACCAGGAATGCATCCTAAGGGGGAGTTTGTCCAGATGGATTGGGAACTTCCCACTAACTGGAGGGAAAGAAAGAAGGGGAAAAGCTGAGTGTTGCTGGCTGACACCCGTAATCTTAGCTACTCAGGAGGCTGAGATCTGAGGATCACCATTTAAAGCCAGCCAGGCAAGAAAATCTGTGAGACACTTATCTCCAATAAACCTCTTGGAAAAAGCCAGAAGTGGAGCAGGTGGTAGAGCCTTGAGCAAAAGAAGCTCAGGGACAGTGCCTAGGGCCTGAGATCAAGCCTTAGGACTAGCCAAAGAAGAAGGAGGAAGGAGGGAAGGAGGGAGGGAGCAAGAGAAAGGAAGGAAGGAAGGAAGGAAGGAAGGAAGGAAGGGGGAGAGAGAGAGAGAAGGAAGGAAGGAAGGAAAGAAGGAAGGAAGGAAAGGAAGGAAGTAGCAGAGTCCTGATCCAGTGTCCCAGCCTCCCCTTTGACCCTTACCTACTAGTCAGGGGAGCATCCTTCTTTCCCCAGCCAATTCTTATGCTGTGGAGTCTATACCCCACCTGGGTGGTGGCCATCTGGGTTGTAGAACCTTCTTGGGCTTTCCTGTGGAGCCAAGAATGAAGTTCCTTAGATTTAATGTTCTGATTAAATTTATTCCTTCTACTGAAAACACAATTTTGCCACTAAGAAAGGAATTTGAGGGCTGAGAAGGTAGCTCAGTGGTAGAGTGTTTGCCTTGCATGCATGAGGCCCTGGGCTCGATTCCTCAGCACCCCATAAGCAGAAAAAGCTGGAAGTGGCGCTGTGGCTTAAGTGGTAGAGCACTAGCCTTGAACTGAAGAACTGAGGGACAGCCCACAGGCCCAGAGTTCAGGTGCCGTGACTGACAAGGAAGGAAGGAAGGAAGGAATTTATTTGAGCCAGATACTGTTAGTTCATGCCTATAATCCTAGCGCCTCAGGAGGCTGAAAGCAGCAAGCATCCTAATGACATTTAAATGACATGTCTGTATCCATAGAACATGCATGGGTTTGGCTTTGATTTCAGAAGAGTGAGAGAAAGCTGAGAGGAAGGGGCTCACAAGGAAATTTCAGCCCTAAGTTAGCAAAACAAGACAGTTAAAAATGAGCTTATTAACCAATTCTTCAGAAAGTCAGTCACCGCAGCTGGAGAGGGCAGTGCCTCAAGTGTGCCCAGCCACCGTCACCAGAGATGTCACCAAAGATAAATGGCAGGTGGTTGGTCTCGCTGAAGAAGGAATTCAGGGGTGGACACACAGAGGGGTTTTAACAGGACAAGATTTATTGAAGCACAGGCAAAAGTACACTCCCATAGAAGACTGAGGGTGGGCAGCTTAACCAAGCTATCAGGAGCCAATGCAGGAGCCAGATAGGATGAGGGCCAGCCAGCCAGCCAGCCTGCCCGCCCGCCTGCCCGCCTGCCCGTGCACTCAAGCCTTAGGCACTTTTACAGGTAGGGTTCAGTGCTTCTGCTTAGGATGTGCACATAGTTTTGGAGGGTTCCATAAAATGGAAGGGCATTTCAAAGAACCAGGGGACAGGGAGTGGTTTCCCTAATAAAGTGTCAAAGCCAAGTGGAGAGCATAAGACCACAGGTAGAAGGGAGACAGATGAGCCATGGCTCACGCTTAGGGCAGGGAAAGTCCCTGTTGGGGTCTATTGCCAGGGACTATTGACCATTGTACCAGGAAGTTGCCTCAACCATGATATTCCAGGACAATGGTGGAGCAGGATGTTCCCAATAACAGTGCTGCACCTGCTCTCCAGCTCCTTTGTGTTGTTGTCTCTTTTTCCCTGCCACCTCCATCTCTATAGAGCTCATTCAGTGCAGGTTTTCCAGATGACTCCATGAAGAGGAGACAAAGATGTTGAGTATATTTATAAAAAGGTGGAACATAAAATCAATCCATGTATTTCAGGTTGGTTAAAAGGTAAAAGAAAGGCAAGAAGGAATGGAAGTATGGATTAGAAACAAGAAGACCAAGGCCTGAAAGGCCAAGAATGCAGGGAGTCCTGGGATGAATTGTGGAGACACCTCCTTTCTGAGGGGCTGATAATCTCATTTGCTAATTTCCTTTCAAGTGCCCTCCTCTCCAAACTCTCTCTCTCTTTTGAGAACAAAGTCAAACCATTGAATAACCACATTTAAGAATTGGAGTAGAGGGGCTGGGGAGGTGGCTCAGTGGTAGAGTGCTTGCCTTGCATGCATGAGGCCCTGGGTTCGATTCCCCAGCACCACATAAGCAAAAAGAAAAAATCCGAAAGTGGCGCTGTGGCTCAAGTGGTAGAGCACTAGCCTTGAGCTGAAGAGCTGAGGGACAGCGCCCAGGCCCAGAGTTCAGGCCCCACAACCGGACCCAAAAAAAAAAAAAGAATTGGAGTAGAGGAAAGGGGAGACCTACACCTAGAAGTCTTTAGTGAACAAAGTAGAAGGGGTGTCTAGAAGTCAGTGGATAGCAGCAGAGAAAAGAGGGAGAGGCTGGTGCTGTCACATAGCCTCAGCCCCAGAGGATAAGGATGGTCTATGGACAGCAAAGGGCCTTTTATCCAGGTGAGAGCATAATTCAGAAAAGAGAAGATAGGGTGTATATGGGAAGCTGCAGGGGCATTGCAGGCTAGTACAGATGCCTGGGTGCATTCGAGAGTGAAGCAGATGGTGGCAGGTGAGGGATGGGCCCTGTGGCTTCTTTCAGGAGGCAGAAATCCTGTCCTAGCACAGCGCTGTCCTGGCTCAGCCGTGGAGCAGTGTCCTGTGTGCTGATGTGGGCCAGCCTCTGCTCAGTCAGCAGGCAGTAAGGAGGGCTGGTTGTAGAGTTGGTAAAACCAGTCTGCTCTCACCTGAAGTGTTCCCAGAGCCATTCTATTTTTCAACACATCAGGTCAGGCCTCTGCCAGCTGCGGAAGCATCAGATGGAACGAGTGCCTGCTGTTCAGCACTGGGTTTCACACAGGGCCTCTGAGAGTCAGCAGCTGGCCCTGCCCCTGCCCCTGCCCCTGCAGCAACAGCATCTCCCATTGAAAGCAATTCTTTTTATTCTTAGTCCAAGACTGGGATTTGATCTTGGTATCTGATGCTTTCACACACTGGCTGATATTCTACCACCTGAGTGCCTCCAAACCCCAATTCTTCTCATTCTTTCTATTTTTAAATTTTATTTTATTTTTTGCAATACTGGGGCTGGACCTCAGAGCCTTGTGCGTGCCTGGCTGGTACTCTGCCACGGAGTTACATGCTCAGCCATAGCACCCTGGTAGTGGGCTTATATAGATAGCAGAAGTTCTGCCATTTTTAAAAAGAGAAAGACACAAGGATGATGATGTAGATTTCCCTCCAGACGACTGTCAGGCTGTCTTTGAACTTTACCCAAAAGGGTGGGCAGCAGCAGCAGCAGCAGCAGCAGCAGCAGCAGCAGCGTCTCTTGGCTGCTCCATTGGATTGTCACACCTCCTGCAGGGCTGCAAATTTCTACACAGACTGGTTAAGGATTCATTACATAGGCTTAGGCATGGGCCCAGGACAATTTAACTAGGTATTTCTTTTTAATAAGGCTAGGGTTTCTCAGCTCCTTGAGTCGCTACAGTCAGATAGAAAATCCTGAGGGATATATAGCTTTTATTTTCTCCTCCACCCCCACCCTGACCAGGACCAGGACTTGAACTCAAGTTTGCTCAAAGGCTGCCACTCTACCACCTGAGCCATGCCTCCAGCTCTGGGATACAGCTTTTTTACCTGACAACCCCTAGTTTTCTGTTTTAGAACTAAACTCACTCTCGCTTTTGTCTTCCTTCCTTCATTTCCAGAGTTTGGTGTGTATTGCAGCCACTGCCGGAGTGAGGTCCGTGGAACACAGTGTGCCATCTGCAAGGGCTTCACATTCCAGTGTGCCATCTGCCATGTGGCCGTGCGCGGGTCATCCAACTTCTGTCTGACCTGCGGCCATGGTGGCCACACCAGCCACATGATGGAGTGGTTTCGGACTCAGGAGGTGTGTCCCACTGGATGTGGCTGCCACTGCTTGCTGGAAAGCACCTTCTGAGCTTAGGGATGGTGGCAGTGTCAGAAATCTCAGGGGGCCTTACAAACGCTTTCTCCTGGGAGAAGCCTCAGGACCCAGGTTGCCCCCAGCAAGATGGGTTGTATTTACCCAATCAGACGGATGCTTCATGAGCCTTTGTCTTCTCTTTGGGAGAAGATAGACCGGAAGAAGGAGAGAGCCGCTGCATAAAGCCAGGTTTTATGCATTTGTCAGCTGAGGAATCACAGTGGAAGTTTTCAGGCGGAAAAGCCCTTGCCTTCAGAGCCAATGCTGACCTTCAAAGCATTAGCTTTAAACCATGAGCGAGCACTCCACATGCTAATATATAGACCAACTTAGCTGCTAAAGGCAGTCTCCTAAGCCAAAGGTCCACAAGTGGGCCTTTGACGCTTTAGAAGTTGATAACCTTAAAGAGTTGAAGCCAGAAAGTGGCGCTGTGGCTTAAGTGGTAGAGCACTAGCCTTGTACACAAAGAGGCTCAGGGATAGTGCCCAGGCCCTGAGTTCAAGCCCCACAACCGACAAAAAAAAAAAAAAGAGATGCTGGTCAGTGGCCTTCTAAGATGTGATACTGAAAGTATAAATATGTAATATACTTACAGGTTCTTAATTGTATATTTTAACATTTCCAGTCTCTTTCCTTTGGCTAATAAAACTAGTAATCGTTAAAGCAAAACAAAAAAACAGAAAATTGACCATCTCAGTGAATCATTTTCCATCCTACATCTGATTTAAGTAACTGATTTAGATGAGACCAAAATCAGTGCTCCCATTTCTAAAGGAAATGCTCATTGATCTCAATCATACGACAAGAGAAAATAGAATTTGACATTTAAGGTTCTTCCCAGCCCAGAGAATCTCCTAATTATTACTTCTAGCAAAGGAAGTTGAGATTGCAACTCAACATTGGTACAAAAGTCCCCTCTGCCTGTGCATCAGCTGTGTGGGTTCCAGTGAGCGCCTCATTCCTTCTTGGGCTCCCTTGTAAACCATGTCTTGAGTTTCGCTATTTACCAGTGGCCACAGCTCATGCATGCACCATTTCTTTAGAGTGAATTTTCCACAGTTCATACTTTGAATGTGCCAAGGAAGAGAAAGCTATAAAAAAATTTCTGTTGAAGCTGGGCGTCGGTGGCTCACGCCTGTAATCCTAGCTACTGAGGAGGCTGAGATCTGAGGATCACGGTTCAAAGCCAGCCCAGGCAGGAAAGTCTGTGAGACTCTCCAATTAACCACTAGAAAACCGGAAGTGGTGCTGTGGCTCAAGCGGTAGAGTGCTTGCCTTGAAATGAAGAATGCAGGGATAGTGCCCAAGCCCAGAATTAAAGCCCTACGACCAACCAAAAAAAAATTCTGTTGAAATTCCTATTTTGTAGAATTTTGCAATTCCAAATTGACTATCTTGACTGTAAATAATGATGTGTCCCAAGATGGGAGAGGGCTGTGTGTCACTGTGTTCCAAACCACAGGTTAGCACCTGTTCATAGATTGTGCACTTAATTTAGTGATTAATAAAGAAAAGAAGGTGGCTGGGAAGGTGGCTCAATGATAGAGTTCTTGCCTCGCATGCATGAGGCCCTGGGTTTGATTCCTCAGTACCACATAAACAGAAAAAGCTGGAAGTAGCACTGTGGCTCAAGTGGTAGAGCACTAGCCTTGAGCTAAAGAGCTGACGGACAGCACCCAGGCCCAGAGTTCAAACTCCAGGACCAACAAAAAAAGAAAGAAAAGAAAATAGCATAGAAGAGAAATGACCAATGTACTCACTCCTGCGTACTAATATAATTAAGGGAAATGTTTTGTACTGTAACATACCTGTTTACAAGCATGTACACAAACTTGTACACAGGTTTGCTCCATCCCAGTGTAAATTCATTTCTTATTGAAGGTTGTGAGCTAAAACATTCCCAACTACCATTTTGGATGATGTGTATATCTTGTCCCCTGTGTAACTGACTGACCAAGAGACAACATTACATAAGAAAAAGGCTTAGATCCTGCAGTGAGACTAGAAGCTGAACTCTAGGCTCTGACCCAGGTGTACGTGCCAGTATCTTAGAGGTGTGAACAGCCTTCTGTGCTGGGATGAGAGTAAACGACCCAGGGCATCAGTCTCACTCTGCGCTTCCCTTGTTTGGGTTACAATGACACAAGTGGTAGGCCTAGAATAGGTTGATCAAAGATCTCTTCTGTTCCTGAGTGAATTCACACCATTTGCAAAGAATCCTCTTCCTGTTCCTCACTGCTTGAGCTAATGTGAAAATGTGTTAGTCTGTCCCCATCATGAATGAGATGTTAGCTGGGAGTGGTGGCTTCCTATAATCCTAGGGACTCACGAGGCTGAGACTGGGATCCAGTTCAAGCAAAAAGTTTGTGAGACTCTCATCTGAACAAACAAAAAGCTAGGTGGCAGTAGTATAAGCATGTTGTTCCAGCCATATGGGAAGTATAAATAGGAGGATAGTGGTCTAGGCAAAAAAAGTGAGACTCTGTTTGAAAAAATAACAAAAACAAGGAGAATGATGGCGTGACATTGATCCAGATGCATTGTACACATGAATTGACATGTTGAAACCCTTTGTCCAACTATTTAAAGATAATATAAATTTTTTGTTGTTGAACAACAGGGCTTGAACCCAGGGCCTGGGCACTGTCCATGAGCTCTTTTGCTCAAGGATAGCCCTTTGCCACTTTACGCCACAGTTCTACTTCCAGGTATTGAGTGGTTCATTGGAGATAAAGAGAAAGTTTCATGGGGACTTTTCTGCCCAGGCTGGCTTCAAACCACAGTCCTCAGATCTCAGCTTCTTGAGTAGCTGGGATTACAGGCATGAGCCATCACCACATGGCATATATACTTTTTTAAAAAGAAGAAAATAACAAAAGCAAAAAGGGCTGAAACAGGACAGGACTCAAGTGGTAGAGCAACTGCCTAGCAAGCATGATGACCTGAGTTCAAATTTTACTACTACCAAAAAAAAAAAGCTGTTATGTTGGCTTCTCATTTTAGGAATCTTGTCTTCCAAAACAGAAAAACTTCTATAGTGAAGGTGAATCAATTCCAAGTTTTAAAGCATTACATAATGTCTCTTTTCAATATGTGAATTGCTTTTGGATGTCCAGGTTACCAGAACAAAAGTCAAAACATTTTTTTTTAAATCACATTTGGAGACATGTTCATGTGGATGCTGGCCAAAGTCAATGTTCTGTCTGCCTCAGAATGGATAATTAAAAGCACCTCAGTCTTGTTTTGTTTTGAGACATTCTTGCAACAGATCCAGCTGTCTTTGAATTTGAGATCCTCCTGCCTCAGCCTTCTAAGTGCTGGGATTACAGGTGTGTATTGCTATGTGCAGATTTTATTTTTAATTTTTATTTATTTTTAATACATTTTTATTGTAAAAATACTACTGTACAGAGGGGTTACAGTTACATGAGCAAGGCAATGAGTACATTTCCTATCAAGCATTGTTGCCCCCTCCAGCTTTTTTTTTTTTAAGACCTTATAATCTGCATTCTGAAGTGCCTTTGAATTTGGTAAGATAAACAGAGTTAGCGGTTCAATTTGTACACCAGAAAGAAAAGGGTTGCTTCATCAGCCTCTCAGAAACAACAGGTTAAAAGGAATAGGTAGCCTTCAGCTTGACTCTGTGTTCTTGACCTTATCTCCCCCAGAATACAAATGATATAATGCTTTCCCTGTTAATGTCACATACAATCAAGTATGCTTATAGTTTATTTAATATCGAGTAAGCCTACATTATTTGTGTATTTCACATTGGCCAAAGGGCAGACAGAAATAAATTTTAAAAATCACAAGAAATTTCAAGCTGGGTGCTGGTGGCTCACGCCTGTACTCCTAGCTACTTAAGAGGCTGAGATCTGAAGATCATGGTTCAAAGCCAGCCAGGGCAGGAAAGTCCATGAAACTCTTATCTCCAATAAAAAAGAAATTTTAAAAACAATTTAAAATCCTGTGCATGCATGACACAGCTCAGCTGATGTGAGTCCTGTGTTATTGTCAGTTTTGTTTAGATTACCGTGGTATCTCTGTGTCTCCTAGCTCTTAATTTGGTGAATATACACCTCTCCAGAAGCAACTGTATCCAGAAAGCAAGGTAAAAGTGGATGTGCTCCAATGAGGTAATAAAGAGAAACGTTTAGATTTGTTGAGAGGTGGTTTTGGTGGAAGTTGGGTGGTGGTATGGTAGAAAAAAATGAGTCACACACATGCATAGTACAGTATTCAACTGCATCCTGAGCATTTGCAGCTTTTTTTTTTTCTCAACAGTATCTCTGGAGCCACATACCTGCGGATCCCAAGAGTCTACTGCAGAAATGACCATGCTGAAGTCCCATGCTGGGAGCTCTGTCCCTTGCTCAGTAGAACCTTGAGCGGCTAGCAGGAATGAGGGGAGAGAGCCAGTGATTTGAGTGGTTTCATGTAGCAGGAGACAAGGCAAAGAACATCCATGCATTCTACCAGAAGACAGATCCGGCAGCTGCCCCTGGGCAGAAAGGTTTGGGGAACAACCTAAACAACAGTATCACTTTTTTAGCCTTCTGGTTTTTTTTTTTTTTTAGATGTAGAAACAGTTAAAAGAAAGAAAAAAAACAGGGTTATAAATCACACCTCCTATTTTATTGTTTGCTTCATACCATCCTCCAAGGTAGAAGTAGCGATTGGGTATTAAGTGCACACTCACAGGATAGATTCCACGGGATAAAACATCCCTTGGACATCTCGTTCTTAGAATCCAGTGTCCTTACACAGAATCAGAAGTAAATACTGTATTTTTTAAAATGTTTTTTATTGTAAAAATACTGTGCAGAGGGGTTACAATTACTATTGAGCATTGTTAGCTCCTCCTTTGTTTTTCCCTACCATCCCTTCCCTCCCCACCACTCCAACTCCCCCCCCCCCCAACACATTCTTATTCTAGCATGTTGTTAGTATCGTTGATTTCATTTTTTTTTTTTTTTTTGGTCGGTCATGGGGCTTGAACTCTGGGCTTGGGCGCTGTCCCTCAGCTCTTTAGCTCAAGGCAAGCCCTCTACCACTTGAGCCACAGCGCCACTAACGATTTGATGTTTTTTGTTTTATTCTTGAAGCTTTATTCATCAAGTATTTAATATAAGATGGGTACTGGGATAAAGATGAACCATACAAGTGTGGGTTTTGCTCTGCTGGAGATGAGTCCAAGAGCTGGAAATTGGCTTATTTATTGAAGTGCTTTGTGTGACTCCAGAGAGGGCCGAGAGCATCCGGAGGGAAGGTGGAGTCCGAGCTGAAGGGTGAGTGCTTTCTGTGGGAAAGCTGGAGGGACATAGGAACAGCTTTGCCAAGTATAGGCAAGAACACATGAACAGGGGACATGTTCATCAGTGGTGCCTAGGCTGGAGCTGATGAATGTCAAGGGGAGGAGACAGGAGCCAGAGAACAGGAAGCCTGAACACTGTGCCAGGGAGTCTGGGCTTTATCTGTAAGCCTAGAGAGTCAGGCTCTGTTGTTTCTTAAAGTCACCCCTGGGCTTTCCTCTCCTCCCTACTTACTTGCTCCAAGATCTTCCTGGCCTGTCCCTCCAGGCCTGTCTGAGGTAAGTTAGGGAATCCAGCCTGACAAACACAAGATGAGCAGCTGAAATCCCTCGTGCTCCCACCACAACACACTTGGTTTCCAAAATGTGTAAGCATTTCCCGCTCCCTCCCATGCACCAAGCAGTTAATTCTCTGGCAGAGAAAATTTTCAAACAGAAAGGAAATGCTGAATGAATCTAATAACATCAGGAAGGAATAAGGTACAGTAAAAGGCTTGTCACCACTGGTGGCTTAAACTTCTAATCCTTACCTACTCAGGAGGCTGAGATCTGTGGATCAGAGTTAGAAGCTAGGCAAAGCAGGCAAGCCGAAGAGAGGCTCGTATCTCTAATTAACTACCAAAACACTTGAAGTAGAACTTTGGCTCAAGTGGTAGAGCACCACCTCTGAGAAGAAAAAAAAAGCTCAAGGAGAGTACCCAGGTCCTGAGTTCAAACCTCAAGTACTGGCACAAAAAAGAAAAAAGCAGAAACATGGTTGCATATAATACATTATCCTCTGAGCAGAGAAAGTTGACTGCAGGAAGGAGTGGGGAGAAACCATATGTGTGTGCATACATATATACATATATATATATATATATATATATATATATATATATAATATTTAAGTAGTTGTACAAAGGTGTTACAAGTAATGTCAGTTTATGAGTAAAAGAATCTTGATCTTGATCTTGACAGTAACCATTAAGATACAGCTCCTGGTGGTTACTAATCTGTTTCTAGATTATGATAATGTCAATTCAAGAAAGTTCTAGTACAAGGGTCTGGGAAGGTGGCTCAGTGGTAGAGCGCTTGCCTTGCATACATGAAGCCCTGGGTTTGATTCCTAAGCACCACATAAGCAGAAAAAGCCAGAAGTGGCGCTGTGGCTCAAGTGGTAGAGCACTAGCCTTGAGCTGAAGAGCTGAGGGACATCACTCAGGCCCAGAGTTCAAGCCCCATGACTGACAAAAAAAAAAAAAAAAAAGTTCTAGTACGTAACCTTTTAAACTGGCTCTGTGTGTGTGTTGTGGGGCTTGAACTCAGGGCCTGGGTATTGTCCCTGAGCTCTTTTGCTTAAGGATAGCACTTTGCCACTTTGAGCCAAATCTCCACTTCCAGTTTTTGAGTGGTTAATTGGAGGTAAGAGTCTCATGGTTGGGCTGGCTTTGAACCGTGTCCTAAGATATCAGCCTCAGAATAGCTAAGATTACAGGTGTGAGCCACCAGCACCTGGATGAAACTGGCCTTAATATGATTCTAGCATACTGGGCATAATGACTCAACTATTAGAGAGCATTAAAAGTTGTTTCCACATTTCACAAATCTATGTTTTATTTTTTATTGTTATTTATTATAAAGGTGATGTCCAGAGGGGTTGCAGTCTGATAAGTCAGGTGAAGAGCTCATTTCTTTTTGGACAGTTGTCATCCTTTCCCTTGCTTTCTCCCAGTTTTTCCTTCCCATCCCTACCTACAAGTTGTATAGTTCATTTCCAACAAAGTGTCTAGTGAGTACCACTGCTGCATTTATTTGTCCTTTATCCCTCCATTTGTGTGTCTCCTACAAATTTATTTTTTAAGATTATGAAATTCTTCAAAAAGTAAAAATATTTCCACTGAAATGATATTCATGGAAATAAAATACCTAGTTTTTGCCCTGTCTCCAGCAGTCATCAGCATACATAGCCTCTGCTTATTCTTACCTACCTTTTAACCAAGTGTAGACAATTACTAGGGAAGTGCTTGTTTTTAGGAAATACGGTTATGTGCTGTTCATTGGAATTTGCTTAAAAAATGCATTTAATATCAGTCCTGGATTTGGTGTCACCCAAGAGTGACTTTCCCTGTCACTAGAATGTTTCACCCTGTGGCCATGGTGATATGCCACATCTTCTGGTCTCCACAGGTTGAGGTAGACATGAGTCTTCCTGCTCTTCCCTGCCAAATCAATAGTAAATCTCTGGGCTGGGAATGTGGCTTAGTGGTAGAGTGCCTGCCTAGCATGCATGAAGCCCTGGGTTCGATTCCTCAGTACCACATACACAGAAAAAGCTGGAAGTGGCGCTGTGGCTTAAGTGGTAGTGTGCCTTGAGCACAAAGAGGCTCAAGGCAGTGCCTAAGCCCTGAGTTCAAGCCCCAGGACCGGCAAAAAAGAAAAGAAAAAATAGTAAATCTCAGAAGTAATGGAAGAGACAACTAAATAACCCCAAACAATAGGAAAAGAAAGGTGAATTGGGACCCCAAGTCTTGGGGAAGGGGGAAATCTTCCAACCCCCAACCCAACCAAAGATGATGACCTACTCTACCTGGAGTTTTGCAGCCCTTACTCCAGCAGTGGAAGACAGCCCAGCAGAATAAGGGTCCCACGAACACCAGGGAGCCAACACCACCAGAGACTCCCTAATCCTGCTGAAAGATATCTGGTGAGCCAACATGAGATCACGTGACAAGTGCTCCCCCAAAAGGCCCTCTCCCTCCTCTTCCACCACCAAGACACCCAGCTGGCAGTCACCTTACTACAGCAAGGGCCTAGCTGGGGAAACATTTGTTTCCTTGTGTCCACTGTCCCCAAGCAGCCCAGTGGGGGAAAATCTTTAGCCCCTCCGGCAATACCAGCAGGACCAATGGGATTCCAGGGGCTATAGGTAAATTTTGCCACCAAAAGAACATTTGGAATAATTAAAGAAGGAAAAAAAAAAACACTGAAAGTTCTGAAAATTCAATTGTTATTGGAACCCAAGCCCATGAAAATAGGCTAAGACTTTGACACTAGATCACCTAGACAGGGCGACCTACTAAAATAAAAGATTTCAATATGGCCTGGAGTTACCTAACATAATCTAATGTCCAGTGCGCAATTGAAAATCACCTGTTTCTGTGTTGAAACAGTGGGAAGGGTGAATCATACCCCACAGATGTATGTTAACAAACAGTTGCTTATTTTATACCCAAGTTTTTAAAATTACTAATGGGCTGGGAATGTGACTTAGTGGTAGAGTGTTTGCCTAGAATGTATGAAGCCCAGGGTTCGATTCTTCAGTACCACATAAACAGAAAAGGCCATTAGTGGCGCTGTGGCCAAGTTGTAGAGTGCTAGCCTTGAGCAAAAAAAGAAGCTCAGGGATAGTGCCCAGGCCCTTAGTTCAAGCTCCAGGACTGGCAAAAAAAAAACCAAAACAACTAATGATATCACAATTTTTAAAAAAAAATCACCGTTGTATAAGAACCAGAACCAGGAGAGTGCCGGGTGCTGGTGGCTCACACCTGTAATCCTAGCTACTCAGGAGGCTGAGATCTGAGGGTCATTGTTCAAAGCCAGCCCGGGCAGAAAAGTCTGTGAGACTCTTATCTCTAATAAACCACTAGAAAACCGCAAGTGGCACTGTGGCTCAAGCGGTAGAGTGCTCACCTTGAGCTGAAGAGCACAGGGACAGCGCCCAAGCCCAGAGTTCAAGCCCCACGACCAACCAAAAAAAAAAAAACAGAAGAACCAGGAGAGTCACAACTTGAATGAGGAAAGACAATTCTAAGCCATCATATAATGCTTCACTAGACAGTTACAAACACTCTCAAAATGAATTGTAAAAATAGAACAATCTCAGCAAAGAAATAGAAGTTACATGAAAAGAACCAAATAGAAATGGTAAACTGAAAATACAGTAGTAAACAAAGGCTGGGTGCTGGCTGCTCATACCTGTAATCGTACCTACTCAGGAGGCTGAGATATGAGCCAGCCCGGGCAGGAAAGTCTAGGAAACTCTTACCTCCAATTAACCTCCAGAAAACTGAAAGTGGTGCTGTGGCTCAAGATAATAGAGCCCTAGCCTTGAGCAAAAGAGCTCAGGGACTGTGCCCAGGCCCTGGGTTCAAGCCTGTGACACACACACACACACACACACACACACACACGACTACTGAATGAAGTCAGGGGCTGAGTGAAGATGACAGAACAATTGTGTTTGAGGGCCAAATAACTAGAATTTACTCAATTTGATCAGAGAAAGTTGACTTAAGAAACTCAAAGCCTGGCCTGGGAAGGTGGCTCAGTAGTAGAATGCTTGCTTTGCATGCATGAGGCCCAGCACCATATAAGCAGAAAAAGCTGGAAGTGGCCCTGTGGCTCAAGTGGTAGAGCACTAGCCTTGAGCTGAAGAGCTGAGGGACAGTGCTCAGGCTCAGAGTTCAAGACCCATGACCGGCAAAAAAAAAAAAAAACCTCAAAGCCTCAGGAGCCTGTGAGTCAATGACAAAATGCATATTTATATCATCAGACTCTCAGAAGATGACTGAAGAAAATGGAGCCAATGAGTTGATTTGAACTCTCCCAAACATAGTGACAAGCACAGACCTTGCAGCTCAGAAAGCCTGTGTAGCTACAATTATTTATTCAAATAGGATGAACTCAAATCCATAGCAAGGTATGTTGGAATTAAACGTGAGAAATCTAAAGAAGAGGAAAAAAGAAAGGAACCACACCTCTCTAGGAGGGAACACGTTCACTTGGAGGGGAGCACTCCTGCTCTTCAAATGCCAGTGGAGAGGCTGGGAAGGTGGCTCAGTGGTAGAGCGCCTGCCGTGCATGCATGAGGCCCTGGGTTCGATTCCTCAGCACCACATAAGCAAAAAGAAAAAAGCCGGAAGTGCCGCTGTGGCTCAAGTGATAGAGCACTAGCCTTGAGCTGAAGAGCTGAGGGACAGTGCCCAGGCCCAGAGTTCAGGCCCCATGACCGGACCCAAAAAAAACAACAACAAAAAAAAAAACAAATGCCAGTGGATTTCTGAACTGAAGACATGGGCTCAAGAAGGAAGTGGAAACATTTTGGAAAACAGTTTTCCAACATTAAAAGAAAAGAATGTCTACCCAGAACACATCTGGCAAAATTTTTCTGTAGGGATAAAGAAGAAATAAAGTCTTAAGACTAATGAAAACAAAAAGAATCTGTCACTAGTATAACCCTTAAAGAATGGTGGAAGAAATTTGCTCAGACACAAAAACAAATGATAAAGCAGAAATATGGGTGCATACAATAGATGATCCTTCTCATCAGTTACTTAATCATAGTATTGAAAAATATCTGGATACTCCCTGCTATGATTTACAATCAGTTCTGACAAACAGTGATGAATTTCGAGTATCAAGTGAGCTATATTAGACCCTCTCTGGACCTACTGAAGACCCTTGGGTGGTTAATGGTCAGTGAGACTCAACCAGGTGCACAGGGGCTGAGGGATTCATTCAGTCCTACCTGAGTATCGAGATTCAATCCTTAATCAGTACATTCAGTTTTTAATGGGCACCTTTAGCCTTTTAACCCCATGTGCCAAGACCTGTAAGTGCTCCTTCTGACAGAGACACTCTCTGGTGTGGCCAACTTGACTGACAAGCAAAAGAACCAGGGGCTTACTGTGAGGATTGCTGTCGCGAGTTCTGCCTTTCCTTTAACAATGGCATATAAAGCAAGGGATTAGCGCTATTGAGTGAGATTTCCTCTAACACTAATAGAAAGGGAGGGCAGAAGAGTCAGATACTTAGTGTAGATTCAGCAGAACTGCATGCAGGCTCTGAATTTGCCACCATTCAAGGATGTAGCAGATACTAAACAGAAGGCACATCTTGGTTTTCATTCTTAGTCCTTTGACTCTGTTCCTTTATGGTGGTGGTAATTACTTTTCAATCACACTGTGACTCAAGGCTAGCACTCTGCCACTTGAGCCACAACACCACGAGATTTTCCTGAGTAGTTTTTTGTTGTTGTTGTTGTTTGTTTGTTTTTTTGAGATAGAGTCTCATGGACTTCCCTGACTGGGCTGCCTTTGAACCACAATCCTCAGATCTCAGCCTCCTGAGTAACAGGGGGTGTGAGCCCTTAATGCCTGGCTTCCAAGAAATTATTAACAGTAGGTGGCAGCAGAGACTGAGCAATTTGAGTGCGTCCTCAGTCTGTTCTGAGGCTAAGATAAAGGTGAATTCAGACTTGCCTCCACTGGTTTCTCTAGTTAAGAAATGAAAAGCTTAAAATTCACCTAAAATTCACGCTAAATTAATCAATGCAGGGATCAAACAAACATTTTCCAAAAAACAATAATTCAAATCCTTGCTCTCATCTTGGATTTGAACAGGTCTTACATGTATATCCTTGAATTGGAGAGCTTCACATTAATTTTATATTGCATTTAACAATGAAAAGCATGGCTGGGAAGGCGGCTTAGTGGTAGAATGCTTGCCTGCATGCATGAAGCCCTGGGTTCGATTCCTCAGCACCACATACACAGAAAAAGCCGCAAGTGGTGCTGTGGCTCAAGTGTAGAATGCTAGCCTTAGCCTTGAGCAAAAGTAGCTCAAGGACAGTGCCCAGGCCCTAAGTTCAAGCCCCAAGTCTGGCAAAAAAAAAAAAAGAAAGAAAAGCATGATCAAAGTATAGTTGTAAATGAAAAATATAGGTATGATCAAATCAGATCTAGAAGACTGGTCATGAAGTGGTTCACAGGTATCTATCAACACAGTCTAGAAGGAAGTGCAGAAATGGAAAATATAGAGAGAGAGAGAGAAAAAAAAAAGTATATGTGTGTGTGTTTGGCAAGGAACAAAAGAGAAGAACATTCAGCTGAAGTAAAATGTTTGTCTTTTCATGTACTTTTACCATTGACCTTTACACCACCCCTATCAGGAACACAAGTTCGTTTGACAGTTGTTGGAAATACATCTGGTGAGATTGAGACCAAGGTCACAGAACAACACCACAGAGACTGTAAGGCAGCTTTGCAATAGTTCAGCCTGGCTTATTTCCTTCTACCACATTGCCTTAATAGCAAGATGATGTAGCAATCTCTGGCTCCCAGGGCTATCTATTACGAGTGATTGACGGAAGGAGCTGAAACTGGTAGTTTAGACAGGGCACTGCAATAAATCAAGATAAAAATCTTAATAGATCCAGACTGAAAGGTAAGTGTTAGGAAGGATGAATGCAAAGTCTATAGCACATTAAAAACAATTACAGAAGTATAGGATGAAGCTGGGCACCGGTGGCTCACGCCTGTAATCCTAGCTACTCAGGAGGCTGAGATCTGAGCATCACAGTTCAAAGCCAGCCTGGACAGGAAAGTCTGTGAGACTTTTATCTCCAATAAACCACTAGAAAACCGGAAGTGGCACTGTGGCTCAAGCAGTAGAGCACTCGCCTTGACCTGAAGAGCTGAGGGACAGTGCCTAAGCCCAGAGTTCAAGCCCCATGACCGACAAAAAAAAAAAAAATAGTATAGGATGATGTTCATATGCAAATTTTAGGCAACTGCATACTATGGACATATATGGTTAAAAAAGAACTTTATCAGTCTCTTGCTGTATTCTGGGACATTTTTAAAGGAACAGTATTTGAAAGATACTATGTTTGGAATTTTTCCACATAAGGAGAAGATATATGGAAGAGATTAAATGAAAAACTGGCTTTTCATAACTTTCTGTAGTTCCAGATTAAGGAAGTTAAGTTAACTGTAATGAGTCTCTGGATATGCATTGTTAGCTGACTCTAAGCTCAAATTCTGGCTTAATAAGGTGAGGGGAGCTTCCTTTTCCTTGGGGAGCTAAGGAAGGAAAAATGGTGAAAAAGGCTGGGAGAGCTGGAGAGATGTGAGGAGGGAAAATTCCTCCCTCCCTCCCTCCCTCCCTTTGTTTCTCTCCTTCCTCCCATCTCTTTCTTTCTTTCTTTCTTTTTTTGGGTCCGGTCGTGGGCCTGAACTCTGGGCCTGGGCGTTGTCCCTCAGCTCTTCAGCTCAAAGCTAGCGCTCTACCACTTGAGCCACAGCGCCACTTCCAGCTTTTTTCTTTTTGTTTATGTGGTGCTGAGGAATCGAACCCAGGGTCTCATGCATGCAAGGCAAGCACTCTACCACTGAGCCACCTTCCCAGCCCCAGAAGATTCATTCTTAATGTAGGTCTTAGCATCCTCAGCATATAATTTTTTCTTTCTGTATCATCAGTAATTGCCACCTTTAAAGAAAGCACTTTATGGCTTCCTCTCACCATTTCCAGCGTTACTTAAAAGCTAGGCTCTGCCCGGAGCTGGTGGCTCACACCTGTTATCCTAGCCACTCAGGAGGCTGAGATCTGAGGATCTCGGTACAAAGGCAGCCCAGGCAGGAAAGTCTGTGAGGTTCTTATCTCCAGCTAACCACCAGAAAACCAGAAATGGTGCTGTGGCTCAAAGTATTAGAGTGCTAGCCTTAAGCAAAAAAGTTCAGGCACAACACCCAGGCCCCATGACAGGAAAAACAAAAAACAAAAAAAAGTGGGCTCTTGTGGCTTTTACCAGTCCCCTACTTGCTACTCAAGAGACTGAGATGTTAGAATCATAGTCTGAAGCCAGCCTGAGCAGAAAAGATCTGAGAGACTCTCTCCAATTAACCAGAAAAAAAATATCAGAATGGGGCTGGTAAGGTAGGTTAGTGGTAGAGTGCTTGTCTTGCATGCATGAGGCCCTGGGTTCTAATTCCTTGGCACCACATAAGCAGAAAAAGCTGAAGTGGCGCTGTGGCTCAAGTGGTAGAGCACTAGTCTTGAGCTGAAAAGCTCAGTAACAGTGCCCAGTCCCAGAGTTCAGGCCCATGACCGACAAAAAAAAAAAGCCCCATCTTTGAACATTGATTTAGGTCCAAGCCTGAATCTTGTTGAAACACACAAGCATTTAAGGGATATTTCAGATCTAAGCTATAACTCTTCTTACTTCTGGTATTTCCCATGTACCAAAGTTTGGGAAAGCAAAATCACAGAGAAGAGAAGACTTTTGTATAATTGGAGATGATCTCAACTGCTGAGACCAGCAATGGTTTCCAGCCTCCACTCTGGGCATAGGTTTGTGTCAGCTCATAGTCTGAAAACTTATTTTACTCTGAGTCTATTCTTCATATCTTCTCACTAGTAGCCAAATTGAGGTCTTGAGAAGAAGTCCAGTGGCCAGGAAACCTAATTAAGATGCCCAACTTCATGATAGTCAGGAAGTGTAGGTTAGGACAAAAGATGGCGTTGGTGAGACAATGTGCAGAGTTGAGTTTGGACCATGTGGCTGACCACATGCCTTTGCATCTTGGCTTACTCCTGCACAAAGTGTATGTAATGGTACTTATAACAGTGGAGTTTGAAGACTATTTCCAGTGTGCTTCAAAGTCCTTTATTCTCTAGTCTGGAGTTCTTTCTGCTCTCTTGGCAGGGTCACTTGGAAAGAGTTTACTTTTTTTTTGTCAGTCATGGGGCTTGAACTCTGGGCCAGGGCCCTGTCCCTCAGCTCTTCAGCTCAAGGCGAGCGCTCTACTGCTTGAGCCACAGCACCACTTTGGCTTTTTTTTTTCTCCTGCTTATGTGGTGCTGAGGAATCAAACCCAGGGCCTCATGCATGCAAGGCAAGCGCTCTACCACTGAGCCACCTTCCCAGCCCCCCCCTTTTTTTCTTTCTTCTTTCTTTCCTTCTTTCTTTCTTTTCTTCCTTCCTTCCTTCCTTCCTTCTTTCTCTCTCTCTCTCTCTCTTTCTTTTCTTTTCATTTCTTTTTTTTCTTCTCTTTTCTTTTCCTTTTCAGTCTTGGGGCTTTAACTCCAACTGGAAGCTGTCCCTGAGCTCTTCAGCTCAAGGCAAGCACTCTGCCACTTGAGCCATAGCCCCACTTCCAGTTTTCTGGTGGTTCATCAGAGGTAAGAGTCTCGTGGACTTTCCTGCCCATCTTGGCTTTGAACTGCGATCCTCAGATCTCAGCCTCCTGCGTAGCTAGGATTACAGGCGTGAGTCAACGGTGCCTTGCTAAGAATTTACTTTATGCCTCTATTAGTCTTTTTTTTTTTTTTTTGGTCAGTCATGGGGCCTGAACTCTGGGCCTGGGTGCTATCACTGAGCTCTTCAGCTCAAGGCGAGTACTCTACCACTTAAGCCATAGCTCTACTTCCGACTTTTTCTGCTTATGTGATAATGAGGAATTAGAACCCAAGGCCTCATACATGTAAGGCAAGCACTCTACCACTGAGCCACCTTCCCAGCCCTCTATTAATCTTATTACCACACTTACTTTAGAAACTACAAGGACTTGACTCATGGCCTATATCCTCTGTATGTCAACACAGCTTATGGAGTTATTTATTGAAAACCCACAGTAAGTCATGTTGCTAGTAAGATAAGACGGTATGAAGAAGAGGGCACATAACTGGGGCCTTACTCCCCTGAAGTCATAACCCCAATTTAATCAGGAGGGAAAAAATGTGAAAAATCTCAAAGGATGTTCTAGAAAATACCACACCAAAACTAGTAAGGCTACCAAAGCCATATTAAGTCATAAAAATGGCTTACAGGGCTGAGAAGGTGACTCAGTGTTAGAGCGCTCGCCTTGCATGCATGAGGCCCTGGGTTCGATTCCTCAGCACCACATAAGCAAAAAGAAAAAAGCCGGGAGTGCCGCTGTGGCTCAAGTGATAGAGCACTAGCCTTGAGCTGAAGAGCTGAGGGACAGTGCCCAGGCCCCACGACCGGACCCCCCCCCCAAAAAAAAAAATGGTTTATATACAAGAAGAATCTAAGGCAAAGATGTGAGATCATACCTTGAGGCCAGCAGGAAAAAGTTAGCAAGAAAAGAAGCTGTGTATGATGGTTCATGCCTATAATTCAAAGAACACAAGATGTAGAGGTAGAAGGACCATGGTCCAAGGTTGGCCTGGCAAAAAACCATGAAACCTCAGCTGAAACATAAATGCAAAAATGGTTGGCATAATTCAAGCGGGAAAAACACTTCCCTAGGGAGTAATAGGCCCTGATTTCAAACCCTACTACTGCCAGAAGAAAAAAATAATCTGAAGACACAACTAAAGATAATGTAGGCTATTGGACAAGATTCTAGAACAAAAACAGAAAACAAAAACCAAAAAAGATGTTAGGCAGTCTTCAAAACAGCTTCCCAGGGGCTGGGAAGGTGACTCAGTGTTAGAGTGCTTGCTTTGCATGCATGATGCCCTAGATTCGATACCTCAGCACCACATAAGCAGAAAAAGCCAGAAGTGGTGCTGTGGCTCAAGTGGTAGAGTGCTAGCCTTGAGCTGAAGAGCTGAGGGACAGCACTCAGGCCCAGAGTTCAGGCCCCACGACCGACCAAAAAACAAAACAAAACAACAGCTTCCCAAATGCAAATCAAAACAACCCTGAAGTACTATTTTACCCCCAGTTAGATTGGCAGCATTTTGAATTCTAACAACAAATGCTGACAGGCATATGGGAAAAAGGAAGCCTATTGCACTGCTGGTGTGAAGGTAAACTAGTATAACCACTCTGGAAGCAGTCTGGAAGTTCCTCAAGAAACTAAACATAGACCTTCCCTATGACCCATTCCTTGGCATCTACCCTGAGCATCATACACTGGGATATGATAAAGACACCTGCATATTGTGTTCATTGCCACACTATTCACAACAGCCAAGATATGGAAACAACCCATATTACTCACGATAGATGAGTGAGTCCAAAAAATGTGCTACCTACATATAATAGAATTTTTACACAACTATGAGAAAGAATAAAATAATAGCATTTCCTGGGAAATGGATGGAACTAGAACAAATCATATTAAGTGAGGTAAGCCAAGATCAGAGAGAGAAACGGTGCGTGTTCTCCCTGATCTGCAAAAGTTAGATCTAAAACTGCACTGGGAGATGACAAATTACACGGGATTCTAGATACTCATATACAGAGACCAAAAGAAGATAGTCTTAGGAGAGAATCACAAAGGTACAATACCTAAGTACCTCTTTATGTGTGTGTATGTGTGTGTAATACACACACACACACACACACACTGACATGAGCTCCAAAGATATGGAAACGAAGGACTTTTTTCTTAGTTTATTTTTTCTGTTTCTGATGACTCCGTAGTTTTGTGTTGTTGTTTTTTTTTTAACATAAAAAAGCTTTATTTGCAGGGAACCAGGAATTTAATCAAACAGGCCAAATCCCGCGTCATCACCTGCGTCCTCGGATTCTCCTTTCTGCTCATTGTTCTTCTCTTCTGCTGCTGCAGGGGCAGAACCAGCAGCAGGGGCTGCAGAGCCAGGCGCAGAGGAGCAACTACAGCCCCGCCAGCAGGCACACTGGCAAGCTTGCCAACTCCCTGGGCCATGACACCGTCAATGCTTTTCCCATTCAGCTCACTGATTACCTTGTTAAGCCCGTCATCGTCTGCCTCAATGCCCATGCTGTCCAGGATCTTCTGTCTTTGGCGCTGGAGTGGGGGGGGGGTTGCCCCAAGGGTGGCCAAAAGATAAGAGGCGACCAGCCGGCCTGAAATGTGCAACCTCAGCGGTGTTAGGAAGCGAAAGCTCTGTATTCGTAGTTACGTGCATATCGTTCTGTGAAAGGGTGGGGGAGTCACAGAATGAGAGGAAAAAGGGTGACCGTGCAGCAGTGGAGCGCACTGATCATTGCTGAAAATGAACTATGCCACTCCTGGGTAGAGATGGGAGGGAGGGACTGGGAGAGACTGAGGGAGCAGGTGACACTATGTGAAGGAAATGTACACGTCACCTGGCATAGGGAAAGGCAACCTCACTGTTTATCGCCTCTAAAACAATAAGTTAGGGAAAAAAACAAAACCAGCCTCCCCGTTGGTTCTGACAGGTTGCAAGGTAAAATTGGGAGCTCTGAGGCCAGGTTCTATAAATCATTCTGTTTTCCTAGCCTCTTCCCTCTGTCAGCTGGTTAATTACAGTACTGGCCTGGGTCCGTCAGTTCTCCCTCTCCAGTACAGAGATCTCAGCGCTCTCTTTGCTTGTTCAGTTCTCTGACAAACGTGAGGGAAATCCTTAAACTTGGACACTTGTTGTTCCTAGAGTACAAGTTGGGAGGGGGGTGTTGTGAAGCAAACGGATATATGTCCAGCTCATTGGGGCTAAAAGCATCTCTCACTACACAAAAATGAAGCTTCCAAAATGAATGCAGCCCAGACGCTGATAACTGACCTTTCACAAATCTGACCCTCAGCTTGATTATAGTAGCAGCCCCATCAGGATTTACAAAAGATCTCAACTAGGTTTCTTCTCTTTGATTGGGCTGAGGATCAGGCCCAGTTCCCTGAGCATATAGGTAAATGTTTGCTACTGAACTATAGTTCAGAAAAGTGAAACTCAACCCTGCCGCTATCCAGTCCTATCTGAACACTGAGAGCACATCAACTGAAAAGATACAGGTGTACTTCCAACCAAACATTTGGCTTCAAGTCTCAGCACAGAAGCACAGGAAATACAAAGAAAACATGACAACTACTACTCCCAAAAGTCAATAATCCCACAATAATGGACTCAACTATAATGAATTGGATGAAATCCTAGACAATCCAAAAAAGTGATTGTAAGAATAGTCAAAGAAATTAAAGAGGATACCAATGATCACAAAGGAATTTTTAAAGTATACGAAGAAACAGCTGAATGAAACTAGAAATCCTGATAACATCAAATTGAAATTCTAGAAAAAGCTCAATAACTTAAAAAACTCATTGAAAGCTTCACCAGTTGTCTGGATGAAGTAGAAGACAATATCTGAGAACAAGGCAGGTAAAATAGAACAGTAAGAGACTAATAAATCAGGACAGATCATACAATGAAACATCATGGGGCGGGGTGGGGTTGAAACCAAACCTATGAATCATGGGCATAGAAGAAGTACATAAAAGACATTCAATGAAGACTAGGCACATGATTCACACCTGCCATCCCAGCTACTCAGGACGCATAGAATAAGGATTACAGTTGGAAGCTAGCAAAGGCATACAATATATCAGGATCCCATCTCAACAAACTAATGTTTGGAAGTAGATATCTGTAATCTCATTGAGTTGGGTTTGAGGTCTGAGGCTGGCTAAGAATACATGAAGATCCTGAAAAGTAGCATAAACAAAATGGGATTCATGACTCAAGTGGAAGAGAACTTGCCAAATATGTGCAATGCCCTGAATTCAAACTCTAGTGCTAGCTGGATGCCAGTGGCCTAGTACTCCTAGTTACAGATCTGAGGATTGCCGTTCAAAGCCAGCCTGAGCAGGAAAGTCCACGAGACTCAACTCCAATGAACCACCAGAAAACCGGAAGTGGCGCTGTCTCAAGTGGTAGAGCACTTGCCTTGAGCTGAAGAGCTGAGGGACAGCGCCCAGGCCCAGAGTTCAAGCCCCATGATGAACCAAAACAAAAGCACAAAACTCTAGTGATGCTAAAAAAAAAGAAAACATAATCAATGAAATAATGGCAGAAAAACTTCCAAGTCTTGAGAAAGAGATAGCATCCAGATAAGGAAAACCCCAGTACTGAGTATTTATGCCTGTAATCCTAGCTACTCAGGAGGCTGAGATCTGAGAATCACAGTTCAAAGCCAGCCTAACAGGAAAGTTTTTGAGACCTTTATTTCTAATTAACCACACACACACAAAAGGGCCAGAAGTACAGCTCTGATTCAAGTGGTAGGATAACAGCCTTGAGCAGGAAACAAAACAAAAAAAAACTAAGGGACAACACACACCCAAGCCCTGAGTTCATGCCCAAGTACCAGCACCAAAAATAAAGAACCCCTAACAAAATCTGAAATATGTCCCCTTGCTAAGTGTCTCATGAATATTTTTCAAGCAATAGCAGTTGCTGGGAGTTGGTGGCTCACATCTATAATCCTAGCTACTCAGGAAGCTGAGCTCTAAGGATCACAGTTTAATGCCAGCCCAGGCAGGGAAGTATGAGAGACTCTTATTTTCAATAAACTACCCCCTATCCCCTCCAAAAAAAGGCAGAAATGAAATTCTGACTCAAACAGAAGAGTGCTAGCCTTGAGCAAAAGAAGCTCAGGGACAGCACCAGCCCCTGAGTTAAGCCCCAGGGCTAGTACAAAGACAAGAAGAAAAAAGAAATAGTGAAAAATGAAGCAATGTCCATCATTTCTAGTTTTCAGTTACAAGTGCAGGACCATGTTCCCCGCAGGTTACTAGTTCAGGAGTAGACAATGTTTTTACACAGCTGCTCTGGTTGGGTATACATTTTATTTTGGATGTCTCATTTGCCCTTTATCTTTCTGCCTTTTACCCCATTTCTTCATATCTACAGGTGCGAGATTGTAGGGGAAAGAGAGCTTATTAACAAAGGTGCAATGATGCAACTAGTATATTGTGATATCTATGTGCTTTGTCTTTATGTCCATTGTTTTATCAAGTAATTTAAAAGATTGACCTCTGGCTTAGGCTTAGGCTTAGCCTTAGGCTTTCAGGCTTAGATATTGTTTAACCTCTAATATCTTTAGAGAAAGTCATTGTTTTCTGGAATAATTATTTGATGATCTAAATCCAGCTGAACTTCCTAGTTTGATTATACATACTGTTTATACTTGCATTCGTGTAAAGGGTCCCAGAAGACAGGGTCACACTCAATACTGCTTGCTATTCCTTATTTATATTAGGGAAAAAGAGAGAAATGCATACAGAAGCAGAGATACAAAATCCACTGTACCCTTGCACTTAGGATAGACTCCAAACTCTTTGCAGTAGCTTACAAAACTTCGAGTGGCTATTTCATACTTTACTTTGCATGTTGCACCATTCTCTTCCTCCAAATCCTTTGTTCAGCCTACATTTTCTAGATATACTTCCATTAGTGAGTTCATTTGTGTTACATAGATATTTTCTAACACACCTCTTAAATTCCCTTGTCATTTTTGTTATAAATAGGTGATTTATCCTGAAAATTACAGTGAGCATCTCATGAGACTCTAAATCTGATTCACACAATTTAATCTCAGGATTAGAGAAATACTTTGCTTCTAATGTAGCTTCATCCCTTTACCATTTCATATGTGCTATTATTTCTTTATGCAGCAATCTCTTAAATCAGATAGGAGACAAAAGTGTTACATAAGAATGGATTAATTTGGTCTCTTATGTCTATTGCATATATTTACCTTCACAAAGGCTTCTTTTTTCTTATATGGATTAAGGTTACTCTCTAGCATCTTTCCATTTCAGCCTGAAGGGCTTTCTGTGTTGTATTATAGGTCAGCTTAGTTATTAATAAATGCTCCATTTTTTTCATCTGGGAATGTTTAAAATCTCTTGTGTTTTTTATTACTGGTGAATAGTAATTATATAGAATGATAGATGTATATAAAAGACTTTGGCCACATACTATATTCCTTTATGCTTTTCCCACTGCCTCATTGTTTCCTCTTTTCTTTTTCTTTTTCTTTTTTTTTTTTTTTTTTTTGGTTGGTCGTGGGGCTTGAACTCTGGGCTTGGGCGATGTCCCTGCAATCTTCAGCTCAAGGCGAGCACTCTACCGCTTGAGCCACAGCGCCACTTCCAGTTTTATAGTGGTTTATTGGAGATAAGAGTCTCACAGACTTTCCTGCCCGGGCTGGCTTTGAACCGCAATCCTCAGATCTCAACCTCCTGAGTAGCTAGGATTACAGGCGTGAGCCACTGGTGTTTGGCTTTTTTCCTCTTTTCTAAAAGTTCCCTTTCTAAGGGTCATTTTGCACGCACTACATATATTTACACACTACATATATTAGAAAAAAAAGTGATAATCGCATATATGTGATTTGGCATATTCCATCAAGATCTCCAGTTTCACTCATTTTCTGCAAATGACACGATCTCATTCTTATGGCTCCATCATTTATTTATATATGTACATATATATGTGTGTGTGTATATATATATACATATATATATGATATTTGCTTTGTCCTTTCATCTCTTGATGGGTATCTAGGCTGATTCCATAATTTGGCAATTGTGAATAGTGGATAGTTTTGCTACATACAGACTTTTTTTTTTTTTTTTTGCCAATTCTGGAGCTTGAGCTAAGATCTGGACATTGTCACTGAGCCTCTCCGTGCTCAAGGCTAGCACTCTATCACTTGAGTCACAGTGTCACTTCTGGGTTTTTCTGATTATGTGGTACTGAAGAATCGAACCTAGATTCCTCATGCATGCTAGGCAAGTACTCTACCACTATGCCACCTTCCCAGCCCTAGATATAGAATTCTTGGTTGACAATGTGTTGGCAGATTTTAGACTCTGGGTATTCTGTAAGTCACATTGTAAAACGTGGATGCCAATCAAAATTACTGCTTCCTTTCCAGATCCTTATCTGAAAATTAACAACCCGGAAGTTACTGCTGAACAAAAACTAGCTAGATGGGTGGACCTGCACCCACACCCTGTTCCTTAAAGTTTCAAGCAGTCTGTATTATGGGATGGAAGATTCACCTGGCCAAATGAAAACATTAAATCTTTACTAACGCAATCTGAACGAGTATAGGGGCAGACTTATGTTTCAAAAATACATAGTAAGACCTGCTCTACAAGGTGGTTGTGGGAAGTTATTTACAACAGCTTCTACTTAAGACCCTTTGCTTAGTATTGAGGGGAGAGAGAGAAGGATTTAGATTCATTTTCTTTTTCCTTTTGTTTTGTTTTTGCCAGTCCTGGGGCTGGAACTCAGGGCCTGGGCACTGTCCCTGAACTTCTTTTGCTCAAAGCTAGCACTCTACCACTTTGAGCCATGGCACCACTTGGGGATTTTTCTGTGTATGTGGTACTGAGGAATTGAACCCAGGGCTTCGTGCATGCTAGGCAAGCACTCTACCACTAAGCCATCTTCTCAGCCCTTTAGATTCATTTTCTAACATTTCCAATCCTTAGTGGCCCCAAGGAGCCTGCATAATAATCATGTATATTCACAGGGCTGCTGAGAAATAAATGCAATAATCTAAGTAAAGCCTCTGTATATTGTCTGGTATGGTGTAAGCATGAAGCACCTGTCCAGCCAGTTTATTGTGGCAATGTGGGTATAATGTGCTCAGTCTAGTAGTAGCTGCTACCATCAGATGTCCTAATTCTTTTTTTTTTTTTTTTTGTCGGTCGTGGGGCTTGAACTCTGGGCCTGGGCGCTGTCCCTCAGCTCTTCAGCTCAAGGCAAGCGCTTTACCACTTGAGCTACAGCGCCACTTCTGGTTTTCTGGTGGTTTATTGGAGATAGGAGTCTCACGGTCTCTCCTGCCCGGGCTGGCTTTGAACCGCAATCCTCAGATCTCAGCCTCCTGAGTAGCTAGGATTACAGGCGTGAGCCACCAGCGCCCGGCCAGATGTCCTAATTCTGCGGCCACTGGTCATGTGCAACTAGAGTAAATACCTGATTTGAACTGATGTGTAAAATAAAAACACATGCCAGATCTCAAGACAATATAATGTTTATTTAAAAAGAATACAATACGTCAAATGCTGGTGACACGCACCTATAATCTTAGTGTCTCAGGATGTTGAAAGCTAAAGATCACAGGCCAAATGTCAGCCTGGGCAGACAAACAAAACAAAATTCCAATATCTCAGCAACTGTTTCCATGCTGTTTACCGATGATCTTGATTATTTGGGATATGTTAGGTTAACGTATGTATTTTATTTTATTTATTTTTTTGGTCCAGTCATGGAGCCTGAACTCTGGGCCTGGGCGCTGTCCCTCAGCTCTTCAGCTCAAGGCTAGCGCTCTACCACTTGAGCCACAGCGCCACTTCTGGCTTTTTTCTTTTTGCTTATGTGGTGCTGAGGAATCGAACCCAGGGCCTCATGCATGCAAGGCAAGCACTCTACCACTGAGCCACCTTCCCAGCCCTGTATTTTATTTTTTTTAAAAAAAAAACTTTCTCCCATAGGGCTGGGAAGGTGGCTCAGTGGTAGAATGCTTGCCTTACATGCGTGAGGCCCTGGGTTCAATTCCTCAGTACCACATACACAGAAAAAGCCAGAAGTGGTACTGTGGCTCAAGTGGTAGAGCTCTTGCTTTGAGCTGAAAAGCTGAGGGACAGCACCCAGGCCAGGGTTCTGGCCCCATGACCAACAAAAAAAAGAAAACCTTTCTCCTGTTAACCTTTTTGAAAATATGGCTAAGAAACTGAAGTTTGCTTCATTTGGCTCCTACTGGGGGCTCCTCCATAAACTCCCACAAAACATACTTTACTGGGTTTACATTTCACCCATTTACTGAATATTTCTTTCTTTTTTTTTTTTTTTTTTTGGTCCAGTCGTGGGGCCTGAACTCTGGGCCTGGGGACTGTCCCTCAGCTCTTCAGCTCAAGGCTAGCGCTCTACCACTTGAGCTACAGCGCCACTTCCGGAGGGAGTGAGGAATCGAACCCAGGGCCTCAGGCATGCAAGGCAAGCACTCTACCACTGAGCCACCTTCCCAGCCCCATTTACTGAATATTTACCATGACTGGAGCCTTTCAGAGGTGCCAGGTAGAAGAACATACCCAGCTCTAACAGGAGGACACAAGGTAGCCCCTACACTGGGGAAACCATTCCAGATTCTGACTCACTCTCTCCAGAGTCCAGAGACCCTGAAGTGCTAATTTTCTGGGGCTTTGTTCCTTTCAGATCCTTCATCCACACTCTGGAAGTATAGAGGACCTCATCTTACACCTCTGCCCATAAAACCCCAACAGCCAGACAAACCCTGGCTCCAGTAAAGACCAGTTCAAGGTAAGCAATATTCAGATATCTGAACCTTTATCTTACTATTTGGCCTCACACATCTCTTTATCCAGTTAGTAAGAAGGAGATAAACATTGTTAGAAAACCTTTTTTGCCTTTCAAGGACATTTATATAATGATTAAAAGAAAAAAAGATCAACTGCAAACTCAAGTATTCTTTTTTTTTTTTTTTTTTTGCCAGTTTTGGGGCTTACACTTAGGTCATGGGTACTGTCCATGAGCTTCTTTGCTCAAGGCTAGCGCTCTACCACTTGAGCCACAGCACCACTTCTGGCCTTTTCTGTTTATGGGGTACTCAGGAATTGAACCCAGGGCTTCATGCATGCTAGGCAGGGCTAGGAATGTGTCTTAATGGTAGAATACTTGCCTAGCATGCATGAAGCCCAGAGTTCAATTCCTCAGTACCACACTGTTGTGCGTCCCAGAAGCGACATTTTGGAATCTGAAATATTGGAGCCTTTACTATATAGTTAGCAGATTGCCCATTGTTACAAAGGCCTGCAGCCCCCAAATACATATAACACTGCTAGGAAACAGGCTAGAGAGGAAAGAAAGAACAAAAACAATACCAACAAGCCAATTCAGCTCCAATGGAGAGCTGAATTGGGAGGCCATGATGACCGAGACAGCCAGGAGACAGGTCACAGGGAGACAAGTGGCAAGGTATAATGGCATCTGGGCTGGTCCCGGCCTAAATAAGGTCCAAGCAAGGCACAGGTCCACAGGAAATTCCCAGTCCCAGGCACTGAACTGACAGATTCAGTAATCTATCAGCCAACTGACCAACCCTGTCTCCAGGGATCCGGGCACACCCATCACCTGGGGAGTAGGGTCGTTTCCCTCAAGAGGCCAGACCCTACCATCCACTATGTGGCCAATATGGCGCCAGCCATACCTGACCTCCTTACTTCAACATAAGCAGAAAAAGCTGGAAGTGGCACTGTAGCTCAAGTGGTAGAGTGCTAGCCTTGAGCAAAAAAGAGGCTCAGGGACAGTGCCCAAGCCCTGAGTTCCAAGGCCCTGGGCTGACAAAAAAAAAATTTTTTTTTAATGCATGCTAGGCAAGCACTCTATCACTAAGCCACATTCCCAGTCCTAAAGTATTCTTATATTCTTATATATTCTCTCTGTGTGGCTCTGCATCTGTCTCTCTGTCTCTCTGCCTGGCTTTCTCTCTCCCCCTCCCTGTAATATATTTATTTTTTTACGAATATACTACAGGTTCAATAATCAGTAGTTTGGTTTGGAAAGTCAAGGCACAACTACTACTGTGATAATCTTTGAAAAAAATCTTAATACCTGGCCAGTTTTCTATCTGTCAAAACTGCCTTATGCTTGTAATCCTAGCTACTCAGGATGCTGAGGTCTGAAGGTCACAGTTCAAAACCAGCCCCTTGGCTTTAATAAACGAAAGAGACTCTCATCTCCAGTTCAGCACCAAAAAGCCAGAAGTGGAGGTGTGACTGAAGTGGTAGAGCACTAAATCTGAGGGAAAAAGCCAAGTGGGGGAGTGTAAGGCCATGAGTTCAAGTTCTAGTATTGACATTAAAAGAGAAGAATAAGAAGAAGGAGGAGGAAGAGAAGGAGGAGAAGGAAGAGGAGGAGGAGGAGGAGGAGAAAAGAGAAGAAAGAGGAGGAGGAGGAAGAGGAGGAGGGGGAAGAGAAAGAAGGAGAAGAAAGAGGAGGAGGAGGAGGAAGAGGAGGAGGGGGAAGAGGAAGAAGGAGAAGAAAAAGGAGGTGGAGGAAGAGGAGGAGGAGGAGGAAGAGAAGGAGGAGGAGGAAGGGGAAGAAGAGGAGGAGGAGGAGGAAGAAGAGGAAGAAATAAGAAGAAAGGGTCGGGGGAAGAAAGGAGGAGGAGGAGGAGAAGTTGAGTTGCGTTGCCCTGGGTTCCTGGGTCCACACAGCTTTCTGTGTTTGCACAACTCTGAGTGTGCACACTTTGTGCCTCTCCACCGTGTGACCCCTATGTGATACACAGTCCAAACAAAAAGTCTCCTGGTGCCCACACAGATTTCTCAAAGGACATTGGATAGCGGGGGATCAGATCCCCTGTAGAAGCACTAAATGTTGGTGGGCTCCCCCAATTCCCTTCCAGTATCTAGAAACCCTGAGCAATGTGAACGGGAGGAAACAGCATCTTCTCACGCACGGCTCACTCAGTGCCAGCCCTGGACCAGTGTGGGTGGAAAGGCTGCAGGTCTCAGACACGTCACCTGCGATGCTCCTCCCCCTTTCCAGTGGGAGATCTGCCTTTCCCGGCTTCTGCAGCCCTGTGGAGGTGAGCCCCAGGGATTCAACCCAGGAGCCAACCCCTGGCTTCAATGTTTCATCGTGTGTCCAGAGGGTCCACAGCGGTTAACAATGGCTTTGTGGTCACACATAAATCTCCCAGGTACAAATCTCAGGGCTTCACTCAGCTTTCAAGATTTAGTCTTGAAGAGAGAGAATGCATTTCAACACGTATACTTTTGTAATACATAGTAATACGTAGTTTATATATCTATGTATCTATCTATCTCTCCAGGATAGCCACAAGAGCTAGGGATAAGAGGAGCTTAGAAGGTTGGGGCTGTGGATGTGGCTTAGTGGTAGAATGCTTTCCTAGCATGCATGAAACTTTGGGTTCAGCTCCTCAGTACCATATATACAGAAAAAGCCGAAAGTGGTGCTGTGGTTCAAGCGGTAGCGTGCTGGCCTTGAGCAAGAGAAACTCAGGGACAGCTCCTAGGCCTGATTTGAAGCCCCAGAACTGGGGGTGGGGGGGAGGAGGGAAGAGGGGAGGGAGGGAGGAATACTTGAGTTTGCAGTTGATCTTTATTTTTTAAATCATTATATAAATGTCTACCCTAATTTTCTATAATTGGGCCAAAGAGTAGCCAATGAAAGCATTAATGAATTAACTAATGCTGGTAGAGGGGCTTTAACTCCAACCCTCCCATTTCACATGGCTGGTGCTCTGCCATTTGAGCCACAGCTCCACTTCTGGCTTTTTGTTGGTTAACTGGAGATCAGAGTCTTGGGGACTCTCCTGCTGGGGCTGGCTTTGAACTGTGTTCCTCAGATCTCAGCCTGCCGAGTTACTGGGATTCCAGGCATGAACCACCAGCGCTCAGTGCGATACTTGTGTTTTATCAGTTTCCCCTTTATCCTCTTTTCTCTAGAACCTGTTGAATCCCCTGTCTTAACTTCTCTCTGTTAAAATCACTACTGTGCTGGATTTTATTTTTTTTTCTAAATTAGACCCTGGCGGATAACTCTTTATCTAAATGTTTCTAGACTTCTTGTGGGGAGTTCATTGGGAGTTCATTTCTGGGGATCATAGACTAGATTGCAGCCAAAAAGTGAAAGCCGGGCATCGGTGGCTTAGGCTTGTAATCCTAGCTACTCAGGAGGCTGAGATCTGAGGATCCCAGTTCAAAGCCAGCTCAGGCAGGAAAGTCTGTGAGACTCTTACCTCCAATAAACCACTAGAAAACCAAAGTGGCTCAATAGTAGAGTGTTAGCTCTGAGCTGAAGAGCGCAGGGACAGCGCCTAGGCCCCAGAGTTCAAGCCCCACAACCAACAACAACAACAACAACAAAAAAAAAATGAAAAGGATGAGTCCTGACATGACTGGCTGTGAGGGAGAATCCTACATTGATTGTAGGGAATATTGGAAGGATTATTGTGGGTGACTAGAAACTTCCATGATTTTCTCAGTCAAATCCCCTACCAGATCCTCTAGAAGACCCCCAAACCCATTTTGCCTCCCTGGCCTCTTCCCAGGTAGTATCTCTATAACACCAATGGCTGACTGTGACAGAAATTTGTCCTGCCCTCATTTATGGACATTTATGTCCCTGTGTGTCATCTCAGGATTTGTAGCCATATGACCAGACTGGTTAGCCATGAGAGGACCGCGGGGACACCCTTTGTTCATTGTGGCAATACCACTGCATGGCTCCCTGACTTCTGGCTTGTCCTGGGCTCTTCCACACGCAAATTCATTCCAGCTGTTTCCACATCAGCTCTTTCAATGTGTCTACAGGCATTTTGTCAAAGCACAGTGCTTGACCCAGATCTTTGTTTTGTCAGTCATGAGGCTTGAACTCAGGGCCTGGGCGCTGTCCCTGAGCTCTTTGGCTCAAGGTTAGCACTCTACCCCTTTGAACCATAGCTCCACTTCCGGCTTTTTGAGTGGTTAATTGGAGATAATGATTATTCTCACAAGGACTTTTCTGCCCGGGATGGCTTTGAACCACAATCCTCAGATTTCAGCCTCTTGAGTAGCTAGGATTACAGGTTCACACTAGCACCTGGCTTGGCCCAGATTTTTACCCTTCCCCTTCCCTCCCCTTCCCCTCCCCTCCCCTCCCCTTCCCTCCCCTCCCCTCCCTTCCCTTCCCTTCCCTTCCCTTCCCTTCCCTCTTCCCTTCCCTTCCCTCTTCCCTTCTCCCTTCCCTTCCCTCTTCCCTTCCTTCTTCCCTTCCCTTCCCTTCTCCCCTCCCTTCCCTTCTCCCTTCCCTTCCCTTCCTTTCCCTCTTCCCTTCCCTTCCCTTCCCTTCCCTTCCCTTCTCTTCCCTTCCCTTCCCTTCCCTTCCCTCTTCCCTTCCCTTCCCTTTTTGTTGGTCATGGGGCTTGAATTCTGGGCCTGGGTGCTGTCCATCAGCTCTTCAGCTGAAGGAGAGCACTCTACCACTTGAGCCACAGCGCCACTTCCGATTGTGTTCATTTTTACTGGTTCAGGAAGCTATGGGATTTGGGTTGCAGTGAACGGAGACTGTCTAGATTGGGCGCTGCTCCTGCCTGAGACTGGATGGGCATTCCTGTTCCAGCCAGTGCCAGGCTGCAAGATGCCTTGCTGCTCCTCAGGTGTTGGGAGTGACTGTCATCTAGTGGTGAAAGTTGGTACTGCACTGTGGGTCCCCAGCCGGAGCTCAATGTCCATTATCTGTGTCCTGCACTGTCATTGGCTGCCTCACCCAACAGTGATGATTTCCCAAATTTTGCCCCAAATTTAAATGTTCTCTGCATGACCTTCTGTGTTGTGTCACAGGCCTTTCTGTTCTGATTGCAAAGCACACTAATATCATCCTCATGAATTCTGCCATCCCATTATTATTTAAATATATAATACTTTAAATAATTAACTTATTTCTGAAATAAGTGTTTAGAAAAAGAAAACTTAAGCCAGGCGCTGGTGGCTCACACCTGTAATCCTAGCTACTCAGGAGGCTGAGATCTGAGGATCACGGTTCAAAGCCAGCCCGGGCAGGAAAGTCCGTGAGACTCTTAGCTCCAGTTAACCACCAGAAAACTGAAAGTGGCTTTGTGGCTCAAGTGGTAGAGCACTAGAGCTGAAGAGCTGAAGGACAGCGCCCAGGCCCAGAGTTCAAGCCCCAGGACCAACAGAAAAAAAGAAAAACAACTAGCCTAACATTCACAAGGTACTGGGTTCAATCCCCAGCACTACAAAAAAAAACAAGGGAGGGTTCAGAAAGATTAATATAGAGTGAATTTGATCAAAGTACATTAAATGTGTGTATATGAATACCACAATAAATCCCTTTCATATGACACATTTGTGCAAATGGAAAGGGGCAGGGGGAGGGGGAACGAGCAAGTAAGCAAGCCAAGACTACATTACTATAAAAGTGAAAAAAACAATATCCCACCAGGCATGGTGATGCACACCTGTAATCCCAGTGACTAGGAAGGCAGAGAGAAAAGGAGTTCAAGGCCAGCCAGATGAGAGAACCTATCTCATAAACAAAATGCAAAGAAGCATCCTGGAGTCATAGCTCAAGTCATTCATGACTAGCATACATGAAGCCCTGGGTTCAATCCCCCGGAAAGAAAGGTAATTGTGTTGTATGTTACAAATATAAGGTAATTATAAAGACAACAAAAAAGAGGATAGATTCCACTCCAGTGTAGACTTTGGCTGGTTGTCAAGGTGCTGATCTTCAGCAAGGTGGGGAAGGCTTAGTAGTGTCCAAGTCTTTCTGACATATCCAAAGATCTGGGGTGGGGGTAGAAAAGGAACTCCATTTCTTACTATGTGCCATTCACGAGTATTTATAGTAAGACCCTCCCATCCCTTGGGAACACTGGCAGAAGGCCCAACCCCTCAGGATGCAGCACCCTGAGGAACAGACAATGCCACTGGGTGCTGACTTAGAGATTCTGGGTACTAGAGGGATGGGTGGATATTATTCCTGGGCTAATATTGAGAAAACATTCAATATGGCCCTCACATAGGTGGCAGATAGGCTCAGTAAGCAGTTAAGAGAGGCTGGAGCTGGCCACCTATGGCTCATACTGGTAATCCTAGCTACTCAGGAGGCTGAGACCTGAGGATCGTGGTTCAAAGCAACCCCAGCAGGGAAGTCTTACGAGAGTCTTATCTCCAATAAACTACTCAAAACAAAAAGCTGGAAGTGGGGCTGTGGCTTCAGCGGTAGAGTGCTACCTGAGCAAAAGAAGCTCAGGGACAACACCCAGACTCAGAGCTCATGCCCCAGGAACAAAAAAACAAGAACCAGTGACCCAGCTGTGGCCCAGGTTGCCCACAGATTCCCTGTGGGCCAGTAACCTCCCTGAGCGGGCTTCTAGCCTAGGCTTGGTGCCATGACTTGCTGCCTCATTTTCTCCACAGGCTTTTCAAAGGTGAGGAAGGATGAGAATTTGGATAAGGATCTGGTGGAGTTGTGGGTGAACTTAGGTATGAAGAGAAAGGTGAGAGGTATTGAATTCTTGACACATAATTGTATTAAGTCTATAAATCAACGCTTAATCTTCCTTCATCAAGTCTGGTGAGAATTGGGATTGTGGCCATGTATCACCTTGACCATTTGAAATATTTTTCTGTTTGTTTGTTTTAAAGTTTAAAACACTTCACAAGGGGCTGGGAAGGTGGCTCAGTGGTAGAGTGCTTGCCTTGCATGCCTGAGGCCCTGGGTTCGATTCCTTAACACCACATAAGCAGAAAAAGCTGGAAGTGGCACTGTGGCTCAAGTGGTAGAGCACTAGCCTTGAGCTGAAGAGCTGAGGGACAGTGTCCAGACCCAGAGTACAGGTCCCACGACTGGCCAAAAAAAAAACAACACTTCACAAAAGAGGATATCAAAATGGCCAATAAGTTTCAAATAAATGCAAAAGTAAACCAAAATAAATAATCACTACGTATTTACCAGAAGAGCTACAAATAAGAAGACCTGCATGGGCTGGGAAGGTGGCTCAGTGGTAGAGCACTTGCCTTGCATGCCTGCGGCCCTGGGTTTGACTCCTCAGCACCACATAAGCAAAAAGGAAAAAGCCAGAAGTGGTGCTGTGGCTCAAGTGGTAGAGAGCTAGCCTTGAGCTGAAGAGCTGAGGGACAGCGCCCAGGCCTAGAGTTCAGGCCCCATGACCGGTCCCCCCCAACCCCCCCCAAAAAAGAAGAAGACTGGCATGATGCTATGTGTTGATAAAAACATAAAGAAACTGGATCTCTCTTTCTCTCTCTCTCTTTATTTTTTTCAGTGGGTCGTGGGGTTTGAACTCTGGGCCTGGGCGCTATCCCTCAGCTCTTCAGCTCAAGGCTAGAGCTCTACCACTTGAGCCACAGTACCACTTCTGGTTTTCTGGTGGTTAGTTGGAAAAAAGAGACTCATGGACTTTCCTGCCTGGGCTGACTTTGAACCGAGATTCTCAGATCTCAGCCTCCCGAGTAGCTAGGATTACAAGCATGAGCCACTGGCTCCCCACTGTACATTTCTTTGTCAGTTGTGGGCCTTGAACTCTAGGCCTGGGCACTGTCCCTCAGCTCTTCAGCTCAAGGCTGGCACTCTACCATTTGAGCCACAGCACCACTTCCAGCTTTTTCTGCTTATGTGGTGCTGAGGAATTGAACCCAAGGCCTCATGCATGCAAGGCAAGTACTTTACCACTGAGCCACCTTCCCAGCCCTGTACATTTCTTATGATACAGCAATTCCAATAGGAATGACAGCTGGGTCCAGCCAAAAGCACACACAAGAATGTTGATCCTGGGCCAAGCGACGGTGGCTCACGCCTGTAATCCTAGCTACTCAGGAGGCTGAGATCTGAGGATCATGGTTCAAAGCCAGCCTGGGCAGGAAAGTCCATGAGACTCTTATTTCCAATAAATCACTAGAAAACTGGAAGTGGCGCTGTGGCTCAAGAAGTAGAGCACTCGCCTTGAGCTGAAGAGCGCAGGGACAGTGCCCCAGCCCAGAGTTCAAGCCCTACGACCAAAAAAAAAAAAAAAAAAGAATGTTGATCCTGGGGAGAAGTGGGGGACGTGGGGGAGGGAAGGGATGGTAGGAAAAAAATAAAGGAGGGGGTAATAATGTAACAATGTAACTGTAACCGCTCTGTACAGCATCTTCACAATAAAATAAAAGGAAAAGTAAAATAGAATGTTGACCCCAGCTCTCACCTTAAGAATGACAATGAAGCCGAGTGCTGGTGGCTCACACCTGAAATCCTAGCTACTCAGGAGGCTGAGATATGAGGATTGCTGTTCAAAGCCAGCCCGGGGAAGGAAAGTCAATGAGACTCTTATCTCTAATTAACCACCAGGAAACCGGAAGTGGCGCTGTGGCTCAAATGGTAGAACACTCACCTTGAGCTGAAGAGCTGAGGGACAGCGCCCAGACCCAGAGTTCAAGTCCCACGACTGACCAAAAAAAAAAAGTATGGGAAGAAAAAAAATCTTAAAGCAAAGGTGACAAATGGAAAATCCAAAATAAACCAAAATGTATTTATAATTACATTAAGTGTAATGTACTAAATATTCAAATTAAAATTTAAGTGTTCAACTATTCACTGATTACAACCAATATCTTTTTCTCTTTTTTATGTTTTATTTTTGCTTGTTTTGCTTTTTAGGCAGGAGCCACACTGCTGAGCTACTTCTCCAGCCTCACTTTTCACTCATTATTTCTGAGATCCGGTTCCACCTTCTGCTCCGGTGTGTATTTGGGCCTCAGTTGGCCTGCTTTAGGCTTCTGCTTTAGGCTTCTGCTTGAGGCTTCTGGTCACGGCCCCACTACACTCAGCTTGTCTCTGTGGCAATGGAGTCTTGTGGACATTTCTGCCCAACTGGTCTGGACTCACTATCTTCCCGATCTCCCATGCACATGGGTTGAGAAAGGGTCTCAGAAGATGTTTTTCTGGCCTCCATCTGTAGACTTCCCATTCTTAGCCTCACAAGTAGGTAGAATTACAGGTGAGCCACTAGTACTTGGCCTTCAGGAAATGGTTCTGAATGCATGTTTATAAAAATTTTTTTTTTAAAAAAAGGCTGGTGTCAGTGGCTCATGGCTTTGTAGCTACGTTAGGAAGCAGAGATCTGGAGGATAGAAGTTCAGAGCCAGTCCAAACCCCACCCCCATACCCCCTTAAAAAAAGTCTGTGAGCCAGGCGCTGGTGGCTCACACCTGTAATCCTAGCTACTCAGGAGGCTGAGATCTGAGGATTGCAGTTCAAAGCCAGACCAGGCAGGAAAGCCCATGAAACTCTTATCTCCAATAAACCACCAGAAAACCGGAAGTGGTGCGGTAGCTCAAGTGGTAGAGTGCTAGCCTTGAGCTAAAGAGTTGAGGGACAGTGCTCAGGCCCAGAGTTCAAGCCCCACGACCAACCAAAAAAAAAAAAAAAAAACTCTGTGAGACTCTATCTCAAGCACAAAACAGAACTGAGGCATCAAAGGGTAGAGCACTAATCTAGCAAGCACAGGTCCCCAGTACCACCACCACCTCCTGCTACAAAATAAGTAAATAAATAAATGTATGTATGAAAAAATTCAAGCACAGTGATGTGCACCTGTAATCCCAGCTACTTGGGAGGATAAAACAGGAGGATTGTGAATTCAAGATGATCCTGGGCTACATTCAAGACAATGCAGTAACAAGCCCTTCCTCCCTCCCTTCCTTCCTTCCTTCTTTCCTTCCTTTCTCTACTAGAGGTTGAACTTAGGGCCTTGTACTTGCTAGGTAGGCATTTACCACATGAGCCATGTCCCTAGCCCATTATTATTATTATTATTAGTCAGTCATAAGGCTTGAACTCATGGCCTGGACACTGTTTCTGAGCTTTTGGCTCAAGGCTTGTGCTCTATCTACTGCATTGAGCCACAGATCCAGTTCCAGCCTTCTGGTGGTTAATTGGAGATAAAGAGTCTCACAGACTTGTCTGCTCAGGCTGGCTTTGAACCACCATCCTCTCAGAGCTCAACCTGAGTAGCTAAGATTACAGGCGTGAACCACTGATGCCCTACTCATTATTTTTAAGTTAGGGTCTGTATGTATATCTGGGCTAGGCTAGACTGCAATCTAAAGGAAAATTGAGAGCTTAATATTGAATTATGTAGTCCATGAACTTGAAACTTGGCATGAATTCAATTTATTAGGATACTCTTTAATTTTTATAGCAATCTTTTTGGTGTTTTCAGTTTTTTTTTCAAATTTATTCTCACACATTTTATGTGTTTTTTTAGCATATAAAGTAAATTATTTTCCAAGTGTTTCCTGTTAGTAATTATAATCCAACTGAACTTGAGTTTTGATCTTGGATCCTATGGATTTGCTCAATTCATTTATAATTCTGATTTCTTTCTGAGCTGAGATTCTCAGTGCACATAATCCTGTTATCTGTAAGTAGATACTTGTGCTTAATACTCATTCTTTCCTTGGCTTTTGTAGTATTTCACTGCCAGAATATAGCATATTTAGCTACTAGTTCCCCCCTTATGCTGGATATTTGGGCTGTTTTCAATCTATAAACAATATTGCAATTTAGAGTACTATTTGCACATCTTAATACGATATATCTGCACCATCAAATGATATACTAGGGCAATAAATGTGATTGTTACCATTTGGAATAGAACACAGTTATTGTTTGTTCAGCTTCAAACAATGAGTGCTTCAGATAATGGTGAAATGCTGAAATGGTGCTGGTGGTGACACACTGTCACCAGAAGTGCTTGAGGACACCTTGGTGTATGTGCTTGGCTGCTTTTACACAGGCAAGATGTTCACAGTCGAGTAGGTGTAAAAGTGAGGCAAAGGTGACTTAAGTATCCATTGCTGCTTTTTTCTTCTTCCAATCCTGGGGCTTGAACTCAGGGCTTGGGCACTGTCCCTGAGCCTCTTTGTGCTCAAGGTTAGTACTCTACCACTTGAGACACAGTGCCACTTCTGACTTTTTTTTTTTTTTTTTTTTTTTAGTAGTTTATTGGAAATAAGAGTCTCACAGGGACTTTCCTGCCTGGGCTGGCTTCGAATTGTGATCCTCAGATCTCAGCCTCCTGAGTAGCTAGGATTACAGATGGAAGCCACCGGACCCAGCAGTATCCATTGCTTGAGAAAAGCGGTAATTATAATTAACCAAAACCAAAGGGCAGCCATTTGATAGCAATCCCATGGACTCGGGGGACCTTTTGCCTAGTTCCTGAAGGTGAGACCGAGGTGGACCGGCAGGGGACACACCGGGCAGCTCTCCTGACCTTGGACACTGTAATCAAGATTGGGTTGGCCCTGAGGTATCATGCTGGATCCTTAGGACATTAAACCAAGCTAACCCTTAAAGTACCTTTACCCAAAGGGCAAAGGCTTGCAGCGGCAGAAACAGCAATCACTGATTACCAATCCTGAGTTCAAGTGGGATTCTCAGTGGCAGGGTGGATAAAGTTGGGTGGCGGTTTTCTGTGTTCTAAACAAAACCGTGATAAACATTCTATCCCCCGCTTTTACCTGTGAAGGGTCCTATTTCTTCTTCCACAACGGAGACCGGCCGCATTCTCTGTTATCTTTCAGATTCTTCTCCCTGGGGAGAAGGAGAGAGAGAAAGATATTGGCTTTGGGTGCAAAACTTTTAGAGCGGGTCAAAACATTCATTTCCGGATAATATTTAACACAGTATTGTGACATTTCAAATTGAATGAAAAAAAAATCCGTAATGAACAAACTAGATGAAATTTAAACTTATTAAATTATGATCTTGCACTTGAACAACCCAGACTCGTAAATACTAACCTGGGTTCCAATTTTTAAGACACACACATACACACACACTAGGTGTTCATCTCCCCCCTCTCCATTTCCATGGTCTGCCAGTATGACTTTTTAAAATAATTCTTCATTCTGTGTATTTTAAATTGTGCTAAAATAGGAGTAATATAAATCTACCATTTGGGCCATTTTCCAGTGTACAACTCAGTGCCAGCCAGGATGCTCATATCGTGCAACTTTAGTTTTAACAGTTCTTTTAGATGTTTTAATGTTACATTAAAGGATTATACATCGCGACTACTTTGCTTGGGGGAAAATGACCTCTTAAATATTAGGCCTGAGGCAAAGTGCCTCGGGTCATTCTCTTAGCTCGGAGGAGACACACCTGTCAGACACGCCCTCCAGCTATCTGCCCCGGGGCCACCTGGCGGGCAGCTCAGTGCTTGGCACGCCCTCCTGGGGGGGGGTGTACCAGACCTCCCTGCCGACCAATGGGGAGGGGACCCCTCCGACGTCCCGCGGAGCGGCCAATGGGAGCGCGGCATGCAAATGAGCAGGTGCGGTGGCGGCGGGCCCGCCGCGGCGGCCGGGGCTCCGATGTTTAGAGGCGCGCTGTGGGCCGCCGCCGAGCACAGTCCGGGCAGCGCGCAGCGAGCTCCGGGTGCCCCGCCATGGCCCCCGCTCCGGCCCCCGCTCCGGCCCCCGCCGCTGCCTTCTCGTCCGATGAAGTCCAGCGGCGCCTGGCGGCCGGCGCCTGCTGGGTGCGCCGCGGCGCGCGCCTCTACGACCTCACCGACTTCGTGCGGCACCATCCCGGGGGCGAGCAGCTGCTGCGGGCGCGGGCTGGCCAAGACATCACCGCCGACCTGGAAGGACCGCCGCACCGACACTCGGACAACGCACGCCGCTGGCTGGAGCAGTACTACGTGGGCGAGATGCGCGGGGACCCGCAGGTACCAGCCCGGGCGGGGGGCAGACCCCACCCTGCCCGGTCCCCGGCGGGCCCCGATCGCCGGTCCTCCCGGAGGACTCCGGGGGACGGCCCCCACCCCGCCCCTCTCCACTGCCTCTGTCCGCCCCAGGCCCCAGGTCGCCCGCCCCCTCCAGCCTCTTAGTCCCGCGGCCACCTCCTCTCACCTCCCCAGTTACCCCCTCCGTCCAACTTGTTCCTTCTGCAGCCGCTCTCCTTGGATAACTTGGATCCCCCTTTCCGGCCCAGACCCCCCCCCCCCCCCATCCAGCCGTCTTTCCCTCTTCTTTCCTCTCCTTCTTTGCAATTAGTCACCAAGCCCCACCTGTCCTTCTTTCCCTGGCCCTCCGCATCCTGCCCCGCACCTGCTTCAAGGAGACACGGATTGCAGGGCTCTGCTCAGCTGGCTTGGACTTCCTGGGGCCCCGGCTAGGGCTGCCAGGGTAGGTGGAGGGATTGTATGGCCTTAAGTGTATCTCCAGCCCCTTCGTCCTCTGCTTATGTCTTGTCCTACGAGTGAAGTGAAATGCATAAGCCTGTTTTGCTCAGGAAGAAAAAAGAGAGAGAGAAAGGAGCATTTTGAACCCAGGTTGTGTAGCAAGCCACACACTGGTGTATGGTGCAGTTTCCTGTAGCATTTGTTTTGTTTTGTTTTGTTTTTTTTTGCTGGTCATGGGGCCTGAACTCTGGGTCTAGGCGCTGTCCCTCAGCTCTTCAGATCAAGGCTAGCGCTCTACCACTGGAGCCACAGCGCCACTTCCGGCTTTTTCTGTTTATGTGGTGCTGAGGAATCGAACCCAGGGCCTCATGCTTGCAAGGCATGCACTCTACCGCTGAGCTACCTTCCCAGCCCTCCTGTAGCATTTAAACCTTCAGTGGGTCCTGTGACAGGTTTTGTTGTGTCCATTTTAAGATGTACAAACTTAGGCTGAGAGAGGCTGTGTAAATAACTAGTGAACAGTCTAATACATATATAGAGATAGATAGATAGATAGATAGATGCCTCTGGAATCATGGATCCTAAGGATCCATGGGTATGGGACAGGGTCTCTAGTCTCAGGGCTCTAAGTAGGTTCAGAGCAGAGGGAAGCTGACCCCTCCTTCCCCAGGACCATAGGCTGGTAATCCAGCCATTATTTCCTGAGGCTTGCTCTTGTTTTCAGAGTGTTTTGAAAGATCATGCAGCTCCAGGTTGCTTCCGACGTGTCATCTTGCCTAACTCTTCATCCTTATTCAGAGGCTTAATCTAGTTTTTTTGATGAGCCAATCATACTGTGATGGGAAGACATATATCAATGCAGATGATAAATATGGTTCCTGTTTTCTTGGGATGAATAGACCAGTGGGAGGGGGAAGGAATTATTCCTAATCACTATTTATTTACATAGTACTAACAGTATAGATAGGAGGGAAGGGTGGGGGGACTTTGGGAAGAGCTTTCTTAAGAAAGTAACACATTGAGAAATAACTAATGGAGATGGCCTTAGCCAAAGTGGTGGGAAGAACATTACAGAAAAGAAGAAACAGCCTGGGTGAAGGATCTGAAGAAAGAGAGCTTGACCCAGTAAGGACAGAAAATAAAATCCAAGTGACCAGAGGCTAAGTGGGCAAGGAGAGGGGTGTGGGAGGAGGTCAGGGGTCAGCTAGGGCCACAGCATGGAGGGCCTCATAACCTGTGGTCAAGATCTGGGGCTTGACTCAAAGAATGATAGCCGGGAGACTGAAGCAGGGCTGTGGCATGATCAAATTTGCATCTTTGTAAGAATATTATGACTGGAGCACCGAGAAGGCGCTCCATGTAGGGAGCCTACATGGATGTGAGGAGACCAGGTGAGAGGCAACTGTACCACTTGGTAAGAAAAGAGATTGCATAGGTAAAAGGCCTGTGCTCAGAGCCCAATATGAACTTGGAAATTGACCTTTGGTGTCCAGGCAGGAAGTTTAGCCATAGATACAAGAGGTTAACTGAGTGCAGAAAACACCAGAGGTTGGGATCAGAGAAGAGACAGGCGGACCTGCTGTGTTGTAACTGGGTTCTGTGGACGGGAGCCGTCGGGAGTGGCCTCCTTTCAGTATCATTTGGAATATCATTCCTGGCCAGATTCCCGGGGTCACCTCACCTCCCTGCTCTGCTAGTCACCCGGCACTATGGTTTGCCCTGGAAGGGCTCAGTGGAGACATAGTCAACACCGACTTCCTACCTCCGCAATCACCAGGAATCCTGATTCCTGGGCCCTGACTGGAGAATGGGCAGCAACACTAAAAACTAAAATGTGCACCTACAAAGCCACGCCCAAACCTGACCAAGGGCCACAGCCGGTCCGCAGTCCTGTTACCAGTCTGTCAGCGTCTTTTGAGGCTGATCTAGAAACTAGATAGGTTCTCTTTACACTGTGGGAGAGAGAGAGAGAGAGAGTCAGAAGAAAATTCTGGGGCATGAAATAATTTTCACAGAAAAGCCTGGGGGTGGGGGGAGACATTTATGTTCTTTTCTCTAAACTCTTCTAGAACCTCCACATTGTCTTCTCCAATTCCTTTCCCATAGGACCAGGAGTACCCACACCTGTGGGGTGAGAGCCCCCCCTCCCGTAGTATGAGGAGCAGGGGGACATTCCATGAGCTAGCTCTGTTGTTCGGGGGTCACTTCTGAGTGCTGCCCCCTCCCCCCAGCATCCTGGGTCTTCTTCCTGAGAGAAAGCCTAGTTTGTTTTATTTCCCCTGTTCCCCACTTTGCCACACCCCCCTCCTATGTACACACGTACACACACTTTCACACATGAAGGCACACACATAAAACAAGTCAAACTTGTTTGAGCTAACATACTGTTGGGGCTGGTGGTATGAGACACCACCGTCTGCTGTGGCCATGGCTTTGAACTCGGAGAAAGCAGCTGACCATCCTGAGCAAATGAAAGCAAATGAATGGCTGAGCAGGGCAGTCCGGCCCCTGTTGGTCCTCATCTTGTGGACCGTTGGGAGCCACAGGATTCCAACTCCTCACCCAAGTGGTGAGAGGCATGATCCTCTATCTTCTTAAGTTGTAATAAGCATTCTTCAAAAAGAGGACTTTGGGGTCTAGATTTGCTTCCAAGGCCATCAAGACTGTTTCTCAGACTTTGGTCATCCATGAGTCATTGTCATAGTTCTTTCCAAATTGGCCCAGCACTTGAATAATTTTACATTAGTATTTATCTTTACATTGACTTACTATTTTCTGCGGCTGGGAAGATGGCTCAGTGGTAGAGCACTTGCCTTGTATGCATGAGGCCCTGGGTTCGATTCCTCAGCACCACATAAGCAAAAAGAAAAAAGCCAGAAGTGGTGCTGTGGCTCAAGGGGTAGAGCGCTAGCCTTGAGCTGAAGAGCTGAGGAACAGTGCCCAAGCCCAGAGTTCAGGCCCCACAACCAGACCCCACCCAAAAAAAAGACTTACTATTTCCTGTTTTACCATTTACTCACTGTAGAAGATAAGACCAGTAGAATCACAGGCTTTAGACACACTGTAATATAAATATAAAACTATTAAAAGAAGAATTTGCCTCATATTCTCTAACATCATCCTGAGCACTACCAATTAAGGCTATATCCCATATTGGGAGACATGTGGAGTGGAGATGCTGCTTCTGTGTGGGTTTTTGTGGTTGTTATTTGTTGTGGTTTAGTTTTGTGGTATAGGGGATTGAAGCCAGGGTCTTGTGCTTCTTAAGCAAGCACTCTACCACTTGAGCTATACCGCCAGCTGTACTTGTGTTTTCATTTGGTTTTTAAGAGCTACTTTTGCCCCACTAGCCTTGACCTTGTGATTCTCCTACCTCCAACTCCTGACTAGCTGGGATTACAGGTGGGTAGTGCCACACCCAGCTTGGAACAGGGTTTCTTAATTTCTGGTGTTTTGTGGGTTATTTATTTATTTTCGGTCGTGGGGCTTGAACTCAGGGCCTGGGCGCTGTCCCTCAGCTCTTAAGCTCAAGGCTAGCATTCTACCACTTGAGCCACAAAGCCACTTCTGTTTTTCTGGTGGTTCATTGGAGATAAGAGTCTCATGGACTTTGCTGCCCGGACAGGCTTTGAACCATGATCTTCAGATCCCAGCCTCCTGAGTAGCTAGGATTACAGGCATGAGCCACCAGTGCATGGCTGTGGATAATTTTTAGGGATGGATAAAAGAGATAAAATTGTATGTGGAACAAGAGAATTACAGTTTTCATCATAGTCCAACCAAAGTTGGACTATGAGACCAGCTGGAAATAACCCTCAGCTTGAGATTCTTTGAAGAAAAGCAACCGTTAACTCCTTAGTCACTGCCATTAGGTAACCTAATGTCTGAAGGGCCTACAGGGTGTACCTTTGCTTCTGCCAGACTTTTGGATGTGGCCACTCAGAGTATGGGGGCTTGGGATATTGAATGGGAATGGCCCGTAGGGAGGAGATTTGAGTAGTGATGATCTAGCCCCAGCAGTGGGAGATCTCCAGCACTCTACAATTTGGAAGCATGAAGTGAGACCTCAGATAAAAGTGTAAGAAACTTGCCAAACTGCGCCCCCCCCAACACACACACACACACACACACACACACACAGACACACACACACACACACACACACATTGAATGGTGGTGAGAAATAGCCATGTGGAGATCTATAAGAGCTTCAGGCTGGGAAGGTGGCTCAGTGGTAGAATGCCTGCCTAGCATGCATGAGGCCCTGGATTTGATTCCTCAGCACCACATAAAGAGAAAAGGCCGGAAGTGGCACTGTGGCTCAAGTGGTGGAGCGCTAGCCTTGAGCTGAAGAGCTGAGGGACAGAACTCAGGCCCTGAGTTCAAGCTCCAGGATGGGCAAAAAAAAAGATGAAGGGGGCTTCTTGGCCGGTCACCATCCTTGGCTACCTGCCAGGGACTGGCGAGCTCTCGGCTTACTCCAGTGCCAGGTGCAAGTGTGGAGAATGAACCCAGTGCCAAGTGGTAGCACATTCAGGGAGCAAATCCCTGTGGTTCCTGCCCTGATTGAGCACAGTTCTTCATCTACTGAAGCAACAAGAGCTTCATCCTCTCTGAAACATACCACACTACTGACACAGCCCTACTGACAGCCCTTGCCGGGTCGCCAGTACCTTCCTCGCCTTCCTAAATCTGGTGCACAGTTCTCACCTTCACAGCATCTGACCTGGCTCAGCAGCCATGTGGAGGCTGACCACGACCCGTCCTCACTTGGCTGGCGCTGCGGTTTGAACCCCTGACCTCATGCTTCTTGTGCTGACACTCTGCCACTTGATCCACACCTCCCACCCTTGATTTTTGCTGGTTTTGGAAATAAGATGGTCATGAACCCCATTGGCTGGGTGTTGATGGCTCACACCTGTGATCCTAGCGATTCAGAAGGCTGAGGATCAGGTTAGAAGCCAGCCAGATCAATAGGACTCTCATCTCTAACAAACCAACAAAAAGCCAGAAGTGGAGATATGGTTCAAGTAGTAAAGAACTAGCCTTGAGTGAAAAAACTAACAGAGTGTCCAGGCCCTGAGTTCAAGCATGGAACAAAACAAAAATAATGCTAATAGAGCCGAGTATGGTACACACCTGTAATCCTTGCCATTGGGAGGCCAGACAGGAGGATCACAAGTTCAAGGCCAGCCTGGGTTATATATAGCAAGATCCTGGCTTTAAAGACCATGGCTACCAACAGCAACAACAACAAACAAACAGTTGATAGACTACGTTGCTCTTAAGGCTGTGACCAATAGCCTTGCGTGTCAATGTCATGCATTTGCATGACACAGATTGCCTGGATTTCCAGTCCTTTTTAATTATTCTGGTGTCTTTTTTTTTTTTTTTCTTGTTTTCTTTTTTGGTATTGGGGGGTTGAACTCATGGACAAGGTTCTGGCACTTAGTTTTTTCTCTCTCTTTCAAGGCTGGGAACTCTTACCACTCAAGCCACAGCTCTACTTCTAGTTTTTTGGTAGTTAACTGGAGATAAGAGTCTCATAGACTTACCTGCCTAGGCTGGCTTTGAACTACAATCTTCAGATCTCAGCCTCCTGATTCTGGTATCTTTTTCAGGCAAAATGTTCTCTAAAGCCTATGGTGTCAGAGCAGCGATTTTTCAGTGTCCTCTAGGATGGGTAGATGACTCCTGCTGCCACTCTGGCTACCTGCTCTGGCAAAAGAGCTTAGTCATAACTGAAGAGAAGAATCAGGAAACAACAAACTTGATGACTATAACTGAGAAAGAGGGATTGACTTTGACTCAGTGTTGGGATATTAAATTGTGAAGCATTTCCCCAGTGCATAATTATTGAAGTCCTTTGGTTTCCTGCCTTGATACTCTATTGTGAAATATTAAAATAGCAGTATCAGATAAGCAAATCTGAGGGGATTTGGCCTAACAACTTTGAACTTCAGGGCATACAAGTTAGTCTTAAGGGAAATTCCATTAGCACACGTACTCATGATTACATGGCATGGGCCATACTGTCTACAACGAACTTGGTTGATGATTACCTACGTGAATTAGCCCTACTTTCTCTCTGGAAGGAAGAACAGGTGGCACTCTGCCTCTCCACCTTTGCTTGTGCGCAGGACGCCCTTAAGCGCTACAGGACACTAAGGATTCCCTGAAGGAAACGAAATGCAACCCATTGCTGGGAGATTCTGGGAATGACTTGTTCTGGTCTGTCAGTTCCAAATGGTAATAAAAAAGAACAAACCATCATTTATTCATGAAAGCTGAACACCTCCATTTTTTTTTGTGGGGGGGGTCCGGTCATGGGCCTGAACTCTGGGCCTGGGCGCTGTCCCTCAGCTCTTCAGCTCAAGGCTAGCGCTCTACCACTTGAGCCACAGCGCCACTTCTGGCTTTTTTTGTTTTGCTTATGTGGTGCTGAGGAATTGAACCCAGGGCCTCAGGCATGCAAGGCAAGCGCTCTACCACTGAGCCACCTTCCCAGCCCTAAACACCTCCACTTTTTCTTTCTCCACTTTTTCTTTACTTTTTTTTTCCTCTCTCTCTTTCTTTCTTCTTCTTTTTTTTAAAATTAAAGATAGTGCCTAGTCCAGGGAGAAGCTCGGACTCATCCTCCTGCCTCACCTCAGTGGTGCTGGGATTACAGGTGTGTAGCACCACACTGGGTTTAAGACTTCAGTTTAAGGTGTACACTTTGAGACTCTGCCTAGAGAGAGTAGTAGGAGCCTCTACCCTAGAGAGTAAGTACAGCTTTTTTTTTTTTTTTTAGCCAGTCCTGGGGCTTGAACTCAGGGCCTGGACACAGTCCCTGAGCTGCTTCTGCTCAAGACTAGCTCTCTACCACTTGAGCCACAGCACTACTTCTGGCATTTTCTGTGTATGTGGTACTGAGGAATCGAACCATGGGTTTCATGCATGCTAGGCAAGCACTCTACCACTAAGCCACCTTCCCAGCCCCAAATGCAGCTTTTCTAATTCCACATCATGATAGATCAGAGAAAACGTCAGACCAGCCTGGTCTCTTGGATGTTCTCTTTGATCCCTCTTAGTCCTTTAGAACTCTAAGAGTAAATAGTCAACTTATGGTTTGCACCCCGACTCTCATTTAAAAACAAAACCTAAAAACAAATCAGCTATTGCATGAACCTAAGCAGAAGAGACCTCAACTTCTAGCATAAAAGCGAATCAATCTTAAGTAAACATCTCCTACATAATCTGACTAGAGTTGAGGAAAAGGAATTTATTAATTCACTAATTTATTCATTCATTTCAGTAGTACTGGGGTTTAGACTCAGGCTTTCACATTTGCTAGACAAGCTCTCTACCCTTGAGCCACACTGCCAGCCCAACTTTTTGTTAGCTATTTTTATGATGGAAGTCTCAAGAACTTCTCCAAGCATTATAGAGAGAACACTTGGGCTTATGGCTTGGGCAAAGCGGGGGAAGGAGGTGTGTGTACAGGAACTCAAATTATAAGTCATCAATATAATGATACACATTTGAATGTTAAGGCAGTTTGTTCCTTGAATCTTTAGGGCCTTAGATAAAGAGACACTAGGGTGCCTAAGATCTTTGAGGAACCAATCGCTACACACCCTAAGTTTGTGTGGCAATTTACATTTTTAAAATATATATATTTCCAGATGGGCACCAGTGGCTCACACCTGTAATCCTACTCAGGAGGCTGAGATCTGGGGATCATGGTTCATGGTTCAAAGTCAGCCCAGGCAGAAAAGTTCCCATGAGACTCTTATCTTCAATTAAGCCCTCAAAAACTGGAAGTAGAGCTGTGCCTCAAAAATGGTAGGGCACTAGCCTTGAGCAAGAGACTGCCTAGCCCCTGAGTTCAAGCCCCAGGACCAATGCGCACGTACACACACACACACACACACACAATTTCCCTTAGATTTTCATTTGAATTCTGGAAGTCCCAGATCTTAGAAGGTGTTGTAGTTCCACAGAGAAATCCCGGAATGAGGATCTCCAGGAACTCAGAATCTCCATGCTTAGCCATTAGGCAAAAATCTGAAACCAGTGGGAGGATTAAATTGTTGTTGGAGGTGGGAAGGTAAGATGCAATTTAGGGTGTTCCTTCTCATGAGCCATCTATCTCTGCCTCCTGAGATGAAGTATGGGATGTGTGGACCATGGGAGGTGGGGGACATTCCCGAGAGAGCCAGACACTCCTTTTCCCTGACACGTGACTTGTTCCCATGGCATGCCCAGTCACTGATTAACCAGCAGGTACAACATCTGACCTCCTGGAGGTCAAAGTGTGAGGTATGGTTCCTGGAGTCCTAGAGGATCCTTGTTTGGGGCCTGTGTGCCCTGGAGTTGGTGATTTTGGCAATCTTAGTTGAACCAGGCTGGTGAAATGCATTTTTTTAAATGGGTAATGGGGCCTATGGGAGATCCTGAATCTGTGGAGGACCTGAGATATTATTAACTGTGTTCCCCTTCCCACATGCTCTCAAGTGTTCTGATGTCCTGCTAGGGAGTCTCATCTGCCTGGAGGTGAGTGGTGTCTAGTGAAGCTAAGGTAGGAGTCTTGATATGGGAGTAGGGGTGGACAGCACTTCTTCTATTAAGTGTACAAGGGGGCACTCTTGAGGTGAGGAACACAGCGCTGAGCCTAGGTTCCTCTCTGAGTTGTGCCTGTGTAGCTCTGGAGGGGTCAAGTGGTTTTCTAAGCCTTCATCTCCTTCCCCAAACCATGCTGCGGTGTTACAGTGAATGTCTTCCCCAGGCTCTTGCAGACCAGGGACACCTGGGAAACGGCTCTTCCTCTCCTCACCCAATGGGAGAAGGGAGATCATCCCCCACCAAGGGCCCCCCGCTGCTCTGCCAGATCATTGCCTGTGGTCATGCCAAGTGTCAGGCCAGTATGTGGCGGCTGTGAGCAGCGCTGACACTGTGGTTGCTTCTGGAATGCCAGGCTGGCAGAGGTGACCCTCCCAAGGAGAATGGAGGGAAATCTCAAAGTCCCTTCTATCTGGGTTGCCCTTGTTTGTTTGCTTCGGGAAAGAGGGCGGGAATACATGCTAGGAATACACACACGAAGCAGGTGTAAGCGCATGGCCTGAAGAGCAGGAGGGAAGGGAGGAGTGGACACCTCTGGCTTCCTCCACTATGCATAAACCACACCCGAAAACGACAACTCACCCTGCACCACGGGCAGCATTGATGCTGATCCCAGTCACTCCACCCAGAAGTGCATTTCACAGTCAGACTACAGGACTCAGAATCAGACACCCCCCTCCCCCGCCCCCAGGGTGGCTGGTCTGACCTAGGGAGAGGTCATTTGTTATGAACATAGCGCACAGGCATAGGCATTTCAGAGTACAGACTTATTTCCCTTATGAAAATGAGTGGTATCTGACCACTGGTGCCACCTTTTAAAAAGAGTTTCTTTGTACTAGGATAAAAGGATGACCTAGAGTAGATGTCAGGGGCAGGGAGCCAGCGTATCCAAGGACACCCTTCCAGGTGAGACAGGGGCATGGTCTTTTGGGCAAAGGACCCAGGAGAATCGGGAACTTGTGTTCAGAACCATGGGACCCGTCATGACAGCGGTTTTCAGTGAGCTACCTAGCTTTGAGCCTCGCCTGAAGCCAAGATTGACGGCTTTCAGAAGTCTTCTGGAATGTTCCAGAAATAATCTGTTGAAAGGATGGAGAAGGAACTAGATCCTGGGCTGCTGTAAGTCCATCATGTGCCAGATATCCTGGCGTTCACTAATATGAATTCAGCTCCTTCTCACTTTAGCTCTCTATAAATACTCTCCAGCAGTTATTGTGCAGGTCACAGAAATCATCTATATGTACGTGCCTTTATAGTCTTCTCTCTTTAGTTCTCACAAAAGGGATCTCCTGGTACACACCAATTGGCAACTGGAAATTTTACTTATCTAATGCCCTTTTGTAACTTTATTTTTGGGCCAGTACTAGGGCCAGTACTAGGAACTCAGGGCCTCCAGTTACACACACACACACACACACACACGCACGCACGCACGCACGCACGCACGCACGCACGCACGCACACACATTCTTCCTATGAAATACTTTAACCACACACACACATTTTTTCTTCCTTTTTTTTTTGTCGGTCATGGGTCCTGACCTCTGGGCCTGAGCGCTGTCCCTCAGCTCTTCAGCTCAAGGTTAGCGCTCTACCACTTGAACCACAGCACTACTTCTGGCCTTTTCTGCTTATGTGGTGCTGAGAAATCGAACCCAGGGCCTCATGCATGCAAAGCAAGCACTCTACCTCTGAGCCACCTTCCAAGCCCCATACACCTTTTTTTTCTTAATAGTTTATACTTTACTGCTTCAGCATTTTTTAATGTAAGGAACACAATAAGGATTGTTTTAGGTTTATTGTTTTCTCAAACAACTAAGTGGTCGCCCTAGTGGAGTTGTAGAAAAATATTTTCTGACTTTTTTCTTTAAAGAAAAAGTCTCTCTTAGCACATAGCAATAATTTATGTTTGGACTCTATTCTGTACCAGTGTAATTAATCAGGGAGCTGGGTGTAAAATAGCTTGCTTAGCGCATACAAGACCCCATAAAACAAAACACCCTACATTGATAGACAGGCATGGTGGTACATTCCTGTAATCCCAGCATTCAGAAGGCTGAGATAGGAGGATTATGAATTCTGGGCCAGCCTGGCTACATAGCAGGACCTGACACACAGACACACAGGCACATAGACACACACAGACACACACACACACACACACACACACACACACACACACACACACACACACACACACACTTCCTTTTCCCCCATTACTGGAGATTAGACCCAGGACCTCTTCCACTGGAGCCCTGTCCCCATCTCCATTCCCTTTTTATTAGGTTTTGGTCATTCCATTCCCCCCACCCCCTTTTCTCCATTCTAACCAAGATTCTGCCCCACTCCAGAAGGCAAAGAGCAGAAGAGGAGCTCAGTCATCGTGGACTTGGTCATTGACCTTGGAGACAGAGTTACATCTGCCTTTCAGAGGCTGGACCCTGGGGTCGGGTAGCTACAGCAAGGAGGAAGCCACTTAGGGAAGACTCATGCAGGTGGCGGACGCTAGTTACCAAGTCCGTGGGGGGTGGAGGGTCCCAGGCAATGGCTGTCCCCTCCGTCATGGAATGACAGTAGCTCCAGTGGGAGAATGCAGGGCTGAGGAGGGGTGTGGGAGGGAAGTACAGAAGCAGCCTTGCCCTTGAGCTCAGCATCTGGGTGAGTCCTTTCCTTCTTGGTGTTCACAGTCTATAGTGGGAGGAGAAACTACAGGTCAAGGGAACCTGGGCCCTGCAAAGCCCAGCGCCGTGATCCCCGCGCTGATGGCATTGCCCCTGACCATCTGACTCTGACCGCGAGGTCATCGCTCACTCCCCGCCCTCCCCCACAGGACAGTGTGAGCTGCTCTGAGGTCTGTGAGAGCTATAAAACAGGACATGCGCGCTGAGCTGAAGCAAGGCGTTCTGAGTCCCAGCAGCGCCAGCTTCCGCTAAGAAGTGGGTAGGTGTCTGCTAAGAGGCGAGGGGATGGATGGTTTCAAAGCCTGAGTTGTTAAATGCTGGGACCCTCCTCATCAAGATCACTCCCCGCCCCCCCCTCCCCCCCCCCCCCCCCCCCCCCCGAGGAACTGGAGCCTTCGGGTCTTCTGATCTCTCAGTTGCCCCATTTCTGTGGGCAGAGCCTGTGGAGTCCACTCTGACCTGCTGGTCTCACCCTTTCGGTACCTGGACAGGTACAGCACTGGTCCTGAGGCATTCATCCTGGTCAGGGAAGAACAGGCCTCAGAGGCCAGGCTGGCTAGGGCCCCAGGGGTCCTGGGAGCTCCCAGGGCTGCCTTTTTCCTCCCTATTGCTTCCTGTAGGCAATCGTGAACAGCAGGGATGTCTCCTTAATGCCAGAAACTGTGCTTGCTGATAGGGACAGAAAGAAAAGTGGGTTCTTGTCCTCACGGGGAGGAGACAGATACAATGACAGGCTGTGGCAAGTGCTACAGGAGAATATAAATATTATTATATATAATATAATTATATTATATGTATTATTTATACATTTATATGTCATAATATGTAATTATAATATATAATTATAATATAATCATATGTATTATATATAATATAATCATATATATTATATATAATATATATAATTATTCTGTAGAATAATACAACTTATCATGTCTCTTAGATCAGGAGAATGAAAAAAGTGACAACCACAGCTTCAGGTGGATGAGGTGGTCAGGGAAAGTCTTTCTAAGCCACTGATATTTGATAGATTAAAAAGGAGCTGTCAGCTGGGCACCAGTGGCTCACACCTGTAATCCTAGCTACTCAGGAGGCTGAGATCTGAGAATCATGGTTCGAAGCCAGCCCAGATAGCAAAGTCCATGAGACTCTCATTTCCAATTAAACGTCTAAACAAAGAAGAAGAAAAAGAAGGAGGAGGAGGAGGAGAAGGAGGAAGAAGTAGAGGAGGAAATGGAGGGAAGGAGAAGAAGAAGCAGAAGTAAGAGGAGGAGGAAGAGGAGGAGGAGGAGGAGGAGGAGGAGGAGGAGGAGGAGGAGGAGGAGGAGGAGGAAGAGGAGGTAGAGCATTGGCTCAAGTGGTAGAATACTAACCTTGAGCAAAAAGGCTAGGGACAGTGCCCAGACCTGAGTTCAAACCCCAGGACTGCCCCTACCCCAGTGTGGAGGGTGGCTATCATAGATCAATCATTCCAGACAGCAGAAACAGCAAGTGCAAAGGCCCTGAGGTATGATCAAAAGGGAGTGCTGGTGTTGCTGCAATATGGTAAATGAGTGGAAATGGGGTTGGGGGGGGATGTTGAAGTGAGAGACAACCACCCTATCTTGGGAGGGATTTAGATTTTATTCTGAGAATAGCAGCCAGCAGCAGCTGGCTGAAGAAGCTAATCTGTCTATACTTTTTTAGATAGTTATAGCTGCTGTGAGGAGGTAAAGGGTTGAATCAGGAAGAAAGACTCCATTCCTGTTGTCCAAGAACCCGTGGGATCGTATGTCCTGGTAGCCATGAGGATACAAAACCAGCAGCTGTCGAGTTGCACTCGCTGACCGATTCAACATTGTCACTGAGGAAAAAGAGGAGCTGAGCAACTGGTTGGCTTGATTTCCAGAAACGATTAAGATTGGGTAAAGACCCAAACTTGGGCTAGGTCAATGAAGTTGGGCAGGGGTCACATTGGTTTGAGATGCCACGGGAACAACATCCCAGGTGAGACTGGAGAGAGTAGTTGGATAGAAACCCCCAGAACTTCCTGTCCCTTCTGGTGGCCACTAGGTCAACTGAATCACAAATCAAAATCTGGAAGCTCACCTTCTCAGTCATACTGAACACGTGTTCAGCGGCCACGTGTGGCTAGTGGCGGCTTTATCCGACAGCTCGGATACAGAAGACTTTCCCAAGCCTAGGTTCTATTGGGAAGCTCCGGCCTCAGCTCGGGTGCTCCCTGGAATCCTGGCGTCCGTGTGTCATTCACGCATGGCAGCTCCTTCTGGCCCTCTCTGCCTGACACACTAGAATGTGTAACAAGTGATATCCTAGACACCTGATCCACTCGGGACAGCTTGCCTCGGGGTGTCTTTCAAGACAGCCATCCCCTGAAGCCAAACGGCTGAGAGTACAAAACATGGCCAGCATAGAATGAGCAGTAGTGGCTGCAACTTCTTATAGTTCAGGTTGAGCTCCCTGTGCAGACTTGGCTCGTTGCAGAAGTCTGCAGTGGACCAGGAAGTTGTGGGGTTAACTGAGAGAGGGAGACAGGATATAAGCTTCAGTGCAACAGACCTGTGTTCTAGAATTTACCATGCCACTTGAGACAGGTAAGCCAAGCTTTCTAAGCAGAAATGTTGTACATCCTGAAAGGAAAAGATTTTGGGGTGGGCGGGGCGGGGGTGGGGAGTGGGGGGTGGAGTGTTTGAATCCATCAAAAGAAGTAGTTCGTTGTTCCTGTTGTGTGGAAAAAGGATTGGTTGTTTGTGTGTTTGTTTTTCTAGTTAGCAAAACAGTTCAGTGGCTATGATTATGTCTAATGATCATTTGTCCTTGCATAAGCAATGACAAGAATAATAATTCTTAAATGATTAGGCTGTTAAAGACAAATTTAAAAATATTGTTTCCTAGGATTTTCTTATAGAAGGCTTTTTGCTGGGTACTGTAAGTCAGGGGCTTGCTTCTCCTTTAAAAATAGCAATGTTCAGCAAAATGCCAGAAGTGGAGGTAAGGTTCAAGGGGTAGAGCACCAGCCTTGACTAAGAAAGTCAAGCAAGAGCACAAGGTTCTGACTTCAAGCCCCAGTATCAACACACACACACACACACACACACACACACACACACACACACACAATATTTACAAATACTAGTAGGATAGTTAAGATACTATTAAGATACTTAAGAGGTAAAGATCTGGAGAGCATGGTTCAGGCATAAATGCATACAGGACTCCATCTCATTCAATGGCTGTGTGAAATGGTGCACACCTGTCATCCTTAGCAACACAGGAAGCCCAAGTAGGAGGGTTGCAGATTAGCCTGGTCCCTGCATAAAGCAAGATCTCACCTTGAAAATAACTAAAGCAAGAAGGGGCTAGGAGGCATGGTTCCAGTGGTAGAGTGCCTAGCTAGCAAGTGCAAGTCACTCATTCCCAGGACCACCATAAATAAATACATAAACAAATAGCAGTGAAAATCCTTGCAGTCTGGGGTACTGCAGCTAGATCTGAAATCTGTTTTATTTTGCAAGTTGACCAGAAAGAAGATGGCAGGTTTTAGATGGCTTTGATGTACTTTGCATGGGGTGGAGACGGGGTAGCATGTTCAAAGTGTACCTGGAGTGCTGGGAAGTCAGATTCAGGAGAGATTATACTCTGGGTGTGGTTCCACTAAGTCTGCCAAGAATATTTTTTTTGTTTGTTTTTGTTTTTTTGTTGGTCGTGGGGCTTGAACTCTGGGCTTGGGCGCTGTCCCTGCACTCTTCAGCTCAAGGCAAGCACTCTGCTGCTTGAGCCAGAGCTCCATTTCTGGTTTTCTAGTGGTTTATTGGAGATAAGAGTCTCACGGACTTTCCTGCCCTGGCTGGCTTTGAACCATGATCCTCAGATCTCAGCTTCCTGAGTAGCTAGGATTACAGGTGTGAGCCACCGGCGCCCAACAAGAATATTTTTTGAGGAACTTGAGCCTTGCCTGACACCCATGTTGCTCTTCAGAGTTGAAGCTTTCCCATCCTACCAGTGCCTCAAGAGGTAGGATTTTTGTGAAGAAGAATCTAGAAGGTGAGCCTCAGGCCTGGTTCACACCACGCCCAGATTCCCCTCTACCCCATCCATGCTCCAAGCATGGGGAGTTCCCCCCCCCTTCCCCCTCCCCCCCCTCTTCTCCCCCCCCCCCCCCCGCCAAGTCCCTCCCTCCAAATGCCGAAATTAAGCATTTATTGGAAGTGTCCGCCTGTCTCCTTCAGTCTGTGCAATCCTGGCAATGTCGCCCTAATCCACCAGCTGGAGGGCAGAGAAAAGAGCTGGAGCAGGTGCCAGTGGTCCAGGACTGGATGTGGTACAGAGGTCATTCAACAGTGTGAAAACTTGGGGCTGGCTCAGTGGCAGGGTGCTTGCCTAGCACACATGAGGCCCTGGTGTTCGATTCCTCAGAACCACATCAACAAAAATAAGATTTTTTTTTTCATCTGAAAAAATAGTGTGCAAACTCGTCTGGGTTCCCTGGAGAGTTTTAGTGATCGTCAATTATTTTATTATTTTCAAGCCTCTGTCCTACTGTTCTAATGACTTGACTCCTACTAGGGCTCCTGCTTTGGATGATGAGTTTGTGAATCGTGGCCCCAGAAGGAGGCTTGTTTCATGAGGAGAAGCCATGTGGGTCCACGGTGAGCCTGGGTCCTCAGGCGGCTGGGACTGTCTCCCTGTCCTTCATCCCTGTCTCTGTAGATCAGCCCTCAGGCTTTTGTCTCTGTAGGGGACGGTGGTCTGCAGAGCGAATGGCCTTGCACTGACTGGGGACAGGGTCATGGCTGAGCCTCCTTAGGAGATTCTGGGGCTTGTCACTTGCCACGTGTCTCTCCCTAGGCCACAAAAGAGTGGCTAGAGTTCAGCCTCTACTTGTCCTGGCTTCTGATTTGGACCCAGCAAGACAGAGGGCAGTAAAAACAGGACAATCTGCAGCCTTCTTGCAGCGTAGGTCTCGTCTCCCAAAATGACCAGCTCCAAGGAGACTGTTCTCAGAAAGCTGTGGGCTTGGGGGGTTGGGAGTCGGGGATATCAACACAGACGGTGTCCAGGCAGAGAGAGCTCTGGATGCAGTTACGGCTCCAGACCACCCCGGCACCATCCTCTTCCTCCCAGGCCTCTTCCTTCTACCCCGGGCCATGGGCTATCAGGTGTGCAGACACCTGCAGCCCCCACCGCCTGTGTGTGTGCCGCGGGTAGGGGCAGCTGGACACAAGGGCCCAGGGCAACATCTCATTTCAGAGAAAGGGTTTTCAGGCACAACTCGAACTGCAGGATAAAAGGCCATCTGTCCATCCCTCGGTGCCCAGCCCCGGCCTTCTCGAACAACATTCCTTTATGTGGCTCCCCCACCCCCTGCAGCCCCCGCCCGCCGTACACTGACTCCTTTCAGGCCGCCTCTATGCTGGACTTGTTTGTTTGTGGGGCAGAGTGCAGGCTTTCTGTTGTTCTTCCCTGCGCTCTCCTCCCATGCACCCTCCGAGAGCACCCTCTCTCGAGAGGACGGGGCCGGGGACCAGGGGACTGGAGGAGGGCTGGGGGCCGAGGCAGAGACCCTGGCCAGTGGCTCGCGGGGCTGTCCTAAGCGGGCTTTGGAGAAAGGGAGGCAGGAATGCATGAAGAATCTTTTTGGAAAGCACTAGAAGTGGGCTCCTGTTGCCCTCCCAAAGACGAATTGTTCTAGAGACAGTGTGTGTGTGTGTGTGTGTGTGTGTGTGTGTGTGTGTGTGTGTGTGTCCCTGTCATGGGGCCTGCCCAAGCCCAGCACTTTACCACTTTAAGCCACAGCTCCATGTCTGCTTTTGAGTGATTCATTGGAGATAAGAGTCTCACAGGGACTTTTCTGCCTGGGCTGGCTTTTTAAACTTTTAAATATATATATATTTTTTTATTGTAAAGATACTGTACAGAGGGGTTACAGTTACATGAGCAAGGTAATGAGTCCATTTCCCTGGGTTGGCTTTGAACTGCAATCCTCAGATCTCAGCCTCCTGGGAAGCTGGGATTACAGGTGTGAGCCACCAGCACCTGGTTTGAGGTTTTTTTTGTGTGTTTTTTCTAATGGTGAAAAACATATATTTAAAATTAGCCAGCTGAGCTCAGTTTAGCTGATTCCCATCATGGGGGCAACATCCAAAGCAGAATCAAGAACCAGTGGTACACATGCTTGCTCCTCTTCATCAGGTCTGATCAGGATCTGGAGCTGTTTCATAGCCTGTTGGATCTGCGGCTTGTTGACCTTCACCATGATCACAAGTGTGTTGTCTCCTGGCTTCTTCCTGACTGACTCAGGGTCAGGGAGAACTTGATGATGGCAGAGTGGCCAAGCTTGTTTCTGCTCGCAGCACTCTTCCAGGAGTATTTGGCTGACTCTGGAACCTCAGAGTCAGTGCGCATGCGCATGTGTCTTTTTATGGCTGTGGATACCTTTCACCACTGCCTTCTTGGCCTCCAAAGCCTCGGCTTCCACTTTAGGTGGGGCATTGTGAAGGCATGCTAGAGATCTTGCACAAATGACCTGATTTCCTCTGTGTTTGTTTCCCCCTGTCAGTCTCTAAGAGAGAATTCCATCCTAGAGCCACAGTGGAAAGTACAACGCAAGCAAGGTTTGTCACACACATATACACACACACACCCTTTCCCATGCTCAGCAATTGTTAGTGGGGAAAACTACCTTGACTTCTCAGACCCTAAGGAAGGAGAACAGGCTACCTCTGGGCTAGGAAGGGATGTCCTTGAATGCTTTTCCCAAGAGCTACCTGTGGGAGCAATCACTGAGGACCAGGTCGGAAGGCTGTGTTGACCAGGAGACCCTGTTTCTGACAGTTCTGGTATGGAATGAGATGCTGGCCCTGACTCCCTAGTCCCTAAATGCTTTTGCAAGTGCTGTCTGTCTCCAGATTCAATGCTCTCCCCTTCTGTGGCTCTGTCTGGATCCCAAGAAACACTGAGTCAGGCCTCATATTCTTTGGTGTTTGTTTTGTGCTTTAACTCAGGGCCTAAACTCTGTCCCTGAGTTTCCCTCCCCCCCCCCCCCCCCAATGCTAGCATTCTACAATGTGAGCCACAGCTCCACTTCCAGCTTTAGGTGATTCACTGGAGATAAGAATCTCGAGGAAGGGGCTGGGAAGGTGGCTCAGTGGTAGAGCGCTTGCCTTGCATGCCTGAGGCCCTGGGTCCGATTCCTCAGCACCACATAAGCAAAAAGAAAAAAGCCGGAAGTGGCACTGTGGCTCAAGTGGTAGAGTGCTAGCCTTGAGCTGAAGAGCTGAGGGACAGCGCCCAGGCCCAGAGTTCAGGCCTCATGACCGGACCCAAAAAAAAAAAAAAAAATCTCATGGAAGCCAGGAGCTGGTGGCTCACATCTGTAATACTAGCTACTCAGGAGACTGAGATCTGAGGATCGTGGTTGAAAGCCAGCCCCGGCAGGAAAGTCCGTGAGACTCTTAAATAAACCACCAGAAAACTAGAAGTGCCACTGTGGCTTAAGTGGTAGATCGCTCGCCTTGAACTGAAGAGCTGAGGGACAGCGCCCAGACCAAGACCCACAACTGACAAAAAAAAAAAAAAACTCATGGACTTGGCTGCCCAGGCTGCCTTTGAGCCATAATCCTCAGATCTCAGCCTCCTAGGTAGCTCAGATGATAGGTATGAGCCACCAGCATCTGGCTGGCCTCCAGTTCTTTCCTAGTGCTATTGTAACAATGGGAACAAGTTTGTTTTCAAAACCGCAGACTGGATCATCTTGGCCTTCTGGTGGCTAAGGCGTGACACTGTGGGTTCCCTGTAAGGAGCATTCGCGCATGTCTGCTTCAGGCCTCTCCCCCTGCTTTCTGGTGTTTTCCGGCAGACTTTGGCCCTGGCTTGTAGAGGCCACAATCCTACCTGTGCCTGAGTCTTCATCAGTGCCAGCCCAGGTGTGTGACAGACCACTTCCCCCTTTCTAAAGGACACTAGTTACATTGGATTGGGGTACACCCCAATAACCTCATCTCAGGTACATCTGCAGTGTCGTATTTACAAATAAGGTGAAGTTCTGAGGTGCTAGGAGTTAGCATTTGTGCATGTGTATTGGGGTGAGGTGCTCTACACGGGGAACCCAGACGCTGGAGGTGCCATGCTTGGCTCATGGCCTAGGCCTCCTTGTCCTCACAGACACTAGACACAAGGGGAAGATGGCCACTAAGAATCTGCCCCTCAGCTTCTTCCTGAAGCTCCTCTTTGCCATCTAGAAGGGAGGGAAGAGGAGACCCAGGGTTGCCCTTTGTTGGACTTTGCTGGAGCTCTTAGGTGCCAGTCTATGACCCTGCCCACCCAGGACCCTGGAACCCCATTACCTGTAGGCCTGCCCCCCACTTTGGGTGCAGCTCAGACTCATTGTTTGTGTTCCCACTTTCTACATACATGGTCCCCACGCAGAGTCGGAGGCCGAGGATCCTCCCAAGGTTTATAATGGGCACACCAAGTCAGACATGCTGACTCAGCCCATAGCATTTGCTTAGGTTAAATGCAAGTTCAAGGGCAGAAGGGTGTAGCTATGGAGCATTTGCCTAGCATGAACAAGGCTCTGGGTTCCATCCCTAGCATGGCAAAAGCAATCTAAAAAAAAAAAAACCACCAAATGTGAAACACTGAAGATTTCATGTAAAAATCTAGTTTTCTGCTGGGCAGCGGTGGCTCATGCCTGTGATCCTAGCTACTCAGGAGGCTGAGATCTGAGGATCATGATTCAAAGCCAGCCCAGGAAGGAAAGAAAGTCCATGAGATTTTTGTGGTTGTCATCATTCTTGTTAGTCATGGGGCTTGAACTCAGCCTGGGCGCTGTCCCTCAGCTCTTCAGCTCAAGGCAAGAGCTCTACCACTTGAGTCACAGCACTATTCTAGTGGTTAATTGGAGATAGGAGTCTCATGGAGGGCTTGCCTTGCATGCATGAGGCCCTGGGTTCAATTCCTCAGCAATACATAAGCAGAAAAAGCCAGAAGTGGCGCTGTGGCTCAAGTGGTAGAGCGCTAGCCTTGAGCTGAAGAGCTGAGAGACAGCGCCCAGGCCCAGGGTTCAGGCCCCATGACTGACCAAAAAAAGAGTCTCACAGACTTTCCTGCCTGGGCTGGCTTTGAACCACAATCTTCAGATCTCAGCCTCTTGAGTAGCTAGCTAGGATTACAGGCGTGAGCCACCAGCGCCCAGCCATAAGACTCTTATCTCCAATAAAATTACTCAGAAAGAACCGGAAGTGGTGCTGTGGCTCAAGTGGTAGCCCACTAACCTTGAGGAAAAGCATCTTAGGTGACAGTATCAAAGCCTTAAGTTCAAGCCCCAGGACTGGCACAAAAAATAAAAATCTACTTTTCCATTTTCCATGACCTGGACCTGAGTCACGGCTGTCCGCTCTGGGCAGAGCGTGGCCGCTGTTCCGCTGTCATCAGCGCCGTTCCCTCCCCTCTCCCTGATCTCAGGCCCATGACAGTGGCCACTGCAGCTGCATTCCTTCTCCCTGCCAAGGCCTCCAGCAAAGCAGACCTCGCTATTTGTCTTGAGCTTTACTTCCTAGTGTCTCATGTTTCCAGTAGAATCCAAGTGAGCATCTGTCTTACTTGGTGGACATGAAGATTATTCCTATACATCTGTGGTGGGGACAAACCAAGTCTGTCATGAGGCACGCCCTGCCCACCCACTCAGCAGGAAGCCAGGATGCCCCTGCCTGAGAGAAGTGACTCACTCCAGGAAAAAGATCTGGAGAGGCTGGGGCTGCAGGCTTAACACCTGTAACCCTAGCTACTACTCAGGAGGTTGAGATCTGAGGATCGTGGTTCAAAGCCAGCCTGTGCAGGAAGGTCTGTGGGACTCTTTTGGGGGGAGAGTGGGGGGGACAGTCATGGGGCTTGAACTCTGGGCTTGTGTGCTGTCCCTCAGCTCTTCAGCTCAAGGCGAGTGCTCTACCACTTGAGCCGCAGCATCATTTCCAGCTTTCTGGTGGTTTATTGCAGTCTCGGGCTGGCTTTGAACTATGATCCTCAGATCTCAGTTTCCTGAGTAGCTAGGATTACAGGAGTGAGCCACCCACGCCCAGCTGTCTGTGAGACTCTTATCTCTAGAAAACCAGAAGTGGTAGAGCATTAGCCTTGAGCAGAAAAGCTACAAGACCTGGAGAGGAGAAACTCAACCCTTTTACTGAGAACTAGCTGGCAGCCTTGGCTTTGTCCCTGGCTTGGGAGTATCAGGGAACCTTCAGGTAACACTGGCTGAGTGCTGAAGTCTTGTGGAACACCTGGCACAGAAGGGAACCCCAGGAAAAGTGCCAGAGGTCTGAGCAGATCAGTTGGCACAGGACAAAAGTAAATAATACCTCAAAACTAGCCAGAAATTGGCATATGCTGCCAAGAGCAGTGATTGGTACTACTTGGGGTAGTATAGGCTTCTCTCCCAAGTGGCCTCAGACTAGTCTAGAAGGAGCTAAAAAGGTTAGCATGCTCTGCTCAGGGCCCCTCCCATTACCCAACAGGCCCAGTGGCTTTCAGCTGGAAATACATGGTGCCTGTCTCTGGTCACAATGGCAGCTCTTTACATTGGGACATCTCTTCCCACCCTCCCTCACAAAGCCCACTGAAACAAGCTGTGTCAATAGATTGCATGAATGCATCATCCAACCAGTCTTTGAGTCTTTTAGCTCTAGGCAGAACCTCATAGCTAGCAAAACAAACAGGTTCTCTTCCTCATAAAACTTAACCTTCCAAGGTGAGAGACAGAGGACAAGGTGGAAAGGAAAGAAGAAGGTGGAAGGAAAGTAAAGAAGGTGGGAGGAAAGTAAGAGTCCTTCAGGCCTGAGGACCTGACCAGGAACACACTTCTCACAATGCAGAGGCTGGGAAGGCAGGGGAGGAGAAGGCCAGGTTTGGGATTGGGGTTTTGTAACCGTTCTGGTTATCCCAGGACTGTCTCAGGCCTCACAGGAAGATCCTGTGACAGCTGTCATGCAACACAGGTGAACTGCACACCCTCTGTCAGGCCCTACTCATCAGCGCTGTGTTAATCTTCTTATGGAAGTAGAAATCTGTCTGATCATAAAATTACTCACCTTGCATACAAACACTGACGTTCATTCAACTCAATGCCATAACCCAGAATACCACCCTAGCTGGAAATAAGCATGTGTTTTATTCACTTTGGGATTCTTTTTGGTGTATAAAGGTTGTTTTATGATAGAAAAGAAAGTAATAGATTGTAGAAGTTTCTTTAAAAAAAAAAAAGAAGAAGAAGAAGGGCTGGGACTGTGGCTCAGTGGTAGATTGCTTGCCTAGCATGCATGAAGCCCTGGGTTCGATTCCTCAGTACTACATAAACAGAAAAGGCTAGAAATGGTACTCTGGCTCAAGTGGCAGAGTGCTAGCCTTAAGCAAAAGAAGCTCAGGACAATGCCCAGGCCCTGAGTTCAAGTCCCAGGACTAGCAAAAAAGAAAAAACAACTATTGAAGTCAAGCACTGATATTTCACGCCTATAATCCTAGCTCTGGAAGCTAAGGTTGAAGATCACAATTCAAAGCCAGTCCAGGCAAGAAACTCCATGAGACTCTTACCTCCTATTAACCATCAAAAAGTCAGAGATAGAGCTATAGCTCAAGTGTAGGAGCACCAGCCTTGAGTAAAAAAGTTCAGGAACAGCACCTAGGTATACACACGTACACACATGTACACAATGTTGAAAGCCTTTTAAAGCTGGGGTTGCACCCTCATTTTCCAGCATGACCTCTGTACACTTCTGATTCATGGATGACGTTTGCCTGTGGCCCGCAAGGCTGAGTTCAACTGGGCTATGACACAAATGAACATCCGGGTGTGGACACCTAGAAAACAAGGTCCCAGTTAGCCTATTGGCCTGAAGGGCAGACACCCTGGCAGGACCCAGCTCCAGGTGCCTGGGGCAGGACTGAGGGACTGTCTTCAGGACATTTGCCTACCTGTGGACATCCGGTTGTAGAATCTCCCGACTAGCCCTGGGAAAATAGTTTCTGAAGCTCCATCCAAAAAATAAGCAGCCACATACCAGTAGCTCATGCCTATCATCCGAGCTACTTTAGAGTATAGCAGTTAGAGACTAGCCAAGGCAAAAAAGTTAGTGAGAGCCCATGTCGATCAGTAAGCTGCGTGTGGGAGGGTATGCTTGTCATATCTCCTACTCAGGAGACGTAGATGGGAGGATTACAGTCTGAGACTAGCCCTGGGCAAAAACAGGAGAGCTATGACCAAAGCAAAAAAGCGGGGGCTGGGAGCCTGGCTTAAGTGGAAGAACACTTGCATAACATGAAGCCCTGAGTTCAAACTCTGTTACTGCCAAAAAGAAAAGGAGAAAGGAGAAAAAGCAACTTTCAAGAAAGAATCCCTAGCTGGGCGCCGGTGGCTCACGCCTATAGTCCTAGCTACTCAAGAGGCTGAGATCTGAGGATCGCATTTCAAAGCCAGCCCAGGTAGGAAAGTCTGTGAAACTCTTATCTCCAATGAACCACCAGAAAACCCAAAGTGGCACTGTGTCGCAAGTGGTAGTGCTAGCCTTGAGCTGAAGAGCTGAGGGTCAGAGCCCAGGCCCAGAGTTCAAGTCCCATGACCTACAAAAGAAAAAAAAAGTTGCCAAGGGACTCTATGGTCTAGATTACCCAGAGCTGAATGTATGTTCCAAGATGCACATTTGATGTTGTATTCCACACTCTCAGGAAGAAAACCATGGTTCCCCTCCATGGTTCAAATTACCATAATCATAATTCCTGCTTTTGCAAAGTCAGAAGGCAAAGCCCGCAGGCTTTGTCTACTTTGCAAGAACCCAGCATTGAAGCAGGTAGATAAAGCATCTAGTATTTTCTAGCAGCCCACTAGGCACTAGAAAAACTACGAAACAGCAATCCATAGGTCCTTGATATACTGGAATCTAGAACAGTATTGGACAATGAAGATAATTAGCCAAACACTGGGAAACACCAGAGGCAAGGAATTATAAATACCAAACAGGCCCATGGGTGTTTATATTCATACATGGAAAATCCGATTTTTTTGTCAAAGTCAGAAAGTGAAGAGATTATCTCTAGCTGGGCTAGTTTAGGGAAGAAAGAATTATGGAAAAGAGAATATTCTGGAGTCCCATTGTTTGCTCTGGCCCTCACTTACTGTGGGACTGTTCCAAGCTTAGATTTCCTCATCTGTCAAATACATGTAGGAACCATACTGCCCCTTTTTCGTGCAATATGGTTAGGAAGATCAAAAAGGCCAAGATATAGTAAGCATTCATGCAACAATAACCTCTATCCTCATCCTGGACAGAGTGAAATTTGTGAAGGAAAATGGAAGGTGTGTTTGAAAAATCAAAGTTGTCCTTTTGGCTAGAGAGGAGAAATAGGCTTGTGCAAAGACGTACCAGGAGTGGCATCAGGAAGTATGTGAGAGATCTTTGAAAATAAGCTGGATGCAGGGATCAATATTGTTTACTATTTCTTGTCGTGGGGCTTGAACTCTGGGCCTGAGCCCTGACCTGAGCTCTTCAGCTCGAAGCCAGTGCTCTACCACTTCACCACAGCACCACTTCCCAGCTTTCTGTTGGTTTATTGGAGATAAGAGTCTCATGGACTTTCCTGCCCAGGCTGGCTTTGAACCGTGACCCTCAGATCTCGACCTCCTGAGTAGCTAGGATGACAGCTGTGAGCCACCAGCACCGGTCTTGTTCAATTTTAGTATTGTGTTGGAGTTTACAGCAGGACTTCTAGGTCAGCCTGGAAGGACAGCAAGGCCAGGGTCAGAGAAGGGGGACTTCAGGTGTCTTCTAAAGATCTGAGAAGCCAACCTGGGCAGATAAGTTTGTAAAAGCCCTTCTCCAATTAACCAGCAAAAAGCTGGACTGGAGATGTGGCTTAAGTGGTAGAGGACCATCCATGAGAGGAAAAAGCCCAAGTAGGAGCATGAGGCTCTGAGTTCAAGCCCTAGTACCTGCACATACGTAACCAAGTCTTCTGGCATGCCAGGGCTGCTCAGATGTGTGTCAGTAATGAGTGCACGAAAGCAGTGGTGTGGATGAGATCTTTGTCTGAGGGAAGAAGCAGGGAAGGAGACAGATACTGGTGTGATCCTTCACTGAGACCACCGCCTCCAAGAGAAGGTGGGGAACCAAGACTGCCCACCCTTGCCAGCTCTCTCGCAACCTCATTCCTGAGCTGCCATGCATCACTACATCCGTACCATGTGTCTTTTGTGCTGCTCCAATAAACAGGGCTTGTGGGTCCAGTTCTACTCCATAGCCCTCATGTGATGTACCAGGCCAATGTCAGCAATCTAATTTCTTAAAAAAAAAAAAGAGGCTTCAGGGGTCTATAAGCTGGGGGATAACAAGCTAATAAGGGGGGACCAGAAGTCCTGCAAGCTCTACCCAGGTCTAGTCACACGTGTCTTGGGAGAGGAATGTGGATCAAATGGTGTGCTTAAGAGAGTTGGGGGGGGGGGGAAGATGGCAGGGGGTGGGAGTCCTGGCGGACTTTGCATATTTACAGGTCTGTCAAGTGAAGATCCAGGGAGCTGTACAACCCTAGCAAGGAAGAATCAAGAGTCATTCCCAGAAACTGGAGGTAGCCAGCTAGGCATAAGGGACATAGTGCAAGACTGGAATCGGGAGTAGAGGACAGAGGTTTGCTGTGTGCTGAGAGGCGCGGGATGGATGGATACCTTCCCTCCGCTTCCAGGCTGCCGGCTGGGTAGGGTGGGACCAAATCAGATGAGTGTCTGCTAGCCTGGAGTATGTAAAGAGCACAACCAAAATGAGAAATGAAGCCAGATGCTGGTGCCTCACGCCTGTAATCCTAGCTACTCAGGAGGCTGAGATCTGAGGAGCATGGTTCAAAGCCAGCCCAGGCAGGAAAGTGTGAGACTCTTATCTCCAATAAACCATCAGGAAGTGGCACTATGGCTCCAGTGGTAGGGTGCTCACCTTGAACTGAAGAGATCAGGCCCAGAGTTCAGGCCCCATGACCGATTTTTTAAAAAAAATCCAAAAGTGGAGCTGTGGTTCAAGTGGTACAGCATCAACCTTGAGTTAAAAAGCTCAGGAACTAAGCCGGGCGCTGGTGGCTCACGCCTGTAATCCTAGCTACTCAGGAGGCTGAGATCTGAGAATCGCGGTTCAAAGCCAGCCCGGGCAGGAGAGACCGTGAGACTCCTATCTCCAATAAACCACCAGAAAACCGGAAGTGGTGCTGTAGCTCAAGTGGTAGAGCGCTCGCCTTGAGCTGAAGAGCTGAGGGACAGCGCCCAGGCCCAGAGTTCAAGCCCCACGACTAACAAAAAAAAAAAAAGCTCAGGAACTGTACTCAGAACCACCACCACCACCACCACCCCCACACACACACAAGCACACACACAATTTATGTGCTAGCACCTTCCTGCCTAAGACCATCCTTTTATCTTGCTGGGATAGGAAGATAGAGTTGTAGTGAATGGAGTTGGGGTGCAGAGAAGGAGATCACCCTAAGAAAAGGATTTGGGGTGGCTAGGAGCAAAGAACTGTGCTGTGCAGGAGGGAAGGTCAATAACTAGAGGCTCAAACAGAATTAGAATTAGAAGGAAGATCACTGAATTACTGGTAGGGGAGCTATATACACTGTCTCTGTGTCTGATGTGCTAATATAAAAATCTTTTTCCTAAGCTGGGTGCCAGCTTAGGAAAAGGGTTCCAGGAAAGGGGTTCCTGCCAATCCTGGCAGGTGACAGGCAAGTGAGTCACAGGCCCAAAGGGTGAGGTTCACTCATTGTGCCACACCCCATGACTCCCTGTCCCCCACTCCCTGGTTATTCAATAGATCCTGTGGGTCACAGGTTGGGATTTCTAGGCCCATGTACCCACAAGACAGAAAGGCAGGAGAGCAGCGGGGAGACTGTCCCTTCGGCTGCTTAGGGCACATTGGCAGCCACACATAGGGTGGAATTAGCCAAGGTGTAATCAAGGGATTCAAGGTTAAATGGAACAAGAAAAGAGGTAAAGCAAGAAGGAAATGGAATGCACTGGGAAAATCACACAACCCCATCTGGCTCTGTGGTCACGTGGGGTAAGGCTAGAGAAAGCAGACTGGCACAAAAGCTCACGGAGGAAGGGCAGGGAGAGCACATGCCACCAGGCCTTCCCTAGGCATCTGGGAGGTGACCACAGGAGGCCATGGAGCTGCTGACTCTTGGCCAGAGGCTGAAGGTTTGCGCAGCCCGATGTCAAAATTCTTTTCTGTCTATATATGTGACCATGCTGGTACCTGGGCTTGAACTCAGGGTTTGGGTACTGTCTCTTTGCTCTTTTCACTCAAGGCTGGCATTTTACTGCTTGAATCACACTTCCACGAACCCAGGTGGAAAAGTCTGCAAGATTCCATCTTGGTAGAAGAAGCTAGGCCTGAAGACACCTGCCTGTCATTCAGCTATGTCAGAAAGCTTGAAATAGGTGGATCACAGTCCAGATGAACTTCTGCGCAGGAAGCAGACCTTATCTGAAAAGAGCTGGTAACAAAAAGAGACTGGAGACTTGGTTAGAGCACCTACTTAGCAAGGATGAGGCCCTGATTTCAATCTGCACTACTGCCACGAAGCTTCAAACCCAACAAACAGACCATCTCACGTTCTCTTGAAAGGCAGGAAAAAGATTATTATTATTATTATTATTTTGGTTGGTCGTGGGGCTTGAACTCTGGGCCTGGGCACTGTCCCTCAGCTCTTTAGCTCAAGGCGAACGCCCTACCGCTTAAGCCACAGCACCATTTCCACTTTTCTGGTGGTTTATTGGAGATAAGAGTCTCATGGACTTTCCTGCCCAGGCTGGCTTTGAACCACAAGCCTCAGATCTCAGCCTCCTGAGTAGCTAGGATTATAGGCATGAGCCACCAGTGCCCGGCTTTATTTTTTTATTTTATGTTGGTGTTAGGGCTTGAACTTAGGGCCTGGGTTTGTCCAGGGACCTGGGACCTGGGCTCTTTTGCACTCTACCATTTGAGCCATAGCCCCACTTCCGGCTTTTTCTGTTTATGTGGTACTGAGGAATGGAACCCAGGGCTTCATGCATGCTAGGCAAGCACTCTACCACTAAGTCACATTCGCAGCTCCCAAACAATTTTTTAAAGGAAGAACAAAAGAATAAAGAGCAACGACAACCACATCAGTGCGTCTCTTTTTTCAGAAGCACTGTGCCCGTGGTTTCTACCCACCCAGCTCCACCCAGAGGCCTCTCCCCATTTCTGGCTACCTTGCTGTGGAGCAGCCCGGCTCTGTTTCATTCCTCATCTACTGAGAGTAACCTCCCCCCCACGCCGCACACCCCCACCCCTCGCCATTACCACTTTGTGTCTTCTCTCCTCAGGGTTCCATGGAGAACGGGGCCATGGCTGCCGCTGGAACTCAGAAGACAGACCCTGCTATTGAGCCCAGGTTCACAGTGGTGGATTGGGACAAGGTAGCTGGATGGATTGGGGTGGTGATCAGGGCTAGGGTGGGGGAGGCAAAGAGGAGGAAGCCAGCAGCTGTGGTATTCATGCTGCGTGTACCTACGAGTGCTGGGGACGGAACGCAGGTGCCAACGGAGCGCAGGTGCCAGTGGTTCGAGTGTGGCTCAGGGCGTTAAACGGAGGAATTGGCGTGAGGCTGCCTGGCTAGTGGGAAGCCAGGATGAACAGCGCACGATGTCGCTGCATGGAGCCAGCCCCCCAACAGCCATGAGGGGACGCACTCTCCTCACAGGACCCCACAAGCTGGGAAGGAGATGATGACAGAGTGAGCAGACCCAAGTTTGTCCAGGGACCTGGGACCTCTCAGAGGAGTCCCTGGTGGTTTGAGGCCTGGGAGCCTGCAGAGGTCACGCAGGACACAGCTGGACACAGCCTATATGTGTGCATGAAGCCAAGCGTGTGTGTGAGCCTATGACACACTTCCCTTGGGAGGTAAAAACCAAGCAGAGCCCCTTTTATGAAGAGGTGAGCTCTAGAGTTGCTGAGCATTCCCAGGCAAAAATAGGGGTGCTTGATGAGAAATGAGAAAGAAAGCCTTGAATGGGGGGGTTCTGCTGAGCAGCAGGCTTAGGTGACATTCCCCATAAGGGCAAAGGCAGAGACGGTTCCTTTGCAATAGACACCAGTGTCCACGTTCAAAAGTGTTCAGCCAGGAAGAAGATTGCCTGCCCAGGGGCCAGAGGCAGAGACAAACGGCACAATGAGCGGAGATACTGGAAGCTATAGCAGAGAACACAGGCAGCCAGAGGAGATGGGGTGCAGGCTGCAAAGGGGCTCCACACAGCTGACTGTTAGTGTCTGTGAGCAGACAAGACTTGCCCAAACCCAGAGTGGCAGCCAGCTGGTTCACTGGAACCTTCTTTCCTGTCCTCCAGCCCTGAGCTGGAAACATGGCCACAGCCGTTCTGAGCCTGGATGGTGCCCAGGTCAGACACCAAGGCAGGCAGAGTCTTGATTTAAGTTAGCAGGCTTCGCTGGCAATTGCGGTAGATTTGGGCTTGCTCTGTGTGGGCAGAATAAGAGAATCGACCGGTTTGAGTGGCTCGATTCCCACCCACTCCCACCCCTCAAAAAGAAACAACACAAAAACTGGTGCACTTAGAGCCTTGCCTTGGAATAGGAGGAGATGAGGAGGCGCAGAGGAGTGAGCACAAAACCAGGAGATGAGACCCGGGGTGTCCCAACTCCGGGCTGGGAGGTGGCTGGTACCAGAAGGAGCTGCTGCAAGGCTACCCTGGAGCCAGTACCTATGGGCGTGGCTTAAGGCTTGAATATTAGAAAGGAAATACTAAGAGCTGAGCGGGGCTGGATCCCTGCGGCAGTCATGGGACAGGGTAGCAAGAAAGCAAAGGGTGGGTGCTGGTGGCTACTCAGAAGGCCACTATCCTAGCTACTCAGGAGGCTGAGATCTGAGGATCCTGGTTCAAAGCCAGCCAGGGCAGGAATGTCTGTGAGACTCTCATCTCCAGTTAGCCACCAGAAAACAAGAAGTGGCGGTGTGGCTCAAGTGGCAGGGTGCTAGCCTTGAGCTGAGGGACAGCGCCCAGGCCCAGAGTTCAAGCCCCACAACCAACCAAAACAAGAAAGAAAGAAATGGAATTGGAGGGGACGGCGGGCCATGGGTCACACCTGGCCAGGGATAGCAAACAGCACCCCTACTCCATCCCCAGCCTGCTCTGGGGAGATTCCTTCCATATCCCCTCCAGCTGTGACCCAACGCTGATCCACCACCACCACTGGATCCCATCACTCGATCCAGCAAGGGGAGCACTCTTGGGGGTGAGAGCTTTCCCATACCCCCTGTGCAGCCTCCACGCAGGCTGAGGAGACCTCACCAGAGGGGCGCCCCTCTCCTGCGCCCCTGACAATGACTGCTGATCCACCTGCTAGCTTCTCTAGATCTCTTTGACACACCCATGTCCCTCATCCCTACCACCACCACCCCATGTTCCTGGATAGAGAAGGAGGGGTCAGGGGACAGGAGACAGGGGACAGACCACTTGGCAGGGGTCCCTACCCCTGGCCACCTGAGGAAAGTCAGCACACAGCCAAGCTTCCCAGATAAGATGAACGATGCTGTCCTCTGTGCTCTTTAACTTTCCCCCAAAGAGAGTCCTGCTTCTGTCTATCCACAGCCCCTTGGACGGGAACAGAGGAGGAGGTGGGGGTGGCGGCGAGGGGGAAGTAGAGGCTGATCGGTGGGCCACAGATCTTGAAGAGCTGTGGAAATAGATCAAGAAAGCAGCAGCTTTGGGCTGGGAATGTGGCTTAGGGGTAGAATGCTTGCCTAGCATGCATGAAGTCCTGGGTTCGATTCTTCAGTACCACATACACAGAAAAAGCGGGAAGTGGTGCTGTGGCACACACAAAAAATGAAGCTCAGGGACAATGCCTAGGCCCTGAGTTCAAGCCCCAGGACTGGCAAAAAACAAACCCAAACAGCAGCTTTATTTTCAGAGAGTCCCAGTTCAGGTGGGTTTGGGCACTGCTCCTGAGACAGAGGGGCTCCCATTAACTACTTGTGTTCTGTATTCTTGGTGGATGAGAGCTCATGAGAGCTCTTACAGGAACTTCCCAGGTCTTATAAGATAAGGGAACAGAGGAGTGCATGCTGGAAAGAACGAAGGGGAAATTGGGCTGAGCTGCGGGGCTGAAGGCAGAAGGATCCAAAAAGCATCAGAAAGGAGCAGAAGCAAATCTGGTGCCCCACTCTGCTCCGAGGTGACTCCCATCTGACCGTCTGGACGTACATGGAATTTTACCTAAGTGATTTCTACAGCAGCCTTTCCATCAAGTCAGCGGGACCCTGGCTTCCCAACGAGGCACCAATCTCCCTGGATTCTAGAACCTACTTAGGTGGTCCAGTGGAAAGAGCGCATGTGTGCCAACCTTGGGTTTTGAACTCAAGGCCTCGATACTGTCCCTTAGCTTTTGCACTCAAGGCTGGCACTCTACCACTTGAGCCATAATTACATTCTGGCATTTTGCTGGTTAGATGGAGATTTTTTTTTTTTTTTTTAAATCTCATGGATTCTTCTGCCCAAATTGGCTTTGAACCACAATCCTCGGACCTCAGCTGCCTGAGTGGCTAGGATTACAGGTGTGAGCTACCAGTGCCCAGCTTTGCTCATTACTCTTGGCTTCTGGGCACATTGGCCTCTGGATCATGCTGCATCTTGAGGCCACTTTAGAGCCTCCACCCTTCCCACTTTGGACTCCAGCCTCCCCTGTTCAGATGGTGGCCCTGGGCGGCACTTCTACCATTGAGTCTTTACCTGAGCCAAGCATTACAAGTGTATTCTCTCAAACTGATTTTGCGCTTGTTAACAATGCCAGGAGACAAAGATTATGATTATCTTGAGCTAACTGGTGAGCTCTAGTCTCCTGGGACTTCACCTGGAGGGCGGTTTGGCAGCCTGCTGAGCCTTCCCCTCCTCTCCTTCCCCCCCTCCATTTGTCCCGCAGTCCTTCCACCTAAGACAGAAGGAAGGGAAGAGGCTCAGCAGGTACCAGAGGTGTCTAAACCCCAGCCTCAGCCTCTTCATCAGCCTGCCTCAGGCTAATTCAGATTCCAACATAACCAGCTTCCTTTCCCGTAGGAGTTGTCAGTTGAGTAGAGGTCACTCCTTTCTTTCTTCCTTCCTTCCCTCTTTCCTTCTTTCTTTTCTTTCTTTCTTTCTTCCTTTCTTTCTTTCTTCCTTCCTTCCTTCCTTTCTTTCTCTCTCTTTTTTATTTGTGATAGTACTGGGGCTTGAACTCAGGGCCTGAGCATTGTCCCTGAGCTTCTTTTGCTCAAGCCTAGCACTCTACCACTTGAGCCACAGCACCACTTCTGGTTTTTTCTGTTTATGTAGTACTGGGGAATCGAACCCAGGACTTCGTGCATGCTAGGCGAGAATTCCAGCACTAAGCCGCATTCCCATCCCTACCTGTTTCCTCCAAGAGACAGATAGAAGCTGGGTCCTACTTGTAATCCTAGCTACTTAAGAAACTGAAATCAGCCAGGTGCTAGTGGCTCACACCTGTAATCCTAGCTACTCAGGAGGCTGAGATCTGAAGATCATGGTTCAAAGCCAGCCAGGGCAGGAAAGTCTGTGAGACTCTTATCTGCAATTAATTACAAGAAAACTAGAAGTGGCTCTGTGGTTCTATGTGGCAGAGCGCTAGCCTTGAGCAAAAGAGCTCAAGGTACTCTAGGCACTGTCCCTGAGTTCAAGCCTCACAAACAACAACAAAAAAAAAAAAGGAGGAAGAGGAGGAGGCGGCAGCGGCAGAGGCAGCTCCTGAAATCTGGAGGATCACAGCTGATTTGAGTCTAGTCCAGGCCAGTAGAAAAGTTCTCTCCATCCCATCTCCAAATTAACCAGCAAAAAGCAAGTCTGGAGGCATGGCTCAAGTGGTAGAGAACTAACTTAGCAAGCTCCAAGTTTAAACCGTAAAAGAAGAGATACAGAGACAGAGAGAATCATCCACCCAGATGTATCACCAAACAAAATGCAGTGGCCTACCCCCAACCCTACATGCACAACCCTTGGTATCAGGGGCAGCTCACTGGGTCCCCGGAACCTGGCTAGGAAGCTGGTGTTTGCTAGTTAAGTCGCTGAGAGTCTGGAAAGTAATGCTTGGATCGGGACAAGGGCTTGTTCATCTCCTGGCACTCCATTACCTTCCAACCACTGTGTCCCCTAGGTGTGTCCCCTTACCTGGCTACATTTTCTAGGACACTAGAGGAAGAGTTAGGTGGCCCAGAGCTGCCTCTGTAGACTTGAACTTGTCCCAGTGAGACATGTTCACAGCCATGCCTGCCCCTTACTGCCTCTGCTCACCCCCATCCCCAGAGCCTCCCTGCTGAGGAATTTACAGCCTGACTATACCCATTGGAGGTCCCCTGGGTGGCAGGAGGCAGGGATCTAAGCTGGATACTCAGGTTCAGATCCTGCTAGAACATCTAACCATGTCCTCATCTATAAAAGGAGCTCGTCACAATTCCCATTTCTCCAAATCAAGGCACACTAGAATAGCAGACATGAGGCCTGCCTAGAAAATGTAGCCAGGATTCCTGAAGCTTCTTGTCCTCACTCTGTGTCTGTCCTCCTCCTCTTCCATCCTCTGCCCCTCTGGTTCAGAAAGATGCCCTGTAGCCATGCTCTGGCTTGAGTCAGACATTTCTTTAAACAATTGCCTGAGCTCGTGGCCAAGGTGGTGGGAGGAGCTCCTGGCACCAGCAGCTGCTTCCTCTCCAGCTCCTCAACCACAGAGGAGAGCCACGTTGTGAGTCCTTGTTCCTGGGCTAGGGCTACCCCTCAGGACATATCCCCCTCACTGGTGCCTGTGCTGCCCAGAAGGCCCAGGATCTGGGGGGGTGGGAGAACAGAGATGCCCCTCCCTCCCTGGCAGCAGGCCCTCCACCCACCTTGAGGGGAACAGGCTGCCCTTTCCCTCCACAGGGAGCTGCTGCCAGCCACATTCCTGACATAGCCCAGAGACACCACCCCCTTCCCTAGGGGCTGGGGCAGAGCTGGGGGGTTGGAGGGGAGATGTGGGCAGCACAAGGGCCTTGGACCAAAGATACCCAAACTCACATCTGCTTCCTGGAGCCCAACCTGTGGTTCAGGGCTATGAATTACCACTGGAATCCTCTAGCCCCCCAAAGCTGCCTCTTTCTGGACATAGCCTTACCCTTACCCACCAAGAAAGATGCAAATTATCCTCAGGGTAACACTGAGGGGAGTCTAAGAGAGACAACTACATAAAAAAATAGAGAAGATAATGTGGAATACACACGCACGCACACACGCACACACACACACGCACACGCACGCACGCACATGCACACACGCGCCAGTCTGGGACTTGATCTCAGGCCTGGGCACTGTCCCTGAGCCTCTTTGTGCTCAAGGCTGGTACTCTACCACTTGAGCTACAGCACCACTTCTGGCTTTTTCTGTTTTATGTGGTACTGAGGAATCAAACCCAGGGCTTCATGCATGCTAGGCAAGCACTCTACCACTAAGCCACATTCCCAGCCACGTAGAGAGAATATTTTTAATGCAAATGAAGCAAGAAAGGAAGAACAGGAAACAGAAAACAGCGAGAAAGTGAATTGAGTCCAACATTACATGTAAATAGAAAATAGTTCAATTAAAAGGCAGACATTGAACAGATAGAAAAGCAAGACCACAGTCTGCCAGTGGCTCACTCCTGTTATCCTACCTACTCAGGGAGGCTGCCAGCCTGGGCAGGAAAGTCTGTGAGACTCTTATCTCCAATCACTACTGAAAAACCAGAAGTGGTGCTGTGGCTCAAAGTGGTAGAGGACTAGCCTTGAGCAAAAGAGCTCAGACACAGCACCCAGGCCCCAAGTTCAAACCCCATGACAGACAAAAAGTAAGAAAAGCAAGACCAATTCTACACTGTCTGCAAGAGATGTACTTTAACTACAAAGACATACACAGCTTAAAAGTAAAAGAGTGAAGAAGACCATGCCAACCCCACACATGAGAGCGCTCATGTGGTCCTACTAATATCAAAGCTGACTTCGGGACAAGGCATGTTACAGGGACCCAGATGGCTATTTCTCCTTTACCACCTCATCAAGAAAACTGGAAACGAAAAGCTTCACAGACAAGAGATCATGGGAGCTCTCAGGCTCACACAGTTGGTAAATGGGAGAGGCAGGCTTTGAAGGTTTTACCTCACTCCAAGTTCATTGTTCTTTTCTGTTGGGAGCCCAGATTAATCTCTTTCAATTCCTTAAAGTCATCAGAAACCTTCAAAGCCTCCCATTGCCTACATGTACAGCCTCCAAACTTTTTTGAGCTGCATTCTTATGAGTAAAAACTTTGAGCATATTTGAAAAATCTATAAATTATTCATCATATGCTAATTGTTCCTTCATTAGTGCACATTCAATTGTAGGTTTTTTGTTTTGTTTTTTTTTTGCCGGTCATGGGGCCTGAACTTTGCCTGAGCGCTGTCCCTCAGCTCTTCAGCTCAAGGCTAGCGCTCTACCACTGGAGCCACAACACCACCTCTGGCTTATTCTGCTTATGTGATGCTGAGGAATAGAACCCAGGGCCTCATGCATGCAAGGCAAGCGCTCTACCACTGAGCCACCTTCCTAGCCCTCAATTGTAGTTTAAAGATAAGATAATCATCACAGATGTTTGTTAACTATCACAGACAGAGCAGACAAATTCATGAAACTTTTTTTTTTTTTTTGGTCATGGGGCCTGAACTCTGGGCCTAGGTGCTGTCCCTCGCTCTTCAGCTCAAGGCCAGCGCTCTACCATTTGAGCCACAGTGCCACTTCCAGCTTTTTCTGTTTATGTGGTCCTGAGAAATCAAACCCAGGGCCTCATGCATACAAGGAAAGCACTCTACCACTGAACCACCTTCCCAGCCCCAAATCCATGAAACTCTTATCTCCAATTATCCTGCCAAAAGCCAGAAGTGGAGGTGTGGTTCAAGTGGTAGAGCACCAGCCATGAGTGAAAAAGCCTATGGAGACCGTAAAATTCCAAGTTCAAGGCTCAGTACTGGCATGCCCATGAGATGGGGCTGGGGAATGGGATGCTGTAACCAGGAGAATGGGGGTGAGTACAACAGGAAGGTATGACTGTCAAGGATCTACATTTTGGAAGAAACAAATCTAATCAAGATACACTGAAATTTACCGGGATGTATGTTCATGTGTAATAGAAATGTAATAATGAAACCCCTGTGTACAACTAATATATGCTAAGGACAGTTTTTAATGGTCCTTGTTGTGTTTTGCAGGACCTAGTAGACTGGCAGAAGCCTCTCCTGTGGCAAGTGGGCAGCTTGGGAGAGAAGTATGATGAATGGGTCCACCAGCCCGTGACCAGGCCCATCCGTCTCTTCCATTCAGACCTCATCGAGGCCTTGTCCAAGACTGTCTGGTGAGCTCTAAATGGAACCTGCCATGGGTTCTCCGTCTCAGATACAAAAGACACAGTCCCTCCCTTATATGTCCAATGTGCAAAAATGGGACATGCTATAGGCATAATCTAATCCTGAGTTTGATTTTGTTCACTGAGTGTGTGCCATATGGCCAGAAATCTCTTTGAAAGCTGTCCCTGGTCGTTTCTTTCTTTCTTTTTTTTTTGTCTGTCATGGGGTTTGAACTCTGAGCCTGGGCGCTGTCCCTCAGCTCTTCAGCTCAAGGCTAGCGCTCTACCACTTGAGCTACAGCACCACTTCCGGTTTTCTGGTGGTTTATTGGAGATAGGAGTCTCATGGTCTTTCCTGCCCAGGCTGGCTTTGAACCATGATCCTCAGATCTCAGCCTCCTGAGTAGCTAGGTTTACAGGTGTGAGCCACCAGCGCCCGGCTTCCCTGGTCTTTTCTAGACTCCTCTGTGGGGCTGGCAGCCTCTAATATCCATGGAACAATTTTACCTGCAATTAGCTCATTGGCCACAAGAGGTCAATGTTTACCCAGCTGCACAGATTTGGTACCCAGTTCTTTTCTGCCAATGACATCTCAGAGACGGGCAGATGGATTCACAACTTCTCTCCTCTTTTTTTCCCCCATACCAGGCTCCTTTCTGCATATGATTTGGTGTCACTTAGTCCCCTCCCTGGTATAAATGTATGCCTCTAGGGAAGCTAGACCTTGTCAATACCCCCATATACAGTGCATGTATCTCACCCCGATTGCCCTCTGCAGGTACAGCGTCCCCATCGTCTGGGTGCCTCTGATGCTGTATCTCAGCTGGGTCTATTACGGAACCCTCGCCCAGGGCAATGTCCGACTCTTCACATCGTTCACAACAGGTAAACCATGTTTCTTCTTGACCTGTTCCCATGAATCCCAGAGGCAGGGGACCTGTGTTCTCCTTGGCCCTGAGCCCCTGTCAACAGTTGACATCTGTCAATGGATGGGATGGAGAATGAGCAAGCTGTAGAAAGTTCCACCACCCCAGCCCAGCACAGAGCTGCTCCTGGGCACACAGGGTTACCGTGTGTGCCCCAGGAGCCAAGGTTACCCTTTTCTGCCTACGCTGAATAGCTTGGGCACAGCACAGAGCTTGTTGCTCAGAGGCCTGCTAGCTGAATCGCCCACTGTCCGCCCAGCTCTCCCCTAACAATCGGCAACAGTGGCAGAGCCGCCAGGGACGATAGCTGGTGGGGGGAAGGGACACTGAAGCTTTGGCCCCAGTCCCTCTGCTGGATTCCTCCAGAGATGCCACTCAGTACCAGCTTCAACCGGATGGGCAGACAGGGTGATACTGGGGTGAGGAGGCGGGCAGAGCCCTGACCTATAGGAGGAGACTGCTCTACATGCAGCGACAGTGATGTGAGGGCAGCTAAAATATGCCTGTGTAATAAAGGCCCAGTGTGGAGAGCGAGGAAGCCCGTGGCTGGGAGGCCACCAATGGTGGAAGATGACATATGTTGCCACGTGCCTTCTTCAGCCCCAGCAGATCATGCACAGCAGGAGCCACAGGCAGAGCAAAGAAAAGCCCGCAAGGCAAGGGTACACTTGACGGAGGCTCAGTGCAGCTGCTAGACAAGGGATACCCCAGAATAAATGCAGAAGAATTGGGGGAGCCAAGAAGCAGCGCAAACTGAAGGGAGACGCCACTTCAAGGCTGAAATTCCTAGATGCAGGAATAGCATGCAAAAGCAAGGAGGGGAGGGCAAGCAAGGGGAGTGGTAGCTAGTGAGGACTCACATCTAAGTAAAACGAGCGGGCTGAAGGAGATACAGCCAGTCTACAGCTAGAAAAGCTTCTGGGTATCCACAGCTACATGCTACAAAGGGTACATGGGGCTCTGGGCAAGGCAAGGGGAAATTCCTCAGGATTCCTAGGGGCCCTGGAGAGCTCTGCAGGAAAGGAGAATAAAGAATAGGACTGATTAAGCCACGTACTGGTGGCTCACGCCTGTAATCCTAGCTACTCAGGAGGCTGAGATCTGAGGATTGCAGTTCAAAGCCAGCCACAGCAGATTCTTATCTCCAATTAACTACTAAAGAGCCAGAAATGGTGCTGTGGCTCAAAGTGGTAGAACACTCACTAGTCCTGAGCACAAAAGCTCAGGGATAGCACCCAGGCCCTGAGTTCAAGCCCCCAAGACTGGCACCAAAAAAAACAAAAACAAAAAAGACTGTTAAGGTATTGCTATTTAATCAGAGATTATTGCTGTTATATAATCTAACAGGTACACTCACCATATCATCAGCTAATATATTAGCTCTGCCTTTCAAGCTAGAGGAGCTATGTCCCTGTCAAGAAAACCATGACATGAGGTAGCTTAGAGGGTCAAAACTTCAACAGAGACAGAGGCAGTGCCCATGATGAACCTGGGAAGGAATATCAGCTTCTATCATCCACTGTGCAGACTCCAAATACACTAACAAAACCACTGAATTGCACCCTTTACCTGGGTAAATTGCATTGTACAAGAACTGTATTTTGAGGGCTGGGAAGGTGGCTCAGTGGTAGAGCGCTTGCCTTGCATGCATGAGGCCTTGGGTTCGATTCCTCAGCACCACATAAGCAAAAAGAAAAAAGCCGGAAGTGGCGCTGTGGCTCAAGTGGTAGAGCGCTAGCCTTGAGCTGAAGAGCTGAGGGACAGGCCCAGAGTTCAGGCCCACGACCAGACCCCCCCCCAAAAAAAAAAAAAAAACACCTGTATTTTGATAAAGCTATTGTTGGTTGTTTGGGAGGGGGCAGTTTGTGCTGGTACTGGGGTTTGAACTCAGGGCCTGGGCTCTGTATCTTACCTTTTTTTTTTTGCTTAAAGCTGGTGTTTTATCACTTGACCCACAGCTTCACTTCTAGCTTTCTTTTTTGGTTAGTTGGAGATATGAGTCTCATGAACTTTCCTGCCCAGGCTGGCTTTGAACCCTAATCTACACATCTCAGCCTCCTGACTAGCTAAAATTGCAGACTTGAGCTACCAACACTCAGCTAATGCTATTGTTTTGGTTTTGGTTTTCAGTTGTGGGGCTTGAACTCAGGGCCTAGCCATAGTCTTTGAGCTTTTTTACTCAAAACTAGAGCTATACCACTTTGAGCCATAGCTCCAATTCTGTTTTTCTCGTAGTTAATTGGAGATAAAAGTCTCTTGGGAGCTGGGTCCTGGTGGCTCATGCCTGTAATCCTAGATACTCACAGTTTGAAAGCAGCCCAAGCCAAAAAGTCCCCCTGAGACTCTTATTTCCAGTTAACCAAAAACCAGAAGTAGATAGAGTTGTAGCTCAGAGTGGTAGAGCACTATCCTGAATGAAAAAGCTCAGGGTCGGTGCCTAGACCCTGAGTTCAAGTCCTATGACCAACAACAAAAAGAGTCTCACAGACTCCTGCCTGTGCTAGTGCTTCAAACCACAATCCTCAGATCTCAGCCTCCTGAGTAGCTAGGGATTACAGGTGTGAGCTACCCACCTGACTTAAAGCTATCGTGTTTTGTTTTGTTTTGTTTTAATTTTTTTTTTGGGTCCGGTCGTGGGGCCTGTACTCGGCCTGGGCACTGTCCCTCAGCTCTTCAGCTCAAGGCTAGCGCTCTACCACTTGAGCCACAGCGCCACTTCCGGCTTTTTTCTTTTTGCTTATGTGGTGCTGAGGAATCAAACCCAGGGCCTCAGGCATGCAAGGCAAGCGCTCTACCACTGAGCCACCTTCCCAGCCCAGCTATCGTGTTTTAACTGTACAAGAAATATGGCCAGAGGCTGAGAAGGTGGCTTAGTGGTAGAGCACTTGCCTTGCATGCCTGAGGCCCTGGGTTCGATTCCTCAGCACTACATAAGCAAAAAGCAAAAAAGCTCGGGGCTAGGGAAGGCACGAGGTTTGACCTCTCCCAGAGGTCACGATGAATGAAGTAGAGCAAAGCGGTGAGCATAGCAAGAGCTGCAGGTGTCACCAGAGGGGTAGCTCAGGAAAATCATGACTGTTCAGCCGTTCTGACTCCGTCTTTAGCTTGCTCAAGTCATCTTCAGATGCTGAGATTTCTGTGCTTGGATTTTGTGCAGAGTACTCAGTTGCCGTCCCTAAGTCCGTGTTCCCTGGCCTCTTCGTGCTGGGGATAGTGCTCTGGAGCCTCGTGGAGTACCTCATCCACCGCTTTCTGTTCCACATGAAGCCCCCCAGCCACAGCTATTACCTCATCATGCTGCACTTTGTCATGCATGGCCAGCACCACAAGGTGAGTGACACGGTCCTTACAGCTGTAACTCCCAGCATCGGTGGGGGTTCCAGATATCTGGTTCTGAGCTAGGAACAACGGGAAACCTAGAGTGTTTGGCAGTGCTCAGAGGGGTGACTTGGACTAGATATCCAAATCAGAAGCACCAGGCACTCTGAGTCATCTTTAATCTTCCCAGAAACTCATGCATTCATTCATTTCTCCAACACCTGCTCACCAGGTACCAGGCACCATGCTAAGCATCTGTGACAAAATAGATTTTAAAAAACACCTGCTGTGTGCCAGTGGTGCATGCCTGTAATCCTAGCTATTCAATAGACTGAGATCTGAGGATTCTGGTTCGAAGTCAGCCTGGGCAGGAAAGTCCATGAGACTCTTTTTTTAAATTTTTTAATGTTTTTTTTTTCTTTTAATCTGTATTATTTGTTTTTTGTTTATGTGGTACTGAGGAATCAAACTGAGGGCCTCATGGGTGCTAAGCAAGCACTCTACCACTAAGCCACATTCCCCGCCCCAAACTGATTTTTTTTTTTTTGTCTTTTTTCTTTTTTGGTATTGGGGATTGAACCTAGGATGTTGTGCTTGCTCAGCAAGTGCTTTGCCACTGAGCCACATCCCAGCCCTGTGAGACTCTTTCTTATCTCCAAAAAACTATTCAGAAAAAGCCAGAAGTGGCCTTGTGGGTCAAGTGGTAGAGCACTAACTCTGAACAGAAAGAAGCGCAGTGACATTTGGAAGCTGAGATGGCGCTGCATCTGCCACAGGAAGCCAGCGCTGCCCCTCCCCCCACCCCGTGGCCTCTCTGTCCCTATGATGTCCTTGGCCTAGGGTCCTAGGGGACCCTCTGTGAACCCCCATGCTCTAGACTTTTCCCAAACATTTTCATCCCCTCTCATTATTCAAAAGAATGAGATCTTCTCCCCCACCTTCTGTTTCTTGATGGGTATAAATCAGAAAATGTGGTAGCTATGGTACTTTTTCAGTGGTATTGGGGTTTGAACTTAGGACTTCATGCTTGCTAGGCACACAAATGCTTTAATAATGAGTGTGTGTGTGTGTGCGCGCGCGCACCCACGCACACTTTGGTCATGGAGTTTGAACTCAGGGCCTAGGTATTGTATCTCAGCTCTTTTGCTCAAGACACAAAAGTGTCCTACCACTTTGAGCCACATTCTATGTGTGTATTTTTTTAAATCAATTATTTATTTATTTTTTTGTTAGTCATGGAGCTTGAACTCTGGGCCTGGGCGCTGTCCCTCAGCTCTTCAGGTCAAGGCTAGCACTCTACCACTTGAGCTACAGTGCCACTTCCGGTTTTCTGAGTGGTTTATTGGAGAAGAGTCTCACGGACTTTGCTGCCTGGGCTGGCTTTGAACTGCGATCCTCAGATCTCAACCTCCTGAGTAGCTAGGATTACAGGTGTGAGCCACTGGTGCCCTGCTGCCACAATATTTTTTAAATGTTAAAAAGATTTTAACTATATCATTTTTAAAAATAATTTAGAGCCGGGCACTGGTGGCTCACACCTGTAATCCTAGCTACTCAGGAGGCTGAGATCTGAGGATCGCGGTTCAAAGCCAGCCCGGGCAGGAGAGACCGTGAGACTCCTATCTCCAATAAACCACCAGAAAACCGGAAGTGGCGCTGTAGCTCAAGTGGTAGAGCGCTCGCCTTGAGCTGAAGAGCTGAGGGACAGCGCCCAGGCCCAGAGTTCAAGCTCCACAACCAACAAAAAAAAAAATAATAATTTAGAATGGCATTTTCTGGTATCCAGATATGGGTTCTGTTTGTTTGTTTGCCAATCCTGGGGCTTGAGCTCAGGACGTGGGCACTGTCCCTGAATTTCTTTGGCTCAGGGCTAGCACTCTTATCTACCAACTTGAGCTATAGTGCCACTTCCAGCCTCTTCTGTTTATGTGTTACTGAGGAATCGAACCCAGGGCTTCATGCATGCTAGGCTAAGCCACATTCCCAGCCCCTAGATAGGGGTAAGATATGAGTTCAGATGTGGGGAGAAAAAAGCCACTAAAATCTGCAGTCCTGGGGATGAACTGATGACTAATAACTTACGCCTGGTGAACTCAGCCAAGCTGGAGATTTCACTGACTGACTAGGACAGTTCTCAAGTTGGTGAGGCTGGTGTCCTCTATGCGGTCCCCAGAACGAGTCTGCATTCCAGCAGTCCACCTTGCCTTCAAACCACAATTCTCAGATCTCAGCTTCCTGAGTAGCCAAGATTATAGGTGTGAGCCACTGGCACCAGTTCCCTCCTTGATCTGTGAGCTGGTTTTCCTGACTTGCTGATCCTGTTGCTGTTCGCATGGGCAGCACACCAGATATTACTTGCTTTTTCCCTCCTCTTCCACTTCTTCCTCTTCCTCTCCCTCCTCTTCCTCCGGAAGGTCCTTCTCTTTTCCACATGTCCACCAAGAAATCTCAAAACTCTTAGCCTCTGTCTAGGTTCTCAGCCCTGGAAGTTCAAGAGCCAAAGGCTTGGCTCTTTCTCTGAATCACTGTGACAACACCTCCTTAAGCCAAGAAGCCTCAGTTGGGAAATTGGGGCGAGGAAAGCAGACAACCCCAGGTTGTCTGTGTGCTCCTATGCCAGACCACCTCAGCCCCCAGTTTCTACAAAAGCCCTCTGACTAGGGGTTGCAACTTAAGGGCGAACTCAAGAAAGCTCTGGAGCCAGGCACTGGTGGCTCACGCCTGTCATCCTAGCTACTCAGGAGGCTGAGATCTGAGGATCACAGTTCAAAGCCAGCCCAGGCAGCAAAGTCCGTGAGACTCTTATCTCCACTTAACCACCAGAAAACCGGAAGTGGCGCTGTGGCTCTGGCCAGTTTGCCAGGTTTGGAAATGGGGAAGAGAACACCAAAGCCACAAAAGGCACTTCACCTAACTACATGACAGCTTGCACTTCCTTCACGGAGGTGTCTGGCTTCTCTCCTCCATCTTCCGTGGGAGGCATTTCTGGCTCGGTGTGCTGTGACCAGAGGCCTTGGGGCTCAGGGCTGCCGCTGATACCCAGGCCTCTCCATCCACAGGCACCCTTTGATGGCTCCCGCCTGGTCTTCCCCCCTCTGCCAGCCTCTTTGGTGATCGCCTTCTTCTACGTACTCCTGCGGCTCATCCTGCCCGAGGCTGTGGCGGGCACTGTGTTTGCCGGGGGCCTCCTAGGTTATGTCATCTACGACATGATCCATTACTACCTACACTTTGGCTCACCACACAAGGGCTCCTACCTGTACAGCATGAAGGCCTACCACGTGAAGCATCACTTTGAACACCAGAGGTCAGGTAAGGCTGGGTCAGCACCCCCCAACATCCTAAAGTTTATTCATTGAAGAATCTGACAGCTGCAATGAGCCCCTCTCCATTCAGGACACTGGGCCTGCACAAGGGGGTGCTTCCCGACAACTGCAGGTTCAGGCTGACCACACGGGGACAGACAAGGACATCAATAAATGGCAAGGACAATTTCAGGCCGTGAAAGTTGCCATAAAGAAAAAAAAAGGGAAGCCGGGCGCTGGTGGCTCACGCCTGTAATCCTAGCTACTCAGGAGGCTGAGATCTGAGGATCGCGGTTCAAAGCCAGCCCAGGCAGGAGAGACCGGGAGACTCCTATCTCCAATAAACCACCAGAAAACCGGAAGTGGCGCTGAGGCTCAAGTGGTAGAGCGCTCGCCTTGAGCTGAAGAGCTGAGGGACAGCGCCCAGGCCCAGAGTTCAGGCCCAACGATCGACCAAAAAAAAAGAAAAAAAAAGGGGGCTGGGAAGGTGGCTCAGTGGTAGAGCGCTTGCCTTGCATGCCTGAGGCCCTGGGTTCGATTCCTCAGAACCACATAAGCAAAAAGAAAAAAGCCGGAAGTGGCGCTGTGGCTCAAGTGGTAGAGCACTAGCCTTGAGCTGAAGAGCTGAGGGACAGCACCCAGGCCCAGAGTTCAGGCCCCACGACCAGACCCAAAAAAAGAAAAAGAAAAAGAAAAAAAAAGCAAGACCAGGCACTGGTGGCTCATGCCTATAACCTTAACAACTCAGGAAGCTGAGATCGGAGGATCCCAGTTCAAAGCCAGCCCAGGCAGGAAAGTCTGTGAGATTCTTATCTCCAATTAACCACCAGAAAAGGAAGCTGCAACTCAAAATAGTAGAGTGATAGCCTTGAGCACAAAAGCTCAGAGACATTTCCCAGGCTCAGAGTTTAAGCCTCACAACCAACTGAAAAAAAAAGGAAAAGAAAAGAAAGCAAGATGGTATTTGAAGACCACATGAATGAAAGGAGGGTCCAGTGCTGTCCAACAAATTATTTATGTGGGCCACATATGTGTTTTGAAACTTTCTAGTGGGCATATTAAAAATAAGAATAAATAAATGAGTGAGATCTTAACCAAGTATAACTAAATTATTATCATTTCAACAGATGATCACCATTTAAAACAAATCATTTATTATTGATGATTTATGCCTATAGTCTTAGCTACTCAGGAAGCTGAGATCTGAAATCATGGTTCAAAGCCAGCTTGGAAACAAAAGTCCATGAGACTTTTATCTCCAGTTAACCAGCAAAAAGCCAGAAGTGGAGCTGTGTCTCAAGTGGTAGAGTACCAGCCTTGAGGGCAAAAAAAAAAAAAAAAGCCAACCAAGAACAGGAGGACCTGAATTCAAGCCCTAGTACCAGCATTAAAAAAAAAAAAAACTGAATTAAATGAAATCAGCAATTCATTTCCTCTGTGGTTCCAACTATATTCCCAGTACTCAGTAGCCACATGTGGCCAGACAGGAAATAGCTAAATAAAAAACGATCTTAGAGGGATTGGTAGAGCACCAGCCAAATGAGCAAAGCATCAGGTACCAAGTTCAAATCCCCAGTCTTTCAAAAGAGAAAAAGAAAGCAGAAAAGAGGTCTAGGAAGGGGTCACTGATGATGTCATTGTCCTTGAAACCCCAAATAAGTAGAAGCCCAACTCTTGATGTGTGCAGAAAGAGCTTCAGGCCATAGGCAAGAACAACGTGGGCGGTGAGAGAAGAAGCGTCAGGCGCGACCCGGGGGAAGTTGAGATCATTCTAACTCTATTCTGGGGACACCCAGGTGACCCTGCCCTTGGCTTCGGCCACAGTGTCCCTGGACTGGAAAGCCTCCCTGCCTGCTAATCCTAACCCGGATGATTTCCTGAGAAAATGTCTCTCTGCTTCCTCCTCCCGTCTCACCTTCTCCCCCGTCTGTCTCTCTCTCTCCCTAGGATTTGGCATTAGTAGTAAGTTGTGGGATTACTGTTTCCACACGCTCATGCCAGAGGAACGCCACCTGAAGACACAATGACAGCCCCCAGCCCCTCCCCGCTGCCTTCGGTCCAGCCCTGGCTCCTGAGTCTGTGATCTGCCATCCCTGCTACCTTCCATCCAAGCCTTGCTAAGAAGGCAGACCTGGATAAGTAGGATGGGCTTTGTCCCGTCCTGGGACTTGGAGGCAGGGATTAAGGAGACCTGTGGCAAGATGGCCTGTTCGGGCTGTGGGAAGATCATATTGCCTTAAGGCCAGGTAACCCTTAGGGACGGGCTTCTTCCAGGGCATCCTGATCCTGGCCACTGGCATCCCTACCTAAGCCTTAGTCTACAGGACTGCTTCAGCGCCCAGCTAATGGCCCCTAGGGGTATGAAGGAAACAGACCCCCGACCTGTGCCTTAGCACCTGGAGCTCCCTGGAGCCGCCCCAGGTAGAGGGGTGAAGGATGTGCAGAGCCTGCTGCCCACCTTTCCCTCCTATCCTTCCCAGAGAGGGGCTGGTGACCGGAGGCGAATGAACAGCTCTCACAGATGAGACAGCATGATACCTCTCACCAGCCCCGCTCACAGACCTCTGCTCCCTGCCAGCCACAGAGGCCAGCTGTACTTCCAGCTGTACTCAGCAGCAATACTGGCACTCTTACCTAGCCAGCCCTCACTGGCCTGGGACAGACAGCCTGAGGGTGGCTGGCCTAGTCTACAAGGCCGGTGGAGACCCTGGCTCTTCTCTTTGGGAATCACCCGCTGCTCTGCCCATCTCTTCTCTGTCCCAGAATCACAAACTTCTCCTGTAAGGGAAGCTGAAAAGGCTTCTCCATCGTTGGGAGTCCCAGCGTAGTTCCCCACGGTGTTTGGCCTCCATCTGGAGGGCCACAGGTGGGTCTCCACCCACACTCAGCACCCTCCTGAAGCCAAGAAGGGCCCTTCATGAAGTGCCTTAACTCCCTCCACCCTCCTGCCACTGCGAGGGTCTTAATTCTAAATGGCGTCTACGTCCTTAGTCTGACCACAGATCAAATAGCTGCTCCAACGGCCCTTCCTAATCCCGTATGGTGAGTCTATGTAAAAGAAAAACAATGACAACAGCAAGAAGTCAGCTGTTTTGGTTTTGTCCCTTTCTTACCCACAAACCAATACTACTTGAAACTTGTCAAAAGCTCAATGGGTGTAAAGGCTTAACGCGTGATGGATCCTGTGATTTGTACTGTTTACTGCGAGGCTATTTAAAAGATTTTTGAATAATTATACAAAACTGCAATTGTGAAATAAAGATGTAAATAAATTGTATATTTTGAAAAATAAAATATATTAAAAACAACTACAGCAACAACAACAAAGACCCATAGTTGTGTGTGGATGGTCACTGCATCAGGCGCGTCATAGGGAGAGTGGGGAGAGAAGGGGTTTCTCTAACCAGGAAGGTTTTTGTTGTTGCTGGTACAGTCCTGGGGCTTGAACTCAGGGCCTGGGCTCTGCTCCTGAGCTTTTTTTTTGCTCAAAGCTCATGGCTAGCACTCTACCACTTGAGTCACAGCTCCACTTCCAGCTTTTTTAGTGGTTAATTGAAGAGTTTTACAGACTTTCCTGCAGGGCTGACTTTGAACCATAATCCTCAGAGCTCAGCCTCCTGAGTAGCGAGGATTACAGGTGTGAGCCACCAGCGCCTGGCCCCACCAGAAGAATATCACACTGACTAGGTTGTGTAAAATTGGGGCCAGACTTAGCTTTATTACTGTTTTTAAGTTCTTTGTAGATGACATCTCCTCTTGCTGCCTGTATCTGGGAGGTTGCTCTCCAAAACCACCTTGACATATACTACTGAGATGAGAACTTTTCTGGAATTGATCTGTCCCCAGCTGAGATTCATTGGTAAAGTTTAGGTCCAAGCTTTCCACCATCAAGAGTGGGAATAGCCCAGATGGTAAAGCACTAGCCTTGAGCCAAAAAGCTAAGGGTCAGCACCCAGGCCCTGAGTTCAAGCCCCAGAACCAATACCGAAACAAAGTAAGTGCAGGACTAGTCATTGGAGGTACGCCATGGCACACTAGACAAAAAGAAACTTCAGGGTAGCTGGGCGCTGGTGGCTCAAGCCTGTAATCCTAGCTACTCAGGAGGCTGAGACCTGAGGATCGCGGTTCAAAGCCAGCCCGGGCAGGAGAGACCGTGAGACTCCTATCTCCAATAAACCACCAGAAAACCGGAAGTGGCGCTGTAGCTCAAGTGGTAGAGCGCTCGCCTTGAGCTGAAGAGCTGAGGGACAGTGCCCAGGCCCAGAGTTCAAGCCCCACGACTGACAAAAAAAAAAAAAAAGAAACGGGGACCAGATGCCATTCAAACATTAAGCAATCCTGAAGACTATTTTAATGAACATTAGTTTCTGGAGCCTTGAGATCTAAAATTTCTTTTGCCTTTGCCATTCTAACACCTTGGGTTTTCAGGGTTTTTTTTTGTCAGATGAGTATTGATAACTGTAAAAAAGAAATTGTGGGGCTGGGAAGGTGGTAGAGTGCTTGCCTTGCATGCATGAGGCCCTGGGCTCGATTCCTCAGCACCACATAAGCAGAAAAAGCCAGAGGTGGCGCTGTGGCTCAAGTGGTAGAGCGCTAGCCTTGAACTGAAGAGCTGAGGGACAGCGCCCAGGCCCAGAGTTCAGACCCCATGACCACCACCACCAACAACAAACATTGTGTGTATACACATATTTATTTATATCCACCTATGGATATATATAAATATACACATATAGATACATATATATGCATATATGAAAGAACATAGGATTATGGAAGGATCGCACTTTGGAGTAGAGGGTATATAGTTCTCACTTTGGGTTTGTCAATAAGAAACTCAATGCTTTAATGTATGAAATATATTTATATTCACTAGTATAGAATAAGAACAGATGATGTCTGTTCATCAAGCTAAAGGAATTTTAAGAATTCTTTTTTTAGCAAGAGCTTAAGATTCCTTTTTTTTTAAGTTCTTTTTCTTCTAGTGTTACTGAAATTCTTGAGCTTTTGTGCTTGTTAGGTAAGTACTTACTACAACTGATCCAAACCTCCAGCCCTGATTTTTGCTACCACACTGAGGACATTCCTATTAGGCTTCCTATGTAGCTAAGATAATAGTCACATGACACCATGCCCTGCCCTTCATTGAGGATGGGGTCTTATCAACTTTTTCTGCCAAGGCTGACCTCAATTCACCATTCTCCCAATCTCAGACTCCCAAGTAGCTAGAATTGCAGGCGCTAGCCTATCAGCATCTGGATTTCAACTTCTTTTCTTCAAGGATTGGGATGTTTTGAATGGATTTTTCCATTCCAAAGAGAGGGAAAGTTTTATTATAATTATAGACAGGATCACTGTCTGCTATCCTAACAAAAATAAACATTTTAACTTAGAGATTTTATTCCTTTTTGTTTTATACTATTACTCATTGCTAACAATAAAGCAAGCTTTTTATGACCAGGTAAGAACTGAGGGTTTTTTAAAGTTATAATTTACTAACACCGAAGACCATGATAGCCATTTTTCTGTCCAACTTCCTCTATCTGCTTTGTGTGTGTGTCTGTCTGTCCAACTTCCTCTATCTGCTTTGTGTGTGTGTGCGTGTGCGTGTGCGCACACACACGCGTGCACACGCATGCCAGTGGCTGTGCTTGTTTTAGGGCTTGAACTCAGGGCCTCGTGCTCTTGCTCAGCTTTTTCTGCTTACAACTGGTGCTCTATCACTTCATGTACACTTCTGCTTCCAGCTTTTTGCTGGTTAATTGAAGGTAAGAGTCATAAGGAGCCGGGCGCTGGTGGCTCACGCCTGTAATCCTAGCTACTCAGGAGGCTGAGATCTGAGGATTGCGGTTCAAAGCCAGCCCGGGCAGGAGAGACCGTGAGACTCCTATCTCCAATAAACCACCAGAAAACCGGAAGTGGCGCTGTAGCTCAAGTGGTAGAGTGCTCGCCTTGAGCTGAAGAGCTGAGGGACAGCGCCCAGGCCCAGAGTTCAAGCTCCACGACCAACAAAAAAAAAAAAAAAGAGTCATAAGGATTTTTCTATCCGCGCTGGCTCTGCACCTATCTTCACAGTTAGATGTTTTGCTCTGAACCAGGATGCTCAGATCTCAGCTCCTGAGTAGGTAGGATTATAGGTGTGAGTCATCAGCACCTGGACTTTTGTCTGCTTTGATTGATCAAGATAATAATCACTGAGAAGGCCCACAAGAATTAAACTGTATAATTTGAATAATTTTTTTTTTTGGTCCGGTAGTGGGGCCTGAACTCTGGGCCTTGGCACTGTCCCTCAGCTCTTCAGCTCAAGGCTAGCGCTCTACCACTTGAGCCACAGCGCCCCACTTCTGGCTTTTTTCTTTTTGCTTATGTGGTGCTGAGGAATCGAACCCAGGGCCTCAGGCATGCAAGGCAAGCGCTCTACCACTGAGCCACCTTCCCAGCCCCTAATTTGAATAATTTTTTAAAAGAGAAAGTTGAACATTTGCTCAGGAGAAAAACTAGAAATTCTGATCAATATAAATTTGCAAATTAACCTTCATGATCCTGGTGATTTGCCTTGCCTGGTCCTCCATCAGATACTCAGCCTTCCTAAGAATGGGCCCAGCGCCTTGAATTTCAGTCTGGAGTAGTGCTTAATCTTTCAGACCTGTTGTCGTTGGGCAGGCCAGAAAAACTGCTCTCTCCATTCTGCTTCATGCCAGTCCTCCCTTGGCTCTGGCTTCTGATCTCTACCTCTGAATTTTATGAGATTTCCAGTATAATAACCAACTTATAACAGGGCCCCATAAATGTCAAGTCTTCTTTCCTTCCCATCCCTGGCCAATAATGTTATCTGGGTTGGCTGGTTGTTTCTCTGTTTTTCCTTCTTCTTTACCTCTTCCCTGGCCTCTGCTGCCCTCTGGTGGCAGCATGCAACCCTGCCCATTATGACTGCCATCATAAAGCAGCGTTCTGGAAAAAGGGTGTCTGTGATTTCAAGATTCCAGTGCTAAGCCAGCACTGGTGGCTCACGCCAGTAATCCTAGCTACTCTGGAGGCTGAGATCTGAGGATCAAGGTTCAAAGCCAGCTTGGGCAGGAAAATCCATGATACTCTTATCTCCAATTAACCAGAGAAAGCTGGAAGTAGAGCTGTGGCTCAAGTGATAGAGCACTAGCCTTGAAAAAAAAAGCTAAAGGATAGCACCCAGCCCTTTAGTTCAGTGGTAGAATGTTTGCCTAGCATGCATGAAGCATGCTAGCATGAAGCATGCAGGGTTCAATTCCTCAGCCCCACGTACACAGACAAAGCCAGAAGTGGCACTGTGCCTCAAGTGGTAGAGTATTAGCCTTGAGCAAAAGAAGTTCAGGGACAGTGCCTAGGCCTTGAGTTCAAGCCCCAGGACTGGCAAAAAACAAAAATAACGTTGCTTTTGACTTACTTTCTTGTCTCATCTGTCATGTTTTGAGAAGAAAATTGATTTATATAAACTTCACAGTTCTAACTTTCTAAAAAGTACAATATATGTGAAGTTTCACCTGCAGTTTTCTTCACAGGTGGTTTGCCTGATGAATGAATTTTATCCACAAAGAAAGCTACAGGATGAATGTGAAACTTAGAAAATGCTAGACCTCCCATCATCTTCCCTCCATCTCAGACATCTATAGCCAAGGAAAAGAAGAAATTAGAAGAAAATCTCCTGTTTTCACTAAAGTCTAAAAGTGAGGTTCTTACTTCAATTAGGTTCTTGGAAATGCAAAACCTAAAGCAAGATCACAGATGCAAGTATTTGAGAGAGAATTGCAGAGGTGAGGAGAATAGGTTGAGAAGGGCTGGGAAAGGAATGATTGTGAGATCCATGCTAGAATGTGTACGAGTTTCTCATAAAAACTCTGCATAGCCAACACTGTAGATCACGTCTGTAATCCTAGCTACTCAAGAGAGTGAGACTCTTATCTCCAGTTAACTGCCAGAAAACCGGAAGTGGTACTGTGGCTCAAGGTGGTAGAGTGCTAACCTTCAGCAAAAGAGCTCAGGTACAGCACCTAGGTCCTGAGTTCAAGCCTCATGATCAACAAAACATAAATTCTGCATGGGCATCAATAATACCCGACAGGATTGTCTACTTAAAGAATAAAAAGGGGGGCTGGGAATGTGGCTTAGCAATAGAGTGCTTGCTTAACATGGATGAAGCTCTGGTACCAGAAGTGGCACTGTGGCTCAAGTAGTAGAGTGCTAGCCTTGAGCAAAAGAAGCTCAGGGGGGCTGGGAAGGTGGCTCAGTGGTAGAGCGCTTGCCTTGCATGCCTGAGGCCCTGGGTTCGATTCCTCAGCACCACATAAGCAAAAAGAAAAAAGCCGAAAGTGGCGCTGTGGCTCAAGTGGTGGAGCGCTAGCCTTGAGCTGAAGAGCTGAGGGACAGCGCCCAGGCCCAGAGTTCAGGCCCCACGACCGGTCCAAAAAAAAAAAAAAGAAGAAGAAGAAGAAGCTCAGGGATGGTACCCAGGCCCTGACTCAAGCCCCAGGACTGGCCAAAAAGAAAAAAAAAAAAAAGAATGAAAAGGGGAACATTTACCTGTCATTTCCACCTACACTGGTTTAAGATTGTCTTAGGCACATCAAATCCCACACACACATAAACACAATTAATATCTACCTCCATCATACAAACTGTCATAGTTCATCTCATGTTGCTATAGCAAAATGCCTGAGACTGGATATTTTATAAAGAAAAAACACTTATTTGGGAAGCTAAGAATCCCATAGCTAGTAGCTCCATCTGTTTGGCCTCTGGTTGCATCCTATCATGGTAGATGGTACCATGGCAAAGCATGTGGGGAGAAAGGTTTAAGGGGAAGTTCCAGGTTTGCATAGAAATACCCCCAAGACAGCATTACTGCATCTTAAAGACTTCTCTTACATTGGGGAATTAAAGCTCAATGTGAGTTTTGGTGGGGACCAATCACATTCAAACCATCGCACCAACCAAGCAGATTTCCCTGGCCTTGACAAAGGTCCTTGTGCAAAAGCAGGAAGATGGAGGAGTGTGTTTGAGGTGGAGGGCCATCAGTACAAGTGGGCTGGTGGCTTTGGGGAGTTTCCCACTGAACGGTGGCTGCAACTGAGATTGACACAGAGTTCCACAGAACCTTCCATCACCACTGAAATCCAGGACAGAGGGACAGAGAGCAGATGATCTGTTACAGACCCAAAGAGTTACAGCCTCAAGATAAGAGTGACCCAAAGAGAACGCTACCTCTCTAAGTGCTGCAAGTGGATAAAGAGCTTTTTGAAAGCCAAGCACTGGTGGCTCACACAATATAGCTGATCATTTAAATCTATGATCCATTTAGGTTATTTGTATAGTGTACGAGGTTTAGGTTATATTCTTTCTGTGTGTACTGGTCCTGGGGCTTGAACTCAGGGCCTGGATATTGTACCTGAGCTTTTGTGCTCTATCACTTTGAGCCACAGCTCCATTTCTGGCTTTTGGGTAGTTAATTGGAGATAAGAGTCTCAGGGACTTTCCTGCCTGGGCTGGCTTTGAACTACAATCATCAGATCTCAGCCTCCTGAGTAGCTAGGATTACAGGTGTGAGCCAGTGCCCGGCCCATATTCTTTTTTTTTTTTTTTTTTTGTCCAGTTATTTCCACCCTTTGGAAATGACATTATCTGACAAGGAATTTATATATAGAAAATATAAACTCTATTGGGTGCTGGTGGCTCACGCCTGTAATCGTAATTACTCAGGAGGCTGAGATCTGAGGATCTCCGATTGAAGCCAAACCTGTCAGGCAAATCTGGAAGATACTTACCTCTTTTGTTCTCTGGTTCCCCAAGTTTATTTATGTAGTACCTCAGGCATGGTAGTTCAGAGCTTTCTTCCCAGCACTCAGGAAATCTGAGTTTGAGGCCAATCTAAAAGACATAGCCACACTCTGTCACCAAACCAAACCAAACCAAACCAAACCAAACCGTAGAATTCAGCTCAAAGAAACAGAATCTTAGTTGCTGGTTTGGGCTCAACTTCCAGCCTGTTTATATAGTATATCCTGGTGGTACCAGTTCCCTGGAGTCATCCTCTCCCGGTCCCCGACGTTGGCCAGGCTGCTCCCCAGGGAATCTGTTGGGAAGGGACAGGAGGACGGAAGGGCGCTGGCTCTGCGTTACCGGGAGTTACCTGGAAAGGGCAGGGCCCCAGGGCCTCAGTTCTAGGCAGTTGGCAGCTGGGAGCCCCGAAGAGGCATGCCACACCTTCCCTGGCCTTCTTCTTCGGTGCTGGCTTCCGGGGCCGCCCAGCAGGCTGGCCGGGACCAGGGCTGGGCTGGATGCAGCTGGGGTGACCACGGTTTCGCTTTAGAGGAAACGGAACCCGCGGGTCCCGCAGCGCGCAGCGCGCACGCCAAGTATCCGAGGAAGGGGCGCCGGGACACGGGACCACCGCCACTAATCCCCGGAGTGAGCGCTCGGGGGAACCTGGGGTACACGGATTGGGAGGGGGGATCGGGGCCGAGCAGAGAAGGGAAAGCCTGGTGGAGGCCCCCCAATTCCAGGAACTCAGGGCGACTGTGGTTTCCGCTCAGGGGATGGAGGAGGGAGCTACCTACCTGTGCCAAGGCAGGGCAGAATCAGGGGTGAAGATGGCAGAGGGGCGGAGGCTGGGGACCTGACCTGGCTCAGACCTGTCTGAGCTGCCCTGGACTGGAGAGCACTCCCACCAGCCCTGATTTCGGGTCTCAAGGGATGACAGTGCTTCTCATTGTCTGGAGCCCATTTCTGGCCCTGGATGTGAGTGGAGAGTGGAGGGAAGCCGAAGATTCAATGAGGATGCCTGGTGGACTCATAGTTTCTTATTGTATTATATTACTTGGATGGAGATGCTGAAGAGTAGCTTCAATTTTGGTTATTGTTGTTGTTATTGGTTTGTTTGTGTTTTTTTGGTTGGTGGTGGGGCTTGAACTCTGGGCCTGGGTGCTGTTCCCTGAGCTCTTCAGCTCAAGACTAGCCCTGTACCACTTGAGCCGCAGCACCACTTCCGGGTTTCTGCTGGTTAATTGGAGATAAGAGTCTCATGGACTGTTCTGACTGGGCTAGCCTTGAAGTGCAAGCTTCAAATCTCAGCCTCCTGAGTAGCCAAAGTAGGTTCATTTTTTTAAGATTTGTTCCCGCTTTGGGGAGGGGGTTAAGGGACAGTTTAAATGCCAAGCCTAGGACTTGCCAGGCAAGGCTCTCTTTAACATTTGAGCCACACCCAACTCTTTCACTTTGAAAATTAGCATTTCCTCATTGTTTCACTACAAGTAACATCTGGATATATTCTTAGGGTTATTTCATTTTACGCTTACATTCCTCTACAAACATCTAGCTCCTTTCTTTTCTTTTCTTTCTTTTATTTTTATTTTTATTTTTTTGCCAGTCTTGGGGCTTGAACTCAGGGCCTGAGCACTGTCCCTCACCTCTTCAACTCAAGGCTAGCTCTCTACCACTTCAGCCACATGCCACTTCCAGCTTTTTCTGCTTATGTGGTGCTGAGGAATTGAACCTACAGCCTCATGCATGCAAGGCAAGCACTCTACCACTGAGCCACCTTCCCAGCCCGAGCATCTTTTGCTCAACGCTCTAGCACTCTACCTCTTGAGTCAGAGCACCACTTCCAGCTTTTTCTGTTTATGTGGTACTGAGGAATCAAACCCAGGGCCTCATGCATGCTAGGCAAGCACTGTTCCACTAAGCCACAGTCAGCTCACATACAGACTTTTCTACCATGTAAGTTCCTAGAAATTAAAATGCAGTGGTCGCTAGACCAACACTTCCAGCTTGAGCTCTGCGATGCTGGAACAGAAGTGGTGGGCAGAACAGATGTGGTGGGCATGACGTCATCTCTACCTTACACGAAAATGCCAGAGACTTTCTTTTTAGCACTGTAATAAATGTGCAGGAGATTCTGGGACTTTAACCTATTCCATCTTTTTCTTTCAGTTATGGATAAACTGGGGCCGATCATTGCCTTGGGCCAAGGCGTCTACAAACAGTGTGAAAAGATGAAGTACTGCAAGAAACAGAGTGAGCGTCTAGGAGAGCGTGTGAAGGGCCTGATATGGGCTTTGCAGAGGCTTCAGGACCAAGGAGAAAGGAACATGTCTGAACACATCATCAAAGTCCTGGATGATTTTGAACTGGCACTGCTGGAAGCTAAGCAGCGGATAGAACATTTCAACAAGAAAACCAACTTCTACAGGTTTCTAAGTGCGGACAAGGATAAGATACTGTTCCAGGAAGTGAATGAGAAGTTGAGAAATGTCTGGGAGGTGTTCTCCATGACACTTCAGATTGATCAGCATTTTCTCCGCTCCTGGGAAAAGGAAGATCAGCGTGATGTACTGGAGGATAAGCAATCCCACCAAAGGCTCAGAGAATTAGGTAACTTGAGGGTTTTCCAAGCTCGGGAGAGGATGCAATTGGGAGCATCTTAATCTCACTTCGGTTTACTCTACCTTTGGAGCAGGAAGGATGAAGTTTGAACAGGATATTTGTGGTTCAGAAATCCTAACATCTGGTCTGGGAAGGTGGCTCAGTGGCAGAGTACTTGCCTTGCATGCATGAGGCCCTGGGTTCAATTCCTCAGCACCACATAAGCAGAAAAAGCTGGAAGTGGCACTGTGGCTGAAGTGGTAGAGCGCTAGCCTTGAGCTAAAGAGCTGAGGGACAGTGCCCAGGCCCGGAGTTCAGGCCCCACGACCAACCAAAAAAAAGAAAGAAAGAAATCCTAACATCTGGGCTGGGAATATGGTTTAGTGGTAGAGTGCTTGCCTAGCATGCATGAAGCCCTGGGTTCGATTCCTCAGTACCACATAAACAGAAAAAGCTGGAAGTGGAGCTGTGGCTCAAGTGGTAGTGTGCTAACCTTGAGCAAAAGAAGCTCAGAGACAGTGCCCAGCCCCTGGGTTCAAGCCCTAGGACTGACACAAAAAAGTCTTAACATCTGCTAACCACCAGTAAGCATATTTATCTCACAGAATATTTGATTGCATTTCAGGTAACTGTAGGATCTATTTTATTCAATGGACTTACAAGCTCTAATTGCAGGATCAAAGAAGAAGGCATTTTAAATTTTGGTATAGTTAGTTAAATAAAGGTTGCCCAACTATCTTTTCTATCAATAATGGATGAGATTGTTTCTCCAATTTTTTCCATTCGAGACTTTCTTAATTTTAGTACTGAAGATCCTGTGTCCTTATAATTTCCAGTTCTGGGTTAGGAATATGGCTCAATTCATAGAGTGCTAGCCAATTAGCAAAAGAATCAGGCATCAAGTTTGAGTCCTGGTCTTAGACCAAAAAAAAAAAAAAAAGAAGAAGAAGAAAAGAAAAGAAAAAGAAAGAAAGCAAGGAAGGAAGGAAAAGAAAATAATTATCCAGTTCTGGGAAACTGGGAATATGGGTCACAGTGAAGTATTATATAACTTAGGAGTGGTTTTATTATGCTGCTAGTTAAAACAGTATCATCAGTATAATGTTTTCCAGAAACAAGTTTATTCAGGCAAAGTCCATGAGACCCTCCAAACGGACTTTCCCCTAGGGATGCTTTCAGCAGTATGGTACTTCCATGCTGACCTAGATTTCCCATTCCCAAAGCAGCCACAGCCATGTTGGAACTTGGTGTAGCGTCAAAGTACTGCTACCACTGGGAAGTGACTGATTTTCCACTTTCTTTCTTAGCCAAAGCAACCTAAAGCCAGGTTTTCAATTCAGGCGTTTCCTGTGTAGTTTGCTACAGATAGCTAAATATTGTTATTTAGTTATTATAGTTATTTTATAGTTATTTCTTTTCACAATGTCTATGATAGATAAAAATTGGTATGTTGGGGCTGGGAAGGTGGCTCAGTGGAAGAGCGCTTGCCTTGCATGCATGAGGCCCTGGGTTCTATTCCTCAGCACCACATAAGCAGAAAAAGCCGGAAGCAGCTCTGTGGCTCAAGTGGTAGAGCACTAGTCTTGAACTGAAGAGCTGAGGGACAGTGCCCAGGCCCAGAGTTCAGGCCCCACAACCAACAACAACAATAACAACAAAAAATGGTATCTTGATGATGTAACGAACATTTTGATTATGGTTAGCATGTGGTTCTAGTTAGCACTTCTGAATAATCATTGCCCTTTTGCCTGCAGAAAATAAAAATCTAGAAGCTACCCTGAAAGAAATTCAGAATACCTTGAAGCGTAAGTTGTCATGCCTCCTTTTGTAATCAGCTTCTCCTTTTTGAAATCATCTGTTTTCAAGGAACTCTAGCTTTCCCTACCCTTGCCCTGATCAGTTTCTGTGCTAGCTGGCTGAAAGCAGCTTACAGATTTTCAGATGTGTTCATATAACCCATTCTTGTCCATGGAGTAGTATTGGGAAGAGTACTCTTGACCAGCAAGGTATTTCCTGATGTCAAAATGCTAAATTCTTCCTTTACATTTAAAGCATCTGTATCAGTCAGCTTTCTGTTTACAGTAACAATACCCAAGGAAAGAAGGTTTATTTTGGCTTATAAGATGAGCTTATGGTGGAGAAAGACCACTTTCCTCATAGACAGGAAGAGAGGCAATAAGAAAAGAGACACAGCTGGGAATGTGGCTTTAGTGGTAGTGTTTACATAGCATGCATGAAGCCCTGGGTTTGATTCCTTGCTACCACATAACAGATAAAACTGGAAGTGGCACTGTGGCTCAAGTGGCAGAGCACTAGCCTTGAGCAAAAGAAGTTCAGAGACAGTGTCTAGGCTCTGAGTTCAAGCCCCAGGATTGGCAAAATAAAGGGAGAGAGAGAGAGAGAGAGAGAGAATCCCCTCTGGGGGCATGCCTTCAATAATCTAGGCTCCTCTTCTTAATGCTTCTACTTTCCAAAAGCCACACCTTGTAGACTTTGAATATATAAGCCATTAGAGGACACTCCAGATCCAAGCTATAGCATCATCAACGCTTTAACTCACTTGCTGAATGTCAAGGCGAAATTAAACTCAAATTTATAAAGTGCTAGTTGGGCTCCAGTGGCTCACACCTGTAATCATAGCTACTGAGATCTGAGGGTTGAGGTTGCAAACCAGCCCAGGCAGAAAAGTCTATGAGACTCTTATCTCCAATTAAGCACCAAAAAAGTCAGAAGAAGAGCTGTGGCTCAAATGATAGAGCACCAAGTTTTGAGCAAAAGAAACTCAAGGACAATGCCCAGGCCCTAAGTTCAAGTCCCAGGACTGGCACAGAAAAATTTAGAGTCCTAGATCATTCATTCAAGAAAACTGAGAATCTGCTTCTATGCCATAGGCTGTGCACAGAGGGATCTAAGATGTAAAGAAGAACAGTGTCTTCACGAAGCAAATGGCTTAAGGGTAGAAAAGGGGTGGCAGGGAGCAATACAATGAACACATAATAAGTAGAGGTATAGGTACTATATACTTGAACTAGTCTGAAATGGCTAGACAGGGTGCTAGTTGCCCCCCTGCAAGGAAGGATGTGTGGAAAGAAATACAAGGAGGGAGAACTCTAGGATGAGCAAAACACAAGTGAAGGCTGGAAAGAGGCAAAATTGGAAGAGGAATCAAAGAAGTTCATGAGGGGCTGGGAAGGTGGCTCAGTGGTAGAGTGCTTGCCTTGCATTCATGAGGCCCTGGGTTCAATTCCTCAGCACTACACAAGTAGAAGAAGCCAAAAGTGGTGCTGTGGCTTAAGTGATAGAGCGCTAGCCTTGAGCTGAATTGCTGAGGGACAGCGTCCAGACCCAGAGTTCAGGCCCCACAACTGGCAAAAAAAAAAAAAAAAGGAAGTTCGTGAAACTCTCTGCCAAACTTCCACCTGCGTCTCTGTGGGTCACTCAAAAGCAGAGAATCGCTCCCCTGAATTTTGTATCCAGCCAGAGCCAATTCCCAACCTGGTGTAAAACTCCCATTCACATCCCAGAAACCACTTGCCCCTAGGCACTTTCTTTGGTGATTGGCCTTTTGTCTCCTCCTATCCAAGAAATGAAGTCAGACCAAGAGAAATTCAGGCAGCAGGAGCAAATCAACCAAGAGCAACCTGGACAGCAGGTGCAAATCAAAGAGATTAAGATGGAAGACCTTTCAGGATCCCCGTGGACCCGAATAAAGGAAAGCGAACACAGTACTGTTTACACAGGAGAGTATTTCAAATCTACAGTGGCCATAAAAGTATTCAACAAAGCCAAGGCCAGAAGCATTGAGTAAGTTGTTCTGTCATATGCATTAAGACTTTATCTCGGGCTGGGAAGGTGGCTCAGTGGTAGAGCGCTTGCCTTGCATGCCTGAGGCCCTGGGTTCGATTCCTCAGAACCACATAAGCAAAAAGAAAAAAAGCCAGAAATAGTGCTGTGGCTCAAGTGGTAGAGCACTAGCCTTGAGCTGAAGAGCTGAGAGTGCCCAGGCCCAGAGTTCAGGCCCCACGACCGGACCCAAAAACAAAAACAAAATGGTAGAGTGGTAGCCTTTAGCAAAAAGAACTCAGGGATAGTACTGCACCCAGGCCCTCAGCTCAAGCCCCACAACTGAACAGCAACAACAACAAAATGCAATCTTTGTCAGGCTATTTGAAATGCCAAAAAGAGATTACCAAACTCCATTCATCTCTTCAGGGAACCTAAGTTCATCTGAGGGGTTATACATGCTGTCATTATGAGCAACTGAACAACCTCCCTGGGAGATGCTGATGCTATCTCATTATCCCCCAACACCCACATACACACACATCCGAACTCCCCCCCCCCCCCGCCCCTCCCTCCCCCCTCCCCGCACACACACACTGTACTTACTACATGTTCTTTTTTGTGTGTGTGTCGGTTGTGGGGCTTGAACTCTGGCCTGAGCGCTGTCCCTCAGCTCTTCAGCTCAAGGCAAGCGTTTCACCACTTGAGCCACAGTGCCACTTCTGGTTTTCTGGTGGTTTATTGGAGATAAGAGTCTGGAACTGGCTTTGAACCTCGATCCTCAGCTCTCAGCCTCCTGAGTAGCTAGGATTACAGGCATGAGCCATCAGGCTTTACATGCTCTTTAAGGGAATTTCTAGTTCTAAAATACTACTTTCCCCTGTTACCCTCCAGGGTAGTGAGACATCCTTTTAATAATGAAATCAGAGCCATGAAGAAATTTGATTCTCCCAACATCCTTCGTATATTTGGTATTTGCATTGATAAATCAGGTAAGGAGACTTCAAGGATTGGTCAAGCTCTTCATGAATATGTTTCTTGGGTGGTTAATTGGATATAAGAGTCACACAGACTCTACCTGGGCTGGCTTCAAACCTTAATCTTCAGATCTCAGCCTCTTGAGTAACTAAGGGTATAACCACCAGCACCCAGCTGTAGAAGATATTTCTCAAATGATTCCTCAATGTAAAAATGACAACATTTCAAGAGCCATGAAGAGAATGAGAATTCTAGGAGCATTTGATCCATTCAGTATAGCATGGAGTAAACTGTGAGGCAGAAGTGTAGAGTTGTGGGAGAAATGAGGTTCACAGCAGAGCTGAGGTACCTCTGCAGAAAGGGAGAGGTGACCTGCAGGTAGGAGGAGCTCTGGGTGGGACTAGTTCCTCACAGCATCTGGTTCCTCTCCACCAGACAATCTGCCTCGATTTTCTATCGTCATGGAGTACTGTGAGCTCGGTACCCTACGGGAACTGTTGGAGGACAAAAAGGATCTTTCATTGGGTATGCGAATCCACCTAATCCTGGAGGCAGCCAGAGGTTTATACAGGTACCACATGGGGTAAAATGGCACCAACAAAGATTCATAGGAGAATAGGCTGGAACCCCCAGATAGTCTCTGTTCCATCTATTGTTGCTGTGTTCACTCTGTTTATAACACCTTAGATAGCAAGTGTAATCTAGTAAGCATCAACCCTCTTGAATCAGTGTCAGGTTTCTCTTGTAGATAGGCCTGACTACTAGAACTGCCTGATTTAGCAGATAACAATACACAATATCTGGTTCAAATTGAAGTGCAGAATATTTTTATGAATAATTAAACATTTCATATAAATATATACTAAATATTACGTGAGATATAACTGACTTTCAGATAAACCAAGTCTTATGTGAACAATAAATGGGGGAGGGGGGTTTGCTGGTCCAGGGGCTTGAACTCAGGGCCTGGGCACTCTCCCTGAGCATCTTTGTGCTCAATGCTAGTGTTCTACCACTTGGAGCCACAGCACCACTTCTAGCCTTTTCTGAGTAGTTTATTAGAGATGACAGTCTCGTGGACTTTCCTGCCAGGGCTGGCTTTGAACCACAATCCTCAAATCTCAGCCTTCTAAGTAGCTAGGATTACAGGCATGAACCACCAGCACCAAAATGTTTTTCTTTAGCGTGTGTGTGTGTGTGTGTGTGTGTGTGTGTGTGTGTGTGTGTGTGTGTGTGTGTGTGTATGCTAGTCCTGGGGTTTGAACTCAGGACTTGGACACTGTTCCAGAACTTTTTTTGCTCAAGGTTAGCCACTTCCAGCTTATTTGTGGTTAACTGAAGAGTTAGGTTGGAGGGGCTGGGAATGTGGCTTAGTGGTAGAGCGCTTGCCTAGCATGCATGAAGCCCTGGGTTCCATTCCTCAGTACCACATACAAAGGAAAAAGCCACAAGTGGCGCTGTGGCTCAAGTGGTATCAAGTGATAAGAGTATTAGCCTTGAGCAAAAGAAGCTCAGGGACTGCCTAAGCCCTGAGTCAAGCCCCAGAACTGGTACACACTGAAAAAGAGTTAGTTGGAGCCGGGTGCTGGTGGCTCACGCCTGTAATCCTAGCTACTCAGGAGGCTGAAATCTGAGGATCGCGGTTCAAAGCCAGCCCGGGCAGGAGAGACCGTGAGACTCCTATCTCCAATAAACCACCAGAAAACCGGAAGTGGCGCTGTAGCTCAAGTGGTAGAGCGCTCGCCTTGAGCTGAAGAGCTGAGGGACAGCGCCCAGGCCCAGAGTTCAAGCCCCACGACCGACAAAAAAAAAAAAAAAGAGTTAGTTGGAGGAAAAAGTCTCATAGACTTTCCTGTCTGGTCTGGCTTTGAACCACAATCCTCAGATCTCAGCCTCCTGAGTAGCGAGGATTATAGGCATGAGCCACTGGCACCCTGCTAGCCCCACCCCCTTTTTTTTCTTTGCTTCTTAGTTATTTGGGGGAATAAAATCTCCCACTTTTCTCCAAGCTATACTGGACTGTAATCCTCCTCTTATGTTCCCCACGTAGTTGGGCTGACAGCATATATCACCACACACAACCATTTGTTGCAATGTAGACTTTTTTACCTAGGCTGGCCTTGAACCAAGATCCTCCTAATCCCCACTTCTAAAGTAGATGGCCTTGGGCTGGGAAGGTGGCTCAGTGGTAGAGCGCTTGCCTTATATGCCTGAGGCCCGGGGTTCGATTCCCCAGCACCACTTAAGCAAAAAGAAAAAAAAAGCCGGAAGTGGCGCTGTGGCTCAAGTGGTAGAGCGCTAGCCTTGAGCTGAAGAGCTGAGGGACAGCGCCCAGGCCCAGAGTTCAGGCCCCATGACCGACAAAAAAAAAAAAAAAAAAAAAAAAAAAAAATATATATATATATATATATATATAGTATTCTTAAATATTTTCTACCTAAAGTGACCCCTAGTACACATACTTCTCAAGGATTGTCACCCTGACCTATCTGACACATCTCAGCTCTACTAGATTCAGCACACTGTCAAATCCCACCTCTTTATCTAAGTTTCTGGGCTCTCCATGGATAGCTACCATTAGCCAGGCATGCTCTAGCCAGTAATGATTGTGTGCAAAAGTCATTAATGCCCTCTTCCCTTTGGTCATGTCAGGTTGCACTATTCAGAACCACTTCAACTCCATAGAAACATCAACAGTTCCAATTTCCTGGTAACTGGAAACTACCAAGTGAAGGTGAGCATATCCTTTAAAGACTCTTGGGGTGGGTCAAAACATGTGTGTTTGGTAACAAAGAGGGTCATAAGCAGCTCAGAAAGTTGTGCTGATTGTTTCTCCCCATTTTAGATCAGAGCTTCAGTCTTCTCTGCTTGAATTGCTTTCTGTGTGACCACCACAGGGCAGACCCCAGTCTTCCCTCCTGCTCTGATGCCTGTACACCACTTTTTTTTTTTTTTTTTTTTGGCCAATCCTGGAGCTTGAATTCAGGGACTGGGCACTGTCCCTGAACTGCTTTTGCTCAAGGCTAGCACCCTACCACTTGAGCCACAGTGCCACTTCCAGCTTTTTCTGTGTATATGGTACAGAAGAATTGAACCCAGGGCTTCATGCCTGCTAGGCAAGCACTCTACCACTAAGCCACATTCCCAGCCCCTGTACAGCACTTTTAAGTCAGTATGGCATCCACAATAGCATCTTCTTAGGTTCACCTAGGTATTCAGATTTACATATCTGTCATGGCCACATTTGGCATTCAGAATTCCTTAGATGCATCTTCTATAAGAAATACACCTCCTCAACAATGTCAATCTCTTCTCTCCATTGGAAGGCCCCATAGCTGTCCAACAAATATTATCTTTGTTCTCCCCTGGGTTTCTACAGAAAGAGGCTAAATATGAAGAAGCTATTCAGGCTTAGAAGTCCCAGGGCTCACACAAGTCAATATCTCCCTCCCACATTTAACTCAGGGCTTCACACTTGCTAGACAAGTACTCTACCACTTGAGCCATACCTCCAGCACTTTATTTTGCTGGTCCTGAGGCTTGAATTCTGGGCCTGGGCACTGTCCCTGAGCTTCTTTTGCTCTCTACCAACTTAGCCTCAGTGCCACTTGCAGCTTTTTTGAGTAGTTTATTGGATATAAGAGTCTCATGGAGTTTCCTGCCCAGGCTGGCTTTGAACTGTGATCCTCAGATTTCAGCCTCCTGAATATATAGTATTACAGGCATGAGCCACCAGTGCCTGCCCGACACTTTTCTTTTTGATTTTTAGTTTTTCAGGTAGAGCTTCACACTGACTTTTTCTAGGCTGACAAACTACAATCCTCCTACTTTGCTTCCTATCAATACTTCTTAGAACAACTCTACAGACCAACCTTCTAATAATCCTGAAAGAGACGTCAGTTCCCATTTAGAAGAGCTAATACACAGAACAGCATACCTACAAGCTATGCATGATCTACTGACCCGCTGACTGCCACCCACCATTTTGCTACTCAGCCATTTTTTTTAAATTATCAATAATGTTGCTAAGGATTATAGCTGTTAATCTACATTTATCAAGCTTTCAGGGCAACAGCTAAAAAGTGAACTGAAAAATCTACCATCACTTGTTTTGTTTACTCAGCAGAAGCCAGAGTTTTATGGATTCATTGTCAAAAATTACCAGATTCATAAAGAATGTTGTATTCTTTATCCATAAATGGTTTTCTTTCTTCCAGCCTTAAGATACTCAGTGTCGCTCATTAGGTGCTGGTGGCTCATGCCTGCAATTCTAGCTACTCAGAAGGCTGAGATCTGAGATTTGCAGTTTGAAGCCAGCCTGGGCAGAAAAGTCTGTGAGATTCTTATCTCCAATTAACCATCAGAAAACTGGTAGTGGCGCTGTAGCTCAATGTGGTAGAGCACTACCCTTGAGTAAAAAAGTGCCCAGGCATGAGTTCAAGCCCTATGACTGACAAAAAAAAAGTTGTAACCATTAACCATTACATCAAGTAACCCGGGCTGGGAAGTTGGCTCAGTGGTAGAGCGCTTGCCTTGCATGCTCGAGGCCCTGGGTTCGATTCCTCAGCACCACATAAGCAAAAAGAAAAAAGCCGGAAGTGGCGCTGTGGCTCAAGTGGTAGAGTGCTAGCCTTGAGCTGAAGAGCTGAGGGACAGCGCCCAGGCCCAGAGTTCAGGCCCCACGACCGGACCCAAAAAAAAAAAAAAACATCAAGTAACCCTCCCTGCCATCATGCCTATTTCATACAGAACTCTCTTTGTACTTCTCTTGGTTAGTGCACTATGATAAGTTGAACTATAATATCAACATATATAATAGGCATACAATCAGAAGACATCACTGGAAATAAATCCCTCAGGGAAGAGGTCACTCCTTAACAATCATTTACCACACCAACTCCCTTTCCCCTACTCCTCCATCCCAGATCTCAGTTTTTTTGTTTGTTTGTTTGTTTTATTTTTCTGCCCAGCTTGCAGGGTTTGAGCTAAGTAAAACTCAGACTTTCATCAGTCAGAAAAGGAAGATGAAAGCAGATAAAGTCAATTCTACAGCATATGTCTCACCCCAAGGACTGAAAAATGGGTTTTACAGATATGATGTACAAGCCGAAATATACAGGTATGTTCGTGTTCTTTTACAGATCCTAACCCAGATGATCAGAACAGGAAGGTCCAAGTCAAATTTTTCTAAGGGTCATCTTAATTCTACTGAACAGAGTTGAGTGGTAATCTGAACATTTACTAAGTTTTCTGGCAATAGCTAAAGGGACACAGGGAAAAGAATTCATTAAGGCGTTTATTTTCTTGGTTTTCTTTTAGCTTTGGCATCGTCCTCTGGGAAATTGTCACTGGGAAGATTCCTTTTGATGGTAAAGAATACAAAGGCTGGCTCTGCCAGTGCTGGGGTTGGGTCCCCTTCTAAAGGACCAGAAAATTCCTCCATCTGTCTTGGGAACTATATTGTCTGATGTAGAAACTGTCTAGGGTAACCACCAATGGAGTTATTGGAGACTCCTGCTTTTTCCATATTTGAAGTTCCTAGTTCTAACACCAGCTATTAGTAGCTAGAGAGATGTGTGAGAATATAGGAACAATATTTTACGTCTTCCGTCTTATCATTTCCATTCCAGGCAAGGATAATGAGGAGATCTACCAGCTGGCAGCTATGGAAGGGTACCAGGAGCCAGTGAACGAAGACTGCCCTCCAGAGCTACAGGAGGTCATTGAAATGTGCCTGGCCTATGAGCCCTCTCAGAGACCCTCTGTTAAAGGTATGGTTTATTTCACATTTGTGAAAGATTTCAACTGTGTGTGTGTGTGTACACACGTGCGTGCACATGCACACGCATGTACACTGAGGTTTGAACTCAGGGTCTTAGCATTCTCCTTTAGCTATTTTTACTCAAGGCTGGTGCTCTACCATTGAATCACAACTCCACATTCAGCTTTTCTGAGGTGGTTAATTGGAGATAAGAGGCTCACAGATTTTCCTTCCCCAGGCTGGCTTCAAACTTCAATCCTTAGATCTCAACCTCCTGAGTAGCTATGGTTACATGTGTGAGCTACCAGTGGCTGACAAAAGATTTCATTTTTCAAAGTGCTAAGAAATTAGGAATAGGGGCTGGGAAGGTGGCTCAGTGGTAGAGCGCTTGCCTTGCATGCCTGAGGCCCTGGGTTCGATTCCTCAGCACCACATAAGCAAAAAGAAAAAAGCCGAGCCAGGCGCTGGTGGCTCACGCCTGTAATCCTAGCTACTCAGGAGGCTGAGATCTGAGGATCGCGGTTCAAAGCCAGCCCGGGCAGGAGAGACCGTGAGACTCCTATCTCCAATAAACCACCAGAAAACCGGAAGTGGCGCTGTAGCTCAAGTGGTAGAGCGCTCACCTTGAGCTGAAGAGCTGAGGGACAGCGCCCAGGCCCAGAGTTCAAGCCCCACAACCGACAAAAAAAAAAAAAGCCGGAAGTGGCGCTGTGGCTCAAGTGGTAGAGTGCTAGCCTTGAGCTGAAGAGCTGAGGGACAGCGCCCAGGCCCAGAGTTCAGGCCCCACACCGGACCCCCCAAAAAAACAAACAAAACAAAACAAAAACAAACAAAAAAAAGAAATTAGGAATAGTTTGGCCCTTCAGGAGACAATGTGTGAAGCCATGTTTGGTTGTTACAACTCATGTGTAGAGGCCAGAGGTACCACTCAACCTCCTAAAATGCATAGGACAAGGCTGAGGGTATAGTTTAGTGGCAGAGCACTTGCCTAGCACATAGGAGGACATGAGTTTGATTTGAAGAATGCAGGAAACCCAAACAAAACAAACCTGAAATGATCCAGCCCAGATGTCAAGTGTGCAGGGGTGCTGGATACTGGTATTAGAAAATCTAATACTCTAATATTCTAAAATCGAATATCCTAGCACTAGAAATTCACACTAAGATGTGAGTTTAGTCCTCCTGTGAGATATTTAGGGTTTCAAATTGATCAAGGAAGAAAAAAATTTCCTATCACTAAAGTATGAGTGCAATGGCTTGGGTATCAGCCATACTGGAGGGGAATAGATAGCTTCTATGATGGAGCATACACATATCTTGTGTTTCTATTCATTCATTCATTCATTCATTCATTCATTTACAGAAATCTTAGAGAAACTGTCTGTCTTTACTGAGTCACGGAGTCCTGGACAAGACACTGAGAGAGGTATAAACTGGATCTCTCTCTCTCTCTGTCTCTCTCCCATATCCTTTCCACTCCATTTTTGTGCTTTGCTTTTTGTTTTTGCCAGACCTGGGGCTTGAGCTCAGTGCCTGGGCACTGTCCCTGAGCTTTTTTTCACTCAAGGCTAGCACTCTACCATTTGAGCCACAGCCCCACTTCTGGCTTTTTCTGTTTATGTTGTAATGAGGAGTTGAACTTAGGGCTTCATGCACGCTGGGCAAGCACTCTACAACTACGCCACATTCTCAGCCCTCGGCAGAGTTATTGACAGTTGTGAGGAGGCAGGACTTTCCTGCTACAAAAAGACTTACACAGAGCTAGGTGTCAGTGGTCATGCCTGTAATCCTAGCCACTCAGAAGGCTGAGATTTGAGGATCGAGGTTTGAAGCCAGCCAAGGCAAGAAAGCCCAAGAGACTATCCAAGTGACTATCAAAAAACTAGAAATGGAGGTGTGGCTCAAAGTGGCAGAGTGCTATCCTTGAGCAAAAAAGTTCAGGGACAGTGCCTAGGCTCTGCATTCAAGCCCTAGGAACAGCAGCCCCTCCTCCCCCGCCTCCAAAATTCACTTTTGGTAATAGCTGCAAGTGATATGTAAAATTGAATTTATGATTTTCTGTGACCAAGTAAGGGAATTTACTACATCCCTATGCTGTTCACATTTTTCGTAAACTTCCATTACATTACAGGTACTTCTTCTGATTTACAAGTAAACCACGATCCTCAGATCTCAGGCTCCTGAGTACCTAGGATTATAGGCAAGAGCCACTGATGCCTGGCTTTCTTCCATTATTTTTTATTTTTTTAAGGAATTCAATAAATGAAAGCCACAACAATGGACTATCAATGTGAAGACTTTGTTCACAGAAGGAACAAGACAATGGCATACCGCTGTGGGTTTCTGTTCTCCCCTATTGCATGGTCTTTGGGTCTCAAAGGTTTTTGGGCCATTATGCAAATGAAGCATCAAAAAGCCGACCAATCAAAGAAGACTTGCTTTGTCATTCTGAGTCTGCAAATTTGAGCTTAGTTCTCTAGGAGGTCTCTGGTACCTCCCCGCCCCATGAAGAGAAGCCAGGGGGAGGGATAGAGGGGGGGATGTTCTGTTCTCTGCTAGTCTCTGTTGCTGGGATATTTTTTGAAACAATCTTGCATTTTCTTTCTTCCTTTTGTTTTCTTTGATGTGTGTGTGTGTGTGTGTGTGTGTGTGTGTGTACCCATGCTGGGGCTTGAACTCAGGGTCTGGGCACTGTCCCTTAGCTTTTTTAGCTCAAGGCTGGTGCTCCACCACTTGAGTCACAGCTCTCTACTTCAGGTTTTTTGATAGCTAATTGGAGGTAAATGTTTAATGGACTTTCCTTCCCCAGGCTGACTTCAGAACTTTCTCCTCAGATGTCAGCCTCTTGAGCAGCTAGAATTCTAGGCGTCAGCCACAGGCTGCCTAGCTCCAGATACATTTGAATAGCTGTGTGTGCAGGAATCATGGAGGCTGCCACTAAATCCCTCAGCCAAGGAGAATCTGAGTCTAGTCTCCACTAAATCTCCCCAGCGATCTAAGGCAGGCAAAGTAGAGGATTATTGGGGAGAAGCCAGTGGTCCTGCTTCCTTCTCTACACCCCCACAGCCCAACAAAGTATCAATTGGAATCTGAAAAAAAATTTCAAGCATAAACAGCCATTTCTTTTTTTTCTTTGCTTACAATCTTTATTGAAGTTATACGAAAAGAATCCCCAAAAGTGAGTAAACGGCCATTTCATCTTAAATAAAGATGTTACACAACATTGATAAGGATTTCACCAAACCATTTTTCTCCCCCTCGCCTTTTTTAAATTTAGAAAATATTATTTTCTTTGGTTTTTCAGTTCTGGTATTTGAACTCAGGGTCTCATACTTACTAAGCGGGTATTCGACCTTTTGTGCCAAGTCCTCAGACCTCCCATTTTTCTGTTTGGCTTCTTTGTATTTTTTAATTATCTGCATAAAGCAGGCTCCTCTTGTCTAACAATGAAACACATACAATTTTTTTTTTCCTCCTGCTCCATAATGTATCAGTTTGGTTTCTAAATGAAAAACTCCTTTCTCCTTCCATTAGCTGTTTCTTTGGACAGAAAGATAAAGTATATGTATGTTGATGGCCTTGGTGCAAGAATATTGAAGACAATGTTTGGGTATCTATGAATTTCAATTATGTTCTCTTCTGCTACCAATCTCATTGAATATGAAAGCTCAGTTAATAAAATTTTAGCAATGTGCAACCTGCCTGAAATTTCAATAAAAAAGCGCGATTTCATCTTATAAAAAATGAGAGGCTTGAAAACCCTTTGCTGTTAAGTGAAGTGAGGTATTTATAATAGTAGGCAACTTATTGGAGTGGTGTCAGGTGAAAGAAATAGTGGGAATTCTTTTTCGCTTAAGGTAGCGTTGGCAAGCTCTTCGACTCCATGAGAAGACCAATAAGAACAAGTTATTCCCTATCGAGGGTCCAGAATTCTAGAGGCAATATTTAAAAATTGTTCCATTAGTTACTATCCTTTGGATAAAGGTAAACTCCAACCAAGAGTAGGAAGAGGCAGTAAGAACCACAGGTTTTGAGTGTTTGTGGCACTGGAATTTGCATTCAAGGCCTGCTAGGCAGGTCTTCTACCACTGAATCACAATTCCAAACCTAAAAAGTCATAGTTTTAACACTTCCATTCTGAAGTGGACCCAGAGCAGAGCTGGGCACTGGGGGCTCACGCCTGTAATCCTAGCTACTCAGGAGGCTGAGATCTGAAGATGAAGATCGCAGTTGGAAGTCTGTCTCTAATCTCCAATTCATCACAAAAAGCCAGAAGTGGAGCCTGGCTCAAATGGTAGCCAGCCAGCCTTGAGGGGGAAAAGCTCAAGAACAGTATCCAGGTCCTGTCCCACAACCAACATACACAAATGGACTGCGAAATCTTTAAACCTTTTTCCCTCCAAAGTTCGATTAAACTATTTAAAAAAACAAAAAACTTCCGCTTGTCTGTTCCGGGGGTTGGGCGCGAATGACAGACAGACAAGTCTACCAATTTTATGAGACTGTTTAGCACGTGTTCCCGCCCTTTAAGAACAACTAACCAATGAGAACCCCATTTTATCCAGCGCTGACCAGTAGAAGAAGAGAGATGATTGGTCGCTGGCTGGAGCGGCTGTCCAATAGGAGGTTACTTGGCCCGCGTCGCGGGCGGGGAGCTTGAGCTGTTTGAAGGGAAGTTCCGGTCGGCGCCGTAGTCTGCGGAGGTAACCGTAAACGTCCGAGTTCGTCTGGCTGACTGCCGCGGTCTTTCGGCCTTAGCAAAACTGGCCGCTTATTTCTCTCCAAGCTTCGAGCCTCCCGTTTTGGCCTAACTTCACTGGGTTACGGCCCCTAGTCGTGGGGCCTAGAGTCGCCACAGAAGGTGGGCCACTGGCGGGTTTGGAACTTGGCGGCCTGAGGAGATTCTGGGCGGCCGCGGGTCGAGTTGAGGAGGTCCGGGCCGTGGTGGGCCGGGAGTGCGGTGGGAGTGGGGATGGGGGGCGGTGTGGGTGGGGGTGGGAGGGAGTGGAGTGAGGTGGAGTGGGGAGGTCATGAGCGTGGAGGGGGGGCAGGGGGGGATGGGGGATAATGGGGGTGAGGCGGGGTAATGGGAGTGGGGGGTGGGGGAGGGGATGGCTGGCGAGTTTGCGCCTTTGGACTGTGGGGGGGAGAGGGCGGAGCTCGGCGTTCTTCCGGCCCCTCCCCCCCCCAAGGCCCGCTACTAGTCTACTAATTCCACGTTCAATGGAATAGAATTTTATTTTCTCAGACACGCAGTGACCGAAGTGTCTTCACATCTCTCTTTTACGGGCTGACAAGTTAGGCTGAGGTCAGTCAAGCCACTTGAAGACTTCTAGATAGTAAGTGAAGTAAGTGACCCAGAGCAGCGATCCCCCCCCCCCCCCATTCCGAGGGAATGCCTGCAGGTCCTGGGCACCCGAGGGACGTGGTATCCCTTGTTGGAGCTACACACTTGCAGTCGCCGCGCTCAGTGGCCTCTTGGGTCTAGCAGCACTGTTGCACCCCCTTCCCTCACTCCCAGGCCAATTGGGGAAACTTAACTACAGAATGGTGCTGTTGCAGGAACTTTACTATTGTGACTAAAACATTCAGTTTTTCTGCCATATAGTATGGCAGGCCTGTTGTTTTTTATTTTGGTGTATTTGAAAGAGTACATTGCAGCCCAGAGCTTGAGTTGTTTTGTGGCAGTTTTGCTAGTATCAGAATTTGAACTTGGGGCCTCGGGGTTGCAATGGGTTCTTTTGCTCACTGTTGGTAATCTACTAAAGTGCTTCCAGCCTTGTTTTGCTTTTCTTTCTCCCCCCCCCCCACCTACCTTTGCTGGTCCTGGGGCCTGAATTCTGGGCCTGGGCACTGCCCCTGAGCTTTTGTGGTCAAGGCTAGTATGCTACCACTTGAGCCACAGTACCACTTCTGCCTTTTTGTCCTCAGTTGGAGATAGTCTCATTGGCTTTCCTGCCCTGGCTGTCTTTGACCACGATCCTCAGATCTCAGCCTCCTGAGTAGCTAGGATTACAGGCATGAGCCACCAGTACCAGGCTCCACTGCATCCATTCTTGTCCAAACTTCTATTACTAGTGTTGACTCCTCAGTTGTTCTAAAGCAACTCATGTTCCTTCTTTCTTTTCTTTTCTTCCATCAGTTGTGGGGTTTGAACTCCTGGGCACTGTCCCTCAGCTCTTCAGCTCAAGGCTAGCGCTCTACCACTTGAGCCACTGCACCACTTACAGCTTTTCCTGTTTATGTGGTGCTGAGGAATTGAACCCAGGGCCTCTTGCATGCAAGGCAAACTTTCTTACCACTGAGCCACCTTCCCAGCCCTCATTTTCTTGCTTTCTTTCTCTCTCACCCCTTCCTCTCTCTTCTTTTTTTTAAAAGAGAAGCTGGTCATGAATTCACAGTTCTACCTGGAATGTGCCTTTAATTCCTAGAATTCTGGGATTAGAGATATATGACTCCAAGCCCTGATATAAGTACTTCTCAGGGTATGTTATGCATAATCCCATTACTTGACAGGTAGAAGCAGGGAGTCTTGAGTTTAAGACCAGCCTGGGACTACATAGTAAGGCCCTATATTAAAAACAAAAACAGGGGCTGGCAAGTTGGCTCAGTGGTAGAGCGCTTGCCTTGCATGCCTGAGGCCCTGGGTTCGATTCCTCAGCACCACATAAGCAAAAAGAAAAAAACCGATAGTGGTGCTGTGGCTCAAGTGGTAGAGCGCTAGCCTTGACCTGAAGAGCTGAGGGACAGCACCCAGGCCCGGAGTTCAGGCCCCACGACCGGACCCCCCCCCAAAAAAAAAAAAAAACACCTCAAAAAACAAACTTTTTATAGGAAGAGAAGTTGACTTAAGTAAAGTCTTTAGTTTTCTTAGTTGTGTTGATTCTTGCTGGAGGAGATTCTGAAAGAAGTGGTTAGATCACAGATACAGTATTTTCTCAATTTTACTAATACTCTTTTTATGACTACTATTCCCCCAGTAATGGCTCATGAAGCAATGGACTGTGATCTTCAGGATCAGTTAGGTGATCCTACCGAACCACCTGCTCCTGCTGTATTGGTCAGTAGTCAAGAGGCACCACCCCCGCTCCAGCCTGCCCTGCCAGAGTCTGTTGACTTGACTGCCGAAGTAGAGGGTGTGGAAAACAGCAGTCCAGGAACTTCAGAGGAGCATAGGCACATGTCTGATGCTAACCACAGAAACCGAGTATCTTCCTTGGCTTCTATAACCAACTTCATCACTGGGCTGCAGAGACTTCATGGCATGCTGGAATCCCTGAGACCTCTTCCTTCAAATTTGAACCACAGTGGAGGGCCAGTGAGAATAAGGAGGAGAAGAGAATCTGCATTACATAGAGCAAGAGGTGGAGCCTCTCAGAGAACAGGCAGTGCTAGGTAACTGTTATGTGTAAGAATTCACTTAGTGCTGGGAAGGAGGCTCACTGGTAGAGCGCTTGCCTTGCATGCATGAGGTCCTGGGTTCGATTCCTCAGCACCACATAAGCAAAAAGAAAAAAGCCGGAAGTGGCGCTGTGGCTCAAGTGGTAGAGCGCTAGCCTTGAGCTGAAGAGCTGAGGGACAGCTCCCGGGCCCAGAGTTCAGGCCCCATGACTGGACCCAAAAAAAAAAAAAGAATTCACTTAGTGGGCTGGGAAGGTGGCTCAGTAGTAGAGTGCTTGCCTTGCATGCATGAGGCCCTGGGTTCGATTCCTCAGCACCACATAAGCAGAAAAACCTGAAAGTGGCACTGTGGCCCAAGTGGTTGAGCTCTAGCCTTGATCCGAAGAACTGAGGGACAGTGCCCAGGCCCAGAGTTCAGGCCCCACGACTGACACACACACACACACAAAAGAATTCAATTAGTGTCACTCTAGAAATAGCCTTGGACTCAGGTCATACCCCCAGGGCTGCCAAACTGAAATCATAGTAATAACAAGTGGCTGAATCCCCATTTTCTCCTTAAGTTAGAATGGATGGGCCATGTACTGGAAATGTGGCTTAGTGGTAGACTGTTTGCCTAGCATGTATGAATCCCTGGATTTGATTCCTCGGTACCACATAAAGCAGAAAAAGCCAGAAGTGGCATTGTGGCTCAAGTGGTAGTGTTAGCCTTGAGCACAAAGAGGCACAGGGACAGAGCCTAGGCCTTGAGTTCAAGGCCCAGTACTGGCAAAAAAAAAGGATGGGCCTTGATTTACTAAATAATTGATGGGATAAGTTGTACTAATAAGTTTGAAAATGGGGAGCTTGTTAGAAGCAGCCTATAAATTTTGGTTCTTTTTAATACGTGAAGCACCTGACCCAGACCCTTACACGTGCAAAGCATGTACTATGCCCCTAAGCCATACCCAAGCCCCAAAATGGTTTTCTTCTATAGTTTATGTTTGCCAGTCCCAGTGCTGGGGCTTGAATTCAGGGCCTGGGTGCTGTCCCTGTTCTTTTTTGCTCAAGGCTAGCACTCTACCACTTGAGCCACAGCTCCACTTTATAATTTTTGTTGGTTAATTGGAATTTAAGTGTCTCATGGACTTTGCTGCCTGGCTGGCTTAGAACTTCAATCCTTAGATCTCAGCCTACTGAGTAGGTGGGATTACAGGTGTGGGTCACAGGTGTTCTGCCATAGTTTTTGTTTTGGATTTATTTCTTTAAGGGCTTAAGTGAAGAATAACAAGTCTTGACAGTTACATGAAAAATAACAATTACCTTGCTCTTTTTTTTGGCGACATATACTAGGGCTTGAACTCAGGGCCTTGTGCTCTTCCCTGTTCATGCTGCTATTCTACACTTTAGCCACATGTCTACTTCTGGCTTTCTCTAGTTTAAGAGTCTCAGGTTTGTCTAGGGCTGGTTTCAAACCTCAATCCTTAGATCTCATCCTTCTATATGTAGGATTACAGGCATGAGGCACCATGTACAGTGGTGGCCTTTTTTTAATTTAAAGTATTTTCTCTTACATTTTGCCTTTTAAATGTTTTTATGATGTTGACCATGCTGGGCATGGTGACACATCTGTAATCCCAGCACTGGGGAAGCTAAGCAGGAGGATAATGGGTTCAATATCAGCTTGGGCTAGATAGTGAAACCCTGTTGTCTCAAAAAGAAAAGTTTTATATGTGAAGGAAATTTTGTCCCTCAAAGAATACATTGTTAAGAAACTTGTAGCTGTAACATGGAAGGCTTAGCTGGTATTTAACCTTGGATCTGAGTTGTTTCTACATAGGCAGGTGGAGGAATATTGAGTCATAACCATTTATTTTCAAACACAATGAAGATATTGAGATGATGATAAATGGCATCCAGGTTATTTGTTAACCTGTTGTTTTGAAAATGAGGAAGCTGGGCTGGGAAGTTGGCTCAGTGGTAGAGCGCTTGCCTTGCATGCGTGAGGCCCTGGGTTCGATTCCTCAGCACCACATAAAAAAGAAAAAAGCCGGAAGTGGCGCTGTGGCTCAAGTGGTAGAGCACTAGCCTTGAGCTGAAGAGCTGAGGGACAGTGCTCAGGCCCAGAGTTAGGCCCCACGACCGGACCCTAAAAAAAAAAAGAAAATGAGGAAGCTAGTAATTTGGGATTTATCTGCAATAACTCTGAAATTGGACTGCTCCTTGAGTCTGGATTTTGTGGTCTCAGCCTGCTGTTAGTGTGACTACAGACTTGAGTTGCCAGTGTAAAATAATATTTCATACAATCTGGGCACAATAGCTCATGCCCATTCTGGCTACACAGCAAGCAGTTAGTATTATTATTTAATATAGGATCTTGCTGCATAACCCAAGCTGAGCTGGAACTCAAGATCCTTCCATTTCCCAAATGTTGGAATTACGGAATATACTAGCATGCTTAGCTATTACTCCCTCCTCCTTTCCCTACGCCCAGGTCCTGGGGCTTGAACTTGGGTCTGGGTGCTGTCCCTGAGCATTTTTGTGCTCAAGGGCATCATTCTACCACTTCACCTAAAGAGCATTTCTGGTGTTTTCTGAATAGTTTATTGAAGGAAGGGTCTCAAGGACTAGCTTTGAACCATGATCCTCAGATATCGGCCTTCTGAGTAAATAGGATTACAGGTCGGAGCCACCAGCCCTGTGCCCTGCAATGATTTAAGTTTTAAAAGGAAAATAACAAGGTGAAACCGTGATGACTGAAGCCACATAATATTCCTCAAAAGGTCCTTATCTTGGGTAGGGGCAGTGGCAGAATCCTGTATACCCACATTTGGGCAGTGACAACCCTTTTCTACTCCCTAATATCAGCAGACAAGTTGTTGGGTTATGTCCTTTAAAGGTACAGATGACTACAGGCCATGTGTAGAATTCACTTATTTAAGCAGGAGAAACCATGATTGAATAGAAAAAAACATCCAGGCTCATTGTGTTTGCCCAAGTCTTTCATTTCTCAGAGACTGCATTTAATGGCTCAGCACTGGACTGAAATTATTAGGATTTGTCTTCCTATCACTGTATACTATTTTTTTTTTTTTTTGGTCCAGTCGTGGGGCCTGAACTCTGGGCCTGGGCGCTGTCCCTCGGCTCTTCAGCTCAAGGCTAGCGCTTTACCACTTGAGCCACAGCGTCACTTCTGGCTTTTTTTTTTCTTATGTGGTGCTGAGGAATCGAACCCAGGGCCTCAGGCATGCAAGGCAAGCGCTCTACCACTGAGCCACCTTTCCAGCCCCCACTGTATACTATTCTTGTGACAAAGGTTCACTGTACTGTAATTTTGTTGCTGTCCTTTTGGCTACATAGGTCGAGAGCACCATTGGATGCTTACTTTCAAGTGAGCAGGACCCAGCCTCAATTGCCAGCTGCCTCTTCTGATTCAGAAACTAGAAATCCCAGATCTGAAGACTTGCATGTATCAGGTGGTTCTCATTCTGACAGTGACAGCTCTATAGAGAATGAAGAGGTGGTTGGTCAGGCAGAAGAACCTGGAACTGTCATTTCAGAAGGTCAGTCAGTATTTTATGCAGGTTAGCATTCACAAGACTAACATCTAAGTTTTGAGAAGACTAAAAACTGTAGTTGTAGTTTGTTATTTTCCTTTTTTTTCTCTCAAATGCCATTGGTTCCTATGTTAGAATTCAGCACTTTGAACTGGCTGTGATGATCCTGACAGAATTTGATCTGACTTACCTAGTTGTATTCCAGTGAAGCAATCTCTGTGATGTCATTTTACGTTCACTTTCCTTTTTTTTTAAAAAAAAAAATCTATAAAATAAGTAGATTATTCATTTGAAATTTTTTGCAGCTGGGCATGGTGACACATCTGTAATCCCAGCACTAGGGAAGCTAAGCAGAAGGATAGGAGGATAATGGGTTCAATATCAGCTTGGGCTAGATAGTGAAACCCTGTAGTCTCAAAAAGAAAAATTATATAAATCCACCACGCATTGATGGCTCATGCCTGTAATCCTAGCTACTCAGGATCTAAGGATTGCAGTTCAGAGCCAGCCCGGGCAAGAAACTCAGTGAGACTCTTTATCTCCAACTAACCACCCGAAAACCAGAAGTGGTGCTGTGGTTCAAGTGGTAGAGTGCTCACCTTGAGCTAAAGAGCTCAGGGACAGCATCCAGGCCCAGAGATCAAGCCCCATGACTGACCAAAAAAAGAAGTTATATAAATCCAAAACCTTATCTAAGGTATCACTTTTTTGTTTTTAAGCCAGTCCTGGGGTTTGAACTCGGGGCCTATGTGCTGTCCTTGAGATTCTTCTGCTCAAGACTACCACTTCAGCTACAGTTCTACTTTGACTTTTTTGGTAGTTTAGTGAAGATAAGCTTCTCATAGGGAAGCCAAGTGCCAGTGGCTTATGCCTGTAATCCTAGCTGCTCAGGCTGAGATTTGAGGATTGTGGTTCAGAGCCAGCCCTGGCAGGAAAGTCCATGAGTCTCTTCATCTCCAATAAGCCACCAGAAAACTGCAAGTGGTGGTATGGCTCAAGTAGTAGAGTGCTCGCCTTGAGCTGAAGAGCTGAGGGACAGCATGTAGGCCCAGAGTTGAAGCCCATGACCAAAAACAACAACAACAAAAAAGGTTCTCACAGGGGCTGGGAATGTGGCTTAGTAGTTGAATACTTGCCTGGCATGCATGAATCCCTGGGTTTGATTCCTCAGTACCATATACACGGAAAAAGCCAGAAGTGGCTCTGTGGTAGAATGCTAGCTAGCACTGAGCAGAAGCAGCTCAGGGATAGTGCCCAGGCCCTAAGTTCAAGCCCCAGGACTAGCCAAGAAAAAAAACAACAAAAAAAAAAAAGATTCTCAACAGACTTTCCTCCCCTGGCTGACTTCAAACTGAGATCCTCAGGTCTCAGCCTCTTGAGTAGCTAGGATTGTGAGCCTCCTGCTTAAGGTGTCACTTTCTAATTTTAGTAAAATGTTATGTAGATGGGACTTAGTAAGTGGCACATACTCCTACAGTAGATGTCTTGATTTCATTAAAAACCTACTGATAGCCAGATTATGGTCTTTCAGTATTTTTTTCCCACTAAAAGGAACCAGTACTTCTAGAAATGACTTCCCAGGTACAGTATAAGGGATACAGAATTAATTGAAGATGAGTCTTGTGAATTTGTCTCTGGTCCGGGTCCAAACAGTGATCTTCAGGTCTCCTGAGTAGGCTTGAGCCAATGGCACCAGACAAATTCATTTTTTAAAATCGGATAGGTACTAATATTACTATAACTTTGTCTTTTAATGTATGTATGAGAATATCCAAAAATAAGATAATAAATCACTGGTATTATTTGGTGAAGTCTTCACTTTTATAGGTAAACTACCAGTTAGAAGTGGAAACTATAGCCGGGCGCTGGTGGCTCACGCCTGTAATCCTAGCTACTCAGGAGGCTGAGATCTGAGGATCGCGGTTCAAAGCCAGCCCGGGCAGGAGAGACCGTGAGATTCCTATCTCCAATAAACCACCAGAAAACCGGAAGTAACGCTGTAGCTCAAGTGGTAGAGCGCTCGCCTTGAGCTGAAGAGCTGAGGGACAGCGCCCAGGCCCAGAGTTCAAGCCCCATGACCGACAAAAAAAAAAAAAAGAAATGGAAACTATAGGGGCTGGGAAGGTGGCTCAGTGGTAGAGTAAGTGCTTGCCTTGCATGCATGAGGCCCTGGGTTTGATTCCTCAGCACCATATAAGCAGAAAAACCCAGAAGTGGTGCTATGGCTCAAGTTGGTAGAGCACTAGCCTTGAGCTGAAGAGCTGAGGCCAGTGCCCAGGCCCAGAGTTCAGGCACCATGACTGGCAAAAAAAAAAGAAAAAGAAAGAAATGGAAACTATAGTGAGTTCAGCTCTCATCCTAACATCTAATAGCTAACTCTTACCTTCTTTTATGTATTAACTGCCTTATTCATTTCTGACTACAACTTGGAAGAGCAAGAAAGAGTTACCACAGCAGAGGAAGAAGTGCCATTTATCAGTGAAGGAAATACCCAGTCCAAACAGGTAATATAAAAGTCATCACTCTGTTTCTGCCCCTTTGGGCACAACTGTAGCTTGGGCTCAGGGTCTTCTGTTTGTTAGGCACATGCTCTTTGCTTACACAATATCGTCAGTTCCCTTTTGGCTTTAATTATTTTTCAGGTAGTGTCTCAAGCTATTGCCTGAGACTACCCTGGACCATGATTTTCTTACCTTTGCCTCTCATGTAGCTGATGGCTGATGGATGTGTACCACTTTACTGACTGTTGATATAGAGGTCTCCCTAACTTTTTGACCAGGCTGGTCTTGAACCAGTATCCTCATCTTTGCCTTAACTCCTCTTTACATTATAGATGTAAGCTTTCTAAGTCTAGCTCAAACATTCTTATTTATTTTTGTGCCAGTGCTGGGCCTTGCCTCCTCTTAGGTTTTTGTCTTTTTCTGATCTAGGCTGGTGCTCTTCTACTTTAGCCACAGTTGTACTTCCAGCTCTTTGCTACTGGTTCTTTGGAGATTAGTCACACAATCTTTTCTAACTGGATTCGCTTCAAATGGCAATCTCAGATCTCAGCCTCATGAGTGTATAGGATTCCAGGTGTGAGCCAGGCACTCCTGGCTTACACATTCTTTGCGTGCGTGCGTGCGTGCGTGGGTATGCTGGTCCTTGGGCTTAAACTCAAGGCCTAGGTGCCTGAACTTTTTTTTTTTTTTTTCTCCTGCTGGTCGTGGGGCTTGAAATCTGGGCATGAACACTATTCCTGAGCTCTTCCAGCTCAAGGTGAGCACTCTACCACTTGAGCCACAGCAGCACTTCCATTTTCTGGTGGTTAATTGGAGCTAAGAGTCTCACGGACTTTCCTGCCCGGGCTGGCTTTGAGACCACAATCCTCAGATCTCAGCATCCTGAGTAGCTAGGATTACAGGTATGAGCCACAGGGCCTGACTTATCACTGAACTTTTGTCCTCAAAGCTAGTGCCTGGACCACAACTTTTAGTTTTTTGCTGTTTTTTTTTTTTTTTTTTTTTGTCGGTCGTGGGGCTTGAACTCTGGGCCTGGGCACTGTCCCTCAGCTCTTCAGCTCAAGGCGAGTGCTCTACCACTTGAGCTACAGCGCCACTTCCGGTTTTCTGGTGGTTTATTGGAGATAGGAGTCTCATGGTCTCTCCTGCCTGGGCTGGCTTTGAACCGCGATCCTCAGATCTCAGCCTCCTGAGTAGCTAGGATTACAGGCGTGAGCCACCAGCGCCCGGCAAGTTTGTGCTGTTTTATTGGAGATGAGTTTCATAGGCTTTACTGCCTGAGCTGGCTTCGAACCATGATCTTCAGATCTTAGCCTCCTGAGGATTATAGGTATGAGCCACCAGGACCTGGCTTTAACATTTTTAAATAAAAGGTTTAGATTTTTAAGAGGCTGTAATTTAAAGTGGAAAGCTGCAGGCTTTGTAGAAAAGTAGTGCAGAAGGGCTGGGAATGTGGCTTAGTGGTAAAGTGCATCCCTAACATGCATGAAGCCCTAGGTTTAATTCCTCAGTACCACATACACAGAAAAAAAGGTGGAAGTGGCTCTGTGGCTCAATTGGTAGAGCGCTAACCTTGAGCAAAAGAAGCTCAGGAACGGTGCCCAGGCTCTGAGTTCAAGCCCCAGGACTCGGGGGGGTGGAGGGGGAGCCAGCAGCCGGTGTTTTGTTTTTTGTTGGTCGTGGGGCGGTTACTAGTTGTTGGGAATTTTAGATAGCTACTTTTCTTAATTTGAATGAAGGGGAGGGGAATCCAAGAATCTTCTACAATCAAAAATAGGCCGGGGGGGGCTAGGAAGGTGATCGATGCTATAGTGCTTGCCTTGCATGTATGAGGCTCTGGGTTCAATTCCTCAGCACCACATAAGCAGAAAAAGAAGTGGCATTATGGCTCAAGTGGTAGACCACTAGCCTTGAGCTGAAGAGCGGAGGGACAGTGCTCAGGCCCCATGACCAATAACAACAAAAAAAGGCCAGGGACTGGGAATGTGGTTTGGTGGTAGAGTGCTTGCCTTGAATGCATGAAGCCCTGGGTTTGATTCCTCAGTACCACATATATAGAAAAAGCAGAAAATTGTGCTGTGGCTCAAATGGTAAAGTGTTAACCTTGAGCAAAAGAAGCTCAGGAACAGTGCCCAGGCTCTGAGTTCAAGCCCCAGGACTGGGGGGAAAATAAAAAAAGCCAGCAGCCGGTGTTTTGTTTTTTGTCGGTCGTGGGGCTTGAACTCGGCCTGAACACTGTCCCTCAGCTTTTCAGCTCAAGGCTAGCACTCTACCACTTGAGCTACAGCGCCACTTCTGGTTTTCTGGTGGTTTATGGGAGATAAGAGTTTTACCGACTTTCCTGCCCGGGCTGGCTTTGAACCTTGATCCTCAGATCTCAGCCTCTCTTGAGTAGCTAGGATTACAGGCATGAGCCACCAGCACCTGGCAAGTCTGAGACTCTTTCTTATCTCCAATTAACCACCTGACAACCTGAGTCTCAAAGTAGCAGAGCAGTAGCTTTGAGCAAGAGAGATCAGAGACAGGACTCAGGCTTCACAACCAACAACAAAAAAAGTAGGCCAGGCTAGGTGACTTCAAGTGATTGGTAAAATGTAGTGTTGCTGGGTTGTATGTAGCTCAATGGTAGCAGGGACTCTTGGCTAATACACAGCTCTGAGCTCAATCTCCTGCATCAAAAACCAAAGAGGGCAGCCAGTTTCTCACTCTCCTGAGTAGCCTTACTTTTGTGTTAACTCATAGCGTTCTACCACTTGAGCCACAGTACCACTTCCCATGTTCTAGTGGTTTATTGGAGATAGGAGTCTCACAAATTTTCCTGCCCGGGCTGGCTTTAAACCATGATCCTCAGATCTCAGCCTCCTGAGTAGCTAGGATTACAGCGTGAGCCACCGGCACCCGGCTAACCCATTATACTGTGGCTTATATTTTGCCTTACTTCAACTTATGCAGCTTTCCAACTTCATTTGTATCTTTTTTTGTACACTTTTGCTAATTTAATAGTGTTGTGTACCTCTGATTTTGTATTTTCTCATTTCAATGTATTTAAATTTCCATCCAGCAGTCTCCTCAGAAGTCTGCATCTATGGGTGAGGAGGAGGAGGAAGATGAGGGGGACACTTGCACAATATGTTTGGAACAGTGGACCAATGCTGGGGACCACAGGCTCTCAGCATTACGTTGTGGGCACCTTTTTGGATATAGATGCATTTCTAAGTGGCTCAAAGGACAGGCACGAAAATGCCCTCAGGTAAGAACTGTAAGTAAGGACCCATTGTAGAGTTAGAATTCCTAAAACCACTCTAATTGTGTCCCATTGGATTCTAGTGTAACAAGAAAGCTAAGCACAGTGACATCGTTGTCCTTTATGCCCGAACCTTGAAAGCTCTGGATAACAGTGAAGAAGAGCGTATAAGGAGGTAGGTATTAAGAATTCCTAGCAAAGATAATCCTTTTGGTTCTTTGTAGACACATTTGGAAAAGGAAGTATGAGTCAATTTTCAATGAAGCTTTCCTTCTCTGGGACTTGGGATCTCTGGGAATCATTGCAGACTGTCTCACACTCTAATATATAGTGAATCATCTTTTTCTTTCATTCTTTCTTTCTTTCTTTTTTTTTTTTTTTTGTCCTGGGGCTTGAACTCTAGGTCTGGGCAACTGTCCCTGAGCGTCTTTTGCTCAAGGCAAGCACTCCACTTGAGCCACAGTGTCATTTCTGGCTTTTTCTGCTTATTTGGTACTGAGGAATCGAACCCAGGACTTCATGCATGCTCTAGGCAAGCATTCTACCACTAAGCCACATTCCCAGTCCTAGTGAATCATCTGTTGAAAGGAGTCTGCATGGATTGTTTATTTAGCATTAAAAATGAGGAACTGGAGAGGTATCTCAGCTCAAATATCACATTCCTAGCATGTGTGCAGTCCTGAGTTCCTTCTCCAGTACTGAAAATTATTTTTTTTCTTTCGGTTGTGGGGTTTGAATTCTGGGCATGGGTGCTATCCCTGAACTTTTCAGCTCAAGGCAAGCACTACCACTTGAGCCACAGCACTACTTCCAGTTTTATGGTGGTTAATTGGAGATAAGAGTCTCACAGACTTTGCTGCCCTGCACTGGCTTTTAACCATGATCCTCAGATCTCAGCCTCCTGAGTTGCTATGAAACTTCTTTTAAAGTAATGATCAGTGGTGAGCCTGAGGCATGAGGATGCCTTGAGACTAGCCTGGTCCACATTATATTATGGCTTTTTTTTTTTTTTTTGTCATGGGACCTGAACTCTGGGCCTGGGTACTGTCCCTCAGCTCTTCAGCTCAAGGCTAGTGCTCTACCACTTGAGCCACAGCACCACTTCTGGCTTTTTCTGCTTATGTGGTGCTGAAGAATTGAACCCAGGGCCTCTTGCATGCAAGGCAAACTTTCTTACCACTGAGCCACCTTCCCAGCCCCTGGTCCACATTATAAAGGCCCTGTTTGTTTTGTTTTGTTTTTTTTTTTTTTTTTTTTTTTTTTTTTGGGTCCGGTCGTGGGCCTGAACTCTGGGCCTGGGCGCTGTCCCTCAGCTCTTCAGCTCAAGGCTAGCGCTCTACCACTTGAGCCACAGCGCCACTTCCGGCTTTTTTCTTTTTGCTTATGTGGTGCTGAGGAATCGAACCCAGGGCCTCAGGCATGCAAGGCAAGCGCTCTACCACTGAGCCACCTTCCCAGCCCCTTGTTTTGTTTTTTTAAAAAAAAAAAAAGCCAGGTACCAGTGGCTCACACCTGTAATCCTAGCTGCACAGGAGGCTGAGATCTGAAGATCAGTATCCAAAGCCAACTTGGGTAGGAAAGTATGAGACTCTTTAATAAACCACTCAGAAAACCAAAAGTGGCGCTATGACCCAAGTGATAGAGCACTAGTCTGGAGCTGAGTAGCTGAGGGACAGACAGCGCCCAGGCTCATAGGTCAAACCTCATGACTGACCAAAAAAAAAAAAAAAAAAAGGTAAAGGTTGATGGTTTTTATATCTGTGTAATCCTACTCTGAAAGCTGTACCTGAATGTCATTTAAAGCCAGTCTGGGCAAAAAAGCCCACAAGATTCTTATTTCCAAAATAACATGCAAAAAGCAGAGCTAAAGGTATGGCTTATGTGGAGAGATGACCAGGCAAGCAATCAAGCAAGTTAGGAGGCCCTGAATTCAAACCTGCTACCAGCAAAAAAATAAAAATTTAGCACTTAAAGATTCTCATGTCCCTTATTCACCTCCCCCCCAATACAATAGTTATCTTCACAGATTTTGTAAGTAAAGGGTAGTCATGCAGTGCAAAATACAAAATTAAAGCCCTGAATAGTTGCTAATAACAGTACTTAATAGACTTTTAAGAACAGTAGAGAAAGATGGTAATGCATGCCTATAATCCCAGTATTTGAGTCACAGACAAGGCAGCCTGGGCTACATAGTGAGGCCCTGTTTCCAAAAACTAAGTTTACTGTAAAGGCCAAATCAATTTGGGTGTGGTTCAGTAGTAAAGTACTTGCCTAAAGACCCTGTGTTTGCTCCACAGCACTTCCAAAGGAAGAATGAAAGCAAAATCTACGGTTGTAAATGGATGATTAAACTTAAAACCACTCATTGATCAAGATGCTTACTAGTATCCTTAGGAAGTGTGGAAAGTTTCAAAATTGTAATAGAAACTAAAAACTTTTGCCTAACATTGTGCCATATTCGCTTTAAGCATATTTTAAAATCTAAAATCAATGAGGGGAGAAGATGTCATGTATACAGTCACAGCTAACTGGAAAAGGGAGAGGAAGAAAGGAAATTATAGAGTAGAAACTTCACCTTTCTCCGTAAATAACCTCTTTTATAAATCAGCATTTATCATTTCCAAAAGATGTTTTAAAAAGCTTTTGTTTTTTACCCACTTGTGAAGGAATTGTTTTGTTAGTTTTCTATTCCAATATCCTAGCTTAAAATTTGTTACAACTTTTTAAGAAGAAAATTTGAGATTGAGGGTCTCATGTTGCCCATGCCAGTCTTTCTGTGCTCAAACTCCTCCCCTTTAGTGTCCTGAGTTGCTAGGATTCTGGGCATGGACCACCCTAGGTGGTGTTGATTTTTTTGGTGTTGAATTTATTAGCTTTGAACTGTTAGTAGTTGTGGGTACTTTTGAATTTTCTGTGAAAACAAATAGGGCCAGCTTTTTTCTTCGCAATTTTCATTTTATTTTTCTTTCCCATTTCATTGGTTTAAAATTCTGCTCTTGTTTATGCATTTCATATTTTGAAACTTTTTAGGCATATGAAAATCGGTGATTATTCTGCTGAATAGGTCTTTTTATTATGTTATTCCCCCCCAGGCTTGCCCATGCTTCTGTTTTTCTTTTCTTTTTTTTTTTAATTTTTTTTTTTGGGGTCCGGTCGTGGGGCCTGAACTCTGGGCCTGAGCTCTGTCCCTCAGCTCTTCAGCTCAAGGCTAGCGCTCTACCACTTGAGCCACAGCACCACTTCCGGCTTTTCTTTTCTGCTTATGTGGTGCTGAGGAATCGAACCCAGGGCCTCAGGCATGCAAGGCAAGCGCTCTACCACTGAGCCACCTTCCCAGCCCCTTTCTTTTTTTTTTAAAGTGGTACTGGAGTTTGAAGTCACACTTGTTCGTTTATTTTTTTTGGTTGGGCATGGGGCTTGAACTCTGGGCTTGGGCGCTGTCCTTACGCTCTTCAGCTCAAGGCGAGCACACTACTGCTTGAGCCACTCCGGTTTTCCTAGTGGTTTATTGGAGATCAGAGTCTCACAGACTTTCCTGCCCGGGCTGGCTTTGAACTGTAATCCTCAGATCTCAACCTCCTGAGTAGCTAGGATTACAGGAGTGAGCCACCGGTGTCCGGCTTGAAGTCACACTTGTTAGGCAAGTGCTCTGCCACTTGAGCATCATCCTTAATCCTCTACTTAAAACCTAACCTTTGTTTAGTACCTTATCCTGTAACTTCAACCTTTTTTGAGTATTTCCTGAATAACCTAATCCCCCTCCATGGTATATTCTCTATTAGTCCAACAGATCATATTAGACCTTTTTCGTATGTATGTGTGCTCGTAGAAACTAGGGCTTGGCTTTGGAATCTCATGTCTGGCTTTTTTGCTCACAGCTCTACCACTTGAACCACACTTCCAGTTCTGGCTTTTTGCGAGTTAATTGGAGATACAATTTCATAGGTTTGTCTACCTGGGCTTGCTTTATTTATTTATTTATTTATTTTTCTTTGGGGGAAAAATTTTACTTAGCTCACAGCTTGAGAGGCTGAAAGTCAGATAAAGACTCTTCCCAGAGCCCTCTGATGGGGTACATGTAAGAAGAAGAGTCACATCTTGAAACTGTAAGGCAGAGGGACTAGGTGGGGCTGGCCTCGGGTTTTTATCCCTCTCCACAACTAACCAGAGTCCCATGAGACGCCTTCATCTCTTCCAAAGTTGCCCTACTGACGAAGAACCTTTCTCTTGGTTCTACTTTTTTTTTTTTTTTTTTAATTGTGATTAGTTACATAATTTCCCAAATTTCACAGTATTGCGGGATAGTGATGCTCAGTTAAAGTCACAAACACATTCTAACTTTCCTGGAGCAAATTGTCTATCACGGTCTATAACATTTATGAGTTCTATGAGTTTTTCGATAGTTATTTCTTCCACATTGGATGTTATGTATATTTTTTTTGTTTCGCATAGCATCAGCTGTTCCCTCTTTCCCATTTGTTCCCTCCTTCCCATCGCTGCCATTAAGTTGCTTAGTTCATTTTGGTCAATGTCCTGTGCAGCTAATGGGTCCCGCTGTTGTATGTTTTTCCCTGATTCCTTCTAGTTCTGTGTCGTCTTCCTGGTTCCCCTCCGGTGTACACATATATACCATACATGTGATCAGCAGCATGGGGTTATTTAGTAGTGGTTCAACCAGATGAGTGGAAGTTCTTTGTTTCTTAAGTCCTGTTAATTTTGTCATTATCACCTTACATTTTGGATTTAACATCCACTTATCAGGGAGACCATGTACTGTTTGTCTCTTTGCTCTTGGCTTACCTCGCTCAACATGATTTCTTCTAGCTCCATCCATTTCCCTGCAAATGTCATTATTTTGTCATTTCTAATGGCTGCATAATATTCCATTGTGTATAGATACCACAATTTTTGGATCCATTCATCTGTGGTGGGACATCTGGGTTGTTTCCATATCCTGGCTATTGTGAACAGTGCTGCAATAAACATGGAGGTGCATGTGTCCTTGTATACTGGTTCCTGTTGTTCAGGATAGATGCCTAGAAGTGGTATGATGAGTCATAAGGGAGGTCAATATTTAGCTTTCTGAGGACCCTTCAGACTGCTTTCTAAAGTGGTTGTATAAGTGTACATTCCCACCAGCAGTGTAATAGGGTTCCTCTTTCTCCATATCCCCTCCAGCATTTGTCGTTGGCTGACTTTAGGATGTGGGCCATTCTGACTGGGGTAAGGTGGTATCTCAGGGTTGTCTTTATTTGCATTTCCTTCACAACCAGGGATGGTGAACATTTCCTCATGTTGTTTCTTTGCCATTTTTATCTCTTCATCTGAGAAGTCCCTCTTTAGTTCCCTTGCCCATTTAGTAATTGGTTTGTTAGGTTTGGGAGGGATTAGTTTCTTGAGTAACCTGTATATACTGGATATTAACCCCTTGTCTGATACGTTGCTGGTAAATATTTTTTTCCCAATTAGTTGGTTGTCTTTGTAGCTTGGTTACGATAGCTTTAGCTGTGCAGAAGCTTTTTATTTTAAGGTAGTCCCATTTGTCGAGTCTCTCTCCAATTTGTTGTGACCTTGGGACTCTGTTCAGGAAGTTCCTTCCAGTGCCTATAAGTTCAAGTGTCTCTCCTACTTTGTCCTGCAGTAATTTCAGAGATTCAGGTTTAATGTTAAGGTCTTTAATACATTTTGAGTTGATGTTGGTGCATGGTGATAGGCTGGGGTCCACTTTTATCTACCTGGGCTTTAAAACCTGTCTGGTGGGCTGGGAAGGTGGCTCAGTGGTAGAGCGCTTGCCTTGGCATGCATGAGGCCCTGGGTTCGATTCCTCAGTACTACATAAGCAGGACAAAAAAGCTGGAAGTGGCGCTATGGCTCAAGTGGTAGAGCACTAGCTGAAGAGCTGAGGGACAGCGCCCAGGCCCAGAGTTCAGGCCCATGACCGGACCCCCCCAGAAAAAAAAAAATCTGTCTGGCTTTAAACCTCAATTCTCAGATCTTAGTGTCCTGAGTTGCTAAGATTTATGTGGGTGAACTACTGCCACTGGCATCCATTTATCTTTGTGCTAGTATCAGAACCTGAACTTTGGGCCTCCAGTTGTTGCTTGACTTTTGCCCATGACTGGCACTCATCACTTCAGCCATACCTCTAGTCTAGCCTTTTTGATGGTTAATCAGAGATTTTTGTAGACTTCTCTGCCTAGGTATCCAGGAGGTTTCAGTCTCCAGCTTATCTTGGACTTTTATCCTGAAAACTTAATCGTTTATAATTTTCCTTAGCTGAAGCAGTGAGTTGATTCCTTCATTTTGCTTATGTAGAATCAAATTCTTGGCCATAACTATTGGCTTCAGCAAAACCCAAGTAGGCTAAGTTTAGTGCTAATTGATACTCTCCTGTAGCATTTCTAGACTATAGAGTTTTTTCTCTTTATATTTTAGTCACTTTTATGGCATTTACAGTAAAATATGTGTATCATAGTATGGATTTACTATGCTATCTTGATGGAGTCTGTTGTAGGCTTCCTAATCCCCAACTGTTACTACTTTTCCCTTCTAGTGACTTACTGAAGGAACAAACACTCAGGAAGAAGGCAGAGTTAGAATCTGCACAGTGTCGCCTGCAACTTCAGGTCCTCACTGATGAATGCACTAAACTTCATGATCGTGTACAGGTGAGTGTTTTTAAAAAGAAAGGAAATGGAGCGTGGCCAAGCGGCTGCAGCTGGAACAAGAGTGTGGCGAGGGCATGAGCTGCAACATGGGGCCCTGAGAGCGCCTGGGGTGCGGCTGACTTGGAGGGCTGCCGCCTGCCACATACTGCCACCGCAGGCGGACAGCTCAGCAGGTGGATGCCCCAGGAGCCGCAGGTGCTGGTTCTTTGTTCCTTGCAGTGCAGCTGGAGCTCTGAGCCCTGTTTTGGATTTGGCTTGTTTTGTGCATTATTGTATACCTTCCTTTTCTCAGTGGCCTCTTCATTTGTTAAGAAAGTACTAGACATTCAGGCTGTAGTTAATGCATTTCCATGTGTGTTCCAGATGCTAGTTATTATTCCTTGCTTAATATACAGAAAAACTGGTTTTTATCAAGTTTTGTTGTTTGTTTGTTTGTTTTTAACCAGTCGTTGGGTCTGAACTCTGGGCCTGGGCATTGTCCCTCAGCTCTACAGCTTAAGGCTAGTGCTCTACCACTTGAGCCACAGCGCCACTTCTGCCCTTTTTTTCCTGCTTATGTGGTGCTGAGGAATCTAACCCAGGGACTCGTGCAAGCAAGGCAAGCACTCTACCACTGAGCCACTTTCCCAGCACAGAAAAACTGGTTTTATAGGCCTAAAAGGTCAACGACTTTTCCTCCTTCTCAGAGGATTGCTTGGTTTTACTGCCATGGCCCTTATGTACTGTGCTTTCCAGATAATGTCCCTTACAGAGCTAATCATTGCCTTTAGCTGCCCAGTGTTTACATTGCTATTTGATGGCCTATTTCTCAAGGGGAAAATACAGCCTTTGGGATGCTTTCTTCATCTTGTTCACCATCACCGAGTGATCCTTATTGTGAGGCCACCATTTTTGCTTGGTTCCATTACTACAGGGGTGGAAAAAACTACTCCGTCCACCTTAAAGGGACATTTGCAGCCATTGGACATGATTTGTTTGCTACAATGACTAGTTATCCTGAGGAAAATAGGAAAATCCGTGGACTAATTTTCTCAGCATTTGGTATTATGTCATGCTTGGCCTTCTTGAAAGCATTGTTGTCTTCTTTATAATTGGGGAGGGAAGTCTGCCTAACTGAGTTGGACAGGTTGTGTTTCATATTCATCTCAGGCTCCTAGATTTTGGGGGTGGTCAGATGTTTATCACAAAAACAGTTCAAATAGAAAAAGCAGGACCTGTAGCAATGATGAAGACAATGGATGTGGTCTGTGTTTTTATCTTTCAGATTATTTTCTTCAATGATGTATAATGTGCCCATCTGGTGGACAGTGGGTGGTAACTCTCTGTGTAGTAGCACTGGAGTAGTCCTTCGTAAATGGCTCCAGAGTTCCAAATGAATCATGTTGAGATCTAGGTTTCTTCCCTGCCCTCCTCCCTCCCCCCCCCAGTACACCATCACTCAGTTTAGACACACCACACATGGAGACACACATGTGAACACATGCACTTGAAAAGTCTGCATTTATTCGTTGATGTTTAATCAATTTATAAACTACCATTTTTTTAATATGGTATGTGTTTAATTAGGAGAATAACCAGTCTGATCTAGCAAGTTTTTTGGGTTGCTTTTGTTTTCTTTTTTTGTTGTGAGGCATAAGCAAGAAAAGTGTTCATCTGAAGAATGCAACATTTTTTTATGGCTAATAGACCTAACTTTAAAAGTATTTTTGGGGCTGGAAAGGTGGCTCAGTGCTAGAGCACTTGCCTTGCAGGTATGAGGCCCTGGGTTAGATTCCTCAGCACCACATCACCAAAAAGAAAAAAGCCGGAAGTGGCGCTGTGGCTCAAGTGGTAGAGCGCTAGCCTTGAGCTGAAGAGCTGAGGGACAGCGCCCAGGCCGAGTTCAGGCCCCAGAACTGGACCAAAAAAAAAAGTCTTACAGACTTTTCTGCCTGGGGCTGGCTTTGACCCACAGTCCCTAAGGACTCCTGAGTAGGATTATAAGCCTGTGCCACTGGCGCTGTCATCTACATTTTCTTTATGGTTAAGGTATTTGAATGAAACGTGCTGATATTGGAGCTCCACCTTGGGCTTAGCTTTTTCGGTCAAGGCAGGTGCTCTTTCCCCTTGAGGCACAATTCCAATTCCAGCTTTTTGATGGTTAGAGAAGAATCTCTTGGACTTTTCTGCCTAGGATGGCTTTGAACCATGATTCTCAGATTTCAGCCTCGCGAATAGCTAGGATTATAGCATGAGCCACCAATGCCTGCCCTTGAAACAAATAGACAGCTGAAAAAACTTCCCTGAATGATTTACCTTCCTGAAATCTACTATTAGTAAAGTTAGGCATTTAGACAACATAACCAAGGGCTTTCAATCTCCATATTTGATGTGTTCTCCTTACTATAGTTGATTATTAAAAGTACTATAAAAACACAGTTTTCTAGTGTTCATTGTAATATTTTCATATGTAATGGACAAGAAATAGTTTATCAGAGCAAGAAATTATACTTGAGAAAGCTTTGCATTCACAAAACCTTTCATTTTCAGGACTTGCAAAAACTTATTGTATGGCACCGGGACCAGATTTTACGGCAACCTGGGTGCTCCCAAGGTAGTCCTCCAACATGCCTGGCTTTCAGCCAGGGACAGCATAAGTACCACTTTCAAAAGAACTTTACAGTGTCTCAGACAGGAAATTGCCGAATCATGGCATATTCTGATGCCCTGAGCTGCTTGGCGATCTCACAGCCTTCTCCTCAGGCTGCCTTCCTTCCAGGTAAATAATCAAGAACCTTGACTAGGGCTGGGAATGTGGGTTAGTGGTAGAATGCTTGCCTAGCGTGCATGAAGCCCTGAATTCGATTACTCAGTGCCACATAAACAGAAAAGGCCGGAAGTAGTGCTGTGGCTCAAGTGGTAAAGTGCTAGACTTGAGCAAAAGAAGCTCAAGGACAGTGCCCAGGCCCTGAGTTCAAGTCCCAGGACTGACAAAAACAAAAAAACCCCAAAAAACCTTAACTTCATATCTATTATTGGATTCTGTTTATTTTCTCTTAAGAGTCTCACGGACTTTCCTGCCCAGGCTGACTTTGAACCATAATCCTCCCATCTCAGCTTCCTGAGTAGCTAGGATTACAGATGTAAGCCACTGGCACCCAGCTCTCTTACTAGTTTTTATTCAGTTAATGTTAAACTTGTAGCCGGGTGCCGGTGGCTTCCACCTCTAATCCTAGCTACTCAGGAGGCTAAGATCAGAGGATCACCGTTCAAAGCCAGCCCAGGCAGGAAAATCTGTGAAACTCTTATCTCCAATTAACCACCAGAAAACCGAAGTGGCTCTGTGGCTCAAGTGGTAGAGCACTGGCCTTGAGCTGAAGAGCTGAGGGATAGCACCCAGACCCAGAGTTCAAGCCCCATTACTGACCCCCCCCCCCCCAAAAAAAAAAAATATTTATTTATTTATTTTTTTGTTTTGGTTTGAAGGAGGGTTGACTTTTGTTTGGGGCATGTAAGTTATAACACTGGGGAATACTTTCAAGATGTGCTCAAACTGGCATATTGAATTGAAATCTCATTGTACAACAATTTAAAGAAGCAATACATTGTTTTTAGTAATTCGCTTTTGCATATAACTGAAAGTTACTGTTACTTTTCTTTGGTAGGCTTTGGTGTAAAGATGTTAAGTACTGCCAATATGAAAAGCAGTCAGTACATTCCAATGCATAGCAAACAGATCCGTGGACTGGCCTTCAACCAGGAGTCCAGAGGTTTACTGCTCTCTGCTTCACTAGACAACACTATTAAACTGACCAGGTGAGTGAATGAAGAGAAGGTGGGGCCTTAGCCCCACTGTATTGAATTAATATCAATGTTGAAGGTACCTTTAGCTCCCTCTTGCTGATCTGAGGCATTTTATATTCTCTTAAAAGTAGACAGAACAAGTTACTAAATATATAAGTATTGTTAAAATGTATTTTACAAAATGTGTTATTGTGGGGCTGGGAAGGTGGCTCAGTGGTTAAAGCGCTTGCCTTGCATGCCTGAGGCCCTGGGTTCCGATTCCTCAGCACCACATAAGCAAAAAGAAAAAAGCCGGAAGTGGCGCTGTGGTTCAAGTGGTAGAGCGCTAGCCTTGAGCTGAAGAGCTGAGGGACAGCGCCCAGGCCCAGAGTTCAGGCCCCATGACCGGACCAAAAAATTTTTTTTTGTTATTGTGCAAATGAGAGTAATATTTGAGAGATTTTTAGCATGACAGTATCTAGGAATCATTGGTATGTTGCATCAGAATTACTATAATAGGGGGCTGGGAAGGTGGCTCAGTGGTAGAGCGCTTGTCTTGCATGCATAAGGCCCTGGGTTCAATTCCTCAGCACCACATAAGCAAAAAGAAAAAAGCCGGAAGTGGCGCTGTGTGGCTCAAGTGGTAGAGCACTAGCTTTGAGCTGAAGAGCTGAATGACAGGGCCCAGGCCCAGAGTTCAGGTCCCAAGACCGGACTCCCCCCAAAAAAAAAAATTATTATAATCGCTTAGGACTGCATATTTCTGGTCTGTTACCTAGATAGTTCTGCCTAACAAAGATGATTGGTTACCAGGCATTATTTTCCTTGATTGACATGATAGATTTTTTTTTTTCCTTATTGTGGGGCTTGAACTCTGGGCATGGGCCTGGTCCTTGAGTTTTTCAGCTCAAGGCTCATACTCTACCACTTCAGTCACAGTGCCACTTCTGGTTTTCTGGTGGTTAGTTGGAGATAAGAGTCTCACAGGTGTTCCTGCCTGGGCTGGCTTTGAACCATGATCCTCAGATCTCATGAACCTTCTGATTAGCTAGGATTACAGGCATGAGCCACCTATGCCCAGCTATGATGGCATTTTTGTCTTTTAAATGCTTTTAGTAATGTGAATCAGATCTGGGCTTGTTCTGTGCTTTTGTCTTTTAGAAAGTAGTTTTGTGTTTTTGGGGGGTTTTGTTTTTTTGTCCTGGGGCTTGAACTCTGAGGTCTCGGCACTGTCCCTGAGCTTTTCAGCTCAAGGCAAGGGCTCTACCACTTGAGCTCTATAGCACCACTTCTGATTTTCTGGTGGTTAATTGGAGATAAGAGCCTCACGGACTTTCCTGCCCAGCCTGGCTTGAACCATGATCCTCAGATCTCAGCCTCCTGAGTAGCTAGGATTACAGGTGTGAGCTACCGTTGCCCAGTTTAGAAAGTAGTTTTAAGAGTGCTGGTAGCTACTGTAATCCTAGCTACTATGGAGACTGAGATCTGAGATTGTGGTGTGACACAAATGGCCCGGGCTGTTTTTCATGTACTTTTACCTGGGATCTGTCTTAGACTATAGTGCTCCCACAGATAGCCAGCCTCCTGTGTGCCCTGAGATCACAAGCAGCATACACAACCATATCTAGATTATTGGTTTAGATGCCATCTCACTAATTTGTGGTCATGCTAAGCTCAGGATGTGGTTTTGTCAGTCAGTCTTTACCTCTCTTGTAGTTAGGATTCAGGTATATGTCACTACTTCTGGCTCTTTTGACTTTCTTTTTTGACTTTTTTAAAGCACTGGTATCTCACAGATGTTATCCTAACTACTTGGGAGGCTGAGATGTGAGGATTGTGGTTTGAAGCCAGTCCAGGCAAGAAAATCAATGAGACTATATAGTTAACCAGCGAAAGTTGGGCATGCTTGGGCGCTGGTGGCTCACACCTGTAATCCTAGTTACTCAGGAGGCTGAGATCTGAAGACTGTGGTTCAAAGCCACTCCAGTCAAGAAAGTCCGTGAGACTCTTATCTGCAGTAAACCATTCCAAAAACCAGAAGTGGTGTTCTGGCTCAGGTGCTAGAGCATTCGTTTTGAGCTGAAGAACTGAGGGACAGTGTCCAGGCCCAGAGTTCAAGCCCCACAACTGTCCAAAAAAAGCTGGGCATGGAGGTATGGCTTAAGTGGTAGAGCACAAGCCTCAAAGCAACAAGTTAGCGTGAAAGGCCCTGAGTTTAAGCCCCAGTACGGGCACCAAAAAGAAAGAAAAAATAAAGCTTAAGGTTAATTTTGGACAAAACTTTAGTGTAACTTTGTTTGTGTGTGTTTTAAGTGTTTAAAATGGGGACAGTATTAAGTATCAGGATGATTGATCATAATTTTTTTAACTTAGTCACTTATTTCCTTAGAGTTTAAGAAGAAAGCTGGTGGTCCTCAAAACACCAACAAAAGTTTCAGAATTCAGAAGGGCTCTCTGGGCAGTACTATGAGGAAATTAGGGATCCAGATAGTTTGAGGTTATGGGTATGTTTTCAGTAAGGATTATTGATACTTGGATAATCTTTGCCTCCCTGTAGTAAAAATTTTTGTTACTTCTACAGCCTGGAGACAAATACTGTGGTTCAGACTTACAATACTGGACGCCCTGTATGGAGTTGTTGCTGGTGTCTTGATGAAAACAATTACATTTATGCTGGACTGGCCAATGGTTCAATTCTGGTATATGATCTTCGAAACACGGGCTTTCATATGCAGGAATTAGTACCTCAGAAAGCCAGGTAGGGAGCCACTTCCTTTTTTCTATGGGAAACTGCTTTGTCTTGAATTATGTTTGTAATGGTTCTCAGTGTCCGTAACTGGTCAGCAATTCTCTTAAGATCTGATGTTTCCCCACCTCAAAGTCAGTACAATTTGTTTAATTTTTCACAGTTATGGAAAACTCTGGTATCAAATGTAGCCAAGTTTATAGAATAATATTAATCTAACACGGCAAAATAGAAATCATATCTTTATTTAGAATCTAGCTCCACTATTTATGAACTGTGTAGTCTTGGTCATGTTTCTTGGCCTATTAAACGTTTAACAAAGACTTTAGTAGCCATAGGACTCCTTTACATGGATGCTGTAGTATTCCATGTGTGCTAGCACACAAAACAAATTGATAAAATAACCTCAATGATTTAAGACAGACACCTGTAATCATTACCAGTCAGGAAGCTGACATCCAGAGGATCATGATTTGAAACCAGCCTGGAGATAAAAGTCTATATAGATTGCAAAAAATAAACCACATAAAGCTAGGCTGAAGATGTGTTGACTCGAGCTTAAGAACAATTTTGTCTGAAAATACCATATTACTGATTTGTCATTTATAACTCAGTTACGGGTTTAGGACATAATGCTGAATCCATCTCAGTACTTACGGTGGTTTGTTCCTGGAGATTTTTGAAGCTGTCAGAAAGTGAATAAGGTCTGTTAACCTAGTCAAAATTCAAAGCTTTTTTTCTTTCCCTCCCTTTTTTGCAATAGTACATTTAGAGCACAGGGTCCTATATGCTAGGAAAACACTTTTACCACTGACATTCATTTCCAGGACTAAATGAAAAGTATCTTGTTTAGTCTTTGTTGGAGATAAGAGTCTTATAGACCATCCTGCCTGGGCCAGCTTCTAACTGCATTCCTGGGGGTCTCAGCCTCCTGAGGAGCTGGTATTACAAGTCAGAAGTGTGAGCCACTGGTGCTTGGCTCAGATTTTTTTTTTTTTTTTTAAACAATGCTGGGGCTTGGCTGTATGCTTGATAACTTGATAGGCAAGCATTCTACCACTTGAGTAATGCCACCTTGTCCCTTCACCCCACTCCTATTAGTGATTTTTCAGATAGTGTCTTTTTTTTTTAACCTAGTTTGACCTGAAGCTACAACCCTCCTGCCTTTGCCTCTTCAGTAATGCATTTTTTGCTCAAGGTTGGGGCTCTGCCACTTGAGCCATGCTCCACTTTGGTTTTTGGTTGTTAATTGGAATAAGAGTCTCAAAAACTTTCCTGCCCAACCTGGCTTTGCACTGCTATTCTCAGGTGTCTGCCACCTGGGTAGTTAGAATTACAGGCATCAGCGGTCCCTCGACCCCCACACCACCTTTGTAACACATGATTCCTTTTCCTTCTTCAGATGCCCACTGGTATCCCTGTCATACATGACCAGAGCTGCTTCAGCTGCATTTCCTTATGGTGGGGTACTTGCTGGAACCTTGGAGAATGCTTCCTTCTGGGAACAGAAATCTGATTTTTCTCACTGGCCTCATGTGCTACAAATGGAACCAGGGGGCTATGTAGACTTTCAGATAGAGAACAGAACCCGACACTGTCTTGTAAGCTACAGACCTGGTAAGTGCTGAGGTCCTTGGGGGCCTTCTGATTTGTTTGGGAGCAGAATGGTGGTAGAGGGGAAAGAAGTTCTTGGCCTTGCCTTTGGCTCCTCATAGACTAAAAGGCCTGTTATTGATGCTACAATAAGGATGATGGCTCCATGTTCCTGTGTAGAGCCTGTTTTTCTGTTCTTAACTGAGAATTGGAACAAATAGATGGATAATTAGGGATAGTTTCTCTAGGATTCCCTGTATCTTAAAATACTTCCTCTTAAGGACTTTGAGTCATTTTAAGATCAATTTCTTTTTCCTTTCTTTTTCTGGTGCTGGGACTGGGACTTGAACTCAGGGCCTGAGCTCTATCCTTGAGCTTTTGTGTTCAAGGCAGCACTCTACCACTTGTTTAATTAGTGCTTTGAAGCAGATGCTCTACCTCTTGAGCCACAATCCCAGCTCTCAGGAGATAGTTACTTATCCTGTCCTCATGTTAAGTGACCATGTGTCCCTCTTTAGCCTTGTAGAAAATTTTGATAGACTCCCATCTGGAAAAGCAATTCTGGAAATATAGCTCAAGTGGTAGTAGAACACTAGCCTAGCACTTCCAGACTCTGAGTTCAAACCCTAGTACTAACAAACCCAAAAAACATTTTTATAACTACTGTTGACAACAGGAAACATGTTGAGTTTTGAGTCAGTGGGATCAGGAACAAGTAGCTACACAAATCGAGAACTCAGGGGAAGGACAGGTTGAACTAGAAGAAAGAAGTCAGTATAAAACTGACTTTCAAACTTAGGTTTGGTCTGAAAATGATACCTCTGCTAATGTATGACAAGACAGATGGTTGGTTGGAGTTAGTCATTAAAGTGCCCACACTTTTATATTATTTAAATATATAGTATTTAATATATATAATTTAAATATATAATATTTAAGCTGGGAAACTATCTCAGGTTGACTCTTTGGACACTTTTGGCTCTTATCAAATCATACTGTAACTTGTACAGAAAGCTTAGGGGTCCAGGGTTTTGTTTTTTTTTTTTTGTCCTGGGGCTTGAACTCAGGGCCTGGACACTGTCCTTGAGCCTCTTTGTTCATGGTCAAGCTAGTACTCTACCACTTGAGCCACAATGCCACTTACACCTTTTTTGTGTTCATGTGGTACTGGGGAATCAAATTCAGGGCTTCATGCATGATAGGCAAGCACTCTTACCAATAAGCCACATTCCCAACCCTGGGGAGTCCAGTTTTGTTCTCTAGCTTGTGTTTGCCTCCCTCAGGATCTCTGATACACTTCTGTAATTTACAGGCTTTTATCTTAGAAAATGTCTCTAGGAGCCGGGCGCTGGTGGCTCATGCCTGTAATCCATACTCAGGAGGCTGAGATTTCAGGATCCAGTTTCAAAGCCAGCCCAGGCAGGAAAGTCCATGAGACTCTTATCTCCAATAAAAACCACTAGAAAACTGGAAGTGGCGCTGTGGCTCAAGTGGTAGAGTGTTCGCCTTAAGCTGAAGAGCGCAGGGACAGTGCCCAAACCCAGAGTTCAAGCCCTATAACTGACAAAAAACAAGAAAAAAAGAAAAAAGAAAATGTCTCTAGGAACTAATGGACTCCTCATTGTGCCTAAAAGTTTTTTTGTTTTTAGTTTTGCTAGGGGCTTGAACTCAGACCCTGGGCACTGTCCCTCAGCTGCTTTTTGCTCAAGGCTAGCACTCTATCACTTGAGCCACAGTGCCACTTCAGCTTTTTCTGTGTATGTGCTACTGAGGAATTGAACCCAGGGCTTCAGGCCTACTAGGCAAGCACTCTACCACTGAGCCACCTTCCCAACTCCTAAAAGAAGTTTTTAGCCAGAACTCTGGAATGATATTTTGCTGAGCGGAGATCTGGATTCAATGATTTCACTAAAAAACAATACTGCAGTCTTAAATTTGCTCTTAGCTGGGTGCTAGTAACTTAAAACTAGCCACTCAGGAAGCCTAAAATCTAGATCTTGGTTCCATGCCAGCTCAGGCAGATAAATGCTGAAAGTGGAGATGTGGCTCAAGTTGTGAACAAAAGCAGAACTTCAGAGTTCAAATCCCACACATAAGAAAAAAGAATAGGCAAAACCTACTGTAGAAAACTTGCTTGACTCTAGCTTGCACTTGCAGGTATGCTTACCGTTTCGTGTATGTACAGCTTTTCTGTCCAACTTAACTGTTGTAAATGCCTACGATTTAGGTATGCCATTCATTTTTTTTTCTCTCCCTTTGTTGTAAGACAGGAAATGATACTTTGCTCATTGGCTGGCTCTACTAACTGAACCATTCCTCCAACCCTGAGGGTTGGTAGTTTCTGTTCTTTTTCTTCATTAATTTCTTTAGTACCCTCTCCATGGGGAAGCACTGATTTCTCTGTTCTATAGATAAAATCCACAAGACCATACGAAGTGTACTGATGGAACTATCCTACAAAGTGGGTGATACTGGAGAGACACTCTGCTCCTGCCAACCTGTGCAGACATTCCTTGGGGGACCCACCTGCAAACTATTGACCAAAAATGCTATTTTCCAAAGCCCAGTGAATGATGGCAGCATCTTGGTGTGTACTGGAGATGAAGCAACAAATTCTGCCCAGGTGAGCCTATTATCTTTTACAGTTTGGGAACTAGGATGTGACTTAGTGGTAGAGCATCTGCCTTATATGTGTGAGACCCTTGGGTTCAATCCTCAGCACTACCCCAAAATTTTCTTTTTGTACAATGTTGATAGAGAAAATCTTGAGCATTTTTGTTCAGAGGTATGTAAAAGTTCTGCTCTATAATCGTGCGTGTGTGTGTGTGTGTGTGTGTGTGTGTGTGTGTGTGTGTGTGTGTGTGTGTGTGTGTGTGTGTGTGTGTGTGTGTGTGTGTGTGCGCGCGCGCTGGGTTTTTTGTTTTGGGGGGCTGGAGGGATTTTTTTTATTTTGCCAGTCCTGGGGCTTGAACTCAGGGCCTGGGCACTGTCTGTACTCAAGGCTAGTGCTTTTAGCACTTGAGCCACAGCCCCATTTCCGGCTTTTTCTGTTTTATGTGGTAATGAGGAATCACACCCAGGGCTTCATGCATGCTAGGCAAGCACTTTATCACTAAGCCAAATTCCCAGCCCAGAATTATTTTTTAAATTATTTAAAAAAAAAAAAATATACTGAAAGCTGGCCACTGGTGGCTCAACAACTCCAATATTAAGCTACTTAGAAGGCTGAGATTTGAGCATCACATTTCAAAGCCAGCCTAGGCAGGAAAGCAGGTGAGAGTTTTGATGGTTTTTTTTTTTTTTTTTGGTCAGCCATGGGGCTTGAACCCAGGCCCTGTGTGCTGTACCTGAGCTTTCTACTCATGACTAGCCCTCTACCACTTTGAGCTACACTTTGTACCATTTTCGGCAGTTATTTGGAGATAAGAGTCTGATGGGCTTTCCTGCCCTGGCTGGCTTCAAACTGCGATCCTCAGATCTCAGCCTCCTGAGTAGCTAGCATTATGGTTACAGGTCTGAGCCACCAGAGTCTGGCTAAAAATAAAGGATGCATCATCTCTGCAAAAAAAACAAAACAACAAAATCTGTCTTGTTCTTTAAGATTACTGTTACTTCCCCTGTTTTTGTTTTTTTGTTTTTTTTCTTTATTGGCCAAACTCAGGGCCTTGCACTTGCCAATTAATGTAAGACTATCTCTACTAAATTACCACCAAAAAAAAAAAGCCATAAGTGGAGCTGTGGTTTCAAGTAGTTAGTAGCTTTGAGTAAAAAGAACCTTAGGCCCTGAGTTAAGTCCAAGGACTAGCACTAAGAAAATAAAAACCAAACTGAAACCTCTAAAATAATTAAGACATTAAGTTCATTAGTTTAGAATGAAATTAACAGATGATGGAGAAATTTATAGTGGACGGATAACCTGTTGCCACCTGAACGTATTGGCCAATCTAAACATAACTGTGAATGTGAGCCAGAAATAATATAGCTCTTTAACATAAGATCATATGAAGGCATGGTATTGTGAAATTCTTGATCTTGTATAAGTAAGTCTAAGCAGTGCTGTCCAATACAATCATACTAGCCACATGAGTACTTGAAATGTATGTAGTAAGTGAAAATGAAGAACTCCATTGTTAGGGCAGTTACTCCTCAGCTGAACTGACTGCTGATGTTTTTGCTTTATTTCTTTAGCTGTGGAGTGCTTGCAGTGGCTCAATACTGCAGACCCTGAAGTGTGATCAGCCTGTCTTGGACATCTGCCCATTTGATGTGAATCATAACAGCTATTTGGCTACTTTAACTGAGAAGACTGTCCATATCTATAAATGGGAGTGATCATGGTCATGAGACTTTCAGACTCATGGTTAATGTTAAATGTTGTTTATAGCATCTAGCAACCCTGAAATCTCTGCTTATTGCCTACAAACTAGAACTTGTAAGATCATAGTTCATTTGGATTATTGTAAATTTAGAACTTAAGGGCCACTAAGACACTGTGTTGTCTGTTGTGTGTATGCAATTGTGCATCTGTTGTATCCATTTAAAGAGTAAGTGGTACTCTATCTATCTTCATTTCTTGGGTTAAAATATTCATGTATCTTTGCTGGGAATTTTTATTTTCTAAGATCTGATGGACCTTGGTGAGTCTTCTCAGCAGTAGTTTGTGTATGTGTATCAAACATTTTCTGGAGTATATGACCTCAGTTGTCTATTGGCTTGGGAGAGCTACATCCTAGAAAGTGATTTGCTTGCACGCAGAGGTTTTCCTTCCATCGAACACAAGAGGGCACTGTAGAACTCTGTAGGTTTGATTTATTACTGAGTTTACAGGCTGGTAACCAATTGGTAACTTGGTCTTATCCCCCACAGAAATGTGTGTTGTATATTGTGTGCTTTGTAGTAACAAAGTCATTTTACAGCCACCCAGTGCTAGGATGTTGGCAAGTCCTGTGATGAATAAAGGTGACTGGTTGTCTATATAGAACCTGACTTAATTAATGGCCAGTTTGTTGCATTATTATTGTTAAGGAGGACCAGTTGTTTGAGCAATAGGGAAATACTATCTTCTACCTAGCTTAGGATCTCAGGGTTTTATCAAAGACAGTGAGTGCTTTAATGACTATTTCCTTCTTGCTGGGAAAAAAACGAAGTGGCATGACAAAGCTTTTACTTGAGTCTTCCCTAATACTAGACTAAGTTTTTCAGACTGTTGTGTATAATGAGGGGGAGGGCCTGTCTCATTTTGATAAAGTACCTATCTTTTTTTTTTTTTTAAATTTTATTTTATTGTAAAGCTACTATACAGAGGGTTACAGTTACATGAGTGAGGTAATGAGTACACTTCCTCTTGAACATTGTTACCCCCTCCATTGTTTTCCCCCTACCATCCCCTCCCTCCCTCCCTTCCCCGAGGTAAAGTACCTATCTTAATAGGACCAATCTTTTTGAAGTTAGAAGTTGTTTTTTAAGTATTTATAATTCCCAAGGCTTTCCTATATGAACCTGATGTTTGATTCTAAGTACCTAATCTTCTCTGGAAGCATTGGTGAAATTTTTGTTCACAGAAAGATGATAGTGATTGAAGACCTATCAGTAACAGGAAGGTACCTACCAACTTTCATTCCTGTCCTGGATTATTCAACTTGGGGAGCCCAGTAGATACTCGGGTTCTATTCATCCACTCTGCTGTTCTGCTAAACCACTATCCATTGGGACTTGCCTCAAGGTATGAGCAAGTCCGTGTTCTTAAGGAACAGCAGTATGGCTATTAATGTGACTCTCTTAAGTAACTGTTATGAGATAGTACCTTTTTATAACAATTCAGACTATAAATTCCTGAGCTATTACCAAGATATTTCTTACTATTAAGGGATTGTTAGAGTAGATTTCCCCAGAGTTCCAAGTTCTAGCTATGTCTTTTAGTAAAACACATTTGAGGATATTTTATTTTTGAGGATGTTTTATTTTTAAGGATATCTTTTTAAAAGCCAGCTTTCATAGCCTGTGGAAAGCCCACCTTTCTCTGGGAAGTTAATTCTTGATATGTTGAAGCCTGGAGCTTCAGTGGCAAAATAGTATTTGAATTGAAAAGCAAAATGCAAGCACTATATAGTGGCATGTTTAGTGATATGGTACACTTCTATGATCTGGGAATCTGAGGCCAGGAAGGTCTCAATTCAAGTTCAGTTGTTGGCTATATAGTGAGTTTGAGGCCAGCATAATGTACCTAGCAAGACTCACCACCCTACCTTGACCCCCACCCCCCCCCCCCCAAAAAAAAAGATAAAACTAATTTGACTGCAATAGATTGCCACAGAGAGGATGCAGATAGAGCAGAATTAGGATTTAACTTATCTTGTGCAAGTCAGTTTATATCAGTTGATGTTAGTTGTTTTTTCCAAGAGTAGGAACTAGGGGACTTTTAACCAAGGAAGTTGAATAGATGTCAAATATTCCCAATCATTTAAATTTTGCAATTCTAAATTTGGATTTTGGTGCTGAGGATTGGTCTCTGCACTGGAAAAAAGAGAAAAAGAAAACTTCAGGCCAAGCATGTAACACACACCTGTAATCCCCAGAACTCTGGAAGTAGAGTCAGAAAGATTTCAAGTCTTAGGCCAGCCTGGGCTACTGAAGAAGACCCTATCTTAACCCAAAAGAAAAAGTAAGGCCTGTTCTATCTCTTACTGTCACCCCCACTTTTGTAGCAGACTTCATTTAAAACCTAGGCTCTAGTCTCCTCGGCACCACCAGGGTCCCTGCCCCTCTGTTTCTTTACCCCTGTCTTCAAAATTGTTCTTCCATTTTAGAGTTTGAAATTCAGCAAATCCAAAATATCTTGTCATTGTATGTATCCTCGCATCTGGCTTGAAAACAAGGCAATGGAATTTCTGTGTTTAATGTACATATGAAAATAAAGGATTTTTCCATGTGTTACAGCTGGTTTTTTCTTTTTTCTCTGCCTAGAGGCAGGAATATGCTACCTGGTAGATTTTCCGTTTTATGCAATAATGGGTCTGAGTTACATAGGATGGTCTCTAGAATTGAAGTAGACAATTTAAACTGATGAGTCAGTGGGAGCTTTAGGTGGTGATTTGCTTTTTGCTGTTTTTCTCTTAACACAGTTCATATGATTGTTAACTATTTCTCTAGACTCTCCTGCTTTCTAGCTTCCTGTTTCAGAATCTAAGACTTAATATGAGAGGTAAAACGAGGACTTTTTTCATTTTCTTTAAGTGATTGGCAGCCCTTAAGACCGTGGCAGTGGACAATTATGGGCAGTCAGATTCCTGCTCGGCAGTTCTGGCCACTTGGCTCAGTTTCATCTGTTTGAAGTCAACACTTCTGTCATAAACAAGGAATTCTGCAGTTAAGCTTGAAAGGCTGAAAGTGTCTTCCAGTTAAACCAAAATAAGAGTATACTGGATTCCAAGGAAACAATCTCTAGGTAGAACCTTCCTTTTTTTTTTTTTTGTCGGTCGTGGGGCTTGAACTCTGGGCCTGGGCGCTGTCCCTCAGCTCTTCAGCTCAAGGCGAGCGCTCTACCACTTGAGCTCAGCGCCACTTCCGGTAGAACCTTCCTTAAGGAATCCTATGCTTCAAGGAAAGTGACAGGTCAGGTAGAAATCCCAAATTACTAAGAAACCTATCACCATTGTTTTTCAGTCTTTTCCTAAAGTTCTTAAAGTGTTTTATGTCAACTTGTGTTTGCGTTTCAACTTGTTTATAGTTAGCGGTCATTTATAAAGTCCCTAATGTTAAACTGTACTATGACATACTTATTGTTCATTTTATTTTCTTTCTTTTATTTTGGGGGGGGGGGGGGTCCGGTCGTGGGGCCTGAACTCTGGGCCTGGGCACTGTCCCTCAGCTCTTCAGCTCAAGGCTAGCGCTCTACCACTTGTGCCACAGCGCCACTTCCGGCTTTTTTCTTTTTGCTTATGTGGTGCTGAGGAATCGAACCCAGGGCCTCATGCATGCAAGGCAAGCGCTCTACCACTGAGCCACCTTCCCAGCCCCTTGTTCATTTTATTTTCTAAGGGAAGGATTAAGATCTGCATTTGTCTGTTGTCTGACGTGGAACATGAACTCAGCCTGAGCTTTGTCTCTGAGGGTTTTTTTTTTTTTTTTTTTTGTGGTTGTGGGGCTTGAACTCAGGGCCTAGGCACTGTCCCTGAGCTTTTTCACTCAAGGCTAGTGTTCTACCGCTGAGCCACAGCTCCACTTTGGTTTTCCAGTGGTTAATTTGAGGTAAGGGTTTCTCATATTTTCCTAAGCTGGCTTTGAACAGTGATCCTCAGATCTCAGCCTCCTGAGTAGCTAAGATTACCAGTATAGTCCACCAGCACCCAGCTGTCAAATTAAGGTTTTAATAAGTAGTGATGAGCCAGGCGCTGGTGGCTCATGACTGTAATCCTAGCTACTCAGGAGGCTGAGATCTGAGATCATGGTTCAAAGCCAGCCCAGACAGGAAAGTCCATGAAACATCTACAACAGTGTAGACCAATTATTATCCCATGTTTAAAATGAAATAGTCATGTATATTATTGTAGCAGTTTATGCTCTTCCAGTTACTTAGGTCCCTAGGTACAAAGGCTGGGACCACCACTGTCCAATGAAAGAGGAAAATGCTTTATAAAAGTCATTGATGCCAGGCGCCAGTGGCTCACCCCTGTAATCCTAGCTATTCAGGAGGCTGAGATCTGAGGATCGCGGTTCAAAGCCAGCCTGGGCAGGAAAGACCGGGAGACTCCTATCTCCAATAAACCACTAGAAAACTGGAAGTGGCGCTGTAGCTCAAGTGGTAGAGCGCTCACCTTGAGCTGAAGAACTGAGGGACAGTGCCCAAGCCCAGAGTTCAAGCGCCATGACTGACAAAAAAAAACAAAAGTCATTGATGTGATCTAGAACCATGTAGTTCAGTGCTCTCTTCATTGTGAAGAGGGAAGAGTTTAAGTGGAGTGCAGGGCTGGTTGAATAAGCAGCCTGCTGTTGAGATAGATGGGAGGCATGCCATGAATCCCTACCGGCTTCTGAGGAGTAACTAGATTTATCCACTCCAATCAGAAGGGCTCCTAAAGATGGTCATGGCCCACAACTTAATATCTGGATTTGTTACATGTTGAAGAAAATAGGAAGTCTACAGGTAAAAAGTCTTGGAGCTTTTGTTACTCAGCAAAGCTCTAAGCTTCCAAGAATTAGATGATGTGCTAGTTAATGAAAGTTGTAAATGGAAGGCTGGCAGACTAAGAAGTTAATCCACTTTGGATAAAAGGTTATACTATGCCTTCAAACTAATTCTCATAGATCCTACTATTTAAACACCACCAGTGTTAAAACAGTACTTGGAAGAAGACTACTGATAAATTCCTAGGCTGTACTCTAGTAGGTGTTGGGGTTGTGTGGAACCAATGGGAAGGGAGATGATTGTGGAGAAGAGGAAAAGTATCCACATCCCAGAAGTCTAACCTCAAACAACCAAACCTAGTGAAGTTTTGCAACCTGCAGGAGCTTTTCAGGTGGCCATGACCCTATTTCCTCTCATGAGGCTGGTGTCGGACTATTGAGGTAGAGATGAACAGTGTTTCATTGTCACTCAACCTCATTTTACAAATGACCCAGATGATTTTGTTGGGAGTATTTTGTTTGTGTGCTAGTCCTGAGGCTTGAATTCAGGGTCTGAGCACTGTCCTTGAGCTGTTTTTGCTCAAGGCTAGCACTCTACCACTTGAGCCACAACTCCACTTCTGGCTTTTTGCTGGTTATTTGGAGATAAGAGTCTCCTGCCAGGCTTTTTTTTTTTTTTTTTTTTTTTTGTCGGTCATGGGGCTTGAACTCTGGGCTTGGGCGCTGTCCCTGTGCTTTTCAGCTCAAGGTGAGCGCTCTACCGTTTGAGCCACGGCACCACCTCCGTTTTTTTGTGGTTTATTGGAGATAAGAGTCTCACGATCTTTCCTGCCCAGGCTGGCTTTGAACCTTGAACCTGAGATCCTGAGATCTCAGCCTCCTCAGTAGGATTATAGGCGTGAGCCACCAGCACCCAGCATCTATCTGGCAGGCTGGTTTTGAACTGTGCTTTAGATCTCAAATAGGATTAGTTGTGGCTAACCAAGGCTTCTGAGATGTACTACCTGAGAAGAAAAAATTCATAAAGGAAGAAAATAAATACCTGTTGCAGCTCTGAGACTTAACTGCAATGATAAATGTTACCAGTTTATTCCACTAGTCAATTCTAATTTTTTTTTTTTTGGGTCTGGTCGTGAACTCTGGGCCTGGGCGCTGTCCCTCAGCTCTTCAGCTCAAGGCTAGCGCTCTACCACTTGAGCCACAGCGCCACTTCCGGCTTTTTTTTCTTTTTGCTTATGTGGTGCTGAGGAATCGAACCCAGGGCCTCATGCTTGCAAGGCGAGCGCTCTACCACTGAGCCTCCTTCCCAGCCCGTCAATTCTAATTTTTCTCTCAGAAAGTGACACCCAAAGGAAGTGGAGATGAGTCTCATGGATTTTTTTTTTTTTTTGGTCAGTCGTGGGGCTTGAACTCTGGGCCTGAGCACTGTCCCTCAACTCTTCAGCTCAAGGCTAGCACTCTACCATTTGAGCTACAGCGCCACTTCTGGTTTTCAGGTGGTTTATTGAAGATAAGAGTTTTCACAGACTTTCCCGCCCAGGCTGGCTTTGAACCTCGATCCTCAGATCTCAGCCTCTTGAGTAGCTAGGATTACAGGCATGAGGCACTGGCGCACGGCGAGTCTCATGGATTTGTGTACTCAGGCTAGCTTTTAACTCCAGTCCTCAGATCTCAGCCTCCTGCGTAGCCAGGATTATAGGCATGAACCTAGCTTCATACTCTTTGATCTGAGGATTGAATGTAGGATCTCACCACAAATGCTAAGGACACACTTCTATCTACCGCTGAGCTACATTCTCATCCCTGAGGTATTTTACATTGAAAAGTCAATAAATGATGCCAAGAGACCTGAGTTAAGTCAATCATCATTTCACTGGTTTGGCAGTTTGTGCTTTCTGTATGATGTAGTTTTGCCTGACATAGCTTGAGCTGGCCAAGTTCCCAGATTTCTGTGACTCGCTTCTTGGTCACTGTGATTTTAAGAAAGCCTTATCCGCCTCCCTATCTCCAGAGGCAGTCTGTGGCTGGTATAGTATTTCCTGAGCGCATGATGAAAGATAGGCAACCGCTAGCTTCTCAGAGCAGATTGTCAATTTCTGGCCTTAACTTGGCTTAAAATAGTCTCCCACATGTTATCTGAGCACATACAGACCAGTATTTATTGAAAATTAGTGACTTCTTAAGCACTTCTGGTGATGGCTCTAACTTGCCTATCTTAGACAACCCTAGATGGGCCAGATAAATATGTTCACTAGCAGACACAAGGCAGCCATGCCATAGTGAATGTTCAAAGATGGCAACCTCAAGATCATTTTTGTGGCAGTAGCAGCAGTCATTTACTTTTTTTTTTTTGCTGGTCCTGGGGCTCGTACTCAGGGCCTAGATACTGTCCCTGAGCTGCTTTGTGTTCAAGGCTAGCACACTACTCTTGAGCCACAAGCCACTTCTGGCTTTTTTCAGTAGTTTATTAGAGATAAGAATCCTGTGGACTTTTCTGCCCTGGCTGGCTTCGAACCACAATCCTCAGATCTTAGCCTTCTGAGTAGTTAGGATTACAGTTGTAAACCACCAGAGCCCAGCAGTCATTTGCTTTCATTCTTAGAGATAGAGGTTTCAGGTCAGTCATAGTGGACAATTATACCCATAGAATACTCAGTTTCAGGGATGTCTTCTGTGGTTCCTTAAGCCTTCTGCAACTTTCAGTACTATATTTGATCTACATTTGACTACAAATGTGTGGTTCAGAACAATAGAAGCTATGTTTTCTGAACATGATGACCAGCAGCAAGCTATTCTCATTCCCCAATATGTTGCATTGCCAGTGGGATAAAAATGCACTAGGTCAAGAGGCTGAGATCTGAGGATCAAGGTTCAAAGCCCACTGGGCCAGGAAAGTCTGTGAGACTTTCTAATTGCAGCTGTGGCTCAAGTGGTAGAGTGCAAGCCATGAGCACAAAAGTGCAGGGACAGCTCTCAGGTCAAGAGTTCAAGCTCCAAGATCAGGGAAAAAAAAAATGCACCAAGGTGGTGAGTAGACTCAGGAATTCTGCTTGGAGGGAGGCTGTTTAGCTGTCTACAGGCTGGCAGCGTTCATCCTGGTCACTCATTCAATTCCTGGACACAGAACTGTTGACATCGTTGCATTATTCCACAGCTCTTAGAAGCTGACCCAGGCCTGATGTTAGCTCAAATGATTCAATGAATGTGAAGAAGCTTTGGGAAGGAGGAGGGGTCACTAACGTGGGGTAGTTTAGCACTACTAGGTAGTGCTAAAGATATTACATGCAGGTCAGCAAAAACAGTTGCTGACACAAGTCTGTGTCCTCAAAGGCATGTTTTGTTATTTTCTTTTCATCCTTGAAATACAAGTCAAAGTTCTGGTGTGGAATCAAAATTCCCAGGTAAAGGGCTTCATAACTGATTAATAATATTGGCTATCAAGTTTGGAGTTTCATAGTGTGGGCTGGACACTTCACTATTTTTATTTACATTGAGCTATAGTCTGCCAAAGAGCAAGGATTATGACTTGTGTACTATTCAGTGCTGCTTGGCTCCCTGGATAAGAAAGTTATTTTATTTTATTATTATTTGGTGCTGGTCCTGGGGCTTAAACTCAGAACCTGGGTATTGACTGTCCTGAGAGCTTTTGCTCAAGGCTAACTCTACCACTTGAACAATAGTGCCACTTCTGGCCACTTGAGCAACAATGTCACTTCCTGCTTTTTTGAGTAGCTTATTGGAGATGTGTCTTGCAGACTTTTGTTGTTGTTAGACTACCACTTGAGCCACAGTGCCACTTCTGGCTTTTTTTGTTTATGTGGTACTGAGGAATCAAACCCAGGGCTTAAAGCATACTAGGCAAGCACTCTACCACTAAGCCACATTTCCAGCCTTCACAGACTTTTCTACCTGGGCTGGTTTTGAACCATGGTCCTCAGTTCTCAGCCTCTTGAGCAGCTAGGACTACAGGTATGTGCCAGCTCCTGGGACATATTTTTTTTTTTTTTTTTGTCGGTTGTGGGGCCTAAACTCTGGGCCTGGGCACTGTCCCTTAGCTCTTCAGCTCAAGGCTAGCACTCTACCACTTGAGCCACAGCGCTACTTCCGGCTTTTTCTGTTTATGTGGTGCTGAGGAATCAAACCCAGGGCCTCATGCATACAAGGCAAGCACTCTACCACTGAGCCATCTTCCCAGCCCCTGGGACATATATTTTTAAGATTGGTTGGAGGAGCTGGGATCAGAAGGCTCATACCTACAATCAGGAGGCTAGATTTGAAGATAGTGGTTCAAAGCCAACCCAGGCAGAAAATTACATTGAGATCCTTGTCTCTAACCAGCAAAAAGCCACAAGTGGACCTGTGGCTCAAGTAGTAATCAGAAATTGAGCTGAAGCTCAAGTGGTAGAGTACCAGCCTTATGTAAAAAAGCAAAGAGAGAGAGAGGTCCTGAGTTCAAGCCTTAGTGCCAGCACACCAAATAAGTGAATAAAATAAATTATCTATAAGATCTCCAGTATTTGTCTGCTGAGGCTGGTTTTGAGCTATGATTCTCAGATCTCAGCCTCCTGAATAGCTAGGATTATAGGTGTGAGCCAACAAAATCCATTTTTTCCCCCTTACATACTCTGCTACTTACTGAACTATGTCCCTAGCCCTTTTATTTATTTAGAATTCACTTTATTTTTTAATTTTTTTTGTCAGTCCTGGGGCATTTTTGGGGTACGGGGGTCCTGTCGTGGGGCCTGAACTCTGGGCCTGGTTGCTGTCCCTCAGCTCTTCAGCTCAAGGCTAGTGCTCTACCACTTGAGCCACAGCGCCACTTCTGGCTTTATTTTTTCTGCTATGTAGTGCTGAAGAATCAAACCCAGGGCCTCATGCATGCAAGGCAAGCGTTCTACCACTGAGCCACCTTCCCAGCCCCAGTCCTGCAAGCTAGTGCTCTACTACTTGAAGCCACAGCACCACTTCCGGTTTTTGAGTGGTTAACTGAAGATAAGAGTCCCATGGGGACTTTTCTGCCCAGGCTGGCTTTGAACCATCATCCTCAGGTCTCAGTAGCTGAGGATTACAGGCACAAGCCACCAGCACCTGGCCTACTTTATTGTTATTGTAGAGGTGAAATACAGAGGGGTTACATTTACGTGCATCAGGTAATGAGTACATTTCCTTTTGTACAGTGTCACCTGTTCCCTCATTTTCTCCCATTCTCTCCCTCTTATCCCCACCCATGAGTTGTATAGTTCACTTTCATCAATGTCCAGTACACTCTACTGCTGTACTTTTTCACTCTTTTCCTTCAGCTTCTGTGTCCTCTCCCCACCCTCCCACAGACCTGCACGTGAATATATCAAAATACAGAATCATCCAGAAAAAAAAAAAAATTTAAAGAAGTTTTGTTTCTCTATATTTGGTTTTGTTTTGTTTTGGCCAGTCCTGGGGCTTGAACTCAAGGCCTGGGCACTGACCCTGAGCTTCTTTTGTTCAAGGTTAGCACACTACCACTTGAGCCACAGCACCACTTCTGTTTTTTTAATGTGTTACTGAGGAATTGAACCCAATACTTTATGAACACTAGGCAAACACTCTACCACTAAGCCATATTCCCAGCCTATGTTTCCGTATCTTTGGAGTTCATTTCAGTATAAGTATTATTTTATATAAATAAGAAGAGGTACTTAAGCATTGCACCTTTGTGATTCTCTCCTAAGACTCTCTTTTGATCTCACTGTATATAAATATCTAGAATCCTGTGTAATTTGTCATATCCCAGTGCATTTTAGATCTAACTTTTGCAGATCAGGGAGAACACGTAGCAGCTGTCTCTCTGATCTTGGCTTACCTCACTTAACATGATTTGCTCTAGTTCCATCCATTTCCTTGCAAATGATACTATTTTATTCTTTTGATGGCTGTGTAAAATCCCATTGTATATAGGTACCACACTTTTTTTTTTTTTTGGTTGGTCATGGGGCTTGAACTCTGGGCTTGGGCACTGTCCCAGCTTAAGGTGAGCGCTCTACCGCTTGAGCCACAGCACCACTTCTGGTTTTCTATTGGTTTATTGGAGATAAGAGTCTCATGGACTTTTCTGCCCGAGCTGGCTTTGAACCATGATCCTCAGATCTCAGTCTCCTTAGTAGCTAGGATTACAGGTGTGAGCCACCAGCACCCAGTGGTACCACATTTTTTGGATGAGTAGTTTTGTATCTTGGCTATTGTGTATAATGCACCTAGTCCTTTTAATTTATAAATATATAAAAATATATGATTTACTTCTTATTGGGGTGCTGAAGATTAACCCCATGCTCTGTATACACTAGATAAATGTTTTACCACTAAATCTCCAGCGCCTATTTTATTTTGAGGCAGGTTCTAATTTGCCCAGGGTGGTTCTTAACTTTTTCCTTTTTTTTTTTAAATTTAATTTTATTTATTATTATTTTTAATATTTTATTTTATTTGTGAACATACTGTACAGAGGGGTTACAATTACATGGGCAGGATAATGCGTACATTTCTTACCAAGTATTGCAGCCTCCTCCTTTGTTTACCCTTCACATCCCTTCCCAGCCTCCCCCCTCCCCCCCTTTTTTTTTTTTTTCGTGGGTCATGGGGCCTGAACTCTGGGCCTGGGCGCTGTCCCTCAGCTCTTCAGCTCAAGGCTAGCACTCTACCACTGGAGCCACAGTGCCTCTTCTGGTTTTTTCTGCTTATGTGGTGCTGAGGAATCAAACCAGGGCCTCATGCATGCAAAGCAAGCACTCTACCCCTGAGCCACCTTCCCAGCCCTCCAGCCTTTTTTTCGTGGTTCCAGAGGTTTGAACTCTGGGCCTGAGCACTGTCCCACAGCCTCTTCAGTTCAAGGCGAGCTCTCTACCACTTAAGCCACAGCGCCACTTCCGGTTTTCTGGTAGTTAATTGGAGATGTTTCCAGGACTTTCCTGTCCATGCTGGCTTTGAACTGCGATCCTCAGATCTTAGCCTCCTGAGTAGCTAGGATTACAAGTGTGACCCACCGACGCCCGGCTCTTTCCTTCTTTCTTTCCCTCTTTCTTTCTTTTTCTCTCTCCTTCTTTCCTTCCTATCTTTTCATGCCAGTCTTAGGGTTTGAACTCAGGGCCAGAACTACTCAGTCCCTGAGGATTTTTTTTTTGTTAAGACTACTGCTCTACCGCTTTGAATCTATCTCCACTTCTGGTTGTGTGTGTGTGTGTGTGTGTGTGTGTTTAATTGGAGACAATAATCAATAAACTTTCCTGCTCTGGCTGGCTTCAGAGCGTGGTCCTCAGATCTCAGCCTCCTGAGTAGCTACAGCGGATGACAGGCGTGAGCCTCCGATGCCCAGCGGTCCCTAACTTTCGATGGAGCTCCTGCTTCCGCCTCCCCACCGCCCCAGGCCCAGAGGCTCCCAGGTTCCGGACACACCTGACTGGCGTGTGTTCACACACACAAAGCTTTCTTCCTCGCCGCCCAAGTCGTTGAACTGGCTACATATTCCACCGGCCATCTTGGTTGTGGCAACCCCAATTCCTTTGATTTTCTTTTTTCGCCCTCTTTCTGTAACGACAACTCAGGCAATTAGCCCACGCTCCTACCCAGGCTTTCAAAGCATTCCCAGCTCCCTGCGAAGGAACGCCACCTTCCCTTCCGCCAAGCCCCGGGAATAAGAAGCCTTTCCAGCCCGGCCTCCGCCCTCGCCTTGCTCCAGGTTCGCGGGTCCACGCCAGTTGGGGAGGGGCTCGCCGGGACCACGCAGGCCACGCCCTCGACTCCGCCCCCTTATTTAAATACGCGGCGCCGGCGGGTGCGTCGAGCTCGCCGCGGATCCAAGATGGCGGCGTGTGGACGTGTACGGAGAATGTTCCGCTTGTCGGCAGCCTTGCATCTACTGCTGCTAGCGGCGGCGGCCGGGGCCCAGAAACTCCCTGGCCAGGGTGGCCACAGCCAGGGTCAGGGCCTGGGCCTCGGGAACAACTTTGCGTCCATCGTAGGGCAGGCTGGAGGTGGCGGCCTGGCGGGTCAGCAGCTGCCCCAGCTACCTCAGTCATCGCAGCTCCAGCTCCAGCTCCAGCAGCAGCAGCAGCAGCAGCAGCAACAACAGCAGCAGCAGCAGCAGCAGCAGCAGCAGCAGCAGCAGCCGCCTCAGCCTCCTCAGCCGCCCTTCCCGGCGGGTGGGCCTCCGGCTCGGCGGGGCGGAGCGGGGCCCGGCGGGGCTGGCGGGGGCTGGAAGCTGGCGGAGGAAGAGTCCTGCAGAGAGGACGTGACCCGCGTGTGCCCCAAGCACACCTGGAGCAACAACCTGGCGGTGCTGGAGTGCTTGCAGGACGTGCGGGAGGTGAGAAGGCGGGAGAGGCCGCGGAGGCCGGGCCTGGTGCGGGCCCCGGGGTGTCGCGGGCCCGGGGCGCCGCGGATGTCGGCCGGCTGCCCGGCTCGCTCCCTCTGTGCGGCGCTCGCTCTCGCCCTCCCTGCCCCTCACACTGGTGCATTCGGGGAAGTGAGCCCCACCTCTACCCCCTTCCCGGGCCCTGCTTTTCTCTTCCCGGTTGCAGGGGTCTGGCAGAAGATCTCGGCCCCGGGCAGCGGTCCGCCCAGGCCCCGAGTGTGTTTCTGTTTGCTCCCGTCTTTTGTGTGATGCTGTATTTGCAGAGTGTGGCTCCTTCCGGAAACCCAGTGGAGGATTTTTGCCGGCAGTTTCGACCAGGATAATTGGGAGCAAGTCATCTTAAACATGAAAAAAATGGAAGATTTTTTTTTTTCGTGGTGTTATTTGTTTTATTTTGTTTTTGGTTATGTTAAATATCTATTTAGGTAGTCGCAATAGGTTTTGTTTGGGTCGGAAACCTGGATTCTGTTCTGATGTGGATTGTAGCCACGGCAGAATTTTCTCTTTACCCAGTTTCTTTTGTATATGTAGTAAAAAATAATTTCTGCTATTTACTTAGTGTTGAAACTAATGTATCTGTGTTTTTTTTTCTCTCCACTTCCTTTGGTCAGTTGGTAGAGAGCCTCATTTTTAGTCTACTACTTGAACTGAAGTCCTGAATTTTGAAAGTTAGGGCAGCATTTTAAGCTGTGGTACATAGGCAGTGTTTGTGATTGGATTGAGGGGTCCTTCTGATGTCTGAATATAATTTTAACGATCCTTCTCCCCCATCTTACTGGAGATAGAAATACGAACCTCCCACATACATAGTGCTACAAGCCAGAACTACATCCACAGTTCTTAACAGTATCTTTGTGTATGTGTGTGTGTGTGTGTGTGCATGTGTGTGCAGGTGCATGTGTGTGCGTGTGTACGTGTGCTGGGCCTGGATGCTGTCTCTGAGCTTTTTTCACAAGCTAGTGCTTTATCAATGGAGCCACAGCTCTACTTCAGTCTTTTTGGTGGTTATTTGGAGATAAGAGATTCATTGACTTTCCTGTCTGCCAGGCTTCAAACTGTTGACCTTAAGATTTCGGCTTCCTGAGTAGCTAGGATTACAGGAGTGACCCACGAGTGCCTTGCTTTAACAGTACCTCTTAATGAGTTTTTAGATCTTATGCTATTTGTATAAGTCATTTAAGAGTTGCTGATAATTTCTGTGCGTGTTTGTGTGTGTGTGTGTGTGTGAGTGTGAGTGAGTGAGTCATGGGCTTTGTCCCTAAGCTCTTTTGCTCAAGACTACCACTTTGAGCCACAGCACCACTTCCACTTCTTTTTGAGTGGTTAATTGCAGAGAAGAATTGAACCCCCATCTCTGCTTCCTAAGTAGCAGGATTACAAGCTTGAGCCAGTGCACAGCTCCAGATGTTGATTCTTTCTTTCTTTCTTTTTTTCTCTTTCTTTCTTTCTTTCTTTCTTTCTTTCTTTCTTTCTTTCTTTCTTTCTTTCTTTCTTTCTTTCTTTCTTTCTTTCTTTCTTTCTTTCTTCCCTCCCTCCCTCCCTCCCTCCCTCCCTCCCTCCCTTCCTTCCTTCCTTCCTTCCTTCCTTCCTTCCTTCCTTCCTTCCTTCCTTCCTTCCTTCCTTCCTTCTCTCTCTCTCTCTTTCTTTCTCTTTCGTGTGGTCGTGGGGCTTGAATTCTGGGCCTGGTCGCTGTCCCTCAGCTCAGCACCACTTCCAGTTTTTTCTGGTGGTTTATTGGAGAATTTCACGGACTTTCCTGCCCTGGCTGGCTTTGAACCATGATCCTCAGATCTCAGCCTCCTGAGTAGCTAGGATTACAGGTGTGAGCCACCAGTGCCCGGCATGATAATTTCTTTTTATTTTTTTATTTTTTAATTTTTGGGTCCGGTCGTGGGGCCTGAACTCTGGGCCTGGGTGCTGTCCCTCAGCTCTTCAGCTCAAGGCTAGTGCTCTACCACTTGAGCCACAGCGCTACTTCCGGCTTTTTTCTTACGTGGTGCTGAGGAATCGAACCCAGGTCCTCGAGCATGCAAGGCAAGTACTCTACCACTGAGCTACCTTCCCAGCCCTGATAATTTCTTTTTTTTTTTTTTTTTTTTGGTCGGTCGTGGGGCTTGAACTCTGGGCCTGGGCGCTGTCCCTCAGCTCTTCAGCTCAAGGCGAGCGCTCTACCACTTGAGCTACAGCATCACTTCCGGTTTTCTGGTGGTTTATTGGAGATAGGAGTCTCACGGTCTCTCCTGCCCGGGCTGGCTTTGAACCGCGATCCTCAGATCTCAGCCTCCTGAGTAGCTAGGATTATAGGCGTGAGCCACCAGCGCCCGGCTCCTGATAATTTCTTATCTAATGCTGTAAACCTAAGTGCATGTTTGACAATTTTTAAAGTCTGAAGGTAAATCTTCAAAAGTCTAGATAATTGTAATTAGATCCAAAGGTTAATAAGTAGAAAGAATCTGATTTCAGGGCTGGGAAGGTGGCTCAGTGGTAGAGCGCTTGCCTTGCATGCTCGAGGCCCTGGGTTCCATTCCTCAGCACCACATAAGCAGGGGAAAAAAAAGCCGGAAGTGGCACTGTGGCTCAAGTGGTAGCGTGCTAGCCTTGAGCTGAAGAGCTGAGGAACAGCGCCCAGGCCCAGAGTTCAGGCCCCACGACCGGACCCCCAAAAAAAATTTAAAAAAAGAAAAAAGAATCTGATTTTAGTTCCTTTGGGATATTTTATCTTACAAATTATTCATGCTAGAGGCATGGCTAAAGTGCCATGCCTCACAAATGGGAGAACCTGAGTACAAACCCAAATACTACAAAAAAGAAAATAAAGACTTGTTCAAGGCCACAAGTTCACTTGTTTGGAGAAATGTACTGTTCTTGATATTTCCTCTTTCACTCCAGTGTAATATTTGCTTTAATATTTTTTACAAAAATAATTCAGAAAAAGACATTTATAATTAAGAGACTGAGTTTTTAGAGCCACCAGAAGTTTGGGACTGGGGGGGGGGGGGTGGAAAGAAGACTGAGATTTGAGCTTGGGGCCTTTTGCCCTTGGTTTACTTGCCTGGCTGGTGCACTATCCCTTGACCCACACAACCCTGCTTTTTGCCAGTTGTTTTGGAGATGGAGGACTATGTATGTGTATATATGTATATGCTGGTCCTGGAGCTTGAACTCATAGCCTGGCCACTGTCCTTGATCTTTTTTGCTTAAGGTTAGTGCTCTACTACTTTGAGCCATGCCACCACTTCCCATTTTCTGCTTGTTATTTGGAGATAGAGTCTCATGGACTTACTTGCCTGGGCTGGCTTTAAACCCTGGTCCTTATATCTCAGCCTCCTGAGTAGCTAGTATTACAGAAGTGAGTCACCAGCACCCAGCCTTCAGCAGCCTTGTAGCAGATACAGCTAAGACCTTAACTCTATCAAACATTTTGAATTTTTATATTTGGATTTTGAGGATGTTTAATAGATGTTTCTAACTAAGATCCTAATAATAGTGGCCACACACATTCTCAGTGGATTGTGGCAGAAGTAGGACATTGTTAGGGAAAGTTTCAAAATGTGGTCAATCCAAGGAGTGAATGTTTCTGTGCTTTACATAACACTTGGCGACATTTATTTCCAAGAGCAGTGATCCTTTGTAGTGTGGGTAGTGGCCATAAATGCCATAGATTTGTCTAATTTTGAAGTCTGTTTAATTTAGTGGGTACTGTTTTTCTTACATTTAGTTAATACAAAGAAAATAACACAGGCCTGAAATTTTAATCTCCAACTCCTACTATTGACTTTATGATTCCTAAGAAGGATATTATTTCAGAAACTACATTTTTTTCTTTCTTTGAGGAGATACTAATATGTAAATGCTGAAGGTGTTAGGTCTTGTGTTTCCTTTTTGTAAGGTTCCAGATTTAATTCTGGAATTCAGAAAAAATAATTGTCATCTGGTTAAGAATGAGTAAATTAATGGATGTGGTTTTATGTTCCAGAGGAGGAAAGGTGTCATGTAAATTGGAGGTGCGACTGCTTTGGGGCATGGGAAGAGCCAAATTTCCAATTTGATGGATTTTCCTCTAAGTTTCAGGGCTATTTGCTTGCTACCCAGGCATTCTACCACTTGAACCACACGACTTCAGTTTTTTTTTTTACATAGGATCTCACACAGTTGCCTAGCTGGCCTTGGAGTTTATCCTCCTTCCTGTGATCTCCCCTCTTAGCTGGGATCCTAAGTGTGAGCTACCTTGCCAGCTTTTTTTTTTTTGTCCGTCTTGGGGCCTAAACTCTGGGCCTGGGTGCTGTCCCTCAGCTCTTCAGCTCAAGACTAGCACCTTGCAACTTGAGCCACAGCACCGCTTCTGGCTGAGGAATTGAATCCAGGGCCTCATGCATGCAAGGCAAGCGCTCTACCACTGAGCCAACTTCCCAGCTCTAGCCCTTCTTTTTTAAGATAGAATCTTGCTATTTTTTACTTGGGCTGGCCTTAAACCACAATACTTACATATTTGCCTAGCTTTTCCTCCAGTTTTATACATTGAAGTATTGAAAGAAGAGTACCACATGTATTTCTGTTTTTTTTTTTTGTTGTTGTTTGTTTTTTTGTCAGTTGTGGGTCTTCACCTCTGGGCCTGGGTACTGTCCCTCAGTTCTTCAGCTCATGGCTACAGGGCCACAGGGCCACTTCCAATTTTCTGGTAGTTAATTAGAGATAAGAGTCTCATGTACTTTCCTGCTTGGGCTGTCGTTGAACCAAGATCCTCAGATCTCAGCCTCCTGAGTAGCTAGGATTACAGGCATGAGCCACTAGCACCTGGCCTTGTATATGTTGTTTAAGAGGTATAGTTACCAAAGAAACTAAAAGGATATTTCATTCCACTTTGAGAATTGCTTACATCTGACTTAGGTGTTTTGTTCGTTTGTTTTGCCAGTCCTAGGGCTTGAACTCAGAGCCGAGGCACTCTCCCTGAACTTCTTTTGCTCAAGGCTTGCACTCTACCACTTGAGCCACAGCACCATTTCTGGCTTTTTCTGTTTATGTGGTACTGAGGATTTGATCCCAGGGCTTCATGTATGCTAGGCAAGTACTCTACCACTAAGACACATTCCCAGCCCCTGACTTCCATGTTTTGAAGAACAAATTATGTAACATTGTATAATGTACTATGTTGTCAACAAAATCAAAATTTGTGAATAAGGTAGTAAAATTGCAGATTATTTCAGTTCCTTCCTCCCTCCCTCCCTCCCTCCCTCCCTCCCTCCCTCTCTCTCTCTCTCTCTCTCTCTCTCTCTCTCTCTCTTTCTTTCTTTCTTTCTTTTCTTTCTTTTTTGTTGTTGGTCATGGGGGCTAACTCTGGGCCTGGGCGCTGTCCCTCAACTCTTCAGCTCAAGTCTAGGGCCCTACCACTTGAGCCACAGCACTACTTCCAGCTTTTTTCTACTTGTGGTGTTGAGGAATCGAATCCAGGGCCTCGTGCATGTGAGGCAAGCACTCTACCACTGAGACAACTTCCCAGCCCATTTTAGTGTTTCTTCAGGCACTTTGACCATATTTTGAAGGTAGGTGTTTATGGGGTAATTTCTTTTTTAACATCATCAAATGAGTCATGCTTTTAAAAAGCAACTGTGCCCAAAATGCCCACTCTTAGGTAGTAGATGAAATAGTGGTGATGGTGGGTGAGTAGGCCTGATTTCATGTGAATGTGTGTGTATAGTACTTCCGTTATCCCCACCCTTTTAGTTTGGGAACATAGTGTTGGGAGACTGACATTTGAAAGCAAATCTCAGACACAGTGTTATTCCACTTATAAATATTTCAGTGTATGTCTGTGATAAAATACGTAAACAAAACAACCAAAGCTGAAGTATTATTTTTGTGTATAGCTGCACCATGAAATATTTCTTCTGAATTTCGAAGTGCCATCTTTAGATCTATCCGTCTTAAAATTATAAATTTGTGGGCTAAAGTAATACACAGAGTGAGTGTTGTAAATGTTTATTTAAGATGAACCATTTTATATATTGAACAGTAATTGACATTTTAGCATTACAAACCATAAACCAACTCATAGGTGAAGATACTTGCTAGTCAATTCTTTTTTTTTTTTTTTTTGGTTGGTCGTGGGGCCTGAACTCTGGGCCTGGGTGCTGTCCTTGAGCTTCTTTTGCTTAAGGCTAGCACTTTACTACTTGAGGCACAGTACCACTTCCGGCTTTTTCTGTTTATGTGGTACTAAGGAATTGAACCCAGGGCTTCATGTATGCTAAGCAAGCACTCCACCACTAAACCAAATTCTCAGCCCATAGCAGGTCCTCTTTGATCTAGAGACCATATCTTTCCAGTTTCCTCTGGTAGTTGCAGCAAGGAAAATAAGCATGTGGGTGTTGAGGATGTCACCAGTTTATAAATGGACATACAATGGGACTAGAATCCTCTTCAATATAAAAAACATTGATGCTGGGTACTGATAGCCCATGCCTGTAAACCTAGCTACTCAGGAGCTGAGATCTAAGGATTGCTGTTTGAAGCCAGGCTGGGCAGACAAAACCACAGGTCTCTTAGCTCCAATCAGTCAGTAAACACCTGGAGGTGGAGGTATGGCACAACTGAGTGGCAGCAGTAAGAATGGGGAAAGGGGGGAAGCCAAGCAAGTTCAAGGCCTTGAGTTCAAGTCTGAGTGTCAGCATACACACACACACACACACACACACACACACACACACACACACACACACACACACACACACACACACACACACACACACACACACTAAAAACGAAACAAAAAAAAGATTAAGTAGTAACAGTTCTTATGGATCAAAGTATTGTAGATTTTCCTGGGAGATGGACCTTCATTGTCCAACAGTGTTGACTTAATTGCTAGTGTGGGTCTATTATGCACAGAATTTTTGCCTAGTGAAAAGATTTTCAAATCCCAATTTACCTGAAACAAGCTTTGTATTAGTGCAGTAAAGGAATTATTATTATTTTTTTCCCCTGAATTGGATCCATGGAACAGCACAAAAAATGAACTGGGACTAGAGCTGTTACTGCCATTAACTACTTGTGTGACTGAGCAAGTTACCACTCTAACAAGGTGGTAAATGAGACTTCTGGGTAATAGTGCAATTTCTAAGGTCTTTGTTATCTAACCTATGTGAATTGTTTCCTGTAGGAGTATATTTTATGGTTTCTAGATTTATATGTGTACTGTCTCCTGACTCCATATTTTTTCAGAGGGAAATAGTAATTTGAAACAGCAGTTAATCCAAATACTATTTGGCTTTAGGACATGATTGTTTCATTTGAGCCAATAAGGAATTTCCTTTTATGCTAACTTAGTGGTTGGAAGCAGTTTTAACCACATAATCAAGACATTATTGATCTCCTATTATATAACTATCATTTGTGGAAGAACACTAGTATTTTAAGACATCATCATTGCTTACAGTTGGTTTGATAAATGAGAGTGTGATCAAGAAGCAATTATATGGGTGTTAATCACTTGATGTCTGTCATGCAGACAATAAATTCTTTAGGGCAGTGAAATAAGCACAAGTCAGGGTTTAAATTTGGGTGGAATCCAGCTCTGCTGTTCTTACAGAGTGAAGATGTACAGATTCAAGGGTTTTTTTGGTGGTTTTGTACAGGATCTTGGGGTTTGAACTTAGGGCTTGGGTGCTGTCCCTGAGCTTTTAGTGCTCAAGGCTAATGCTCTACCTCTTTTTTTTTTTTTTGGGGGGGGGGGGTCTGGTCATGGGGCCTGAACTCTGGGCCTGGGCGCTGTCCCTCAGCTCTTCAGCTCAAGGCTAGTGCTCTACCACTTGAGCCACAGCGCCACTTCCGGCTTTTTTTTTCTGCTTATGTGGTGCTGAGGAATCAAACCCAGGGCCTCATGCATGCAAGGCAAGCGCTCTACCACTGAGCCACTTTCCCAGCCCCATAATGCTCTACCTCTTGAGCCACACTTCCATTTCCAGCTTTTTTTTTTTTTTTTTAAAGCAGTTAATTGGAGATAGTTTCCCAGACGTTCCTGTCTAGCCTAGCTTTGAACTGTGGTCCTCATTTCTCAGCCTCCTGAGAAGTTAGGATTACAGGCTGGAATTCAAGTTTGACGTACTTGATTTGGGTCAGAGGCAGAGCTCATGTGGGAGATTGGTTGTCTATCATGGGCAAGGTCCCTGGGTTCAATCCCTAGCACTTCCAAAAATTTTGAAAAGAGGTCATTATATTTTTGAGTGCATATTAAACTAAATAAGGTCTGGGAAGGTGGCTCAGTGGTAGAGCACTTGCCTTGCATGCCTGAGGCCCTGGATTCGATTCCTCAGCACCACATAAGCAGAAGGAAAAAAGCTGGAAGTGGTGCTGTGGCACAAGTGGTAGAGTGCTAGCCTTGAGTTGAAGATCTGAGGGACAGCGCCCAAGCCCAGAGTACAGGCCCCATGACCGGACCCCCCCCCCCAAAAAAAAGAAAACAAAAGCAAAAAAAAAAAAATAAATGTAAAATTAAAATGTATATCAGCAGTGTTTACTGCCTGAAATCATCTTGCATACCACACATGCACATGTTTTGGTAGACACTGAGACTGGATTATCTCTTTAAGATTCTCCCAGCTTTGGTGCTTCATAATTTTGTGACATGAGAAAACATGTGCAAGATTCGTAAGCACAGATGAAAAAGGAGATGCTTTGGGGAATTAAAGAGCCAGTCTGACTGAAATAGTATCGAGGTTTTTTTTTTTCATTTTCTAGCATGTTAAAGGTTCAATATCCACTAGTTCTCCAGGTAAAACCTAAAAATGAGAGAGAGAGACAGACTGTGTGTGCGTGCGTGAGTGTGTGCGTGCGGGCTTAAACTCAGGGCCTAGGTAATATCCGTGAGCTTTTTGCTCAGGGCAAGCTATGTACCACTTGAGCCACAGCTCTACTTCCAGCTTTTTGGTGATTAATTGGAGATAAGAGTCTTAATAAATTTCTTGCTTGGAGTGGCTTTGAACTGTGATCCTTATATCTCAACCTCCTAAATAGCTAGGATTACAGCCTTAAGCCACTGGTGCCTGGCAGCTTTGTGGGATTTTTAAAATTAATTTTTATTTTTTATTTTTTTATTGTTATAAAGGTGATGTACAGAGGGGTTACAGTTACATAAGTCAGGTAATGAGAACATTTCTTTCTGGACAATGTCACTCTTTCCCATTCTCTCTCCCAGATTTTCCCTCCCATCTCCACTCACAAGTTGTATGATTCATTTTCAACATAGTGTCTAGTGAATACCACTGCTACATTTGTTCACCCTTTGTCCCTCCATTTCTGTATAAATTCTATATAAATCACTGTTAAATGTTGGAGGATACAAATAGTCATACGTAGGATTTATAGAAGTTTTTTCTATATGCTCTGTCCTAAGGGTCTAGAGGCCTTTTAGGTTTCAAACGTCTTGTTTCTTCCTGTGAAAGACACTTTATTGTTTTATAATATAGAAACCTTATTTTTATTTATTTATCTTTCTTCTTTTTTGGAACTGGGGATAGAAGACAGGATATTGCACTTGTTAGGTCAATGCTTTGCTACTGAGCTACATCCTAGCCCTATTTTTATTTCTTTTTTAGTTCTAGAGTTTGAACTCAGGACTCCATGCTCACTAAACAGGTACTCAACCACTTGAGCCATGCTGCTAGAAATTTTTTGCTTCTAGTTATTTTTCAGGTAGTCTTCTGTTTCTGCCCTTGGCTGGCCTCAGACCCTGACCCCCTTCCCAATGGTCTCTTGAGTAGGTGGGATGACAGTTATGCCTATCTTCCTATTGAGACGGAGTCTTGCTAACATTTTGCCCAGGCTGGCCTACCACAGAACTGCCAGTCTCTACCTCCAAAGTAGCTCGGATTCAGGAATAATAAAAAGATCCTTAAAATATTTTTTGGGGGGGCTAGGAAGGTGGCTCACTGGTAGAGTGCTTGCCTTGCATGCATGAGATCCTGATTTGATTCCTCAGCACCACATAAACAGAAAAAGCCAGAAGTAGCACTATGGCTCAAGTGGTAGAGCACTAGCCTTGAGCTGAAGAGCTCAGGGACATTGCCCAGGCTCAGAGTTCAAGCCCTATGACCAACAAAAAAATATTTTTGGGGGAGAGGGAGGATACGGAGGAATAAACTCAGGACCTTGCACTTGCTAGGCAAACAGTTTACCACTTTCATTCCTACAGCCCCAATCTCTTTGGGTTTTTTGTTTTTCTTTTTTTTTTTTTTTGGGGGGGGGGGGTCCAGTCCTGGGGCCTGAACTCTGGGCCTGGGCACTGTTCTTCAGCTCTTCAGCCCAAGGCTAGCGCTCTACCACTTGAGCCACAGCGCCACTTCCGGCTTTTTTCTTTTTGTTTATGTGGTGCTGAGGAATTGAACCCAGGGCCTCATGCATGCAAGGCAAGCACTCTACCACTGAGCCACCTTCCCAGCCCTTTTCTTCTTCTTCTTTTTTTTTTTTTTGGTCGGTCATGGGGCTGGATATTTTCTTTTTTTTCTCCCTTTTTTGGTGGAGGTGGGGGGTTGAGGGGGTTGGGGCTAGGGTTTGAACTCAGGGCCACAACACTGTCCCAGCTTTTTTGCTCAAGGCTGTCACTTTACCCCTTTCAGCTGTACCTCCAACTTTCAGCTTTTTGATAGTTAATTGGAGATAATTATCTCATGGCCTTTTCTGCCTTGGCTGATTTCAAACTGGGATCCTTAGATCTCAGTCCCCTAAATAGATAGGATTTTAGGCATGAGCCACTGGTGCTCATGTACTGGGATTATTAGCACATACTACCATGATTGACTCCAGCCTTTTTTTTTTTGTCTGTCATGGGGCTTGAACTCAGGGCCTGGGCACTGTCCCTCAGCTTTTCAGCTCAAGCCTCGCACTCTACTGCTTGAGCCACAGCACCACTTATGTTTTTTTCTGCTTATGTGGTTCTGAGGAATTGAACCCAGGGCCTCATGCATGTAAGGCAAACACTCTACCACTGAGCCACCTTCCCAGTCCCTAACTCCACACCTTTTGTATATGTTTCTTGTATAGACTTTGGAGTAAGCTCAAGAACATTTCTAGAAGGTGATAGTGGTAGATGCCTAGAGGCTGAGACAGGAGGATGTAGAGTTCCAGGCTTATCTGAGTTGTGTAATTCTGTCTCATCTTCTTAGTCCTACCCCATACCTCCAAAAAGAACATTTTTAGAGTCTTTACCAGATATTTAAATGTGCATACTTTTTGATTATGGAGTGCAAAAAATCTCATATTCCATTCTACCAAGTGTTCTTTAGTTCTTTTGGTCTAATGAACTGCATAGCAAAGGAAAACTCCATTCTCACATATTAGAGGGAAAAATAGTTCTCATCTTTTGAAGATGGTATTACTTAAAACCAATCTCTGTAGACAAGAATAACTAAAACATAGCTATTTTTTTTCCCTTTTTTTTTTTTTTATTGTAAAGCTACTATACAGAGGGTTACAGTTACATGAGTGAGGTTATGAGTACACTTCCTCTTGAACATTGTTACCCCCTCCATTGTTTTCCCCCTACCATCCCCTCCTTCCCTCCCTTCCCCGAGGTTCTTTTTTTTTTTTTTGATTGTGATTAAATGATTACATAATTTCAAAGTCACAAGTTCATTCTAACTTCCCTGGAGCAAATTGTCTACCACAGTCTGTAATATATAACAGTGTTCACATGTTATATACCATATTTGTGATCAGCAGCATGGGGATATTTAGTAGTGGTTCAACCAGATGAGCGGGAGTTCTTTGTTTCTTAAGTCCTGTTAGTTTTGTCGTATCACCTAACATTTTGGATTTAGCATCCACTTATCAGGGAGACCATGTACCGTTTGTCTCTTAGTTCTTGGCTTACCTCGCTCAACATGATTCCTTCTAGCTCCATCCATTTCCCTGCAAATGCCATTATTTTGTCATTTCTAATGGCTGCATAATATTCCATTGTGTATAGATACCACAATTTTTGGATCCATTCATCTGTGGTGGGGCATCTAGGTTGTTTCCATATCCTAGCTATTGCGAACAGTGCTGCAATAAACATGGAGGTGCACGTGTCCTTGTATATTGGTTCCTGTTGTTCAGGGTAGATGCCTAGAAGTGGTATGACTGGGTCGTAAGGGAGGTCAATCTTTAGCTTTCTAAGGACCCTCCAGACTGCTTTCCAAAGTGGTTGTATAAGTGTACATTCCCACCAGCAGTGTAATAGGGTTCCTCTTTCTCCACATCCCCTCCAGCATTTGTCGTTGGCTGATTTGTGGATGTGGGACATTCTGACTGGGGTAAGGTGGTATCTCAGGGTTGTCTTTATTTGCATTTCCTTCACCACCAGGGATGATGAACATTTCCTCATGTGTTTCTTTGCCATTTTTATTTCTTCATTTGAGAAGTCCCTCTTTAGTTCCCTTGCCCATTTAGTAATTGGTTTGTTAGGTTTGGGAGGGATTAGTTTCCTGAGTTCCCTGTATATACAGGATGTTAACCCCTTGTCTGATATATTGCTGGTAAATATTTTTTCCCAATTAGTTGGTTGTCTTTCTAGCTTAGTTGCGATAGATTTAGCTGTGCAGAAGCTTTTTATTTTAAGGTAGTCCCATTTGTCGAGTCTCTCTCCAACTTGTTGTGACCCTGAGACTCTGTTCAGGAAGTTCCTTCCTGTGCCTATTAGTTCAAGTGTCTCTCCTACTCTGTCCTGTAGTAGTTTCAGAGATTCAGGTTTAATGTTAAGGTCTTTAATCCATTTTGAGTTGATGTTGGTGCATGGTGATAGGCTGGGGTCCACTTTTAGTTTTCTGCAAAAACATAGCTATTTTATCATCCAGAAGTGGAAAGTATTGATTGTATCTTTTTACCTGTATAAAGCCAGAAAAAAAATAATAATCACTGAAGGTTTTCTGCAAATTGATAATGTATCAGAGGGAAGTAATCCATAAGAGCTGTTGCTTCTATATTGCTAAGATTGGAACATTTCTTTTTTTTTTTTTAATTTTATTTTGTGAACATACTGTACAGAGGGGTTACAATTACATGGGCAGGATAATGCGTACATTTCTTACCAAGCATTGCAGCCTCTTCCTTTGTTTACCCTTCACCTCCCTTCCCAGCCTCTCCCCTCCCCCCTCATGGAACATTTCTTTAGCCTATGAAACAGTTTATAATACTGAAGTCTAAATATTAAACTTAGCACACATTAAGGACAGTGCAAAATCATTTTAGTATGTAAGCCTTTCACAGGAAATAAGGCAGCAGAATTAGTTTTGAAATAGTTAAAACTCTGTAATCTCACATTAAAGCTCCATTTGATAAGTTTATTACTTTATTTAGTATATTTAGTATGTTTATTTAGTATATAGATAAAATCTTTTAGTGGATTTTGGGTAGAATTTCTTTTTTTCTTGCCAGTCCTGGGGCTTGAACTCAGGGTGGGGCACTCTCCCTGGGCCTCTGTGTGCTCAAGGCTAGCATTATGCCACTTGGGCCACAGCTTCACTTCTGGCTTTTTCTGTATATGTGGTACTGAGATATTGAACCCAGGGCTTCATGCATGCTAGGCAAGCCCTCTACCACTGAGCCACATTTCCAGCGTGCCTCCTCCTCCCCCCCTTTTTTTTTAAGAGAGGGAAGGGAAGAATCTTCCTGTGTCCCAGGCAGCCCTTAGTTCCTGGGCTCAAGAAACCCTTGGCCTCAGCCTTCTTAATACTCATTGCTTAGCAGGAGTTGTTTTTTGTTTTTGCCAGTATTGAGGCTTGAGTTCAGGGGTCCTTGCTCACCTGCTCAAAGTTTGTACTCGAAGCTGGCACTATACTATTTGAGCCATGCTTCTAGTCCAACATTTTTTCTGGTTAATTGGAGATAAGATCTTGCAGACTTTGCCCCCCAGGTTCCAAACTACAGTCTTCCAGATTTCAGCCTCCTAATAGCTAGGCATAAGCCACTGGCCCCTGGCCTAGGTATAGTATTTCTCTGCATTGATCTCTGCTATATATAAATAGTAAATAATTGAGAATAATCTAGTACCAAAGAGTGATTAAATAAATTTTTGTCCATACAGTTTATTTGTATAGTTGTGAAAAAGAAAATGATTGTGTCTTATATGGAAAAAAATCTCAAAAAAAAATTTTTTTTTTTTTTTTGGGTCCGGTCATGGGGCCTGAACTCTGGGCCTGGGCGCTGTCCCTCAGCTCTTTAACTCAAGGCTAGTGCTCTACCACTTGAGCCACAGCGCCACTTCTGGCTTTTTTCTTTTTTGCTTATGTGGTGCTGAGGAATCGAACCCAGGGCCTCAGGCATGCAAGGCAAGTGCTCTACCACTGAGCCACCTTCCCAGTCCCAATCTCCAAGATTTATAGCTCAGTATTGTGTGTCACCTTTTTCTTTTCTTTTTTTGTTATCAGGGAGTAGGAATAAGAAATATAATAGGGACTGAGGGTATAGCTCAATATTAGAATGATTGCTAGTATGTGTGAAGCCCTAGGTTTTTTTCCCTAGTATGAAAAAAAGAATTCAGTGTTTGCTTGAATTTGTGTAGAGGAAAAACCAGGAGGGTGAGTGTGAAACTTTTCGTTGTGTATGTGTGTCTCTTTGTGTATACCTATTTATTTATTTTGGGACAGTACTGGGATTTAAACTCAGACAGGCAGGTGTTCTACTGCTTGAACCATTCCTCCCAGCCAGTGTTTTCTTGGTTTATGTTTTGTTTTTAATAGTGTTTCACTTTTTTGGGGGGGAGGGTCCGGTCGTGGGGCCTGAATTCTGGGCCTAGGCGCTGTCCCTCAGCTCTTCAGCTCAAGGCTAACACTCTACCACTTGAGCCACAGCGCCACTTCCGGCTTTTTTCTTTTTGCTTATGTGGTGCTGAGGAATTGAACCCAGGGCCTCAGGCATGCAAGGCAAACGCTCTACCACTGAGCCACCTTCCCAGCCCCGGTGTTTCATATTTTTGCCAGCCTAGACCGAAATCTTCTTTTAACAATACCTTTCAAATAGCTAGGATTACAATTATATACTAACATACCCAGAGTCAACTTGTTCTTGGAACTTTTAGCTATTAATAAGTCATTTATTTACCAGCCTACAAGTAAAAGATTTCCATCTAGTTTATGAGTTATTTAGGGTAAAACTTAACTGCTACATCAGACCACGTAGTATCAGTGGCTTAACACAGAAGAGATATTGTGGGAGATTCTGTGCCACCTGATGCTCCCAGACCCTGTTCCTTCCATCTTGTGCTTTGCTCATTTCCTTGGACTTTGGAGCCTCTCCCTTCCCCTCCCCTTGATTTCAATTCAATATGTTAGTTTTATGAGTACATTCTCCCCAATCTCGCCCAACTCCACCTATCCCCTCCGTTTTCCTAGTTGCATTTTCACATATGTATATTTTCCCACCTTTCCTCTTCATTTGTCTGCCTCCCTCCCTTTGTTCTTACCTCCCCAGAACTTTTATATTTTTATATTTTATTTTTTTAATTTTTGTCGGTCATGGGGCCTGAACTCTGGGGCTAGGCACTGTCTCTCAGCTCTTCAGCTCAAGGCTAGTGCTCTACCACTTGAGCCACAGCGCCACTTCCGGTTTTCTGAGTGGTTTATTGGAGATAAGAATCTCATGGACTTTCCTGCCTTGGCTGGCTTTGAACCGGGATACTCAGATCTCAGCCTTCTGAGTAGCTAGGATTTACAGGCGTGAGTCACTGGCGCACAGCCCCTAAAAAGTGTCAAATAGAAAGATGTCATGACAAATAGTCAAGGAAATTGTTCTTGAGACTATGGATTAATGGCAGAGCACCAGGGGCTCACACCTGTGATCTGAGCTACTCAAGAGGCTGTGATCTGGTAGTTGCAGTTCAAAGACAGCCTAGCCTAGGTAGACAAATCCAAGAGTCTCTTATCTTCTGTAGACTAGCAAAAGGCCAGAAATGGAGGTCTGAGTCTTATGATAGAGTTCCAGGCTTGAGTAGAAAAAGCTTAGTGGGTAGTCAAGGTCCTGAGTTCAAGTTTTAGTCTCCTATCCCCCAAACATTGAGAATATGAATTCAAGTGAAGAAAACATGGAGCAGATAATTGGATAAATTGCTGTTGAAATGAAACCTTGCACTATGAAAGACAGATGGCAGTGGACTCCTAGCAATGAAGATACAGAACTGATAGAGACTCCTTATCCAGGATTGGCTTAGAGTGATTTCATTTGCTCGATAATATGGATAAATATTGTTTACTTCTTGTCAGAAACTTAATGGGCAGAGCCAGGCACCTGTGGCCCACTCCTGGAGGCTGAGATCTGAGGATTGTGGTTCAAAGCTAGCCCGAGCAGGAAAGTCCATGAGACTCAATAAACCTCTAGAAAACCGGAAGTGGCGCTGTGGCTCAAGAGCGCTTGCCTTGAGCTTAAAGAGTGCAAGAACAATGCCCAAGCCCAGAGTTCACACGAAAAAAGAAAGAAAGAAAGAAAGAAAGAAACTTAATGGGCCGGGCTGAGAATGTGGTGGTCACACTCCTTACCTCCTGGAGCTCCCTGCTCTCCTGGAGCTGACATTCAGGGGAGGAGGTGGTCATTGAGGAATCACAAAGTAAACAGCTTGTGGCTATGGTAAATGCTGTGAAATAGAGGCACTTGGACTTTTGACTAATCAGAACCAGCAAGTGTTTTCCTGATTTTAACCAGGCAAAGAAAGAAGTTTAACTGTTAGCTTCTCCCAAGAATATGTAATTCTTAGCTTCTGTGGGGTTTGAAATGACAACCAGGCATTTCAAGCAATTCCCAGAAAGAGGATGTAAATTTGGAACCAGATCTTGAACTGAATCTAAATTTTACAGTGTTCCAGCTTAAAAGGCTGTGGTTGGAGCTATGAAAATGGTTGAGCCCTCTTGAAGAATGTATAAGTATAGAGTATGATTTCAAGATTGGAGCCCTGGGGAATACTCTTCATTAAGGGTTGGTGAGAGGCTGGTTGAGGGGATTTCAGGGAAGAGGAGGAGTGATTGAGAGTAAAAGAAAATTTACTAGACTTCAGTTGTGGAAGCCAAGGGAAATCTAAAAGGAGATAGGTAGTAATCACTAGAGTAAATCAAATCAACACAGTTAAGGCTAATGATAAGAGCGTAATAGGACAGTTTCTATAGAATTTGGCTTTTAGTTACTTGAAATTACAAATGTCCTTGGGAAATTTGATAATTAAAAGAAAGGGTTTATCCGAGTTAACTGAAGATTTTTCAGGGTTAAGAAAATTGGGATTAGAGCTATACCTCAGTTATCTTAACGTGTATGAAACCTCAGGACCATTTGAATGTAAAGGTAACAAGAATCGGCCAGCGGTAAGAGAAGAAAAAAGTAGACTGGGAGCATCTGTCTGTCTGTCTATACCTTTTTGGTGTGTATGCTGGTATTGGGTCTTAAATTTAGGACCTGGGCCCTATCCCTGAGCTTTTTTGCTCAAATCAGTTGAGCCACAGCTCCACTTCCAGTTATTTGGTGGTTAATTGGAGATAAGAGTCATCTCACAGGGGCTGGGAAGGTGGCTCAGTGGTAGAGCGCTTGCCTTGCATGCCTGAGGCCCTGGGTTCGATTCCTCAGCACCACATAAGCAAAAAGAAAAAAGCCGGAAGTGGTGCTGTGGCTCAAGTGGTAGAGCGCTAGCCTTGAGCTGAATAGCTGAGGGACAGCGCCCAGGCCCAGAGTTCAGGTCCCACGACCGGACCCAAAAAAAAAAAAAGAGTCATCTCACAGACTTTCCTGCTTGAGCTAGCTTTGAACCACAGTCCTCAGATCTCAGTCTCCAGAGTACCAGAGTAGCTAGGATTAAGTCTCCAGAGTACCAGAGTAGCTAGGATTATAGATATAATCCAACATCACCTAGCTACTACCATTCTTTCATTCTTTTCTTTCCTCCTCCTCCTCCCCCTCCCCCCTCTTCTTCTCCTTTCCCCCTTTCCCTTTCCTTGCTTTTCCTTTCTTCCCCTCTCTCTTTGCCCTTTCCTGTCCCCCCTTCCCCCCTTTCCCCTTTCCTTTCCTTTCCTTTCTTTTCCTTCTCCTTCCCCTTTCCCCTTTCATCTGTCCTGGACTCGAATTCAGGGCCTGGGCACTGTCCCTGAGCCTCTCTGTGCTCAAGGCTAGCACTCAACCACTTGAGCCACAGTGTCACTTTTGGCTTTTTCTGTTTATGCAGTACTGAGAAATCGAACCCAGGGCTTAATGCATGCTAGGCAAGTATTCTACCACTAAGCCACATTCCCAGCCCTCTGTTCTTTTCTTTATTGTAAAATATATGTGTAAATTTTACTATTTTAACCCCTTTTAGGTGTATTTAAGCACATTCACATTGGTGTGAAACTTACCACTACTGTCAATCTCCAGAATGTTTTATGTTCCCAGATTGAAATGTCACCCCCATTAAATAGTAATCCCCACTCCCCTCTTGTCCTAGCACCCTCCAGGACTCACCATTCTGCTTTTAGTCTCTGACTGATTTTACTTAGCATAACACCTCCTAAGGACCATGTGTGTTGCAACATGTGGCAGAGTTTCTTTCCTTCCTTCCTTCCTTCCTTCCTTCCTTCCTTCCTTCCTTCCTTCCTTCCTTCCTTCCTTCCTTCCTTCCTTCCTTCCTTCCCTCCCTCCCTCCCTCCCTCCCTCCCTCCCTCCCTCCCTTCCTTCCTTCCTTCCTTCCTTCTTTTTTTGTGCCAGTCCTGGGGCTTGAAAATTTAGAGCTGAGGCACTGTCCCTGAGCAAGCCCCAGCGCTCTACTACTTGAACCATAGCTCCACCTCCAGCTTTTTTTGGTTCTTAGCTGGAGATAAGAGCCTCATGGCTTCAAACTGCAATCCTCAGATCTCAGTTTCCTGACTACTAGGATTACAGTGGGAACCACTAGTGCCCACATGCGGCTCTTTTTAAATGGGCTACGATTCATCCAAATTGTTGTGATCTTCAATTAGGAAAATGCCTTACTGAGTTTATTATTCCTTATTGTTGTTTAAACCTTTATTCACTGGGGTGAATACACAAATGTGTATGACACCACAGACTTTACACTAGCTTGGACTTACTTGATTGTGTATATTCTCATGGAACTGCCTTAGTATGGTGGTGATGGGTTTGCATATTACTGAATCTCTCTAGAGTCAGCATAGAGAATGTTACACCTTTGAGGCTTTATTTTGGTGTTAAAATGGGTTGTGTGGTTGGATTGGTTGAGGATTTTTTAAAAAAAATTTCTTTATTGAAAGGAAGATAGATGGAACTATAGGGGTGAGCCACTGACTCAGTGTGTTTGAGAGGTTTTTTGTTTTGTTTTTTTCACCAGTCCTGGAGCTTGAACTCAGGGCCTGGGCACTGTCCCTGAGCTTCTTTGACTCAGGGTTAACACTCTACCACTTGAGCCACGGTGCCACTTCTCGCTTTTTCTGTGTATGTGGTACTTAGGAATTGAACTCAGGGCTCCATGCATGAAGCACTCTACCACTAAGCCACCTTCCAGTCCTGTTTGAGAGTTTTAATAGTGATAGGTTGCTTCTACAAAACCCGGCTGCCAGTTATAATGCCTTCTCACTTAATCACATTTTATTGATTCTAAAACAGACTTTATATTTCACTTTAACATTTTTTTTTTTTTGGTCAGTCCTGGGGCTTTGAACTCAGGGCTGGGTTCTGTCCCTAAACTTCTTTTGCTCAAGGCTAGCACTCTACCACTTTTTCTGTTTATGTGGTACTGAAGAATCAAACCCAGGGCTTCATGCATGCTAGGGAAGAACTCTACCTCTAAGCCACCTTCCCAGTCCTCACTTTAACTATTTTTAAAACAAAATACATTGATTTTTATTTATTTATTTATTTATTTTTGCCAGTCCTGGGGCTTAAACTCAGAGCCTGGCTACACTCCCTGAGCTGATTTTGCTCAAGGCTAGCACTCTACCACTTGAGTCATAGCACCACTTCCATTTTTTTTTCTGTTTAAGTGGCACTGAGGAATCAAGCCCAGGGCTTCATGCATGCTAGCCGGGCACTCTACCCATAAGCCACATTCCCAGCCCTGCATTGAAATTTTATGACATAATAATTGACAGGGTTTTTTCCTACTAGTAGTACCTACAATAACGGTGCATCTTAAATTCAAAAAAGTATGTTTTAAATATTCTCTTCATTTGTATTATAATGATCATAGTCACATTGATTCTTTTTGTTGTTGTTGTTGGTCGTAGGGCCTGAACTCTGGGCCTGGGCACTGTCCCTTAGCTCTTCAGCTCAAGGCTAGTGCTCTCCCACTTGAGCCACAGTGCCATGTCTGTCTTTTTCTGCTTATGTGGTGCTGAGGAATTGAACCCAGGGCCTCATGCATGCAAGGCAAACACTCTGCCACTGAGCCACCTTCCCAGCCCAGTCAAATTGATTCTATCTCTTATCTTTTTCTTTTTCTTTTTTTTTAACCAGTCCTGAGGCTTGAATTCAGGATCTGGGCACTATCCCTGAGCTTCTTTTGCTCATGGTTAATACTCTTATCACTTGAGAGCCACAGCATCACTTCTGGCTTTTTCTGCTTATGTGGTACTGAAGAATCGAACCCAGGGCTTCATACATGCTAGGCAAACACTGTACCACTAAGCCACATTCCTAGCCCCTATCTCTTATCTTGATGATGATTATTGTTAATATTAATTGGTGGTACTTGGGTTTGAAGTCAGGTGTTCTTTCTTGCTAGGCAGGTGCTTTATCACTTGAGCCACACCTCCAGCCTTTTTAGTTTTGTTCTTTTTTTTTTTTTTTCTTGTTTGTTTTGAGATAGGGTCTCAATTTTTGCCTAGACTGCCCTGGACCTCAATCCTTCTGTTTATACTTCCTGCCATAGACCAGATGACGGATGTATACCATCATGTCCAGCTTGGTTGAGATGAGATTTCTTGCTTTTTGTCCAGAATGGCTTCAACTTATAGTCCTCCTAATAATCTGCCTCCCAAGTAGCTACTGATGGGGGCTTTTATTTTTATTTTTGTGACCTAAACATTACTTTGAAAATCTTTAACCATTTAAAGGTACTTGTGGGATTATTTTAGTTTGAGATTTGTATTTTGAGTTTAATTTTAAGAACTGTTCTCCATATCTAGCCAGCAGAGCATTTTAGGAAAATGAACAGTTAACATAGAGTATTCTGTTTAGCACAGAACCTTGATGTCACTATTAGTTAACAGATGGTTCACAGCCTGGTTTTTAAAGTTAGTTACTATTTTGGTGAATATAATGTAGAAGAACATTAAACCAGAAAATCTGATTCATTTTCATCACAGCTAAGATTTTCCTGGATGTCTACAACTGAGAATACCCTGTGAATTTAAATAGAAATAGCTAGTTGATAAATAATTAGAAACTACATAGTAGTTGTTTCTCAGACTTTTCATATCTGCACTGAAGCACTTAGTGTTACAGACAGTAAAGTAAGCCTTTATTTTAAGTTTTACTTCAGTGGAGAATCATGAGTTGGTAACTTAAAAAGAGGCCTGGTACTACTTGGAAGGCTGAGGCCAGCCTGGCTAGAAAAAAGTTCACAAAATCCTTTCCTAATCAGTAGCTGTGTGTGGTGGCATATGACCATCATCCTATTTATGTCAGAAGCTAAGATTGGGTTGATCACATTCCAGGCCTGTCCAGGCAGAAAGTCTGTGAGACTTCATCCCACCAAAAGAATATGGGCATGCTGGCTTGAGCCTGTCATCACAGCTACAGCAGATTGAGAGCAAGAGCCTATCTCGAAAATGGTCATTGCAAAAGAGGGCTGCAGGAGTGGTTTAGAGGTAAAATGCCTTCCCAGTGTGAATCCTTAAATTCAAAGCCTAGTACCAAGTAGAGCATTGATGGCTTATGCCTGTAATCCTAGCTACTCAGGAGGCTGAGATCTGAGGATCTCAGTTTGAAGCCAGCCCAGGCAGGAAACTTGGTGAGACTCTTTTTTTCTTTTTTTGTTGGTCATGGGGCTTGAACTCTGGGTTTGGGTGCTGTCCTTGTGCTCTTCAGCTCAAGGTGAGCGCTCTACCGCTTGAGCCACAGCACCACTTCCGGTTTTCTAGCGGGTTTTTATTGGAGATAAGAGTTACGAACTTTCCTGCCCGGGCTGGCTTTGAACTGAGATCCTCAGATCTCAGCCTCCTGAGTAGCTAGGATTACAGGCGTGAGCCACCAGTGCCTGGCAATACAATATGTCTTGATCAGTGTCACCTCTTTTAACATTCTCATTCAGCCTTCCTCTACCCACCCCTTCAGTTTCCTTTACTCTTCTTCTTCTTCTTCTTCTTTCTTTATTTATTTATTGCCAGTTTGGGGCTTGAACTCCAGGCCTGGGCGCTGTCCCTCAGCTCTTCAGCTCAAGGCTAGCACTCTACCACTTGATCCACAGAGCCACTTCCGGCTTTTTCTATTTATGTGGTGCTGGGGAATGGAACCCAGGCCTCATGCAAGCACTCTACCACTGAGCCACATTCCCAGCCTTCTTCTTCTTCTTCTTATATTTATTACTCCTGTGTCTTCTTGCATCTCATCTACTTACATTTATTAGAATACTTTTTTTTCCTTTGCTGGAAATTGATCCCTAAGGCTTCACAAATGCCAGTCAAATACTGTACCAATGAATCATACCCCCGGCCCTGGAATTTGTTTTATTGAAAGTCTTCTGTATGTGGGGAGACTTACATGGAGAATGTTTATTAGGATTGTCTTTATTCCACCTGTGACATCACAGTTTGCTCACTTTGCCAGTCCTTTGTGTGTATATGTGTGTGTGTGTGTGTGTGTGTGTGTGTGCGCGCGCGCGCATGCTAGGATTACAGGTGTGAGCCACTGGTGCCCAGCTTATTTGTGTTGGTTATTTTTAAGATAATAATTTATGTCAGGGCAAACCTGGACTACAATCTCTCTCTTTGTGCTTCCCCTTGTAGCTGGTACAACAGGTGTGAACCACCGGGCCCAGCTATTTTACTTTTTTGGTTGAGATAAAGTCTCACTAACTTCTTTGCTCAGTGTGGCCTAAACTGTGATCCTCCTGATCTTCGCCTTCTGAATAGCTAGAATGACAAGTAAGGAGTCAGTGGGTTTTTTTTGTTTTGTTTTTTGACCAGTTTCTTAGTGCTTGTTATATGTCATCCACTACCCAGCCTTACTCAGGAATAAGTATATTTTAATAATAATTTTAGTAATTAGCTCAAAGAATGCTAATATTTTGCTAAATAAAACCATATGATATTGTAAAGCAAAATATAAACATGAGTTTATATTCCAAACCAAGTTCCTTAGTTAGCATAAATAAGGATAGCTCAGTTTGTGAGACTGGAACTCATGATCCTCATCCTGAGTTTGGGGATTACAGGCTGTGCCACCAAGCCTAGTTCAAAAGGTTTTCTTGTAGCATGAAATTATATTTTAAATGTGTTGCTGATGGAGTTGATGATTCAAGGGAAAGTTGTTTTAAATTGTTTTGTGTAGTGGTCCTTTCACTATGAAAAATTTCCCTATTTAAAAAAAATGAAAAGTTTTCCCTATTTGTTAGAGCCTCTAGACAAACACAATATGAAACTGGATATGGTGTAATCTAAGGCTTACAGTTCAAATCCAGCTTGGGCAGGAAAGGCTGAGACTCTTAATTTCTAATTTACCACCTAAAAACTAGAAGTGGAGGTGGAGGGGTGCCTCAAAGTGACAGAGCGCTATCCTTAAGCAAAAAAGCTGAAGTGCCTGGCTCCAGTGGCTCACGCTTGTAATCCTAGCTACTCTGCAGGCTGAGATCTGAGGATCATGGCTCAGAGCCAGCCCAGGCAATCCATGAGACTCTTATCTCCAATTAACAACCAGAAAACCAGAAGTGGCTCAAGTGGTAGAGCTTTTGCCTTGAGCGGAAGAGCTTGGGGACAGTGCCCAGACCCCAGAGTTCAAGCCCCACGACCGAAGGGAAAAAAAAAATTCCAAGAGTAATTATGACTTTTTAAAAAAACGTTTCAGCATGGAGTCCTATAAACAGAAGAAAACTGCATCTTTTATATTAACATCTCATCTTTATTAGGCATCTGTCATTTCTATTGCTAGACAAAGAGCTAGTGAAAGTGACAAACAATGATGCCCATTGACTTTGAAAGTGGAGGAATTGAATATTAATAAGATACATCCATCAGAAAGTAATTTTATTCATGTATTTCACCAAAGTTCCTGTCCATAAAATTGTCTTTTCCTGACTGTTCTTTTTCATGATTTAATGAAATCTCTCCCATCTGCTGAGTTTAAATGACCAACTCATTTTAAACAAATGTTTTCAGAAAAGTGTAAGAAAGCTACCTCATTTATTTATGTATTTCCTTTCCTTTCCTTCTTTTCTTTTTTCTGTGCTTTGTTGGCAGTACTAGTGTTAGAACTCTTGCAGTCTTGTGATTGCTAGTCAGGTGTTCTACTGTCTGAGCCATACCCTTAGCTCCTCACCTACTTTATTAAGGAAATTCTGTCACATACCATTTTGGTACATTGTAATCTAGATTGATAAATTGTCTCATATATATGAGATTCTCACTATTATCAGGTGATTATAAAGAGCTCCAGAAGAGCTATTTTGCTAAGTTGTGGAATTTGGTTGGATAAACAGGAAACTCAACTGGTGGTTCTCACCAGTAATCCTAGTTACTCAGGAAGCTGAGATATGAGGATTGTGGTTCCAACTCAGCCCAAGCAGGAAAGCCCAGAAGACTCTTATTAACACCAATTAACTACCAAAAAAGCCAGAAGTATAGTTGTGGCTCAAAATGGTAGAGCACAGCCAGGCGCTGGTGGCTCATGCCTGTAATCCTAGCTACTAAGTTAGAGGCTAAGATCTGAGGATCATGGTTCAAAGCCAGCCTGGGCAGGAAAGTCCATGAGACTCTTACCTCCAATTAACCACCAGAAAACCAGAAGTGGCGCTGTGGCTCAAGTGGTAGAGTGCTAGCCTTGAGCTGAAGAGCTCAGAGACAGCGCCCAGGCCTGGGTTCAAGCCCCATGATGGACCAAAAAAAAAAAAAAAAAAGGTAGAGCACTTGAGCAAAAAAGCTCACAGACAGCACCTAGGCCCTTACTTCAAGCCCCAGGATGGGTACAAAGTTAAAAAAAAAAAAAAGAATTCCAAGAGTGCAGTCATGGCACCTCCCTATAAATTGTGAGGTCCTGTGTTCAGATCCCCATTATGTTTTTTGTCTTTTGTCTTTTTGTCTTTTTTCCCCTCTCACTCATAGGCTTGGACTCTTGGCCCAGCAATGTCCCTGAGCTCTTTTTTGCTCAAGGCTAGTACTCTACCACTTGGAACCAAGGCTCCACTTCCCGTTTTCTGGGAGTTAATTGGAGATAAGAATCTCAGGGGCTGGGAAGGTGGCTCAGTGATAGAGTGCTTGCCCTGCATGCATGAGGTCCTGGGGGTTCAATTCCTCAGCACCACATAAGCAGAAAAAGCCAGAAGTGGCGCTGTGGCTCAAATGGCAGAGCGCTAGCCATGAGTTGAAGAGCTGAGGGACAGTGCCCAGGCCCAGAGTTCAGGCCCCATGACCAAAAAAAAAAAATGACTCACGGACTTTATTGCCCAGCCTGGCTTCAAAATGTGATCCTCAGATCTCAGCCTACTGAGTAGTTAGGAGTACAGGTATGAGCCACCAGCACCCTGTTTGAAGGCAAGCAGGATTCCATGAGTCACTTGTGGACTTAAATATTTCTCTTTCTCTGTCCTTCCTTCCTTCCTTCTTCCTTCCTTTTTTTTTTTTGGTTGGTCATGAGGCTGAACTCTGAGCCTGGGTGCTGTCCCTGAGCTCTTCAGTTAAGGGGCTCTACCATTTGAGCCACAGTGCCACTTCAGGTGGTTAATTGGAAGTAAGAGTCTCATGGATGGATGTTCATGCGGGGCTGGCTTTGAACCATGATTCTTAGATCTCAGCCTCCTTAGTAGCTAGGATTACAGGTGTGAGCCATTATCGTCTGGCATGGACTTAATTTTTTTTTTTTTTATTTTTTGCCAGTCCTGGGACTTGAACTCAGGGCCTGGGCACTGTCCCTGAGCTTCTTTTTTCCTCAGGGCTAGCACTCTACCACTTGAGCCACTGTGGCTTTTTTTTTTTTTATGTGGTACTGAGTTATTGAACCCAGGGCTTCATGCATGCTAGATAAGCACTCTACCACTAAACCACATTTCCAGCCTGGACTTAAATATTTCTAGTTAAAATCTTTCCAAAACTGCTGGAGGATATCTGAGTGAAAGCACAGGCTAAACACTGACTTAAGTAAAAAACAAACAAACAAAAACCTATATGTAACTTACCAAAGTTCTTATTTCCTTAGTCTGACACTTGAAGGAAAAGGTGACAATCCATTCCATAAAATAAATGTTGTATCTCAAAAGATATGCTTTTGATTGCTCAGGAATTTTTTGGGGGAGGGGGGGTCTTGGGAGGGGGGGTCTGAAATGGGACTTGAACTTAGGGCCTGAGTATTGTCCTTGAGCTTTTTCAGTAAGGCTATGACAATACTTCTTTGAGCCACATTACCACTTCCTGTTTTCTGATGGTTAATTGGAGATAAGAGTCTCTAAACCTATATCCTCAGATCTCAGCCACTGGTGCCTGGCTTCAAGAAAGATATTTAAGTAACCTGTTTTCGTATTCCTCAATTTAGGTCATAGCAGTAGCTTAAACTATATAAACTTTTAACTTCTTTGGATAAAATTTAACTTTTCAGAAGGAAAGGTGGACTGGTAGAAGAAAAAAAAAAAAAAACACAACACCTAAAAGGTGTTTGCCAGTTTCTTCTAGTTATAATTCACTTCCTGTTCTTGACTACTTTTTGTTGTATATACTTGGTTTTTTTTTTTTTTTTTTTTTCCTTTTTTTGTCAGTCGTGTGGTTTTAACTCAGGGCCTGGGTGCTGTCCCTGAGCTCTTCTGCTTAGGGTGAGCCCTCTACCACTTGAGCCCAGCCTCACTTCTGGTTTTCTGGTGGTTACTTGAAGAGTCTCATGGACTTTCCTGCCCAGGCTGGCTTTGAACCTAGATTCTCAGATCTCAGCTTCCTTAGTAGCTAAGATTACAGGCATGAGCCACCGGTGCCCAGCTGTATTTGGTTTAACTGGTGAGACGCTTAGAAAAGTCTTGTTTTTGTTTTTAAAGTATTTAAAAAAACAATACCATCCTTACTTTTCTCCCTCCCCCCTCCCCCCAATAATTTTCCTGGTACATTGAGATGGGCTGCACAACATCATTTACAGCCTTTGGTAATGACACCTTAAGGCTCCCTACACATAGCCACACCTGTACACAAGTCAACCATTTGGTGCCCTCACCCACCTTTCTGTATGTGTGGTATTGAGGAAAGAGCCCAGAGCTTTATGCATACTAGACAAAGCACCAATCAGTAAGCTACATCCCTTTCCCCAACTGGCACTTTAAAGCTATAATTTCTTTTATTTAAAACAAAAATAGAAGCCAGGCACTGATGGCTCATGTCTGTAATCCTAGTTACTAAGGAGGCTGAGATCTGGGAATCACAGTTCACAGCCAGCCCAGATTGGAAAGTTCATGAGACTCTTCTCTCCAGTTAAACACCAGAAAGCCAAAAGTTTATCTGTGACTCAAGTGGTAGAGCAGTAGTCATGAGAACAAAAACTCAGTGACAGCACCCAGGCCCTTAGTTCAAGCCCTAGAACCAGAATTAAAAAAAAAAAAACAACCAAAAACCTAACAAAACCCAAAAATAGAGCAGAAAAGGATTGCATGATTCATTTCTGTAAAACCAAAAGCATTTCTCAGTTCCTCCTGTCATGGCCTGTTTAATTTATAACTGCTATATATTAGTATATCAGGAAATGGCAACAGAATGTATGACAGAAAAAGTTGGTGAATGCTTTTCTGCAATAATCTCCCACCCCAACATACATACTTCCTTCCATCAGAAACCTTAAGTACTCATACCTCGGTAGTTTTTTTTTGTTGTTGTTTGTTTGTTTGTTTTGTCTGTTGTGGGACGAACTCTGGTCCTGGGCACTGTCTCTGAGCTCTTCCTCATTCTTTTTTTTTTTTTTTTGGTCAGTCGTGGGCCTTGAACTCTGGGCCTAAGCGCTGTCCCTCAGCTCTTCAGCTCAAGGCTAGTGCTCTACCACTTGGAGCTACAGCGCCGCTTCTGGTTTTATGGTGGTTTATTGAAGATAAGAGTTTCACGGACTTTCCTGCCCGGGCTGGCTTTGAACCACCATCTTCAGATCTCAGCCTCCTGAGTAGCTAGGATTATAGGCGTGAGCCACCGGCACCTGGCTACTTCCTCATTCTTAAACCTGAATATGCACCCATTCACCTTGAAACACTTATTGCTGGGCCTCACCTCCAGATTTTATTCAGTAGGTCAGTGGTTGAGGTAGGGGGCCAAGAATTTTTATTTCTGATAAGTGATGCTGTGATTGATATATTCTGAGAATCACTGCAGCTTGTGTAGATACTTTACATACTTGATTTGACCAGACCAAAAGTTTCTTTAGATGAATGTTAAATATTTTTACAGTTCACAGTAATCGGTGTTTATAGTCTTGTGGGGTATTGGAGAGAAGGAAAACAGGAATTTTCACTTGGAATTTTAGGTTCAAACTGGTCTTGTCTTAAAAATGTCATGCTTTATATAAAACCCATTTTGCTAGCCCAGGGAGAATGAAAAGCTGTTTTAATTTCTTTTTTTTTTTTGGGGGGGGGGGGTCTGGTCATGGGCTCTTCAGCTCAAGGCTAGCGCTCTACCACTTGAGCCACAGCACCACTTTCGGCTTTTTTCTTTTTGCTTATGTGGTGCTGAGGAATCAAACCCAGGGCCTCAGGCATGCAAGGCAAACGCTCTACCACTGAGCCACCTTCCCAGCCCCATGTTTTAATTTCTTATAAGCTAATTCAGGAGGAAGGATCAAGGAAAGATAGTGTTGAAGCAAGTGAGAAAGTTAAAAAAACTGCTTTCTTAAATTAATATTGTTAGGACAGTGCAGACCAGGAGCAATCAAGACTGCTTTTTAGAGAGGATAAATAGGCGTTTATTGCCAGTGACCCGAACCAGGCTAGTGCCAAAAAAAAGTTCGGATCCTGAGAGAGGGGAAACCCTGGATTTTTTGTTTGTTTGTTTTGTTGTTGGTTGTGGGGCTTGAATTCTGGGGCCTGGGCCCTGTCCTTGAGCTCTTTTTTTTTTAAAATTAATTAATTAATTTATTTATTGGGTCCAGTTGTGGGGTCTGAACTCTGGGCATGGGCGCTGTCCCTCAGCTCTTCAGCTCAAGGCTAGTGCTCTACCACTGGAGCCACAGTGCCACTTCTGGCTTTTTTCTTTTTGCTTATGTGGTGGTGAGGAATTGAACCCAGGGCCTCATGCATGCAAGGCAAGTGCTCTACCACTGAGCCACCTTCCCAGCCCCTGTCCTTGAGCTCTTTAGCTCAATGCAAGCACTCTACCACTTGAGCCACAGCACCACTTCCCGTTTTCTGGTGGTTACTTGGAGATAAGAGTCTCATGGACTTTCCTGCCCAAGCTAGCTTTGAACCGTGATCCTTAGATCTCAGCCTCCTGAGTAGCTAGGATTACAGGCATGAGCCACCAGCACCTGGTGAAACCCTGGGTTTTATACAAGCTGGTTATACACAAAATAGGCATGAATCAGACATACAAAAGGTCAGGTGGGCTTACATCAACTTTTGACCAGGAGGGCAATTCCTTTCTAGTTGTGCAGAATTCATGGCATCCTGATACTACCCCTTCTGTATTTCAGAAATGGCCTGTGGGCTTCTCTATATCGATTCAGATAGTCTCATCTAGTCTGCCCCCACCCTACATTCTAGCAACTGCCCCATTGTGCAACTTTCCACAACTGAGTTGGTGCCACATTCTAGCAACTGGATGTTGGAAGGTCCCCTCACCAGGAAGGGGTAACTTTGTCTACTTCAGTATTACCAGCCCCAACTTAAAGCTGTTTTTAGAATTACAAACCTGGCTGCTCAAATCTAGGCTGAGTTTGTAGGGATTAAATAATATGCCTGCTGTATTCAGGACTGGTTTATTTGAGTGACTGGTAGATATGATTGAGCAAAACTGGAGAAGTGGCTGCCTCTGTGTGTGCGCATGCCCACATATGCTGGCAGTAGGGTTTGAACTCAAGATCTTTCACCCTTGTATACCTTTTTTCTTTTTTCTTTTTTTCTTTTTTTTTGGGTCCAGGCCTGAACTCTGGGCCTGGGCGCTGACCCTCAGCTCTTCAGCTCAAGGCTAGCGCTCTACCACTTGAGCCACAGCACCACTTCCGGCTTTTTTCTTTTTGCTTATGTGGTGCTGAGGAATCGAACCCAGGGCCTCATGCATGCAAGGCAAGCGCTCTACCACTGAGCCACCTTCCCAGCCCCTCTTTTTTCTTTTTCTTTTTTCTTTTAGCTGGTCCTGGGGCTTGAACTCTGGGCCTGGACATTGTCCCTGAGCTTCTTTTGTTCAAGTCAAGTCTAGTGCTCTACCACTTGAGCCATAAACTCTACTTCTGGATTTTTCTGAGTAATTTATTGGAGATAAGAGTCCATGGACTTTTTTGCCCAGGCTGGCTTCAAACTTTGATCCTTAGATTCTTAGCCTCCTAAGCAGCTAGAATTACAGGCATGAGCCACTGGTACCTGGCTTTGTTTAGCTTTTTTGATCAAAGCTAATACTCTACTATTTGTACCACATCTTCACCTTGATGTTTTTGCTGCTTAATTGGAGATAAGAATGTTGGATTTGTCTACCTGTGTTGGTTTTGAACCACAGAAGAGGCTGTTAGGTTTTTAAAAAGAGGTAACCGAGTAAGAACAGCACCAGCACGCACGTGGTATTCAGGTAAGGGGTAGGTTTATTCAGTAGACCTGCTGGGACCAGGCAAGGTTGACACTCCACGTGGCTGGGAAAGGCCAGGGAATGAGAGAGAGCTGGGAAAGAGAGGAAAGAGCTAGAAAAGAGCAGAGAGAGGGGTAAGAACAGTAGCACTCACGTGGTATTCAGGTAAGGGGTAGGTTTATTCAGTAGACCTGCTGGGACCAGGCAAGGTTGGCACTCCACGTGGCTGGGAAAGAGAGAGGAAAGAGCTAGAGCAGACAGAGCAGAGAGAGCTAGAAAAGAAGAGCAAGAGCTAGAAAAGAAGAGCAAGAGCAAGAGCTAGAAACGAACAGAGAGAGAAAGAGAGAGAGTCTGGGCCTGGGCTAGGCCTTATGTAGGGTATGGGCGGGGAAAGGTGTGACCACATCAAATTCAGATGTGACCTCAGCAGATGCAGATGTGACCTCTTCCAGGTGTCTCAGTTGCCTAGGTAACGCAGGTACTGGGTGGAGACTTTGCTGCGAGGAGGGTGGAGTCTGCTTGCCATCCAGGGGCGGACCTTACAGAGGCAATTTAAGATGTTTTCACTGTACCCTGTGAATTAACAAAAAGTCCTTCGTTTTTGTATCTGTGCCCTTTCAACTGAGCTATTCTCTGCTGAAGTCAACTTTGAAATCACCAAGAAAGACCACATTCACAGATAAGCATCCTGAGTGGAAGGCCAACTACTCCTCTAACAAGCTACGCCTTCTTATCTTGTAAAGAAAGCCCAAAAGTCAGAGCTTGTTCCTGTTGGGTCCAGCAACAGTGATAACAACCCCCTGGGTCAATTCCGCTAGGGAAAATATCTGAGCTACTGATCATCGAGGCCACACCTGTGACTTAAATCTGCTTACCTTTCTCATCCCACTCTACCTTCCTTCTCCTGTTTAACCTGAAGCCAATGTCTATACCTTTGAAGGCAGCTGAAGATGTACTGAAATGCTATCTTCCCAGGGCTGCCTTGTAATAAATAAATCTAATTGTTTTGCCCTTAAGCATGTCTCTTTATTTGGCATTTGGGGGCAAGTGGCTAGACCTAACTTAGAACTCCTGGACTTTGAATCTGGAGTCTAAAAACTCAGGTTTACCATGCTTCTCAAATCATAGCCTCCTGATTAGGTAGGATTACAAGTGTTGAGCCACTGGTGCCTGACACATCTACTGTCTTCGGTATTATTAAACCATAGTGTTCCAAAAACTTTTATACATTTTAACTTTACAGATAAATAATGGCTTCGTTTTAATTCTTCCATGTTTTTCTTCAGAAATTGTTGTCATGCTTATTTCCTGTCTCTTGACTTTTGTTTAAATCTTTGTCTTATGTCAAAGACTGAGAGCTGTCACTTAATTGAGCCTTAAATGACAAAAGTCTAATTATTTTAGATCTTAATATTAAAAAGAAGGGCTTAGTGGTACAGTGCTGGCCTAGCATGCATGAAGCTCTGGGTTCGATTCCTCAGTACAATGTAAACATAAAAAGCAGGAAATGGTGCTGTGGCTCAATTGTAAAGTTCTAGTCTTGAGCAAAAGAGCTCAGGAACAGCACCCAGGCCCTGAGTTCAAGCCCCAGGACTGGCAAAAAAAAAAAAAAAAAAAAGACTAAAGAGGTTCTTAAGTTATTTTAAATCATGTTTTAAATTTGGAATTTTATTACATTTCATGAGCCAGAATAACACATTGAGTTTTTGGCATTTTCTATCAACTGTCTATGCCAACAGAAACCTCACCATATGGTAGGACTGCTGCTGTACTAGGAAACCTACACAGTGTGGAGACAATGCCTGGCACGAAGCAGAGTTGCTGGTCCCACCCATATGCTTATCTTGCTAAAGCTGACATATTGACCGGGTTGCATTACATCACAGCATCCTATCAATTGAGTACTTCAGTTTTCTCCTACCAGCTTCATTTGGCTACATTATGAAACCTTACTTAAATTTCATGAAATCTCTTACTCAACTGCAGAAAGAAGCTTTTGAAGGACTACTATAAGGGAGAGTATGTCAGTAGGCATTATGGTACCCTGTAAGTGCTACTAGCACTCTTCCTACTACTATGCACTTTCGTGATAATTTCTTCCACTTACACATGCCTTTCAAACTTAGCCAAATATCTAGAAGGAAAAGAGATTGCAAAACATGAATCCTGGATATTGGTGTAAATTGTGATTTAGTTTGCTTATTTTTTTAGGGTTTTGATAGTTTCAGGAAGAATTTCAAGATGAGTACAGTTTAGAACCAAGTTTATTCCAGCAAATTTGTTTGTGCAGTTGTCAGAAAAACATGGCGACAATCTCTTTCTTACTGTTGTGTTATGGTGTAAGTGGCACATGTTTTTAGAAGTGAAACAGCTAAAAGACTTGGCAGGTTTGCATTCAGAAACAGATAATGAATGGTGACTTTAAAACTTTGGATTTCTCTTTCTGAATTACTTTTCTGTTCTGAAAATGCAGGTTGAAGCTATCACCAGTGGGTTAAATGAATGTGTGATATAACAGAGTGTAGCTTTTGGAATTAGAGGCCATTGAAATTATTTCTGTAGTAGAAGTAATGATTTTTTTCTTTTCGTGAACTGTTAGCTTGCTTTTTCCCATCCATTTGAAACTGTAAAGAACAGTCTTATTAGCTCAAAGAAGATACAGACCCAAGGTGTCAGAGGCCATACTTGGCCCATTCTGTATTAACTCACTTAACTCTTCATATCAGTTAGGGCTCTGATTTCCCCAGGTTACCAAGTACAGCTGTACAGTCTGGTCACCGGGAACTGCTCAGGAAATGAGAACTGAAGTGCAGCTGTGTGTTTGCTGTGTATTTGCAAATAGCTGGGTACACCCATTGGAAGCACCCACTGGGTTCTTAATTATCTTCACTGTACAGTGGGTCACTAAAAAGTTCACACCCAGGGTATGGAACTTTCTTTGTAAGGCAATATCACCTGAGGAAATGAGGAGCCTTCAAGGTCATGATTTAGAAGTCGTGCCTATTATGGTTTCTGCTGACCATATCCAGCATCTTCTCTAATACCAGCCTCACATCACATCCTCCGAGTCAGCCTAGCCACCCTCTGCCCTGTTCCAGATCTCACTCACAGGTGTAGTCTTCGGTAAAGTAAAATTTGAAAGCTTAGGCTAAAGGCCATGAGGTCACCTGTAGTGGTTTTGTTCATGATTGTGAACATGCCCAGGAAGTTGTCCAACATCATGCGGCCATTGCCATTCACCCCACAGGACCTGGGCTGTCCTTGTCCAGGAGAAAGTCCCAGGCTTTCCCTCCAAGCTTCCTGGACAGCAAGCTGGTCCAGTTAGTTCACTGCCTGCCCGAGCTTGCAGTCTGGACTTAGAGGTAGAGACTTTTTTTTTAATTTATTTTTATTTTATTTTATTTTTTTTGTTGGTTGTGGGGCTTGAACTCTGGGCTTGGGCGCTGTCCCTGTGCTCTTCAGCTCAAGGCAAGCACTCTACCACTTGATCCACAGCGCCACTTCCCGTTTTCTAGTGGTTTATTGGAGATAAGAATCTCACAGACTTTCCTGCCTGGGCTGGCTTTGAACCATGATCCTCAGATCTCAGCCTCTTGAGTAGCTAGGATTACAGGTGTGTGCCACTGGTGCCCAGCTGAGACTTTTTTTTTTTAACTGACATATGTGTTTAAAGTTGCTAATTATTCTGTCAGTATTGTCAGAGAGTTTTAGAAAAATACCGCTGTAATTTTTTTTTTTTGGTCGGTTGTGGGGCTTGAACTCTGGGCTTGGGCTCTGTCCCTGCCCTCTTTAGCTCAGGGGGAGCACTCTACTGCTTGAGCCACAGCACCACTTATGGTTTTCTAGTGGTTTATTGGAGATAAGAGTCTCACAGACTTTTGTGCCCAGGCTGGCTTTGAACCCTGATCCTCAGATCTTAGCCTCCTGAGTAGCTAGGATTATTGGTGTGAGCTACAGGCGCCCGGCTCTGCTGTAATTTTTATAGGTGAAAGATTTGAGAAGAAGCTGGGTGCTGGTAGCTCACTCCTGTAATCCTAGCTACTGAGGAGGCTGAGATCTGAGGATCACAGTTCAAAGCCAGCTGGGGAACGAAAGTCCATCAGACGCTTATCTCTTAACCACCAGAAAACTGGAAGTGGAGCTGTGGCTCCAGTGGTAGAGCACTAGCCTTTAGCTGAAGAGCTGAGGGACAGCACCCAGGCCCAGAGTTCAGGCCCCACGACCGGACCCAAAAAAAACCCCAAAAAACAAAAAAACAATTTCATAGTCTTGCCTGGTGAGTTACTTTGCTTGTTATCCCAAAAATGAAAAAGTTGAATATGAAAATTTGAGTTTGTTGTAAGTGTAAACTGTAGCTGTAAGCCAATACAGAGACAGATGTAAGATACTGTTGTGTCTGATCTATTTTGGTGGCAATTACTTATGCAAGCTAAATCTGTATAATCTTAAATTCTAAAGCAAATGGATTAGTCATCTTTGAGCAAACAGTCTGCCTCATTTTCTTTTTTTGTCAATACTGGGGTTTGAACTCAGAGCCTCACTGTCTCACTTTGATTTTTTTTTTTTTTTGGGTCCAGTCATGGGGCCTGAACTCTGGGCCTGGGCGCTGTCCCTCAGCTCTTCAGCTCAAGGCTAGCGCTCTACCACTTGAGCCACAGCGCCACTTCCGGCTTTTTTCTTTTTGCTTATGTGGTGCTGAGGAATCAAACCCAGGGCCTCTGGCATGCAAGGCAAGCGCTCTACCACTGAGCCACCTTCCCAGCCCTCACTTTGATTTTTTGCTCAAAGTTGATGCTTTATCACTTGATCCACTCCTCTACTTTGTTTTCCTCAAGGCTAGTGCTCTGCCAGTCTGAGCTGTATCACCACTTCCGGTTTTCTGCTGGGTAATTAGAGACAAGGGCCTCATGGACTTTCCTGCCCAGGCTAGGCTGGCTTTGAACCATGATCCTCAGATCTCAGCCTCTTGAGTAGCTAGGATTACAGGTGTAAGCCTTCAGTGTCTGGCTTCTTAAAACAATTTTAATAGGTTTCATTGTTCTAATTTAATATATACAAAGATACTGCAGTTGACCATGTTCTTCCTCATTCACCCTCTTTGTTAGCCCTCATCCCTCTCACAATGTTCATATTTTAGATACTGTCCAGCTCCTAAACATTTTTGTCTCAGAAATGAGGACTTCCAGATAAAGCTTATGAATTCTTTAATTTCTCTGACCAGACCTAACTCAGCCTGTTTGTTTGAGATCATAGCTTCAGACTCATACTTCCTGTAAAAACTATCCTCCTGGGGCTGGGAAGGTGGCTCAGTGGTAGAGTGCTTGCCTTACATGCATGAGGCCCTGGGTTCGATTCCTCAGCACCACATAAGCAAAAAGAAAAAAGTCGGAAGTGGCGCTGTGGCTCAAGTGGTAGAGTGCTATCCTTGAGCTGAAGAGCTGAGGGACAGCACCCAGGCCCAGAGTTCAGGCCCCATGACCGGACCCCCCCAAAAAAACCCAAAAAAACTGTCCTCCTAAATGGAATGGGATAGTTGGATTAATTGAGGACATTTACACTCAGATTTTTCAATGGTTTATTCTGAAACCCATTTGTTGTTACTTTGACAGAGTTAAGTAAAAGTGGTGTCTTTCAGAATATATGAATTATCTGCCTTGTAAGAGCTTGAAATTCAATAAATATTTGTTTTTAAATTCCACATCTCAGATTTTATAAACTCATGGAAGAACCTCAATCAGTATTCAACTATTAGGATTGTAGCAGCAGAAAAAAATACAGAGACACAAAAGTTTGTATCAATTTCAAGATAGTCTTAGCTCTTAAAGCCTATTCATGAATCCTGTGTGAAGAAATCTCTGTTTCAGTCCATAGCCTGTTTTTAGGAATGTGGAGAGGTTACATGATGAATAAAGTCACATAGCTTCTGTAGCTGAGTAGTTGTCTCTTAGTCTATTTGGGGATGGGACAGAGGGAATAGGGCCTCCCTATGTTACCCTAGCTGTCCTGGAACTTATGATCCTCCTGCTTCAGCCTCTCAAGTGCTGCTAGGCAATATTCTTTTTTTCTGGCAATCTGTCCCTTTCCTTACAATCAACCCTTGAATTTATAGAACTTAGTAGAAGAATTTAATCCTTAAAATCAGTGATTCCAGTTTTGGTAGTACCAGACTAGGAAAGTAATAAAGTACAAAAATGTCTAAAATATTTGAGTCCTTAATTTGGAACAGCCAAGTAAACAGAGTCACATTATTTAAGGGCTTGTCCACACCCCAAATTTATCCAATTATAATTTTCTTATCTGGACTGCTTGCATTAGGATTTATCTGGTAACTGTCAGCCATATCAAGTTTCTCTGAAGTTGAATGTCTTCATCTGTAAAATTGGACAGAAACCCATTTATCTTACTGTCTTGTATGGAATAAATTTACTGTCTAGCTCAGTAAAATGGCAGTTTATCTATTACATCCATCATGTCCTTCATTGGGATCCGGCAAGTACTACTTTTACTACTTGCTTCATTCAACATTAACCAAGTTTCTTCTCTGTGTAGTCACTAATGCATCAGAGGATAGTTGTTTTCAATGAGTAAACACTTGACGTAATGACCTTTTAAGTCCAGATTCTTACCTCCAGAGTGATAAGGAGCTGCTGGTTACTTTGTGCGACTCAGATTAGACTGCAGCCTACATTTTGCTCAGATTTGAGTAGAGCTGTTGAGTTAGGATTCCAAAACTGATTTTACCTCTTAATCCTCTGCCTTGATATTGATGTGTTGTTATTCGAAAAATAGGCATATCACCAGTACATATATACTTATGTCAACATTACATCTGTTTAAAAATACATTAAAGTATAAAATTAAAGGGTCAGCTTTTTATGAGGCTGAGATATGAGGATCTTGGTTCAAAGCCAGCCTGGGCAGGAAAGTCCATGAGACTCTTTCTTTTTTTTTTTTGGTCCAGTTGTGGGGCCTGAACTCTGGGCCTGGGCGCTGTCCCTCAGCTCTTCAGCTCAAGGCTAGCGCTCTACCACTTGAACCACAGCGCCACTTCCGGCTTTTTTCTTTTTGCTTATGTGGTGCTCAGGAATCGAACCCAGGGCCTCAGGCATGCAAGGCAAGCGCTCTACCACTGAGCCACCTTCCCAGCCCTCCATGAGACTCTTATGTCCAGTAAATCACCAGAAAACTGGAAGTAGCACTGTGACTCAAGTGGTAGAGTGCTCACCTTGAGCTGAAGAGCTGAGGGATAGCACCCAGGCCTAGAGTTCTTCTGTCTCTTCTAAGAGTAACTATCAGCTTGTCCTTAGAGATCATTCTTTGAAGTAAATCTTTTTTTTTTTTGGGGGGGTCTGGTGGTGGGGCCTGAACTCTGGGCCTGGGCGCCGTCCCTCAGCTCTTCAGCTCAAGGCTAATGCTCTACCACTTGAGCCACAGCGCCACTCTGGCTTTTTTCTTTTTGCTTATGTGGTGCTGAGGAATCGAACCCAGGGCCTCAGGCATGCAAGGCAAGCACTTGAGCCACAGCACCACTTTCAGCTTTTTGTACTTATGTGGTGCTGAGGAATTGAGCCCAGGGCCTCATGCATGCAAGGCAAGCCCTCTACCACTGAGCCACCTTCCCAGCCCTTCCAGCTTGGTTTTTAGATAGTCTCACTCAGTTCTGCCTGGGCTGTCATAGAATCATGATCTTCCTCTCTGTGCTGCAAGAGTTTCTGAGATTATATGTTTATATGCTCAGCTTCCATAAATCTGTTTTTTTTTTTAAAGGTGTTTCAGTCTCTTTCAAAAAAGGACACCTGTATTGTCCCTGACCATCTTAACTTTCACGTCCACATTATACTACCCATTGGGGAGGATACTCTCACTTGTATTTTCTGGTGCATTATTTCCCTGCAGCAGTCTAGCAGATGTATAGTTCCATCTTCTTCCTTACATTGGAGAGACATATTTGGTTGAATATTCAGATTTCTAGTTTTGAGTTTATTTTGGTGGTGTTTGAAAACTTGAGAAGTTGGTTTTTTTGCTTTTTGTTTTGGTTAAACATCATCTCTCTTCTTTTTTTTTTCCCCCCCTTCTAGCCTGAAAATGAGATTTCTTCAGACTGTAATCATGTAAGTAAGGATTTTCTTTAACTCACCATATGTGCTTCATAAATATGATGACAGATTTTGGTATGCTTTTCCTGTTGTTCCAGGAAGCTTTATGCTGTTTTTCATTCTCTTTAATCTTAAAATGTTTAAATTCATTTAAAGACCATGGTAAACTCTACAAATACCCCTTTGTTTTAGAAACTGTTGGGTCTGTCAAATATTTATGTATTTTAGTTTTTGTTAGTACCACCATATGAAAACACTTGGTTCTCAAGTTGACAGTTTTAAAAATACTTAAGATGCCAATCATAAGCATAGGTTGTTTTGTTGTTTTTCATTCAGTGTTTTATTTTGTGGGTGTATATGCTTGTACTGGGGCTTGAACTCTGGGCTTTACATTCTCTCTTTGCTTTTTCACTGATGTCTGGTCCTCTCCAACTTGAGCCATAGCACCACTTCTGGCTTTTGCTTTTTAATTTGAGATACGAATCTTATGGACTTTTTTTTTTTTTTGCCTATTCTGGCTTTGAATCCTGATCCTCAGATCTCAGCTTCCTAGGTAGCTAGGATTTCAGACATGTGCCACACTGCACTCAGTTTCCAGATCATTTTTGCCTGAGCAACTGACTGACTATAAACTGGAGTTCCAAAAACTCTTTTCCTTCCTTCCTTCCTTCCTTCCTTCCTTCCTTCCTTCCTTCCTTCCTTCCTTCCTTCCTTCCTTCCTTCCTTCCTTCCTCCCTCCCTTCCTTCCTTCCTTCCTTCCTTCCTTCCTTCCTTCCTTCCTTCCTTCCTTCCTTCCTTCCTTCCTTCCTTCCTTCCTTCCTTCCTTTTTGTCAGTCATGGGCCTTGAACTCTGGGCTTGGGTGCTGTCCCTCAGCTCTTAAGCTCAAGATAGAGTTCTACCACTTCTGGTTTTCTGAGTGGTTTATTGGAGATAAGAGTCTTAGGGACTTTTCTTCCCAGGGCTGGCTTTGAACAGGGCTACTCAGATCTCAGCCTCCTGAATAGCTAGGATTACAGGTGTGAGCTACCAGCACCCAACTTTCCTTTTTTATTTTGAAATGAAATCTAAGCATACTATTTCATAGCAGGTACTCTACTACTGGAGTCACACCTTCAGCTCTTTCTTTTGTTATTTTTTTTAGGTAGGGTATCACTTTTTATGCAAGCTATAATGAGCCCTACTAACTCTCCTTCATAAAACTGATGTTCATAAAACACAAAAGCATTGTTATTTGTGAGAGCAAAGACTAAACATACCTGAGCTTCTAGGTTAGACTTTTTTACTTTAGCAGAATTTAGCTTATTCAGCCTATCTCTGTTTTCTTCGGAAAACTTTGTCAGGGATCTTATTAAGCATTTTTTTCTTGAAACTCAATCATTTTTAACTCATAGTTTTAAAAAATTGTCCGTTAGTGAAAAGTATGTATGATTCGGCTTTAATTTTTGTCTGCATATATATTTTTTGTCTTATCTATGATTGTGATAACATTTAATTTCTGTTATTGGGCATGTAAATGTGCCTTATGCAACTTTAATAATTGGCTTTTGTCATTTATAGTAACCACTGATAATAAATTTCTTTTTCTAACTGGAAGCTTTTTGTTTCTGCTTTTCAAATTTATTTTGTTTTCTGCTTGAATCTAGCTGTTGTGGAATTACAAACTGAACCTGACTACTGATCCCAAATTTGAATCTGTGGCAAGAGAAGTTTGTAAGTCAACCATATCAGAGGTAGGTTATAAATGTATTTAATTGTTTAGAAGAGAAAATTATATCTGCTGACCATCCCCCGTATTAAGATACATTTGTATCTGAGTCATTTGACTCAGTTACTTTTCTTAGAATTAACATCTTCCTTGGTTGAGAGATAAGAAGGGGTGTAATTAGACTTTTTTTGTTAGCATCCACCTACACTTGAAATGGGATACTGTTGACTGATACAGTTGGAAATCAGGTCTTGTTGGTCCCTCAACATCAGCGCAGCTGTTGAGGTCCTGAGGGCTGCTTCATACCCTCTAACCTGCTGGACCTGAGACAAAGTCCACATCATCACTACTAGGTTTATAAACCTTCCTAAACGTTCTAGCTCTGCAGTTGGAGCTACTGAACTACATGGTACATGTGTCAAATAATAGTAGTTAGTGCTAAAAGGGTTGACTTTTTTACATATTTTATATGTAAAGCTGAAAACAGTAAGTGAAAATGTACAGCATTATTCAGATAATAAAGGAGGAAATTTTTGAGTTATTTATCTTACGGTAAACAACAAATGATTTTAGTGAAAATTGAGGTATTTGGCATTTTTTTGTTGTGAGGATTTTTTGGCGGGGAGGGGGTATATATAAGCCAGTCCTCAGACTTAAACAAGGCTTGCTCAAGGCTAGCATTCTGCCACTTGAGCCACAACTCTACTTCTAGCTTTTGGGTGCTTAGTTGGAGATAAGAGTCTCATGGACTTTAGAGCGTGGGCTGTCTTTAAACTGTGATCCTTAGATCTCAGCCTCCTGAGTAGCTAGGATTACAGCTGTGAGCAACCAGTGTTAGCATTGAGGATTTTTTTTTAACTAGTAATCAAAAACTCACAAAGACGAATATTTTTACTCACTGAATATGAGAAGCACAGAAACAACAGTTGCTGTTTTTCCAACCCTAAGTTATAGTCACAGGTTTGCAATGTATTTATCTTTCTTCATGTTGGTGCTTGTTAATGACTTTAGTCAGGGCCAGTTTCTCTACATTTCTTAAGGAAGATCCTAACCTACAGGGAATCCTGACCACATATCATTGGTCCCTTCTCCAAGCACCTCATCCTTCAAGAACTTCTGTGTGTTTGCCTATCTACTAGCTTCTCAACTCTGTAGGTTGTAGGCTTTTATGAAGACTTAATTCCTTATCTAATGCTAAACTGCATAGTGAAACACTGCAAGGTCTATTTGCATCAGCATTATTCCCATCAGGATATGGGCTAGGACCCTTGTGGAAATGGGAAGTGTTATATGACCTTCTATTAGAGAAGGGTAGGTCAGAGAATTCAATGGCCAATTCCCGTATAAAAAAACAGAGAGGACTCATTCAAGTTTCTTTGACCTGCCCCAGGGAAGAGAAATTCTAATTTCTATAGACTTGTGGAAGAAGTTAGATTTTATTCTTTTATTCATGATTCCTGAATCATGAATAAAATCCAGAATATATGTCTTCATCCTATTACCAGGTACCACTTTTTTTTAAGCCACCACTGGTGTTTGAACTCAGGGCTTGTGTTCCTTCAGCTTTTTTGTTCTGTTGGTGTTCTTTACTTGAGCCACACTTCCAGCAGCTTATTGCTGGTTATTTTGGAGATGTAGTCTCATGGACTTTTCTGCCTGAGCTGACTCTGAACTATGATCCTCCAGATTTCAATCTTTTTTTTTTTTTTTTGGTCGTTAGTGGGGCTTGAACTCTGGGCCTGAACCCTGTTCCTGAGCCTCTCTTTGCTCAAGGTTAGTACTCTAACACTTGAGCTACAGTGCCACCTCTAGCTTTTTCTGTTTATGTGGTGCTGAGGAATTGAACCCCAGGGCCTCATGCATGAGGGGCAAGCAGTCTGCCACTGAGCCACCTTCCCAGCCCCAGATCTCAATCTTTTGAGTAGTAAGAATTATAGATAGGAGCCACAAGCCCCTGGCTCCGGGTTTTAAATTTTTTTTTTTCATGAATGTAGTTCTAAATGTTTTCCATTTTGTCTCCCAGGCAAATACATAGGAAATCAATAGAAAAATATCAAACAGTAGTTTAATATAAGCACAGAATATTTGTGTGTAAAGTAGTCACTTTCTTTTGAACAGATTAAAGAATGTGCCGATGAGCCAGTTGGAAAAGGTTACATGGTTTCCTGCTTGGTGGATCACCGGGGCAACATCACTGAGTATCAGTGCCATCAATACATTACCAAGATGACAGCCATAATTTTCAGTGATTACCGTTTAATCTGTGGCTTCATGGATGACTGCAAAAATGACATCAACATTCTGAAATGTGGCAGCATTCGTCTTGGGGAAAAGGTACCTACTACATTGCCTTCACCAAAGGAGTTCTATAAACTTGTTCAGTTAAAACCACTGTGTAATTAACATGGAATAATTTGATAGTAGAGGTTACCTCACAGTTGAAGTTAAAGGAAACTTGCCTGTTGACCTGTACTTGTAACATAATGTTTCTATACTAGGGAAAGTAGAGCGATTCCTATCAGCTAAGAGAAGTGTTATCGTCAGTATATTACCTATAGTACATTTTGACAATGAAGAGAGCCCAGTTCTCTAATCTTTATATATCTTAGTAAAAAATGACTTAGCAAGCACATGATATGTTAAAACTGATTCTTAATATCACAAGAAAAGTTAGGTAAATTTACAGATGTGTAAAGATGGTAGTATATGACTAGGTGTTGGTGGCTCATGCCTGTAATCCTAGGTACTCAGGAGGCTGAGATCTAAGGATCGTGGTTCAAAGCAGTCCAGGCAGCAAAGTCTGTTACTCTTATCTCTAGTTAACCATCAGAAAATTGGAAGTGGCATGGTAGAGCGCTCACCTTGAGCTGAAGAGTTCAGGGACAGCACCCAGGCCCAGAATTCAAGCCCCATCACCGACAAAACCAAAAACAAAAAACAAAAACAAATAGTAGCTATTCAAGAGGCTGAGATCTGAGAATGGAAGTAAAGTCGGGCCAGGTGGAAAAGACAGTGAGATTTCTTATCTCCAAATAACACTAAAAGCTACATGTGGAGCTGTGGCTCAAATGGTCAAATGCTGGCCTTGAGTGAAAAAACTGAGGGACAGTGGCCTAAGTGCTAAGTTCAGGCCCCGGTACCAGCACACACAAAAAGTGTTTGTGTGTATATGCATATGTAAAAAGTATAAAATTATTTTAGGAAGTTTACTTTTTCAGGAAAATAAAAAGACAATCTGCCACATGGTCCCCAGAAGAAAAATACCAGCAGTTTATAAAAACTTCTTTTCTTCTTTTTGTTGGTCATGGGGCTTGAACTCTGGGCCTGGGCACTGTCCCTCAGCTCTTCAGTTCAAGGATAGTGCTCTATCACTTGAGTCACAGCGCCACTTGAGGTTTTCTGAGTGGTTTATTGGAGATAAGAGTTTCATGGACTTTTCTGCCTGGGCAGCTTTGATCCATGATCCTCAGATCTCAGCCTCCTGAGTAGCTAGGATTACAGGCGTGAACCACTAGCACCTGGCTTAAAAAGTTATTTTCAATAGCACAATGACTCAAAAACTTATGAAAAATAAATATTACATATACATTTGAATTTATCCATGAGTTGAAAATGGCTACAAATGAATATAGAAACAGCTGATTACCTAATTTGATTTTAAAAAGTATCATCGTTAAACTCATACTTATTTATTTCACAAGACTTCCAGAACTATGTTCCCTTTAGTGGACAGTCATTTCTTTTTTCATCTATTTATATTATGGCACTGAGCACTGAAACCAAGATGTTGCCCTTCTTAAGCAAGTATACTACTGGGGCTTACTCCTAAATCCCCTGTCTTTCTTTTTATCTCCTCCCTCCCCGGGCCGCCGGCCCCCCCCCCCCCCCCCCCCCCCCCCCCCCGTCATGGAACTGGGTGCTGTCTCTGAGCTCTTTTGCTCAAAGTTAGCACTCTACCACGTAGAACCACAGTGCTACTTCTGGTTTTCTGGTGATTAATTGAAGATAAAGAGTTTTATGGTGACTTTTCAGTTCACGCTGCCTTTGAACCATAATCCTCGGATCTCAGCCTCCTGAGTAGTTAGGATTACAGACTTGAGCCACCAGTTCCCCAGATCTCAGCCTTGTGAGTAGCTAGGATTACAAGTGCAAGCCACAGTGTACAATTCCAATTTGCAATTTGAGACAAAGTCTCACTGCATTGCTTAGACTGACCTTGAACTCAAAATCTTCCTTTAAGGGGTTCTTAAACCATGATACTATCTTTAAATTATATGAGAAGCAAAACCATTAAGAAATATAATAGCTCTAAATATTTAATCTTTGGCTACATCTTTAAAACAATTAAAAAGCCTAAACACACAGGGAAACAGCCATTTATTACTTAGAAATTATTTCCTTGCAGGGCTGGGGGCTGGGAAGGTGGCTTAGTGGTAGAATGCTTACTTACCTTGCATGCATGAGGCCCTTGGTTCGATTGCTCAGCACCACATATGCAGAAAAAGCCGGAAGTGGCACTGTGGCTCAAGTGGTAGAGCACTAGCCTTGAGCTAAAGAGCTGAGGGACAGAGTTCAGGCCCCCCGACCGACCAAAAAAAAGAAAAGAGAGAAAGAAATTATTTCCTTGCTACACAATGCTAGGATTAAAGGCTAAACTTGGAGTTAACTAGAATGTATTTTTAACCTCCTTTTGATGCTTCATAACAAAGATACTCAGTATGATCCACAGGTCTTAGGATGAAAAGGTGAAAGTGCTTTTTTATTCTTTTAGGCAAAAATGTGATTCTGTAGACTTTATATATTTTTACATATATTAATATTTGAATTTTTAAAAATGGAAGAAAGAAGGTGTAATTAAGTAACATCTAAGTAAGCTTTTATGAACTACTAAAATTCAGAATAGGGCATTGTTTTATAATACAATATGATGTTCATAATGACCACTTCATACTATAAGTAGTAAGTAAATTGATAAAATTCTGTCCAAATGTTTACCAGTTTCTTTCTTTTGGAGGAGGTAGAAATGGGTAAGCCCTACCTAGGCTCGTACTTACAAATTAGGAAAAAAAACATAAGCCTTATTCCACATTTCAAGTATGTGTCTACTTCACTCTATCCTTTTTGTCCCTCCTCCTCAGAATTACTCTTTGAAGCTGTTTGTGGTGACTTATGCCTATAATCTTAGCACTCAGGAGCCTGAGACAAGAAGATTAAGAGCCTTGGCCAGGCTGGGTTAAATAGTGAGGCTCTGTCTCACAAAAAAAAACAAAACTAACAAAAATCCCCAAACATAATGGTATTCCTAGGTTTCTATGCATGGGAAAGAGAGCTAGTGAGAAAGGTGAAAGTTTAGGTAGAGACTAGGAAGGCTTGCTGGGCACAGTGGCTCTAAACCATAATCTCAATTACTTGGGTGGTAAAGATCAGGAGGATAGAAGTTCAAGGCTAGACAGGGCAAAAAAAGCTAACAAGACCCCCTTCCTCAACAGTTAGTCTGGCTTGGTGGCTTTTGCCTGGGATCTCAGCTATGAAAGAGACATGGGTAGGTGGCTTATGGTCTAAACGTGGCCTGAACAAAACTCTACCTGAAAAATAACTAAAACTAAAGTGGTAGAGCATTTGCCTAGCAAGTATGAGGCCTTGAGTTTAAACCCCACTCTTGCAGAAGGCTGGGGAGAGGGGGGAAAGAATACAGAGTGCTTCTTAAATCAACTTGGGGGGGGTCTTCAAAACTTTAGGGAAAAAAAATACTAGGAAAACAGAACCCTCCTTAAAAATATATACAGAATCCACATGTAATTTTATAGGCTCCACTCACCTATTTATACTTACACAGGTCTAGAAAAATAAATGATGGGTCTGAGTGCCAGTGAGTTATGCTTGTATCCTAGTTACTCAGAAGGCTGAGATCTGAGGATTGAGGTTAGAAACCAGCCTGGACAGATAAATTAAAAAAACAAAAAACAAAACTGTTATCTCCAATTAACCATCAGTATTAGATATGTGTGTGGGTGGTAGAACACCAACTTTGAGCAAAAAAGTTCTAGGCCCTGAATTCAAGCCCCCAGTGCAGGTGAATGAATGAATGAATCAATGTTCATTAGCTAACTACCTTATTATATTTTACAGCTCAGATGAATTATGTAACTCAGTTACAGTAGAAATCACAGTTCTCCCCTCTTCATGGATTTGTTAGGCAAGATTATGAGAATTTTCAGGAAGGAAATTAATGTTTGATAGAACAAATTATATTTCAGTAAAATAGACAAATATGTGTATGTCTTCTGTCATTGAAATTTTGCCTACCTAGAGGGATCTTTTTTATTATATACTGATGATTTCATACATTTGTATTATACTGTAATCGTATTTATATGTCTATATAAGGAAGCATATGTATCAATATTATGTGTATCAATATATTATTATATATTTAATGATTACATTTGTCTATTTAATGATTATACTCTTTATGGTATTTTATGAGCATAGATTAGGACTCCTGAATGGAAAATATTTAGGGTAAGTTTCTATTTTAAATGCATTACTGCTATGGTTACTGTGGTACTAATATTATTATTTGGGTAATGCCTAGCTTTTACAGGTAAATATTTAGGGATTTCTGTAGTTATTTTATTTTATTTATTTATTTTTTTGGGTCCGGTCGTGGGGCCTGAACTCTGGGCCTGGGCGCTGTCCCTCAGCTCTTCAGCTCAAGGCTAGCACTACCACTTGAGCCATAGCGCCCCAGCCCCGAAATATCAGAATATTCTTAAGAAATGGCATTAGTGGGCTTTGAAGGTGGCTCAGTGGTAGAGCGCTTGCCTTGCATGCATGAGGCCCTGGGTTCGATTCCTGAGCACCACATAAGCAAAAAGAAAAAAGCCGGAAGTGGCGCTGTGGCTCAGGTGGTAGAGCGCTAGCCTTGAGCTGAAGAGCTGAGGGACAGCGCCCAGGCCCAGAGTTCAGGGCCCACGACCGGACCCAAAAAAAAAAAAAAGAATATTCTGATATTTAAACTAAAAATTCAGGATCTATCTTTCTATTGCTAATTGACAGTAAAAATTCCCAGAATCTCTTTCCTCTTATCTTTGTTTCTCTTTCTTTCTCTCTTTTTCTCCTTCCTTCCTTCCTTCCTTCCTTCCTTCCTTCCTTCCTTCCTTCCTTCCTTCCTTCCTTCCTTCCTTCCTTCCTTCTTTCTTTCTTCTTTCTTTCTCCCCCTCTCTCTCTCTGTCTCTCTCTTTCTTCCTTTCTTGTTGGTCATGGGGCTTGAACTCTGGGCCTGAAGGCTGTTCTTTAGCTCAAGGCTAGTGCTCTACCACTTGAGCCACTGCACTACTTCCAGTTTTCTGAGTGGTTTACTAGAGATAAGAGTCTCACGGACTTTCCTGCCGGGGCTGGCTTTGAACTACCATCCTCAGATCAGCCCCCTGAGTAGCTAAGATTACAGACGTGAGCCACTGGCGCCTGGCCGGTGTCTTTCTTAATAGAGTGTTAGAAAGGATGACTAGTAAGGATGACTATCTCTGCAGCTTGTTAGATTTTTTGTTTGTTTTTAACCAAATAGTGTTTATTTGAAGCTCGAGAGGTGAATGTTTTAAAATATTAATATCCTTGTTGTTTTAGGATGCACACTCACAAGGTGAGGTGGTATCATGCTTGGAGAAAGGCCTGGTGAAGGAAGCAGAAGAAAAGGAGCCCAAGACTCAAGTGTCTGAACTCTGCAAGAAAGCCATTCTTCGGGTGGCTGAGCTATCCTCAGATGACTTTCATTTAGACCGGCATTTATATTTTTCTTGCCGAGATGATCGGGAACGCTTTTGTGAAAATGTGAGTCAGCAAGAAAATGTTTCTCTTTTCTTCCTTTTCTTTGGAAATGTCTTTAATACTGTTATCCAAAATTAACCATCATGAACCCTCACATGTAGAAAAGCCACTCTAATGGAAAATAAATTCCGCCTCAAGATAATAGAAAATAGTGTTTGTTGCTCAGTCTTGAAGATTAAAATCTAGTTAATAGTTGGACTGGAGACTTTTCGATGTTACTATTTGCAGCTTTATCTCACTTCTGTGTTCCAGTTTTTGGAAGTCTGTTTTATCTATGAGAATCTTACTTTGCCAGGGTAAAATGAACAGTATATTACACCTGAGTACTGTGTGTTAGGCAAGCATTCCACCACTGAGCTACACCCTCAACCTCCACAGACAGTTTTAGACAAGAAATAAAATAGTTTCCATTTTGAGAGGTCTGAAAGTTACTTGTGTGCACTTCCTGTGCTTGGTGTTTTTAATTTATACTGTCAGAACCATGGATTATAAGAGTTGAGTCTAACATTGATTCTATCAAAGCTGTAAGAAAGGAAGCTCACTAAATACTTCCCTTAGTTCTGTGACAGTATATTTAATAGAATGGGATGATGAGTTACGACCAGAGTATACTGTATACATGTATGAAAATGTCATAATGAAGCCCACTCTTTTGTACAATTAATTCACATAAAATTAAATACATAGCATAATTACTTAGCTAAGATAACTGTAATAATAATAATCTGTGTTCTATCTTACAGACACAGGCTGGTGAAGGCAGAGTATATAAGTGCCTCTTTAACCATAAATTTGAAGAATCAATGAGTGAAAAGGTATTACTTTGAAACAATTGAATATTAGTTTGTTAAAGTTTCACAACTCATTTCTTATCTTGCATAGGCATAATGACAAGAAAAACTTCTTTTTTTTTTGTCGGTCGTGGGGCTTGAACTCTGGACTTGGGCACTGTCCCTGCTCTCTTCAGCTCAAGGCGAGCACTCTACCTCTTGAGCCACAGTGCCACTTCCAGTTTTCTAGTGGTTTATTGGAGATCAGAGTCGCACAGACTTTCCTGCCCAGGCTGGCTTTGAACCATGATCCTCAGATCTCAGCTTCCTGAGCAGCTAGGATTACAGGCGTGAGCCACCGGTGCCCAGTTAAGAAAAACTTACATATTTAACAGACAATTTTCTTTCCCTGATAGTCCCATTCTGAGAATATAGAGGGCTGACTATATGAAAATATAAATTACTAATTTTGGCCAGGCCTGGGGCTGGAACTCAGGCCTGTGTGCTAACCCTGAGCTTCTGTTGCTCAAGACTAGTACTCTACCACTTGAGCCACAGCAACACTTCTGTCTTTTTCTGCTTATATGGTACTGAGGAATTGAACCCGGGGTTTCATTCATGCTAGGCAAGCACTTTACCACTAAGCCACATTCCCAGCCCTGCCATACCCTTTTAAAAGTACAGAATCAAAGCATATTTGGTTATAGGTCATGCTGATACACACCTGTAATCACAGTACTTAGGAAGCTGAGGCAGATGGATCTAAAATTTAAGGCTAACTTGGGCTAGGCTGTGTGAATAGCAAGACCACCTCAAAACAAACACCCAACCAAAGGCTTATACCAAGAAAATAAAGCATAGAGTCAGGCTCCAGTGGTTCGTGTCTATAATCCTAGCTACTCAGAGTCTGAGACCTGGGGAATTGCAGTTTAAAGCCAGCTAGGGCAGAAAAATCCATGAGATTCAATCTCCAATTAACCAGCAAATTGCTAGAATGGCTCAAGTGGTAGAGCACTAGCTATGAGCAATTTTGAAAGCTGGGTGAGAATGCAAAAGCCCAGTACCAGAAAATAACAAAAAAGAAATGAAGCTTTAGTTGTTAACTACACAGTGTTGGGGATTAAAATTGGAATTTTATTTCAGAATTGTACCGAAGCTAGAACTACATTTAGTTTCAGCTAACCAAACCAATGAGCCTCACAGATAGCCAACCAGCTGTTTTAATTTTTCAGTAGATGCCTTATTAAATATTCTCATTACTGTAGGTTCTTTCCCTGAATGAATGCAAGAATCTTATCAGGCTAGGCACTGGTGGCTCCCACGTGTAATCCTAGCTACTCAAGAGGCTGAGATCTGAGGATCGAGGTTCAAAGCCAGCCTGGGCAGGAAAGTCTGTGAGACTTTTACCTCTAGTTAACCACCAGAAAACCAGAAGTGGCACTGTGGCTCAAGTGGTAGAGCACTAGCCTTGATCTGAAGAACTGAGGGACATCACCCAGGGCCAGAGTTCAGGCCCTACAACTGACAAAACAAACAAACAAACTAACTGTGGCCTGGGAAGGTGGCTCAGTGGTAGAGTGCTTGCCTTGCGTGCAGGAGGCCCTGGGTTCAGTTCCTCAGCACCACATAAGCAGAAAAAGCCAGAAGTGGCACTGTGGCTCAAGTGGTAGAGCAATAGCTTTGAGCACAAAGAGGCTCAGGGCCTGAGTTCAAACCTCACAACCAACAACAACAACAACAAAAAATTAAAAAAAAAAAAAAGAATACAGTATGGTGGGGTTTTTTTTTTGTTCTTTTTTTGTTGTTCTTCTTTTTTCTTTTTTTTTTGATCGGTCATGGAGCTTGAACTCTGGGCCTGGGCGTGCTGTCCCTCAGCTCTTCAGCTCACAAGGATTCTACCACTTGAGCCACAGTGCCACATCAGAATACTTTTAAGTCAATTTACCAAACGTTTAAAACAGCAGCTATTATGGCAACAACTAACCATTCACTATGGTATTTCAGTGTTCTCTATTCACAACTTTTTGCCACACAAAGCTTACATACCATACTAATAGTGTGTGTGTGTGTCTGTGTGTGTGTATGCTGGTGCAGGGGCTTGAACTCAGGATCTTGTACTCACTTGGCTTTTTTACTCAAGCCTGGAACTCTACCTCTTGAGCCTCACCTCCATTTCCAGCTTTTTACTGGTTAATTGGAGATAGGAGCCTCTTGGATTTGTCTATCCAGGCTGGCTTCTAACCACCACCTCAGATCTCAGCATCCTGAGTAGCTAGGATTACAGGTGTGAGCCACCAGAACCTGATTCTGTGCTAAATTTTAACTAGATTTAGAGAGTCATTTTGGTGATGACTGAAGTTAACAGCCTCTACTTCTCTCAGAGACCCATGTAAACTGCTGAGCCATCTGGGTATTCTTATTTTTGCATTCTGAGTATTCTTCTCTTTTTCCTCAGTGTCGAGAAGCACTAACAACCCGCCAAAAGCTCATTGCCCAGGATTATAAAGTCAGTTATTCATTGGCCAAATCCTGCAAAAGTGACCTGAAGAAATACCGGTGCAATGTGGAAAACCTTCCTCGCTCCCGGGAAGCGAGGCTCTCCTACCTTCTAATGTGCCTTGAGTCAGCAGTACACAGAGGTGAGACTTCTTTCTGCCTCTGCCTTTGCCTTTGCCTTTCTCTTTCCCCTTCTCTTCCTTTCTATTTCCTTTTCTGTTTGGATTCACACTCTGAAGTTTCTTGTACATGTCAGTTTCCTCCTGCATTTGCTCTTCTGAACATTTTTAATTTTTAATATTTTAATAATTTAATATTGCGTAACATTTATAGAGGAGTGAGGTAAATGATTTAGCATTTGAACTTTTGGATGGCTTTATCACTGACTAGATGTTTATAACTGTTTATGTTTTTGTGTGTTTGATTTTAGTTATTGTTTTAATTCTTTAAAGTTTTCATTATTGCCATTTACAACTGAATATGGGGGTGTTTGTGTGAATATTTGAGGAGTGTTTTTTATTTTTTGTTTTTTTTTGGGGGGTCCGGTCGTGGGGCCTGAACTCTGGGCCCGGGCGCTGTCCCTCAGCTCTTCAGCTCAAGGCTAGCGCTCTACCACTTGAGCTACAGCACCACTTCCGGCTTTTTTCTTTTTGCTTATGTGGTGCTGAGGAATTGAACCCAGGGCCTCATGCATGCAAGGCAAGTGCTCTACCACTGAGCCAACTTCCCAGCCTGAGGAGTGTTTATTTTTAACAAGCATTACTGTGTAGGCACATAGGGATTTGTTCTTCAGGTTTCATTTGTAGCATAGTGTCCAAGTGCTGCTTAGCATGTGTGAAGCTCTGGATTCAGTATCCAATGTGCATGCGTGTACATGCGCATGCACACATACAGAGACTTTCATTGCAAGCATTTGTATTACTGACTTAGGAGTATAAAATCTATATAATGTTCAACACTGTCCAGATAAGCCTAAATCTCCAGAGTCTAAGCCCGCTTTACTCTCTTAAAAGCCTTTGCTAATTTCTAAGCTTTTCAGTATAGATAGACACATGAGTGGCATATGCTATACTAGACAAAAACATTCTTTTAATATATAGTGATTTCTGATACTCAAGATCAACCTTCATAACATACAAGTTACATCCTACCTTAGGACGTCAAGTGAGCAGTGAGTGCCAGGGGGAGATGTTAGATTACCGGCGCATGCTGATGGAAGACTTCTCTCTGAGCCCCGAGATCATCCTGAGCTGTCGTGGAGAGATTGAGCACCACTGTTCTGGATTACATCGGAAAGGTCGAACCCTGCACTGTCTGATGAAAGTAGTTCGGGGAGAAAAAGGGAACCTTGGAATGAACTGCCAGCAGGCGGTAAGGATAAACTTCTACTGTCTCTTTGACCATGACGTGTTTTCAGTTAAGGAGCCTGTTCCCAATAATTCCTTGATTTATCTGGATTATTTTTGACATTGCAATGAACATTAGGTACTAAAGATGGGCTGGGAACCGTGGCTTAATGATAGAGTGCTTGCCAAGCATGCATGAAGCTTTGAGTTCGACACATAAACAGAAAGTCAGAAGTGGTGCTGTGGCTCCAAGTGGTAGAGTGCTAGCCTTGAGCAAAAGAAGCTCAGGGACAGAGCATACGCCCTGAGTTCAAGCCCCAGGCCTGGCAAAAAAAAAAAAAAGAAAAGAAAAAGAAGGATATTGTTTCTTTGGTCATATCTTAGTAAGAATGTGGAATTAACTGTAGAACAAAGGTTTAAGTTCATAAAAAGAGCGATAGGAGAAATGTATTTCTTTATCCAACTATATTTGCATTTGCTGGAGTATCTAGGGAATTTTCAACTTGCTAAATTGGTTTTACTGAACTGAGAAGTCAAAACACTAATAAATCAATAAAGGTCCTTCACCAAAAGAGAATTTGCCTTCCTTAATAGATTGATTTAGTTGAGGCTGAGAGTTACACTGAACAGAAATTTCTAAGAGTTTCTTCTTCTTATTAATGTATACCATAGACTAAAGATGAGAATAACAAAAAAGGAGTACATACTCTGTCATATCACATTCGTGATCTATATTAAGTTTTCTTCAGTTATAGTTGAATGAGGGCAGCCCGGCTTCTCCCAGGCCAAAGATAACTAAATGGTCTGTTGCCTAGATGAATCTTTTCTCCACAGTTTATTGTTCTTTTGGCAGTACTGGGATTTGAACTCAGGACTGCGTGTTTATTAGGCCCACTTGAGTCATACTCCCAGCCCCCTTTTCCAAAGTTTTCCCCAAGTTTTCCTAAGCATGCTAAGCTGGAATAGATGTATATGTATATAGTAGTAGACATTCTTATGTATTTCCCACATTCCCATCAGTCTCTTGAACTGCTAGCCTACTAAATAGACTCTGTAGGGCATTTACATATCAGCTACAGTTTAATAAATTCATTAGGGGTTCTCAAAATTCGTGTGTTAGCCATGAAATTAAACTGATAGTCCTTGCAAAGACTTCCAGAGTTTGTTGACATACATTAAATTGGTTACCATTTTCTTTGCAAAGCACTGTAGTCTTCCTAACAACTAATCACAACAGTTTGTAGCTTCTCCAGATTGCCTACCCCCAAAAAAACCCTGAAATAGTTTCCACCCAAAATATCAGCAGTTCTTCATATTTTTCTTAGTGACTTATTTTAGGCAAATAGATTTTTTTCATTTCCTTTGATCTACAGCATCTGGTAGGTATATGAAAAGCCAGTGCTTTCATATGAACCTCTGGATTATGGATCAGGTATGCAGATCAGAGTGGACTCCTAGACTCACTGACACAAAAAGAGATCCAGGAAAGCCAAGGAGACTAAAAAAAAAAAAATCAAATCTATCCTAGGGCTTGAATTCTGGGCCTGAACTTTTTTTGCTCAAGTCTAACACTCTACCACTTGAGCCTTAGCATCACTTCCAGCTTTTACTGAGTAGTTTATTGGAGATAAGAGTCTCATGGACTTTCCTGCCTGTGCTGGTTTCCAATCACAATCCTCAGATCTCAGCCTCCTGAGTAGGATTATAGGTGTGAGCTACTGGAACTCAGACACAGCGCTGAGGCCCTGAGTTCAAGCCCCATGAGCAACCAACAAAAAGAGTTCCAAATCCTTTCTTTTTTGTTTGTGCTAGTCCTGTGCCTTGAATTCAGGCCTGGAAGCTGTCCCTGAAGTTTTTTCCCCCCTCAAGGCTAGTGCTTTACCACCTGAGCCACAACTCCACTTCCAGTTTTTTGGTGGTTAATTGGAGATAAGAGTCTCAGCGAGCCAGGCGCTGGTGGCTCACGCCTGTAATCCTAGCTACTCAGGAGGCTGAGATCTGAGGATCGAGGTTCAAAGCCAGCCCGGGCAGGAGAGACCGGGAGACTCCTATCTCCAATAAACCACCAGAAAACCGGAAGTGGCACTGTAGCTCAAGTGGTAGAGCGCTCGCTTTGAGCTAAAGAGCTGAGGGACAGCGCCCAGGCCCAGAGTTCAAGCCCCACGACCGACAAAAAAAAAAAAAAGAGTCTCAGCGACTTTCTTGCTCAGGCTAACTTCAAACCACACTTCTCAGATCTCAGGCTCCTGAATAGCTAGGATTATAGGCATGAGACACAGGCATCCAGCAACGTATTCTTGTTTCTAATTGTTTCTGCAAGTTAAATGAAATCTTTCACATCTGATTTTAATAAATCATTATATAGTTATTTTATACCAGTATTACTAACTTTCTCTTGGCTCTCCTCCACTCAACTCTGGCTTGGTCCTGAGTGTCAGGTTTAATCTGATTTAAGAGTAGGCAATAAAAAGGCAGCCTTTTTAGTCATACTAGCAGCTATCCAGGGATGTTTTAGAAGTGTAAATAAGCCACTTACCTCCACAGTTCCATAAACAGAAAACTTTGCAACTGGGTGGAGAAACCAGTTGGAAAGTTCTTGAGTTTGGCCAGTGACAGTTGTTCTACCTTGTTAAGAGTGCATTGTGCTGTGCCAGTCTGAGCAACAGATCTAAGTGATGAGATGACATTATTCTTAATTTTTTAAACTCCAGCTTCAAACACTGATACAAGAGACTGATCCTGGTGCAGATTACCGCATTGATCGAGCTTTGAATGAAGCTTGTGAATCTGTAATACAGACAGCCTGCAAACATATACGTTCTGGAGACCCAATGTAAGTTCTCTTTATTTGTAGCATTATTTATACTGTATCTTAAATATATATATATATATATTTTGGTCGGTCGTAGAGCTTGAACTCTGGGCCTGAGCGCTGTCCCTCAGCTCTTCAGCTCAAGGCTAGCGCTCTACCACTTGAGCCACAGCAACACTTCCGGCCTTTTTTGCTTATATAGTGCTGAGGAATCAAACCCAGGGCCTCAACAAGGCAAGCACTCTACTACAGAGCCACTTTCCCAGCCACCACCCGCCCTCCCAATCCATATTGTATTTTATAAGCAGCCCAAGGGAACATTTCTGTTGAGTGACTTTGCATGGCTTACATCTTAACTATAAAGTGTTGTTTGCCAGTGAGTGTTGAGTTCAAGCCCCACGACTAATAAAAAATAAAGTTGTTTTTTTTTTTTTTTGGTCGGTTGTGGGGTTTGAACTCTGGGCTTGGGCACTGTCCCTGATCTCTTCAGCTCAAGGCCAGCACTCTACTGCTTGAGCTACAACACCACTTCCGTTTTCTAGTGGTTTATTGGAGATAAGAGTCTCACAGACTTTCCTGCCTGGGTTGGCTTTGAACTGTGATCCTCAGATCTCAACCTCTTGAGTAGCTAGGATTACAGGCGTGAGCTACCGGCGCCCGGCTAAAAATAAAGTTTTGTTGACTAGGAATACCATACCAGTTGGAATTTGGACTTCTGATCTGCCTCCTGCATGATGTAAAGGCACCTAGACATAGCTTTGTGATGTTTGTGGTGATGTTTGCTGACAGTGACTAGGCATGTATGGATCTTTCCAGGCGGTCACTGAGTAACTTTTGTATTGCAAATAATGTAAGACAGACAGACAAACACTCAACATAAAGTGACACATCCTGTGTTTTGAATTGTGTACATTGACTACATGATAATCATTAGAAAATAATTGTAGTTAAAACAAAAAACAAATTTTGCAGAGGGTGCTCTTATGAACCAAGTTAATATTGGAGTTGCATTTATTGCAACTGAATAAATGCCACGATAACATATTTGATTCTTCTGTATTAATTTTATTCCATATGATGTGAAAAGTTTTCAAACCAGATTGCAAGTAAGAACAGGTTTTTCAGTCTGCAAAAATTTTTACAGCTGGCATTTAACAATAAAATGAACATAGTCCAGGTTTATCACCATCCAGCTATGTGAAAACTACTGCTATTCATGCTGTGGAAGAAAATTAAAAGTAGCAGTCTTGCTGAATGGTAGTACATGTGTCTTATCCCAGCTGCTCAGGATCCAGAAGATCTTGATTGGAGGCCATCCCTGGCAAAATGTTTACAAGACCTCAATTTCAACAAAGGAAGATTCGTAATCCCAGCTGTGTGGGTAGATTACATAAGACCTCTGTCTAAGATGGGTAAAAAGTACAAGACCATATTTAAAATACAGCTAACACAAGGGAAATTTAAAAAAAAAAAGTTGGGATATGATTAAAGTGGTAGAAAACTTGCCTAGCAAGCCCAAGGCCCTAAGTCAAAAACTCAGTGCCACACACACAAGAAATTCTTCCTTAAATCTTTCTGTGTTCATGAACAGATAAACTCACTTAGACATATTGCATTAACTAAAAAGAGGAAAGAAGGGATATGCTACTACAGATTCTTATCAGACTTATGGGCAATATATGCACATTTGCTGGTCCTGATTCAAATAAACATGGACAAATCTGAAAATGAACAGGATATTATTTCTAATAAGGACTTTTTATTTCTTGGTAAGATAATAGTATTAGGTTCTTATACTTTGTTTGGTTTTTTTTTTTTTAACTGTATTTTTTTTTCTTTTTTTTTTTTTTTTGGTACTGTGGATCGAACCCAGGACTTGCAGGGCAAGTGCTTTGCCACTGAGCTACCTCCCAGCCCAGGTTCTTGTACTTTGGAGAAAACATGCTAAATTATTCACAAATAGGATGTTGAGTCTTGAGATTTACTTCAAAATATCAAGAAGGGACATAGATTAAAAAAACAACCTTTGCTACAGGCTCATGAAGCTATGGAGAGGGAACTTGGCCAGTATATCTATCATTCTCTATTTTTGTGTGTGGGTAATTTTGTTGTTCTAAGTACAGAGTGACTCTAAAGTTGATAGAACTTTTTTTTTGGGGGGGGGGTCCAGTCATGGGGCCTGAACTCTGGGTCTGGGCACTGTCCCTCAGCTCTTCAGCTCAAGGCTAGCGCTCTACTACTTGAGCCACAGTGCCACTTCCGGCTTTTTTCTTTTTGCTTATGTGGCGCTGAGGAATCAAACCCAGGGCCTCATGCATGCAAGGCAAGTGCTTTACCACTGAGCCACCTTCCCAGCCCCTAAAGTTGATAGAACATTTAATCACTGTCAGGTCCAGTTAATTTGAATGATTCTCAGAAAAATGTATCCTATTGTCCCAGGAAAATAGCTGAAAGGAAATGATACCACTTTATCTTCTTACATTTTACCTTTTTTATGCCTAGGATTCTCTCATGTTTGATGGAACATTTATACACAGAGAAGATGGTGGAAGATTGTGAACACCGTCTCCTAGAGCTGCAGTATTTCATCTCCCGGGATTGGAAGTGAGTTTGTGAAGCAAGCATAAGGCATTGCTAAGCCTGTTCTGTTTAATCAGTATCATTGGGGAGTTAAGGGGAGTGTTCTTTGTTTTTATTCTAGGAATTAAATACAGAATTTCACACTCTGAACTGTTACCACCATTATCACCACCTGAGTAGTTTGTAATAATTATTAGAGAATTATTTTTGAATCATGGAATAGCTAACATAATCCAACACCCTGAAAACATTTTTATTGCTTCCAGAGCAGTATCTAAAAGCAGAATCAGCCCACTCCCTATCTGTACTGAGTGTCCCTGTTTACTATTTCATTGGATTGGGTCAAAATGATTCTAATACCACAAATACATCTAGAAAGAACTCTAGCACTTGGAGGGGCAACAAATGCATCTTCAGATATGACTAAGAAGATGACAGTGCATTTGTATCTTTATTGATTTGTACTGGGAATGGAGATTTGCTTTTATTTTTTTTAACTATTTAAAGCTATTGAATTTATTCTATCTTGGAGGTTATATTAACTCTTCTTCCCACCTCACCCCTTTCCCTGTCTTTTGTTCCCCTTTTATTCTACCTCCAGAGCCATCCATTCTCAGTGTTTCTGCATTTTAAATTCAGCTGCCTCCTGACCCAGTTTTTTAAGCCACTATATATGATCATTAACCTCTTCGGGTGATTATATTTTGTTCATGTTTTTTATTTATTTATTGGGTCCAGTCATGGGGCCTGAACTCTGGGCCTGAGCGCTGTCCCTCAGCTCTTCAGCTTAAGGCTAGCGCTCTACCACTTGAGCCACAGCGCCACTTCCGGCTTTTTGCTTATGTGGTGCTGAGGAATCGAACCCAGGGCCTCATGCATGCAAGGCAAGTGCTCTACCACTGAGCCACCTTCCCAGCCCTTGCTCATGTTTTAGTAGAAAGGTTTTATGATTTTTATTTTTGTTCCTTTTAATTAGCTCTAGAATTGGGGTATGGTAGCACATGCTTTAAATCTTGCACTTGGGATACTAAGGTAGGAGGATTAAAAGTTTGAAACCAGGCCAGGCAATATGGAGATTCTCTATTAAAAAACAAAAACAAAACTTCTTGAAAAGACCACTGAAAGCTGGGTAACATCTTCTCTGCCTACTTAGGTCACATGAACTAATCAAAACCATGGTTATTTCTCTTTTTTTATTCATGATAAGAAAAATGTTTCATAGGGCCAAGTACCAGTGGCTCACATCTGTAATCCTATTTACTCTGGAGGCTGAGATCATAGGATCACAATTCAAAGCCAGCCTGGGCAGGAAAGTCCATGGGATTTCAAATAACTAAGGAAGTGGAGCTGTGGCTCAAGTGGCATAGCATTAGCCTTGAGCATGAAAGTTCAGGGAAAGTGCCCAGGCCCTGAGTTCAAGCCCCAGGACTGGCACCCAAAATAATAATGCTTCATAGTCATAAAAGTTATTCATTAAATATTGGCCTTTCTCTTCCCATTAAATAATCCTGCCTAAAGTTGTCAATATATTGTGGTCAAAATTAAGTAGCCCTTGGTGTGGTTTGGATAACAGATGCAAGTTCATTCACTAATCCTGGCAGTCTAGGCTAGCGTCAAACTCACAGTCCTCCTGTCTCTACCTCCTAAGTACTGGAGTTACAGAAGTTCCTGGTCCAAGATGACATCTTCGAGGTAAAAGTCTACTGTCTAAAGATTAACAGAGGGGCTGGGAAGGTGGCTCAGTGGTAGAGCACTTGCCTTGCATGCTCGAGGCCCTGGGTTCGATTCCTCAGTACCACATAAGAAAAAAGCCAGAAGTGGCGCTGTGGCTCAAGTGGTAGAGTGCTAGCCTTGAGCTGAAGAGCTGAGGGACAGCGCCCAGGCCCAGAGTTCAGGCCCCACGACCAGAATAAAAAAAAAAATAAATAAATAAAACAAAGATTAACAGACTTCTATAGATTGACCATGTGCATCCATTAACAATGATATTCAAGCTGGGTGTGGTAACACATTCCTGTGATCCTAACTACTCAGGAGGTGGAGATCAAGGGGATTCTATTTCAAGGCTAGCCTGGGCAAAAAATTAGTGAGACCTCATCTCAACAAACAAACTGGGCATGATGGTGCATATCTGTAACCCAAGCTATTTGGGAGGTATCTGTTTAAGTATCAATCACAGGCAGGCCTGGGCAAAAAATAGGCGAGCCCCTTAAACTAAAAAGGGGCTGAAGTGTGACTCAAATGCTAAAGCACTTCTCTAGTAAGTACCAGATCCTGGTTTCAAACTCCAGTATTACTCCAAAAAAAAAAAGTGATATTCAGGAGTATACTTCTGCATATCTGCTGTCTCCAATACCCTAGGTGATTATCAATGACTGTATAAACAAGCACTTGGTAAACCCTTTCTTAATGTGTGTAGAAAGGAAAGGTAGAGTGAATAGCAGTTCTTTTACTGTTTCAGGCTGGACCCTGTCTTATACCGAAAGTGCCAGGGAGATGCTTCTCGACTTTGCCACACCCATGGTTGGAACGAGACTAGTGAACTTATGCCTCCTGGAGCTGTGTTCTCTTGTTTGTACAGACACGCCTACCGCACCGAGGAACAAGGAAGGAGGGTAGGAGTCCATGTTGGCTGCTTCTTACTGTTATTAAATAGCTTGATGTATATTGTCTGGTTTCTCTCACCCTAGGAAAACTTTCCTGTATTTGGTGAGGAGGCGTTTGTGTACTGCTGGAAACTTACTCAGGGAGTGTCCTTTACTGATATATTTATTTGTTCCACCACCTTCTTCCCACCCCAGAATGGTTTCTTTAACCAAGCGAGTGGAGGAACAGTTCCAGGTCTTTTTTTTTTAATTATTGAAATCTGAATCACAAATGGACAATTAAATTCTGCTGTCCTAACTTTATTTAGCTTTAAAGATCCATTAGAAGCTTTTAGTCAGCATAGAAATGGTTCTTTAGCTCTGCCCTTGGCAGCTGAACACAAATCCCTGTATTAATGAGTCCACTCTGACAATGCACTAGTTGGAGCAAAAGCTTCCATACCCAGTCTCTTGGTATTTGTCTGCCCCAATTGCTGTCTATCAGTGGGATGTTTGTGTGAGCTTGGTTTTCCTGGTGTCACTCTGGGATACTGCTTGATCTCTAGAATGGCATTTGTACACCTTATGAGAAACCATATTGGATGTTTGTTCTGCCTTGTTACAGAAAGAAGCCATGCTATTATTTCACATGCGTGTTTACTGAACTCAGCGCAAGAACCTGTTAAGAATTCAGAATGAGGAGACTTAAATATAAAAGATCCTCCTTCACTTGTGAAAGCTGACTTAATTTTCATAAGGTTATAAATAAGAGAACATGGATCCATATCATGATCCTTGTTAGCCACAGGGACTTTAGAAATCTGGCATCTGGCAAGTCCCCGTAGCAGGAATTTCCTTCTCTTACAAGTAAAGACATAATAGAATCCAGTGTTCTGGCTTTAAAAAAAAATTAAGCCTGGTCCCAGTGGCTCACACCTGTAATCCTTTCTAGTCAGAAAGGTTTGAGTTGGAAGCAGTACAACACCTGCTGCAAACATGAAACTCAAGTTAAAAAACAAACAAACCAACCTGAAAAATTAACCATCTTAAAGAGGAAGACAGTGGTATTTGGTACAGCCACCCCCCCCCCCCCCTTATGGAGTCAAAACATGACTCCATAAGGGCCTATCCCCTATCCCAGGTGTGCTGACCTTTTTTTAGGATAGGAAACTGATAATACCTGCTAATGACTGTTTTCCCATGGGCCTTCCAAAAATATCCATTCCACCTGCTTCATTGCACATAATTTATCTAGAAAACTCTAGTCCTGAACTGTGTAACTTTTTTTTTTTTTTTGGTCTGTTTGAGGCTTGAACTCAGGACCTGGCACTGTCTCTGAGCTTCTTTGTGCTTAAGGCTAGCACTCTACCACTTGAGCCACACCACCACCTCCAGCTTTTGAGTGGTTAATTGGAGATAACAGTCTCATGGGAACTTTTCTGCTCCGGCTGGCTTTGAACTGCAGTCCTCAGATCTCAGCCTCCTGAGTAGCAAGGATAACAGGCATGAGCTACTAGCGTCTAGTTCTGTGTAACTATTGCTTCTGCAATTGCCTGCTCATTCTGTTTTAGGTCAGCTTGAACTCAGTTCTCCTGAACAAGGGTATATTCTTTCCTCAATTGGATATCACATTTTTTTTCCTCTTCCTTTTCTTCTCCTCCTCCTCCTCCTCCTCCTTCTTCTTCTCTTCTTCTCCTTTTTTTTTTTTTTTTTTTTGGTTTGGTCATGGGGCTTGAAATCTGGGCCTAGGCACTGTCCCTGAGCTCTTCAGCTCAAGGATAGCACTCTACCACTTGATCCACACTGCCACTTCCGGTTTTCTGGTGGTTTATTGGAGATAAGAGTCTCACAGACTTTCCTACCTGAGCTGGCTTTGAACCACAATCCTCAAATTTCAGCCTCCTAGGTAGCTAGGATTACAGGCATGAGCCACTGGCGCCTGGCTACCTTTTTGTGTATGTAGAGTGTAATTTTGTGAATTAGAAACTCTTAATTTGAGTGAATGTCTTCCTTCAGGTTTAACTCAGAAAAGGATGTCATTTTATATTAGAAAATACTGAATGTAGCTGGGTGCTGATGGCTCATACCTGTAACCCTGGCTACTCAGGAGGCTGAGATCTGAGGATCATGGCTCAAAGCTAGCCTGGACAGGAAAGTCCATGAGACTCTTGTCTCTAATAAACTACTCAGAAAAAAACTGGAAGTAACACTGTGACTCTAGTGGTAGAGCTCTAGCCTTGAGTAAAAGAAGCTCAGGGACAGTACCCAGGCCTCCAGTTCAAACTCCAGGACCAGCACCAAAAAAAAACGTGAATGTATAATTACTTCCCAGAGAGAAAGGACTTCTGTCTAACATTGGGGAGATAAACACAGGATTATCTGTTAGCTTCCTGGCACCTTTGCTGTGTTTGGGTTCTTCCTATAGTTGTTTTGTTACCTTTTCTTCTTACTCTTTTCTCATGTAGCTCTCACGGGAGTGCCGAGCAGAAGTGCAAAGGATCCTACACCAGCGTGCCATGGATGTTAAACTGGACCCTGCCCTCCAGGATAAGTGCCTGATAGATCTGGGGAAGTGGTGTAGTGAGAAAACAGAAACTGGCCAGGTAAATGACAAGCCTTCCGGTTCAGTATTGACTCATGTTTTGAGTAGGGTACCCCATGAAATCCAAGTTGGTGTTGTTTTCTTTTTCCTTCTTTTTCTTTTTCTTTTTTTTTTTTTTCTGTCGGTCCTGGGGGTTGAACTCCAGGCCTGGACGCTGTCTCTGAGCTCTTTAGCTCAAAGTGAGCACTCTTCCACTTAGCCACAGTGCCACTTCCAGTTTTTTGGTGGTTAATTGCAGATAAGAGTCTCATGGACTTTCCTACCTGGGCTGGTTTTGAACCACGACCCTCAGATCCCAGACTCCTGAGTAGCTAGGATTATAGGCATGAGCCACCAGTACCCAGCAAAGTTGATGCTTTCTTTTTTTTTTTTTTGGTGGGGGGGGGGGCGGGTCTGGTCGTGGGGCCTGAACTCTGGGCCTGGGCGCTGTCACTTAGCTAGCGCTCTACCACTTGAGCCACAGCGCCACTTCCGGCTTTTTTCTTTTTGCTTATGTGGTGCTGAGGAATCGAATCCAGGGCCTCGAGCATGCAAGGCAAGCGCTCTACCACTGAGCCACCTTCCCAGCCCAGTTGGTGCTTTCTTCACAGACAATTTGTTATGTGACTTAATGTACTCTGTAGAAGAAGTACCCAAGAAATATTGTATTTTTCCTAAGCAGCTACTTTGTTTTTATATTATTGCTACTGGTGTTGTAATTGGTCATTTTCCTTCCTCATGTTTCCCTTTGAAAGCTTAGAGCTGAAGGTCTGCCTACCTCTAACACACACAGGTATTGTTGTAGGCTTACTGCTGGCTCCATGCCACTTCCCTTAATGTACTTTTCTTTCCCTGTTTTAACCATTTTAATTTCTTTTATCGTACATTTTCCTTCCTTAACTTTATAAGCCATATTGAATTCTTTAGAGCTAAGCAAGATATGTAAATACTGATAAGCCCAAATGTCAGCACTACAAGATGTATGGAGAAGAAATCATTTTCCCAGCATAGTTGTCCAAATTATGGCTTAGAGAAGTAACATATATTGGTTTTCCTACCTAAAACTCAAGTCTAGAACTGAGAGTAAGGCTCAAGTAGTAGCATGTCTGCCTACCAAGCACAGGACCTTGAGTTCAAACCCCAGTACTGTCCAAAAAAGGAAAAGACTCAAGTCACATTCTTATCAGGCATTTCTTCCATTATGTTATAACCTCTCCATATAGGAAAATAGAAAGAAGGAGTAGCTCCCATGTCAGGGAAGGAAGCATGGCTTTTATCAGAAAGCAGGATACCCAGTACGGGAAGGAGTGATCGCAGGCTTCCAGGCTTTATTTTTGTACTACTGCAAAAACCTTTCTGGAATTAAAGTAGGAAAATGTACATGGATAAGAGTTAGACCTTTTTTGTTTGTTTGTTTGGGTCCAGTCGTGGGGCCTGAACTCTGCGCTTGGGTGCTGTCCCTCAGCTCTTCAGCTCAAGGCTAGCGCTCTACCACTTGAGCCACAGCACCACTTCCGGCTTTTTTCTTTTTTTGCTTATGTGGTGCTGTGGAATTGAACCCAGGGCCTCAGGCATGCAAGGCAAGTGCTCTACCACTTTGCCTCCTTCCCAGCCTGAGTTAGACCTTTTAAAGGAGCAATATGGCTACTTACTAGGTCTATTGGGTATAGCAGTATTTTCAGCATTCTGCTTTCTGAGCCTGGTACAATTCTGTTGAGTTTATTGTTTGAAAATGCCTATTGTTTAGCTTTCTGCTGCCTCTGGAACAAAGGATGTGTTGATACAGAGTCCTAGCAGTTTCCTTCATACACACATAAACATTTAAAGAGCTGTAATACTTTGTAGACCATCACTGAGAAGCTAAATATAAGGAATAGTTTTATAACCAAGATTTTTTCCTTAGCCATTTTTTTCTTACTTTTATGAAACATTTAAATGTCTGATGCATTTCCCTTTAGGGTTTTTTCCCCTCTTCCATTCTGGCTATTGTATAATTCCTTCAACTCTTCTCTTCTTCTTTCAGTTCTAAAACAGAATGATCAGTACATTCAATCTGATCGCTTAGCAGATCACTCTGCTGAGAAATAGCTGTGAATCTGCTTGAGAAAGGAAACTGATGCTATACCTAAACTTCTAAAAAGTATATTAATAGCTATGACTCCAGGCAGTTCCAGCTCAGTTTCCAAAGCACCAGGTAACTTTTAAGTTGCCCAAACTACCACGTTGTCTTGTTTAATGGATTTCCTTCAGAGGATCCTGTGATTGGGTTTAGAATACTCAGTCTGACTTGTATGAGTTTGAGCTCTATGATGTAATCCAGGCCTAGGGTTTTCACCTGATTTGGCCAGGAAGAGTCTTTCATTTTGTTTTATTTATTACTTTTTTACTAGTACTGGGGCTTGAACTCAGGGCCTCACACTCACTTTTTCACTCAAGGCTGGCACTCTACCACTTGAGCCATATCTCTACTTTCTGGCTTTTTGCTGGTTAATTGAAGATAAGACTCTCATAGACTTTTCTACCCAAGCTGGCTTCAAACCTCAATCCTCAGATTTCAGGCTCCTTAATTGCTAGGATTACAGGCATGAGCTGCCACCAAGCACCAGGCTAGCCATGAAGAATCTCAAAGTAATACATGGCCTTCTACTATGAATTTGTGGCCCATTGATCATTGTCAAAGTGCACATCTAAAATGGGAAATAAGAGTAGGCTCAGAGGCCCACACCTGTAATCCTAGCTAATCAGGAAGCAGTGATGGAAGAGTCTTCAGTTAAAGACCAGCCTAAGCAAAAAAGTTGTAAGTCCTCATCTAGCTAGATATGGTGATTGGTATGTGGCAAAAAGGGCTGGGGGAAAAAGCTGAGTGAGGGAAAAAGTCTCCTTATACAAAAAGAAAGCACTCTTGTAACCCCTTCTGTACATCACCTTTATAATAACAATTTAAAAAGGGCGGTTGGCTAGGGGCATGACTCAAGTGAGAGCTCCTGCCAAGGAAGCAGGAGGCCCAGAGATCTTACTAGGACCATCCACATGCTGTTGGCTCCTACAATATTAGCTGCTACAGGAAGTTGAGATCTGAGGGTTGCAGTTAGAAGCCAGCCCAGGCTAAGATAACTAAAAGACTGTTATCTTCAGTTAAGCAGCAAAAAGCTGAAGCTGGAGGAGTGGTTCAAATGATAGAGCACCAATCTTTAGTGAAAAAGTTGAGAGAGAGAACAAGTGAAAGTACCAGGACTACACACACAAAGAAAGTACCTAGACAGACAGAGAGGTAGGTAAATAGGTAGGTGGATAGATAAAATCGAAACACAGATTAAAAGATTAAAAGTGGAATAGGGAGATATTGATGGAGTGGAATAAAAAAGCCTGATAAAGATTTTTAGAGTGGGGCGCCGATGGCTCACACCTGTAATCCTAGCTACTCAGGAGGCTGAGATCTGAGGATCTCAGTGAGTTTGAGAACAGCTGAAGATCAGTTCCTGTTACCTGGTGGGTTTGGCCTTCTTATACCCCTTGACCCTCTTAAATACTCTGCTACATCAACTAACTAAGTAATTATCTTTTTAACACCCTTGGTTTGGGGATCAAATAAACTTGTGCTGTGTGCAGTGAGGTAGTGCCTTTTCAGGAAGAAGCAAGGAGGACCAGTGCAAAGGGAGCAGACTGCTGTTCACTGATGCGACTGATGAACACCACGACTTGCCTTTTCATATGCAGGAGCTTGAGTGCCTCCAGGACCATCTGGATGACTTGGCCGTGGAGTGCAGAGACATAGTGGGCAACCTCACCGAGTTAGAATCAGAGGTAAGCAGCATGTAGCTCCTCAGAGGAGAAGGGCTGCCAGCCACCTGGCCTTTCTCGTTCAGCTCTGCTCTTCCAACACTCTTGAGAATGTAGAGCCTCTGAAAAATCAAAAGAAGCTTAATCAGACTCTCCCTCTTTGTTTTCTCAAATCATTTTGCTGTGTCCTGACCCTTTCCCTCACTTCTCTAGAAAAGTTAACACTTAGGTTTTCTTCACCAAGTGGCTTCACATCAATCGGTTATCACAGTGATGAGACCTTCTCCCTTGAGGAAAGATTGCTGCTATTTCAGTCTGTGAGTCACACTCAAGAGTAACTCAAGCATCCACACTGTTCTCCTTATAGCTCCTTTAGTTACGTCATTGGGAATGGATGTTGAACAAAAAGCTTGGGATTTCCAGTTCTATGAAAGATGAAATACCATCCTGGGACTTGTTAGAATAGAAACACACATAAGCACAAGAGTGTTATTCAGAAATACAAAAACTATTACCATGGCAGGGAGGTAGCTAAAAATGCTCAAGTTATCTGGTGGAAGCAGAAATCAGAGAAACAAGGAAATGCTATTTTTTTTCATTGTAAGCATTTTACTTTCTAGTTTTCAAATTTTGTTCTTTCTCTCACCTTCCCTCCCCTTCTCTCCCATCTTCATCATGTCCTTATGGGTTGGGGAGGACCTTTTTGAGCTGTAGCTCTTTAATAGAAGAACCCGAGCAGCTAGGGACCTTCTAGGAACAACCAGGATTGTTCTGCTTAAAGGCATTTAGCAGTGGTTTATCATCTGGTTAAAGTCTGTGATCTTGTTTATGAACTTAGAAACAAAAGGTAGATATCAATTATATTTGTTTTCATTTTAAGTTGTTTAACATTTTGGAAAAGCTCCAAAGGTTTTGCATGCTCTAATGTTACTACTGTTTCTTCTTCCCACCTTTTTTTTTTTTTTTTTGGTGGTGGTACTGGGGTTTGAACTTAGTCTTCTACTTCATAGGCAGGCAGTCTGCCACTTGAGCCATATCACTACTCCTGCCTTTTGCTGTTTTGGAGATAGGGCCTAGTGAACTTTTCTGCCTGAGCTAACCTCAACCTCTGATCCACCAGATCACAGCTTCCTGGGTAGCTATGATTAAATGCTTGAGCTGCTGCACCTACTTCATCCCACCTTTCTTTTTTTTTTTTTTGGTTGGTTGTAGGGCTTGAACTCTGGGCTTGGATGCTGTCCCTGTGCTCTACCGCTTGAGCTACAGCACCATTTCCGGTTTTCTAGTGGTTTATTGGAGATAAGAGTTTTATGGACTTTCCTGCCCTGGCTGGCTTTGAACCTTGATCCTCAGATCTCAGCCTCCTGAGTAGCTAGGATTACAGTCATGAGCCACCAGCACCCAGCGCATCCCACCTTTCTTAACTTTGTCCTCTCTTTTGTTCGGGCACAAGAATCTGTCTGTAAGAAACAATGTCTTTTAGGATGTGTGACTCAAGTGGTAGACCACCTACCTAACAAGTCCAGGGTATTGAGTCCGTACCTTAGTTTTACCAAAAGTGTGTGTTGCGGGGGGGGGGGGGGGTAAATGTCTTTTACATTTTAGAGTATAAGTTGTTTATATCCTGAGGTGATAGAAGGAGAAACTGCCCCTCCTCCTGGCTCTTTCTAAATAAAAATTATGAGGGGCTGGGAAGGTGGCTCAGTGGTAGAGCGCTTGCCTTGCATGCATGAGGCCCTGGGTTGAGTTTGATTCCTCAGCACCACATAAGCAGAAAAAAATGCCAGAAGTGGTGCTGTGGCTCAAGTGGTAGAGCGCTAGCCTTGAGCTGAAGAGCTGCGGGACAGCGCCCAGGCCCAGAGTCCAGGCCCACGACTGGACCCCCCCCAAAAAAAAAAGAAAGAAAAATTATGAATCTACTTAATGTTTTACAGGACATTCAGATAGAAGCCTTGTTGATGAGAGCCTGTGAGCCCATAATTCAGAACTTTTGCCACGTAAGTGATATCTGGAGGAACAAAGATTATGATATCTGGAGGAACAAAGATTAGAAACCAAACAAAACTCAGGATGCTGGTCTCCCAAGGGTGTGGGACTCATCTCTGACTTCAGAGATGAGGTCTTTTCTCCTGAACGATAGTTTTAACAAGTAAATCTTGGAAATATAAACAAGATAGAGAAGGGCCACCGTCTGTATGGACAGCCTTTTCAGATGACTGGATTTATGGGTAGCAATGACAGAGATGCCCTTTGTAAAGTGTAGAAGGGAGGACTCCAGAAGCAAGTGTGTCTGGGTGCTTCCCAGGACTTGCTGGCTATAGTAGTGGTTTCCCTCTTCTGATGTCACCTTTGTACTTCCATCTTGACTGAATCCTGTTTTACCTTATTTAATCCACTTACTGAAGTACCTAAATTGTAGGAGTGAAACACAAAGGGGAACCCATGGGCTCTGACAGTCAAATGACTGTGTTAGAGATTATTACAGAGCACCTGCCACAATTACATAAGGAAAGCAAGTAAAGACCTCAGAGAATATGTTCCTGCCTTGTGCAGAGCAACTGGCTGTATATATTTTATTCACTGACTATTTCTCATTTGTGATTTCTTAGGCCTGTTTTGAATAATTAATGAAGTATCTCATTTGTGAATGCTTCTATAATCAGCCCTGTTCATATTTCCATGGACTGAGCTACAGGTTGTATTCATTCATTGTTACAAATGAAATGTGAGTGTATACTGTCTTCCCCAGGATGTAGCAGACAACCAGATAGACTCTGGGGACCTGATGGAGTGTCTGATACAGAACAAACATCAGAAAGATATGAATGAGAAGTGTGCCATTGGAGTTACCCACTTCCAACTGGTCAGTCCATTTCCTATTTTAGCTGTTTGGATGATTACTGATTAACTTCCTCTTTTGGAACATCTTAGCACCTCTCTGGTCTTGAAAATTTGTTTATTTATTTCTACTTTGAATTTGTCAGCAAATGTGGTTTTAGTCCATTGTACCAAGTACTTTGCTAGGTACACGCAGTGCCCAGTGAGACATTGTCCCTGCCGCTAGGGAACAATCAGTCTGCTGGGGCCAGAGACAAGTAAGCAGGCATTTTCTTTCTGATGTTTTGTGTGACTGACAGTACAGTGGCCCAGGTATGTATCAAAACCCTGAACTGGTGTTTTCTTCTAAATCATAAAACCTAAATCCAGCATATAAGATTGTGGAAGCATGGGACTGGGAAGGTGGCTCAGTGGTAAGAGTTTGCCCTGCATGTATGAGGCCCTGGGTTCCATTCCTCAGCACCACATAAGCAGAAAAAGCCGGAAGTGGCGCTGTGACTGAAGTGGTAGAGTGCTAGCCTTGAGCTGAAGAGCTGAGGGACAGTGCCCAGGCCCAGAGTTCACCAACAACAACAAAAAAAAAGATTGTGGAAGCAGTCTGTAGTTACTTGTGTTGGGGATAGCAGGCATTTCCTACAAGGAAGATGATTCATCAGCTAAGATGACTATTTGTTAGGGCAGGTAGCCTACCTGCCTGTGTTCTGCTGTGTTAATGAACTCCTATGCCCTAATGGTAAGTAGTAGGAGAAAGATACAGAAGCATGTGTACAAAGGTTACAGCCATGGGCGCCTTGAGGAAGAAAAGCAAAGCCAAAGTGGTGGCTAGAAGGTGAAAGAGGAGGGGCTTGTTTGTGTAGAAACTTGAAGTGGCAAAGCAAACCAAAGAATTTGGAGAAGTTTTCCTGTGTGACACAATGACTTCAATGCCAGAGATGGTGTGGGGAATCATGAGAGATCATCAGGTTCTGAAGTAGGAGATGCAAGCCAGTCATCCAGGGTCTTATGAGCAGGCCTCTGAAAGTTATATGACTAAAATGTCACCTGTCATTGCTGACTACTAGGCCACAGAGCTTCTGATATTCTTTCTCATTATCTTTCAGGTGCAGATGAAGGATTTTCGTTTCTCATACAAGTTTAAAATGGCCTGCAAGGAGGATGTGTTGAAACTTTGCCCCAACATAAAAAAGAAGTATGTAGCCTTTAATTGATCTGTTCAATTTCCCTGAGTCCTTTTAGCTACTTGAATGAATATCCGACAGATGACATCAGATGACCTCAGCTGCCTGGAAGAAATAGCCCAGAGACCTGTTTCTCTTCCTTGGGAATGTGGCCAATCATAGCTGCTCAGAGCCACGGCTCTGGTTGGAGTTCTTACAAGCAGAGCCCATAGATAGACTACAGGAACATTAGTGTTGACTTTCCAAGTTTCAGCTACCTAACCAATAGAGCAGATAGAGATTGTGTACTTTAGAGAAATAAGTTGCAGGGTGAGAAGTGGACCGACTGCTGGCATTATCCACTACGTCATCTTGGGTACAGAAAAGTAGCCAAGCCTTCACCAATTTACAGCCCTAGTGAGGAAGAGAACTTGAATTCTCCTTGAAATTAAGTCTTCTTAAGGAGACTGATAAGCTTTGATGGCAGGACTACCAATTCTGCATAGCTCTTGGAACAGGAACTGGTTTGGAACTTATCTCCCCTCCTATAAATCAAGTTCCCATTTTGCCCAGGTTTCTTTCCCTTAAAGAATGAGTTTCACAAGAAAGCAGAGTCTCACAGCGAACAGCAGCATTCTTCTCTAGTCACTTGCTTTAAACAAAGCGTTGAGGTGTCTTTGCACACATGTCCCCTGTCTGGTTTCTCCTCTAGTCAGGAATATATTGGCATTCAGGCTACTCCTGATTTCTGTACCGTAGTTCCCCCTTAGAGCTGACACCACTGTCAGCAAGGAATACGTTCTAAGACCCCCAGCAGATGCCTGAAACTACAGAGTACCAACCCCATATACACCTTTTCTTTCTCCATCTGCATACCCGTAATAAAGTTCAATATGTCAATTAGATACAGAAGGAGATTAATGAGAATAACTAATAATAAAACTGTAATAAAAGCTGGGCATTGGTGGCTCACACCTTTAATCCTAGCTACTCTGGAGGCTGAGATCTGAGCATTGAGATTTGAATCTAGGCCAGGTAGGAAATTCTATGAGACTGTTTATCCCCAATTAACTACCAAAAAAGCTGCAAGTGGAGGTGTAGCTCAAGTATTGAGATGCTAGCCTTGAGCAGAAAAGCACAAGGACAGCACCCAAGCCTTGAGTTCAAGCCTCACAACCAGCAAAACAACAACAAAAACTATAATGAAGCTTACAGGAATGTAATATCTCTCAGTATCTTATAGTACTATAGATCTTAGCAATCGCAGCATAATCTTTTTCCATACTGCAGAACTTTAACCTTTTCACTTGCAAGGAATATTTTATGGCTTTTCTTTGACCTACCCGAGTTTTCAGCATCACTACTCTTGTGCCTTGAGGCCAATATCACATAAAAGAATAGTCATTTATAGCCAAGGTACAGCTTTTAGCACTGAACAAACTGTGGTGCTTATTCAAATGCATGGGAGAAAAGCTTATGAATCTGTGTGAATGGGATGCCCTGCCCTGCCCAGTCCAGCTCTCAGGCCATCTGCCTACTGTGACTCCAGCTAGTCTTGTATCTCATCTTTTCTTGGCAGGGTGGATGTAGTGATCTGCCTGAGTACCACAGTGCGCAATGACACTCTGCAGGAAGCCAAGGAGCACAGGGTGTCCCTGAAGTGCCGCAAGCAGCTCCGAGTGGAGGAGCTGGAGATGGTAATGCCTCCCAGAAACCACTGGGGTTGGAACCTACACAGCTGGGAAGGTTAGGGCATGTTGTGATGATCAAGACATAGGGTCATGTGCTCAAATTTTACCATATGACAATTCTGTTTTCACTGTGTGATTTCAAATGGTAACTTTTTTTTTTAACCATGCCTAACTGGAGGTCAAGCTGTAAGACAAAATAAGCATGTGATATGATCATTGGGTCAGTAATGTCCTCAAGGATTGAGGATCTTCTCCCTTCATTCTCCTCTCCATGGCATCAGATTGGCTGCCTATGGCAGCTGGACTACCTGCCCCACTAGTCACCGCTAGCAAAATGAGAAAAGAGAGAGAAACCTCCACTGGCCATTAACAAAACTCCTTTCGCTTCACTTGTACCAGCTTGGCGTTTGTGCCCACTCCCTGATCTACAGCAGTATCTGGGAAATGCCATACACTCATCAGCAGAAATGGATTATGGAAGGTCATCCACAATGTACCCTGTTGGGGGGATCTTCTTGCTTTCCTTTTGCCTAATTTTTTTTTGGGGGGGGGGTGTGTCTGGTCATGGGGCCTGAATTCTGGGCCTGGGCACTGTCCCTCAGCTCTTCAGCTCAAGGCAAGCGCTCTACCACTGAGCCACCTTCCCAGCCCCTTTGCTTTCCTTTTGAGATCAAGCCCAAACCTTGTTAAAAAGAGCTAAAAATATGTTGTGTATCCCTTCCATCTAAGCTAAACTAAGTAAGACCAAACAAAATTAATAATATCCCGAAGCTACATAGTAGAGTTTTATACACTTGTAGTGATTCAATAAGTCCACATGAGTAGGGCTAACCCAAATGTCCTACTATAGTAGAGATTTGATTGGAAGCTTTGGTTTCCTCTCTCTGAGCCTAACTCTGTACAAATAACAGAGGTAGAATTTTAGGTTTACATTTCAGAATAGATATGAACCTTCATATAGCCTAGATTCAAGGCTATATGGCTAGCCTGTTGCAGAACTGAAACTATATCTCAGTTCTGCAGCATGGCCACACTGCTGCCACTTACAGATGTCACAGTCACTGGACAAGATTCAGCTAACATGTCTGTAGAGCTTTTGAACTCTCCAGCTTAAAACTAGCTCACTGTTCCATGCTGACTTCCTCTCGTGCAGACAGAGGACATCCGTTTAGAGCCAGATCTCTATGAAGCCTGCAAAAGTGACATCAAGAACTACTGTTCCACTGTGCAATATGGAAATGCTCAGGTAAATTTTTTGCTTTAATTTTTGTTTTGGTTTGTTTAGACCCTGGGGTTTTGGTCAGGCACTGGCAGCTCACACCTGTAATCCTAGTTACTCAGAAAGCTTAGATCTGAGGATTGTGGTACTCAGGAGGCTTAGATCTGGGCTTTAGCCAGCAGCCCAGGCAAGAAAATCCATGAAACCCTTACCTCCAGGAAACAACTCAAATAAAACTGGAAGTGGCGCTGTGGCTCAAGTGGTAGAAGTGCAAGTCTTGAGCAAAGAAAAGCTCAGGAACAAAGCTCAGGCCCTTAGTTCAAGTTACAGAACCAACACAGAAGAAAAAAAAAGATCCTGAGGTTTTGAACCAGGGACTGGTGAGGCTAGACAGATACTCTATGGCTTGAGCCATGTCTCATGTTTTAATTATACAAGTCGTGTGAAGGTAACATCCTAATAACTCTTTACTGGTGGGGAGAGACCCATCACGCCTATTCAGCCCCGTCATCCCCTCTGTGCCCCCACACTGGCTTTCTGACTTCTTCCCTGGCACTTCTCTTTGTCGCTGTTCATTTTCTTCTTGTTCCATTTACCTCATCCTCCCCCACCTTGTCTTCCTAGAGATTTCTCTCCTGCCTCCTCTCTGTGGCTTGCTCAACATTGCATCTCCAGAATCAATTATTCCTTCATTCTGCTCCCATTGCATTTTTTTTCTTTTGCCTTTTTAAAGTTAACATTTGTTAATTGTATAAAGTAATGGATTTTCTTGTGACATTTTCATATGTGCATATTATGTACCTTAATTATATTTGCCTGCCTTCTCTTTTCCTCTTCTCTACCTCTTTCTTTTGATCTTTATTAGGTTTCATAATGGTCCCCTTCCAAAGAAGATGTTATTTAGAGATCATGTAAGAGTCATGCAGGGAATTTTTTTTTATTTTTATTTTTTTATATTTTTGCTGGTCATGGGGCTTGAACTCTGGGCCTGGACGCTGTCCCTTAGCTTTTCAGCTCAAGGAGCGCACTCAACCACTTGAGCCACAGCACCATTTCATTTTTTTTTTTTTAATACACAGAAAAAGATCCTAGCTGGGTGCTGGTGGCTCATGCCTATAACCCTAGCTGCTAAGGAGGCTGAGATCTAAGGATCATGGTTCAGAGCCATCCCGGGCAGGAAATTCTGTGAGACTCTTATCTCCAATTAACCACCAGAAAACCAACTTGTGATTCAAGTGGTAGAGTGCTCCCCTTGAGCTGAAGGACAGCACCCAGGACCAAGAGTTCAAGCCTGGTGACTGACAAAAAAAGAAAGAAAGAAAAATGAAAAAGATTCAATCTAGCATTACCAGTAATGAATTGCAAACAAGAGATTTTAAATATTCTCTGGCTGCTTATTTACCAAGGACATTGCCCTGGTGCTTTAGCTCTGCGATAATTTCTTTGTTGTCTTATTCTACTGTTGGCAATACGAAGTCTGACTCTATCTGATTTTCATTCCTTTGTAATTAATCCATTTCTATGGAGTTTTTTTTCTGTTTTAAGTTTTAACAATCTTATATATCAGTCTGATATGATTAGATAGTTTTTGTTTTCTTTAGCATAGTTGGATCTTTGTCATATTTTTCTTGAGTTCTTGGAAATTCTGTCACTGTTCTTTCAACTATTGCTTTCCTTTTTTGTTCTTCTTGATCTTCCAAGTCCTCTATGCTTTTAACTTTTTATTTCATGTGTTTCAAATTTTGTTTCTTTGTACTACAGTTGAGGTAGTTGTACAATTCTGATACCCAGCTTAATAATGCATTCTTCAGTTGAACAGAAATAAAGGGGCAGCTGGGCATAGGTGACTCATGCCTATAATCCTAGCTACTCAAGAGGCTGAGATCATAGGATCATAGTTCAAAGCCAGCCTGGGCAGGAAAGGCGGGAGACCCTTATCACCAGTAAACCACTCAGAAAACCGGGAGTGGTGCTATGGCTCAAGTGGTAGGGTGCCTGCCTTGAACTGAAGAGGTGAGGTCCAGGCCCAGAGTTCAAGCCCCATGACCAACAAAAAGAAAAGGGGGGGGGGGGCGTGCTCTCAGAAGTAAGTACTTTAGTCAGCATAGATGTACTGTTAATCCCTGAAACGTCTTCTCACATGACCATAACTTTTACGTCATAGATTATTGAATGTCTGAAAGAGAACAAGAAGCAGCTAAGTCCCCGTTGCCACCAGAAAGTATTTAAGCTGCAGGAGACAGAAATGATGGACCCAGAACTAGACTATACACTCATGCGTGTCTGCAAGCAGATGATAAAGGTAAGCAGCAAGTGTGAACAACAGAGTGAACCTTGGTTAAACACTGTCAAGTCAGTTGTTCTCTGGTATGGCCCAAAGCCAACAGCGTGTGCTGGCAGCTTACAGATTCCTGGGCTCTACCTGGTTGTGCTGAGTGGAACTCTAGGAGTAGAGCCCCAGACTGTTCACAAGTAATGCTAATGCCTGTTTCAGTTAGAAAACCTCAGAGCTAAGATAATTGATCTCACTTTGACCTGAGGCAAAATAAATTGATATCCAGTATGTATAGGAACGGTTTTGAAGGTGCTGAGAAAGACATCAGCTGGTCCTGATCAAATTATCTCCAGCACTTAAAAGATTTTTCTGTTCTTTTGCTTCATTTAGTCTTCTGGTGAATGTTCTCAGGAGTTCCTTGATCTGTTCACATACACAAAGAAATCAAATATGAAGTTCAACTCCTTATTTCATCTTTCTTTTAAAACAAAATGTAATTTTTACTCTTTCATATAACTCCTAAAGAGAATTTTGAATGTTAAATGTAAATAATTAGCCAGGTAGTTGGGAGCTGGTGGCTCATACCTGTAATCCTAGCTGCTCTGAAGGCTGAGATCTGAGGATCACGGTTCAAAACAGTCCAGGCAGGAAAGGCCATGAGACTCTTATCTCCAATTAACTACCCGAAAACTAGAAGTGGTCCTGTGGTTCACAATGGTAGAACACTAGCCTTGAGTGAAAGAGCTCAAGCCCCATGACCAACAAAAAAATAACAACTAACTGGGTGCCAGTGGCTCATATCTCCACTTAATTACCACCCAAAACATGCAGACCCTCAGTCCAAGCCTCAGAACCAGCAGTAAAAAAATAAAAGTAGCCGGGCACTGGTGGCTCACGCCTGTAATCCTAGCTACTCAGGAGACTGAGATCTGAGGATCACAGTTCAAAGCTAGCCTGGGCAAGAAAATCTGTGAGACTCTTACCTCCAATAAACCACCAGAAAAAAACGGAAGTGGTGCTGTGGCTCAAGTGGTAGAGGACTAGCCTTGATTTGAAGAGCTGAGGGACAGTGTCAGGCCCAGAGTTCAAGCCACACAACTGATAAATAAATAAACGAACAGTAAATCTCTTAAGTGGTTCTGGTACAGTGGGTTCATATGGAAAAGTAAGGCTCTGATTTTAGAGAGATTAGTAAGATTTTATTTCAAAAAAAAATCAGCAGTCTCATCCTCAGGTTAAGATGCTGATAGATACTTGAATTATGCACACTTCAGAGAATTGGAAAACGGCTTAGTGTTGGAATGTCTTAACCTTAAATATGAAAATTTAGAGTTTATTACTAGTCCCAAACTAAGCTCTGGCCTAAAAGACAGCAATAAATATAGAATGTTTAATATTATAGCTCCCTGAAATTAAGATGAACCAGCACAAAAACACACACACAGACACACAGACACACACACACACACACACACACAACAGATGAACCAAATGAATTGTTACTCTGCATTTCTGTTTATTGATAGGAGAGTAATTCCTAGGTTTTCCCACTGGGCTGGGGTAAATAGGACTTGACCTGGTTACCTGGTACAGTGTTATATTCAAATAATAATTGTGCTTGGGGCTGGGAAGGTGGCTCAGTGGTAGAGCACTTGCCTTGCATGCATGAGGCCCTGAGTTCGATTCCTCAGCACCACATAAGCAAAAAGAAAAAAGCCAGAAGTGGCGCTGTGGCTCAAGTGGTAGAGCGCTAGCCTTGAGCTGAAGAGCTGAGGGCCAGTGCCCAGGGCCAGAGTTCAGGCCCCACGACTGGGCCCCCCCCCCAAAAAAAAAAAATTATGCTCATGAGATGGCATGTAATTTAGTATCACCTTACCAACAGGAATCAGTTTCATGAAAAATTGGAACCAAAGAGGTATTGTAAAGAAATGTGAGAATTACAGTATAGAATAAATAAAGCAAGGGAACTCGGGGCTGGACACCTCAGGCTTAGCTATTCCAAGTGATTCCTTCATGTTACTTCTTTCATGAGATCACTGATACAAGAGTGGTCACAGATGGGCTGTCAATTTGTGGGGCTGTTTCCATGAAATGTTGGTTTTGATTTTTTTTTTTTTGCAGAGGTTCTGTCCAGAAGCAGATTCTAAAACCATGTTGCAGTGCTTGAAGCAAAACAAAAACAGTGAACTGATGGATCCCAAGTGCAAACAGATGATAACCAAACGCCAGATCACACAGAACACAGGTACTGTACTGAGCAGCTCTCCACTCTCCTGGTCCCACTGAATATAGCCTAAAGTGGAATTAAGTGCACATATAATTAGTGACCTAATTAAAAGTACTGGTGCCTTGCCTACCATTGATTTTTTTTTTTTTTTCCGGAAGTAGGGGAGGTGTACCAATCCTGGGGCTTGAACCCAGGGCCTGGATGCTATCCCCGAACTTTTTTGCTCAAGGCTAGTGTTCTACCACTTGCTCCTCTTCCAAATTTTTGTGGGTTAACTAGAGATAAATGTCTCATGACTTTCCTACCTGGGCTGGCTTCAAACCATAATCTTAAGATCTCAGCCTTCTGAATAGCTAGGATTATATGTATGTGGTACCATTGCCTGTTTTTTGTTTGTTTTTGGTCCATTGGGCTTGAATTCAGGGCCTGGGTACTGTCCTTAAGCTTTTTCACTCAAGGCTCTACCACTTTAAGCCATAGTGTCACATCCAGTTTTTTGGTGGTTAATTAGAGATAAGAGTCTCAAGCCGGGCGCTGGTGGCTCACGCCTGTAATCCTAGCTACTCAGGAGGCTGAGATCTGAGGATCGCGGTTCAAAGCCAGCCCGGGCAGGAGAGACCGTGAGACTCCTATCTCCAATAAACCACCAGAAAACCAGAAGTGGCACTGTAGCACAAGTGGTAGAGCGCTCGCCTTGAGCTGAAGAGCTGAAGGACAGCGCCCAGGCCCAGAGTTCAAGCCCCACGACCGACAAAAAAAAAAAAAAAAAAAGAGTCTCACAGACTTTCTTATCTGGGCTGGCTTTGAACTGCAGTCCTCAGATCTCAGCCTCCTGGGTAGCTAGGAATATAGGCATGAGCCTCTGGTGCCCAGCTACCAGTGTCTGATTTTTTTTTTTTTTTTTTTGGTCTTGGGGCTTGAACTCTGGGCCAGGGCGCTGTTCCTGAACTCTTCAGCTCAAGACGAGTGCTCTACCACTTGAGCCACAGCGCCACTTCCAGTTTTCTAGTGATTTATTGGAGATAAGAGTCTCACTGACTTTCCTGCCCTGGCTGGCTTTGAACCAATCCTCAGATCTCAGCCTCCTGAGTAGCTAGGATTATAGGTGTGAGCCACTAGCGCCCAACTCAGTGCCTGATTTTTAAGAGAAGAGTTTGGATATAAGCAGAGTTTTTTCCTCTTCCTTTGAAAAGTATGCAGGAAAAATGACATGAAAGTCAGGGAAAAGAAGAGCCTGAACAACTGGACAACTGTTGAAAAACAAAAAGAATCAGGGCTAGACCTTCTTGGAAAGAAAAGTCTGGAGATTTAATAAAACTTTGTGAGTAGGCAGAATAGAGGCAATATATTTTAGAAGAGGGAAACTAGCTCTCAGTTGGTAGAAGTTTTAGCTTAATAGGTAAAAAGTGAGTTGGATATTTCTCTGTTGGTATTTTCAGAAATGTTTATGGGCAAGATTGCTGGTACCTATTTGGATTTTGAATATTTAGCTATAAAACCATACAGAACTACTGGAGAGTAACAGGATTCCTAGACCTGCAGAGGGGCTCACACACCAGCACACATTGCTGATTAACAACAGTGGAGAGCCAGGTGTGGCGGAACTTGTCTGTAATTCCAGCATTTGGGAGGCTGTGGCAGGAGAATCAAAATTTCAAGGTCATTTTAGGCTATTGAGTAAGATCCTGTCTCAAGAACAGAAGGAGCCAGCACAGGAAGCTCCATAGCCACCTCCCTGGGTTCATAAAGCAAAGGCACTGTTCATAGTCCCACTCACTGACCTAACATACACCTTTTGGCTATTTCCAGGTGGGATATCTCATATGTGTTGACTGTTTCTGTTTCAGATTACCGCTTAAACCCTGTGCTAAGGAAAGCCTGTAAAGCTGACATTCCTAAATTCTGTCACGGTATCTTGTCCAAGGCCAAGGATGATTCAGAGCTAGAAGGCCAAGTCATCTCATGCCTCAAGTTGAGATATGCTGATCAGGTAAACTGGCTGGTTCTCCGCAGAGGTGTTTTCCTAGAGTTACCTTTTTTCCTCCAGGAATTTTCTCTATAGAGTCCCTACCTTACTCCTGTTTGACAAGACCTTTATCATGCCCTCCCCAAGCCTGAGAGTAGGGGGACAAATAGAATCTGATGTTTTCTGGTGAGCCATTTGTTCTCCCTTTGCCACACACAGCGCCTGTCTTCTGACTGTGAGGACCAGATTCGCATCATTATCCAGGAGTCTGCTCTGGATTACCGCCTCGACCCTCAGCTGCAGTTGCATTGCTCAGATGAGGTAGGATGCAGAATTGAGTTGAGTATGGGTATGAATAGAGCTTCCCAGGGGATATATGACTGGAGAACATGTTGTTGTTGTTGTTTGTCTTCTGCTTGTCCTGGGGCTTTACTCGGGGCCTGAGTGCTTCTGTGAGCTGCGCTCTTCCACTTAGGCACAGTGCCACTTCCAGCTGTTTTTGAGTAGCTTATTAGAAATAAAGAGTCTCATGGGTTTCCCTGCTTGGGCTGGCTTTGAACTGAAATCCTTAGATCTCAGCCTTCTGAGTAGGTAGGATTATGGGCGTGAGCCACCAGTGCCCAGCAAAAGAGAACAGTTCTTACTGTACTCTACTGCCTATTTGCCATGAACAGGTTTAGTTTCAAGCCCACAGTTGCACATCAATTGTCCGAGACCCATGTTCTCTGTGTCACTTTGCAGTATTAGTTCCACATGCTGCTCTGTTGAACATTGTTTTAGAATTAATTCCACATTGGTTCTTGCCTTCTTACTTTGTGATAAGAGGAGAAGGAAAACTCTGAGGCTTTCAGAAAGATGAAAGTGCTCTCAAAATAACTCTTAGAAATGCTTCTCTTTGGAAATTATTTGGTGTCCTAGCTAGAAAAGTCCAAGTGAAGAACCTTGTTCAACTTATGTCAATTTTAAGAAATCAGCTAAAGATGTTGCAAAGCTTACTCATAAAATTTTCCAAAGGTTTGTTATCTCCACTTACAGGCTTTTGTGAAGGAATATGTGTATATGTGTGTCAGTGTGTCAACATGCAGCCAAATTGTGGGTCTGAATTCCGTAAATAGCATTTGCTTTTAGTATTTCACTTGGCTGTCTGTTCTTCCCTGTGGAGATAAGGAGTAGCTTTCTTTGGACAAGTTCTGGGACAGTCTTACTCCAGTCTCGGGGTTGACAGCGTAGAGATAAGTGTAGGTTCTAACATTCTGCTCTGCCAGTCATTGTGAAGGAGCCTGGCATTTGGTGCAGGAGAAGCACACAATCCCACCAGGAAGCTGTTGAGTTAAGCCCTGAGTACTTCTGTGGGAGAATCATCAAGAGGTTTAGAGTCTCAGGTGTCTGGTGGTAGATAACTAGTCAGGCAGTAGTAAGCCAGGGCTGGGACAGTGCAGACAACTGCCTATTCAGGATTGATTAGACTAACCAGAATACCAGAATCATCTTTTCTGGAAGCCATTTGTACTGGAGTTTGTTATGGTTATTGATTCTTTTTTCTTTTTGTTATTTAACAGTTTTACTGTGTAGTTACCCAGGCTAAATTCAAATTCTCAATCCTCCTCTTCTCTAGTGCTGGGATTCTCTAGTGCCATTTACTCTTTCTGTGCTCAGCGTGTGGTCTTTGTTTTCTTGTGTCTTCTGAGCAGATTGCCAGTCTGTGTGCTGAAGAAGCAGCAGCCCAGGAGCAGACGGGTCAAGTAGAGGAGTGCCTCAAGGTCAACCTACTCAAGATCAAAACAGAAATGTGTAAAAAGGTAACCATCACATCCTTCCTTTCCTCACTTCCTTTTTCTCATCTACCCAATTCCCCACCAAAACGATGTTCTTGCTGGATGCTAGTGGCTCGCACTTGTAATCCTAGCTACTCAGGAGATTGAGCTCTGAGGATCATAGTTCAAAACCAGCCCAGCTGGATAGTCCATGAGACTCTAATCTCTACCACCAAAAAGCCAGAAATGGAGCTGTGGCTCAAGTGGTAGAGCACTAGCCCTGAACAAAAAAACTCAGGGATAGCACCCAGACCTTGAGTTCAAGCCCCATCAATGGCAAAACAAACAAACAAAAACTAACAGGTACTTCTGATGTGGCACATCAGTATTCTGGGAACACATGTCTGACCACATACCTACTTTGCTTATACAGTGAATCCCCTAGTGGTAGTTAGCTTGGGTTTGAGTTTCAGCATGGCCATGTTGCCACCTATCTCTGAATAGTAGTGAACCCTCAATCCCCCTACTGACCTGTTTGCTTGTTATAAAGTATTTATAGACAATGTCACTGCTGCATTTGTTCCATGAACATTCTCTCCACAATGGCCTTCCCTTTCCAGGAAGTGCTAAACATGCTGAAGGAGAGCAAAGCGGATATCTTTGTGGACCCAGTTCTTCACACAGCCTGTGCCCTGGACATTAAACACCACTGTGCCGCCATCACCCCTGGCCGTGGGCGTCGTAAGTTACTGCGTTGGTTCCCGCTGACCCTGTGTGGACTTCCCAGGGGGAGTTAAGACTCACTCTCAGACACTAGTTGCTGCCACTCTGTTCTGTGAATATAAGCTAGCCATAGACTTCATCTCAGTTTGGGAATAATCTTGCAGATTTGAACTGATTTAGTTATTTGTCATGGAAATAAAGGCCCACCGTTACCCAGTTTACACTGGGGCCACAGTGGGCCCAATAAGCATGTTCTTAAATAATGTGGCACTTAGTACTGCCAAATAAATAAGTAAATAAAGTAGTCATGGAGAAGAAAAGCTTTGTGTCCCCAAGAACCTAGTGGTGCTGTGTCTGACACTGCCAACTACTGTAGAGTTCTACTACTGGAACCCAGGAGCATGTAGAGGCTGTTTTATGGGCCAAGCTTGTGCATTGAAATTAAGAGACATACTGGATAGCCAACCCTGACACCCTGTCCTCACCATGGTGGTCTTGACTAATGTTTACTAGAATATGTTTAACTCACAAGTCTGAGTTCTGGAAAGTAGTGTTGTGGCTCAGCTGGTAGAGCGCTAGCCTTGAGCACAAAGAGGCTCAGGAACAGTGGCCAAGCCCTGAGTTCAAACCCTACAACTGACCCAAAAAAAGTACATTTGTTTTAGCCAGACTCTGGTGGCTCATGCCTGCCATCCTAGCTACTTAGGAAGCTGAGATCTGAGGATCACAGTTCATAGCCAGCGTGGGCTGGAAAGTACGTGAAATTCTTATCTCCAGTTAACCACCAGAAAACTGGTGCTGTGGCTCAAATGGTAGAGCGCTTGCCTTGAGCTGAAGAGCTGAGGGACAGCGCCCAGACCCAGAGTACAAGCCCCACAACCGACCCAATAGAAAAAAAAAGTCTGAGTTCTCTAGTATATTCTTGGATATCCTTCTTCCCAGATTTACAGAAATGTAAAGTGTAATTGTAAAGTCTGTTCTGTATGGTTGCAGATCTTTCTTCTCTCCTTCCTACCACAGAAATGTCCTGCCTAATGGAGGCCCTAGAGGATAAGCGGGTGAGGTTACAGCCTGAGTGCAAGAAGCGCCTTAATGACCGGATTGAAATGTGGAGTTATGCGGCAAAGGTAAAGGCCAAGAGAGGTTCTGCCAGGGCCATCTGTTCTGTGAGATATTTCATTGGTCTTGCCCTGCTGGAAGTCGAGCCATCCATGTATTTGGAAGAGCAGCCAATGAGTCTTAAAATTCTTTGGGTAGCTATGAAGCTGGAGCTGCCCTGTTCCCTTGCATCCGACTGGCTCTGTGACATTGCCAGGACTGTCACCCCCTGCACTCAGGTGCCATCACCCTCTGCTGAAAAGGGATCTTAGCTCTCACAACAGTACGCTCTTCCTCCTCGCTCCCCCTTTCAAGGGGAAAAAATTCACCTGTGACGCTCTGGGTTCACAGATGCACCCATCAGGTCCTACAGAGTCCAATCTCCCTTGCTCCTTTCGTCTCCTTTGAGCTACTTCAGGTGGCCGCAACATGCTGAGAATGACTCATAGCTTGTTCTGTATTGGCAAATGTGGGTCTCAGATCTCATTAATTTCTTATTTCCCTGTTCTCTTCTGATGACACGATGGGTAGGAGCCGCCTAATCTGACCTGGGTGGTCAGATTCCACCCAGGCTCCCAGCTTTGTCAGTGGCTTCTGTCTGTAATCCTAGCCATGTAGGAGGATGAGATCTGAGGATCATGGTTAGCAGCCAGCCTGACTGGAAATGAGCCTATTGCCAGTTAAGTAGTAAAAGAAAAGCTGGACCGGAGCTGTGGCTCAAGTGGTAGAGCACTAGCTTTGAGCACAAAGAGATTCAGGGACAGCGCCTAAGCCCTGAGTTTAAGCCTCAGGACTGACAAAAATACAAATAATTAAAAAAAAAAAAAGTATATGCGAACTAGTGGCCTTGTGTAGGTCATATACCCACCGTATCAGTCCCTGAGCCACCGAATCTTCATTTGTACTGTGGAATCATGAGGTCTGCCCACTGAACTGGTGTATGCAGTAATCCAGGGAAAATAAGAGAAGCCTTTGCCCAGGAACCCCAGGGGGTGATCACTTGCCTTCCTATCTTTCTGTTCATAATTTTATACGGCAGACATAGTTTTGTGATCAGGAAGAGAATTGTAGCCTACGTTGATTTTCTTGTCTCATTCCCCAAAAGAAAACCCATGAATTAGTTACTGAGGGGATACATTAGACTTCGCGCCACTGCTACCCAGCTCTCCACAGGGTCACAGAATGCTGTCTCCTTCCAGGTGGCCCCAGCAGATGGCTTCTCTGACCTTGCCATGCAAGTGATGACTTCCCCATCTAAGAACTACATCCTGTCTGTGATCAGTGGGAGCATCTGCATATTGTTTCTGATCGGCCTGATGTGTGGACGGATCACCAAGCGTGTGACACGAGAGCTCAAGGACAGGTAGAGGCACCTTGACCACCAAAGGAACTACCTATCCAGTGCCCAGTCTGTATAGCCTTCCTGTATAGCATACCCTCACTTCGCCCTCCTAAGAGGTGGCACCAACACCCACAATAGAGCAGCAGCAGGTGCCCACTGCATTGTCCCGTCCAGACTTGGCCACGTCCGCGGTGTCCTCCTCCCAGCCGTCTGTGCAGCGTCAGCTGGTCGCTTTGGTGGTAGCCTTTGTCAGCGAACTTGGGTTTACCCGCCTGTAGAACATCTCTCTCATACCAACAGAACTACAGTACTTCCAGAACCAACACCTGACCTGCAACTCAAAATGCTTTTAAAAAAAAAAATCAAAAACAAGGGGAAAAAAAAACACCAAAAACAAAAAAAGAAATTTTTAAAGGAAGGAAAAAATGTATATAGTAGCACATCTCCAGGCTTGACTTGGGCAGCGGAGTTCTTTCTTCCATGTGACTGTGTCAAATGAAGGCAGGAATTGGAGGGAATGCACATGCCCAGAACATGATCACTGAGAGTCCAGATCATCTTCCAGAAGCACCTGTGGACCACGTCGGGGCAGGGACTTCACCAAGTAATGGGAAACACTAATCAAACTGCTTTGGGTCCTGTTTGCTTCTGCTGAAGCAGCGATGCCTTCCAGCTGCTGCCCTAAACGAGCCACTGCTGGTCGTAGCCCCACAGCTGTGGGTACTGCTGTGGGCACTGCCTCGCGGCAGGGCAGTGGGGCATGCGCCTTCCCAGGCCAGGGACAAGTGGGTTAGGAGAGTCAGAGGTCTGTGAAGCAGGACAGTCCCCTGATTCCAGCTTCCCTTCACCCTCCAGGATGGTGCAGGACTGCCCCTTGTCTGTCAGCCTTGCTAATGGTGTGGTCACTCTAGCAGTTCTCTGCCTCACGGGAGGAAAGCTAAGGGGAGGGTCCTGGGAGACTTGGGTGGGAGTGGTAGGGCAGGAAGAAGGAGCCAGAGTCCAATTCACTTTGCTTTATTCTTCAGGCTACAATAACAAGGTAGAAACAATGACCTGCAGCGATTTAGCGTGGCCTCAGGGTGCGACTGCAGTGCAGCCTGGCCTTTCTGCACACTCCAGGCACACTTTCCAGACAAGCCGATGGAGGGATGGAGAGAGGAATTGCAATAAAGGGCAGAGGATTTCTCCGTTTCTTTTTTCTGTCCATTTGCTACATGTACTCTCTCCAGTAGGCACTGGTTAAATGTATGTTGCTGATCTGTTAGCCTTTCCAGAATCATTGTTGCAGGAAGAATATTCCTGGCCATCTTCCCTCACCATCCAGTGCAGAGTGGACAGGGTTGAGGCGCAAGAGGAAGGACGGAGCCAGGCACGGAGGGTCAGCGGGCGCGCCTTTGGCGACGTTGGACATGGCGTCACAGTGGCTGTACAGGAGGGCAGCATGTACAGTAGGAGATATATTTATATAATATATATTTTATTACCCTGTTAGATGTCCAGAAAGTATTATAAATCATGTGCCTAAAACTGTCCGCGTAGACGAGGCCCCTCACAGGGCCCTTTCCTCTCTTGCCTCCCATTTGCACTGTCCATGCGTGTGCAGTCACTGACGGCGTCTGTCTTCCCTGAAATGTGCTCCATGGCGCTGTGTTGCTTGTGGATCATCTGGTCCACATGACTCCTTTTCTCACCTGACTGACCTACATTTGAATACTGTGGTTTTCTTCTTTTCTTCCTTTTGCTACCTTTCCCGGTAGTAGTTCAATGGCTAGGGCAGTACAGGTCATCATGGGGAGCGTCTGACCTGCCCCTCCATCCAGAATTAGGGTCTTCCTGCTTCTCAGCAGCTGGCCTGGAGACTCAGTCTCAGGAGACTTAAAACGCCCACATTGCCGGCAGCACCGTCACCCTCCTGACTGGCCCCTCCCTCTCCAGGGGTTCTCATGAGGGAAACCTGGGCTTGATGCTCAGAGCCAAGAACAGGATGGAATATAGGCCCCCAGGAAGTCCTGAGGTTTGCAGAATTGGATTGGGGTGGGAACTACTGTTCCTGAGCATCTCTGCAGCCTTCCTCCCAGTGTATGTAAACATCCTTGCGGTTCTCTGTATTTCTGTTCTTTCTAAACTGATAGAAAATGCCATGTTTGTGGCAGAGTTGAAGTTTAAACAGCTTGGTTGGTTCTTGGAATGTTTGTCCTATTTAGAAATAGTCATTTTCAGTCATTGCACTAACTTAGCAAGAGTGAGGCCCTGCGTTCAAACCCTAGTACTCCCTCCTCCAAAAACAAAAAACCATACTAGTGAGTAGGTTTGGGGTAAGGCCAAGGCTCCAGGCACTCACTGAAAATGACCATAGCAGGGTCACTGTCATCTGGTTTTGCCAGCTGACACCATTATCTTGGACTGTTAGACACACTGCTCTATCTCACCCACACCCCCACACCCCCACTTCGCCCTCAGGCTCCTTGAGCCAGGCACCTGGGCCAGCAGTAGGTGGGATGGGAGATTGGAAATCTGGACAGGAGCCACAAACAAGACTAATTTCTTCCTCCAGCCAGGCTTCTTCCACAGAAGGAAAGCCCCCTTAAGCAAAACATTTCTTTTTTTTTTTTTTTTTTTGTCGGTCGTGGGGCTTGACTCTGGGCCTGGGCGCTGTCCCTCAGCTCTTCAGCTCAAGGCGAAGCGCCACTTCCGGTTTTCTGGTGGTTTTATTGGAGATAGGAGTCTCACGGTCTCTCCTGCCCTGGCTGGCTTTGAACCGCGATCCTCAGATCTCAGCCTCCTGAGTAGCTAGGATTACAGGCGTGAGCCACGAGCGCCCGGCTAAGCAAAACATTTCTTTACCTCGGTCTCTAGGTTTCTCTGCTGTTGTTCCTGTTGCAAGATGGGTATGCTGGCAAGATAGAGCAACAGGGAGGCCATTCCAAAAGCTTGGCTCTGCTCCCAGGAACACCCTTGTCCTCTGCATTCCTGGGAGACCCTCTGGGTCTGTAGATCCAGTGGCCTGGAGCCCGCTCAGCCGCACTCCAGGGCTGCTGATAGCCTGCTATTTAGTGAGTAGGTGCTGCTGGGAGTGCTTGCAGCTACCCTGGCTCTAGTTCCCTCCCCCCTGGCCCCCAGCAGCCGGGCTGACGTGGGGCTGAGGAGGGCATAGGGTAACACTGCTTTCCTGGAAGGGGTGGCAAACAGTTACTGTCCAGCTTCATGTCTTCCTGTTCCCTGAGGTCAACTGATAGGGAAAAAAAATTGGAAAGGATGTCTACGTTTACATTTTATCAGACAAACTGGGAAGGGAATTCCGAGGTTTGTGAATGGTGAAGTTCAAGTTCCCCAAGAAGATGATTCTCTTGCACATCTATGTGATTTCCAGAACTCTTGTCCTCCACACCTCCAGCTTTGTGATGCCACTTCTGTCCCAGAAGTGCCCCTTGTAGTGAGTCAGTGGGCGCTTCCTGGGCCTGGTTGCTCTCCAGGCCCCCTGAGAAGAGACCCTTCCGGATCACCCCCTCCCCCAACTAGCCAGGAGGCAGCAGTGCGCCAGCCCAGCCTGGTGTCTGCAACTAGATCATGGCCATAGAACCAGTAGAAGAGATGGCTTTTTGAATTATGTGCATTTTTGTATGTTTACTTATATATTGGCTTCTTAAGAGTTTGAAAAACCTCAAAGCTCAGAATGCTCTGTGGCCTGCAGCTGCTTGGGCACATCTAAGTGGCTTTATAGAAGGTGAGGTGAGGTGGCCCCCTCTCTCCTAACTCACCTCACCATCACTTGGCTTTGGCTCCCAAAGGGTCTGGGGCTTGATCTGATGTTCTGGCCTCTCCCTCCCCGTTTGTGACTGGTTTGCCTGCCGTCTGTCTACGACACTCCCTACTCGCTCCCTCCGCCTGGGGGGACCAGGGGCACATGTTCTTAAGGCCATTGAATTTGAAGCCAGATTCCCCTTCCTCTCCAGTCTGAACTTAGGGGGGACCTTCCTCCTCGCAGCCACCCAGCGAGACCGCAGCGGGGACACAGGCAGGGGTGACAGATCCTGGTGGAGGCTCCTTTCCCTCCTCACCCTCCAGCTCTCCCAGGGGAGAGGGACGTGCAAACTGTGCCTCTGTGTCATGTGTTGTCTTCCCCATTCCCACAAGTAACGTCTGGGCCCCGAGACCCGCTGCCCAGCAGCTGGGTGGCTGAACAGGTTCCCATGTCCTGCCGCGGCCTCCGTGAGCGGCCACTGCTCCTAGCGTACCCCAGCCCGGCCCGGCCCCAAGACAGACAGCGTGGCGTGCAGTGATCTTAGGCCTCTTAACTTTTTTTTTTTTTTTAAAGAAAGAAAAGTACAATTAACAAGCCTCTTTTGTAAATGGGTTTCCTTTCTATGTATAAAATCCCAGCAGTTCTTTGTTTTTACATGTTCATGCTGTGTAATTTTGAGATGTTACTGAGATTCTGAACATAATGTGCATTTTTTTCTGTACAGATGAAATGGGAGAATTTAATAAAGAGTTTGCAGGTTTGTACTTGTTACATCTTCTCTCTGGTGACTCCTGCCATGGGTTTTTACAGAACTGGGACTGAACTTGCTGCTGGTACTATCCAGGTAGCTAGGTCCAGTGGAACGAGACTATGGGACTGGGGGAAAGGGAGCCTCCTGCCTGTGGTGTGTGCTGGTGGCAGAGTTGGAAGTCAACCCTCCTACGACATGATTAAGGTTCCATCCTGGGGAAGGTACAAACCTGCATCCTCTTGGGATCCCTGCGTGCCTTTCCTTAAACTGTCAGCAATGCTAATTTGCATCTGGGCATTATTAAAAGGTAATGACTTAAGGAATCTGCCTGGTAGCAGTCCTGCCTATCCTGCGGCTCAGGTGGTGGTGTAGGGTGATAGGAGGCGGTAGCTGCTCCCCGGGGCTCCCTCGGCTTCCTCCAGTCTGGGGAGGCAGCTGTCACTCAGGACATGGTCCTGAACATGAGGAGAGGCTGGAGAAGGTGAAGTGAAGAGATCTGGGGCCTGTGAGTGCTATGTGTGAGTTACCTAGAACCCTGGGCAGCCCCCAGACCTGCCTGGGGGTGGAGACTCACAGCAGAGGCCTGGTGTGCTGCCTGCAGCTCTGGAAGTGGTTTCTGGGTTGGGGCTCCCTGTCACCAGTACTCTCCCCATGGGAGGTGTAGTTCACCTCCAACCTCCTTACTCAGTCTCCCAGAAGATGGTACAGCCCCCCAACATGTAGTCAGTTTGCACCTGAACCATCTGAACCACCACACCCTCAGTTTTCATAGGCAAAGATTATTCTGGTAAAAAGCTTCAGTCCTAAAAACAAGCATTTAGTATTTTGTGCTCTAATTGGCCAAGACTTAAAAGGCTTCTTCCAAACAGGGGAGACCCTTACACCTCTGTCCAGCCCTGCTGAGCCCCCGGCAGGAGCATCTATGCAAACACTGACCGGCTAGCTGGCTGGACTGCCCTGCACATTTGAATGACCCAAGGCCCCAGCAGCCACTGAGTGCCAGAAGCAGGAAGAGATGTGTGTATGTGAGACAAATGAAATCAAGTTAGAGATCACTCATTTGTTGTCTCCTGTAGCAGGTGTTAGGAAACTGAGTCATGAGTATTAGGAAAGATCAGTGGATGAAAGGAGAAGAAAGAAGAGACCTCAGTGGACTGGAACTTTAATCATGCTGCAGAGGGACTCCCTGTAACACTAGACAAAGAACAGGAGGTATGGGGAGGAGGGGGCGGCAGCTTATGTTTTTATATATTCTAGGGTGAGACTCTTCTTTGGAATTTCTTTGTCCTGTCCTGTTTGAGATTTATGATGCTAACTGTCCCATTTGGGGTTTTATGGTCTGGGTAGCATCCTGATGCAGGTGGTCCTGAACTTTCAGATAAGGCCAGGTTTGAAGTTTTCCTGAGAACCAGGAGGAGGGAGGGTGGGCAGATTCCCATTATTATGTTTCTCCCAAACTACCCTGAAGTGCTATGGGGAAAAGACTTCTTTTGAAATTTAGCAGGATGTTAAGTTCTTCTCATATATCTGAGATGCAGAAATACTTCCTCAAGAATGCCTCTCCTTGGTCAGTCTCTTGTTCACTAGAAAGGTTGCATTGAATTCTTACCTGTATCTTGCAAAAAGATTCCTGTAGCCCAAACGGCTTGAAATTTCAGACATCAAAAAGACCAGGGTCTGGGCTGGGAAGGTGGCTCAGTGGTAGAGCGCTTGCCTTGCATGCCTGAGGCCCTGGGTTCGATTCCTCAGCACCTCATAAGGAAAAAGCCGGAAGTGGCGCTGTGGCTCAAGTGGTAGAGCACTAGCCTTGAGCTGAAGAGCTGAGGGACAGCTCCTGTTAAGTACTCGGGAGACTGATTTCTGAGGATTGTTCAAAGCCAGCCCAGGTAGGAAAGTCTGAGACTCATCTCCAGTGAACCACCAGGAAACCGGAAGTGGTGCTGTGGCTCAAAGTGATTGAGTGCTAGCCTTGAGCAAAAAGCTCAGGCTCAGCTCCCAAGCCCTCACCTGCAGTCCTGGAGCGCCGTGGCCAGTGAAGAGGGTGTAGGTGTAAATCATGCGGGGTGTGCAATCTGAGCGGCTGGGTGGCCCTGGGCTCCTGAGAGCTTTACCGCCGCTTCCTGGCTGTGAAGGCTTTCTTTCTGTCTTGTGTGCTGCTGGCCTCCGGTGGTCAGCGATTACACGGAGGCTGGGGGAAACGGCGTGGCAAGATGAGCTTTCACCTCAAGAATGGGAAGCGAGGTGGCCACGTGGAGCAGGGTAACTGGACGCAAAGGAAACCCTGGTGTGCCAGGCCCTGGTCCGGGCCTGGCTCGCACGGCGGGACGCGGTCCGCGCTCGCGGAGGAGGCTGCGGAGGCAGAAACCTGGGCGGGGGCCGCGGGCGCCGAGCCCAGGCCGGGCCCAACTCGAGGCGGAGGAGGAGCGCCACGGCCCGGGAGGTCGTCCGCTAGCTCCGCCTCCGGGTGCGGCCCGGAGGCCCGAGGCACATTCGGGGACAGCGCGAGCGCCGGCCTCCACGGGTCTGCGCTGCGGACCCCCCGGCAGCCGCACCGGGCCGGGCCTCGCGGCCGAAAGCTCCCCCCGCCACGGCCTCGCTCCTCCTCAAACCCTGGCGGAAAAGCGCAGCCTCCCGCCCGCACCCACGTGGGCGGGGCCGAAGCCCTGGGCGGAGCCTCGCGACACCCAAACAAGCCCACGTGGAGGGGCGGGGCCTGTGCGGTGACGTCCGTGCGCGGGGGCGGGCGCGCGTCCGCCGTACCCTTGCCGGGGGCCGTAAAGCGCGGAAGGTCGCGGTCCCCCGCGCTCCCGGAACTTTGGGCTCCAGGGTGGCGCCCTCCAGCCCGCGCCCTGTCGTCCCGCTTCCGGCCCGCGGCGATCCCCGGCGACCGTTGTGCGGAGCCTCGCATCTGCCGGGCGTTGCGGAGCGCGGAGCCCGCGGCCCCATGAGGTAAGGAGAGCGCCGAGGGGCTCCGTCGGCCTCCGCGTCCGCGCGGGCCTGGCTCCCCGGGACCCGCGGCGTCGCCCCCGCCCTTTGCTCGCTGGTCCCCGCGCACGGGGGTCCGCGCCGCCTCCGGCTGCCGTTCGGTTGCGCCGGCCGGGCGTCGGCCCCGGTGGCGGCGCGCGGGCCCTTGCTGGCGCCCGCGGTCCGGTCCCGCGGGGCGGGGCGGCCGCAGGCCGCGCTGCCTCTCCCCTGGGCTCGCGCCCTCCGGGCCGCGCAGCCGCTGCGGCGCTCGCGGCCGCCCTCGGCCTCTGCAGGTGGAGGTGTTTTCCCGTCGTGAAAGGGGCGGCACCTGTGCGGTGCGGTGCGGGCTCCGCAGGCGCCGCCGAGGCGGGGAAGCAGCTGCGTGGCGAGCCCAGGCCGGGGCGGGGGCCTCCTCTGGCCGCGAGCCTGGAAGGGTCGTTGCGAGGGGCCCGTGCCGGTCAGCACTGTCCACGCCCGCTTCGCGCGTGCACGGAGGCACGGGGGTGGGAGGCAAGGGGCCTCCCGCCTTTCCGTGCTAGGTGGTGTTTCAGTGTCTGACACTGTCTGGATTTCCTTGTGTTGAAAAAATACGACACCCTGGGCTAGACTAGCAGGACAGCAGTGCAGAGGGGGACCCTGGAATCTGCTCCTGCTGGGTGTGGGGCGGGGGGTGAGGCAAGTCTGTCTCCTGGGACCAGCCTTCCTTGAGCCCACCCCTGGCCAGCGCTGTAGACAGAAGGAAAAGTGGGCAAGGGACAGCTGTCCCCTGCTGGGGTTAGGATAAGATCTGATTGGGCTGAGAGGCTGTGGCTCACACTTGTAATCTTAGCTACTTAGAAGGCCGAGGTCTAGAGAATCGAGGTTTGAGGCCAGCCCGGGCAGAAAATGCCTCCAGAGTCCATTGACTGGTTATGTACCTTAATGTGATATGTATCGTATACGTGTATCAAATTTACTGCACCCGTAAATATTATATGTCAAAAATAAGAGCACTGTAAATAAGTGCATTCTGGAAAAAATACCTAAGAGCTACTAAAAAAGAATTTCTGCATCAGGGAGCTTCCTAGTAAATCAAGGTAGGGTACAGTGTTTTTGAGCTTATCAGAATTTTAACTGAGGACCTCAGTTAACATCTCCAGAGGCTCAGATAACAGGGGGGGAAAAAAAAAGATTTCATGTACTGGACAGGAGCACCAGCCTGGGCAAGTGAGCCAAAGGAGTGCTAGCCCTGAGTTCAACTTCTGGTACCTACCGCCCCAAACCAGCTTAACAAAAAAGTGGTGAGCACAATGAGCCTGGGTCTTAAGATTGCTCAGTAGGCCGGGCGCTGGTGGCTCACAGCTGTAATCCTAGCTATTCAGGAGGCTGAGATCTGAGGATCTGGGTTCAAAGCCAGTCTAGGCAGGAAAGTGTGAGACTCATCTCCAATAAAGCACTCAGAAAACCGGAAGTGGTGCTGTGGCTCAAGAGGTAGAGTGCTTGCCTTGAGCTGAAGAGATGAGGGACAGTGCCCAAGCCCAGAGTTCAAGCCCCACCACGACCAACAACAACAAAAAGATTGCTCAGCAGAAGGTATTTTCTTTTTTTTGGGGGGGGGGTCCAGTTGTGGGGCCTGAACTCTGGGCCTGGGAGCTGTCCCTCAGCTCTTCAGCTCAAGGCTAGCGCTCTACCACTTGAGCCACAGTGCCACTTCCGGCTTTCTTCTTTTTGCTTATGTGGTGCTGAGGAATCGAACCCAGGGCGCAGGCATGCAAGGCAAGTGCTCTACTACTGAAGCCACCTTCCCAGCCCCTCATCTTGTATATGTATTTTTTGACCAGGTAAAGTGATAAATGGCAGGGTTTGAGTCTTGGCTGGCTCTGTTCTGTAGAAAGCAATAATCTCCTGTAATAACTTGAATCAGAGTTCCTTCTAGGCATGGAAGTGTGAGGGTGTACATTAGAGCTGCAGTCGCCAAAATGGTGTGCAGAATATCTGATGGGTTTGCTTTGGGTTCGTTTTTATTAATTTGGTCGAACTTAGATGGGGAAAAGGGAAATGTTGGGAATTTGTTGTGTTGTTATTCAAAAAGTTGTTTGAGACATCACTGTCTTCAGGTACTAGGGGTTTGAATCCAGGTCTTAATCACCAAACACCTCCATGTAGTATGGGTAGCAGTGGGTTTACCTAGTCTTAAACACCTGTTGTTCAGTTAATCCCAACTTGTTTTCCCAAGTAGTAAGGGAGGATCGACCTCAAGCACTGCATTAGGCGAGGGACTGAAGTCAGCCACGGCCACCCCTTCCACAGGTTGAATAACCGGAATTCCCACATTTGGCTGCATCCTGTCTTAGGGGCGCCTTGTTGAGCTTATGAAATGTTTCTAGGAACCGTAAGAGACAGTAGAACATGTGGGGGCTCAGGGTCTTCAATCGCCTCTTTCCTAGAGAGCCCAGGTGTCAGACACATGGTGTTTCAATGGGAACAGCCCACGGCTGGAGGGTATGTGTATAAGGACATGTCCAAATACAACCCTTTATAAAATTGATGCCAACAACAAAAAATGTGGGGTAGAATAGTTGGGTGAGCAGGGCGCTGGTGGCTCACAACTGTAATCCTAGCTACTCAGGAGATTGAGATCTGAGGATCATGGTTTGAAGACAGCCAGGGCAGGAAAGCCCATGAGACTTTATTTCCAATTGAGCCACAGCGCCACTTCCGGTTTTCTGTTACTTAACTGGTAGAGCGCTAGCCTTGAGCTGAAGAGCTGAGGGACAGTCTCCAAGCCCAGAGTTCAAGCCCCACAACCAACAAAAAGTCAGGTGAGCTGGGTGTTACACGGTGGCTCATGCTTAAGAGGCTGAGATCTGAGGATCATAGTTTGAAGCCAGCCCAAGCAGGAAAGGCTGAGAGACTCTTTAATCACAGAAAAAGTCAGAAATGGAGCTGTGACTCAAGTGGAGCAGTACATTTGAGCAAAAGGAGCTCAGATACAGCACCTGAAAAGACAACAGAATGAAGCCCAGTGACTAAATCTCTACCCAAGAGCTCAGTATAGTGAAAGAGCAATGGTTCTCCTTTGTTCAGCTTCCGTGTGAATGTGGCATCGCACAGACATGGTTGTGGGTTGTGTCAGAGCTTACTGTGAGTCAGAGGCTGGTGTCTAGTGGCTGCAGCAGGAGAAAGGGAGGCACTCACTCTCCAGCCAGACCAACATTTTGGAATCAGGTGTAAATGGCTACCTGTCCAGTGTTTGCTTACCCTCTGTGACAGCAAACAGATCACTGCAGATGAAGGCAGGACATGTCACAAGCATGTGCGGCAAAAGAAAATGTCTTTTTATTTACACACAATACATGAAGAAAATCCCAAATAAGACCCAGCTGGCCAGAAATACAGTGCACATTCCACATCCAGAGGGCAGAAATGCTCAGTCACTCTGTGTACTCTAAAGCACCCAGGCTCTAGAGAAGGGGTCCTACTTACTAAGAATGCCCTCAGTGCCACATACTAGCTGCAAAGAACACACGGGAGCTGGGAGAAACTATATACACTTCAAATACAAATAACCAGTTACAGGACTTTATAATAATTACAGTGGCATTTTTGTACATCCCATGAGTTGAGCAGAGAGAGTGTAAAGTGTGAGCTGGAAAACCCTTCAGTGAAATGAAGGAGCTGCAGATCTTTCTGTCCTGCACCCCTTCTTTGCTGAGGAAGAAGAGGTTCTGGAAGGTGATGGGAACCCACAGGCTGATAGAATAAGAAAAGTTCCCATCTCCATCCACTTGACATTCTGGAGTGTAAGGCACTAGAACTGGGCTTGGAGAGGTTCTCCGGTTCCTGATATGCAAAGGAAAACTTGGTGAATATGCTAAAAATACCCTCCCCTCTTGTAGTTTCTGCCCTTCATGACCAGAAAACAAGGCAGAGATGTTTGCAAAGGATTAAAAATGGGTGCATCAAAATATGAGGAAATGGCTAGTGAAGAAATGAGTAATTCTTTGAGATGCAGTTTGCCTTTTTAGAGGTCAAGCATCCTATCATACAGGGAGTAGTGCTTATGTATAATGGACAAAAACATACAAAAATAGTCCATTCTTATGAAAAACAGTACACTGGAAGTGATAAGGAACTGTAGCAGCAAGCCCCATACTGGCATGAATATGGGAACTTTCAACTCAGCACCTTGGAGTCCAAAAATGGTGGTGGGGGGGGGGGGGGTAGTGCTGCCATGCTGCCCAACAGAGCCATGGCTTACCACTTCTGACAGCCAGAGGCCATGGTTAGAGCTCAAACATCCTGTACCCTTTCTACTCACATGCTTCTGAATCTGTGTGCCTGAAGATGAACCTTCTTTATCTGTAAGAAAAATGTACCTGTGATGTGTTGATAAATTATATATCAACATTCCTGAGGGGTATGTTGGGAGTGTGATTCAGAAACTATAGTGGCAGAAGGATACAATTCAGTGTTAGCCACTTTTCAGTTAAGCAGAGCTCTTACATACTACAGAGGAGCCTTGTTGACTACCTGTCCAAGAAGCAACAGATGAAATGAACCTCACCCTTCCAACAAGTGATACCACTGCTGTACTCTGGGACACAGAATCACAGGGCTAGTATTAAGATTGCTAGCCTAGAACATTCTTTGCTATCTGTTACAGGTCCTCCGAGGATGAAGATGCATTCAAATGCCAACAGATGTATCCATAATCTAGAGGATAAACAGAGCTAAAAAATCTCTTCAATGAGGCAGAGCACACTTAGAAGCTCCTGACACTCATTTCCGTACTGCCACTGCTACCCACAGGATGGAAGAGGAAGGAGGCCAATGAGTGAGTACATGCCAAAGCAAGGCAGTAATACTACTATGAGCGCTGAAAATCCTTCGTTTTAGTTATGCTGTTAGAAACAGGAAATGATGCAGGAAAGCAGGTAGTGCATAACAGGTAATAGCCCAAGGTAGGGTAGCACACCTTATGATAAAAGCTCACCTGAAGTGGGTGTACCCCATTGCTGCAGAAATGGGCTCTTTGTAGTCAAAGCAAAGCTGATGTTTGAGCACTAGGCTTAACAATACGCATGTCCCATGTTTGGTGATGCAGAGGCCCCTAACAGTAATTGTCCAGTTGTCTTTTACCACTTAAGATGCTTATAACACCAAGTGGACAAAGCAGTTTTACTTCGAAAGTTTTTTTTTTTTGCCAGTCCTGGGGCTTGAACTTAGGACCTGGGCACTGTCCCTGAGCTGCTTTTGCTCAAGGCTAGCACTCTACCACGAGCCACAGCACCACTTCCAGCCTTTTCTGTTTATGTGGTACTGAGGACTCAAACCCAGGGTTTTATGCATGCTAGGCAAGCACTCTACCACTTACCACTAAGCCACATTCCCAACCCCTGGAAGTCTATTTAAAACACGCATGTCACACTAAATGTACAAAATAAAACCAGACTTATAGTAAGGTTGAATGAGCCATGAGAGTATTTAAAGGGCATTTAATAAATAAGTGATGGCCAAGAAGATTAATACCTTCCTTGCCAGAGTCCAGGGACGATGACCCTAACTTATGGAAGAGGTGTTTACAAGCCCAGTCTTAAGGGCTCACTGCACCAGAAATGCAAGCACTATTGGCTCACGGGAAGACCGACATCAGCAACGGGAGGCCAGGGCTTCTAGCACTACTTCAATAAAAAGTTACCGCATGATTCTGGACATAGCTCTCCTACTCAGAAAGTCAGCTAATTAATAAAATAGTGATTAGACATTAACAAGTGCAAAAAAATAAGAGAATCCAAATCCATATTGAACAGTATTTGGGGGTGGGTGGGATGAGGCTGGGAGGAGGGCAGGACTAGGGTTTAAACCAGAGCTTTGGGCTCACTAGACAGATACTCTACCACTTGTTACACCCTAGCCCTCCAGATTGAAGACTGTGTGGGAATGACACCCCCCAATTTTAACAGATGGCTTTTGTTCAAGCATTTTTCTAATTGAATTCCAAATATTCATTTATAGGGAGGACTGGAATGGTGCGAGCACAGTTGACAGAACACGAATGTCTTGAGCACTGGTACCTGCTTCCATCTTCACAGGTCAGTGGGCTCCTTGCTAGACTTTGGCCATGGGCTCATCCCTGCTCTCCTTTGTAGCTGCTGTTTTCCTTGTTTGGCTTCTAGGGAGATTAGCTGAAGGTGTTATCTAGGAGCAGCACCTTCAGCTAGTTTAAAAACACATTTGCTCCAAAATACAAAGGCTCCCTGAACAGAATTCTAATTACATGTTCCTTTAAGTCAACTAGAAGTCCACCCACTCAACCCTCCAAAAAATGTGGACAGTCAGTAATCAGGTGGGCGTGGTCTAGCTGGAGAAATGAGATGTAGAAGGAGCTAGTGTGAGTGGGTTACATATCCCACAGAAATATCAGAAGGCAAACACCTCAGAATCTTAAGCTACTCTAGTCTTTAATATACTTACATAACACAACTAATGCTATCAAGATACCAAGACAACAAAGGTAACAGCTGAGCTAAATTTTCCAATAGCAGCTTGGTTATACTTTCAAAAATCTGGATTAGGTGAGTTTGTACACAAGTGTTGTAGTTGGACAGCACAATCGGTGAAAAATCTAAGTTTCACCTTCAGAAAACATACTTCTTAAAAGTGTGCAGAGTACCTTTGGGGTACCCCAAGTCATTTTCCATTCCAAAGGATTTAGAAAGGTGACTAGATGGGAATCAATGGAGAAGATTCATCAGTCTAGCCTTGTCACTTAAGACTTATCTTACTCAGAATTCTCATTGGACCAGCTCTCAGTGGTCATCTCTGTATGGTTTTGTTCCTGGCCAGAAGATGATGTAAATCTCAGAATCCCACCTGACTTTCACCTCTTTCCTCTAAAGAGAGAGAAGAATGTATATTGAGCCTGTGGACTGGCTGCCACAGGGCCGAAGTGAGGCTGAAAGTCCTTTGAAGAGGGAAATCAAGATGAGATGCTAACTTTTGAGTATTTTAAAGGAACACAGCACTGTTTTAATAGTCGGAAACTTGGCATTGGTGGTGGCATACTTTCTGAGGTTAGACCATTTCTGCTGGGTAAAGCAACACAAAAGGCAACTTTTTTTCCTCAATGCTGACCTAATTGTTTCCTCATCTACAAAACATAACCTCATTACAGATATTAGCAAGACTTGAAGAAAATTATAGGCAGGTTGCCCTGGCCCAGATGTTTAAGAATGAGGACGCTGTCAGGTTAACTGCGTGCCTCTGCCACAGACACACCTCTGTGGTGCCTCTCATCAGTGAGGTAGGTGACCATCCTTTGCTAAAGGCATCAAGAGCCAGCCCTTAAGGTACAGTGGAACAGAAGGATCTGCCTAACTAAAAGGCACAAGCTGTTCCAGTGGCTTCCTTAAACACAGTGAGTAGTTCCACCACAATTAACAGGTCACTAGAAGTTTAAGGAAATGAATTTACTCTAAGGCCTGTGTAATACCAACCTGCCTTGCTTTGTAATAGTGCATTTAAAATCGGTCTTAACACAATACCACAAGCAAGTGGAGCTTGCCTCTGTCCTGTATATCAGATACACTTCTTGCCACCCTGGGAATCTGAGCAGGAAGAACCCAGATAGTATTACTAGGGACAACAGCAAGTGAAAGTAGAAGTTTAAAACCAGGCCAGGTTCACAATTACATCAAGAAGCGAAGGGAGGCAAAAGTTACTTCAGAAAGGACAGGTAAGGAGTGGGGATAAGGTAGGAAGAGAATGCCCTGTCATTATTTCCCATGCAAGTCACTCCGCTCCATGTCATCCTTTCGGCGCTTGTGGGTGAAGAGGGAGGGGACAGGGTAGAGCTTGGCCTTGGCCTGGAACCGGTTTCCTGCTATATCAATTTCATACTCTCCCCGGTTAATGAAGTCTGCTGTCACTACTTGCTCTTCCCCACTGTCTTCAGAAAAATTGTGCACAAAGCCCAGGCACACATGGCGCTCCAGGGTGTAGCTGTAGGCACTGCTGGTGGTCTTGCCAACATACTGCCCATTCCGGTAAATGGGCTCTCCCCACCATGGCCAGAGGTCCAGGTCTGTGTCATGGTCATCCAGGATGAACATAGTAAGCCGCTTATATACCCCATTCTGCTTCTGGTGCAGAAGGGCATCCCGACCAATGAAATCCATGTCCTAGGAAAGAAAGGAAACACTGAGCTACCTGTCTATACTCCCTGATGATTAGAATGTGAAGCAGCGTATTAGACATCCTGGTGGTACTATAGTGGAATGCAGCATGTTTCCGAGACAGTTTTCCCTAGGTGATGGATGAGTATACTCAGAAGACAAGATTTAAAAAGGCAGGGCTGAGAAGATGTCTCAGTGGTAGAGTGCTTGCCTTGCTTGCATGAGGCCCTGGGTTCAATTCTTCAGCACCACATAAGCAAAAAAAAAAAAAAAAAGCCGGAAGTGGCACTGTGACTCAAGTGGTAGAGCGCTAGCTAAAGAGCTGAGGGACAGCTTTCAGGCCCCATGACCTCCAAACCGCCCCCCGCCCAAAAAAAAAAAGATTTAAAAAGTTTATTTGTACTGCTTGAACTCAGGGCCTGGTGCTGTCTCAGCTTTTGTGCACAAGGCTAGTACTTACTTGTGCCCCAGTGCCATTAGTTGGAGATAAGAATCCCACGTGCCTGGGTGGCTTTGAACTGCAATTCTTAGATCTCAGCATCATCCTGGGTATCTAGGATTACAGGGATGAGCTACCAGTACTAGTCAAGAAAAATGATTAAATGTTTATAGTGCTTAACAGTATCTCTGAAGAGAGAAAGAATAGATCAATTTATGTTTTTTCCCAAAGTTAGTTACTACTGTTATCAGAAAAAAATTACATGTAATTGCTTTTAAAAAAAAAACTATAAAGTATCCTAGCTACTCAGGAGGCTGAGATCTGAGGATCACAGTTCAAAGCCAGCTTGGGCAGGAAAGTCCACGAGACTCTCATTTCCAATAAACCACCAGAAAACTGGAAGTGACACTATGGCTCAAGTGACGGAGCATTAGCCTTGAGCTGAAGAGCTGAGGGATAGCACCCAAGTGCAGAGTTCAAGCTCCACAACCAAAAAAAAAAAAAAATCAAACCCAAAACCTGTAAAGCCAGGTACTGGTGGCTCACGCCTGTAATCCTAGCAACTCTTATCTCCAATAAAGTATTCAGAAAAAGCTGGAAGTGGAGCTGTGGCTCAAGTGGTAGAGTATTAACCTTGAGAATGAGATGCTCAGGACAGAACCAGGACATGAGTTCAAGCCCCAGGACTGCAAAAAAAAAAAAAAAAAATAGTAGTGCTAGGTTCAGCAGCACATTTACTAAAATTGAAACAATTCAGAGATTAGCATGGTCCCCGATAGAGGACACACAAATCTGTGAAGTGTTCCATACTTTATAAAACAAAGCTGTAGGCAGGTTATAGTGGCTCACACCTGTAATCCTGGCTACTCAAAAAGGTAAAGATTGTGGTCCATACTTTTCTGGTTAATGTGAGACCCTATTTAAAACACTTGCACTATGCTGGATGCTGATGGCTCACACCTGTAGTCCTACCTACTCAGTAGGCTGAGATCTGAGGATCATGGTTTGAAACCAGTTCAGGCAGAAAAGCCTGTGAGACTCTTACTCCCAATTAAACATCCACAAGCCAGAAATGGAGTGTAAGTTCAAGCGAAGCACTAGCATTGAACGAAAAAGTTCAGGAACAGTACTCAGACCCCAGGTTCAAGACTGAAGAGTACTGGTACCAAAAAAAAATTTAAAAAGTGTTGCTTATGACAAAAGGGACAGCAACTGGGTGGACTTGATTCTTCTGAACTACGCTATCTAAAAAATCATCTATTGCTTAAGTTAGACAGCTGATAACTAATGTGTGGTTTTGGGGTTTTTTTGGTCAGTCGTGGGCTTGAACTCTGGGCCTAGGCCAAGTCCCTCAGCTCTTCAGCTCAAAGTGAGTGCTCTACCACTTGAGCCACAGCTACGGTTTTCTAGTGGTTTATTGGAGATAAGAGTCTCAAGGACTTTCCTGCCCCGGCTGGCTTTGAACTGTGATCCTCAGATCTCAGTCCCCAGGTAGTTAGGATTACAGGCCGTGAGCCCACCGAGCCTGGATGTGTGTGGCATTTTAAAGTCAGCATAATCAACTCATAAAAAAACTTTCCCCAAGCCGGGCACTGGTGGCTCACGCCTGTAATCCTAGCTACTCAGGAAGCTGAGATCTGAGGATCCAATTCAAAGCCAGCCAGGGCAAGGAAAGTCTATAAGACGCTTATCTCCAATAAACCACTAGAAAAACCAGAAGTGGCTCTGTGGCTCAAGAGGTAGAGTGCTTGCCTTGAGCTGAAGAGCTGAGGGACACCGACCAAAAAAAAAAAAAGAAACTTTCCCCAAAGCACTTAGTCTCTAAAGGGCAAATCACACAAACATTATTTGCATATTCCATTTCTCCTGATGTACCTTCTATCAGTTTCCCTACATGTCAGCAATTCTTCTCTGAGATCTCACAGTATCACCGAACTGAGTGACAGAGTGGAGTCTGGATAAACACTGTACCTTGTCTAATTTCACCCGAGATTCTCCTCCACATTCCAGGGGTGTAGTGAGGGTATTTAGATCCTGGCCCCAGAAGGCAAAAAACTTCTCAATTCGGAGACTTCGAAGAGCATAGTACCCAGCATTCCGGATTCCGTATTTTTGCCCAACACTCATCACTTCATTGTACACATGAAGTGCATACTGTTAAAAGGGGAAAAGTTAGAAGCCTTTCAAATCAGAGCTCATATGGAATATATAACATTACTAACGTAGACAAAGGAAAGATTGTACACAACTCCCAGATATCTCATTTTTTTGTTGGTCATGGGGCTTGATCATGAAGCCTGGAAACTATCCCTGAGCTTTTAGGCCCACTTTCGGTTTTCTAGTGATTAACTGGAGATAAGTGTCTCACGGACTTTCCTGCCCTGGCTGGCTTTGAACCGCAATATTATATGTTGGGCTTCTGTATTACAGCTCATTCTTTTTTTTTTCCTTTTGTTGGTCATGGGGCTTGAACTCTGGGCTTGGGCGCTGTCCCTCAGCTCTTCAGTTCAAGGCAAGCGCTCTACCACTTGAGCTACAGCACCACTTCAGGTTTTCTGGTGGTTTATTGGAGATAGGAGTCTCACGGTTTTTCCTGCCCGGGCTGGCTTTGAACCATGATCCTCAGATCTCAGCCTCCTGAGTAGCTAGGATTACAGATGTGAGCCACCAGCGCCCAGCTACAACTCATTCCTAATAAACCATAGGGCTAGAAATTGTTCTTATTATAGTGGTGACCCCACCATCTTACTTAGTTTTGCACTCTTGTTCCAATCTCAACTTTCACTCTTACCCCATCTACTTGACCAACATGTGAAAACCCGGACTGTTAAGTATATATGCACGTTTACTATTTCACATAATTATATAGCTTTTTTTTTTTTTTTTTTTTTTGGTCGGGCCTGGGGTCTGGGTGCTGTTCCTCAGCTCTTCAGCTCTAGGCTAGCTAGCGCTCTACCACTTGAGTCACAGTGCCACTTCTGGCTTTTTCTGCTTATGTGGTGCTGAGGAATCAAACCCAGAGCCTCAGGCATGCAAGGCAAGCACTCTACCACTGAGCCACCTTCCCAGTCCCATAGATAGCATTTTTTAAGAACCCAGAATCAGTGGAGACAGGAAAGCACAGCTTAACTGTGTCTCATTATGCAGCTGTCTCTCTTATGGATGTGTGTATATCTCCTTTTCTTGATTACAGAAACATGTAAGCATCAGTAAGTGAACAAAAGTTTACCCAAATTCAGTTTCTTCTATTGACTAGATGAAGAGGCTATTCTGGACACTTGAAAACAGAATGAGAGACAGCCAGGATAGAAGACTATGGAAATGGGAAGATCAGATACAGACCTGCTGAGAAGACAGCAGGAAGCCTGGACTGACAAGGGTAGGGTAGGCCCACCCACTGAGTGAGCCCCATCAGCTGAGGGTTACTTGGGAGATTTGAGGTAGCCAAGTCTGTTTCCCAGATGATTGCCCAGTGTACCTGCCACGTATGCTAGGTAGGAGAGAGAGCTCTGAGCCTCACATCCAGCAGGCTGCTATATTTCTCCTGCCTTCCTACCACAGGGTTTTTTCTGTAAGTGCCGAAATCACTAAGACCAGCCAGCAGCATGCTGGAGCCCCTTGATTACAGTATCAAATCATTTTCTTTTCTATGGTTTTTTGTGGGATAGTTGACTTTAATTGACTTTAATCTATTTGATTTGTTTTAGTGTTACTGCAGTGACAGCAGAGTTTTTCTCCTCTGAGGTACTGGTGATTAAGTCCTTGTGAGAAAAAACTACAGACCTCCAAATAAAACTGAAAGAAAAAAGCTTTCCCAACAGATGGCAAATTAAAACTTAAGGTAACATATCAACTTCAAGAACTCGCAACTCTTTAATAACTGAATCCAGACACATTGAACAGAATGAAATTGCAAAGAATTCAGAAGTCTTGAAAAGTCTTGTTTTGAAAATGATCAGTAATCTCAAGAAAATTTAAATGAACAAAATGAATTAAGGTAAAACCTGGACATAAGCATCAAGAACTTGGATGAAAATTTCAACTTGGGAAAAATAGTAATATAAGAACATCCAAAGCTTAATAAATCAAAATATTCCAAGGAAAACATCAAGTAGACCAGGTTGCACAAAGACTATGAAGTACTGACACTAGGAGAGAAGAGTTGTTACACTCAGATGACAAAAAAGGTGGGTGGCTCTTGCCTATAAGCCGTGTTACTTGGGAGGCTGAAAGTAAGATTATACCTCAAGGCCAATCCGGCCAAAAAAGTTCACAAGATTCTGTTTGGACACAAAAAGATAGGCTTAGAAGCATACATAGGAGGATCAGAAGCAGGATCAGAAGCATACATAGGAGGATCAAAGTTCAGGCTGGCCCAGACATAAAGACCCTATCTCAAAACAACCAGAGCAAAAAAGGCTACAGACATGGTTTAAGTAAGTTCAAACCCTAGGACTGCCCCCCCCCCCCACAAAAAAAAGATTGTCAGAAAATACAATTAGAAATCAATATGAGGGGTAGAAATACATGAAGGCTGAATAATGCACTCTGGATGAAGAAACCAAAGGTAATTTAAAGTTCTTAGAATTACAGCTGCCAGAGTGACAATAGAGGCCTTGAGTTCAAACTCCAGTACCACCACACACACAAAAAACTATTAGAATCAAATAAAAACAATTTACCATAACGTCCAGAGTAGATAGAACAAAGGCAATTCTTTATTTTTTTGGTCAGTTGTGGGGCTTGTAAAAGCACCTGTAATCCTAGATACTCAGGAGGATTAGATCTGAGATTGTGGCTCAAAGCCCACCGTGCAGAAAAGTCCCTATGAGACTCAATCACCAATTAATCACTCAAAATAACAAGTGGTGCTGTGGCTCAAGAGGGAAAGCACGCACTAGCCTTGAGCACAAAGACACTCAGGGACAGCTGAAGAGCTGAGGGACAGTGCCTAGGCCCTGAGTTCAAGCCCCATGACAGACAAAAGTTTTTTTGTTTTTTTTTTAACAGTTCAAGATGGTGAAATTCCTTCCTGTAGCTTATCTCAATTCTCAAGGCCCAGTCATACACAACTCTCCAAATCTGCAGGTGCTCATAAGCTTTGAGTCGCCACCCCCCTGCTCCCATCCCAGTGGCCCTGGAAAGGAAGATGGAGCTCTTACCTCTATGGGGATATAAAGCATGAATCCTGGCTCTCCTGTGTGAGTCATGCTCATTACCCGGATCCCATTTGCATAGCCAACACTCATCTCCTGTAGACACACAGAAAGTCACAGATACTGATCAAGGGAATAAAGAAACTTCTCATTAGCCCTGTACTCTTCACTTAACTCTTAAGGGAAATATATGTCACCACTTCCAATGTTTGGCCAAACAAATGGTAAAAAGTACTAGCAGTCATTTAGTTGGGGGTATCTGGAGCAATGAGGGCAAGTTTCTTCTGAGGGACACTGCAGACAATCTGGATGCCTGCTACCCTGACAACAGAGATCCATCTTCTAATTTCCAAACATTGTAGCAGCTCCAGTTGAGGCCACTGTCTTAGTCACTGCTGAGCAGCTGAGGGAAGGAAAGTAGCTTCAAACAACACTGAAACCACCATGACAGGTAGTAATGGCTAATGTGGAGCTTCCTGTTGCTTTCCCTGCTTTAGGGAAGAGAGAACAATTTATAGATGGATCTCAACTTTGGTTTGTACTTCAAAGAGCCTCCATCAGTAATTATTTGGAAACAGCTATTACAGGTTGCCAAATGTTTTCTTGTTTAGACCGCTAATAGCTCTAATACTCCTGAAAAGTATTTCATGATCATTGCTTTGATTCAGCTACAATTTGTGTCAGCTATTGCTGCCACTTACAGAAATTTTTGAATTGTTTGAAATACAGTCATATCATTTCTCCCCTAAAGACAAGTATTAAACAGAAGTTAATCTGAAAGAAAAAGCAAAGCTAGGGGAGGAAATAGGTCCTATTCCTTTAAATCTACTGTTACAAAAACCAACAGATGAACAGATCTGGCTTTCAAAGAAGATAGCCTAATAAAATTTGAAAGGTGAAAAATAATCTACCCTGTCCTTTTGCTTGCTTAAAAAAAGGAGCACTGTAAGATGTTAGTGCTCCCACTATGAAAAGAAACATTCTCTGCCAAATTAATACTCACCTTGCAAAAGAGAGTTGGGAAGTGGTCTGGAGTCATAGGTGCGTAGGACAACTCAGATAACACATCCACAGCTCGAGGGCCAATCAGATTGAGGGCTACAGGGAAAAGCACAAAGAGGTGCCTAGCCTGTCTAGGTGAACAACTAAGCCAATGAGAAGTATGTTCTAGAGTTGCTCACCTATGGTCAGCCGTGGGTAATGAGACCACACTATCCCTTTGCTTAGCTTATCTAAGGATGCAACACAGTCACTCTGATCATGGTATGAATACCTCTGCTGACAGGCCTGTCAAATGCAACTACTGACTGCTGGTGTGAAAAGCTGAGTAGTATGTTTCTTCACCCTGGTTCATTAGAAGGCAATGTTTTTTCTTTTTTTTTTTTTTAAATTTTATTTTATTGTGAAGCTACTATACAGAGGGTTACAGTTACATGAGTGAGGTAATGAGTACACTTCCTCTTGAACATTGGGTGACAAGACCAACTCTTGGCCAATGAGATGCTTCCAGGACTGGCCATGGACCGTTTCCATTCTCTTTCTCTTCCTAATGTGACCACATGATGGAAATGGCACCAGTCTCAAACCCCGAAAAGTTATTTACGTCCACCGCCCTGGACTCCTATCTAGAGTATCTAGAGTAGTAGCTTATAATTATACATCAAGTGCCTTAGTACAGGCAGAACACAACTTTTGCTCAATAAGATTCTGTAGTTTTCTGGACACTAGTGGCTTACACTTGTAATCCTAATAACTCAGCAGGCTAAGATCTGGGGATCTTGGTATGAAGCCAGTATGGACAGGAAAGTTTCTGAGGCTTTTCCCCCCCAATCGTAGGGCTTGAACTCAGGGCCTGGGCGCTATCTCTCAGCTTTTTTGCACACGGCATTCTACCACTTTGAGCCACAGCTCAATTTCCTATTTTTTAGGTGTTTAATTGGAAAAAAAAGTCTCAGACTTTCCTGCCCAGGCTGGCTTTGAATCATGATTTTCAGATCTCAGCCTCCTGAGTAGCTAGGATTACAGGTGCCCGGTTCCATGAGACTTATCTCCAACTAACTTCCAAAAAAAGTTGGAAGTACAGGTGTGGCTCAAGTAATAGAGCCCTAGCCTTGAGTGGAAAAAGTTAGGCCCGGAATTCAAGCCCTAGTATGACACAAAAAACTAAAAAGTTTTGTAGTTTGCCAGTGAAGTTAATTACTATTCATGAAAACAGACTGAAGGCCTGAGAATCAACACCGGAGGAAAGGAGCAGGTACCATGTGAGGAGGAAGAGAGGTTAAGTCTCAGTGGGTGGTGTAAGTAGGGCCGCTGGGTGCCGGTGGCTCATACCTGTAATCCTAACTACTTAGGAGGCTGAGATCTGAGAATCAAGGTTCATAGCCAGATCAGGCAGAAAAAGTCCTTGAGACTCTTATCTCAATTAAACCACCAGAAAACTGGAAGTGGCATTGTGGCTCTAGTGAGAGCGTTAGCCTTGAGCTGAAGAGCTGAGGGACAGCACCCAGGCCCAGAATTCAAGCCCCACAACCAACAAAAAAAAAAGTAGGGCCACAGGCTGGGAATATGGCCTAGTGGTACTTGCCTAGCATACATAAAGCCCTGGATTCGATTCCTCAGTACCACATAAATAGAAAAGGCTGGAAGTGGCACTGTGACTCAAGTGGTAGAATGCTAGGCTTTAGCAAAAGAAGTTCAGGGTGCCAGGCACCGGAGGCTCATGCCTGTAATCCTAGCTACTCAGAAGGCTGAGATCTGAGGATTGTGGTTCAAAGCCAGCCCAGGGCAGAAAAGTCCATGAGACTCTTATCTCCAATTATCCACCAAAAAACTGGAAGTAGTGCTGTGGCTCAAGTGGTAGAGTGCTTGCTTTGAGCCGAAGAGCTCAAAGACAGTGCCCAGGCCCAAAGTTCAAGCCCCATGACTGACAAAAAATTTTAAGGCTGGGTGCTTGCAGCTCATACCTGTATTCCAGCCACTCAAAAGAGGTTGAGGGGGCTAGGAAGGTGGCTCAGTGGTAGAGCGCTTGCCTTGCATGCATGAGGCCCTGGGTTCGATTCCTCAGCACCACATAAGCAAAAAGAAAAAAGCCAGAAGTGGCGCTGTGGCTCAAGTGGTAGAGCACTAGCCTTGAGCTGAAGAGCTGAGGAACAGCACCCAGGCCCAGAGTTCAGGCCCCACGACTGGACCCAAAAAAAAAGAGGTTGAGATCTAAGGATCGTGGTTCAGAGTTAGCCCAGGCAGGAAAAATCTATAAGCCTCTTACCTCCAATTAGCCATCAAAAAATGACATAGAGCTCTGGCTCTAGTAGTAGAACATTAACTTTGAGCAAAAGAGCTCAAAGATAGTGCCTAGACACTGACTTGAAGCCCAAGGACTGGCACACAAAAAAGTATTTGTACCCTCCCATACTAGCTGAAGGCATATAGTAATAAATTAAAACTGAAGCACTAGTTTCACAATTAAAAAGCAACCAAAAAGCCTCTTTACAAACACGTTCATTTTTTTTAAGCCAAAAAAGGCAAGTGTAGAAAACAAGTGTTTATCTGCTAGTCTTTTCTAACTTGGGCTGACCCCAGACAGCCCCTTTACCAGTGTATTTCCAGGTGACATCCTCTAACAGCAGGTTGCTGTCTTTTGGCATGTATTTCTTAAGCCAGGACCAACAGTGGACTTGCTGATCAGTTGGAGAGATCATGAAGAAACTAGAAGAGAGATCCCAAAATAAAACCAGGTAACAGGAAAGAATCAGGAAGCAATCAGGCACTAAACTAATTTCAAAGCTCACTGAAAATACTGGGATATCTCAACTTTTTGGAGGATCAACACCACTGTTCTAGGATTTACCATATAATGACAAAACATAATTCTGGCTTCCTATTAGTGCCAAGAAATTATACAGATCTATAAAATAGGGAATCCTCTCCCTGTAGGAAAGCTTCTATACTAAATTTGACATAATCTATTGGATTTCTTACTCTCATAAGAGCTCCACTGATTTCTTTTAGAGGCTGCTAATAAGCTGTCCAATAAGTCTAGGAGAGCTGTCTAGTAAGTCAGTCCTTGGGATAACTGACCTAGAAAAGTACAATAGGTGCTCTCACAGGATCACTAGGGACATGGTTCAAGGAGTATAAAGCTTGGCAAGCCTTTAGTTCAATCCCCAGTAACAACAAAAAAAGACTTCAGAAAATAGTAGCTGATCTCACCTGCGCTTGTTCAAGCGTGCAATGCTGCAGTCATTTTCATACCCTCCACCCTCATTAAGCATGCCAGTATGCACGATGTGGCCCACAGGTACATCCAGGTCATTGGAAAACAGGAACTGTAGAATTTCTAATGCCTGATCTCCAGTGGACTGTAAGAAATGAAGCAAGGACAAGGAACCTAAGAGCCTAGCCGTTGCACCTAGCTGAGAAAAGCAAATGTGCCCACACTCATGTGACAGTATTTACAGATTTACTTCCTATAAAAACTCTAACCACAAAGCTCATAGAACTCATAACTGTTATAGACCACGATAGACAATTTGCCCCATGAAAGTTAGAATGTGTTTGTGATTTTAACTAAGTGTCACTATCCCACAATACTGTGAAATTTGGGAAATTATGTAATCACTTAATCACAATAAAGAATTTGAAACAAAAACCAAACTCTAATCAAGCACCAGGTGCCTGTAATCCTAGCTACCCAGGAAGGTGAGATCTGAGGGTTGGTTCTAAGCCAGCCTGGGTAGGAATTAGCCAGAAGTAGAGTGCTAGCTAGCCTTGAACAAAACACTCAGAGATAATGCCTAGACCCTGAGTCATGCCCCAGGATAGCCTCCACAAAAGGAGAGCAGAGAGAGAAAAACTAAGAGAAAGCTATCAGTTCTTAACAATAGTAACTTCAAAGAAAAAAAACAGACTTGAGCTAAAATTTCAGAAAATGTGAGAATACAGGTGAAACACGCCAGGTTCCTATGGAATGTTTTGAAATGAATTAAAAACAGGAGGCATTCTATTTATATACAGTTTTCCAATCTGTTGGTTCAAAATACTTACTGTTATCTCAAACTTGGTGAAAGAAGACATGTCGATGACACACACAGCTTCCTTACAACACTTGACTTCAGATTCCACAATGTCAAACCAATCTGGCTTGTAGAAAGTCTTGCTCTGCTCTAATGCAAGGAGGTCTACCAAAATGGTGGAAAGAAAAGAGATGCTGAGAACTCTGCTTATACAGGTTGGTATAGTCTAGACAATTTGTATTATCCTTCCAGGAACAATTTGTACTGTTCTTCTAGTTATATGCATTTACACGTTTTATTATAGTTTAAAATGAACAAGAGAGGGCTGGGAAGGTGGCTCAGTGGTAGAGCGCTTGCCTTGCATGCATGAGGCCCTGGGTTCGATTCCTCAGCACCACATAAGCAGAAAAAAGCCGGAAGTGGCCCTGTGGCTCAAGTGGTAGAGTGCTAGCCTTGAGCTGAAGAGCTGAGGGACAGGCCCAGGCCCAGAGTTCAGGCCCCACAACCGGACCCAAAAGAAAAAAAAGAACAAGAGAGCAACTTCTTACCTTTGTCAGGTGGAACAAAGTATTTGGGCCTCTCAAATCCATGTTTCTCCATCCATCTGGCTCCTTGTGCATCCAGCCGGTCATAGAGTGGAGATGTACGTAACTGCCTGCCGGTCTGGAAGTCCCAACGGGGAACCTTCAGATCATACATCAGAGCTAGAACAGAAACAGTATGCCAATGCCCAGTTCATGGATTCAAGAATTGTGTATCCATATTGATCCACTAGCCTCTGAGGCCATTACTACTCAAGAAAACATATTTGCTTAAATTTCCCAACTATTACCCAGTGTAACCAGCCTGCTCCTATAGACAGGAGAGTGCTGTTAAAAGCTGGCACTTTTTTTAAAAGCTAATGAGCTATTCATAATTTCTATTTCCAACTAGTAGGCAAAAACAATGAAAGAAATATCATAGTTCTAGACTTTGCTCAACTCCAAAGCAAGGTTATACCAAAACAGGACCCAAGTGACGACAAAATATTAAAAAAAAAAAAAAAAAGGCTCGGCCTGGTGGCTCATACTTGTCATCCTAGCTACTCAGCAGGCTGAAATCTGAACTGCAGTTCAAAGCCAGCCCAGGCAGAGAAGTCCCCATATGACTTATCTCCAATTAACCACTTAAAAACTGGAAGTGGTGCTTTAGCTCAAGGTGGTAAGGCACTAGTCTTGAGCAAAAGGAGCTCAGGGACAGTGCTCAGCCCGAGTTCAAACTCCACAACAGACCAAATAAAATTTTTTAAAAAAAAACAAGGGGGGCTGGGCAGAAAGCACCGAGGGCCTGAGTTCAAGATACCAGGACACACAGAAAGATCACTCAGAAGTAGAGCTGTAGCTCCAGTAATAGAATATTATCTGTGAGCCAAAGAAGCTCAGTGACAGTGCCCCAGCATCAGCACCGAAAAAAAGACACATCTGAAACACCAAGAATTCTTTGGCAAATCCTCTGTCTTTTAAAGAAAACAATTGGGGGCTGGGAAGGTGGCTCAGTGGTAGAGTGCTTGCCTTGCATGCCTGAGGCCCTGGGTTTGATTCCTCAGCACCACATAAACAGAAAAGGTCAGAAATGGCGCTGTGGCTCAAGTGGTAGAGTGCTTGCCTTGAACCGAAAAGCTGAGGGACAGCTCTGAGCCCAGGCCCAGAGTTCAGGCTCCACAACTGACCAAAAAATAAATAAAACAATGATCTTTAAAGCCAAAATGGGTAGTGACAATGCATTCAAAAGTTGCTAGCTACCACCTGTATCCTAACATTCCTGTTCCTAGAAGTAAACAAGGTACAATATACTAAAAATGTTCCCTATGTATCACATGGGCCTCTTACTCAGACCTAAAATAGACACACATTAGAAGCCCAACTCAAAGCAGTATTCAAGAACTAAGGAAAAACGTGCGCCTCTAACTTATAAAATAGCCACTGGAAAGATTAACCAGCTACAGAGAATCGGGATAAAGCTTACTCACGCATGACTTCCATTACCCGATGGCGCAGAAAGGTACGGCTGCTCTGGAGGGCTCCAAAACGTTTCAAGTCCAATTCCCAGACATTTTCTGAGGGATAGCCATCTACCATCCATTCAGCAAGGTACCTGTTTAGATGGAGACAGAAAGCTGTTGGGCCTCAGACTGATACATAAGTAGTTACAATATACAAAGATCAAGTACCAAGGGAAATGAAAGATTCCTGTGTTGTAACAGACAGCTGAGCAATGCTGGTCAATTTCCTTATTAACCTTTCTAGAATACGCAAACATGGATCCAAGTACTGTCTCATAGAATCACCATAAGGATATTATTTAAGGTATATTAAGCCATATCAATGAAGACATACTAGTAAAACATGTACAAATATATTCTAAATTATATAGCCAATAGTCTACTTTTCTCTGTAACATGGTTACCTGGGGTAATTATATGGTTATCTAGCCACATACCTTAAGTGTTTTTTGGTAACTTTGTTGTTGTTCTTGGTCATGGGGCTTGAACTCTGGGTCTAGAGGCTGTCCCTCAGCTCTACAGCTCAAGGCAAGCTCTCTACCACTTGAACCACAGCTCCATTTCTAATTTTCTGGTGGTTAATTGGAGATAAGAGTCTCTCAGACTTTCCTGCCCAGGCTGGCTTTGAACCGTGATCCTCAGATCTCAGCCTCCTGAGAAGCTAGGATTATAGGCGTGAGCCACTGGTGCCTGGTTTTTGTTTTTTTTTTTTGGTAGCTCTTACAACAACTATATTTTGGAGCCACAAAATACTTTGACCACCCCCCCTTGAGCAAGAAATTTGGACTACACAGGTCTACTTACATATGCATTTCTGTCCAAGATATGAGACAGTTTGAAAACAAAATCTAACAGATGAACTAGCCTAAAACGTTGGAAACATTCAGAAAAAGTAGCCAGGTTTCAGTGGCTAATACCTATAATCTCAGTTACTCAGGAGGTTGAGATCTGAAGGTTAAGATGCTAAGCCAGCCTAGGCAGACAAATCCAAGAGACTTACTGCCAGTTAGCAAAAAGCTGAAAGGTTCAAGTGCTAAAGTGCAGTCATGAGTGAAAAAGCCAAGCAAGAGCCTTGAATTCAAGCCCCTAGCAGAAAAAGAAAAAAAGGTATGCCAAGAACACATAAAATACATATAATATTGTTGTACCATTTACTGCCAAATATGTAATACCTATTATCAAAATTTAATGTGATACATAGACATGGTACCATTTCAGTTTAAAAAAATGTAAATGTGGGCTGGGAATGTGGCTCAGTGGTAGAGCGCTTGCCTTGCATGCCTGAGGCCCTGGGTTCAATTCCTCAGCACCACATAAGCAAAAAGAAAAAAGCCGGAAGTGGCGCTGTGGCTCAAGTGGTAGAGTGCTAGCCTTGAGCTGAAGAGCTGAGGGACAGCGCCCAGGCTCAAGAGCTCAGACCCCACGACCGGAACCAAAAAAAAAAGAAAAAAGAAAAATGTAAATGTAAATATGCAGTATTAAACCATAAATGTAGAAAATGAACTGTAGTACATACTGTGCTCTAGAAACCTCCTGTTGCTATAGGGCTAAGCTCTGGAGTTCTGAGCTCCCGTCATAAGGGGGTGCTGCTCTTTCTTCCAAGAGTAGTTCATGTCCTTCTGTAAGAAGTGATCTGTACTTCTCAAGTATTTTTCACTGAATGGCATAAATATACTATATAGCATAAATATGACAGACTATGTGTCATTGAGTATGCTACTAAGAATGCTGTTGATAAGTGACTAGCTATTCACAGTAAGTTCTGGGAAAATCTAAAGTTATACTTGGAGCTCCATCTACAAAAGTGTAGAGGCCGGAAGTGGCGCTTGGCTCACGCGGTAGAGCACTCGCCTTGAGCTGAAGAGCGCAGGGACAGCGCCCAAGCCCAGAGTTCAAGCCCCACAACCGACCAAAAATAAAAATAAAACTTCTTTTAAAAAAAAAAGTGTAGGGGATTGGGTGGGGGGGTGGGGAGAGGCTAGGAAGGGATGTGAAGGGTAAACAAAGGAGGAGGCTGCAATGCTTGATAAGAAATGTACTCATTATCTTGCCCATGTAATTGTAACCCCTCTGTACAGTATGTTCACAAAAAATTAAAATTAAAAAAAAAGTGTAAAGGCCAGGTGTCAGTGGTTTACACCTATAATCCTACTCAGTAGGATGAGACTGAGAATCGTGGTTCAAAGCCAGCCTGGGTGGGACAGTCCGTGAGACTCTTATCTCCAATTAACTACCAGAAAGCCGGAAGTAGAGCTGTGGCTCAAGTGGTAGAGAGCTCGCCTTGAGTTGAAGAGCTGAAGGACAGCACCCAGACCCAGAGTTCAAGCCACAACCAAAGGGGGGGGGGGGGAAAAAGGGCTGGGAAGGTATCTCAGTGGTAGAGTGCTTGCCTTGCATCCATGAGGCCCTGGGTTCGATTCCTCAACACCACATAAGCAGAAAAAGCTGGAAGTGGAGCTATGGCTCAAGTGGTAGAACGCTAGCCTTGAGCTGAAGAGCTCAAAAGACAGCTTAGAGAGAAGGGCAATGATGAACATAAAGAGAATTTGAGTTTGTAGACTGCCATCCTAGTGACTCAGGAGGCAGGGATCAGAGGATCATGGTTCAAGGTTAGCCCAGGCATAAAAAGCTCCAGGGACTCCATTTCAACCAATGTCTAGACATAGTGGTACATGCTTGTTAATCCCAGCTATAGGGGAAGCACAAGTCTGGGTGCAGTAGTACAACCTGTCATCCCCAGTTACAGGGGAAGCACAAACAAGAGGATCACAACCCAGGCAACTTGAGTATAAAGCAAGATCCTACCTCGAAAATAAGCAATGTAAAAAGGGGCTACCAGTGCAACTCCTACAATACTATCAAAAGGTCCAGTGCAATCCCCAGTACTGGAAAAAAAAAAAAAAAACCAAGGAGGTAAGATACTCTTTTTGCTCATGACAGTGTGGGGTTTTTTGTTGCTGTTGTTCATGGCTGGTGCTCTACCAGTTGAGCCGTAACTCTAGTCTCTTTTTTGCTGGTTAATTGAAGTCTTGCAGACTTTTCTGCCCAGGCTAGCTCTGAACCATAATCCTCATAATTGTGCCCACTGAGTAGCTAGGATTACAAGCATGGGCCACCAGTGCCCAACTCAAAATACGGTTAAAGGTTTTTAAATTGTTTCATGGTGGCTGGAGATTTAGTTCAATGTAAGAGTGCTTGCCTAGAAGTACAAGGCCTCAGCACCAAAATTATCTTTAAGAGTTTAAGGTTTTTTGGGGAGGTGGTTGTTTTGTTTTTGCCAGTTCTGGGGCTTGAACTCAGGGCTTGAGTACTGTCCCTGAGCTTCTTTTGCTCAAGGCTAGCACTCTCACTTGAGCCACAGCTCCACTTCCAGCATTTTCTGTCTTATGTGGTACTGAGGAATCAAACCCAGGACTTCATGCATGCTACGCAAGCACTGACCATTAAGCCACATTCCCAGCCCCAAGAGTTTAAGGCATTTTTAATAGCTTCATATTTTACGAAATACCAGTGTCTCATGCCTATAATCCTAGCTACTCAGGAGGCTGAGATCAAGAGGATTTTGGTATAATGCTAGGCCAAGCAGAAGAGTCCACAAGATTCCATCCATCTCCAGCAAAACAAACAAACAAAAAAAAACAGGCTACAGGTTAAGGCCCAATTGGTAGAACACCACCCAAATAAGCAAGCAAACTCCAGTACCAAAAAAAGAAAAAAAGTTTAACTTTTTATCAAAGTTTACAACTTCATTTCCTCTTCCCAAAAGTCAGCAATTCCAAGAACCTTTTATTTTTTTTTAATGTATTTTTAATTTAATTTTATTGTAAAGATGTTGTACAGAGGAGTTACAGGAACATGAGTAAAGCAATGAGTATCTTTCTCATCGAGCATTCTTTTTTTTTTTTTCTGGTTATGTGGTGCTGAGGAATCGAACCCAGGGCCTCATGTGTGCAAGGCAAGCGCTCTACCACTGAGCCACCTTCCCAGCCCCCAAGAACCTTTTAATAAAGTCTTAATAATTAAAGAAAAAAATTATAGCCCGTACTGGTGGCTCAGCCATCAGTAATCCTAGGAACTCAGGAAACAAATCTGAGAACCAAAGCCAACCCAGACAGGAAAGTTTATAGACTCTTCAATTTGTCACCAAAAAACCAGAAGAGGAGCTGTGGCTCCAGCGAAAAAGCTAAGGCCAAGTTTGAGCCCCAATACTATAACACACACACATACATCATGGACAGTTGTTCAACAGCACAGGAGAGTTGGCAACCCTAAATCTTAAATTGTTCAAGGGTCAACTATACACATAAAAATTACTATTAACAAGCCAGGTTCACACCTGAATTCCTAGCTACTCAGGAAGCTGAGATCTGAGGATCATGGTTCAAAGCCAGCCCAGGCAGGAAAGTCTGTGAGACTCATCTCCAATAAATCACCAGAGAATCAGAAGTGGTGCTCTGGCTCAAGTGGTAGAGCGCTTGCCTTGAGCTGAAGAGCTAAGGGACAGCACTCAGGCTGAGTTCAAGCCGCACAACAAGAACAAAAAAAGATTACTATTAACTATTTCTTTACATGTGTGTTTCAGTGGCAATAAGTACACTCAACTGTTATATAACCCTCATCACTATCCATCTCCAGAACTCTCGCCATCTACTGAAATTTTCTTTTTTTTTTTTTTTTTGGGGGGGGGGGTCCGGTCGTGGGGCCTGAACTCTGGGCCTGGGCGCTGTCCCTCAGCTCTTCAGCCAAGGCTAGCACTCTACCACTTGAGCCACAGCGCCACTTCCGGCTTTTTTCTTTTTGCTTATGTGGTGCTGAGGAATCAAACCCAGGGCCTCAGGCATGCAAGGCAAGCGCTCTACCACTGAGCCACCTTCCCAGCCCCTACTGAAAATTTCTATCTGTTCAATAGTAACACCTCCGCAGACCCCACTTTCAACCCATACAACCACTGCAGTACTTTGTGTTGGGTTTTGTTTGTTTTTTGGTATCAGTGCTGGGGCTTGAACTCAGGGCCCTTAGCTTTTTTGCTCAAGGCTTCCATTCTACCACTAGAAGCACAGCTGTGTGTGTGTGTGTGTGTGTTCTACCACTAGAAGCACAGCTGTGTGTGTGTGTGTTCTACCACTAGAAGCACAGCTGTGTGTGTGTGTGTTCTACCACTAGAAGCACAGCTGTGTGTGTGTGTGTGTTCTTCTGATCTCAGCCTCCAGAGTGGCTAAGATTACAGGTGTGAACCACCAGCATCCAACTATGTTTCCTTTTGTTGTTTTGTTTAACAGCTGGTGCTCTACCACTTGAGATACACTTCCAGTACCATGTGCCTGTTTTAGAAATTCATAAAAGCATTATCAGATAGCAGTTGTATCCTTTTGTGGCTGATTCTTTTTTTTTGGCTGATCAATTTTTATTACTAATTTTAACTAAAAATCTTATTACCTAGCTTAACCACCTGATCTTACTCATCATACTTGACGACTTACTTTTTTTTTTATCTCCTAGGCCCTATCCTTCAGCTCTTCAGCTCAAGGCTACTGCTCTACCACATGAGTCACAGTGCCACTTCCGGGCTTTTCTGTTCATGTGGTGCTGAGGAATCAAACCCAGGGCCTCATGCATGCAAGGCAAGCACTCTACCACTGAGCCACCTTCCCAGCCCCTGTTAAAAGTATTAACAACAAATAGAAGAAGGCTGGCAAGCTGATGAATCCACAGCTGACTCTATGGGAGAAAAACTTACTTTCCAGCTCCTCCACCAAACGACAGGCCAGCAGAGTTCATCCCTGCCAGGACAAAGTAGCCCTGTACTACAGGAGACTCGCCCATGATGCACCTCATGTCTGGTGTGAAGGTCTCGGGGCAATTCACCAACTTCATGATCTCCAGAGTCTCCAATTCTGGCATCCTACGCAGGAGGGAACTCAACAGGGGCTCTGAGCAATCAAAACAAACCCAAACAATGTCCTCACCTTTGGGAAATAAAAAACCTTTCAAGCCTTTACTTTTTTACTTTCCTTTCAGAAAGGAAAGGTTTTTCTAAAAGCCAGCTGGGCTACTTATCAGTAGATAGCTTCTGCAGTACATATCTGCAAAATGCTTGGCATAAACAGGGGAAAAAAAAAACTGTAGTAAGGACAAGATCTACAGAGTAGCAAGTAATACACATGGCTATAGGCAGTAATCTGGAAGGGGTCAGCAAGAGCAGAAAAGCTCTGAAATGGCACTTAATTTCTATGAAAGGCAATGTTTTCTAAATTGACATAGGTGCAAAAAACAGATCCTCACCCTGTATTATGGTAAATCCATCTAGCCGATCCATGTTAGCACTGGGCAGTGCTAACATGAAAACAGTTTGGAGCTGAGTGACAGGAATGGGCATTCCCTCTACTGCTCTAGTTGCTTTGAAATATCCCTTAAGAAATGCTTATTAAAAAAAAAGTTCAAGCTGGGCAGTGTGACATGTCTGTAATCAGTACTCAGAAGGCTTAGATAGGAGAAATGTGAGTTCAAGATCAATTTAAGAGCTACAAAGGGACACCCTGTCTCAAAGTCCATCAGGATGGGAGAAAGATTCTCTAGCAACCCCTTTCTATTCTGCAAATATGGAACCATGTGACTTCATTTTTTTAGTAAATAAAAAATTACTTTAAAATTTAATAGATGAGCTGGGGCGCTGGTGGCTCATGCCTGTAATCCTAGCTCTCAGGAGGCTGAGATCTGAGGACCATAGTTCAAAGCCAGCCTGGGCAAGAAAGGCCGTGAGACTCTTCTCCAATTAACCACCAGAAAACCTGAAGTGGTGCTGTGGCTCAAATGGTAGAGTGCTCTCCTTGAGCTCAAGAGCTGAGGGACAGTGATCATGTCCAGAGTTCAAGCACCATGACCGACCAAAAAAAAAAAAAAAATTAATAGATGACATTAACAAAAACAGTTCTGCTTTCTAAAAAAAAGCTAAGTTTCTTATGAAGTCTTACAAAAAAAGTCTCTTTCTAGCCCAAAATTTTAGCAATGGTTTTAGGTGAATAATGATCTACATCTGTTAAGACTATAGTCTCCTAAATATGCTAATGAATAATTTTATATCCTTAGACCAGGAAAGCCCTGCAGACTGACTGCCCTTTTCTAACTATTATTGTACTTCATGGAGTTATTAAGATGAAATAAGGAGCTATTCCTGAAAATGTTTTGAAAAATAAAAGATCTTACATATAGATGGCATTATTACAATGATTTACTTCACATACCAAAGTGATCCCAGTCTTCCTGCAGGTTCTGAATTTCCAGCTGGTTCTTGCCTTCAGTGAAAATAGGTTTCGGATTCTTCTCAAAACCCCCAGACAAGATGCCACCCTGCCAGTTCCGAATATAAATTCTTCCATCAGCATCTACAATAGCTAGGAAAGATAAATGACGAGAGAATAGAAGAGAAAAACACAAGTTTAGAAGCAAACCACCTTCCTGAGTAGAAAAAGAAACAAAAGCTCCTGAATGGCTTTACTAATGGAATAATAGCCAATAAGCAGAGGCATTAGTTAATTTTAAAATACCACTGGAGGTCATAGGAGAGAATCTTTCCATTCAGATTTTCAGAAAAAAGAATTTCTTTAATTATCCCAATCCCTATCAAGAAGCTTTTGCTTCAAAACTGAACTATATGATAGTGACTGTGCTAAGCCAAAAAAACCCAAAAAACAAAAAACAGAGGAACTGCAGAGTTATTCCAGGTATTAAGACCTTTAAAATACCTGAACAGCTAAACCACTCAAGTTTATGGTTTATCCATGATATTCCTAAAGTTGATTGTATTCAAGTTAAAAACTCAAAATTAATATTTCAAATATTCCCAATGACTGTATTTGGGACAAAAGTTAGCTTGTGAAAATTCTTTTTTTTTTTTGCCAGTCGTGGGGGCTGAACTCTGGGTCTGGGCACTGTCCCTCAGCTCTTCAGCTCAAGGCTAGTGCTCTACCACTGGAGCCACAGCGCCACTTCCGGCTTTTTCTGTTTATGTGGTGCTGAGGAATCGAACCCAGGGCCTCATGCTTGCAAGGCATGCACTCTACCGCTGAGCTACCTTCCCAGCCCCAGCTTGTGAAAATTCTTTATCCATTTTGGCAATCATTTCCCTAAACAGCTATCAAAAAAAGTTAGACTTGGTTCCATCTCGCTATAAACATGCTCCAAAAAAACTCTCTTTCAGACAACTTATACTTAAGACAGGATATTAGCAGACAGGATACTAGCAAGGAGATACAACTGTGAAGAAGTGAAAGTCCTCACTTGGTGTGGTGCTCTGCAGAGGGGTCTCCAAGGGGCGAGTCAGAAGGTAGAAGTGCTCACAGGCGTGTAACGGGATACTAACTGGCTCCTCGTTGGACAGACCTAGCTCATATGCCCACTAAAAATAGACAATTTGTGGGTAGGAAGAGGAACAGAAACACAAATGAGCAAGTTTGGCCTCTTGAAGAGTTATTATTATTTATGTGTGTATGCTGGTCCTTAGGGCTTGAACTCAGGGACTGGGTGCTGTGCCTGAGTTTTGCTCAAGGTTAACACTAGCACCCTTCCACTTGAGCCACACTTCTGGCTTTTTGCTAGTTAACTGGAAATCAGAGTCTGTTAGATTTATCTAGCTTAGAACCAAGATCCTAATGCCCAAGCCCAGAGTTCAAGTCCCACTACTGACGAAAAAAAAAAGTCAAAGTTGAACCAACGTCTTCAGATCTTAACCTTCCCTTAGGACTAGGATTACAGATGTGAGGCACAGGTACCTGGTTTAACACTGCTTTTTTTTTTTTTTTTGGCTAGAGCTCTACCACTTTGAGCCACAGTACCCACTTCTGGTTTTTGAGTGGTTAATTGGAGATAAGAGAGTCTTACGGAGTTTTCTACCCAGGCAGGCTTTGAACTATGATCCTCAGATTTTAGCCTTCTAAGTAGCTAGGATTACAGGTATGAGCCACTGGTGCCTGGCAAAGCTATACTTTTTAAAACACAAAAGTACCTTTCCATCAAAGAAGACAGATTTGCAAGTTAATCTAAGGAGGCCCTTTTAATAAATTGCCAAGTCTCAACTATAAACCCCAAATCTCAATCATTAAATGAACTGCACTAGGCAAAAAGTACTTCCTAGATCATCTTAAGAATGGGGATGGGAGGGTGGGGGGAGGATTGGGGGGGGGGGGCTTGGAAGGGATGGGAAGGGGAAACAAAGGAGGAGGCTACAATGCTTGATAAGAAATGTACTCATTATCTTGCCCATGTAATTGTAACCCCTCTGTACAGTTTTTCACAATAAAAAAAAAAAAAGAATGGGGATGGGAACGTGGCTTAGTGGTAGAGTGCTTGCCTAGAGTGCATGAAAACCTGGGTTCAATTCCTCAGTCCCACATAAGCAGAAAAAAGCTGGAAGTGGTGCTATGCGTCAAGTGGTAGGGTGCTAGCCTTAAGCAAAAGAAGCTCACAGACAGTGCCCTGACTTCAAGCCCTAGGACTTTTTGTTTTGTCAAAACAAAAAACAAAAAAGAACTCAGAATGGAAGGCAAGTCACCAATCTGCGTCAGAAGCAGAAGTGTCTGGAAACTGAATCCACAGTCTACACAACAAAAGAGGCTAATGTTGGTTTTTTGTAGTATGTAGAGCTTAAATGCAGGGCCTGGGCACTGTACCTGAGCTCTTTTTCTTTTTTTTTTTTTTTTTTGGGGGGGGGGGGGGCCGGTCATGGGGCCTGAACTCTGGGCCTGGGCGCTGTCCCTCAGCTCTTCAGCTCAAGGCTAGCACTCTACCTTTTGAGCCACAGTGCCACTTCCAGCTTTTTTCTTTTTGCTTATGTGGTGCTGAGGACTGGAACCCAAGGCCTCATGCATGCAAGGCAAGCGCTCTACCACTGAGCCACCTTCCCAGCCCCCTTGAGGCTCTTTTTCTTAAGGCTAGCACTCTACTACTTTGAAACACAGCTCTACTTCCAGTTTTTTGAGTGGTTAATTGGAGGTAAGAGTCTTACAGTGAGTTTTCTGCCTGGGCTGGCTTCCAACTGCAATCTCAGATCTCAGCCTCCTGAGTAGCTAGAATCAAAGGCATGAGCCACCAGTCCCTTTGCTAATGTTTTATTTGTTAGGTTGTAGAATGAAATGTAACACCAGAGAAAGATCCAAGGATTCATGTCAATGCCTGACTTTGGCTTTCTGACTAGGATGGCATCAATTTACGCAGTATTGAGGAAAGAAAAGGTCACAGATGCTTCTATATGAGGCAAGTATAGGTTTCTAATTTACATTATAAGAATTCTGAATTTCCACAGGGTTCTGGTGGCTCACACCTGTTATCCTAGCTACTTAGGAGGCTGAGATCTGAGGAGCACAGTTCAAAGCCAGCCCAGGCAGGAAAGTCCATGAGACTTTTTATCTCCAATAAACTACTCAGAAAAAGCTGGAAGTGGCTCTGTGGCTAAAGCGGTAGAGCGCAAGCCTTTAGCACAGAGAGCCTCAGAGACAAAGCCCAAGCCCCAAGTTCAAGCGCCAGGACCAGAAAAAAAGGGAATTCTGAATTTCCTGGTCCCAACTAGTAAAATAGTACCTGCTGTCCTTTTTAGTCAGTCACATATTAATCTTGCATCTGTACACTCCCCCAAAAGCACCAAAAACTAAATAAAAACAACCCAGCATTGAAATCCAAATAAAACCACCAAGCAATTCTGTTAACCTACCTGACCAGCACAGTTGACAAAATATTGGCATTCTATCTGTCCTTTATCTGTCTCCACACCAGTAACTTGGCCTTTTTTCACCATTACATGAAGAATAGTTGTCCGATCATAAATCTGAACACCTGTGCCAAGGTAAATTATAGAAGAATGAATCCATCTTCTGATATTCCAGAATTAAGGTTTCTGCACATTTTCCACCACAAAGAAATACTAAGGGAGTCAGAGCTTTAATTTGAAAAACAAAAATCCGGGCTGGGAAGGTGGCTCAGTGGTAGAGTGCTTGCCTTGCATGCATGAGTCCCTGGGTTCAATTCCTCAGCACCACATAAGTAAAAAGAAAAAAGCCGGAAATGGTGCTGTGGCTCTAGTGGTAGAGCGCTAGCCTTGAGCTGAAGAGCTGAGGGACAGTGCCCAGGCCCAGAGTTCAGGCCCCACAACTGGACCAAAAAGAAAAAAAAAGAAAAATCCCACTGAATGTAGTAACTTGAGCCTCTAATCCTAACTAATCCAGAGATAAGACAAAGAAGAGCATAGTTCAATGCCATCCAGAGAAAAAAGTTTATGAAACTCCATCTCAACAACGAAGCTGGTGGGAGAAGGGGAGTGGGAAGTGATAAGCAGGAGAAAATGAAGGAGGGGATAAATGTTTAAAAAGAAATATACTCATTACCTTATGTAACTGTAATCCCCGTTCATCACCTTTAAAATAAATTAAAAAACAAAGAAGCCGTGTGCAGTGGTACACCCTGTCATCTGAGCTAAGTCTAAAATAGGAGGCCCGTCATCCAGGGGAAGGCCTCTGCAAAGAGTGGGTATCTCAAGATACCCACTGCAAAAAAGAACTGGATACATGCTTAATGGTTAGGCACTTGTCTAACAGGCTCAAGGCCCTGAATTCAAACACCAATATTACAAACAACCCTGAAAAGCACCATCTTGAGACTGTTATTTGGTCTTGTCCAATACTGAAAATAGTAAGCTTATTTAAAAACAGACTTTAATATAGCTGGGCGCCGGTGGCTCACGACTGTATCCTAGCTACTCTGGAGGCTGATCTCGGTTCAAAGCCAGCCATGAAAGGGCATGAAAGTCTGTGAGATTCTTATCTCCAATAAACCACTAGAAAACCGAAAGTGGCGCTGTGGCTCAAGTGGTAGCGTGCTCGCCTTGAGCTGAAGAGCACAGGGACAGGGCCCAAGCCCAGAGTTCAAGCCCCATGACCGACAAAATATAAAAATAAGAGAAATAAAAACAGACTTTACTGCATAATCACTAAATGCTAGCAATCAAATATGGAACAGGAACAGGGTTCAAATTTTACTCTGTCCACATCATGAATCATATTATCCTAAGTATATAATACTCTGGACACTAATAAGCTTCCTTGTCATTCATTCTGATTCTGGCTCACAAGTTAAACTATGGATTAAATACTCAAGGTATGTTCTAACTTGAGAGTGTCTCAGGTGTGTGTGTGGCACCAGTGTGTGTGGGGGGGGGCCCCCCCCGCGGGATTTCCTTAAGACTCAACTACATTAATCAGCACTAAAAGTAGTTCTTTATAACTTGGACAAATGTAGCCTCAAGGGAAAATACTTACTGTATTTTAAAATTTAGCAATGCAAGGCACCAATGGCTCATGCATGTAATACTAGCTACCTATCAGGAGGCTGAGATCTGAGGGTCATAGATCAAAGCCAGTCGGGGCAGAAAAGTCTATGAGACCAAGTAGCCAACAAAAACCCATAAATAGAAGTGTAGCTGAAGCAGTAGGTCCCTACCCTTGAGCAAAAGAGCTCAGGAACAGTGCCAGGCCAGGTTCGAGCCCAGGAGCAGTGCAAAAGAAAAAAGTAGTGTTCAAAAAACGTGAAGCTGAATACCCCATACCCCACTGAGGAAGTTTCACAAACTTCAGTTGGTGTTGTTGCCTATTAAGGCCCTTACTTAGATAAGCTCTTCCTCCCAAACCCATGTTAAGAAAACACGAAGCTCACCGTTCTGGGAAGCAGCACTTGCAAGGGCAAGAGCCACATCAGCAGAGGATACCACTGCATCCTCAGGAACATGCATGGCCCCCACCAGGTCGTGCACATTGAGGAGAGGGTGAAGTTCAGCCACTTTCTTGGGAGAGATGATCTCAGAAGGGATACCTATAACACTGCCATAGAACACAAGGGAACAATAATATTCACATGCCCCAGAGGTCAAGTTAGTAAAGTCAGGATGGGCTTCTAGCCTCTTACATACTTCAGCCTTGAGTTGATACGCTTCAAAGAGATTAGCCGGTCCTGTGTTTGGGCCAGAGAAATTGAGCCTGTTCTTATGTAACCTGTAAGAAAAAGTGGTAGAGAACTAGTCTTAAGCATTTCAAAGCTCAGGGACAACAAACACTCAGGCTCTGAGTTTAAGCTCCGTGACCAAAAAGTCTCACAGGCTTTCCTGCCTGGGCTGGCTTTGAACTGTGATCTTCCTATCCAGCCTCCTAAGTAGCTAGCATTATAGGCGTGAGCCATCAGCACTCAGCTAAAACTGAAATCTTAATTACCCTATCTCCAGGAAAACCTGCTATAGGACTATACAGTAAACACTAAGAGTTTGGGGACAGGTAAATCAATAAAGGGCAGATTACCTGCTTACCTGTTTGGATCCCTGTTTCTTGCTCTAACTGATGGTAGAGTTTGTTTGAATAGTCTGCCATCTTCTGCTCGATAGTCAAGTGTCTGGCAGTGCTCACAATTCCAGCACAGAATCTAGTAGAGCCTGCAGCCAACCTACAGGATAGATAAAATGCTGGTATACTCATATATCTGTGAAAAAAGTTCAAGGTTCCCAACTATAGCATTGCTTGTAATATCAAAAGATAGAAACAGAGCTGAGCACAGTGGCTCAAGCCTATAATTAGCTATATGGGAGGCAGAGGTAGAGGATAAGGGAATCACAGTTAAAGGCCAGCTAGGTATAAAAGTTCAAGAAACTCCATCTTGCCAGGTGCCAGTGGCTTTGCTATCCTAATGAAAATGGTATAGGTTTTTCTCATTCCCTCTCTTCTGTAATAATGTCTTACAAATAGCTAGTCTAAATATTACTCAGTAGCATGTGAAAAATCAAGGTGAAATCTCCTATACTTTGTTTTATAATGCCTAACACCACATCTGTTTTCTGCTTTTTGAAGAGCAGATTTCAACAAAAACAAATGTCTTAGAAGGATGCGTGTCTGTGTTCACAGCACATCTTTTCTTACTCTAGCAACCTAAATCCTAAGGCTTGTGAGCTGAACAAAGGTGGCTACTTTCTGCTCATTTTTTTTTTTAAACTTTAAAACAGTTTTAGATTTCCAGAAAAACTGTAAAGACAGAGTTCCAATGTACCTTTAACTGCCTTTCACTCATTACTAATTTCTTCACTAAAAATGTTTCACTTAACCAATATTCATACATCAGTATTAACTGCCTCCTCATTCTTCTTTTTGCTGTGACAATCTGTGACTTTCCTTGGTTTTAGTGAACAATTGACTGTTTAGGAGTTGGTTTTGTTTTGTGCTAATCCTGGGTCCTGAAATCATGGCGTGGACACTATCTTGAGCTTTTATTTGCTCAAGGCTGACAATACTACTTGAACCACAACTCTACATCTAGCTTTTTGGTGGCTACTTGGAGATAACAGTGTCACAAACATTCCTACCTGGGCTGATTTTAACCTATAATCCTCAGATCTCAGCCTCCTGAGTAGATAAGATTATAGGTGTGAACCACTGCTGCTTCATGTTTTTTTGTTTTTTTTTGGAGGAGTTTTTTGACCTAATAGATTTTTTTTTTTTTTGCAACATTTTAGATTTTGACAAGAATTTGTGTTTATGAAATAATGTGGGCTGTATTTAAATGAACAACGACCTGTCCAGCCTTACCTGCCCTGCTCCAAAAGGATAATATCCTTCCATCCCATCTTGGAGAGGTGATAGGCCACAGATGTGCCCATGATTCCACCCCCACAGATGACCACCTGGGCCTGGGCAGGCAGGGAAACAGACTGAGCCTCGGCAGCTGTCATGTTGCGTCTTGCTGAGGACCAACTCTGCCATCCTGAACTGGTTTTTTGTCTTCGAACAATAGACAGCAATCGGAAAAGCATCACGTCTGTCACTAACCAGATGTGCTCTCATTCAGCTAAGGAAATCCCAAGAAGTCAAACTAAACAGAAAAGAAAACATATTTCATTCCAACAATTCAAACTAGACAGAAAAATATATTTCATTCCATTGAACACAGTAGGAGTAATAAGAAAAAAGATTTAGCAAATTAAGCTGAGCAACAATGGCGCACGCAATAATCCTAGCTGTTCAGGAGGCTGAGCATCAAGGATCACAGTTTGAAGCCAGCATGGACAGGAAATAAGCCAAAACAAAACAAAAACAGAAGTAGAGCTGTGGCTCAAGTGGTAGAGGGCTATCCTGGAGCAAAAAAAAAAAAAAAAGCTCTCAGGCACTGGTGGCTCACATCTGTAATTCTGGTTACTCAGGAGGCAGAGATCTAAGGATTGTACTTCAAAGCCACCCCAGGCAGAAAAGTCCATGAGACTCTTATCTCCAATTAACAGCCAGAAAACCAGAAGTGTCCCTGTGGCTCAAAGTGGTTGAGTGCTCGCAAGCCCTGAGTCCAAACCCCACGGCTGACAGCCCCTCACCCCCACCCTCCCCCCCAAAAAAAGCTGAAGACAGCACTCAGGCCCCAAGTTCAAGTCCTAGGACTGGCACAAAAAAAAAAATAATAAATTTAAAAAAGAAGGTATCAGAGGGGCACCATGAATCCTGCCTGTACTCAGGAGACAACAAGCTAAGGATCACAGCTCAAAGCTGGCCTGGGCAGGAAAATCCACGAGACTCTTAATTTCCCATTAACCAGCAAAAGCTGGAAGTGACACTATGGCTCAGGTGGTAGAACATCAGCGTTGAGTGAAAAAGCTAAGGATGAGTGCCGAGGCCCTGGTACTGGCACAAAAAATAAAGTATCAAGCCAGGTGCTAGTGGCTCATGCCTGTAATCCTAGCTAAGACCTGAGGATCATGGCTCAAAATCAGCCAGGGCAGGAAAGTCCATCAGAACTTTGTCTCCAAATAACCAAAAAAACAAAAGCAAAAACAAAAACGGAAGTGACAACCAAAAAACAGAAGTGGCTCAAAGTGGTAGACCTCTAGCCTTGAGCAAAAAGAACTCTGGGACAGTGCTCAGACCCAGAGTTGAAGCCCTACAACAGAAAAATAAAAACAAGGTATCATATGTTCTCACTCATATATGGAAAACAAACCTATAATAGAAATCTTTTTTTTTTTTTCTGGTCCAGTCGTGGGGCTTGAACTCTGGGCCTGGGCGCTGTCACTCAGCTCTTCAGCTCAAGACACTTGAGCCACAGCGCCACTTCCGGCTTTTTTTTTTTTTTTTGCTTATGCAGTGCTAAGGAATCGAACCTAGGGCCTCATGCACGCAAGGCAAGCACTCTTCCAGTGAGCCACCTTCCCAGCCCTATAATGGAAATCTTATTTCATAGCACCAGATACAATTCTTCAATGACTTTGAGGCTCATAGGAAAAAGTCACAACTCCTTAGTATAAAGTGCAATCCAGTTTTTTATTTTTGTTTTTTGCCAGGCCTGGGGCTTGAACTCAGGGCCTAGGCACTTTCCCTGAGCTTCTTTTGCTCAAGGCTAGCACTTTACGAATTGAGCCACAGCGCCACTTCCGACTTTTTCTGTTTACATGGTATTGAGGAATCGAATCCAGGGCTTCATGCATGCTAGGCAAGCACTCTACCACTAAGCTATATTCCCAGCCCAACAATCCAGTTTTTGGGTTTGTTTTGTTTTGATCGCTGGCCTTACTGCTTTGTCCTCTCACACTGTGTGATCAAGCCCAATTAAACTTGTAATAATACGCCAAGCTTAACTTCCTTCATGCCCAGGACCTGTGCATCCTGTTCCTCTAACTGGCACTGTTTCTGCCATGCCTCCCTCAAAGAAAGATAACTGCCTCAAGTGACAGAGTATTCAACATCAGATGGCCCTGTCCATGAATAAACGCCTCTTCTGTGTCCTTCTATAGCATCCCACACTTTTCCCAACAAAAACTTCCCACATTGCTGAACTATTTGTATGCCAAGCAGGGAAGAACCCAGTGGAAAACCCAGGCTCTGAGAAAGATCTGGGTGTGAAAGATGAGAGAGGGGAGGGGGAGAGAGAGGGAGGGAGAGGGAGGGAGAGAGAGAGAGAGAGAGAGAGGGAGAGAGGGAGAGAGGGAGAGAGGGAGAGAGGGAGAGAGGGAGAGAGGGAGAGGGAGAGGGAGGGAGGGAGGGAGGGAGGGAGGGAGGGAGAGAGGGAGAGAGAGAGAGAGAGAGAGAGAGAGAGAGAGAGAGAGAGAGAGAGAGAGAGAGAGAGAGAGGTGTGTGTGTGTGTCTCTGTCTTTCTCTGTCCCTCCAGTTCCTCATCTGTTATATGAGCTAAGAATATCTATCTATTCTACAATGATTATCTACTTCATGAGGAAAGACTAGGCCATACAACCAATGCAGGAAGAATGGGCAACTGGTCCTTAAGAAACACTCAGAAAGTGGTTGCTATTACTCCCCAGTTAAATGGCACTCTCTGGAACCAGAGACCAACAATAATTTGTTCCTAGTTTCCAGGCACTTACCACAGGCACCTAGGAAACAAATGCTGGTGACAGAGAACAAAAGATATAGGAAAAAATATTAATGAACTACAGATCTCTAGATGAGGCCTTTAATTTCAAGGTTATAACAATAGTACTTGAAAGAATTTTCTGAGTTTTGTTGTGACAAGACCACACTATATAGACCAGGCTGGCCTCAAAACTCATTCTACGAGCCTCAGCCTTCCAGGTGCTGGGATTACAGGCATGAACACCAAACTCAGATTCTGAAAGAATTTTTAAGTCAAGTGCTAGTGGCAGATTATATACCTGCAATCCTAGCTACTTGACAGGCTAAATCCAAGGATCCCAGTTCTCAGACCCTTACTTAACTATAGGGGCTCCCACCTGTGTGGGAGGATGAGCTTGGGAAGAACACCATGTTTCAATGCCAGATCAAGGAAAAAAAGACTTCATCTCAAAAGAAAGAAGCTGAGCATGAAGATGTGTCCATCAAAACTACCAGGAGAAGCATAAAACAGGTGGATCATTTTCCAGGTGTGGATCCAGTCAAAGAGAAATGCTCTCTCAAAAATAACCAATGACTGGGCTGGAAATGTGGCTTAGTGGTAGAGTGCTTGCCTAGCATGCATTGAAGACCTGGGTTGGATTCCTCAGTACCATATAAACAGAAAAAGTCAGAAGTGGCACTGTGGCTCAAGTGGTAAAGTGCTACCTTGAGCAAAAGAAGCTCAGGAACAGTACCTAGGCTCTGAGTTCAAGCCCAAGTATGGGCAATAATAATAACAACAAACTACTAATTACTCAGGAGGCTGAGATCTGAAGATCATACTTCAAAGCAAGCCTGGGCAGAAAAGCCTGTGATTCTTTTTTTTTTTTTTTTTGTCAGTCATGGGGCTTGAACTCTGGGCCTGAGAACTGTCCCTCAGTTCTTCAGCTCAAGGCGAGCGCTCTACCACTTGAGCTACAGCACCACTTTCAGTTCTCTGGTGGTTTATTGGAGATAGGAGTCTCATAGTCTTTCCTGCCAGGGCTGGCTTTGAACCGTGATTCTCAGATCTCAGCCTCCTGAGTAGCTAGGATTACAGGCATGAGCCACCAGCACCCGGCTCCTATGTGATTCTTATCTCCAAAAACCAGCAAAAAGTCAGTGAAAATATGGCTCAAGTGATAGTGCCAGCCTTGAATAGAGAGACCAAGTTTAAACCTCAGTACCAACCAACACACACACACATACACAGACACACTTTCACTTTCTCTCTCTCTCTCTCTCTCTCTGCCTAGCGCTGGTAGCTAAAACCTGTAATCCTAACCACTCAGGAGGCTGAGATCTGAGGATCATGGTTCAAAGCCAGCCCAGGCAGGAAAGTCCATGAGATTCTTCAATTAACCACCTGAAAATTGGAAGTGGCTCTGTGGCTCAAGTCATACAGCACTTGCCTTGAGCTGAAGAGTTGTGGGACAGCATCCAGACCCAGAGTTCAAGCCCCACAACCGATTAAAAAAAAAAGAAACTGAGTTCAAGCCCCAGAAACAGCACTTAAAAAGGGGCTCAGGTGTAGGATGTTAAAAGTAGCAAGTGCCCAAGGCTCTGAGTTCAAACCCAACCTGACCCCCCCAAAAAAAAAATTTCAAAGTCAAGTATGTTTAAAGGTACTTGCAAAATCCAAGACACTCCCTAAGTATTCAATTAGGGCCTCATCATAATCACATGAGGTAGGTATCTTCATCATGTCTAGTCGATAATTCAAAAAACTGAGGGTCAGACAGTGGGAAGTGACTCACTCTTAGTCCTATAATGTTAGTGACAGAGCCAGTAGTGAGCCCAGCCAGTATAGCACCAGAGTCTGCCATTTATCACTACTCTGTACTACCCTTGCAAAGAAAACCAGACAAGTAAGCAAAGTCGTGAGGACAGAACCTTAAGGCTCATGCCCTAGCAGGAAGAACGAAACTGCAAAGGTAAAAAGCATAAAAAAACAAGCGCCAGAATGGAATAAACCATAACAGCTCAGAGTAACAAGACCAAGCAAAGGTTGTTGAGTTTCTGCTCATCATGATTACTTTAAAGGAGGGAAGGGAAGTTTAAAGTAGTAAACAAAGGACAGCTGGCACTAAGGTCCACTCCAGCAACAGGACTGGTAGCAAAACCAGAGCAAAGCTTGACAACAAAGGAAGCTAACTCTACCAAAGACACAATGGAAGATGTCAGAAATAAATATCACCTGGTTTAATTCTTGTAAAGTTCCTGAAATCACTTTGAAAAACATTAGTGAGAAATGTTCTGTGCTTAGAAAATACCTTCTGGGGGCTGGGAAGGTGGCTCAGTGGTAGAGCACTTGCCTTGCATGTTCAAGGCCCTGAGTTCAATTCCTCAGCACCACATAAGACAAAAGCCGGAAGTGGCGCTGTGACTCAAGTGGTAGAGCGCTACCCTTGAGCTGAAGAGCTGAGGGACAGCTCCCAGGCCCAGAGTTCAGGCCCCACGACTGGACCCAAAAAAAAGAAAAGAAAATACCTTCTGCTGAGCAATCTTTTTGTTGTTGTGGGTAGGGGTGGGGCTTGAACTCTGGGCTTGGGCACTGTCCCTCATCTCTTCAGCTCAAGGCAAGCACTCTACCTCTTGAGCCACAGCACCACTTCCGGTTTTCTGAGTGCTTTATTGGAGATGAGTCTCACACTTTACTGCCGAGACTGGCTTTGAACCCAGATCCTCAGATCTCAGCCTCCTGAATAGCTAGGATTACAGCTGTGAGCCACCAGCGCCCGGCCTACTGAGCAATCTTAAGACCCAGGCTCATTGTGCTCACCACTTTTTTGTTAAGCTGGTTTGGGGCGGTAGGTACCAGAAGTTGAACTCAGGGCTAGCACTCCTTTGGCTCACTTGCCCAGGCTGGTGCTCCTGTCCAGTACATGAAATCTTTTTTTTTCCCCCCCTGTTATCTGAGCCTCTGGAGATGTTAACTGAGGTCCTCAGTTAAAATTCTGATAAGCTCAAAAACACTGTACCCTACCTTGATTTACTAGGAAGCTCCCTGATGCAGAAATTCTTTTTTAGTAGCTCTTAGGTATTTTTTCCAGAATGCACTTATTTACAGTGCTCTTATTTTTGACATATAATATTTACGGGTGCAGTAAATTTGATACACGTATACGATACATATCACATTAAGGTACATAACCAGTCAATGGACTCTGGAGGCATTTTCTGCCCGGGCTGGCCTCAAACCTCGATTCTCTAGACCTCGGCCTTCTAAGTAGCTAAGATTACAAGTGTGAGCCACAGCCTCTCAGCCCAATCAGATCTTATCCTAACCCCAGCAGGGGACAGCTGTCCCTTGCCCACTTTTCCTTCTGTCTACAGCGCTGGCCAGGGGTGGGCTCAAGGAAGGCTGGTCCCAGGAGACAGACTTGCCTCACCCCCCGCCCCACACCCAGCAGGAGCAGATTCCAGGGTCCCCCTCTGCACTGCTGTCCTGCTAGTCTAGCCCAGGGTGTCGTATTTTTTCAACACAAGGAAATCCAGACAGTGTCAGACACTGAAACACCACCTAGCACGGAAAGGCGGGAGGCCCCTTGCCTCCCACCCCCGTGCCTCCGTGCACGCGCGAAGCGGGCGTGGACAGTGCTGACCGGCACGGGCCCCTCGCAACGACCCTTCCAGGCTCGCGGCCAGAGGAGGCCCCCGCCCCGGCCTGGGCTCGCCACGCAGCTGCTTCCCCGCCTCGGCGGCGCCTGCGGAGCCCGCACCGCACCGCACAGGTGCCGCCCCTTTCACGACGGGAAAACACCTCCACCTGCAGAGGCCGAGGGCGGCCGCGAGCGCCGCAGCGGCTGCGCGGCCCGGAGGGCGCGAGCCCAGGGGAGAGGCAGCGCGGCCTGCGGCCGCCCCGCCCCGCGGGACCGGACCGCGGGCGCCAGCAAGGGCCCGCGCGCCGCCACCGGGGCCGACGCCCGGCCGGCGCAACCGAACGGCAGCCGGAGGCGGCGCGGACCCCCGTGCGCGGGGACCAGCGAGCAAAGGGCGGGGGCGACGCCGCGGGTCCCGGGGAGCCAGGCCCGCGCGGACGCGGAGGCCGACGGAGCCCCTCGGCGCTCTCCTTACCTCATGGGGCCGCGGGCTCCGCGCTCCGCAACGCCCGGCAGATGCGAGGCTCCGCACAACGGTCGCCGGGGATCGCCGCGGGCCGGAAGCGGGACGACAGGGCGCGGGCTGGAGGGCGCCACCCTGGAGCCCAAAGTTCCGGGAGCGCGGGGGACCGCGACCTTCCGCGCTTTACGGCCCCCGGCAAGGGTACGGCGGACGCGCGCCCGCCCCCGCGCACGGACGTCACCGCACAGGCCCCGCCCCTCCACGTGGGCTTGTTTGGGTGTCGCGAGGCTCCGCCCAGGGCTTCGGCCCCGCCCACGTGGGTGCGGGCGGGAGGCTGCGCTTTTCCGCCAGGGTTTGAGGAGGAGCGAGGCCGTGGCGGGGGGAGCTTTCGGCCGCGAGGCCCGGCCCGGTGCGGCTGCCGGGGGGTCCGCAGCGCAGACCCGTGGAGGCCGGCGCTCGCGCTGTCCCCGAATGTGCCTCGGGCCTCCGGGCCGCACCCGGAGGCGGAGCTAGCGGACGACCTCCCGGGCCGTGGCGCTCCTCCTCCGCCTCGAGTTGGGCCCGGCCTGGGCTCGGCGCCCGCGGCCCCCGCCCAGGTTTCTGCCTCCGCAGCCTCCTCCGCGAGCGCGGACCGCGTCCCGCCGTGCGAGCCAGGCCCGGACCAGGGCCTGGCACACCAGGGTTTCCTTTGCGTCCAGTTACCCTGCTCCACGTGGCCACCTCGCTTCCCATTCTTGAGGTGAAAGCTCATCTTGCCACGCCGTTTCCCCCAGCCTCCGTGTAATCGCTGACCACCGGAGGCCAGCAGCACACAAGACAGAAAGAAAGCCTTCACAGCCAGGAAGCGGCGGTAAAGCTCTCGGGAGCCCAGGGCCACCCAGCCGCTCAGATTGCACACCCCGCATGATTTACACCTACACCCTCTTCACTGGCCACGGAGCTCCCACAAGATATTCCATGTCAGGCCTCCATTCTGGCCTTTCTGATACATAAAATTGAAGGCAAAGATAGACGCAGGTGGCTCACCGCCAGGAATCCTAGCTACCGAGGCTGAGATCTGAAGATCCTGGTTCAAAGGCAGTGTGGGCAAGAAAGTCAATGAGACTTATCTCCAATACACTACTCAGGAAAAGCCAGAAGTGGCACTGTAGGTCAATGCTAGAGAGCTAGCCTTGAGCACAAAGAGGTTCAGGGACAGATCCCAGACCCTGAGTTCAGGGCCCAGGACTAGCCCCCTCAAAAAAGGCATCATGTTGGGCTGGAAAGGTGAGTCAGTGGTAGAGCGCTTGCCTTGCATGCATGAGGCCCTGGGTTCGATTCCTCAGCACCACATAAGCAGAAATAAAAAAGCCGGAAGTGGCACTGTGGCTCAAGTGGTAGAGCGCTAGCCTTGAGCTGAAGAGCTGAGGGACAGCGCCCAGGCCCAGGCCCCGAGTTCAGGCCCCATGACCCACCCAAAAAAAAAAAAAAATGTTAACTTGTGCATAAGATTCCTGTGACAGTTTTGTAAGTTCTATGGAAAGGCTGGCTATGGTGAACCATGGCTGGAATTCTGCTGTGCCAGGTTTAAGTTTGCCAGGTCTTCTGGTTGAAGAAGACACTTTAGACACCCAGTCCAGCCGCTGGTCCTTTGGCTGGCTTTGCCTCCACTTCCTGACACACATGATGATATCCACATTCCATCAGCATCTCCATTGGAAGCCATGCAGCCCACTTTCATTTCAGTAGAGTTTCCACAGTGTTGATTCCCAACCCAGAGAGAGCACTGGTTCAGGAGCCAGGGGCCCCACCAACTCTAGAAGAAAGAAGTAGCTGGCTTGCAGAGCTCTACTTTGGGATGGCTGAATAAACTTGGACCTGCCTTGAGAGGAATGTGGGCATTTGGCTGTGACCCATGCAGATCAGTCTTTGATTTTTCTAGGAAATGTGAGCCACAGTGTACATCCACTTCAGTGATTCTCGTGGGATTATGTAGGCCTCAACCAGGCCTGGAACTTTACACCAATTTCCTGCACTCCTCCTATACCATGGGCTAGTTGTTCCCAGCAGGACTCAGTCAGCCAAGAGCCTCCATCATGGGCTGTCCTTCCCACTGGCCTCGCCTTCTCTGGCCTGCAGTGAAAAGGATGAGGAAAACTGATGGGTACTGTCATGTTGAGCATCAGGACGGGCCTCAGCCCTGCTGAGACAGACTTCCGAAAAGAGCTCCTTTTCTCCTGAAGATACAGCCTCAACCCACTCCCCTACAAGCCCACAGATGGCCCCTGTCTGGTATATGGTTACCTCCTACCTATGTTTAATTCATAGCTAGGGGGTGGAGGATGGGGAGAGCTTCCCAAGAAAGGAAAGAACTCCCCTGGGGTTTCACCCAGTACCTATCCTACCTCACAGGGTCCACAACTGAAGCCCCCGCTTCCTTCCTGAACCCCTGGGCTAGGGAGTAGAGGCTGCCAATGGGCTTGGACGACACAATCCCAGCTAGGGTACAGCCAACAAGGGTACAGTCATCGGTCACTAATCCGCAGCCCTGGAATGTCTGCTATCCAATCAGCAAGGTCTCTAGGGGCTCCCTGAGGGTGCTAATAATCCCACAATGATTAGCAGGGGCCAGGAGGTCAGTGCACACTGCTCTGTCTGTTGGTGGGATAGGCTGGCTAGGCCACAGAGGCTAGAATACAAGCATCCCAGGGAGCTGCCTCTTTGCAAGACAGCATTGACCACAGGAGACTGTTTAGACACACTCATTGCTCCCTGGCTTCTTGTCTTTTGTCTACCAACACAGTCTGACTCCTTAAGATTGAGAATAGGGTCCTCCAGCCTGGGAAGGAAGTAAGCCGCACGACTAAGCCAGACTGTGCCTGCAGTGCTGGACAGGCCCATGCTGCAGCCCGAGTTCTCCCTTGGGATGGGAGGCCAGGGCCACGGGCCTGGTCTCCTGACTGTACTCCTGGGTCTCCTTGGCATCAACTGGGCACAGGAGCAGCCACTCCAGCTACCAGAGCAGACTGCAATGATTGGAGGTAAGGTACACCTGTGTGAGGAAGAGAGGTGAAAGAAACATTGTGAGCCCTGTAGAGGGGCGGGGGGGGGGGGGGGGTGATGTGCCAGGAAACTTCTGGAACATGGATTCCAAGCTTGATATCTGGGTTGTACTAATGTGATTCCACAAGGGACACATCAGGACAGTCCAGGAAACCAGATGGATGGATGGATGGATGGATGGATGGATGGATGGATGCTAGGGATGAGGAGGAAGGGTGAAGCAGGTTGGTCCAGGGTTGGGGACAAGAAAGATCAGCTAGAGTAGACACAATGGCTCAGAGCCCCAGCCAGATGGCTGTTTCAAGCCCAGGGCTAAGCCCCTCGTTTCCTCATTGTTCCCTATTAGTGTCTTAGTCTTGCATTATGCCTGGCTTTGTCTCTCTTACTTCCATGCCTGTCCCCTGGGCTCCCTCTCACCCACACCCCTCCCCATCTGAGATCTGTGTCCTACGGTTATCCCACTGATCCCTGCTCTATGGCCTGACCTTTCTCTTGGTCCCCAGCCCTCAGCCGGAAAGAGCTTTTTGCTCCTATCCCTACACAACCGTCTAAGGAGCCGGGTCCAGCCCCCTGCAGCTAACATGCAGAGACTGGTAAGTATTTCCCAACACACACACACACACACACAAACACACACACGCACACACGCATGCACATCCTCCAGTCAGGGTTGCTGGAGGTCTCAGGAGGCCAAGCCAGTGTCAGATACTCTTCCGCCTGGATAGGGAAGGAAGAATGGCCAGTCCCCTTCCCCCCATCCTCCCCGATAGGGGAATAATGACCCTGGTTGTTGAGATCTCTGAAAAGTCCTTCTCCCCAGGAGAAGGCCAGCCTAGTCCTTGGGCCTTCTCCTGGCATCCTGTTGCCATGGAGAACAGGAAACATGGAAAAAGCTGGCATTCCCTCTTTGATGCACAAAGGAGTCCCGCAGAAAGGAAAGGGTGGGGTAACAAGGAGAGACAAGCATCACCCTGGCTTGCAGAGGGTTTTGTGTGATCACAATTTATCTGGGTAACTAGGAGAGGCCTCTCCCAAAGTGTTCTTTCAGTTATTTGCAGCTCATCAAAAGAGCCAAGGGGGACTGGGGGTGAGGAGGGGAGTCTACCACCTTAACTGAGGCTATAGAGTTAGAGTTGTCAGCCTGGGGCTCTTATAGCTTGGAACCCCAGCAACCAACCCCAGCCTGTGTGAACAGGCCAAGGAAGGAGGGCAAGTAGGGGCGGGTAGGGTTCCCCATGGCTGCATCCCATAAACTCAGTTCTGAGACTGGCAGCCACAGTGGGTGGTGACCTCCAGAGCTCTGGGGTCAGTTTCCCAGGAGGTGGGGGTGGGGCAGACAGGTGGGGGTTGTTTCTTCCCCTTTCCCTGCCCTGAGCAGCTGTGTTCTGCTCTTCCCCAGGCCCAGGTCCTGGATAGCCTGGTTGTTCCTGGCTATTACACCTGCTAGTGAAAACTCCTGCCAAGGGCTCTCTACCTTGACTATGGTCTGCTGGTGGACAGCCTGTGCCTTTTTCACAGCCATTTGGTCAAAGACCTAGAAAGATCACATAATTTTAAAGGCATATGTGGAGTCCTACCACTCAGCCTCCCTCACATCTTGTGCTGGGCACCCCTGTGCGCCTACAGGGAGCTAGAGTACCTGTTCTCTGTGCATACAGTAGATTGAACCCTCGGGTTTGGTAAGATCTTCCCTCTAGCTCTCAGCAGAGGTAAAATCACAATGAACATCTGCCCTGAGGTAAAGCCTGCTGCATTCCAACTATCTATTTTATTTTATTTTATTTGGTCATGGGGCCTGAACTCTGGGTCTGGGCGCTGTCCCTCAGCTCTTCAGCTCAAGGCTAGCGCTCTACCACTTGAGCCACAGCGCCACTTCCGGCTTTTTCTGCTTATGTACTGCTGTGGAATTGAACCCAAGGCCTCATGCATGCAAGGCAAGCACTCTACCTCTGAGCTATCTTCCCAGCCTTCCCAACTATCTATTGTTTTTACAACTCCTGCCTCTGCCTCCCAAGTACTGAGATTATAGGCAAAGTCACACACCCAGTCGGAGGCCAGTGGCTCATGCCTGTAATCCTAACTACTCAGGAGGCTGAGATCTGGCAGGATCCCAGCCAGGGCAGGAAAGTCCATAAGATCCTTATCTCCAATAAACCACTAGATAACTGGAAGTGGTGCTGTGTTCGCCTTGAGCTGAAGAGCAGAGCTCAGGGACAGCGCCCAGGCCCAGAGTTCAAGCCCCATGACCGACAAAAAAAAAAAAAGGCACACACCCACACACCAGTCTCCAGAACAATCTGATCCTGGTGTAGACACCTTATCCCTCATTTTACAGATGAGTACATCATGCCCCATGGAGACTGAATGACTGGTGGAAGCCACACAGTTGGAATTCAGTGGCTGGGATGGACCAGGGCAACCTGGAGATAATGATTGCAGAGAGGAGTGGAGGGTGATAGGGGAGATCAGCTGGTTCTAGTAGGAGAAGCTGCCGAACCTACTCCAGAGCTGAGCTGCTGGAGTCAAATCGCTGAAGCCAGGACACCTCTCACACCCTCTGCTTCTCACCGGTACTCCTAGGTACTCTTGGGGTGTGGCACTGGGAGGCCAGGAAAATAGGATAAAGAAATGGTTTATTTTATAGGCCAGCTTCACCTAAAGGCAAACACAAATCCAGTCTCTAAGGCTTAGAGAGTGCCACCTCATATTACCAGATGGGAGAAAATGGCAGCAGAAACCCTTCATGTGACCTGGGCTGGTACTGTTCACTGAGCAAGACCTAAGAAGTTAGGAACTCAGTCCTGGGCAGAGATGGAGTCTGGTCTAGGTGACAGAAACCATATGTTATTTTGTTCAGTTTTTGTGTAGGTACTGGGGCTTAAACTAAAGGTCTGAGTACTGTCTTAGCTTTTCCTGCTCAAGGCTGGCACTCTACCAAATGATCCTCACCTCCACTTCTGACTTTTAGGTGGCTAATTGGAGATAAGAATCACAGACTTGGGCTGGCTCAGTGGTAGAGTGCTTGCCTTATATGCATGAGGCCCTAGGTTTGATTCCTCAGTACCACATAAGCAGAAAAAGCTGGAAGTGGTGCTGTGGCTCAAGTGGTAGAGTGCTAACCTTGAGCTGAAGAGCTGAGGGACAGTGCCCAGGCCCATAGTTCAGGCCCCATGACCGAGAAAAAAAGAAAAGAAAAGAATCACAGACTTTCCTGCCTGGGCTAGCTTTGAACTACAATCCTAAGATCTCAGCCTCCTGAGTAGCTAGGATTACAGGCGTGAGCCACCGGCATCTGGCAATCGCATACATTTTCTCAACACAGCTTGAGGAGCTTCAGGGGTCCTGTTTGATCTTTCCCTGCCCCATGCAGAGTGGGAACTCAGCTCACAGGGTTACACAGCTAGGTCAGGTTCGTCATCCAATTCTCTGTGTTGCTGGAGACAATGGGACTTCAGTCATTGTCCAGAGGCCTCACCTGTCACCCAAATGCCCCTTAAAGATATCTCTGTCTTTGCCACTCCCAGGACTGGAGCGAGAGCCTGGCTCATCTGGCTCAAGCTAGAGCAGCCCTCTGTGGTACCCCAGCCCCAAGCCTGGCATCTGCTCCACAGCGTGCCCCACAAGTGGGCTGGAATATGCAGCTCCTGCCTGCAGGCTCAGCATCCTTTGTTGAAGTGGTCAGCCTGTGGTTTGCAGAGGGGCAGAAGTACAGCCACATAGCCACTGAGTGTGCCCACAATGCCACCTGCACCCACTACACTCAGGTGAGGAGATGAAGCCAAGGTGTGAGCTACCCAAAGCTGGTTGGGTCATCTCAAAAGAGGTTATACCTTGTTCTAAATAGGATTTATCCTTTTCCTCCAATTTGTTTAGTTTTACTTTTTTTGGCAGGGGTGGAGGGGTAGGGAGGGGAGCCAGGAGGCAGTCATGGGGCTTGAACTCTGGTCCTTTAGCTCTTCAGTTCAAGGATAGCACTCTACTGCTTGAGCCATAGCACCACTTCCAGTTTTCTGGTGGTTTATTGGAGATAAGAGTCTCATGCACTTTCCTGCCTGGGCTGGCATTGAACCACAATCTTCAGATCTCAGCCTCCTGAAAAGCTAGGATTACAGGTATGAGCCACTGACGCCTGGCTCTCCTTAAGACTTTTATCTCCAATTAATCACAGAAAAAGCCAAAAATAGCACTGTGGCTCAAGGGGTAGAGTGCTAGCTTTGAGCAAAAGGAGCCCAGGGACAGCGCCCAATGCAGAGTTCAAGCTCCAGGACCTGAATTTAAAAAAAAAAAAAAAAAGACTTTACCTCTTGCAGCAAACAGCTGCCAATTCACATTGAAATAGTAGACTTTGGCCTGGGGATGAAGCTTAGTGGCAGAGTTCTTGCTTAATATGCATGAATCCCCCTGGCTTGATCCCCCAAAATAGGGAGGAAAAAGGCACGCTGTAGAGAGAACATTCTAGCTAGTTTCCCAATCTCCCACAAAGCCCTTGATGTCCTCTTTTTTCCACTCTCCTCCATCTGCCCATAACTTCCCCTCCCTTCACCATCTGCTAACCATCAGTCTTCACTCACAAAGCCTTCCCACCATCGCAGTGACCCAGCCAAGAATCCTGGGCTGTTCCTGAGGCCCTCAGAGAAATCAGAGAGCTGTCCGTTTGCCCACATTCATGACAGACTGTTTCACCCCACCCCACAGATATGCACTTGCCTGTGCTGCTGGCCCCCAGATCGGAGTGCAGGTAATCTGTGATAGGGTTTCTGAACCACTGTGTCCCCTGCAGCTCGTGTGGGCTACCTCAAGCCAAGTGGGTTGTGGATGGCATCTGTGCTCTGCAGGCCATGCAGTGATGGAAGCCTTCGTCTGTGCCTACTCCCCTGGGTAAGTCCCTGTGAGGTGGGTTGCAGAGAGTTTGGGTGAGGTCATCTCATCAAGGGTAAGTTGTCCACTTCTCCCCACCCAAAAGCCCTTTATTCATGGTCCATACCCTTAGTGGGAGAGGGTACAGAACAGGGCTTGCCCAGGCCTTCCTCTTCTTGGAAGCATGACCCAGCTTTCAGGGAATTTGCCCAGGATTCGTGTAGAGATCATCTTTTCTTTCCTAGTCGATCTCCCCATCTCACCCAGCTCCCTGTATCCCTGAAGGGGACTATGGGACAGGCAGCAAGGCCCCACCCTACCCAAGGCCATGCTCTTTGAGACCCTCTAGTACTTCCTCTCACAGAGGCAACTGGGAGTTGGACGGGAAGACAATCGCCCCCTATAAGAAGGGTGCCTGGTGTTCACTCTGCACAGCCAGCCTCTCCGGATGCTTCAAGGCCTGGGACCATGCAGGGGGGCTCTGTGGTGAGTGCTCCACTCTGCCTATTTGCCTCTTGGAACAGTAGGCATAGGAGGACTTGGTCAGGTGACCCTGGGATGGGGGAAGCAGCCCAATGAGCTATCCCAGAAACCCTAGCTTTAAGCACTCAGAAAACCACCTGTCTGGTCTGCCAGGAAGAGGTGACTTCTCTGAGCTCTCTCCTCATTTTAACAGAGGTCCCCAGGAACCCATGTCGAGTGAGTTGCCGAAACAATGGACGCCTCAACATCAGCACCTGCCACTGCCTCTGTCCTCCAGGCTACACAGGCAGGTACTGCCAAGGTGAGGAACCCAGCACCTATTCAGGTAGCTCTCAGGGGGTCAGAGGGAAGTGTGCCTGGCTGTATACATACCTGCTCTGTGGCGTGTCTGGGGTGGTGAGAGTCTGAGAATGGATTAAGGGTGTGGATCGTATACTTATTGGCACACTGCATGCATTCACTCAACAAACATTCACTTGCTTACCAATGGTAAGCAAGACGCTGAGCTATGCAGAGAAATCAAACTGCCATCCGATTTGGCCCTGGGACAGTGTCACCAGCCTGTGTGAGCAGCATGGATCCGGGTGACTAGAGGCTCACATTCTGCCCTGCTGTCCTGTCCGGACAGTGCGGTGCAGTATGCGGTGTGTGCATGGCCGGTTCCGGGAAGAGGAGTGCTCCTGTATCTGTGATGTCGGCTATGGGGGAGCCCAGTGTGCCAGTAAGTCCTGCCCCCATCCCTTCCCAGAATGCCCTTTGCTAGGGTCCTGGATCTGAGCTTCCCAGCTCACAGAAGATTACTGAGCACATCTCCTCTCAACTCTTCCTTCTGTGACCTCACATTGATAGCTTGAAATTGGCAACAGTGAGACATTTCCACCACTGAAATTGGCAAATGTTACAGTCTATGAATGTTATAGTTGAAGAAAGAGAGAGAGAGAAAGAAATTGTTGTTTTGTTTTGTTTTTGTTGGTCATAGAGCTTGAACTCTGGGCCTGGGCACTTGTCCCTCAGCTCTTCAGCTCAAAGGTAGCACCCTACCACTTGAGCCACAGCACCACTGCTGGTTTTCTGTTGGTTTATTGGAGATAAGAGTCTCACGGAGCTTCCTGCATGGGCTGGCTTTGAACCTCAATCCTCAGATCTCAACCTCCTGAGTAGCTAGAATTACAGGTGTGAGCTACCAGTGCCTGGCTAGAGATTGTTGTTACATGTTTCCCAGGACATCACTGAGTCCTGGAGTTTGGAGTAGTTGGCCAGAGGAAGGAGCAGCTTGAGCTCCCTGGCAGGGAGGGAGGGGGTGCCCATTCTGAAGTGGGCACATACAAACTCAGTCTTCCCGCCACCCTCCCACCTCCCAGCCAAGGTGCACTTTCCTTTCCACGCCTGTGACCTGAGGATTGATGGAGACTGCTTTATGGTGTCTTCTGAGGCAGACACCTATTACGGAGCCAAAATGAAATGCCAGGTGATGGCCGACCCTTGCCCTCCCAGGGACCCTCCAGAGCCATAAACTAGGATCAAAATGGATAGTTCCTTCAACCGCCCCTGACCTCACTCTCCACATTAGTAGAAAAACTGGGATCTCAGATGCAGAGATTCCTAGAAGCCAGGAAGTCACTTAATGACCTAAGCTACTCAGCCAGGGACAAGGCCCCACGCTATCTGTATCTAAGGAGTTGTCCTAACTGAGCTCTGGCTGCTGGGTGCCATACAGAAATGGCAAGTCACAAGTGCCCAGAAACCAGCTTTTCCAAGCTAGAAAACCAGATTTTCATTGGCATCTCTCGATTTATTAATGTTAGCAACCAATTTGAAGACTCTTAGGACATCATTCTAAGGGCAGGACCATCCGTGGGCCTATGGGCTCTTAGTTGAGCCCCAGCAACAGGAATCTGGCATGGGAGAGGCTGGGGGGGCATGCTTTCAGAAGCCAGGAGGTGGGTAGAGGTGGTGCACACAGTTGGGATCTCTGCCAGTGTGACCTGGGCTGGGGGTTGCAGGGCAAGGGCGGGGTGCTAGCCCAGATCGAGAGCCAGAAAGTGCAGGACATCCTTGCCTTCTACCTGGGCCGTCTGGAAACCACCAATGAGGTGACTGACAGCGACTTTGAGACCAGGAACTTCTGGATCGGTGAGTGTCTGGATTGGTGGAGGGGTACAGTGATTATGGGGGCTTAATAACCACATGATTTCATGAATCCTCAGATGACCTCGTGAATCCTGAGGTGCCGCAGCCCAGCGCTACCACTAGCAGATAGCTAGAATAGGACAAGGGCTTGGAGTCTTAAACTGGTCAGTGGTCAGACTCCCACCCCAGGAGACAGATGAAGGAAGAGAACCATGGGAGACAGGAATTGGAAGCACTGAGAAGAGAGTTGAAGGGTTGGGGACCCAAAGGCATTAGGCAGCAGGGCTCGTGGGACTCAGGCTTTGTTCTCAGGGTCTCTGGGCTCTGAGTAGGATCCCCTGGCTCTCAGGAAGTGGGCAACTTTGACTCTCCTGGCCTTAGGACTCACCTACAAGATGGCTAAGGACTCCTTCCGCTGGGCAACGGGGGAGCACCAGGCCTTCACCAGTTTTGCCTTTGGGCAGCCTGACAACCAGGGGTGAGTGTGGGGTAACTGTGTCCTCCGCTGGGTCCTCTTCTTAACCTATGAAGAATCAACTCAACCTGCCTGGCCAAGCCTAAAAGCATCACAAAAGCTTGGGGGTGGGCCCGGCTCCTGGTAGCTCCATCTGCAGCTCAGGGACATGTGGGACTCGCAGATATAGTTGGGCTCATGAGGTGGAGGGTTTAAGAGTCTCCCAGACTCCTGAACTCTTTCCTCCACCCTGAGCACTGTCTATCCTGGTCTGGCAGATTTGGCAACTGTGTGGAGCTGCAGGCATCCACTGCCTTCAACTGGAATGACCAACGTTGTAAAACTCGAAACCGTTATATCTGCCAGTTTGGTAAGGCCACCTTCCCTCAGGTCCTCTCTTTTGGTTCCTGACCCTTGGGGTACTGATGGCCCACTCCGGGTTGCTATAGTCAGGTCACAGCACAGACTCTGATCACATAGAACCACAGAGGATGTCCTGTTTAGGAACTTTTACCTGCAAGTGTCTGAGGCCCAGAGGGAGGAGGCAGGCTCAGCATCACATAGCAAGTCAAAGCAAAGCTAGGACTGGAACCACATTTTGTTGGGGATTTCTCCAAGGGTTCTTTCCTATGTTCCCCGATTGCATAAAGACCAGTTAGCCAGGCGCTCATGCCTTTAATCCAAGCTACTCAGGAGGCTGAGATCTGAGGATTGTGGTGGTTCAAAGCCAGCCCAGGCAAGAAAGTCTGTGAGACTCTTTTTCTTTCTTTTTTTTTTTTTTGGGTCCGGTCGTGGGGCCTGAACTCTGGGCCTGGGTGCTATCCCTCAGCTCTTCAGCTCAAGGCTAGCACTCTACCACTTGAGCCACAGCGCCACTTCCAGCTTTTTTCTTATGTGATGCTGAGGAATTGAACCCAGGGCCTCGAGCAGGCAAGGCAAGTGCTCTACCACTGAGCCACCTTCCCAGCCCTCTTTTTCTTTTTTAAATCAGTTGTGAGCTTGAACACTGGGCCTGGGCACTGTTCCTCAGTTCTGCAGCTCAAAGTGAGCGTTATATCGCTTGAGCCACAGCGCCACTTCCAGTTTTCTGGTAGTTAATTGGAGATGAGAGTCTCACAGACATTCCTGCCCAGGCTGGCTTTGAACTGTGATCCTCAGATCTCAGCCTCCTGAGTAGCTAGGATTACACGCGTGAACAACAGGTGCCTGACTTCCATGAGACTCTTATCTCCTACTGACCACCAGAAAACCCAAAGTAGTCCTGTGGCTCAAAGTGGTAGAGTACTAGCCTTGAGCTGAAGAGCTCAGGGACAGCGCCCAGGCCCAGGGTTCAAGCCCCACAACTGACCTCCCCCCCTCAAAAAAAAAGACCAGTTAACTATGGTGGAGGGCAGGGGTATAATCTGGCCCAGAGCCAGGTCCCAGCACCTGTTAGAAGGATTTAGAGCTCCCCAAAGAATCATGGCTATGGGTACTTCCAGATTGAGTGTAGCAGGGTTCTCATTCCAAGACTTCCTGGGCTGCCATCAAACCTTATTGTGCGCTGCTTCCTTTTCAGCAGAGGAGCACATTTCACGATGGAACCCAGGGCCCTGAGGATGGCCAGACATCTCTACTGCCAGCCCTGGGATGCATCAACCCTCCTTGCCTGACTGCTCACTTATGAGGAACAGGGGCCCAGCTAGGATTGCATGTCTCACATCCAACAAAATCTCAGACCATGAAGGATAAGGAAATGGAACAGGAAGTGCTAGTGAATCCTGTGAAGAAGGGATCGTAGAGGAATCTGGTGTAAAAGGACAGCCTGGGACCCTCAGCTTACCTTTGATTGGTGAGATGGCTTCAACAGGATGCTGAAGCAGAAGCCATAGCCAGTGGCCAGAAGAGGCCACTCTCCTCCATCTCGGCCAAACCCTCTAGGGCAACTGGAGCTTTTTGGGTAATGCATCCTGCAAGGGATTAAACTAAGTTATGAATCAGATGGACTGGCAATTGCTTGTGACCCAGGAGGATCCTGGGAAAATCAAAGGGTCCTATCCTATTTCCTTTGTTCCTTTACTCCTCACCTTATAATCCAGGCCCTTCTGGATGTTTTAGACGACTCAGTAGTTTAGAAGATCACACTCTTTCCCTCACTGATGTGTGTGTGTGTGTGTGTGTGTGTGTGTGTGTGTGTGTGTGTGTGTGTGGAGTGCTTTCACATCAGAGCTGAAAGTAAAATCAGAATCTATAGTCCCACTCCCTCCTCCAGCTCCTCAAACATCATAGCTGGCAGTAACAAAACACCATGTGTCAGACTCAGTAATCAACACCGGTCATCTGTGAACACATCTCTCACACAATCTCGTTGAGAAGGGAGTACTACTATCTACATTTTACAGTTGAAGAAAAGGAGGCAGAGAGTGGTTGAGTGACTCATCCAAGAAAACACAGTCTGGCTAGCATCGAATCTTTCCGTAACCTTTTCCTGACTGGCGTGTTTCATGGCGATGGGATGGGAGGGCCCTACCGTGGGAAGCCTCAGGCTTCCAGGCCGGCTTGCCCAGTGTCCCTCCCACTCCTGCTGCCACGTAGGAGACAAAATGGGCCCCTGGCTCTCCCACCTTGGTCCTGTCTGGTAGTCAGACATGGGCCTCAACTCTGCCCTCCGGATGCGAGACTTGACTTCTCCATAGGATCGCCCCAGGATGCCTAGGGCCTCCGGGTACCACTTCCAAGTTCATGTAGTGGGGAAAAGGGGGGGGAGGGGAAGGAGGACGCATGCGCATCCTTGACACCTAGACCCTGCCCCCTTTCTGCTGGGCGGGGCCCCATCACAAACCTAGTCACGCCCCCTCAGAGCCCCGCCCACACCAGCTTCCCACCTGCTGGCTCTTGTGGCCCTGCCACTGCCACTACTGCTCGTATTTGTCACCTGGTGACCTGACGTTCGCTACCTCGTCCATGTTCATCCGTGGAAGGTGGCGTGCCGCCTGGTGGGCCCTTTATGGGTATCAGCCGAGGGTCAGACGTCGTGTGCGCCTCTCCAGGGTCGGGGGAAGGCCCCGTGTGTGCCCCTTGCTGGAAGGTGGGCCTCAAACTCAGGACTGCCGCCCCCCATGGGCAACACTGTGTCTGAGTTGTTTCACACCAGAATAATACTCTACCACTTGAGCCACACCTGTTCCCAGCTTTTTGCTGATTAATTGAGAGTTAAGAGTCTCATTGACCTTTCCTGCAGGGGCTGGCTTCCAACCTCAATCCTCAGATCCTCCTATCTCAGCCTCCTAAGCTAGAATTACAGGTGTCTGAGCCACACTGATCACACTGGCTTCAGTGTGATCTTTGTAAGCTTCTAAGGCAGGAGCCACTGGGTCCCTCAAAGCCTTGCCTTTGATGGGCGCTTTGTTCTAGGGGATCACAGGATTAATTGTCTCACCATGGCACCTCACGGGCTGCTGACATCCTGTCTCTTAATACTAGTTGGATTTTGTCTGTGGTCTGGCCACCTGCTAACCTTAGCTTGTCCCAGCTTCCTTCAGACCTTCTTGTTCCGTTCACTCCTGGTCCTATTTTGGTATGAACAAAAAATTCTTGGCTTTAAGCCACAGAAAATTCTGGCAACTAAGCAGAAACGAGAGCTCAGTGGAAGATACTTGTTAGTGCCCATGGACTCGAGGGTGGAAGAATAAGATCTGGAAGAAATCATGCAGCAGAGTTGATGGGCAGAAACCACAGCTGGCACCACCGAAGCAAGACAAAGATGCCACCATCTTTGAAAGCTGATGGTGCTGTTGCTACCACCAGTTGCCAAAGTGTTGCCTCTTTCCAGCAGCAGTTTTAACTCAGAATTGGTCTGTGGTTTTGCCTGGAAGAGTTATGCTAGGTGCCCAAGTCGTAGCTGCAGGAATGATAGGAAAGGAGGGCAGAAAATGTAAGGTTCTGTCTCAACATTTGGGGATATGGAGAATACAGGAAGAAGGTTCAGATGTGGGACAGCCAAAAGAGAATGACACCTCCACTACATGAAATTGCTGGTGCATCAGCCAGGACTTCGAGACAGGACATCCAGTAGGAACTGATATGCAGAACCTATGGCTCCTTTGTATTTTCCTCTTTAAAATGTCTCCTGATGCTGAGTACCATAGCTCATGCATGTAATTCCAACTATATTGAGACATAGGCAGGAAAATCATGGTCTGAGGCTGGCCTCAGAAAAACACAAAAGAGCCTATCTGAAGAATAACCCAAGCCAGGTGCTGATGGCTCAAGCCTGTAATCCTAGCTACTTGGGAGGTTGGGATCACAGTTTGAAGCCAACCCAGGCAGGAAAGTCTGTGAAGCTCTTCTCTCCAATTAACTACCAGAAAACAGCAAGTGGTGTTGTGGTTCAAAGTGGTAGCGCTCTAATCTTGAGCAAAAGAGCTCAGGGATAGCATCCAGGCCCCAAGTTCAAGCCCCATGACCTAAAGCAAAAAGGGATGGAGTTGTGGTTCACATGGTTAGAGTGTTTACAAATGCAAATCCTTGAGCTTAAATCTCAAAGTGAAAAAAAGTTTTATTGCTGGTTTCCAGTACTGTATCAACAACAACAAAAGAAATAATATTCTCCTCCTAACATTTAGCATCATATGCTTAAGTGGCAGCCATAAAATTCCACATAAACCTTCAAATAAAATATGGGCAAGGGGGGCTGGGAAGGTGGTTCAGTGGTAGAGTGCTTGCCTTGCATCCATGAGGCCTGGGTTCGACTCCTCAGCACCACATAAGCAGAAAAAGCCGGAAGTGGCACTGTGACTCAAGTGGCCTCACAACCAGAAAAAAAAGAGGGGGCTAGGGGTAGGGGCTTTAAATTTGAATTTCAAATCTATTCACTTTACTCCAATGGATCCAGGCACTGGAGGCTCATGCCTGTAATCCTAGCTACTCAGGAGGCTGATCTCTGAAGATCATGGTTCCAAGTCAGCCCAGTCCATGAGACTTCTCTCCAATAAACCATCAAAAGCCAGAAGTAGAGCTGTGGCTGAAATGGTAGAGCATTAGCCTTGAGCTAGGGACAGCACCCAGTCCCTGAATTCAAGCCTCAGGACTCACACACATACACACACACACACACACACACACACACACACACACACACACACACACTTGCTTCAGTGGAGTTTCATAAAATTTTACTGGCTTTTCCAATCACTGAAGAGTTGGGTGATTCCCTCCACTTTCTGTGCTGATTTTTCTCTTTTAAGGTAAACAACCTAGGTCTGGGAAGTTGTTGGTCTGAAGACAAGTTTGTGAACTTGAGATTGTTTTGAAAAAGGTGCTTCTAGCTCTGAGCCGCATTGGTTCTCAGTAGTAGCCAGCAAACAGGGGCTTAGCACAGGACAGGTGCAAGGCGTGGGCTTGGGGCTTGGTGCACAGGCAGGCCAGCCTGAGAGTGGCTGGAGAGAAGCTCTCAGTCCTGGGCAGGAGGCAAGAGAACACTGGAGAGTTAACCCGGACTGGAGCAGAGTATCTTCTCAAAGGACGAGAATGCCTTTTAATGGTACCACCCCAAATTCTGAAGCCTGGGCAATGGGGCTGATGCTGATCGGGGGTTCAGTCTGAAGAAAATGGCACAACTTCCTTGACCCTTGGGGGGGACCCCTTTTGTTTTGTAATGTTCAGTGGAGACCATTTACCTTTGTCTAGGAATATGTCCAGAATGACTTCATAGAGTCAGGCTCCAGCTCGAGGTGGGGGACCAGACCTCTGTGAGGCCAAGCCAGGAAACCTACTATGGACTGATGCTGTCTCCCCCAAAGCTGAGTCACAGGACTAGGTTCCATGCACACAGGGCCCTCTCTCCAGTTCCCCTTCATTTGTCCTCTCCCCTCTGCCTCACTTTCCTGTTCTCTCTTTAGATACAGATATGGCTGGAGAATCCAGACCTGGCCCAGCCCGGCCTAGCCAGAAGAGGCAGCAGGACACAGACATTTTCTGGTGAGTCTATACTGGTAGCTTGTTGGCAAGGGAGGCTGGTTTGCTCGTTTGTTTGAATTTCCCAGTTGAGTTCCCCTGAAATGGAATGAGGACCCCTAAATCTGCTTGCCCATAGGAGAATGAGTAGGTCTCTCATCTCTAAGTTTTGTCTGTAAACTGAAGGGAGTTTTTTCAGCACATTCTAGCACCCTTTTATTTTTTTCTTTCTTCTTTTTTTCCTCTGCGTGTATGTTCTGGTACTGAGGCTTGAGTTTAAGGTCTCATGCTCTTGTTTGGCTTTTTCTGCTTAAGGCTGGGCACTTGAGCCACAGCTCCACTTCTTTTTGTTGGTTATTTGGAGATAAGAGTCCCTCAGTCTTTTCTGCCTGGGTTGGCTTCGAACCATCATCCTCAGATCTCAGAACGGCTGAGTAGCTAGGATAACAGGCATAAGCCACCACTGCCTGGCTCTAGCACCATTTCTAACTGATAAATCCAGCCACCATCCTGAGGATTGGGTGGTTTCGACCTTGCTGTGAGGGGAGGAGGTGGACACTGGGTGAGCAACACTGCTGCTACTAGTTACTCTTGGAGATGGTCTCAGTTCATCTCCCTGGAAGTGGGGTGGCAGGGCCGGGCTGTGGGTGACTCTAAGATGCCTCTGTAGCTCCAGCTCGATTTCAAAGGTAGTTAGGTCAAATCCCTTCCTGCCAGCAGTGGCCTGAGTGGGCGTCACCCCGTGGAGTCCAAGAGTGAGAAGCTTTTCACTGCGCTTGTTGGGGCTCCTGAGTAGGTGAGAATTGTGGTGGAAGGATTGGCCCCCACACGTTCCCTTCTGCCCCACATGGTCACCTTGAGGACTCTTGAAGAGATGGTTCCGGCCCCCAGAGCTATTTCTGCTGTGGTGGTGTTTCTCTTTTAGTGGGAATTTCTTGCACACTTCAACCACTATCTCACAGGCCATTTCCCCTGCGGAACAACGAGCAAGGGAGGGGACTAGTTCTCAGTGCCTGCGAAAGAAGCCGGGCGCCCTCAGCCCTGGGGCCCAGCGAGAGGGCCGCTGAAGTGCACGCACCCTGCCTGCTTGCTCTCTCTCACTTTACACACTTATCTCTAGCTAGTTAGGACAGTGCAAACCAGAATGAGACAAAGAACGAGTAAAAAAAAAATAAATAAAACAAACAAGAAAGGTACTCCGGGTAAAAAAAAACAAAAAAAAAACAAGGTACTCCCGGTAAAAGCAAAAGTACTCGTGCATTGGCCGGGAATCGAACCCGGGCCTCCCGCGTGGCAGGCGAGAATTCTACCACTGAACCACCAATGCTGAGACGATCTTCCCTCTCGCGGGGAGACCCAGGTGGTTCATCCCAGCCACGGCATTGGCTGAAGGGGTCACCGCCCCGAGAGTGAAGGGTTCGCGGTCCTCAGACGCCCGTCTGGGCCGCTGCTCCCCTCGGGGAAGTGCCCCACGACCCCGAGGAGGGATCCGACCCTCCCGCCTGCGGCTGCGCGGCTCCTTCCCCTCCCTCCGCGGCCGGAATCAGCCGCCGCCAAGCGTTTCCGGGCCGCCCCCCAGAGCTCCAGAAGCCAGCAGTGGGGGCAGCCGGTCCGCCCGCCGGCCGCTCTGAGGACCCAGCAGCCCGGGCGGGCCGGGCCGGCACCCCAGAATCAGAAAGGTATTCCAAACTGGTTCCCCTCTCCCAAGCAGCCTCCGCCCGCCCCCAGCTCATCCCCGCCCCCGGCAGCGGGGGTCCCCGCAGGCTCTTCCTGCCAGTTATCTCTACGATCCTGGGACCCCGATTCTCCTACCTCCGCCCCCCCCCCCCCCCCCCCCGCCTCCGGAGTGTGGGCTAGAAGGGCTGAGCGCGCCACTGTGGGCCTGGGACCTTTCCAGAGCTTCCACGGCTTGCTGGAAAGGGGCGGGTGGTCTGGCTACAGCTCCAGCCCCAACCCTGCCTGCGGGCCCTGCCTGTGTTGGGCCCCGCTTATGTCCTGGCAATCGCCACGGCGGGATTAACGCCTCTCACACCCCCACTGTAGCTTTGGGTTGTGACTTAACTCTTCCCTTTCATCCTTTGCCAGTCTAAGATCCAAGATGTCAGCAGTGTCTGCCATTCCCCAGCTGACTAGCCCCAGCTGAGTGGCGGGCAGGTCCAGGCTGACTGGCCAGACATCCAGAGGCCATGGTTCTGCTACCTAGAAGGGACTGGGGGTAGCACTTATCAGAAACCAACCAGGAGGACGCTGGTTTGCTGGGATCATGGGCAAGTTCCTGGGAGTTCTAGTGGAGAATCCTGGCATCCTGGCTTGTTGTTTCCCCAAGTTCAACTGGGTACCAAGCAGGGACTCTGGCCCAGGACATGACTCCTCCCCTTCCTTCCCATTTGTCTCTGCAGTAACTATGCTCCAAACTATGAGCTGCACAGAGAAGGCATCCCCTACAGGTGGGTGAGTCTTGTCCCCTGGGTCCTCTAATGGAGCACGTGGAGCTGGATGTCCTGACTATGGCTCCATCCTGTCCATTTAGGGTGTATGGATACCAGAGGATCCCCCCACTCATCAAGCAAGTGCCTACCAAGATTCGGAGGACTCCTGTGAGCCTGGGGGTGAAGAGCAGCCGGAGCCCCTACAAAGCCTCCAGGAATAACCACCTGCCTCTCAGGCAGATAAAGTGTGAGAGACAAGGCGCAGACTTTGCCTGTAGAATTAGGGAGGAACTGGGCAGTGTCACCCAAAGTGAAGGCGGGTCCCCCCTGTGCCTGTGGCCCCTGCCCAGCATGAGTACCAACTCTAGCCTCTCTTCCAGCAGTGCACACTGCCGAGCTGCACTTCATCAGGGAGGCACTGAGCCAGATCAGAGCCCAGGTGGACGGCCTGCTGGAGAGTCTGCAGCACACCGGCCAGCAGAGGGATCAGTCTACAGGTCAGTCACCCTCGCCTGTGTCCACTTTATACTCTCCTAAAGATGCCAGGGATCCTAGAGGCTCCCTGCCTGCAAGCCTCACCTCCCCAGAATGCACCTCTTCTCCATTCCCTCTGGCTCTTCCTGTGGCATTGTCACCGGATAGCCTGGCTCCCTCAGCAGGGAGCCAGAGCGCCACCCATCCACCTGGAGCCCTAGAGATCCCATCACTACTTGTTGGGCCCCTGAAGGGGTCACAGGGCCCTGTAAACTTGGTTATTGGTTACTAACTCTGCAGAGACAAGGGACAATGAAGAAAACTGGGGCTCTAAAAGTGGGGGCTCCTCATGCAGAATCACTGAGTCCCAGCAGGAGCCCAAGGGCCTAGGGGCCCATCCAGAGGAAGACAGTTCCAAGGGAAACACAGACACTGTGCAGGCAGTGAGTGGTCTACCTTCCCTCCCCTCTCCCCAAACTCGTGTTTGGGTCATTGTGGCCTCCAAGAGACTTATGCAGGAGTTCCAGTAGTGGTATGTGGGAAGGCTCATGACCCAGGAGAAAGGGTTCTGCCCTATATAATATGCCAACTCAGCCGGGCGTTGGTGGCTCACACCTGTAATCCTAGCTACTCAGGAAGCTGAGATCTGAGGATCACAGTTCAAAGCCAGACCAAGCAGGAAAGTCCTTGAGACTCTTATCTCCAATAAACCACTAGAAAACTGGAAATGCCACTGTGGCTCAAGCAGTAGAGCACTTGTCTTGAGCTGAAGAGTGGAGGGATAGCACCCAAGCCCAGAGTTCAAGCCCCACTACTGACAAAAATTAAATAATATGCCAACTCAGTTTGACTGTACTGGGGGCATTTGCCAGGCATTTGGGTTAGTCCTAGGCTGAAATATCATCTGGAAAAGAGGGGAGATTTGTAAAGGGAATGTCACAGGTATGTCATCTCACATTCCTGCTAAGAACGTCTTAAGCTTTTAAACCCAAACTCTTTTATTTTTGGCTATACTAGTGTCAGAACTCAGGGCTTTGAACTTGCTAGGCAGGCACTCTCATCTCTGACATGGCTCCAGCAATTTCTTCTTTTTTTGGCTGCACTATACCATGTTCCCTAGGGAAGCTGTGGTCCATAAATGTTTCTGGATAGACAAGTAACAAACTTAGAACTCCATGTTCCAAACTTGTATCTCCATGTTCCATAGTGGTTCTTTTGTTGTTGTTTTTTGGGTCCAGTCGTGGGGCCTGAACTCTGGGCCTGTGCACTGTCCCTCAGCTCTTCAGCTCAAGGCTAGTGCTCTACCACTTGAGCCACAGCGCCACTTCAGGCTTTAATTTTTTGCTTATGTGGTGCTGAGGAATCGAACTCAGGGCCTCATGCATGCAAGGCAAGCGCTCTACCAGAGCCACCTTCCCAGCCCCCATAGTGGTTCTTTTCTTGCACTTGCCAAGCAAGTGTTCTTCCACTGAGCTGAATCCCCAACCCCTGTTCCATGGTTTTTTTTTTTTGGGGTCTGGTCGTGGGGCCTGAACTCTGGGCCTGGGCGCTGTCCCTCAGCTCTTCAGCTCAAGGCTAGCGCTCTACCACTTGAGCCACAGCGCCACTTCTGGCTTTTTTCTTTTTGCTTATGTGGTGCTGATGAATTGAACCCAGGGCCTCAGGCATGCAAGGCAAGCGCTCTACCAGAGCCACCTTCCCAGCCCTGTTCCATGGTTCTTAATGTGGGCTAAACCTACACTGCTTCTTAGGTTTATCCCAACAAGGGCAGGGCTGCTGAGGGGAGTTGAACAGTGGTAAATTCCTTTTCTCTTCAAAGGGACTCGAGAGTTCTGCTCAGGCCCGAGTGGGGCATAACAGGCTACATGGAAAGAATGCTTTATTTTGCCTGCTGTTTCTGGAAGAGATTGGGTGTGTGTGTAGAGGGGGGAATGTATGTAACATGTCCAATCCACAGCACTCCTTTCATTGAAAAAAAAAAAAAAAAGTCTAGGCTGAGAATGTAGCTTAGTGGTAGAATGCTTGCCTAACAAGCATGAAGCCCTGGTTTCAATTCCTCAGTATAAGTAGAAAAAGCTGGAAATGGTGCTGTGGTCAAGTGGTAGAGTGCTAGCCTTGAACAAGCTCAGGGACAGTGCCCAGGCCCTGAATTCAACCCTCAGGACTGACAAAAAACAAATGAGTTAAAAAAACAAAACAAGGGGCTGGGAAGGTGGGCTCAGTGGTAGAGCGCTTGCCTTGCATGCCTGAGGCCCTGGGTTTGATTCCTCAGCACCACATAAGCAAAAAAAAAAAAAAAAAAGCCGGAAGTGGCGCTGTGGCTCAAGTGGTAGAGTGCTAGCCTTGAGCTGAAGAGCTGAGGGACAGCGCCCAGGCCCAGAGTTCAGGCCCCATGACCAGATCCAAAACAACAAAAACTCCACAAAACACATTATACAGGGAGAGCAGGGAGACTCAGATGTATACAGCCCTGTTTCTTTGCTATTTTGTGCCTCCTTGACCTCTAATCCATGGTCCTTTTATTTATTTTTTCATTCTTTCTCTACAGATGAAGAAGCAAGCATCTCACTAGGAGGGCAGCCAATAGGAGACGGGAACCCTTCCAGGACCATCAGCTCCACAGGCTTTCTTTTTGGATGCCCTTCAGCTGTACCCAAGTAACCAGAGGCACTCATTCTGGAGCTAGGGCAATGGGAGTGAAGGCATGGTTCAGCCATCAGCCAGGCCTCCCCAGTGGTTGCATGGAGGCTGTTTTCAGATGAGTCTTAGGGTATGGTAGGGAACGAGACCTGTGACCGCCCAACTGCAACTCCACATCTTAAATGCAAATATGCCTTAGCTGCTCTGCCATCCTCACACACCAGTCCTGGTGGTGTGGAACACAGTCCAGCAGCCAGCCACAGAGGTGAAACACATCTGTGCTCCCTCAGCCTGACACTGAGCGGTAAAGGCCCTTTCTGATTCTTAACCCCATGCACCCCACAAAGCCTTCTGAATAGAACTTTTTTTTTTTCTTGAAGGCATCTGGGAGTGTCATTTTCATGTCTCATTTTTTTTTTCTCACTAGTATATATTTCAGATCTGCACTAGAAAAATGTTAGAAGGAAAAAAATGTGTATTTCTTCTTCCTGGTCAGAGATCTGTGTTGTGGTTCCAGAACTCTTGGTCCTTGAGCTATCTTGCACCAGCTCTTGGTAGAGAAGCTGAGAAGCACCCTGAACTTCCCAAAATTTGAAGGTACCAACCTTCTGGCCTACTGAATAGCAATCTCTCATTGCTTCTTCCAGTCCAGCCCCAAGCACAGAGCAGGATTCTGTTGCCATGAAGAGAAGACTCCTGATCAGTCAGGCAAAAGCTCCGCCAGATGCATCTGATTTCTCAATATCCAAATCTTCCTCCTGGCAGCTCACCTGCCTTCCCCCAGTTCTGGCTGCTCAGGCCTGTGCTCCCAGGAGCCAGGGCTGAATAAGAGTCTGTGTTCTCACCAGACCTCTCGTTGTGCTGCTCTATTGCCAAGAAATAGGATTGTATAACTACTCAAAGAAAACAATTTAAATGATAATGGGATCTGGTGGCCTTTGGAAACTGCTCTCCTGAGCTATGATCCCCCACCCTGCACCTAAGGATGGAACACACAGAGTACTCTTTGGGGAAGGAAACTTAAATATTATCACAACTCAAGTGACAACCCTAAGACTCATATGTGAGTGGGCAGCTTTTCCTCCTCCAAACCACACTTCCCACACCAATTCCAGCAGCTGCTTCACCCAGCCTCTTCTGCTCACACTGGCCTAGGGACAGAAACATTAAGGTAGGGCTGCCCTGAGACCTTGAACACACTACCAAGAACATACTACCCAGCTCAGAAGATCCCCACTCTTTTAAGTCCTGTATCAAGAATCACAACATAAAGATTTGTTTTCAAGTATATAAAAAAAAAAAGATTCTTTTTATGTTTTAGCTAGGGTAGTGAAAAGGCACAGCCTCTCACTTGCATCCTCTGGGGGGGGGGGGGGGGGGGGGGAGGGAAGGTATCTCAGTTATGTCAGAGCCCTTGGCCGGCCAGCCCGGTCAGTCAGTCCTTTACTTGACCATTGCTCCAGCCTCCTTTTCCTGGCAAGTCCAGATGAAATTCTTCCCAGCTGGAAAGTAGGGCTGTTTTCACAGGTGTCTCCTACGGGGTCGTAGCTGGGAGCCAGCTCAAGTAGCAAAGTCTCTTAAATGTAAAAAGCTGTTCCAGGCCGGAAGTCTGTAACTCTTATCTATTCAGGAGGCTGAGATCTGAGGATGGAGGTTCTAAGCCAGCCTGGGTAGGAAAGTCCCTGAGACTCTTTTCTCCAGTTAACCACCAAAAACGCTGGAAATGGAACTGTGGCTCAAGTGATAGAGGCCTAGCTTTGAGCAAAAAATGCTCTGGGACAGCACTCCGGGTTGTGGCCCACCCCTTCCCCCCAAAAGGCCGTCCCATGCATCAGCTGGTGCCGCCAGCTCCCCAAATCTATCCTCTCCAGGTGCTTCAGCTTCTTGACTCCTGTGGTCAGTTCATCCAGGGTAACTATGGCAGCACGGGGGCAGCGTCCCACAGCTCAGGCTCCTGATTCAGGAAGGGGCGGCGGCGCCCCTCCGACGGGCAGCCCGCACCAGACACTGCTGCAGCACCGGGTAGAGACGTTGGCAGCCCTCGAGGCCCAGGCGTACGGCCTCGGCCCAGCTCTCAGTCTGGCCGCCCTCCCCGCTGCCTAGCACCCCGGCCACCTGGTTGAGCACCGGCATGAGCGCCACGGTGAGGCCGGCGGCGGCGTGCTCCTCCTCGAGCCGCGTGGGGTCCAGCAGCCAGGTGGGCGCGGGTCCCGGAGCGAGACTCAGGCCGCAGCCCACTACCAGGTCGTACATCTCCACTCCCGCGTCGGCCAGGGCGAGCGCGGCGGCCGTGAGCGCGGCGCCCAGCGCCGAGCCGCCGTCCTCCAGCAGCAGCGCCGACACCTCGAGCTGCGCGCGCGGGTATCGGCCCAGGCGCACGGCGGGCTCCAGCGCCTCCTGCAGCGCCAGCGCCAGCTCGCGCTCCTCGCCGCCGCCCGGGGGCGCGCGGCGCCGGCGGCCCGAGAAGGGCGCGCGCCGGAAGTCGCAGATCAGGCGGCCGCGCAGCGCGGCCGGGGCTTCGCCCCCAGTCCCGGCCGGTCCGCCGCCGCGCTCGCCGCCCTCGGCCTGGCGCGGGCCCGACACGGCGCACAGCACCTTGGTGCCGCCCGCCTCCAGGTAGGCCGAGCCTTTGGCCTGGCTCAGCAGCCCGGCGCGCGCGTACACCGGCCGCAGCCGCGTCGGGTCACGGGCGGCGGGCGCCTCGTCCTCGTCGGCCGCGTACAGTTGCGGAGGCTGGGACTCCTCCGGCCCGCGGATGCGGCGGTGGTCCCCCGGCATGGCGGCGCACGGCGTGGGAGCCGCTTCCGCCGGCCGCGCCTCGCCCAGGGCTCTTCCGCCGGCTTGAAGCCGCGCGCCCGCGCGGGGGCTGTCGGGAGAGTGGCGCGCGGCTGCACTGCCCCCTGGCGGCCTGGAGGGAGAACGCCACAACACTGGGATCCTGGGTGCCCCTCGTGGCCCGCGCGCTCTAGCTAGGGGTTGACTTGATCTGGACTTAGGCCCAGGCCAGGGTCCCTACTCTCACTACTTTTAGGTCATACAAGTGGGGATGGTGGACGAGTCAATAGGGTAGAGACAATAGCTGCCTCTCTGCCCCTTCTTCCCCAATACCTGCAATACACCTGACAATACCAGCATCTTCAAGCCAGGGACCTACGACAGTGCATTCCTCCCGAGAGGCCAGGAGAAAGGCACATCTCTGCTGAACTTATTGATGCCTCTCCGTTTCACCCCACCTCCAATAAACATCCTGAAGTAATCAAAGGGTCATTCCCAAAGTTCAGGGGGTTGGAGCCAGTGAGGACTGTAAACAGAAATCAGCTAGGGCCTCGGCCTATATTCTAGACACCCAGGGAGCCAGAGGTTATGTGACAGGGGCCCCTTACAGGAAGGATGGAAACGGCATGGCATCATCAAGGTATTGCACATGGTCCTTTTATTCTCTGCAATTAAAAAGGTTTCCTATTGCAGACCCAGAATCCTGAGGGTGGGGAGAAAACTTGCTGCAGGAACGAGCATGAGGATAATTAAATAGCGATTAGGGTAGTGGTTGTAGACTGATGGTGCTGATGTGAAAAGCTCCGAGCAGTAAATACAAAGGGACAATGAGTCATAGAGTGGATCCAGGTGTGTTCCAGTTACTTCTAGGTTAGGACGGATGGGGCTACTTAGAGGTCCCAAAAGTCAACTGTCCTTGTGGCAGATGGAAAGCTTCTGGCTAGACTGATGCATCTGGCTGACAGACACTTCCAGTGAGGGCTGTCCCTCTGGCTCAGTTCTTGACGTCTCCTAGGCGGAGCTGAGCAAAGGAGGTGGCCAGCTGCAGCGCCTCCTGCAGGCAGCCCACATTTTTGCCCGTGGCCTGGGCAGACACATCCTTGCCACCACCTTTGCCATCCATCAGGCCTGACACTTGCTGCACCCACTCACTGGCTTTCAGGCCCCGGTTGGCTGCATTCTGGAAGATAGGAAAGGGAAGTGGGAGTTAGAACTGAGGATGGGCTGGAGAGGGTGAATGAAGGGACAAAAAAGTTAAAGTAGCTATTGACATCTACCCTTGCCCAGGGTAATGCTACTAGAGGTCCAGATGGACTCTATCGAGTGTCATAGGGGAGCAGCCACTGGCTACTGTCAGAACAAAGGCAAGTGGCAAAGCCAGGTATCAGCCAGCACAGTTAAACATTCACCATCAAGAAGGCCTGAGATGAGCCGGGCGCCAGTAGCTCACACCTATAATCCTAGCTACTCAGGCGGCTGAGATTTGAGGATCGTGGTTCAAAGCCAGCCCAGGCAAGGAAAGGAAAGTCTGTGAGACTCTTATCTCCAATAAACCACTAGAAAATCAGAGCCCTGTGGCTCAAGCGGTAGGCACTCGCCTTGAGCTAAAGAGCTGAGTATAGCACCCAAGCCCAGAGTTCAAGCCCCATGACTGAAAAAAAAAAAAGGCCCGAGATGAAGGGCACTGGAGGTGACAAACAGTTGGGCAGAAGATCACGTTTCCTAAAGGAGCTCCACAAACACAAACACCAAGAACCAAGCTCAGAAGCGACATGGCACTTCCGCTAGCACAATGGATTCAGGGTTTGGCGCCAGACTGCAGGCAGTTCTGACCTGGGGAACTTGACACAAGCATGTTATCTTGCCAGCCTCATTGTCCACCGTGAAGAGCATGGCCGATGTCTGAGGGGAGTGTGTCTTGAATAGCTTCAAGGCTTCATTCAGAGCCTGTGGATAGAACCTGGTTTCAGGACACAGCTCTGGGCAGGGGACCCTGCTCTCCACAAGGGAATTTGCAGAGTTCAACCCTTAGAGCAGGACCCTAGCCCCTTCCAAGAGCTCAGATGGCCAAGAACCAAGCACAGGGCCCTGCCCACACTCTAGCTCTGAGTTCTACCTTCTACCTCTGGGGAGCTGGTCCCCCTTCTGGTCACCAGATCTCCCTTAGGGTTCAGTCTGACTTCAATCCTAGAGTAACCCAGAGCTACAAAGCCCACCCATCAGCCACCAAGGGCTGATGAGGCAGGAGGGAAGGGGACATGAGGCAGACAGACAGGGCAGGCCTGAACCCCAACCCCTGGTTGCCTTGGCTGAGGCGCCGCTCTCCATCTCCAGGATGACCAGGGGCTGGTTGGGGTTACTGTCAATGAGCTGCTTTGTCTTCTCCAACACCTGTAACCAAATCCAGGAGAGAAGTTCAGGCCATGGGCCTAGACCCCCCAAACCCAGGCAGCAGTCTTTCCAGTTTCTCGGAGGAAATCTTGACTCCCTTCCAGTCACCCACGCCGCTAGGACTCACTCGCTTCTGGACATCAGCTTTGCTGGCCCGGTCAAGGTCATCCATGACTTTCTTCAGAGATTTCAGAGTCTCCCTCAGTTCGTCCTTCTGCCACTGGGGGATGACGGCGGTGGCCAGGGCCTGAAAGCAGGCCAAAAAACCATCAGAGTCTGGGCTACAAGAAGCTAGGATGAGGCTCCAGCCCCATCCCACTCTTCTCAGTCTATGAACCAAAACATCAAGGTGTTTGCTGGCTTTAAGCAATTGTAGCAACTGTCATTAGCAAGGGCTGGATGAGAAAGAAGAGGCTTAATGAGGATTCCGCGCATGGACTAGGCCTTGAACACAGCCTGACAGGGTTTACTAGGAGCCATAAATACTCAGAAACACCAGGTGGGCTTGGAAACAGTGGGGTCCCACCATACTGCCCCAAGTCCCTCTCAGTGCCATTCAGGTGGCACAGAACTGGGAGCAGCAAGCAAGGCCCAGAGGTCTCTGGGAAGATCCATGGGGCCCCCTTTGCAAAACAGCAGAACAAGAGAAGTCCATGAACCCAGAGAAGCAGGACCTTAGTGGCTCCTCTCGGGGTTCTTCAAGAACAGGACAGGTCTTACTCCGTAGGCTTAAGAAACAGGTACTAAGGCAAAAGGGCGGCCACCCCTACCTCACCAAGATCAGCGATCTCCCTCTGAACATCCTTATTGGGGGCGGTCTGGGCCTTCACTTTGGCCTCCATGACACACAGAGATTTCTTCAAGCTGTCCGCCTTCCTGAGGGCCTGAGAGGAGGAGAATCAGAACTGTAACTAGGCAGGTTAGTTGTGTGACAACGGTTTGTGCACAGCTGTGGAAGTACTAACAGCAGGTTGTAGAGCATACACCCAAGACGCACGGTTCTTTCTTTCAGGCAAATGCTGGTAGCCTTCTGGCCCAGAAAAGAGCACTGCCTCACACAGCCATCAGCAAGGACTAGACACTCACTCAGGGTCAGCGGGGGACTGTGAACTTAGCTATCAGGAGCCCTTTTGACTCTTTGACATGATCAACCCTCAGGATTCAGAACAAGCGTTCCCAACACTAGAGCAACTGACCCTTTATGCTGGCACTTTGCACTCAGTATACTCAAATATTTCAGAGATTAAGCATGATAGCGGTAGTCACTGTTTCTGCCAGGCAAGGTAAGCGGAGGACATGTGGAGATGGCAGTCTGTACCTTCCTTCTCACTGCAGCAGACACAGAATATTGTTCACCTAGGCCCCATGCTAGCCCGATCTGCTTACCTTCTGGGCTTCAGCACCTGTAACAGCAACAATCCTCCGAATACCCTTGGCAATAGCTTCTTCAGTCACAATCACAAAGGCTCCTGCATGACTTGAGTTCTGCAGATGCCTGAGAGGTAGAACAGAAAGGCCATGGTGAAGAGGAAGCCCAGGAGCCACTGGCAGGGAACAGTGCTTGAGGTAAAAAAAATAGGAGGAAGGGGGACTGGGAAGGTGGCTCAGTGGTAGAGCGCTTGCCTTGCAAGCCTGAGGCCCTGGGTTCGATACCTCAGCACCACATAAGCAGAAAAAGCCGGAAGTGGCGCTGTGGCTCAAGTGGTAGAGCGCTAGCCTTGAGCTGAAGAGCTGAGGGACAGCGCCCAGGCCCAGAGTTCAGGCCCCATGACCGGGCCCAAAAAAAAAAAAAAAAATAGGAGGAAGGGAAGAGAGCAGACAAAGCTTAGGTTTGAGGATGTCCTAGTTCTGAGCAAGACACCATCTCTCTTCTTTCTGTTTTCTCATGTGTAAATGACTTATATTTTTTCTCTCTGGGTGAGAAAACTGGATGATTACTTTAAACATCTTGCCACAAGCCAGGCACTGGTGGCTCAGGCCTGTAATTCTAGCTACTCAGGAGATCTGAGGAGTATGGTTCAAAGCCAGCATGGACAGGAAAGTCTTAGAAATTCTATCTCCAAGTAACCATCAGAAAACCGCAAGTCATACAACTGAGTACTAGCCTTGAATAGAAGAGCTCAGGGACAGCATTCAGGCCCTGAGTTCAAGGTCCCCCTCCCCCCACCAAAAAAAATCTTACTACAATTCTTTAAGCAAATAGGTGTGTGTGTGTATGTGTGTGTGTGAGCATGCGCGTGCACATGGATTTGCACATGCTAGTCCTAGGACTTGAACTCAAGGCCTGGGCACTGTCCTGAGCTTTTGTACTCAAGGCTAGTGCTCTACCACTCTAGCTATACTTCCATTTCTGGATTTTGGGTGGTTAACTGGAGATAAGATTCTCCTGGACTTTCCTATCTGACTGGCTTTGAACTGGGATCCTTAAATCTCAGCCTTCTAAGTAGTTAGGATTACAGGCATTGAGTCACCAGCTCCTGGCCAAGCAAAGAGGCCTTATTCCCTAACTGCTCAGAGAACCCAAGCACTGAACTGAAGAGCTAGAGTGTCACTCAAATTCAGTGGGGCAATGGCCTAGAACTTACTTCCTCAGAGTCCTTCCCCTGCCCCACCCCCAACATTCATACATACATACATACCATCTGCTGTTTACCTGAGGACTACAGAAGGATCTAGGTGGGGTTGTTCAGGGCCTTCCCTGAACAATTTTTTTTGGGGGGGGTCTGGTCCTGGGGCCTGAACTCTGGGCCTGGGTGCTGTCCCTCAGCTCTTCAGCTCAAGGCTAGCGCTCTACCACTTGAGCCACAGTACCACTTCTGGCTTTTTTCTTTTTGCTTATGTGGGGCTGAGGAATCGAACCCAGGGCCTCATGCATGCAAGGCAAGTGCTCTACCACTGAGCCACCATCCCAGCCCCCCCCCCCCCCTTTTTTTAAATACTGGGCTTCTGTTGGAACAAAGAATTTTCCAGGCCACCATGATCTTCCCCAAAACACTCCATGAGCTACAAAGGAATCCAAGCTGGCAGAATGGTTCTTTTAAGCCAGCTGAGCAGACCAACCACATGGTGCAAAACAGGGCTCTGGGACAATGGACTCAAAGGGAATCAGATGTGCGCCAGGAATCGGCGTGCGGGCTGGGAATAGAGCAGGAGATCCCTGAGCACTCTACACTATTAGGACTGACTCAATCCTAACAAGCAATCATGCTTTTCTTCCTAGGAAGAACATTTCATCACAAGCTCAAGAATATTAACCAGATACTAAGGGACCTGAGGGAAGCACTAGGATGCTAAGATTCTTGACAGTGTTACTTGACAAGTACATTGCTGAGGATTTCATTCCAACTACAGAAATGGGGATGTAGCTTAGTGGTAGAGTGCTTTCCTGGGGTAGGTAAAACCCTGGATTCTATCCTTGCATGACCAGAGAAGAAAATGACTGGTCCTCAAAGGTGATGCCAAGATGACTCCCCTTATTGCTGCTCCTCCCATGGTACTCACGTTCCCCCACAGAATTCAACTGAAGTGAGAGAGCCAGCAGGCCCAGAGGGGTCATCCAACAGGTCGGACACTGGGACCCCAATGGAGACGACTCGCACAGGGTCAGGATAAGTCTCATCAAACACCGCCCGCAGGCCCTGGATGGCTTTTGCTGCTGCCAGGGGACAATCCTGGGTATAGACGGGCTGCCATAGGAAGAAAACAGGAAAAGGTGCTGGGGAAAGTCTCAAAAGCTGCAGTAAGAGGCAGGAGAGAGAGCACAATGCTAAGGATCTAACCCTGGCTCTATCTGGCACACGCCCTGAGCCTTCTGAAATAATGTGCCACATGCAAGGCAAGGGAGTCCAGAGGTGGACCTTCCCATCTTTGTTGTTAAATTGTGAATGCATTGCACACAACTAGCAGAGTCTACGTAGGGAACGGATCACAGACTTCCTTTCCCTCTGTACCAGCCACTACCAATATCAAAGTGTCTGGCAAGCATTGCTTTAACAAATCTACATGCAGGAGAGGTCATGGTACAGCAGAGTGTGAGCATGGGGAGGCTAGGCCTCTGTGATGCTGTAGCAAAGGGTGAGGTTTACGACCGAAAAATTTAGATCTAGGCCCCGCTACCTTGGCTGCCTCAATCATCTCGTTAGCAATCTCTTCGGCCTTCTTGATCTGTTGAGTAGACATAGCTCCCTTGGCAGTGAAGTCAAAGCGGAGGCGGTCAGGAGCAACCAGTGAGCCTTTCTGATCAGCATCACCAAGCACCGAGCGCAGGGCGAAGTTCAGAATGTGGGTAGCTGTGTGGTTGCTCATCACAGGTCTCCGCCGGGGCTAGAACAGGGAGATACGAGTAGAGGTCAGACTGCCAATAGTCCCCACATACTAGAATTCTTAGCTTGACACATGGATGGTCAGAGTGAAAACCTCATTTCTTAGCAGTGTGGCCATGTGACAACATTCTGGCCAAGAGGACATGAGAAGTGATGTATTCCATGAACAGAAGAGTCATGTCCTCCTCCTACTGCTACTGCTAGAGACAACAATTAACTATGGCCAAATGTCTGTCCCTCCTCGCACTCCCCCCCACCTTCGTCGAGGCAGGGTATCACTATGTATCCCTAGCTGGCCTTGAATATCTCTTCCTGCAGTCCTTTTGCCTTAGCATCCCAAAAGCTGTGATTACAGGCATGCGCCACTACATCTGGCTCCTTAAGAAGAAACCGAGGCTAGGAATGCTATCTGTGAAAGCAGTCTACAGGATGTGAGTAGAAGACCCTGGTAAAATGATGGTAATAGGAACACTCATGGTTACTGGTAGTCACACCCACACAATCCACCAAGTGCAAAATGCGCCACAATTTACTCCTGCACGATGCTTACAATTTCTCATAGGAAGGACAAAAATGATGGCTAATCTAAAGCCAAAGGAGGTGATTACTAACTAGATCCAACGGGGAACAGCACAATGCAACTTACCTCATCAAGGAACAGCCGGACTTGATCCCCCACCTTCAGGCTGCCATAGATCGTTCCTATGTGCAGCACATACCCTCCTCGCACCTGCGCATTCTTCACTGTAAATTCAGTTTTCTAGGAGTCAAGCAGGAGACCAGTAATAGTCAAAAAGAATCAGTCCTCTATGTACTCATGTACACAAGTTCAAATATACACACACACAATGTGTATAAATATATAAAATGCACATATATGTATACATATATACACAAATATGTATATATACACACATATATACATAAACAAAAAGTCTCTTCACACTGTTACAAGTGGTGCTTTGGCTTAAAGTGGTAGAGTCTAACTAACCTTGAACGAATGAGCTCAGGGAGGGCTGGGAAGGTGGCTCAGTGGTAGAGCGCTTGCCTTGCATGCTCAAGGCCCTGGGTTTGATTCCTCAGCACCACATAAGCAAAAAGAAAAAAAGCCGGAAATGGCGCTGTGGCTCAAGTGGTAGAGCACTAGCCTTGAGCTGAAGAGCTGAGGGACAGCGCCCAGGCCCAGAGTTCAGGCCCCACGACCAGACCCCCCAAAAAAAAAAAATGAGCTCAGGGACAGGGACAGTGACCAGACCCTGAGTTCAAGCCCCAGGACCGACACAAAATGAAATTTACATATTCCCTAAGAAAAACTTTAATAGTAATCTATATGTATATACATATATGTGCTACCATTATTTATACTAAATATACAAATAAAAATAACAATGAGTATCTTAGAGAATTCAAAAGCTACTGTTAGAAATCAGAGGCCTTAGGAGGGGCAGAACTTTCTACAAGAATGTTTGCTAGCGGGCTGGGAAGGTGGCTCAGTGGTAGAACGCTTGCCTTGCATGCCTGAGGCCCTGGGTTCGATTCCTCAGCACCACATAAGAAAAAAGAAAAAAGCCGGAAGTGTCGCTGTGGCTCCAGTGGTAGAGCGCTAGCCTTGAGCTGAAGAGCTGAGGGACAGCGCCCAGACCCAGAGTTCAGGCCCCACGACCGGACCCTCCCCCCCCCCAAAAAAGAATGTTTGCTAGCAAAGAGCTGCCTTTCCTTATTTATAAGGAACGTATGTAAGAGCTGAGTGGTCAGCCTTTGTATCCTGGTGTCAAGAATTCTCTTACAAGGGTCCCCAAGGGCTGAGATACAACTTCCTCAGCTGTAGAAACACTAACAACAGAGCCCAACCTGGATCTGTGATGTGTCTGTGCTCCCTTAGGGGCAGAGTGCTAGGGAGCCAAACAAGTCCAAGGCTCCACCCAGCCCTCCCTGGCTAACAAGCAGGGAAGGGATGGCTCACATCGTCAATGCTGTCATCGACCTTCACGAGGTAGCCTTCGTCGTAGATCTGCCCTCCCTGCTCAGCATAGAAACAAGTCTTGTCCAGTACCACTCCACACTCCTGGCCGGTGGACACCTCTTCCACAAACATCTTCTCCCTGCGCAGAGCCAGCACTGTAGCCACTGTGCTCTCAAATGCTGCTCCATGGAAATGTAGACAGGGGAAGACAATCAATAACTTTGTTTTGGAAGCAAGACCATTAGACTCCACAAAAAACAAAAACAAAAAAAACTAGCCTGCTGGTTTCTCCCTAAGGAATTAACAGCCAGGCTGGTGATTGTTTGTCCCAGGAAACTGGGACAGTCACTGACCAAGTTTCCTGGGTTGCAGGCTTCCAGTGTTCGCGCTGAGACAGCTCTGAGAAAACTGGACAGTTGGTTACACTAGATCTCAGAAACTAGCCAGAAACTTGGTAAATCTGACTAGACATATAGGAGTAGTAATACATTTCCAAGTTCAAGATCACAAAGAATATATTCAAGCCAAGTGCCGAGTGCTCACACCTGCCATCCTAGGTACTCAGGTGGCTGAGTTCTGAGGATCAGTTCAAAAGTAGCTTGAGCAGATGATTCTAAGAGACTCATCTCCAATTAACCAGCAGAAAGTTAGAAGTGGAGGCATGACTCTAGTGGTAGAGCACCAGCTTTGAATGTAAAAGTACAATGCCGTGAGTTTAAGTTCCAATATCAGCACCAAAAAACAAAATTTAAAAAAAAGAGTAAAATCAGTGTGTGGCTCACTTGTTTATATTTTAGTGTTAAGATAGTGTCACACAAAGCAAAAACATTTCTTGATTTTTGTTTTTTTGTCAGTAATGGGGCTTGAACTCAGAGCCTCAGTGATGAACCACAATCCTGTTTGCCTTCTGAGTAGCCAGGATTACAGGTGTGAGCCACTGACACCTGGCTGTTTCTTTTTTTTTTTTTTTTTTGGTTGGTCGTGGGGCTTAAACTCTGGGCTTGGGTGCTGTCCCTGCCCTCTTCAGGTCAAGGTGAGTGCTTTACTGCTTGAGCCACAGCACTTCCAGTTTTCTATTGGTTTATTGGAGATAAGAGTCTCACAGACTTTCCTGCCCGGGCTGGCTTTGAACCGTGATTCTCAGCCTCCTGAGTAGCTAGGATTACAGGTGTGAGCCATTGGTGCCCGGAACTGTTTGTTTCTTTAGAATGCTATTATATGATGCAAAATTCTGTAGCCACTGTGGACTGCTTCAAGGTCTCTTGCCTTGTTTCCTCTAAGTTTTAAAATCAGGGGAAACTAATGAATGAAGGGTTCATGGGCTCTCTACAGGCTTTACATTTTTTTTTTTTTTACAACTTCCTGTCACTATTATTGCAAAATAAAATTAGGAAAACCACTGGCCAAGGGTGTGTATGGAATGGAAGTGCACAGCATCACTGTAGCACACAGGAGAGGATGCTGAAGAACTGCCGGTCACCTCAACTTGAGACTCGACTCTCAAAATCCCCTAGATAAGGACAGACAGCACAGCAGCAGAAAGACCCCAACAACGTACCATAGCTGCCACTGGAGTCTGAATGGTAATTATACTTCGGTGAATCATCTGTGGCTTCCAAACCCTTTGCCCGGAGCTCTTCAATAGCATAAATGTCCAGCATAATGAGGTCTTCCCCACCTGCTCCTTTGCCCTGGGACTTTAGCTGCCAGGAAGAGAAACAGGCACTAGTTACTTTAAAATAGGGAAAAAGAATTTTAAAGAATTTAAACTTGGGGGTTGGAGGCATGGCTCAGGTTGGTAGAATCCCAGCCAATGAGTGAAAGCATCGGATAAAGTTCAACTCCTAGTCTTGGACGCACCCCCCCCCCCCCAAAAAAAAAGTATTCAAATTTGCTAAACAATACAGGAGGTAAAAGTATATTCTTCATTGGAGGGGTGCCCTTACACTGCAGTGTGTTAAGCAGCAACCTTGCTTGGACTCTGCCAATTAGAGGAACACTTGCCTAGAAAACTAAAATGTCGCACACCTCATTGCTAAATGGCCCCCAGGAGCAGAAGTGCCACCAGCTGGTCTAGGGAAAGGATTCTAAACATTTTAACAGAAGGAACGTCATATTTGCAGTCTCACGCTCCCCATTTCTCTACCTGAGCCAGTTTCCGCTCCTCTTCAAAGCCATCCATGTCTACCACCAGGCCCTTCTCTTCAGCAATCAGCCCTGTGAGATCCACTGGGAACCCATAGGTGTCATACAGGAGCCAAGCAGTGTCTCCTATAGCATGAAAGAAATATGTCAGAATAGCTGGGCAGCCCTCTCCTTCCATGTCCAGCCCTCCCCGGAATATGACGGGATTACAGAAGGGATCTGAGGCAATGCAAACAGTCTCCCTGTGGGCCTGTCAGAATACCCATCATGCCCGGGAGCACTGACGTTAGAAAGCACTACCAAGTCTTCTGGCAAAGTTCTGATTCCTCAGAACTTTTTCTTTCTGAATGTCAATAAAAAGGAAAAAAAAAGTCTAAATAAAGTAAACTGTAAAATGGTACATCTACGCTTGAAAAAAAAAAGCAAATACAGGCCAGACACTGGTGGATCACACCTGTAACCTAGCTACTCAGGAGGCTGAGATCTGAGGATTGGGGTTTGAAGCCAGTCCAGGGAGGAAAGCCTGTTAAGACTCTTATCTCCAACAAACAAAAACAAAAACAAAAAAAGACGGAAACAAAGCTGTGGCTCAAGTAGTAGAGTGATAGCCTTGAGCAAAAAGAAGCTCAGGGACAGCATCCAGGCCCTAAGTTCAAGCCCTAGGACTGGCACAAAAAAAAATAATAAAATTAATATATATGTATGTATACATATATAGACATATACAAACACCTATAAGAATTTACATGTTAATTGTAATAAACTATATAAAATCCTAATAGTTATACATCAGATTTCCTTTTAATTAGCATATATTAGCTATGCGGAGATTTCATTGACATTTTTCTTTTTCTTTTTCTTTTGGTTGTGGACTTGAACTCTGAGCCTGGGTGCTGTCTCTGAGCAACTTCAGCTTGAGGCGAGCACTCTACCACTTGAACCACAGCATCACTTCTGGTTTTCTGGTGGTTAATTGGAGATAAGAGTCTCATGGAGTTGCCTGCCTGAACTGGCTTTGAACCATGATCCTCAGATCTCAGCCTCCTGAGTAGCTAGGATTACAGGAGTGAGCCACAAATGCCCGGGCTCATTGACATTTCTAAGCTCTCTTTTTTGTTGTTGCAGACATAGTGTGAGTAGGTAGCCAGGCTAGTATGAATCTTTCTCCTCCCAAGTGCTGAGATTACAGGCCTGTACCACCATGCTTGGGTTTATACTAGACTCCTAAAAGATGTTACCACTGAGAAATGAACTTGGGAAAGGCCTTTTACTTTTCCTTCTGTATTAATATCTCACCACAACAAATTACTACTTTTATTACTTTTACTCTAAAAATCCTACTTTACACTAAAAGCAGTTTAACTCTTCGTTCAACTTCAATGGACATGAGAATCTAGTGTCCATTTGTGAAAGAGGGATTGCCTTTCCCAGAGAGATGTCATAGGGCTGGGAAGGTGGCTCAGTGGCAGAGCGCTTGCCTCGCATGCATAAGGCCTTGGGTTAAATTCCTCAGCACCACATAAACAGAAAAAGCCTGAAGTGATGCTGTGGCTCAAGTGGTAGAGTGCTAGCCTTGAGCTGAAGAGCTGAGGGACAGCGCCCAGGCCCAGAGTTCAAGCCCCATGACTGACAAAAACAAAAACAAAAACAAGAAAAAGATGTCACAGCGCAGACAGAGGAAGGCCAAAGCAGGCCTTACCTGGAATGGTCTTGCAATCTCCCAGGCTCTGGATTTTTCGGTCCAGGATGCGACGCCCCCTGCTTAGAGTCTTCAGAAACTGCACTTCTTCTTCATTAATGATGTCTTTCACCATATCTGGGTCCTTCTTTAGCTCAGGAAATGCATCTCCCTGACAAAGGAGTTCAATGAAGCCAGAGGCTATTTTAGGACACCCCCTCCCATTACAAACCCATTATTAGTATATCGCTCCCCACCTTGCCCCTTTTAGACTGTGGCTTCAGTATGTAAGAGGCAAGCAGGGAATTACACATACCAGGGATTGGACAACAACATCAACCAACGTAGCAAAGAAACCCCTGCTGGCATTGAGTTTCTCATGGGAGTAGCGCACAGCCCGGCGGAGAATCCGTCGTAACACGTACCTGTAAGGGGCAGACTCTAATGCCTTTCCATACAACATTCTCAGCTAAGGGCTCTGTCCTAGCTCCTTTGCAATTCTACCCAAAGTAATATGACCAACTTTCTGTCCTGCTCTTGAAGATATTTTCTTCTAGCTTAAGCCTGCATCCCTCTGTGTTCTCCAAGATCTCTGTGTTAATTCAAGCATGAACTCAGTCTCACACAACTCCTCTACAACTTCATGTCAAGGATTACCTAGGAAAAATCCTAGTTTTGTTGTCCTTCAATGTTTGGTTATCATGAGAGGCAAAATGAGAACACATGCATGCGATGCTAGGCCCTGTCTGCCAGTAATGGAGTTTCTTGGGGCTACCTCAACACTTACCCCTAAGTTGCCTCTACCAATATCCCATCCAACAACCTTAAATATGATCCCTAGCTTCTATATTTCTCCAAAGTTTAAAATGGTAGCATGTGTTAAACATAACCGAGACACCAAAAAGTAGGAATAGGAAAGTGGGGATCTTCTACTTACCCAAAGACAAAGAAAAGAATAAGTTTCATACAGTCCCCAAACTCACAGTTCAAAACCTGGCCCAGAGCATAACATTTACTCACCCCCGCCCTGTGTTGTCAGGCCGGCCACCATCAGCCAGTGCCACAGTGATGGTCCGAGCATGGTCAGCCAGAACCCTATAGGCCATGTCAATTCCATCAACGTCCTCAGCACCGACTTTCCCGGTGTATGGCCGGGCACCTGTGCCCTACAGGGAAACACAGAAGGTGGCCCATCACGAGACAGCCCTTGTGCTGCTCTGCCCGAGGTGGTTTCTGGGGGATTGAGAAGCATCAGGAGAAACGATGACTGTATCACCAGATTTCATAACCCCAAGGAAGGTGACAGCGAGGGAATAAGGGCTAGTCCTCTATGCTCACCAATACAACCTCATGCAATCTCATGCTATTAGCAACGAGATAGGCAACAGGTAGGTACCCTTGGCTAGCAAAGCATCTGGTCACTTAATCTTTGGCAATACCAAAAGTCCAGCCTGCAAACCTCTACCTTCTGAATTGCTTCGAAGTAAGGAACAAAAAGGTCAGTGTCATAGTTGGACATCTTGTTCTGTAACACAGACACCAGTCGCTCCAGGCCCATCCCTGTGTCGATGCTTTTCTTGGGAAGAGGTTTTAGAACACCATCCATTTCCCTGTGCAAACCAGAGGAAGAGGAAGTTGAAGCAGGGACTCTCCAGGAAAGGGACTGCTCTTAGCAAGAGTGGACCAGAACACAGTAGCTACCTGTTATACTGGATGAACACAAGATTCCAGATCTCTAGTACGTTTGGGTCATCCTGGTTGACAAGGTGCGCGGCGTCCCGACCACCGATGCGGTCATAGTGGATCTCGCTGCAGGGGCCACACGGGCCCGTGTCCCCCATCTCCCAGAAGTTATCCTTCATGTTGCCAGGTAGGATTTTGGTGTCATCCAACCTTCATGGAGCAGGGAAGATTAAGCCCAGTTATAACCAATGAAAAGAATTCTGCTTGGACTTCCCTTTACCACAAAAGGACATCTTTTATGATTTCCATACAGAAGTCCCCATTCTTGGCCTACATACAAATTCATCTAAAGGAACAGCACATGATCTTCTCAAGTATGACTATAATAGAATACAAACATATGTGTTCTCCCCCACAGTATAACCCTTGCTTTCACTGTATATGATGTTGGTATAATTTGTGGAGGGGAAGGGAAAAAACAAATAATTAAAACAGGGATACAGGTGGACCCACTGCAACAATGATATGTACAAGTTGTTAAGTCGAAAAACAAACTTTACAACTTCGGTGGGGGGGGAGAAGGGGGAGAGGAGGATCCAGTGGGGGGAGGGCAGGGGGGAGGATGGGAAGGAATGGGAAGGGGAAACAAAGGAGGAGGATACAATGCTTGATAAGAAATGTACTCATTATTTTGCCCAAGTAATTGTAACCCCTCTGTACAGTATTTTCACAATTAAAAATAAATAAATAAAAAGTATGTGTTATGATCTCAACTCAATAAAATATACAATGATATGTATTTAGCCTAGAGCTAGCCTAGAAAGGAACACAGAAAGAAAAAAAGAAAAAGTTTATGCTGAATAGGATCAGATTTTTTGGGGGGGAGGGTGGGTGGTGGTAAATTCAGGTCCTGGGTGCTGTCTGTGACTTTTTTTTTTTTTTCCCCCTGTCGTGGGCTTGAACTCTGGGCCTGGGCATAATCCCTGAGCTCAAGGCTAGTGCTCTACCACTTGAGCCACAGTATGACTTCCAGTTTTCGTATGGTTTATTGGAGATAAAAGTGTCAAGGACTTTCCTGCCTGGGCTGGCTTTGTACCATGATCTTCAGATCTCAGCCTCCTGAGTAGCTAGGATGACAGGTGTGAGCCACAGGCGCCCAGCTCCTGAGTTTCTTTTGCTCAAGGCTAGTGCTCTACCACTTAAGCCACAGCTCCACTTCTGGCCTTTTTGATAGTTTACTGGAGATAAAGAGTCTCACAGACTTTCCTGCCAAGGCTGGCTTCAAACCGTGATTCTCAGATCTCATCCTCCTGAGTAGCTAGGATTACAGGAATGAATCATTAGCAACTTTTTGTTTTAGTGCTATTTGATACCATTACCTTTACAAAAGAAATAACAATGCCTTATATATAGAATACCACTCTGTAGAATAAGACAAACATACAAAAACAAAGAGAACTCTAAAAATACAAAAAAGACCTAGAAGATTAAATATGAAATATCAGTCTATTAACAATGACTTTAGGGACCTTTGTTTCTATTTTTTATTCTTCTATATGACTTGAATTTTTTTTTTTTTTTTTTTGCCTGAGCTTCACTTGCTCAAGACTAGTACTCTACCACTTGAACCACAGCACCACTTCTGGCTTTTTCTGTGTATGTGGTACTGAGGAACTGAACCCAGGGCTCCATGCATGCTAGGTAAGCACTCACTGAGCCACCTTCCCAGTCCCTGATTTGTTTGATCATGGAGTAATGTAATCTACGTCCCATGACTCCACTCTGGCACTGTAATCACTCCTAGCAAGTGGGTTGCACACTTACCCCAAATTTTGCCAGATCTGTTTACATTCCAAATCTGGTTCTAAGCCAGCTGCTTCATCCCCACCAAAGTAAGTAACATAGAGTCTTTCAACTGGAATGCCAAACTCCTGGGTGAGAAGTTCCAGAGCCATCTTACATGCCAATTCCTGCCAAGAGAACAAAAAGACAGATTCAGAGTATGGCCAAACTAAACATATGTCGTAAGAGCAGAAAGAAACTAAATCCTGAGAACATGAAATGAAACTACAATATTTTCACCATAAATTCAAACACATTGAAGGTCAACTTTGATAAGAAATCTAAATAGAGACAGGTACTTCTCCTAAGAAGTCTTAGAAATACTGAATGCTTCTCACATCTGCAGCCCCTAGAGGATAATGTTCCATGTTTTAAAACAAGTAAAAGTAGAATCTAGTTCCCTAAGAGGAAATGACCTACTTGTTCAAAACTCTTAAGAGTTCTCCTGTGCTGGGCTTACCTTGAAGTAATCTCCAAAAGACCAGGAGCCCAACATCTCGAAGAAGGTGTGATGGTAGACATCCTTGCCCACATCATCCAGATCATTGTGTTTGCCTCCAGCCCGGATGCATTTCTGGGTATTAGCAGCTCTGCTCAGCTTTGCCATAGGGTGAGTTGGATCAATTGTGTTCAGAAAGATGGGTTTGAACTATGAAAAGAAAAACGAGAAGAAGTGGTACTGTGGCTCAAGTGGTAGAGTGCTAGCATTGAGCTAAAGAGCTAAGGGACAGCGCCCAGGCCCAGTGAACCTGGAATACAGACTCTTAGACCCAGTAGTAAAGCCGGAGCAAAAGCAGCTGATCTTGGAACAACTTCCTCTTGAATCTAATTCCCTAAAGATCCCTACCACTGCCAGTGCCACCATGGCTCAGAGAAAGGTTTGTCAGACCTGAGTAGCCAAAGGTTGACTTGTGAAATGTGGGCTTCTTTACAAGTCTCTGATGTTCAGGGCTTGTATCATCTTTCTGTATTTGTTTTCACTGATGTATTTTTTTGGCCGTCCTGGGGTTTGAATGTAGGGCCTTGTATTTGCTAAGCTAGCCACTCTACTATATCATCCTTCTGGAAGAACTTATTCTAAAACTGATATGCTCTCTTGGGAATAAAGATGATGGGAGAAAAAAAAAATAGTAAAACTAGTACAAGTTGATGAAGGACTGGATGTAGAGGGCTGGTATTTCCTTCTATCTACCTAGCAAGGACAAGGCCTTTTGTTTATACCTCAGTACTGCCAAAATCAACACATGCTAATAACAGCTGAAGTGTGAAATTCTATGTGCCAAATTGCTATACATTTTAATTGTATGATGGGTCATCTATTCACTTCTCACTGTAACCTTTAGGTAATCACCATTATTATTTTCATTTCACAGTCAAGTTCATGACATCAAGTTCCACAAGCTCACAAAATAAGTGACAGAACTGGGATTCTGTCTGAGTCCAGGAGCTGTGTTTTCAGCCTTTCAGTGCTCTGCTGCCTCTTATGTGTATAGACAGCCAAGAAAAAAGGGAAAAATCTTTACCTGGTTCATGCCTGCATTGGCAAAGAGCAGAGTGGGATCATCCAATGGGATGGTAGCAGATGAATGAACATAGGTGTGTTCATTTCTCTGGAAGAAATCTATAAACCGCTTCCGGATTTCCCTCGCTGTTAGGGGAGAGTCCATCTTGAAAGTCACCGCAAAGAACTAACCAAGGGGGGGAAACGAAGAAAAATTAGAGAATTAAAATTAAAAGGAAGAATTATACAAGACTCCTGCCTTTTCTTTTATTTTTGACTCCTGCCTTTTCAAGCCAAGTCAAAACAGGACACAGGTTATCTGTTTGATCCTAAAACTGACTGTTATAAGGTCCAAGGCTAAAGTCTTATCAAAGCAAAAACAGCTGCACCAGCAGACAGTAGCCTCATCCATTCCTTCTTCCTATGTAAACATCAACAGGCTCAATACCCCAATACACAAAGTAAAGCAGGAGGTGGACTGCCATGCCTTTGTTCATTCAACAAATAGTGAGTGTCCACAGCCAGAAATTCAAAAAGAGGGATTAAGGCCTTCATAGTCTTACAGTCACAGAGGCTCAAGAGAACTGGGTTCTAATCTTAGTTCGGCATTCATGATGACTATAATAACAGGTGCACCCGTAGCAGGTGACCTCCAAAGATCCATCAAGCCCTCTTGTTGACCATGTCTAAAACCGTGCAAGACTCTACATCCTCAGTCAGAATATCTAGGTGCAGTCTGCTATCTTGGTGAGACTGCTGAAAATGACAGTGGACTATGGATGGGGCTAAGTGTAGAAGGACTGCCTGCCTGCAAGGTACAGGAATGTACTTACCTCTACGTAACCTAAGCTAACTAGAACCCCAAATGTTAGCTATTTATTAGATTGACTAAGGAGAGGAACTAAGGGTGTGGCTCAGTGATACAGGGTGTGCAAGGCCTTGGCTTCAATCCTCAGTACCCCTCATCTCCAAATAAAATTACTAAGGAGAATGGTGTAGGTCTTCTCAGGGAGGAGAGAAAGGTAATAAGGAGCGAGAAATAAGATGATTTTACAACTTCAAATTTCTCTCACATACATTGTACTTTCCCTGGAAGGGAGGCTGGGGAGAAGTGACAGGTTTTTTTTTTTTTTTTTGAGGGTACCTATCACTGCTTGGAGTTGTAGTAGACAAGAATCATTTCATCCATGATATTATTTAAAAGGTTTCTAGAGTTCATAACCGGCCCAGGCAGTAAAGGCCATGAGATTCTTAACTCCAATTAACCACCAAAAAAACTGAAGTAGAGTTGTGACTCAAATGGTAGAGTAGAGCACCAGCCTTGAATGAAAAAGCTAAGGGATGGGCTGGGAAGGTGGCTCAGTGGTAGAGTGCTTGCCTTGCAAGCCGGAGGCCCTGGGTTCGATTCCTCAGCACCACATAAGCAAAAAGAAAAAAGCCGGAAGTGGCGCTGTGGCTTGAGTGGTAGAGTGCTAGCCTTGAGCTGAAGAGCTGAGGGACAGCGCCCAGGCCCAGAGTACAGGCCCCACTACCGGACCCAAAAAAAAAAGAAAAAGCTAAGGGACAGCTCCAGGCCTTGAATCAAACACACACTTATACACACACCAGCTGAACATGACCCTCCAGGTTCACAGTATACTATTCTTTAAGAATTGAGAAAGCGCCGGGCGCTGGTGGCTCACGCCTGTAATCCTAGCTACTCAGGAGGCTGAGATCTGAGGATCGCGGTTCAAAGCCAGCCCGAGCAGGAGAGACCGTGAGACTCCTATCTCCAATAAACCACCAGAAAACCGGAAGTGGCGCTGTAGCTCAAGTGGTAGAGCGCTCGCCTTGAGCTGAAGAGCTGAGGGACAGCGCCCAGGCCCAGGGTTCAAGCCCCATGACCGACAAAAAAAAAAAAAAAAGAATTGAGAAAGCCAGACGCCCTTGGCTCATGCCTGGAATCCTAGCTACTTAGGAGGCTGAGATCTGAGGATCACGGTTCAAAGCCAGCCCGGGCAGGAATCTCCGTGAGGCTCTTATCTCCAATTAACCACTCAGAAAACCTGAAGTGGCGCTGTGGCCCAAGTGGTAGAGCACCAGCCTTGAGCTGAAGAGCTGAGGGAAAGCACCAGGCCAGAGTTCAAGCCCCACGACAAACAACAACAACAACAACATAATAATAATTGACAGGATGGCTTCCGGCAGGACTCCATCCGTCGGGCCCACCCAGCCCCAGGCCTGGCGACCTGGCCTCTAGACGATTAAAGTCAGGGAAGATAAAACCTTAGCTTTAGGCGACTACATGATGGCAACTGTGATCTTTCCAAGTTCTTGCTTTGTCCTCAGCAAACCCACCGACTCACCTCCAGCGCTCTAAGGGACCCCGTCCCTCCCTCCTCCCCCCTCCCCCCAAAACAACCAACCAAACACCAACCCAGAACACCATTCTCAAATTCCCTCTCCAGCCCAGGCCTGGCTTCCCTGGGCCCGGCGAGATGGCCCGGGGCCCTGCTGCAGCGGCCGCCCCTTTCCTCCCAGGCCCCTGGTTCCTCTCGCCACGCCGCAGTTCCCGAGGCTTACCGCTTCTCCCTGGGGTCCTGGTCCCGAACCACTCGCAGTGCGCACTGGCCAGGCGCCCACAGTTAGCACTTCTCCCCTTTGACCGCGCAAAGGCGCATGCGCGCAGCTGTACCCGCCTACGACAGTCTCCGGCAAGAAATCTGCACTGTTTCATCTAATCAGAGCCCGCAGACGGAAAGTGACCCGCGACGCCTTAGCATAGCCATACGCTATTGGTTATTGTACATGTCAATCAACCTGAGCGCGAATCAATTTCCTAATTGGTTTCTGGGAAGGCAGCTGGATTAGGCTGATGCAATGACTAGGAAAGACGTGGTGTGTCACGAGTTCCTTCTGGATCTTGGCTTTGAAGACCAGAATTTTACCTTTTCTTTTTGCAAAATCGCTCATATTGAGCAGTTATCAAGAGGGATGGACCATGAGTTTAGTAGAGGTCACAAGTCTTGGTTTAGTTCTCTTTATAGTTAAAGCTAAATGCTATGCAGAACTCCTTCCTTCCTTCCTTTCTTCCTTTCTTTCTTTCTTTCTCTTTCTTTCTTTCGTTTCTTTTTGTCACTTCTTGGGGCTTGAACTCTGGGGCCTGGGCGCTATCCCTAAGCTCTTTTGCTCAAAGCTATCAATTAAGCTACAGCACCGCTCCCAGTTTTCTAGTGGTCAATTGGATGTAAGAGTCTCACAGACTTTCCTGCCTGGGCTGTTTCCAAACCATGATCCACATAACTCAGCCTCCTGAGTAGCTAGGATTATGGACATGAACCACAGGCTTACGGCAGAACTCACAGATTCTTATTATGACCCTTTCACAGATGAGGAAACCATCTTGCCCAAGTTCACACAAGACAGGTGTATTGTCAAGATGCAAACTTTTGTCTAACTCCAAAGCTTGTACTTGAAACTACATTATTCCAAATTACCTGATATATCTGAATACATACATATAAAACTACTGCTAATCTTAGCTTGGTTAGAGACATAGCAGGTTATATATTCCTTTTATTTTTTAATGTAAAAGAGCATCTATACAAACAGATCAAACTCAAAAGCTCAGAAAAAAACCAAATCATTTCATCTAATTTTCCAGTTCATACCAGCTCACTCATTGTGTGTGTGTGTGTTGGGGTGGGGGGAATGTCATGGTGCTTGAACTCTGGGCCTGGGCGCTGTCCCTCATCTCTTCAGCTCAAGGTGAGCGCTCTACCACTTGAGCCACAACACCACTTTTGGCTTTTTCTGTTTATGGTGCTGAAGAATTGAACTCAGAGCCTCATTGCATGCAAGGCACTCTACCATTGAGCCACCTTCCCAGCCCAGCTCAATTATTTTTTTTGAGTGCTTCGTATACAGCAAGCACTGGTCTAAGTTCTTTTTATATTTTCTTTCTTTTCTTTTTTGATGTGTATGTAGCTTAGGTGTTTCTCTAGCATTTGATCCTTACAATAATCTTTTTTTATTTTTTTTTGGGTCCGGTCATGGGGCCTGAACTCTGGGCCTGGGTGCTGTCCCTCAGCTCTTCATATCATGGCTAGCGCTTATTTTTTGCTTATGTGGTGCTGAGGAATCGAACCCAGGGCCTCAGGCATGCAAGGCAAGCGCTCTACCACTGAGCCACCTTCCCAGCCCCGATTCTTACAATAATCTTAAAATAAGTTACTGTTGCTCTTTCTATTCCTCCCAACCCCACTTAACTTTGATTACTGTTGGTAGAATCCAGGGCCTCCAGTGGATTAGGCAAGGTCCCTTCCCCTCCTACCTGAAGGATGCATTTTCTTTTTCTTTTTTGTTGGTCTTGGTGCATGAACTCTGGGCCTGGGCGCAGTCCCTCAGCTCTTCAGGTCAAGGCTAGAGCTCTACCATTTGAACCACAATGCCACTTCCAACTTTTTCTGTTTATGTGGTACTGAGGAATCGAACCTCATGCTTGCTAGGCAAGCACTCTACCACTAAGCCACCTCCCCAGTCCCCCTGTCTGTTTTTTGAAATGTTGATCCTTAAGGACTAACACCATAGTAGTTACACACTTGGTGAATAAATAGCCAATGAAAATGCATCCTTTCCGGGCTGGGAAGGTGGCTCAGTGGTAGAACGCTTGCCTTGCATGCCTGAGGCCCTGGGTTCGATTCCTCAGCACAACATAAGCAAAAAGAAAAAAGCCAGAAGTGGTGCTGTGGCTCAAGTGGTAGAGCGAGCGCTAGCCTTAAGCAAAAGAAGCTTGGGGACGGTGTCCAGGCCCTGTGTTCAAGCCCCAGGACTGGCAAAAATGAAAATACATTTTAAAAAGTAAAAAATCAAAACCAGGCAGAGTCCAGCCCGCATGGATCTTCCCACTGAGGGCGACCACTCACAATCAAAGGACAAAGGTCTGCCCCTTAAAGCCGCCCTCAGCTGGACGGTAGCGCTGGAGTTTTGCTTCCAAAGTTCCTTGGTGCGCATGCGCAAGTATTGTCGTCCCCACTTCCCCTCATTTGATTGGCTGGACAGGACTGGCTTCCATACCTCACCCAATGAGGTTGCGGCTTGGCCTGAACAGTGAGCGGCCGTTGGGAGAGTGTAACCGCCATGTTGAGTTGCGATGGCTGGGGCTGCTGGCCATGTCCGAGGCCGATCCCGGGGGCTGTTTGCACTCTCCCTGCCCGTGGGCGGCGTGAGTATCTTGGGGGTAGATGTAAACTCTGTTTTTCCATCGTTTGGGAGTCTGTCTTGCCCCTACGGGGGCGTGTATTGAGGGAGGAGAGGAGGGAATAATAGTAAAAGCTAGTGCTTTGTCGCCGCCATCGCCCTGAACCCGAGGCCGTTGCCGTTTTGAACAATCCTCTAACGTGGAGGTGGATACTTAGGATTATTTCCGAGGAAAACAGGCTGCTATGGCCACGTGGGAGAGGTTTGAATTTGAGTCTGCTGTCCTTACTTCCCATAATACTCATTTCTCCACCCTTGTACTTTGGATACTAGGTTTGTTCTTAACCGACATCTCACATTTACTCGTGTATGTTGGGGGTGGACGTAGGAGAGTCTAGAATCCTAATGATTTTTGTGTTGGGTCGGTCAAGGGGCTTGAACTCAGGGCCTGAGCCACAGCGCCACTTCCGGTTTTCTGGTGGTTAATTGGAGTTGAGTCTCACGGACCTTCCGGTCCAGGCTGCCTTGGAGCTGTGATCCTCAAATCTCAGCCCTGTGCAAAGCTAAGATTACAGGTGTGAGCCTTCAGCGCTAGCTCCCGGGTTGCTTTGGATTTGAGTTACATATGTCATGGTTCTCGAGCTGTATTTGCCTTTTTCTTCCTGTACACACCTTCATCTGTCCACCATAGCTTGAGATAAACTTGATTCCATGGAATGCTTGGTAAATCAGAGTTGGAATTCCTTCTTAAGTTGCAGGAAAATGCCAGCAGGACAGTCGGCTTGCTTATGCTTTGGACCCTCTGTAATGGTTTTGTTCGATAGATCCCTGGTGTAGGAACGTCTTCTATCCTACTGTGCTGGGCAGGAATATCATTTTTCTTCTTTCGATCGTAAGGCCAGTTAACCCGAGCCTAAGTATTTTAAGGTGACAGCATACCCGGGGCTGGGGTGAGGGAGGGCCCAAAGGGGGCGGGGCGGCAGTGCTTGCGGCGACGCGGGCGTCATCGCGGCGCGCCGCTTCCGGTCCCCTAGCGCCGCAACTAATGTGCCCCCCTCCCCTCCCGAGCCGGGTCCCTGCGCAGTGCCACCCCCAGGAGCCCACGTTCGCACCGCGGGCGAGGCCGCCAGCGCCCCACCCGCGCCCGGGACCATGGCCACGGACTCGTGGGCCCTGGCGGTGGACCAGCAGGAAGCGGCAGCTGAGTCGGTGAGTTGGCATCCGAAGTAAAAGGGGCGGGGGGGGGGGCTGGTTCTGGCTGGGTACCGGTCCTTGGGAAAAGGCGCCCCGTGGGAAGGTTGGTCGCTGCAGGGATGGCGCCGGGACCTTGAGCGGGCTCTGCTTACCCATCCGCCCCGAGTCACGGCAACGCAGGCATTCGGGTCCCCCAAACGCCAAACCACCCGCCTGTTTCCCTGGAGTCAGAGTTAGTCCTAGTTTGCATGAAGACTCCGGTTGTCACGGTTCTCCACCTTTTCGGTTCTTGAGCGCCGGGACGTGTCTTCCTCCGATCTTGCCTGCTCCCCTCCCTCTCTCTCATGGAGGAAGACAAGACGGCGAGAGTCAGGCCGGCGGTAACCCCTCCCGACTGACCGCACGTCGTCGTTTCTGAGTCTCACGATAGTAAGCAAGACGTGAGTTACACATGTCTGTGTAGATTTCGTGCACTTAAATATTCTGAGTTTTGGTAGTGCTTTGAAGCCGGCTTATTTCTTTTATGGTCCCAGACCGGGTATGGAACTCGATTCCTGACACTTTTCGCCCATTGGCTATCGTTCTACCAACTGAGCCACGCCTCCAACCCCTGAAACCTACTTCTTTTAGTATATAAGTCTGTCTGTATATTCCTTGAGAATAGGACTTTAAAACAAACAAACAGAAGCCAGGCGCCTGTGGCTCACGCCTGTAATCCGAGTTACTCAGGAGGCTGAGATCTGTGGGTCACGGTTCAAAGCCAGCTGGGCAGGAAAGTCCCTGAGATTCTGATCTCCAATTAACCACCAGGAAACCGGAAGTGGCTGTATGGCTCAAAAATGGTAGAGTACTGGCTTTGAACAAAAGACCTTAGGACAGCGCCCAGGCCCCAAGTTCAAGCCTCACGACTGACCCCTCTCCCTGCCCCCCTCCAAAAAATTACAGCAAAAAAAAAAAAAACCTTTATTTAAATTTATGACTTGTCTTTTCTTTTTCTTTTTTTGTTGGTTGTGGGGCTTGAACTCTGGGCCTGGGCGCTGTCCCTCAGCTCTTCAGCTCAAGGCGAGTGCTCTACCAATTGATCATGGCACCACTTCGGTTTTCTGGTGGTTTATTGGAGATAAGAGTCTCACAGATTTTCCTGCCCGGGCTGGCTTTGAACCTCGATCCTCAGCTCTCAGCCTCCTGAGTGGGTAGGATTACAGGTGTGAGCCACCAGCGCCGGCCTTTTTTTTTTTTTTGTACCAGCTTTATTAAAATATTTTATTTTTTGAGACTATTTCTGGGCTCATGATTCTTCCACCTCAAGTTCTCTGAGCTGGGACTCCAGTTGCAGTCCACCATTATTATTAGTGTGGGTTGTGGGGCCTGAACTCTGGGCCTGGGCTCTGTCCCTCAGCTCTTTAGCTCAAGGCTAGCACTCTACCACTTGAGCCATAGCACCACTTCCAGCGTTTTCTGTTTATGTGGTGTTGAGGAATCAAACCCAGGGCCTCATGCATGCAAGGCAAGCGTTCTACCACTGAGACACCTTCCCAGCCCCTTATCTTATTTTTTAAATAGAGGATAAAGTTAGAAACATAAAGAGAAATTTTTTTAAAATATGTTCTTTATTGTAGAAATACTGTACAGAGGGGATACAGTTACATGAGTAAGGTAATGAGTACATTTCCTATAGAGCATTGTTACCTCCTCCTGTGTTTTTTCCCTATCATCTCTTCCTTCTCCACCTCCCCAACTCCTTCTTCCCCCCCCGCCAAGTTGTACAGTTCGTTTTCAACATAGTGTCTTGTACATCTCATTGAAAAATGTTTCTTATTTTATTTTTATTATTTATTTATTTGGGTCTGGTTGTGGGGCCTGAACTCTGGGCCTGGGCACTGCCCCTCAGCTCTTCAGTTCAAGGCGAGTGCTCTACCACTTGAGCCACAGCGCCACTTCCAGCTTTTTCTGCTTATGTGGTGCTAAGGAATTGAACCCAGGACCTCATGCATGCAAGGCAAGCACTCTACCACTGAGCCACCTTGCCAGCCCTAGCCTTTTTCTTTTTCTTTTTTTTTTGGGGGGGGGGGTCTGGTTGTGGGGCCTGAACTCTGGGCCTGGGCACTGTCCTTCAGCTCAAGGCTAGCCTTTTTCTTATAAATATTGCTAGTGCCTGTCTGTCTCATCTCATTTTTGAGTTCTAGAGTTAAACAAGATTCCTTGACAGGGTGTATGAGGCAGTGCTTTAGTGAAGATCAAACATATTAAACAGCTACTTTATATCACGCTCTCTGCTGGTGACTTTATATTATCTATTAGTATGTTCTCCATACTGTGGGATTAATAAAGAATTTTTATTTTATGACAATTTTTCTCTTTTGCCAGTTTTTTTTTTCCTGGCTAAGCAGACAGACACTAAAAGCTTTCTACTGGTTTCCACAAGTAAAAGTTCTGTTTCCAAATTACCACCTATTGAAAGAATTGGTTTTTGATGGGTCATGGGGCTTGAACTCAGGGCCTAGACACTGTCCTTGAACTATTTTGCTCAAGGTTAGTACTCTACCACTGAACTACAGCACCACTTCTAGTTTTCTGTTGATTAATTGGAGTTAAGAGTCTCACAGACTTTCCTGCCTGGGCTGGCTTTGAACTGGGTTCTTCAGATCTTGGACTCCTGAATAGCTAAGATTATAGGCATGAGCCACCAGTGCCCAGCTTCAAATAATTTTTTTGTTTGTTTGTTTTTTTTGTTAGTCCTGGGCCCTGAACTCTGGGCCTGGGCGCTGTCCCTCAGCTCTTTAGCTCAAGGCTAGCACCGAGCTACTTGAGCCACAGCCACTTCCGGTTTTTCTGTTTATGTGGTGCTGAGCAGTTGAACCCAGGGCCTCATGCATGCAAGGCAAGCACTCTACCACTAAGCCAACTTCCCAGCCCTCAAATAAATTTTTGCATTCCCACTTTCTCACCCTCTTCCTTTCCCTCATTCTTGGATAGAAGGAACATCAAGGCATAGAAGAACCTGGTGACAACATATTCTGGTGATTTTACTTCTACCCTTTACTAGGTGGTGTGGTGTTTTAGTCCCCACATGATACTTTATTACTAATATACCTACTTTGCGCTAGAATCAGTAGAAATTTCTCTTCGTTAAGGTATTTGTGTTATAATAAGGGGACATAAATTCTGCCAGATATCTTTAAATTTACAGCATTTGACAAAATCCTGGTAATTTTTCCTGAAAATATTTCTCTAGTACACCCCTTTCTTTCTGTTCTCACTTCAATCTGATAGGTTTTTTTTTTTTTTAACAATATTATTAGAGGTGATGTATTAGAGGGGTTACAGTTATATAAGTCATGTAAAGAGTACATTTCCTTTTGGACAGTGTCATCTCTTTCCTGGCTGTCTCCCGGTTTAATTGATATTTTGATTTTCTGTGTGTCCCATTGCTGCAGACCATTCCCAGTTAAAATGTGTAGCCGCACTCAGCACAGGAGGACTTGAGGCAAAGGCTGCATATTGGCACGCTGTGGTGTTCTGGTTTGAGTATTTCTTGCCCATAGGTGCTTTGCTGTTAGGTCTTTACTAGTTTTATGGTATCTCTTTAGATTTGCTTTTGTTCAGAGCATAAGAAAGTGAGGACTCCAGTGATATTCCCCTGAGAATCTTTACAATGAAGGCATTAAGCAAACTCACAAATTATAACTGTGAATTATAGAAATTGTAATTAGGAAGCAAAGATTTTGAGCTGCTTGTGCTCGTCTTGGGCTTGAATTCAGGGTCTTGATGCTGTTCTTGGGTTTTGTGCTCAAGGCTAGTACTCTACCACTGGAGTCAAAGCTCCACTTTCAGCTTTTTTAGTGGTTAATTAGAGATAAGAGTCTCACAGACTTTCCTGCCCAGTCTGGCTTTGAATCATGATCCTCAAATCTTAGCCTTCTAAGTAACTAGGATTACAGGCCTGAGCCACCAGCGTTCAGCTGTAATCCTGTTTTTTTGACCAGTATGTTTTGAGAAATTTAGTTATTCTCAGTCAAAAATTTTGTAAGCAGAAGGAACCCAATAGAAAACCTAATGAGTATACCTATGGTGTAGGACTTGATTCTTTTCCTACCTTCATTAAAGACTCTGTTGACTCAAAATCTTTTAAGTGACTTTTTCTGACAATTTCTCTCTCCCCTATATTCTCCATTTCATTTAGTTAAGCAACTTGCATCTTAAGGAAGAGAAAATCAAACCAGATATCAATGGTGAGTAACTAAAAACTACATAGCAGCTATCTGGGAAAGAAATTGTATTTTATAATTACATAAAAAACTAGCAGATTCTGACATTCATTTGATTTAAAAGTCATTGAAGTGTGTTGTGTAACCAAAATGTGTATAATATAGAATGAGGACACCTAATTGGCTTACAAATTATTAAATTTCTCATCATAGGCTATACTGTCAAAGCTGGGTGTGTGGGGGGAGGGGGGATGTGGGTGTGTACTTAATAGTACTAGGCCTTGAACTTAGTTCTCACTTGGCTTTTTTACTCAAGGGTGGCCCTCTTAACACTTGAGCCATATCTCCACTTTGGCTTTTTGCTGGATGATTGGAAATGAGTCTCATGGAGGAAGTGGTGCTGTGGCTCAAGTGGTAGAGCCTTGAACTGAAGAGCTCAGGGATAGCACCTATGCCTAGAGTTCAAGCCCTACGACTAACCAAAAAAAATAAGTCTCATGGACTATTCTGCTAGGGCTGGCTTCAAACAACAATTCTCAGGTTTCATCCTCCTGAGTAGCTAGGATTAGAGTCATGGACCACCAGCACCTGGCTTAACTGTTCTTTATTTTTATTTTTTAAATAATTTTTTTATTTAGATTAAGTGATTACATAAATTTCACAAATTTCACAGTATTGTGAGATAGTGATACTTAAAGTCACAAACACGTTTTAACCTTCACCTGTCATTATCTTGGTCTATAATGTGTGTGAATTCTATGAGCCTTGACAGAACTATTTCTTCCACATTGAGTGATAAGTACATGTCTTTGCTTTTGCTTGGTGTAAGCTGTTTCCTCTTTCCCCCTCATTCCTTCCCTCCTATTGCTGCCCTTAAGTTGCTTAGTTCATTTTCATCAATGCCCAGTGCAGCTGATGGGCCCCTCTGTTGTATTTATATTTTAACTGTTCTTTTTTTTTTGGGGTGGGGGGGGTCCGGTCGTGGGGCCTGAACTCTGGGCCTGGGCGCTGCCCCTCAGCTCTTCAGCTCAAGGCTAGTGCTCTACCACCTGAGCCACAGCACCACTTCCGGCTTTTTTCTTTTTGTTTATGTGGTGCTGAGGAATTGAACCCAGGGCCTCAGGCATGCAAGGCAAGCGCTCTACCACTGAGCCACCTTCCCAGCCCTTAACTGTTCTTTAATTTGGCGGTGAGATGGTTAAAGTGTGAGCAATCTCAGAGTTTACCTACTCTCAATTATTCTAAACTGGTACCTGTTCAGAAAATAGATTTTGGTAGAGGACTCGGGATATGGCTTAGTGGTAGAGAACTTGCATAGTATGCTTCCCAATTACAAAATAATATCAATATTAATATTAATGAAGGGGTGGAGTTTGTAACTTTTACCTCACTGAATTTTACCTCACTCTGAATTCTCCTAAAGTCTTGTGAAAATTTTCCCTTGTTTATGTAGTTACAATGTTGTTTATTATTTCTATTAGTAAATTTATTTGTATAGACTTTTTTTTTTTTTTTTTTTTGTCGGTCGTGGGGCTTGAACTCTGGGCCTAGGTGCTGTCCCTCAGCTCTTCAGCTCAAGGCGAGCGCTCTACCACTTGAGCTACAACGCCACTTCCGGTTTTTTTGATGGTTTATTGGAGATAGGAGTCTCACGGTCTCTCCTGCCCGGGCTGGCTTTGAACCGCGATCCTCAGATCTCAGCCTCCTGAGTAGCTAGGATTACAGGCGTGAGCCACCAGCGCCCGGCTTATTTGTATAGACTTCTAATGGTATTCTTATATTGGCAATATGTTTGCACAGATTCTTTTTTTTTTTTTTTTTTTTTGGTCGGTCATGGGGCTTGAACTCTGGGCCTGGGCACTGTCCCTTAGCTCTTCAGTTCAAAGCTAGCGCTTGTAGCTCTTGAACCACAGTGCCACTTCCAGTTTTCTGAGTGGTTTATTGGAGATAAGAGTCTCTCGGATTTCCTGCCCAGGCTGGCTTTGAACCTGGATCCTCTGATCTCAGCCTCCTGAGTAGCTAGGATTACAGGTGTGAGCCATCGGTAACTGGCTCCAGTCATGGTTCTTGAACTCAGGGATTGAACTCTGTCCCTAGGCTTTTCTGCTCAAGGCTAGCAATTCTACTGCTTTGAGTCATAGTACTACTTCTAATTTTCTGGTGGTTAATTGGAGATAACAGTCTCACGGACTTTCCAGCCCAGGCTGGCTTTGAATCTGATCCTCAGATCTCAGCCTCCTGAGTAGCTAGGATTATAGACATGAGCCATCAGCACCTGGCTTACACAGATACTCTTGTAAAAGAAATAATTCATTTGTTTTTGAGATAGAGTGAGGGAACTGGAATAGGAAAGAATAGCATATGAGCAACAGTATTTCAAAACTTTATTTAGGCAGTATTTATTATTTATTAAGCAGTATTTCAAAACTTTTATGTATTGTTTTTGCTTATTTGTTTTTTTTTTTTTTTTTGGGTCCGGTTGTGGGGCCTGAACTCTGGGCTTGGGCGCTTTCCCTCAGCTCTTCAGCTCAAGGCTAGCGCTCTACCACTTGAGCCACAGCGCCACTTCCGGCTTTTTTCTTATGTGGTGCTGAGGAATCGAACCCAGGGCCTTATGCATGCAAGGCAAGCGCTCTACCACTGAGCCACTTTCCCAGCCCTATTTTTTTTTTTTTTTTTATCAGTGGTTTGGTTTCATTTACTTATTTATGAGGATCTGAGTTTTTTTTTTGTTTTAGATAAGATGTATGGAATGGATTTTTGAATTACAGCCACTTTGTTTTTGATAAAGGTGCTGTTGTCAAGACCAGTGCTAATGCAGAAAAGACAGATGAAGAAGAGAAAGGTAAGAGCCCTAAAGATATATAAATGAAGGGCTGGTAATGTGGCTTAGTGGTGGAGTGCTTGCCTAGCATGCATGAAGCCCTGGATTTGATTCCTCAGTACCATATAAACAGAAAAAGCCAAAGGTGGTGCTGTGGCTCAAGTGATAGAGTACTAGCCTTGAGCAAAATGAAGCTCAAGGACAGTGCCCAGACTCTGAGTTCAAGCCCCAGGACTGGCAAAAACAACAACAAAAGATGTATAAATGAGGTTTCTCATGTAAAAGACTGTTTACTACTACGTGTCATAGTTTATACCCAACTTGGTTTGACATTAGTAGTAGTTCTAAAATAAAACTTCAGCTTAATCAATAGGTAAATGAACTTTTATGGTTTATGTTGTAAGAGAAATTCTTTCCATTGAATTTATAAATCAAAAGTAAGATGTTCATTCAACTCAGAGAATAGGTACACAGACATGTTACTATCAATGGTAGTTGAGTTTAGATGAAGCCATAATGAGTTTCATAGACTTTTAAAAATCTTTGTTCTTTTTCCTGACAGAGGACAGAGCTGCACAGTCTTTACTCAATAAGCTGATCAGAAGCAATCTTGTGGATAACACAAACCAAGTGGAAGTCCTGCAACGGGACCCCAACTCCCCACTCTACTCCGTGAAGTCTTTTGAAGAGCTTCGCCTGTGAGTATTTGTACATTTTTCTGAAGCTTCCTTTTGCATTTAGATAGAGATCTTAGACTTGTTAAAGCATATTTTTTTCACATAGCAGATCATTTTTAAGTAACCCACAAGATAATTACAAAATAGATGTAGCACAATATTAGGCTATTAAATAAAATTTCCAGGCAACCTGTAAAAATTGTTAGCTCACTCATAAGTTGTGTTCAAGTCAAATATTGTTAGATACAAACTACGAACAATGGAGAAAAAAAAAGATCTCCCAAATATTTTGCTGTGCTTCTCAAAGAGATGACAACTTTGATATTTAATTATTTTTTTCTAGGAAACCACAGCTTCTCCAAGGAGTCTATGCCATGGGTTTCAACCGTCCGTCCAAAATACAAGAGAATGCATTGCCTTTGATGCTTGCTGAACCGTATGTAACTTGATATAACTCAATTTCATTTTTATTTCCTACTTTAAACTTTGTTCATTTTAAAAGATTTTTTTTTTTTTTTTTTGGTCAGTTGTGGGGCCTGAACTCTGGGCCTGGGCACTGCCCCTCAGCATTTCAACTCAAGGCTAGTACTCAACCACTTGAGCCGCCACTTCCAGCTTTTTCTGTTTATATGCTGAGGAATTGAACCCAGGGCCTCATGCATGCAAGGCAAGCACTCTACCACTGAGCCACCGTCCCAGCCCCAAATTTTATTGTTCAGTAATTGTACAAAGGGGTTACAGTTGCATAATTTTTTTTTTTTTTTGGTCAGTTGTGGGTCTTGAACTCTGGGCCTGGGTGCCGTCCCTCAGCTCTTTAGCTCAAGGCTAGTGTTCTACCACTTGAGCCACAGCACCACTTCTGGTTTTCTGGTGGTTAATTAGAGATAAGAGTCTCACAGACTTTTCTTGTCTGGGCTGGCTTTGAACTGCGATCCTCAGATCTCAGCCTCCTTAGTAGCTAGGAGGCTGGGTAGCTAGTAGCCACTCGCGCCCAGCTTATAATCTTAAAGAGTAAGCCTAATAATACATGCTTCCTTGCTTGTTTTCTTTCCTTCCTTCCTTCCTTCCTTCCTTCCTTCCCTCCCTCCCTCCCTCCCTCCCTCTTTCTCTCTTTCTCTCTTTTTTCTTTCTTTCTTTCTTCCTCTCTTTCTTCCTCTTTCTTTCTTTCTTTCTTTCTTTCTTTCTTTCTTTCTTTCTTTCTTTCTTTCTTTCTTTCTTTCTTTCTTTCTTTCTTTCTTTCTTTTCTTTCTTCCTCCTGTCCTGGGGCTTGAACTCTGGGCTTGGGAGCTATCCCTGAGCTCCTTTCACTAAAGGCTTGTGCTATACCATTTGAGCCACAGTGGCACTTCCAGCTTTTTCTGTGATTAATTGGAGATAAGATGACTTTCCTGTCTGGGTTGGCTTCTAACCACGATCCTCAGATCTCAGTCTCCTGAGAAGCTAGGATTACAGGTGAGAGCCACCAGCACCTGGCAATATATGCATTCTATAGAAAAGTTATAAAATAATGAGAAATAAAAAAGAAAAGTATAACTTTTTGAATAAATGGAATGACATAGGCTGACGATGAAGTTTAGTAGTAGAGCAATTGCCTAGCAATACACAAGACCTGGGTTCAATTCCTACCACTTTGTTTGAAAAGAAAATTTTTTTTTTTTGTCGGTCGTGGGGCTTGAACTCTGGGCCTGGGCACTGTCCCTCAGCTCTTCAGCTCAAGGCGAGCGCTCTACCACTTGAGCTACAGCGCCACTTCCGGTTTTGTGGTGGTTTATTGGAGATAGGAGTCTCATGGTCTCTCCTGCCCGGGCTGGCTTTGAACCGCAATCCTCAGATCTCAGCCTCCTGAGTAGCTAGGATTACAGGCGTGAGCCACCAGCGCCCAGCTGAAAAGAAAATTTTATATGTATGTATCTCACACACAAACACATGCACACATATATAGTGCTTTTCAAATGCCATCATAAAATATTTTCTGTGTAGTACCCTATACTTGTACCTCCTATCATTTGTAACTACTATAGACCCCATTGTCTCTATATAAATGAAGTTTGAATACTATTTTTAAGCTTTATTATTTTTTAAAGCTCCTACACAGTTTTTTTTTTTAATTTTTATTGTAAAGATACTATACAGAGGGTTACAGTTACATGAACAAGGTAATGAGTACACTTCCTATTGAGCATTGTTACCCCCTCCATTGTTTTCCCCCTACCATCCCTTCCCTCCCTACCTTCCCCGAGGTTCTTTTTTTTTAATTGTGGTTAAGTGATTACATAATTTCCCAAATTTCACAGTATTGTCCTACACAGTTTCTTGTTTTTGTTTTTTGGTGCCAGTCCTGGGACTTAAACTCTAGGCATGGTTGCTGTCCCTGAGATTTTTTTTTATTTTTTGTTTTATTTCTTTTCTTTTTTGCTCAGGGCTAGTACTCTACCCACTTGAACCAGAGCTCCACTTTTGGCTTTTTTTGTGTTTAGTTGGTGGTGAAGAGTCTTACAGACTTTCCTGCCAAGGCCATATTTGAACTGCGATCCTCAGTTCTCAGCCTGAGTAGCTAGAATTATAGGAGTGAGCCACCAGCACCAGGTTTAAACAGTTTATTTTATTGTGCAGTCCACAGAACTTGATTGCCCAGTCTCAGTCTGGTACTGGAAAAACTGCTGCCTTTGTGTTGGCCATGCTTAGCCAAGTAGAACCTGCAAACAGATACCCCCAGGTAAGGCTTTGGTAAATTTGGATTTTCTACTAACTTACAGGTAGAAGAGGGACTCCATTTGGTGGATTAAAAACCAAACATCACTACGTGATACTTTTTAGAATTCAAGTTGAGTATAAATAGATCTTTCAGTGGTTAGAAAAAACTTCTATTCTGTTTTCCATGGTTTGCCAATTCTGAAGGACTGTTGACAAGCTTGACTCTTACTTTTTTTTCTGGGGCTGGGGCTTGAACTCTGTGTTTGGGCCCTGTCACTGAGCTTCTTTTCTGCCACTTCCAGCTTTTTCTGTGATTAACTGGAGATAAGAGTCTCAGGGATGCCAGGTACCAGTGGCTCATGCCTGTAATCCTAGCTACTCAGGAGGCTGAGATCTGATTGATGATCGAGGTTTAAAGCTAGCCCCAGCAGGAAACTCTGAGGGACTCTTATCTCCAATTAACCACCAAAATCTGGAAGTGGTGCAGTGGCTCAAGTGGTAGAGCACTAAGCTAAAGAGCTGAGGGACAGCATTTAGGCCCAGAATTCAAGTCCCATGACCAAAAAAAAAAAAAAAAGAGTCTCAGGGACTTTCCTAGGCTAGCTTCAAACTGTGATCCTCAGATCACAGTCTCCTGGGTAGTTTAGATTACAAGCTTGAGCCACTGGTGGCCGGCAAGCTTGACTCTTACTTGGAGAAAAAAACAAGTTCAGAGAACTGCCAGGCATAGAGGTATATCTCTGGAATCCCAGCACTGAGACAAGATGATCAAGAGTTTGAGACCAATTCCATCTCCCTATTAGTTTTTTTTTAAATTTTATTATCTTCAAGTAGTTGTACAAAGAAGTTCCCATTCTACAAAACAGTATAGAGTACAAAGTGTCTGACAACATTGTCACCCATCTCCTAACCCATCCCTTCTCTCTCTTTTTTTTTCTTTAATTGAGATTAGGTGATTACATAAATTTCACATATTTCACAGTATTGTGGAATAGTGATACTTAGTTAAAGTCACAAACACATTTTAACCTTCACAAGGCAAATTGTCATTATCATGGTCTATTCAGTTTGTGAATTCTATGAGCTTTAACAATACAAGTTATTTTTTACACATTAAGTGATGTTTACATTTCTTTCCTTTTGCTTAGTGTCCCTATTAGTTTTAAGGCCAACCCGGGCTAATTAGTGAGACCTTGTCTCAAAAAAGAAAAGAAAGTTGTGGAGTCTTTAGCTTCCATTTACTAAGTGGGGAAAAGGAAGTGTTTTCTTTTGTTCTATTTCTTCCTACTTTATCCTGTTATACTAAAATCAGTCCATGCTCAGGCAGGAAAGAAGGAGAGGGTAGGAAGAAAGGAGGAGAGAGGGAGGGAGGGAGGAAGAAAAGAAAGGAGGAGTTGTGAGAACTTTCTGAGTAAGTGAAAAAAGGAAGCTAATTTCTGGAGATAAGTCTCATAGACTTTCCTGTCTAGGCTGGATTTGAATTGTGATCCTTAGATTTCAGCCTTCGGAGTACCTAGCGGGCCCCAACCCTCAGCTTCACAAAGGGTTTTTGTCTTGAACATTCATTCTGCACTCTTTCCCTCCCAGTGCCTGTGCCTTTCCCCAACATATGAGCTGGCACTTCAAACAGGAAAAGTGATTGAGCAGATGGGCAAATTTTACCCTGAACTGAAGTTAGCTTATGCTGTTCGAGGCAATAAATGTGAGTATATAATCTTGAAATATTATGCTAACACTTTTTATTTTTAAAGATTTTAAAATGTATCTGATAGTTAAAATAGCACAAGAAGGCTAGAAACCTTGACTCTCGCCTATATTTAGGAAGCTGAGATCTGAGGATCGAAGTTTGAAGCCAGCCTGAGCAAGAAAGTTTGTGAGACTCTTCAGTTAACAAGCAAAAAACAGAAAAGTAGAGTGGTAGCTTGTGTTGTCTTTATTAATCTTCTCAGTAGTTTTTTTTTTTTTTTTTTTTGGTCCAGTCCTGGGGCCTGAACTCTGGGCCTGGGCGCTGTCCCTCAGCTCTTCAGCTCAAGGCTAGTGCTCTACCACTTGAGCTACAGCACCACTTCCAGCTTTTTCTGCTTATATGGTGCTGAGGAATCGAACCCAGGGCCTCATGAATGCAAGGCAAGCGCTCTACCACTGACCCACCTTCCCAGCCCCCCTTCTCAGTAGTTTTATACCTGACTTTTTGTGTGTGTGTGCTGGTCCTAGGGCTTGAACTCAGGAGCTGGTTGCCGTCCCTGAGCTTCTTTGCTCAAGGCTAGTGTTTTATCACTTCAGCCACAGTACCACTTCCACCTTTTTTTGTTGTTGTTTGTAGTTTATTGGAGATAAGAGTCTCAAAGACTTTCTTGCCCAGGCTAGCTTCAAACCACCATCCTCAGATCTCAGCCACCTGAGTAGCTCAGATTACAGGTGTGAGCCACCAGTGCCTACCTGCCTGTTTAAGCACTTTAGGAAATATTGCTAGAAGTTTGGTTGAATCTTATGGATCTTTGAAACAAATGTAACTTTATGATCACAGAAATTAGTTTTACATACAACATCCTAGGGGCAACTTTAGATCAGTTCTGAAGAGAAAAATTATAATGAAGTTTATTATAAAAAATTTAAAATTTTGCAATTTGGATAAAAGAATTCTTAATTTTCTGCAGCAACTGGGATTGAGTTTTAATTTGTTAATTTAATATGGAATAGCAATTAGTTAACTGAAGTCTAGAGCTTGTGGTCTACCACTTGAACTATACATACCTAAAAAGCCCTGTTTTTTTAAATTTTTATTTTGTCAGTCATGGGGCTTGAACTCTGGGTCTGGGCGCTGTCCCTCAGCTCTTCAGCTCAAGGCAAGCCCTCTACCACTTGAGCCACAGCGCCACTTCCGGTTTTCTCAGTGGTTTATTGGAGATAGAGAGTCTCGGGGTTTCCTGCCCTGGCTGGCTTTCAACTGTGATCCGCAGATTTCAGCCTCCTGAGTAGCTAGGATTACAGAAGTGAGCCATCGAAACCTGGCTTAAGCCCTGCTTTTTTAATCTCAGGTAGAGATTACTTTAGAGATAGAGTCTTACAGACTTTTCTGCCTGAGCTGATTTTGAACTACAATATTCCAGATTCCCAAAGAACTAATATAACAGTAACTGGTGCCCAGTTGGAGTGTTGGTGTGTGTATGTTTTTTCCAGTGCTGATGATCAAATCAGGGACCTTGAGCATACTAATCAAACATTCTTTTTTTTTTTTTTTGCCAGTCCTGAGGCTTGAACTCAGGGCCTAGATACTGTCCCTGAGCTTCTTTTGCTCAAGTCTAGCACTCTTTTTTTTTTTTTTTTTTTTGGGGGGGGGGGGGTCCAGTCATGGGGCCTGAACTCTGGGCCTGGGCGCTGTCCCTCAGCTCTTCAGCTCAAGGCTAGCACTCTACCACTTGAGCCACAGCGCCACTTCCGGCTTTTTTCTTTTTGCTTATGTGGTGCCGAGGAATCGAACCCAGGGCCTCATGCATGCAAGGCAAGCGCTCTACCACTGAGCCACCTTCCCAGCCCCAAGTCATGCATGCTTATAAGTCCAATGGTGTGAAAACTCAATACTTCTATAAGTGAAATGATATTGACAGAAAAATAAAGATCAGGTAGAGGGAATTGGATATTGAATTCAAGACCAAGGAAAAGTAGTTTGGTAAAAAATGCTTGACTAGTATTAGACCTGAGTTTAATCCTTAGAACTACAAAGAAAACACGAAGAAAAAAAGAGATAAGATTGCCTTTGGAGATATTTTTGTGTTCTCCTTGTTCATATCCTTAACGCAGATTTTCCTATTGCCAGTTTTTATTTGTTTGTAGTGGTATTTTATGCTTACCTTAAAACAAACAAAAAACTCTATAAGCATTAAAAACAAAGCTTTAGGGTATCAGAGAGGAGAGCTGGCTTTGCCTTTGAAATACCCACAGAAAACATCTCGTCTCTACAGTGGAAAGAGGTCAGAAGATCAGTGAGCAGATTGTCATTGGCACTCCGGGGACTGTCCTGGACTGGTGCTCAAAGCTCAAGTTCATTGACCCCAAGAAGATCAAGGTGTTTGTTCTGGACGAGGCAGACGTGATGATAGCTACTCAGGGCCACCAGGACCAAAGCATCCGCATCCAGAGGTAGGAAGAACTGGGGCCAGGAGGAACTTGAAACTCCTCCTCCAACTTCTATTGGGTTCTAATCTGGTACTTACTGCAGCATGTGTTCAGTGGGCCATTTCCTCATCAGCATTTATAACACTCCCAGCCTGGGTTGAGAAGGGAGACTCAAGCCCTAACCCAGCCCAGTGCCACCCTGGCTGTGTTCTTCCTCCCCCTTGCTAAGATGGGTCTGCCTCTAGCCCTTCATGCCTGTGGGGGCTGTAGTCTGTGCAGGCCTTTGATGGGAGGCTGGGTTTCTGTTCCTTCTGGTGAAGTCCTGGGTCATCCAAAGTGCCTGGAGGACCTGGGTGCTGGTGGCTCACACCTGTAAATCTTAGCTGCTCAGGGAACTGAGATGTGAGGATCATGCTTCAAAGGCAGCCTGGGCAGGAACGTCCATAGGACTCTTCTGCAATTAACCACCCAAGAGCTGGAAGTGGCACTATGGTTCAAAGTGATAGAGCACTAGCCTTGAGAAAAGAGCTCAAGGGCAGCTCCTAGGCTCTGAGTTCATGGCCCATCACTGACCAAAAAAGATGGTGGATGTCACCTTGTAGGATGCTGCCCAAGAACTGCCAGATGCTGCTTTTCTCTGCCACCTTTGAAGACTCAGTGTGGCAGTTTGCCCAGAAAGTGGTTCCAGACCCCAATGTTATCAAACTGAAGCGCGAGGAGGAGACGTTGGACACCATCAAGCAGTATTACGTCCTGTGCAATAACAGAGATGAGAAGTTCCAGGCCTTGTGCAACCTGTATGGGGCCATCACCATCGCTCAAGCCATGATCTTCTGCCACGTGAGTAGAGCTGCAGGCCTGCAGGGGCTGCCCCACCCCGTCCTCAGCCTCTCCCTTGTCCAGCTGCATCTGACCGGATTCATGTGTGGACAAGAAAGGAAGGGTTTTGTGAGGATGGAGTAGACTGTGTCTTTATTTTAATCTAATTAGAGTTAGCATGCATTATAGCATGAGAGAGTGCCACTGTAACTATTCCATCCATGTGTATAATGCAGCTTGAACCAGTTCTTTTTCCTGTGCACGTGTGTGCATGTGCCTGTGTGCTGGTACTGGAGCTTGAATTTAGGGCCTCAATCACTCAGGCTGATTGTTCGTTGCTGGTGCTGTACCACTTAAGTCATGCTTCTGTTCAGCATTTTGTTCATGAATTGGAGATGGAATCAGACCTTCTGTCCAGGTCAGTTTCAAACTACAGTTCTGTAGATCTCAGCCTCCTGAGTAGCTGGGGTAACAGGCATTAGCCACAGTGTGTAGTTCCTTCCTTCCCTTTCATGTTTCATTTTATAGATACAATAGTATATGAAAATATATATGATACAGTAAAATAAATAGTCTATATTAAATAGCCTTTTTTTTGTTGGTTTTGTTGTCCTGGGGCCTGAAGTCTGGCCTGGGTGCTGTCCCTCAGTTCTCCAGCTCAAGGCTAAAGCTCTATTGCTTGGTCACAGCACTACTTCCGGCTTTTTCTGCTTATGTGGTGGTGAGGAAGCAAACCCAGGGCCTCATGCATGCAAGGCAAGCACTCTACCACGGAGCCACCTTTCCTGCCCTAGATAGTCTTTTAATCTTCACACTTGAGTAAATGTTTGTAAAATTATTACCCAGGTGCTGCTGATGTATCAGACACATCAGGTTGGCCACGTTTCCAGTAGAATCTGCCAAGTCAGATACAGTCCTTTATAAAGGTACCATCATTTCTTAATTGTTTTTTCCATCCAGACCCGCAAAACTGCTAGTTGGCTGGCAGCAGAGCTCTCCAAAGAAGGGCACCAGGTGGCTCTGCTGAGTGGTGAGATGATGGTGGAGCAGAGGGCTGCCGTGATTGAGCGCTTCCGCGAAGGCAAGGAGAAAGTTCTGGTGACCACCAACGTGTGTGCCCGGGGTGAGCAGTGATGTCCTGGTGTGCCCGACCCAGGGAGGTGGTGAGGTTGGTGCGACATTCCTTTCTAGAAGAGACTGAGAGAAACCAACAAAGACTCCAGGAGTGCCGCCCTGGCGCAAGTGGGCGTCCAGGCTCTGAGTGCTTGGGAGCAGTGCTCATCCTGGGCAGTGCCGGTATTTAGCTGTGTGTCCACGTGCATGTGTGCAGCACACATGCTTCACATTCCACAGGGGTCTTTGTAACACTGCTGTAAAGTTCTGTCCTCCCTTCATTCTGTCCAGGGACTGAATGCCCCTTCTCTAGAGGTGGCCTGGCCCAGCTCCTTCCTCCTTTTGAAGTGGTTGTGTGGACTGAGGCCTGTGTCTCTGTCTTCCCCACCCCCCTAACATGCAGGGATTGATGTTGAACAAGTGTCTGTTGTCATCAACTTCGATCTTCCTGTGGACAAGGATGGGAACCCCGACAATGAGACTTACCTGCACCGGATTGGGCGCACCGGCCGCTTTGGCAAAAGAGGCCTGGCCGTGAACATGGTCGACAGCAAGCACAGCATGAACATCCTGAACAAAATCCAGGAGCATTTTAGTGAGTCCCTGGAGGGTGCTGTGCCTGGTGCCCTTTTCAGTGGGCTGGGATGGGAGTGGGGAAAGGGGAGGTTTCCCCATGCCCATCAGCGAGGCTTCTGTCTCTGTCACCTTCTCTTCCCTTCCCTCCTCCCATCTGTACATTCTCAGGGAACACTCCTGGGAGTTTGGGGCTCAGGGAGTGGAACGGCTGCTGATGTGTGGCCAGGCTGCTGCCTGGAGCACCCCTGGTGTCAGTGACCCGGGCCCCAATGTCCCCTGCTCAGCTGCTCTAGAGGCCTTCCTTTAGGGTTAGACGAAGGAATTCTGTGACCCCAAGTGTAACACCTTTCTGGGCTGTGTCTTGTAATGTCCCCATTCTGTGTCTAGATGACTTGTGCTGTGTTGTCTTGGTTACTCCATGTTGGTTTCCCTTCAAATCTTTTTCCCCAGATAAGAAGATAGAAAGATTGGATACGGATGATTTGGATGAGATTGAAAAAATAGCTAACTGAGAAGCTCCACCAGTGAGTCGCTGGTGCTCACACTCGGCGCTGCCCAGCCCAGGAGACTAGTGCTTTCATGGCATCGGCCTTGACGGCACCTCAAAGACAAAGGCACGAGTAGAGAAGCTACCTACCTCATTCACAATTACGTTTGGACTTGACAGAAATTTGTGCAAATGATGGGGGATGGTAGAATAATTGTTTACACAACTTTGGAAGATTAGGCATGAATACACAGAAATTTACGTTTTGCAAATACTTCGTTTTTTTGGCCAGCGTTTCGCCCAGTGTGTAACTAATCTAGATACTGTGGGTACTTGCCCAGGATCCTTTGTGACAACCCCTGCCTATTTTCTCACCTGGAGTATATGAGACAACCTTCAGTCCTTTCGATGTGTCAGGATAGAAATGAAAAGGGAGCACCCAGGGAGAGGCCCCAAGGAAGATGTGTGTGAGCCTAACCATTGTGTCTGGAGGCTATCATAAGACAGCTGAGCAACCTGTGAGCTGCTGCTTAGAACTTGGTGTGAATCAGCTTATCTGAATATTACCAACCTGTTATTCCTAACTCCTCCCATACAAGCGAAGGATGTGCTATGATGGACCAAATTTACAACCTGTAGGGCCTTTGTATGCAGGTTTAGGCCTCAGAACCATGATATGCTCTTTTCAGTGGGTACAATCTGTGTATGGTATGACAGTGAATATTGATGAGTCCTTTGCTTATCTTTCATCGAGCTTACTTCCATCAGGAAGTCATGGAGAATTAAGTCATAGCCCTACCTTTCCACATGGTAATCCCAAGCTTGCCTGGCTTCACAGGCACTGACAACATTTTCTTTTTCTTTTTGTCGGTCATGGGGCTTAAACTCTGGGCCTGGGTGCTGTCCCTCAGCTCTTCAGCTCAAGGCAAGTGTTCTACCACTTGAGCTACAGTGCCACTTCTGGTTTTCTAATGATTAACTGGAGATAAGAGTCTCATGGACTTTCCTGCCTGGGCTGGCTTTGAACTGCCACCCTCAGATCTCAGCCTCCTGAGTAGCTAGGATTATAGGCGTGAGCCACCGGTGCCCGGCTACAACATCTTTTTTATGTTACTAACATAGCCTTGACAGTTATTTGTGCCAGGTAATTACAAAGCTATCTGAGCTTTGCATCCTTGGTGAAAACCATAGTTTCAAGTTTCTGTTAGCCATCCTCTAGCACAAGGCAGTTCCAGATGTGGTCAACAGTATTCACAAATTCTTTTCATGCTTGCAGGTTCCAGAAGGCAGTTTTGTCAGAGCTGGGGAATGATAACAGATATTGGGTCTTGATTATAAAAGGATTCTGAACATCTCTTCATAGTGCCTGGAATAAAGACAGGTACAACTGAAAGGCAAGATGGACTACAGCCGCTCATCTGACCAAAGCAAGAGTAATCACCACAGCTTTCGTGTCATCCTATCTTGGCTTCTGGGTGTAGAGTAGTTAAAGCTAGCAATAGAAATGGATGTTTTCTCCTATCTGGCCAAGGCTGTTTGTATCAACAGAGTAAGAGCAGATGTGAAACAAAACTTAGTTGCAGGAGCAGCCCACAACCTCAGCCAGAAGCAGTCCTCTTCAGCTTTTTGATGCAGTGACCATTTTAGGAACTACAGGAGAATTTTCTTGTTTTGGTCATGGTGCAGATTAAACCCAGAGCCTTGTTCATTCCTAGGCAAGCACTCTACTACTGAGCTATAACTCCATCACTGGAAGAGGATTTTTTTTTTTTCTTTTTTTTTGGTCAGTCATGGTGTTTGAACTCTGGACCTGGGCACTGTCTGTCCCTCAACTCTTCAGCTCCATGTGAGCCACAGTGCCACTTCCAGTTTTCTGGTGGCTAATTGGAGATTGGCGTCTCATGGACTTTTCTGGCCTGGCTGGCTTTGAACCGCGATCATCAGATCTCAGCCTCCCGAGTAGCTAGGATTACAGGCATGAGCCACTGGCACCTGGCTGTAAGAGGAATTTTATATGATGGGAACTATTCTAACCTCAGAACAGAACTTCATTGTAGGCATTTCTGTATTCTAATGCTAGATCTATTATCTTTGGAAAAAGGGGGTCCAAGTGTTAGCTTCGAAGTAGTCTCCTTAATGTGATATTTCAGTGGGGCTAAGAGACTTCCAATTCTGCCACATCCCCCAGTGGTTATTTGGCTATATGGAAGTTGTTTATGCTCCTGGCCAACTTTGACCTATTTTAGGAGTCTTGTAAAAAGAAAGGACGTTCTATATTTCCCTGAAATATATGGATTTACACCTAAGTAACTAAAAAAAAGATAATAAGAAACATAGACTTCACTAGAGTACAGACTAACTACAGTATCCTCTATATGTACAGCATATAGAAACATTGTAGCCTTAAGTCTCAGAAGGAAAATGGGAAAAGGGTATTTAGCTGATTCTTTGATGAATGAGCTTCTGGTAGAGGTGTAGACCACTAGTTCTTTTTTTTTTTTTCCTGCCAGTCCTAGGGTTTGAACTCAAAACCTAGGCACTGTTCCTGAGCTTTTGTGCTCAAGGCTAATACTAATACTCTACCATTTTAAGCCATAGCTCTATTTCTGGCTTTTTAATAGTTACTATGGAGATAAGCATCTTGTGGATATTCTTGCCTGGGTTGGCTCTGAACCACAACCCTCAGATCTCAGCCTCTTGAGTAGTTAGGATTACAGGTGTGAGCCACTTGTGCCTGGCTATCAACAGTTCTTAAACAGAGTATTGGACCACTTCAGAATTCACTGGATGGGAGTCTGTGAAATATATGCATTAGTTTGTGTTAAATGTATTTTCTTGGAAGACTCCAAAGGATTATACATCTTTCAAAAAAGGTAAGCCCCATAACTATGGATAACTCAGGAATGTCGGTGCAGACCACACACTCCTTTACAGTTTGTATTCATTCCTGTAGTGCCTTTCAAGCATTGAGCCCAGTGCTCATTGTTCAATACTGCCTCTGATCTGCAGCCCAGACAGATATGTAATATAAAAAGTTAGTGAGTTGGTGAGCTTTGGTCTCAATGGATTGTTAATGACTTTAATAAGTACTTATATATATATATATATATATATATGAAATGATAAACTATGCCCTACAGCAGAGAAACTCAGGAAAATTTTGTTTATTGGTAAATTCTAGATACATTTATTATCCATAAACTGAATTTTATTATTTTTTAGTGAATGTCATTTATTGCCTGCATGCATACAAACTAATGAATTCTCAATATTTTCTTACTGATGTCATGAAGGATTCTTAGTTACTAAGATATCATTAATAAGGAAATAATAACATGTTTTGATATTGACAGGTGAAGAGTCACATATTACTCCCTAAGCTCGTTATGATCTGATACTACTATTTCAATTGGCCTTGTTCCAAGATGACCAATCATATATCTCCATAGGCCAATGGCTGCTCACAGTAGTAGTAGTAGTGGTAATAGTAGTAGTAGTAACCAAAGTTTATGTGCTAGGTGTTCAGAAAGAAGGTAAATACAAAGTCAGTAAATACAAAGTTTCTACATTCTATTTTTTTGGGTCCGGTCATGGGGCTTGAACTCTGGGCCTGGGTGCTGTCCCTCAGCTCAAGGCTAGTGCTCTACCACTTGAGCCACAGCGCCACTCCCGGCTTTTTTCTTTTTACCTATGTGGTGCTGAGGAATCGAACCCAGGGCCTCATGCATGCAAGGCAAGCGCTCTACCACTGAGCCACCTTCCTAGCCTCTCTACATTCTATTCTTTGAAGGAGAAAGATAAAAACGGCCTAGTGGCTGAGCCTAGTTGTTATACACCTGTAATCCTAGTAATCAGGCTTCAGAAGGAGGGCACTAGTTTGAGGCTAGCCACACTACATTACAAGACCCTGGCTCTAAACATCAACAACAACAAAAAAATACATTTCTCCTTTTGTTGACTCCATTTCCTTATTTAATGCATAGGCTATTTCAGGTTGGTGTCCAGAAATATTAGAGGAAATTACATCAAGAAATAGGATTTCTATATGAAAGAAAGGCAAGATTGCCAGTGTTAAAAAAAAAAAAAAGTACCCTTGACCTTGAAGGTTGATTGTGATAAAGGAAATGTGCTGGAGGGTAGTGAGGATAGCAGCCTGCCATGTGGGCAGTGAAAAGTCTCATTAGGTTAAATATAAAATTTGACTGTTTTAAAAGTGTCATACTTTGGGCTGGGAAGCTAGCTCAGTGGTAGGGTGCTTGCCTTGCATGCATGAAGCCCTGGGTTCGATTCCTAGCACCACATAAGCAGAAAAAGCCAGAAGTGGCTCAAGTGGTAGAGCACTAGCATTGAGCTAAAGAGCTGAGGGACAGTGCCCAGGCCTAGAGTTCAGGCCCCATGACTGGCAAAAAAAAAAAAAAGTGTTGATGAAGAACAGAAATACTTTTCTTTCAGTTTTGGAGGCTGAGAAGTCCAAGTTCAGAGTCTCTGCATCCAAAATGTTACCTGGTTGCATCATTCCTCCGAGAGGAGGACTACTGTGTCCTTACTGGCAAAATGTGTGACTGGGCGAGTGAACACTCACTCCAGCCTTGAGCTCCACTGATTCAGTAACCCTCCTAAAGGCTGCATCTCTTAGTACTGTTGTACTGGCAATTAAGTTTTTGATACTAGTTTTAAGGAGACCCATCATCAAAACCATAGCAACCTAGGCATGGAGGCACATATTTGTAATCTAAGCATTCAGGGGCAGAGGCAAAGGATCTTTCTTGATTTTGAAGTCAGCCTAGGCTAAATAGCAAGATCCTGTTCCTAAAGACAAAAGAAAAATGGTATTTGAGTTTGGTAAGACATTTTCATAGGTTTTTCTTGGTAATGATGATACTGGGCTCACTGTGCATGGTTCTAAGTGTTCTTCTACTAAGCTGTATCCCACTAAGCACTTGTATAGATTTCGTTTTTTTCTTTTTCCTTTTTCTTTTTGTCAGTCATGGGGCCTGAACTCTGGGCCTTAGGCGCTGTCCCTCAGCTCTTCTGCTCAAGGCTAGTGCTCTACCACTTGAGCCACAGCCCCACTTCTGGTTTTTTCTGCTTATGTGGTACTGAGGAATCGAACCCAGGACCTCATGCATACAAGGCAAGCACTCTACTACTGAGCCACCTTCTCAGCCCCTTCTATAGATTTTATGAAGTTCTAAAATCATAAAAAGGAAGTTGTCATGTTTTTTACTTTTTCAGTAGTTGGTGGCCTAATAGAGAAATACATGCTATTGGAGGTAGAAAAGGCTTGCAGGAGTGGGGATGTAGCTTAGTGCATAGAGCACTAGCCTAGCCTGTTCCAGGCCTGGGTTTAATCTCTGGCACCACAGATTATTGAGAGAAGAAAGAAAAGGATGATAGCTGAGAAATCAGATCTTACTGTATTTCCAGTATGGTGATAATGTGATGTCACTGTTAAGAACATAGAATAAATAAAATGTACCACAGGAATAAGGAAGAATGGTAGACTTGATACTTTAAAAATTAGCTCTTAAAAATTAACACTCGGGATAAAAGCCCACAAAGATTCTGTAGAAAGAACAAATGAGTGTCACTGGAATTGAATCTCCTACATAGAACCTTTAACCAACGCCATCCGTAATATTGTAGATTCAGGGACTCTCCAGGTTTTTCTTGGTTGTGGATATAGATGCCAGATTCCTGGGGAACCTTGTAGTTTTACATGATTTAGCTTTTCTACTTGAGAATAAACATTCAGTATTGCCTGATTCATATTGTATCATCTTCCAATAATGACTGGAGATGAGGACAAGGCAAATGACTGACGCTAAGAGGCTCTCATTTTGCTTTCATTGTTCTGAGATGGGACCTCAGAATAGCTTTGAGTATGTAGTTTATGTAGTTTGGTTAGAGGACTAATGATGGTGGCAGATGCTTTTTGGCTTAGAAACTTCCCTGGCTTTAGTATTCACAAGGACAGGAGGCTGCTTTATCATAATGAAGTGAGAGATGGAAGTAATGGATGGGGGAAAGGATTCTGGAAGGAACGTCAGGCTGGTGATACATACCTGTAATCTTAGTACTCAAGCTGAGGCAGGAGGATCAAGAATTCAAAGACAGCCAGGCCTTGGTGGCTCACAACCATTGTCATAGCTACTAAAGAGGCTGAGGGGCTGGGAAGGTGGCTCAGTGGTAGAGCACTTGCCTTGCATGCCTGAGGCCCTGGGTTTGATTCCTCAGCACCACATAAGCAAAAAGAAAAAAGCTGGAAGTGGCGCTGTGGCTCAAGTGGTAGAGCGCTAGCCTTAAGCTGAAGAGCTGAGGGATAGCGCCCAGGCCCAGAGTTCAGGCCCCACCACCAGACCAAATAAATAAATAAATAAATAATAAAGAGGCTGAGATTTGAGGGTTGAAGTTTGAAGCAAGCCCTTGCAGGAAAGTCCCTGAGACTTATCTCCAATAAACCACCAACGGGGGAGAAGAAAGCTAGTAGTGGACATGTGGTTCCCGTGGTAGAGTACTTACTAGTCTTAAGTGAAAAAGTGAAGGGACAGCATTCTGGCCCTAAGTTCAAGCTAACACATACATGAAGGCCGTCTGGGAACTGGTAGTTTACACCTGTAATGCTAGTTACTCAGCTGAGATCAGAGGATCCCACTTTAAGGCAAACTTGGAGAAAAGTCTATGAAACCTCAACCAGCAAAAAGCCAGAAATGGGGCTGGGAATGTGGCTTAGTGGTAGTGTTTGAAGCCCTGGGCTGGATTCCTCAGTACTATATACACAGAAAAAGCTGTAAGTGCTAAGGTAATGTGCTAGTCTTGAGCAAAAGAAACTCAGGGACAGTGTCCACACCCTAAGTTCAAGCACCAGACTGGCAAAAAAAAAAAAAAACAGAAATGGAATTGTGGCTCAAGCCCCAGCGCGCACTCCCTCACCCCCAATACACACAGAGCCTGTGCTATGTATGTCAAATGCTAGATAAACCTTGACATATGTTAGATAAAACTTGTCTGTTATATCAGCCACTCAGAACCTTCATCCCTATTTCATAGGAAGGTTATAGATGCAGGCTTTTCTAAGGTTACCCTGTAACCCAAAAATAGGGCTATATTTTCTCTTCCTTTTTTTTTTTTTTTTTTTTTTTGCCAGTCCTGGGGACTGAACTCAGGTCCTGGGCACTGTCCCTGCGTTTCTTTTGCTCAAAGCTAGCACTCTACCACTTGGGCCACAGCGTCACTTCCGACTCTTTCTGTGTATGTGGTGCTGAGGAATCAAACCCAGGGCTTCATGCATGCTCAGCAAGCGCTCTACCACGAAGCCTCATTCCCAGGGCTCTCTTCCCTTTCTTGAAACAGTCCCACCACGTAGCCTAGGTTGGACTCAAACCCACATCCTTCTTCCTCAGCCTTCGGAATGCTGGGATTACCAGCGTGCATCACCACACGTGGTTCCAATGCAGTATCTTTGTGAGACTTTATTAGGCCTTAACAACCGGGGAGCTTAGACGTGGAAACTTTAAAACTTGGGGAATTTCAGTAAGGCAATGAAATGAAGGCTAAAGATTTCTCTTTGTAGATTGAAGGATTTTAACTCACGGTGAAGCTGCATCCGGGAGAGTCAGAGCAAAACAAAAAGTCTGCTCCGCTGTCTCAACAAAGGAGCCCAGAGCCCAGACCAGGCCCCGAGTGATGACGCCACGCGCCGGTCCGGAACTGACGTCACTCCAGCACCCGCCGCTTCCGGTCCGCGTGAGTGCGCGCCTCGCGCCGGGGGCGGCCTGCGCTGGAGCCTGGTGTGCGTGCTGTGTGTGGTGCTCTTGTCCGCAAGTTCCCCTCCCTGTTCCAGGACCATGGCCACCGACTCGTGGGCCCTAGCGGTGGACGAGCAAGAGGCGGCTGTCAAGTCGGTCAGTGGCTTCTGGAGGGGAAGCTGTCTCAGGGAGCGGGCGGACACGGTGGGAGCTTGGGGAGCCCGCGAGTTGCCCAGGCCGGCGCCCGGGAGGCCCTCGTGGGGTGCCGCGGGCCCTCACTGGGTCAGAACCTGCTCCTTCGGCGAAAGAGACAAGACCAAGCTTTGTATCTTCATCTGGGCCAAAGACCGTCCTGCGGCAAATCTGTCCGCGCTGTGTAGGCTTTGTTTCCTCTATTGCACCTGTTACTCCGTGACGGTTGTAAGGAAGATAAGTTTAGATTCTTTTCATTAATGGGTGACATTTCTTTTGAGTGTTATGGTGCTGCTTTGTATCTAACAGGTTTGTTTTTTTTAATTTTTGTTGTTTATTTCGGTCGTGGGCCTTGAACTCGGGGCCTTAGCTCCTCTCAAGGCTATAGAGCTCTACCTCTTCTAGCCACAGCGCCACTCCCGGTTTTCTGGTGTTTAGTTGGAGATTCGATTCTCACAGACTTTCCCGCCCCGCCTAGCTTTGAATCACGATCCTCTGATCTCATTCTGAATAGCGAGGATTACAGGCGTGAGCCACTAGCACCCGGCTTTCTAACAGTTCTTAAATCTACGTTTAAGGAGGTTGGAAATTTGTAGCTCTGCAGAATAAAGATTCCGTTTTAACGTTTCAATCATCTGCAGATGTTAAGAGGGAGGTACTTACAAGTTGTTTCATTGATGTATCAAGTGATATTAATGTCATATATCGGTTGAAAGACTATTCAACCAAAAGGTAATTGCAGCATAAATTGGCTTTTTAGTGTGTGCCGGTACCCAGGATTAAACTTGTCCTGGGTTTCTGAGTCTTTGGCTCTAACTTGATGGCTTGCACTTCAGCCACACTTCTAATTCTGGCATTTTGCTGGTTAATTGGCAATACGAGTCTTTCAAACTTCTTTGAGGCTCACCTTGAACTGCCATCCTCCAGGAATCAGACTCCTGAGTAGCTGAGATTACAGGCATGAGCCACCTGCATCCAACCAACTGTGGCTTTTAAAAGACCTGCAGTTTAGGTTTGTTTGGTGATCATAGTCTGTTTTAAAGTTGCAAATCATATATAACTTTTCAGTGCTGAAATTACATTTCTTGGCATATTCAGTAATGTCAGTACTAGGGAGCTAAGGCAGGAGAATTCCAAGTTGTAGGCCAACCTGGCTTCTTGTGGAGACCTTGTATCCAAAAAAAAAAAAAAAGTTACATTTCTTCTCCAGTCATGGTTATTGCTAGTTTTTCAATAGCTATTTGAAATGGAGTAAGCCTAGTAAAGTGTAGGTAGCAACACTTTGCAGTTTTGTTAGGAAGGCATCCCAAAGGAAGTGGTAGGATAATATGATAAATGAGCAATTAGTAGCAACACATTTATGAACAGCAAATCAGGTACTTTTTTTTTTTTTGTGAGCTGGATATTAAGAGAACAAGTCATTTTTAAAGGCAGAGCTGGAGGTTAAAAGTGGAGAGAAGGTACCAAAATGCTGGACTTGTTGCTGGGTGCTGGTGGCTCACACCTGTCATACTAGCTACTCAGTAGGCTGAGATCTAAGGGTCCTGGTTCAGCACCCAGGCAAAAAAGTCCATGAGACTCTTATTTCCAGTTAACCAGCAAAAAGCTAGAAGTGCAGGTGTGACTCAAGTGGTAGAGTGGTAAAAGTTTCTCCTCCCCCCCTCTTTTGGTGCCAGTCCTAGGGCTTTAGCAGGGGGTTTGAGTGCTGTCGCTTAGCTTTTTTGTTCAAGGGTAGCACCCTACCATGTAAGCCATGCTATATTTTGGCTTTTTTGGTGGTTAATTGGAGATAAGAATTTCTTGCCCAGGCTGGCTTCAAACCGTAATTCCCAGATCTTAGCTTCTTGAGTATTGATGATTATGGGTTTGAGCCACGACTCAGATAAAACTTTATTTTTATTCCTATTCAGATGAACAATTTGCAGATCAAGGAAGAGAAAGTCAAAGCAGACACTAATGGTGAGTCATTAAACTAGTAACTGCAGGCTGGGACTAGTTTGCTTTCAATTTGTTCTCACAGCTGCAGGGAGCCAAGGAGCTTTCCTCTAGTATAACGTGGCAAGCAGCAGATCCCTAAATTAGGATTCATTCTTTTATTATTATTTTGTTGGTGTACAAAGGAGTTGCCATTAAACAAAGCAGTTTATGGATACAATCACCTTGAACAATATCACCTCTTTCCTCATTCACTCTATCCCTCCCAACCACATTCCTTCCCGTAGAGGTTCATTCTTGAAGAGGGGCTTTAAGGATTATCATTAGATTGTTCCACTTCTGTTTACTTGATATTTATTAGCTTAAAAAAAAAACTGGGCTCAAAAATGAGTAAGGGCTGGGAAGGTGGCTTAGTGGTAGAGCACTTGCCTTGCATGCATGAGGCCCTGGGTTCGATTCCTCAGCACCACATAAGCAAAAAGAAAAAAGCCAGAAGTGGCACTGTGGCTCAAGTGGTAGAGCACTAGCCTTGAGCTGAAGAGCTGAGGGACAGCACCCAGACCCAGAGTTTAGGCCGGACCCAAAAAAAAAAAAAAAGGAAAACATCTTTCCCATGCTGCTCTAATGATTACCCTATACCATGCCCATTTATGTTCATATGTTGTATCTACCACCAACAAACTGCCACAAAACTGGGTGGTATGAACCATGGCTGCTTGGACTTTTGGGAGGCCAAATGACCAAGATAGAGGTATTGGCTTCTGAGGGCCTTGAGGAAGACTCTCCTTAGTGTCTCCCCTGACTTCCCAGTGGTTTATTGGCAGTCTTTGGTGTTCTTGAATTGTATCCTGTTAACCCAATCTCTGATATTGGCCTTCAGAAAATGTCTCACATGGCATTTTCACAAATATCTCCTCACCTTCCCCCTTCCCCTTTTTTTGGAGAGTGGGGAGGAGTGGGTTGGACTCAGAGCCTCAAACATGTTAGATAAGTTCTTTGCCACTGAACTATATCTCCAGCACTAACTTCCCCTTTTTATAAGGATTCAGTCTTGTTGGAATAGAGCACATGCTAATGTTTCAGATAAGGTCACATTCTGATGTATTGGAGATGAAGGTCTACACATACAAATTTTAGGAGGGACACAGTTCAACTCAACACTACCCCATTATATCAGTAACACACTTTTAATTTTTAATATTCTTTAAGTGTTTCTTTATGCAAAGCATATACAAATATAGAATCTCGTTATTTCTACCTCTCTCCCACATTCTCTCTTCTTCCTACCGAAGAGTGGCATGAATAGTATGACATAGTGTACTTGCTTTTCTCACTTAACCATAATCTTTCTCAAACTTTTCATATTAGTATGTACCATTCCTTCATTTTTGTTGTAACTGCATAGCATTGTACTATGTTGATATGGTGTAATTTGATCACTCAGCTATTAATAGATTCTTTTGCAATTATATACAGTGCTTCTTGGCTCACCCCTATAATCCTAACTACTCAGGAGACTGAGATTTGAGGATCCAGGTTCAAAGCCACCCTGGGTAGGAAAGTTTGTGAGACTCTTCAAATAAGTACTAGAAAACCAGAAGTAGGACTGTGACTCAAAGTGGTAGAGCTCTAGCCTTGAGCAAAAATGGTCAGGGACAGTGCTCAGGCCCTGAGTTCAAGCCTCACAATGGACAAAAATAAAAAATAAATTTAAATGTTTTCACATATGTACCATGCGTACAATAAATTCTCCAAAAACAGATTTGGTAGGTCATGGCTAAAATTTTTTTACTTAAATACTTTCTAGAAATAAAATCCATGAAAGAAATGCCAAATATTTACATTTGGGTCACTTGAAAAAGTTCTAGTGTTTACATTGTCCCATCTTTTAAGTTGTTTTAATAGTTGCCTTTCTGAAAGTATTTACCTTTCTGATGACAACTACTTTCTTGTGTAGGTGTTATCAAAACCAGCACTCCTGCAGAGAAGACAGATGAAGAGGAGAAAGGTAGTACTCTTTGAAACCCTATGGCAAGAGACAGTGTTACCCAGGATTTATCTTCCTAGCTCCAGAGGCACGAGATCGGGAAGTTGAGGGGAACTCAGCAAAGCAGGTTGAGAAGGAGCAGTGAAGTAGAATAAGAATTGAGTGTGTAGTCTTCCGGACACTAGAGGAAGTGTCAAAAGTAGGGTGTAGCCCTGCGTAGGAGGCTCACACATGTAATCCTAGCTACTCAGGAGGCTGAGATCTGAGGCTGGGGAGTCAAAAGTTCTAAAACTCTTTGTCTTCAATAATAAACTACCCATGTGAAGTGGCGCTGTAGCTCAAGTGGTAGAGCGCTCGCCTTGAGTTGAAGAGCTGAGGGACAACGCCAGGCCCAGAGTTCAAGCCCAACGACCGACAAAAAAAAAAAAAATAATAATAATAATAAACTACCCAGAATAGGCTGGAAGTGGTTCTTTGGCTCAAGTGGTAGAGCTCTTGTCTTGAGCAGAAGGAGCTTAGGGACAGCACTAAGGCCCCTGAATTCATGCTTCAGGACCAGGAAAAAAAAAAAAAGTGAAGTTAGTTAAGGCAGTATAGTACATGAGGCTCTTTTTTTTTTTTTTCCCCTTTTTGGTTGGTCGTGGAGCCTGAACTCTGGGCCTGGGTGCTGTCCCTACGCTCTTCAGCCTGAGGCTAACATATTACCACTTGAGCCAGTGTGCCACTTCCAGACTTTTCTGCTTATGTGGTGCTGAGAAATCGAACCCAGGGCCTCATGCATGCAAGGCAAGCAGTCTACCACTGAGCCACCTTCTGAGCCCTACATGAGACTCTTATCTCCAGTTAAGTACCACAAAGGCAAAAGTAAAGCTGTGGCTCAAATGGTAATGTGCTAGCCTTGAGCAGGAAAGCTCAGAGACAGTGCCCAGGCCCTCAGTTCAAACCTTAAGACTGGCATAAAGAAGAAAAAAGTAATCAAAATAGATTGAGTTGATGATATGGACATAACTTATTGGTGAGCTTGATTAGGGCTATTGGTGAGGGCTATTGAAGTGGGAAGGTTAAAACACAAAAAAAAACAAAAAACATTGAACAGAGAAAGGAAGGTGAGGAAGTGAGATGAGATTAGCCAGCTCTTTTAGCAATGTTTCAGAAAGGGGAATAGTGAAATAGGATAGTAGCCGGATGGGAATGTAGGATAAAGGAGGAAGGTTTACAAAGGTAAAAGTATATATATATACCACTTCACATGCTGGTGAGATTGGCTGAAAAGTCTGTGGGACTCCATCTCCAACATAACCAACGAAAAGCCAGGCTCTAGACATGTCTCAAAGAGTAGAGTGCCAGCCAAGCAGAGCAAGTAAGAGGCCCTAAGTTGAAACTCTGATACTGGCAAAAATAAAATACTATTAAAAAGAAAAAAACTTGAAATGAAGAAAAAGTATAAATGGAGGTTTGGGAAACAGAATGAATGAGTGGATTATAAAACAGGAAGTCTTACTGAGCAGCTCAGCCCATGTGAGTTAAAGAGAGATCTATTAGTGTTCCCTCCAGCTATGCTTGACTGCCCAGGTGCTGGTGCAGAGATGAAGAAGAAGCACTTTCATAAGAGGCGGGATTGCCCAGTGAGTATGAAAGAAGTCTACTGTTTTCTCCCTGACAGAGGACAGAGCTGCACAGTCTTTACTCAATAAGCTGATCAGAAGCAACCTTGTGGATAACACAAACCAAGTGGAAGTCCTGCAACGGGATCCCAACTCCCCACTCTACTCAGTGAAGTCTTTTGAAGAGCTTCGCCTGTGAGTATTCATTGCTTTGAAAGGCTCTTTCTTCCCATTGTCCCTCTCCTATAAAACAGCATCTAAGAAGTATTATAGGAATTTTACTTTTGTTTTAAAATTTTGTTTACTTCTTTGAGTAGATAATAAACCACATGATTCAAAAGTGAAAAAGTATGCACAAGTTCTCAGTGATCAGCTCCCACTTTTTTGGCTATCCTGTTCTCTGGTTGGTAGAGGTGTATTTATTTTAGTTCTGGTCCTATGGCTTGAATTCAAGGCCTGTATGCTGCCCCTGAGCTTTAGCTCAAGGCTGGTTCTCTACTACTTCTGGCTTTTTTGAGTGGTTAGTTGGAGATAAAAGCCTCACAGACTTTCCTGCCAGGACTGATTTTGGAATGCAATCCTCAGATCTCAGGCCTTCTGGGTTGCTAGAAATATAGACATTAGCCACTAGCACCTATCTAGATATTTCTTTTGTTATTTATTTTGTGCTATAAATTAATAAGTACTATTTCTGTATCCAGGAAAAACTTGTTACTCAAGGCCAACCAGATTTGTGGATCTGCTGAAAGAACTAATTTCTTTTTCTCTCTTCTTTTTTTTTTTTTTTTTTTTTGGGTCCGGTCCTAGGGCCTGAACTCTGGGCCTGGGCGCTGTCCTTCAGCTCAAGGCTAGCACTCTACCACTTGAGCCACAGCGCCACTTCCGGCTTTTTTCTTATGTGGTGCTGAGGAATCGAACCCAGGGCCTCGAGCATGCAAAGCAAGTGCTCTACCACTGAGCCTCCTTCCCAGCCCTTCTTTTTTCTTTTTTGCCAGTCAAGGGGCTTGAACTCAGAGCGTGGGCACTGTCCCTGAGCTTTTTTTTTTTTTTTTTGTTGGTTGTGGGGCCTGAGCTCTGGGCGCTGTCCCTGAACTCTTCAGCTCAAGGCTAGTGCTCTACCACTTGAGCCACAGCGCCACTTCTGGCTTTTTCAGCTTATGTGGTGCTGAGGAATCAATCCAAGGGCCTCATGCGTGCAAGGCAAGCACTCTACCCCTGAGCCACCTTCCCAGCCCCCCTGAGTTTCTTTTGCTCAAGGCTAGCACTCTCCCTTGAGCCACAGTGCCACTTTTGGCTTTTTCTGTGTGTGTGGTACTGAGGAATCAAACCTAGGGCTTCATACTTGCTAGTCAAGCACTCTACCACTAAGCCACCTTCCCAGTCCCAAAAGAACAAAGTTCTTTAGGAAAGGAAAGTATTCTGTATTCTATGAATCATATAATCTAGTTGCAGATTAAGATTTAAGAGGGAAAGATGATAGTTTGGCTTGAGTTTAGATGTCATTTTTTTATTAGCTTATGTTAGTGTACGAGAGAGGTTTCACTGTGACATTTCCCATGTGTACAATGTATCAACCATACCCTTTCATTACTATCCCTTATTCTACTTGTCACTTAAAATAGTTCAACAGGTTTATTCTATTTTCATACATGCAAGCACACTACTTTCACCAAATTCATCCTCTTTTACCCCACTTTGTTACCTCTTCCCCTTCTTAGTACCACCCTTAGTCTTTTTTAAGGCATTGATAAATAGCTGTTTTTGTTTGTTTTTTTGAGCTGGTCCTGAGCTTGAACTTGGAGGGCAGGGGACTGTCCTGAGCTTTTTTTGCTCAAGACTAGTACTCTACCACTTTTGAATTTTTTATTTTATTTTTTGAAGTTTATTGGAGATAAGAAGCTCATAGACTTTTCTTACCTGGGCTGGCTTTGAACCATGATCTTCAGATCTCCAGTCTCCAAGTAGCTAAGATTATAAGTTTGAGCCACTGGTACCTGGTGATAGTTTGATTGAGGTAGAAACCATCATTTCTTGCAAGATACAGAGAAAGATAAGATTATAGGCCCCTTAAACAACCACAACTTGAGAAACTCACCTAGTCTATACCTTCCTCCTAGGAAGCCACAGCTTCTCCAAGGCGTTTATGCCATGGGCTTCAATCGACCATCTAAGATACAAGAGAATGCACTACCCATGATGCTTGCTGAACCGTAAGTACTGATCTAAGTGTGTACCTCTTCCTAAGCTGGCTTAACTAAAAATCTTCCACTAATAGTTATTACTGTTTTCTGAGTATGAAAATGAGCCGTAGCTGGGCGCCAGTGGCTCACACCTGTAATCTTAGCTACTCAGGAGGCTGAGATCTAAGAATCACGGTTCAGAGCCAGCCTGGGCAGGAAAGTCTGTGAGACTCTTATCTCCAATAAACCACTAGAAAACCAGAAATGACGCTGTGGTTCAAGTGGTAGAGCACTTGCCTTGAGCTGAAGAGCACAGAGTCAGCATCCAGGCCCAGAGTTCAAGCCCCATGACCGACCAAAAAAAAAAAAGAAAGAAAATGAGCCATTTGGGGGAAATACGTTTCTTCAAGAAAATAGCTTAGACAAGTGTAGAGAGGGTCACCTGAATTTGGACATGGCTCCCATCTTCCTCACTTAACAGTTAATATTAACTGATAAATTAATATTTCATGCAGTTTTTAAAGTTTGACTTTTTAATTTTATTTTTTTGGGAGGGGGTTGGTCATGGGGCCTGAACTCTGGGCCTGGGCGCTGTCCCTCAGCTCTTCAGCTCAAGGCTAGCGCTCTACCCACTTGAGCCACAGCGCCACTTCCAGCTTTTTTCTTTTTGCTTATGTGGTACTGGGGAATCGAACCCAGGGCCTCAGGCATGCAAGGCAAGCACTCTACCACTGAGCCACCTTCCCTGCCCCTTTAGTTTTAATTTTAATTGTAATTTTTATTTTATTTATTTATTTTTTTGTGCCAGTCCTGGAGCTTGAACTCAGGGCCTGGCACTGTCCCTGAGTTGCTTTTTGCTCAAGGCTAGCAATCTACCACTTGAGCTGCAGCACCATTTCTGGCTTTTTCTGCTTATGTGGTACTGAAGAATCAAACCCAGAGCTTTATGCATGCTAGGCAGGCACTCTTATCACTAAGCCACATTCCCAGCCAGATTTTGAAAGTTTTAAGTTCTACCAAAAAAGTATAAATAGACGGGCATCGGTGATTCGTGCCTGTAATCCTAGCTACTCAGGAGGCTGAGATCTCAGGATCTTGGTTCAAAGCCAGCCTGGGCAGGGAAGTTCGTGAGACTCTTTATCTCCAATAAACCTATAGAAAACCAGAAATGGTGCTGGAGCCTGCCGGCAACAAAAGGGAATCCTGAATTAGGGGGCGAGGATGTGGAAAAATAAAGACATAAGACAAAGGATGGGGTCGGGAGGTCTGCAGCTCAAGACTGCAGCCCCGTTTATTTTTAACTTTCCCTAATGTATACTATTAGAAGTCAAGAGGTAACATAAGATTACAATAGTCCAGAAGAACAAGGAAAATTTCAGTAAAAACAGAGTGCAGTAAAAACAAGACAACTGGTAAAAAGTAAAACTCTGTAGATATAGTAAAGCAATCCCGGGCACCTGGTGTTTTTTAAGTAAGCCAGTTCCTTGTACGTGCCTTTAAGTGAGCACCGGGGTCAAGATGACCTTTAAACTTTACTGTTGGCTCCCAACAAAATGGCACTGTGGCTCAGGCGGTAGAGTGCTCTTCTTGATCTGAAGAGCACAGGGACAGCACCCAAGCCCAGAGTTCAAGCCCCACGACTGACAGAAAATAAAGGTATAAAGAATAACACTAAGAGCATCTTTGTAGGTTTATCCTGCCTAAAAATAAAGCACGAATCCAGTTGAGAGTGAGAACCCTACGCGTCCTTCCTTTACTCCCTCTGATCCCCTGTGAAGCTTTCTCTACCTTGAGATGGGTGTCATCCCCGCAGGTGTCTTTACACTGTATATGTGTTCTTAAGATTCTGAAGGGTAGCTTACATATTTTAAATCTTAGAGAATTGGTGTCATACTTTGGCAGTACTGGAATTTGAACTCAAGGCCTTGTACTTGTCAGGCAGGTACCACTTGAGCAGCATCCCTAGAAGTTAGATTCTAATAAGGTCTTGTTCTTAGTCCACTTAAGTCTGGACCACTGTTAAATCCTCCTATTTAACACTTCCCACATATCTGGGCTAGCAGGTAGATAGATACCAATGTGCTCAACTCTTTTTTATTTTTTATTTTTTTGTGCCAGTTGTGGGGCTTGAAGTTAGAGTCTGGCAGTGTCCTTGAGTTTTTGTTTTTGTTTTTGTTTTTTTCTCAAGGCTAGCACTCTACCATTTGAGCCATAGCTCTACTTCTGGATTTTTTAGTGGTTAGTTGAAGATGAGCGTCTCATTGACTTTCCTGCTTGTGCTGGCTTTAAACTGCAATCCTCAGATTCTCAACCTCCTGGGTAGCTAAGATTACAGGCATGAGCCACCAATGCCTGACTTATTTTTTTTTTTTTTTTTTGGTCAGTCGTGGGACTTGAATTCTGGGCCTGGGCACTGTTGTTCAGCTCTTTAGCTCAAGGCGAGTGTTCTACTTCTTGAGCCATAGCACCACTTGTGGTTTTCTGGTAGTTTATTGGAGATAAGAATCTGGGCTAGCTTTGAACCATGCTCCTTAGATCTCAGCCTCCTAAGTAGCTAGGATTACAGTTGTTGAGCCACCAATGCCTGGCTGCCTGGCATTTTTTATTTTGTTTTTTTTTTAAAGCAGTATCGGGCTTTGAACTCTCCCATTTGCTTGACTTGCTTACTCTGCTGACCTTCTACTACTTGAGCCATACTTCCAACTCTTTCTTTTAATGACCAAGAGAGCCACCTATTCTCATGATTCTGAGCCACATGAAATAAAATGTGAAAGTTCCCTCAAAAACCTCCATATGAGCTGGGCGCCAGTGGTTCACGCCTGTAATCCTAGCTACTCAAGAGGCTAGATTTGAGGATTGTGATTCAAAGCCAGCCTGGACAGGCAAGTCCATGAGACTCTTACCTCCAATTAACCATCAGAAAATCAGAAATGGAGCTATGGCTTAAGTAGTAGAGTGCTCACATTGACTCAAATGCTCAGGAACAGCATTCAGGTCTGGAGTTCAAGCCTCACGACTGACCAAAAAAAAGAAAAAACCCTCTATCTGAGTTGGTTTATTAAATTGTCCATAAAGATGGGAAAGGGGAACATGCAAAAGGAGCAGAATCATCGAGATATGTTATGGATTGGTAGGAAAGGTCATCTGAGACTGCCTGATCAAGCTCTTACTCTGCACTCTTTATTTCCTTGAGATCCTTGGAGTGCAAAATTAGAGCACGCTAGCTGTCCTAGAGTCTGATATGAAGGTTTTTGATGTGAATCCATCTAAAAAAAAATCATTATTTCCCTTAAGATTTATGCTGTTTTTAACTAGCATACAAAATGTGTAGTTAGGGAACTAGCTCAGTGGCAGAACACTTGCCCAGCAAGTGTAAAGTCCAGAGTGAGCCCTAGCACCACAATTTCTTTTTAAAAAGAAATATGTAAAATTTGTGCTTACTAGAGAAAACCTAGATAATGTAGACACACATAAAGGGAGAAATATTCTTTCCATTCAGGAAAAAATACTTTGATACTTTATTATGTTAAATTAATATTAACATAGTTCCATTCTTCATTGTTCTAGCCCACAGAATCTAATTGCCCAGTCTCAGTCTGGCACCGGAAAAACAGCTGCCTTTGTCCTGGCCATGCTCAGTAGAGTGGAACCAGCAGACAGATACCCTCAGGTAAGAGTTTAGAAGTCTGTCTTGGCCTGCTTGCCCTAGGAAGCCTGCACCACCTGGTCGGGGACTAGTGAGAGATCTGACCATGGCTCAGGCAAAGTAGGCCCTGACCAGGTAAAATTTATTTGGAAACAGCAGCCTTCAACAGTGGCTTCCAAAGACCCTCCACCAAGCCGGGATTCCCACCAAGTCCATGCTTCCCACCAAGACAGGATTTAACCTGGCCCAGAAACATGTGGTTCTCTGTAGACTTCAAGTGATAGTAACATCAACATATTTGGTCACATTTCTCTTCCTTTATGATTTCTAGTTTATTGTGATTTGTTTGTTTGTTTCTGAGACTAGAGTTCCAGCTTGGTCTCTAGTGCTTGCCCATTGGCTGGCTCTCTACCACTTGAGCCATGCCTCTAACCCCTCATCTTTTGTGATTTCTCTGTCAGTGTCTGTGTCTCTCCCCAACATATGAGCTGGCACTTCAAACAGGAAAAGTGATTGAGCAAATGGGAAAATTTCATCCAGAACTAAAGCTTGCCTATGCTGTCCGTGGCAATAAATGTGAGTTAAAAGAGATGGAATCTAAGCTTGTGCAAGGGGCAATGTGCCTTGGGTATTAGGGTTTGAAGATGTAATGATCATATTGAACTTTTTAGGCCCAGCTGCACTGCTTTTAGCACATCTGTTTCAATACTTGCTAATGTGCTAACAGTGCCACTTGGTCTTTTCTCTCTGCACACATCGCCTTCATCTTGGGGATCAAACTCAAAACCTTTCACTTGATAGGCAAGTTATCCCCACTTCACTGTAACACCAGTTGCTTAAATACTCTTGGTTTTATACATAAACTTAACAAATTTACAGAAGTTAGTTGGCAGGTAGTCCTTGTGGGTTCTTATTAACTTGTTCTACCAGTCCTGAGAGGATAGGCAGAGCTTCCCAGAGCTGGCTTTGCCTTTGAAATACCCACAGAAAACATCTCGTCTCTACAGTGGAAAGAGGTCAGAAGATCAGTGAGCAGATTGTCATTGGCACTCCGGGGACTGTCCTGGACTGGTGCTCCAAGCTCAAGTTCATTGACCCCAAGAAGATCAAGGTGTTTGTTCTGGACGAGGCAGACGTGATGATAGCTACTCAGGGCCACCAGGACCAAAGCATCCGCATCCAGAGGTAGGAAGAACTGGGGCCAGGAGGAACTTGAAACTCCTCCTCCAACTTGTGTTGGGTTCTAGATTCTGGTACTTACTGCAGCATGTGTTCAGTGGGCCATTTCCTCATCAGCATTTATAACACTCCCAGCCTGGGTTGAGAAGGGAGACCCAAGCCCTAACCCAGCCCAGTGCCAACCCTGGCTGTGTTCTTCCTCCCCCTTGCTAAGATGGGTCTGCCTCCAGCCCTTCATGCCTGTGAGGGCTGTAGTCTGTGCAGGCCTTTGATGGGAGGCTGGGTTTCTGTTCCTTCTGGTGAAGTCCTGGGTCATCCAAAGTGCCTGGAGGACCTGGGTGCTGGTGGCTCACACCTGTAATCCTAGCTGCTCAGGGGACTGAGATGTGAGGATCACGCTTCAAAGGCAGCCTGGGCAGGAACGTCCATGGGACTCTTCTGCAATTAACCACCCAAGAGCTGGAAGTGGCACTGTGGTTCAAAGTGATAGAGCACTAGCCTTGAGAAAAGAGCTCAAGGACAGCTCCTAGGCCCTGAGTTCAAGGCCCATCACTGACCAAAAAAGATGCCTGAATGTCACCTTGCAGGATGCTGCCCAAGAACTGCCAGATGCTGCTTTTCTCTGCCACCTTTGAAGACTCAGTGTGGCAGTTTGCCCAGAAAGTGGTCCCAGACCCCAATGTTATCAAACTGAAGCGCGAGGAGGAGACGTTGGACACCATCAAGCAGTATTACGTCCTGTGCAATAACAGAGATGAGAAGTTCCAGGCCTTGTGCAACCTGTATGGGGCCATCACCATCGCTCAAGCCATGATCTTCTGCCACGTGAGTAGAGCTGCAGGCCTGCAGGGGCTGCCCCACCCCCTCCTCAGCCTCTCCCTTGTCCAGCTGCACCTGACCGGATTCATGTGTGGACAAGAAAGGAAGGGTTTTGTGAGGATGGAGTAGACTGTGTCTTTATTTTAATCTAATTAGAGTTAGCATGCATTGTAGCATGAGAGAGTGCCACTGTAACTATTCCATCCATGTGTATAATGCAGCTTGAACCAGTTCTTTTTCCTGTGCACGTGTGTGCATGTGCGTGTGTGCTGGTACTGGAGCTTGAATTTAGGGCCTCAATCACTCAGGCTGATTGTTCATTGCTGGTGCTCTACCGCTTAAGTCATGCTTGTTCAGCAATTTGTTCATGAATTGGAGATGGAATCAGACTTTTCTGTCCAGGTCAGTTTCAAACTACAGTTCTGTAGATCTCAGCCTCCTGAGTAGCTGGGGTAACAGGCATTAGCCACAGTGTGTAGTTCCTTCCTTCCCTTTCATGTTTCATTTTATAGATACAATAGTATATGAAAATATATATGATACAGTAAAATAAATAGTCTATATTAAATAGCCTTTTTTTGTTGGTTTTGTCGTCCTGGGGCCTGAAGTCTGGCCTGGGTGCTGTCCCTCAGCTCTCCAGCTCAAGGCTAAAGCTCTACCGCTTGGTCACAGCACCACTTCCGGCTTATGTGGTGGTGAGGAATCAAACCCAGGGCCTCATGCATGCAAGGCAAGCACTCTACCACGGAGCCACCTTTCCTGCCCTAGATAGTCTTTTAATCTTCACACTTGAGTAAATGTTTGTAAAATTATTACCCAGGTGCTGCTGATGTATCAGACACATCAGGTTGGCCACATTTCCAGTAGAATCTGCCAAGTCAGATACAGTCCTTTATAAAGGTACCATCATTTCTTAATTGTTTTTTCCATCCAGACCCGCAAAACTGCTAGTTGGCTGGCAGCAGAGCTCTCCAAAGAAGGGCACCAGGTGGCTCTGCTGAGTGGTGAGATGATGGTGGAGCAGAGGGCTGCCGTGATTGAGCGCTTCCGCGAAGGCAAGGAGAAAGTTCTGGTGACCACCAACGTGTGTGCCCGGGGTGAGCAGTGATGTCCTGGTGTGCCCGACCCAGGGAGGTGGTGAGGTTGGTGCGACATTCCTTTCTAGAAGAGACTGAGAGAAACCAACAAAGACTCCAGGAGTGCCGCCCTGGCGCAAGTGGGCGTCCAGGCTCTGAGTGCTTGGGAGCAGTGCTCATCCTGGGCAGTGCCGGTATTTAGCTGTGTGTCCACGTGCATGTGTGCAGCACACATGCTTCACATTCCACAGGGGTCTTTGTAACACTGCTGTAAAGTTCTGTCCTCCCTTCATTCTGTCCAGGGACTGAATGCCCCTTCTCTAGAGGTGGCCTGGCCCAGCTCCTTCCTCCTTTTGAAGTGGTTGTGTGGACTGAGGCCTGTGTCTCTGTCTTCCCCACCCCCCTAACATGCAGGGATTGATGTTGAACAAGTGTCTGTTGTCATCAACTTCGATCTTCCTGTGGACAAGGATGGGAACCCCGACAATGAGACTTACCTGCACCGGATTGGGCGCACCGGCCGCTTTGGCAAAAGAGGCCTGGCCGTGAACATGGTCGACAGCAAGCACAGCATGAACATCCTGAACAAAATCCAGGAGCATTTTAGTGAGTCCCTGGAGGGTGCTGTGCCTGGTGCCCTTTTCAGTGGGCTGGGATGGGAGTGGGGAAAGGGGAGGTTTCCCCATGCCCATCAGCGAGGCTTCTGTCTCTGTCACCTTCTCTTCCCTTCCCTCCTCCCATCTGTACATTCTCAGGGAACACTCCTGGGAGTTTGGGGCTCAGGGAGTGGAACGGCTGCTGATGTGTGGTCAGGCTGCTGCCTGGAGCACCCCTGGTGTCAGTGACCCGGGCCCCAATGTCCCCTGCTCAGCTGCTCTGGAGGCCTTCCTTTAGGGTTAGACGAAGGAATTCTGTGACCCCAAGTGTAACACCTTTCTGGGCTGTGCCTTGTAATGTCCCCATTCTGTGTCTAGATGACTTGTGCTGTGTTGTCTTGGTTACTCCATGTTGGTTTCCCTTCAAATCTTTTTCCCCAGATAAGAAGATAGAAAGATTGGATACGGATGATTTGGATGAGATTGAAAAAATAGCTAACTGAGAAGCTCCACCAGTGAGTCGCTGGTGCTCACACTCGGCGCTGCCCAGCCCAGGAGACTAGTGCTTTCATGGCATCGGCCTTGACGGCACCTCAAAGACAAAGGCACGAGTAGAGAAGCTACCTACCTCATTCACAATTACGTTTGGACTTGACAAAAATTTGTGCAAATCTAGGGGAAAATCAGAGGAAACTTGCATTTTGGTAAATAATCTGCCCTCCTAAATCCTACAGGTCTTTTTGAGGTCACATTTTCCCTCTTTTTATAGTAATCTGTTTGCTCTATGATTGCTTTCCCCAAGACCTCTGCCTTCCCTCTAGCTGGGGTTTAGGATCATACTGCAGCCCTGCAGAAATTACATAGGTAGTTGTAGTTGGGAGAGACCACCAAGATAGTGTGTGGCTGGGCACCAATGGCTTACGCCTATAGTACTAGCTACTCAGGAGGCTGAGATCTTAGGATTGTGATTCAAAGGCAGCCTGGGTAGGAAAGTCTTCAATACTCTTATATCCAGTTAACCACCAGAAAACTAGAAGTGATGCTGTGGCTTAAGGAAGTACAGTGCTAGCCTTGAACAATAATGTTCAGGAACAGTGCCCAAGCCCTGAGTTCAAGCCCCATCGCCAAAAAGAAAAAAGAAAAAAAAGGTGTGTGGCTCCCTGTTGTAGATGGAGTGAGGGGTTTAGGGCAGCGTCGTCACAGACATCATCTCCTCCCTTGCTCTCCTCTCCCCTCCTCACCCCCTTCCTCAGTAGAACTGCTATGGATGTTTTCCCTGAGCTGAGGCCATCTTCCTTCTGGAATCCATACACATTCCAGCTGGTCGTTTTTACCTGTTCTCTGGGGCAGAACCTAGCCCTTTTTCTCCCTGAGGAACAACTTGGCTACTTTTGTATTCTTTGGATTGGGGAAAGAAACACAGAAGTCAACGAATCAACAGTTGTGTGAGAAAGGTTGGTCTAACAGGGTTGCCAGATCCTTCGAGGTTCAGCACCTGCCTTTTTCTTGTAGCTACTCTGAGCCTTGGTACTCTACTGTAGCAGCCAGGAGACACTGAATGGTTGTCTGAACCATCTGGCCCTGTTAGTTGATTCTAATCACAGGGTATCATACCGTACCTGAAGCCAAGTAACATTTTGAAAAAGTTAAGACCAAACAAAACTAATTGTGTTATCCATAATAATGGACTTTATGGGTTACTTAATTCATACATTGTCTGTATGAGTAAGGACACATAAATTATAGCTATTTGCATCATACATTGTAAGACATTTTAAGTAATTATGAGAAATGCTTTACTAATCATGATTTGTTACATGTATTTTTCTGCTAATTAGACCTAATATAAACTCATCAAAAGCATGTGTGTATGAAAAAGTCTCTGTCCCCTCAGGATTCAGCATTGCTTCCCGCAGGCTGAATATGCCCATGTGGCCTTCTATTTGCAAAAAACAGCGTGCTTGCTATGTTTTTTTCACACTTTCTCTGGCCCCGTGGTTTACTTAACAGCCTGTCATCACATGTGGACACATGCAGCTCACTCCACCTCCGGAAGATGCCTTGTTCCCCTCTGCTCATTTCACTGCCCCAGTGATGGCTCTAACATGCATTCTTACCCACAGTGCAACAGCAAACATGTCTTAGAGCACCAGTGACAATCCTTTTAGGATGTATTCCTGGAAGGAGGATTGTTACGTCAAAGAGCAAGACATTTAAGTCAATGCATTGCCAGTTAACTGCGCTGAAAAGGCCTTAACATTGTGGTGACACTAAATTTCCTCTTACTTGTTGCCAACTCCATTACCAATTTTTAGAACTGCCAGTTTTATAAGTATGCACATTAGAGTAGAATATATCATTGTCGTTTTGTTTTTGTTTATCTGAAAAGCCTTGGCAGTGTTGCAGTTTGATAATTGTATTTTCTTTTTTTGAGAGCTGCCCATTCCTTTCTCACTGTTTTATTATTGGACTCTCAGTTCTTAGTGATTTTTGGCAACTTTTGTGTACTAGAGGAATTAGACTAGCTTGAGTGGTAGATTTTTTCCTTCTTTCTTTCATCAATCATAGGGCCTAGGCACTGTCCTGCGCTCTTTTGCTCAAGGGTAGCACTCCACCACTTTGAGCCATAATGCCATATATGGTTTTCTAGTGGTTAATTGAAGATGAAAGTCTCATTGACTTTCCTGCTTGGCCTGGCTTTGAACCATGATCCTCAGTTCTTAGCCTTCTGAGTTAAGTGTGAGCTACTAGTGTCCAACTAGTAGATATTTTCTGAGTGAGGCTGTGTGTGTGTGCATGTGTGTCTGTGTGGATGTGGATGTGCTGGTAGATATTGTGTGTGTGTGTGTGTGTGTGTGTGTGTGTGTATTTGTGTGGGCCAAAGCTGGGGCTTGACCTTAGGTCCTGGCCTGAATGCTGTCGCTGAACTTTTGTGCACAAGGCTAGTGCTCTACCACTTGATCCACAGCTCCACTTCTGGTCTTTTGATGTTTAATTTGGAGATGAGACTCTCATATACTTCCTGTTTGGGTAGGTTTTGGACTGTGATCTTCATATCTCTGAGCCACTAGCACCTGGCTTCACACAAAAGTTTATTATTTTGTTGTGCTGAAGATCTTCAACACAAAGCCTTGAGTGTGTTGAGCAAGCATTACACCACTGAGCTACCCTGAGCCGAAAGGTTTATTTTCTTGTGTGATGCAAAGGATTGATCCCAAGGCCTCATGCCTTCTATGTAAACACTCTACCATTTGAGCTATGAGCTTGACTTCCCAAAAGTTTAATGTTATATTCCACTTTTAAAATATTTGGCCACACACGCTGGTGGCTCACGCCTGTAATCTTAGCTACTCAGGAGGCTGAGATCTGAGACTCATGTTTCAAAACCAGCCCAGGGAAGTCTGTGAGACTATTATCTCCAATAAACCACTCAGAAAACTGGAAGTGACACTGTGGCTCAAGTGGTAGAGAAGTAACCTTGAGCTGAAGAGCTGAGGGACAGTGCCCAGGCCCAGAGTTCAAGCCCCATGAGCAAAACAAAAACAACTTGAAGTTTTATGTCATCAGTAGCAAACTTCAGGCCCTGAACTCAAAGTCTATTAAAAAAAAAAAAAAACTTTCACTGGGTGATGATGGCTCGTGCCTGTATCCTAACTACTCAGGAGGCTGAGTAGTTCAAAGCTGGCCCAGGCAGGAAAGTCCATGAAACTATCTTCTTCCAGTTGTGAGGCTTGAACTCAGGGCCTGGGCGCTATCTCTGAGCCTTTTTTGTGCAAGGCTAGTACTCTACCACTTTGAGCCACAGCACTACTTCTGGTTTTCTGGAGGGTAATTGGAGATGAGAATCTCATGGCCTTGCCTCCCTGGGCTGGCTTTGAACCACTATCCTCAGCCTCCTGAGTAGTTAGGATTACTGGTGTGAGCCACAGCACCTGGCTCCATGAGACTCTTAGCTCCAATTAACCACTTAAATACTAGAAGTGGACCTGTGGCTTGACATGGTAAAGCGCTAGCCTTGGACTCTAGGGCCTGAGTTCAAGTCCCATGATGGGCACTTCCTCCCCCCCCCCCCCCCCAACAAAAAGGTACATGTTACAGAGTTGCAGTAGAACACAAATGGGAAGTGCTGGCGAGGCTGAAGCTGTAATCATACTGGGTCCAGCATGGGAACCACACATGTCAGCTGCCCTGCACTTCACAGGCCAGCTCAGAGCAGCCCCCTGCTTGGAGAGAGCTGGCCCACAACTTCCTCTGACTGGCTGAAGGAGTCAGATCATGGACCCCCACCTTGCAACAGGTAAATAGCATTACCCCTGTAGACCTGGCCCTTGATGTCCCCTCATCTCTCTTGGACAAGGGCTTCACAGGTCAGCAGACATAGCTCTTGTCTGGCAAACAGGACACAGAGAAGAGCGGCAGGAATCAGCTGTGTGGTCAGCCATTGTGCCTGTGTATGTACATGTGTGTGTATACTCGTGCTTCAGCCTCCCAAGTAACTACAGAATGATGTTACCATACTCAGCAATCATTTAGAATAAAGTGTGTCTCTTTCCCCCCACACACACTAATTTACTCAATCATATAAGTATAGACTGATGATCTCAACCTTGATCATTTGGTTAAGGTGACTGTGGTAACCTAGAATACTTTTAAGTTCCCTTGAGTCATGAAATTTAGTTATTTCCATTAATAGCAAAGACAGCTGGGCTATCCCTCCCTACCAGAAGTGGTCCCTGGTGTATGCTTCATAGCAACCCGGACCTCTCAGGAAGAGCAGTGGAGACAGCTCCAAGACAGAAACAGCCATCCATGAGAGGCAGGCTGCTCAGCTCTTCTGTGGGTCTGTCAGCTTGAGACCAGTGAATGGCAATTCCAAAGAAATACTGCAGAAACCTGCATTTTCATAGATTTATTTTTTAAAAATTCTTTTGTGGAGAGTTTGTGTGTGTGTGTGTGTGTGTTTTTAAGAAAAAAAATAGTCATTTTGTAACAAAGGCAAGATGGCATTCAGACCCCTGAGTGCAGAGACCTTATGTTTCTTCGTACTTTACAGGCCTCCTCCCGGGAGAAGCCATCTGCCCAAGGAGACTGTGTTATTCTCAGGAGCAGAAACAGTTGTTAGATGAAAGGCATTAATCCCATATCTTCAGAGGAGCCGGCTGGGCCTGATCCCACTGTTCAGCACAGCTTTAGGGACAGAGGGTCATCCTCTTGCATTTTTGTGAGTTGTTACCTAGGCACAGACTCACTACAGAGATTTTTTTATCTCCCCCTCAAAGGGTAATAAGCAGGAACATTGATTCCTAATTCACATTTAAAAAGGCATTACTTAATTTTGGAAAATGTAGTTTGGGATTTGACCCACCCTCTTACCTTTCTTACCCTGCCGGACATGACAGGAAATAGTTCCTTGCCAGCTGAACGGTAGCCTGCGGCTGTTCCCATCAGGTAAAATGTTTAATTGCTTCCGTCTCCTGGCACTCAGCCAGTGTGCCAGGCAGGTGTGTATCTGCCCATTCCACCCCAGGCCACTAAGCCAAGGGCGCCTTGCCAAAGAGCCCTCTCTCTGCTATAGACTATATAATTTATATATTGTTCATACAACTATGGCTCTTTGCACATCTGTGAGACACAGGAACTGCTATAGGACTTTCTTGGCATCCAGGAAGCAAGCTTTTTGGTAGAAGCCTGAAGGGTCTAGGTATAGTTCATAAAGTTCCCTTTTTCCTGTCCCTGAGACCAGAAGTTCATCCTAGATAGAGCCACAGAACACCTGGGCCCCAGGTGCGATTGATAAAAACAGGTGCTGGGGCTGGGAAGGTGCTTTAGTGGTAGAGTGCTTGTAGCATTCATGAAGCCCTGGGTTCCATTCCTCAGTACCACATACACAGAAAAGGCTGGAAGAGGTGGGGTGGCTAAAGTGGCAGAGAGCTAGCCTTCAGCAAAAGCAGCTCAGGGACAGTGCCCAGGCCCTGAGTTCCAACCCCAGGATTGGCAAAAACAACAAAACCAGAGGCGCTGCTAAAAGTGTGTCTTGAATGAGATGCAAACTGCTGGTTCAAGCCATTGGACATTTTGCCTTTGGGCATTTGGGGGCTTTTGTTACTGCACCATAACCTAGCTGTCCTAAGCACCCTGTACCCCAGGTAAGGGTTGATTTTGTCTAGCCACCCTAGCCTAGTCCTTAGGGATGGGTTGCATCCAGGTACACAAATTCCAGAGCAGCTTCTCTGCATTAGTTTATTTCAGCAAAGAGCTTGGCCCTGCACTCCTTGGCTTAAACCTCCATTGTGACAGATTTGTTAGATAAGCAATGGGGAGAGGGAGGAGACCAGGATGAAGTCTCTGGAGACCAGGAAATTGAGAAAGGCATCTGCTAAGTAGATCTCATATTTCCTGCAACCTCACTAAAGCTTTGGGATTGAAAGAAGTATAAACTCAAACAGAATGGGGATAAATCTAACTAGATCAGGCATTTAACAAAACTTTGGAACACAAAGATTTTAAATCTCTCAGTAAAGGGAACTAGAAAGCTTTTTTTTTTTTTTATCCCCATCTAAAAGCCAACTATAAGGCTGTAAAAACATATATACAAAATATCAAAAGGCTACTACTTTCAAGTTTTTCTTTCACATTTTGTTGTATTATCCATTTGGCAAATAGTTTAAGTATCTTTTCCCAGTAGTTGTCCAGTTAGTCCACTAACTGGAAACATTTTGTCGGGCGCTGGGGGCTCATGCCTGTAATCCTAGCTACTCAGGAGGCTGAGATCTGAGGATCGAGATTCAAAACCAGCCTGGGAGACTTAACTCCAATAGACCAATGGAAAACCGGAAGTGGTGCTGTGGCTCAAGCGGTAGAGCACTCACCTTGAGCTGAAGAGTGCATGGACAGCGCCCAAGCCCAGAGTTCAAGCCCCACGACCGACAAAAAAAAATATTTTGGCAGTTGTAGGGTTTGAATTCAGGGCCTGGGCATGGTCTCTGAGCCTCTTTGTGCCCAAGTCTAGCTCTTTACTAGGTGAGCCTCAGTGCCACTTCCAATTTTTGAGTAGTTAACTGAAGAGACTTCTCTGCCCTGGCTGGCTTTGAACCGTAATCCTCACATCTCAGCCTCCTGAGTAGCTAGGATTGCACAGGTGCCCAGCTCCACTAAAATTTAAGCATCCATTTTTCTCCAGTGATCCCACAAGGCCAAGACCCGGGCCAGCTCTTCAAAGGAAAGCCTTCCCCTTCTACAGCACCTGCTAGCCCAGTAAGCTGTAGGCCCCTGTGGGGTGGTGGGAGAAACACACAGTGGGACCAAAGGGACATGCCAGTCTCAGGGATACTGTCCTTGAACTCCTCCCAGAAGCGTGGGGATGTCCCAGCTTTGGCGTGAAGGAAGAGGCTTCTAACAGAGACTCTGCACTTAGGAGCGGCTAGTGTGGCTTCAGGACAACAGTGTGGGAAACTGCTGCCAGGAATTCCTTTCAACTAATTCCTCTTGAAGGCAGCTGAAAACAATGAGCTTATTTTTAATCAAAATATTTGCAGTCCCACAAATTTGTGCAGAGTTGCTGAAAGCAGGCGCCTCTGGTTGAAGGCAGGGTGTCCGGGAGGTTTGTTGTTAGCCTCCCATGCCTCCCCTGCCCCAACCCTTAGCCTCACTTGGTCATAGCCCCCCATTCTCAGATACACCTATGATCATTCAGACAACTCTGTGGGTTGTTGTTGTTGTTTTAATTCAGAAAGAAAAAGGGAAGGAAATAAAAATGTTTAAATAACTACTGAAGAAAAGGAGATCTGTTTCGGTGCTGGGACCTACCTCTTCCAGGATAGGGATTAAAGGTTTGAACAAAAGAAAAACAAAAGAAATAAATTATCTGCTAAATACTGTTTGGCATAATTGCACTGTTTCCATCTTCACACTCAAAACAGCCTCTTGAGGAAGCACTTGAGGGGCAAGAACAGGACGTCCGCTGCCTTGACCTCCAAAATGGCAAGGAGGCCCCCCCCCAATCCAACCCATCCTCATGCTGCCTGTTTTTGGAATTGGAAGGTTCAGACTCGAGCTAAGTTCTCAATACATCAATACATTAATTTTTAGAGGTGCTCAGAGCCCCACCCAACCCTCGTCTAACCCTCTCCCGTGGGTGGCTGTCCCACAGACAGCTGCAGCAGTGGACCAGTCAGTGGTCAGGAAGATACAAGCGGTTTGTGTTCATTTGGGGAGGGGATCCTTCCCAGGGCCTGGGAGCTTCACAGAAGCTCTTTCTGCTCAACTTCTACAACCTCGAAGGTGAGAGAATACCATCAGCAGCTTCTGCTAGAGACTTGAGCTGGGTCCAGTCCTATGAGTAGCTTCCAGTTGTAACCTCTGTTTGTTGGTTTTCCAGCCCTTCTAGAGCTGAGAAGGAAAGGAGGACTGGGGAAAGAGGCCAGAGGTGAGCAAGGCGGGGTGTGCAGGCAGACAGGCAGGAGGGGGCATGCGGGCAGCCAGCTCTGCTCCCCCTAGCAAGGCTCCAAGCTACCTGCATGGCCTGCTTACAACCATGAAGGAATGAATTTTGGTAGGCAGCCACTCCTGGCAGCTTCAGGGTAACTAAAGTATGAGCCTAACGCAAATTCCACCCCCAAGCAAGAGGTTTCCTGCTCCTCTTTGGGGTGACAAGTGGAAGGAAATGGTGCATGCACGGGTAGCTGGGTTCTCCTCTCCAGCCTGTTTTCCAAAAAAAAACGTGTGTGTAAAAAGGTGGGAGGGAGGGAAGAGGAGGGTTAAGGGACACGGAGGGAGGGCAAGTTTTCTGATACTGTTTCCAGAGCAACTAGTAAGCTGGTGAGGAGGCCCAGGGCCCCAGAGACACTAAAAAAAAAGGTTGTGGGTGAACAGGAGGGGCAGGGCACGTGAAAGCACCTTTCAAGTGTCAGGGCTTCCTAGGCCCCTGAAGGGTTCCTGACACCTCTGATCTCCGGAGTTGGGCCCTAGGCGAGGTCCACCCCTCAGCACCGGGTGAATACAATCCCAACATCTGCTGACCAGCGAAACGCCTTGGTCGGAGGCCACATGGCGCCCCCTGGGTTTTCACCGCATTTCTTTGGCGGGTTTGCATTCACCCAGCTGGGCCTGAGGGAGAAAGGACACGTGCTCTCGGCTTTGGAGACCCCAACTTCTCTCCTGGGATGAGGCGTACCTTCCCCCCCCCCCCCCGCCCCCAGCCTCGATGAATGCTCCGCCCCAGCCCAAGCCACCCGCCCCTCTCTGGGTCCAGGCCGACGCTCAGCCCCAAGCCCTGCCCTCCACGCCCCAGTGGAGCTAGTCGGCCGGACTAAAACGCTCTTTGCTATCGAGCCTGAGAAAAGAACTCCAAGGAGGCCCGGAGCGGCCTCGACTCCGTAAAAAGCGGGAGGAAGTGGGATAGAGCGGCCGCTGGCCTGTCTCCGAAGGCCATTGATTAGAAAAGACGGGTCCAGCGCCGGAAGTTCTCCTTGAGCCGCATGATTGGCTGGCAGAAAAAAAGCCCCGCCTGACCGCAGCGCTGATTGGTGCAGGGCCCGAGGGGTTTCCCCTCCCCCTCACAGAGTCTCCTGATTGGTGGGCAACAGCAGGCGCGCTCAGGACTGCAGCATGATTGGTCCCGACCGCGGCCTGGGGCGTCGCTCCTGATTGCCTGGTGACGCGCAGAGCCGGAGCGCGCCCTGCGCCTCGCGGCTTGGGCGGGTAGGGTGGTAAGCCGGGCCAGACTCAGTTGCCTCGGTAGACCTCGATCTTGCTGGCCTTGGCTAGCATGTCGATGATGTGGGCCTCGAAGTCCGCGTCGTGCACGCCGGTCTTCCGGAACTCGCCCGCATACCGGTTGTTCTCCCAGTAGTGGTGCCAATTGCCTCGGCTGTCGGCTCCGAACCCGTATACGTTCACCTGCGGAGAAGGTGGCACACAGGGTCACCGCGCCGTCCGCAGCCCAGGAGCTGGCGCTCATCAGCTCCCAGTGAGGGGTCACGGCGGCCTGGCAGGACCCTGACTCCCAGCACCGCGGTTCCCTCTGCAGACTTCCTTCCCCTCCAACGAGAGCAAGGGACAAGCTCTCCCTCCCCGACCCCAGGGGTGCACTTTGGTTTGAAAGTTGCCAATCAAATGTCTAATACAGCAGACTGAATTTAAGGGGTGAAAGTGAGTGTGGAAAGCATGAGCCCTGGCCACTTAGCAAAATGTAATCTATTTCCTTTTTCAATAAAATTAACTTTTTGTTGTTGTGGGGCTTGAACCCCGGGCCTGGGCGCTGTCCCTCAGCTCTTCAGCTCAAGGCTAACACTCTACCACTTGAACCACAGCACTACAAGCTTTTTCTGAGTAGTTCATTTGAGATTGTTTCAGACTTTCCCTGACTAGGCTGGCTTCAAACTGTGATAGTCAGATCTCAGTCTCCTGAGTAGCTAGGTGTGAGCCACCAGTGCCCGGCAAATTTAACTTCTTAATGAAGGTTACGATTTATAGAATCATAAAAGCAACAATATTTTAGAAATATCTCTACAACGTAGAAATGGGGCATGACAGCCAGTTTCTGCCTGCAAAAATGCCTTCTCCTGGGGGCACTACTGAGCCTCTAAAAGAACTGATTACCTCTGTACCATGGGTTCTATTTTTCCTCCAAACTGGCATCTACTGCTTACCTCATCACACACATGAAGGGCAAAGAAGAGCACCAGCATCCCTGTGGAAGGGTACCGCCCATGATGCTCTGTCCACCTGTCATGGATATACTTGAAGAAGGCTGGGTTGTAGATCTGGACCTGGAGGGGAAAATGTAACAGGTGCATGAAGAATTTGGGGGCCTGAAACTCAGGACAGACTCTGTGAAGCTTCCAGCAGTTCAGTGTCTGGCTGCTATGGCCAACAGTGGAGTGAGGCATACCAGAGATGGGGTTGTGGAGAGCATGAATGCACCCTTGAGCTAGAGGACTGGACACACCCCGAGTAAACACCACTGTGTCCGTGGAGGGGACAAAGAAGGGAGAAGTGGGAAACTCACCTTTTCTTTGTCCACTCGAAGGAAGGACTTCACTGGGGCATAGGTGCTGCAAGCAGAAAGATAACATTGCAGGGGTCCCAGACCCAAGAGATGCCTCTCCTTTTCAGGACTGAATAATAACAGCCTCCCAACTCTCAGATTGATCTGCCTCCAGACTGCTCCCTGCGGCACATCATCACTGAATGACTGTGTGCAGGACCTAGATCAGAAACCCTAATTTGCTCCAGGGCATTTCAAGATAAAAACAGGGATGTTTAGACATGTCCAGGGTAATTCTATAACCCATCCCCAGCCCTTCTTCCCTGCTAAGAACTCTCCACTTGGACTGACTAATCATCTCAAGTACAAACATTGTCAAGCACAAACATTTCAATGTTTGCACACAAGCCCTGCCCAGAATGACCCTCTCTGTACTGTTCTCAGCCATGGCTCCCACAATCTGTACTGTCTTCTCTGAGTATCTGTGTAACTTCAACTATATAACACAGATGGCCTTCTGGCTTTCCAAACAGAAGATAATAAACATCCTAAAGTCAGCAAACCATAACATATATTTTTTTATTTTATTTTTGTCGGTCATGGGGTCTGAACTCTGGGCCTGAGTGCTGTCCCTCAGCTCTTCAGCTCAAGGTAAGCGCTCTACCACTTGAGCTACAGTGCCACTTCCAGCTTTTTCTGCTTATGTGGTGCTGAGGAATTGAACCCAGGGCTTCATGCATGCAAGACAAGCACTCTACCACTGAGCCACCTTCCCAGCCCCTAGCATCACATAAGCAGAAAAAGCTGGAAGTGGCGCTGTGGCTCAAGTGGTAGAGTGCTAGCCTTGAGCTGAAGAGCTGAGGAACAGCGCCCAGGCCCAGAGTTCAGGCCCCATGACCAACAAAAACAAACAAACAAACAAACAAAAGTCTTGGTACAGCTAGGTGCTGCTAGGTCATATGTGTATAATCCTAGCTACTCAGGAAGCTGAGATCTGAGGATCAAGTCAACCCAGGCAGGAAAGTCCATGAGACTCATCTCCACTGAACCACCATAAAGCCAGAAATATAGATGTGGCTCAAATGGTACAGTACCAGCCTTGAGCAAAAACACTAAGGAACAGCTCCTAGGTCTTGGGTTCAAGCCTTAGTTCCCGCATCTCCCCACCTCTGTGCGCACACACAAATACATGATACATAAAATATAATTGAAAGTAAAAGGTGAGGAGGTGAGGGTGAAGTTTAGAGGTAGGGCACTTGCCTCGCATGAACAAGGCCTTGGGTCTGCTCACTAGTGTGCAGATGGCACTATGCAGAAGTGACACAGCAAGCTGTGTCCTCAGCTAACGCACCATGTTGGCCTTCTTTCTTCCCTAGCCTGTGTTGGCCAAAATGTCAATGAAAGGAATTCTACAATCTAGCAGACTCCTCCCAAGCTTGTCTTGTCACCCATATTCCACTCCCAGCCAACAACGAGACTCACAATCGGATCTGCCCTGTTGACAGGGCGCTGGCAATCCACAGGAGGTCCAGGGCCTTGAAGGGCACCAACACGAAGCTGACATTGGCAGGCAAGTTCTTGGCACTCTCAGGGTACATGAAATGGTGGGTGGTACGGCTGCCAACATCCTGTTCAAAGCCCACGGTTGGTGCCTGATTCATCCTGCAGAAAAGAGGGTAACGTGAGAAGAAGAAGCTGCCATGGAAACTGATACAAGAGGTTTAGAGAATGATTTGGTGCCAGCCATCAAAAACGCAAATGATGTTCACTGTGACCCAGCAATTGCGTTTCTAGAAAATGGTTGCAAAGGTATGCATCCAAGGCTATTCAATCATTGAAACAGTAAAGAACTGGATAATCCATTTTGCATGTTCATAGAATGGGATACGAGCCATCAGAACGTAGAAAAGATCACATGTGCTGGTAGGAAATACATATAAGAGTTAATTCAGTGAAAGAAACAAATGGTGTGAAGTAGCTTTCTTTTAATATATCCTTTAATAACTACTGTAAATGACAAGGAAATACAACACAGAATGGAAAATTTTAGAAAGATATGTATATATATATATTTTATTTTTTTTATTTTATTTATTTTTTTGTCAGTCATGGGGCCTGAACTCTGGGCCTGGGCGCTGTCCCTCAGCTCTTCAGCTCAAGGCAAGCGCTCTACCACTTGAGCCACAGCGCCACTTCCAGTTTTCTGAGTGGGTGATTGGAGAGGAGATAAGAGTCTCACAGAGTTTCCTGCCCAGGCTGGCGTTGAACTGTGATCCTCAGATCTCAGCCTCCTGAGTAGCTAGGATTACAGGTGTGAGCCACCAGCGCCTGGCTAGAAAGATATACTTTGAAACAGAGGTCTCCCCCCACCCCATTTGTCTTGTTTGTTCATTTATCTGTCTTTGGGAGGGTGAGGGAGAGCACAGAAATAGAGGGACAAAGGATGAACAAATGCAGCAGTGGACACTGGACACTATGTTGAAAATGAACTACACAACTTATGGGTGAGGACAGGAGGGAAAAACAGGGAGAGAGCGAGGGAAGGGGGGACGTTGTCCAAAAAGAAATGTACTTTTCCCCTGACTTATGAAATGGTAATCCTTTTGTACCTCACCATTGTAACCATTGTACCTCGCCAATAAAAATATTTAATTAAAAAAGACATATTTTGAGGGCTAGAAATGTAGATCAGAGGTAGCCTCGCATGTATGAGGTGGGAGTCCAATCCCAACACACACACACACACACACACACACACACACACTTACACTTTCAAATGTGTCCTTTTTATGGCCCTCAATGTAATAAGATATCCCACTCTTCCAATTTGTGGGGGAAAAAAGAAAAAAAATGTATCTAAGCAAGGCTCCCCTTTTTAGTGAACATCTTTTTTTTTTTTTTTTTTTTTTGTGGTCGTGGGGCTTGAACTCTGGGCCTGGGTGCTGTCCCTCAAGCTCTTCAGCTCAAGGCGAGCGCTCTACCAGTTGAGCTACAGCGCCACTTCCGGTTTTCTGGTGGTTTATTGGAGATAGGAGTCTCACGGTCTCTCCTGCCCGGGCTGGCTTTGAACCGTGATCCTCAGATCTCAGCCTCCTGAGTAGCTAGGATTACAGGCGTGAGCCACCGGTGCCCAGCTTTAGTGAACATCTTACATAGCAGGCAAGCCAGCTTTAAACACAACCTGTTAGTCCTATCTTTTTTGTCAGTCATAACTTGGGGCCTGGGCGCTATCCCTGAGTCCTTTTGCTTAGGACAAGCACTCTGCACTTGAGCCACAGCTCCACTTCCAGTTTTCAGATCTCAGTCTCTTGAGCAGCTAGGATTACAGGCATGAGCTACCAGTGCCTGGCTTGTCTTATCTTTGGCTATGACTCTTTATGAGGATATCCATCTTCTGAGAAATACCTCGTGGAATCATGACCCCCCAAGGCAAGATGGCCCTAGCTGGCCCTCCTTTGGGAACACAGGGACTAAGAGAGAGGGCACAGTCTCAAGGTGCTTTCCCCAGTGTTGATTCCAGTTCTGTCCTTGCAGTGGCTGGCACCATGAGCTGGCTGTGCAGCGTGCTGTGCTGCAGAAGCACCAGTGTCTCTCTACAACTTCTCATCCAATGGTGGAGCAGAGGAGCTGCCCACTGCTGCGGGCCGTAGATCTATCCCACTCCCGCCTCTCGCTCCTCTTTGAAGACTAGAAGGTGTCTTGAAGTGAGAAGCCGTAATACTTAGATAATGAGCCAGACATCAGACATGGTGGCATTTGCCTATAATCCCAGCACTCAAGAAACTGAAGCAAGAGGATCTCTAGTTCAAGTTTACCCTGAGCTATACAATGAGACTCTTTAAAAAAAAAACCAAAAAACTGGGTGGGTGCCAATGACAGGCTCAAGCTCGAAATCCTAGCTGCTTGGGAGGTGGAGATGGAGAGATCACGATTTGAGGACAGCCCAGGCATAACAGTTCATGAGACTCCATCTTACTCAATGGCTGAGTGTGGTGGTACTGCTGTTATCTCTGCTCCGAGGGTGGGGTGGGCACCGCAGCTGGTGCTGCAGTGGTATGTGCCAGTGACACAGAGATGCCCATGTCGGCTTGCAGCCCAGGCTGGTCCAGGCATCAAGCAAGACACTTACCTTGAAAATAAGGTAAAAAGGGGCTGCAAGCATGAATCAAGTGCTTGCCTTACAAGCACGAGGTCCCAAGTTCAATCCACAGTACTGCCAAACTTAAAATTTTTATTTTTTGGATAGTGAGTCTTTCTTCTTAACTACTTCAGTTAGTCTGGCTCACACAGACAACCTAGAATCTTCCCTCCAGAACTTACAGTATTCTATGTCCAGGACAAGGATCAAATCCTGCTTTCCTGTTCCAGATCCATCTTTAGAGGAACCAGGCTTCTACCTCCTGGTTGACTGCCCTCCCCCCTCAAGCCTTTAGGGTGAAGAGATACTTTTCCTGAAGGAGCAGAGAAGTATCCTGCCCCTCCCATGAGTAGCTCCAGGGCTGCTGGAGCCCACGCACTCAGGGACTGGAGACCACGCAGGACACCAGCCTGTCTGCTTCTGCTTCTGCCAAGTCACCAGGGCCCCAGGGGATGGTATCAGGGCTGGCAGAGATGGAAAGGAGCAAGCAGCTGGTGATACCAGGCTGGACAGGAGCTGAAGTCTAGGTTCATTCTTGTGAGGACCCAAGAAGTAAACTTCATCTGTAGATCAAAAGGCTGCAGCTAGCTAGATACCAGTGGCTCACACATACAATCCTCGAGATTCAGGAGGCTGAAATCTGAGGATCACAGTTTGAAGCCAGCACAGGCAGGAAAGTCCATGAGATTCTTATCTCCAATTAACCACCAAAAAGCCAGAGGTGGAGCTGTGGCTCAAGCAGTAGAGTGCTAGCCTTGTGCAAGAAAAAGCTCAGGGGCAGTGGCCAGATTCCAAATTCAAGCTTTAGGACTGGCGCGCATGCACGCGTGCACGCACACACGTGTGCACACACGCACGCGCGTGCGCGCACGCACACACACACACACGCAGGCTACAGCAGCCCCTGGCTGACTTATGAAGACCCACTGTCTGCTTTGTTCATTGCACCAACAACCAGAGTGCGCATAAATCTGTCCTTAGACCTGGCGGGTGGGATCGCTTGTTTCCCACAGGTAGCACTGCTGCAGAGCCTGCTTGTCCCCCACTCCACGCCCACCCACTGCCCAGGCACCAGCCTGGCAGTGAGAAAGGAAAGAGCAAAAAGCCCCCCCCCCCCAAAATGTTTTATAGCCTCGGAGGGAAAGGGAAGAAACGTGACATCCTTTTGGAGATAAAACTTGTTTTGAGGCTCTGATTCATTTTGGAGAAAGGCCAGAGGATGAGCTGGCTCTCTGGGTCTTGGAGGCCAACTATTCCCAGTCATCTATTTGCCTCCAGCATTTAAAGGAGCACAGGAGTGGACACAGGTAGAATGGATGTGCTCTCTAGTTTAGGGTCCAGTGTCCAGCTGCCTGTTCCCTTTGATGCCTTCAGGATGTATAACATGCCTTCTGTGTTCTGGCACTAGCTAAGAGTTGTAGATGGATCTGATGATCAGATGAGGCAGGAGAAGCTCAAGCCCATGTAGGGGAAGGAGCAGAAACTTGGGGAGGGCCAGGAAGGCACAGCCATCGCCTCACTGTAACTCAGGCTGGCCTTCCCAGTGCACTCACAATGGTCTTGGGATGAAAGGCCTCCCTGTCAGCTCCAAACCAAGACAGAGCTATCGATACACAGCCACCCCTGCCATCTGGTTCCTGATACAGACCAGCAGACACAGCCAATGACCATGCGGGTCACCATTTTCAGAAAGCAATTCTGGAAACCACATCTTGAGCTTGGTTGTTAGGAAGGAGATCTGGGAATCTGCTTACAGCTGGACCTGACTTAAGTACCACCTACATGTCACCTACATGTCATAAGCAGCTGAAACTTTCAGGCCTGCAGGACTAAAATTTCTCAACCATCAGGGACACCTGATGGAAAGCTCCCACTTAGTGCTGCAGACAGCTGGGCAGACAGGGGCTCAGGTCTCTGAGTGTTGTTTCCTTGGGCTTCCCAAGTGCCTTAGGCTACAAGAGAGCAGATGCATCTTTCTCCAATCACAGCCATCACCACCTCTGGATGGATAGAGATCTCTCTCCAATTCCCATCTCACCTTTCACCCATCTGAGGGGCCAGCAATTGGAGGATGGGGATAACCCCAGGGGACGCAGGGGCGCTGGGAGGGGTCCGGTATTCTTTTCCCACTCTAACCCCTCACCATTTCCCAATATGAGGAAGTTCTTGCAAGGAATGTAGAAAGCCTCTGAGACTGCTGCCTTGGTGTTGCTATGGAGACAGAAACAGTTTCTAAGACAAAGCCCTTCCTTCTGCCTCCCGGGAAGCCTGGTCTTTCCGCCACACTCATCCTAAGAGATGCTGGCTAAAATCATGAATTTTTATTCATAATGCTCTTTCTCCCTCAAGGAGAGGGCTGGAGGAATATGCCATTGCGACATATCCTCCCCAGACTAAGTTGATGGAGGGAGTCAAAGACGGGTTCAGCCCAGGTGGCTGTCCTGAGTTTCCCTAGTCAGCAGCATCTTTGTCTGCATTGAACACGTTTCCTAGCCCGCTTCTTTTCTCCAGGCTGGGCCCAGATACCTCTGGAAGTCTCATGAGGATGAAGGAAAGGTACAGCCATTCACAACAAGCACCAGACAGCTCCCTTCTCTGCCTAGGACACATGTCTTCTATGAATCTGTCAGAAACAATCACCCATTTCTATAATGCGAGACGTTAGCTTGGTTTGGGATTCTCACTTCTGGCTTAATTGCTCAACGGTTAAAGGGTGAGTAGGGGAAGAGTTTTCACCCAACACCAGCCAGGGGTCTGGTTTTCAGCTCTCTCCAGAGGAATTCAGAGCCATGGAAACAGGTGTGCACCCCCAGCTAAGTTTAGATTTAGAACACTTACCCCAGACAAAAGAGAGAGACCTGAGCCTGTCACTGAAGGCTCTGGGTGCCAGGCACACGGGTAGCTGGCGACTTGGACCCCGCTACACAAGATCCAACAGATAGGTCCCCTCCTGGAGACTGGTGCTGGCCCACCGTCTTCCTGCAGGGGCTCACCTCATGATGAAGTTGTGCCCATCCACTTCCTGCCCATAGCCAGAGCCTCGCAGGTTGCCCGAGTTCCCCACCACAGCACAGCGCCGGCACTGGTGGGGGTCCCGGAGGCGGTAGGGGTTCTCGCCTGGCACAATCTGAAACAGCTTCTCCAGCACCTCGTTGGTGTTGTGTGACTTGAACTGGGGTTGCAACATCTGAGGTGAGGAGGGAAGGAGAGGACCATGAGGAGAGAGGACCTCTAGCACCCCTCCCACGCAGGCATAGACTTCCCTGCCCCCAGGCTGTTGGGGAGCCCCCCTTCCACAAGCAATGAAGACCCACCCTTCTCTCAAAAGCAGCAAAATGAGTGGGTGTTACTGTTCACAGACTTATGCCCTGCCAGTCATGGGGCTGCTCTGATACACTGGAGAGGGCCTGGGGAGGGGACAAGTCAACTTGTTATGGACTATGTGGGCAGACTTCCCTCAGGGCTCCTTCCCAGCCTGCCTACAGGGGGCGCTCTAGGACTCAGCATGATGGCTAGGGTTATAGATTCCCCAAGGGGCAATATTCATGGGACTCGTAAGCCGCTCCCTGAGCTCTTTGGGAAGAAGGGAGAGAGGCATATAAATGCTTTCAAAGCCAGCTGGGTAGAATACAACTTGTCCCTACATCCTCACACCAGCTGGATAGTCAGAGACTATAAACTGCAGTTCAGTGTTTATGAGCCCAGGCAGGTGACACATTGGAGTGAAGGGGTTGGTGGGGCCCACAGCTAACAGGAGACGGTGTACCCATCAAAAAGAGTAAATCAGCCGGGCGCTGGTAGCTCACGCCTGCGATCCTAGCTACTCAGGAGGCTGAGATCTGAGAATTGTGGTTCAAAGCCAGCCTGGGTAGGAAAGTCCATGAGATTCATCTCCAATTAACCACCAGAAAACCAGAAGTGGTGCTGTGGCTCAAAGTGATAGAGCGCTAGCCTTGAGCAAAAAGAGCTCAGGGACAAAGCTCAGGCCCTGAGTTCAAGCCTCAGGACTGGCACACACACTTATGAAAAAATTAGTAAATCAACCAATTGTTGATCACAAAGGATTGTGAGCCCAGCCAAATCTATTTTTTCAAGAAAAGTTAAAAATACAGATTTCATGTGCAACAACCTGATTTCTAAATATTGGTAACTAATCAAATGTTTATTAAAAAACGAAAACACTAGGCTTGGCCCACCATTACCACACTTGCCTAGCATATAACAGGCCCTTGGTTTAATCCCTAGAACTTAAAAAAAAAAAAAAAAAAGTGGGGCTTTGAGCCATACATCCATGGGTTTGTGGGATAATCAGGAGCTGTTCAGGGGGGCTAGAGCTCTCTCTGGAGAGGAAACCTGGCTCTGAGACAAGACACTCAACCTTCTGGCCAAGGAAGTTGGCTAAGGGTTGTAGACACACTTGCTGTTGTATGTAAACAGTCGCTAAGTCCCATCCCTGTAGGCAGGGAACCTCTTCTGTCCCCAGCATCCAATCCTGCTCGGGGTCTTCATCAGCCATTGCCAGGATGACACAGCGGGCAGGCGCCACGCACGCTCTGAACCTTGATGTTTCCCACACCATGAAGGCCGGGACTACCAGCGCAGGCAGAACCTTTGAGGGCTCTAGCTGCCATGGGAAGGGCCTGTGGAGCTCCTAGAGAGCCCTGGTCTGCAGGCCCCAGACCTGGGGTACAACGTGGGTTAGAAGATAGGTTCTGGGCATTTTTTTCTGGGAAGTCTGGCCACATGAATCATCCTTACAACTTTCCTAAACATAAGAGAAAGGAGAGTCATCCAACTCCTGTTGGTCGGCTGGAGAAACCAGGGGCCAGGAGCTGCGTTGGAGGCCCCCAGAAGGTAACACAGTCTCTGAGCTCAAGGAGAGGGCTCCACGTTGGCCCATAGCATTGGTGGAGACCAGCTGACCCTGCAGAACCCGGGGGAAGCTCCAGAGGTGATGGGCCCCGTGGATTACATAAGGAGAAGCAGAGAGGAGGGTCTGGGCTCCCAGGCAGTCGGCCCTCCCTCACCTCTCAGCCCCTGATGGAGGTTTACAGTGTTTTCTTATCCCAGCACGGAGCAAACGCTCTCCCAGTAAAGAATCAAGTGACTCTTAAGGTGGATGAGCCAACATTTATCAAGGAGGATATTCCGTTAAAATCCAGATTTGGGATGTCTGATAAGAGGTGAGAGGAGGCAGCAGCATGAACCCTATCCTGGCATAGCATGAGAAATGGCTGCCTCCTGCCTAACAGGAAGGCCGCCCCCCTACTTCTCCACCCAGGCTGCTCCTCTCATTGGCTTTGGGCCAGTGGAACTTTCTGGTCTATGTTGGGCTCCTATAGGCATCGCAGTTAGTCCTCTTTCCTTTCAGGTCAAAGTTCCCTCTGTCCTCCAGTACTGTGTGATCTGAGTACATGGCTCTGGTCAAATGGGCCTCTCACTTGATGAACACTTGGTGAAGGAGTAAGGGGTCCAAAGGATACCAGCCTAACCCTGCGAAGAAAACAGAGGGCTGGCCCTAGAGAGGGGCAGCAAAGGGAAGACAGGAAGCAGGGGCTGTGGTTCTCACCATCCACCACCTCTGAACATCCGGAGGGAGATCCATGTTCTCTCGGGTCCAGACGGGCGAGATGTTACCGTCGAAGTGGCTGTCGAACCAGTCAGAGGCGCCAGCGTCGCTCATGCAGCGTCGGCAGGCGCAGCTCTTGCCCCCCAGTTCCTCTTTGCCACCGTGCTGCTGTAGGCCGGTATAGCTGGGCACCAGCTTCACCCGGTGTGTCCCATCCAGGGCCCCCGAGTCCAGATAGGGCAAGGTGGCCATGCTGTGGTGTGAGTAGGTGAAGAGCAGCGACATGATGAACACCAGCAGGAAGGCCACGGAGAGGAACCACACACGCAGGGAGCACTTCATGGTGCCGGCGCGTGGGCCACTGTCACCGTGGCCAATCCTTTCCCAGTCTGCTGAAGGGGCAGCCACGGTGCAGCCTGTCTGTTCCGGCAGCGCGTGCAAAGGGCATAGGGGCACGTGCTGCGGCAGGGGACCCTCGCCACACCTTCCCCCCAGGGAAAGGAGCTGGTGGGCTGGCAGCAGTGGCTCCCCTGTCCCTGAGCCACTTGGGCACCCCCGCCGCTCAGGGCTGCATCAGGTCTCTCTGTCACTAGCTGGGCCACAAAGACTCTGCGTCTCCTGCCAGCCTGGCCAGGCAAACGTCAGTCCATCCCAGCCCTCTAGTCCCTTGTGATGGCTGACTGCCAGCTCTGAGGGACCCCTTCTTTGGTGGCTTGAGAAGGTCCAGTCCGGAGCAGTCGGGGTCCTTGTGGCTCATGAGCAGACAAGGAAGCGGCCCCTGGTCCCCCGCAGCGGGGAAGCTCTGGCCCTCTGCTCACCACAGAGAGCATGCAGGCTTCGGGGACCTGCATTCCACGCCAGAGCCCTCCCCCCTATGGCTGGCCCTCTTGACTGAGCTCCTTTCCCAAGGAAGGGTGGCCAGGCCCCCAGAGCAGAAAACCAGGAAGCTCCTCCCAAGGGTAGGGTGACACTCCTCTGCAGAGAACAATATCCTTCTCCGGTTAGCTTCGGCTCCACCGCTTCCCATCCAGCCGGCCGGGTTCCTCCTCCTGGTGGTCACAGCCCTGGCTGCAGGTGTGTGTGTGGGGAGGGTCACAAAGTGGCGGCTCTGGGCTCTGGTGGGGCTGAGAACAGCTGCTGCTCAGCAGGATGCTGCATCTGAGCTGTGTGGGTCAGCAGAGCGTGCCAGGAGCTCTCCCACACGGCCCAGGCTTCCTTTCTGAAGCTGCCAGCCTAGACTTGGTGGCTTCTCTGCTCATCCCTGCTCCCCCGGGGGCCAGTCTGTCCCGCTGTTGGCTCTTGGCTCGTGCTCACAGTAATCCCCTGGCAGGTTCCCCTCACTTGTCAGGCGCCAGGCTGCTGCAGCATGACCCTGAAATTGAAGAGAAAGACAAATGTGCAGAAAAATCACCTTCCACCCCACCCCTAATCTCAGAGGGGACAAAGCTGGGAAGGAGAGGAGATATCCCCCACTTGATCCAAGCGTGGACAAGAAAGGGCTCTCCCCGGAAACCGTGCACGGATAGCATTGCTTTGCATAACTCCCAACCCTCAGAGGACTAGATTAGCCCAGCACCTTCACTTATTAGCCAGAAGGTAAACAACGAGTCCAGCAAATTGATTTCCCCAGAGTCACAAGACAAGTCCCTGGAACCACTCAGTTTTGAAAGCCTGGAGTCCACTTTGAGTGGTTACTTTCAGGGCAGTTGTAAGAAAAAACAGCCCAGAGAAGATCCCAGGGAACTGTGAACATTGATTTCCCCCCTGGTGCTCTCAGGGCCCATGGGAAGCCTACCCAGATAAAAGGAGGGCTGGAGCCTGGTGCTGGTGGCTCAAGCCTGTAATCCTAGTTACTCAGGAGGCTAAGATCTGAGGGTCATAGTTCAAAGCTAGCCTGTGCAGGAAAGTCCAAGAGACTCTTATCTCCAATTAACCACCAGAAAACAGGAAGTAGTGCTGTGGCTCAAAGTGGTAGAGCGCTAGCCTTGAGCAAAAGAGTTAGGGACAGCTCCCAGTCCCTGAGTTCAAGACCCATGACTGACAACAAAAAAAAGGACGGCTGGGCATACAAACCAGTCCTTCTTCACACTCAAGTGTAAACTATGGAGGAGGCATTTCTAGTATCAGGGCAGAACCTGTCTGTCAAGGTGGGGGGTTGCTGGGCTCAGAATCACCACTAAACAGTACTCTGGGCAGTGCCCTTCCTCTGTACATTACAAATAAATTGAACTCCAGAGTTCCAGGTAGGGAACTAAAGCCCCATGTTGTGATGGTAAACAGAAATAGAAGAGGCCGCTTGCCTTAGAGTAGTTTTCAGTATTGGTCTTAAGGAAAGGAGTTTGAGAAAGTGGAGGTATGGTTCAACTGCAGAATGAGAGCCTTGAGCAAAAAAGCCAAGAGAGCAAGAGGCCCTGAGTTCAAGCTGCAGTACTGGCACAAGAAAGAAAAGAGGAAGGAAGGAAGGAAGGGAGGAAGGGAGGAAGGGAGGAAAGGAGGGAGGGAGGGAGGGAGGGAGGGAGCTAAGGAAGGCAGGCAGGTAGGCTCTGGAATCTATGTCATAGGAATCTCTTAAAACATGACTCATGCCTGAAATTTCAGTATTTATCAGGCTAAGACGGGAAGATTTCAAGTTTGAAGCCAATCTGACCTCAATATAACAAGAGCCCTTCCAAATCTGAACAGCCCTGGTTCTGACTTGGTCTCTGGGCCTTGCAGCCCTACTCCGTTCCCCTCCTGGTTGAAAGCTCCAGACACCTCCTTCCACAGTCTTCTCTGGAAGAAGAGAAGCAAATGTCCTCCCTTTTGGGGCTTGGCCCCAGAAACTTGAGCCATCACAACTTGTTTGCTACCAACTTCTCTTTGCTGACAGCAGGAAGTGGGCAGGGGGGGTGGGGAGAGGAAGCACGGATGCAAAGCGTGCACCAGGCTTTGTCCTGGATTTATTCGATAACATTCCATGTGCATAGGCATCCTCGGAGATTGCTTCCTTTCCTCCTCAGGTTCCGGTGAGAAGGAGTGGTTTCTCACCTGAAGGCATTTAGGTTCACTCAATTACAGTCAGCACAATCTGCTTGCTTGATACGCTAAGCAGATTTAAAGCTTAAACTGAATCCCCAAAATGGGGTTGAATACAGAGAGCATTTTGCCTTCCCTCCGTCCCAAATCTCACTCAGGTGACTCGTCCCTACTTTGGTCAATCTATGTGGGGAGGGGGTTCTAGGATCAAAGCCAGTGTAGGCTGGCAAATCCAATAGATGATTATCTCCAATTAACCAGAAAAAAAGAAAAGAAAAGAAAGCTGGAAGTAGAGGTGTAGCTCAAGAGGTGGTAGAGGGCTAGCCATGAGTAGAACAGCTGGTCCAGAGATCTAGGCTGGAGTTCACACCCAGTATGGGCAAAAAAAAAAAAAAGTACTTCAGGTGGTGGTGGGATATAGCAAGGTCTAGGCCAGCCTGGGCTACTCAGCCAGGCCTGTTCCGCTCCCCCACCCCCACTCCCACCCACACACAAATGATGGGATTTGAGTGTGGGCCAGAGGTTAGCTATTACAAACTGTGTGTATACTGATGGGAGGGAGGGAGGGAGAAGGGTATGATGCAAGAAGGCCAAGTGAGGAGGAGAGTGGCTGAGTAACAGCAAGAGGAGCTTGGGTTGGGAGCCTACCTGCAGGGGGCTACCTGCGAGTGAGAAAGCAGAGCTGAACAGTCAGACAAGTTAGATCTCTTTGTTGTTGGGGTTGAGAATCTACAGAGAGACCAGATGTGAAATCATCCCCTAAGACTGGGGGCAATGACCCCAGAAAGTCAGTTATCTGTGTGGTTCGCAGGTGTGATTCCAGACACTTGGGGCTTGAGGCAGGAAAGCTGTTAGACTCTAGAAGTTTAAGACCAGCCTAGGCAACAGAGTGAGATTTTGTCTAAGAAAGAAAAAAAGAAAAAGAAAGAAAAGAAAAGAGAAAAAAAAAAACAGGAAGGGAAGGGAGAGGGAGGGAGGCAGGAAGGGAAGGAGACGGAAAGTTATCCCTCCTCTATTTCTCAGTGTTTTATTTTTGCCGTGCTGGAACTAAACCTAGGGCCTCGTGCATACTAGGCGCATTCTACCACTGAGCTCCCCTCCCCCGGCGGCCCCCAGCTCAAAGCTATGGTTTTATAGGAGGTTTCTGGCCATAAATCTGGCAGATTTGAGGAGATTCTGCATCAATAATCCCCTGAGCATCTTGTTAATTTCACACAGCTGAGGCTGAACAGAAGAAGCTGTAGCCAGGATAGAGAAGTCTGAGGCAGCTGGGGCAGCGGCAACGACTCGAGGGTCTCCTCCCCTGTCCCCTAGACTTTCACCAATCAGGAAGCACAAGATTAGGCAGCACTGAGGATCAAAGAAACAATGAAAGCTCATAGGACGTCCTGCCAGCATGCAGGTGAAGGGAAGGCAAAACAAGCCAGGGACTGAATGAGGAGCACTAGAGGCTGGGAAAGGGTGGTGGTGGTGGTGGTGGTGGTGATGGCTTTAAAGCAGTGGGATCGATCCCAGGACACCAGCCATCAAATTAACATGATAAAGCATGAAACAGCACAGCCTCAGAGCAGTGTAGCTGATCACAACCTTGCAGGGCAAGTCGGGAAATGAAATGTCAAAAAATAAGGCTCTGAGACTGGGGGGGGGGGGGGGGGCAGGGGGGAGGAGGGAGGCGCTGGGGGATGGGGAGAAGAAACATAAAAATAACAGCTGAGCCCAAGACTGATGAAGCATCTCTTTCTACCCACTTACACACAGCCTGTGGGCGCATCCCAGAGCCTCATTGTAAAAAGCAGCAAACCACAGACACTTTAAGAGTCTCTGGGCACTTCCAGGGATAGCCTGTCATTTAGTATTCCTGTGAGGCGCAGGTGAATGAGGTCAGCAGCCTTCCAAACAGGCTTTCCCAACCAACTGGGGTACAACACCAAAAGGCTCCCTGTCCTGCAGATGCATGCCAACATAGAACATCCGCAAACCTAGGAACCCACCAACCCTGGCTGAAGATGCCCTGTCAGGCTCAGGCATTGTGTTGAGGAAAGGTGGGAATGCTTATCCATTATGAACACACAGCTCCAGCCTCCTGAGGCAGGTCCTCCGTGTGTCTGAGAGCTTTGGCTCCACCTCCGCATGCTTGGTTAACTGAAGTCATCAGTTGCAACATCCTGGCACCCATCTCTGGCACAGCTGCTCCTGCTAGCCTAGTGACTCACCAGGGCCCTTTCTACTCCCCTATTACTAACCCTTGAGCAGCTTCTGCTTCCCGCCAGCCCTGCTGGGCACTGGTGGCTCATGCCTGTAATCCTAGCTACTCAGGAGGCAGAGATCTGAGGATCATGGTTTGAAGCCAGCCCGAGCAAAAAAAGTCCCTGTGAGCCTCTTATTTCCAATTAACCACTCAAAAACTGGGAGTGGCGCTGTGGCTCAAGTGGTAGAGAGCTAGCCTTGAGAAAAAGCAGCTCAGGGATAGTGCCCATGCCCTGAGTTTAAGCCCCACAACTGAAAAAAGGAAAAAAAAAATCACAATAGTTAGGCAGAGAGGCAAGACAGGAGAGCTGGGAAGAATGGAGTAGCTGCAAATGTGACCAGTATGGCTTCCATGGGTCTGTTACCTAATGCCCAGGTCTCTCTATGTCCCCAGGCCACTTCTTCTGTGCTTTTATTCTAATCTGGTAGTCTTTTGGGATACAGTTTAGGCTAGCTTGAAATTTGAGATTCTCTGGCCTCAACCTCCTAAGTGCTAGGATTCCAGTTGTGTGTCACCATTCCTGGCCCTATTTGCTCCTTTTAGACAGCGAGTCTAAGCCAGACAACAGTGTGGTTCATGCTTATAATCCTAGCTACTCAGGAGGCTGAGATCTGAGGATTGTGGTATGAGGCCAATCCAGGCAAGAAAGTCTGTGAGATTTATGTTGCTGGAAGTGGCTGGGTGTCAGTGGCCTATAATCCTAGCTACTCAAGAGGCTAAGAACTGAGGATCAACGGTTTGAAGCCAACTCCAGACAGGGAAGTCTATGAGACCCTCATGTGCAATTATCCACCAAAGAAAGCTGGATGTAGAGGTATGGCTCAAGCAGTAGAGTGCTAGCCTTAGCAGAAAAGCTCAGGTACAGTGCCCAGGCCCTGAGTTCAAGTCCCAGAATCAGCACAAAAACAAAACAAAACAAAAAAACAAATCTTAGGGGGTGGGGAGGAGAGTTTAGTCCATTACATTTGTTATTTTACTTTGTCTTTTTCTCAACTAATTTTTTTCTTAAGTTTTTTTCCTTTAGATGTACTGATAAGTCATCTCTAACCCTACCACTTTTTTTCCTCTCCTAGTTTAGGAACAATAGTCTTTTACAGATTACCATACTAGCATATGTACATTTTTCCTGATGAAGTCAATAGTGTCATTCTCTCAGAAAAAGACAGAAACTTGGTGTGACTCAACAATGAAACTCTCTATTTTATTTTACTTTATTCTTCCTTGATAATGTAGTTAACAATTGTGATTTTTCAGTTTTCAAAATTAAGAACCTTTGAGCTGGTGTGATGGCACAAGCCTATAATCCTAGCACTTGGGTGACTGACACAGAAGGTTCGTAAGTTCAAGGCTAGCCTGGGCTATATAGTAAGACCAAAATGAATAATTAAATTAAGCTAGGTGCCAGTAGCTAGTAGGAAGCCTGAGATCTGAAGATTAAGGTTCAAAGCCAGCCAAAGTAGAGAAGTATGTGAGACTTATCTCCAATTAACCAGCAAAAATCTAGTGTAGAGCTGTGGTTCAAGTGGTACAGTTCTAGCCTTGAACAGAAAAAAAACTAATGGACAGTGCCTACAAAACAAACAAACAAACAAATAGATTATAAATACCCAAGCAGATACTGAATTTATTTATTTATTTTTTTGTCGGTCATAGGGCTTGAACTCTGGGCCTGAGCGCTGACCCTGAGCTCTTCAGCTCAAGGCTAGTGCTCTACTATTTGAGCTACAGTGCCACTTCCGGTTTTCTGGTGGTATAATGGAGATAAGAGTTTCATGCCCTCTCCTGCCCATGCTGGCTTTGAACCTCAATCCTCAGATCTCAGCCTCCTGAATAGCTAGGATTACAGGCGTGAGCCACCGGCACCTACCTTCAGATACTGAATTTTTGAGTGTGTGTTTTGCCATCTGTGGAGACACCTTTAGTTGCAATCTTTCTTCTTTTCCTGCCAACAGAATCCTGACTTGTTCAGGCAGCTAACAACCCAGCCCTGGGAGATCAGGCAAGACTTGTCTAAGGCAACCACAGCCAGTCAGTTTCTTTTTAGCAAGAATTGTTCTAAGGATGGGCCAAGCCTATGGCAAGGATCCAAGAAAATACTGATTAGGGCTGCCTTAGAAAAATTCTCCTTCTCAAGAAAAGGAGGCACGTGAGGAGAAAGCTTCCTTCCTAGCATCTTTCTGCCTTCCAGCTTGAGATGTTAAAGTCGATGATACAGGGTCTGGGAATGTGGCCTAGTGGAAGAGTGCTTGCCTAGCATGCATGAAACCCTGGGTTTGACTCCTCAGTACCACATACACAGAAAAAGCCAGATGAGGCACTGTGGTTCAAGAGATAGAGTGCTAACCTTGAGCAAAAGAAGCTCAGGGACGGGGCCCAGGCCTTGAGTTCAAGCCCCAGAACTGGCCAAAAAAAAAGAGAGAGAGAGAAAGAAAGAAGGAAAGGAAGGGAAGGGAAGGGAAGGAAGGAAGGAAGGAAGGGACAGAGGGAGGGACGGACGAAGGGAGGGACAGACGGAGGGATGGAGGGAGGGAGGGAGGGAGGGAAAAAAAGGTGATAATACTATGTCTGGCGCTGCAGCAGCCACCACACAACCGCAAGGAGACACATCCTATGCCCTGAAGATAGCATAAGATAAAGATTCATATCCATACTGCACTACTGACCAATCCTGGGACTATCTACTTGCTGATTTGATGATGAAGATGATGAGGATGAGGAGGAGGAGGATGATGTGTGTGTGTGTATTGCTGTATATTATTGTGGACCAGACCCAGGACCTTCTGAATGCTAAGCAGACTCTCTAGCACTGAGCTATGCTCTCAGTTTCAATCCTTTTTATAGTTTCAGTCATTGTAGGTTACATCCTTATATACCACAATAGTTAAATTTCCCAACACAATGTATCAATTTTCTCTTTTTTTTGAGAGACTGTGTCAAACTACTGTGTTACCTTAGCTGGCCTCAAACTCCTTGAGCTCAAGCTTCAACCTCCAGCGTAGTTGGGACTATGGCCATTGGCCACTGTGCTTGGCACAGTATGCCAATTCCTGGGTTTCCTGTTGGCATTAGCACCTGGTTGCTTCCTCCAGGGGTTTACTTTTCCTCGTACTGAAGCACATCTTTAGCAGTCCTTTTGGCAAGGGTTTGTTGATGATTCAACTGTCTTAGTATGTCCACAAATATAAATATAAATTTATTTATTGACAGGTCCTGGGGCTTGAACTCAGGACCTGCATGCTGTCTCTGAGCTTTTGTGTAGAAATATTTTGATCTCACCTCATTCTTGAATGACAGCTGGATATTATACTCTAGGCTGACAATTAGCTTCAACAGATGTGCTTTGATGACTTTCTAACACCCAACATTGATGACATGGTTCCAGTCAGTCTAATCTCAATCTTTTGAATTCATCTTTTTCTTTTCTGATTTAAAAAAAATGTTTTGTTTTGGCAATGCTGGGGACTTAAACCAAGGCCTTACACATGCTAGACAAGTGTTCTACCACCAAGCTACCCTAGCCCTCTCTCTGATAGTTGTATTTTGTTTCTTTGTTTGGACAGGGTCTCTCACTATGTAGTTCAGGTTGTTTCAGGCTCTCAATGCTGGGATTATAGGCTTGTACTATCACACCCAGAAATACTCTGCAATTTCACTGTAACACATCTCATGACATATATTCAGTTTGCATTTTTTTTTTACATTTTTACATTTTTTTAATTGTAAAAATACTGTACAGAGGGGTTACAATTACATGGGCAAGAACATGTATTCAGTTTGATTGGTGCTCCTTCAAATCTAGAAATCTTAGCCATTATCCCTTTAAAAGTTATTTCCATCATTCACATCAGGAATTCTTACTAGACACATTGCTAAAGGCTCTCTGTGTTCCATGTGGATGTGGGCTTCTAGATGCATTCCTCAGCATCATATCCCAGTTCCATGATTTCTCTGTGACAAGACTAGTGTTATCTATTGTTTCAAGCTGTAGAACACAAATTTTCATTTCTAGCAAAGGTTTTTAACAGGGTCTGCCATACTGTCTATGTTGCTCAAGTTAGCTCAAACTTGGGATTTTCCTAGCTCAATTTCCCAAGTTCCTGAGTACCTTTCCTATAATGTGTGTGTGTGTGTGTGTGTGTGTGTGTGTGTGTGTGTGTGTGTGAAAGAGAGAGACAGAGAAAGAGAGAGACAGAGAGACAGGCAGCTGGGGCTTAAACTCAGCCTATGCTCTGTCCCTGAACTTTTTTTTTGTCAGTCATGGGGCTTGAACTCAGTGCCTGGGAGCTGTGCCTAAGCTCTTTTGCTCAAGACTAGTGCTCTATCACTTTGAGCCACAGCACCACTTCCAGTTTTTGAGTGGTTAACTGGAAATAAGAGTCTCATGGGAACTTTCCTGCCTGGACTGGCTTTGAACCATGATCCTCAGATCTCAGCCTCCTGAATAGCTATAATATTAGCTATTACCAGCAGGACCCACTGATTTGTTTTTGTTTTTCCAGATTACTCATATTCCTGGGTTTCAGAACTGTATATATGTTTGTATTAATTTATCTCTCTTTTTTTTGTCAGTCATGGGGTCTGAACTCTGGGCCTGGGTGCTGTCCCTCAGCTCTTCAGCTCAAGGCTAGTACTGTACCACTTGGGCCACAGTACCACTTCTGGCTTTTTCTGCTTATTTGGTACTGAGGAATCAAACCCAGGGCCTCATGCATGCAAGGCAAGCACTCTACCACTGAGCCACCTTCCCAGCCCTTAATTTATCTCTTATAGTTTACTCTTTTTTGTTTTTTGGTACTCGTCCTGGGGCTTGAACTCAGGGCCTGGGTTGATATCCTTGAGCTTTTTTTTGCTCCAGGCTAGCACTCTACCACTTAAGCCACAACTCCATTTCTGGCTTTTTGCTGGTTAATTGGAGATAGTCTCACAGACTTTCCTGTCCCTGGCTGGCTTTGAACCACATCCTTAGATTTCAGCCTCCTGAGTAGCTAGGATTACAGATGTGAGCCACAGGCGCCCAGGCACAGCATCTTCTATTAGCTTACTTTTCCAGCACTGGGTTCTAGCAGTGTGCTAGCAGTAATTACACGCTTCACATGGATCACTTTATCACTGTTATCCCAATTTTCTGCTTCCAGATTCAGAGGCCAGCAGGCCTGTGGCTTCAGCCCTGTTTTCCTCTTTGTGTGCCTGTGCCAGTGCTGATCCACTGGGATGTTTATCTACTTGGTCTGTGGTGGAGGGGTGGCAAAGGGTGCAGGGGAGCACATAACTGTGATTAGAATTTTTATCTTTTTATGTATGGCTGCTATGTGTTTAGAGTATAAACTGATAGTGCCATCTTGATTGGAGTAAACAATTCATACCAGGGAACTAAGGGATCCCTGCCAATACCTGTCCCTTGGGAAAGAATATCAAACCATCTCTAACAAGACTGATAAAACTCCAGCCAGCACACTGAAGGAGGCAGAATGACAAGCCCTGAAGTAATCAGATCAAAAGTCCCAATTGGTGCTGGTGGCTCACGCCTGTAATCCCAGCTACTCAGGAGGCTGAGATCTGAGGATCATAGTTTGGAGTCAGCCCAGACAGGAAACTCTGTGAGAATCTTATCCCTAATTAACCACCCTCTCCACCAAACAACAACAACAATGACAAAAATAAACAACAATAAAAACCAGACGTGGAGCTGTGGCTCAAGAGGCACACTTGTAGCCTTGAGTACAAAAGCTCAAGGACAGCCCAGAGTTCAAGCCCCAGGAGTGACACCAAAATAAGTGAATGAATAAATAAATAACTACCAGTTAAACTGCTTTCTCTCATCTTCGCTCCTGTCTGGAGTGGGAGGGGGGCAGGGGATACACATTGATGATAGGGTTTTTCAGAGTTGAGCATGCCTTCACAACCGGCTGAGGGCAACTTCTGTAGCACCTAACCAGTACTAGCCACATGGACTCCTTGATGAAAGGCCCACTTGATTTTCCTAGAGTCCCCTATCCACCTGCAGCAGGCCCAGCCTGACACTGGAATGCACATCAGAAAAACACTGTAGGGGGGGCTGGGAAGGTGGCTCAGTGGTAGAGCGCTTGCCTTGCATGCCTGAGGCCCTGGGTTTGATTCCTCAGCACCACATAAGCAAAAAGAAAAAAGCCGGAAGTGGCGCTGTGGCTCAAGTGGTAGAGCGCTAGCCTTGAGCTGAAGGGCTGAGGGACAGCGCCCAGCCCAGAGTTCAGACCCCACGACCGGACCCCCCCCCAAAAAAAAAAACAAAAAACACTGTAGGGGCTGGGAAAGTGGCTCAGTGGTAGAGCGCTTGGCTTGCATGCCTGAGGCCCTGGGTTTGATTCCTCAGCACCACAGAAGCAAAAAGAAGAAAGCCTGAAGTGGTGCTGTGGCTCAAGTGGTAGAGCGCTAGCCTTGAGCTGAAGAGCTGAGGGACAGCGCCCAGCTCAGAGTTCAGACCCCACGACCGGACCCCCCCCCCACAAAAAAACCAAAAAACACTGTAGGGGCTGGGAAAGTGGCTCAGTGGTAGAGCGCTTGCCTTGCATGCATGAGGCCCTGGGTTCAATTCCTCAGCACCACATAAGCAAAAAGAAAAAAGTCGGATGTGGCGCTGTGGCTCAAGTGGTAGAGCGCTAGCCTTGAGCTGAAGAGCTAAGGGACAGCGCCCAGCCCAGAGTTCAGGCCCCATGACCGGACCCAAAAAAAAGAAAAAAAGAAAAACACTGTAGCCAGCAATCCCAGCACTCAGAAAGCTAAAGCAGGAAGATCATGAGTTCAAGGCTAGCCTTGGCTACAATGTCTCAACACAAAATAAAAAATAAACAAAAGGCAAGAAGACAATCTTACCCCCACCCTCTTTGACTCAGTAACTCTTATTGGAGACAGACCACTTTGAATTCCAAGTCATTGTCATCTTACTTTCTTGATTCTCTAAGCCTTCCTGTCAGTGTCAGCTCTCTACTTCCCCTTCTGTATATATCCTGCAGGATCTGCCCTCAGCCCCTCTCCCTTTTTTTTTGTTGGTCGTGGGGGCTGAACTCTGGGCCTGGGTACTGTCCCTCAGCTCTTCAGCTTAAGGCTAGCACCTTACCACTTGAGTCACAGCACCACTTCCAGCTTTTTTCTGGTTATGTGGTGCTGTGGAATCGAACGCAGGGCCTCATGTATGCGAGGCAAGCGCTCTACCACTGAGCCAACTTCCCAGCCAGCCCTCAGCCCTTTTTGCCTTTGTCTCCTTCCAGTGGCACCATGCCCTTGCAGACTGAAGAGCCCAGATTCTAGACCTATAACACACACATTCAACTGACTCCCTGGCAATTTTACAAGGAAGGCACTTCAGACTTAACTCATCTTCTTCCTGCATTTAAACACATAGGAAATAGGGTGTCCTATTTATGGGGCCAAGGTCAGACTCCTGGACATAAATAGCATTCAGAAATCCCAAAGCAGGCTCTCCTCCCAAACTGGATCTCATCATATACCCTGTTCTCTCGGGACTATGAATTAATTTGGATCACAACCAGGATGAGGCCCATATTTATAAAGATCCCACAGGGAAACTAAAGACTTGTATGTGTCCACATCTCTCATTTAAACTTTAAACTCGAAGGTTATAGGAACCACATTAATTCATCATTTCTATTCTACTCTAGACCTAGCAGTGTCCATGTATAGCAGGCATTCATAGATATTTGCCCAACTGAGTATCAACTCTGAACCAACCCCAGGGCTCTAAGAGTCCCTCTCCCAGTAGAGAGTCTTGCTACTTTCCTTTTATTTTAAATAATTATTCTGTTTAAAAACAAAAACAAGGGCTGGGAAGGTGGCTCAGTGATAGAGCGCTTGCCTTGCATGCCTGAGGCCCTGGGTTCGATTCCTCAGCACCACATAAGCAAAAAGAAAAAAGCCGGAAGTGGTGCTGTGGCTCAAGTAGTAGAGTGCTAGCCTTGAGCTGAAGAGCTGAGGGACAGCGCCCAGGCCCAGAGTTCAGGCCCCACAACCGGACCCAAAAAAAACAAAAACAAAAACAAAAACAAAAAACAAAAACAAAAAAAAAAACTCTTTTGTGAAGAAATGCTTCCCATCTTTTATTTATTTATTTATTTATTTTTTGGTCTTAGAGCTTGAACTCTGGGCCTGGGTGCTGTCCCTCAGCTCTTCAGCTCAAGGCTGGCGCTCTACCACTTGAGCCACAATGCCACTTCCAGTTTTCTGATGGTTTATTGGAGATAAGTGTCTCTCTCAGGCTGGGAAGGTGGCTCAGTGGTAGAGCGCTTGTCTTGCATGCATGAGGCCCTGGATTTGATTCCTCAGCACCACATAACCAGAAGAAAACAGAAGTGGCACTGTGGCTCAAGTGGTAAAGCGCTAGCCTTGAGCTGAAGAGCTGAGGGACAGCGCCCAGGCCCAGAGTTCAAGCCCCACAACCAACAACAACAACAACAAAAAGTCTCTCAGATTTTTCTGCCTGGGCTAGCTTTGAACCTTGATCCTCAGATCTCAGCCTCCTGTGTAGCATGAGCTACTGACGCCTGGCTCCCAATCTTTATTTATTTATTTTTAAATTTTTATTGCTCTTCTTGGGGCTTGAACTCAGACCAAGTGTTGTTCCTGAGCTCTTGTGCACAAGGCTAGTGCTCTACCACTTGAGTCACAGCTTCACTTCCAGCTTTTTGGTGGTAAGAGGTCAGTGTTCGCATGGATTTTCTTGCCCCGCTGGCTTTGAACCCTGATCCTCAGATTTCAGTCTTCTCAGAAGTTAGGAATATAAGTGTGAGCCACTGGCTGCTTCCAATGATTTTTACAAATTATTAGAAGGCAGATATAATTATATTCAGCTCCACTTTTGCTTCAAACTATAGTCTCCTACGTTAGCTCCCAAATGCTAGAATTACAGGCACGTATCACTACACCTGGCCTAACCATAAGTGTTTAATGAAGAGTTACCAAGAAGCCTCAGGGTCTGGCAGGGGTTGTAGCTCACTGGTAGAGTGCTTATTTAGCATGTGTAAGACTCAGAGTTCATCCCCTACCACCACAAAAATCAGTGAGAAAGTACAACTCCCAAAAAGAGAAACTTCAGGGTCCATTTTTTTTCTTCTGTTCTTGTCTACTATCTGGACAATGCTTTGAGTTGCAAGAGAAGAGCAGACGAGCTGAGCACCAGTGGCTCATGCCTATAATCCTAGCTACTCAGAAGGCTAAGAGCTGAGGATCACAGTTCAAAGCCAGCCCAGGCAGGAAAGTCCTAGAGACTCTACTCTCCAATTAAATACCAGAAAACCAGAAGTGGCACTGTGGCTCAAGTGGTAGAGCGCTTGCCTTGAGCTGAAGAGTTCAGGGACAGCGCCTAGACCCAGAGTTCAAGCCCCACAACGGACAAAAATTTAAAAAAAGGAGAGGATGCAGTCATTCAACAAGTATCTACTGGTGCCATTCTAACGAACAGGAACCAGCATGGGCAAAGCCCATTTGTCACTGTCTGTCTCTCCATCACTCACCCCTCCATGACACTTTGTGACAACAATGAGGCCAGCTTCCTGCAGTCCAAAAACTGAGCAATGGAGTTGCCTTTTTTCTTCTTTCTTTTAGGACTCTCTGAAGCTTCTAGGCACCAAGGTTCCTTGCCTGTGTTAGCTGGGCTTTCTCCAGGACTACCTTTCCACAGGGGCGCTAACAGGCAGCTGACCTACAACACTGGCACCCCAGATCTCAACTTCAGAGTGGAGCTAGTGCGGTACTCACATAGCCTATCCCAGAAAAACACACAGTAGTTAGAGCATTGATGCTGAGGGCAGAGCCCTGGCTTGCCTCGACTTGTAACCCATCTGTTGGAAAAAGGGGTTCTCTGGGAAACTCACCCCATCAAGGCAACGCTCCTGGCTCTTCTCAGAAATACTGGTCAGTCTCATCTTCTCCAAACCTACCCCACCCCCCTACCCCCACCACCGAAAGACACATATTGTCTTTCCTGGTTTGGGAGGATTCAAAGAAGGCTCCACTGAGAATGTGATGGTGCTCCGCTGCCCACTCCAGAAGAGGGTGAAAGGGATAGAGCCAGTGGTTTCTCTGATAAGCACCATGCATCCCGTCTCTAACCTCCACGCCCACAGAGCAGGAAATGACTGTGCCACAGGGGACCAGCACACCAGGGATGCTTCCTGGAGCAATTCTGGGAGCAGGAACTATAGCCTGGAAAGGAAGTTCCAAGTGTGGGGAGAGGGGCAAAACTAGAAAGGCTAAAGGAGTCCTGGCTTTCCCCAGTCTGGCTGTCCTCACCCAGAGCCAGAGAAGAAACAGGGCCTTTCCTCTCTAGATCCCAACTCTTGGTTATCATCAAGAATTCCTGAATCTGATCCACCTCCCCCCACCTACAGGAATAGCACAGATGCTTTTGCTTTCCACCATTGCCCTCTTTTGTTCCTTTCCAAACCTGGATCAAAGCCAGGCTCTGGGTTCTATTCCTCCTTCCTCCTGTGAGCACTGGGCGGCCCCACCCTGGAGAAGGCTCTGGCCCCAGCAGAGGACAATGAGGTGAGCTAAGTCCTGATAACACATGCCTAGGATAGAGAAGCTAGGTCCTGGAAGTGCTCATGACACTCCCTGCAGCTCAGTGCTCCAGCTAGACCTTGGCCAAGGCCTGAACTTGAAGGATCCAACTCAAAGTTCAGCATCACACCTTTATCCTCACTACTCAGAAGGCTGAGATCTAAGGATCACGGTTTGAAGCTAGCCTGGGTAGGAAATTCTGTGAGACTTTTATCTCTAATAAATGACTCAAAAACAAACAAACAAACAAAAAAAGCTGGAAGTGGGGATGTGGCTCAAGGGGTACAGCACTAGCCTTGAGCACAAGAAGTACAAGGTCAGTGCCTACACCCTGAATTCAAGCCCCTAGACCAGCACACACGCGTGCATGTGAGTACATGCGCACGCGCACACACGCGCACACACACACACACACACACACACACACACACACAGAATTCAGGATCTCTTCCCACAAGGAAATTAACCCAATGAACGGTCCAGTAGCCAGGAATGAGAAGCAACTTGCTCACTCAACCAGTGCAAGAGCCACATCGAAGATGCAGATGATAACAAGATTCTTCCTCATCAGCCCCAGGAATGTACCAAACCTCCTCCGCTGACTGGGCTGCTATGGCCTCTGGCTGTCATCTTTCAATCCTTAATGGCCCAGCCATGCCACCTAGACCATGCAATATTGTGAAGTGACAGCTCAGGCTGCAGGTACAAAATCCAATTTTGCTTAAAGCAAAGGAGCCAGGTACTGCTGTCATGTCTGTAATCCTAGCTACTCAGAAGGCTGAGATCTGAGGATCTAGGTGCAAAGCCAGCCCAGGCAGGAATGTCTGTGAGACATCTCCAATAAAGCTGGAAGTAGAGCTGTGACTCATGTAGTGGAGTGCCAGCCTTGAGCAAAAAAAATCTAAGGGATAGCACTTTGAGTTCAAGCCCCAGAATGGGAAAACAAACAAAAACAAAAAACAAAAAAACAACCTAAAGGGCTCCAACATTAGCAGCAACCTCAGAACAGCAGACTTTGACTGACTACTCAGCCTCCCCTTGTAAGTCTCCTCTGCCCTCACGTTTCCTTGAGGAGGTGATTCTTGGGATTTCTTGTGACTTCATCTGAACATCTGTGTCATGCAGTGAGGGTATCTGTGTGAGATGGGTACCAGTTTGGAGTCTGGAAATCCATTTTGCTTCTGGGTCTTGCCTATTACCAGACAGTTTGCAGAGCTCGTGCTGTAGGCTGGAATCCTGGCTTTCTGGCCGAGGCTCTTATCTACTTATTTCATCAAGACAGTATGACTTCAAAGAATTGTTTGATATTTTTTTCCCTTAAAATCCAGAACCATCTTTCTGCTAACCTACCTAATATACTTCTATCCACAAGGCCAACTTTTTTTTTTTTTTTAAATCAGTTTCTATTCTTGTGGTCCAGTGGGAGGAAGGAGCCAGGTGGGGAGATTTCTACAGTTCCTGCCAAGATCAGATGTAGAAGAACCACCAGCCTTTTGTTCAACAGCTTGTGGGCTACGCTGGGCCTGAGCACTGTGTTGCTAGACACATAAATTTATTTCAGGACTTACTCAGAATAAGACCACACTCTCAAAAGTCACAGTCCGTCAGGCACTGGTGGCTCAGGTTTATAATTCTAGCTACTATGAAATCTGAGGATTACAGTTCAACACCAGCCTCGGCAGAAATATCCATGAGACTCTTATTGTCAATTAATCAGCAAAAAGCTGGAAGTGGAGTGTGACTAAAGTGGTGGAGAACCAGCTTTGAACAAAAGACGTAAGGCATGTGTATACACACCCGCGTGCATGCACACGCGCATGCACACACACACACACACACACACACACACACACACACACACGACATGATCATTCTGGGAGACCAAGAAAGGAGGCACTTTTACACAAAGAAAATGAACTCTAGGGCTGGGAAGGTGGCTCAGTGGTAGAGCGCTTGCCTTGCATGCCTGAGGCCCTGGGTTCGATTCCTCAGCACCACATAAGCAAAAAGAAAAAAGCTGGAAGTGGCGCTGTGACTCAAGTGGTAGAGCGCTAGCCTTGAGCTGAAGAGCTGAAGGACAGTGCCCAGGCCCAGAGTTCAGGCCCCACGACCAGACCTCCGCCCCCCCCCCAAAAAAAAAAAAAAGAAAAGAAAAAGAAAATGAGCTCTAGATAGAAAGAGGAAGGTAGGGCAGAGGCAGAGATTCATGGTGGTACGAGTCTTAGAGAGGGCCTAGACCAGAAAGCAGGTGAGATAAAAGGACCTGTTGAGGTATGCTGATTCTAGAGGTGACTATCTCTAGGGAGTGGTCTGAAATCCTTAGAAATAAACTCGTAACCTTTGTCCTATGAGTCAGGCTGCTTCATTTTCTGTACACTTAAGCTTTTTTTGGCTCTTCTTTAATATTTAGTCATGACTTCTGGAAAGGTCAGTCCGTGGCAGCTATGCTACTGGAAACTGGAAGATGTCGCATCTATGCTTGGTCCAGATGGACATGGAAGCTCTGCTCCCTACCCCCTACTAGTCCCCCTGGAAGTGGAGATAAAGAGAAACAGAGTATAAGGATGGAGGAGACCAAGGTTAGACTCCTTCTTGGTCACTGTGTCTTCTAGACATCTCCTTTCCAAACAAGACTTTGAAGTTGTAGTTAGAAACTGGTGCCATCTGATAACTTCCAATACAAACCCTGCAGGTGGCTTTGGGAAACACCCCGGCCCTGTACCCCACTTTTCGCATATAATGTGGTCCCAGGAGGTCGAGTGGGGGAATGCCTGGTGAGCTTGTTTTCACTTCTCTCTGCCTTTGGTTAAGCAATCTTCCTCTTCATTGAGGAGCTGGTAATAAGCTGTGACCCACTTGGGTTGGGCCTGGTTGCTAGGTAATCACTTTGCCACCTCCAGAAAGTGGCAAATTGGCTTCTAAGAGGAGGTACTAAGGGGGTCTTCTCCTTGTGTTGCCTCTGACCTTCACTGTCAGTGAGGACAAGCAGGCTGGAGGAAGCAGGGCTCTTTCCTGTGCCCACTATCTAGTCTCAAGGATGGCTCATGTTTCCTGGACCTGTCTTAAGTTCTAAGCTTCAGGCCAAGATGACACCCATGACAGGCACTGAGGCTCCCAACTCCAGGGGCATGTAAAGGGAGGCGCACACAGACTTGGGTACATTATGATGGCCTCCAAGGCATAGACATTTGTTGTCTGGCTTACTATATACCTCGGAGTTATGAAGGGATTACTAACATGATCATGCTGTCAGGGACTATGTAGGGTAACCTGAGGGCTGGAACCAGTAGGGCCCAGGGCTGGTTTGCTAGCCCCGTGCCTTTTCTTGTGGGGCTGGACTGTTCCCATACCATGTGTGCCTCCAAATTAACCCTTTACCACAAATGATAAACGAGTACTGGCTGTGTAGATAGTTGGATGTCTGGGTAAATCATACCTCTCCCAGTGTAATACAGAAAGCACAGCAGCCGTAGAGACATATCCTGACCTGGACCCTGTATGAAACATCGAGAGAACATCCTCAAAGCTGAGATGACAGGGAGATAGTCCAACCCAAGAGCAGCAAGATTCAGGCAAAGTAAGGCCAAGTTCTGTTTGTTGAAGCCAGGAGGTCTCTCTTCTCTGATGAATCCAGTCACCACACCAACCACCCAGCAGATTGCCTGGTGCCACAGGAGGAAGCAGCCACTTGCTCTGCCTGAGCCAACTCCTTTCTCTCCTGCCCGCTCCTTTTTCTTGTAATCCAGGGAATGAATCACTCTTTGTGGATGAGCAGCCAGGGCAAGGAAGTGGTTCCTCCCTTAAACGCCAGAACCTCATCCTGAAGAATCACCAGCCTGCAAAGCAGACTAGTCTCACTTCCTCTACCTACTGATCTAGGGATCTCAGTCACATTCTCCAACCTCTATTTTCAGATCTGTACAAGTAATGAATGATTCATTGTTGCCAAGTTCCAAGTTACATGCTAGCATTCAGTTTTCAACAAAGTAAATAACGGCAGTAAACCCCATTAGTTTTTCTATAGTGGTTTTTCATGATACATCGAGCTATCACAAGGTCTCCCTACATCCAAAAATCACACTAGGCACTGTTTCAACATGTCTCAACACACGATTTCTTGGGCAAGGGCTGTTGCTCAGTAGTAGAACATGTGGTATATGCAAGGCCCTGGGTTTGATCCCTGGCACTGAAAGAACAAAAACAAAACAAACAAACAAAACCCACACAGCATCTTCAAAGTGAGGAACAAGTCAATTTTCCTTTAAGGAACCATTTCAACCCAAACGATTGCTTCTGTGCCACATGCCAGGTCCAGCCAATGAGAGCACCAAATACATCCATGCCAGCGCTTGGGCCAGAGCTGAAGTATAGCTCCATCTCAGGGGTCCCTGTAGGAATATAGGAAAGGGTGCTGGGAGGGATGGAGGTGGCATTTTCCTTGTGTTAGAGCAGTCATTTCACAAGGGATGTGAAGCAGTAGATTCCTTTAGTTAAGGGGCACTTTGAGAGGGACTTCTGACCTCTATAACTGAAGTTCAGCTGATATAATCTTACATACATGTCCAACCATCTTCCATTTCTTGGTAAATTCTGGAAAATCCCTTACCATGTCACTTACCATCTAACATAAAAAGGCTTGGAACTTGGAACCTCTTGGAACTTCTGCTTAAAACTACTATCTTTGGGGCTGGGAAGGTGGCTCAGTGGTACAGTGCTTGCCTTGCATGCATGAAGCCCTGGGTTCGATTCCGCAGCACCACATAAGCAAACAAAAAAAAAGCCAGAAGTGGCGCTGTGGCTCAAGTGGTAGAGCGCTAGCCTTGAGCTGAAGAGATGAGGGACAGCGCCCAAGCCCAGAGTTCAGGCCCCATGACTGGACCCAAAAAAAAACCAAAAAAACTACAATCTTTGCCAGGCGCTGGTGCTCACGCCTGTAATCCTAGCTACTAAGGAGGCTGAGATCTGAGGAATGCAGTTCAAAGCCAGCCTGGGCAGGAAAGTCTGCGAGACTCTTGCAATTAACCACAAGAAAACCAGAAGTGGTGCTGTGGCTCAAGTGGTAGAACACTTTCCTTGAGCTGAATAGCTCAGGGACAGCACTCAAACCCAGAGTTCAAGCCCCATGACTGACCAAAAAAGAAAAAAAAATTCCCATCTTTGATAGGTCAACCTGGCTCAGAGGCCCACAAAAGCAGAAATGGCCTAGGAGCCCACACTCTGGGATTCCCAGCAGTGTTTCAGTTATGGTTAGATCTGAAGTTCTTCTCTAGCCAGGAACAGTGCCCACATGTGCAGTCTGTTAAGGAGGCTCTGAAATGCACGGCCTTCCAGGGAGATCCACTGCCAGAATCCCCAACCACAGAAGAGACTCAATAAGGGAGAGCTAGCTGGGTGCTGGTAACTCACGCCTGTAATCCTAGCTACTCAGAAGGCTGAGATCTGAGGATTACAGTTTGAAGTCAGCCCAGGAAGGAAAGGCCGTGAGATTCTCATCTCCAGTTAATCACTTAAAAGCAGGGAATGAAGTTGTGGCTCAAAGTTGTAGAGGTTTAGCCTTGAGACAAAAAGCTCAGGGACAGCACCCAGGCCCTGAATTCCAGCCCTACAACAACAACAAAAGAAAGGGAGAGCTATGCTTTTTGCGGTCTAACCATACCTTAAATGAAGAAGTCAGGAAAAATGGAACATGGCTGTAGTCATGGAATGCAAGAGGAAGTCAGGACTCTGGGTTCTATTCCTTGTTTTGCAGTGTGGGGGCTAGGAAGTTGTAATCTTTCCAAAACTGCTTTTCAACATTTAAGACTCACTCCCCTGAATGTTAGTCTCATCTAACTTCTGGAGATTACTGCAAAGATGACGTCACTTAACAGAGTACCTCAAATTCAACCTGTCTCAAACAAACTCACACATTTATCTGAGCCTCTCAAGCCCAGATCTCCTGTATTCCTAATTTCTGAGAAAAAGACATCATCAATCCCACCCTGAAACATAGAGTCATTGGTAATGGCCCTTCCCTTGGCCAGTCAGAGACCAGCTTTGTTTTGTTTTGTTTTTCCCATCCTGGAGCTTGAGCTCAGGACCTGAGCTTTTATGCTCAAGGCTAGCACTCTACCACTAGAGTCACAGCGCCACTTCCAGCTCTTTGCAGCTAATTGTAGATAACAGTCTTACAGACTTTCTTGCTCAGGCTGGCTTAGATCTCAGTTTCCTGAGTAGATAGGCATGAGCCACCTACCAGCACTTGGCCTAATTGATTTTTATCACCCACAACTCTTTCATCTTTCATCTTTCAATTTCCCTACAACCATCTACAGCCATCCATTCTATCCAAGGAGACCCTTCAAGGGAAGGAAGACTTCTAATTTCTTCTCCACAGGAAAGCTCAAGTAATCATCATAAACACAAATCCTCCCATCAGACCCCTACCCCACAATTCTGCCCAACATAACAGCCGGAACTTCCAGCTTCTGGGGCAAAGAATGTACTCCTCAAATTCCCACATGTCCCCCAGGTTTGCCTGGCTGTGTAGTAGTGAAACTTTAAGACCAAAATGAAATAGGCAGGTCTGAGAGTCTGCTCAAACCAGGGCCTTAATATCTCTCTCCTGGAGTAGTTGTAAATCCTGGGGTAGAGTTTAGAATTGGTCCAGTCTTGCCATGATTGTCTCCCCCCGCCACACAGACACCCAGTGCAGACCTCAAATGAGAAAGAGAACTAGCAGTTAGGGAGGGGAAACCCAGCTGGGGTGAAGCCAGGGCTTGAGTATTTCAGGAAGAGCTGATGGAGCCAGAGCCACACAGCAAAGTGTGAGGAGCCATGGGGCCGCCCAGAGCAGGCAGCTGCCTGTGTATAAAAACCCGAGGAGTCTATCTTTTTCCTTTTATCAGTGACCCCTTGGCCACCTAGCAGGCAGCAAAGACCAAACCTCCCACACTTCTAGGCAGCCCCAATCCTTAGTAGCCAAACCAGCCTGGCTGTATAGGAAAGCCTGTCCCTTCTCCCTGCCTGGGTGGGATTGGGGACCCATTTCTAGCCAGATCCTTTAGTTCTACCCCTCCTCCTTGGACAATGACAAGAAATGCTTGTTTCTGTTTTTGTGATAGTGGTTAAGACTGATGTGAGAACTCAGAGCCTTGTGCAATCACTCTCTCATCTGAACCATCTGCCAGCCCCAAGAACCCTTATGCTATTGTCTCCTCAGGATCTCTGATACTCCTGCCTCTTCTAGGTAAGCCTTTGCATCTGGATATATGTGGGCTTTTCCTCACCAGCTTCCTTCTCTCCTCTATTATAAGACCCTACCCTGCCCCTCTCAAGCTGGCTCTCAAATCCTAGCAGCTATGATCAGCCTGTTAGCTCACCCCTTCCCTACTCTGGCTAGAGTAAAGCTCAGGACAGAAGTGGGGTATAGGAACTTGGAACAAGAAAACAAGAAGCCCTACCAACCCTCTCCCCAGGATCTAGTGGGTGGCCAGTGTAAGAAGAGAGGCTAGGGCTGGAAATGTGGCTTAGTGGTAGAGTGCTTGCCTAGCATGCATGAAGCCCTGGGTTCAGTTCCTCAGTACCATATAAACAGAAAAGGCTGGAAGTGGCACTGTAAGCTCAGGAACAGTGCCCAGGCCCTGAGTTCAAGCCCTAGGACTGGCAAAAAAGGAGGAGGAAGAGGAGGAGGAGAAGGAGGAGGAGGAGAGGCCAGATGGGTGTTTCTACCTAACCTAGGACAGAGTAGTGGGAGCAAGGTTTCAAATGAGGAGGAGGAGGAGAAGGACTTGACCACAATGGGAAAACAGGAGTCTCTGTTCTCCAGAAATGCCAGAGCTTGGCTGACTTCTGCTTAATGATCCAAGCAGGTTAGGAGAAAGGTCAAACCAACCTCCAGACGTCTGGACCACCACACATAGGTATCTTGGACCCAGCTCTACTTCTATCTTCAGAATGCAGCACTGTCCAGTGAACTAAGTAGATTTGAGGGGGAAAAAATCCCTGAGCAATCTTTTCCTTGTTTTTGGTGGAACTCGGATTTGAACTTTGAGTTGTACACTTCCTGGGATGATGCTCTACTCTTTGAGCCATGCCTCTGATTATTTTTGAGATAAGAATCCTTGACTGGGGGCTGGGAAAGTGGCTCAGTGGTTGAGTGCTTGCCTTGCATGCATGAGGCCCTGGTTTGATTCCTCAGCACCATATAAACAGAAAAATCCAGAAGTGGCACTGTGGCTCAAGTGGTAGAGCGCTAGCCTTGAGCTGAAGAGCTAGGGGACAGTGCCCAGGCCCAGAGTTCAGGCCCCACAACCCACACACACAAAAAATCCTTGACCAACTATCTCCCTGTTCCTCATTTCATGAGACACTTCAAGTGTCTCATTCACTGGAAGAACCTGAATTGGGGTCTCCATTCCTCTTAGTTATCTCTTCTAGAAACACTAGCTACCCATAGTGAACACCAGATGTGCTCCCCTGAGGTAGGCTGGGACCCAGATCCAATCAGCCAATGGCCTTTATGGTCAAGAAGGAAGTAAGAAGACATCACACTGTTCCTGAGAATATCAACAAGTTGTGTGGAGCTCGCCCCTGCCTTTTCCATCCAGCCACAATCTTTGGTTTGTTGTCCCCGCTTCTCACGAAAACTTTCATTTCCTCTCACACTCTCATTCCGAGACACCATCTGCTTCAAACAAATGGGATTGCTTTTCTAGGGGAAGAGGAAGGTCTGAACCTGGGACTCAAACTCAGTACCTGACACTTTCACTCACTGGCTGCCACGCCTCCAACCTAGTAACTGCATTTGGGTGGGAATAGAGGTTAGGAGGAGCCCCATTCATGGAACAAGGGAGGCTCAATATCTACTAGTGCTCCTTTCAAACTCAAGAGATTCCTGCAAAGGAAGCAAGAGGAAATAGGGTAGGGGAAGGACACACAGGAGTGGGGTGGAGTGGTGGGGTGACAAGAACAAGAAGATCCCCATCTCACCCCTGTAATCCCTTATCTAGGCCTGTTCCACCTCTCATCCTCCCCTGCTCACTACCAGCCCCACCCCTTCCAAATTCCCCTTAACCACAAACACAAATAACTTGTTGATTTTTCCCTGGCAGAGTTGTTCCCTGTAGACCAATTAGCTATTTGCATTTGTTGCTGATTTTCTTCCTTTGAAGGCTGTTGACCTGCTAAGGCTGGGAGGATTCAGAACTAAAGATACAGTGTGGAGCAGTAGGGGTTCCCAGCTCATATCTCATTATCCCTTGAGACCCACCATGCTGCTCTTTCAGAAGCAGGAAAGACCTGTTCACCTGAGGATGGCCTCAAGCCCTAACCACACAGCAGCAGAAAGGCCTTCTGGGCAGAGAAACCCTGGTCTGCTGGATAGAGAACAATGTTCTGGAAGGAGGAGAACCAGGTCCTGCTAGCTCTCTTTCCACCTCAGCAGAAATCACCCTCTGGATTCATCCTGTCTTAGCCTGAGGGAAGAGGCTAAGTTAAGCCCACTGGTAAACTATTTTTTTAACATCTCCTATCAGTATTACCATTTTTTTTGGGGGGGGGGGTTTGATCATGGGGCCTGAACTCTGGGCCTGGGCGCTGTCCCTCAGCTCTTCAGCTCAAGGCTAGCGCTCTACCACTTGAGTCACAGCGCCACTTCCGGCTCTTTTCTTTTTGCTTATGTGGTGCTGAGGAATTGAACCCAGGGCCTCAGGCATGCAAGGCAAGCACTCTACCACTGAGCCACTTTCCCAGCCCCAGTATTACCATTTTTATAAATAAAACTTTAGCATCCATCCAAAAACAACTTCACTATCTATATCACACCTGTAATCCTAGCTACTCAGGAGGCTGAGATCTGAGGATCATGTTTCAAAGCCAGCCTAGGCAGGAAAGTCTGAGAGACTCTTATCTCCAATAAACCACTCAGAAAACCGGAAGTGGTGCTGTGGCTCAAGAGGTAGAACACAGGCCTTGAGCTGAAGAACTGAAGGACAGGGCCCAGGCCCAGAGTTCATGCCCCATGATCGACCAAAAAAAAAAATCCTATTTTTTTTTTCTCTAGATTCACTCATCTCTTGTCTCCTCTATTAGGGAATTCAGGGGAAATGGCCCTTTTCACTCCATGAAGATAACCTTCTGCTCTGGGAATCTGTAGAGATAATGGGCCCGTCAGCATGCCCTACGTGAGTGGTCCCTGCGCCTTCCTTCCTCCCATTCGAAAGGCTTTTCTAGAAAGTTGGGGTGTCCCAAAGCCCAGCTTGCATCCTAGAGCCCTAGGTGAGATCTGCAATGGCAACATGAATGCTAGACTGACAATATGTTGTAATTACAATAATGACTTATAAATAAGCAACAAGAAATACTTGAGACAGCTGTCTGGGGACACAGGCAGGTGTCCCTAGTGAGTCAGACACAATTGGAGAAAAGTATGCTTTCCCCAGATGCAGGCTCAAACTTCAGACTCTTTTCTTGGGAAATGTGACTGGGAGATGTCTCTCCAAGTTAGAGTTAGGACTGAGAAAGTATGCAGGGCAGAGAGGGAAGGAAGTGCAGGTTGCAGGAAGTACAGGTTGCAGGAAGTGCAGGTTACAGGGGGTGGGGCCAGGCCCTTTTGTTGGTAAGGGGTGGGGGATGAGAGAACATGGAGCTAGGAGGGAAGGATGGGACATGGGAACTAAGAGAAGCAAAGAGGAAGGCAGGCCACTCCCCACCACCACCACCACTCCAGGCTGAGGTGCGGAATGAAGAAATGTAAGGGCACTGATCAGGCCTCAAAGCCGCAGGTGCTTTCAGAATGTAGAGGGTCCCTAGCGCTAATGGAGCATCTCCTCAGGATTGAGCCCTAAGCCAGATCCCCACTCACCCCGCAAAGTGATAAGCTGGCAAGGATTGGTATTTTCATCTGCACCTTACTCCTCCAAAGCAATGCACCTCCTTCAAACCTTTTCTCCTAAATATTCCTTTTCAGCTAAAGGAACCAACCATCACCCAGACACCCCAAAGCCCAGTTCCAGCCAATGGAGTGTCTGGATTGGAATATGATACCGACTTTCCCAGCCTCTTTAGAATCAGGCCCCTCTTTTCCATTTCTACTGCCAAAAGTCTTTTTCCATTAGTACAGCCTTTACTGCATCTGAGCCCTATCTAGTTTTCTGCAACTTTCCTCCCTCCTCTCCCTGTCCCCTGATGACCCTGACATACCCTGCCACATAGCAGTCTGTCCTTGGCCAGCTTGGAAACTTGTCACACTAACTAACCCCTTGCTACCTGTCAACTCATATCCTTGTCTATCACCTTTCTGGATTGATCTCTTGCAACACCAATTCTATAGTGTCCATTTCTTCTTCCTCTAGGCACTTTTAATTCTGGAGACAGTTTGGAAGGACTGCCAACATGCCACCCATCTTTCTCTCACCAAGGTAGACACCTGGCCCAGACTGGGCCAACCAGACATTTCCTTTCTGGCATGTAAATCTCAAGCTGTGAGTGACAAAATCATTGGGCAAAGCCGGAGCAGTGGACGCTCCATGACAGTGGACGCTCATGAGGTTCCAGTAGTCCCCACTCAGAGACTCTGCAAAGGATGGAGATTCCAAGTCAACGCCTCTGATTTTGGTCATTGTCTTCTCCACAATACCCAACATAGGTCCAGGTTCAAAAAAGATCAACAAGCCTGGCTCTGGTGGCTCACATCTATAATCCTAGCTACTCAGAGGCTGAGATCTGAGGATCTCAGTTCAAAGCCAGCCTGAACAAGAAAAGCCATGAGACTCTTCTCTCCAACAAGCCACCAGAAAACTGGAAGTGGTCTGTGGTTCAAAGTGGTAGAGCACTAGTCTTGAGTGAAAGAGCCCAGGGACAGCACCCAGGTCCTGAGTTCAAGCCGTATGACTCACGATTTTAAAAAAAAAAAAGATCACTAAACTTTTGGGGGTGGATGATCCCAAAGGACAATGCTAGGCTTGCTGGGTAAGACAGTCAGTAGCTAAGGAGCAAAGGGCATACAGAAAGACCAGTGTTTAAATCCTAGATCCTGCCAATAGATGTCTGAATGTGGCAAGTCTCATAGATCCTGTATATCTCAGCTTTTCATCTATGGGATAGAGACTCTCATCCCTTTGGCCTGGGGCAGGCAAGGGCCTGGCTTAGCTTCTGCTTTGCTGTGTCCATCTTTTCCCAAAGCTTTGGTTCCACAATGTCCTGGTTGGTCATGAGGCCTCTCTTCAAAGAACAATGGAGCTATGGTTACAGTAGGACTGGCAGCTCGGGCAACACAAGTCAGGCCTCTCATTAACCTAGCCAAATCTGGGCAGCATCACAATGAAAGAAAAAGGCCAAACTAGTGCAGCTAAAGAGTATGGAATAGGGGAAGTAGGGTGAAAAGAAGTCTCTTAAAATTTTATATATGGCTGAGTACCAGTGGCTCATGCCTGTAATACTAGCTTCTCTGGAGTCTGAGATCTGGGGATCATAATTTGCAGCCAACTAAGGCAAGAAAGTCTATTAGACTCTTCTCTTCTATTAACTACCAAAACCTGCAAGTGGAGCTGTAGCACAAGGGGCAGAATGCCAATGGCCCTAAGTTCAAACTCCAGGACAGCACAAAATGAAAGGAAAGGAAAGAGGAAAAAAGGAAAGGAAGAAAGAAAAAGAAAGAAAGGAAAGAAGGAAGGAAGGAGCCTTATATCTGAGCCTGTAATCCTAGCTACTTGGGAGGAAGTTATTGAGGGTGGGAAGTCTCAGTTCAAGCAGAGCCAAGGCACAAAGATAAAGTGCAAGAGACTCCATCTTTATCAGTGGCTGGGCACTGGCAGCACCTGTTATTCCGTCTGTGGAGAGTGCAGTTGTATGAGGATATGCAAAGCCTGCTTGGGCATAGAGCAAGACCCCATCCTGAAAATAACTAAGACAGCCAGATACTGGTGGCTCACATCTGTGATCCTAGCTACTCAGGAGGCTGAAATCTGAGCATCATGGTTCAAAGCTAGCCTGGGCAAGAAAAATCTATGAGACTCTTAGTTCCAATTGGCCAGCAAAATGCCAGAAGTAGAGCTATGGCTCAAGTGGTAGAACATCAGCCTTGAGTAAAAAAGCTGAGGGATAGAATCCAGGCCCAGAGTTCAAGCCTGCACATGCTTGTACACTTGCACAAACACACACACACAAAGACCAAGGAGTTGATGCAAATTCTAGGCTCAACCCAGACTGGCTGAAAACAACCTGTAATTCCATTCAGCAATCAATGCTTTCTTTTTTGGTCTGTTGTGGGGCTTGAACTCTGGGCCTGGGCGCTGTCCCTCAGCTCTTCAGCTCAAGGGTAGAACTCTACTACTTGAGCCACCACACCGCTTCTGGCTTTTTCTCTTTTTGTGGTGCTGAAGAATCGAACCTAGGGCCTCATGAACGCGAGGCAAGCACTCTACCACCGAGCCACCTTCCCAGCCCCAAGCAATCAGTGCTTTAACCATCTCTCCAGGGGATGTTAAGGCTTGCTCCAGTTTGAAGAACCTTGTCCTAAGGCAGGAAGTGCAGCCCTGAGTTCAAGCCTTGGTAAAACCTTCCCCCCTCAAAAAAAGAAAGAAAGAAAGAAAGGTGGAAAGAAAGAAAGAAAACCTAAAGTTTTCTCCCCTATTTTCATAGTTGTGAATAATCTATTTCAGCCAGGCATCAGTAGCTCACATCTGTAATCCTAGCTATTAATGAAGCTGAGATCTGAAGATCATGGCTCAAAGTTAGACTGGACAGGAAAGTCCATGAGACTCTATTTCCAATTAACTAGCAAAAAGCTGGGAATGGATTTATGACTCAAGTGGTAGAACACCATCCTTAGTTAGAAAATGCTAAGGGACAGTGCTCAGGCCCTGAATTCAAGACCCAGGGCTAGTTAGTGCACGCACACACACGTGCACACACGTGCACACACACATGCATAACACATACACATGCCTGTACGCACACGCACATATACACAATCTATTTCAACAGAATTTATCTTTTTTGGGGGGGGAGGGGGTCCGGTCGTGGGGCCTGAACTCTGGGCCTGGGCGCTGTCCCTCAGCTCTTCAGCTCAAGGCTAGCCCACTACCACTTGAGCCATAGCACCACTTCTGGCTTTTTTTTTTTTTTTCTGCTTATGTGGTGCTGAGGAATTGAACCCAGGGCCTTGTGCATGCAAGGCAAGCATTCTACCACTGAGCCACCTTCCCAGCCCCAGAATTTATCTTTTTAACCTAACTCTCTCCTGCTAGTATCAACCCCAAGAGAGCCTATTTCTCTTCCCTGACTCTTGTTCAAGAACTCTAAACCTTTCATCATGAGATCCTCTACACTGTTACTGAGCTTCTTTTGCTTAAGGATAATACTCTACCACTTGAGCCACAGCACCATTTCTGACTTTTTCTGTCTATGTGGTATTGAGGAATCAAACCCAGGGCCTCGTGCATGCTAGGCAAGCACTCTACCACTAAACCATATTCCCAGCTGAGATCCTTTGCTTCTTTACCAAGCACCTACTATGTACCAAGCTATCTATCAAAGACTGAGTAAATACAGAGATTTCAGCAAAGACTGAGCAAATGTGGGTACTTCAGCAATGAGGACACATCTAAAGCATCTCCACAGCTGAGTACTGTGGCTCATGCCTGTAATCCTAGCTATTTAGGAGGCTGAAATGTGAGGATCATGGTTCAAAGCCAGTCCAGGCAAGAAAGTCCGTGAGACTTATCTCCACTAGAAAACCACTAGAAAACTGGAAGCGGCACTTGGCTCAAGTGATAGAATGCTAGCCTTGAGCTGAAGAGCTCAGTGACAGTGCCCAGGCCCAGAGTTCAAGCCCCAAGACCAAAAAAAAAAAAAGTATCCCTACAGCCCAATTGGGTCAAAATCAAGTGCAGAATGTGTTATAGAACAAGACAGAGGAATCTTTGCTACCCCTGTCCCTAGACCCTACTCCCATAAAGAGAGAATGTCAGTTAATGTCATTCATACAAACAAGGTTAACTAGACCTTGGCTCCAACCAGCCCAGTTCCTGGAATGGAAAGAATGGTTCTAGGTTCCCCTCCCCTTAACAACCTAACCCACCTTGATTATTGAGTTAAAAGACTGACCCTTAAAACAGATAGGTTGTAATCTGGCTCCATGTAATCTGGCTCCAACTGGCAACACCACGGGCTTGCGGTGAACCCTGCCTTTTCGCACATGCTTACAGTAAACTCCACCTGTGTGTGGTCTGGTATGACAGTACAATCCTTTTGTGTAGTACAATCCCATTGGTCACCTGTGAGTGACCAGGCTTGACCTCATGGATTTTGCCTTTAAAAACCAAAGAATGGGGACCGCTCGGGGTCGCAGCATCAGCTCCCAAGCCTGTCCTGCCACCCTGACCCGTCACTGTAGGAACCTTCTCAATAAAGTTGCTTCTTTATTAACACAAAAAAAAGAGAGAGAGAGAACGTCAGCTGTCCTCCTCACACCCCCAACCCTGCCGTTACACTTTCAGACTTCTCAAAGGACTAGAGAATATGACTCTATGCTAGAGCACTGTGGCCAGACTCTGAAATTACTGACCCTCACCTTGAGGCTGGACTTGAGCGAAGTGCTCAAGGCCACTCATTGTGGTTCCCGTGCGTGTGTGTGTGTGGGTGTGTGTGTGTGTGTGGGTGTGTGGGTGTGGTATGTGAAGAAGGGAGGGTTGAAGCAGTCTCACTATGGACCCAGGCTGGCCTTAACATCTCAATCTTCTGCCTTAGCCTCCAGTTCTGGGATACAGGTGTCTGTTTCACCCTAAACACTTCTAGTAGTTCTTGTGGTCTTCAAAACTAGCTGTGTGTAGGGCTTTGGGCTCAGAAAGTGTCCAGGGGTCCAGGAGCCAGGGAGCATGCCACAGCACTTCACAGTGAACACTGCAGGTCACGCCCCAGGCCCCTGGCAGGCTTGCACTTCACAATGCACTCTCAGCACGCTCACTCAGCCGGGCCCTGGCAAGCTGGCGGGTGTGTGCACATGCAGACATAACATGCTCACAGACAGTTGGCCCCCTGGCCTCCTTTCCTCTATTCTCAAGTTACAAGGTTAAAAAGCATCCTACTCACAGCCAGGGGAGGAGGAATGGGGGCGGGGGCGGGGGGGGGGGGGGGGGGGGGGGGTGCCGAAGCAAGGAACCATGTGGTTCAGATCAAGTCTGCTCACCCTCCAAACCCTTGGTCATCACCTCTTTTCTTGATGGCTCACCGGTTTCCCTCCCTGACTTTTCTCCTTTATCTTAAGAAATTGGGGGAAGGGGGTGGAGTAGAAAGGGACAACCCAAAGGAAAATCTTGCGGAAGGAAGATGACAAAACAAAAAGCTGATTTATGCAGTCAAGTCTGTGCTCTCTCTCTCTCTTCTTGAATTCACCAACTACAGACACTGTGGCTTCCTCCACAAAGCCTCCTCAGAGCACCTAGCATACATCCCAACCCCACAAGGGGCACAGAGTTAGCAACAAAAGCTAGATGAGACTTGGGGTGTGGTCTCCCAGAGTGTGCTAAAGCCACCATCTCCGTAAAGTTAGGTGGTCCATTTCATCCCCAAAGGACTTACAAGCCTATCACTTTACAAAAGGGGCGGCCAGGCTCTTTTTCTTTGTCCCAAAGAGAAAGCAGAAGTGTGGGTCCTACTTCCTAGGTGCTCCACAATGGGTGCCCCGGATTCCCCACCTCCCCCAGTGGCTTTGGCTGAAAGAGCCACAGCACCTCCCTTTCTGCCACCAGCACCATCCCCCCCCCCCCCCCCACCTTCCAGCACCACCTTAGCCTCTGTTCTACAGTCCTTTGCGCAGCTGGAAAGCAAGAGGCAAGATGGGAGATGGATGCAGCTGGCCAGAGATGGAAACGGAAAAGCTAAGTTGAGCAAGCAGCAATGGGGACGGATGCCTCCTCGCTAGGAGGAGGGTTTTTCTAAAGAAGAGGAAGCATCAGAAGTGGTGGAGGAGCTAAAGGAGACTAAAGTGAGCTCAGCCCAGGAGGCTGGGAAGTTTGGTCCAGTCGCCGGCAAATGACGGGAAGGAGGAAATGAATCCTACGTTCCACAGCAAGGAAGGGGCAGAAGAGACGAGGGAAAGAGCCCACGCCAGCGTCCTCGGGATCTGGAGTCTTGGTCGAGTTTCTGGTTTGCACCATGCCTCAGTTACTTCAAAGTAATAAGGAGGTCAAGCTGCCAGGTCTTATCAGACAGAATTGGGCCACAGAGTGTTGCTCGGGGGCAGTGCCAGGTAGGGGCAAGAGGGTAGAGGTGCCAACGGTGCGGATCGCCTGTGGCCGGCAGGAGTGTGGCGGGGGGGGGGGGGGGGGGGGGTCCAGGTGGAGCTAGGGCTGGAGCAACCCCGAGGCTGGAGATACGAACGAGGGAGTGGACTGGAAGCGGGGACTGGGGCAGGGAGCTCTTCCAGGACTGGGACCGGGGGGGGGGGGGGGGGGGCGACACGGAACCGGGAGCGCCGGGAAGGCTGGGGGCAGCTGGATGTGCAGATGCAAAAGGCGGGGATCCGGATCGAGGCCAAGGCTAGAGGACCCCCGCCCACACGGCGCCCAGACCCCGGGGAAGTTGCCCGGCTGGAGCAGGCTGGTCTGGGCCGCTGGGCCGAGCTCGCTGCCCGCGCGCAAAGATGGTTTGGGGCAGCATGGGGCCCGGGGCGCCCCTCACCCCGCCCGCCCGCCCTCATCACGCCCGCGCACCTCAGTCAGCGCTGGGCGCCGCGCGGGCCATGCTCGCCGCTCCTCGCTGCCGCCTCCGCCCGTGCAGAAAGCCGCCACCGCCGCCACCCGCGTCCGGACCCGTTAGCTCCGCGGCTCTCCAGTCCGCCCGCCGCGGGCCAGTCCCGCCCTTGCTGGCCCTGCCCTCTCCGAGCGCCACGGCCGCCGCCTCAGCCCGGCCCCTCCCCCCACCCCTCCGGACCCCTCCCCCCACCCCTGCCGGGCTGAAGGAAAGGGTGGGGGAAGGGGGCGGGTGCCCCCTCCCCATTCACATCCTCCCGGCCTCTCCCCTCGCTTCTGTCTCTCACGCGCGCGCGCATGCTGGGATATGGAGTCCAGTGGGCCGCCGAACTGCTGGTGGCGCTCCGCATCATGAACTACCATACCCAGAAGGCACTGCGTGTTCACACACCCCCCAGGGATTGTGGGCTTTGTAGTTCACCCCGGACTCAAGGGGCTAGGGCACGGGAGTGGAGGGAATCTGAGTTCAATGGAGGCCGGGCTCAGCCTAAGCCATGGGGTGTGGGATGCCCTGGGACCTGGATACCTACCTAGATCCTTAGAAGGAAGCGAGGATGCTCTTACGCCGGGGGCCGGTTGCTGCCCAGCCTAGCTGACGAGGACTGTTGACATTGCATCTAGTCAAAGAGCCACGACCTAAGCCAACTGGGTTCATGCCCTGGCGCTGCCAACCAGAGCAGCGGTGAGGCTGCTGCGTCCACACCGAAGATGAGAGGACTCCCAGCAGCGATGTGGATCCGGGGTTCTTCACCCGTGAACACAGTATCTTGTGGGTTCCCCAAAACCCTCACCCACTGGGGCATCTGGTCATTCCATGTCTGCCTCTCCCCACCCTCTTTCCTCTCCTTCACTTCCTATGTTTAGGGTAAAGTGCACTTGTTTTAAATATTTTTCCTTGTCTTTCTTGGCAAGTCCTTTTCTAACCTGCCAATTCTAGCTCCATACATCCATGAAGCATCGATTGTTGGCTCCTTCACCTTGGTCCAAGCTTCTCCCCACCCTGGCATTGTGCATTACTGTTTCTCAAACTTTGCGTGCATGTGATCTCTCTGAGAGCCTGTTCAAATAGACTGCTACCTACACACACACACACACACAGAGTTGCTTCTGGTTTATTAGCTCTAGCCTGGGCCCCAAAATCTGCATTTCTAACAAGTTTCCAGAAGATACTGATGCTGAGAACCACAGTCGTTGGTGTCAGTTGGCTACAGTTCTGGCATTGTCCTTCTAGAGTGGCCCTGATGTGGGATAGATAATGATATCTGAAAAGCCAGGCCACTGAAAGGCCAGGGTTTGCTCTGTAGCACAAACTAGTCTCAAACTTTCCAGCTTCCTACCTCTGCCTTCCAAGTGCAGAGATTACAGGCATGCACCACTTTACTCACTTAAGAATAATCTTTTTTTCTGGATTTTAAAATTTTTTGTAAGCATCGGGGACTCAAACCAGGTATCTGAAGATTCATGCTCATTGGCAGGTACCCTACTGACCCTCTCTCTAACCCCTGGAATGATCTTTTTAATAGGAAAAAGAAAAGCAAGTGAACTCAGTAAGAAAGATACCATGTAAACCATCCAACTGAAAGCTGTGTCAGACTTTAAATACCCTAAAGTAGAACTGATACTATGTTGCAAAAAAAAAAAAAAAAGGGTATTTTCAGGGGCTGGGAATGTGGTTTAGTGGTAGAGTGCTTGCCTAGCATGCATAAAGCTCTGGGTTTGATTCCTCAGTACCACATTAACAGAAAAGGCCATATGTGGTGCTGTAGGAAGAGTACTAGCCTTGAGCAAAAGAAGCTCAGGGACAGTGCCGAGGCTCTGAGTTCAAGCCCAAGGACTGGAAAAAAAAAAATAATAATAAGTAGTAGTAGTAGTAGTAGTGTGAAAAAAGAGCTGGAGGCACCAGCCTTACAGAGAACAGCCACGAATCAAACTCCAGTACTATCCAAACAACAACACCTAACTAAAAGTTATATCACTGTTTCTAATAGCCCAAGGCCATGTCTCTAGCATGACCTGAGCCCTCCTTGAAGTGTCTTGCTGAGAAAACTCAAGGCTGGCAAAGAATTCACTGTTGCTTTGAATCAATACCTGACCATCAGCCTCTGCCATAGTTTTCTTTAAAGCTTAAAGGGCTTGCAATTGTAAATCCTTGCTCTTTGCTCAGTCCCTTTGAAATATCTATGATATTTAAATCTACAACTTTTACAAGGACCTGAAAGCCATTCCCTTAAAAATGTTATTTCCAGGAAGGACAGGGAATATCTCCCAATCCACATGGAAAGTTAGAGTCTTCACTAATAGCTGAGCCCCTGCCTGCCTCCTTCCCTACTTTGCTCCCTTTAAAGTACCCTGTATAGGCCAGGCACTGGTGGCTGACACCTATAATCCTAGCTACACTAGGAGTCTGAGATCAGAGGATTGTGGTTCAAAGCTAGCTTGGGCAGGAAAGTCTGTGAGATTCTTTTTTTTTTTTTTTTGTCGGTCATAAGAGTCTCATGGAGTTTCCTGCCCGGGCTAACTTTGAATCATGATCCTCAGATCTCAGCCTCCTGAGTAGCTAGGATTACAGGCATGGGCCACCGGCACCTGGCTTTGAGACTCTTATCTCCAATGAACCACCAGAAAACCAGAAGTGGCACTGTGGCTCAAGTGGCAGAGTGCTCGCCTTGAGCTGAAGAGCTGAGGGACAGAACCCAGGCCCAGAGTTCAAAACCCATGACCGACAAGAAAAAAAAAAGTACTTCTGTACAAATCCAAGCTTTACTCTTTTATCACAGAGTATTAGTTATTGCTTAAAAATCCATTTCTGCCACTTAACTTGTGTCCAGTTCTGTTTATCTTTGATAAAATAAGTATCTGCTTTGAGTCCTCAGAGCTCAGCCCTGCCTGCCTTATTTACTCAGGGGCAAAGAGTAACTTATTTCTAAGTCTTCTTGGGCAAATAGCCAAATGGATACCAGAGGCATTGGACCCTGACTGAAGTTAATTCAGGAATGCTTTTCTAGCTATTTTTCTTTCTTATTATCTTTTGCCAGTTCTGGGGCTTGAATTCAGGACCTCATACTGTTGCTTGGCTTTTTTCCTCAGGGCTGGCCGTTCTACCATGTGAGCCTTATTGCCAATCTGTCATTTTGCTGGTTAATTGGAGATGGAATCTCATGGATTTTTCTGTCCTTATTGCTTTTAAACTACTATAGTCCTCCAGATCTCAGCCTCCTGAGTAGCTAGGATTACAAGCATGAGTCATCAGTGCCCAGCTACTTTCCTGGTTTTATTTTTATTTTTTTTGTCAGTCATGGGGCTTGAACTCTAGGCCTGAGCTCTGTCCCTCAGCTCTTCAGCCCAAGGCTAACGCTCTACCATTTGAGCTACAGCGCCACTTCCTCCTGGTTTTATTTATTTATATTTATGCCCTCAGCACAGGTCATGGGAGGCTAAGGAATCCCTGTATAGTCCCATGCTGTGTCCATAAAACTAGCCACGAAGCCCTTACAGGTGAGGACTTTGCCTCTGCACTGAAGTCATGTTCAACATAACAACATTTCCTCACAAGCAGAAGTTAAATGAGCCTTTCTGAGACTAAAGATGTAGCTCAATGGTACTTACCTAACATGCACAAGGCTCTTGGTGGATTGGAATGCCAGGGGAAGTGGGGGGAGGCAGGGGGGAAGGGGGCACGTGGAACCAGTCATTTTGAGTTTATATCCATAGTCTAAATTTCTCTTTTTCCATAACGGGGATTGAACCCAGGGCCTCAGGCATGCTAAATATGTGCTCTAACACTGAGCACATCTTTCGGTTAAGATTATTCGGGGGGAAGAATGTGATAGATTCATGGAATAGATCATAAAGTATAGAAATAAATTATAATACTCAGAGACATTTGGCAAATGGTAAAGACACATTGCAAATAAGTGGGCAGGGAAGATTGATTGTGCTATAAATGGTAGGGACAACTGTAGAACCATCTGCCTAAAAAAAAAAAAAATGAAGCTTGCCCAGAATAAATGAACAGATCTAAGCCAAAATTATCAATAAGTACCAACATCCTGAAAAATGATGACAGCTAACTTCATTTGAAGACAACAGACAACTAAATTCTACAAAGACATATGATTTTTTTCGGGGGGAGGGGAGGGTACAGATACATGGGGCAGGAGTTTGAACCCAGGCCTTGAGTGCTATCTGCTCAAAGCTAGTGCTTTACCAATTGAGCTAACACCCAGCTTCTGGCTTTTAGATGGTTAATTGGAGATAAAATTCTCACAGACTTTGCTACCCAGGCTGACTTCAAACCACAGTCCTCAGATCTCAGCCTTCTGAGTAGCTAGGATTACAGGGGTGAGCCACCAGTGCCTGGCTCTGTGAGACACTTATCTCAGAAAAAGTCCAGAGTGGCACTGTGGCTCAAGTGGTGGAGCACTAGCCTTGAGCACAAAGAGGCTCAGGATAGCTTCCAGGCTTTGAGTTCTAGCCCCAGAACTTGGGGAAGGAGGAGGGAGGGAGGGAAGGCTTGATTTAGTGGTACACACCTATAAACAACACCAAAACTATGAAAATAAGGGTAATTTGAATAATACTTTTTTCTGGTGCTGGGATAGTAATTATGAAATGATAAGATGTTTGGGGTCTTGGTATCTGCTTCAGAATAATCTGAGGTTGGGAAGAGATATGGATATATTGTTCAAATTGATCGTTGTTGAAGCTGGGAGAGGCTGTGTTAAGCGCCCATTGTGACAGTATTTTTATTCTTTTGGGTATATTTGAAGTTTTCCATAATAAGTATTTTTAGTAAAGCTTAAGTCAGATTGCTACCTCATACCTAGCTAAACAACTAAATACCACAACAAAACCTAAGGAAAATGGAAGAAGTGTTTGTGCTTCCTACAGAAGCAGAGGACTAATACAAAAATATTTCTGTCAATCAGTAAGAAAATGACCTAGAAACCAAGAGGAAATGTACAAAGGGTATAAACAGGCAATTCACAGAAAGGAAATGAAAATGACTGACAAGAAAAGACACAGTGTCTCTTTCTTCTTTTCACTGTGGTAAGATATACAAAATACAATTCGTTGACTATATTACTCATTCTTAATGTACAATTCAACCATACTAAGTGCATCTCGATGGTTGGGCAGCTGCCACTATCCTTGCTTGTAATTTTTATCTTGCAAAACGGAAACTCTCTAAGCATTAAACATTCTGCCCTCTCCCCAAGTCTCTGACAATCACTGTTGTCTTTTCTGTTTCTATGAATGTGACCTCATTTAAGTGGAATCATACAGTATTTGTTCTGTTGTGCCTGGCTTATTTGACTTAGTAGAATGTCCTCAAGGTTCACCCATGTGGTGGCATATGTCAGAATTGCCTTCTTTTTAAGGTGGAATAATGTCCTATTGTGTATGGCACATTCTCTTCAACATTCATCTGTCAGTGAGGGGGCTGTTTCCACTGCTTGGCTACTCTGAGAAATACTGCAGTGAACATGGAGGCCCAAATATCTCTTTGAGTCCCTGCTTTCAATTCTTTTGGGCATACCCCCCCCCCCCCAGAAATGAAATTTCTAGCTCATATGGTATGTGTATTTTTAATTATTTTGGGAACTTCCCTACTGTTTTCCATACTGAACCATTTTATATCCTCACCAACATTGCACAAGGGTTCCAGTTTCCAAACATTTGTTATTTTCTAAGAACTTCACTGTTCTGTGTGGTTTTTTTTCCCTCTTTGTTGTTTCTTGATGTGTTAGTACTGGGGCTTGAGCTTTTTTGCTCAAGGCTAGTACTTTACTACTTGAAACACAGCTCCACTTCTGGCTTTTGGGTGGTTAATTGGAGAGAAGAGTCTCATGGGTTTTCCTGCTCAGGCTGATTTCAAACTGTAATCCTCAGATATTATCCTCCTGAATAGCTAGGATTACAGGTGTGAGCCACTGTACCCAGCTTGCTTAGTTTTTTCACCTGTGCTCTATCACTTGAGCCATACCTCCCCTTACAGGTTTTTTTTGTTTTTTGTTTTTTGTTTTTTGTTTTTTTTTTTTGTGATTTGGAGCTAAGAGTCTTATGAACTTTCTTGACTGGGCTGGATTTGAATTTTGATTCTCCCAAGTAGTTATACAGCTGAGCCACTGGCACCTAGCATTGTATTTTTTAACTTTTTGTGCTGGTACTGAAGGTTTGAAGCCAGTCTAGCAGGAAAGTCCTTGAGTCTCTTATCTCCAATTAATCACAGAAAAAGCCAGAAGTGGAGCTGTGGCTTAAGTAGTAGAGCATTAGCTTTGAGCAGGGATAGTGCTCAGGCCAAGTTCAAGACCAAGGACTAGCAAAAAAATTAATTAATTACAAAATATATAATTGGCATTGTGGATTGAAGACCAAGTCTCATGCATGCTAGGCAGATGCTCCCATTCCTGGGGCTTGAACTCAAGGCCTGGGCACTGTCCCTGAGCCTCTCTGCTCAAGGCTAGTGCTCTACCACTTGAGCCACAGGAACACTTCTGGCTTTTTTTTGGTTTTTTTTTTCTGTTTGTGGTACTAAGGAATCATGCATGCTAGTCAAGCACTGTATCACTGAGCCACATTCCCAGTCCTGAGGCGTCTTTGTGTGTGTGTGTGTGTGTGTGTGTGTTATAATTTGTGCTGGTCCTGGAGCTTGAACTCAGGGCCTGATAACTATTTCTGAGCTCTTTTGCTTTAAAAGTAGTACTCTACCACTTGAGCCACAGCTTCATTTCCATTTTTTTGGTAGTTAATTGGAGATGAGAGTCTCACAGACTTTCTTGCCTAGGCTGGCTTTGAACTGCAATGCTCAGATCTCAGCCTCCTGAGTAGCTAGGATTACAGCCATGAGCCACCTGTGCCCAGCTTTCTTCTCCTCCTCTCTCTCTCTCTCTTTTGAAACAGTGTCTCATTATGAAACCTGGCTGCTCTTGAGATCTTTGTCCTACTACTTCCGCCACTGGAGTGGTGGGATTACAGGTGTGCACTACTATACCTGGCCAAAAGCTTCAATTTAATAAAAACCTTTGTTGGTGCTAACACAGTCCTAGAGCCATCCTTGTCCCCAAATTGTGCTGGCCTTTGGAGGTGAAGTAAAAGCCTTTGCTTCTGAGCTCCTGGGGACGCACTAGGTTTTCTTGAGGTCCCGCCAAGGCTGCAGTGGCAGACATCCCTGCCTCCACTCAACTGCAGAGTCGGGGATCTGCATTGCTGAGACAGCAGCAAGGGGAAGCAGTTTACAATTTCTGGAGAAGAGCAGGGGCAGAAGCAGTGGTGTGGACAGGAGACCTGGGCCAATGTGAGGGAGGGGATGACTCCTGTCGGGGGGAGGGCACAGCTCCTCATTCATGCATTCATCCAACCAATTGCTTCTAACCACCTAAAATGTCTGAGGCACTGCTCTAGGATCTAAGGATGCAACAGTGAACAAACCAAATATCCTGCTTCAAAAGAGCAGGGTGTATATAACAATATAAATAATCATAACAATGGCTAATTATTTATGTGTTTACTATGGCGTCAAACACACACAACAGTCACAGCTATCTGATACTATTAGGAACCCATTTTGCAGATGGAGACAAGAAAACACAGGGTAGCTAAGAGGTTGACCAAGGTTATGCAGATTAAGAGTCTCTCATCACTACTGAAACTGATTCAACTAACAAAGATAAAGCTCAGGTTCTTCTTGCCCATCCACACAGGAACTGGTTGCCTTCTAGCCCACTTCCTGTAATGTTGGTACACATACTATATCCACATATATTTTCTTTCAGCGGTGCTGGGAGTAAACCCAGGTTCTATAGCATGGTAGGCAAGTGCTCTATTACTGAGCTTCCTCCCCCAGCCCTGTACATAGCCCTAAGTGTGTTGGTACTGGAATTTGAACTCGGGGCCTGGGTGTTGTCCCTTAGCTTTTTCACATAAGGCTAGTGCTCTACCACTTTGAGCCACAGCTCCACTTCTGGTGTCAGTGGCTCAGATCAATAATCTTAGCTACTCAGGAGGCTGAGATCTGAGGATCGAGGTTCAAAGCCAGCCCAGCTAGGAAAGTCTGTGAGACTCTTATCTCCAGAAAACCAGAAGTGGAGCTGTGGCTCAAAGTGGTAGAGTACTAGCCTTGAGCAAAAAAGCTGGGCAACAGCACCCAGGCCCTGAGTTCAAGCCCCACAACCAACAGAAACAAAAAAATCTTATGGATTTTGATTTTCCTGCCCAAAGCCCAAGCTGGCTTTGAATCATGATCCTCACATCTCAGCCTCCTGAGTAGCTAGGATTATAGGTGTGAACTACCAGCACCAGGCACCTGTTACCTTTTTGGGGGGAGGGATGCTGGTCCTGGAGCTAGAATTCAGGGACTAGGCACTGGTTCTTAAACTTCTGCTTAAGACTATCACTCTACCACTTGGGTCACTCAACGTTTGCTGGTTAATTGGAAAAAAGAATTTCATGGACTTTCCTGCCCGGGCTGTTTTTTTTTTTTGGGGGGGGGGATGGGGAGACAACAAGAGGAATTTATTATTATTTATTTATGGTACTGAGGCCTGAACTCAGGGCCTTGCATTTGTTAGGTAAAAATTCTATTACTTGAAACATGCCAGGCTGGTTTTGAACCGAGATCCTGATCCTCAGATTTCAGTCTCCTGAGTAGCTGGGATTACAGGGGTGAACTACCAGCACGGGGCGCTTAGCTCTTTTGATGTGAGTGGCTTCCCCTACTCGCTGTTTTACTGAAAGACCCCCAGTGTTCGGGGTGCCCTTCGATCTGGAGAGACCCTCTCCCAAGGAACGAGACCACTTGTACGGATGCAAACAGCAAGAGGTTTATTCGGGCATGCCCAGGCTCCCAGGTGCACGCGACCTCGAGATCCACAAGGTTCGGGTCGGTGGCTGGGAACCTGTTCGGACACACGGGTACCCGGGGCGACAAAGTCTATCGGGAGACTTTCTGGGCAGCTGGAAGCAAGGTTACAGAAGCGAGATGCATGGTTATAGGGTGGGGTTTGGCTAATTTCAAATCATGCTTTGGGTAGGGATTGGTGAGTTTAAGTCAGGTGATGGGGTCAGGCGGAGTCCACTCGGGGTTGGCGGTGGGACTTTCCACAGGCAGTTAGCTGAGGTGTCTGTACTTGCCCTTCAGTTGTTAGCTCAGAGACTCTCTGTTCCCTATCTCCGGTTAACAGTTAACCGCAACGTCCGTCCTGCCTCGCCCTCTTCGGTACTTTTTCACCCATGGTTTTCTCATACACAAGCTCGCAGGGGATGGTCAGCAGTTTTCTGGGGTACCTAGTGGCCAAGCACAAACTGGGGGCCTTTCATTCCCCCATTTTCTTCTGCTTGAATGAAATCCTTCATTCAATCAGGGTTTCCTCTGTTGTTCTAAGTTGGTGGTACTGTTGGGTCAGTACCAGGGCCTGTACCACTGATACTCTGTCCTTGATAAATTGCACCAATCCGTTTACAATATAGGGACAATCGGTTTACAATAGTCGCGAGGATTAGGATAACAAGCAGAGGGCCTAGTAAAGGTAAAAGATAGGGAAGGAGGCCATTTAACCAGGTCCACAACGGGCTGTCAAATAATTCCCGCCTTCGCTTAATCAGGTCCTCCTGGAGTCTTTTGATTTTGTCCCTAACAATCCCCGATTTGTTGGCATAAAAGCAACACCGTTCCTGCAAGGCTAAGCAGATCCCTCCTTGTTCTGCGGTTAGCAGATCCAATCCCCTCCTGTTTTGTAAAACTACTTCCGCCAAGGAATCGATTTGGTCCTGAAGATCGTTTATGGTACTGGAGAGTGTCTGAACATCATTTATCAATTGATTAGACAGTTTTGCATAAGAGTGTACAGCTACCCCTAGGCCCGCAGTCCCTGTGCCCATGGCCGCGGTAACACCTAATCCTACCAACAGGGGAATAAGTTGAACTGCCCTTTTTCTCCTCCCTCCTATCATTTCTAGGCTAGGGGTGGGCAGCGGCTCATCCCCGGGAACGATATCTATGTCTGGGAGTAACAAGGCAATCATACATAATCCGGTCCAGTTAGCAGGAAGCATGGTGAAGGCCAGGTTTCCTCCACATATGAATATTTTCCCTTTTGGAGGGCAAAGGGAGCTTGTGGGGGAGGAATAGTTAGTCATGTAAATGCAGTTTCCAAAGGTAGCCAGGCCTATATCTATATCCAAGCTATTATTTTGAAAGTTACCATATATACAAGCAGTAAAATTACCAACAGGTTGTGTCTTAAAGGGTAGGCTTGGGCTGCAGGTAGAATTACTGTTCGTGATATTTGGGTTGTCGGAGGGAATGGCCAGGGGCATGGGTGCTCCTAAGGGCATACATAGCCAGCAGTCAATTGCCAATCCTGGGCTGGTACTGTTCAGAATACTGAGGGTGGTTTCCAGGATGTCTAAGGTGAGGGCATCTAAATCTGTTCCCCTGGGCTTAGGGAGGGCTAAGGGGTGGTAATCAATCTTAGGGTAAAGCCTGTTCTCTAATTCCTCTATCATGTCCCGTACTTCAGTCTCTCTAATTATGTCGGTAGGCCCCGCCCCATCGGAGACGTGGATAGGGGCCCGGGTAGGCCAACAGGAGTCTTGTCCTACTTTGCCCGAGCACGAGGCTTGGGAATATTTGTTGGTGCTGCCCATGACTTGAGGAACATTGGACCATTCCCCCCCCAGAGTCTCTGATTTGGTTTTCTGCAGTATGGCCGTAAAATACCTTTTGCTGCTGGCACCGGTGCACTCCTGAACAGTGGAATAACAGGAAGAGTGCATCTGGTCAGCATAATTACATGAGGCCGGGCAACTTCCTGGGATTCCATTGGTGGCCGGTATAATGCGTGGCTTGTCGACGCATACCCACGTCTGTTTCTGGTACCCTCCTAAGTTACTGGGTGGCATGGAAAGGTACGCAGTGTTAGTGCCACAGTCAATTGTATTGGTATATTGTTCAGGAATAGCCTTGACCCGCCCCCCCCGGCACTCACATGGGGGGCCGAACAGGGCTTTAAGCAGTTCCTGTCTATCTACCGGGCCCCCGAATCCGGCATAAACTGAAAAAGGTAGGGCTGACATAAGTATCATTAGAAGGGTTAAAAGTGTCATTGTTCTCGGGTAAGCCTTATCTTTAGAGGATTTTGGGTTCGCTGTAGTCTCCAGGTTGGGGTTTCTGAGGCTTCCTCCGGGGTTCGGGCAGCCTTGACGTGGGACTCGTGGATCCAGGCGGTGATCCCGTCTACCTTCACAGCCCTAGGAGTAGTGAGGAGGACGATGTACGGGCCTTTCCACCGGGGTTCCAGATTCTTTGTCTGGTGGCGGCAGACCCACACAGAATCCCCTATCTGGAAATGATGAGGCGAGACGGGGTGGCTCTGGTGATCTTGATATATTGCCGCAAGGGGCTTCCAGACTTCCCTCTGGACAATCTGAAGTGCCTGCAAGTGAGCTTGCAAAGAGGGGCTATTAGCAAAGTTAGAGATGTTTGGGTCAAAGAAGTTAACAGCAGGTGGGGGAGCCCCGTACAGAATTTCAAAAGGGGTAAGGCCATGAGGGCCTGGGGTGTTTCGGGCTCGATAAAGGGCTAGGGGGAGGAGGAACACCCAATCCTTCATGCCAGTTGCAAGCGTTAATTTAGTTAAAGTCTCCTTAATTGTTCTATTCATTCTCTCTACCTGTCCTGAACTCTGGGGTCTGTAGGCACAATGTAATTTCCAATCAATCCCCAGCAGTTTGGCCACCAGCTGACTCACCTGGGAGACGAACGCGGGCCCATTGTCAGTCCCTAACAACTGTGGCATACCATACCGGGGGAAAAATTTCTTCCATCAGTTTCTTTGTTACCACTCTTGAGGTTTCTTGCTTGGTAGGAAAGGCTTCTACCCAGCCTGAAAAGGTGTCCACGAACACTAGGAGATACTTGTATCCATACTGTCCAGGTTTTATTTCTGTGAAGTCGATCTCCCAGTGGGTCCCTGGCCGCTGTCCCCGCATCCGCACTCCTGGTCCTATTCTGGTTTTCCCGGCGTTGACGCGTGCGCATATTGTGCACTGATCCGTCACCAATTGCAGACTATCCTCTTTTCCCAGGAGATACCTCAGTCCCTCTTCTCGGTCAAGGAGGGTCTTCATTTTTCTGTTGCTGAGGTGGGTTAGTTTATGGAGGCTGTCTATCATCTGATGAGTCCATTTCCTTGGCCAAACTGTTTTCCCATCATGGGTCCAAATCCCTTTTTCAGGGTCAAAGGTGGCCCCCATTTTCTTTAGATCGTCCATGTCCTCTGGACTGTATGGGAGCGGACTGAGTCTTTTTGTCTGGGGCTTAGCCGCTACTGGAAGGACCGGGGTTTTTAGAGTCCCTTTTAGCGCTGCTTCTCGGGCCGCCTCATCAGCCAGTCGATTGCCCTTTGCTTCCGGGGTCTGTCCTTTTTGGTGCCCCGGACAATGCATAATGCTCAGTTTTTGGGGCAAGAATAGGGCCTCGAGTAGGGCCAAGATTTCAGGCTTATTTTTGACTTCCTTGCCCTCTGAGGTCAGTAAGCCCCGCCTGCGATAGATCTCTCCATGTACATGAGCAGTGGCGAAGGCTTAGCGGCTATCCGTGTAAACATTGAGTTTTTTCCCTTTTGCCATCTTGAGTGCGTGGGTCAGGGCGATCAGCTCGGCTCGCTGTGCCGATGTCCCAGGCGGAAGTTCCTTGGCCCAAACTATCTCAGTCTCGGTGGTAACAGCGGCTCCGGCCTTTCGCTCCCCATTGTCCAAGAAGCTGCTCCCATCCGTGTACCAGGTGAAATCGGCATCTCGGAGAGGCTGGTCGGTCAAGTCGGGTCTAGTTCCATGTACTTCGGCCAGGATCTGCAAGCAGTCATGAGGTTCCGCCTCCCCGGGTTGCGGTAGCAGAGTGGCTGGATTTAAAGTCACTATAGGCCCATCAAGTACTAGTCTTGAACACAAAGAGGCTCAGGGACATTTCCCAGGCTGTCAGTTCAAACTTTAGGACCGACAAAAAAAAAAAAAAGAAAAAAAAGAAATCTGACTTATTTTTCAAAAGTCAGTGTAATTAAATACAAAGACTGAGAAACTATGCTGTACAAAAAAAAGCACACTGAGGAGATATAAGAAACAAAATGCATGATCTGAGATTTTCTTTGGCCATAAAAAAATATTGGAACCATTAAAAATTCAAATATAGATTCAATACAATATTTTATTAATGTCATTTTTTTTGGGTCGGCCATGGGGCTTGAACTCTGGGCTTGGGCGCTGTCCTTGCACTCTTCAGCCCAAGGAGAGCGCTCTACTGCTTGAGCCACAGTGCCACTTCCGCTTTTCTAGTGGTTTGTTGGAAATAAGAGTCTTATGAACTTTCCTGTCCGGGCTGGCTTTGAACCGTGATCCTCAGATCTCAGCCTCCTGAATAGCTAGGATTACAGGCGTGAGCCACCAGTGCCTGGCTTTTATTTTTGTTTTTTGTCAGTCATGGAGCTTGACCTCTGTGCCTGGGCACTGTCCCTAAGAACTTCAGCTCAAGGCAAGTTCTCTACCACTTGAGCCACAGTGCCACTTCCAGTTTTCTGGTGCTTAATTGGATATAAGAGTCTCAGGGACTTTCCTGCCCAGGCTGGCTTTGAACCACAATCCTCAGATCTCAGCCTCCTGAATAGCTAGTATTACAGGTGTGAGCCACTGGTACCCAGCTAGTTGTATAAGAAATGTCTTTGCTCTTTGTTAAGTATACATATACTAAAGTACCTTGAATAAAGAAATACTATTTCTGAAAAAAAAATAAATAAATAAAGTCACTATAGGCCCAAACTGTATTCTGTCCTTATCTAGGAGCATGGCTTGGTAGTGTGTCATGCGGGCGTTAGAAAGCCAGCGGTCTGGTGGTTGTTTGACCAGGGCCTCTACGGCATGTGGGGCCAGAATAATAAGCGGCTGTCCCAGGGTGAGCTTACCCGAGTCTTTCACCAGAACCGATCGCCGCTACCATCCGCAGGCATGGGGGCCATCTGGAAGCAACCGGATCCAGCTTTTTGGAGAGATAAGCCACAGGGCGTCTCCAGGGTCCCAGCTTTTGGGTCAGGACCCCTTTTGCGTACCCTTGTCTTTCATCTACAAATAGCTCAAAAGGTTTGGTTAGATCTGGCAATCCTAAAGCCGGGGAGTGTAAAAGGGCCTCCTTGATGTCTTGGAAGGCCTTTTGCTGGGTCTCTCCCCAGGCGAACAGCGTCCCTGGTTTCGTCAGCGGGTACAGAGGGGCGGCCATTTCCGCGAAGCCGGGGATCCATAGACGGCAGAATCCAGCTGTACCCAGAAATTCCCGTAGTTGTTTTGGGCTCTGGGGGGGGGGGGGAAATATCCATAATTGCCCGTTTGCGAGACTCTGTCAGCCATCTCTGCCCATCCTTGATCTGATATCCTAAGTACGTGACTTGCTTTTGGCAAATTTGCGCCTTTTTCGTGGAGGCCCTGTATCCTAGGGTGCCCAGGGCCTGCAAGAGGGCTTCAGTTCCTGATTTACAGTCCTCCTCTGTCTGGGCTGCCAATAGAAGATCATCTACATACTGGAGCAATATTAAGGTTGGGTGTTGGATTCTAAAGTCGGCTAGGTCCCGGTGTAACGCCTCATCAAACAGTGTAGGACTGTTTTTAAATCCCTGGGGTAGCCTAGTCCAAGTCAATTGTCCTGATATTCCCAATTCTGGATCTTTCCATTCGAAGGCAAAAATAAGTTGACTGCTGGGGTGGATCTGCAAACAGAAAAACGCGTCCTTCAAATCCAGGACGGTGTACCAGACGTGAGTAGGGGGCAGTCCACTCAGTAGGTTGTATGGATTAGGGACCGTGGGGTGGATGTCCTCAACCCGCTTATTGACTTCTCTCAAGTCCTGTACTGGTCTATAGTCTTGAGTTCCCGGCTTTTTGACTGGGAGAAGCGGGGTATTCCAAGGAGACTGGCAGGGGGTTAGTATTCCTTGGTCTAACAGTCTCTTTATGTGAGGGCGGATTCCCCGGCGGGCTTCCTAGACAACGGGTATTGCTTTATGGATATAGGCGAGGCAGTGGCTTTTAGTAGGATCACTAAAGGGGCCTGGTGGACGGCCAAGCCCATACCTCCCGTCTCTGCCCAAGCTTGTGGGAATCTTTGCACCCAGGGGTGTATATACAGGTCCTCTTTGCTCTTTTCTTGTTCGTACAACCTGTACTCGTCCTCTATCCCAAGAGTCAGTACGTGCAATGGCTGTCCCTTGGGCCCAGTAATGTGTGCCCCTGTTTCTTCGAAATGAATTTGTGCCCTCAATTTAGTAAGCAAGTCTCTTCCCAGTAGGGGATAGGGGCAGTCGGGAACATGCAAGAAGGTATGCGTCACCTTACCAGTAGCCAGCTGCACCTTATGGTCGGTGGTCCATCGGTACCGCCTCCCTCCAGTGGCTCCTTGGACCCAGGCCGATCGGTCACTCAGGGGTCCGGGGGTTGTGGTCAGCACCGAGTGTTGGGCCCCCGTGTCAACCAGGATGGTGACGGGCTGCCCCCCAACTTCCAGAGTTATCCTAGGCTCAGGGGGGGGGCTCCTGGCCTGGACCCCCCTAGTCGTCTAGGGTTAGCAGGGATGTCTGGGGCCTTGGTCTTCTAGGTCCCTTGGGTCTCTTTGGGCAGTCTCTCACCCAATGCCCCTTTTCTTTACAGTAGGCACATTGGTCCTTTTCCACTTGGGTACCCCGTCTGTCTCCCTCTTGTCTATTCTGTCTCTGCCCTGTCACTATGGTGGCCAGTAACCTACTCATTTCCTTAGTTCTTTTACGGTCACGTGCACTCTCCCTTTCTTCTGCTTCCTTTCTAAGTCTTTCCTCCCTTTCTTCTGGAGTCTCTCGTTTATTGTAAATGCGTTCGGCTTCCTTGAGTAAATCTTGAAGGGACAACGTCTGAAGATTTTCCTATCTTTCTAACTTTTTTCTGATATCTGGAGCTGATTGCCAAATGAAAGACATGGCGACATTCGTAGCCTGTCCCGGATCCTCAGGGTCATAAGGAGTGTAAATGCGGTAGCCTCCTTAAGACGTTCAAGGAAAGCCGAGGGCGATTCTTCTCCTTTCTGAACT